>NC_136057.1:155465629-157865629 GCF_964261635.1 Lissotriton helveticus
TTCTTCCTGCTCCATCAAGCATTTACGAGACCACCTTCTGGTTGCCAATACTTTGCAACTTATTTCCTCAGTTACTTAATGCACAGATTCAAGCCTTCAATATCTTCTACAACTTTTCTGGTAGCACCTAAATTCTAATAACACTTCATGGAGACGAAGTGTGGTCACCTATCAGTAAAGGTCTCTCAGAGCTCAACCAGTGGAAGCTACTGAAACATCTTAAAGGAGGAAGAAGAACACTATTCTTTACCCTTTCCTGCATCACCAACAATAAAAAATCCAAAATATTTCTGGCTACTGAGGTTCATTTAGGGTTTGAGGCTTACTGTGAAACCATTCACTGGATTGAGTCTCTAAAAAATGCTGGATGAACTTTGGACACCTATCCAAAGACCTTTAAAACGGCAACATACCCAGATGATGCACCGGTATTAAAGAAATTCCATACTGACCCAAGTCAGCGATGTACATAGTGCTTTTATCTTCTTCATACAAGGTATGAAAATGGTTTTACTGTTCCAGAAAAACCACTAGCCTTGTATATTGGTGACTGGATCACTTCTACAGCTGTTAGTTGGAGCTCTCTTGGTATCTTACATGATGGTGAACAGCACATTGACCGAACAATTGCCAATCACATTTACAGCCCTACAAAATCTTTTCGGTCATTTCTGCATTCAATTCCAACAAGAGCAGCTAGGCTTCCAGGGCTGTTTTTAAAAGACTGGAGGTGGGCAAGCTCGCAGGTCAGCACAAAAAGAGTTCCCTATTGAAGTTCAACTTCATTTGATAAGAACCGGAGAAGTTCTGCCTGCTTGTTCCTTCTGTTCAGTGATTACCTCCTCAGACAAGTATGTGCTCTCACTCCACCATCAATGAAATTCAAACTAGCCTGTGAGGAACCTCCTTCACCTTTGGCAAGAGCCTCTGAATCATGCAATTCACTCATCCCTCTGTCCTTACCATGCTCGCCTCATGAGTTCAATGTATGTTAAAGCATGTATACCTCTTGGTTACCCAAGTTAGACAAAGCAGAGACCACCTCATCCTGTAATATCAGAGATACAAATTATGCTAGACCACCTGTTACGCTTATCAACCCAATCCGCATCGAGCTCTGCTGATAGAGGAACCTCGTATCACTGACATTCACGCCCAACATTTGCACTCCTGGACCTTACTTTAGACATGAAGTCCTGATCCACTTTTTCCTTTAAGACATCTGCTGGCTTCTGCTCGTAGGATTTATAGGTCTCAAGATATCTCCCGGCCTCTTCGGCACTGGAGAAGAATAAAGAGAGAGGTTAGGGAGTGGCAACAATAGGACATATCTCATTTCCAGCATGCATGAAGATTACATTTGCTGTTCCATTCTTTCACTTCCTCATTGAAACATCACATAAAGCTTGTGGACTTACAAGAACCCACAGAGTGATGTTGCTAAAAAGCACAACAGGAAAAAAGTGAAGATATCAAAACAAAAGGCCTTTATAAAAGTAGTAAGAGAATTCTTATGTTATAAGGTCATCAGTTAAATCAATTTGGGCCATTTTTTCTGGTCATTAATGCCACCTCTTAATGTTAAATGTAAGAAAAAAAAAAGAGGAAACCTTTGGTTGCCTTTTCTACTTTCCTGTAACATATTAGTCAAATGGATGAAAATAAAGTGTTGAACATAATGTCTGACTATATTTGCATCTCTTTTATTCTTTGAGGATGTTCTATGTTGATCTTCACGAAAAAAGTATGTGTTTCATCATTTTGTTGAAATACATCCTGAAGTGCAACAGGTATGGCAAAAGTAGTTCCTGTGCTCACTGTGCCACACGACTCAAGCTATACCTCACTGATGAGACCTAAGCAGATCGAAACCAGTCTGTGGTTACTTATGTTCCTATTCAGAGTGGAACTAGTCTGGCAGTTTCGACTGCTCCCAATGGAGCAAGACCAAGGATGTCTACAGTGGCAGAGTGGGTGGAAAACCCCAATGCGGCTACGAGTGACCCCTAGGGCTGACATTCATTCAAGCATTCCTTCCACCACTTTGTTGTTTTTTGCAATGTCTGTTGCCCATCATGAGAGCAAAGCAACAACCTCTAGCTTAGCTTTCATTCGACTGCTAGAGACTCTCTTCCATCACTGCCTCTGTCACTTACCTCCAAGCCAGGATGAGGGTGCAGTCCGCTAGGATACAAATCTTCGCCAACTCCTTGAGCGCAAAGTGAGGATCTTTCTATTGGTGCAAAGAGAAGGAATATGATTATAGTCAAGTCATTGTTACTGCACCAAGTGTCGGTACGTTGTACAAAAAGAAATATATATCATCTACATAAAATATAAAACATGTGAAAACAAAATACACTCCAAAACCTGCTACACAAGAAGAAATCAAGATCTGTTGTCACACAGCTGCCTTGATTCTACAAATGTTGTCAGTTTTTCTATAAAACTCTCAAGAGCGAGCATCGCTTCTAGATCTACTTGGACAGAGAGATCATTTTTGTCAGGTATTTTCAGACTAAAAGGAAGCCTGTACTCCAACCATTCCTAGTCCCACAGGTTACTCATCTTACTTACTACATATCAGGAAAGCACACATGAAATGCTTAGGAGCTAGGGATACACCTTAAAAATAAAAACACTCTCCGGCCATGTACAAGTTCAGCTCTTTCGAGATGGGAATATCATTGTGCAAACAACTAGCGGGTGATGATATGCAAGCTGCAGCATGAGGATGGATTTCATAAAGGAATACTTACCACAGCTTGAGTCTTCAACATTTCAAAATGCGTTATGGTAAAAAAAAATCAGATTTTTCCCTTCATCACTTGCAAATCTCAACGCTCCGGGGAGCCTCACAGGCCCACTCCAGGGAACCTCAAGTGGTGTCCACTTACCACGTCAACCAGCACCAGGAGGACTCTCAGTGCGAACGACTGTCCCAGCACCTTCAACCGCTCGTGGATGTAGTTGGGGTTCAGGTTGTGATAACGGAGGCTGCAGCACAGAAATAAATATCACAATATGTCCCTGCACAGCTCAAATGACACAACAATGACAGCTGCCAACAATACCAGGGCATCTCAACTGTGCAATGCAGCTCGCCCAACCATTCATGTTCTGGGATCTCACATACAGTTCCTAAAACTGCTCTGATATCACCAATTGCCCTGGAAATTCAAAACCGCTAGTAATCCAATCCAATACCCACAAATCCTGCTACCAGGGCACCTTTATCCTCTCATGCATTCCTTGCTGGAACTGCAGTATGGATACCCCCCTTGCAGTTCTGCCAACACACCTCAATCATGCATAATGTGATGCACCCCTGAAACTGAGTATCCACAATAGGGTCAGGAAACCTAACTACAAATTAATCTAAATGCAACACCTTTATACAGCTGATGTTAACCCTGAAAATCTGACATATATCATGGACACCTGTACCTATGCTGTACTCGAAAACATTAAATGTGGGGCCCACTTTACACCCCTATGCAAGTGCACCTGCCCCTGACCAGCGGCATCACACCGATCCCCTTCTATTTATGGGTCTCCACAACCCCTTCAGAGTGCAAAGGCAGGACTGGTGGAAGAATAACAAGGTTGACTGACCTGAGAAAGAGGGCACATGTTGTGGGACCCATGACATAGTCAGGGACGATATCCTCAAACTCCCATGGGACGTTGCGGACAAACTTCAGGATTGGGTTTCCTCTCTGAGGGAAGAAAAGTTTGATAGTGATATCTGTCAAAGAAATCTTCACAGATAAAGAAAAGAGTGACACAGAGTGTGTAAATATCATTGAAGGGTAAGAGCAAAACCCCCAAAAGTAATAATAAAACAAAGAAACTGGAAACTGGAAAGGGGAAACTGAAGGTGTTGACAGAAGGGATTACAAAGTTAAAAATGGACAGGAGGAGCCTAGCTCGCGACCGAGATGGCCGCGCTTTAGCTCGGCTCCGTTCGCCCGCCTGTGTTTTTCACATTTATCCTGCATTTATCCTGCCCCGGGAAGCCCTCCTTGCTGTGTGGTACTACTACGACGCACTGCAGGCACTTACCACTTGTTCCGGTTGTCCTGGCTGCTGTGGGTCCGGTGCAGTGCCCCCGACCATTCCCGGGACTCGAGAGCGGACTGGCCTGGTTCTTCGTCCCGGCTCCTGGGCCGGATGCAGCCTGCGGGCTTGCCCTTCGGGGCGCACTGGAGGTGATTGGAGGGCCGCTGTTCGTGTGAGCCGGAGGTTCCTGGCTGAGAGACTCCTGTGTGGCGGCAGCCTTGGATGGTGACGCTGCCCTTCATTATTGGGGTTCCTCGTGTGTTCAGCTTCCTCCCCCTTTGTTCTCCGGTCCGGCCATTTTGTTCTTTGCCGCCCGGACTCGGAGATCGGGACTGGCGACATTGGGGGGCCGGCGAATCCCCTTCTTCTGGTGGCCCCCCTTCCTGTCCGGGGTGTTCTTCTGCCTGTCGGCGGGACTTCATCTGCTTGACTGCCGCCCCGGCGGAGGTTGTTGACCGCGCGGCCTGTTCGGGCTCTCAAGATGGCGACCAACCCCATTTGTTTGGGCCGGGCCCGGACGAGCACTGGGGGCCCGCCGCAAGGCCCGGGTGTCGGATACTGTGAAGGTTTTCCTGCACTTAAGGGGATCTTAAACATCCTGCTATCCTGGCGGCTCTCGGTGGCCGCGCCACTCCTGGCTCTGGAGACGGTTCCTCACTGCGGGCCTCCCGGGCCCCCACGACCGGATGAGGCATTGATATCGCGGGGTGTGGCTGGTACTCTCCTGGCGGACTCGGCCCCGGCTGCCGCCCCGGAGGTGCGTAACCTGATGGCGCCTTCTCCTCCTGTGCTGCCTCCTCTGCCCTTGGCCCGGGAGCTGGATTTTGTTTTGCCGGACTTTCATGATTCTCCTGGTCCCTCTCAATCACCACTGCCCGATGACGTCTCCTGTGCCGGCCCGGATGGGTCGGTTTTTATGGATATATCCTTGGAACTGTGCCTGCATCGTTTGCTACATTCTGTGATTTTCCTGGATCTTCCGTGCTTTTCTTCCTGTGACTTTTTTGGACTGCCGTTGGACTCTCCTGCTGCCTGCCTTCTGTTCTTTCTGGCAGGGTCCTCGTTGGATCGGACCCTTACTGCTTTGGATAAAAAGGGTCAGGGCTGATGAAAACTGACTCTTATATGCGGTAGCTCATGAACGGCTTGGATGATCTCTGTGTCCTGATATGGTTCTGTGTAACTGGTTAGTGCTCCTGGACTTTGGCCTGATACTCTTTGGCTTCCCGAGGACTTGGACCTTTAACCCGGGCGGGTGGATGGGTGCGTTTACTCCTGTCTTTGGCCCTCCCCCGTGTGTATGTTTGTATGTCTTTACTCCCTTCTTTCCTTCCCTTTCTTCCCCCCCCCCCCTTTTTTGTCTTTTACTTCCAACTTTTCTTGCTCCACTATATTTCGGGTTCTACTTAGGGCGACAGGCACGCTGCGGGGGGGGTAGGCCGTAGCCTTCTGCAGGGGTGCAGGGTGGGCTTAAGGGTGGGTGGGGGGGGGTTTCTGTTTGTGTCGGGGGGTCTTTTTCCCCCCCTTATTTTCCCCCTTTTTGTTCTATGGCTCTTGTGTATTCACTTTTTCGAGACTCTGTCACCTCGTATCTCCCCCGGGGGTTTTCTGTCCTTCTTCCGGTGTGTGGCTGATTGTAGTTCGCTGCCTATTCTGGTATCGTGTTTCTGTTACATCGCATGCCGGTTTTATTGTCCTGTTTTTCCCCCTGGGGGTGCATGGTCTGGCGGGTGTTCCTTTTGTTGTCTTTTTCTCCCTCTTTCCCTTCCTCCTTTATGGAGGTTCCCTTTTTCCGTTGGGGTGCGTATTGCATAGTCTTTGTGATGGGGCTTTTTTGACCACGTCTTCTTTGTTCGGGTAGGGGCGGAGGTGAGTGAGCGCGATTGACTGTTGCCACTGTCGCTATTTGATGGTCTGATTCTGTTTCTGTCCTTTGCTAGATTTGATTATATGGTTTCATTTTCTTACGTTGTGTCTATAAAATGGCGGCTTGCCACGGTCCCTCCCTTGTACTCTCATTTACGGCCCGTTATTCCTTTGGTCCCCTCCCCGTGCTAGAAAATTAACCTTTATTATCCTGCTCTTGCTGAACGCTCGATGGTTTTTATTGCTTCACCAGTGCTCCTGATGTTATATCCTGTGCAGATCTTCTTTTTGTATGCTGGTTATTTGACCATTCTGTTCTGGCCAGCCCGTGGGGTTGTAGGCCAGTATTTGTGAGCTTTCATTGTTCAATAAAGGTTTTAAAAAAAAAAAAAAAAAAAAAAAAAATGGACAGAACATATCAGTGCCAATAAAAAAAGAAGTGAAATGGTTAAAAAAAACAAAATTAAAGCAGATATGTAGCCAAAAAAAGAAAAAGGAGGCCTTTATAAAATCTATTACCAGGAAAAAAAAACTATTCAGAGTGTGGACTCACTAGAACGCAATACTGGGGAAAAAAGAAAAAAAATCAGAACTTCAAAACAGTAGAGGTAAAAGAGACAGGCATAAATTAATTGAGGGAAATAAAGATAAGATCTAAAAAAAGGGAATACAGAAGCACAAAATGAGGAAGACAAAGGTTGGAATAAAGCAATTGTGGGTGGAGAAAGAGAGAAGAAATGAGTGAGGGAAGAAAAATACCACCCCAGATGCGGTAAGAAACGGCGTTTATTGCTGAAGAGTCCACTACAGACCACAACTGCCAATGCAGTAATAAGTACATATTCAAACAGGTAACCTACAATATGCATTTAATTCATTTTGTAATCGGATTGCCAACTTGGCGGTCGGGAATCCTGGCTTTCCTAGATTATGGTGTATTGGGAGAAGCAATGGGCACACTCCCAGGAGGTTCATTTCCTGGGATGAGAGCTTCTGGGCAGCGGGCTACGTTATCCATGCTCCAAGAGCGACCATCCACAAGCACTACAGTATTTTGTTTGAAGCACTTAATTTTCTCCAGATTGGAGAATGATGTGAATTTGTTGCGTGTGTTGTAGGGTCTTTTAATAACTACCCATTGTCCTTCACTCCAATCACCATTAATTCCCTATTTGTTGTCATACCACCTCTTGTACTCTTGCTGATGAATTTCCACCTTTGCTTTGACCAAATTTCAATCTATCCATGCACGATTATTCCCATTAAGCCAATTAGGAGTGAGCTTAGAGCCCAGATTCCTTCCTTTTAGGGATATAAATGGCAATAGCACTGAAACAGCATTTGGAGTGATGTGATATGACCATAACCATTTTCTCACCGCTTTAACAATTTGCTCCCCAGCAGTATGAGCTAATTCTATGGCTTCTTTAATGATTCTGTTCACCCTTTCCACTAGACCGTTAGCTTCTGGGCAATAGGGGGGGGTCTTTACGTGGTTGATGCATACGTTTCTTAGGAACTACATCATCTCTTCTGAGGTGAACTACACCCCATTGTTCGTAACAATGGTACCAGGAATGCCCTCCCTGGAGAACGTACCTGAAACAAATTCTATTAACGCAGAAGTGCTTACAGATTTGATCGAGAAAGCAGACAAAAATTGGTGGATAGAGGTCAAGGTCAAAAGGGATCAGAGGACATGCACATCTCTGCTCACCTGGCGCGGGCTCACCACCAGACAGTTTCCTTTTCCGATGGCTTTCGCTGGGACCGCTGCCTTTTCTTCCCCTGATGTGGTTTCAGCCTGTGGTACTATCTCTTGTGCTTCATCAACAGTGGGCTCTGGAAACGCCTGACCTGCACTGCCAGCAGGTTGCAGTTGCAGAGACCCAACTTCTCGCGCAGCCACTGTCGCAGTAGGCACAGCCTCAACAGGAGCACCTTCCCTCCCAGCCCCAGATATGAGTGCACCCGATGAAGGTCCTGCTGTGGGTTTGGAGGTCCTCAATGGTCCATGCCCTCCACCAACTGGGTGCACGGGTGCTGACACACTGGCTGTTTGCTTGAAGATATAGTCTGCATATGTCCCGGTAGTCTGCGGCTGTGGTGCCACTGGTCCACCCCGAGCTGATGTATCACCTCTGGCCATGGACCTGAAGAGGGATTTCACCTGGGGCACAAGAGAGAGAAAACAGCACAGATATTACTGCTTTACAAGTTTACAAGAATCGGATGTTCATTGTGGGTCAGAGAAACCAAATTCAACCGAAATTGAGCCATTGGCTTCAGAGGTGCAATGAAATGAAATGGCTGTGCGGTGGAGGATTCTGCGACAGAACGATCATTAGGTCTGGCTGAAAGAACAGTACCTACTCAAAAATGGTGGCTTTGTACATGTAGACGGTGATATAATAAAAGTACCACTTGCTAAAGCACATAAAAACAATATTAGTATATAAAGGGCAGTAGCAACTAGCAGCTGTTGCCCGCCAGGATGTAGGACATAAGATTATTTTTCAAAATAGGATTTGGCAAACATAAATAAACTAATGCAATATTAAATCTAGTCTTGGATGATGCTATCTAGAACAATTACATTAAATTCTACAATGTGCCAACTAAATTTGTACACAAATACAATTACCCTTAAGAGGTGGTGATACGAATAAAATTACACCAACATGAGCTACACTGGATGGAGAAATTGAACATGTAAGGACTGAATGATGAATAATACTAAACAAAAGGAGATGAACGGAGTGCAGAAACTTTTCAAACACTCAGCCCCAGTCACAGATCTGAGTTGAATCCATCATCATTCTTTAGCTCACTTTGCGACCCCAGTTCAGACACAGCTATATGCAAATCAGTCTTGACCCTGTGCCTCATGGGAACAGTCCAGCCCAAGCTGCCAAGCTATATCTTCCCTGGACCGGAAACAAGCATCCTTGGACCGGTTTCGGCCTAATAGCCCTCTTCAGCCAGGCTACCTTGAATCCAGTGGCAAAGTGAGCAAGGGATCCAAGTCTGGGCATACCGGGTACTGGAGTCAAGGTATCCTGGCTGATGAGGGCTGAAAGCCCGAAACCGGTCCTAGGATGCATGTGTCAAGTCCAGGGAGGACCTGGCCTGGCAGTTCGGGTTGGACTGTTCCCATTGGTCGCAGGGTCAAAGCTAATCTGCATATGGCTGGGTCCAAACTGGAATGGCATGGTGAGCAACAAAACTATGGATTTAGGCCCAGCTCTCTGTACTGGGGTGAATGTATGACATTGCTCTACATTCTGTCCATCAATTCTTCTTTTTAGGTCTCGCGTGGCGTTGCGGCGCAAAGCGCTGTCCGGCTCAGCGAGATTTATTGTTAACAAGGATTTTCAGAAAAAGGATTTAAGTCCGCCACTTATTTCCAATGGCTGGCGTCAGCGTTTATGCTAAACGGTGGCCTGCCATTGGAAATGAGCTTTTTGGGTTGCCTCCCTTTGGCCTTTTGGTCCGGCCCATCCGGACTGGATCACTTGCTTCACGGCTATCGTGAAGCAATTTCTTATCTCAAGGAGGTGTGATATGTAAACAAGCCGTGAGATCCAGTCCGGATGAGCCGCCCCAAAAGGAGACATGGCACCGCGTGTTTATTTTTGCATCGCGAAGTGAAAGCGCAATGCACCGCTGGTCCCTACTCCAAGCTTACACCTCTCAGGGTGGCACCTCCCTGGGGCACAGGAGTAGCAGACATCATCTTGGGGCCTGGCACGACCACCTGCTCTAATACCACGAGGGCTTCCTATAAACAAGTCAATGATACTCTTGTTGAAAACCACAAATGATTAAGAGGCTGAGGTGCATCGGGGTGGCAGCCGCACGCAGAAGCAGCAGGTTTGTTATCCTACCGAGCCACCCTACTAATTTACCAGCGTGCACTGCGCCGTCCTGGGTGGATGTTAAGGCTTGGAAAGGGCCCTTTCCCCAGGGTTAAAGCCTCCCCCTTCCCCGCGTTTGCTGAATGATCAGTGTGAAGAATGATGTCGACGATGGAAGTCAGTGCTTGGGGAGTACATGCCCAACAGGGGGATGTGTGCTTGTATTTACTCAGCCTTTTAGGCAGCACGTGCCTGTCCTTTCAGCATCACAGGGGCAAGGCTGTGATTGGTCCTTTCTGCAGGGAAGTGAACAGACGAGACACAGAGCCCTGGGGCGGGGAGAGACGCCGCCAGACTTGCAGTATCTTTCATTGAAACTCAGTACTCATGCTGTACATGGTCAGTCGGTGCCAGACTGGTGGGGGAGGAATTATCAGCAGGCGTGGGAACACACCCTGGGGGGAGTGTGCCTGTGTGGTGAGGTGGAGAGACACTCGGGGGAAATCCATAGGTCCGGCTCCATCTGCACACAGTAGAAGTGGTCTGATGGCTAAATTGAGACTTTGGTGCTGGAAACCAAGGTTCGAGCCTTCGGAGTCGCGTCCACATCCTGTGATTCTGGGCAAATTTCTCATGCAAAGCACTCCAATACCTTCGGGTCGAGTCTGCGCTATATAAATCTTCATAAAAAAGAAAGCTGCTGCCAGGTCGCAGGTCATCCACATCGAGGCCGCCGCTTCAGCCATTCGTTCCTCCGAGGCCGCCTCCTTTGCCATTTTTACAGGACAGTGATGTTCACGTTTGTGGAGCCCAGTTGACGTGGTGCTGTGCACATCAGAGAAGGGGGTGTTTGAGCCTCTGACTGCTTGACGGTTTAGCCCCCCTGCCCAAAGGGCGCCTCCCACTGTGGTGCACGCGCTGTGAAGCACTGCATCTGTGCGCTTCAATGTTGTAGTTTTCTTTCCATACCCTGTGGATGTTCCACCAATAATACTTCTGAACCACACTGTGAATTTGCTCCTGACTATGTTTGCTCTCAAATTTTATTTGTGCGCCCTAATAGTGACTTTGCAGCGTAATGCGATTTCGCAGTTACACGTACACATCCCGTAATAGCGAGCAACTTTGGGTAATTGAGCGGAAGCTAATTACACACATTTTGCACACCCTAAGCAAATTGTGTTTAGGCACCTGTATTGGATTTTTGCTCCTGAATACGTTTTTGCATCCTGCTGTATTGTGCCCAATGCTTTAAATGTGCCGGTGCTCACCGGTACGGACGACCGGCTCTTTCTCATCTTCTATCTTAGAGTACCGGAGAGTATCGGCACTTACGGGCCCAGCTTCGACGCAGGTGCTGCAGCGCCATGAACACTCCCTTGCAGCACCTTCTGCTGTGCTTAAAGCGAGCCATTGAAACAGGGCGGAGTCCCAGGCTGAGCTGGGACAAGAGGGAGCAGCAGCTCTTGACTCCATGACACAGCCATCTACGTGTGCTGCTGTGGGAGTCCTGAAAGAAGGGGTTTGCTGCTGGGTGTTTTCTTTATCTTAGTGGGGGCAGAAAGGTGACTAAAACCTAATGGGTGAGGCTGAGGTGCGCTTGGCTCATGGCGATACAACTCTCTAGCATGCAATTTGCTTTAAAGGCTTGCAAATACTCACCCATCGGCAATTTAAATGAAAGGTATTCGCACGATAGAACACCCGTGCCAATTTCCTGATTAACTTTCAGCAAAGAAAACAAGCATAAAAAATGCAATAGGTCTCGCCTTTCATTTAGTTAAAGCCATTTGCTTTGCTATACAAGACCATTAGCAAAGCAAATGACTTTAACTTAATCAAACGCGAGACCTATTGCATTTTCAATGTTTGTTGCATTTGTCATCCCGAGTGGGACGGGTATGCCCAGACGTGGGTCCCATGCTCTCCATGCCACTGGAGTCAAGCTATCCTGGCTGATGAGGGGTGAAACCCTGAAACCGGTCCTAGGATGCTTGTTTCCAGTCCAGGGAGGACCTGCCGTGGCTCTTCTGGCTGGACTGTTCCCATTGGGTGCAGGATCAAGACTGATTTGCATATGGCTGGGTTCAAACTGGAATGGCATAGTGAGCAAAAAAACGATGGATTTAGGCTCAGATCTCTGTACTGGGGTGAATGTATGACATTGATCTACATTCTGTCCATCAATTCTTCGTTTTGCATTTGATGAATAATACTGGTCATGTTTTGTTTGAGAGGATGTGTTCTTAGTCCTTAAACTACTAGGACCAGCATTCCATACCAGGGGAACCTTTGATAATGAACAGGACTTCAGGAACAGAATGCATGAATTCTATTACGAAAGTATTAAAGCAGGCCATATTGACAACAAGCTGGGATTGAATTGTCCAATGACATGGGTTATTTAAAATAAAGGAAAGATAGATTATTGTAGATTACGGCACTGCTAGCACTACAAATATCAGCATGACTTAGACACACTCCTACAAATCTGAGCCATAAGCTTCCTGTCCCTTAGAATTTAGCAAGCGGTACTATATTTCTGAAAAAATTTAAAAACACCCTTTCTGAAGTGTGGTTTTCTGTCAATGGGTTTATTACAGTAGCTCGGTTGAGGTTGTTGCAATTAGCGCTGAGAGGCCTGGCAGGCCAGACATGCGCCACATCAAAACAACTGAATTGAAGTTTGAATGTGGGATGATAACCTTTGCTTCTTCCATGGCGGATCCTGCCAAACTCTATATATGACTGCTATGTAACTCATCATTTAAGTGTAGTTAAGTTTCAACAGAGGATGGAATTTTTCCAAAACAATCATTAAATGGTTAAATGCAAATTATAAAGAGCTGTTTTGGGCAGCACTCGTTATAGATCAAAGTGAAAAAATGTTGTCCAGAGGAAGAGTTTCATCTTCAATTGCATCATTGATAAAACAATATGGTGATGAATAAACAGATCAAAACATCAAATAAGCCAAGAAGAATATTTTACTACAAGTAAATGCATTGAAATCTTTATCACTTTAAACAAACTTCTGGGGGTGAATTTTCTTTCTTAACTAGGAGGTTTGCGCAATGCGGAAGGTTAACCCCCACAATGTTACATCGTTTAAAAGGAGAAGGTATCCAGAAGCAGCACCCCACAATAAAATACAGAGTGCAGGTCAAGGAACCCTAGCACCAGGCGGCCTATCCTTACTGAAAGCGGAGCGCAAGACATCACCTATCCCTGTTAGCGTAATGTCCCGACTTTATGTAGAATGCAGGCAAAAAAGCAGCAGCCAGCGTTTGCATTCCATAAAGGGTACTAAGGCCTGGTCTCATGGCACCCCAGATAAGAAAACGAGTTACTTACCTGTAACTACGGTTATCCAGTATTGGTATCTTTCATAGATTCACATGCCTGAATCATTCCCCGTCGTCGAGGCGGGAGTCCCACGGTAAATAAAATATATAATAGCAGTGCCTAAAATTTCTTGTAGTAGGCTGGAAAAGCCTAAAGGCCTAACTAGGCCTCAAAACTTAGCAGCCTATCTACATCATTATGTAAAAATACCTGAAATATTAGCCTCAGCCAATCAGCTGTCCTCACCCTCTAGAACCTTCCCTGCTCAGGCAGTTCTCCTCAGATTTTCCCAGCACAAGTGAGAAGTAGTATCCATAGCCAGAACTGCCCTACCGGGGAGGAGGGTGGGTGCATGTGAATCTATGAAAGATACCAATACTGGATAACCGTAGTTACAGGTAAGTAACACCGTTTTCTTATCCAGTATTAGGGTATCTTTCATAGATTCACATGCCTGAATCAGAATAGCAAGCAGTAACATCATGTCTGTCGATAGAGGAAGGTGGGAGACAAAGAAAATATAAATCAATCCCCACACAACCAGGAAGGTAATAGAGTACAAAACATGTCAACATAACATATGCATCAAAACCTTCGAATATAACAGATAGGACAGCATTATAAATATGTAAAGTTTAAAATATATAATCTTTCCAACCTTAGTGAAGAAGATGCTGCAGCACTGCATCACCAACAGCTGTGTCATCTTGAACTGCCGACTGCAGACAGTAATGTTCGGTAAAAGTGTGCACACTTTTCCAAGTAGCAGCTCGGCAAATGTTCTCTAGAGTCACTCCAGCGAAAAGGGCCGTAGAGGTCGACACTGTTCTCGTGGAATGAGCTTTAACCTTCCTTGATAAAGGTCTATTGGCCTTGTCGTGACAGAAGGTAATTGTGGAGGACAACCACCTGGCAATAGTTGCTTTTGTGACAGCTTGACCGAAGGTGGGTCTTCCATAGGCAACAAACAGTTGTGTAGATTTACGCATGTCTTTTGTCTTTTGCAGATAGAATTTCAGACATCTTTTGACATCTAGAGAATGTAAAACCCTTTCTGCAGGAGTTTTCGGATCCGGGAAAAAGGTTCTAAGCTTGACCGGTTGATTAATGTGGAATTGAGTTGGCACTTTAGGAATGAATTTAGGGTTGGTCCTAAGTGTAACAAAGTCCTTAGAGAACTGCAGAAAAGGTGGAGTAATAGTGAACGCCTGTATTTCACTAACTCTGCGAGCAGAAGTAAGAGCCAACAGAATTGCAACTTTCCAAGTCAGAAATTTCAGTTCCGCTTTATGGATTGGTTCAAAGGGCCTTTTAAGAAGTTGGGAAAGGACTATATTAAGATCCCATTCCGGAGGAGGAGGACGAACTGGAGGAAAAACTCTGAAGAGACCTTTAAGGAATTGTTTGATCAAGGAGGAAGAACATAAGGAAGGTTTGTTGGAGTGCTTCCTGAATCTGGAGATTGCTGCCAAATGTACTTTAATGGAAGAAAAAGCTAGACCTGATTTAGCCAGAGAAAGCAGGTATGGAATGATGGCTTCAGGAGGAGCCTGCAGCGGATGAACATCATTATCTCCACACCATGAACAAAACCTCTTCCACTTGAAACGGTATGTTTTGATGGTACTTTGTGCACGTGCTTGCGACAATATTTTCCTGCATTCCGAGGGAATGTTTAGGTCTTTGAACTCTAGGAAATCAGGAGCCAAGCGTGCAAGTGCAGCGATTGAGGATCTGGATGTTGAATCTGACCGTCCTCTCTTGTCAGCATCGACATAGTCGGTTTGAGCCGAAACGGAGGCTGTTGAGACAGCAGGAGAAGTTCTTGAAACCAATATTGTCTCGGCCAACGTGGAGCAATGAGAATGAGAGTGCAGTGTTCTCTCTTCATCTTTTGCAGGACTTTCGGAATGAGCGGAATCGGAGGATAAGCGTACGCAAACATTCCGGTCCATCTCATGAGGAGGGCGTTTCCTCTTGACCCCCGTCCTGGGAACCTGCTGGCATAAAACAGGCACTTGCTGTTTTTCTGCGTGGCAAACAAATCCAGCGTTGGTCTCCCCCAAAGGCGAAAGACTGTGTCTACTTGATGTTGTTCGAGTTCCCATTCGTGACAGTCCACAAAAGTTCTGCTGAGACTGTCTGCTAGAGAGTTTCGAATCCCTTGAACATGCTCTGCTTTGAGGGATATGTTGTGCTGTAAGGCCCATTCCCACATTTCCTGAGCTTGCAGTGACAGGGTAAGAGATTTCGTTCCTCCCTGTTTGTTTATGTAGAACATGCTGGTGGTATTGTCCGTGCGCACCAGGACGGACGAATTCACGATCCTTGGTAGGAAAGCTTGCAGGGAAAGAAAAATGGCCCTGAGTTCCAATATGTTGATGTGCATCTGTTGGTACTGATGAGACCATCTTCCCTGGATTTGAAGGTCCTGAAGGTGACCTCCCCAACCTTCCATGGACGCATCCGTAGTCAGAGTGTAGTCCGGAATCTCTTGGAGGAAGGCGAGACCCTGCGACAAGTTGTGTGTCTTCGACCACCAGAGAAGAGCCTGTTTCATTTTGACAGTGACCTTGATGCGGTCGTCGAATGATCCTTCGACCTGCTTCCACTGACGAAGCAACTCTTCCTGCAACGGTCTCATTCTGAGTCTTGCCATAGGAATGAGATTGATCGCAGCTGAACACATCCCCAGAAGGGAAGCATACATCCGAACTGAAAGTGACTTTTTTGCGGATATTTGTTTTGCCAGTTTGACGAGCTTGTTTTGACGCTCCTGTGTCAAGTATGCCTTGCACTGGCATGTGTCCAAGACTGCACCCAGAAAAGTTAGTCGTTGATGAGGGTGGAGCTGAGATTTTTGAGAATTGAGGGTCAATCCTAGGTTCGAGAACAGTGAAAGTGTTTTGTTGACTGCCTCCATGGTCGAATGACTGGTGGGACCCTTTAACAGCCAATCGTCGAGGTATGGGAACACCTGGAGTCCCAGGGACCTCAACATTGCAGCCACTGGGGCTAGACATTTCGTGAAGATTCTGGGGGCCGATTTGAGGCCGAATGGGAGGACTTTGAATTGGAAATGGACGCCGGCCACTTGAAATCTTAGGAATTTGCGGTGGTTGGGGTGAATAGGGATGTGAAAATATGCGTCTTGCATATCCAGAGAAGCCAGAAAGTCTCCTTCGTTCAGACAATTCAGAATGTCCTTCAACGTTACCATGCGGAAACTCTGTTTCTTTAGATATTTGTTGAGTTTGCGCAGGTCCAATATTGGACGCCACTCTTCTGAATTTTTCTCCACAAGGAAGAAACGTGAATAAAAGCCCAGCCCTTTCTGAGAAGGATGGACTAGTTCTATTGCATTCTTGTGTAGCATCTTTAAGGCTTCTTTGAAGAGTAAGCGCAGACGAGGGGGAGGGGGACCCCTGGGCGGCGTTGTGGGAGGTTTTTGTAAAAACTCCAAAGTGTGTCCCTTGCTGACCAAATCCAGGACCCACTGATCTGAAGTTATTTTCCTCCATTGATGGTAAAAGGCGGAAATCTTGGCGCCCACGGGAAGGGAAAAAGGAGTGGCCGACATCCGGCAAAGCTCATTGGCGCTTGTTAGAATCTCTCCTTTGATTACCTGAGCGCCGTTGTCCTCCCTGCCGAGAGAAAGAACCAGAAGCAGGCTGCCTGTTAGAAGATTGATAGTATGGTTTGTTGTAGGA
This sequence comes from Lissotriton helveticus, assembly GCF_964261635.1. Taxonomy (NCBI): domain Eukaryota; kingdom Metazoa; phylum Chordata; class Amphibia; order Caudata; family Salamandridae; genus Lissotriton; species Lissotriton helveticus. The sequence goes on from NC_136057.1 coordinate 155,482,470, forward strand.
TGATTGATACTGTCGATTTTGTTGGTTTGAATAATTTCCTCTGGAGGAGTAACCACGACCTCTTGCACCTCTAAAGGACCCCCTCTTGTATTGCAGGGTTCCCAGAGATTTCGCTGTATCGGTATCGGTTTTAATAGCCAATAAAGCGTCATCAATGTGCTTTCCAAACAAGGACTCACCATCGAAAGACATGTCCAAGATCTTGGTTTGGACCTCAGGTCTAAAGGTGGTAGCCTTGAGCCAACCTTGACGTCTAAGGACAATTGCTCCAGCCCGTTGTCGAAAGTTGGTATTAGAAATGTCTAGGGCGCAATCAATAATTTCTGAGGCCGCCCTTTCACCTTCCTGCACAATTCTGCGTACATCCATCTGATGATCCTCCGGGATCAGCTCAAGATATTCCGAGAGCTCCGACCACATCTGCCTGTCATATCGAGCCAGGATAGCTAAGGAATTAGCTGCTTTAATGGATGCTGCTGCGTTTGCAGAAAATTTCTTCCCAATGGCGTCAAGCCTTCTTCCCTCCTTGTCAGGTGGCGTTGAGATGGGAGCAGAAGGATTCTTGGACTTTTGCTGCGCCGCCTGAGAAATGACCGAATCCGGTCGAGGATGGCCGATCAAACAAGCAGGTGTATCGGATGGTGCTCGATACTTTTTATCAATCCTTTGTAAAACTGCTGGAATGGAGGCTGGTGTTTTCATAATATTGAGGCCTTCCTTCCAGATATAGTCAATAATAGGTATGGCTCTGATCACTCTCCGATACCCTTCCTTAAAGTCATGTAAAAAGCAGTCCGACTGCTCAACTGTGACGACCAATTGAAATCTATTAGCAGCTCTCTGCATAATATTGTGAAAACCCCCAATATCTTCAGGTGGAGAGTCTGAAGGACGGGGAGGAGGCGGAGAAGGTGTAGGGATGACATAATCCTCCCAAGGGTCCACTGGAGTGTTATCCGGTAATTCTCCCTCCTCTCTACTTTCGTCACCATCAGAGGACAAACTGTCCAAAACCTGAGGAATTGGTGAAGTACGTGGCTGTGGAGACAAAGGAGCTCTTGGCGACGGAGGTCGTGGCACAGTAGCCGGAGCAGATGACCCAGCGGGCGCACCCTCAGTTGGAGGAAATCTCTGTCGATAATCTGCCAACATAGCTTGCAAGTCCTGTATTAAGGAAGTAGGTAAATGTGTTGTGTCCTCAGACCGAGGGAGTCTAGAACGAGGTGACTGATATGGAGTGGAGTAGACGTCATGCGTATATTGCTCCTGAAACTCTTCTTCATCATCCTCTTGAAGTTTAATATGCAATTGAGAAGGGTGACAGGCAATCCCAAAGGGGTCATCATCCTCTTCTCCTTCTTCTGACTCTCCTTGCATGTATGTCTCCAAAATGTGTGATGGCAAGAGCGGAGATATATGTGAATAATCCTGCCTTTTGTAAGTTTTCATTTGGAAATGAGTGAATTGTATCTTTGCAGGTGGGGAACCGTGCAGCCGATGAGCAGAAGCCCCAGTAAACGGATTCTCCGTCGACGGCGCTGCCAACGCCAAAGATTTTGTCGTCGACGAGGCCGTCAAAGGTATTGTCAATGACGAGTCCTTCGATGTTGAGAGTGTCGATAACGCCGTCATCGACGAGGCCGTCATCGGCGGGTCCCTCGTCGTCGAGACCGTCGCCGGCGTCTTCGTCGACGGGTCCCTCGTCGACGGGACCGTCGATGGTATCTTCGTCGACGGGGCCGTCGATGGTATCTTCGTCGACGGGTCCCTCGTCGACGGGGCCGTCGATGGTGTCTTCGTCGACGAGTCCCTCGTCGACGGGGTCGTCGATGGTGTCTTCGTCGACGGGTCCCTCGTCGACGGGGCCGTCGATGGTGTCTTCGTCGACGATCCCTTCGTCGTCGGGGTCGTCGATGGTGTTCTCGTCGACGACGCCGTCGTCGACGTGTCCGATGGTGGCGTCTTCGTCGACGAGATCTTCGTCGACGAGGTCGTCGATGATGTCTTTGACGACGAATCCCTTGGAGACATTGTTTTCGTCGACGACGGCCGTGCGGTCGTCGACGGAGCAGACGTTTTAGTCGATGGAGCCTTCGCAGAGAAGGATTTCAAAGACTGTGACTTGGTTTTTGATATTAAAGGTGGAACAGACATCAAAGGTGACGTGATAGCTGAAGTGGTAACCACAGAAGTAGAAGAGGAGGTAGAAGTCCAAGTAGTAGTTGGTACAGACACCAGAGTTAAAGTTTTGGTCTGGGTAGTACTCACATGTGAAGAAGCCGATGCACTCTGAGAGGGTTCTGAAGCTTTCTGAGAGGATTTCAACAATTTCTTTCTCTCAGGAGAAGCATTGTCCGTGGATCTAGCTCTCTTGCTAGAAGTTGAGGCTTTGTCCTCCTCATCAGCAGATGAAGACTTCAGCCACAAAAGAACCCTTGCCTCCCTATCCCTGATGGTTTTCTGAGGGAAGGTACGGCAAATTCTACAGTCCTTCACCACATGTGAAGGGTGTAGGCAATAAATACAATCCGAGTGCTTGTCATCCACATGGACTCTCTTCTTGAAGCAGGTTCCACAGGGTTTGAAAAGAGCTTTCCTTTCAGACATTTTAAGCTAGAAAATCCAAAAAACTGAGTAGGCACTCAGGGAGACTCCCTTACACACGAAGTGCGGTGAAAATCTGAGGAGAACTGCCTGAGCAGGGAAGGTTCTAGAGGGTGAGGACAGCTGATTGGCTGAGGCTAATATTTCAGGTCTTTTTACATAATGATGTAGATAGGCTGCTAAGTTTTGAGGCCTAGTTAGGCCTTTAGGCTTTTCCAGCCTACTACAAGAAATTTTAGGCACTGCTATTATATATTTTATTTACCGTGGGACTCCCGCCTCGACGACGGGGAATGATTCAGGCATGTGAATCTATGAAAGATACCCTAATACTGGATAATCTTAACTTCCACCTCTCCCACAATCCAACAATAATCAATTATCCATCAATTACCATCCTCTAGCTTGTTTTATATCCGCCATCCTCAGCTGCCACCCTTGCCACCGGCCACTACCACTTGTCTCTGCTCTCAGTCTTCTCCTAATATCATTTTCAGATTTTTCCGAAGTTCTCCTCATTGCATTTCATAAATTAATGTATTCAAATGCACTTTAGTTAGCATTGTTTATTGGTTGTGTCAAGTCTGAACCCCTAACATTCTGCGGGTGTTTGCTACCTCCTACCGGGTGTTGTATGCCCCAGGCCTCCGCCTCCCCAGCAGGTGGTGCACCCGCTCCTGGCGCACTGGCTGCTGACTGAGATCCCTCTTCCGACCACGCCCAACAAACTGGACCAGGCTATCACGGTAGACAAGATTGGGGCGGCACTCTCGGCCATGCCCTCCGTTAAGACCGCGCCTCTACTGGCTCACTATCGAATACTATAGTACGTGTTGGTTCGTTTGGATCCCACCCCTTATTGACATGTACTCAAACAATGTGCTTGTAGTTTTTGGTCCGTTTTGATCAAGCCCCTGCTGGACATATGCACTGAGGATGTGCGTATAGGCGCCTTTCCCCAAGAGCTTGATGTGGTCTCGATCAAGGTCATTCCCAAGGTAGGCCAAGCCTTGAATAGTTGTGCCTCCTATAGGCCTATATCCCTCATCAATTCAGTGATCAAGGTGTTTGCTAAGGTCTTGGCCAATGGTTGCATTTAACCCTGCTGTATCTGACCCACCCTCATCAGTGCGGCTTCATGCCAGCCTGTGGCATGCATCACTTAATCCGTAGAGTCCAGCTGGCTTTGTCCCAGGGACACTGTCTCCGCCACCTGGCAGCACTGCTCCTGATAAACTTTGAAAAGGCCTTTAATAAGTTTGATTGGTCCTTCTCGAGTATGGTCCTGGAGTGTGCACAGTTTCTGCAGTACATTACTATAGTTATATATTTCCTGCACCAAGTTTCTTTAGCCCTCCCGTATGAGTCTCTCCTTTCAAATAAGGGGGCATTTGCAAAGTTACCCGAACTACCCTGCTGACGGTAGCAGTCTTACTGGCCATGGTGACCAAACATCTCTGCGGGTTCTGGGTCAGCAAATGAGATTACAAGACTTTGGGAAACAGGAAGAACACAGTTAGATAGAGCAACACTGGTAGGTCAGCCAATTATTAATTCTGACGTCAGTGCTCATGCTCACCGACTATGAGCACATTGGCCATTTCAAAATTCGAACCATGGATCCCAATTATTCAAGAAAAATGAAAGACAATAAAAAACAGCCGGGTTTCGAAGACTAAGCTACTATTTTGATATTGTGTATCCAATGAAAGTGACTACACGCTTTGGATTTTATGTGAAAATATATTTTTTCTTCTAGAAACGTAAAAAATAACCGATATAGATAGTCAAATGCCTTTAATAATGAAACACAAGAACATTTTTAAAAGTAAAAAAAGCTACTTAAACAGCGAGAGGGTGGGTGAGGAGGGGAATAAATACACATACACGATCCGCTGATCCTGATTGTCCAGGGTATAGTCCCATCCTCGTTCAAATCTGCTACAGTCATCCCTATTCTAAAAAAATCTGACTGTGACCCCTCCCTCCCTGCCAATTTTAGGCCCATTTCCCTGCTCCCCTACCTTGGCAAAATCCTGGAGAGCCACATTACCTCATGCCTGTCGACCTACTTGGAGGACAACCATCTTCTCGCCTCCCATCAAGCTGGCTTCCGCCCAGTCCATTCGACTGAAGCGGTAGTCACTTCTGTTCTTGATGAATTGAAGAGCAAGGCGGACTCCAACTCCCCTCAGGCCCTGGTGCTCCTTGATCTGTCCGTGTCAAAAGCGGCGGTCGACCACTCCATCCTTCTCGGCCGTGTTAGGGCGGCGGGCATTCAGGGCACTGCCCTCTCCTGGCTCTCCTCGTTCCTCCAGGGTAGGACGCAGGCTGTTCGCCTTTCAGGTTTCTCTGCCCCCCCCTCCCCCGCCCGGTGCCTTGTGGAGTCCCCCAAGGTTCCTCTCTTTCCCCCCTTCTCTTTACTCTCTATATCTACCCCCTTATTGTTTCTTTACTCAGCATGGAGGTTTCTGTGTACAACTACGCGGATGACCTTCAGTTGATTTTTGATCTTTCCCCCACTCCTGGCTCCCCTCTTAAACTTCAAACTGTGCTTATTTTCATTTCTGAGTGGATGAACCAAAACCATCTCAAGCTCAACCCGGACAAATCGCAGCTAGTCCTGACTGGTGGCGCCATTAGTCACTGGACGCCTGCCCTTTGGCCTTCCATCTTCCGCCCTCCTCCGGTCCCCTCGGCAACAGTAAAAACTCTTGGCATTAAAATCAGTCGGGACCTCTCCATGCGTCCTCAGGTTAGCTCTGTCGTGTCGTCCTGCTTTCTGTCCCTCAGGATCATCCGCAAGGTTTCCCGTTTTTCTTTTGATGCCCTCAAAATAATTGTCCTTGCCATGATCGTCTTCCGGTTGGACTACGGGAACTGCCTGTACGCGGGCATCCCTGCCTATGAGCTTCGGCGCCTTCAGACCATCCAAAATCAGGCAGCCCGGCTTGTCCACCGACTCCCTAAATATCACCACACTACCCCCCTCCTCAAGTCCCTCCATTGGCTTCCCATCTTGCAGAGTACCCTCTTCAAGATGGGATGCCTAGTCTTTATGGCCCGTGCCCGCACTGCCCCCATTTTCATCAACTCCCGATTACTCATTACCTTCCTAGCTGCAACCTCCGGTCTTCCAGTCAGGCACTCCTTAATGTTCCTCGTTTTCCCAAATCCAGAACTGGTGGCACCAGATTTTCTGTTCTTGCACCCCGGCTCTGGAACGGTCTTCCGCTCACCATTCGGGTTATCACTGTCTACTCCCATTTCCGCAAGGCGCTCAAAACATACCTGTTTGCCCAAGCCTTTACCATTCTGTAATTCCCTGGCTGCCTCCTCCATCTGATACTCTCTATCTATTAGCACCAGGAAGCCGCTTGGTCGCAGTACGCTTTATAAATATTTTCAAACTCAAACTCAAGAAGTAACAGGGATGGGGCGGGTGGGAGGAGACGGAGCTTGTGAAACCAGGAGCACTCGTATGGAGTGCTCCAATTCAATTAAAAAATTTAGCTCCCAAACAGGGAGCAGTGAATGGACACAAGTAATTGATCCATGCTCTTAAGGAAGGCCAAACACAGGAAGAGGCATGACACAAGCATGACCTGGACACACTGGGACAAAGGATAAGAGAGCGACAATGAAGCAAGCAAATGGGAAGCCCATGGGCGAGCTGAAGCCCATAGGTTGTACACAACAAGTCTCTTCAAGACAGCGCATGAATGAAAAAGACCTTTAGCGCTGGGGTAGTGGGCTCCTCCACATACTCGGGCATGTGGCCCTCTTCAAAATGATGGGACTACCCCAATTCCTATACGTCTTCCAGAATATAACCCTCCCTATCCCTGTCGAATGGTTTACTGCCCTCCACTCCATCATTTGTCCTTCCTTTGAGCTGGGGATCAAACTTGTATCGCCTTCAGCAGCTGCCACCAGTTCCTCTACGACAGGGGTATGGGGATGGCAGACCTACACCATTATTACATTGCCTCTCAGGGGGTTGTGGTGAACGACTGGCTCAACACGACACAAATAAAAGCACTATTCTGGTGCCTCCTGCCCACTCTCACCGGGGCAATGTCGACGTCCTGAGATGGAAGCACAAATCGCTTTTTCCTCTCGGCTGGGCCATCGTCTTCACTCATGGTGGCAATGCAGGGGCAGGCGTTCGCAGCGCACCCTAGGAAGGGACAAACAACAACTTCAGAGGCTGTATATTTATATTTACAGTGAAACTACTGAAAAGTAGATAATTAGTGTATTTGGGGAAGGGTTAGCACACAGACACAACACACAAGCTCACCAGTGACTTTGCCGAAGGCTTTGGCTGTGTAGCTGCAGCTCCCTCTTTTTGTTGGCTAGCTGCAGAATCAGGCAGAGCTGAAAAAAGAAAGGAAAACGACATTAAAAAGTGAATATAATCTCAACAAAGACCTATTGCATCATGATTTTGCATTTTCTTTTGTTAACCTCACATAGGATCACGTGCCAGGGCTGTAATTCTTTTGCTTTTAGGCTTCAAGCTACAAGTGACCATGCGTCTAATGTGGCTAATTTATGAATTCATAAACTAATTTATAGCCCTTTTCATTCACCCACAAATGCTCTGCTTGGGCGAACAACTCTCTCAAGTGCATTTGCAGCAACTCATTGCTGTCTAGTGAGTTTTACTATTTCTTGAGACAAAGAAAACCACCGTTGTCCTTCCTGCTTGAGGAGTGTTAGAGGAATGTGTTCAAGGCATAGACTATGAATGACCAGCATTGATTTATAGGAAGAACTTAAATTATGCAAAACTGCTACATTTTCCACATAGTTGTGGATTTGCAACCCTAGCCACATACTACACCACACGATACATACTTTGCAGATTACAACCAAAAACACTATTTCAATCATATCAAAAGTTCCTTGGCAGAAGCTTACTAGCCACCTTTGAGTTGCTGACTGCTGTCTTCAGGTTAAACTGGTACTAATAAGGTGCCACGTTTGCTTTACAAAATAGTGAATTAATTGCTGCATCGTTTAATTCACCCTGCCACATAATTTGGTCCACTACTGCAACATACTTCCTGTGACCCTGCCTACAGGACCGCTGCACAGCACTGTTCAGCACCCTGCCCTGGTCTTCTGCCTACCCGTAGTCTACCGGTCTGCATTCCTTGTGTTAAGGAGAAGGGTGGAACTCTGGGGCTGGTTCTTCCAAAGCAAGAGAAGCACCAGACTGTATCGCTGCCTATTACACCCAGACGTGTTTGGGGGAGGAGACCGTGCTTCATGCAGGGTAGGTGTTCAAAGATACGTTCCTGAACAAGCAGTCTTGACCGGTCAAGCAATCCTTCCCTGGGACATCAAGGTAGCAGTTAATTTAGCTGACCCACCCCTACATGCTCAGTACTTGTTGTTAGCAATTAGTTGTCTGAGGATGGATAACTGCGGCATCTGATTGGTGTTCAGGCTGGGTGTGTAGAGCCTTCCCTTGTTGAGGGTGTTCTGAGAGTGTGGAAATAGTGGCAGTAAAAATACAAGCAAGGATTTTTAAAGGACGCTGATACAAACAAATAAAAAGCAGTGTGCGGGCGTTAAGCCCACAAAGAAGTATATACTAAAGTATATACAAGAGGTCTCCAAAGCTCGACCTATTGAGACAGGCTGAGCTCGAGAGACCAGAAGCTTCTAGTAGGTTTGCACTGCCAATTTTAGGGAAAAAACGATGTACCTGTAAATAGGTGTTAAATAAGCATAAATATATAGAGAGAGAATCTGTAGTGTCTTTGCAACAAGAATGGTAGACTAGAAACAGACCCCACCAGTGCAATGGCTTGCCAAACATTCTAGAATGCAGCGGAAGCGCTAGCACCAAAGAGAACGGTCCACAGGGATGGTGAGAGAGGGGGCCGGACTGCAGCAGCACTAAAGTGAAGAAGCGGTCCTGCTGGAAGTAGCAGGCTGAGAGAGGAGCTGGCCTCCTCTTCAGAGGTTTTCAATCAGCGACACAGATCTGCTCTGCGAGGATAAACTACATAGTGAGGCGGTGGAGCCCCCATTAATGTTACCTCACTGAATTCATGGGAATTGTAAAAAATCCAAGCATCACACGAAGAGTAGGTATAGCAAGCAAGCCACGCCCATTCAGCGGGAGAGTGGTAAGGGTGTGGTGTGTAGCTGGTGATGCATTTTGGAGCACACTGTCACAAATACATTAATAAAGCATGGTTTGGCACACTCCCCTTTATCAACACCACATTTCCCATTGAAATTGCCACAAAATTCACCCTGGGGAAGTTTTACAGATAAAACCATGGCTCACAAACAGTAATCGGGCTTCACCAAGTATTTATCATTTGCACATCGCTAAGTCGAGTGACTTGATTTGTTCGGATCCTATTAAAATGTTTGTATCCATCACCCTTCAGAATTACAAAAAAGATTGCTTCTTTTGTACTTTCTAACTGATGATAGATTTGAAATTTGTGTTTGGTTCATTTACAGGTATTTAAATTTTGTTGTGTGTTAGAAAGAAACCAAGATTCCACAGCCTTTCCTTTCCCACTCCCTGTACCCCAGCAAGATTATCAGATACTTCTCTTTACTAAGTGCTCTAACTTTGCAGTTAAAAGCAAGCACCCATCCCCATGTGAAAAGACTAAGCAGCAATGTGTCAGAAGACATAGCCTGACATTTGACCTCTGTCTTTGAATGCATCACAAACCCGTCAAGATAAAAACACAATTTAAAAGGATCTAGATTGGTCGCTCACCTTCTGAACTCCAGCATGGTAATTCTGAGGGGGCTGCAGCACACCCTGTACTCTTCAGCAATGGAGACAGGGGCCTTCTGGGTTCTGTGACCTTATAAGGAGTCCCGGAGTGGCTCACGTGACAAGAGAGGGGCACAGAGATATATAGGTGACAGGTGTGTGTTTGGCATAGAAGGATTTGTACTTACCAGTGGTGTACCCACTGGCCCTTCCCCGCCCCATGCCATGCTGAATGGCCTGAGAAAAGTTTTGCACGTTTACAGCAGGCTGATTTGATCTGATGCATAAATATTTTTGGTTTCTCTCTAGCTCAGCCGTTATCTGGTGGTTTTGATAAAACCAGCAGACAACTGACAGTCAGCTAGCCTGCGCATCTTACATGGTGCAGAGGATCACACTATGTCATACAAATGGAAAATCCTGACTGCATGAGGATTGTGCTAGAGATGTGACAGCAGAAGTCTGAAAGGGCACCCTGGAAGCTGAAAGAGAATGAGGCTGCTTACTGGACAATTCAAAACACTGTGTAGGCTAGTATGCTGGGTTGGCCTTGCGACTTGGTCAGAACCTGCTCTTCCGGCACCCTGAAAAGTCTTTACAGATAAGCCCCGCCCTGTCCCTAACCCTGACTCTCTAGAGTTAAAAGTGGCTCCTAGAATTAAGTATACTATATGTTAATGAGAGAAGCTGGCATGACTTGTAACAAAGTATTGAACACCCTTGTGATATCCTGGAGGGGGAAATAGAGCCCCATCGAGACTAAAAGAAACACTTGTCAATCCCATGTGCGGCCACTTTTCAAAAGCAACCCAAGCAACACTATTCACATTTACAGTGTATTCTTAATAAACAAATAAAAGAAAAAAAAATAAACCACACTATGACACACAAAAAAATACCTACAGCAAACAGCTTACAAGAAAACGTGCCAAACAGCATTTTTGGAAGCCCAAGTACCATCCCAGTCCTGGAAGACACTGCCCTTCCCCACCTCTTGTCTGAATGAAGATATACTTGTGTAGCAATAAAATTGATGACAAGCGCCTCGGAGCTGCCGATGACAAACATAGAACTTGGAGATGCCCAGACGTGGGTCCCGTGCTCTCCAGGCCGCTGTAGTCAAGCTAGCCTAGCTGATATGGGGTGAAAGCACGAAACCGAGGATGCTCGTTACCAGTCCAGGGAGGACTTGGCTCGGCAGTTCGGGTTGGACTGTTCCCATAGGGATCAGGGTCAAGACTGATTTGCATATGGCTGGGTTCAAACTGGAATGGCATGGGTAGCAAAAAAATCAAACAATTGATTTTGGCCCAGTACTCTGTATGGGGTGAATGTATGACATCATTCTGCATTTGGTCCATCAATTGCTGTTAGCATTTGTTTCCCCAAGTGGGAAAGGCATGCCAAGACGCGGGTCCCGTGCTCTCCATGCCACTGGAGTCAAGCTAACCTAGCTGATGAAGGGAGAAACCCCAAAACCGCTCCCAGGATGCTTTTTTCGAGTCCAGGGAGAACCTGGCCTGGCAGTGCGGGCTTGACTGTTCCCATAGGGATCAGGGTCAAGACTGATTTGCAGATGGTTGGGTTAAAACTGGAATGGCATGGGGAGCAAAAAAAACAAGCATTTACAATGCAACGGTTTCGCCTTTGGAAAAGTTAGAGCTATTGGCATTGTAAATGACAATTTTTTTATTTATGTGTTCGTTTTGAAAACCGATAAATAAATGGCATTGTCATTTACAATGCCAATAGCTTAATCTCTCGCAAATGCCACACACACCCACAGAGAGCCCCTCCACACAGAGCCACCCCCACAAACACAGGCCCCCCCACACACACGCACACACCCACACAGAGCCCCCCCACACACACCCACACAGAGCCCTCACACACACTGCGAGCCCCCCCCACACACCCAGACAGAGCCTTCCACACACCCACACAGAGCCCTCCACACACCCACACAGAGCCCCCCCCACACACCCACACAGAGCCCCCCCACACACCCACACAGAGCCCCCCCACACACCCACACAGAGCCCCCTCTCACACCCACACAGAGCCCCCCACACCCACACAGAGCCCCCCACACCCACACAGAGCCCCCCACACACCCACACAGAGCCCTCCATACACCCACACAGAGCCCTCCATACACCCACACAGAGCCCTCCACACACCCACACAGAGCCACACAGAGCCACCCACAGAGCCCCCCACACACCCACACAGAGCCCCCCACACACCCACACAGAGCCCTCCAAACACCCACACAGAGCCCTCTACACACTGCGAGCCCCCCGTGCAAGTTATACACTGTTGTTAGAGATGAACCGACCGCATAGGTAACCAACAGGTGTAAAAAGGACTTCAAAGGTGACAGACCTGGGAGAGAGATGATGATGTAGGAGTGAGAGAGAGAGAGGGATTGTGCAGATAAAAAAAGGAGTGTGAAAAGGGTTGTACACAGCAAGAAGTCTGAGAGGGAGTGTGTAGATAATAAAAGTAAAAAGTAAAGTCCACATTTGTAAAGCGCACAATCACCCGTAAGGGTCTCTAGGCGCTGGGGGGCCATCGGGAAGATTAAGCGAGCTATTGCCCAGAGTCACATGGTGCTGGGCTAACCTGCCGCCGGAGCCGGGGATCGAACCGTGGTCCCCAGATTCCAGCGTCAGTCGCCCTGGCCGCGGCGCCACACCTCTTCCACCAGGTTTGGGTGGGAGAAGCTCTTTGTGTAACATCAGGTGTACAAGGGATTGTACAGGCAACAAACAAGTGTGAAAGGGGCTGCAATGATGTACACTGGTGAATGGGAGTGCTCCAGACAATAGCCCCAAAGTCAGTAGCTCTGACCGTAAAAGCCATAGCCTCTCCATGTTGTGTTCCAGATAGCTACACTTTGACACGCTGGTAACTGCAATGGGCATTTGTTCAAGAATATAAACTGCATATTAAGTATAGGGAAGATTACAATTGTAATTTATTTGCATGTGCCTAGCTTAAAGTAAAAAAATAAAAAACACTGTGACAAAGTCTGGCCACGTCATACCGTTTTCCTTTTGTTTTACTTTAAGCTATGTAGCACAGCAGCTCGCACCGCTGTGCAACATGCAATTTTTTTTGACAAAGCCAATAAATCTTGCATAGGCGAAACCTATTGGCTTTGCCAATGCTTGTTTATTGGTATGTCAAAGTAGTGCTTTTAATGAGGATGGTGTAACACAGCAAGAACCAGGACGTGAGGTTGTAGTGAGTGTAGTGGATCGCAGAAACATAGAAGCAGTGGGAGATTTGCAATGACGCCTCAGCACATTCACATTGCAGCCATATAACAGATCAACATTCGTTACATGAAGTTATCTTAGATAGTGGCATCTCACGGCCAGAGGGGTTGGTCTTGAGCTTGTTTTTTAGCAAGGCTAGAGACTAAAGAGGCGATTGAAGCAGCAGAGATTTTTAAATGTGATTTTTCAAACTACAGTATAACGTTATTCACATTGCAGCCATATAACAGATCAACATTCGTTACATGAAGTTATCTTAGATTGTGGCATCTCACGGCCAGAGGAGTTGGTCTTGAGCTTGTTTTTGAGCAAGGCTAGAGACTAAAGGGGCGACTGAAGCAGCAGAGATTTTTAAATGTGAGTTTTTAAACTACAGTATAACGTTGTTGCCATATTTTGATAAAATGCGGGCCATCTCGTCTAAGCCATTCTTCGCAGTTTGCCCAATGTTTCAGAACCGAATCAAAATGTTATATTGACAATGGACAGTCCTGCCGCAGTTCCCTTTGTACTGACGAATGAGCAGAGATAGTGAGAACCCTACTTGTTGAATGGCATCTCCCAATCTAAACTGCTGTTGGGTCGCACTTTGTTTCTCTGCAAAGCCGAGTCCTTAATTGTGAGCACGGAGCACTTAAGAGGTCCCGACAGCTACCCCAGTTCACACTTTCATTTTACACAGGTACAGTGACTTTGGGAGGCCAACTAATGTGTTGCCGTGCCTCTTTACACGCACCTGCAAGACGACGCCTCATAAACATCTGGTGAAACAGCCACAGGAAGCAGAGTTTCCTGGTTCTTTTTTAAAAATGCGCTTTCAAGTCTAATTATTCGCACCGATGTCGGGGCACTCTCCTGTCCTGCGGAGGGCGGTACGAGAGAGGAGGTGACAGTTCCCGTGCACCGGCTACAGTGCTGGCAAGTGGCAAACACTAAGTTTACTTCCTGTTGGACGCCGCAAACCACTTCCTGCGCTGTTGCTCACAACCAATAGAGTGACTGAGTTGTCATGGCTACGGGGACGTTGCGCACGAGGGCTTCTCAGCCTAGAGTAGAACTGAGTTAATGCAAGAGTAAAACTTTAGCGCGAGGGGGGGCGGGAGCATTTACAAGTGGTGCGGGAACGGGCACACGGAGAGCGGGAGGGGGGGGGTCGGGAATGGGATAAAACCAAAATTATTAAACAAGAGCCAAACTCCTCCTCTTGCGGAAGACTGAAAGCCCTTTTCCAAAGTCGGCCGCCCCATTCACCAGGTGCACTCGTGTGAGTGTTTGGAAAGAGCCAGCTGTGTGTAGACATAAACGAAGGACATCAGTTCCAAAATAGAATTAACTAATAGGAAGGCTTTAAACTACAGAACGTCACGTAACAACTAGCGCGCGCATATAATTAGTGACATTTCTTAGTGGCATAATCCCGGAAGCTATACAAAATTTTGGTTTCAAATAACATATTTTTGTTAATGCTGTAGAGCGCGTTTTCGGCATTTGGTACACTTGCCTGCTAATCACGGGTGTACTAGCGTTTGTAAATAACTGATGCGAATGGCTCCTTTTCCAAGTCTGTGATCAATGGCGATATAAACAAGTCAGATCCCGGGCCGGCAGCCAATCACAGCGCGGCCCGGGGAATGACGTCAAGGGGGTGTCCCGGCCGGCAGATTCGGGGGCGTGTTTTTCGCGCTCTACCCTTCCCATTGGCTGGAAGGTAAAATTCCAGCCAATGGGAAGAGGAGAGGGCGGGACTTAAAAAAAGACACAAACGCCCCCGAATCGCGTTTTCACGGGGAAAGCGTGATTGACAGCCAATCTCTGCCAATGGAAGACAAAGGCGGGACTTGAGTTTCTCAGTTTCCTAATAGATACTTCTCGATCTATTCTGCAACTGGCTCTTCAAAAAGTCACCTTCATCAAAAAGGAGATTTGTCAGACACTCTATCTTTCATCCATTTTTCTCAGAGATCGTTAGCCCGCCTGGTGGGCTCCTAGCTTCTTCCATACAAACAATTTTTCCAGAATCTCATCATTATCGGGCCCTTCATAGATTAAAAATCCGGAATCTTCATAGAGGTCTCGTTTATTCAGACCCAGTTTCTTTAGATCCAGAGTCCAAAGAGGAACTCCTTTGGTGGCTGACTCGTTTAGATGCCTGGACCAGGAGAACAATTTTCTCTGCCGCCCCAAATCTAGTCTTAAAGAGTTGCCTATACGAGTAAGAATAACAATTTCCTTAATAAACAAAATTTACTAAAGACATGTTTTTTTCCTAAACAAGCTGACAAAGGCATTGTTTTTTTCAAGTGCTCAAAACTGCATCTATAGGCCTGATCACTACAATCGAACACTCTTGACTAAAAATAACCCACATTTGAGCTACATCATCAGATTGTCTAAATTTTTGTAGTATCTTCCTTACTAAATTATTGTTTACCATACTTGGGTTATATAGTTTATACATTCTCAACAGTAGTATTTTCTTAGTTGTTGCACATGAAGGACATCATTTCCCTGGGAAATCTTGCTGCTTGAACTAACTCCGCTCATAGAAGTCTGACAACTCTTGGGTATTAAAATCTTAAATTTTTGTTAGTTAAAATAAGAAAATCGGCTACAGCACTTACCCCAAGACAACTAAGGTGGACTTTTTTCTTTTCTGATCAGGATACTGTAATGAATTACAGATCAGGCCCATAAAATGGAAAATTGGATTATTGGTCTCAACAGAATCAACGTGTTGGTTGTAGCCTTAAGGAGAGCGAGTCTTGTCTAGTTCCATGAATGGTGAGCCAGTTACTGTATTTTGGTACTCCTGACAGGTAGCAGTGGTTCTGCTGCAAGTTGAGTGCGATTTGGCAAGACAGCAAACCTACATCATCAGCTGTCTCTTGTTTTTAAAGTTACCAGAGGACTGATTGTTATTAGAACACTGAAAAAAGGGGGATCCCTTGGTGATATCACCTATCAGTGAACTATGATGCATATATTACATCATTGTAGCCCATGTATAAAAAAAATAGAAGTTTGGCACAAAATACAATTTTCTTTAGGTTTCCTTTTTATTTTAAGTAAGAAGGAATTTTTTTGATGTTTGTAGAAAATTAAAAACACAACATTATAAAAACATTCAAATGCATATACATTAACACCATTTCATATTAAAATCAATCCTTTACTTGAAAGGAGCGTACTTCTAAAAACAGAAATTCTCACAGGAAAGGATAAATCAAAGGAGAAAACAAAACAGACACTATTGTTTGTCATATGGATACATATCAGGGAACCTGCAATTTAGGACCCACTCCAGGACACACTCAAAATTTGTTATCTCTGGGGTAAGCTTGATTATGTTAATCTAAGCGTCGACGCGTTTCGATGGTTTATTTGTAATTAACCATCTTTTTCAAGACAAGATGGATAGGTTTCTCCTATTTCAGGCACTGGGTGGTTGCCGTTTTCAAAATGTCCTGTGAATAAATATACTTAGATCAGTATTGTGTTGAAAATGCATCTGCCCTATCTGGTACATTCACATAAGTATATTCTCACTACATCATAATTCATTCTACCTTTAATTCTATACAATCTATTCATAGCTTCATGTAATTCATTATAAAAAGACATTTAGGAACACTTTCTAAAATTTCTTAAACATATTAACATAGTCCATATGGCTATTATTTGTTATACATTTCTTCTCATCATTATATTTCATTCTAGCGTGGGCTCAAAGAATGTAAAAATTTCTTATATATGGGCTCTTGGCATTCTTTATCTACACTACTTATCCAGCCCGCCTGGGAGTTATGTATTACAGCCGCCCCTTTCGGGATTGTCCCTCAGACATGGTGGATCGCAGGAATTAAGAGTCTAGCTATGGTGTTTACCTTATATCATCTTCATTAGTTTTCTTTCCTTTATCCTAGTTACATCCTTATGGTTAGTGGTTGTATGATTGCTCCCACGGGACTGTAAAGAGATATTGTTTTTTGCAGTATTCTCTATATCATAGATTATGTTATACATTGCTGAATTTCTTTAGCTGTTACCTATTAATCAGTCTGATTACTAACAGTCTCCTCTTTTTCGCCACTTTGAGGGAAATCGGTAAGATCATGTAAGAAGCGATGCTCGTTTCCTGACTCTATATTAAAATATAATATAATCACATTATTTAATATGCTAAGTTTGCTGCTATTCCAATAGCTTTTCAGACCTTGAGCTAGGACTTGGATTCACAACATACCTTTTTCAGAGTCTTGTTTTTATCTCCCAGAGGAGTCCACTTAATTTTTGATTCTTTTAGTTTTCTGATAGAAAGTTCTGTGGGCTCTACCTATTCTTGTTGCACTGAAAATAAAGGAAAAATACCCATAGATGTTGTTAAGTACTTGGGTAGTTTTAAAAGCGTTCTGATTAATTGTATGAGCCGATATCTCACTTACAGAGAAGGGATGGATGGAGTCTTCCCTACTGGCCAGAACACCCAGTAGGGTATGTTTTCCTTATTTTCAGTGCAACAAGAATAGGTAGAGCCCACAGAACTTTCTATCAGAAAACTAAAAGAATCAAAAATTAAGTGGACTCCTCTGGGAGATAAAAACAAGACTCTGAAAAGGTATGTCGTGAATCCAAGTCCTAGCTCAAGGTCTGAAAAACTATTGGAATAGCAGCAAACTTAGCATATTAAATAATGTGATTATATTATATTTTAATATAGAGTCAGGAAACGAGCATCGCTTCTTACATGATCTTACCGATTTCCCTCAAAGTGGCGAAAAAGAGGAGACTGTTAGTAATCAGACTGATTAATACTAATAAAAGGTAACAGCTAAAGAAATTCAGCAATGTATAACATAATCTATGATATAGAGAATACTGCAAAAAACAATCTCTTTACAGTCCCGTGGGAGCAATCATAAAACCACAAACCATAAGGATGTAACTAGGATAAAGGAAAGAAAACTAATGAAGATGATATAAGGTAAACACCATAGCTTGACTCTTAATTCCTGCGATCCACCATGTCTGAGGGACAATCCCGAAAGGGGCGGCTGTAATACATAACTCCCAGGCGGGCTGGATAAGTAGTGTAGATAAAGAATGCCAAGAGCCCATATATAAGAAATGTTTACATTCTTTGAGCCCACGCTAGAATGAAATATAATGATGAGAAGAAATGTATAACAAATAATAGCCATATGGACTATGTTAATATGATTAAGACATTTTAGAAAGTGTTCCTAAATGTCTTTTTATAATGACTTACATGAAACTATGAATAGATTGTATAGAATTAAAGGTAGAATGAATTATGATGTAGTAAGAATATACTTATGTGAATGTACCAGATAGGGCAGATGCATTTTCAACACGATACTGATCCAAGTATATTTATTCACAGGACCTTTTGAAAACGGCAACCACCCAGTGCCTGAAATAGGAGAAACCTATCCATCTTGTCTTGAAAAAGATGGTTAATTACAAATAAACCATCGAAACGCGTCAACGCTTAGATTAACATAATCAAGGGATTGAGCTTACCCCAGAGATAACAAATTTTGAGTGTGTCCTGGAGTGGGTCCTAAATTGCAGGTTCCCTGATATGTATCCATATGACAAACAATAGTGTCTGTTTTGTTTTCTCCTTTGATTTATCCTTTCCTGTGAGATTTTCTGTTTTTATAAGTACGCTCCTTTCAAGTAAAGGATTGATTTTAATATGAAATGGCGTTAATGTATATGCATTTGAATGTTTTTATAATGTTGTGTTTTTAATTTTGTACAAACATCAAAAAAATTCCTTCTTACTTAAAATAAAAAGGAAACCTAAAGAAAATTGTATTTTGTGCCAAACTTCTATTTTTTTATACATGGGCTACAATGATATAATATATGCATCATAGTTCACTGATAGGTGATATCACCAAGGAATCCCCCTTTTTTCACTATTGATTAGTACCCTAATACCCTGGTTGCACGGGGTCTCTCTCGTTTTTTACACTGTTATTAGAACAGGCCGGTTTTGAAATATATATTAAGGATTTGATCTGACAGATAAACTGATCCTTTTCGAAACACTTCAACAGAAACATAACCTCACAAACATGGACTAATATAACTGCCTCAAACTTAAAGAAGCACTCAACAGAAACACAATCTTTAAAGCACACCGCAAATATAAGACAAATTAACTGGATTAGACGCGTATCCACCCAAAACCACCTACAGGCAAAAATATACATATTTATTACCACAAGCACTAATAATGATAAAAAATTAAATACAGGAAAAATGGGGTAAAACCTGTACGAAACAGGAGATAACGTCTCCATCGGAACAAATATGGGCATCCATATAGAAATTTGTAACCAGATCATAGATTTCGTCAATCGATATCCAATGTAACTATTGGGAACTACATAGATCCTTCTGGGCCCTCAAACTGTTCAAAACCAGCCTACTGGAGTCAGATAAATGATGGGACTGTTCAGAAGTCACTGGATATGTTTGTTCATTGCAATCTTGTAAAGGCCATCTCAGTTCTCATTAACAAAACCATCAATTAAATCTCTTAGCTAGACATTCCACTCAATGCAATCAACATCGCCTTGGGTTCCAAACTCCAGATCTACTACTGCTAGACATCACTTACTTTAGGTATGAAGACGGTTACCTGTGAATGGAAACACTACAACATTTCATATACATGATGGGTATGGGTTATGCTTCATAAGTCCAGATACTACTATACTCAAAAATCCCAACTATAACTTCTTCCACCAACGTGAGCCTTCTTAGAAAGATACTTAGAGGTAAAACTCTCCTTGAGACATACACACTGCACTACCATCACCAACTATACCAAGCATTAACATCCACACTTTCTAAATACCATCAGCAAAGGGTCCACACACAAAATAAGGGTTACACGTAAGTGGCACCCTTTATTTCCCTCCCACCCCACGCCCTCCTACAGTTTTTCCATAACTTATCTCCCCATTTCCTACCTGCTCTTCATCTTCTGCAACTACTCTTTTCTCTCTTCTTCTCTCATCTATCCACTCTTTCAGATTTGAAAGCAGCACAGATAGGCCTACATCCCAAACAAATCATTTTAGTTCTGTATTTACAACCATATACATCAGTCTACTGAACGCTAATGTTAATATTTTCAAGTTATTATATATAAACGGCTAGCAACAGTACTTCCATGTATGTTGCTGATTCCCATGTATGTTCTTGGTACTAAAAGTAATAAAATATTTTGAAGAAAAACAGCCCAGCTTTTTGTACACCAACATCAAATTAAGAAATGCAGTCATTCAAATATGATGGACCAGCGCTACAATTTCCAGAATGCATGGAGTTGTCCAAAGAAAACCCAAGACTAGAGCAGTCTCAGAGAGGAACCCGGAGTTGTTATTTTTGTGTAATGTGGTCATGCCTCTGGAAATAGATACAATGAGTGGTGTAGAGAATGGAATGCAGTGTTTTCCACCTGTATGCAGTAGGCTGAAGATGTATATGGGAGAACGTGCTAATTTGAGCTGTGGCATTTATACTGTTCCTTTTAGCTTGTGTTGTTGTAGATCGGATGTGCCCATCTGCATGTAAAGACATATGTAGTACTTCGGCTGTGTGGAGAATACGCAATTTTTCTTTCTGCAATAACGATGGTGTCTGGTAACTCTTTGTACTGTGCATGTTCTCATTTCTCCTTTAAGTTTTAGACTGTATGAGAAAGTTCAGAAACAAGACAGTGGGAGATAGGTTGAACTAGGAAGAGGATCTTCGTAACAGCCTCTCTCCTGAAGCTTCTAAGACTTTGATCCCGAACGAAATGGTTACTCGCCAGTAGAAGTAGTTTTGCAGCTTGAAGAATATTCTGGATTCACATGCTGTGCATTATTCCGGCATCTAGTCGTTGGGTCCGCAATTGTCTTTGTATTTTTTTCTCCTTCTTGTTTTGGTCGCTGTAGACCACAATTTGGTGCCAGGTACGTCCACTGTGTGACGTCAGACGGTTTCCTGGAGGTCAACATGTGTGGTAGCCATCTTCTTATTCTTTTTACTGTTCTTGACTCTATTTTGTAGTCCGTGAGATGGTTATTAAATAACAAATGTAATCATTTGCTTCCCCACCTGTTTATTTTCCTTGTCGGGGAGGCCGGGTGGGTCGCATGTGAATCCAGAAAATTCTTCAAGCTGCAAAACTACACCTACTAGTAAGTAACCATTTCGTTTTGCAGCATGAATCCTTTTCTGGATTCACATGCTGTGCATTAGATTATGTAGCGGTTTCTCCCGTGCTTGGGAGGCTGTGGTGAGAGGAAGACCTTGCAAACAGGTGTTGAAGTATCTTCTGTCCAATCTGAGCTTCCTTACTCATTTTTATGTCCACACAGTAATGTTTTGTAAAAGTGTGTTATGATGCCCATGTTGCTGCTGCACAAATAGTGTCAACTGGCACAATGGCCATAAAAACTAATGTTGCTCCCTTCTTTCTAGTGGAGTGAGCTGTTGATCACATTGTTACTTCTTTTTTGGCATAGGGATAACACCATTGGATTGTTTGTACTATCCATCTTGCAATTGTAGCCTTTGTGACCGGTGATCTTGTGTTGGTATGAACGTAGGCGACAACTGTTTTGTATTGTGTATTTGTTCGGTCTTTTGCAGATACAGCAGCGCTCTCTTACATCTAGGGTATGGAGGCTCCTTTCTCCCCTTGTCTTTGGGTTTTTGAAGAAAACTGGTAGGGTGATATTTTGATTTAAGTGCTATTTTGATACCACCTTTGGTAAGAAGTGTGGGTTCGTTTTTAAGATTACTTTATCCTTATGAATTTGCAGGTATGGTTCCTGTATTGTTAGAGCCTGTAGCTCACTTACTCTCCGTAGGGAAGTAATAGCGATGAGAAAAGTGGTATTTAGAGTAATGTGTTTGAGGTCTGCTGCATGCATGGGCTCGAAGGGTTTTGCCATCAGTTGAGCAAGTACTGTATTTAGGCTCCATGCGGGACTGGGGTTCCTCTGGGTGGTGCAATCTTCTTTGATCCTTCTAAAAACCTTTTAATAACAGGTCTTGTGAAGAAACTTTTGCATGACTTTCCTCTTGTGTATTCCACTATGGCAGCAAGATGCACCTTTGTACTTGAGTAGTTGATGTTGCAGTCCAAGAGTTCAGTGAGTTATGTGATTACTGTTCCTTGTGTGTTGATAGAATCATTTTTATTGTTAGCAGTGCACCAGGTGGTATATCACTTCCATTTTGCTGCATTGCATGGTCTAGTTGATTGTTTCCTTGCCTCTTAGAATTTCCATTGTTCGTAGAGGCAGTTTAAGGTGGCCAAATTCTATGTACTGAGGTGCTAAGCTGCCAGATGCAGCGTTGCTGGTTCCGGGTGAAATATTTGGCCTTGTTGCAGTGTTGGCAGGTCTTTTATTTTGATCATTTTCCCCCCGGATAGTTGCAGCAGGGTTGAGTACCATGTTTGCCTTGGCCATTGAGGAGCAATGAGGATCATGTTTGCTTTTTCCAGTACTCTTTGCATAAGGGCTATTGGTGGAAAGGCGTAAGCAAATGTCTGTGACCAGTTGAGTGAAAGTGCATTTCCCTTTTGACAAGCGGTGTGGAAACTTCGAGGCAAGCAGTTGGCATTTCTTCTTCTGCAGTGTTGCAAACAAGTCTATCATTGGTGTTCCTCAGAGTTCGAAAATGTATTGTACTGTTTTCTCTTTGAACTCCGATTTATGGGAGCAGTTGTTCTGTCTGCTCAGTTGGTCCGCTGTAATGTTGTCTACTCCTGGTAGATGTACTGTTTGTAGGTTGATTCTTTGGGCTACTGCCCATTTCAATACTTCTTGTGCAAGTCTGCTCCAGGGAAAGGACTTTGTATCTCCCTGCTTGTTCAGATAGAACATTTTTGTTGAATTGTCTGTTTGGGTTAGGATGGTTTTCCCTTTGATGTGTTTCTGGAATGCCTTCAATGCCAGGAAGACCGTTTGAATTTCCAGGAAGTTGATGTGTTTTATGGAATCCTGTTCGTTCCATTGACCACGTTCTTTCAACTGGTTGTAATGTGCTACCCAACCGTTGAGAGATACGTGTGTGGTGATTGTCACATATGGAGTTGGGTTCCTGAAAGGTCTCCCCTGTGCTATGTTGCTGGATGCCCACCATTGCATCTCTGCTTGCACCTTGTGTGTAACAACCACAAGATCCTCCCAACTCCCTGTGGCTTGAGACCAGCTGTTGGTAAGCCATTCTGGGAATGAGTGCATGTGCAGGCGTGTGTAAGGGATAAGTGGGATGCATGCCATCATGCCCATTAGTTTCATGACTTTCCTCAGTCAGAGATTTTCCCCTCAGGTAGAGGGTTGTTTCTTGATGGATATCCTCTTTTGTGTGGGGTACGCCTTCGTACTCCTGCAATTTAATCTTGCTCCTAGGAAGGCTTTTTCCCTTTCTGGATTTGTGGTAGATTTTTTGCGGTTTGAGAAACCCAGTTCCTGTAGTGTTTGTATGGCTGATTGAAAATGGTTATGGCATGTTTGGTTTGAGTGTGCTCTTATGAGCCTATCATCCAGATAGGGATAAACGTGGATTCCTTTCCTTCTTAGGTGTCCCGCCACTGCGGCTAGGCACTTTGTGAAGACACGTGGAGCTGATTTTATCCAGAATGGGAGTACTTTGAACTGATAAAGTGTTCATTTGTGTAGGAACCGCAGGTACTTTGTATCCTTCGTTCATAGGGATATGAAAGTAGGCGTCCTTGAGGTCTATTGTTGCCATGTAGTCTCCCTTTTGAATTTGTGGGATTATTTCTTGAAGAGTGCCCATTTTGAAGCGTTGTGTTAGTATGAACCTTAAATGCAGTATTGGCCTCAGAGTCAGGTCCTACTTTGGTACTAGGAAGTATGGTGAGTAGTTTTCTTTTAAACATTCCTGTTTTGGTACTACTTCTATTGCTTGCTTTTGGAATAGTTCCTTGATTTCTGAATTTAGCTGTGTCAGTTCTGCTTTCAGAAATGTTCTTGTTTTTGGTGGATTTGCAGGTGGTGTTCTTGTTAACTCTATGCAATACCCATACTTTACTAAATTTAGTATCTAATTGTCTGTTGTAATATTTTCGCACTGTTTGATTTAAAGGGAAATCTTCCCCCCCCCCCCCCACTGGAGGGATAACCCTCCCTTGATACCTCTTGAGGTCATAAATTAACGCCCAATCTCCTGCCTGCCCCTGGCAGCAAAAGTCCTGGAAAGGCCATCAATGTAGAGCTCACAGACTATCTAAACTCAAACAATCAATTAGACTCTACACAACATGGCTTCCATTCGGGCCACTCGATGGAACCAGCACAAATCTTGGTCATGGAAGAAATAAGATGGCAAGTTGACAAGGGTGGTAGGGCCATCCTGATCCTACTTGACCTATCAGCCGAGTTCGATACGGTTAATCATACTGTACTTACGCGACGTCTGGAGGCAGTAGGAATTGAAGGGACTGCGCTTTCCCTTCTCACCTCCTTGATCTCGGCTAGAGAACAGAGGATGTGTTGGAACTCCCTAGAATCAGGCCAATTCTATCTTCATAGTGGAGTGCCGCAAGGATCAGCACTCTCTCCAACGCTCTTTAACATTTACGTGACCCCGTTGGCCAAACTAATGAAGGACCATGGCTTCTCGCTAATGTTGTATGCTGACGACACTCAAATTATTATCTCCTTTGCATCAAAGGCAGACTTGGTGGCGGACAGATTTCACAGCTGTCTCAGCCACATTATGGAATGGATGCATAAGAATTACTTAAAACTAAACACGTCCAAGACCGAGGTCATGGAATTTGGCAATGGTCTGCCTATCTGGTCCCAAGCATGGTGTCCAGCAGCAGCTGGGGCCGGCCCTGTCCCTGCCACCAAAGTGAGAAACCTTGGCTTTTTATGTGACGTCCAGCTCAATCTTTCAGGGCAAATCAATCAGTTGACATCAGCTTGCTACTTTCTTTTAAAAACACTTTGGAAAATTCTGCCTTTTCTACCTGAGGACTTAAGAAAAATAGTTGTGGTGGCTCTTATTCTTTCCCAACTCAACTATTGTAACGCCTTATACCTAGGTGTTGATAAACGCCAGCTGTTGAAACTCCAGTCCCTACAGAATGCGGCGGCACGCACCCTGCTAAAAATCCCTAAATATTGTTCTCTCTCGGGTGTAATCAGAGATCCGCACTGGCTTCCAGTCAAGCAGAGAATTCAGTTTAAGGCACTGAGCTTGGTCCATTAAGCCCTTTATGGAGGGAGGCCCACGACTACCATTAACTTTTCCAACAGCATTCCCCTAGCAGGACGTTAAGATCGGCCAACAAAACCCTGGTTCATTTCCCCAGAGTTAAGAGAACCAGATGGGGAGGCCGCTGTCTATCTTTCTTGGCATCTAAGCTTTGGAATGAACTTCCACTCAATATTAGGCTGTTACCGTCAAGATCGCAGTTTAGGTGTCAGGTTAAAACCTGGCTTTTCCCTCCACTACAGTGATCTTGCCCCACCTGACTTCGCCGCCATCCTTCTTTCCACAGCGCCAAGACGCCTTGACATTCGTGCGCTATATGAGACCTTACTTACTTACTGATGTTTTGTGTGGGCTCCTTTCTGTGACAGTTGGATAGAGCCATTTCCTCTGCCTCTGAGGGTCTGGCCTCCGCCTCTCCCCCGAAAGGGCTTTTTCTGCTGTTGTTGCCAGCCTTGGTAACTTCCCTGTAGGTCGGATTGTTGTCAATGGCTTTGACCTTGTGGTTGATGCGACATTTGCTGTCTCTGACCAAATGCACCTCTTCCTGCGATCTTTCTGTTGCTGAAACCACCTCTTTGAAATTAACCTCTCTGCTGTAGGGCTCCCATCGTCCTAGCAGTCTCGTTGTCCTTTTTGATCTGCTGATTGGATCCATCCATTTCCTTCCCAAAGAGTGCGTCCCCAGTGAATAGTCTACTCATGATGGAGGTTTGCACCTCCCGTTTGAAAACCTATATCCCTAGCCAGGCATGTCATTCTGAGGATGGTGCCGGTGCACATTTGCCTACTGGCAGTGTCTGCAGCGTCTAGGACTGACTTCAGGCATGTACTGGCCACGTTTTTACCTTCTTGGATAACTGACCTTGCTCTCTTTTTGTCCTCTTCGGGCAGTTTATTGAGGATCTCCTCTATTTCGTCCCACTGTTGGTGGCCTCATCTATTTGATAGTGCATTGGATTTTGCGATGCGCCACTGTGTTGCTGCTTCCTTTTCCATTCTTCTCCCCACTGTGTCCATTCTCTTACTCTCCTTCTCTGGTGGAAGACCGGTACTGCAGACTGCATTAGCCCTTCTGGCTGTGGTGACAATAATTGAACCTGGCACCGTGTTTTCCTGTATATACTTAGGGTCCTTTGATGAGGGCTTGATATTTCTTATCTACCCTTGGTGTTACACCCTTGTTTGAAGCTGGTTCTTTGAAGGCTTCTTTGCCCTGAGCCAGTATGCTAGGAAGTATTGGGAGGTATTGAGCCTCCTTGATGGCAGGGGCTAGTGTTTCCTGGAGAAAACATGTGTCTCCTTTCTTTTCTTCGAGGGCAACTCCGAAATGGTCTGCTGCCCTTTTGACTAAGCCATTGTAGACAGCTATGTCGTCTGGTGGTGATTCACTGCATACCTCCTCCTCAGGACTCTCAGATCGTTACAGGAATCCTTGAAAATCATCGAGATCGTTCCATGAAACCTTGCAAATATCTGAGATTTCCTCCTCTTCCGGTAGGTCCCTGTATTCCTTCGGGATCTTCACCGCGAGGTTCTGGTGTTGGGGGTGGGGGAGGGGAGAGGGGGGGTGGTTGAGTTGAAGATACCTTCTTCCTCTCCCTTGGTGTCTTCTGCCTCTTCGGCGTCGACGTTTTCTTACTCGGTAACCGTGGTTTTCAGGATCCGAAAATCCTTCAGCGATGTGTCGAACGCCTTTTTCTTTTGAAGGAGCGTTGCTATTTCGTCTTCGAGTCTTTTTCTTTACGACCTTGAGAGCTCACTTGGCGTCAGAGGACGGGGATTTTCGTTTCTTGTTAGAGGCCATGTCCGGTTTCGACGGCGTATTGCTTTTCTTTGCAGGTTCGTGATTGACCCCTTGTTTCGGCATCTTCTGCGATTTTCCCTCCTTGGTAACCTTAGGTTGGGTTCCGTGGGGTTCTTTTAATCGCAGCAGACCTTTGATCGCCTTTTTGCTCAACGTCGGGACTGCCTTGGGTTGCGCCTTGTGTTCGTGGCCCTTCAATTCCGACGGATGTATATGGTGTCTTACCTTATCTGTCTTCTTCATTTTTTCGCTCGCCTTCTTGTGGGCGTGAGTTTTTTTGGAGTCCCTTTCTAGAATTTCAACGTCCGATCCCTCGTGCATTGATTCTGCTGCTACTCCGCGTTCTTCCTTGTCGCTGGATAAACCAAGTCTTTGAGGGAGATCTTCTTAGCGGTCTGCGACATCGTGGCGTAGTGGGCCTCGCTTTGGTGTCGGTGGATTCTCAGTGTTTGACAGGAATGCAGCGCAAATCTCACAGTCCTTGTCCTGATGATCCTTGAGCAGGCACAGGTTGCAGACATTGTGTGCATAACGTTGAGCGTACTTGTGGTGGCACTTGGGACAAAACTTGAAAGGAGTGTTTTCCATGTCCCCTACCTCGCCATTTGTGGACTGATGAGGTCCTCTGTGGTGCCGTAGCAGGAGTTCTACTCTTGCCCCAGTTACAGCGTCGTTGAAAGGTGTGATTCGCTCTAGTCTTTTTTTTCCTGTTTTCATGAAATTTTGTGGGGAAAATCAGAAAAATCTTCTGC
The DNA here is from genome assembly GCF_964261635.1 of Lissotriton helveticus. Lineage (NCBI taxonomy): Eukaryota > Metazoa > Chordata > Amphibia > Caudata > Salamandridae > Lissotriton > Lissotriton helveticus. The sequence continues at coordinate 155,509,962 of NC_136057.1, forward strand.
GCTACCCGTCTTGCTTCCAGACCCAACAGCAGAAAAATGAATCCTAAGATGGTTAGCACACACGTCGACCTCCAGGATACCATCTGACGTCACAAAGGGGATGTACCTGGCACCAAATGGTGGTTGACAGCGACCAAAACACGAAAAAACACACAAAGACAATTTCGGGCCCAACCACCAAATGGCAGAATAATGCACAGCCTGTGAATCCAGAAAAGGATTCATGCTGCAAAACAATTGTGGCTCTTTAGGATTTATTAGAGTGACTGAAATAGTCAACAGGTCCTTTTAAAAAAGGGGGTGCTTCAAGGGCAGTCTGTGTGCCTCTCACCCTACCCCTATCAAAAGCAGGACTAGAGAGCTGTTGAGCTCCATCCACACCAGAGGGCCGGCCCAGCATGTGCTTTATTACACCTTAAGATCCATGACTAGAGGATGTCTTTCACCCACTTCTTGTCACTCAAGTCAACAGTCAAGGTAAGGTCTCAGCCCTGATTCTTAATACAGGATCTCAGATACTGCTCAATGTCAACATTAGGATCTTACGAATAGCAGTTGTTGAAGGATTTCACTCCACGTTTCATAGCCCAAGTCCAGTATTCGCTATCTCACACTTGCCCACTGACTTGATTACAGCACAAAAATACCCACAATGCAGACCGTTTTCTGTATTGCCTTGAAGGCTGCAGCTTGTGGTGAGTACAGCTGCTTCTCTGATGAGAAGTGGTTCATATTATGTACCAACTTAGTTAATGAACGAAAATGGCTGGTACTGCCAGGGTTCCACTTTGTCCAAAGAAGATACACCCTATGTTAAGAAGGCCGACACCATTTGGGTACATCTTTCCCAACAAAAGGCTAAGAGCAAGGAAAGAAATGTTCTACTCCATTTAAAATCAAACACCTGGTGTCTGCAACTAAGCAGAAAACAGCAGCCAACATACTAGTTCTATCCAGCTCGGATTTTGGCAGTGCCAAACTACCAGGTGTCCCCAGTCTAATGCATCGCCTAAAGCTGTAATCCTCTACATGACCAGACTCATCGCCCAAGCACAAACTCAATCATTTACAGTGGCTGCACACCTACGGTCTATGTGCCTTTAGAAGAACTCAATCAAATCTCTGATCTTTCAAAAACAAGTTTGAAAATAATTTTTTTCCAACTTAAGTCGGATTAACGCGGACTTCAAAAGCTTTTTATTACAGTTTGTTTACTTTCGTTCCTATAGCTAATTGTTCCAAATTGTGTATTGTCTTGGTTGTATGTGAAGCATGCCATTAACGTTTTGGGCAGGCGTTCTCACAGACAGACCACTGTTTAAAAACAAACACTATGGGATTTTGATTTGATTTGATGTAGATTTGTAGAGCGCGAATTGCTGCCCTGAGGCGTCCAAGCGCTAGCAATAACCAAAACCTACCAGGTAGACAGAGGGGAGGAGGGGGGTCTAAAAAGGTGCGTTAAAAAGGAAGGTTTTAAGCTGTTTGCGAAATGCTGTGAGATTGGAGTTGGACCTAAGGTGCAGTGGAAGGGAATTCCACGCTCTGGAGGCGTTATGGGCAAAGGACCTGCCGCCGGATCTGGATCTTTTTATTCTGGGAGTCACTGCTAAAAAGGTCTGGCTAGAACGAAGACTTCTGTTGTGGGTGTAATGAGTGACTAGGTCACGAGTAATACTCGGACCAGTGTCCCAAAAGGCTTGATGGGCAATACACATTCCCGAGTGCTACTGTATTTTACACACGTCTTTACTGGATGAGGCTGTCTGTTCAACACCAATGTACTGATATCCGACAGACTGTCACTATTTTTTCCGTTTTGGGTATGGTTCTTTCGCTTGGTGCTTTTTCTTACCTTTTACACTCGTCACAACATTTCTTTACTTTGCTAATGCAATTTGTATTTCTTGTTTAAAATAAACTCATTTCAGATTAATTGATTGCAACAACTTCATAAAGGTTGTTGCTTAATTGTTCTTCTACAGATTAAATTTCAACAGTTATTTTCTGTTCTATTATAGTCTGTGTATGAGATGCACGTGAACACCTGTTTAAAGTTTGTTAGATACCCATGTTCACTTGGACATTTGGGTCGCTCTTGTTTCAGAAAAAAAATACTAAAATGTTTGAGTCCTGCAGGGTATGGATCGGAGTATTGAGGGTCCCTCAATCCTCAGATACCCAGCAAGACCAGGGATCCGTAAGGGAATGCCGGTCCTCATGCCACTACTTCAGCATGATGAAAGGGTCTTGGATTGGCGTGCACCATCATGAGTATGGCAGACATTCTCACTAAACAGGAGCTGCACACTAGACTCCGGTCAGTTCAGACAGATTTTGAAGATTCACTTTCTCCCTAAACTAGTGACTTCGACCTCATTGTCCAACAGAGAATGTGAGATCTAGTGGGCTACCATGAGACAAGGAAGCAGTGCTTGATGTAGGGTCTTGCATTACAAAGGAGCAGGGTACAATATTTGTACTTGCCATTTACAGGGTACTAGAGCTGCTAGCGAAAAGGCAAATTTGATAAAACACGTAGATCTGCTGCAGCATGCTACTTGGGAAACAAGTGAGTTTTTTCGTCCTTAAAGTTAACAGATTTTACTTTAAGACCAAAGACAATGCATTCCAGACCTTGGCTCCATTCGGAGCTTTCAACATTCATTACCTGGAGGCATCCAAGATCTGCTGATCTCAAACTTCTAATAAAGGTTAAAACAAAGAGGACCTTTCATAATATTTTGGACTAGGCGGTCTGATATTCTAGCATTGCGACATTAAGGCCTATATAATTATAGGCAAATATACATACACATCACTCAAGCATGGATTAAAAAAGCAAAGGAGGAACGGATACTCAAACTCTAAATTTACTTTGTGTTTATGGCTGTATTGCTTTCTTTGTTAGAATAATATACTTTAATCTTGGGAGGACCCTCTTAAACTTCGGTCCCCAGCATATGTCACTCCAGACTTGCAAAGGTTTGTGGGCAACTACTAGCCCAGTTGCTGTTGGGACACGACTTCTACTCTTAAGTGCAGTGCAGTACTCGCTCAAACACATAGTTGCAACGCATGATTTCTGGGCTCTTATATAAGGTCGTGTTGGACTGCTGTCTGATCCTCTTGCTTGGTGCTCAGTCACATCAGCATAAACACACAGCTGCATCTTTGACTGGCACCGGTACCCCTTCCTGCAAACAAGTTACATTGTGGCCCCTGCAAATGGTCTGCACTCATTCCCACGTTACAGATCAGTGACCCATACAGAGGTGCAGACTACAACTGTGTCTCTACCCATAATCCACACAGAATTACAGACAGGCAGGCGGGTGAGGCGGCACACCCAACACAATCATCTCTCTACAGTCCAATCAACCCCTTGCACAGTATTTACAGTCTATGCAATGCACACACCTTCTACCCCAGTGCTCTGAACACAGATCTCTTTTTTTGGCTCTTTTCCATCTACTATTTGTACCTCGCAATTTCAGTGCATCACAGTTCTTGCTTTGCAATTTACTACATCTCTTACAGCTCATCCATGGTCATCACCCCCAAGTCTCAGGTTCCTGCTTCAACTCTACTTCTGTTGCTTGCCCACCTTCCCCGCCGAGCGTTTTACAATGTATTGGTAGTTTCTCCCCACACTCAACAACCTGACAGCAGTGTGAAAAATTATTGGAACCGAGAAGCCCATTCGCATGGTTTACTTTTGCCAAAATAGAGGTTTCTGTGGGATGTGAGATGAAGGTTCAAATCACGCCCTTATGTGTGTAGGTCTTAAAAATGACATAGCTGTATTTCTGCTGCAGCAGCAGGTTATCTATTCCTTTAGTAAATTGATTTACTTTGATATTTCTATTTGTAATGTCCTCGTGCATTGCTTGTTCTTTTCCCTTCTTCCCCGAGCTCCCATGACTCAACTGGCGACTGGTCCATTACCCACATTAATTTACATGACACAACTTTCTCCTCCTTGTTCCAACATTGTATTGAAGTCATAACAATGATTCCTGCACATTTATATGAGATTTGAAAGGTGGAAGGGTTGGGGCCAGGTGTACCTGTTCCAGTCTTCTCTTTAGCCTCATGATCCTTACAGGCAATAAACCCACAGAATGCTAACAAGGCCCTTTCTGAATCGTGCATTGGGAAAAAGCAATAATGTTGCTAGGATTGGGGTGTTAGAGGTGGCTACTGAGCTCCTTAATTCTATCCATAAAATACAGGTTGTGGAAGGGGTGAACCCAATGTACACTGTTTTATGTCTGAAGGGTCTGATTTAAGTGTAAGGGACACCACTCAAACACTGCAAGGTCAATACACAGATCAACAGAAAAAACAAAACAAACACTAATTCAGATAATTGAAAAAAACTCAACATCGACCAACTCAACTCCTATCTTAGAACGCTAACAAATATGCTACTTCAAAGCATACACCCCTTATACAACTGAATCTCCACTGCAATGGACGATAGATAAAAATAAAGACCACATTCAGAGTTCACCACAAAAACAACACATGGGTTAATGACATCAAAAAACATAACTCAACATGCTACAAAGCAAGTAGAGAACCCAAAAGATAAAAAAGACAAAATCACACACTAAGTCAGTATAAAAGTGCCTACAGAAGAGCAATCAGAACCACGAAAAGGCAATACTACTCCACAGGCATACCAGTAAGCTGACTGTCCATCTTGGAAATGCTACAAGATTCTAAAAGAATTCCGCAATCCAGAGTGCCAGAATACAGAAACATCACAGCTACAGTACTTCTGTGACAAAATCCCCATGGATTTAATTAAAAAAATTACAAAGACATGAAATTACCTTACGAAGAACACAGACACCACCCCAACACATGGCACAACCAACATAGAAAGAGAAACAAGTCCACCATCATTAGGCGGGGGTGCACTCTGCTTCAGAGTAGAGGAGGGTGTTTGCATCTTTCTCCCATTTAAGTGCTAAATGCCGTGCCATCTTGGGCAAATCTCCACATCATAGCTGCACATAGGATGGTAAAAGAGTTCTATTGGTGTGATTTGTTTCTCTTCACCCTCCACTTTTCTAGCACCAAGCAACACTTTTAGTGTGTGTGCTGCACTTAAAATGCACTTTAAAATACACTGCCTAATTAAAGGCCACCTACACATGACAAATCAGATGCAAATTCATAATGCAAAAATAAGTCACATACGCGAAGCAAAAACTTCCAGGTACAGACACCACGCAAATAACCTGAAGAATGTGGTCCTTTGAAATACTCAATGTCCCCTGTAAACAGCATGACGCAGCAACAGACTAAACCTGTGATTGTTTAGAACTAACGAGCAGAAGTGAATCTGGAAACCCGCCCCTCCTCACATGTCATAACGAAAGTGAAATTATGCGGTCAACTGAAGCATGCTTTATTTATAACAAGCATTTGCAATGCAATAGGTCTCGCATTAGGAAAGTTTGAGCTATTGGTCTTGTAAATGACAATTTTTTTATTTATGTGTTGGTTTTGAAAATAGCTACATTAATAGCTTTGTCATTTACAATGCCAATAGTTATAACTTTCGCAAATGTGACACCTATAGCATTTGTAATGCAACATATGTTGTATTTACGTGACTTAGATGTATTGATATTACAAATAACAATGGCTTTTAATTTTTTTAAATAATTAATACTTAAATAAAAGTGATGTAATTTATAATGGCAATAGCTTAAACTTTTGTAAATAACTTTTGTGAAGATTATGTTCAGTGTATTTTATTGTGACGAAAATCCAAGAACAGAAGTGAAATATTAACATCTTTTTGTGACATTTGTAATAAAGCTTGATACATTGAGGGAACATATTTGAACCAGTTGTTGTTGAATGGTTGAGCAGATTGATGCTGGGGTGGCGCTGAGTGATGCTGTGGTGGTGCTGGGATGGTGCTGAGTGATGCTGGGGTGGTGCTGAGTGATGCTGGGGTGGTGCTGAGTGATGCTGGGGTGGCGCTGAGTGATGCTGTGGTGGCGCTGAGTGGTGCTGTGGTGGCGCTGAGTGGTGCTGTGGTGGCGCTGAGAGGTGCTGTGGTGGCGCTGAGTGGTGCTGTGGTGGCGCTGAGTGGTGCTGTGGTGGCGCTGAGTGGTGCTGTGGTGGTGCTGAGTGATGCTGTGGTGGTGCTGAGTGGTCCTGTGGTGGTGCTGAGTGATAATGTGGTGGTGCTGAGTGATGCTGGGGTAGCGCCGAGTGATGATGTGGCGATGCAGAGGGTAGAAAGGCACAAAAAGCGAGTCTAACAGAGGGCAGAAGGGCAGAAAAAACGAGTCTAACAGAGGGCAGAAGATCACAAAAAACGAGTCTAACAGGGGGCAGAAAAGCACAAACCAGAGATGAGGGTGGTCAGCATTTACCTGAAGTTTCCTGTCTCCCGAGCAGATGAGACAAAAGGAGAGGTGTGAACGGCCCTGAGAAGTACGCCCCCTGGACACCACACCATCTAGAAACCTCCCAGCATGTTTGGAACAGAGACATGCAGAAATAAATGTTAGGCCCTGGCACGGAGGTTAACCAGTGTACCCAGAGGAAGGCTATCCCTGTGGTGGCTGCCACCGCCTCACAAACCCCTAATTCAAGGGTTATGAAAGAACTGACGTCAGCACAGTTCGGAGAGCCAAGTACCATCTGTGGTCTATGGTCCTGCGTACAGCTATTCTGCAACAAACAGGTGGCTTTTATGAGGCTATAGGTGCTATGTGGGGTGTTTGGGGCGTTAGACCCGGGATGTCCGAGATTGCAGACTGTACTGTGTCAATTCCGGGACCCTTGGCATTCTGGGCAACCTTTAACCGGCTCTCGTGTAGCTTCTTGAAAGCCAAATAGGAAGTACCGAAAGAATGTACTTGCTCGTCTGAGTTCCTTGAAATCTGCTGGCCAAGCACTTAATTTTACATCAGGCCGCTTCCTCGCTCTGTCAGTGTGTTCCTGTCGCCCAGCAGCTCTGTGCCCGCACTTCGGACCACACTTGGGTTTGAGAGCTGCAGCAGCTCCCCTCCCAGTTCTGCCCGTGGGACCCTAGACAGGTGGCCAGCAGCATCCTTAATATAAGAAAGGACAGTCACACCGCACTGGGGCTAATGCCAGCTTCTTTTCCTTCCGACAGTATTTAATTAAAAAAGCCTGAGAAAGTAAAGAAAAATAAACAAGTAATTCAAGTGCAGACACATTTTACAGTGGAAGTCCTGGAGCTGCCTGTTTGTGAGGTCACTCTACGTTTCAGCTGCTGGAAACTTACAACAATTTAACTGCCCAGAGCATATCTGTTGAGTGGGCGACTCCACTTAGCACCTCCACAATCTATTTTTAATGTGTCTTTTAAGTAGTGTATGCATGCGCTCTGCTGCAGTGTTAGCACCGCCGTAGGTAAAATAAACAAATAAGAAAAGTGCGGGGAGGAGCATAACAAGGCATAGGAAGGCGAAAGGCATGCCTCATTCAACTGTAAGGAGCATGAGACTCCCCCACACTCATCATTACAAAGGCACTATGTAGTTACGGGCGGGACAGTGTTGCTCTGTTAGCGAGCATGGGAAGTGAAGTGCTCCCAACTGAAGTTAAAAAGAACAAGCATGGCGAGAGAACTGTGGATCAGCGGTCAGAGCTGCCAACTCTGGAGCTGGGGCCGCCTCTGAAGCTGGGGACCAGTGTTCGAGCCTTTGCGTGGGCTCAACATCTGTAATTATTAGCGGATCTGGCACTTTTTAAATTAAAAATAAAGAAATAAACAACATCTCTGAATGAGTGGGAGAAAGATAAAACGAGTTACTTAAAAAAACATGTGACGGAAGTGACCGGCTGTTTGGAAAGTGAAAGCGCAAATCACATGCTGAATGTTGCAGAGAAGCATGTTGTGACAGCAATAGGAACAAGTAGATAAAAGAGCCTGGGGGGGAGCGAGCGAGGGGAGGGAAAGCATATGGGGAGTAGATAAAGACAATGTTGTAGGGGGGGAGGAGAAATGCGAGACACAGCCTGGCGGCCGTGAAGTGTGAAGCAGTGGGCGGGGAAGCGGATCCCTTTGAAGTGGGAGGCAGGCGGCTCGGGAGCAAATGGTAAAAAGCGCGTGCGTGAGCACATGCACTGTACGAAATCCGCGATGGTTTCAAAGCTTATTTGGCCCACAATACTCTCGTCTAGTTATTCCTTGCGGAATAGAATAGTTGAGACCTAAAAACGATATGGCTCATGTTTGTTGACGGACAGGCCGTATCTAGTCAACAGTGTGGCCGGTACACTTGGAGAAGCACATAAGTTACGTGAAAATAAGTTCTTGCTGATGACGTCAGCAATGAAATACCTCGAAACCTTGCCAGTCTCGGCTGCTGAAGTGCCCCAAGCGGTTTTAGGGTATTTCAAGGTGCTCCGTGGTGTCCGAGAGACTGTTGTTAACACAGGCTTTAAAGGCATCCGTTTTACATTCGCATCAGGGTTTACGAACTACGTGTTTCCAGTATAGCGACTGCACTCGTAATGGGAGGCCACGGTGCCGGTAAGAGCGATCACGGGGGAATGCACACATAAATGATAGTGACTTACCTGTCTGTAGGACTGATCATAGGATTACAGTTTGTCGTATGGAGCGCACAGGCTGCAAACATTTATCTGTGCTGTGTGTTCGTAAGGCTTAGAGTCAGACTGCTCATTACAAAAGCCACTACTATGATATACAACACACCAAACCTGCCCTTCCGACCGAGGGAGCTGCTGTGCACAGCGAAAAGTCAGGCTGTGGAAAATAGCGCTGTCCCCCTACTTACAGGGTATCTTCTAATCTTGTGGCCTGCTCGCCGGACATGAAAGGGTGCCCGGAGAGAGGCGCTTAATTACCCATGACAAAGGAAAGGCAGATGGCCGCGCGTGCACTCGCACGAGCACTCAAACGTGTAGCCACCCAGCAAACGCCTTGGTAGCATTTTCAGAATCCCCTTTACTAAAAGTCGAGCAACAAACAGCGCATTCGCTGTTCTAGCTCGACCTGAAAAGCAATTTTCCACTGCTACAAATTTGCATTACCTTTTCAGGAACAGATTTTCCCAACATTACTGCAAACAGACCATAGGGATCACCCTCAGATCCAGCACCTCTAAAAATCTTTAAACATATAATGAATCGCAGAACCTGGGACACAAGAAGTCCTTAGAACCAGGTTCCTTCTGTCACAAACTGAAATCTTCCTACATTTGTTCACCCCCCCCCCCACAAAAATCTTGACCCAACTGATCCTGCAAACTACAGGCTATTATCAAATGGGCCATATTGGGAAAATATTTGAAAGAACAGTATTAACCTAACATTCAAAATTTACAGAAGAAAACAGATTAATGTCAGACTTTACAGCCCAGCTTTAGATCAGGCAGAGTCACCCAACATATCTATTTCATACGACCTCAAACCCAGTTAACAGCGGAGGGCTGCCATATTGCTTTGGGATTTATCAGCTGCATTTGGTGCTGTCCACCACCAGACAACTACAAAGACACCATCATCTTGAAATATGTGAAAATCTCTAAAATTGATTGCTTCTTACCTCAGAGACACACAAAGTGTTGTTTAAATACTACCTTCCACATCAGCACCCAGCACTGGAGTTCCTCAGATGTCCATAGCCCATCTAGTATTCACCATTTACCAGACCCCCTTACCAAACCTGATTAAATCATTCCACCTCACTATGCAGATGACACCCAAATCATTCTAAAATGGGTGGCTTGGAAAACCTGTACAACTCAAAACCTAACAACTCCTATTGCACCATAAACACATGGATGAGGAGTAACTACCTAAAGCTCAATACAGTAAAACTTATATGACCCATGGACAATGGCAAAAATACCAACCTATTGAAACACTGCATCGCATCTTCCTATACTTTGGATATCAACAAAAATTACAAGCTGTCCTCGCGCTCGTAAAATCCAAATTTGACTATGCTCGTAATCTCCAAGCTTGATTATTTCTTGGTGCAACTAGATTCATCATTTGTGAAACACAACTAATGCAAAACGCTATCTCAAGACTCCGTCTCCACCTTCACCGAAGAGAACAAATGATTCCAGTCCTGCAATCACTCCAAATGCTATCTATTGCTAGGAGTACAATGTTCAAGGAACTCTGCATTGTCCACAGAATCTCCAATGGAAAAGGACCACTATACCTACAAGTTATATTCAAGCAATACAAACAAAACAGGACACTGCTCTCCAGGATTGCACCATAAATTCTCATATCATAGGATGCACTGTTTTTTTCAAAACAACATGCCAAGCTCTGGCACTCGTTACCAGCCAAAATTCGAACCTACAAGGAGCATATTCACATGAGAAGAACAAGGCTATTTCTAAGATAACTACTTCTTCCCATACTCCGGTGAGAGAACCCGGCAAGTGAATTAAACCCTCAAATTCAATCTATTGTTTAACGCACAAATATGGAACAACCCAACTAGTACACTATTTCTGGTTGCAGGTAAGCTAAGAAAGGCATAACTGGGTATTATAGAGTAATGTGAACTCGAAGAACAGCCCTCTGGCTCACACTTATACTAATACCATAACACTCTGGGGTTGGTAGCCAACTACAGCTTAATCCTCTTGCTCACATAAGACATATATGCTACAGGTGATGTCCAGTACTTTACCTGTAAATAAAACTAACCATCACCAACTGAACAGGCATGGAATAACTCAAGAGATCTGTCACATACTGCTGGCAATCAGAGGACTCTAACCTAGCCCAACATAGCAGGACCCAACTAGCTGACAGTAACAAATGCCATCTCAGCAGATCTCCAGACTATTTCTCTCTCCAACTAAAGGCTCAGGATTAAAAACTTTAAACAATATATTGGGTTGGACATCCCAGTGCAGTAACCAGCTAGGTACACTGTGGTCATAAGTAATACCTTAAAGGTTCCTTCAGAGCTGCCAAAAGTGGTCAGCTTACTGAAAATCAAACTGTGCACCTATCTCTCATACCGCTTCATTCACCATGATGCTAAGCGAATCGAGCACTACTGTGGTCATCAGGCACTACAAAAAAACAAGTTCCACATAGGATAAAAAACGATGACAACTCGCTTTCAAGCACACACCTTACATCAGAGCTTTCCAAAGTATGTATTGCGACACAGTACTGTGTCGCCTAACATCTGTGGGTGTGTCACGCGACAGTACTCTCTAGTCAAGCATGTACGTCTGTCTTAAATCTTCAAGACAGACATACATGCTTGAAAAGACGTACGTACATTTTCGTGCGTCATGTCATCTGAGCCGCATACTTTGGAAAGCTCTGGCTGGATCGCCCCTCTAAGGGTATCTTTGCTGCTGGTCCCGAGCTCTGGTCCCCTATCCAGCAGGAAGCTATGGGGGCCGAGGCGCAGGACAGGCTGCACGGTGAGTACAGAGGATAAAGCCGCTGCCGAGCGGTCCAAGACGATAAACATGAATCTGTGGGAGGTCAAGCTGCTGCTGCTGTTTTGTAAGGGGCCGGGTGGTAGAGGGGGTGAACCGGGCTGTTTTGAAAAGACCTACTTTCAATGCTGCGGGAGTGGTATTACCGGGGGATGACGAGGGGTCCATGATCATGGATACTTAAATAAGAGGTCGCAGGCCGTGGGGCATTTTTACCAGCCCGCTTTTACCTTATACCATGTCCCTCTTTCATTTACACACACCCAACACCCCAACCCTTTTGGTTAAGACATGTCATTAACTCCTCCCATGCGCCTGCAATTTTGCAGAAGTGCGGCACTTCCGCAAAACGGGCGGCGACGGTAGCACCAGCGAGGTAGCCAATGGCCGACGGCAGCATGGAAGGGGTTAAAGAATCCCTAACGGGCGGCTAATGCAACATGTTCACTACTCTTTAGCAGTCACTGCTGCAAGCTGCTCGAGGCAATACCCTCACCCCTGCACCCTGCTGTATACAAAGAGCTGAACTAAAACCACAGGCATTTCCCACTGAACGATGAGTCAGACAACTGTATTACTTTTACCAGATAATAACCAGACAAAGCAAAATGACAACTATCAATTATTTAAAAAAATCCTCTCAATTATCTCACAGCTTTAATGACTGCCGCTGAAAACAAAAACTAAAAATCAATATTAGTCACTGCAAGTAGCACAAGAAACCAAACGAAGGTTATAGGTTTGTTTAGAAGGTCTATCGTAAGTACATTTGAGCACATTACAATATTTAACAAGTTTGATTTTGCTTCGGGGTTGTGCAAAAAAAGTTATAAAGCCCCAATGCAAAATCAGGGCCTTAACATGTATTTATTTGTTTAAACCCTGCCACAAAGAAACGGACAACAAGGAGAAACACTGCAGTAAATCTGTTCTACTCAACTGGTTGCAAAGTCTGCATTTTAAAATATCATGGAGTTAAGGCACCTGTGGCAGAGATCTTTGTGTGCTCAGTAAAGCTCAGGGAATGATAATAATGTTTGCTGGAGAGGTCTGTGTTTTGTCTAGTACCAGTTTTGAATCAAAGTGGTATTGAGGGATAATAGGTCTCCTGGAAAGCACATTATGTAACGCGCAGATGACAGATTTTTATTGTATGTAAATGGACAAGTGAGTTAGTGCTTTGAACACCGAGATCCTTTTGTTACTTGCAGTTCACAAATTGTAATTCTTCTAATATAGCACAGTGAACCAAGAAGGACATGTGGCTCCTACACCTTGTAACTCTCCCAGTCTTATGTAACACTCCCTTGATTTACACACATCATTTATTGTCAATGTATAATGTGTACATATAAAGCACTCTGACACACTGCAATGGGATTAGTAGCACTATAGCGCTGTAAAAGAAACAAAACAAAATAGTGGCATTTAAATTGTTGTTTGTTAAATTACTGGGACAGACTAAAACATCTGACATTTCTACACACATGCATATCTTTTATATAAAAGGACTGAACAAAGTCAAAAGCATGCCTGCCTATAAAGCACCTGTGATGTGATAGGCTGTGTGCCTTTGTTTCTCCTCCATTTCATTTAGATGCGAGGCTCCTGATAGCTCCCAGCCAGGATACTCCAACATGAGGAAGCCTGATGGCCCCTTAACTTCGACCTTTGTTATACGCCCAGCTGGAACCTGATATGCCCCTTCTCCGCCTCTATGTTGCTGCTTGGAACAAAAGCAAAGAATGCGCAGGCTCTGCTGAATGTGTCCCAGTGTCTAAAAATTGCACTAAGACAAGTTTACCATATTTCTGTGAGGCCCAATCTCTTGGCAGGGTAGACTGCGATCCCCCTGTGAAAGACTGGATGAACGCAGTCTAAGACCAACTTGTGCCCTGTCTACTACATAGTGCCAAGAGATGCATGTGCGTCTCTTGGCACAATGTAGCAGCTATTGCTAGTTTTAGTAATGATGAAGTTCACCCGTGTGCCCTAATAATGAAAGGCGAGGACAAGAGTTCTTTGCAGTGTGAGTACATAGGTACCTAGTACATTTCCTTTACAATGAACCATGAAGCGGTGTTTAGGAAATTAATAATATGCTAGATAAAACAGGTGCATTTAGAAAACTGAGGCCCAAGCTCCTCACTACCAGGAAGGCCATTTATTTTCTTGATCTGTACGTAAGTGGATGAGCTCAAAGGGGTAAGTATACATCACTTATGTTGCTGGCTCGGCGAGTTTGGTGAATAATAAAGCCAATCTACAAAGAAAACGAATCTACAGGGTTGGGGCGGGCGGAGATGGAGCGAGTGAAAACACCAGCACTCGTGTGGCGTGCTCAAAGACAAAGAAAAAAGTAGCCCTATAACGGGAGCAGTGGATGGACCCAGGCACTTGGTCCATGTTCTGGGGGAGGGTCAAATACAGGAAGAAGCATGACACTTTTATGCTATGGACTAACGGGAACGAAGGATATGAGAGCTTGATGGAGCAAACAAGTGGTAAGCCTATGGGCGGGCTGAAGCCCACTGATTTAAAACAACATGCCTGTTATAGACAGCAATGCTCAGCCTAGACAGGACCTAAAAAAAGGGAAAGAATGTGACAAACGAGGCCACATGCTTAAAGTGGATTATAATACAATAGCTCACCAGCAACTTAATATTTGGCCCAATTCAGGAAATAGGTTTTACTTTGATAACATGGCGATACAAAAACTCCACAACCTAACCGACAGTCGATCTAATGTAATGCCTTTTTTAGGTTTCGACTTTTGGCGAGGGGCGAAGCCCCTCCCAGTCGAAATCTTTTGTTTTTAGTAGTGATGTTAGAACCGCCTCTGCCTCTCATTGGCTAGCTCCATAAATGGAGGCTAGCCATTGGGAGGCAGAGGCTGTCAATCGCGCTCTCTCTCGAAAACGCGATTCGGGGGCGTTTCTGGTGCTTTTTTTAAGCCCCGCCCCTTTGTCCCGGGCCGCGCTGCGATTGGCTGCCGGCCCGGGACACCCCCGTGACGTCATTCCCGGGCCGCGCTGTGATTGGCTGCCGGCCCGGGACACCCCCGTGACGTCAGCCAATCACAGCGCGGCCCGGGACCTGACTTGTTGGTGATTGGAACGCACCGGAGCGACTGGGCACGGGAGCGACGGGACGTGGGTGGTGTTTGTCAGCAGGGCAGCCACGGATGGGCTGTGTCTCCCTGGCTAGGAAGCCGCGCACGGAGCTCTGAGCCCGCCCGGCTGGGGGCTTTGGAGGAAGGAGCGGGCAGCACCGAGGGCAGGAGGCTGGCGAAGGGACGGTGCCCGCCAGCAGCATGGGTAAGAGCACCGCCGGGAGACGGGAGCGGATGTATATTCGGAATATAGGAAAATGTCGCGCAGTCATTGGGTTCAGAGCACAGGCAGAGTTAACTGATGGTTTCAACTCTATAAAATCGCAATAAAAAAATAAATAATAGAACAAGAGAGGATGACTTAAAAAGCACAGTTAGTGGGGGTTTGAAGATGCAACTTTGGAGGGAGCCTCGGATTTGGGAAGGATACATCTGATTCTATCGGGGGGTGGGCCGGAGCCCGGGAGAGGTGGCTCAAACCCTGGAGAAGGTTAGAAGAGAGCATAGACTGGGTGGGTCAGCAGATGGGTGTGGATTTGGCCGGAGCCTTGCTCCATGTGTGGTATTTAGCCCTTGAACTTTCGATGCTGATCTCGTCTATAGGGGAGGGAGGGGCGTTAGATGTCAGTGAAGAGTAATCTGGAATGATACTCCTGATGGGATTCAGGGCTGGGCGGACCAGAGCTTTTTAGTGCGAGTTAATCTTTCTTTGGGGAGGGGCCATGAGCTGGAAAGGAGATAAGCTGAGAGTAATAACGGGGGTAGTAAGTAAGGATGAAGTATTTCCTCCGTGCCTACTGGCCTCCTGTTAAGTGCTGTTTGTTTACCCACAGTAAAGGTTCCCGATGGTGTTCTCGGCCTGCCTCGCCGCTCTCCCATCCATCCACCCGCACATGTCTCCCGGGGACCGGCTGTGATTACGTGGAGCTCGCTGCCTCGCTCAGTTCAGGCTTTTCTCCAAGCGCACTTTTCTCACCGTGAAATTTCTTCAGTTTTGCCTGCACACTTGATAACATGAGTACGTGTAAACAGAAACTTCCACAGATAGGCGCCCGCTAATGGGTAACATACAAGAATACAATTATTCACTCCCACTGACAGTTGGGAGTGAATAATTGCAGTCTTGGCAAACAAGGGGTTGCTCTCTTGTTAGCCCACTCTGAATAGTTCAAGCGTGATGTCTGTTTGTCATTTGTGGCGTGGCTCCCAACTGCCTGCGACCCAAACAGTATCCTGTACCACAGTCCCAGGCAGAACACACACAATTGAGTTGCTCCGAAATTTGTCAGGTTATGTATATATTCACATCGATCTAACCTTCACTAATCGCACATAGGAGAGACCACGGTGTGTGTTTGCCAGAAAAGTAATGCCGCACGCGTGGCTCTGTAGAAAACACCAATCAACAGTCACTATACTTAAGTGATGTGCTTTCAATCGGGTTTCTAAATTCACCTAAAGACAGCTTCAGGCGAGAGTAACGTTTTCAGCTGCAGTGCATGTATTGTATTGTAATTGCATTTATATAGCGCTTACTACCCCTGACGAGGCGTCGAAGCACTTGTGTATGTAGTAGCATTTGGACGTTTTTTAATATATCACAAGCCGGGAAAAAAAAGCTGCTTCTAGGGAGGTAGGCGACGTTCTCAGTGCTTGCTGACACATAAAATGAGCAGATGACGCGGTAATCTTACACCTGGCCCCAGAGAAGAAGGCTGGTGTGAGTTTCGGCCTGCAGAAGCCAGAGGCGCCTGTCCTTGGCAAACAGTGTTGTCTCTCCAGCGGCTCACTTCCTGGCCGACTAGACCGCTGAGAGCACGTTGAAACAATGCCCGCTGTCCCAGCCAGAATGTACTGCGAGAGAGCATGGATTAATTATCTACATAAGACCGACTCAAACAAATTGCCTTGATGGAGACTGGCTTGAAGTTATTCATCGACATGATCGCTCTCCCAGCTTAGATGAAAAAAACAAAATGTGTGGGGTTTGAAGGGCCAAAAAAAGATGCAAAATGTGGATTTTAAAGGACTAAAAACTGACTTTAAGCAAATTCCTTTTTTGTAGTCTTTACTTTCCGTTTAACTGTACAGCCATAACAGAAAACGAAATAGTTAGCTTTACAGTTTTGTTCTTACTATGTAAATAGCAGTGACATTACTTGATCCTACCTCAAAATAGCGTCTACACTCCTGTGGAGCGGAAAGCTGCGTGTGTTGTTGCACAGTGCAATCAAGTTGGTTTGTTGACAGTCTGTTCTTTAATCATCTCAGGACGTTCAATCTAAACACAATCTTTCTCTGAACTTTAATGATAAATCTTTCACAGTCTCTTATTTCACTAAAGGTTATTAGATTCTTCGGAGGGCAACTACTTCTGAAATCTCTCCGTTGGTTTAGAGCACTGCGGCGTTATTCCGAAAATCCCACGCTGTGAAGGCCTTTTGTGCATCGAGTATCAAACTGAGGCTACCTTCCGTGTTTATCACTGCTGGCTGTCTTTATTGTATTCGGATTATTCTGCAACTCCACCTCAGAATGGGCACGCAGATTACACAGTAGACATTGGAGCAAACACAATGCAGGGCTTTGGTGCCGAAAAAGATGCAAGAGTTACTGCTCGCCCACAGCAGGCTTAAAGGGCCCTTTTTGGGTAGAGCAATAACAAAAGTTCTTTACCCACTACAGCATCACTAACAATCACCAGCAAGATGTTTTCTACAATACTGTGTTGCTTAATGACGTCTCTGAGATTTTGAGGCATTTTGCCATCATCAACTGGATGGCTCCTTTAACAAGCATTTACAATGCAACGGTTTCGCCTTTGGAAAAGTTTGAGCTATTGGCATTGTAAATGACAACATTTGTATTTATGTGTTGGTTTTGAAAACAGATAAATAAATGGCATTGTCCTTTACATTGCCAATAGCTCTAACTTTTCCAAAGGCGAAACCGTTGCATTGTAAATGCTTGTTTAACTGGGAATTATTCTAATTCGAGTCACATATTTCTGTTTAGTAATTAAGAAGGAAGAAATGTTTGCCAAAACCAACACTCCACATGCTGTGAGGGTGCCCTTTTTGTGCCATAAATCACTGGGGCATGTGTCAATGTGTGCATGATAATATTCTTCTTTCAGGCTCAAACCTAACCTTACACGCAGTTTTGCCAGTCACTGTTTCTCAAATTTGCTTGAAAATGCACCATTTGCCCACTATTTTTTCTAACTATTTTTTGCCATCTATAAAATCTTCAAGAAAAAAATATCAAAACCTAATCTAATACTAACGACAAATATTCCCAAGAAAGCATATATCTTCGTTAAAAGTCCAGAAAACCAAGCAAGTACTACACACAATTATAATGCATTACTCTTTATTACCATCACATTCTGCCATCTATATCAGAAAAGAAGCAACTTTTATAACAACTTTAATTAAACCAGAACATTGATCAATCCAGGAAGTGAAACCAATCCTGTTTCAGTTTGCTAATGATTTCTGCAGTGTCTATAAGATGTACGGTCCAAATCACACAGCCAAGTGTGAAGGGCATTCTTGATAGAGAAGATGCAGTTAAGGTTTGGAGCACACCCAAGTTAGCAGAGTACGCAACATGTGGTCCAGTCTTATCCTCAGTATCCCCATTCGATCTTGAGATTCGCAGGTAGGTCTGCAGCTACAAGTTCATCAAATTTGGACGCCTCCTTGACAGGGGTCCTGTAGAAGGCAAGCAGGTCAGCGATTGTCTGCATCTCACGCAGTTGGCTGTTTGGAACAGCATGACCCAGCTCAGATGCCAGTCCCGCCAGCAAGTGGAATTTCTGTAGACCATTTTCAAGGGATACCCGTTGCCAGTCAGCAGAAACCCCAAACACCTTCCTCACGTTTGCCTCCAGGAGTTTTTCCAGGTCTGGGGGCGGGCTATACTTCCGACTGCGGGGAGGAGGGCCCACTGAAGCAGGTTCTGCTTGGCTGGAGGCTAGCTCTAGATGTCCTGTGACCCTCACAACCTCAGGGTCTGCAGTCTTCTTCCTGCCAGAATCAAGGGCAAGAAAACGTGTTTACATTCTCTGCTTCATTCATTCCCCTATTAAATCATTACAAGTAATACATTGCTACATTAGACTCAGCCAGTCAATATGACACACTTAGGGGCACTGGACTCCCTTCCAGAAAAAGATCTTGCACCAGGTCCAAACTTCTACTACCACTAAAAGCAGAGCATCTAGAATACAGGTACAGACTGGAGGATAATAAAATGGTCACTAGAATTATGACATTTGTGACTCTTGCTTTTTCTGATCAATTATGGACGTAAGAAAGGTCTTACATACTCAACCATCTGCTACCAAAAAATAAAGTTTCCAGCTCAAGCACGTCAAAAGTTAACTTTGCAAAATGTCTCCCCACCCTCCTTCAGCTGCTGATTGCTGCATTCTGGTATTAAACTACCAATGACGTAAAACCGTATCCCCAGTTGATGGACTAAAATGTGTATTTGTAGGCGTCCTTAAACAGCTAAAATAGGAGGAAATGAAGATTCCTCCTAGGTCATGAAAATATTTTCTTTCTTTATCCTACAAATCTATAGTACACCAGATACACCATACTTAGAGCAGAGGTTACACCAAAAGGAACTTGGGAGCACAGAACATTTCAAACGTTTTGCTTCTCCTTTTAAGATCAGATGTTTTGAACTTTGAAGTGCCTCCTGACAGACACATTCAATATACATTTGTAATAGTTACACAAAGCTCATAATGGAAAGAGTTGCTTCTAAAAGTCTGAGTGCGACACACAGTAAACCACAAAGAAGACCGGCTTTACCACACATTTTAATTACAGACGTGTGCTGGAGTATTTCATGCTCAATGGAGCAGCAATGCTGCACACAGCAAAAATAAAATCTGCATTACATACATCTTGAAACACACAATGTTTTACGCTTGGAGTTAGACGAGACAGTGTTAATAGTGTTCCTGAGTTTTCATGCAAGACGATATCTTAAATTGACAAAACAGCGAGATTATCCGCCACAGTGTGTGCCACACATTTCAGACAACCCTAACGCATAATTTAGTCCTGTGCGGACATAATGTCAGTGGTCCTAGGGCCATATGCATGAACACATTTTCCCATAGACACAGAATGGGCAAAACCCTTTGATGAATCTGGCCCCTAGTTCTGTACCCAATAATGCCCTTTCAGAATATTGCTGTGCTTTTTTAAGCATAACTATAGCCACCATGACTTTTGCTGCTCAAGAGCACCAAAAATCTTCAGCCCGATTGATCATAGCTGTGGGTTACTGCGAACGGATAGGATGAAGTCGGCCTTCAGACCTACCTACACACATCTTTAAATGGGTGCTTTTGAAGGAAAATATAGCAGAGGGCACTGCAAGATCCTTACTGGTTTATAGTTCAGTTTAATTTACATGGGATCAATTCAAAATAAACCTTTTTTTTTCCGGGGTGACTATTTCAGAAACTCATCAAGCACAACTTACATCGCTTACCCAGGAAAACAAACATTAAACAGATGCAGGTAGCAACATTTCAAAACACAAAAATACTCAAACAGCAATTTCAATATGTAGTAGCATCAGTTAAGAACACCCATTGTAGCTCCTCCTTGAAGAAAGGCAGTTATTCTTGCACAACAGTAAAGGTAAATTGACCCTCTAGTTATGCCTAGCAGAGAGAAAAATAGCAATCGCTGGGGTTCAAAAGGAGACTGTTCCAGCAAGCATTGGCAATGCGAGTAGATCTTGGCAATCCAAGAGCTATTGCCGTTGTCAATGTTTTTTTAGCCATGCTAAATAGCAGCACAGCTAAATTATTTTAGTACATTTTATAAACTGTCCAGATGACTTTCACAGAATTCTGTATTCTGCAATACTTAAGGAAATATTGTGAATTCAAAATCTTCACTAAAAAGCACATTGGAAAAGGATGTACCATAAAGAGGTAATGGCTTTGTGTTGTTGAAATTTAAATTTAAAAACATGGCTCTATTATGAAATGCCTTTAAAGGAGGTATTATTGATGCAAAAGCAAAAATGGGAGTTTTTATTGCAGTTACATGAGGTACGGGGAAAGATGTTTAAAGAGTTTCTGCAATCCGAAGCCGGCACAAACTAGTAAACTTTGTATATGTAAAAACCCATATCACAGGGCACAAAAGTGGAATAGCAAGTCACAGCTGACTTTGTGACTCGCACTGTAATTGATTCACGAGGAAACGTGAGCAGTAGCCACTCCAGCCCCTTCTGCACACCAATACAACTCCCCACTTTGCAACTCCCATGGAACTGTGACTGTGACTGTACAACAGTAAGTCTGAGTGAAAATGAAGTTCGAGAAAGTGGCACGAGCCACAGGTTTAACAGCTGGGGTTGGTGGCAGGGTACTTAAGTGAAATTGCAGATGACTATCTTGTGATGAATAGCAGGATGGACTGCAGGGAATGCCAGACCAAGCATCTGAGGGAAGTTAAAGAGGGCGCAGCATGAGCCACGGGTGGACAGCAGGGAGCGTCAAGCCAGGTGTGCCAGTCTAGTGACAGAGGATGCGAGGAGCAGGTCGGACAGTAGGGGGTGCCGGACTTCAATATCTGAGCCCCACAGAACTGGCCTCGTAGTCCCTGGCACATGGAGAAACTCAGTTCATCCTAAAACAAGGATTTACAATGCAATAGGTCTCGCAATGACATTATTTTGAGCTATTGACGTTGTAAATGGCAAGACCTTAAACAAGCATTGGAAATGCAATAGGTCTCGCAGTAGGAAAGTTTTGAGTTTTTGGTGTGGATTTTTTTGTTTTTTTGTTACGTTTTTTTCCCTTCTAAATAAAAGTATTAATCGTGTATTTAGATTTGTGATTATTTTAGTAAATATGTAATGTAACATGTGTAGCATTATTAAAGGTACATGTTTTGTTTATTTCCCTGTTTTAAAACTATTGTTCTGAGAAATCAACAAATTTTACCAATAACACAACTGAAATATATTTAAATTTGATTCTTCGATTTGTATTACATTTTTAATTTTTGCTAGATAATATTTGAACTATTTGTTGTTGAATTGTTTGACAGATTGATGCAGTGGTTGGGCTGAGTGATGTGTGGTGTTGGTGAGTGATGATGTTGTTGCGCTGAGTGTTGTTGTTGTGTTGAGTGATGGTGTTGTTGTGTTGATTGATGGTGTGGTGGTGCTGAGTGATGCTGTGTTGGTGCTGAGTGATGCTGGGGTGGCGCGGATTGATAATGTGGTGTTGCTGAGTGATGCCGGGGTAACGCTGAGTGATGATGTGTTGATGATGAGTGTTGCTGTGTTGGTGCTGTGTGATGTTGGTGTTACACCGAGTGATGCTGGTGTGATGGTGAGTTTTGATGTGGTGTTGTGGTGGTGGTGCTGAGTGATGCTGTGGTGTTGTTGAGTGATGCTGTGGTGTAATTGAGTGGTTCTGTGGTGGTGCAGAGTGATGCTGGGGTGATGTTGAGTGATGATGTCGTGCTATGGTGGTGCTGAGTGTTGATGTGGTGGTGCTGAGAGTTGCTGTGGTGGTGATGATTGATGCTGTGTTTGAGTAAATTGATGCTGTTGTTGGGCTTATTGGTGGTATTGTTGTGTTGAGTGATGCTGTGGTGTTGTAGACTGATGCTGGTGTGTTACTGAGGAGAGGGTTGAGTGAGGAGAGGGTTGAGTGAGGAGAGGGTTGAGTGAGGAGAGGGTTGAGTGAGGAGAGGGTTGAGTGAGGAGAGGGTTGAGTGAGGAGAGGGTTGAGTGAGGAGAGGGTTGAGTGAGGAGAGGGTTGAGTGAGGAGAGGGTTGAGTGAGGAGAGGGTTGAGTGAGGAGAGGGGAGAGTGAGGAGAGGGGAGAGTGAGGAGAGGGGAGAGTGAGGAGAGGGGAGAGTGAGGAGAGGGGAGAGTGAGGAGAGGGGAGAGTGAGGAGAGTGGGGAGAGTGAGGAGAGTGGGGAGAGTGAGGAGAGGGGAGAGTGAGGAGAGTGGGGAGAGTGAGGAGAGGGGAGAGGGAGAGGGAGAGTGGGGAGAGTGAGGAGAGAGGAGAGAGAGGAGAGAGGAGAGTGAGGAGAGAGGAGAGTGAGGAGAGAGAGGAGAGGAGAGTGAGGAGAGAGGAGAGTGAGGAGAGAGGAGAGTGAGGAGAGAGGAGAGTGAGGAGAGAGGAGAGTGAGGAGAGAGTGAGGAGAGAGAGAGGAGAGTGAGGAGAGAGGAGAGTGAGGAGAGTGAGGAGAGTGAGGAGAGTGAGGAGAGTGAGGAGAGTGAGGAGAGTGAGGAGAGTGAGGAGAGTGAGGAGAGTGAGGAGAGTGAGGAGAGTGAGGAGAGTGAGGAGAGTGAGGAGAGTGAGGAGAGTGAGGAGAGTGAGGAGAGAGGAGAGTGAGGAGAGTGAGGAGAGTGGAGAGTGAGGAGAGTGAGGAGAGTGAGGAGAGAGGAGAGTGAGGAGAGAGGAGAGTGAGGAGAGAGAGGAGAGTGAGGAGAGAGAGGAGAGTGAGGAGAGAGAGGAGAGAGAGGAGAGAGAGGAGAGTGAGGAGAGTGAGGAGAGAGGAGAGTGAGGAGAGTGAGGAGAGTGAGGAGAGAGGAGAGTGAGGGATTGGAGAGTGGTGAGAGGGGATAGTAGTGAGAGGAGAGTGGTGAGAGGGGAGACAAGAAGACAAGGGAAATGAAAGGAAAGCTGCGGTACTGAATGCAGAGCGCACGCTGAGAAGCTTGTGGGAGGGTGCTCGCAACCTGCCAGGTACTCAAACAGGAGTAAAGCACAGATACACACCTCGGCAAATATTCCAGTAATGCACGGCAGATAAATGACAAAAAGTATTTATCAAAGTGTTCATTTCCAACTCAGCCCTGAAGCCTTCGAGGAGAATAAAATAAAGCAGGGCTACCACAGAACTCGAAATCAGGACACTTGTCAGGCAGAACCATCACTTTTTAAATCTAAATTGATGCACTGAAGTGGAAGCAGCTTTCATCGGCTGCAGTTCGTGAATTGCGAGCGAAGCAGAGTAGGAGAGGGCATGGCTGAGAGGTGTGCGAGAGGCGGAGGAGGAGCAGAGCAAACAACACAGGCTGGGTCAGAGAGGGGCCACAGGGGGGGGGGGGGCGTAAAACAAGTGTAATAAAAAAAAAAAGTTAAAGAGACACGGAAATGCATCAAAGGCTTGCATTCCTTTGATGCAGCAGCCGGCCCGTCCTCCTCTGCCACTTCCTGACTGGTTATCCTTTTCTACTTCCATAAACTAAAATAGAGATGTTTTCACAATATTTCCTCTAGTTGGACAGCTGCACGTGCCCTGAGGGCTTGCACGATTGACCTTAGAATCGCTAGCTCTCTGTCCGCGCCACGTCGTGCACACAGTGTGGGTTGCGCTCAGGTGTGGCTAAGTAGAGCTAAATAATACTCTCAAATAAATAAATAAGAGGGCACACACGGTTTCTCTAGGAAGCCTCTAGCTGAATCGAAAATTAAGAGCGGTGAACTTTTTGGATGTAAATCAGTTTCCCTTCTACATTTCTCACTTGTTTCCATGTTTTCATGAAATGCGACATCTCGTTTCTGCCCGTGTTCAATTAGACATGTAAATTCAATTCTTAGTCACCAGCACGCATGCGCATACATGCCTCGACTGCCGCATTGCAAAGCTGGCGTCCATTACAGAATTGTGCATTATATATTCGTCTCCGAAGGCATTTTATGATTCAAACCGTCAGTCCTTAAAATAAGAAGTCTTTTAGATTCGTCCTAATTTGGAGTACCCTCTTGAACTGACTCCTGCTTTTCAAACCCTGACATAAGTATGGAATTACATGAACGGTGAAGCATTTTTACAACCAAATGGGAATCGCTTCGACATTTGTAGGCGCTGTATAAGCTTAATAGTGACTCTCTGAAGCAGCCGAAGGGTACACACAGCGCTTTATAAAAGTCTGAAATGAAAGATATAATTTGCAAATAAGTAAACAATTGAATTTACATATCTAGTTGAACACGGGCAGAAACGAGATGTGTCGCATTTCATGGAAACAAGTGAGAAATGTAGAAGGTAAACTGATTTACATCCAAAAAGTTCACTGCTCTTAATTTTCGATTCAGCTAGAGGACTGGCCAGTGAAAAGGGAGGAGGGAGGAGAAGCTGTCGAGTAAGGCTGTGTGCGGGGAGAGAGAGGGGAGGTGCTGGCGGCTGGGGAGGGGGAGGAGAAATGCGAGTAGGTGAGAGGACTGGAAGAATGCAGGGGGCGGAGCGGGAAGAGCTGCTCTTGGCAGGCTGGGGAACAGATGCTGCTACATGGAAACAAGTGAAAAATGTAGAAGGTAAACTGATTTACATCCAAAAAGTTCACCGCTCTTAATTTTCGATTCAGCTAGAGGCAGAGAGGTGGGGGGCTGCCTGGCTGGGCAGTGAAAGTGGAGGAGAAGCTGCCGAGATTTGAAGAGAGGGGAGGTGCTGGCGGCTGGGGAGGCAGGGGGCGGAGAGCAGAGGGCGGAGCGGGAAGAGCTGCTGGCGGAGCTCGGGAACAGAAATACGAGGCACAGAAAAGCGGCAATGAAATGTGCACCGAAACAGCAATGGGAGGAGCGTGGGTGTCATTACATGAGCAAGTAAAAGTCACTGCAACGAAAACATAAATTAAAAAGTCACTGCAACGAAAACATAAATTAACAAGAAACTAAGTTCTGACGGCAAAGTTAGGGGAGGAGAAGTAAAGGCTGTGTTTGCGGGGAGAGAGAGGGGAGGTGCTGGTGTGGGAGGAGTGCTGCTACGGCCTGGGGGAAGCTGGCTGGGGAGGGGGAGGAGAAATGAAAGTAAAGGCTGTGTTTGCGGGGAGAGAGAGGGGAGGTGCTGGTGTGGGAGGAGTGCTGCTACGGCCTGGGGGAAGCTGGCTGGGGAGGGGGAGGAGAAATGCAAGTTTATGGCCCAAAAGCGCGTGCATGTGGCCACGTGAACTTAATGAAAACCGAAGCAAAAGGCCCGTGGTTTCACGAGAATTTTGAGCACTTGAATTCTCGCTCCCTCAATGCGCTTGCGCGCATTGTAGGTCACGAGACCTAAAAAAAATTAAAGGGCATTGTTATTTACAATACCAAAAGCAACACCTATTGCATTGCATAGCGCGGTGTCCATGAAGACGGCACCACGCCTATTAAGGTTTAAAAAAAAAAAAAGTGTGTTGGGGCAGAGAGAGAAGAAGAAATGACGAGACATGTGAGATGGGGAAATAAGGCACGGAGAAGACAGTACGAGGAAGGCGTCGCTGTACAGCGAGACTCTATTCTTAACTAAGGCCGCACCTCAGCTAACAAATGCTGCAGACCCAAACGCAAAGGTACTCGTGCCTAAAACGCTCTACTCAGAAAGAGCATTAAGTGAGTGAGTGTACCCGTGTGTGGGTGAGTACCTGTAGGTCTGTGAGGGAGTCTGCCTGTACCTGTGTGCTAGTGTGTGGGGGAGGGTGAGTGAGTGTGCCTGTCTGAATGAATGAGTGTGTGTATTTGTGTAAATGTCTGCGAGTGTGCATGTGTGTGGGGAGTGTGAGGAGGCACAAGTGTGTGGCTGTGAATAAGCTGGTGTGTGTGCATGTGGGAGTGTAAGTCTGTGTGTGGGTTTGTGGGTGTGGATGTTTGTGTGGATGTGAGGGTAAGAGAGTGCCTGCGTAAGGGAGTGGATCCTGTTCACGTGCCTTCTTGTCATGAAAGCTGCCGTGTGTGTTTTGCGTTATTGCTGCTGGAATTAAAACGCTAGTGCCCAAGACCCCTTATGTTCCGGTCTGAAAAATACTAAGGAAGAGAGTCGTCAGGATTCTCGTGAATTATTTGAAAAGCCGCGCTGACGCCTGACTGAAAACTCCTGCTTGCAGGAAGGTTGGATTTTGAGGCACATTACCCCGCATGATCGTAGTAAACCTTTCTTACGTTTCCAAAAGCTATACCCCCTTAGTTCACAAGGAAGGATACATTGTTTAGTTATTCTGGAATTGCTACATGAATTATGGTGTCATTTGTTCTGCAAAGAAATAAATCAAAGCCAAAAGACTGAACTCCCAAGCCACCCACACGCCAGCATCTGTGACTTGCCTCTTGCCTTGGAGTGCCACAAGCAAAAGTGTATAAATTGTTTGTGTGTATGTAAGTACATAGGTTTTAAAGTAGCATTGTGTCCCGAACATTGCATTCCATCTGAAGAAGGGCTCTCTGCGACTTGGAAAGCTCGGCCATTAGATAGTGGGTTTGTTTTATTAATTCAAAAAGAAATAGTGAGAGGATGTGGCGTAACAACCAGGGCTGCCAACTTTGGAACTCGGAAACTGGGTTAGTCTTAGCGTGGGCTCAACATTCTGTGATTCTGGGCAAATCACCATCAGCCAGATTCATCAAGCGGAAATCGGATCGCAAAGGGCCAGATTCTGAGAATCAGGCCCTTTGCGAGCGCTATTTTTGCATTTGGGATTTATCATCCCAAATGCAAAAATCGCAATTATAGAAATCGCTAAATTGCGAAGAATTGCATTTAAGGAATCTCAATTAGAGATTCCATAAATGCAATTCATGAACCTATTTAAAATTGTGAATTCGCAATATGGGGCCGCTATTTACCACGAAGTCTAACTACGTGGTAAATAGCGAAAACTTAGAAAAATGCACTTTAGTGCATTTTTCTAAGTTGTATGTTACACGCACACATGTCCTTTGGACATGTGTGTGCGCAACACCAGTGTACCTTACCATTTCAGGGGTGCTACAGGGTGTCCTTTGGACACCCTGGCACCCTTGAAATCGCTTCCTTATTTGCGATTCGCTAATTGCGAATCGCAAATAAGGAATGACTCCCTATTCATTCCTAAGGGCCTTCATGCCTTTAGGCCCATAGGAATGAATGGGGAAGCCATTCTTTATTTGCGATTAGCAATTACCGAATCGCAAATAAGGAAGCAGTAGAAATCGTAGAAATCGCAATATTTTTTGCGATTTCTACATGCATCCCGTTTTGCGAGTCTTTAATAGCGATTCCTTAAAACTCGCTATTAAAGACTCGCAAAATGGGACTTTGATTAATCTGGGGGCATATCTCCACGAGCCTACAAAATAAAGAAAAACATTAAAGTGTTCTTGTGTAATGTAACGGGTGCTCTTATAATGCTTGGTAAACATTTGGGTCGAGTTCGCGCTATACAAAAACTGCAAAACGAAAGAAAATCCGAAATAAAAAGATTACATAAAGGCGTAACAACAGAAACAGACAGGATATAATACCAAGCTACTTTATAAGCACGGAGAGCGGGGCTGAAAGCAAGAAGCAGCAATTTTAGGAAAGAGGTTGAAAAGTCAAAGGATGTGAAACGTGGGAAATATTTAGGTAAAGTTTAAAATGAAGTAGCAGAAACAAAAAGTTGGATAATTCATGTCGCCATAATTTCGGGTCAGACTAAAACTCGAGAGTTTCGTTGATCTGTAGAGAAATCCGTCTATAACGTGTCTTTTGCCTCCACTTTTGGAAGGCAGAACAGGAGGGACACGTTTTAGAGAAGAAAAATAAAACACGACAACCCCTCTCCACGCCCCCGTCTTGTAGTAAAGACTGGACACAATGAAGCAATTCTTTTCATGCAGTTTCTCCTCCACTAATCCAGCCATTCAGCAGTTTAGCTAGCTTGCAAATTTCAAGCTGCATGCTGCCTTCCATCCTGCCAACCAACCCCCTCCCCAAGCAACACCTGCTCACACACGCTCGCAGTGGTGGCTGGTGACATGTGAAAGCAGTGAGGCGTAAAAGTTCAGGATGAGTGTCACCAATGTTGTATTGTGTCCATGGTTTTAACTGACCACTCTATTGTCCTCTGCACTGGTTGGAAATGCCCACAAATCAATAGCAGCCACCCCTAATCCTGCATGCTAGCCATGCAAGTCCAAGCACCCACTTAAATCTTTGTCACCAGATACTAGTGTCAGGCAAAGTAACTCACGATAGCAACTCACGTGAGTCCTCATATGTACCCACTTCCTAATACATGTCCGATATCACGAATAACTATGTACAAGGCAATGCGGAATAAATCCAAGAATGGCTGGTTAAACAGAAGCAAGAAACTATATGGAGCACCAAACAAGCCCTCTGTCATCGCAGTCAACTCCTAGCCCTACCACGGCCCGCTGGCGTGCAGAGACAGTGTGATGTGGATGCCGGGGCTTAGTAACTTCCACCAAAGCACAGCAGCCAACCCATAAGTAGTGGTACCGAATGTCAAATTTGCAATGGAAAATAAACAAATAGAAGGTGCACAGTGGCGACAGCTCACAGACAAATTTGTAGTGCAAATGCTCTGTAAAACGAAGCCAAGTTGAAATCCCTTTTATTTAGTTCAATAGTGGAAATAGGCTCAAACACACCTTCCCCGACATTCCCCAACAGGCAGAGAGGTTGTCATAATTTAGTGGTCCAGTGACGACTGTATTTTACTATTCGAAGCAAAAGCGAACCAACGAACACGGACAGATTTTTGTTTCTAGGTTAAAAGTTCCAACCCTAATTAGCGCGTTATAAAATGAATAATAAACATCCCCGTACATTTCCAGGCTCTCGGGTGATCTATATAGAAAAGAAAATTGCGTGTCCTGATAAAGCTCAGTCCACGACACCGCATAGGGGTTTTAAGAATGAATCTGCAGGGAGCCCCCACTAATGATTGTTTTTATACAGCGCGTAATGCTTCTCTTCTGCCATTTCCATCCGAGCGATGGGAATAACAGATGTTACTATCACCCATTTTATTGTTGTCCAGTGTCCTGTCATGTCATGTCATGTCATGTCATGTCAGGTACACTTATATAGCGCTCGACTCACCGAGAGGCATCTCGGCGCTTCACTCAGAGTACTCCAATAAAGGGACCAACCCGGAGAAAGAGGGACCTAGTATAGGAAGGCTTTTAACATTTTCCTAAAGGTTAAATAGGACGGAATGCCTCGTAAATGAGCAGGGAGGCTGTTCCAATACTTGGGGGCCAAAAAGGAAAAGGCCATGCCCCCAGTTCTCTGCAGCCTGATGCGGGGCACTTGGAGAAGTTGCAGTGAACCGGATCTCAAAGAACGGTTCGGGGTATACTTTTTTAATTTCCATTGCAGGTACAAGGGACCCAGTCCCTGGAGAGCACGATAATGATTTTAAAAAAAGCCCTCTGTTTAATAGGAAGCCAATGTAGCTTTCTCAACAAGGGACGGGACGGTGAACCTGATGGCATGTAATAACCTGAAGAACAGAAAGGTGTGTCCGCCTTGTTGGAATGACCTGCAGATAAAAGTGACTAAAATTCAACTTACTGAGCTTGCAGGCTAGTGGAACCATTACCGTCACCGTCCCTTATTAAACCGGCTTCACTAACATCATGGGTCAGAAGAAAAGGAACACAAAGCGCCTGGGAACATAGCGCCTAGCAAATATTGTACTTCAACTTAAGGGGGTTCTGCCCTGGTGTAGGAGGTGCCGCCTGCCTCTGTCTGAATAATACACATTACCAGAGGCGGCTGGTGACATTTGAAAGTGGTGGGCGTAAGCTAATTTGCATATTGCACCGCAGCGAGCGAGCCCGAACCACCTTGCATCCAATCATACATCATTCATGCATCCACCCACCCACCCATCCTGCATCCATACATCATTCATTCATGCATCCACCCATCATGCATGCATCCATGCATCCATCCATCCATCATGCATCCACCCATCCACCCACCCACCCACCCATCCTGCATCCATACATCATTCATTCATGCATGCATCCACCCATCCATCCATCCATCCACCCACCCATCCAACCTGCATCCATCATTCATGCATCCATCCACCCATCCATCATGCATGCATCCATCCATGCACCCACTCTCCCTGTTCAATTTCCTTTGCTGCGGCTCTTAGAAACTGGCCAAACACGTTTAAGCTGGGTCCCCCAACTCCACCATCTAATATATTCACATTCATTTTACTCTTACTGTAAACATCCGTGGTCTCTTTGGAGGAAAACAGACCCGACAGGAGTCTGCCAGAAACTGGCTATAAGTTTGTGATTTACATCCCCACTGAACTTTTTTCACACTGTCTGCGGTTGATTAATAGCCACATTGCACACATCCGTACAGGGTGCACTCTTTACTTAAGACTGCACGCTTTTCTTCTTTCAGCACTGCAGTGCTGTCGGGCATCTTAAACAAATAAAACACGTCAAAACACTTTTTTCCTCCTTACTTGCGTGTTGTCACTCTTTTGCACAGCTCGTGTCAACAGGCTGCCATGTCCGCACTAATTGTTTCCATATTTCAGACAATCCTGACGCTGCAGGGGCACAGGTTACTCTACGCCCAGAGCACGCCCATTAGGAGACCAAAGGGCTCCTAATGGGCACGCGCAAAAAAGCACGAACACAAGTGCGCATGCGTGGGCACGGGTAAAAAATTCACCCTCCGTCCCCACGCATGCGCACTCGTGTTGCTGCCTGCCTGGTGACAATCATGTCAATCAACATGACGCCTCCCGACGTCATGCTGACTGGCATGCATTGTCAGTTCTCCCTCGGTGTCTCCTGCGGGAGGCTGCGGGCGGGGGGGGCCTACGCCCCCACTCCCCTATGGACGGACCGTGCCTGCACATTACTATGGCTTCTGTAGCTGAAGGTCGGGAGCATGGCAGCCGAGTCTGTAGAACCATGGACAGGAACATGTTAACAGCGACGGTGGATGGACGCACCATGCCAGGGGATCATAAAACGAATAAACATCCCCGTACATTTGCGCTCTTTTTTCTTTTACCCAGTGGCGGCCGGCGGCATGAATCGCGGGGGTGGGGGATGCGAGGTTCATGGTATAATTAAAACTACACATTTTAATAAAACTTAACTTACCATACCGGGTTGGGAGTCCATCAACTCCTTAGCTCATGGTAGTGGCCGGGTCCAACTCTGGAACATTTTTCCCGCTAGGAAGCAAACACAGGAAGCCTCCCTTCTTGGGCCCTAAGCCAATCACAGCGCTGCAATGGCAGCGTTGTGAGTGGTGCGGAGAAGGCGCACAGCGCCCTAGCCGGGAGCCTAATCTGAGGCTCTTTTCTCTATGTAGGCTGCTGCATGCATGCAGCCTACATAGAGAGAAAGCAGAGTGCGCATGACTGCTTTGATCAGCCCCAGGCAGACCAAAGCAGTCACTACCCACAACATTGGGCAAGCCACTCCCGCCGTTTCTGCCTTCTCGCACTGTGAGAAAGCAGGGGGGCGACGCCCCCACACCCCTATGCAAGAGCCGCCACTGCTTGCTCGAAAAAAAAAATCGCTATTCACCAATGGACACTATCTTCAGAGTCCTAAGCAGTTAGGCTTTCAGAAGAGGACGTTTTGCCCCAGCTTTCGACAGCTTAGGGGCTTATGCATATGCTGTTGTGATCGGAGTGTGACACCGTTGAACCCAAAGACGGGCTTACTTGTTTGCTGCTCCTTTATAGCAAGACACAATGCTCGCCATTTTCCTGGGCAGCAGTAGCCCAGTTCATATTTGTTGGTCGGCAGGTCTAAGGCAGGAGTTCGCAGTCGGACAGACACGGCTGCAGTTTCATGAGGTGCACTGTGCCAACACCTCTTGCCTCTTCCCTCGCCCCTACCAACCCCACCCCACACCCCCGTGCATCCTAAAGTCTGTTCTAAACTTTTAAAAATAAATATAAATCAGCAATATTGTGTGTTCAGGGGAGTTCTGACAACTTTTGGGCCTGGTGCCACTGCACCAGCTGCACCATTCATATCATGACTCTAGTGCCTAAAAGATAACTGCCCTTGTGAATGCCAGTTTAGTTGTAAAATATAGCAATCAGTGTTCAGTGGAGTACTTGGGAGCTTTTGGCCCCAGTGCCACTGCACCTGCTGCAGTATTGAAATCATGACCCTAGCGCTTGAGAGAACTGCACTTACTTGTAAAATACATTACTATTAGGTGTTTAGAGTAGTTTTGATAACTTTTGGGCTGGATGCCACTGCACATGCAGCACCATTCAACTCATGACCTTGTTGCCTGCAAGGTAACTCCATTTGTGACTGCCTGTTTAGTAGTAAAATACTGCATTGTATTTGTAATGCAATGTAATTGTATTTATGTAGCACTTACTACCCCTGACGAGGCGTTGAAGCGCATTCTCGGCGAGTAGTAAGCTACTTCGGAACCCATAAAGGTTTCGTGGTGAATTAGTATAGTTAAATATGAAAGTCATTTTAGTGGTGGGTATGTTTGGATTGAGAAGGATAGTGCAGGGATAGCAGTGGTGTTTACTGGGACGCCTAGAGCTTTTAGTCCTGGTGTCATGCAACTGCTGAACCATTGAAATCATGATCCGGATGTCTGCAAGGTAACTGCACTTGTGACTTCCTGTTTAGTAGTAACATCGCAGTTTTAGGTGTTTACTGGGGTGCCTAGAGATTTTCATCCTGATGTTACTGCACCTGCTGCACCACTGAAGTCATGATCCTGTTGTCTGCAAGGTAACTCCACTTGTGACTGCCAGTTTTGTCTTACACTCTAGCAATAATCTGGGCTAAGTGGGGTACCTAGAGCTTTTGGTCCCGGTGCCACTGCACCTGCTTGACCATTCAAGTCCCTCCTAACTGCAAGGTAACTGCAATTGTGAATGCCTGTTTAGAAGTCAAATATAGCAATATTATGTGTTTAGAGAAAAAAATATATATATACATATATATATACACATATATATATATATATATATATATATAGAGAGAGAGAGATTCTTGCTTTTACTTACCTCAATTATGAAGAATTATAATTTATATATATTTAACATCATGGTTTTCCAATGAATCTTTTATGTCTATGACGTTTTTGTCACGTTTAGGCACTAGCACTTTATATTGTGAAGGCACTCCGCATATGCGTCATGTGATCAAGGCCTCTTCGTGTCGAAACGCGCCACGGCGGTGGTGTAAGGGCTCGAATGAGTATTCTTTGCACAAACAAGTACAGGTCCGCATTAGTTTGTTCCCCTTGGAAGACTGGGAATAACACAGGCGAAGTCTGCAGATATATATATATATATATATATATAAACGTCTAAACAGGAAGCCCCAAATTGAAGCATCTATATATATATAGAGATATAGATCTATATCTATAGATCTATATCTATAGATCTAGATATATATAGATAGATATATAGCGAGAGAGAGAGAGAGAGAGAGAGAGCTCTTGTATATTAACTTGATTTTTCATGTGCAATATTTATCCAAAACATTTTAATTGGATTATAATGACCAAATATATTAAGTTGAACAAAAAATCAATAATAATGCCAACAAAGTGCAAAGAAAAGTATTGAGGCATAAATAGTAAATGCTACAAATGCTTTAAGGCTAAAGCATCTGCTTTACATAAGTAATGAAAATAAAGCATTTCAGGATGCTGTTAGAAGCGGTCTGCCTTTTCTGTGGAAAGAGATCCTCTCTTGACAGTGAATTAGGCTTAAGCAGCTTGAGTATTGTGAACAGCTTTAGTATCGTAAATGTGTGCATCCAGGGGAAGTGAACAGAAATAAGAAGTTCCAAACAAAAGGGAATGAACACAGTAATTTGGCTTTTAGATATATTAAGACAAGAGATTTCAGAAGCACAGCGCAAGCCTAAAAATGATTTAGCATTCTAAATTTCCACTCCACAGAAAAGGGAAGTTGGGCTTACAGCGAAGAATCCCTGGTTGGGCTATCCACCAGAAAGTGTGTCACAGAAGGTAAGTAACAATCTTCTAATGGATACTTGTATTTGCAGATTCCTTAAATTATGATTCAATACCAGGGCAATCCCCAAATTCCTTCCCTGGAGGTCGACCTGAGGAGCAGACTTTACACTAGGAAGCCCAACGTCGCAGAATAGGAAAAATGGCCCTCTCTGCAGACCTGCAAATCGATACAGTCGTCCCTGGTGAAAGCAGAATTGGGTGTTCTTGTGGCTATCTGGCAGGCATCCAACACAGGGACACCCTGAGCCAGGACTACAGTAGCAACCTTTGACCTGATGGAATGAGCCCCAAGTGTCTCAGGATGGTCATCTGCGGCAGAGACATAATAGTTTGATGAAGAGAACTATCCATGGCAATAAGATCAATTTTTAAGCGCCTTTCCTTTCTTTGCACCCACAAAACGCACATCTTTCATGTACTGCATAGTTCTATCAATTTAGAATCTAAGAGTCCTTTGTGGACTCAACCAGGGTAGCATGTCCTCCTATTGAGAAGAGTAAGGTGGAGAGATGAACAATGGGAGTGTGATGGACTGCACACATGGAATGGTAATACCACTTTCCTAAGAAAGGACGAAAGATTCATAAGCACCAGCTGGTCAATGAAGAAGATAGTTTAGATCAGTGCTTAATCTGAGCTGGGGTTTTGAGGAGTGTCGCTTACATTTCCTCAGAGTTTGACCCAGAGCAAAAGTGAGCATAATACAAAAGGGGGAAAGGAGGAAGAGAAAGATGACAAAACGGGGGCAAAAAAAGAAAGCAGGGATGAAAAAAACCTGAGAGAGTGAGATTAAGGGGCATGGAGTGTCTGGTGGTGGATGAAAGGGTAGAATCCAGACTACACAGCTTTGTTATTTGGCACCCCAGACATTTGGCTCCAGGCACTTATTTTACAAATTTAGCACTGATGAGGCCGTACAGACAATATGTATGGCTCACTCATGCTACAAGCAGGAGTGACTGAAATGAAAAAAGGTGCTCAGAGTCAAGAGCCACAAGGCACAAATATGCAGAAGCTAAAAAGCACATCAGAAAAGTGAGGACTAACCTTGAGGTCCAACTTTGGCACAATTAAGGGTTGTAGAGGGAAATATAGGTGAAAGCAGGGTGAATTGAATAAAGAGGCATAATCAAGCAAATGAAAAAGCCCAAAATGGTTCATAAGTAACCTTTAATAAAGGTTCGGGCAAAGCCTTACCAGATTGGATATTACAAACAAAAGGATATAAAGCAGCTTAGTCTGCATAGGATCATCCTGCAGTTTCCTTGCACCAAGCAATGTACCTTGGCCAGTGGCCTGAGTAGATAAACTTAATGAAAGGTAAGGATGGAGCGGAAAAGATGGAGGGGTAAGTGCTCCTGGCTACCGCTAAGACAGACAATGTGGTCATGTCATTGGGTGTGAGTGGTTCAGCATAATTGGCACTCATGTTTAGACACGGTTTGCAGGATTATCTGAGTTGGAAACCTATAGTCATGTAAAGTGGTATGAAGGGGCATTGGGGTGGGTAAATTAAGTGTGAAAGTTTAGCCTTGAATTTTGTTATATATTAATGTTGTCAGTACTAAACATCCTGGGTAAATATTTTAAAATTGACTTAATGTGAAAAATGAATAGCATAACTGTTCTAATAAAAGAAATACCATTTAAAAAAAAAACTTTGCGGAAGGTAGGCTCACTGCTAAAATGTCACCCATCACTTCTGACAATAGATGAAAACATCTCAGCTACTGCCACTCAATCTTCACACATGGAGGTCAAGATGCCATAGTTTGCCTTGCTGCATGAACAGTAGCTCCTACCAAAGAGGAAGCCGAAGAGCGAGCATGTGGACGGGCAGCAGTTTGGAATACCAGAATCTTTTGGCCCAATTCAGGGTCATGAGAATCTGCTGTGCTTCATCATGCCCAACTTTCTTGAGGACCATCTGGATCAGAGAAGAGTAGGAAATACGTATAGGTGGCCAGAATCCCATAGAAGGTAGAACGTCTCAGAGACCCACACTGAGGAAACTGTAAAGCATCAAAAGCCTGATACCAAGTATTTTCTGAGTTACTAAACAGATCTACTGATGGCACACACCAACAGTTCAAGATATCCTCTGCCACTTCTAACACCGCTCGTGATCAGAAAGGTAAAACATGATAAGTTCACCTGCCTTGCTTTTGAGGAATCCTGCCACGTGATTAACCATCAGGGATAACGTGAGGTTCCAGCCACCACCGGTCTCGGAGCCTCCAGGGAGAGGGCATGGGCAACCGCTTACTACAGTACTACATTTCACAGGTTTTGTCTGCTCCAAAAGACTGATATGGTGGTGGTGTTCTAGGGAAGCCCAAAGAGACCCTTACTCATACATACAAACAGACCGACTCATGTGGACAACTCCTGATATATAAAACAAAAAATTAATTTCATGTATATTTCTCCCATCTGATAGGGTCCCTTTTTCAATACAAGTCAATAGGAAAAATAAATCCCACGATTATTTTTATTAAATCGCCCCCTTTCTGCTTTACAAATGTTGGCAATAATGCATCCTCCATGCCACCCATTTCACAAATTCAACCTAGACTGGACACACCTATCACCACTGAGACTTCCATACACAGGGGAGAGAATGGCCTGCCACACACCAGGCTGGCATCTGACAGAGCACTGAAAGTCACTGGCTACCTATTTGGAAATATGAATTCTTTTTGTGAGGCTCCCCTTAATGCCATCCCACTTGAAATAAAGACCCAGTGAATGGCTGAATTGCCAATGAAAGTGAGGCACCTCAAGTATGCTATAAGACCAGTCTCAGAATTGTCAAGGGTGAGACAGTAGCTCTTACTTGAAACATCCGGATTACAGCCAGAGGGTCTGGACTCTCTGATTTTGGAACAGCAAACTAAGTCCAGATTGGCACCAATGTAGGGACATCAGTGATGGTAAAAGATGGGATCTGGGCTCGTTGATGTAAATTCCAAAGTTATTAAGGACGCTGTTGTCTGAAAGCGGCCCAAGCTAAGCAGAGGTGAATGCGCCTTCAACCACCAGTCATCGTAGTAATGGAATACATGGGTCACCAACTTGCAAAGATGGGCCAAGACGTACATGACCTTCGTAATAAACTGAGAGACTGTCAGGCCAAAGTTCAGTATCGTGAACTCGCGTGGCCCAATCCCACCACAAAGATGCAATACCTTCATTGAGATTGCACAACTTTCACATGAAAATAAGCTTCCAGGTTCACCAAGGCCCTGTCCATCTCAGGACAGGGCCCTTTCCACCAGTAAAGACATAATTTACTTGGAAAGAATAGTGGAGTAATCAGCGGAAGACCAAATAAAAGACGGGGGACAGTGAGACGGGTGTTCAGAAACTGAAAGGCAGAACAGAATATGAATGACCGACTGGGGCCAACCAGAGGCTTCAAGGGATCTGTGGGACCTTAAGGTGCACCAGGATTGGATGTATGACATTACAACGCATGCTTTTACAACGCATGCCTTTACAACGCATGCCTTTAAAACCCATAGTACTTTGGGGCGCTGGATAGTGAATTGTTTAATTTACTATTCCAACTCCAGTCCCCGTGGATAGTAGGGACGGTGTTGGATAGTAAATTAAACCTATTCCCTATCCTAGAGCGCCCCCCAGCGCAATGCGTTGTAATGGTTTGCGTTGTAAAAGTTGCGCCGTAAAGGCACTGCGTGGTAAAAGTTGCGTTGTAAAGGATGTTTCCCACCAGGATTATCTAGAACCATGTGAAAGAGTTGCAGCATGGCCTCTTAAGGCTGCGATCTGCTGTGGAGTCGATGAGAGTATGGGGAGCTCTGGCACACTGACTCCAGAATAAGATTAGAGTAGGACTTGGCAGATAGGAGCAGGCCTGTACAGCACCAACTAGGATACTGTTCTCTGACTGCCAACTTGGAGCAGGACCAACCACATTTTCTGTGTTTGGGGACGTAAAGCTTAGCTTCTCACTCATCTGTGCTCACTGCCAAGAAAGTTTTTAGAGATAAGCTTCAATCAAATAAACAAAAAAAAAAAAAGCGGGGAGCAGAGGTCAAGATCTGAATTCAAGGAATGCAGAAAAAAACCAGAACTGTCATAAGCTAGCAGGAATAGAACGTTTAAAAGGATCTAGTCACTATGTTAGTGGGTAGATCGGCGCTGCATTTGATCCCGAAAGGTGCTGGGCGGCTCCTGGCATCTCCAAAGTAAGCAAGTAGACTGACCTGACCTCCGGGAGCAAGAAGAGCTCCAGTCGCGCTGCTCCTATGGTGGGCCCAATGGCAGGCAACATGGTGGACCGGGCAAATGTGTTTCGGTGCCTGCAGATGCAAGAGAGCAGATCCACCGCTCCAAGGGAGCTCTTTCCCGGTTATTGAGGCTCTGGGCTGTCCTCCAAGGGTTTTGGGGAGGCTGGTCAGCTCTTTGTGAAGTTGCTCCCAGCAATGGTCAAGTGCAAGCAGCCTGGCAGGGTTTTGCACCAATCTTTGGTGCAGATCTTCAGTTTTCGCTCTTTGGTCCTTCCTTTCCTCCTCAGAGGGTCACATAAATACTCAATGTAGGTGTATTAAGGGGAGTGAGTCATAGTAGCAAATGGACTATTGACCCCTGGTGTCACGACACCCCCTAGATGACCACTTACTGTGGGGTGTGTCCATCACCCTGTCCCAGAGTTCCCAACTCCCCCACACACGATGGTGGTATCCTGACTTTCCTGTTCAATCTAGGCTGCCCACCCTAGAGGTATGTCCAGCCTGGCAGTGTAATACACCTCCTGAGTAGCTAATTTCCTGACTTCCCTGGTGCCAAATGGGCCTCAGCGCAGGGGATGTCATCCTCTAGGTCTGGAGGGGAAGCCATGCTCACATATCACAGGCAGCAGAGGCTTTGAAGCATTTAGCCTTGATGTGCTGATTTTCTAGCCTACCTGCTGGAGGAGGTGTAAACCCCTCCTGCCAGAGCAGGCATTTTTCCTGACCTCAGAGAGGGGATCTCACCTCCTGGGGTGTCAGAAACTCATCTGTGGTGGCAGGCTAGACAAAACCAGTCAGATTGCACACTAGAGGATTAGCAGGGTTCCGGGGGAACTTCTAAGGCTCCTCTGGGTGCATGAATCACTAAATCCATTACTATAATCAGTGTGGAGGTTTTAATACGAGGTGTTGGATACCAAATACCATGTTTTTAGTGAAGCCACTATGTAGCTGAGTAACTCGGTTTGACCAGTACACACCTTAAGATGCTTCACTGATCACATATCTCATAATAGCACTAAACATCACAGGGGTATGTCTGCTCAGGCAGATAGGTCCACACATAAAAAATAATGCACCCTGCCTTAGGACTCAAAAGCCTGTTGTAGGGGTGACTTACTTCTATTAAATGCAGTGACTTTGGCCTGGCACACAGGTGTCCCATGTCGTGTTTTCACTCATGGTTTTCACCATGTCACGCAGCCTGCAATGGCAGTCTGTGTGTGGGTCCTTTAGAGTGGCATGAGATATGTGGCAGCTCTTAGGGACCCTCTTTAGTACCCATGCCCTAGGTACCAGGGTTACAATTTACTAGGGACAAAATACCTTTGCCAACTGTGTTACAATTAGAGATCACCTTGTTTCAAGGAAAGAGCACTGGCACTCAAGCTCTAATCAGCGCACCGTTAAAGTTGAAAAACAAGCATTCAGCAGACAAAAAGGGGGCAAGAAGTGGTGGGATACTACAACAAAAACCGTTTCCTACATGTAGTCATGCTAATTGTCCAATAGCATTCAAGCTACACCCACCTGACGAGGCACACATAGCCTGTAACCTGTCTTAGAGTAGCATGTGTTCCTGTGTAGAAAAGGCCTAGCAGTTTGCCCTAGTATGTCCTTGTTGGAACATGGTTAAGGCTTATTGCAGATTCTAGTGTGTAGTAGCATGTAGGGAAAAACAAAAAGGACTAGATTTTAGCTCAGCAGTAATCAGTGGCTGAAATACATTTAAGTAATAGACCCATCCCTTTAACATTTTCCACAGATGAGAAGAAGCAACCTTTTAATCTTCTATCAAATGTAAAAATGTTTGGCCAAAGCTAAGGAGGAAGACTTCACAGGAACATAGCCACAACAGTAAAGGCTCAGTTCCCGATCTGTGGTATCTGAATACGCAACATCAAGAGAAACCCCAAGTAGAGTGCGGGTAAACTTGGTGGTAGAACTTATAAGTCTGACTTTCAAGAACCCTTTCCACAAAATATTAATACAAATTTAAGCTGTAATAATGCAAGTCAGTGGAGTGTGTTGAAAATAGGAGCTCCCAGGGCACATTTGTGAGTGCTCACCACAATGTGATGTGCAGAGGTCAACAACACCAGAAGGGCCTACAAAGGCCCTTATCTAGGCCATGGTATAGCCCACTACTTCATTTTTAAACGGATTCAACTTCAGCCAGTGCTTGCCCTCAAGGCAGCCCCAAATCATAGGAGAAATAACTGCACAAACGAGCCAGGCATAGTATTAGCACGGAATCTAATTTGAGACTAACAGGGCAGTCTTGCCCGTTTAAAAATCCAGTGAGGGGGAAAAATATCCCCAAAAATTTGTGGTGGCAATGTAGTATTTAAAGGAAAGAGTGGATGGTTTTTGATCAGAATGGTATTTCTAATTTACATTCGAAAGTGCTTTTTTTTTTTTACCTACCGTTAAAATCATATACATTTGTGATAGACACCGAGGATATCTCAAAGAAATTGTTCACCCCTACAAACACATGATCTGTTTCAAGCTCAGCTTGCATGCTTCCTTTGCATTTTTTTAAACATTTTACTTCCCCATCACCAAGTGAGTTGCCTTAAAAGGTCCGACTATCATTACTGATAATTGTCAGTGTAAATATTTTTACAGCACCACCTGTCCTTGCAAGTTGGCGCAGCCTGCTTTATGGTATGACTAAACTGCGGTTCTTAAGTTAATTATTCCAAAACTATTATTTTGCAGTAGTTTTCGAATGAATTAGGATAATGGCACATTCACCATTAAAGATGATATTTTATTTTAGCAGTGTTGCAAAACATGTTTTGTCTGTTTCGTGGAAATAAAATAAAAATATAAGTATGTTAACATGTCTGTGCTGGTACATATATTTTAGCGAGTAAGCGGAACATGTAGATTTCTCCCTCGGCAAATAGATTTTTGTTGCATTTTGTTCTTTTGA
Source organism: Lissotriton helveticus (assembly GCF_964261635.1). Lineage (NCBI taxonomy): Eukaryota > Metazoa > Chordata > Amphibia > Caudata > Salamandridae > Lissotriton > Lissotriton helveticus. The sequence continues at coordinate 155,551,517 of NC_136057.1, forward strand.
CAAGTAGAATATTTGAATAGTTTCACACTCCTGATGTCAAAAGGCATGAAATTGGCAAACTAGAGAATTATTTTACATCAATATTATAAAAGGATAAAGTCCTCAACTATATGTGCAGCTTTGACATAATTCATGCAAGAAGCTTCCATTCAGAACCGATCTCCACACTGCTTCATATCACAAAGGACTTCTGAAATTTTATTGCAAAATTCTGTCCTATGCAGGAAAAAATATTTCCAGGGAATCTTCCAACTTATCATGTCATTCCTGTTTGATACATCCAAAATCTAAGACTGGCGAAATGTTGTTCAAAAGGAGAGACGATCAATGAATACATATACGACGAAAGGCTGAGAGCATTCCATGGAGCAGCTGCCCAGAAGGAGAAGAAATGTCCATCAGGGGAATTTCAGCCAGGATGAAGTGGAATGCCGAGAATATACAATTATTGTGGTAAGATCCAAATGGATTAAATAAACGATTCTCCAGTATGCAGGAGGAGGAAGCTATCCGGCAGCTGTCTTCCAACTGAGGTGGCTATTTAACATCAAACCATCAGAAGATATCATCTACTGATCCATCTGTGAACTTTATATCACAAAATTTGATAAGACTGATGAAACTTCACTTCAACAGAGCACATTACAATTTCGCAAGACCAGTCAACTCCCTCCCAAGTTCTACTGAGAGGGCTGCTACTCTCAATTGTCAGATTTCTACCTCAGAGAGCAAAACGTTGCTTAATCAATATGTTTTGGGACGGTGTTTCGTCAAATAATGGTAACATCAAAACCCTCAGAATAAAGACATTACTGCCCCTTGCTCTAACAGATTACCAACATGACATGGGCATTTAAAAGACGCAGAGCTTGTAACAAGGGGGCCACTTTAGAGAGTGAGTATTTCAATGTTACTTGTTGTATTATATATCTGGATGCAATGAAAGAAGCAGCACAATACAAGTCGGGCGAAACACTGTGCTAAGCACAGATTTTTAGTCTGTGTGTTTCTAAGCCACGCCCTTAATTTAATCAGCCACGCCCCTTTGAGAGACCTCCCTCCCAGTTTTTTCAGCCAACTTAAAGCCCTGCCGACCCAAATGAGAGAGATCGACTTGTAGTGTAATAATGTTGAACAACAAGAGCAACAGAGCAATTTTTGGGGTAGACTAGATTAGTGTTTATTAGCTAAATTGACTTGCCAGGTGTGAGAAGCTCGCGTATTATTTGGTGCGTGCTTATGTAATCTTAAAAAAATTGTCAAATACCGAGCCTATGAACTACCGGATGATTGCCCTGTTGGACAACGAGGGTAAGGTCTACGAGAGTACACTCTTGCAGGAATTAGCCAATTGGGTCCACACTGAAGGTCTACTGCCATTTTACCAGACAGGGTTCAGCCCAGGGGGCTCTGCTGGAGACAACATCCCAGCCCTGTCATACTAAGCCCAACAAGCGGTGGCACATCGCTCCCCTCCGCTCTTCACCTGCTTCATGGACTACTCCGCAGCCTTCAATGGGGTAGTTCGTAGCATCCTTTGGCAGAAATTGGCAGGGTGGAACATCAGTCCTTCACTACAAGGAATTAGATAACTGCATTCTCAAACATGGGTAAGGGTCAAACTTTCCAGGGAGTCTGCCACAGAGAAAATTGCTCAGGGGCTAAAGCAGGGATGTGTGCTAGCACCGATGCTTTTTCGAATTTGTACACCGCCAACCTGGGCTGAGCACTGCACGAATCGTCTCTAACCACTCTTATGATCGGCAACACAAAGATCCAGCTGATGCAAAATGTCGATGACGTTATTCTTTTGGATCACACCAAAATAGACCTCCAAAAAGCACTTGCCGCCTTCTCCTCACACAACCAGTGGAGAGTCAAGCCTTACATCGGATTTTCGCAGCAAGACTACATTCACTCCCCTTAAAAAAATGACATCCATCTTGGCAAGCATGGCTGGGCATTGTAGAGTGTTGTCTTTGCAATTATAAAAGAGAGCCCCTGGCACACATCTTATTGTGCTGTCCTGCCTTGTGGTAAGCCCACAGGATTTACCTCGGCCTATTATTTTTCAACTGGGCACCCGTACAGCAGAGGAGGCTGTTCAACAGCTCTATACTTTGGACATTGTGAAGTACATAGCCTTTGGACATTGTGAAGTACATAGCCAATTATGGGAAATTTGTACACCACATCGCACACTTTTGAAGGACAGGTCTACATAGGGGCCCTTTAAGCTTTAATTCCGTCCCGATGTTCTACATTTTAAAAAAACCACATTATGAGTACATCACCTGTGCACTCACCACGTGGACGATCAGGTCTATAATATTATAAACTTCTCTTTTAAAACAAAAAAAGATTTTAACCAGGTCTAGCACTTTTCTTTTGATATACATTTTAATGTTTTATATTGTAATGGATTTAGGTAACCACACAAATAAAATTCATTCATTCACACTTATGTAAGTGGGCACCCTGCACAAATCCAGACAATCCTTATGGTGATTTTAGTGTTCTTAGGCAACCTTAGAAAGCTCTCCAGTGGTAGCTGTGGAGAGCATCCTTCAGGCTTAGTCCAGAAGGAGTGTAAAGCAGCTTGTTTTGGCAGTATATATTCTTATTGATACAGATGAAGTGAAAAAGAACCACCTACTGAATTTATAAAAATATGTATTATAAAAGACACTCACTAACACATACACAGATCTCCTAACCGGGAATATACACAAAGCACATAATACTTTGCATGAAAAACAGGTAAGTAGCACAGAAATACAGTAGTCGCCAATGGGGAGACCAAACCATATACTGAAATAGTGGTATGCGAACCACAACTCGAGTCAAGATTATACCCAGAAGATATAGAAGTGCTGGGGACCCAAGAAAACACCCATGGTAAGTACCCAGGAACCCCCCGGAGGCTGTGATCAGAGTGGGAACACGGCGCATGCTCAATTCAAGTTAATGAGTACGTCGAGCTTGCAATTTTTAAGAAGGACCCTTCCCAGTGGACCCTGAAGGAACACCGTGAAAAGACAGAAGGTTGGAGAGACACCCAAACTGTGGCTACCAAAAGAACCAGGTTACCTACACCAGGGAAGCCAGGTGGATAGGTGCGAATTGGCATCGGAAACGGGCGTTCACCTTAATCAAGGACTTCAGGAAGATGCTACTGCTGGAGAGGGTGAAAGTGTCCGGTGGAACCCAAAAGGTGGATTCAAGTCGAGAAGAACATGCAAGCAGAGGGAACAGAGTCCATGCCACTCAGGAGTGACCTGGAGGCACGGAAGACGAATGCCCAACGATGTTGGGTGTTGCAGCAGAGATGACAAAGACCTTGAAGCTGCATCTGTATGGACCAGGCGACACAGAGAAAGACCAGGAGCCGTTCAGGAGCTGTCCCACGTCGGATGTCGAGAGTTGAGGGGATCGGTATCCGTTGGGAGCACCAACAAGCATTGCTAACTGCAACCAACATGGAAAGCAAAGAAGGTGCAGGGTCGGGACCAGCAAGGTCCAGCTGACTCACCACAAGCAGGAGAGTCAGGGCAGGCCCGGAGCAATCAGGGGAGCCCCACCCTGCCCCAATACACTAAACCCTGTCTGGAAGGTGGTTGCACCTCCCTGTAACAGGATACCTAGTGTTCTGCCTTCCCCTGCTAGAGCTTGGCTCTGCAGCAGGATGACAGAAATGTGTCTCGGACAGGAAGCAGCCCTAGCTTGCTGTCCGGCTCCACTAGACAGGTACCAGGAGTAGTGAGGGCCTCCCCACAGTTATGGTGTGGGGAGATGATTCAAACATGTTTGATACCAAACACAACAGGGGTCGTTACAGCCAGGTGAGAGGTAGCCACCGCGCAATGATGCATGGCCACTCTATATATCTAAATGACAGAAGCACTTACAGCCCAGGAGAATGGACTCCGAAGGTTGTAAGGGTGTTCCGCTCATGCAGGGTCACCCGCACACTTTGAAATGAGTACCATGCCTTCAGGATTAAAAGGCCTGCCTTAAGGGTGACATATAGGTTTTAAGTGCAGTGACCTTAGATACAGGTAACCCTATCTTTGTCGTAAGTGGTGCTAGCACCAGCTTGTCAGGCCTGGCAGGCCTGCTGTCACAGTTTACGTGGTCCCTCGTGGGTGGCAAAATACATGCTTCAGCTCATGAGGGACCCCTGGTGTACCTAGGCCCTGGGTACCTTAGTACCATATACTAGGGACTTATAAGTGTACATCAGTAGCCAATCTGGAATGTACCTAAGTACTTACCATACCAATTTAGAGGAGAAAGCACAGAGACTGGGGTCCTGATGAGCAAGATCCCAGTCAGACTAGTCATAAACAGCATAGCACCAGGCAAAAAGTGGGGATAACCATGAAAGCCGATCCTACTTTCCTACACCGGGTCTTTGAGGAGTGGGAACCCGAAAACAAAGCAGTGTTTACCTGACAAACAAATCTCGCTGTGTGTCAAAGGGGAAGAAAAAAAAAAACACCTTCAGGGAAAAAAAATAAAAAGTAAATCACCCATCGGTTCACCAACACTGTAAGTCATCACAAACACAATTAAGGTAACAAATTATAGTTGAACAACCACCCCAATGTCTGCCACCACATGAAAATCTCAAAACTCACAATCACTCATATCATTAATTGGTGCATTATTTACCTGTTCCAATTCAAGCACGGCGGTACATTACCGAACCTCTTTGATTGTTGTGACACACATTGGCAAGCCTTGTAAATCAAATATTCTTGCGCAGTCCTGTTAGGGTATGTAAGAAGGGATAGGAACGGGATGGAAGCAGGCATTGTCTCTCTAATGTCCTTGAAGGGAATGGCGGGGGATGGGGGAGGCTTCTTCAATGCACACTGGTCAAACTCCAAACCTGCCATACGTAACAGTGGGGCTGCATTAGTCAGTGAGAAAGAAACAAAATAATATAAAGTTCTCCTAGCTATATTTTTTGGGTTCAAAGCAGTTTTGGTACAGAAAGTTCTATGGTGGCCCAGGCCTGCTCAGTAGTCAGGGAAGTAGAGTTCATCCTCAAACTCAGGTGGTTCGCCTAGAAGTTTGTCAGCTAACACACTAGCATAACCTGAGTCCGACCAATCACCTTCATCCTCCTCATGTCGCACTTCAGGGATGGTGTAATTCGGTGGTATAAAGTGCTGGTTCATTTTGATCATAATTAATCTTGCTACGTTTTGGGGCGAGATACTGGTACTTCTCACTTTGACAACTGCACCAGCTGCACTGAACACACGCTCAGCTGACACACTGGCTACCGGACAAGCCAGATACTTTATTGCCAGCCTGCTGAGCACTGGCCATTGGCGCCTCTTCCCATACCAATACACCAATGGGTTTTGATCCAGATAGACCTCCGTTGGGTCATCCAGATAGGCCTGGACCATCCTCTCAATAGTCATTGGTGCTCCAACTTTCTCTGCCTCTTTTGCCTTTGCCTCTGCACTGGCCTTAAGTCCTGCTTTAAGAAACCAATCAAATGCAGATTTTGATGCGCCCATTCCGGTTGTTGTAGCTGGTGTGCTTGGTGTTTTTGGCTGCTGTGAGCCAACAGCATGGCCCTCAGGCTCTATGGATGTTAAAGGCTGCACCCCAGAACTTCTGCCCAGGAATGGGCTTCTAATTTCCAGCCATTCTTCTTCTAGGTCACTGGCTTGCTCAGCAATCCACGTCTTATAGTTTGAAACATCCCCATCTGAAAAAGGAAAGAAAGTGGCCAGTAATTGTTTGAACCGTGGATCAAGAATTGTGGCACAGATGTAATGTTTGGATGACACAATGTCTCTTTGCAGCTTTGTATTAACAGCCAAGCGAAGGATTAAGCTCTCCACCAACTCATGCGCATCTGTTTTTTCACTTACGCCTGCATACATTTCAGACACCTCCTTTAGCTGTTCCTGTAGCATATACAACAACGGGATGGCTTTGCCCATGGTACTGTCCTCTTTGCATACTTCCCTTGTGAAAACCTCAAAAGGAAGCAGCATCTCAAGCAGGCATTTGACTAGGCCCCATTGGTCCATCTCAATGTTCATACCTTTCACAGTTGCATCCCCTCTTTGCATCACATATTCATTGATTGGTCTGTACAGCTCAGACAGACGTTGCAACATGTAATAAGTTGAGTTCCAACGTGTTGGCACCTCCTGTATGAGTGCTTTAACTGGCATTCTATGCTCACGCTGAATGACCCTCAACTGCTTCCGGGCTTTAAAAGAATGACTGAAATGAGTGCAGATTCTTCTGCAAGTGGACAGTAAGTTGCTGACTCTGCCTTCTTTTTTGAGAAAGTCCTGCAAAATAATGTTAATGCAGTGCGCCAAACACAGGACCCTGAAATAGCCACCATCTGACATGGCCTGAACTATATTACTGTTATTGTCTGTGGCAACAAATCCAATCTTAAGCCCTCTGGGACGCAGCCATTCAGAGACTTTGTCGTTAAAGTTATCCAAGATGTTTGCAGCTGTATGAGATTTCTCCATGGCGAAAATGGCTACTGTTGCATGCTTCCGAGAGCCATTAAATATTTCAGCAGTGTCAGCACCTACAGATGTAATTTCCCTAACCCCCATAAAAGAGATCCAGTGTGCAGTAATGCACATGTAATCTGTTGATTGAAAACTGGTCAATATGTCTGTCGTCAGGTGGATAGTATGAACAACACTCTGATGCAAAGCTTGACCAACCAAATCCAGCACTTCTTGATGTAATGCTGGAACAGCAACTCTGGCAAAATATGTCCGGCTGGGAACCTTCCATTTCGGGCAGATGGTCGCCACAAATTCTAGAAAACCCACTCCTTCCACAAAAGAAAAAGGAAGGAGGTCCAGCGCTAACATTTTAGCCAGCTTCCCGTTGTACAAACGTGCCATTGGGTGGTTGCATTCGTACTGCTCCCCCTGCCTCAACATGCCAAGAATAGTAGCCTGGGTTTTTTTCCTCTCTGGTACCACTGATGCAGACGACTTCTTGAGAGCAGAAGGTGGTAGGGTCAATGTGCGTCTCAGAGGGGCAGTCACGGTATGCTCTTGCCTTGGTGTCGCAGTCTGACTCGGAGTCTTGTGCATTGTTGCTGATGTGGGCCACACTGCTGCACTGCTGGGGACAGGGCTGGTTTGTGTAACAGAAATGTCACCCTCTTCTTCACCTTCAACCATATTCTGATCAGATTCCCTGCTTTCACCACCTTCATCAACACCACTTGCAGTTTTCTGGCGAAGGTGCGCCTCCCAGCGGATTGCGTGGTGGATCCTCAAATGGGTTGTTTGGCCTCCGGTACCATAGTTTGTACCAAGCTTACCCCGACTAACACTTGCTTTGCAAATGGAGCATATGGCAATGTTTGGCTCCTGTTTGCTGACAGTAAAGAAGTCCCAAACTGGGGAGGTCAATCTTCTGACACTGGTGCCACCGCCAATGTCAGAAGAAATGGCAGTAAGTGGGTGTTTTGACGTTTGCCTCGCCGCAGTGCCTACTTCTACTGAGGTGGTTGTGGATGTAGGTCGCAGGGGCCTTGAACATATATAGGTAGGGGGTGATGGTGGGTTCTGTGGCACATCCCTCAGAGCAGGTTGAGATGGACAAGCGCCAGCCTCCTCTGGGGCTGGACTAACATCAATGATAATTGGGTCGTCGTAATCCTCCTCTTCTTTAACAATAACTCTAAGGCTTTCAGGAAGCTTCCTTTTCACTAGTCTCTCCTGCCGTGTCTCAGACTGAAGCTGCACCCAAGTGGAGTCTTGATCATCAGAAGGGGGGCTAGGAGAAGAAGATGGTGGAGTACCCTTCCTTTTTCTTGCGGAAGATCTGGAAGCCAATGAATCTTCTGAAAGAGGGGCTTCTTCTACTTCCTTGGTAGGAAGCTTAATATCCTGAAGTGCTCCTACTTCAGAAGGAACTACTATTGCTGGCTGCGGCTGTTGTCCACTTAGCTGAGTTTCCGGCAACGATTGGGTACTACTTTGTGAAAGTGATAACTCAAATCCAACATTACTGCTAATCTGCGTTGCCATGATTAGAGTAGGTGCCTCTGTGCCAGATATGGGCATAGGTTGGGGTGCTTCCGTTGATGCGACAGTACTGCTCCGAGCTTGCTTCGTGGAAGTTGATACGGTAGGCACACAACTTTGCCCAAAGACTGTTTGCTTCTTATCACTGGCCACTTTCTTGGTAGCACGTTTCTTTGGGGCCATATTGAACACATCAGTTGACAGCGACACTTAGCTTCACAAGCTGAAGAGATGTCTATGTTGTGTGGTCACGTGCACAGGGATTCCATTGGGTACTAATGTGGGTGATGTTGCTTCTTTTTTGCACCTGAAAGCAAACAAGCAAAAAGAACATCAGTGAATTGTGTCATTGTTGCAGTTTGAATTAGTAGTACAAACAATATCATTTAGTGTGGTTACTTAAGTTTTAAATAATTAACAATACAGTGTATCCATTCAAAAGTAAAACCACACCAACAAACGTTCACTTACAATCAGGAAGAATAAGTAAGAGCAACACGTTGGGATGTGCAGGTAGTGCAGGTGACAATGGAATAATCCTTGGAAAATTAATGCTCTTGTGCAGCTGTGCGCCTATTGCAGACAGGGTTGAAGGATGTTGAGAAAATGTGAAAAAGAAGACAACAAAAATTACTTTTCTAATTTAAAAAAAGTTTTCCCAAAATGAATTACAAAAACTTTAACCATTCTTTTTGAAAATGTAATATAAAAAATTGCGGAAAATATAAATAAAAAAATTAATATATATAAAATGTGCTGATCTACTCAGGGTCTACTATGAGAAACCAACTTGGATGTGGGAAGCAAGGAGTGGTGCAGGTGAAAAATGCAAAAAAAGTATATTATAATATACAACTGTACATTTAGCAAGAGCACTGAGCTACTACGCCTCAAGCATATTACTAAATTGATATCAGGGAAAAGTAAAAAAAAACAAATAGTACAAACAAAAAGGTCCAAGCCACTACATACAAAAAGGTTTTGATAACTGAAAAAAGGATGGTTGCACAAAAAGGCCACGTGGCCAAACTTAAGCAAGGAGCCCTACTGAGAAAGCACATTGGTTGCCTTCACAAAATTACACCAGCCATATGGTCAAACAACAAGCAGGAGGCATGGAAACAAAGAGCACATGCAGGCCTAGGTGGACACTGACTAAACAAAATGGCACCTGGCCACATGACATGCGGAACAAAGACAAATGGCGGCCTTTGTCAAACACATTTTCACACTGGCCAGACAAAGTAGGCATAGTAACAAAGGAGAAAAATGCATTAATTTAGTAATACCAAAAACGAAAATTAACTGGGCTAAAAACGCATTTCCTCCAAAGGAATCAAATATATTACCCCACTTATACACTGTTGTCAGGAAGAAGAAAAAAGGCAAACACCCCACAAAAAACATTTTGTAATTTCATCCAATGCCATCCATTGCCTAAATGCTGTTGCAATTCAACAGATACCACAGAAACAGTTGTTTCATTCACCTATGACTAGTATTGGGCATACTGGATGGAAGGCTCATTGGCAGTCTAGACCACATAGTAAATTAAATGAATATTGCAAATTATTTTTTTTATTGAAAAAACATACTGAGTTGTGCACCGTTTTTCCTTTATAAAAGAAGAAAAATCACATGACTCCTAGATACCACTTTTTGAACTTACTTGTGATATCACAAAAACAAAGTCCTATATATATATATATATATATATATATATATATATATATATATATATATATATATACATACACACACACACATATATATATATATATATACATACACACACACACACACACAGCAGACAGAGGGATTCTTCCAGCTCCAAATCCAGATGAGAAGTGACGAGGAAGTGGCCAAATCACTGGGAGGAGCCAGCTGGACAGGAATAGAAAGTTGAAGTCTCTAGGGCACTTGTTGGAAATAAAAATGTAAAATAAAAAAAAACAGGTCTCCTCGAAAAAAAAACCACCACAAACGGTCCATTTGAGTTGTATTCAACTCCAAATTGTCTTTTTAAGAAGATTTAGCTGCTTCTCAAGGAATCGTCTCCAGGTTGCAGCTGCGATCAATCGCACTGGCCTAGAACACTAATCGCCTGAAGTAGCTAGCACGGTCTTAAGCCGCGATAGCGGTTACAAAATCTCCTGCAGCTCTAGAGCAGCTAGAAAATCTCGTGGGTGTTACCAAGTGCCCTGCAAGTTTTGTCGAGGTCACACCACGCGCAAAATGATGCAACAAGTGCGGCAACAGGAAAAAACTCTGCTCCATTGCGGGCTTTATAGGTAACTCCCATGTTCTCTGTGGAACGTGCAGTTGCCGAACTCCGCAAACTCTGCGAGCACAGCGGAGTTTTGAAGCCCAGTCCTAGTCTAGACCTCTCCTAAATATTCCATTCAGTTCTGCATAGAGACATGCAACCATGTGCCTACTATCCCGCATGAGTGCTGAAGTAATGCATGCTAAGGGAGTTATGCCAGTCCTGTGCTCCATGATCCCTCATAGGTTCGTCTCAGCACTCCCTAGTTGAAAAATTTGCCAGGATCCAGCCATTTTTATCCGTAAATGTCTCCAGCAAGATAATTTCTCCAATGGCGCAACATTCTCCCACGGCAACTATCTCCACCTCCGTCCAAAGCGCTAATTGCTCTGCAGTGAAAAACAGGCGGCTCTGCGCATGGGGGGCTAATCAGGGGCTACGTTGAAGTATACAATGGTTGCCCAGAGGTCCTTGCAAAGCATTGTTCCCAAAATATCATGGAATCGAAAGCATTCTACTGGGTCAAGGGGGTTTGGTGGATTTCATCACTAGAGCTGCAATCAAAGTACCTGATGTTCACACCATCAATCTACCTTGCTATGCACTGTAGTTGGGCTGCCAGGTAACATAACTCAAAGCAGGAACACCAAGGACCCATCCAAAAGTGTGCTTTCAATCATCTCCAACGCAATTCTCTGTCTCCCTCTGTTCCATACCAGTGTTCAAAGCGAAGGAGTGTGTCTCTCACGAAAACCTCATAGGGTCGCAAACTGGGAGGTTAATATTAAGTATAGCAGCCTGGGCAAAGCCACCATCTTGGCAACAGAAATCCTTGTCATAATCGGCAGGCTGAGCGAGTGCCAAAATGCCACTGGTGTTTTCAATACTCTTAATGCGAGTCACAAGTTATCGTCTATCAGGTCCACGATAGATATCTAGTCAAAATATTTAGAAGGTATGAGGGGACCACTGCATTCGGTTGCAGCTAGGTCCAGTTCCTGTCCATCCCATCTAACCGAGAAGACATAAGCCTTATGTATTTGCATTAAGCCCAGAGACCGTTCTAAAATTAGCTAGAAGGTGCATGGTTAGCCTTAAATCCGATGTCCTGCGACAGACATACGATAAGTTGTGACCGTAAAGTGATACAATATGCCCCCCATCACAAAATGGAATGCCTCAGGCCATCCCCCCACTCCGCTCTCTTGCTTACCAACACCAGAATTTCAATAGCTAAAAGTAGAGGGCAAAGAAGGCAACCATGTTGTGTCCCGTGATTTTTATAGAATATTGTTGAGACTGGATTAGAGTACAATACCTTAATCCATTTAATCAAACCCAGGTCCAGCTTCATTATGTCCATAACTGTCACAAGATAATTTCAGTTTACAGTGTCTAAGGCCTTTTCAAAATCAACAGAGGTGATTGTAGAATAAAGCAAAATTTGTCTCATCAAAAATCCTAGATAGTTTCTTGAGATTATCAGATGTGTTACAGGCGGGCATGAAACCATTCTAACTTCGATGGATTAAACTCAGCAGATGCTGGTGAAGTCTAACCACCAAAACCTTACTAATGATTTTAAATTCCATGTTCAGCATTGAAAAAGGTCTATATGATGAAACAATGACATCGCTCCCATCAAGGCCACCAGCAACTGAGAAAGACAAAGAGGAAAGTGCTGAAGTACTGGAGAAGAACGATGGATACCATGAACTCTAAAAGGTACGTTTGTTGTCACTCTTCAGCAGGAACGGGGATCCCAGCCTGTTTCATCCGTCAACCGCCTCACGTGGAATGCAACTACTAATGAACAGAGGTGTAATGCTTAGGTATATTGGCGACATGTATTTGTACATAAAACCACTTATGTGGAAGACAGTGTGTGCTGTAAGGTGAGGAGAACCACCAACCTCCCTAAAATAGCGGCCAAAGCCAACAAAATATACAAAGAAATCCTCAGCACACGTCATAGGTGTATCAACAATTCGTTAAGTGCACAATGTAAGCACAAATGATACACAAGTTATTTAAATTCTTATTTTCTTTCTTTATTCCTTTGGTCATTTTATTCAGACAGCCAACACGTGTTTCGTCTCTTACAAAGGGGAATCGTCCTGCGACTTTCTCAAGGCCATGTCCTTTTTGATAAAGACCTTTCTTTTGTGGTGATATTTCCAACCCACAAAGGGATTCAGTATCTTGCACAACGCCAATAAGGCAGTCCATGCATCTTAGAGATCCTATTTTGTCCCCAAATCTTGAGCTTGCATGTGAGTCTCGTTCCAAACGTCGCTCTCCGTGTAGCTTGAGTACGAGAACACCTCACGTAGAATGCTAGGCCTTCCTGGAATGCTGATAGCATTCCACGGATACCACAGCAACCCCACGAGACACATTGATGGATGAAAAGACTAGATTACACATAACATATCCCCTTACTTTACAAACATAAGCAAAAACAAGAATCAAAAGTTAAGCACAACAAACAGAGAACAAATCACCCAAAATATGTCAATCCCAAAGAAACCAAGGAAACTTCAACCCTACCCCAAAACAAAATCAATAAATTCTTCTTTAGATACAACACCTCACAATGACTTAGTGCTGGTGTCTAGAGAAATGTCATAGATATTCATATCCACACAGACATCACCTTTCTTGCAATACAGGTCTACTCTCTTCCTGTTCCACTTTTGCCTATTAACTAAAACGACATGTCCCTTATGAACTTACTTCACTTCCACAGGTGTAGAAAATCTGATGACACCCTGCTCTCTTCTGCCCAATTTGACCTTGACTAAATCACCACTGTTACCTGCCTTCACAGAGTACGCTCCTTAGACATGACCATCACTCTCAAACATCCACTGAGGAGTGAGTTTGGTCTTCGGCACTCTACGCTCATTCTTTTAAATGGCATTTTAGCAGTGACACCATCTATGGTAGTGATGTCCAAACCATGTTGTCCAGGCTTTTCTGAACATCCTAATTCCTCTGAATAGCTATTTGGATAGTGCCTTTGACGGCTCTATTCATGCGTTCCACCATGCCATTTCCCTGTGGATTGTATAATGACGTGCACACATTTTATGCCATTTCCCTTTCAGAGACTCTGTATGGGAAACGAGTTGAGTGCCATGATACTAGGAAAACCGTCTCGCTTGAAAATCGTGTCTAAATTCTTGATCACCATACTAGTGGTCCTCTAGACCTGGCTACCAAATCTGGCCTGGAGACGTTTCTTCGTAATGGTTTGTCCTCGATAATCTTCATGTGCCAGAAGAAACAATTTCTGAGTACAATAAGGGGTACAAATCTTTCACCCCTTAAAACTAAATCTTCCGTCACACCAATACTGAGCTCCTCCTGCAGTCTGACAAAATTCCTTAAGGCTGGCTTGAGATCACCTTTACGCCTCTATCCAGACCTGATGGAACTAACCAGCTCCCTACAATCATCATCATTCTTGACTGCTTCATGCCACTCTTCCCGATAGGGGGATTTGAATTCATTAACAAACACATTCTCAACACTGGCTACAATGCATATCATTTCCTCATCATTCTCTCCACACTAAGCAGTAGTCTAGATAGACAGTCTGCCTGAACATTTTTCCATTCTGATATATACTCGAGTTTGTACATGAATTCTTGCAGCCAGGCCGCAAACCGCATTAATCGCGAGGAGCCTTTACTGGTCCCCCCGGACTCAACATTCTCTTAAGGGTCTTGGGGTCAATCTTAAAATGAAGTGTGCACCCCACATATAGTTACGAAAATATTGAACACCGCAGCTATGGCCTCTCTTTCAATGACCGCATAATTACTTCATATTTATTGAGTGTGAGTGACGCAACGCCACTGTTTTCTCTACACCACATTTGTTTTGCGATAGAACAGCACCAATACCATGGGCACTTGCGTCAATGGAGATAAAGGTATCTTTATCAGGTTCAAATGGAGTAAAAATACCAGCAACCACAATCTTGTCCTTAAAACTCTGAAATGCAATTTCTTGTGCTACACTCCAAATAAATGGTGTCCCCTTCCTCAACAATTCTCTTAAAGCCTCAGCTTTGTGTGCATAATTAAAAAAAACTTCGAATAATACTCAATGAATCAGATAAATGATTTGAGCTGATCTTTAGTAGTGGGCGTGCAGCCAGCTTGATAGCTTTTAACAAGCCTTCTTTAGGTTGAACACCACCCTCCGAAATAGTGTACCCCAAGTAATTCACCTCTTTTAATAAAAACTTGCATTTATCCTTCCTTAGGGTTAGACCCGCCCTATGTAAAATCTCCAGGACCCGTGCCAATCTTTTGTTATGTTCTGCTTTGTCTTTGCCAGTTATAAGGATATCATCTTGAAAATAGTGAGTGTTATTTACCCCTTTAAGTAGACTGTGCATCGTGTGCTGGAATACGCTAGCAGCCAATGCAAGGCCAAAAAGAAGCTTCTTAAATTTGAATGCCCCCTCCAGAGTAAGAAAGGCAGTTAACTTTCTCAAATCAGGATTCAACATATATTGATGGTACGCAGAGCTTAAATCTAATTTAGTGAAAAACATGGCTATGTCCATCAAAAGTACCATCTCAGATAAGTTTGGTAAAGGAAAACTATCGACAATTATGTTTTGATTAAGGGACCGGAGGTCAACACAAAAACTAAGTTTACCATCCTTTTTCTTGGTTACAACCACCGGAGTAAGCCACTCTAAGACTTCTACAGGTTCTATAACATCTTGTTTCTACCTGGCACTCAACATCTCCTTAACCTCATGCCGAGTGGAAATGGGAATCTTCCTTAACACATGTCTGACTGGCGAGCATTAGCCTTAAGTTTGATCTCGTGCACATACCCCACCAATTTTCCTAAGTCTACACGAAAAACTTAATTGTACTTGGATAAAATGGTATCAAGTGTAGCACGATCCTCCGCCACCATTACTTGTTCGATGGATCTGGGATCTATGACTACATCCAAATCATGGTGTTGTACCCAGCCTAATATAGCAGGACCATGATTCGAGATATATGTACCCTTACCATTGTACTCCTTACCTGGAATTCAAACTTAGTATCCAAAAAGTCTTTGATGGGAATAGCTTCACCACTATACTAATGTATAGAGGTGTGGCGCTGCAACCAGGGTGACTGACACTGGACGCTGGGGCTCATGGTTCGATCCCCGGCACTGGTGGCAGGTCAGCCCAGCACCATGTGACTTTGGGCAATGGCTCGCCTAATCTTCCCGACGGCCCCCAGCGCCGGATGCCTCCGGGTAGCTGTGCGCTTTACAAATACTGGATTTACAGTTACTAATACTGTGTGACACATTTGGCCAAAGCTCATTAAAGATGCAAAAGGGTTTAATAGTGAACATAGAACCAGGTTCCACCATGAATTCTACAGCAACCCGATCACTAAGAAGGTTGCTTTAGGTCTTTGTAATCTGTTCAAAGATTTGTCTTCCACACACAATAATATGTCAGGTGCAACATAACCTGCATCAACAAAAGCGACTTTCTTGAAAGGTCTTTACAAACTCTGCTTAAATGGCCCTTTTCCATACACTTTCTGCAGATTTTGTCTCTAGCGTAACATCCCAAATAATCCGCAGCATGGCCTATACCACCACATGTATAACCAACATTAAATTTACTTCTGTTATCGCCCACACGCTTAGGTTTGAATTTGGTTGAACTAGATCTGCCATCACTCTTATATTTTACTTTGAGCTCACTGTCTATTTCATCATCCTTCTTAGCAACCACGTGTACAGTGTCTTTTTTTTTTTACTCTAGACTATGAATTCCTTGCATACATTGATCACTCTTCTACAATTTTAGCAATAGAAATGGCCTCAAACAATGTAGGATTTCTAGCAGCCCAAAGTTTCTCCTGCATTCGCTTATTTGTATATTGCACAATTAACCGGTATCTAATCATCTGGTCAGTCAGGGCGCCAAAGTCACATTTATGTCCTAATTCTCGTAACCGTGTGAGCATTTGATCTACTGTTTCCCTTTACTTTGGAGGTAAAGAATAAAACTTGGGACGTTGCATTACAATGTTGACTTGTTTGCCAAAATACTTTCCAAGTCTGCTCTTTGGCTCAACATTCGGGTTATAAATAGGTTCACCATCAGCTCCCATAACCTCAGGTAGAAACTTAAAAAACACACGTTGGCCTTCTTTTCCTAATGAGTTTAATAACAAGGCTTTTTTCCTTGTAGCTTGAAATCTGAGACCATAAATGACTTCAGTACAGTGTTCAAAAATACCAATCCACTCTTCCCATTCTATGGAAGGTGCTTCGCCTTTGATTAAAAAAATGGGTGGGGCGGTGAAACCATTTGATTTGCTGCCATGAGGTTGTAGAACACAAATACAGGCGAAACAAGAAAAAAACTGGGTGCGTAGAATGATATAGAGTGATGGTGGTAAACCACTAACTTGGAAGGAAAGTGTGAGCAGGATGTGCAAATCAACGTAGAAATTTGGGGTACATAAAATCGGCAAGCATGAAAAGGGGTGTGCAAATCACCGTATAAATCTACACAATGTTGTGTTGATGCAGATAATGCAGCTCAGCACAGGTGTGCAGATCACCATGTCGATCTGCAAGATTTGTAAGACCCAGTGTGCAAACTACTGTTGTCACAATATTGTGGTTTAATGAAGCGTAAAATTGGTGTGCAGATCATTGTACTGATCTGCAGAATATTTGAGGAAGAAGTCGTCAATTGATTAGAACAACACAGAGAATCGGTAAAGTCATCTGTGCGAAGCGGCGTGCTAAGCCACAAAGAAAGTATATCCAAGATGGTGTCATGTCACCGTGTGCGCGATTACGTTGATAACCAAAGCGTAGGAGAAAGCCCTGGCTGTGTTGAAGATCTGCGGTTGCCAGGGAACGCGCTAATACGGAGGCGCAAGCAAAGGGCTCACTGGCGAGTGAGTACCTTTTTTAGAAGAACAGCTCTGGGCTCATGGATCAGTCGAAGAGCCAGGTCTTGAGGTCCTTCCTGAATGTGTGCAGGGTTGGCAAACGTCTGATGTTAACGGGGAGTTCGTTCCAGGTCTTGGCTGTGATGTGGGAGAAGGCTCTCCAGCCTGTTCTGGTCCGGCGAACCTCTGTCAGGGCAAGGTCACCGGAGCCGAAGTTTCTCTTGGGTACTTGGAACGATAGTCTCTCGTTGAGGTATATGGATACGATGTTGAGGGATTCGTAGGCGTGGGTGAGGAGTTTGAAGGTGACACTCCTTTCGACAGGGAGCCAGTGGAGGTCTCGTAGGTGTTGGGTCATGTGCACGGAATGGGAGGCATCTAGGATGGAGTTCTCTTCGATGAGGGTGGTCAGCTGAATGTTCACGAGTCTCTCAGTAACTTTGGCACACACACCAGAAAAGAAGATTTGGAGCATCAACACCTGTAGAAGAACAAGCGGATCGGTGAGCCGAAGGGAAGAACACCATGGATTTTCTCCCCGCTGCTGAGCAGACACTGCAGGCAATAGTAATGGAGAAGAACAACGGACATCACAAAGTGTAAAAGCTAAGTTTATTGTCACTCTTCAGCCTGCTTCATCCGTCAACCGCCTCACGGAGAATGCTCGGAATCCCTGGAATGCCGATAGCATTCTACGGATACCACAGCATCCCCACGAGACACGTTGATGATGGATGAAAGGACTAGATCACACATCACACCAGAAAGCCCTAGCCAACAGCAACGAGGCCAGTTCCAACAACAGCAAATAGTTCTTCAAAATAGTCAGTTTGCCAAACCTGCAGCCACAGAAAACAGCATCCCCCTCATCCCAAGAAGTACGTGACAGACTCGCTGACTTTTTCCACAACAAGACCACTATCTGTAAGAACTTCAAACTCCAGCCCAAGTCCTCAGATTTCCTTCCCCATCATGCACCGAAATCAACATGGACCACCAACTTATTTCACAGGACCATCTCATCCCCAGGACAGCACAAACATCATGAAATTCGTTCACTCAGGAGCCTCCACAAACCCCTGCCCGCATCACATTTTCAACCTCGAAAGCCGCAGGATCAACAGTGAGCTCACCACCCTCTTTAACTCCTCGCTTGCCACGGCCAACTTTCCTAAAGACTGGAAATATAAATAAATCAAACCACTGCTCAAGAAACATCCACCGACCAAAGCAAACTCAAAAACTACAGCCCAATCTCCCTTTCCCCAGCAACAACTCATGAAATAACTGAAGTGAAAGCGTCTCCTAGACATCTCCCAAAGGGGATTCTGCACCAACGACAGCACCAAGAATACCGTGATCATAGCCATCAATGGCATCAGATCCCTCCTTGACCACGGAGAAGCAGTGGCTCTGATCCTACTTGACCTCTCAGCAACCTTTGACACTGACACTATATCTCATCACACCATGATCAGAAGACGGCATCACTTCAGTATCCAAGGAAATGCACTCAAATAGTTTGCCTCCTTCCTCACCGGAAGAACACAGAAGGGCCGCCTACCTCCATTCACACTAGAACCCAAGGACATCATCTGCGGTGTCCCTCAGGGATCCTCCTTAGCCCCACCCTCTTCAACACCTGCATGACCCCCTTGGCAAACATCATCAGATCCCACGGACTAAACTTCATATCCTACGCAGAAAAACCCTAGCTCATTCACTCACTCTCAGAAGATTCAGCCAACACAAGAACCAACTTCCTCAGATGCATGACGAGCGTCTGACACTGGACAAAGGGCAACAGCTTGAAACTCAACACTGAAAACGATAAAGCTGATCTTCAGCAACACCACGACCGTTGCAACGACTCCTGGTAGTCCTCAGAATTAGGATCATCACCCAAATGGGCTGGCCACATGAGGAACCTCTGCATAATCCTAGACAGCAAACTGACCAAGAAATCCCAGATCGAAGCAATCGCCTCTGCCTGCATTTGCTCACTTCATATGTTATACAAAGTCTTCAAATGGTTCCCCTTGAACACCAGGCACACCGTCACTCAGGCCCAAATCACCAATGATTAGACTACGGAAACACAACCTACGATGGATCACCACTAACATTCTGCAGAGATTCCAGACCATGCAGAACTCCGCTGTCAGACTAATCCTCAACCTCCCAAGACGGATCCACACAACCCCCACCTAGGAAAACTCCACTAACATCTAGAGGATACGCCAATTAAAGCTGAAGATCCACATCTACACAGCAAAGGACCAGCATACATCAAGCACCCTACCAGACTACCATGGTCCACCTCCCTCTCACTTGCCCACAACCCCGTATCTACCGAAGCAACAGCAGAGCACCCTCCATCTCCTACCTCGCAGCAGAAACCTGGAATGAACTCCCTCTGCAGCTACAGATCTACACCTCTCTAATGGAATTCCAGAGAGCCCTCAAGACCTGGCTATTCGACTGTGTCACCTGAAGCATCGGGACCATGAATCGCCTGTAGACCCTCATGGGTGATTAGCCAAGCTATATAAAACCAGTTGATTGATTGTCTGAATGTCTCAATGCTTTCCAGGTTAAAGGAGTGGTACCACTTAGGCCTCCCTAGCAGTAGCGGGGAACTTGCACTTCTTCCAAGCCACTGCAGATACCTTGACCAAATGAAGTACCAAGTGAATGAAATAAGTAGACTCTGCTGGCAGATCATTACTCCCTGTGGTTTTACCCATAGACAAGTCTTTAGTGGCTTGTCTGATTTCATTTTCTGTGACTGAGCCTCCACAAGTCTCTCTGCTTTCTGAGTCGAGCACACTCATAGGTGCCCTGTTTAAAAAGTCTTCACTTATTTCATTGTACTTAAGGAGCCCTATAATATTTTAAGATGGGTGTCATTAATTTGAGTCTGGTAGCATAACGTGTGACCACCAGGATCATGTATGTATCTGTGTGATCGGAGACCCTCGACTCGCTGGGACATCCTGCCAGGCATACCTTTGCCTTCATGTACCCTATTGGTGTGCTCTTAGTAATTATAACAATACAACTTCTCGATAATATGGGTACACCTCTCCCTATTGCCAGCTAATTTATTCTTAGTAGCCCAGACCTTTACTGTACCTAATTTCAACTCATGAATGGTTTTGTCATAGTTCATCATCTAGTGCCTTCCAGGCTCCTATTACCCTTCCGAAACAGCTAGCTCACACCACCGCCTTAAATGCCTCCGATTTAAACATCACGTTAGAGGCCGTACCCTGGACAGTGCAGAAGTATTCCATAATCTCAGATGAAGCCCCCTCTTTAAAAAAAGATGAGTATGCAGTGTATCTGACCCCCTCTATCTCTTGTAGTCTATAGACCTTAGTCTTAGTAAAATTGGCCATAGGAGGTATGCGATATGTATACCCTTTCTCTTCAAGCATGGAATGGCCTTATGGCTTTAAGCTGCCAAGTCCAGTCATCTTACATTCCACGTAGTAACTAACTGCCTCTTTGCCTGAGCATGCAAGTTTACGTCCCTCTATGCAGCCCTACCACATGATAGAATCATGACTGGATTCTCAAAGCATAACATCAAGAACCAATAAATTCTTTTCACAGGTAAAAACCACACTTTAATAATAAGTCATCACTATGTAGGCCTTGTTGCCCCCAAGCAATTTAATGTTAACATGTCCTACAGTCAGACCCCCCAGGATATAGCGGCATGGATTAGCAAATTTAGCGGCACAAAAAAGGAAATTTAGCGGCACAAATATGGAAATTTAGCGGCAATTTTGCGGCATTTTTTTGGGCCATTTATCCTACAACAAACACAGATATCTTTGTTTGTGAGTTATTTAGCACCATGAAGCTATGAGACTCTATTGCTGCTGCTTTCTGTCCCGAAGGGAGACAAGAGAAGGCACGAGCGTAAAGGCACGAGCGTACAGGAGATGTGCACGCGTACGGACAGGAGATGTGCTTACCATACGCATGTACATCTCCTGTCCCCGGAGGCTGGCAGCGCTTTCAAACTCTTTTATGCAACAAGACTTCATGGGGTCATGTATTAGCCCATTTTATATCCTTCCTAGGGAACCCTCGGATTTCAGATATTCCAAGTAGCTTAAGTTCTAGTCATTGAAACATACAGATGTACTCAAAAAAGTAAGCACAGTGTGAACATCCACACAGAAAACACAAGGAGAGCAAAAAAATCACGCCGTCCCTCTCTCTCTCGCCGTCCCTCTCTCACCGTCTCTCACGCCGTCCCTCTCTCTCTCTCACCATCTCACGCCGTCCCTCTCTCTCACCGTCTCTCACGCCGTCCCTCTCGCTCTCTGTCCCTCTCTCCGCCCCTCAGTCTCTGTCCCTCTCTCCGTCCGTCTGTCCCTCTCTCCGTCCCTCCGTGTCTGTCCCTCTCTCTGTCCCCCTCTGTCCCCCTCTCCCTCCCTCTGTATCCCTCTCCCTCCCCCTCAGTCTCCCTCCCTCTGTCTCGCCCTCTGTGTCCCTCTCTCTCGGTGTCCCTCCCTCTCTCCCGGTGTCCCTCCCTCTCTCCCGGTGTCCCTCCCTCTCTCTCGATGTCCCTCCCTCTCTCTCGATGTCCCTCCTTGTCTATGTCCCTCCTTGTCTATGTCCCTCCCTCTCTCTCTCCCTCCCTCTCCCTCTCCCCTTCTCTCTGATAGGTGTGCAGCTATCCAGCCGGCCTCATAGCCGCCGTTCGTCATCCTAATCTCAGTTAAACCCTCTTTCCTTTTCCACACCTTGGCGATAGCGCTCTCTGTCTCAGTAGTTCTCCTCAAGCACTTAAATGTAAAATCTTCAGGGCGTCCCAGAAGGAGCATTGCAACGCTTGTCTATAGCAGCCGCTATTATTAACCTTATCTATGGTACTGGCTCAAGAAGGATGAAAGGCTGAGTCAGCCGCATGGAATACGAGTCTCCTACGTAACTGATCAACGGCGGTGAGCTATGTTGTATCACGTGGGATGGCAGAATGTATCCCGCATGATGACCCTCTCTTAACCCCATCGATGCTGGGAGAGCGAACGACTTGTTTGATGCAGCCATTCACAAGCGAGCGTCGCACTGAAGCCAGCATGTCCCCGCTAAAAGGGAGTAGCAGAGTTTACCGTGCTGGCCCAATATATGCTCCAGCTGAAAAGAGGTTGTCCACGCTGCTGTCAGTCAGTCTCTGCCTCAGGAAAATACTGCAGCCCAGCCCTCTGCTGGAGGGATAGCCCCTTCACTGACAGCGTCACTTATGTTTGGTTGGCTGTTCCCACCCACATGCACCTCATGTAGTGATTTCCAGGCCGAGGCGCAACATTAAAACTTTACCAATGGCGTCAGACCTGAACCAGGGGGAGAGGTGCAGCTGGTGTTTCTGCTAGAAGCGAAGCCGGGTTGCATTATGGGTAAGGGCAATACCAGGCAGTATAGCCTACCTGCCTTCGGAGCAACACTGAGCAGTCTTGTCGACCTACCACAGCACTCGTCCCCTCCTATTTTATTTATTTTTTCGCAGATTTATATAGCGCAAACTCGGAAAGGACGTGCACATTACAGCCTTTCCGAAGCGCCGTCTCAAAGCGTTCGGGGACTTTCATATATTTAGATCTCATCTCTGAAGTACTAATGGCTGGCAAAACGGCGGATTTCGCGGGCGTTTGGGCAAATATCGCGGGATTTGCGGCGTTCGGCCGATTTCGCGATTTTTTTGCAAATCGCGATATCCTGGAGGGTCTGTACAGTGACACGCAACCAAAAGCTGCTTTTCATTGTGGCAGGCCTAGCTGTCCTATGTGGAAAAACAAAGTAATCTACTACTGCTGGGCCTTACATTGGTGAAGTGGGGCATCACACGGGCATGGAAGGATGTGTTCTCACCACAGGTTGGGGTGTGGAAAAGGGGTCTTGCTTGCTGTGTATGGTGTTAGAGATGCCTATTTTCAAAGCGAGAGGATGCCTGCAGAAACATCCCAAGATTTGGAAGAGGTGGGCGGAATACCGTGGGCTGCTTTTGGAACCCATTCCAGTGGCCTCCATGGAATAATGCTCGCAACAAAGGTAATGGGGATATGCTATGGACATGGGTGTGGGTGTTTGAACATCGAAGAACTGTGGCTGGGTAGACCAGATATGTGATATGCAATGCAGTAGTGATGTGACACTATGGCTCCCTGTTGGGGCATCAGGTTATATCGTCGTTGTTCTTTTATTGTTTGATGGATCAAAAAAGTCAACATCTTATACATGTACATGTATTGTGCATTGGCTGGCTACCTTACCATGTTATGTTATGTTATGTTAAATGTAGCTTGTAAAGCGCACTGACACCGAAGCTTCCTGGCGCTAATGGACAGAACAGAGTGAGGGGTGGGCAAAGGTGGCAGAGTCTAAGTGAGGGTAGGGAAGAGATGAGTTTTTAGCATTTTTCTGAAGTTCAGGAGGGAGGAGCAGGATTTGATCGGAAGAGGAAGGAGGTTCCAAAGCACAGGGGCTAAGTGAGAGAACCGGCGTCCGCCGAACCTCCTAGATTTGCTCTTGGGGGTTGTCAGCAAGTCGCGGTAAGCGGATCGAAGATTGCGGGTGAGACAGTGAGGACGGATGAGAGATTTTAGGAAAGCAGGGGAGGGGCAATGGAGTGCCTTAAAGGTGAGGCAAGCTACCTTGAAGGCAGCCCTTCGATCGACCGGAAGCCAGTGCAAGTTCTTAAGCAGAGGTTTAGCTGATTGCCATCTAGGTGTTCCGTGGATCAGGCGGGCAGCCTGGTTCTGGACGATTTGAAGGTGTTGAGTCAGGTATTGAGGCAGGCCATGGTAGATGGCGTTGGAAAAATCCAGACGGGAGAGTACCAACGAGATGACAGTTTGGGTAAGTGCCGCTGGGGGGAGAAAATGGCGGATTTTACGGATCCTCCGGAGTTGGTGCATACAGGAGGAGACCACCGCGCCGACTTGACCCTTGAGAGAGAGCTCGGTGTCTATGATGATGCCCAGACTTTTTACTGTTTTTGCTGGGACGGGGGGAGGGGGGGGGAGCCGAACTCTGGAGGCCAGAACTGTGGACCCCAGTAGGTGGAGCTGAGTCCAGGAAGTAGAAGCTCGGTTTTGCCGGGGTTCAACTTCAGTTGGTTCTGGTTCATCCAGAGTTGGATATGGGTCATGGCTCCGTGAAAGGTTTTAACAGCATGTGGTGAGTTGAGGGAGAAGATGATTTGGAGATCGTCAGCGTAGTTATAAGTGACGATGTCCCATTTCAGAAGTGATTGGATGAGTGGCCGGAGGTAAAGATTGAAGAGGAGCGGGGAGAGGGAAGAGCCTTGAGGGACACCACAGGATGTGAGAGTTTTTTTGGCAGTGTAGGGGCCGAGGCGGACCGCCTGTGTTCTCCCCGTGAGGAAGGACCTGACCCACTCAAGAGCGACGCCCTGGATGCCCGCCTGCTCGACACGGTGGAGAAGGATGTTATGATCCACCATGTCGAACGCGGCCGACAAGTCCAGTAAGACGAGGGCTTGGGGGTTTCCTGCGTCCGCGTTACTTCTAAGTGTGTCGAGAACTGCCAGAATGACGGCTTCTGTGGAGTGGGCAGGTCTGAAGCCGGCCTGGGTTGGTACGAGATAACCGGAAGATTCTATAAAACTGGACAGGCAGCGAGTGACGTGAGCCTCCAAGAGTTTAGAAAAATAAGGGAGGGAGATGGGGCGGTAGTTCGATGGCTCCGCCATGTCGGCCCCAGGTTTTTTGAGGAGGGGTACCAGGATGGCTTCTTTGAAGGAAGAGGGGCAGATGCCGCTGCTGAGGGAGCTATTAAGTAGATGTAAAATCCTGTCAGGTAGATTAAGACATATGCTCCGCAAGACAGATGGTGGGCAGCAGTCGTTCGGGGAACCTGATTTCACACGAGTGGCTAGTTCCGTCAAAGAGGAGGAATCTAGGATAGGAAAGGAAGTGAGAGACAGGGGGTTGTTAAAGGAGCTATCCGGTAGTGACAGTGGGGGAAGTGGAGGGATAGATTTTTTGATGATGGAAATTTTTTCTAAGAAAAAAGGAGTTCAAGATGTCGCAGGCCTCCTGAGTGGGGGTCTGGGCTGGAAGGGTCCTGTCGTACCTGGGTACCATGCCAGGTCCATTGGGATTGTTGCCAATAAAATGTCATTAAAAAAAAACAGAGTACCTGTTAACATCCTAATACTGTATGTCAGGATTAGGACTAGCTAGAAAAATAATTAAACCATTTTAGATAATTAAAAATACAATTATAAAAGGGCCCTTTACCCGACCTCCAGTTGCACTTCTCTTGGGCTTGCAGACAGCACAACTCAGCCACTAGATGTGGTCCTGGTGTACGTTTTAACAAAAGAACTAGAAGGTTTCTCATCTAATCTCAGCTTTTCCATTTTTAATAAAAGTCAATCACCCGTTCCTATTTTTACACGGTTCCCAAGTCGGAGAACATCCAGCTCATTAATAAGACTTGTGTAAGGTCGGCCTTGTACCTGATCAGGCAACAAATAATCTACTCACCAACTCGCAATTGCGAGTAAAGGTTTATCAGGTTGAGATATTTTTAGCACCTACTAGTACCATATTGCAAGTAAACTTAGGCTGGAGAGGAACATAGGCTGGAGAGGAACATAGGCTGGAAAGGAACAGGTGTTCTGTTCATTCAGAAAGTGAATGAGCAATGAAGATGCATGTTTTTTTCTTGAAACATTTGCTGTTTGTTCAAGCAAAGAGGTCAAATGCCAGTTTGCCTTAACTAATTGCTGCTTAGAAAATTAGGTTCATTGTTCAGTCTCTTTCTAGAGTTAGAGGTTATTGTCAAGTGAGCGGTTTGAAGAGGTCAGTTATTTTTCTCTAACATAACAATTAAATTGTTTGTACGTTAATATTACAAATATTTTCAAATATATCCAAATTCAAAAGCATTTTTTTTGTAATTTTGTGATGCAAGCAAAGAGTTAAATAGGACAAAATAAACCAGAACACTTTACTTCGAGATGTACAAATAACATATATTTGCAGAAACTCTATTTGCAAACATTATTGTTTGTACACTATATATTTTTATCAGTAAAGATGCAAGTCATTGTCGACAGTTTGTGGCCATTTCAATGTAAAATCTATGTATTACAAATGACAGCCTACTACCACTTCATGCTTTAGTTATGTATTTATTAAAAGTGATAGTTTCTAAACATGATTTGAAAAACATTCCTGTCCGCACCCTGATGAAAATGCTGTTAATGAACTAAGAGGCAAGTCAGGGTTATATGTATCCTATATGTGGCTAGATTTGTATTATATATGAAAAGAAAATGTAATCTATTAAATCAAGCAAAATAATTTTTTGTACAGTAGATATGCAGAACTCGCACATTTGAAGGTGATAATGCAGACAATGGCAGCTAAATGAATTAAATTATTTGCCCACGATCCCATCATATAAAACCAGTTCATGGGTCAAAAGCATTACAAATAGGTCGAGTAGATTATTTTAGTCACTAGACCTACAGGTCTAGTAACATTTTTATGATTTTTCAAAACCTGTTCATGGAGGAGACCCGCGAGGCAAGATCTTATCAAACTGGACAGTTTGCTGCGGTCATTTCCTAGCCTTATTCCTTTACAATTACGAAGTCACCAAAACTTCTCAGCTTTGGGAAACACCAACCCCTACACAGACACTGCAGCTCTAGTGTGGCCGCCTCCCAGCAGCAGGCACTAATGAGAATTGAATGAGAGGCAAAGTAGTGCAACGCCTAATATTTTCTTGCAGTGAAGAATGCAATACTTCCCTTTGAATGGTACAGTAAAAGAGGTCAATTAGTCCTGTGGAAAGCACGGGAGTATAAATAATGCACTGTGTCGACATTCTGCGCCACAATAAACCATTTCAAATGACACAGGAGCAGGCATAATACATGAGAATATCTAGATATCTGAAGCAGAGTTTAGAGCTTAAGAGCGCATGGCAATGTAATGGGACAGATTGGAGTGATATCCTATGCCAGTACTACTGTCTTATCGTATGCATATTGTCCTCTGCTATGTTTTTCATTTCTATTCTGGTACCTGCCAGGCATTATTAGAATGTTTTCACTTAATTCCAGGACTCAGCTGCAGGTCTGTGAACTATGAGCCTGTACAATAAACTACATTTCTGTGTCTCTAGTTGCCTTGTGAAGGGGTCATATTTCACATTCATAGTGGCTGAAATGATAGGCCAGGCCACTGGTGCAGGCCCAATCGGTCGCCCCTGCTCAGCCACAACTCAGGGAGCAGAGTTGTTTAGAAAGTTTTAATTTGAGGAAGAAGTCTGCTAAAGCATGGCCACACAGTGAAATAAAAATGAAATGTACATACCCGCCTAACTTGCATCTTCTGGTGGCAAGCAAAGTAAAGAACAGCAAGTGGTTTCATTTTTTTGCCCTCGTTTTTCCTGTTTTGCCCTCGTCTGCTCTGTTTTGCCTTTTCTACTGCTTGTTTTCTGCTCTCGGCTTTGCCTTTTCTGCTCGTTTTTTCCCGCCCAGTATTGGCTTTTCTGCCCTGTTTTGCCTGGTCTGTTTTTTCTGCTCTCTTCTCTGCTTTAGCCTTTTCTGACCAAGCCTTTTCTGCTTGCCAGTTTTTCTGACTTCTGGTTTGCCCTTTTCTGCTCGTTTCTTCCAGCAGTTGCCTCAAGAGCGGTCACAGGGAGAGCTGGCACAACGGAGACCTCGCACCCCAGTGGTGACGGTTCTGCACTCTACAAGTGCCAATTGGTTTCAGTCTGACCCACTATTGTTGTTTACAATGCATTTGCACTAATACCGTCATCGGCTCTTGAGGCCGGGCTTACATCCCCAACAAAACAAGCATTGGCATAGCCAATAGGTCACGCCTTTGGGACCTTATGAGTGTTTAGCCATGCAACAGTAGATGTTGTTGCACCAAGGATATTGTGCTGCATAACTAAATACTTATAAGGAGCCAAAAGCAAGACCTATTGGCTCCCTGAAAGTGGTGTGGAGGCTTGCAGGAAAAACGAGTATTGGCTATGCCAATGCTCGTATTGGCTATGCCAATGCTCGTTTTTCCTGCAAGTCTCCACACCACTTTCAGGGAGGGTCAGCGGAAAAAAAACAAGAATGCCCCTTAGGTGTCTCATCCTTACCAAGGTCAAATCCAAACTTAGCTGATTGGTTCATTCTCACTTCCAACACTGCTTGGCACTCATTTCCACCCTGCAACATGTCCAAATTGGGGTCCTTTACTCTCCATGAAGCCCCTGCGCTGGTATGCTAGTCTCTACACCTTTGGACAACTACCTTACTGCAAACTTTCCAACAAGCACTGAACTGGCACCTCCCTGTACTTGGTACTCTGCAACCCCCCCCCCTCCGGCCAAATAGGTCCGGACTACTCTGTGTACTGGTCCACTCCGTGTCAGAGTCTCCACCTGTAAGGCCAGGGGAGGGAAGCCATTATCCTGGGTAAACGGGGCCCAGGCCATGGCGCTGACATATTTGGGGAGGGGGGGGGGGCAGCTAGAGCTGTCTGTATAGGTCATGCAGCAGTGCGTCCAAAGTTGGTCAAAGATAGGTCTAGAGTTTTTGTGTATCCTGTCAACACGTTAATTCTGCAGTAAGGAGGAAGGGTGCTGTAAGACAGTATCACTACCAAATCAAGTAGAGGGTACGATAAATGTTTTCAATGGAAGGCGGGCGGGGGCAGAGGGCGGAAAACTGGGTTTCGACCGGGACGCTGGGGGAGTAAAGCAAATGCCCTCTTCGGCTCTAGGCACGTGTTCTAGTTTACCTCATGTACAGAATTTCAGGTTCTTAAGTAAGTGTTGGTGTTTTCTCTGATAATAGGTCTTGACTTGTTGGAGGCGTATGTGCACACAGTTTTGCTAATAGGTACTTATCTCTTTGCTTTGGATTGTCCTAACCTCCTGATTTAATTTTGCTTCTTGACATCATATATAGAAAATTGTAGGGGGTATAAAGATAATATCAGATAAAATACACTACAATATTTAAAATCTTATTTATTCAAAGTTTTATATAGCGCGAACAGGATCCTTACAGATATCAGAGCGCTTCACAGAGACAGGGGTAGGGGCAGCAGGAATGAACAGAGATAATGGGAGCAGTATAATAGTCACTAACATAATAGGATAAAAGTAACGTACAGAAAGCATATCAATATACAATCAGGTAAACAAGTAATATAAGACGGCACAAGTCATTGATCCCACTACAGAAGGGTTCAGGTAAACCTTGGATGTGTGGATGGCTTATACCAATTTCTTAGGATAGAGAGAACACGGGGTGGGGGCATCGGGAGGGTGATTCAATAAACCAAAGTGTATCATATATTGGTCGGTAGTAAGAGAGTAGCGTAGTAGTGTCACCATCAAGTAGGAGTATAGTGCCAAAAGACAAGGTGATCAATGATACAAAGCGATGCAGAGTCTCTGATCCAGCACCTATAAAGTTCAGGAGATCTTGGCCAGAAGGATGGTTTTCACCTCTTTCTTGAAGAGTGCAGTGGAGGAGATAAGCCTGGTTTCAGGAGGGAGCGCATTCCAGATCCTGGGTGCCATTCCTGAGAAGGAGCGCTTGTATGTTTTTTCTTTCCGGAATCTACGAGGTTTCAGGAGTAGATTTTTTGTACTTCTATTGGATCTCGAACCTCCTGATATAGACAACTTTTGAGCGAGGTAGTTGGGTGCCTTGTGGTGCACGGCCGAGTGTGTCATAACTGCAATTTTTAGCTGTATTCTGGCTTCAAAAGGCAGCCATTTTAGAGACTTTAAGTCTGGGGATATATGCGAATGTTTTCTTGAGCCAGTAATGAGTCTCGCGGCAGCGTTCAGGGAGGCTCTTAGGGGTGCTGTTGTGGATAGCGGGAGTCCGCTGGGGGCCACAATTCCGTAGTCTATGCGAGGGATGACTAAAGCTTGTACAGCAGTTTGGAAGTCTTTGGCAGGGAGGAAGGGTTTAAGTTTCCTCAGTGTATTGATTTGGAAATTAGCTCCTTTTGTGGCTTTGCTAACGTGCTGTTGCATGTTGAGCTTGGCGTCGAGTGTGATGCCTAGGGATTTCGCAGAATCCACGATGGTAGGTTGGACATTGAGTGCTGTTAGGTTATTGAGCCAGGTTTGGGTGGTGGAAATTTTCGCCGGAGGTGAGATGAGTAGGAACTCAGTTTTCAGAGCATTTAGTTTGAGGTGATTATCGGCCAACCAAGATTGAGTGTTACTAAGTGTGGAATTCAGAAGTTTGATATCTTCCGGGGATTGTAGCTTTAGGTAAAGTTGTGTGTCATCAGCGTACATATGGAATTGAACATTGGATGCTTGGAGCAAGGTGGCGAGCGGTTCCATGACGAGGTTGAACAGTGTGGGGGAGGGGGAGGATCCTTGTGGAACACCTAGATCTGCAGGCACAGGTGTAGATAGCACATTGTCGATCTTGAACTTCTGAGACCGGTTATGAAGGAAGGAAGAAAACCATTTGAGAACAGTTCCCGATAGACCCATTCTAGTGCTTAGCAGCTCCAGTAAGTTCTCATGTTTGACCGTGTCAAATGCTGAAGAGAGGTCAAGAAGGATGAGGAGGCAGGACTCATTGTGATCAAGGATTTGGAGGGCGTCATCAATTATGTGTGTCATAGCTGTTTCCGTGCTATGTTTCGCTCGGAAGCCTGATTGATGAGGGTTGAGGAGGTCAAATTGGTCAATGTGTTTTGTTAGTTGGAGTTGGACACATTTCTCCAGCAGTTTGGCCAGGGTGGGGATATTGGTGATAGGACGGTAATTGTTCAGGTCAGACGGGTCAGCTGTAGATTTCTTGAGTATAGGCGTGACTTGCCCCACCTTGAGGGAGTCTGGAATGAGACCTTGTTGAAGGGAGCTGTTGATGATTTTGGTCCAAAGAGGGAGGAGCAAGGGGATGAAGTCTTTTACAGCATTAGCAGGTAGGGGGTCTATGAGGTGATTAGAGGGCTTCAAGGTGCAGAGCAGTTTGTGTATTGCTTCTTCCGAGTAGGTGTCGAAGTACAGCCATGATGCCTTGTTTTTAGGTTGAGTGTTAGACATTCTGGTGTGGTTGGGGAATCGGCTTACATCCACGATGAGGTCATTTCTTATGTTGTCGGTCTTTAGCTTAAAGAAAGCAGAGAAGGCTTCACAGTGTGGGGTGTCGCTTGTTGTGCTGTTTGATTGTAAGGGTTGTGTCTTTGTTTGAGTCTTGATTAGTTCGAACAGCTTTCTTGGCCTGTTTTTTGCTTGGTCCAACTGGCAGCTAAAGAAGTCCGACTTTGCGCGCTTTATTTTCCTAAAGTAGGCATTTCTCTTGTTCTTAAGCGTTTTGAGATGCAGTGATGAGGGTTCAGATCTCTAGGTACGCTCTGCCATTCGCATAGTACGCCTGTCATCATTGAGTCTGCCGTCATACCAGGGGTTAGAAATTTTGGTGGAGACTCTCTTCAGTTGCAATGGGGCGACTTCATTGACTATTGAATTCATAGAGTCAAGGTAGTGATCGGTCAGTGATTGAACATCCGAGGCACCTGAAGGGGGAAGGAGGAGACTGCCGATGTGGGGAGGCAGGGTAGTGGGGTTAAGATTCTTCATGTCCCTTTTCCAGGTTTTGGATTTGGTGGGTTGAGCCGGGTTAGGTTTAACTTTTTCGTTGATAAAGAAGGTGATAATGTGGTGATCTGACCAGTCGCAGGGTTGGATAGCCTCCAGTTGGGTAGAGTCCTCTTTGGCGATGATGAGATCGAGTATCGAGCCTTTGTCGTGTGTTGGTCTATCGCATATTTGGGTGAGGTCAAGCGCATTAAGGAAAGTTTTGAGACTATTCACCACTGTGTCTTTCTGATCGTTCCAGTGGAGATTAAAGTCACCCAGGTAGACTTGGGTGGTCTGCCGACCGGCATTGGATGTGATCGTGTCCATGAGTTGTTGGGTGAATATGAGGTTGTCACCAGGCGGGTGATAGATGAGATGTAAAGCACAAACTTGTTTGCCCTCGCTGGTGATATCGAGGTAGAGGAGTTCACAGGAAGTAAGGGAGGGGGAGGTGGCTTTAGTAACGGAGAGGTTGCTCCTAAAAATGCATGCAATTCCCCCGCCCGTCTTGCCAGGCCTGTCCAGTCTAATGATGTGATAATTGGGGGGGACTAGTATGTCCATTATCGGGGTAGAGGCTTCAGTAAGCCACGTTTCAGTCAGAATGGCTAGGTCCAGATCCATTGCTGAGACGAGATCAGCGATGTCGGAGGAGTGTCTCTGGGCCGATCTGCAATTGAGTAGGATGCATTTGAGTTTGGGAGTGAGATGGGCGGTCGAGCCTTCTAGAGAGAGGGGGACTTTTCTGAGGTTGTTAGGGACGGAACCTCTGTTGCTAAGGGTTGGGAGCCTCAGAGGATTTGTGAGAATTGTGGGTATGGGGATGTGTGTGTTGGATATGTGTTTTACCGGACCTGGGCCATAAGAGCGTAGGAGAGAGCATAGGTCACGGTCAGACAGTGAGTTGAGGACACGACGGGGGCGGTGGGAGTTATTGCGAACGGGGATAGTCGGCCAGCGCGGGGGTCGTTGGAGGCGAGGGTATGTAGGGAGGGTGCGTCGTTTGTAGGGTAGTGGGATGGTGGGAGGTAGACTGGGCTGTGAGAAGAGAAGGTCTTTGATTGCGTGGAGATCTTTGATCTGGTCAACAGGTCGAGGCTGTGGGGGGTCCTTCTGGAGATAGGCATTGATAAATCCTTAGTGGGCTTTCTGGCTGACTTACATCAGGGGCTGGAGGCCACAGTGAGAGTGACCAGGGACGGTAGGTGCACAAATTCCTTCAGTTCCGAGAGAGGAGTGAGGCAGGGATGTATTCTTGCCCCGCTCCTATTCACTTTGTACATAAACACCCTCGAGCCGGTTCTCTCTGCCTTGGGCGCCGACGTCCCGCGTGCAGGAGACACTAACATTCCAGTTCTCCTGTACGCGGATGACGCGGTCCTCTTGGCGAGAACTGGTGTTGCCCTTAATAAACTTCTGGCCTCCTTTGGGGAATTCATGACCTCACTAGACCTAAAAGTGAACACACAAAAATCTCACGTCATGATCATGGGAATAAAAGGGATAAAGAGGAGACCAAGAACCATGGTCTGTCTAGGTAAGGAGGTCCAGAGGGTTCCCTCTTTTACCTACTTGGGCGTCCTATTTGACGATAAAGGTACGTGGGGTCCCCAACTTAAGGCAAAATCCAATGCACTAAGCAGATCGACAGGAGCCATCCTGAATTTTGCCAGAAAACTGGGTTCAAGACCGACGAGCGCGATCCTCAAAGTATATAATGCCAAGAGCATCGCAATCGCTAATTACGGGGCTTCAATCTGGGGATACATAGAGCCTGTCCCCATTCAAAGGGCAGAAAACAGGTTTTTAAGATCATTGCTTTCTGTCCCCCAGTCTACCCCTACTTTCTCCACCCACTCAGAACTGGGAGTTGGGTATGTCTCTGATGTGATAAAATCTGCCCCGGTTACTATTTGGCTCAAAACCTGGTTAAATGAAGAGATCTCTTTAAATCATAAAATTCTAGAAGATTGTTTAAACTTGGATGGAGTCCTTAAGATCCCCTGGATGCTGTATGTAAAAAATATGTTAGCAAAGGTGGGACGCATTGACCTTTTTTACTCACCTATGAGCATAACCAAAGCGGACGTTAAAATAGTTAAGGATTCACTGCTGAACCTTTTTATTTCAGAGCGAGAGGAAACTGAACTTATGAAATTTACAGTGAGAAGGAATTTCAGATTGAAAACCGTCCCAGGCCCAGAACCCTACCTGATATTTGTAAACAACTCTTTCCACCGCTTTCTTTTAATTAGATTTCGGTTGAATCTAATTCACTTTTTATTGGGCTCATACTATAGATGGGAGACGCCGGAAAACAATAAACCATGTGATTGTGATAACTTCTCACCCCAGGACACCTTACATTTTATTATGTTCTGCGATCACTATGGTAACATTAGAAGGAAATATCTTGTCCCCATCCTTAGAGAGGCCCGCTTCTTACAGGTGAAGCCAGCGCTCTTATTCCTGCAACTTTTGCACAATGCACACGTCACTTTTCATGTTGCAAGTTTTTTAGCAGCAGGAGTACGCATCAATAAAAAGCGCAGAAAATGTAATAACGGATTGATTATCAACGAAATTTTTTAATTTTTTTTTATCTATTTATTCTTTGTATAGAGGAACTGCTTGCGCTCATGTCACTTTACATTCAGCTGCTATGAACTATGAATTACTATGTACATATTATGTAAATATTCTCCCTGTGTTATTTAACTTTTTTTGTACGTGTAACCCTTGAAATGTATCCTGTGTCTTTTTATGATTTTTTTAAAAATCGAATAAAAGTGTTTGACTGACTGACTGGCGTGGAGATCTTTTTTGACTTGTAGGAGATCCTCTTTGACTTGTTGGAGGGTGGATAAAGTCAAGTCAAGAGGTGGATTGGAGATGGGGTTGGTGGTGAGAGCCATTGGTGAATGGTTGAGTAGTGAGCTGGAAAGCGGGCAGGGTATCGAGGGGGGGGGGGGTATGCTAGCGTTGTTGGAAGGTTCTACGGTGATAATGAGTGGGATGGCATTCGATGTGTGGGCGGGTTTGTGGGCGAGGTAGGGGGAGGGAGGGAGGCATAGGTAGTGACGTCAGTGGGAGACGGTGCCGGTGAGTTGAAGAGTGAGTGAAGGCTGAAGACAGTGGGGGTGGCAGGAAGGTAGTGGGGGCTGAGAATGGGAGGGGAGAGAGGGGGGGATGCTAAGGTAAGGGAGGCGGTATGTTCTGTGGTACTGGTTGGGAGGGTGGGGGTGTCGTGAGTGGGGAGGGAGCTGGGGGGGGGAGAGGGATCTGCCGTGGAGGGGGGGAAGGGGGGGGGGGAGATAAACTCCGGACGGTGGTGTGTTCAGAAGCGTTCGTGGGGGGAATGGGGTGTGGGGGGAAGGGGGCGTGGGGGTATCGAGGATGTGGGTGTATCGAGGATGTATGGGGGGGAGTGTACTCACGTGGGGACTGAGAGTGGGGGGGGAACAAAGGGTGGGATTTGTCATTGTGCGTGCCGTTCTGGTGCTGATCTAGGTAGGAGGTGTTGTGGGTGGGAGTTGTTATGTCAGGGGAGAGAGGGATGGGAGAGGTATGAGTGGGGGTCAAAGGGGTAGTGTTAGAGGGGCGGCTAGTGTATGAGGGGGAGAGATTTGTGACTGCGCTTGGGGAGTGTGGGGCGGTAACAGCAGGTGGGCGATTGACTAGGGTGCTGGGGGTAGAGGTGAGGTGCGTGTGGATCCGACGCTGAGCTATGTTAGAAGTGTTGTGGGTGGGGGCTGCGACGTCAGGGGTGATAGTGCTGGTGGAGTTCTGGGTGGAGGTCCGCAGCTTGGAAAGGTGCTCTTTGAACTTGGGGAACAGGTTGTCTAGTAGTTCCAGGTTCTTGTCTGTGGATTGAATTAGGACAATCCCGTTATTGTAGATAGTAGTGGTGGTTCTGCCAGGGAAGAGTTTGGAAGGTGTGATAGAGAGAGTTAGGCCATGAGCTGTTTTCCTGGTGGTGGAGACGGTGAGTAGGGTTAGGAACGCTTTTCTCCATTGGGCTCTGCGTGAGGTGTGGAAGATGATATCAATGTTCAGGGCTCCATTGCCCGGTGAGAAGTAGGTGTCGGCAAAGGGTGTTTCAGGGTGCGACCTCAAGAAGTTATGTTTAAAGCGTTTAGCGGCTTTTTTGGTGAGAGTGGAAGGGTAGTTGATTCTATATGTGTGCTTACCGATGAGATCCATGTTAGGATGGCTGTAACGTTGGGTGTGGGAGAAAAGACGACAATAAAACTGTCAGCCGTTGGTTACAGGGCACAGGAGTGACACTAGTGAGTGGCCAAAAGTAGCCAAAAATATAAGAGGTAGCAGTCGGTGCAATCCAGGAACAAACAGTGCGTAGGTGCAGCTTACACAATGTACAATATATGAGAGGTAGCAATCAGCTTACACCATGTACAATATATGAGAGGTAGCAACCAGTTAGGTGGAGCCAAATTGACACATCATAATGTAAGAGGTAGCAACGGTGTAATCCAGGTGTAGAAAGTGGCTGGGTGCAGCTTACAAGACTAACGAAATATATGAGGTAATAATCAGTGCATCATAGTGATAAAAGTGAGATGGGAGCAGCTTACCAGACTGAAACAACCGAATGAGCTAGCGATCATTGAATAATAGGGATAAAAGTGAGATGGGTGCAGCTTACAACATGGACAGTATACACATATGAATAAAATACTGGTGAATTACTGGAGCCAATATACGTGCAAACAGATGACTGCAATAAACAAATATGACATTAATAAGCAACCTGTAGAATATGAGGTAGCAATCAGTGCACTGTCGGTGAGGAAAAGTGGAAATGGGTGTAAGTTACATAAAGTGTAAAAGTACCAATAGTAGTATAATAATATAATACTGCAATAAAAGGCAAACACTTAAACGCATAAAGATTTAAGTACAGAGCTATGTAGAGTCTGTGATACCGATAGAAAACAGTAGTCAGAAGGACTAGTCCATGATGGCAGCCAAAGATAGAAAGAGTAGTCTAAAAATGGCCGCCAAGTCAGGGGGATAGAATCATTAGTCCTCTTTTAGTTGTTGCTGTTTTCAGGGCAGGGAAGAGCAGTTTCAGATTCTATTCCGGCTGGCTCAGGATCTTGCATGCCATAGGGAGTCTTATCTCAACTTTTTGTTATCTTTAGTGGAGCTGCTCAGGGGCCTCGTGGGTTCAGGCGGTACAGGAGGGGATTAAGTGCTCAGTTTATGGCCCCGGCCATTTTGAACAAAGGAGGTTCAAAAACGAGTGGGGCAAATTAAGAACCTTATCCTGTAAAAACGAGTGGGGCAAAGTAAATACCTTTTTCCAGCCTTCATTTCAGCATGAGCTCTGCAGTCCCGGCCTCAGGTGTAAAGACGATCTTTGCCAACGTTTGCAGATCACGGTGGCAGTGGCGCCCAGATCAACAGGCTCACCTCCGAGCCGAAGGGGGCCGCCTCTGCTCTTGTGTCAAGTCGTCAGAACCGTGAGCGCGAGAACTGCGAGCCCCCCTCCGACCGCCAGGCGCCAGCTTCCTCCAGTGTCTCAACGGTGGCTGCAGGCGGGGGACGAGCAGCCAGGCACACAGCACACCCGGCAGGGCAGGATGCGCTGGACTCAGCCCGCAGCGATCAGCCAGGCGGGGAAGCTCTCGCTCGCCCGCGCTCCGCCACGGCCCACACCTCTTCTGCCTCCACGACCGCCGGGGAGCACGGGGGTCCCTCCGATCCGCCCCGCCAGGCGTCGTGGCAGCTCCGCGATCAGTCCTTTGCATCGCACAGTGAGCGGTCGATCCCCGAGGATGCACGGACTCCGGGCCCCTGCACATGCAGTGTCTCACCGTAGCCCGGCGCACACAAGGCGGCTCACGGTGCCTGCTCCCGTTGCAGCCCCTCATCCACGCCTCTGACCCCTTCCTCCTTAAGTCGTGTGCAGCGCCCAAAGACAGGTGGGCTCCGGACCTCCGTCCCAGGTCCTGTGGAGAGGCGCAGCAGCCAGGCGAGGCGGGGCAGACTCCAGCTGCGGCCGCTCAGACGTGTGTGGATCCCTCAGCAGCTCCGCAGGCTCCAGCCGACTCCGACCCTCCGCACCGACTCGCCAATCAGTCCTCCGTCCTCGAGCTCCAGCTGCCCAGTCTCGGCAAGGCGATGGGGGTGTTTGCAGGCGAGCGTCCAGGAGCAGTCCGGCGAGGATGAGGGGAGATCACAGGTCTTCACAGGCTCCCGATCTCCGCCATGCAGGTAAGCGTGAAAAACCAGTTACTTTTCAATCCAGTTACTTTCACCATCCAGTTACTTTTGGTAGTGCAGTTCCTTAAGACTGGTGGGTGCTTAGCAGGGATAAAGCCCGAATTGGGATCCCAAGCACCGGGAGCTCTTTACAGGAGCTCCTACCAGGCAGTCATCTTGGAACGCAATCTATGATCTGGATAACCTTCTCCTACAAACATGGAAGGTCTACAGACCTTTGGCTTCACAGATGAGGCATTTAACTCCCTATTAGGTCAAGTAGTAGATGGCTCTAGGCCCACTGCACCCTCACTAGGTGACAACAGTGAGTGGCAAAACGTACTCAATATGAAGGAAAAACTAAAACGTATTGAATCCCATGCATTTTACATGCTGGAATACTTAAAGGTAGGGGTCATACCTTCTGGGTTGAGAGTTCGTAATGCCCCAGCATTATTTGTGGAAATCCTTAAGTTCCTGGAGCGGTGGTCACTGATTTCAAACCGCTGCTCCAGGGACTGGATGATGTTAATCATCGAGACCGCAAAGGAACTCATGGGGGCTTTAAGTCAAGAAATTTCAGACTTAGAAGAAAAATTACAATCTTCAAATGCAGTTGAGGACGCCAAAGACAAACTAGATAAAATAGTAGCAGACATGAAGGACTTTGATATATACCTAACGAATAAGAAATCTGAAAAATTGAAAAAGGACATACGTTGGTTTACTAGGGAAAAGATTTACCCGTATTTAAACTCTACATATTATCAGGGAGGAACCCAGGGCAATTTTACATCTAATTACAACAACAGTTATAAAAGACAATACACCAATTTTTCTGATACTGGGCCCTCAGAATCAGATAATGATAATTACCAAGATCCTGGAATGGGCAATTATAACACCAGACCATTTAGAGACAATCTTTGACAAAGTAGTATATGACAAAACAAAAAAATGGAAGAGATGTTGGTCAATATAGATCACTACAGACCGGCCCAACCCAGGGAACTCCTACGATTGAATAAATCTATAAAGGAGATGACACTGACAGCATTGAAGGAAGGATATATCTGTGATGATGAATACACATTTCTTAACAAGGAATGTCCTGTAATCCCCGCAATGTATGGTCTTCCAAAGACCCACAAAAGCGAGCTTAATCCACCGATGCGACCCATAATCTCAACAATAGGTTCTAGTACAGAACGACTTTCGAAATACGTGGACACATTTTTGTGCCCATTAACGCATAGATATGAGTCATTCATCAAAGATACAGGTGACATGATTGCGAAAATAGAGGGGGTCACATTTAATCCAATCACAGACATCCTAGTGACGCTTGACATTGAGGCGTTGTACACCAACATACCTCAATGTCAAGCGTTACTTTCTGTGTCAGCCCTCCTGCAGAGATACCCCAATGATAGACCGGATGGATTTATACTGCAATGTTTGGAGGTCGTACTTTTGAATAATTATTTTGACTTCAATGGGTCCCTGTTTAAACAAGTAAAAGGCACAAGCATGGGGGCTTCTTGCACCCCCAGTGTAGCGAACACGTACATGGGGGAGTGGGAACTGAAAAACATATTCAATGAAGCTGCTCCATTTTTTGAGAATGGTTTTTTATGGAAGCGATTTATTGATGATATTTTTTTTGTGTGGCGAGGTGATGTGAAGCAGTTGGAAGATTACATTTTATGGTTAAATACAAGTGACCAAAACCTGAAATTCACCTTTAACTACAGTACAAAACAAGTTGAGTTTCTCGACATTACAATTGATGGAAGTTGTGGTATGTTACAGGTGAGTTTATTCAGAAAACCGACTGCCAAAAATACAATACTACAATTCAGTAGTTTCCACCCTCACTGCCAAAAGGATTCAATCCCCTTTGGGGAATTCCTCCGCATTAGACGCAACTGTACAAACTTAGTTGATTACCAAACACATGGCGAACTACTTAAACAGAGACTAATAAATCGAGGCTATCCACATCGCCTCATACGCCAAGCCTTTAAAAGAGCAACATTTTATGATAGGGATGCTCTCTTGAGGGGCACCAGACGAGAAACACATGGTAAAATCACTTGTGTCATCAATCATTTCTCGTTGAATTATAAAATCAAAAATGCCATCAACAAGAATTGGCGTATTCTGGAAATTGAGGGCGAAGAGACACATTTTCCCAAACCACTGATTGCCTATAGAAGGAACAGGAACCTCAGGGATCTGTTGGTTCACACTAGAAATAAACCAGACCACAGGATATTCAAACAACAGTGACAGGTTGTCCAGTCATTCTAGGAAACCACAAATGTGGTTCATGCCATGCATGTGATGCAGCAATGACAACAGACCATCTCTGTTATAACAGCATAAATATTAAATTGAGATCGCTTACCAATTGTAGAAGTAGTAACATTATTTACTTACTACTATGCCCTTGTGGACTAGCCTATATAGGGGAGACGGGCCGGGAGTTTCGGACCCGGTTCAGTGAACACAAGTCCGCAATAAGAACTAAAAGAATTACAGCCCCAATAGTACAACACTGCTTAGAGGTTAATCAAAGATTGTGAACTGAAGTGGTGTATACTAGAAAAGGTGCATAATAAAATGGGCCAATTGATGGAAA
Organism: Lissotriton helveticus; assembly: GCF_964261635.1. Taxonomy (NCBI): domain Eukaryota; kingdom Metazoa; phylum Chordata; class Amphibia; order Caudata; family Salamandridae; genus Lissotriton; species Lissotriton helveticus. Next base: position 155,592,284 of record NC_136057.1, read on the forward strand.
TCACTCGTAAGAAACGAGAAAGTTTCTGGATCTTTCATCTCGACTGCATCCGAAAAGGATTAAATGAGGAAATAACATGGTATGTGACTAAGAATTCCTGATAAGAGACGTTTGGACAGAGAAATATTAATCCTCTATCATACAGTCTTCTAACTGTCACATTACTGAAAATTTAGAGATAATTGCATCAATACTTGATCAATAAGTTAGATGTAACTGTGAGTAATTCCTCACTCTGAACCAACAGTCTGTCAAACTGTATGAGTAATAAAGCTATGTCCACATTTTGTAGGGTGTATATATGAATCACCTTCTGACAGTGACTGCCAATCCAAAGCGCTACTAAGATGCAGAGTTAATTCGTTTGGGTTCCTGATATATTTTTTGTGCTTCACGGTAAATACATGATTAACAAGACAATATACTTATAGTAGGCAAAGGTTGGTCGTGTCATATTTATATATGTCAAATATATTCGATATTATTCTTAGTGAAATTAGTAGGTAAGACATCGATCTCTTTTGCCCAATATATGTAATTAAATGGGTGATAAAACTAGAGGAAAATAGATTTAACCTCTGTCACATTTCACCACTACAAAATGGCGCTCATTAATACAAGTACAGCACATTTCCGTGGTCGTCCGTTTTCTATGTTGTGGGCAACGGAGCCACGTGATGATCAATTTCGCGCCATGGCGTTCGATTTAAACACTGAGCGGCATCACAGGGAAAGTGCTGGCGTTTTTCGAGCGGACTGAAATATACAACCCCGTACGAAAAATATATGGTAAGCATAACACTGCGTGAAATTAGAATTCGTTTTTTTGTTCCAAACGTTACCGTCTTCGTGATTCTCTTGCATGGTGAGAAAAGACACGTTTTTCTGGACAATAGTTAATTTAACTTAGGAAACTGATGCCTTATTTAATATTATCGTGATGGTGTCTCTCCTCCTTCTGACTATATAAAAAAAGCACTTTGTGTAGGAACGTTATGATCAGATAGGTAGGAGGTTGCCTGTGTTGGAAACGTTTGCAGTGATTAACTTCTCGAGGCTTCGAGAAAGACACATTCATACTAATACTTGACGTGCATCGTCTTACTCTGTTTAGGTAAAAGGTGAAATCTTCCCTGATTTTGACAAACAGTATTACGAAGAAAGAGATACACGCAGAGCCTAAATGAATACAATATAAAAGGTTAGTGTGCAGTTGTCTCACTCTTCAGTTTTTTGAAAATATCTTTATTAAAATTAACTTGTCTTAACTTACATAATGATAAACATTTTAGAAATACATGTTGGAGAGAGTTGTTTAAAAGCTGAAAAAGTGAGGTCGCTCTGAGAATAGCTTGGATTAAAGATCACGGCTACGATATGTGGTAAGATTTAATTCTTAGTTGTTCACTGCCAAGCTAGCCTCATTTAGATCTGTGTCTCTGAGACAAAATGTACTTGTATTGTAGGAGCCCAATTTAACATGAAGCTCCCTGGGACAGGTCACGAGGCTTATAGTCACATTAACTGAAGAGTAAGTACAATTCTTTGTATCAGCATTATAACTAGATAGAATCATGTAATAGCGACCAACTAGATTCCTCGATATGACAAAATCCTTTTATATTAGAGTTTTAGGACACTAGAGGTCTGGCTATGTACCATGAAATCTATTGTTCTTCCCTTTGTCTCTAGTAGAGAGACCCACGAAGTGTAGTTGGGGTCTTTTTCTGAATAGCTAATAGATATTATATTTGTTTCTGTGTAAATGGTTTTGACTATGAGTGCTATTTGTAGAATATGTGTGCCTATGTACTCCAACTAAGGGGCTCATTAGGATGGCGGACGGACTTGCGTCCGTCCGCCACCCTAGAGTAGGAGGGACCGTCCGCATGGGCTGCGGCGGTCCCTCCGTGCAAATTAGGATGTGGCCGCCACCCTGGCGGTCACATCCTGGATATTTAACATTGCGGCGGTGCAGCTTCAAGCTGCACCCGCCGCAATGTTAAAAAAGCATACATTGCATATGTATGCAGCAAGCAGCAGGCACCGCGCGGTGCCTGCCGCTTGCTGCATACATATGCAGGGGGGTACCATAGGTACCCCCCATGTGCACCCCCCACCCCCCCTTCACCCAGGGGGCCCGCAACGGGCCCCCGCAGTGAAGCACCGTATGCTTTTACACGGCGGAATATCCGCCGTGTAAAAGCATTTCTTTATGTGCATCCTAATATGGTGGACGGTGTCTGAGAGACACCGTCACCATATTACAGCTTTTCCGCCGCGGTTGTAAGCCAACCGCGGCGGAAAAGCTGCGGACGGAAACCAGGACCCACCAGTCATCCTAATGTGGCGGTGGGTCTTTGGTGGGTCCGCTGCGGTTTTTCCGCATCCTCTGGGCCAGCGGTGGATTCCGCCGGCCCAGAGGATGCGGAAAAACCGCAATCCTAATGAGCCCCTAAGTCAAAAAATTGTAGAAAAGAAATGTTGTAAATGACTGTCCTTCTTTAATTGTTTTGATTAAGGGTATGCGCAACAAGTTGTGTTTGTTATTACAGATATCCTGTATCCACCCAATAAGCAGAAAGTGATTCTGTCGAGGTCCTGAGGATGGTGGTACAAGCCCACCGAAACGCGCGTCGACCTGGCGTGTAATCCCACATAACATTCTGTGATTGCTACTCAGTCAGAGTTGTTCTCTGTTAAACCTTATGTACAGAAGGAGTAGTTAGTTGTTAAATGTATTGTATGCAAGTGTATGGATGATTGACTGGTGAATGTGATTTAGGTGTGGATATTAGGTTTTTTTTATGAAGTTGTTGTATAGCCTAAAAAAATGAAAAAAATGTATCATGATGATGAAGTATGTTTTTATATCTGTCCTAATTGCCTAAAATAAGTACAATGAATGTGTAAACAAAGAAAAGATGGTATATGAAAAAAATACAAAAAAAGTTTTTGTGATATATATATATATATATATATATATACACACTTACTTTTTCTTTTAAAAAAGAAAATAAAATTTGATAAATATATGCACACTTGTTATTGGCATATTTTGAAGGACTTGTCATAATTATTGTGAACTAAGATACAATGGTCAAAATATGAAAGCCACATGGGAAATTGCTACTTTTTGTATTGATATTTTCCCCTCTTTTCCCTGGCTGTAAGTAAATTGAGAGGGGGTCCCCATTTTCATACTACAGAATTTCAGGAACAACGTAGCAATTACAAATAAAAACACGTTTGTAAAAATGTAACGGCTGAGTAAATACGGCATCATTATTTACTAAAAACACGACAGGTAGTGTAACAAATGCTAAAAACAGAAAGCATTTCAAGTGCTTGCTCTTCAAATATCTCCTTCAGGAGTGCCAGTCTCCACAGTGACCTAAAAAACACCGGCATATTTCGATGTAATGCATCCTTATCCTCCGCCATCCCTTTCTGTCGCAACCCTCCCTCCCTCCCCTCATTGCATGAGCAGTTCTCAGAGACGGGCGGTTTTGGCAGACCACGAGGGGAAGAGAGGAGATCAAATGGCTCATTAAAACCTTCCAAACACACACACACTGCTGCAGATGCAGTCACCATGCTGAAAACCCTGTGCAGTCAAAAGAGCTGCAACAAAAGCCAACTGCTGCCAAAACACGGGAACAGCTTGAGCTCAGAGCCTCCGGAGGCAGACCTGGGAGGCCTCTGCAGGAGGAGGCTCTTTCTGAAAGCCGATCTCTTACACCGACTCCAGGGGCCCAGCTGCAAACCCTCCCCTCGCTGCTACTACTGCTCTTTCACATTATCTGTGTTTGTACCTTAAGAAGAGGCAGCAACACTGAAGAATCGCCCGAAAGAGGGACAGCAGCGGGGTTGACTGCCCCTGCGCCCCATGTATGCGCACACGGACAGCCCAGGCTCTGCGGAACCAGGTGGCACCTCTAGACACCGCACATATACCCCCATCACGGCAAATCATGGAGACCAAGATAGTACAGGGAGCGGATGGGGCCGGAGGAATAACCAGGGCCACGGCTAGGGAGTCAGATGGATGGGGCACTGATGTGCACAACATGGGGAGCAAGTACCCTTTTCGGGTTTGTTAGGAAGAACGGGCAAAGGCAAGAAAGGTGGCCAACCGCACCAAGAATTACAACAAAGTAGTGGGAATGGCTCCAAAAAACAAGGGCATGTAAGCCGCTTGCTGTCTGAAGTGTCGGCGAATTCAAACGGGACAATCCAGAGCCCCCACCCTGATCCACCCAAGAGCTGGTAATAGCTCTGCAATGGTGGGTAGGACGTTTTCCTATCTACTCCTAGAAAAGGAGCAAGCACAATGAAGTGGGCACAGAAAGGATAAAATCCCAGCTGATCCTATCAGTTACACTCATGGTAATTGTGTCCCTGGCCATATGTCTTGAGCGGGGTGGTATTTTAACCGAGTGAGCAATAGGATTTCAAATGGCACGCCTAACTAACAAGCACGGCCACGCGGCCGCTAAAAGCACAAAAGTGAAAAATAGTAATAAAAAAAAATGACCGCCATCTGTTTACAATTAACGCGACTGCGAGGCGGGCAAATAAAACAAGCACTGGCGTTGCCAATAGGTTTCGCATTTGGAAAGTTGGAGCTATTGGTTTTGTAAATTACATTTTATATTTATATATCGTTATTGGCATTGTCAATAACAATATATAAATATAAAATGTCATTTACAAAACCAATAGCTCCAACTTTCCAAATGCGAAACCTATTGGCAACGCCAGTGCTTGTCTTTTCTATGCAGTTAAAATTCTAGACGAACCCTTGAAACGTTCTGTACGAGAACCAGTAGGGGAGACGGATTTTTAGACACATACTCATGTTTTTTTTAATTCATGATAGTAATCCAGTTTACTTGTTCCAATCACTGGCAAAGCCAATGGGTGTATCTACCGTTTGGAGTCCTAGCTAAACGATTTAAAGCCTACAGCAGGGATAAAAAAATGTTTCTGTATACAACGTGTTCATGAGACATAGATGTAATGTTTTTGGTATACATTGGAGATGTAAAACACTCCCATGTACATTGCAGCGCGAGCTCGCCATAGGAAGCAGGATTTTCCACCAGAATTATTCTGAGCAAATCACTTAATCTCCATGTGCCTAAAAAAATGAATGTGACCTTGTGTAATGTAACAGGCGCTCATGCACCCAATACCATTGGCTCGAGTTTGACTTATATTAAAGTGCACAAATAAAAACATATAAACTCCTGTGACGTGCTCAAGACCACGGTGCCGTGAGAAAGCCGACTTTCATTATCACTCCAGCGGCTATTCCGTTTACCACCACAAGGAGGTGTTCAGGCGCCCGGGGTCAGGTCAGGCTGGCCCTGAGAACCACTGGTAATCGCAGCATAGGAGACGTGCAAATGTGAAACCAAACAGACGGGGTGGGGGAGTCGAGCTGCAGAAACATTTCACGTGAGTGCTAGAATGGCTTAGAATACAGGGGCATCTGCGAGCGGCTGCGGGAGCCACAGACAAGGGGCATGTGTTCGGCTGTAGTTCACATGCATGGGAGTCCTTGGCGTCCCTAGGTACTTACTGTGAAGAGATGCTGGCTCGCAGTGAAGAAAGGGAAAAGGCACACGAAGGCTGCAAGAAGGAAAGGAAAAAAAAGGGAGGAAACCAAAGGAACGAAAAAAAAACCTTCGAAAAGAAAGAAAGAATCTTCAAAAGCGCTCCGGCATGTTGTGTCTTGCGTGCTACATTACGTACTGGTGAAAACAGGAGTTGTTAACTGATTCTTTGTTTAATTTGAAGTACATTTTCTTTATGTCTAAGTTTCGCCTTTGTGTCCATGTAAAGGCAAATGGCCTCGCAATGCTGGCAAATGGCCGGAGGGAAGCCGGATGGGGGCGGGAGAGCCTGGTGGGGGGGGCGGGAATGCGAGCGAGGGGAGAAGTGTGGCAGGTGGATTAGGGAGATGCGCGTGCTTGTGTGGTCACGTGACCCGCTTTTGTGGTCACGTGACCCTCACATGCACTGTGGAAAAACCGCAGTGGTTTGACGAGTCGATCGAGCCCTTGAATTTTCGCCTATTACATTTGAAAGCGAATGATAATAGGCGAAACCTAAACATGCGCTGGTGCAATAATTGGAAACAGATTGCGCCGCAGCTCACTCCCGAAAGGTGTATGCCGTACATGCACGAGTGCTCATTAAAACAGTGCAGTACAGGCACAAGTTTTACAAAAAGTACAGGCTGATTCTAAGAAGTCATTCTAAGCAGGATCGACCTAAAAAGTGGCATGATAGGGAGCCGCGGTCAACTGCCAATTAAGTCAAGGGAGTCGCAGGGGTGAAAACGTTTGGGAACCACTGCCCTGCAACCCTTGTTTCCTTGGTGTATGAAGATGCTCGGTTCGTGTTCTTTCACCTATTTTCTTCTCAGAATGTAAAAAAAAAACACTAAAGCATACTCACAAATAGGAACTCATGCCCGCTTTTACCATTATTACACTTCAGAACTTTGCAATTGTATACGTTTATTGGATCCTGTCACTGTGGCTCGCAGATCACTGGTACTTTGTATGGGGTCAAATGAGAGCAACCAGGGCTGTCCTTGCACCCCCATCCCCTGCTTCTTCGAGATAATCAAGGTTGATGATCTTGTGTGTGGTTTCCACTAATATAATTTAGTCTGATTTAGTCACTGTCGAGTACAATCAATATTAGCAGCTCGAGATCATCTTCATTGACATAAGTGGCTCTTCCAGAAAAGACTGGAGATCCTTGGTCTACAGAGAGGCGCCATCATTTTGCATTCAGAAAACTTTTGGTTCGACCTTCAAGTCTCACTCCTGTGAGCTTCAGAGCCGTACCATCCCTGCAGCCAGCACTTATCCCTCCCCCCGGCCCTTCTTGTAGTCCCCTCGCACTTAGACCAGTACCTGAAGCCGTCCCACAGCGCCCTGCGGCATCCACCGGCCACCGCAACCATCCGGAGCAACCCAGCGGACATCATGCTTCAGGCTCTTCTGACCCCACGCTGACCTAGCCGGAAACTATTCTTTCGGCGGAAGTAATCATCCGCCATTTTGGAATGGGTTTCGCTAAGAAACCAACCGGCAGCGACCAGGGACGGAGAGCCTACGCACTGAAAGCAAAAACACTATCTCAGCCAAATGGTATCAGATTTTGAATCAGCCTACATTTTTTGGGAATCATTTTCAATCATGAAGCGCATTGTTAAAAAAATCTTTTCAGCGATAATCAGTACCCGTTCCAAGATGGCGGCGGTATACATAAAGTTGGCCTCAAGTGGCTCCGCCGAGTGAGCGTGTATGGCGCGTTGCGCGCGTGAAATTGTTTTGTAGTGCTGTTCGTCTAGTTTCTGTTCTTTGGTGAGGCGCTGTTTTTTTTAAATTTATTTTTTAAAGACAATATAGCTGCCAAGGTTTCAGATTGCCATGTGTTACATTTGTATAATTTCAGTGTAATTATGAGTGACATTTCAGTGACTATGAGTGACACTTTCTTGCAAGCATAATGAAGACGATCGATACATATAAACATCAGAAATTACATCCATTTGAGCGTCAATAAAATCTAAGAAGATCGTAAAACGTCAGAAATGGCATAAAGCTGCAAAGCATCAGAAAAGAAAGGACACTCAAGCCATGGCACGATATAGTCTCTCATTGTATAGTAGATGGTTATGTGCTGTGTGTATCCCTTCCTTCCGCAGAGGACAACGGGCTATTTCTAAGCCCCACCATCCTTTGAAGATGCACACCTGCAGGGCATAGAACTGCACCACAATAAACATGGCGCAGCGCTGGCTAAGTAGAAACGCCTTCATACAAAATCCCTGATGCGGTATCAAAGTGCTTTTCGAGGAGTAGCACGTTACTCCAGAACCCAAACAGGATAAGTAGTGAATTAGTATAGGGAGATATGAAATTAATTTGAGCGGTGTAGATGTGAGTTTTTTAGTTGCATTGAATAGGTTAGTGGAGGGAAAGGTCTAGAAAGTATTTGGAGATTACAGCAGCATGTTTGGGATGAGTAGAGGGGGTGGGAAAAGTCAGGCAATGTGACAGTTGCTGGACGAGGCACTTTTCTGAGAAACCCTCACGTAAGCAAAGGGTGCTCATAGGGTTTATGCTGCACTTGAAGTAAAGAGGAGCCTATTATTGGTGATAGACCTTTAATTGGATGTTCAGCACTGTGTGCATCTACTTTCTGCTTCTATATCTCATCTGCTAAACAAGACGGTAAAATGTCACTTGTTATATACAGCTGGAATGAACACCTCCTATCATGTTGTAACTCATGCTTCACTATACCCCTCATTAGCCTGCATTACTCACCTGTAGCATCCTATAGTAACTCCCGACATCAGTAGAGCTTCTAGCACTGGAAGGACAGCTTATCACTTTGGAAGAAGATTAGGACAAAGGCAAGGAATGAGGAAGAGCAAGGAGAAAGCACCAGGAGAGGGAGGGTGAAAAATCATAACTAAATACAGGCAGATGAGTGGAGAGAGAGGTCAGGGAGATGGTAGCACCATGGAAGGTAAGAAGTATAGAATGGGAAACCAGCAAGTGAGCAGGGGCACCAGATAGAACGGTACAAGTTACTTCTATATCTTCAATGTGCAGGTGCATGTGCGTGGCACCATCACTGCATACACCAACAATTTTAGCCACAACAACCTTTGCTTTCCCTGAGGCAATGGTCTACTGCTGCAAGAGAGTGAAGCAGCTACTTGCATAAAAAAGTCCAATGTTTCTTAACTAGATGTGGCAGCACATGAGCTGTAGCACCCTTATTTATTAAATCACATAATTGCAGTTTAATAGCCACATGTCGTCCAATGTGATGATGAAAAACCGGAAGGGAAAACAGTGACAAAACGCCAACCCACACATTTAATTACAGAGAAAAGTTAATTGTGTTACTGGTTGTCAATAACCTTCATATGGGCATATGCATCAAAATTCGGTATTCCATGTCGTTAATAGCGAAAAATAAGGAATCACTATTAAGGACATGCAAACCGCGAAGCATCATTGAATTCGGTATTAATTACCAAATCGGTAAAAATCGATATTAAATAGCGAAAGTACGTTAGCGAGACTAGCAAATACCGAATTAGCAAATACCAATTCGGTATTAGTGAATCCGGTATTTGCGATTTCGATAATAGCGAAAACGGTAAAAATACGCGATGCATCGGAAGCAGGCTGATGACATCACAACCAGGAAGTAGGACAGCCCATGCTCCATTCAGTGCCCGAGGAGCTCAGAGGAGGAGGCAGAGCACAGGAGCTGAGGAGCCAGACTGAACCAGCAGCAACCAGGACTAGGCAAGCAGGTCAAGATGGAGAAGGAGGCCCCCCAGCAGGGAAAGGACACACACAGAAAGAGAAAGCGCAAGTTCTCAGATAAGGAACTCGAAATCCTGATTGAGTGTGTGACCAGCAACAATGACAAACTGTTTGGGAAGTTGTCGCTGAAGGTGCCTGAGGCTGAAAAAAGAAAGATGTGGCTGCGCATCAAGGACAAGGTCAATGCCTGCGGAGTCACCCACCGCAGCATCGACGATTTAAAAAAACGCAGGTATGACCTGCGTAAAAGGGCCAAGGAGAGGATTGCGCAGAGGGTCAAGGATGCTGCAGGCACAGGTGGGGGCACATCCAATGTGACACCTAACACAGCCCTGGAGGACCTAGTGGAGTCTACCATAGAACCGGAAGCTGTTGTGGGGGTCACACATCTGGACACCTCTGGTGCTGCGGAAGGAGGACAAGGTAAGATGCATGGCAGCGTAGCATTGCAGCGTGTAGTCAATCCCTGCCCACTGCCCCATGCCAGACCCAGTGCACATGTAGCCGTGCCTCAAACACATAGCCTCACCACAGTGTTGCACCATGGGAGTTGTAGTCAATACATGAATGAGTGCATGTCTGAACCCAGAGGTGAATGAAATGAATACAGCAGCAAAGGGCCAAATGTCTGTCCGAAAAACAGCTTTATTTAGAGACAACAATGCTATATCCACATACAATACATTTATATTAACTATGCACTGTTTCACACACAGATGCATCCCCCATGGATTCTGACGGCAGTGACCGCCTCGTCATCTCAGAGTCACCAGTGTTGACTGATGCGGAGTGCTCACAGGGACATGAAGCCATGTCCTCCCCTTCACCACCACCGCGGACAACACCTCCACCATCCATGCGGAAAAAGACACCAACACCACCACCGCCATCCTCGCGGTAAAAGACACCACCACCACCACCGCCATTCTCGCGGGCAAAGACACCACCACCAGTGCGGACAACTCCGCAGAGCCGCAGATGGAGTCGGAGCAGAGTTCAGCACCACAAAATGTCCCACGCCAGGCTGTCGTCACTCCAACCACACAAACAGCAGCACGTCAGCGTGTCAGACAGAGGGCTGTGCCCCTGGTTAGGGCAGCAGCAAGACCAGTGGATCCGTCCGAAGGGTACGGAGTTGTTGAGACCCGGATGCAGCGTGTCCAGCGCCTGCAGGGGAGACACATGGGTGCTATGAAACTCTCCATGACAAAACTGTGCAACAAATTAGGCAACATGACTGACGCTGTGCGTGAGCACACCACTGCCGTAGCTGCGGGCAACAATGAGATCAAGCTTTGCCTGCAGGAACTGACACGTGCCTTAGTCACAGGCCAACAAAGTGAGCGCCGGCGGCACAAGCAGATCATGCTCGCTGTGAATTCCACCAACAAGGCCATCATAAGCTGTGCAACAGCACAGCTGTGCTGTCCCGCAGGTCAGTGTCCCTGCAAGTGGACCTAGGGCATTATTGTGGGGATGTGGCAAAGGCCCTTGAGAAGGTGACCACTGCAGTGGAACAACTGCAGCCTGGGTCAGCCAGTGTCAGCAGTGTGGGAGTGGATGACGGGAGTGAGGCAGCCTCCAGTGTGAGCAGCGTCTCCCTGCCGGAGACTAGCAGGAGGGGGCGCAGTGTGTACCTAGTAGGTGTCCCTCTCCAAATTCACCGTTGATCAGGCGCCTGTGGAGGCCACAGTGACGGAATATGTAAGCGTTGTGTGTGCTCCCGGGGAATTGGGCTACAAGGTCCGTAATGATGTACTTAGCATTGCACACAACCTACACATTAATAGAATGATATGACTTCCGGTTGCGGTATATGTATTCGGTGGCTGATGGAGGACAGATGGGGACATGCGTGCAGTCAACACACCCTATCACATGGGGGAATTGTGCCACTTGGTAGAATTCCCGTTTGGTGCGGGTCAGCTGCTGGGGGGTTGTGGGGAAGGTGATGAGGCGATTGATGAATGTCAGCATGGCCTCTAGGAACCGGTGGAAGAAGCGTGATAATGCGCTTTGCGACACGCCTCCAGTCTCAACTATTACCCCCTGGAAGCTTCCAGACGCCAGCAGGTGCAGGCAGCATAGGACCTGGACATGGGCTGGTATGGCGTTGGTCCTACGGGTCTCGTGCTGCAGTAATGGTTCCAGATCTGCTATTAGGCGCATTATCATGGCACGGTTAAGTCTGTACTTACCCTACACCTGTTCCTCGGTCTGCCCCAGCAAAGTGATGCGCACCCTGAAGACCCTGTCCTGGATCATCCTCCTGCGCTGAGCCTGGGCGTTGATCCTCCTCCTCCTAGCAAGCACGTAGAGGGCAGCCATTTTGGATGACTTGTGGGGTTTCCCAGGGCATTTGTGAAGGGTTACTGATAGTCAGCACCTGCTGAGAATTATTTTTTTCCTATCCTTCAAATAACTTTACCTCCTGATTGAGATTCCCCTTATTTTGCTCATGCTAAATAGCGATTTTTGCGTTTTTCGGTATTAGCGATTGTTCATGCATTCCATTGCGATTCTTTAATAGCGATTCGGTATTACCGAGGTCAGCTTTGGTGTTCGTTATTTCCGATTGTCTGATTAGCGATTCGGTAATTTACCGAGGGGATGTTGTTAGCGATTCTTTATTTTTTACCGATTTTGGGTTGATGCATAGCATTTTCAGGTTTAGCGTTCGGTAACGGCCTGTTTTACCGATTCGGTATTTTACCGGGAGGTATTTTGCTTGATGCATCTGCCAGCTGGTAGTGTAACAGAGATCAACTAACCTTCAAAAACGAGCAGTATTATTAGAATATTAAAAAGACATAGAGGTTTTATAATCTTATGCGTAGTAAAAGCGCAGAACATTTCAGTGACTGTTTACGTGTTTCCATTGACCGACCCTTGTTTTCCTGTCACGTTGGACTTAAGTGAACTCAGTCCGAGGGAAAGTTTACCTGACTTCCTGAATGTATGCTTGCATCTTATGAGTAAAGGAAGTTGGACAATTTCCAGCACTGGAACTTGCTTCCACAACGGAGAACTCCCAGACCGAGCTGCGGAAGAGGCTATACTAATCAGTATAAAAGCCATATTAATGACCTGGTGAGAAACAAGAGCCGGCTTCAGGGTTTTCTGGCCTACATAATGTAAATTAGCTTTTTAGCGGCAGCGCGATCAGCTAGCTGCTTGCAGGGTTGGTGTCTGGACTGGAGTCTCATTTTCTGTTTTAAATGAACTATGTAAAAAAGAAATGAGACTTCATTCCAGACACCGAAGAACCGTAGGCAGCTGATCGCGCGCAAAAAGTTAATATGTGGATTGGATTAACACTCGGCTACACTGTCTCACAGTGAAACAGTCACTGTCACTTACTTGCAAGGCTTGCCGCAGCACTTTACAGGCCAGCTCTCCGCAGATTCCTGGTCGCTACTCGCTACAACAGTCACTTCTCCTCAGCAAGCGTGCACGGTGCGCCGCCCTTGGTATTAATTAGACTCTCACTGAGGCTCGGGCTAGCAGCAGGCGCCAGTAAAGCTGCACAGACAGCGAGCTCCATGGGCGCGGCGGTTCCGTGGGGTTAATGTGCGCGGCAGTTCTGTGGCGTTGGTTCTAAATCTGGCTGCATGGTCTTTGGTTTTAATTTACCGCCATGCTTCTCAAACTTAACTCAGGCAGCAGGAGGTACGTCGTGCAGCGCTTATGACGTCGTTATTCACAACGTAATACAGGAGGCGGAGCGAGGTCCTTAACGTTTCTATTTATGCATTGTAGCATTCTAGCAGTAGTGCAGCTTCTAGCTCAGCAATGATCCCCCAAGCACAGTGCCGTGAGCAGCCAGCGCTACCAGCCACTCCAGTTTAGTAAAGCAGCGATTATGGCTTGGCAACCGAGGCACTATAATGATTCTGCGTGACAATGCATTTCAGTGCGGTGATGCGGACTACCACACTGAAATGCGTTAGTGTCTGATGCGTGATACTTGGCAGGACTGAATAAACGGAAAGACAACCATAGCCCCTCCTTTACCGTCTTCATTACCAATTTTTAGACACCACGCTTTGGAATTTAGCAATCTGGCATTGCTCAGTCCCAAACAAGCATTATCAAAGCCCAACAAAACATATTGTTACATTATGTTATTAGCTGCCAAGATTTCAGTTTGCTTATGTGTGACATTTTCTAGCAGCCCTGCCAAGCGCCACGCATCAAGCATTAGAATAACGCATTTTAGTGTGGTGGTCGGTATCACCACACTAAAATGCATAGTCACGCCTTACCTTTGACACCACCTGAGCGGGCTGCGAGGGGCCAAGGCACAAGCAGGGACCTGCTGGCGACCATCAGAGCTGCATTATTAGCAGTGCGGTGCGTGCTCTGCTCACTATGCACACCCTGTGCTGCAAACTTATCTTGAGTCTATTCAAGACCTACACATTTACTGACTTTTTATGTCATTTGACAGCCCCAGCCCCTCCTGTGTTTTTCTTCTTCCTTAGCGCTCCTTGGTTTTTCACTGATTGGAGGTGAAAGGAGAGTGTAGAGATGTGGAGGAGTGTGGCTTACTGGTTAGAGCGGCAGACTCTGAAGCAGAGATCAGGCCCGGGACCAGGGTTCAAGTCCCGACGCGGCAGGGTCTTGGGCTCAATGTCCGTGGACTCGATAATTCTCGCATCAGCGCCTACTGTAATCATGGGTCCCACGCTGCAACTCTGGGCAATAGCTTGCTTAATCTCCACAACGGCCCCTACAACACTGGGATGCCTGGCTTCACCTTAGGGGTGCCCAGGAGAGGCATCTCACAGGGAGAGCCAGGAAGGGTTCCACAGCGTTATACAGCGCCGGGACGCCCCGTTGGGGCAGCAGTGGGCTTTACAAAATACACTACATTTACATGTGATGAATGTAGAAGATCCGGCGAACAGGAAAACTAGAGGCCCACACCTTATGCCCACACCTTATACCCACACTGTCTAGCTCATTTCGGTTAAAATGCAAGTGTACGTTTCTATTGCCTGAGCACATTTAACCCCTTCCCTGCGCAGGACGGAACCACGCCGTCATGAGCCACGGGCGGCGTGAGCTGATGATGGCGTGGTTCTGTCATGCTGCGGCAGCTCTGACCACGCAGCACTGATTACCCACCTGTGCGGGCGAATTAGTGAGTGGGCGGGGTCGTGACGGAACCACGCCGGTCTTTCAAAAATTTCCACAGCTCCACTAAAAGCATGTCTGATTACTGGATCCAGAAAATATGACCATATCTCCCCTCACCTGAAAGCATTAAACTGGTTACCTTACGAAGCCAGAATTCAAATCAAACTGGCATGTACTACACACAAAGCGCTCCACTACAAAACTCCAAGGTAACTAGCTCAGAAAACAGAGCTTTCAGGGGGAAGCAGACCAGCTAGGAGTCCCAGAGAACTGCTGCTGAAACCACCCATCTTTCGGAAGAAGAAAACCTATGACAAAGCTTTCTCCGGAGCAGCCCCCAGAATCTGGAACTCACTCCCTCCAAACATTAGAAAAATTCCAAACATAGCAACATTCAAGAAGGAAGCGAAGAGCTTCCTAATGAGCAAGTTCCTTCCATAAGGCAAGACTGCTCTTTAGCATTTTAATAACAAACGTCGATCACAAACTGGTCCTGTTGTAGAACTCACAGAGAGCACTTCAGAACATTGTATACAGAAATACTGTTACTTTTGCTGAAACGAATAAGAATGTCTTTTGCAGGAATATTATTTATAGTAATGCTGCTGTTTGTGCTGAAACTGATAAGAAAATCATGTACAGGAATTTTATAAAGCCAATCGCACTGTATCACAAATGTTCCAGATGTAACTGTGAAGCGCTCTGATACCCAAGGGTCAAGTCTGCGCTATATAAAACTCTATAAATAAAATAAATAAATAAAATAAAAATGAGCACAACTCGGATGTGACTCATGACGGCGTGGTTCCGTCACAAGCATGGCAACGCCGCGCTCACCCCCAGCGCCGCGGCGGAATTAGCCAAGGGGTTAAGGTGTGCGATATTATAAGTTTGAGCTCATGTTCCGGAGACTGCTGTTCCTCCCAATATAGCTTTCATCAGATCCATAACTCACGAAGCAAGGAGACGCTGTTGCTACGCTATGCGCGAAGGGCTGCATTAGTCTACTTGGGAGTATTGTGCGCTTATTTTTAATTGTGTTTTTAACTTTCTTACCTTCTCGCCGCTTCCCCGGTCCACCGCTGACTTTGGTCAGAGTGTTGTGGAGGGAAAACGGACTTGCTACACACACCGGAAGTGAGTAGACTTCCGCCTTAGCTCGTGGTGCAAGGTAGCAGTCTAGCTTTTCCATCTAGCATTTAAGGGCCAATTTCCCTCTCCCCTGCTTGACTCACGAAGCAAGGAGACGCTGTTGCTGCACTACGCGCGAAGGGCTGCATTAGACTACTTGGGAGTATTGTGCGCTTATTTTTAATTGTGTTTTTAACTTTCTTACCTTCTCGACGCTTCCCCGGTCCACCGCTGACTTTGGTCAGATTGTTGTGGAGGGAAGACGGACTTGCTGCACACACCGGAAGTGAGTAGACTTCCACCTTAGCTCGTGGTGCAAGTTAGTTGGTTCCTGAGTATAAGTAGGGATGTCACTCCAAACGCGCAGCGGACGCGCCAAAGGCAAGCCCGTCTGCGCCCGTCCGCGCCAGTACGTCGCCTCTCGCCAGGAATGCTGGTCGAGGGGAGTTGGGTGGTTACACCTACTCAAGGGATACTCTACTACATTTTAACCCACAGGATATCCGATGTAACATGACCCCACTACACCCTTTGAGTGGTCCTATCCACTGTGTATGTGGGATGTTTTCCCTCCCTAAACCAATAGCACTTCCGCCCCCCCCCGAATCATTAGCCCTCAACAACGGCTAAAAAAATTTCAACTGAATGTAAGATCCCAGGTTAAACACCATGCAGAAATCCATGACCTCATTACGGATAAAAGCCTGGATATTTTTTCCTTACTGAGACATGCCTGCAGGAGGACATGGCGACAGTATCTAACCTAGCTCTGCCTCCTGGCTACTCCATGTGTACAATAAATAGGGAGACAAGGGGCGGTGGAATTGCAGTGATTGTTAAATCTCGCTACTCGTGCCTCTTCTCAAAAGTTGACATGGAAGGATGTGAATGTGCTTGTTTTAGTATTTTGATAAACCCACATCTGACCCTCTCCGGGGTCTTGGTGTATAGGCCACCTGGGCAAGCCAGCAGCTTTAAAAATGCTCTTTTGGAGACAGTAGGGACGTTTGCTGTAGGAACTGCTAATTTTAGCATCTTCGGAGACTTGAATCTTCATTTTGATCTTATTCAAGACAAGAATATTGGCAGCTTGCTTGCAGACTTAGCGGCATTTCAGCTGTACCAATTAGTCGCGAGTCCCACTCATAGCGGTGGGCATCTGCTAGACCCCGTTTTTTCTAACATTGAATCAGCCACAGTGGCTGCCCCCATCCCGGTACCTTGGTCGGATCATATGTTGGTTGAAATGACCCTCCCTTTATTAGAATCTTTGGGTAAGATCACCAAGCAACCAGTTCACAAGCGCCCATGGCGGAAATTGAGATTAGATGACTTCTATGCCCTGCTTAGAACAGACCCCCTTGAACCTTTTGATAACGCAGAGTCCGGGTACGAGATGTTTTGTGCCTGGATAACGCGGGCTCTTGACTCTTTGATCCCGGCGAGTTGGTTCCAAGGACGATCCCAAGAGTCCAGTCCATGGTATAATGACATCTTAAGTACACTGAGGAAAGTGTGTAAAAAAATTGAACGGGAATGGACCAAAGACTATGACCCGGAAATAAAAGCCCACTACATCAAAGAACTCAAGAATAACCATAGAGCTATTTGCAGGACGCGGGCGGCCTACTATGCCAATGAGATTAGGCTTAGCCCGAATCCATCAAAATTTATTTTTAAAATCTTAAAAGACCTAAGTGCCAGGAGATCCTCGGCACCTGTAACTATTTCTGAATTGCAATGTGAAGAACTAACTTCCTTCTTTGTGGAAAAAGTACGTGTAATCTATAGGTCTTTTTCACCCAGGTCAACATTCTGCAAGTCTATCCCGTCTAGTCCAGAGCCGGTCGCCAAACTCATGGCGATCCCTGACATCTCCTATGAGGAGCTCAACAGACTGTGTGGAAAAATTAAGTCTGGCTCTCCTGCTGACCCCCTGAAACCTGCCCAATTCAGGGAGGCGTCCACTCTCTTGCTGACTCCTCTCCGTCAGATAATTAATTCTTCCTTTTTGTCGGCTGTGATACCAGCTAACTGGGAACAGGCGTGGGTATCCCCTATTATTAAAAACCCAACTTTGGATCCCACCAAACCTGAGAATTTCAGGCCAATCTCCCTTCTCCCCTGGGGGGCTGAGGTAGCGGAGTCCCATGTTAATAGTACTCTTACGAGCTTTTGGTGCTCCAACAACACTCTGGATGCCTCACAACATGGCTTCCGCTCCAGCCACAGCACAGAGACAGCGCTTTCAGCCATGACTGAACACCTGCGTACCATCCTTGACTCTGGTCAAACGGCAGCACTGATCCTGTTGGATCTGAGTGCCGCCTTTGACACAGTCTCGCATGGTGTTCTGCTCCATCGTCTGGAAGAAGCGGGTGTCACGGGCCAGGCCTTGGAGTGGCTCAGATCCTTTCTCACCGGAAGATCCTTTCGGGTTTCCACTCCCCCGTTTCTATCCCAGGAATGACCCATTGAACAGGGGGTTCCTTAGGGCTCAGCGCTCAGCCCCACATTATTCAATCTTTATGTTCAGCCACTGGCTGCGGTCGCTAAACAATGGGAATTCTCAATGGTCTCATATGCGGATGACACGCAGCTTGTGGTTGCCTTGGTGGATTATTCCACTCTGAGCGCCTCCAGGTTTAAGAATGGTCTGACGACTGTGGCAAACTGGATGACCGCCAATTACTTGCAGTTAAATGCGAGTAAGACAGAAGTTCTGCTAGTGGGTAAAACGCCAATCTTTGGGGTGAACAGTGGTGGCCGAATACATTAGGTAAAATCCTGGATCCCAAGACAGAAGTAAAAAATCTAGGGGTGTGGATAGATTCCTCCCTTAGCTTCTGCACCCATACTACAAGAATGGCAGGGACGTGCTTTGGGCTCTTACGGGGTCTTAGACCCATTTTGAAATTTTTTGACCCTCCTACCCGCCAGCTAATAGTGCAATCGACTATCCTCTCCCGCTTGGATTATGCTAGCTCCTTGCTCCTGGGGGCTAACCAAGCAGAGATTAGGAGGATGCAGCGCATACAAAATGCGGCAGCTAGAACTCTGGTAGGACTTCCACGTTTCCACCCTATTGCTGACACGATTAGCAAACTTCATTGGCTCCCTGTGGCAGAGCGGATCCAACTTAAAGTTCTTTGTCTTTCTTTTAAGATCCTAAAGCTCGCCACTCCACCGATGCTCTGTACACTATTGACCCTGTATGTTCCCCTGCGAGCACTGCGCTCCCTAGGTCAGCACTTGGTAGCGGTCCCACTAGTGAAACGTGTCCGGATGGGCGGCCACTCGTTCCGCTATCTTGTGGCTAAACTGTGGAACTCTTTGCCGACCAAAATCAGTGGCTTAGAGGATCTGCTAACTTTTAGAAAGGCTATTAAGACCTACCTTTTTCCTTTAAAGTGAGCCTCAGACAACTGTTATGTTGAGTTTTGTGGTGTTCCTGTTGGGGCAGCCTGCCCTTCTTGCTTGTGACAGCGCCGGGACACCTCTTGGCTGGGGCAGCTGAGCGCTATATAAAACCATATAACATAACATAACATAACATAAGAGGGTTAAGGAGCACATTGATGCACAGTCATATTGCAGGTATCAAACCCGACTACCATGAATCATGAGGTGATGAAACCCAGATTCTCCCAACTTTGACTGTTCATTCGAAGCAATAAGTGACTTCTGAATATTTCAAGCACCATAGGCGCAAATATATGTTTGTAAGGATAGTTTGGAGAAAGCATGGGTTACTTTATATAAGAGGTGAACAGCGAGAGGCAGAGGGGGGTGAATTTACACCTGTTACAATACTTCCACTGGTATGTAGAGACTCGGATCTGGTACTCCTCCAAGTATTGGGGTTCAGGCACTGACCAATTTGAGCCAGTGGTTGCCAGTGGAACCCACTGGCCCTTATTTTTCAGCAGCAGATATTTCCTGAGAGCAGGAAAGTTAAAACACACAAATTGAAAAAACAGAGTAAGAGAAAGAAGGAAATACACAAATGATGAAAATAGGGACCCTCATTAGAGATATAAAGGGACAGAGAGTGTCTAGTAGTGGTATAAAGAGGCATGAGATGGATTTAAAACCATTAGCCTAGGCACCTACTGCGAACTTCTGATCCATGCTTCGGGCACCAGCACTAATTCTTTTGCAAATTAAGCACTAGGTGCAGGGCAGAGCTTTTCCTAGGCCAGCAGTCATAACCTCCCCCACTCCATTTGAGGTGGCAGGTAAAGCTTTCTTTTCCTTTCGCGCTTGGCGGCAGTGCAGTCCCTGAAGAATAGGATGGACCATGTGTAGGCTGATTTATTTATGTTATATCCTGAGTTCAATGCTATTTATGCCCTGCCTTTAGAATCGTACTGTGATGACATGTTATAGAATGTTATGAGTCAAATGTTCACAGTTGACTGGGCTGAGCTGCCTGCTGGCTGCTCCTGGTAGGGTCTATTGTACCATCTTGAATAAAGCTACCAGAAACTCATCTCTTGTACCTGATTTAATCACTACAAGTTTTTGGCGACGAGGATGGGATTCAAACCCACAAGTGTTCTGGCACAGTTCTACTAAATCTACGATTTAAATATATGCCTGCACACAGTCATGTGTTTTGACAAACTTTCCCTGACGTATGGCCTGCCGTGCCTGCCTCATTATGTTGCTGTCATGTTGTCCAGAGACATACTGCATCCTGCATCATTACAGCGATTGCCGTCTACAGTCTACTTTGGGTGTTTTTTCTTTAATTCGTACCAGCAAGTTTAATTACTAAACTATAACTGCCAAGGTCTGTATGGCTTTTGTGTCACTTTGTGAGAACACCATTGTGAGGCTGTGGTTGCTGTTTTATTCAACGTGAGGTGAGACTCTTTTTGTCTTTTATTTATTTGATTTGGACGAGAGCTTATGCCTCCAATTCCACCCAACCGCCGTTTTCTGATTTGGAAATAAACACGCGCTTACCTCATTCCCTGATTGTGCCATTTACACGCGCTATATTCGCGCTACTGCCGATTGTGCCCCAGTCCTGTTTAGTTATTGGCTTGCTGCCATTTTGTTGTTGTTGTTGGTGCCTCCCTGCCCTGATCTCCACCCCGCTCCCGCCTCCCAGCTGACCCTCCCTCGCCCCTCCCCCCCACTATCCACTTATGACTTTGCGCGCAGCGTTCACGCGCAGCGGCCGCGCCCCATGCGCGCCGAAGGTGCGCCAAAGGTAAGCCTGTCTACGCCCGTCCGCGCCTGGACCGCGTCCAGCGCCAGACCTCCTGGTCCTCGCAAACCGCACTCCTAACGTATGACGCCGCTTCCCTCTTTGCCCCTAACCCCGGACGCACAACACAATGCTGCGAAGCTGCCCCAGGACACACCCATGGTCCATTCGCCTGCCGCTCCTGCAAGTTCGCCTGCACCAGGACCCACACCAAATCTACTACCTCCATACACAGCTCCAACTCCAACCACCTGAAGTGCATCCTGCTGACCACCCGCTCGATCCACAGACACGCCACGGAACTCTGGGACCTACTCGACACCACTTCGCCGGACGTCGCCTTCCTTACAGAAACATGGATGAACGCCTCATCAGCGCCCGACATCGCCATAGCCATCCCGGACGCTTACAAGATCATCCGAAAAGACCGCACCAACCAAACAGGAGCCATCGTCCATAAGAATACCATCAGAATCACGACCAGCTCCGACGATAATCTCATGACCGCCGAACACCTCCACTTCCAGATCCACACCGACCCTAGGACCACTCTTAGAGGCACCCTCATCTACAGACCACCAGGAACCCGCACACAATTCAACGAAGACATCACCGACTTCATCAGCCCACATGCCCTCACCTCCGAGAACTACATTCTACTGGGAGACCTCAACTTCCACCTGGAAAAGAAAAAAAAAACAACAGCAACACCACCACCCTCCTAGACAACCTGGCCAATCTCGGACTCAAACAACTTGTTGACACCCCCACCCACCTTGCCGGACACACGCTCGACCCTATCTTCACCTTCAGCAAACACATCTCCTTCGATCACACCACAGCTCTCCATTGGACGTACCACAGCTGCGTTCACTTCAGCTACAAAAAGTCCACGACCCACAACCCCCCACAACCTATTCCTCGAAGAAACTGGAACAAAATCACCACCGACCAACTCTTCACATCGCTCAACCAAAACCTTCCTGCCATATCAGCGGACCCAAACCAAGCTGCCACCAAACTCACACAATGGATCACCCACTGCGCTGACGAATTAGCACCCTTGAAAAACCACCAGATCAAACAAGGTAGCAAAAAGGCCCCCTGGTTCAACGATGATCTTAAGAAATCCAAGAAGTTATGTCGTACCCTCGAAAAAACCTGGAGAAAAAACCCAACTACTGACAACCAGATCTCCTTCACGGACGCCACCCGCAAACACCACCAATTGATCCGATCCACCAAGAAATCTGCATTCAAGGATCGACTCGACAACAACGCTCACAACAGCAAGGAACTATTCAACATCGTCAAAGAATTCACCAACCCCACCGCCGGCACCAACGACATCACTCCCTCTCAAGACCTCTGTGACTCTTTATCCTCTTTCTTCCACAACAAAATCGCCGACATACATAACAGCTCTGAAAACCAATCCGATGAACAGCCCACTCCACCCACCTCCGAACCAAAACAGCACTCTCACAACCTTATCGCCTGGAATCCAATCACCACTGAGGACACCATCCGCCTGATGAACTCCATTCACTCAGGATCGCCAACCGACCCATGTCCCCACCACATCTTCAACAAAGCAGACTCCATCATCGCACCCCATCTCCGCGATGTCATCAACTGTTCCTTCAACTCCGCTACCTTCCCAGAAAGCTGGAAACATGCCGAACTCAGTGCCCTTCTGAAGAAACCCACAGCAGACCCCTCTGAACTTAAGAACTACCGCCCCATATCACTCCTCCCATTCCCTGCCAAAGTCATTGAGAAAGCCGTCAATAGTCAGCTCGCCGCCTTCCTGGAATCCAACAATTCCCTCGACCATTCACAGTCCGGCTTCCGTGCCAAACACAGCACCGAAAACGCTCTCATCGCAGCTACAGACGACATCCGAACGCTACTGGACAACGGAGAATCAGTTGCCCTCATCCTACTCGACCTCTCCGCCGCCTTCGACACAGTATGTCATAGCACCCTCATACAACGCCTCAACAACGTCGGAATACAAGGAAAAGCTTTGGACTGGATCATCTCGTTCCTCGCCGGAAGAACCCAGAGAGTCCGCCTCCCCCCATTCAAATCAGAGGCTACAGAAGTCATCTGTGGTGTACCACAAGGATCTTCACTCAGCCCCACCCTCTTCAACGTATACATGAGTTCCCTCGCATCCATCGCGCGCCAACACAACCTCAACATCATCTCCTACGCAGACGACACCCAGTTGATTCTCTCCCTCACTAAAGACCCAAACATCGCCAAAACCAATCTACACGAAGGAATGAAAGAAGTAGCCGAATGGATGAAAAACAGCCGTTTAAAACTAAACTCGGACAAAACGGAAGTCCTCATCCTAGGATCATCCCCCTCTGCCTGGGACGACTCATGGTGGCCACCGGCCCTGGGTACAGCACCCATACCTACAGATCACGCACGTAACCTGGGCTTCATCCTAGACTCCTCCCTCTCGATGACCAGACAAGTCAATGCCGTCTCATCTTCATGCTTCAACATACTACGCATGCTCAAAAAAATCTTCCGCTGGATCCCCACCGAAACAAGAAAGACAGTCACCCACGCACTGGTCACCAGCCGACTGGATTATGGAAATACCCTTTACGCCGGGACCACAGCCAAACTACAGAAAAAACTCCAACGCATCCAAAACGCCTCAGCCACACTCATACTGGACATTCCCCGTCAGGATCACATTTCCGGTCACCTGAAGGATCTCCACTGGCTCCCCGTCAATAAGAGAATAACGTTCCGTCTCCTCACCCACGCACACAAGGCCCTCTACGACCTAGGACCCGAATGCCTCAACACACGACTGTCCTTCTACACACCTATCCGCCAACTACGATCATCCAATCAAGCCCTCGCCGCAAATCCGCGCATTCACAGATCCACCATGGGAGGAAGATCCTTCTCCTACTTAGCAGCCAAGACCTGGAATTCTCTCCCCACTCACATCCGACTTACACAGAACCACCTCTCCTTCAGAAAGCAACTAAAAACCTGGCTATTCGATATGTAATGCACCCACCCTCCCTCAAGCGCCTTGAGACCCTCTGGGTGAGTAGTGCGCTATACAAATTCCTGAACTTGAACTTGAATTCCTGCACTTCGTCTCGTGCGGTCTCTTCTGCCTATGCCCTTCGTCACCTACGGAATCTTCATTGTCTGTGACTCGCACTTCACCTCTGCTACTACGCTGCTTTGAGACGTTTTTGGGGATTTTGTGCCGTGAGCCACACAGCGTGATACGACGTGCCACCATTTTGGGTTTGTAGCAATCAGGCAGGATTGGCAACCATAGTCTTTGGTATGGGAATGAAGTCATTCTAAAGTTGAAGATTACCAAGAATGTCATTCTGTCATCATCCACCTCTCCTGTTATGTATAATTTAGTGGAGCATCGGCAAACAGCAGGTTTGGTTATTATATTCAGTCGTAGCAAGGTTTTTTTTTGGGATGTCAGTCTTCGAGTTTGCTACCATATTTTGGTTGCTGCATATTAACCTTAACATAAGAACACAACTGTATGACTTATCGGAGCAGCGGGAGCAGTGGTGACTTTACAACATTAATCGATTCATTCAATCATTGTTTACTCTAATGCAGCACGGTAATTGATGGAGCAAGGTGGAAAACAAACATTTTTGTATACCCTCGTGAATTCAACATTCCATAACACTAACGAGTACTAAATTTCGTGGTTTTGAAAATTAACCAACCTAGAGTAAAATTGCATACACCAATACACGTGGGATACTAATTTGCATGTATTGCCTAAGAAAATAAATTATTAATCTGTCGAGTATTGTGTATTAAAATGTACGCATATGTTATGCGCTAAAATAAAACCTGCATGAGTGTGCTTTTGTCCGTTTATTCGTGGCATAAAACATGAAGATTGGTAAGTTGAATTATGCATGTTTGTTGCTTTGTGCTAGGTAAATACTAACTGGGTTACCAATAGTAGGGGGGAGGTAATCAGAAAGGGTTTTATTTCATAAATTTACATTTATTTGTGTTTGTTTTCATGATAGTTCCTAAATGAGGCCTAAAAGGGCACACAAAATAATAGAAAATGGAGTCTGTCTGAAAGCCCGAGATGGCGACAGAAATACACATGCGCAGGAGTTGGAGCTGCAAGCTGCCCGTGACTGAACAACTTGGATCAAGGACAGCATGGCCATTTTGTGGGGCCTAAGCCAAAGATGACAGTGAAGCAAAAAGTCTACCCGTGGGAAAGAAAGGCTAAATATCAATTTAAAGGACACTTTGAAGGAAGTTGGTGTCGAACAAAGAAACCCCAGTTACAGCAAGTGAGGATGACACTGCAGGAAATTTACATAGAGAATGATGAGGGTATGCTCATCCGGCTCCAAATTGACCAGTCACAGACATTACAGAACTTAAGAGTTATGAATTTAGATAGATAAGTTAGTGAAAAAGGGTATAAAAAAGGACGTTTCGGACATTGAAAAAAGCTCGCTTTTCCAATCTGATTTTGCACCCCGAGATGCTGTCGGTCTGCGCAATTTTTGCTTTAAGCCGCAGGGACGTAGAAATGTTTCCCGTTTTGATTTAATTTCCAAATTGGGTGTGACATCCTGAGACAGAGAGACAGAGAGGTTTCCATTTTGGGATTATTTCGTTCTGTACTGATGTTTTCAACTTTCCATCTGGGTAATATTTTCGTTGCTTATTTTTTCCCGCTGTCATTTGCTAATAAATGAATGTTATTGAAATTTTAACCTATTCTTTTTAGGATTTTATTTGAATCGTGGGTTTATTAGCGGTGATTTATGAAGGAATTTTGTAGCCGCGCTGCACCATAATGTCAACTGTGGGATGAGATATTGTTTTTATGCAGCTACGATTTTCAATATTCTCTACCCAGAGTTATGCTGCCATCTAGTGTCAAGTTGTATGTTGAATGGTTGCTCTTTTCCAAGTTTTCTTTCTCACATAATATAGTGTTGTCAATCTGGGTGTCACATATTGCACATCTAGCCTATCAGTTTATGAACATTCAAATGTTTTACGAATGCATT
The DNA here is from genome assembly GCF_964261635.1 of Lissotriton helveticus. Lineage (NCBI taxonomy): Eukaryota > Metazoa > Chordata > Amphibia > Caudata > Salamandridae > Lissotriton > Lissotriton helveticus. Next base: position 155,618,224 of record NC_136057.1, read on the forward strand.
GTTCATTGGTACTATTTCACGTGTTTTTTTCTTTATTACCAGTCACGATACTTGACATTTCATTCTTCACAATTAGCTAAGCATTCATTTGTGGAATGCCTTGCTCGTCTACAGAGCTCATTGACTGCATATTTTCTTGCACACATTGCCCCACACAGGGTGCACAGTCGGGGTTACAGTCCTGTCAGTGCAGTGCTCAACATTTCTTTATGCTAGGTTCACTCTTACCTCACATGAGGTGTTTTGCATTGGTTATAGTCCTATTGCCACAGTGCATATTAATTTTACTCTTACTCGAGCTGCCTTCTTTGGGTTGTTTTTCCCTATTGTTACAGTGCACATTGCGAGATTGCCTTTGTACTTTCTAATTGTTACCCTTTTGGGTGTGTAGTTTGGGTTCTAGTCCCATTTCTACTGTGCATGGGTTAGGCCACCCTTGGGGCACACGTTACATGTGTAGAACCTTACTCTGTCTTCCTTCTGGGAGCTTTGCAAGGGTTTTAGTCCCTTTCGCATTATCATATGGGTCCCTACCCTTATCTGTTTTATCATATGGGTTCTTACCCATATCTGTTTTTTGACATCACTCAACCTCTTTTTGATTTCTCGATGTCAATTTTACAAGGACTATGGTTCCAATGAGTATTTGTCCCATCTGTTACTGCTATATTGCCTTATCTTTCAAGGGTTTGTTTTCAGGTTATAGTCCTCCCGAACCTCACATATAGTTATGAATTATTAATATGCACTTTTGTCTTTACATTATCTTTTAATTTTGTATTGATGAAGGTGTTTCTCGTGGGGGAGGATTATCGTTATGCTTTTCCTCATTTTCATTGTTTTCTTTCTTCATTTCTGTTCTCTTGGTGATGTCTTTGTCTGGTGTCTCGTGTGGATTTTGAGCTTTTCTGCTGTGGTTTCTTTCTCTGTGTTTTCCTTATCCTGTTGTCTGGAGTTTTGTTGGTCCTTTTCTCTTCTGCCTTCTTACATCCCTGTTCTGGCCAGTTGGTATATTTTGGGGCAGTTGTTCGTGGCTAGTTTTTCTTCTTTTGTCTGACGATGTTATTTCGTTCTTTTTCTTTTGTGTACAGAAGGGAGGATAGTTCTTATATCTTGGTTTGCCTCTCTGGTTCTTATATCTTGGCTTTGCTTCTCTTTTTTTTCTGATGCTCTCTTCTTTGCTCCTCTCTTACCTTTCGGTTGCTCTTTTCTTAAATTGGTTTGTGGTTCTTATTTCCTTTACTCTATCTTTCTACTTTTCTCATTGTTGTTCTTTTGTATATTTGGAAGAAAGGTGGATATGTTATATCATGAGTTCAATGCTATTCATGCCATGCCTGTAGAATCTTACTGTGATGACATGTTATAGAATGTTATGAGTCAAATGTTCACAGTTGACTGGGCTTAGCTACCTACTGGCTGCTCCTGTTGGGGTCTATTGTACCATCTTGAATAAAGCTACCTGAAACTCATCTCTTGTACCTGACTTAATCATTACAAGGTGTCTATTTGTGGGCCTGTTGAGTTTGGTGCACTTGGGTTACTGTTGTTTTCCCTTTATTTCTTCCAGTACCACTACCAACATGCAGCCTGCCAGTATGCTCTCAATCTCCAACTGACTATGGTAAAGCATTTCTCCATGGAAACCATGAGCATTTTAGGCATGAGCTGTGCAGGTGCACTTAAAGGGGCTTGTGCAATAACCACAACACATCCCCCTTACAAAAGTAAGAGAAACAAATAAATAATACTAAATACAATCAACAACAACACAAATTAAAACTAAAGTTGCAGCGAATAGAAAAATAAACGGAATAAGAGGCAAGTCAAAGTCTAATTTCCTTCATAACTAAGTCCCTAAAGTGAATGGGAATTTTCCTATGCATCTGAGCAGGTTACCTGGATCACCCACTCCCGACTGTCCCCTTCCTGGTGCCCTCGTCAGAGTCACCCGTTCCTCTAGAGATGTTACTGGGATATGTCACCAATCTGGACATGCTCCGCTTGCAACGAGTATGAAGTGTCACTACATTCTTTTTAATGTAGGTAATGGTGAAAAGACCCATCTGCTCAGTCACACCTTTCCTCTCCCAACTTGGATTCTATATAAATACCGGGTCCCCCACATTCCATTTCCTCTCCTTCACTGAATTCTTTTCATCATACCTCTGTTTATACTTCAGCTGGTAAGCAGGTACTCCATCATGAATCTCCTCCTTACTCAAAATGGGCGTGTGTTGTGTTTGTATTCCTAACATGTTATGATGTAATGTAGAATGTATACAGGTAATCTTAGAATGCTGTTATGCCATTTAGAATTACATCTTTCAGAGGCAAACGTTTTACTTTGGGATTCAAGCTTGAGCTGGATGTTTCCTTGAGCTCTTCAATTTCTGCAATAAATAACTTCAATCAAGACTTTATTGCATCATTTCACGGGCGACGGGATTTTGAAGAGCAGAACCTACGTGAGCAGTATTTATGAACTATAAACATTAATATATTTTTTTTAAGGAAGAACCGAGAATTTCGTCCTGAAGCTTTGCTAGGACTCATCTCGACGATTCCATACCTTGCATGAGCTGTGAGTTATTTTAATTAATTTTATTAGAACTCAACCATCGGATTCATAATTTAACCATTCGGTTTGAGCTCGTCATTCAAGTTCGTCAACTCATTGTACTAAGAATTGAGTGAAGTTTAAACTGTTGCCCTTAAATTTTTACTACCTCCGATTGGTTGAAGTGACTTTGAGTGCATATTTTTACTTGCTTACTTCTGCGTGATTGCCGCTGAGAATTGCTGAGGAATTGCATTTTCCGTTGGATGGTTGTGTTGCTCGCACAATGCCTCTTTGAAGAAAAACATTGCTGTGTGTGTTCGGTTGCCGAAGTTTGTCTCCTTCATCCTTCCACTGCCAGCCGTCATTGGAACGCCTTACGTCATCGCATTTTGCATCTGGGAACTTGCGTTTGACTTCATATGTACGCTGCGTACGTCGGCGGCCATCTTAGTGAAGATCGAAGGAATTTTCTTCGCATTTTATTCAGCTCAGTGTCGAGTCAACTTGAACATTTGATGCAACATATTGTAGTGTAGCTCCTATTTTCCCAATAGGCTCTGCGCATTGGAATAGTACCTACAGCAGTAAAGGCCTAGGCCAGACGTTAACTAGGTCTACTACTGTCGATACTAGACTTAATTTTTGGGTTTGCCAGCTAAGCTCAGAGTTCGCTAGAAACTTTCTCAAATGTTCAAGGAAGGATTAACTTCCCTGATTAGACAAGAAGGGATTTAGTTTCTGACAACCATAGAACATGACAACTTTGCTCTCCCCTAATCAAGAGTCAATCTCAAGAGTCGTGTGAGCACAAGGCAATTATTTTACTCAGTCAGTACGTGCATTCTTAGTCTCATCAGAATGTAGAGAAAAGGAAGAGACGGGCGTGTTCAATAAAAGATGTTATTTATTGATCAGTCTCTTTTCTCGTACAAGAGAAATGGATCGATATTATTGCGATACTTATAGTTAAGTAAAGTGCATACATTAGAAGCAATAGTATAAAATAATACTGTAAAAACATTGATATGGTTTCTGAGCCATATGATGTTTAAAATGATTAAAATATATTTACATACACATATACATTTGACTAAACGTACTCAACTGGTGTTTCTAAATACGCCTACCCCGTGTACCTGACCTAAGTCTAATGCGTGGGCGGGAATAGAAAGTTACAGTTTAAGTTAAGTTTGTTTTTGCCAAGTGAATAACTAAAGAATTCTCTAGGAGGGGTTATTCAGTTCTGTACCTGGAATTTAGGATGAATGAGGAATGGTATCTCTTTCTCTGCTCTCGATATTCCAGGCTGCCTGCGAGGGCTGCCCAGAAGCGCCGGTGCTGGGTCTCTCGGCTTGAGATAGCAGCGCGTCTCTCAGCGCGTCAGGAAGGCGGGGCTGCTGCCTGCGGGGTCTGCTTCGGCTCTCTGCTTCGGCAAGTATGGCTGCTCCGTCTTGTCACCACGCGTGTGTTTTGCATAGGGCAAGGTCGGCAATATTTATACCTTAAAGGTGCCGGGATTGACGTAAGGATGGACATAGGTACGTCAATAAAGATGTCATACGACTTGCTCGTTAGCACATTCTTTACTAAAGTTCTCTGTGAAATCAAAACAATGGCCGCACGGATTATCCAGGTTGTCATAGGTTTGATTTGTTATGAGAACGTCGTATGCCTTATCAGGGGCTGGAGGAATATCGCTTGTCTAATTAGATCTCAAGCGTTATGACCTAATCAGATAACACGTTCCTGTGCCGTAGTGTGACTGCGTCAGATAACGGTATCTGCATCATGGGGGATTTCTTGCCTCATGGGCTGACTGTTAGTTAACTAGCTAGTAAGTTTAACCAGAATAGGGTCAGGAATAGGGGGATCGATTCAGAACCTATAGAAATACACGACACCCACTCCACGCTAACTATGGTCATATCTACTAATCTATGCATAGTATAACATAGTACAACATACTATAGAGTATAGTGTATACCTTACCACCCCAAAATACATAAATGCATTTTGAAATTTTCAAATATACTGAAAAATTGCAGTCATATAGTATGCACTTAAGCTATGAATTAAATGCAAAAGTAAACACGCATTGTTATGCATTATTGCTTGTTGGTATATGAGAAATACACATGAAATGGCTCTTAATATGGCTATACAGAAAAAAAGTCGAAACCATTTCATCACATAAAATCTATTGTGAACATACCAGTGGGCAGCTAAAGTCTATATAAAGTCTATAAAGTATCTAAAAAAATAGAAATCTTAGTTCTCTAGGAATAGTTTCTTACTTTAAGCAGAAGATCAGTGTCCCGGGAAAAAATATATAGAAAAATATTTTAGGGGCTTGCTGAAAAAAGTTGCTGTCCGTGAACTGGATTGTAATTGTTCATGTGACTTTATTTTTAAAGTTGAAGGCCGAATTCAGGGAACGCCGTGTGCGAGTTTACTCAAAAGTCTCTATTTCTGTTCCGGAGAGAACATCATATCATTCAGGCTTTCGAAAAAACTGTCAACAGCTTCATGGGAAAGTTCCTCTAAGTCGGAAATAGGGGTAACCATGCATTCGTGCGCATGATTGTCTCCATTGACATTCTGATTTGCATTGCTGACAGAAGGTCGTACCTGTTCGATGCTGCTTTCATCTTGAACTTGAACTTCACTACTCTTCAATCGCAGTGGTGAAGATTCCAGGAATGCCGTCATCAGAATTGGCAGCCTTTGAGGGCAGCACAGTGCGTGAACCTTGGTAGGAACCAACAGTGTATCTGCATCCACCGGCGCATCCGATTGTAGCGTCAGACAGGTGTCTAACACGCATTCTTCTCCGCATAGCAGACACCTTAGTACAGGTAAAACACACCTTTGCCACATTGGTCGAAATGATAGAAACCAAGTCATGTTTAGGTCTCTAAGCCGGGAGAGTCCCAGGATTTTTGATATCCGGTCCCGGTATCCAATGGCTAGGATCGTATCTTCCATTGTCGTGAGATTTTGTTCTGTGACATGGGTTGCCATAACGAAAAATAAGGACTAGGAATAGGATTCCTGCAATTAGTCCTAGGATCAGGGGAAGTCCGCCAAAAATCGAATGGACGAAATCTGGAAAAATACCCAGTATGGCTTTGAATGGTGTTAATGCCATCGAAAATACTGTCTTAAATACCTTTGAGACCCCAGTGGTATCAGAAATATTTAAGATTTCGCTCAGGATTTCCGCGAAATGTACGGGGGAATTGGTTGATAATAATGTATGTATCTCTGCAGTCGTCCTTGCGACTTGTAGATCATACGTTTCTTTAGATGACGTGAGCCTTGTAGGCGTCTGAAGAAGCACTGTTTTCATTCTGCTTAAAGTGTCTATTCGAATAGAAGTAATTTTCAGACCGGGCCATGCCCTTGCCTCCCTGTCTGGAAAGGAGCTGGGGAACAAAGAACGTCCACAGCACTTGACCTTCGCCGTCGTAGTGACGAGATAAGGAGTCCCGGGCATAAGACTACAGCATCTGCGGTCTACAATAAGAATGTAACTCCCATTATAGAGTCTTTGAAAGAATGGTTCTATTTCAGTTGCAGGTGCGCCTTGCTGGTGACATGAAAGGTTGTATGAATTCCCTTCACAGGCTCCGTGCAAACTAATACCGTTACACAGAAGCGTGCCGCTTAGTGACATAGCACAATTGTTGCCACTAAGAAACACTTTCTGTCCTTTGTTACTGACACATGCATGTGAATAGGGCAGGTTCCAAGTTGTTTTAAGGTACCCCTTTCCCAATTTCTCGTACATGCCAGCCTGTATATATTTTTGGCAGTATTGAAACCTGAAGGTTGAGATTGGAATATTTATGATTCCGTGGATTATCCATTCACTGACAGGTCGTTCTGACATTGTCATTGGTAATCTTTCTAGTTTTTCAATGCTCAAGATTGTATAATCAGCACCCTTCTGCGCCATACCGATTTGTCTATCAGTAAGGTTAAAGATTTGGAATAGTGACGTTGTGTTGATTAAACGCCAAGGCACGTAGCCTGAACGCAGATTTTGTAACGTCCAGCCAAGCTGTACAATAGAACGCAATTGTGACTGACCATGTTGTAATAACAGTAAGTCTTGCGATAATATATCGATTGCTGAAGACACAATGCTGTCCAATGAAAAAATTCTGGAGGACAGAGTCATTAACCCATTATCCACTACAGAAAGTGATTTTTCCAAATTAATACGGTCAATTTCCCATATTCTTTCTGCTGTCTCAATTTGAGTAACCTTCCAGGCCTCATTGTATGCTGCATATACAGAGGCTGCTATGAAACGCTTATGACGCTGTTTGCGTGGTCCCAGTATGAAATCACGCAAGTCAGCACCATCAGTAAGTAAAGTTAGGTGTTGCTTAATTTCAGGCAGTGTGGAAGTTTGTAGCCATTGAAGGCATAATTTGCCCACACTGTAGGTTGTTATTATCCCTGGGTGATGTCTTTGAGGATATCTAGGGTCTGGCCTGTTCATTTTGAAACCCTGTGTTTTATTCAGGAATCTATCTTGACAGTTATTTGTATCTGTGGGCCAGATCAACCATTGTTTCCAATCAGGATGTGTTCTGTTTTGGTTAAGTATATGGTTTATGTCTATATCAGAGTTATTGCTAAACATTGTTGGCTTTGGAATAGACAGGTTATTTAAATCTTTGATTTTGGCTAAGCCAAGACAGGTGGTTTGTTGAACAGTGTCATTTAAAAATATCATTTGTTCTGGGATCATGCAGGCTCTAAACAAAGCTTCTATACCCTGTACTTGCCATTCTTTTGTACCCCAAACACTTTTCAAATCAACATTTTTGTCCCAATAATCGAATCCAAAAGTATTCATTTTTTCAAAGAATGAATCAGAATAAATCAATTTTGTGTTGGTTATCATGGTTTTCATCCCTGTCTTGTTTGACAATTTATAATAAAATGTTTCAGCATTACTAGTGTTAAAACCTTGAAAGTATGAATATTTGTCATAAACGGTTCTAGAGCTCCCTTTTGGAGGTGTAGCACAATGTTCCCATTGATTATAATTTGAAACATTTCTAGGTTGTGCAGATTTATGCAAGAAATGGTTACCATAGTGGTTATAGCAATACATACTATCATAATTTGTAGAACCTTGCAAATAATCATGTTTTGTAAATTTAGCAGACATTACTAAGTCAGACATCATATTGTTTATACTTTCAAAGTCCCAATCATCAGCAAATGAGTTTGGTTTTGCAAAGTCACTCAAAGAGATCTTAATTTGGTGTGGATATTTCAGGATCTCGACCGGACCATAAATTTCATAGTCAGTGTTGTCCCAGGCTACCCCACCAGGTATTGGAATTGCTGTGAAGTTGGCTGAAGAAAGTTCTGAAGAAAGTTCTCTTTTCTCGACGTGTGAAGATGTGTGTGGTTTGAGGACCAAGTTGATGTTCTGACTTGCTGTGTCCATTTTAGCATATTTTCCCTCAATGAAGCGTCCCAAGGTAAATACCATGATGAGCCAAAGTATGAGGATAAATGCACCAAAACCCACCCAAAATTCAATCCATGGAGAAATCAGATATGTTTCTTTTAGTTATTTCAAAAGTTCCTTCGCTTTGTCTTTAAAGGATTTTGATGATGGCTGTGTCTTTTGTTCGCTGAAACCGTCAGAGGAATCATCGAAGTTGATGAAGTAACCGGATGCAGTTCTGTCAATTGTTCCAATTGGTTCAGGATTTTTGTTTCTTGCATTTTCACTTGGTACTTCTGTATAGATTGGTGTGTCTCTGCTAAATGTCTTTATTTGGGTTTTCAGAGGTCTTAGTTCTATTGCATTGTTGCATAGTCCTTGTTGTTCTTCTGTAGGCGTTTCGAATGTGATGAGCCTCTTTGTTAGGACCTCTGTACTGGTAGCAAACCTTGGTGTTCTGCTACTTATTGGGAGTCCACTTGGCCTACTGTTTGTTATCGGCCACATGTTGTGGTTTTACCAGGTCGATGGATACAACTCGGTTCTCCTTTTTTCCAGCAAGTGGCGGTAGTACAACTGATCTTGTCCTGTTGACAGACAATACAGGAACTGCTTTTCTGTAAGAAGGCCCAAATTCCTTCTTTACCGCGATCTTCTCCCTGACTAGATCCCCGACTTTTGGAATCCAGACAGGTCTTGCTGGGACAGGTGGTGAATCTTCAGTGGTCGTTGGCTGTTCTTTCAACTGTATGTTGCTCAGGTCTTTTCTTGTTTTGTTTAAGTCCTGCAAAATAGCCAAACGGTCTTTGACATCAAAGCTTTTTTCTGTTACCACTGAAGTCTGACTATCAAGGTCAGAGATCTACATCCTAGTTCCGAATAATAATTCGTACGGACTGAATCCCTTCAGAGAATTTCTTGGCAAGTTATTTAGACTACGTTGGACACTTATTAGATGTTTGACCCACCCAGCTCCCGAACCTAATATCCTTTCTATTATAGATTGCTTTCTGTCTTGGTTTTTTCTTTACACCATCCCATACCCTCAGGAAGGAAGTGAGAAGATTCCCGCTGGGCTGTGCTCATTTGGCCATTCTTTCCCCCCCCCCAGGCTGGATTGCCTGAGAAAAAGAAAAAATTGGTCGAACGTAGCATGCTCTTAGCGTATATGCCATTTAGACTCGCAAATCTTGTATAACAGTCCGGACGTCAGCCGAGTGCTGTGGATCTACATTATAAGTGGGAACTAGCCTGTATATGTTAATCGCAAGCCATTCTTTTTAGTGGTGATGTTATCTGCCCTGATACGACGAGGTATTAAACTGCTTCTCTCCCCACTGCGATCTCTGTTGCAGTTTGGGCAGTTTTTTACAAACATGGTGTAGTGCAGGCTCATGCCTGGCCACCAGTACCGTGATTGTAATTCTTCCAGAGAATCTTTTAATTTAAGGTGTCTGAGACCCTCGCCCATGTGTGCGTCTGCGATTAACAAGTTTCTCCTGTCCATGTTTGGAATCACTCTATCCCCCACTCCAGGGATTCGAGCAAAAGGAATGGAGTTTGCATCTATGATGTATGTGTAATTGAGTGGATAGTTGATCGGTAACGCCGAGCAGTCGCCTTTTGATGACGTTTTTACTGCCAGCAATGTTTCGCCGTCAATGTATTTTAATGTACGCTTTTTTCGATCTACGGGAGCCGGTTTACTGGCTGCCGCTGCGGCTGTTTCAGCCAATGAATTCCCTACAACGTGAACGCCATCACGCTGGTGACTCAGTGAGTGTGTCACGTGAGTCTTTGGTAGTTCTTTTTTCAAAGGAGCTACCTGTTCCCAGAGCAGTCTCTGCTTTATTGGTGCATCCGTGTCATCTTTGTAATCGTTCTGAATCCAGGTCTGCAAATCCTTGTTATATGCTTTGACGCAGAAATATGAATCTGACACTATAAGTGTCGGGAATTCGCGATCCGCATTATCTAGCGCCATTTTCAAAGCTAATATTTCAGTTTGTAGTTCTGAATTAGTTTCTACTGAGTGTGATTTTGTTAATAGAGGTCTTAGTTTACCTCCGTGCCACACTTCTTTTGTAATCTCACATGTGGGATTGTATGCATGTTCTCCCCAAACGGAGGGTTGAGCATGTCCGTCTGTATAGATTACACAGGCGTAATGTCGTAGAGGCAGAATGTCGATTGGCAGAGGATACGTTTTTTCATATTTTAGATTTTTTAATTCTTCTAGTTCTGGATCAAAGAAGTAATATACTTTGTCCGTTGTGATTGAATTTACCCATTGTAACCATTCTGGATCCAATGTTGTTGTTGGTAAATTACACGGTGTTGTTAATGCCTCAAAGGCTGATTCTGCTGTTCTGACTGTGATATGTCTACCGTCAGCTATGTCTTGTTCTCTAGCTATTGCGGTTTGAACTGCTTGAACAATTTTTCCTTTGTTGTTGAATCTCTGTTCAGCTTTTGTGTACAAATGTGATTTGAATGCAATTGGTACCTTTTCTCCCTCATTAGAGGTCAGGTATGTGAATCCGCATCTCCCTGGGATGACTCGGATCACAAGGTTGCGTGTATTATCACGGGTTTCTAATTTTGTTTTAATTAGCATGTCTGTTTGTAAGGATCTCAAAATTTCTGTGTGTGCTTGAGTCCAACTGGATCTTTTAAAGTCTGGTTTAATTAGATCATAAAGGGGTTTGACCCTTTCTGCGTAATTTGCAATATATGTTCTTCCGAAATTTAGGAAGCCTAGAATTGACTGTAGGTTTTTTAGTGTTTTAGGAGCTTGGATTACGGCACATTTCTCTAGGAAATTGTCTGCCAGGCTTTTGCCTTCACTTGATAGCTCATATCCTAAGAATAGGACCGTCAGATGGGCAATTCTGGACTTTTTGAAGTTGAATTTGTAACCCTCTGCAGCGAAACCAAGTATTATGGTGTTCACTCTTTTCAAGTGAGTCTCCAAGTCATCATCTGTTAAGTAAATGTCATCGACATAAGATAATGCTTCATCATCATATAGTTGTAGTAATTCTGTTACTCTCGCTGAGAATACCCCCGGGCTGTTCTTGTACCCCTGGGCTAACCGACAGAATTGTTTTTGAGTGCCATTTACTGAGAATGCAGTTAAATATCTGCTCTCTGGTGCTATGTTTTGACAAAAGAATCCGTTGGAGATGTCCAAGGTTGTTTTGTATTTTTTGCGCACTATGTTATTCATTAGTGCAGCACTGTGTGAGTTTTGCACTGCAAACGTTTTGCAACATGTGTTAAGGTGTCGGTAATCCAAAACTAGACGGTACGAATTGTCTGGTTTGGAGACCGGAAACAAAGGATTGTTCATTTGTGAGGTGCAAGTTTCAATCACCCCCTGGTATTCTAGCTGATCTAGTATTTCATTTACTTGTTTTTTAGCTTCTTGCTTAATTGGGTACTGCCTTTGTGCAGTAGGTTGTGATTTTAACTGGATTTTGTGAGGAGGAGAATCCTCATCCCATCCTACATGATTTTTATATAAAGCAGGTGCTAAGGCCACTGCCCACTTTCTAGCAAGTGTATATTTTTTATGAATCGGTATTTGATTCGAGAAGGCAGGCATAATTACTTCTTCGCCATGAGGGCACTCCCTGACAAACTCTGGTGGCCAGTCTTTTTCAGCTAGAAGGATGTCATAGCCTTTGGATAGGTTATCCCAAAATAGTCCCCTTATTTTCCTAGTCTTATCTCCCTCTATACGTAATGTTATCTCGTATATTTTGTGGGGCTTGCTAACTCTGGTATCTGCAGTTTCCACTTGAAGGTATTCATTCGTGTCCACTGTCTCCAGATGATCCATAAGGACTTTGCGAGCTATGCTCACCTCTGCTGCGCTGTCTAGCATTGTCTGAGCCCATTCTCCGTTTTTCAGTTGTGTCCTCAGTATTCTCGGCATTGTTAACTACCTTGATACTGGCTACCTTTTTTTTTGGAAATTGTGATTTCTTTTTCAGTTGAGCAGGTTCCTTGTCTTTGGACTTGGCGTGCTCTTCTGATCGTCCTCTTCTTTCCGATTTCTGCGAGGAATTCTGAAAAGATTGAGAGGGACGTGTATCAATGTCTTGATATCTATCAGGTTTTTTAATATTATCCCTATTTCTAAGGTTATATCTATTCCCAGAGGGTTCACTCTGAGGTGACCTTTGTCTCGGGTTTGGAGATTTCTCTCTTCGCCTAGGAGACCTTCCTCTGGACTGGAATTTCTTTTCTTTTGGATTGGATTGTTTGTTTCCATCCCAGTTCTTTTTTGGTGAATTATTATTATTATTAAAAAACATTTTTTCTGGACTTGTAGTCAGTTGCGGTTTTACTGGTATTCCACCTAGACTATCTCTGCCTAGTTCTTCATAGGATTTTTCTATGATTCTGGCAATTTCAGCTGGTTGGTCTGCTATATCTGTCTCTTTTAACCTCTGGCGGATCGCCACGTTTGCTGCTTCACCCTTTATGTTGGCTAGTAATATAGCCGAGACCTGCTTGAAGTCTTTTAGTAATTTCATACCAAGAGTTAAAGCAGGTTCTGGACCATATTCATCTTGAATTTGTTTTAGCACATCTGGTATTACCGAAATGGATGGAACACCGTGCGTTTTTGTGTAGATGGAAGCAAAGACTGTACCCCAAGTGTCACAGTCCTCAATGTGTGGTGCGATTCCCATTGGGAGACATATAGTCAGAATCCTGTGTTTTTCTAATGGGGTGGTGTCAGGAAACACCGCCTCTATTTGGGTAATTTTCTGTGCCAACCAGAATGGTATCTGTTCCCGTTTAGCTGGAACTTTACCTAGGCAGGATTGGATGTTCTGTGGTGTAATTTTATTTGTGTTCCCCTGGTGAGGGGTCAGCTGTGGAAGTTTAATCGCTGGCTGAATTGTTGAAGTCCGAGCCTTGTAATGTGATTGTTATGTTTTAGGGCGCCATCAAATAAGAGCAAATGCTCTTGGAATTTGAGTGGTACTTCCACCTCCTCGAAAGGAGTGTACTCATTAGGAGGTTCCTCTACTTTGTAATAGTGGAAGTACTTTGTTATAGTATTAGCTGCTGGAAAATGTATCCATGTATAGTATACCTCTGTCTGCCGATATTCGTGTGCCTCGATTACGAATATGACTGTGCCACCTCTAGGTGTCAGTCCATTTTCTATAAGTTTTAAGGTTATAGATCTCCTTTTGGCGACCGGAATGAGTATTATATCCGCGTCTGCTGCTTGCATGGTAGCATCAGCATCTGCTATTTCAGTAGCTAATCTAGTAACCTCTCGTTCTTCATCGCTGTCCATTTTGCTGACAGGATGGTATTATGTTTATTTGCAGATCAGGTTTCTTTATGGAAACAGAGATTAGGTGCACAATATTTTGGAACTGTTTTATCCTTCAACGTTGACTAGACCAAGAACCATACATAGGAGTTCCCTCCTGCGAGGTTTTGGAGGATATTATAACCTTTCACCCACTCCAGACGTCTTTGGAGTATTTGGGAAAAGGGGTCTGAGTGAGAAAGCACGACTGAGTTACTCTAAATGTCTTACGTTAGTTTTATCGCCCTTTCCAAACACGTTGGGCGCCATGTAGTGTAGCTCCTATTTTCCCAATAGGCTCTGCGCATTGGAATAGTACCTACAGCAGTAAAGGCCTAGGCCAGACGTTAACTAGGTCTACTACTGTCGATACTAGACTTAATTTTTGGGTTTGCCAGCTAAGCTCAGAGTTCGCTAGAAACTTTCTCAAATGTTCAAGGAAGGATTAACTTCCCTGATTAGACAAGAAGGGATTTAGTTTCTGACAACCATAGAACATGACAACTTTGCTCTCCCCTAATCAAGAGTCAATCTCAAGAGTCGTGTGAGCACAAGGCAATTATTTTACTCAGTCAGTACGTGCATTCTTAGTCTCATCAGAATGTAGAGAAAAGGAAGAGACGGGCGTGTTCAATAAAAGATGTTATTTATTGATCAGTCTCTTTTCTCGTACAAGAGAAATGGATCGATATTATTGCGATACTTATAGTTAAGTAAAGTGCATACATTAGAAGCAATAGTATAAAATAATACTGTAAAAACATTGATATGGTTTCTGAGCCATATGATGTTTAAAATGATTAAAATATATTTACATACACATATACATTTGACTAAACGTACTCAACTGGTGTTTCTAAATACGCCTACCCCGTGTACCTGACCTAAGTCTAATGCGTGGGCGGGAATAGAAAGTTACAGTTTAAGTTAAGTTTGTTTTTGCCAAGTGAATAACTAAAGAATTCTCTAGGAGGGGTTATTCAGTTCTGTACCTGGAATTTAGGATGAATGAGGAATGGTATCTCTTTCTCTGCTCTCGATATTCCAGGCTGCCTGCGAGGGCTGCCCAGAAGCGCCGGTGCTGGGTCTCTCGGCTTGAGATAGCAGCGCGTCTCTCAGCGCGTCAGGAAGGCGGGGCTGCTGCCTGCGGGGTCTGCTTCGGCTCTCTGCTTCGGCAAGTATGGCTGCTCCGTCTTGTCACCACGCGTGTGTTTTGCATAGGGCAAGGTCGGCAATATTTATACCTTAAAGGTGCCGGGATTGACGTAAGGATGGACATAGGTACGTCAATAAAGATGTCATACGACTTGCTCGTTAGCACATTCTTTACTAAAGTTCTCTGTGAAATCAAAACAATGGCCGCACGGATTATCCAGGTTGTCATAGGTTTGATTTGTTATGAGAACGTCGTATGCCTTATCAGGGGCTGGAGGAATATCGCTTGTCTAATTAGATCTCAAGCGTTATGACCTAATCAGATAACACGTTCCTGTGCCGTAGTGTGACTGCGTCAGATAACGGTATCTGCATCATGGGGGATTTCTTGCCTCATGGGCTGACTGTTAGTTAACTAGCTAGTAAGTTTAACCAGAATAGGGTCAGGAATAGGGGGATCGATTCAGAACCTATAGAAATACACGACACCCACTCCACGCTAACTATGGTCATATCTACTAATCTATGCATAGTATAACATAGTACAACATACTATAGAGTATAGTGTATACCTTACCACCCCAAAATACATAAATGCATTTTGAAATTTTCAAATATACTGAAAAATTGCAGTCATATAGTATGCACTTAAGCTATGAATTAAATGCAAAAGTAAACACGCATTGTTATGCATTATTGCTTGTTGGTATATGAGAAATACACATGAAATGGCTCTTAATATGGCTATACAGAAAAAAAGTCGAAACCATTTCATCACATAAAATCTATTGTGAACATACCAGTGGGCAGCTAAAGTCTATATAAAGTCTATAAAGTATCTAAAAAAATAGAAATCTTAGTTCTCTAGGAATAGTTTCTTACTTTAAGCAGAAGATCAGTGTCCCGGGAAAAAATATATAGAAAAATATTTTAGGGGCTTGCTGAAAAAAGTTGCTGTCCGTGAACTGGATTGTAATTGTTCATGTGACTTTATTTTTAAAGTTGAAGGCCGAATTCAGGGAACGCCGTGTGCGAGTTTACTCAAAAGTCTCTATTTCTGTTCCGGAGAGAACATCATATCATTCAGGCTTTCGAAAAAACTGTCAACAGCTTCATGGGAAAGTTCCTCTAAGTCGGAAATAGGGGTAACCATGCATTCGTGCGCATGATTGTCTCCATTGACATTCTGATTTGCATTGCTGACAGAAGGTCGTACCTGTTCGATGCTGCTTTCATCTTGAACTTGAACTTCACTACTCTTCAATCGCAGTGGTGAAGATTCCAGGAATGCCGTCATCAGAATTGGCAGCCTTTGAGGGCAGCACAGTGCGTGAACCTTGGTAGGAACCAACAGTGTATCTGCATCCACCGGCGCATCCGATTGTAGCGTCAGACAGGTGTCTAACACGCATTCTTCTCCGCATAGCAGACACCTTAGTACAGGTAAAACACACCTTTGCCACATTGGTCGAAATGATAGAAACCAAGTCATGTTTAGGTCTCTAAGCCGGGAGAGTCCCAGGATTTTTGATATCCGGTCCCGGTATCCAATGGCTAGGATCGTATCTTCCATTGTCGTGAGATTTTGTTCTGTGACATGGGTTGCCATAACGAAAAATAAGGACTAGGAATAGGATTCCTGCAATTAGTCCTAGGATCAGGGGAAGTCCGCCAAAAATCGAATGGACGAAATCTGGAAAAATACCCAGTATGGCTTTGAATGGTGTTAATGCCATCGAAAATACTGTCTTAAATACCTTTGAGACCCCAGTGGTATCAGAAATATTTAAGATTTCGCTCAGGATTTCCGCGAAATGTACGGGGGAATTGGTTGATAATAATGTATGTATCTCTGCAGTCGTCCTTGCGACTTGTAGATCATACGTTTCTTTAGATGACGTGAGCCTTGTAGGCGTCTGAAGAAGCACTGTTTTCATTCTGCTTAAAGTGTCTATTCGAATAGAAGTAATTTTCAGACCGGGCCATGCCCTTGCCTCCCTGTCTGGAAAGGAGCTGGGGAACAAAGAACGTCCACAGCACTTGACCTTCGCCGTCGTAGTGACGAGATAAGGAGTCCCGGGCATAAGACTACAGCATCTGCGGTCTACAATAAGAATGTAACTCCCATTATAGAGTCTTTGAAAGAATGGTTCTATTTCAGTTGCAGGTGCGCCTTGCTGGTGACATGAAAGGTTGTATGAATTCCCTTCACAGGCTCCGTGCAAACTAATACCGTTACACAGAAGCGTGCCGCTTAGTGACATAGCACAATTGTTGCCACTAAGAAACACTTTCTGTCCTTTGTTACTGACACATGCATGTGAATAGGGCAGGTTCCAAGTTGTTTTAAGGTACCCCTTTCCCAATTTCTCGTACATGCCAGCCTGTATATATTTTTGGCAGTATTGAAACCTGAAGGTTGAGATTGGAATATTTATGATTCCGTGGATTATCCATTCACTGACAGGTCGTTCTGACATTGTCATTGGTAATCTTTCTAGTTTTTCAATGCTCAAGATTGTATAATCAGCACCCTTCTGCGCCATACCGATTTGTCTATCAGTAAGGTTAAAGATTTGGAATAGTGACGTTGTGTTGATTAAACGCCAAGGCACGTAGCCTGAACGCAGATTTTGTAACGTCCAGCCAAGCTGTACAATAGAACGCAATTGTGACTGACCATGTTGTAATAACAGTAAGTCTTGCGATAATATATCGATTGCTGAAGACACAATGCTGTCCAATGAAAAAATTCTGGAGGACAGAGTCATTAACCCATTATCCACTACAGAAAGTGATTTTTCCAAATTAATACGGTCAATTTCCCATATTCTTTCTGCTGTCTCAATTTGAGTAACCTTCCAGGCCTCATTGTATGCTGCATATACAGAGGCTGCTATGAAACGCTTATGACGCTGTTTGCGTGGTCCCAGTATGAAATCACGCAAGTCAGCACCATCAGTAAGTAAAGTTAGGTGTTGCTTAATTTCAGGCAGTGTGGAAGTTTGTAGCCATTGAAGGCATAATTTGCCCACACTGTAGGTTGTTATTATCCCTGGGTGATGTCTTTGAGGATATCTAGGGTCTGGCCTGTTCATTTTGAAACCCTGTGTTTTATTCAGGAATCTATCTTGACAGTTATTTGTATCTGTGGGCCAGATCAACCATTGTTTCCAATCAGGATGTGTTCTGTTTTGGTTAAGTATATGGTTTATGTCTATATCAGAGTTATTGCTAAACATTGTTGGCTTTGGAATAGACAGGTTATTTAAATCTTTGATTTTGGCTAAGCCAAGACAGGTGGTTTGTTGAACAGTGTCATTTAAAAATATCATTTGTTCTGGGATCATGCAGGCTCTAAACAAAGCTTCTATACCCTGTACTTGCCATTCTTTTGTACCCCAAACACTTTTCAAATCAACATTTTTGTCCCAATAATCGAATCCAAAAGTATTCATTTTTTCAAAGAATGAATCAGAATAAATCAATTTTGTGTTGGTTATCATGGTTTTCATCCCTGTCTTGTTTGACAATTTATAATAAAATGTTTCAGCATTACTAGTGTTAAAACCTTGAAAGTATGAATATTTGTCATAAACGGTTCTAGAGCTCCCTTTTGGAGGTGTAGCACAATGTTCCCATTGATTATAATTTGAAACATTTCTAGGTTGTGCAGATTTATGCAAGAAATGGTTACCATAGTGGTTATAGCAATACATACTATCATAATTTGTAGAACCTTGCAAATAATCATGTTTTGTAAATTTAGCAGACATTACTAAGTCAGACATCATATTGTTTATACTTTCAAAGTCCCAATCATCAGCAAATGAGTTTGGTTTTGCAAAGTCACTCAAAGAGATCTTAATTTGGTGTGGATATTTCAGGATCTCGACCGGACCATAAATTTCATAGTCAGTGTTGTCCCAGGCTACCCCACCAGGTATTGGAATTGCTGTGAAGTTGGCTGAAGAAAGTTCTGAAGAAAGTTCTCTTTTCTCGACGTGTGAAGATGTGTGTGGTTTGAGGACCAAGTTGATGTTCTGACTTGCTGTGTCCATTTTAGCATATTTTCCCTCAATGAAGCGTCCCAAGGTAAATACCATGATGAGCCAAAGTATGAGGATAAATGCACCAAAACCCACCCAAAATTCAATCCATGGAGAAATCAGATATGTTTCTTTTAGTTATTTCAAAAGTTCCTTCGCTTTGTCTTTAAAGGATTTTGATGATGGCTGTGTCTTTTGTTCGCTGAAACCGTCAGAGGAATCATCGAAGTTGATGAAGTAACCGGATGCAGTTCTGTCAATTGTTCCAATTGGTTCAGGATTTTTGTTTCTTGCATTTTCACTTGGTACTTCTGTATAGATTGGTGTGTCTCTGCTAAATGTCTTTATTTGGGTTTTCAGAGGTCTTAGTTCTATTGCATTGTTGCATAGTCCTTGTTGTTCTTCTGTAGGCGTTTCGAATGTGATGAGCCTCTTTGTTAGGACCTCTGTACTGGTAGCAAACCTTGGTGTTCTGCTACTTATTGGGAGTCCACTTGGCCTACTGTTTGTTATCGGCCACATGTTGTGGTTTTACCAGGTCGATGGATACAACTCGGTTCTCCTTTTTTCCAGCAAGTGGCGGTAGTACAACTGATCTTGTCCTGTTGACAGACAATACAGGAACTGCTTTTCTGTAAGAAGGCCCAAATTCCTTCTTTACCGCGATCTTCTCCCTGACTAGATCCCCGACTTTTGGAATCCAGACAGGTCTTGCTGGGACAGGTGGTGAATCTTCAGTGGTCGTTGGCTGTTCTTTCAACTGTATGTTGCTCAGGTCTTTTCTTGTTTTGTTTAAGTCCTGCAAAATAGCCAAACGGTCTTTGACATCAAAGCTTTTTTCTGTTACCACTGAAGTCTGACTATCAAGGTCAGAGATCTACATCCTAGTTCCGAATAATAATTCGTACGGACTGAATCCCTTCAGAGAATTTCTTGGCAAGTTATTTAGACTACGTTGGACACTTATTAGATGTTTGACCCACCCAGCTCCCGAACCTAATATCCTTTCTATTATAGATTGCTTTCTGTCTTGGTTTTTTCTTTACACCATCCCATACCCTCAGGAAGGAAGTGAGAAGATTCCCGCTGGGCTGTGCTCATTTGGCCATTCTTTCCCCCCCCCCAGGCTGGATTGCCTGAGAAAAAGAAAAAATTGGTCGAACGTAGCATGCTCTTAGCGTATATGCCATTTAGACTCGCAAATCTTGTATAACAGTCCGGACGTCAGCCGAGTGCTGTGGATCTACATTATAAGTGGGAACTAGCCTGTATATGTTAATCGCAAGCCATTCTTTTTAGTGGTGATGTTATCTGCCCTGATACGACGAGGTATTAAACTGCTTCTCTCCCCACTGCGATCTCTGTTGCAGTTTGGGCAGTTTTTTACAAACATGGTGTAGTGCAGGCTCATGCCTGGCCACCAGTACCGTGATTGTAATTCTTCCAGAGAATCTTTTAATTTAAGGTGTCTGAGACCCTCGCCCATGTGTGCGTCTGCGATTAACAAGTTTCTCCTGTCCATGTTTGGAATCACTCTATCCCCCACTCCAGGGATTCGAGCAAAAGGAATGGAGTTTGCATCTATGATGTATGTGTAATTGAGTGGATAGTTGATCGGTAACGCCGAGCAGTCGCCTTTTGATGACGTTTTTACTGCCAGCAATGTTTCGCCGTCAATGTATTTTAATGTACGCTTTTTTCGATCTACGGGAGCCGGTTTACTGGCTGCCGCTGCGGCTGTTTCAGCCAATGAATTCCCTACAACGTGAACGCCATCACGCTGGTGACTCAGTGAGTGTGTCACGTGAGTCTTTGGTAGTTCTTTTTTCAAAGGAGCTACCTGTTCCCAGAGCAGTCTCTGCTTTATTGGTGCATCCGTGTCATCTTTGTAATCGTTCTGAATCCAGGTCTGCAAATCCTTGTTATATGCTTTGACGCAGAAATATGAATCTGACACTATAAGTGTCGGGAATTCGCGATCCGCATTATCTAGCGCCATTTTCAAAGCTAATATTTCAGTTTGTAGTTCTGAATTAGTTTCTACTGAGTGTGATTTTGTTAATAGAGGTCTTAGTTTACCTCCGTGCCACACTTCTTTTGTAATCTCACATGTGGGATTGTATGCATGTTCTCCCCAAACGGAGGGTTGAGCATGTCCGTCTGTATAGATTACACAGGCGTAATGTCGTAGAGGCAGAATGTCGATTGGCAGAGGATACGTTTTTTCATATTTTAGATTTTTTAATTCTTCTAGTTCTGGATCAAAGAAGTAATATACTTTGTCCGTTGTGATTGAATTTACCCATTGTAACCATTCTGGATCCAATGTTGTTGTTGGTAAATTACACGGTGTTGTTAATGCCTCAAAGGCTGATTCTGCTGTTCTGACTGTGATATGTCTACCGTCAGCTATGTCTTGTTCTCTAGCTATTGCGGTTTGAACTGCTTGAACAATTTTTCCTTTGTTGTTGAATCTCTGTTCAGCTTTTGTGTACAAATGTGATTTGAATGCAATTGGTACCTTTTCTCCCTCATTAGAGGTCAGGTATGTGAATCCGCATCTCCCTGGGATGACTCGGATCACAAGGTTGCGTGTATTATCACGGGTTTCTAATTTTGTTTTAATTAGCATGTCTGTTTGTAAGGATCTCAAAATTTCTGTGTGTGCTTGAGTCCAACTGGATCTTTTAAAGTCTGGTTTAATTAGATCATAAAGGGGTTTGACCCTTTCTGCGTAATTTGCAATATATGTTCTTCCGAAATTTAGGAAGCCTAGAAT
Source organism: Lissotriton helveticus (assembly GCF_964261635.1). Lineage (NCBI taxonomy): Eukaryota > Metazoa > Chordata > Amphibia > Caudata > Salamandridae > Lissotriton > Lissotriton helveticus. The sequence goes on from NC_136057.1 coordinate 155,639,587, forward strand.
TGACTGTAGGTTTTTTAGTGTTTTAGGAGCTTGGATTACGGCACATTTCTCTAGGAAATTGTCTGCCAGGCTTTTGCCTTCACTTGATAGCTCATATCCTAAGAATAGGACCGTCAGATGGGCAATTCTGGACTTTTTGAAGTTGAATTTGTAACCCTCTGCAGCGAAACCAAGTATTATGGTGTTCACTCTTTTCAAGTGAGTCTCCAAGTCATCATCTGTTAAGTAAATGTCATCGACATAAGATAATGCTTCATCATCATATAGTTGTAGTAATTCTGTTACTCTCGCTGAGAATACCCCCGGGCTGTTCTTGTACCCCTGGGCTAACCGACAGAATTGTTTTTGAGTGCCATTTACTGAGAATGCAGTTAAATATCTGCTCTCTGGTGCTATGTTTTGACAAAAGAATCCGTTGGAGATGTCCAAGGTTGTTTTGTATTTTTTGCGCACTATGTTATTCATTAGTGCAGCACTGTGTGAGTTTTGCACTGCAAACGTTTTGCAACATGTGTTAAGGTGTCGGTAATCCAAAACTAGACGGTACGAATTGTCTGGTTTGGAGACCGGAAACAAAGGATTGTTCATTTGTGAGGTGCAAGTTTCAATCACCCCCTGGTATTCTAGCTGATCTAGTATTTCATTTACTTGTTTTTTAGCTTCTTGCTTAATTGGGTACTGCCTTTGTGCAGTAGGTTGTGATTTTAACTGGATTTTGTGAGGAGGAGAATCCTCATCCCATCCTACATGATTTTTATATAAAGCAGGTGCTAAGGCCACTGCCCACTTTCTAGCAAGTGTATATTTTTTATGAATCGGTATTTGATTCGAGAAGGCAGGCATAATTACTTCTTCGCCATGAGGGCACTCCCTGACAAACTCTGGTGGCCAGTCTTTTTCAGCTAGAAGGATGTCATAGCCTTTGGATAGGTTATCCCAAAATAGTCCCCTTATTTTCCTAGTCTTATCTCCCTCTATACGTAATGTTATCTCGTATATTTTGTGGGGCTTGCTAACTCTGGTATCTGCAGTTTCCACTTGAAGGTATTCATTCGTGTCCACTGTCTCCAGATGATCCATAAGGACTTTGCGAGCTATGCTCACCTCTGCTGCGCTGTCTAGCATTGTCTGAGCCCATTCTCCGTTTTTCAGTTGTGTCCTCAGTATTCTCGGCATTGTTAACTACCTTGATACTGGCTACCTTTTTTTTTGGAAATTGTGATTTCTTTTTCAGTTGAGCAGGTTCCTTGTCTTTGGACTTGGCGTGCTCTTCTGATCGTCCTCTTCTTTCCGATTTCTGCGAGGAATTCTGAAAAGATTGAGAGGGACGTGTATCAATGTCTTGATATCTATCAGGTTTTTTAATATTATCCCTATTTCTAAGGTTATATCTATTCCCAGAGGGTTCACTCTGAGGTGACCTTTGTCTCGGGTTTGGAGATTTCTCTCTTCGCCTAGGAGACCTTCCTCTGGACTGGAATTTCTTTTCTTTTGGATTGGATTGTTTGTTTCCATCCCAGTTCTTTTTTGGTGAATTATTATTATTATTAAAAAACATTTTTTCTGGACTTGTAGTCAGTTGCGGTTTTACTGGTATTCCACCTAGACTATCTCTGCCTAGTTCTTCATAGGATTTTTCTATGATTCTGGCAATTTCAGCTGGTTGGTCTGCTATATCTGTCTCTTTTAACCTCTGGCGGATCGCCACGTTTGCTGCTTCACCCTTTATGTTGGCTAGTAATATAGCCGAGACCTGCTTGAAGTCTTTTAGTAATTTCATACCAAGAGTTAAAGCAGGTTCTGGACCATATTCATCTTGAATTTGTTTTAGCACATCTGGTATTACCGAAATGGATGGAACACCGTGCGTTTTTGTGTAGATGGAAGCAAAGACTGTACCCCAAGTGTCACAGTCCTCAATGTGTGGTGCGATTCCCATTGGGAGACATATAGTCAGAATCCTGTGTTTTTCTAATGGGGTGGTGTCAGGAAACACCGCCTCTATTTGGGTAATTTTCTGTGCCAACCAGAATGGTATCTGTTCCCGTTTAGCTGGAACTTTACCTAGGCAGGATTGGATGTTCTGTGGTGTAATTTTATTTGTGTTCCCCTGGTGAGGGGTCAGCTGTGGAAGTTTAATCGCTGGCTGAATTGTTGAAGTCCGAGCCTTGTAATGTGATTGTTATGTTTTAGGGCGCCATCAAATAAGAGCAAATGCTCTTGGAATTTGAGTGGTACTTCCACCTCCTCGAAAGGAGTGTACTCATTAGGAGGTTCCTCTACTTTGTAATAGTGGAAGTACTTTGTTATAGTATTAGCTGCTGGAAAATGTATCCATGTATAGTATACCTCTGTCTGCCGATATTCGTGTGCCTCGATTACGAATATGACTGTGCCACCTCTAGGTGTCAGTCCATTTTCTATAAGTTTTAAGGTTATAGATCTCCTTTTGGCGACCGGAATGAGTATTATATCCGCGTCTGCTGCTTGCATGGTAGCATCAGCATCTGCTATTTCAGTAGCTAATCTAGTAACCTCTCGTTCTTCATCGCTGTCCATTTTGCTGACAGGATGGTATTATGTTTATTTGCAGATCAGGTTTCTTTATGGAAACAGAGATTAGGTGCACAATATTTTGGAACTGTTTTATCCTTCAACGTTGACTAGACCAAGAACCATACATAGGAGTTCCCTCCTGCGAGGTTTTGGAGGATATTATAACCTTTCACCCACTCCAGACGTCTTTGGAGTATTTGGGAAAAGGGGTCTGAGTGAGAAAGCACGACTGAGTTACTCTAAATGTCTTACGTTAGTTTTATCGCCCTTTCCAAACACGTTGGGCGCCATGTAGTGTAGCTCCTATTTTCCCAATAGGCTCTGCGCATTGGAATAGTACCTACAGCAGTAAAGGCCTAGGCCAGACGTTAACTAGGTCTACTACTGTCGATACTAGACTTAATTTTTGGGTTTGCCAGCTAAGCTCAGAGTTCGCTAGAAACTTTCTCAAATGTTCAAGGAAGGATTAACTTCCCTGATTAGACAAGAAGGGATTTAGTTTCTGACAACCATAGAACATGACAACTTTGCTCTCCCCTAATCAAGAGTCAATCTCAAGAGTCGTGTGAGCACAAGGCAATTATTTTACTCAGTCAGTACGTGCATTCTTAGTCTCATCAGAATGTAGAGAAAAGGAAGAGACGGGCGTGTTCAATAAAAGATGTTATTTATTGATCAGTCTCTTTTCTCGTACAAGAGAAATGGATCGATATTATTGCGATACTTATAGTTAAGTAAAGTGCATACATTAGAAGCAATAGTATAAAATAATACTGTAAAAACATTGATATGGTTTCTGAGCCATATGATGTTTAAAATGATTAAAATATATTTACATACACATATACATTTGACTAAACGTACTCAACTGGTGTTTCTAAATACGCCTACCCCGTGTACCTGACCTAAGTCTAATGCGTGGGCGGGAATAGAAAGTTACAGTTTAAGTTAAGTTTGTTTTTGCCAAGTGAATAACTAAAGAATTCTCTAGGAGGGGTTATTCAGTTCTGTACCTGGAATTTAGGATGAATGAGGAATGGTATCTCTTTCTCTGCTCTCGATATTCCAGGCTGCCTGCGAGGGCTGCCCAGAAGCGCCGGTGCTGGGTCTCTCGGCTTGAGATAGCAGCGCGTCTCTCAGCGCGTCAGGAAGGCGGGGCTGCTGCCTGCGGGGTCTGCTTCGGCTCTCTGCTTCGGCAAGTATGGCTGCTCCGTCTTGTCACCACGCGTGTGTTTTGCATAGGGCAAGGTCGGCAATATTTATACCTTAAAGGTGCCGGGATTGACGTAAGGATGGACATAGGTACGTCAATAAAGATGTCATACGACTTGCTCGTTAGCACATTCTTTACTAAAGTTCTCTGTGAAATCAAAACAATGGCCGCACGGATTATCCAGGTTGTCATAGGTTTGATTTGTTATGAGAACGTCGTATGCCTTATCAGGGGCTGGAGGAATATCGCTTGTCTAATTAGATCTCAAGCGTTATGACCTAATCAGATAACACGTTCCTGTGCCGTAGTGTGACTGCGTCAGATAACGGTATCTGCATCATGGGGGATTTCTTGCCTCATGGGCTGACTGTTAGTTAACTAGCTAGTAAGTTTAACCAGAATAGGGTCAGGAATAGGGGGATCGATTCAGAACCTATAGAAATACACGACAATATATACCGGACATCATTCTTCGTCGAGTCAACATTGAACGCTTGGCGCAACAGATATACCGGTGATTCGCACACCATTCATCAATTTTAATTATTTAATTGCAATTGTGTGATTCTTCCTTTATTTTTAGGTCTGTTATCCAGCATTTTTAGGTTGTACTTCCTACTTTCATTGGAGTAATTAATAACCTTATATTTTATTATTGATATTTGATAACCATTAATTGATTACTATGACTCAACCTAATTATAACATCAGTGCCCCACGAGCATTTGGGTTTCAGGTGCAGAACCTCCACTCAAATGGTTGGAGTGGAAACCGTATTTCTGCAATTACATTGATGCATTGGACGAAGAAGGTAAAATGTCACATGCTCAAAAAAAAGAGTTTATTGTTGCATGCTTTAGGTCCCGTTGGGTTAAAGGCATATGAGAATATGACTAAACCTTGTTTTCCTGGAGATTTAAATGTTTACGGCTTAACCTTACTTCATCTTGATACATATTTTGCACCCAAAGTCTGTATTGGTGTAACTAGATATACATTCTTTTCCAGGAAAATATTGATCATTATCTTGCTGATCTGAAAAAACTAGCACTTGATTGTAGATTTGGTGTAGTACAGGAAGAATTTATAAGAGATCAGATTGTCATGTATGCTTATAATTCTTCCATACAGGATAGATTATGGCTCAATGGTGATTCTTCTTTAGATGACATACTTGCTATTGTGCGGAAAGCAGAAATGTCAGGTAGGTGTGTAAATAATCTTAAACAGGACAAATCTGTTTCCACTACGGATATGGTAGGGAAAATGAATGTCACTGAAAAGAAAAAATGTACACCTAATTCAAAAAACTATCCTAGCACTAAATCTACTTATGCCAAACAATCTCAAGCTTCCACTAATTTTAGACCGAAGTGTTTTAGATGTAATTTTATTTTATTTTATTTTCAAGAGTTTTATATAGCGCTGGCTAGACCCGGAGGTATCAGAGCACTTTACACGTGTATCAGATCATAGTTACAGGTTACAACATAACAAAGGTTACATAGTTCTTAGAGCATGGCCACAGAGTTACTGGTAAGTTCGAGATAAACAAAAAGTACAAATAGGTAAGGGGAAAAGCAGGCAAGGTGAGAGATTCAGGGGAGAGGGGGATGGAGCGGGGGAAGTAGACAGATAGTGAGGGCGGGAAAGAGGAGGGTAAGGTGAGAGACACAGCATGAGAAGAGGAGGGGAAGGGTGATGGGTACACAAACCGGTAGACGAGTCAAGGCAAACGTCCAAAGTCCAGTAAGCTGTGAACCCAGGGGAAGTGGTATCATTTCCCTATCTCTGTTGAGAGAGGCTCCCTTTGCGCAGTGGACTCTCTCAGAGAGGTCTCTGAGACTCCAAGGCCTACATACTGGATCCTTCCCCAGAAAGGGGAGAGGGAGTGCTTTGGCAAGGGGTGCCATACCATACCTCAAGTGTGAGTGGCTCCCTAGGCGCAGTGGACTCACTCAGTGGGTTCACTGAGACTCCAGAGTATAAATATTGGATCTTTCCCCAACAAGGGGAGAAGGAGTGCTTAGTCAAAGGGCACAAAGGACAGGGGGTAGGCAGAGTAGCAGGAAAGGGAAGAGAATTCGGGGGAGAGGGGATAGGAGCTAGGGACGAGACAATGAGGAGAGACGAAAATAAGTCTGTCTAAGGACCGACTGGGTAGGTGACGACCAAGGAGGGAATCCACGGCCCATCTCCCCTATAACTAAACTAAGTAGCTCCATCGGGCGTCAGACAAAATAGTTCAGTCTCAATACATTGAGAGAGGAGGGAAGGAGAGACATAAATAGAGGGCGGATGCGGTAGGAGACTGCAGGAGAGACGAAAGGAAGTGCAAAAATGTGGTTCAACAATATATAGGAAAAAATCAAACAAGTAAACATTATATCAAACAGTCAGCAATACATTAAGGGAGGAGAGAGAGGAGCGAGAAAGTAGTGGGGGGGAGGGGAGGAGGGAAAGTGAGGTTGGCTGAACCCAAAGGTATCAGAGCATTATACATGAAGATCAACCATGTATCATACAAGAGCTACAATTATACAATACATCAAAAATAATAGGCAATACATTAGGAGAGGAGACAAAGGAGAGAGAAAAGCATTGGAGGGGGGGGGGGGGGAAAGGGAGGAAAAAGAGAAAAGACAACAAGGAGAGACAAGAGGAAGTCTGTCTGAAGACCGACTGGGTAGGTGACGACCAAGGAGGGAATCCACGTTCATCTCCCCTATAGCTAAGCCAAGTAGCTCCATCGGGCACCAGACAAAATAGTTCAGTCTCAATACTTAGAGAGAGGAGGTAAGGGGAGACATAAATGGAGGGAGGATGTGGGAAGAGACGACAGGAGAGCTGCAAGGAAGTCTGGCTAAAGACCGACTGGGTAGGTGACGTCCAGGGAGGGAGATCCCCGACCTGTCTCCCCTATAGCTAAACTAGGTAGCTCCAACGGGCATCAGAACAAAATAGCTAGATCTCAATTGACGAGGGGAAATTCGTAGATAAACAGGGTGGGGGCTAGGACAGGTGAGGGCATAAGTCATTAGCAGGAAAGTGGAGAAGAGTAGAGTGGGATATACCTAATAGAAAAGTCGTTCCAAGATGGCTGCATGTTTGACAGTGGTGATTTGGCTCAAATGCGTAGTCCTATCGCTCTTTCCATTAGCCTGTCTCTATAAATAAGGTCCTCTCTCTCTTACCGTGGGTTGCAGTTGTTAGTCCTTTGTTTCTTTTTAGTACTGTGTAGAGCGAGGTGGTCCTATGTCTTTGTTATGGCTCGGTGTGGAGAAGGAACAGCCCACTCGATGTAGTTAGTTAAGTCTGCCATTTTGAGGGGAGGATTATCTGGTATTTGCATTGTGTGATCAAAATGGTGGCTTTACCATGATTAACGGGCTCTTGATGCAGTTAATAATCCAGTGTTGGACTGAGCAGGAGAAGACGAACTAACAAAATGAGGCCAAAATAAGGGAAACATCCCAATTAACAAATAAAAACAATAAGAGATCTGTGGGTCCGGTTACTTGCAATACGCATCGATTAATGATTATTGAAACGTTGTGCAGATTAGAGCTCAGCGACCTTTTGACTAAGCAGGCACGATCTGTCCAGATTAACAATAAAACAAAAAGTAATCAGTGTAGCCGGATCCTTGCAGGACGCAACCATTTATGTGGGTTGAAATGCGATCTGTTAAATAAGCAGGCACGATGTGACCCAAATACACTGAGTGCTGCCGCCTGCACCGATCCAGGATGCAAGAAGCCGGCGCCAGGGGGGAAAGTTTTGAGCGGTGATTATGGAAAGAGGGAGGGAAAAAATATCTGTGTTTAGAAGCTGTGACCCTGCCAAGAAGATCATCAGGGGTCATGAAGCCGCGTCAGTCGTCACTCCTCATCGGCGATGAGGGAAGATGGACTCTGGTCTGGGGACTCGAGCTCCCATTGCAAGGGGAATCAAGTGACTGGGGGGAGTCGGAGTGACCAGTCCTGCACTGCACGCTCCTTCTGACATGGGTTCTCACCCCGGGACTCCCGCTCTCCCTTTCCACAGCAGCAGCTCCCCTGCGGAGACGGGACCCCCGCCTCAGCAACCCCAGACAATGCAGTGCTGCTTCCAGGGAATGCCTCCAGCGATGCGTCCTCCTCCTGGGACAACCTCATGCAAACCGGGTGAGGGTGTCCTACCGATTCCCTGCTGCACTGCCTCCAGTTACAGCGCCGACCCGGGGGCCCCAACCAGCCAGCATCGATGTGGGTTAGCTTGGTCAAGCGGAGGGTCGCCACCATCGAAGTCCTGCTCCTGAAGCGGAGAACTCCTGCCGATCGACTCAGGTACAGTTGTTTGAATCAACATATCTGTAGCAATGTAGTTCCTATGTTCCGGTGCCTGAAGCAGCAGGACTGGCGAGGGCTAAACAGGAATATTTAGACAATTTCGGTTCCCAGCCTGCAGAGCTCCGTTCTTGAGCTCCTCTCCGGTCGCCATTGTAATAGTCTGGAACATTTGGCTGATTATAAGGGTTTCCCAGCTTTGAAAGCGAAATGTATGAATTGTGGTTTAAAAGGTCATTTTACCAAACCTTACAACAGGAAAAGAAATAGGGTTAAATTTGTTAATGATATGGAGGAAGATGGTGATAGTTGTGAAAACAATGAGGAAAACAGTTTGGTCATGAACTTACATGACAAGCTGGTGTTGAAAATTCGAGATGAGGATGTTATAAATAAACCAATTTGTTTAATGGATATTGGGGGGGCAGAGGTTAAAATATATGCTGACTCCGGCTCACCCTACACTATAATCAATGAAGAAATGTGTAAATCTGCTTTTGTACGGAAGGTTGGTGAAAAATTGTTAGAACCTGATATTATTATTATAAAATTTTATAAAGCGCGTAGTCACCCGTAAGTATCCCAGCGCTAAGATCCAAACAGCAGAGGGTCAGCCAAGCGAAGAGGGGAGAACCGATCAGGGAAAAAGGTGTGTTTTCAGCCGCTTCCTGAATCGAAGGTAGTCAGATTCCGTTCTAAGATCACGGGGGAGGGAGTTCCAAAGACGGGCCGCATTAACAGAAAAGCGCCGTCCACCCGTGCGCACCTTTTTAACTCTAGGGATGATGATAAGGTGTTCCTGATCAGAACGGAGGGATCTTGGAGCTTTGTAGGGCCTAATGAATTTTCTCAAAATAGGGGGGCCATTATCTTGCAGAAGTCTGTGAGACAGACAGAGAGCCTTGAACCTTAACCGCTCTCTCACTGGCAGCCAGTGAAGGAGTTTCAGAGATGGTTTGGCCGAGGATCTGGCCGGGGTGTTAGTAAGGATCCGCGCCGCGGCATTCTGGATCCTTTGTAATTTGTTAAGGGTTTCCTCGGGGGCACCCAGATAGATGGAATTACTATAATCCAGCCTTGATAAAATAAGGCCTTGGATTAACAGTTTCTGGGAGGCCGGGGGGAGTAAAGGCAGAATCTTCCTGATTGATTTGAGGAGCCCAAAGCGATTTTCTTGGCCTGCGTCCTAAAGGACAGGTCTTTCTCAAGCCAGATTCCCAGGCTTTTGATCTCAGACCTAGGAGCGGGGGGATCACCCAAGCAAGAGGGCCAGATAGTCTGTGAAAGGGAAAGCCCCTTCTGACCAAGGAGGAGAATGTCAGTCTTTGATCCATTAAGTTTCAGAGACGAGCGGTTCATCCATCCTTGTATTGCTGTCAGGCAGTTGTAAAGATCAGATGGTTTTTGGTTCGGGTGGGATAAGGACACCACTAATTGCGTATCATCAGCGTAGCTGATGATGTGCACTCCAAACGGGTTAACAACCTCCTCCAGTGGGGACATGTAGACATTGAATAATGTCGGGCTTAGGGATGAGCCCTGGGGCACGCCGCACTGGAGGGGGAAGTTGGGGGAGCGACTGTCATTCTCCCAGACCTGAAAAGAGCGCTCGCCAAGGAAAGAGGTGAACCAGGTCAACGCGGTGTCCTCCACACCGATGTTCTTAAGTCGTTGGATTAAGACCTGGTGGTTGACGGTGTCGAATGCCGCACTAAGTTCCAGGAGGATCACTGCCACTGATCCTCCTGCGTCCAAAAGTGCTCTGGCCTCCTCCACCGCTGCGAGAAGGGCGATGTCAGTGCCCTGCCCTGGGCGGAATCCAGTCTGCGAGTATCTGAGCATCCAGAATATCCATCCAGAAGGTTACGGTGGTGAGCTATAGACCTTCTTGGTTACCGTTGGTTTGTCTTTAAATTTAAGGGAAGAATATGTAGGGGTAAATTGTATGTGGCAAGGAAGGGCTCTCCAGTATTAGGTTGGTTTGATCAAAAACAGCTGCATATCATTTTAGATCCGAACAGTCATGAACAAGTTTTGGTTGTTGATGATAGCACAGTTGTCACTAAAAGTATCTTAGAAGAGTTTCCGAAAGTGTTCAGTAAAGATTTGGGTAATTTGGTAGGTTTTCAACACAAAATCATCATTAAACAGAACGCTTGTACTAAGGTACATAAGTGCAGGAATGTTCCTATTTTGGTTATGGATGAAGTAAGTAAAGAATTAGATAAACTGGCTTCCCACAATATTAACACTATCAATGCTACAGCAATTCATCCATGGTGCTGAACTTCTTTGAATCCCATTGTTCATGATGAGCTCAGCTCGTCATGAGCACACAAGCAGTGTACTGCATGACGAGCTGAGCTCGTCATGAGCATGCAAGGGGTTATTGAACCCATTGAGGCAAGTGAGTGGATTTCTCAGATTGTCGTTGCCAGACGAGGCAATGGCAAAATAAGGTTATGTGTGGACCTTAGATACCTGAACAGTAATATAGTGGTAGTGAGGTACTGGGTTTTTAAGAGCCGGCACAGAACCGGTAACCCAGCGGTGTCAGGGAATCAACACCCAGAGACCTCGGGTTCTTCCTGATCCAGACCTACAGAAACTCAGAGTCTTCCAGGTGAAGTCAAAGATTAGTTTATTGGCTGCAACCAAGGTAACAAGTGTCCTAGAAGTACAACACGGGTATATTCTCAGGAGACTGCACACCTTTACAAAGTCAGGCTTCTCTTCTTATACACTGTTTTAGGCCTCGGGCAAAACATTCTTGGTTGTAAAGTAAATCGTTAACATATTTCTAATACAAAGAGAAAGCAGAGTCATGATGACATGTCCATATTTCACTTCGTGTTGCCTACAACAAATCATTTGGCAAGGCCCAACATTCCATCAGATATCGCTGGACCCCCAATAAAAACGGGCACCTCCCCATCATAAAGTAAGTGGAGCAAAAGAGTGAAGATAGATGTGAGCGAGATATGGCAGGTGCGCGCGCTGAAATGGTTTTATGGTTTGTTCAGCCTAGATGCTATCTTGCTTCGGCCACTGGGAGGGAACTGACCTAACGAGTTCGGCCTGGAGCAATGGTTCCAGCTTGTACAGGTCATGGAAAAGTCGATTAAGGAGTATGTGTCCTTGTGGAATTGAAATCAACTGGATTAAGGCCTATGTAAAGGGCAACATATAAATGGAAGCCAAGGGTTCAGAATGTAAATGACGATTTCGAGGTGAAATCGTCCCCCGAATATGCTGAAAATATATGTACATGATGTACTCGTCATTCTCGGTCTTTTGATACCAAATTCGTCATGTTTCGACGAAGTTTTAATTCTCGAGTCCAGAATAATTACACGAATCCAGATTTTCAGAACCTCAATCCCTCCTTTTGCCCTTACATAGGCAATTAATCTATCCTCATGTTAGTCTGAGTCCAGATCGATATTCGTGAAGTCATTGAGATGTTGCTGTAACATCATTCTAGTGCTAAGTTCATCTCTTGACAGAGGCTTCCCTACACATGATGTGGCGCAGAGGCCACATATTGCAGGGGCGCACTGTATGCACAGACAGAACAGGAAAAGAATGGCTAAGACCATCCCAATGACTATCAGAATTTTCCATCCCCAGGCAGATATCAGTTCCCAGAACCATCCTATTAACGACCAATCTCCTTTATCCACATGAATAGATTCGGAAATCTTATGTAGTTTGGAGATGGCCTGGTACAGCGTTGGAGCGTTATCTGGGATGAAAATGCAACAGCTAGACTGGATCAATTTGCATACTCCACCTCGGTCTGCGAGTATAACATCTAAAGCGACCCGGTTCTGAAGGGTCATAAGTCGATCCGACTGGAGCTCAGCTGTCAGGTTACTAAGGGCACCTGCAGTTTCAGTCACGGTGGACTCAACTACCCTTGTTAATTGCCTTATGTTTCTACTGTTAGCCATGGATCCCCAGAACGGCAGAAAACCCTTTGCAAAGTCCCCAAATTCTTGACCTGCAGTGTCTTCTTTACTCAAGACACCTCTAACTACCCTTGTCCGGTGGTAATCTGCCGCTGCTGTGTAGGTGGGAGGTAACAGGAATGAAACAAAACATGAGCCCGAGAAGTCAGGGGGCAACCATGTATAGGCTCTATCATGGCAGATGAAATAAGTACCCTTAGCGGCTAAAAACGCAGGGGAAGTCTGAGATCCAAAAACATACGTTTCTGTACAGATACTCTTCCCTAGCTGAGCTCTGGGATTCTTGCCAACACCTTGCAGACACAGGTGACCTTGATGGGGTACGATCCAGATCGGGGATGATCTTTTGGCTTGCTGTTTCTCACTTAAAGTAGTGCCATACCCGGTCACGTTCCAACCTACATATGCAAGTATCTCATCATCCGGAGTATCTTCATAAGAAGTTACTTCCTTGATCATGTCAACTATACCTTTGACTAGGGCGCTGGTTTTGAGGTTGTCTTTTACAGAACATAGGGGTTGGATTTCTCGTGCATATATGAACATTGTCCTATATGCCCATACTGAACCATTGTGACTAAATGGCAGGACCAAATAGGGGATACCTTTATCCGTTGTGTGAGGCATGAGACCGCACACCCAACAGTTAGTTGTGTTCATCACAAGCTGGTGTTGGTGTAATAGCTGAACAAAGGAGTTATTAATGAACTCTAGTCTCCTATTCGAATCGTGGTCAGGCAGAGGGTGGAAAGAATGAGAGGAAACAGTAGGAGGAGGTATGGGTGATGCAGTGGGTGCAAATGTTACATGGAAAGAGAACAAAACATAACTTATCAAAAAGATCATTACGCTGCATAGCATAAAAATACACAATATTATAAAACTTTTCTTTGTCATCGTGTTACACAGTCTTTGCTTAAAGTTCATTGGTTTGGCAGGTCTCTCCACATCAGGAAACTCCATCCTCTCTAAAGTGCTGCCCGCGGTGGTAGGTTGCCTCTGCTAAAGGATGCTTCCGTCAGTCTAGGGCAACTCCCTTGAACTGACCAGAACTACCGACCTAACGTCGTCAGCTGCACCCAAAAGACTTTAATCAACCGCGGCCCTAGCAGCGGAACCCGGATGGCGGTTCGAAAAACAAAAATAAGCAAGTTACCTAGATGGGAGATCTGCACTTTCGAAAATAGGACTTGGGAGGAAAAAAAGATATTTTTATTCGTCCATAGGTCTTGGTCTCAAATCATAAAAAGCAATTATTTTTATTAGTCCGTTTTTCTCGGTCTCAGATTGTAGCGTCTTTTCCCTGGTACTGTCTAGTCCTGAAACAGGAGTTCAGGCTCCAAAAAGTTCAATTGTTCTGGTGGTGGCACAGTCTCTTGAAAAATGTTCTCGCTCTCACAATCAGGGTTAGTTTCTTTTACACGGTCATAGCTGACAGGTATGACACGTGGCACAGTTGTAAGCTCTGAGTCAGTGACACCCTTCTGGACCCACTGGTCATGTGGTGGAGGTGAAGGGATTCTTTTGCAATGGACCCCGTGGATCCAGTTGGCCTTCCCCTCCACTCGAACTGCAGATCTTGTAGAAAGAAGGACGAGGTGAGGCCCGGTCCACCTGGGCTGGTCGTTCTTTGTTCTTTGGAAGTTTTTAACGAGAACCCAGGATCCAGGATCAATGGAGTGACCGGGAGTCTCAGAGACCGGAGGCAGGGTGTTGTGAACCTGTTGATGCAAAACACGCAATTTAGCCATCAATTCATACAGGTAATCAAGCAAAATAGGGTGTTGTAGCTCGCTGAAATTCGTGGGTCTAGGCATTCCCCATATGTTGGCTGGCCGGCCAAAGACAATTTCGTAAGGGCTGAGTTTCACTCGCGAATGCACAGTCATTCTGGTGGACAGGAGTGCTAAGGGTAGAGCGTCAGGCCATTTAAGTCCTGTGCTCGCCTGGATTTTGGCCAATTTAAGTTTAAGCGTGCCATTGTAACATTCTACTAATCCAGCTGATTGGGGGTGATTTGCAGCGTGGAACTTCTGCCTAATGCCTAGCCCTTCACACACTCTTTTCATCACACGACCCACAAATTCACTTCCATTATCAGACCAGACCATTCTAGGCATTCCAAACCTGGGGAAGAACTCTTTCACAAGGGCTTTTGCTGTGGACAAGGCAGTATTGTCTTTTAGGGGATAGGCTTCTACCCATCTTGAGAAAGCACAAACAACCACGAGCACGTATTTTAAGTTGTTGCACCTCTCCATATGTATGAAATCTAGCTGCAAAACCTCAAACGGATACGTAGGAGGTGCAAAATGACCAGCTGGATTTGGGGTTCCCCTACCAGGATTGTGTTTCAGACATACCATGCAATTCTTGACAACATTCTCCGCACACTTGGGAATCCCTGAATTCTTCCACACTGGGGCCAACAACTCGCAAATCCCTTTCACGCTGATATGAGCCATTCCATGAGCCATTGTAACCACTGCAAGCACATATGCATCGGGTAACAACCATCTCTGATGCTCTGTCAATTCAATCCAACAACCATTTGCATCCATTCTACCTGTACTCTCTCTCCACGTGCTCAACTCTTTCTCTGTGGCTTCAGCTTGGATGGACTTCACACTTTCTATCGTGTCCTCACATATTCCAACATCACCAGTCCATCTTTCAGGGCCTGCAACATACATTCGGCTCATCACATTCTTTGCCGTTTCTTTAGCAATCTCATCAGCAAATGCATTTCCACGACCAACATCATCAGTCACCTTCTTGTGAGCACTACATTTCACAGTTGCCATTTGCAGAGGCAAAGTCAGTGATTCAAGAAGCTCATTCACCAACTGACCATGCTGAATCTTAGCTCCATGCGAAGTCAGGAACCCACGTTCTCTCCACAATCGTCCGAAACTGTGAGCCACGCCAAAAGCATACTGGCTGTCGGTGTAGACATTCACTTTCATCCCTTTGGATAATACACATGCTCTCGTTAGTGCAACTAATTCTGCAGCTTGAGCTGAACCATGCGGTACTCGTGCAGTTTCAACAACTGTGTGCAAAGTTGTGACAGCATATGCTGCAGTCACGTTACCATTTGGGAGCTTAAAGCATGAACCATCCACCCATAACGTACCATCACATTCAGCAAGAGGAGTGTCAAATAAATCCACTCTCCCTTTTGTCTCTTCCTCTGTTGTGAGGAAACAATCGTGCTGTTCTAAAGCATCTGATTCTTCTGCAATTGGTAACAACGTGGCTAGATTTAAGGTACGGCATCTTTTTATGTGCACATGGCTCGCTAGCAGCGTTAACTCGTAGCTTGACAGTCAAGCACTAGTTAAGTGCTGTGTCTTGGTCCTATTTAACAATGTGTCCACTGCATGCGGAACCATCATGATTAGTGTATTATTCATTACTAGACCAGCAGACTGTCGAATCGAAACAGCTGCTGCTGCTGTGGCCTTCAAACAACTTGGCAATGCCTTAGCTACCGGATCCAAAGTCGACGAAAAATTAGGCACATGGCCGCTGTCTACCTCCAAATAATTGAGTCAGCACAGAAAATGCACAGCCCTCCTTCTCGTGGACATACAATGTGAAAGGTTTACTGTAGTTGGGGGTACCTAACACTGGAGCCGAACTTAATGCTGTGCGTAATTCGAGAAAACTTTTCTGACACTCTTCAGACCAAGGAATGGGATTGGGTGTATTTTTACACGTTAATGCCACCAAGGGCTTGGCCAATAACGAAAAATTTGGAATCCACTGTCTACAGTACGATGTAATGCCCAAGAAAGCACGCACTTCTCTCTGTGTTCTTGGCACACTCAATTTCGCTATTGCCTGAATTCTTTCTGGGGTCAGTTTCCTTCCCTCCTTCGATAAGAGGTGACCTAAGTAGGTCACTTCTTGTCGACAAAATTGAAGCTTGGAAAGTGACACCTTGTGATGCAGATCACACAGATGACGCAATAATGTCAACGTGGCCTTTTTACAAATTTTCTCAGTATCTGCAGCAATGAGTAAATCATCCACATATTGTACAAGAGTAGCACCTTTAGGTAAAACAATCGTGTCAAGCTGTGTTTTCAGAGCTTGACTGTATATTGAGGGACTTTCACAGTAGCCTTGAGGAGCGCGTTTAAAGCGGAAGCTTCGACCTCCTAAACTGAAGGAAAAAATGTCCCTGCTCTCCTCAGCAATTGGGATGCTGAAGAAGGCATTCTTTAGGTCAATCACCGAAAACCACGAAGCAGAAGCTGGAATCATAGTCAATAATGTGGTAATGTCGGGGACAACTGGGAATTGTGGCACAACTATCTTATTCACTTCTCGAAGATCAATTACGAATCTGTACACAGGTGGCTGAGAAGGGTCAGTTCGTTTTAAAACAGGCAGAACATGACTATTGCACACGTTGCCTCGTGTCTCCTCAATCACATCCTTTTCAATCAATTCGTAAACAATCGCTAGCAAAGCTTTTTCACCCTCATTAGATATTTTGTATTGGGGGATTTGTGGCATTTTTACATTGGACTTCAATGTGACAACATATGGTGGAATTTCTAACAGACCTACATCATTAGGTCCAGTGGCCCAAAGAATATCTGGGAGAAGTGACAATTCTGCTGGAAGTGCATCTCTCGACAAATACATGGGAGAAACTACTTTCTTACCTAAAGTAAGTTGTACTCCTGAAGGAGAACAGTACAAAGTCGCATACAATCTTTTTAACAAATCCAATCCTAGCAAATTTTCACCACAGCCTGTTGTCAGAATGAGGGGTGCTTCGAATTCACAAGGACCAACAGAAAGAGACAAAGGGTCAGAAATTGGATTTCTAACTGGGGCGCCAGAAAAACCTACAGAAACGTTCATTTCGCCAGACAAAGGTGCGCCAGGGAGTTTGGAGTGCATAATAGAACTCTTTGTAGCACCAGTATCCAACAGAAAAGGTTCTGACACACCTGATGTAATCACCTCAACGTAAGGTCCACTCTGATCTACTGGAACTGAAACAACTCCCTCTCTTTGTCTATGGCTGTCCTAGCAATCATTACCTTCCCAATGCTCATCTTCTGTGTAATAATCATCAACGAAATATTGGGCTGTCCTGTCAGATACGTTATTTTGCTGATCAAACCTGTTCATAGAGTTTTGTGGTGGAAGGGGACGTGTGTCCTGAGGGGCGTTTCCACGCCCTCTACCTCTCGGTGCTTGCTGACTGCCACGACCTCTAACACCAGAAACTCAGTTTGCACGTTGTAATAGAATAGGACAATTATACTTGAAATGACCCTCTTGTTTGCAATATAAACACTGGTTGGGGCCTACAGATACACGGGGTTGATTATACTCGAATCTTTGCGAGTCTCTCTGATACTGTTGAGGCTGCTGAAAAGTATTTTGGTAGTGGTCCTGACCATTATTTTTTTGCTTACCACCACCTCGTGGCGGATAGGCTTGCTGTAGCAAAACCTTCGTTTTTAGTTGCCTAGTTTTCTTTTCTACTTTATCTTTCTCATCTTTGTCTCTATTCTCATAATATTGTGCAGTAGCCAATATCTGGGCTGAAGATGAGACTGCCCAAGAACTTTCTGAATCTTTTAACTTTTTACAGAATTCTGGAAGCAGATTGTGCACGAATTTATCGACAAACAATCTCTGACCACCTTCCGTGGTCATATCTTGACCGCTGTGGTCAACGAATGTTTCTTCAAATCTGGTGAAGAAGTCCGAGACTGTTTCTTCTTTCTTCTGCTTGCATGCAGACAACTTATCCCAATTTACGCGTATTGCAGGCATTATCGTTTTCATGTAATCTACTATTTTACCAGGGAGTTCTGCTATCAAAGGCTCAGGCTTGGCACCACCAACTTGTCGGGCATCTGCAGCAGTAATATTAGCCCATGTGTCACCTAATTCCCGGTTATGATCTATATGACGAATTTTACCCCATAAAGGCTGTGGAACAACATTTCCAAATAACATATCGATATCGGCTAAATTCATTATACATGACCCAGTGGTTTGCGACAACTCTTTATAGTACCCTGCAGGATTTTTACGCGGATCTGGTAATGTTTGTTTGAGTGCTAAAACTTCAGCTCGCTTCCATGGGACATGTACCCATACACGCTGGAAGTGTGGCAGAATAGGTGGGACAGCAGTCGTGTCACCCTCTCTCCATTGTGGCGGAACTTCTCTCATAGGGTATTGTCGCGCCTTTTTCCTACTAGATGTACTAGGCTCAGATTGTGACTCAGAACTGCTCCCCTTACTCCGATATGATAACAATATTTCAACTGCTTTCTCCACATCTGGACCTACAATCATACCTTGTCCAAACTTAAACCGCACACGACACATCTCTTGTGGGAGGCAATCCTGATCATTGTCTTCTAAATCCTCGCAAAGGAAAACACACATCTGTTTGAAAACATATCTCTGTGTAGCTGTTTCCCATTGGTGGAAGACTTCCATGACAGACTGTACATCATATTTTACAGTGTCCATGACCCATTTCCGTGCTAAACTATTCAGTGAATCTCTCTCTTGATAATCAGGCAGTTGACTTCGCAACTGTCTTCTTCCCATGTTAGGGGTCGTAGTAGGCGACCCGAAAAGAGGTAAAAGAAGGTTAGTAACAGTGCTGGCCATTTTCTGCCGAATGGAAGGTGAAACTGAAGGACAAACAGATGGAAAAACGGGGTGAGCTAAGACAGGGGCAGAGATAGCAGAAGAGGTATCAGGGAAAATAGAGGGGGCACTAGGCAAAATCGTAGAGGGAGCATTATGAGCCGAAAAGAATACAGTAGGTAAAACCGTAGAAAACACAGGTGAAACAGAGGTGGTCGGTGGGCCTGGAGGAGGCTGCACCGAAGAAGTAGGAGCCAGCTGAAGAACAGCTGGTGGGTGCTGTGGAGGAGCAGGAGGCGTAGTTTGCGCAACTAAAGGTTGCGGGGTGCCGTGGCATTCTGCGCATAGGGGGGTGGTGAATTTAACAAATGTGACATTAATGGGTCTTTTTCACGCTCTTTTGCTGCCTCTTGCTGAAGAGACGGCAAAACTGGATAACACTTATCTATTGCCATTTTACGTTGCCTGTGCAACTGCTCATTCATCTGCTCTTCTTCATTGTCTTTAAACTGCACAGCAGCTTGCATTACTGAAAGTCCCCCTTCTCTTTTATTTTTCTTCGCTAATTTAATTTCTTTTTGTTTGGCTTCTTTACGCCATAGGCGGAAAGAGTCAAACATCGCCGGCCGGGCTTTCTTTTTAAAGAGTTTTACTTCAAGGTTGTCTAAGATTTCGGAATCAAAGCTACCATATTGGGGCCATTTTAGAACACCATCTTTCCTGGTGTATTTAATCCATACTTCGTTGTAGGTGATGGGGCCTACCCCATGTTTCACATATAGCTCGTAAGTCGGAGTTCCAACTGGAGGAACCGGACATGAGTCCTCCAATCGGGAGTCCCTATTATTACCACCAAGACAAAACAAATTCCCAAGTCTAAGACTAGGCATCTTCGCTCTCTAGTCTAGTTCCAAACTTCGAAGGATTATCGATTATGATAGTTCTTGTGAATACACAAGTCCTTCGGTTTTGGTGCTTGCAAGTACCAACACAAAACTTTGTATCCCAAAGATACCAAAACTAAGTCCAACTAAGGACTGGGAGACGCTCCACTTATACTTAACTGAAATATCGATGACGTCACCAGAAGACTCGTCTCAGTGTTTCGCTCTACCAAAGACTTCAAGGGTCCAAATCAGGGCGATAGCCAGGGCATCAGTCCTTGTAGCCGTCGGGAAGCGGGGAACCTCGCAGCAAAGACCTTCGGACCACGTCGACATGCAGGGGTCGATAAGGTGGTTGGCCGTCCTCCGGAATTTCCACACGAAGCTCCTCACGATCTTCAGGCTGACTGGTACCACTGGAATCGAGCCCCACGTTGGGCGCCAACTGAGGTACTGGGTTTTTAAGAACCGGCACAGAACCGGTAACCCAGCGGTGTCAGGGAATCAACACCCAGAGACCTCGGGTTCTTCCTGATCCAGACCTACAGAAACTCAGAGTCTTCCAGGTGAAGTCAAAGATTAGTTTATTGGCTGCAACCAAGGTAACAAGTGTCCTAGAAGTACAACACAGGTATATTCTCAGGAGACTGCACACCTTTACAAAGTCAGGCTTCTCTTCTTATACACTGTTTTAGGCCTCGGGCAAAACATTCTTGGTTGTAAAGTAAATCGTTAACATATTTCTAATACAAAGAGAAAGCAGAGTCATGATGACATTTCCATATTTCACTTTGTGTTGCCTACAACAAATCATTTGGCAAGGCCCAACATTCCATCAGATATCGCTGGACCCCCAATAAAAACGGGCACCTCCCCATCATAAAGTAAGTGGAGCAAAAGAGTGAAGATAGATGTGAGCGAGATATGGCAGGTGTGCGCGCTGAAATGGTTTTATGGTTTGTTGAGCCTAGATGCTATCTTGCTTCGGCCACTGGGATGGAACTGACCTAACGAGTTCGGCCTGGGGCAATGGTTCCAGCTTGTACAGGTCATGGAAAAGTCGATTAAGGAGTATGTGTCCTTGTGGAATTGAAATCAACTGGATTAAGGCCTATGTAAAGGGCAACATATAAATGGAAGCCAAGGGTTCAGAATGTAAATGACGATTTCGAGGTGAAATCGTCCCTCGAATATGCTGAAAATATATGTACATGATGTACTCGTCATTCTCGGTCTTTTGATACCAAATTCGTCATGTTTCGACGAAGTTCTAATTCTCGAGTCCAGAATAATTACACGAATCCAGATTTTCAGAACCTCAGTAGACACATTTCCTCTGCCAAAAATTAATGATATGGTTGCCAGTCTAGAGAATGCCAAGTGTTTTTCCACTATAGACTTGTCGTCTGAGTACCATCAGATCTCTTTGTGTCCGGAATCAATGAAATTTACGTCTTGTTACACCCTTTGGGTGTTTTCAATATAAACGCATGCTTTTGGGTTAGCTTTGGCTGCCGATGTCTTTCAGCGTTTGATGTTCCACCTTTTTAAAAATATATAGGGAGTTAAGTTTTTCCAAGACGACATATTAGTTTTTGGAAGTGATGAGAAAGAACATTTATTGAGATTGAGAAAAGTTCCTGGTATTCTTGAAAGCAAAGGTCTTACTGTGGAGCAATCTAAGTGCAAATTTGCACAAAAAAGTGTAACATACCTTGGTCATGTTATTGATGAACATGGTGCTAAACCAAAACCTTCTTTGGTTTCTGCTATATCTGAAGCTCTAGTGCCAACTTGTAAGGATGATATTAGATCATTCTTGGGAATGGCAGAATTCTGTTCTAAATTTATATCAAATTTTGCTACTATTTCCTATAACATTCGCCAACTCTTAAAAAAAAATTCTACTTTTGAGTGGTCTTATGCATGTAACATAGATTTTAAAAACATCAAAGAAGCAATTGCCAAGGCTACTGCGCTTCACAGTTGTGACCCTTCACTGGAGAGTATAATTACCACCGATGCAAGTAATAAAGGACTTGGAGCAGTTTTGTCACAAGTTGATAAGAGTGGGAGAGACCGTGTGAAGAGAAATATCCAATTATTGAAAGGGATGCTTTAGCCTGCGCATGGGCCTTAGAGCATTTAAAATCTTTTATTTGGGGAAAAATGTGCACTTCGCGTAGTGACCATGAACCATTAGTGAAAAATGTAACTACAGAAGGCGTTATTTCTGCGTCAGCTAGATTGGCGAGAGTTTCTATGAGGATGCAAAATTTAATTTACAAAATAATTTATGTTCCATGGAAGAGTAATGTGATAGCAGATTTTCTGTCTAGAATGCCAGTCATGTTAGAACAATGTGATAGTGATAAGTGGAATGAATTGCAAATGTCTGCTTTTAGTAGGCAAGAATGGGACAATGAATATACAAAGGATAGTACGTTACAAATGTTTTTTTCTTACACGGTTAATAGTTGGCCAGTTAAAAAATAATTGCTGAACTCCATTCACAGACCATTTTGGAAGATCAGGTCTGAATTATCTGTTGTACATAATACACTTTTGAGGGATGAAAGAATAATCCCTCCTGAGAAATTACGTGAAGGAATTATTGAACTGTGCCATTAGGGACACCCAGGAATAGTGAGGACTAAGTCCTTAGTTAAGAGATTATTTTGGTGGCCTGGTTGTGATTCACAAACTGAGAAACAAGTTAGAAGTTGCATGTCATGTTCATCTTCTGATAAGACTCTACATACTTTTCGCCCTCCTATGTTGAAAGGATTTTCTCCCAAAAATCCTTGGGAATGGGTAGCAGTTGACGTTATGGGTCCAATTCAGGAGCCTGATGGATCTCATTGTTATTTATTGGTGCTCATGGATTTGTTTTCTAAATGGCCGGTTGTTAAGATTGTTTGTAAAGCGGACACTGATGCTGTCCTGGCCTTTCTAGATGAAACTTTTGTTGTGGAAGGTATTCCTTCTTAACATCCTTACAGATAATGGTGTACAATTTTTGTCAATAAAGGCCACAACATACGTTAAGAAACTAGGAATTACTCATTGTTGGAAATGGGGGTTGCCCAAGTCTCAAAGGGGGTAGCATGGCATCAAGCGGGCAGGCCAAACTTGGAGGACATGTGAAGCACTCACGTAGTACCCTCAGTCAACACACCAGGCACACCACAAAAGAGGCAGGACACCAGTTTGAGTTGGAAAAAGATACGTCATTTAGTAGGGTTTCCAACCTGCAAGGCAAAAGATTGCAAAACAGTAGTGTCACACAGGACGCCAAATGGCGCCAGAGCCAAGTGAATAAAGGGGGGGAATTATTTACATAGGAAGTAGTCCATGCTGAAATAAAGAACAATTGTGATTAAATAACAGTAGTCCTGGGGCCAATCTGGCGGGGCCAACTCAGGCTCTCATCCTTAGGGGGTTGTAAATGCAGAATACCACATTAGCATAGGTATATATATCATGCACAATCACGCCAACCCACCCCTGTAAGGGAAAAACAGAGCATTACAGCACATACTAGTCAGGAGCACCTGTAAGAAATCAGTACGGCAGGCTCATTAACAAGGGCATAAACAGGGACCTGGAATAACTCATCAGGCGGGGCCTACTCAGGCCTTCATCCTTGGGAGGTTGGCTGAAATTGTAAGTTGCATATTAGCATAACTACACCTCATGCGTGGCAACGCCAACCCAACCCCTGTAAGGGAAAAACATCATATAATACCAGTCAGGAACATGAATCCTCAGCCCCCCTTGCAACCTGCAACACAAACATTAAGCAGTGCATTGGTATCACAACATCTAAACCAGGCTTGAATCCCACTGCACCTGGGCATCACTTTAGTGTAGGCATAATATTAGCAAGATAAACAGCCTACAATTCAAACTAGGCACGGAAGCGCACCACACTTTAGTAGATCACATGGAACTGCTGCGTTACCTTAGGGCCACCAGTATCCTAATTAGGATTAAACATGGCAATTAACCATTGCAGGACCCAGGGATAAACAAGCCACTAACAATCAGGCTAAGTTACCCAGCCCTTCACTCTGCAGGGCCCAACACCTAGCTAGGGGTTACCTTGTCCCTGTACCAATCCTGGGGGGCCTCAGTAATGTCCCGGCCCAGTCTAGAAGTCTCAAAGGGGACCAAAAGGGCCAGCGAGGCTCAGAGCAGTTTCCAGGGGCGAGCCCTAGTCCTGGGGTGAGCACCGACCCTGTGCCCCGACTTCCACACGGGATAATCAAAACCCCACTCACCGGGCTCTCCTCGTTGGCTCCTGCGGGATTCAGTAGGTCCTGCGGGGCCTCCTCTGCAGGGGGGGGGAAACCAGGCACCGACAATGTGCCTCGAGTTGCAGGATTCCTTTCTAGAGGAGGGGGCAGGCACCGGCAATGTGCCTCGAGGCCCCTCCTCTCTGTGGCAACCCTCGTGCCCCTCCTCCTCTCGAGGGCCTGGGGGGCCGCTATATTCGCCTCACCCGGGCCTCCTTTCCTTACAGGGGCCCGGGGTTTTGATCCACCCTCAGGGAGGCGTCAGGGGACACACGCAGTGTCTCAGCACACGTGGGGGGAAGCCTGCCTGGCTTTCCTCCCACCTCGCACGGCTCCCTTCTCTGGTCGGGAGGCGGGGCTGGCACCGACAGAGTGCCCCGGCCCCGCCTTCTTCACCGGCCCCTCGCGTGGGGCTCAGACCGGCGGGGTGGCCTCCCGCTCCGGTCGCTTCTCTCGGGGCTCCCACCTTGGCACGGGGGCCCCGCAACAAAGCTTCACCCGGGTCCCCCTCCTACCTCACGGGGACCCGGGGCTCCGATTCCGCTTCTTCTGGCCTTCCCGGCCTTCCACCAATCCCTGCGCGGCCTTCTCGGGGGCTCGGCCGCGCAGCCAATCCGTGCGCAGCGTTGGCGGGGGCGGGCCGATGACGCGGCCGGGCGCCCCCGTCACGTGACGCGAGTCCGCAGCCTCAGGGCCTAGCGCGGCCCACTTCACATCGGCGGCCCTCTCCTGGCACCGGGGGCCGCCGCGACGATGCACACCACCGCGGGGGGGGCTCCCTGGCAGCTACTAGGCAGCGCGAGGCAGCGCCAACACTCCCCGGGCCGCGACGGTGATAAGGGGTAGGCTCCCTTTATTTAATTATTTATATGGCGGACAGCGCCAAAACGAGGGTAGGCTCCTCACACTCGATCCTCCTCACAGCGCCCTCAGGCCACAGCGCGATTCTCCTCAGCAGATGTCGCTATTTACAGCGCACTGCTCCTCCCTCTTAGCCCAACAGAATAGAGGCAGTTCAGGGCTTCTAGGGACACGCAGCTCCTCACAGTCCTTCTCTAGCGCTTCCAAATTATAGCGCTTCCCAGGCAGGACAGTTCAGGTCAGGGCAGCAACAGTCTTGGAGTTTACAGCGCTTAGGTAGGCAAACCAGGGCTTCCAAGTAGGCTCCTCACGGAGGGGGGCGAACAGTTCCACAGCCAGCCCCAGGGGCACACTCCTCACCTCCTGGGGGGTTCAAGCCCACAGCATTCCTCCTCTTCTGGGTACCTTTTTCCCTCAGCGCTGGCGTAGTCCAAGGTCCCACAGCGTCAGGGACCTATGAAGAGTCCTCCCTTGTCAGGGGCCCATGGGGACAGCAGCGGGGGGGTTTATAGGGGTGCAGGGCCCAGCTCACAGGTCCATGTGGCGGTAGCACCTCACAGCAGGTCCCCCTCCCTTCCTTGTCCCAGCGCTGACTGACTCTCTGGTGACACTTCACCCTATTTATACCCTCCTCCCAGGCAGTGCCAGGACCTTCTAGAATGTTGGCACATCTAGCCTAAACTGGTTCTAGGGGAGGGGGTGAGCACCCTGGGTGCCAGGCTTTCCCTCCAAAACTAGGGGTAGCTGGGTAATATTATCTAGACCGCTGACCTATGTCAGTCCAGTGGCAAAACCCATGGCCATGGCATCCATTTTAAAAACAATACATTTCAGTCAGGTACATTTCCAAAATGGGGGTGCAGTTTTAAAATGGGGGATTTTACAAGTGCTCACATTATGTCAGGTAATTACATTTTCACAAGGTGTCTCACACCACTCATGGCCTATACAGGTTTAATCCCATGGGGGAGACATTCAAGTTAGGGGGTCAAAAGCGAAAAATTTGGGGGGGAAAAGGCCAAGTCCAACACGACTCCCCCCCAGCCAAAAGCCAGGGTAGACATATCAATGCCTTGATGGGCTTCCCTGCTTGGGGCGGAAAAAGGTGGACGCAGGCCTGCAACTACAGGAGCACCTGCAGTCTCTCCTCCACTCTGGAACCCAATGGTTCTTTTTCGCATCCCTCCTTTCACCAACATCACCACCCCACTGGTGTTCCCTAGTGGGATGTCTCTCCTTCCTAGAGTGGGAGGCTCTAGCCTCAGGCTTGTAATTCCCTTGGACCACTCTCTTCTCTCCAAACTGCCACTGGTCCACCCATCTGGGGTCTACACCCTCAGACTGACCAGCCCTTAGGGGCGAGGCTCTCCTCCCCCTACTTCTCCTCCTAGGGTTCCTCCATCTCCTACGCTGGGGGACACCCTCACACAACTCTCTCCCCAACCTGGAGCCGAAACCCACAGGCTGAACCGGTGACAGGGGCGAGTCCTCCCTCTCCCTGCACCCCCTCCCAGAGTCCCGCACCCTCCTAACTGGAGTAGTACCCCTGGGAGTCACTTCCGGGGGGACCCTGGTTACAGAGGTCCCTCCCACCAGGGCAGGCAAACCCTGTCCCTGGCCACCCAACCCAGGATCTGCGCCCTGTGGCTGAGCTGGTGACAGAGAAGAGACCTTCCTCCCTCTGCACCCCCTCCCAGAGTTCCGCACCCTCCCACTGGGAGTAGTACCCCTAGGAGTCAAATTGGTAGGGACCTGAATTACAGGTACCCCACCCTCCAGGTCAGGCAACCCCTTAACCTGGAACCCCAGTCCAGGATCTAAACCCTGTGACTGGTCAAACCCCCGAACCACTGGAGCTCCAATTAATGATGCTACGGGTCCTCCTGACATGAGGGGATCCTTTCCACGAGAAGGCACACCGGGACAGCCTAGACTCCCAACCTGGGGTTCCCTAAAAGAACTCTCCAGTCCCTGTGACTGCAGTTGGGGCATCTCGGGACACCTCCCCGTCTCACTCCCTCCTTTAGATGGGATGTGAGGCCCTACAACCCGCCCACTATCCTGGGACCTAGCTGGGCTTCTCACCTCTCCCGCCACGCTGGGTCGGAAGATCCCTGCACCTCTCCTTTCTGGATCACTCCCCAATGTCTTCCCAGACGCTCTGGCACTTACCCAGAGGTCTGCCTCCCGTGCAAGTTCCCTGGGGTCTGAGAACCCGCACTGCAACAGATGGTGACGCAGTCTTGGGAAACAACTCCTCAGCATGTGCTCCCGGATAACGGCATGGCACAGCCCTTCCCAATCCTCCACTGCTCTCCTCACCACCCAATCCTCCAGTACAGTCCAACACTCCTCCTCAAACTCTCCCCAGGACTGATGGGACAGCTTTCCCCTGCCCCTAAACACTAACCCGTCCTCCTCTTCCGGGGAATCAGGCACAGTCTCTTGGGCTTCGGGAGTGGGACTCCTTGCACTGGACCTACACTCGCTGCCACCACTGGATCCCACCCTCTTCGGTGAATCCAGACTCCTAAAACCACTCTCAGGGGACAACCTACCCACCTGAGCTGATCTCTCTCTGGCGAAGGCCCTCTCCGCCTCCGCCATCCTCTCCAGCGCTAGGACTTTTTCAGTCTCTAGTCGCTGCTCTTCTACCCTCAGCTGCGCTAAGCCCTCGGCATGCCTGAGCTTTGCCAGCGCCAGCTGATACTCCCTTTCCTCCCTCCTATCTACCCACTCTTCTGGGGACAGGGAAAGGGATGGGGCAGTGCCCCCGGGACTGGACCCAGTGCGAGACTCCCTATCTTCGGTGTCCTCCACAGCTACTGGCGTCTCTGCCCTGCTAGACTCTTCCTCCTCCTCATCGGAGCATTTACCTCCCAGGGTTCTGGATGGGGAGCCCTCACTCTGGTCTCTAACCCACTGACCCTTCAACACTTCGGGGGGGTAGTCAGACAAGTCCCCATTAACCTCTAAGGGCTCTCCCCTCTTGAGGGCCTCATAGAGAAACAAATTCCTCCTAATGTTCCCTACTGGGGGTATCCCTCTCTCCAGGAGGAAGTCTATCACCTCCTGTTCGGTGTACTCCATTAGTTCCACTTCCTGGTAAATCAACCCCATCGTGGCGAGGTACACCCGGGACACACCCTCCCAGTGGAACAAGGGGACAATTCAGAATACCCTTCAGGAGGAAGCAATCAAAAACAATGTTCAAACAATAATCCCCACCACAAGGCTCGGATTACCTCCAAAGCTCTATTTGCAGTGTAACCCGTGGCCGCTGTGGTACTGCGCAAACACAAGTCCTATCCCACCGCTCTGCCACCAAATGTTGGAAATGGGGGTTGCCCAAGTCTCAAAGGGGGTAGCATGGCATCAAGCGGGCAGGCCAAACTTGGAGGACATGTGAAGCACTCACGTAGTACCCTCAGTCAACACACCAGGCACACCACAAAAGAGGCAGGACACCAGTTTGAGTTGGAAAAAGATACGTCATTTAGTAGGGTTTCCAACCTGCAAGGCAAAAGATTGCAAAACAGTAGTGTCACACAGGACGCCAAATGGCGCCAGAGCCAAGTGAATAAAGGGGGGGAATTATTTACATAGGAAGTAGTCCATGCTGAAATAAAGAACAATTGTGATTAAATAACAGTAGTCCTGGGGCCAATCTGGCGGGGCCAACTCAGGCTCTCATCCTTAGGGGGTTGTAAATGCAGAATACCACATTAGCATAGGTATATATATCATGCACAATCACGCCAACCCACCCCTGTAAGGGAAAAACAGAGCATTACAGCACATACTAGTCAGGAGCACCTGTAAGAAATCAGTACGGCAGGCTCATTAACAAGGGCATAAACAGGGACCTGGAATAACTCATCAGGCGGGGCCTACTCAGGCCTTCATCCTTGGGAGGTTGGCTGAAATTGTAAGTTGCATATTAGCATAACTACACCTCATGCGTGGCAACGCCAACCCAACCCCTGTAAGGGAAAAACATCATATAATACCAGTCAGGAACATGAATCCTCAGCCCCCCTTGCAACCTGCAACACAAACATTAAGCAGTGCATTGGTATCACAACATCTAAACCAGCCTTGAATCCCACTGCACCTGGGCATCACTTTAGTGTAGGCATAATATTAGCAAGATAAACAGCCTACAATTCAAACTAGGCACGGAAGCGCACCACACTTTAGTAGATCACATGGAACTGCTGCGTTACCTTAGGGCCACCAGTATCCTAATTAGGATTAAACATGGCAATTAACCATTGCAGGACCCAGGGATAAACAAGCCACTAACAATCAGGCTAAGTTACCCAGCCCTTCACTCTGCAGGGCCCAACACCTAGCTAGGGGTTACCTTGTCCCTGTACCAATCCTGGGGGGCCTCAGTAATGTCCCGGCCCAGTCTAGAAGTCTCAAAGGGGACCAAAAGGGCCAGCGAGGCTCAGAGCAGTTTCCAGGGGCGAGCCCTAGTCCTGGGGTGAGCACCGACCCTGTGCCCCGACTTCCACACGGGATAATCAAAACCCCACTCACCGGGCTCTCCTCGTTGGCTCCTGCGGGATTCAGTAGGTCCTGCGGGGCCTCCTCTGCAGGGGGGGGGAAACCAGGCACCGACAATGTGCCTCGAGTTGCAGGATTCCTTTCTAGAGGAGGGGGCAGGCACCGGCAATGTGCCTCGAGGCCCCTCCTCTCTGTGGCAACCCTCGTGCCCCTCCTCCTCTCGAGGGCCTGGGGGGCCGCTATATTCGCCTCACCCGGGCCTCCTTTCCTTACAGGGGCCCGGGGTTTTGATCCACCCTCAGGGAGGCGTCAGGGGACACACGCAGTGTCTCAGCACACGTGGGGGGAAGCCTGCCTGGCTTTCCTCCCACCTCGCACGGCTCCCTTCTCTGGTCGGGAGGCGGGGCTGGCACCGACAGAGTGCCCCGGCCCCGCCTTCTTCACCGGCCCCTCGCGTGGGGCTCAGACCGGCGGGGTGGCCTCCCGCTCCGGTCGCTTCTCTCGGGGCTCCCACCTTGGCACGGGGGCCCCGCAACAAAGCTTCACCCGGGTCCCCCTCCTACCTCACGGGGACCCGGGGCTCCGATTCCGCTTCTTCTGGCCTTCCCGGCCTTCCACCAATCCCTGCGCGGCCTTCTCGGGGGCTCGGCCGCGCAGCCAATCCGTGCGCAGCGTTGGCGGGGGCGGGCCGATGACGCGGCCGGGCGCCCCCGTCACGTGACGCGAGTCCGCAGCCTCAGGGCCTAGCGCGGCCCACTTCACATCGGCGGCCCTCTCCTGGCACCGGGGGCCGCCGCGACGATGCACACCACCGCGGGGGGGGCTCCCTGGCAGCTACTAGGCAGCGCGAGGCAGCGCCAACACTCCCCGGGCCGCGACGGTGATAAGGGGTAGGCTCCCTTTATTTAATTATTTATATGGCGGACAGCGCCAAAACGAGGGTAGGCTCCTCACACTCGATCCTCCTCACAGCGCCCTCAGGCCACAGCGCGATTCTCCTCAGCAGATGTCGCTATTTACAGCGCACTGCTCCTCCCTCTTAGCCCAACAGAATAGAGGCAGTTCAGGGCTTCTAGGGACACGCAGCTCCTCACAGTCCTTCTCTAGCGCTTCCAAATTATAGCGCTTCCCAGGCAGGACAGTTCAGGTCAGGGCAGCAACAGTCTTGGAGTTTACAGCGCTTAGGTAGGCAAACCAGGGCTTCCAAGTAGGCTCCTCACGGAGGGGGGCGAACAGTTCCACAGCCAGCCCCAGGGGCACACTCCTCACCTCCTGGGGGGTTCAAGCCCACAGCATTCCTCCTCTTCTGGGTACCTTTTTCCCTCAGCGCTGGCGTAGTCCAAGGTCCCACAGCGTCAGGGACCTATGAAGAGTCCTCCCTTGTCAGGGGCCCATGGGGACAGCAGCGGGGGGGTTTATAGGGGTGCAGGGCCCAGCTCACAGGTCCATGTGGCGGTAGCACCTCACAGCAGGTCCCCCTCCCTTCCTTGTCCCAGCGCTGACTGACTCTCTGGTGACACTTCACCCTATTTATACCCTCCTCCCAGGCAGTGCCAGGACCTTCTAGAATGTTGGCACATCTAGCCTAAACTGGTTCTAGGGGAGGGGGTGAGCACCCTGGGTGCCAGGCTTTCCCTCCAAAACTAGGGGTAGCTGGGTAATATTATCTAGACCGCTGACCTATGTCAGTCCAGTGGCAAAACCCATGGCCATGGCATCCATTTTAAAAACAATACATTTCAGTCAGGTACATTTCCAAAATGGGGGTGCAGTTTTAAAATGGGGGATTTTACAAGTGCTCACATTATGTCAGGTAATTACATTTTCACAAGGTGTCTCACACCACTCATGGCCTATACAGGTTTAATCCCATGGGGGAGACATTCAAGTTAGGGGGTCAAAAGCGAAAAATTTGGGGGGGAAAAGGCCAAGTCCAACACTCATAAAACCACATCACTTTATAATCCAAGTGGTAATGGTGTAGTAGAAAGATTTAATCGTGTCCTGAAAAACACTATTAAGTTAACGCTGAATAGTAATCTTGATTGGCATACTCAGATCGGGAAAACAGTGTGGAATTATCGCATTACTGTTAATGATTCTACAGGGTTTTCTCCCTTCGTTCTAATGAAGGGTAGAAATCTACGTTCTAAGTCCATTCCCACATGGTTATTTTCTAATGAGAGTGAGCCGTGGTCTAGAGATATGGTCACCAGCCGACTGGACTACGGCAACGCCCTCTACGCCGGAACCACTGCCAAACTCCAGAAGAGACTCCAGCGGATCCAGAACGCCTCGGCGAGACTCATCCTCGACATCCCCCGACGCAGCCACATCTCCGGACACCTGAGAGATCTGCACTGGCTCCCGGTCAACAAGAGAATCACCTTCCGGCTCCTCACCCACGCGCACAAAGCCCTACACGACCAAGGCCCGAGCTACCTCAACAACCGGATCAACTTCTACACTCCCAAGCGCCTCCTCAGATCAACCAACCACGCCCTCGCCACCGTCCCCCGCATCCGAAGAGCGACAACAGGAGGAAGATCCTTCTCCCACCTGGCCGCCAAGACCTGGAACTCACTTCCGACCAATCTGCGCCTGACCCAAGACCACCTCTCCTTCAGGAAGAAGCTCAAGACCTGGCTGTTCGAGCAGTAGCGGCACCCCCCCCCCTCCCAGCGCCTTGAGACCCTACGGGTGAGTAGTGCGCTATACAAATGACCTGATTGATTGATTGATTGATGGTGAGATCCCGTTTAGAACATATACATAACAAGAGCAAAACTTATTATGATTCTAAACATGGCACTAAAGAGGTTATTATTAATGTTGGTGATTGGGTTCGGATTAAAAAACCCAATAAGGTTCAGAAAGGTGATTCCCGATTTTTTTAGCCATGTCAAGTAACGGACATTTTGCTCAATGCTGTAAGAGTTACTGATGGTAAAGTATGGAATTTGAATAGAATTGCTAAATGTCAACCGAAGAATTCTAGTGAGAAATGGAAACCTGAAGATTTAGATGGGGAAGATTTCAGGATTGCTCCTTCAGAAGAATGTTTAGATACTCAAAATTTGGAAGTGTCTAATACTACTCAGAGAATTGATGAGTATGAAGTGGTTTCAGATGCTACTCAGTGTGAGACAGGTTCCTCTGTGCAAGACACCATGTTAGATGAACCTGTACCTTCTACCTCTCAGTGTGAAGGTTCTAATTCTCTTCGTCATTCTTTGAGGAGGAGGATGGTTCCTTCTTGGTTGAAGGATTATGTCACAGAGAATAGGTAGATCTTTATCAAATGTATTTTATTGTTCCTTCTTGATTGAAGGATCATGTCACTGTGAATAGTTAAATCTTTTATCAATGCAGTTTTTTTATATATAAAGAAAGGGGGATGTGTTGTGTTTGTATTCTTAACATGTTATGATGTAATGTAGAATGTATATAGTTAATCTTAGAATGCTGTTATGTCATTTAGAATTGCATCTTTCAGAGGCAAACGTTTTACTTTGGGATTCAAGCTTGAGCTGGATGTGTTTCCTTGAGCTCTTCAATTTCTGCAATAAATAACTTCAATCAAGACTTTATTGCATCATTTCATCGTGTCATTTGTAGGCAGCCACACAAGATTCAAATTAGAAATAGAAGCTCTGCACCATGAGAATTCAAATGGTGATTTTTGTGTCATGAAATTGGGAGTGGTGCGATGTGCCTCCACATGTCCCTCAATACAACCTTGAGTGGTACCCTTGTTTCTGCTGCGGTTTGCACACAGGCTTTCACCAACCTGTTCATATGTTCAATCAATCAATCAATCAAACAAACAGATTTTAGAGCGCGCTACTCACCCGCTAGGGTTTCAAGACGCTGGGAGGGGAGGGGTCCGTTACTGCTCGAAAAGCCCGGTCTTGAGTTGCTTCCTGAAGGAGAGATGGTCCTGGATCAGCGGTAGGTGGATGGGGAGGGAGTTCCATGTCTTGGCTGCCAGGTAGGAGAAGGGTCTTCCTCCGGCGGTGGCTCTGCGAATGCGTGGGACGGTGGCGAAAGCGAGGCTGGTCGATCGCAGCTGGCGGGTGGGTGTGTAGAAAGTGAGGCGGTTGTTGAGGTACTTTCTGTAGTTTGGCTGTGGTTCCAGCGTAGAGGGTGTTCCCGTAGTCCAGTCGGCTGGTGACGAGGGCCTGGGTGACCGTCTTCCTGGTTTCGGTGGGGATCCATCGGAAAATCTTTCGGAGCATGCGCAGGGTGTTGAAACAGGATGACGAGACGGCGCTGACTTGTTTGGTCATCGAGAGGGAGGAGTCCAGGATGAAAGCAAGACCATTTGCCTGTGGGGCATGTAAAGTGGTTCTCTTGTGGTAAATAAATAAATAATACCTCTATTTTTGACAATAACAGATAGCTCAATAAATAAGAGTCAAGATTCGAGGTAGCTGGAGTTTGCAGGTTTTAATACAGCATAAAGGACAGCAACAGGACAGCCTGCATGGGAATAGGATGGCAGGGCCCGGCAGCTGCCGGGGCAGGATCTGGGATGAGCGCGCTAACTTTTAATAACAGTGTACAAGTATATATAGTTAAACAAAATACATAGCATTCAGTACAGTAGGCGTAGCAGTGGGCGGGGTTTGTAGCAGTCGCGAAAGATAAGGCATAAAGTAGGTGTAACAAGAGGCGTATACAGGGCGTATACATAGACATGTGATGTAAACGTAACAGAATATGTCATAAATGAGGCGGAAACATGGAGGGGGCTACCTAAGGAGCCGGGACCTCTAACCTAGTGGTGCGCGCAAGCTGGCAATGACGTGTTACTAGGGAGAAGCTGGGGGCTATGACTTCTGCGCTAGAAGGAGAGACTAAAGTCTGGAGAGTCAAAGCGACATGTACCTAAACACTATCTAGTATCTGATGTTTAGAGAACATGTTGATAGAATCCAAAAGTTATCAGGGTAAAGGCTAACAGACTCTAAGACTGGTGCATGCATAATTCTACATGTAGTGCGTGTTGAGGAATATTAAATGACCATTAATACAGTATTTCTCTTACATGGAGACATAAAAGCTAGACTGTGACTGAAACTATTGATGCGATTCAGTAGCTTAGGAATGCAGAGAAGGAGAGCTGGACTGATAACTAGAATCATAACATACTCTTGGCAGACTGGCAGGCAGAGCCAAGCCGAGCCGGGCACTGTGAGGCATGAAGTAAGTGAAGGGTCAGGGATACAGGTGGGGGCTGTATCGCTCCTCAGCGAGGGTTCAGGAGACAGGAGCTGAATCTGGTGTCCGGGCCCTTTTGAGGCCTAGAAACGGGGACTTTACAATGAAATAACGTGTACACTGAGAAACGTGGCAACATAGCTTTACATAGGCTTAATACTCGTAGCTTTCACGAGAACTGGAAACTGGCATACTAGAGTTGGACACAACTGTAATTGCGTCTTTAATCGATCATAAGGGAATACATATGCATATTAATCATGCACATACAACATAGGATGGGGAACACGTAGGGACACAGAACATGGCAAAATTTACTTTTCCACATTCCCTCCTTGTCACTACGTTTCCCTCAGGAAACATCAATATTCATGATACCATCTATCATTTCATACAGTATCATTTGCTCGTCTCGAATTGTCTTGGAACGGGATTTAGGACGGAACTTGGGACTAGGAATACAAGAGGTAGCACAAATGCCGCAAATCGCAGGGCCACATTGTATACAGAGGCAGCAACCGAATATGATCGCTACTGCAATACCTAGAAAGGACAATACTTTCCATCCCCAGGCAGAAATTATACTCCAGAACCAACCGGACCATGTCCAGGTGCCTGGATTCTGGTGTAACTGATGGGCAATTTTATGAAGTCTGGTTATAGCTGAATAAACAGACGGCGCGTTATTAGGAATGAAAATGCAGCAACTAGATCCGATGACTCTACATGCTCCTCCTCTATCGGCCAGTATGACGTCAAGAACGAGACGATTTTGGAGCACGACAAATCTCATAGCAGATTGCTCTTCGGTTAAGTTACCTAGAGCAGAAGTAGTCTCATTCACTACTGCTTCAAGGGTTCTGGTTAACCTGCGTATTAACTTACTATTCTGGATAGGTCCTATAAAGAAGAAGAAACCTTTATTGAAATCTGTATACTGTTCTAGAGCAGTTTCAGTTTGATCGACAATCGGGGACTCGATCTCCCTTCTATGTCTAATGTGTACTAGATGTGTGTTTCTATGATAATCGGATGGGGCTAGGAAAACTGGTGGCAGTAGGAAGGCAATGTAACATGTTCCATCCCAATCGAGGGGCAGACGAACATATGCGGTCTGACCACAAACAAAATAAGAATGACGTGAAGCTTTAAAAATAGATTTCCCACTGTCACTATACTTGACAATAGTAGAACAATCACTATGTCCTACATGTACGGAACCATTCTTTCGGACACATAATTCGCCTTTGACTGGTAGTACTGAAATAGCAGGTAAGTCTGGAGTAGGATCAGACTGAACATTCAGGACCATAAAATTCGAAGAATAATTACCCAAATTATAAACTTCATTTTCTAGATCTAACCCTGTTCTATGGGTGAGACCTTGCTTGTCTGGAAAACATGTACTGTTCAGAAGGGACATATCTGTTAAGGATAACGTTAACATGGACCAGGCTCCACACGAACCATTATGTGAAAACGGATAAGGAAACAGTGGCAGAACTCCCTACGGTGTCTGGAAAGGGGGGAGTCGACCACACACCCAACAATTAGTGGCATTGCTGGTCTGGTGTGAATAATGTAACATACGGATAAATGTATTGTTGCGCATAGCAAGACGATAGGATAGTTCATGAGGAGGCAGATCACTAAACGTGTGCTCTACTGTAGCATTAGAAAACTTATTTACATGAGAATTTGGAAAACATAAATGAAATGCATAACTGGTGCAGGTAACCATCAAACTCAAAAACAATATAAAACTTAGAAAAACGATACATCGGATTGAGTTTTGACTAACTCTCTCACTATGGGGGTCTATCTCATACATGTCAGAAACCTGTCTAACCGTTTCACCCGAGGGGGACTTAGACAATTAAACTGGCTGACTTATTTTACTAGACCGAAGCTTCTGTTTATACTCCTGTTGCGGAGTTCTCTCTAACAGGGGAGGATTTGAGACAAAGTCATTAGCGGGACAGTCCTTGATAATAGGGCAATGTTTGGACTCGGAAGTGTCTGTAGAAGTGTCAATAAACGTTTTAGTTCTTAGTCCGTGAAATTTCTTGACATGAGACAGATGCACCCAGCCTTTTCTGCCTTACAACTTCACGGCCGTACGGGTGGTCAGAAGGACTAACTTCGGCTCCTTCCAGCGAGGCTCCAGCGGACTTGAACGATCAAAATTCCGGATTAAAACCAGGGTGCCGGGAAGGACCTCGTGTGGCTTGACTTCAGTATTGTCGGGAAATGCAGCGGCAACCTGTGAACGACAAGAGTGTAGGGCAGACATCAAGGAAGCTAGGTAATCTGTCAGCATATTACTGGAAACATCTGTAATACTTCGGGGTCTGGGTGTACCCCACATGTTCGGGGGGCGGCCGAATACGACCTCATAAGGGGACAGACCTGATCTGGAATGCGCGACCATGCGCATATAGAACAAAGCAACTGGCAGGGCAACTAACCAGTCTACACCTTTTTCTTGACAGATCTTGGCAATACGGATTTTCAAGGTTTGATTATGTCTCTCTACGAGACCGGCTGCTTCTGGATGGCGTACACAATGGAACTTCCACTGGTACCCTAACAAAAGGGAAACGTGCTTCATTAGTTCAGATGAGAATGGCTGGCCGTTATCAGAATACACGACCCTTGGGAGTCCATAGCGGGGGAAAAATTCACGAACCAACTGCTTGGCAGTGGTCGCGGCTGTGTAATCTGGAACTGGATATGCTTCTGTCCACGTGGACAAAGCGCATACAACTACGAGGACATACTTGAAACCTCGACATCGCTCCATCTGAATATAATCCATCTGGAGGACTTCAAAAGGGTGGTCAGGAGGTTGGAATCCACCTTGTTCCACCGGGACACTTTTACCTGGATTGAATTGACAACATATCATACAGGTACGGACTTTCTGCTTGGCTGCAGCTCGTAAATGCTTGTTGAACCAAAGGTTCTGGATACTGTCTATCATGGCTTTTTCTCCTAAGTGTGCTGGACTATGTGCGGTATTGATAATGACTTGAACCATTGAGTCGGGGAGAAACCATGTGGCTTTTCCCTTTGTCAACCATCCCTGATCTGTCTGGACCCCTCCTTGTTCGGACCATTTCTTGATTTCTTCAGGAGTAGCATGTAACTGGATATCTATGACATCTTGAGTAGGGTCCTTAACTGTCATACAAGTAGTCTGTTCTAGAGTGGATGTCGGTGTCTTGTTAACTGGTATGTCTGGTGTCTGAGCTGTAAGCTTGGCTGTTCGATCTGCTAGATCATTACCTTGGGAAATAATGTCAGTAACTTTAGTGTGTGCTTTGCACTTCATGATAGCGATAGATGTCGGTAAATGTATTGCATCTAACAGAGCTTGAATAAGGAGACCATGCTGAATCTTGGTTCCATGAGAAGTCATGAAACCTCTCTCCTGCCAGAGCACTCCAAAGTCGTGTACGACTCCGAATGCGTAGCGTGAATCTGTGTAAATGTTAACTTTCAGGTTCTTGGCATGTATGCAGGCTTGAGTCAGAGCGACTAGCTCTGCTGCTTGAGCAGACAGGGTGTCAATACGGTGTGTCTCTATAACTTCAGTGTCAGTAGTCACTGCATACGCGGCTACTAGTTCTCCTGTACTTGTTCTCATACATGAACCATCCACATAAAGTGTCAGGTCGGGATCTGGTAAGGCAATGTCTGTCAGATCTTGTCTTGGCTTTGTCATAGTGTTGACTACTTCCACACAGTCATGTGTGGCAGGATTTGAAGTAACTGACGGTAAAAGTGTAGCAGGATTTAGAACGTTGCAGCGTCTGATTTCTATGTGTGGCTGGAACAGTGTCAATTCATAACCTGTTAAACGTGCAATTGTCAAGTGTTGAGTCTGTGTTTGGTTTAAAAGAACTTCCACGGAGTGTGGAACTTGTACTGTCAGGGAATGTCCTAACACTATAGAATCACTTTGTCTGATAGCTAGTGCTGTGGCTGCAACTGACTTGAGGCACGCAGGCAGAGCCTGGGCTACTGGATCTAGTGTGCTCGAGAAATAAGCACAAGGCTTGTACTGTCCGGCTTGATCTTGTGTGAGAACAGATAATGCTGTACCTTCACGTTCTGTGACAAAAAGTGTAAAAGACTTACTGTAGTTTGGTGTAGCTAGAACAGGAGCTTGGCATAAGGCTTTCTTTAATTCATTAAAACTAAGTGTATGTTCAGATGTCCAGGGGAGAACAGTCGATACGGCTGCCTCCTGTGTCGTTAACTGTATCAGTGGTTTGGCTAGAAATGCATACTGAGGAATCCATTGTCTGCAGTAAGAAGTAAGGCCAATAAAAGCACGTACCTCCTTCTGTGTCTTGGGCTGTGGAAGACTCGCTATTAACTGGATACGGTCTGGTGTCAACTGCCTACCCCACTTGGACAGTAAGTGGCCTAAGTAGATCACTTGCTGGACACAGAATTGAAGCTTCGAAGGGGACACCTTGTGCCCCATCTCGGCTAAGAAATACAGGACTGTAAGTGATGCTCGCTCGCAAGCACGTTCAGAACGGGCTGTGATCAGTAGATCATCGACATACTGGAGCAGGGCAGTGTCAGCTGGCATGTGAATATTGTCTAGTTGTCTCTTAAGTGCTTGACTGTAAATACTAGGACTTTCTGTGAAACCTTGAGGAGCTCGTGTAAATTTATAGCTCCTTCCATTTAAACAAAAACCGAAAAGGTACTGGCTGTCTGGATGAATTGGAACACTGAAAAATGCATTCTTGAGGTCTATTACTGTGAAAAATATTGCCTCAGAATCAATAGCTGTCAACAGAGATGAGATATCTGGAACAACTGGATACTGGGGAATGATACATTTATTGAGTTCTCGAAGATCGATCACTAATCGATATACTGGGGGTGCATTTGGATCAGTACGTTTCATGACTGGAATGATAGGAGAATTACATACATTGGAGTCAGTTTCTACAACCACTCCTTGAACAATGAGCTCGTCAATAATTTTGGATAAGGCTGCTACAGCCTCAGGTGGCAATCTGTACTGTCTAATTCGTGGTAGGACTATACCTTGTTTGAGAGTCACACGATGGGGTGTGATTTGCATAAAACCAACATCAGTTGGACCTTGTGCCCATAGGTGCTGCGGAACATTAGACAATCTTGGATAAAAATCTCGTAAAACATAGTGACCCTTGAAGTCACGCAAAAACAAACGTATTCCCTCTGGGGAACAACATATGACTGCACCTAATTCTTTCAATGTCTTAATACCTAACAAATTTTCTGGACATGACTTCGTAAGCAATAGATCAGTAGTTCGGGACAATGGACCAACTTCTAGAGTAACTGGCTTTGATATCTCGTTTACAATTGGCTTTCCTGAAAATCCAAGGGAAACATTTCTAGAGCCTGAGAGCGGAGCCCCTGGAACCTCGTCATGACTGATAGTAGTCCTACTTGCCCCTGTATCAATCAGAAACTTTCTGTCTTTCCCTAATACTTGACTATGAACATAGGGACCCTCTTGATCTACAGGAATCTTGATGAGAGGCAAGCCTACCTCCCTCTCTAGGCTGTTTCATGAATACGCTTGATACTCTGGATACTCGGACTGTGCATACTGGTACATCTGCTGTGTAACATGCTGTGTTGCAGCAATAGGCTGCGGTGCTGTAACTGTCTGTTGTGCATTCTGTGGCTGAGAAGTCTGTGGAACTTGTTCTTGTCTAGGCGGACGTGGTCTTTCTTTAGTTTTACCAGTGGCTATATTGTGTTTCAGAACTGCACACTTGTTTATGAAATGGCCTGGCTGTTTACAATAATTGCATGTCCCTTTAACGGGAGCTGCAGGATGACTGGCTTGATTCGGACCCCTCTTCTGACTGTCTTGAGGAACAGATTGTGCAACTAGTACTTTCATTTTCGTGTCTTTCATACGTTTCCTTTCGTGATCTTGCTCTTCTCTGATTCTATTCTGGTGATACTGGAGCATCTGTAACATCTGTGACGGAGTATTAGCTTGCCATGTACTTTCGACTTTCAAAACTCGATTCTTAACTTGTGGACTTGAATTCTCGACTAATTTAGTAACAAAAAGATGAGGGTATGACTCACTACTAGTCTTTAAACCACTGTTTATGATAAAACATTTCTCAAATCTGGAATAAAAATCACTAGTGTCTTCGTCTTGTTTCTGTTTACAGGCTGAGATTGCATCCCAGTCTTCCTTTTTAGTGGCTAATAATCTAGGCAAAACTTGTATCAATAATTCTGGTAATTCTTTACATTTGTCTCCAAGACCGGTACCTGGTACTCGTATCTTATCTTCAGCTTCTAGAGCTGTCCAATCGATCTTTTTCTCTCCCACCTCCCAATCTTTTTCCTTGAGTTTTTCATATATGCCCGCAGGCAACAGGACTTTTAGCATTTTAATAATATCTGGATACGTGTATTCTCCCATACGGAGCATGTCTTTTAATTCTCGGTGGAACCCTGCTGGATCTTTGTCGTGACAGGGAATTAATTTCTTCATTTCTAAGAGTTCCATCTTGGTAACTGGGGTGTAAACAAATACTCGTTGCATTTCACAACCCGCTGTCCTAACTGGGTGTACTTCTCGTAGTGGATGCTGTCTATCTATGTAAAACGGTTTACTTTCTGGAGGTGAGACATGAACAAAATGCGGATTCAAAAACGTTCTATATTTGTGGCGCTGTTCTAGAATGACACTAATTAAATCGGTACCTAAACCTTTCCATCTATACTGGAGTAACTCGTTCAGGATATCATGTAACGGACCTGGATCAGAATGCTGACCCTCATACAATGTAATGAGGTGCTGGATCATATACATACCCACCAGTCGCTGCTCGGCTGGGGGCAGTTTCAGAAACATTTGTGCCACTATTTCGTCTGGAAAAGTGGTAGAATCAGTAATCCATCGGACTGCTGATCGGACTAGTTCTTGTTCATGCATGGTACTTAATTCACTATAACCGATTCGTGATTTCAGGATTTGATCGGTAGCTTGAAATATTTGTTCTCGAGAGCCTTGTTCTGGTGCTGGATGATGAAAAACTTTCTTGTGTTCTAGGCGTAAATGTCGGTCTGGAAATCTAGATTTACCTACATACGCTATTCTGGCGGGATTCTCGTCGTCTACCTCTTCAGTAGAAGAGTCATTTTCTTTCTCGCTTACTTGTGCTGTTTTGCGTTGTTCGTGTAACCTTATTATTTCTTTACGTATTTTCTTGTACATACTCTCTATACTATTGAGTGTCTTGTGCTTACCCTCGGCTATATTATCACTCCACCTTGTCAGAATTTTCATTTCGTTCGGATCTTTAGTCGGGGAATCTTGTTCCCTAATTAAACAATTGATCAGAAACTTTAATAACATGAACTGGATTTCAGCTTTCCTGAGAGACATGACTTCAGCAATACTTTCTGGATCTTGTCCTGTACGAATGAAACGATACATTCTGTCTAGATCTTCTTTCATATTCGGTAGGGTGACCAAATACTCGGACACCTGCCTTATACGTACGGAATATATAACCATACTATCCTCGCCTGGGACTGGATCATAACAGCATTCAGTAAGAGCTCGCCTGATTTCTGCAATGGACTGATATTTAGGCGTACGCTGTAACGCACGTTCATGTAACTCGACTGCCCCTAGACGTCTATTTGGTGGCGGGGTACCAGGAGGACCTCCTCCCGCGGCCCCTGAACTGGAATCGTCGACTGATACTCTTCGTGCTGGCAGAGTGACTGATGTAGCGGGAACTTGTACTACGGGCTGGACTGGGGGTACCATAACAGGTGCTGTAACAGGTGCCCCGGTGGCTGGAAGAACAGGAACTACATTATTTACAGGAGCTGGCGGAGCGGGATTTGCATATTCTGGAACTGTGTCGTCCAAATAGGACGAGAGAAAAATATCAGCTGCGGTCGGTTTGTGACGTAGCTTGGTCGGAACTAATGGCGGCGGGAAATTACATGGTGCTTCCGGGGTTGCCTTTGGCAAGCCCTCAGCAAGAAGAGGATACATACCCTTAATGAGGGCATTTCTCTGTCTGTCTGACTGTTCGGTTTTAACTCGTTCAC
The DNA here is from genome assembly GCF_964261635.1 of Lissotriton helveticus. NCBI lineage: Eukaryota > Metazoa > Chordata > Amphibia > Caudata > Salamandridae > Lissotriton > Lissotriton helveticus. The sequence continues at coordinate 155,682,190 of NC_136057.1, forward strand.
CTATTTCGATCAATTCCCTTTCTTGGGCTCTTTCTGAGGATTCTCTACTTAATTCTGACTTTCTGATTTCTTTTTCGGTTCTTTTATGAGATTCTTTGCGCCATAACTCGATGGCATCTTTTTGTGACTGTCTGGCTTTCTTTTTCCATAATACTTCTTCTACTCGCATGATGCACTCGGCATCCCATGTACCCGATACGGGCCATCTATACTTTTCTTCTAACTGTTTGGTGTACTCCACCCATAAATCTAGATACAATATGGCACTTATGCCATGCTTTTGATACATAAAATGACCTGGACTGTCCCTAGGCGGGACAGGAACTGCTTCTTCTAACAGACCTTTTCTAGTTCTTAACTGACGTAACTTGGAAAATAGAGGCATGACTGGGCTGGAGTCTAGACACAATACAAGACGCAATTACAATACACAATGAACACGATGATTACTGAACAACACATTCATACCACGACATTGAAATACATGAATGACATTTAAGATAACAGTTCGGACAAAATACTACCTGGAATACTGAAAACAGAATACATGAATTTCTCGAGAACAGAACTGACTAGAACAGAAACTAGATGCACTGCTAAAACAGTACGAAACTTACCGGTCCCATAAAGAGACACGTCAGGACCCGCATCCACCTAAGTGAACACTTCGTGTTGGATCTGTGTACCCAAACCCACGGACCAGAGACAATGCAATTGACCCTGTCTAGATACTACCCCAGCAACGGTACTCACCGGGCAGCAAGAACGGAAGGCCTCGGACTGGACTGGACTGCTACGACGACGGACGGACGAACTTCGGACTTCTGTTACGGGTGGGCCTCCGGATACCTCGGACCTTGGACTCTCGGCTTGGGCTCTGGTCGGGACTCGCCGCGTTCCTCCACCGCCTCGTCTGGATGCTGGACCGCAACCTCCGTCTCCTCCGTGGGCCTGAGGGATACTTGAAGCAGAAATATCTGCACGTGCACGGTATGGTTCCGTCACGGCTGCAGAGGATCAGGGGGCTTGCGTGGCTTCACCGGCGCGTGGGGAAAGGGCAAGTCCCTGTTCGGGCGCCATTATGTGGTAAATAAATAAATAATACCTCTATTTTTGACAATAACAGATAGCTCAATAAATAAGAGTCAAGATTCGAGGTAGCTGGAGTTTGCAGGTTTTAATACAGCATAAAGGACAGCAACAGGACAGCCTGCATGGGAATAGGATGGCAGGGCCCGGCAGCTGCCGGGGCAGGATCTGGGATGAGCGCGCTAACTTTTAATAACAGTGTACAAGTATATATAGTTAAACAAAATACATAGCATTCAGTACAGTAGGCGTAGCAGTGGGCGGGGTTTGTAGCAGTCGCGAAAGATAAGGCATAAAGTAGGTGTAACAAGAGGCGTATACAGGGCGTATACATAGACATGTGATGTAAACGTAACAGAATATGTCATAAATGAGGCGGAAACATGGAGGGGGCTACCTAAGGAGCCGGGACCTCTAACCTAGTGGTGCGCGCAAGCTGGCAATGACGTGTTACTAGGGAGAAGCTAGGGGCTATGACTTCTGCGCTAGAAGGAGAGACTAAAGTCTGGAGAGTCAAAGCGACATGTACCTAAACACTATCTAGTATCTGATGTTTAGAGAACATGTTGATAGAATCCAAAAGTTATCAGGGTAAAGGCTAACAGACTCTAAGACTGGTGCATGCATAATTCTACATGTAGTGCGTGTTGAGGAATATTAAATGACCATTAATACAGTATTTCTCTTACATGGAGACATAAAAGCTAGACTGTGACTGAAACTATTGATGCGATTCAGTAGCTTAGGAATGCAGAGAAGGAGAGCTAGACTGATAACTAGAATCATAACATACTCTTGGCAGACTGGCAGGCAGAGCCAAGCCGAGCCGGGCACTGTGAGGCATGAAGTAAGTGAAGGGTCAGGGATACAGGTGGGGGCTGTATCGCTCCTCAGCGAGGGTTCAGGAGACAGGAGCTGAATCTGGTGTCCGGGCCCTTTTGAGGCCTAGAAACGGGGACTTTACAATGAAATAACGTGTACACTGAGAAACGTGGCAACATAGCTTTACATAGGCTTAATACTCGTAGCTTTCACGAGAACTGGAAACTGGCATACTAGAGTTGGACACAACTGTAATTGCGTCTTTAATCGATCATAAGGGAATACATATGCATATTAATCATGCACATACAACATAGGATGGGGAACACGTAGGGACACAGAACATGGCAAAATTTACTTTTCCACACTCTGATGTGTTATATCAAACTGGTGTAGGAATTCACATATCTCCTATGAGGTAAACTGTACCCCATTGTCCGTGACCAAGTATAAATCCATTTGCAATGCGCAAGGAAAGAAACATGACAAACCGATACTGTCAGGAACAATTCTGAATGAATCCTTCTGTGAAATCCCAAATCAAAATGGCGCATGCATATAGTGACGCCTAGGTCTTGTGACATGATGACGCTATACGTCACGCTACGTTGCTGCCGCTAGTTTGCCGTGAAGTTCTTCTTTCACAGCTCAACCCCAATGACGTGTGATGCACGAGCAGCGCTCACCTTCCTGACACCAGTTTGCTACTGACGTTGCCATGGAGCCTTCAGCATGCTCCCTGTGACTTCTTCCTAAGGCCTTTTGTTTTGGTGCGCGAGGTGAGACGCACTCGAGCCCAATAGCGATAAGCAGGTGATTCTTCTTTTTTCTTTATTTTTTATAAATAAAATCACCACAGGTCAGCCTCACTAAGGAGAAATTTTTTTTACCACGAGAATGGTCGATGGTCGATCATCATAGTCCTCAAAGAAATCAGTCTAGAGTATAGTGCATAAACAAATCGATGTTTGAGTCCACAGGGAAATTAGTGGTGTGGCCAACTGGTTCCCAATCCAGCTTCGCTCAACGCCAGTGTTGAAAGAAGACAGAGTCACTGTTCTCCAACTTCTTTATTTCTTCCATAAACACCACCAACATGCAGCCTGCCAGTATGCTCTCAATCTCCAACTGACTATGGTAAAATATTAGCCAATGTAGACCATGAGCATTCTAGTCATGAGCTGTTAAGGTATACTTAAAGGGCTTGTACATAACCACAATACTTTGCCTGCAGCAAGCTTAAATGCATGCTGTCTTCCATACTTTGCAAAACACTAATACAGCGTGAGGTGGGGTGCGCCACAGCAGTTTTCTTTTTCCTTGCCGCTCCCGCAGCCAGTACAGTGCCCGAAATGTAGGTCTGAGGGGATCAGCGTATGGGCTGACTTTTTTGGGCTGTTTGTGGTACTGTTTGGTCTGGTGTACCAGGTTTTACTGTTGATTTCCCTGATATTACCACAAACCTTGCCTGCAGCAAGTATAAATTCACGCAGTCTACCATACCGTGCAAAATATTTACACAGCTTGTCTTGACAAGTTTAAAACCTCCGTCTCTCCCCCAATTTGCAAATGTAGGCCACTTTAATAACTGGCTGATTGGCTGATGGAGAGCCACCTTTATTTTAGTGCCTTAGCTTAAAGTTTCCTCTCCAGTCTTACTGTTAGACCAGGTGAGCTCTCTGGCAGCTCATGACACGACTTTATGCAGCTCTTCAGCATTACACGAATTAGCACTGCTTGCCCCCCATCCCCTCTAGCCCAGCCAAAAACGTATAAGATGCCCATCCTGGCAGGAGCACTCCCTAGGCACTTCTGGTTGCACAGTCTAGGAAGGTCAGTCATGCACTCTCTCTGCCCCAAAGTTTACTCATTTCTGCAGTATGCGCATTAACCTACCAGGCCACCCTTCTTGGTTTAGTTATATTATACTGACAACAACAGGCATGTTTTTCTTAATTTCATTATAGTTTTAGACATACTGGTCTCTAAAACCTATTTGGTGCCTATTTCATAGTGTTGATCCACGATTGATGTCTTGTCAAGCTAAGCATTTGGCCCCATAGGCCCCCTGGGATCTTCCTCATAGTGTGTCTTATTTGTGATGAATAATGGTGCCATAAATGTTTTTTTCAGTATGGTTTTCTTAAAAAGAGGCTGTAGGTTAGGGATCTTCCATTTCAGAAGTTTTGCAATAGTTTCAAGATGTTTTTAGAGCTTTTCGTTGCTCAAAAAATTGTCATTGTTTATATTTATCTCTTTCAAAGCACTTCATTGCCTGGTTTTACTTGCAAGAAAGTGTTACTCTAAAGGTCAAACACATTTGACAGCTGAATGTCACTCATAAGTGTATTGAAACCATGGAAATGTCACACTTAAGAATCTGAAAAATTGGCAGCTATGGGGTTGTGTAAATAACCTGGAGGCTGGTTGAGGTTACAGCCTCACAGGTCTGGGCAGCCCTCATGGTTGCACATTTGTTTACAAGTATGATCAGGTTAAAAGGGCACTAGGTTAGTGCTCTACCATTTCTGGTGCTTGCTTTGCAGCAGTTTTAAGATCGTCTTGGCGTGGCCTGAGGCGTCAAGATGGCGGTCGCACTCTGAGAGTGCTCTGGACCCCCCCGTCATCCGCCGCTAACAGCTTACCTCTTCTTCATCTGCCTGCCGAACGCGGATCCCGGTGCTGTCCGCTGTCCCCCGGTGTCCTTTGGGGGCCATTTTGGATCTCCCTTCCTCCTGTTCCGCTCCTTGCGTTCAGAGGCCAGGCTTCATCAAGATGGTGGCCCCCAGGTAACGCGGGCCGAAGCCCGGGTGCTTGTCTCCCTGAGGTCCAGGGCCCTCCCCCCCCACGGCTGGCGATCGGGGGTGGCAGATCCGAGGGGCCGCCGGCCGTCCCTGGGCCTTGGCCTGCCCGACGGAGCTGGAGGCCGGTGTGAGGGGAAGTCACCCGCGATCCCTGAGGCCTGTGCTGCACACAAGGGGCCGTCGGGCCGCGGGCCCATCCTGGAGCGGTGAGCCGGGTCTGTGGCGCTGAGGCGGCGGTGGCTGGCCCTGCGGAGACATCGGTGGAGCTGTGTGCGCTGCAGGCGAAGTTGGAGTGCTGACCTGCGAGCGGGACGCCATTGCGGTGAAGAGCTCCCGGGGGGTGAGGGACGACCAGGCCCACGCTTTCTGCCTTGGGGCCTTGGACTTGTGCTGGCTGCACCGGTGCACCCCCCGGCCCACTGGCTCTCGCGCTGTCTGACTGAACCCCGAGAACCCCCCCTGCGGAGGGCTGTGGACCATCAGTAGGCCTGTGGGTGGCCGCCCTACGACCCATCATCACCCTGAGTGGCAGTATCATCAACCCCCCTGCCGCCTGTGCGGGGCCGGTGGCGCTGGGGCGGCGGCGGCTGGCTGTCTGGAGACGTCGGAGAGCAGTGAAAGTTGCCGACGTGGGGCCGAGCTGCCCCGCTGTGGAGGTGTTGATCCGAGGAGTGGACTTGCTGACTAGAGGCGCCATAACAGCGGGGGGTGCCCGCGGGGGTGGGGGGCTGAGACTTGGCCCACGCGATCTACCCTGGGGCCAAAGTCTCGCGCTGATTACGCCGATGCTCCCCCGCGAAGCGGCCCTCCGCCCCCCTGGCTCTGGCGCTGTCTGACTGTGCCCCGAGGGACCACCCCTGCAGAGAGCTGCGGACCGTCTGGGGTCTGTCTAAGAGTGTCATCATACCTCGAGCAGATCATTGAGGTGCAGTCTGATCCCGGAAGGGCCGACCAACAGCTCGGGTGGCGCCCCCTCCCTTCCCCCGGGCACTCCGCCTGGAGGACTTTGCTGTAGACGGGCCGGGTGTAGGGGAGAGGTTCGGCCATCATATCGGGTGGCTGGGGCGCTGCCACCCTTCCTTCTTCCCTAACACGTGTTGGTTGGCTGTCTGCAACTATGGGCAAACCCCGCGCCCCCAGACCTCTGGCCCCACAACCCAAACAACGATGGGTTGTGGGGCCAGAGCGGAGCGACGACCGGCTCAGGCCCAGCCGGAAGGGACCTTTCGACCATCCTGCAAGCAATCAGCACGTCCCAAACGTCAGTAGAAAGCAAGATAGGGGAGGTGCGGATCGACATGGCCTTAATCCATCAAGATCTTCGCAAGGCCATGGAACGTATAACCGAGATTGAATCCCGTATCTCCACAGTGGAAGACGACGTCAGCATCCTCAAGTCTCAAATGTCACGTCTTCAGTCGCAGACCTCGGAGATCCACAGCAGGGCCGAGGATGCTGAAAACAGGGCGCGCCGAAACAACTTGCGCCTCCTGGGCTTCCCGGAGGGGGTGGAGAAGGACAGTACCGCCACCTTTATGGAGACCTGGATCCGCTCCTGGATGCCTAAGGAGAAAGTCTCCCCCTGGTTCGCGGTGGAACGAGCTCATCGCTCTCTTGCCCCTAAGCCACCGCCTGGTGCCCCTGCCCGTCCCATCATCCTCCGCTTTCTTAACTTCCGAGACAGGGACGCCATACTGGGGGCGGCCAGAGAGCTGGGGCTGCTGCATTACAAGGACTCTAAGATAATGGTGTTCCCCGACTACTCTAGGGAGGTTCAGTAACAACGTCGCTCCTACAACGATGTCAAACAAAAACTCACGGCGCTGGGCCTTCGCTATGGGCTCCTCTTCCCGGCCCGGCTCAAAGTGATCTTTCAAAACAAGACCTTCGTCTTTAACTCTCCCCAAGCCGCGTGGCCCTGGCTCATGGAGGAACGGCCCCTCCTGCCGAGGGCGACTCTTTCTCCTTCCCAGAGGGCCCCTGGACGATCAAACCAGACCGCGCCGAAGCCCCGACGACGCAGCACCGGATCTCAGAGGAGGACCGGTCTCTGGGGGGGGGTTCCCAATTGCCAGAGGCACGGCCCCAACACTCTTCGATCCAGACCCAGGAGCATGGATCCGCTCCCCCACCATTGGCCTCCTCCTTGATCGACATGAGCAGCATCGCCGGACCCTGTGCAACTCTGAGACGTGCCATGTCAGACTCCGACCTGTCAGGGAGCCCTGTGATCCGTGGCTCTGATGTGGACAGCGGGCCATGATCGACGCTGCCACCGGCGCCTGGGACTCCAACCCGGGGCTCTCCATCGATGAGCATGCCTCTGACTACGCAAACAAGCTCTGGTTTGTTGGGGTACTCACCTTGTTGTAATCCTGGGTTCCAACACTTTAGTCCGCAGATACCCGTTTCTTTTCTTTTCCTCTAACCTGCTGTTAGCATTTCATCCGAACACATGGAGGGGGGTCCGACTCAGCCATGTCCCAATCTTGTGGTTGCTTAACATTTTAGTTTAGCTGTTTACCTCCCCGTGAGGTGCTAGTGAATTTTTAAGGTGACAGATGCTTCCCGTTCTGAAGTATAGGGTGGGGGGCGAGGGAGGGGGGAGAGACCGTTGTCTCTCGGGAGTTTGTTGTTTTTGGCCGCCCATGGGCCGCCGTGTTCTGTTCCTATTGGTAGTCACACGTCCTACTTTCTTCCTCAGCTGACACACGCACCCCTATCTCCATTAACTATGTCCTTGTGGCCGGAGCTTCCCCCCTGACCATGCGGGGTCCTCCTCATGCACTTGCCTCACACCAGACCTCACCTTCACACGTGACCCACACTTATAACAAGCCCCTCCACATCCTCTCCTGGTATGTGAACGGCCTCCTGGACCACATTAAACGTACCGCAGTGCTCGGGCGGCCCGCCGCCACATGCCTGATGCTTTACTCCTCCAGGAGATACACCTTCTGGGCTCCCATTACCATTTCCTAGCCCGCTACGGGTTTGACCGGGTCTGGCACTCCGGCTTTGCTAGAGGTTCCCGGGGGATGGCCATTCTTCTGAGACGAGGCTTCCCTTCACCTTGGTCACCACCGCCACTGATAAACAGGGAACATATGTGGCCGTGTCGGGGATGATTGAAGGTAATCCCGTGAACCTCCTTTGCACCTATGTCCCCCCGGCGCTCTAGTCATCCACCCTTCCGCGCCTCACGCAGGTGGTCTCCTCCCTTCTCCAGGGCCTCACTGTCATCGGGGGGGGACTTCAACGCTGTCCTACAGCCCTCCAGGGATGTGACGGGCCCTCCTTTGGCGCAACGGTTGACCTCCGTGAATAGCCTTGTAGGATGGACCTCAGCTATGGGTTTTTGCAATGTATGGAGGGTGTGGAACCCCCGAAGGGAACAATACACGCACACGTCGGCCGCCCACCATACCCATTCCCGCATAGACCTAATTCTGATGCCCGCCACAGACTGCCAGCTGGTGTCGGGGGTAGAGATCCTCCCCAGGGTAATCTCCGACCACTCCTCCATCTCTCTCCACATCGGGTCTCCCGCTACAGGCCCCAAGACAATCTGGCGACTAAACGCATGGTTCCTGCAAGACTCTGCACTGGTGGAGTCCCTCTGCCAGGAGCTCCGACATTACTTCTCGGCTAATATAGGATCGGTCCCCTCGCAGGGAACGCTCTGGGAGGCGGGCAAGGCAGTGGTTCGAGGGGTGGCCAGGGGGTTAGTCCATGCCAAACGCGCGGCCACAAGTCGCCCAACTGGTCCAGCTGGAGTCCTGAGCTGTTCAATTGGAATATGCTCAACTGGACAATGACACTGCCGACTCCTCTAGACAGCTGGCGCTGGTCCGGGATGAGATTCGGCGGCTCTCCCTGGAGTCGGCCACAATGCTCTGGCACTCCTCGGTGGCCCGTATCTACGGCTGGGGTGACAAAAATGGTAAACTGCTCCACAATCTGGTATCCTACCCTAGTGCCCACCGCATCATTCTGGAGATCCAAACGGTCACTGGGACCCATCAAGTGATGTCGTCGGCTATCGCGCAAACCTTCGCACACTACTACGCGGCCCTATACTGGACTGTTGGAGGAATCTGGAACTTGCCTTCCATGTCTCCCCCGGGAAACCACAGATACCCTAGACGGCCCTCTCACCCAGGAAGAAATTCATGGGGCCATCACTTTGCTGCACTCCAGCAAGACGCCCGGACCCGATGGGTTCCCCCAGGAATATTACTCTATGTTCCGTGATGACCTGATCCCCCATTTGGCGGAGCTTTTCCGCTAGGTGGTCGAAGACGGGTCCTTCCCGTCTGAATCTGACGTGGCGACCATTGTGGTCATAACGAAGACACAACCCCCTTCCCTAGACTGCTCTGATTACCGCCCAATCTCGCTGATAAACACGGAAATTAAAATCTTTGCCACTGCGATAGCTCAACAACTCCGGCCCCTCCTGCAAGACCTGGTCCACCCTGACCAATGCGGGTTCATGCCGGCCAGAGGTACCCGCCATTGCATTCGTCGCCTCCGCCTGGCGCTGGCCCACCGCCATCGGCTATCCCCGTACTTGATGTGGACTTTGAAAAGGCCTTTGACACGGTGGACTGGGGGTACTTAAGTGATGTTTTGGAAAGAATGGGTTTCGCCTTCCGCCGCCTGATCCAGGTTCTTTACAACAACCCTTGAGCCTGTGTATGAACAACAAGGTACTGCGCTGTTCCTGGTGGGAGTGAGTGTAGGGGTCACCTAAGTGTTAGAAAACAGTAGGATCTCGGTGGAGACCTACAGTTGGGCATCCATTTGATTGGATATAATGTCCTCACACACCCTTCATCATTGGCAATGCTCCTCGTTGGGTCGGCGGTGCAATACTCAACGGGCGACACCTCAAAGAGGGGCTCTTTGGCGGAGATCTTCAATCCAACAGCCGTATAGGTGAAGTGTGGGTGTGGGGCCAGGATGGTGTAGACGTTTAAGTGAATTAAAATAAAGCTCGGAGTACCAGGATCGAGTTTATTCTGGGGGTCCCCTGCTTCAAATAAAAGAAAGAAACTAGCCTGTACTCGATGGGATATAATGTTCCCAAGATCGAGACTCGACTAGTGTGTGTAGGATTTGGTCAACATGTTTCTTGCAAACGTACACTGACTTAGCGATTCATCAGGACCTATGACAGTAACAACTAGTTACAGGGCAACTGTCTACATTAAAAGTTCTCCTCAGTTAAGTGTAACTAACTATAAAGTGAAAACAATGTTGTACCTGTGTTGCGCTGTCTCTGCCTGTGTTGGGAGACAAGGGAGCAAATCACAACAGGTTTCAAACACATAAAAACATCATGGTGACTTTGTACACTCAGTGTGGCACACAGGTGAAAGTGCAACTAGCATGTGAGTTAAAAACATGGACAAGTATGATCCCGAGTGAGCGCGGTAGTGAACATGCCCCTGTGAAAAAAATATAGTTATAAAAGCATCAATAGCAGCATTGATTATAGTATTTAGGGAGCAACTCACTCACCTAAATGGTCAAGAATAAAAGCAACAACAGTACCCGGCGGGCAGTACAGCGGGTGACGACCTCTGTAGTTAAACGCTAGATATGATGAGGAAGTTGCAAAAAAACATGTTAAACTAAGGGTATACTTATCGTGCTTTGTTGTCATGCACTCCTACTGGAGATCTCTAGCTAAACACAATCTTCGCGATATTCCAAACTCACCGGGCCCGATTCACATTACTAACTTAAGACAAATTCCTAAACTTACCACTTTTGGTATTCACAGAAGTTAGGATTTTGTCTTAAGACGGACTTAAGACAGAATCCTAACTTAAGTCTGTCTTAAATCTGTCTTAAGTCTGTCTTAAGACAAAATCCTAACTTCTGTGAATACCAAAAGTAGTAAGTTTAGGATTTTGTCTTAAGTTAGTTCTGTGAATCGGGCCCACCATCCACACACTGGATGTGTAATGGCCCATAGTTAGAAGGTGCGATAAGAATCTGATTCATGTACGTTTGCGAATCGTGAAGAATTTGCTGTGTGTCACGAAGGCCGTGTGGTCAATATTAGGCCGGGTTGCAGGTTGGGGCGGGGCGTGTTAGCTGGGAGCTTGTGTGGCGCGTACGTCTCAGGTCGTTTACACCACGTAGCACGAGGGTGCTTACTAGCGTGCTTGGTTAGAGCCACCGGGTGCCTATGCTTACGCGTTATGCTGCTCTGCTAAGTAACTGGCTAAAAGACAAATTACGTACCCTCGCCATTAAGAGGACTGCTCGTTGCACAATTACACGTTATGCTGCTCTGCTAAGCATCTGGCCAAAAGACTCATTACATACCCTTGCGTTTGAGAGGACCGCTCATTGCAAAATTACATATACCCTTGCTCTTATATGTGATACACTAACCCATGTATCCCTTCGTGACCTATCCCCTTGTGCTGTATAGGGGTGTCGGTTAAGCCGTATACCTCAAGGGGCCATCCTAGCCACGTAAACTATGTGGGAGGGCTCGAGTCCTATGTGGCCGGCAGCCTAACGGATTTGCCTAATTCCCTCTAAAGTGGTTGAAGCCATGGTCTAGAAGGGAGCGGGGGTGCACTTACTTGTTCCTTCCCGTGTCCTCAACGTCTGACCTACCCTTCGTCCGCCAGGTCCGGGTGGTAACCTCTTTCCCGGTGGTCGGCCATTATAAAGAAAAGAAAGCCACGACGTCACCTGACCTGTTGGGAGGTCTCATGGTGTCACAGGGCGGTGCGTATATCATGTGGTGCGTGCCGTGTGGGTGGCGGACATTTCTAAATGGTCAAGTTGCGTGCAATCCCTACTGGTGGTGCAGGTGCACAAGTGCCCGGTGGGGTGATTGAAGGCTGTTTCTCATCGTCGAGGTATGCTGTGGGTTAATGTCAGTGTGCCTGATAATAACGGTCATCGTTAAATGAGTAATTTGCGCTCCGCTCAAAATTGGATATGAGCGCCCCCCATGGGAAGGGTTAAATCCAAGTTAAGTTAGGTCAAGGAAAAAATATAGTAATTTTGAGTGGAAGGGTCAGAGTAACGCCCAGGTCTGTGGTCCTAGATGGACTTGTATTGTGTATCGAGCCTCGTGCATAGCTAGATCTGACCCGGGTCACATGGTGAGTCTGGTAGAATAGAACGGCCATTCCTCAGTGGTGTAGCATACACAGGGAACACAAAAAATGGCTCTGCCTTGGAGATGCGCCAGTTTAGTTTAAACCAAAGGGGTTTTGTCCTTTCTGGGAGCCTGGCAGGACGTCTAATACTTTTTTTCAAAAAAAGTTACCTGGCCACCAATTTCAGTACTGCTTATTAATACTGCAGATTCGAAATACAACGCAAACAATCATTGTACTTTACTTTCATATTTGTATTGATTCAACTTCATTTTAAACAACTTTTCATCACTCTTGATGCATTGGAGGAATACACATTTCATTCAGTATATTGTGCGACTCAAAATTATATGAAAAACATTTTACAAAAAAAATATTAGAAAGTCAAAAACAAAGACAAAACACTGTTGTATTTGCATCAATTAATTACACCAGTCCAAAATTTCAACAATTGCCTATCAAAATTCAAATTCTATGTGACACTATGACAGGCAGACTGCGGGGAAAATTATTTTTTATAAAAGTTCGCTCTCGGGGTATATTTCAATTATGACACCCTCACTAGAGTCCCATTCAATGTTGGTCCCTCGCAGGCAATTAAAGACGTGCCGACGCGTTTCCAATCCCCTTCTGCATTGGGGGATTATCATCAGGGCTTTAGACCACGGTGTAATCCTAGTAAGTAACAAAATAATATATACTGAGTAACGCCCTTCTTTACATCTCCTTATCCAACTTTTAAATAAACCAACCCACTAAGCACATACCAAGGGTACCTTATAGCTTTTGATGGGGTTCTTTTGATGGTCCACGTTCTGTCCCTAAACACAACCAAATTGATTTTATGTAAATTGGAGTCTGACATTATGGGACAATCTTAACTATGATCGTTGTTTTTTATGACTTAGAGTTGAAAGAACTTACTGGAGGCTTCGTACATCTATTTCGATGACTCCCCACTTGTGTTCGTGTTTCCAGACACAGTCAACTTAGGACGTTTTGAATTCACCCTACAAACAAATGAATTGCCATTGTTTAAACAGACCGAAGTTGCTCACTGTTTGTATCTTAGAAAGAGCTTTCTGCGGCATTTCTCTTACTTGTGTGAAAGGTTCCTCTTCTACCAGATGAATTGCATCCTCATCTAAATTTGGGGCAGCTTCATTTCCTGTCGCAACCAAACAGAGGATTTTTTTTTTTAAAAGGCAGTGTGAACGGAAAGCTGTTTGTGTAAATGCGCGCTTTCATCGTCTTGGTTAGTCTATCTGCTGCAGCCCATTATGTTATTGCAAAGCCATGCACATTTCATAACAACGTTCGGGACGGGTTTCACTTACTTTGCAGCTGTGTTCTTCTGGCATAGATTCAGTATTCTTCCACCTTGATTTGGAAAGTGGCATCTCTCACCAAACAGGCATCACTCGATGCTTGTGCTGTCTCTGCCTTTATACGTGTCATCATCGTGTTCCTTGTCCCTTTGGATTCTGGGACTTGTGGTTCCAATGTTCAAGTTAGTGCTTGATTCAACTCGCTTAGATCATTCAATCCTCTTGTTGTACAATGAAACTTTAGAATTAGATACGCTTCTTTTTTAGCCAGCATATTTTCTAAATTGCCTCCGCGTGGGGGCAATTTAATACCGGATAGTACAGTCCATTGAAAGTCTCTTTCTGAATGTTGTTGGTCAACAAAATGTTGCACCATCGGGCCATCAGTACATGATTTTTGATGCGCAATCTATGTTGTACGATTCGCTGGTTGACCTGTTGTGTCGTTTTCCCAATGTATATTTGAGAACATGGGCATTTGATCGCATAAATGGTATTCCTAGTTTTACAGTTAGTGAACTCATTGTGTGTCCATTTGATACCGTCATGTATGAACTCATGGCCCTCAATTGTCGTACTGCAGACGGAGCAGTTCCCACACTTTCTGTGACCTTGAACGGGGGGTAACTTCCACTGTGTGCGCAAATCACTAACTGGCGTTGATGTTCGTCCCAAGTCAGCTCTGATTCTTTTTTGCCCAATATTTTTATTTTTACGCATGGCAAATAGAGGTTTTTCCATCTGGAGGTCCAATCCGGTTAAGAGGTGCCAATTTGATAGAATGATCTTGTTGTATTTATTGGTATGCGGACCAAACGTGGATACACACACCAGTTTCTCCATGGGAGGTTTCACTCTTTTGATTAGCAGGGTGTCTCGTGGTGTATACCAAGCTCTTTTGACAGCGTGTTTCAGCAATTTTCGGGGATAACCTCGATCTCTTAATTGGTCAGTAAAGATGGATGCATTAACCATAAAGTCTTCTTTGTGCGCACAATTGCGCCTTATTCTTAGTAGCTGTCCGTATGGTAAATTGTTTTTCAGATTTTTGGGATGGGAGCTCCGATAGTGTAAGATGGTATTTCTGTCAGTGGATTTCCGATGTAGTGTTGTAGGTTTTTTCTGATTCTCTTCAAATACTTCCACGTCAAGAAATGTCAATACTGATCGACTTTTTGTCATGGTAAATTTAATGTCTGGATGTCTTGTGTTTAACCATTCATGGAATTGTGTTAGTCGCTCTTCAGGGCCACTCCACACGCACCAGACGTCGTCGATGTACCTGTACCACTGTGTGATACAGTCGCTAAAGGGATTATCGTTGCCAATGAATTTTTGTTCAAACAGGGCCATGAGTAAGAAAAGTACAATGATTGTTTGCGTAGTATTTCGAATTTGGAGATGTGCCAAGCAGCCGCATGTGGCTGTCTCAAATATCTGTTAGACAGGTATGACCTGAGATAGGTGTAAATGATTTGGTTAGGGGGTCCCAAGGGGGAACCACTTGAGGGAGCTCCACGGGATGTCTTCATTAAGCCCACTAGTGTCAGACGCCAAGCGGTGTATCCACCTTTGTTCTTTGTAGAACAGGTTCTGTTTGGAAGAGCTTTTGTTGGCTTCTAAGATTAACCATTTCAAGGAGTCAGCAGTGTGATTCTGTTCTATAAAGTGCCTACACATCTTGGTGTTTATTTTCTTACACCGGAAGTTACTTCGGTGCTCCGAGACACGTATCTTAATTGAGCGAGTGGTCATCTCCACATAATGCAGTCCGCAGGGGCAAGTCAAGAGATAGATACAGTTGGAGGTGTTGCAGTTAGAACTCGTCAACGGTGCGATTTCCGAACCATTCCCAAATTCGGAGAGGCACCCGCCAGGGCTGCCCCCTCTCACCACTCTAATTCGCGCTGGCGATGGAGCCCCTGGCGGCGTTAATCCAACAGGACTCCCTTATCCAGGGCTGGGTCTGGGATAAGAGCCAGGTGGATAAAATTGCTTTATACGCAGATGATGTTCTGCTCTACTTGGCCGATCCGGAGCATTCCGGCCCTAGATCTCTAACGGCTCTTTCGGCGTTTGAGCAGGTCTCGGGTCTTCGTCTCAACCCGACGAAGTCTACCTTGGTCCCTCTCCACCCCTCCCGGGCGTGTTTCGACTGGCAGGCGATAATCTCCCTCCGGAGGCAATCATTCAAGTATCTGGGCTTGTGGGTGACCCTCGTGCCGGAGCTGGAATAGGCCCTCAACGTTGCCCCCCTGGACGCACGGATGAAACCCGATCTTAGGAACTGGCAGTCCCTTCCCCTTAACCCACTGGGCAGGAGCGCCCTTTTCAAAATGATGATCCTTCCCCGCATTCTTTACATTTTGCAGAACACCACGGTCCACCTCTCAGGCAGCTGGTTTAGGCACACTCATCCGGTTTCTGTGGCGTGGTGGACGATCACGAATGTCCCTGTCCCATTGCCGGATTCCCCCCTTTGACGGCGGCATGGGAGTCACCAACCTCCATTTTTACTACTTAGCCATGAGGCTCATTGTGATCCATGATTGGTTTGCGGGCGTCTGGTCCGACCCAGCTTACCGGGTGGAGCTTACTGCCTTAGACTTCTCTCAGATTCAGGGCTTCCTATACTGCTCCCCAGTGCCGCAGACCTTGCCCCCAATCACCAGGATGGTGCTCATGGCCTGGCGCGCTGCCCTTTGCCTGGTGACCTGGGACCGGAAGCTGACTAGACAAACGCCCCTATGGCATAGCACCTGGTTGAGAGAGGTCTCATCCCTGGAGGGTTTCCGCCGTTGGGACTTGGTGGGGATCTCACTACTTGGGGACGTGTGGGTAGGTGACCACATGCGCTTTTTTTCTGACCTACAGCACCGACACGTTCTCCTACACTCCCAGTTCTACAAATAAATGCAACTCCATCATGCCATTCACAAACACCTCCCAACACCCACCTCCCTCCCGGAATTTAGTCCTCTAGAAGCCCAAGTCATGATGGGTAACCTGGGGAGGGCGGGGGTGTCCCGTATATACCGAGCTCTTGTAAATAACTGTCTTAGGGAGCGATGGGAGGGGTGGGTGGTTCCTTTGAACGAAGCCGACTGGCGCAACGCCCTTATGGCACCCAAAACCCTGACCACATCTTCTAAGCTACGCCTGGTCCAGCTTTACTACCTCCACACGGCATACCTCACCCCGGCACGTCTCTTCCGAGCCTGCATGAGAGCCTCCCCTGCTTGTGCACGTTGTGCTGGTACTCCAGCCGACTTCTACCACATGGTATGGCTATGTCCGGCCTTGGAACCGTTCTGGAGGGGGGTGGAGCTTGAGCTCACACGGGCCTTGGGGAGGGTGGTTCCCCACGACCCGAGACACTTGCTATTGGGAGTGTTCGATGGCCTAGATGGCTCTCGGGCTGACAAGCGCTTCCTGGGAACAGCGTTGGCAGTGGCGAAGCGGGACATAGCGGCTAGATGGTCCCAGGCTGAGGCACCGGTACTGCAGAAGTGGAGGAGGGGTGTGGACTGGTGCGGGATGCAGGAGGAATCTCTCTTTGGGGCACGGGGATGCCCAGAGATGTTCAACAAAGTGTGGGGCAAATGCTTCGGCCTGTTGCCATCTTGATGGGCCCTAACCCGCTATGTCAGTGTAATATGAGGGTGCTATTTACTCACTCAGAGGGAACTAATGTGGTTTGTGTTGTCATCAGGGAGGGACAGGGGTTTTTAACTGTGATGTGTGACTTGCTGCCAATGAAAATGTGTTAGAATTGGGGGTCTCTGGGTGGCGCAAGTATTCACTTGTGACAAGCAGGGACCCTCTTCTCTAAGTCAGGGCGAAGGATGACCCCTTAGAATTACCCTTGCTCACCCTCTAGGTGCGTGGTGTGAGCAGCCAAGGCTAATCTTCAGGCGTTATTGGGTTAAGCATTTGTAATCACACACACAGTAAATATATCAATCCCCCCACAAATGGACACCAGGCAGTGGTTATGTAAAAATACGTCTTCTTCTTCATGTAAAAATATATATATATATCTCTAGGCAGGCAGATATCACAAGACCTTATAACGTGTTACTTTACTTTTGGGCCACCAGATCTCAGATGTGGGCAACAGTTCTCTTTGCTTAATCAAGTAGTGTCTTTACTTCTTAGTTAGGGTGTCCTGCACTCATGGACACTGTTTTTCAGGCGTTGGTACCCAGTCTTGGGGAAGGGGCCCTTTGTAGCGCTTTAGTGCGTTGAAAAACAGAAGAAAACCCCGGGCCCTACCAAGGCTCACGCATCTCGCGTGAGCAGGCGGACGCGGATTCCCACGGTGGGGGCTGAGCTGAGGAGCAGCAAGGAGGCAATGAGAGGAGCCTCGGGAAACCCAGGGCCTTTTCCGGAGGTGGGGGCTCTTGGCTGCAGTGAGGAGCAGGGAGGCGATGAGAGGGGCCTTGGGCCAAGCGCACAGGGAAGGTAATGCGCTTCCGATCCAAGGCGCTTTGGGTCTCAAAGCGCCTCGCGTCTCACAGGCGCTTCAGTTGGACAAGGGGACGCGTTCAATTGTAACTCCGATCCTCAGCATGGGGTTTCTCTAAACCCAGCCGAAGCACACAGTTTAGCACTACGGGGAAATAAAACGTTGCGGGCCCCGAGCCCGGTGTGTGCAAGTTCGTGCCTAGCCGCCCTGACACTGCGAGTTGGCAGTTGTCCCTCGGTGCAAGGGGGCGGCTCGTAGGGGTCTGGTGTGCCTGGGGGCACCAGTGTGGCTTCGGACCTTGCAGGTAGCGGGTGTGTGCGCACAGGCAGGCGCGGCCCACGACCTCAGTACAGACTGTACTGGGGTCTCCCAAAGGGGGCGGCACGGCCTGTAAAGACTCAAAGGGGGGGTGCAGCTGGGCAGCAGGGCACGTTCCTACGTGCGGGCGGCTGTCGCAGCGGCGATCACCGGCCGAAGAGGAATTCAGGCGAAAGGGGCGATAGAGCGCTTCAGCGCGCTCCTAATGGCAGGCAGGGGCAGAGGAGCAGGCAGCCTGACCAGGGGGCAGAGAGCGACTCCAACAGAGCGAGGCTCTCATGGGTAAAGGGCAGGCGAGCTCCCGAGTGCCACAGCCCTAGGAGGGGGCGATGGGGGTGCAGACTCAGCTCCGGCAGGAGACACACACGGCTCGCAGTACAAGGCGAGCGAAGGCACAAGGAACCCACTGGTCCTGGGGTTTCGTTCAGGGGGCAAGTTCAATCAAGCCCTTGGAGAAAGTTTCAAGCACAAGTCTGCAAAGTCTTTTTAGTAAGCCTTCTCTCCTTCCTCAGCAAGGCAGACAGCAGGCCAGTCCTTCCAGCTTCTTCTTCTCCTTCCAGTTGGGCAGAGGTTCGTTGTGGGAAACAGGATCTAGTTTCTTGGGAGCAGGGCTCCTATACTTATACTCAGTTTCTTTTGTCCTTTCAGGCCAGGGGGGCCTTTGCATAGCCTATTTCAGTTTTGAAGCACTCTGTTGGGTAAACTTGGGTCTCTCCTTTCAGGGAGCAGGGATGGCACATCAGACGCTCCATAGGAGGTGGAGCCGGCATTGTGTGGACAGGGGCAGCCAGGAGTACTTTGTTGACAGGCTTCTCCCTTCCTGGGCCAGGTGTTGGGCTGAGTCATCAGTCGCTCCCCAGGAGGTGGAGCCAGCATTGTGGTGGCAGAGCACAGCCCTATTCAGAGTCCAGGGGCACTCCCACCTCCCATCAAGGTGTAATCCTTGCATTCACCACCTGTCATCCCCCAGCCCTGTCACTCACATATCCCAGACAGTCAGATACACATCCTAGCAGAGGCGGGCTGAAATGGTTAGGCAAGCAAATGCTAGCTTTCTAAAAGTAGCATTTGCAAACACAGGATATTAAAATAAACTTTACTAAAATAAGTATTTTATTATTCTGAGTTAAGGCATATTAAACTTTATGTTCTACCATGTTCCCTGAGCCTGCTGGGATTATAGGTTGTAATAATTCCAGCAGCCCATCGTGGCCTAGGAGAAAAGGTAGCCTTACAATAGTGAAAACGAAATTGACTGTAATTCACTATTAGGACATGCCACACACATCAGGGCATGTCCTACCTTACACTTACAATGCACCCTGCCCTTGGGCCTACCATAGGGGTGACTAATATGAAGTAACGGGAAGGTTTAGAGGCTGGCAAGTGTGTGCACTTGCCCAGCCAGCATGACCGTACAAGACTGCACACAGGTTCTGCAATGGCAGACCCTACACACATTTTAAAAGGCTGCTTCTGTGGGTGGCGCAACCAGCGCTGCAGGCCCACTAGCAGTATTGGCATTCACAAGCCCTGGCACTCCTGGTGCCCTTTACTGGGGACTGACAGTAAATCCAATGAACCAATCATGGACATCAATCACATATACATTTTGCACAGGGAGAGCATATGCACTTTAGCACTGGTCAGCAGTGGTAAAGTGCCCAGAGTCATTAAACCAACAAAAACAGGTCAGAGAGAATATTGGAGGAAGGCACAAATTCCAGGGATGACCCTGCCAAGAGGGCCAAGTCCAACAACCTGTTTGTACCAGAAACTTCAATAAAATTTGATTATCAAAAAAAAGATTGTCTTACAGTTTGTGGCTCAAATGAGTGTAATTTTTTATCTTTATATGTTTCCCTTGTCCCCATTGCTTGATTTTGCTTGCAAGAAAAGTGTCACTTGTAGTCACTGAATGTTACTCATAATTACACTGAAATTATGAAAATGTCACACATACGCAATCTGAAACCTTAGCTGCATTGTTTTAATGATTTCAGCATGTGTATGTGTGCACTTCAAGCCTTAATGTGTGACACTTTGAGAAGTGTAACTAAACAGTTAGGTTCCTGTAATGTGAAAGAATGAGCATTTGCCGACCTGCATTGTGTAGTTTGGACTAGTTCGCACCGTATTTAAGATCTTAAGAAGGGCTCTGCTACACCTTCCTCACAGTGTTACAAAATTATACACAACTAGCATTCGTACAACACAAGCTCTTTGCTAAACATACCGCCAGTCCTATTGCATCATTGCAGTTGTTTTCAGTGCCTATACCAGCACCGAGTATTTTTTGTGAAAATAATAAGACCCAGAGGAAAATAAAATAATAAGCTGGGCTTTGTTGTTGACCTGAAGATAGTAGGACTGAAGGACTGGAGAATGAGGCGACTACAAAGCTATTATCGCTTTTCATTGTTTTGCTTAATAGCATTCAATCAATACATTTTATTTATGATTACAGAACTCCGGAGGGGGTAGTGGGTCCTTCAAAAAGTTTGCTCTTTTATTCCATTCTTCTGGCCAGGAGGGAGATCTGCATGAAGTGGAAGGATTCAGCTCCCCCCTCCTTCTTCGATTGGCAGGCCTCAATATTGCAGGTATCGAAACTCGATTTATTAAGATCAGACAACCCGAAGAAAAGAGCATTCTGGCATCTTTTAAAGTGGGCATAGTTCTAAGACCAAATACGGGGGGGGGTTAGATTTTTTCCCCCCGTTTGGTCCAATGATTACGCTGCTTTTGGTTATTCCCCGACCTGTAAAACTTTATCTAGGTTGTGGGTACTCCGGTGCAGCAAACTGTTACCCCAAAGGTGCCTGAGTGAGGGCCGAAGGGAGTTGGATCTCACTAATTGGTAGGCTGGTATATATCATGCCTTCCACACCAGATTTCTGAGGTAGTGAGCCACTCTCGACTGACTCTTACAACAGACCAAGGTGGATAATGAGGATCAAAAAAAAAGTAAGCTACAGTGTTGGAGCAGGAGTGAGAATGTATTATTGCGTCTTCTCCCTCAGATGCCGCAACCTCCATATTGCCAGAGTTAGGTAGTCGAGAGATGATAGCTTTGACCTTTCCCTTTGAAGCCACCCATTTGCGTAAGGGACAGAAGCCAGTGTGAAAATGTAAAATCTGATTCTTTCATTTTTTAATTCAGCTGTGCCTCATCCATACTCACCTCTGTTATGTTTTCAGCCTGGCTCAATCCTTGACACCACACCTGCATAAATATTAGGAAACAAATCTAAATTCAATCAATCAAGTCACTTGTAAAGCGCACTACATACCCGTGAGGGTCTCATGGCGCTGGGGGAGGGAGAGGGTGCTGCTACTATTCGAAGAGCCAGGTCTTGTGGTGTCTTCTGAAGGCCAGTAGGTTATGGGTCTGCCGTAGGAGGGTCGGGAGGGTTTTCCAGGTCTTGGCGGCGAGGTGGGAGAAAGATCTGCCGCCGGCAGTCGTTCTTTGGATGCGGGGGACTGTGGCGAGGGTGAGGCCGTCGGAGCGGAGCTGGCGGGAGGAGGTGTAGAAGCTGAGCCGTCTATTGAGGTATGCTGGTCCGGTGTTGTGGAGTGCTTTGTGTGCGTGGATGAGGAGCTTGAAGGTTATTGTTGACAGGGAGCCACTGCAGATCTCTCAGGTGGAGTGTGATGTGGCTGCGGCGGGGATGTCGAGGATCAGACGTGCAGAGGCGTTCCGGATGCGTTGCAGCTGTCTCAGAAGTTTGGCCGAAGTTCCTGCTTAGAGGGCGTTTCCGTAGTCCACCCTGCTGGTGACGAGGGCCTGGGTGACTGTTCTTCTCATTTCGGTGGGGATCCACTTGAAGATCCTGCAGAGCATTCGGAGAGTGTTGAAGCAGGATGAGGAAAAGGCGTTGACCTGTTTAGTCGCGGTGAGGGTGAAGTCGAGGATGACCCGTAGGTTGCGTGCATGGTCGGTGGGTGTCGGGGCTGTTCCCAGTGTTGTTGGCCACCAGGAGTCGTCCCAGGCTGAAGGGGTGGAACCGAGGATGAGGACCTCCATCTTGCCCGAGTTCAGCTTCAGACGGCTGTTCCTCATCCATTCGGTGACGGCCTTCCTTCCTTCGTCGAGGTTGGTTTTGGCGGTGTGAGTGTCTTTGGTGAGGGAGAGTATCAGCTGGGTATCATCGGCGTAGGAGATGATGTTGAGGTCTTGCTGTTGGGCGACGTGGACGACGGGTGCCATGTAGATGTTAAACAGCATCGGGCTGAGCCCAGGGGTACGCCACAGATGATCTCAGTGGCATTGGAGCAGATGGAGGGAGGCGGACGCTCTGAGTTCTGCCGGAGAGGAAGGATGTGGTCCAGTCCAGGGCCTTCTCTTGGATCTCCGCGTTGTGCAGGCATGATCGTAGTGTGCGGTAGCAGACCGTGTCGAAGGCGGCTGACAGGTCCAGGAGGATGAGGCCCGCTGTTTCTCCGTTGTCTAGCAGGGTCCTGATGTCATCGGTGGCGGCGATGAGGGCGGTTTCGGTGCTTTGGTTGCTGCGGAACCGGACTGGGACAGGTCCAGGATGCTGTTCTCTTCGAGGTAGCGGATCAGTTGTTTGTTGACGGTTTTCTCGATGCCCTTTGCCGGGAACAGGAGCAGGGAGATGGGTCAGAAGTTTTTGAGGACCTTGGGGTCTGCCTTGGGTTACTTGAGTAAGGCGTTGATCTCTGCGTGCTTCCAGCTTTCCAGGAAGGTTGCTGCCTTGAAGGAGATGTTGATTACTTTCCAGAGATGGGGTTCGATGTTTGTGCTGGCTCTGTTGAAGATGTGATGAGGGCATGGGTCTAGCGGTGATTCGTAGTGGATGGTGCTCATGATCTTGCTGGTCTCCTCGTCGTTGATGCTGGTCAAGGAGAAATTGAGACATTGTAGGCTGGTAAACATGCAAAGTCAGCACAAAAGAACAGCTGATGTCATCACTGGGCTCTTTAAACAATGGTAATGGTAAAGCCTTAGATAAAGTTTGTTCAGATAGCCTATCTTGTTGTGTAGCTTCAGGACACAACAGTTACACAAGACACCAAGGTTGTTTCTTACCAATTGTCTCATTTGTGTGTTCTTCCCAGAGCTCTATTTACCTCTGGGCTTCCCTTGTCTGTGATCTTTGCTATAAAAACCCATGCAACCAATCGTTCAGTGTGCTCTCTTCTTGAGTATCTCCATGGTGCTCTTTGGATGGAGACCCATTCATGAATGTTTAATAAATGACCTATGGTTTGACTTCGCTCCAGTGTTGATTCCTCCTTACTAGATAAGAACCCACGGCAAGAGTGGTGATCCTGCACCAGCAGATTAAAATTAATCTGCTCCACAATAGGACCAACATTTGTGCCACTCGGGGCAGAGTCCTTGAGTCACTCCACTGAGGCAGTTAGTGGGGGATTAGTGCCGCCATGGACCCTGCATCCTTTAGCCTCTCTAGAATATTTGGGACCTTTCTCCTTTAAGCATTCCCCCCCCACTGGGTGCAGACTTTTAGGGCATTAGACTCTGGGACCTCACCAGTCTCATCGTTTGACTCCATGTGCTGGGCCTTGGGCTACAACTGAGCACAGATCTGCGTGTCTAAGGAAGGGTAAGTGAGCTGGGTATGCTCAGCACCTGAGGATGCCTCAGACCTAAGATCATTAATACCTGAGCTCGGTTGTTGCTGGTGCTCTGACCCAGGTATAATGTCAGTTTGAAGACTACCATCCGTAGTGTCCAGCATAGTTGTTAGTCGTGCTCAGGCTGCTCATGCATAATTGCAGTTGCGGTTGTGGTTACGTAGGCAAACCGGATTGATTAATATATGTTGAAAGAGAACTATGAAAGGCAGATTGTAAGCCAACATAGCTTGTTTTTTTCTGGACAGTTATCTTTTTCCATATCCTTTTCCTCGTTTTTCAGATTTATTGAGGAGGAGCCAATCCCCCGCTGACCGAGAGCCAAAGTTACTGTGCCAATAGCAGGACAAGCAAGGGGGCCACCCGTATCACTCCAGCCTTCTTGTACAGCTGAAATCAAGACATCGGCCATCCCGGATCCCGGGATGGATGTCTCGGAATCACAGGACCGGAGCAAACCGCCGGCCCTGCCTGAACGCAGCCGACAAATAATCAGCCTTCCAAGTTGGGAACAAGAAGCCGCGTCCAGAGCTGCGGCCAGGTCCCCAGCTGTTTCACCAGCGATTTCGTTGCACCCCCTGTCCAGAGCAAATCCTGCGTCCAGTGGCAGCCGCTACCGGCAATAGCTCCTCGATGCGGCAGCGTCCCGTTCCTTCGAGGCAGCAGGCTGTTGTGGAGCCATTCTTTAAAGTGGAGTGGTGTGGCTCACTGGTTAGAGGCGGCAGACCCGGAAGCAGAAGTCGGCCCGGGACCAGGGTTCAATTCCCGACGCGGCAGGGTCGTGGACCAGGGTCAGCAGACTCGATAATTCTCGCCTTGGTGCCTACTCTAACCAGGGGTCGCACTCGGCAACTCTGGGCATTAGCTTGCCTAATCTCCACAACTGCCCCATCAAAGCCGGGGATGCCTGGCTCCACCTTGGGGATTCCCAGCAGGGACCATCCCACAGGGAAAGCCAGGACGGGTTCCCCAGCAGTATACAGCGCCAGGACGCCGGCTGGCAACAGTGCGCTTTACAAGTATACACATTACATTACATTTACATTAAAGGGGTGCAGCTGAAGTCTGACTGCAGTCAGGCACCCGAATGATGAACCTAGGATCAGAAAAGGAAAGCAGGCGTGTCCGAAACCACAACGCTGATCTACTCGAAAAAATATAGCCACGGACGGCTGCTGAACCAAGCTGGCACATCAAATTTCCAGGTAACAGCAGCGGCCGCCATTAAGCATTTAATCCAATTCTTACACAAGAGGGGCACATTTATTCGCAAGGTTAATTCCCCTTCTCCATAGATGACGATTTTAAAGCCTTAACCTTCTTGGGGAGAGGGTGGGCTGCCAGGGGCTGCTGGATGCTATGGGAGAGGAATACGGGAGGCACCCTCTGGAGCAGAGTCAATCCACCATCTTCCTTTCCCTTACCAAAAATGTTAAAAATTCTATGACAGAACATTTAATTTGGCGGCTCATAAAGAGAATCAATTAGTGCTGAGGCCGAAAGAATAGATAGCTATAGACATATTGGTCTCATCCATTTTCGTGGACACAATAATAATGCTGGGCAAATAATTAATACATGATTAACATCTTGCAGGCCATTATTGCACAAATTACAAATCGTTGATGAACCATACCCTTTAGACAAGAAGGGATTTAAAGGGAGCATACCCTGCCCCAATAATAGCCAAAAACGGGGCACTCCATGTAGCAGGTTCAAAGAAATATATGCCTGTACTTTATTTATCACACAGGTATCAATGACCGGATGGATACCCCTCTTCAGAGTGCAAGCTTCCCTATCCCTTATGAAACCTGTTTCCTCAGTGGCCAGTTTCCGGGTTGCCCTCATTGGTACGGCAATAAGGTAAAGAGCAGGGACTGATCTAATTGCAGCAAGTCAATTGTGGTCCTAACATTTCTAAAAATGAATGACTGTTCTTTTAAGCATTCTAAAATTTATTTCCAAAGTAAAAATCTTAACCACTTGGCTGCTAAGGCACCTGATGATCTTCCATTGACTTTCCATTGAAATCAATGGAAAGTCCATGACGAGTTACCCTTGTCATTAGCGCTGAAGTGGTTAATGTACCAAAATCATCCTTTACCAGACCTCGGACCCAACGCACTATCCCCGCAACACACTGTGCCCAGATACTTCTTAATCCAAATTCCAACCTGAAGGGGGCCACACGACATGCCGAATTAACTGAGGCTAAACTTCTTAAAATTCGGCCTTCCGTTGTATTTAAAAAACCCAATTTTTCTACATCTATCAATTCCATACCATACAGCAGGGAAGCAGGGATTTTTGCACGAAACACCTCCAATAAAAGTGCAAAATTTCTTTTTCCGGTACACTTAGAAAGGGAACCCAAGCTTTTCCCCTGAATGGCGGCTTTAGAGATGTTATTTTCTATATGGGTTTTATTTATTTATTTTATTTATTTATTTATTTTTTAAATTTATAGAGCGCAAACAAATACCACGAATGGTGTCTCGGCGCTAGGCTGACAGAGAGGCAGACAAGAGGCAACTCCTTTACATTTATTGACTGAATAGCCAGGTCTTCACTTGCTTTCTAAAGATCATCAGTGACGGGCTGCATTTTATTTGATGGGGCAAAGTATTCCAGAGCCTCGAGGCAGCTACCAAGAAGCGTCTGTCTCCCCATGTAACTGTTCTAACCCGTTGAATACAAAGGGATGCAGATGAGGCAGATCTTAAAGCTCTCTTAGGGACATAAACCAACAGTGATTCCCTAAAAAAGTCAGGTCCTTGGTTGTTCAACGCCTTGTAAATAATGCACATTGCCTTAAATTTGGTTCTTTTTTTCACTGAAAGCCAATGAAGTTGGTAGACAATGTGGGAAATGGGCGCAAACTTAGGAGTTTTGGTCAGGATTCATGCAGCAGCATTCTGCACCATTTGTAATTTCTTAAAGACCTGCTCTTGGGCATTCAACAGAAGCCCATTACAGTAGTCCACCTTGGATAACACCAAGGAGGACATAAGTGTTTTCCCGGCAGACAGGGGAAGGAAAGGTAATAACTTTTTCACTTTTCGTAGCGTGTGAAAGGAGGAGGAGACCACTGCATTAGCATGATTAGTGAAACTTAGTTTGCTGTCAAACAACACTCCCTTATCACTTAGTTTGCCACACACTATTTTTCCTAAAAAGGTATATGATTTTACGAGTTACAATTTTTGGCCACCTACAGACCATACAACATTTCTGTACTTCAGCTTCTTTCTTCCATGCATACACATAATTTAACTTATTGATATATTAATCTTTAAATGGTGAGCCTCCGCAAATGTATTGAGTGCCTGCAAACAACTATTTAATCCCCTGAGCGTTAGATCCAAAAGTATTATATTGTCTGCATAGAGTAGACACACAATCGGTCTTCCCCCAAATAGTGGGGTGATGCCCTCACTTTGGGTCAAATAGTGAGGGAGATCAGAGATATATAGGGAGAAAAGCAGGGGAGCCAAAAAAATAAAGTCCTTGTTTTAAACCATTTTCGGTGGGGATAGCATGTGAGAGACCTTTTTCCCCTCCCCTTATGACTCTGCACCAAGTATCCATATGGAGGGCATGAACAAACTCCAAATGGGTGCACTGCATACCCAAATTTAGAAGCTTACTCCACAGCAAAGAACGATCTACTTTGTCAAATGCTGTGGGGAAGTCTATAAAAGCTGTGTTCACCCTTCCTCCTCAAATTTCAACATATTTTACATTTATTACCTGTAGGGCAGTTAAATTATCAATTGTTCCATGTTTCATTCTAAACCCAGTTTGCTCCAATGGTAAGATGTTATTGGCATCCGTCCAATCGCTAATTTGGGACAAAAGACATTTAGCGAAGACTTTACCCACCGCATCAAGTAGCGCAATCTGACGATAATTTTGACGAAGATCTCGGTCTCCTTTCTTGAACAGGCGGGGGAACCATTTTATTTTCCTAACAATATTTAAAAGCCAGGCAACGAGTTTTTCTCCACAGTGTACTGTTTTGTTTTATGACTGTAATTCGTATTTCATCGGGGCCCATTGCCGCTGAGGTACGCATTCCCCTGATCACCATCTCTCTCTATTTCTTTTTCATAGGGCGATCCATACAAAGTAAAGTCTTCATTTGGTGCGAGGTGCTTAACTGCCGCCTCATTCGCTGCATATAGATCCCAAATAAATCCAACCCATTTATGTTCTTCAATAGCCACAGGGAGTGATCTTGCTCTGGCTCCACAACCCTCCACGATAAGAGACCAAAAGGTTCTTATCTGGCCTTTAGAGGCCGCTTCTCTAAGTTTTATCCAAATATTGTCTTCCCTCTCCTTTTGTAACCTGGCCTTTACCCGATTCCTCCTCTTTTTAATAATAATATTCTATAATATATTTCCGAGGAATAATTCAGATACTGTTCCCTAACTAGAGTATTTATTTCAAGATTTAGTGGCAGAAGGAATCGGGGGACCACTTTAAGACTTTTCCTTTGATTCACCTTCCTTTCAGTTTCCACTGCTTGTTGCATAAATGTCTTAAAACCTGCTATTTCTGTTCCCTCCCAACTGGGTAGTTTCTCTAAGGTAGTCTCTAGGATACTGTCAAGGCCTAAAGTGGCCCTGTTATCTCAATTTCATCTCCCTATTTTCTTGATTCACCTTCTAATTCCCAAGTGTCAGGCAGAGACAAATCAAAATGTATCAGGAGAGTTATTAACTTGTGATCACTACAGAAGGAATCATAGACCTTTAAGTCTTTCAACAGGAAAGTAAACACACTTCCCACCCCCACGGTTTACAAGTAAAAGCTGCTGGTGAGACTAATGGGAGTCTGTCATTTACTATAACACCATTGACCTTTTTAAACTAAACAGCTAACATTTCCCTCTCTTGTTGGTTCTTATTTTTTGTGGGAAAAGAGCTTGCAGAATCCGCATGGATTCCTCTTTTCCTTTGCCCCGAAATCTGTCCATTGTAGAGATCTTACAATTCAGGTCTCCTACCAAAACTATATAAGGGGAAAATTCTGTATCATTACTTTTTTTTAATGTAGCATTAAAGAGACATTATGCTGATGCAGCGATACAGATACCCCCACATGCATCAAGCATTTTTGTAGTCGCAAACGGTGCGATTCCTTAAAATCGGCCGTTTGCGAATGCAAAAGTGCTTTTTGGGATGCATGAAGCAATTTTAGAATTCGTAACATGTTTGCGAGTTCTAAAATTGCGGGTGCTTTTAAGAAGTCGCAGATGTGCGATTTCTTAAAAGCAATGCATCATTAAATTTAAAACTGTAAAATCGCAATTAGGGTGCCAAATTTACCGAGTGGTTGAACCACTCGGTAAATTTGGAAAAAGTGTTTAAAAAGCTGAAAATGTTTTTTTTTCAACATTCATGTTTCACACACACATGTCCTTAGGACATGTGTGTGTGAAACATGATGCGAAAAATAAATTTCAGGGGTGCATGGGGGGGTCCTTTGGACCCCCCCCTGCACCCATGAAATTTTCTAAGTGCCACTCGCAATTTGCATTGACTCCTATGGGCCTTTTGGCCCATAGGAATCAATGGGAATTGCGAAAATTAACTTAAGAATTCGGTATTTATTTGGGATTCGGTAAAAATTGCGATTTTTACCGAATCACAAATGAATACCGAAAATAATGATGCATAGCATTTTGCACTTCTTAATTTGCGATTCCTTATTTTTCGCAAATTAAGAAGTGCAAAATGTCACAATGATGCATGTGGGGGTAAGCTTCCAAGCCTTGAAAAATACCTAATCTGTTTAAGTCTGGGAAAATATTTTCGATTACACTTCTTTTTTATATCATAAGTCAGATAAAAAAATATATAAACTCTGCACCAAAGGCAAAGTGAAACCTTTTATTTTATTCTGCAGTTTTATATAGCACAAACTCGACCAGAAGTATTGGCACTCTTTACATGAGCTGCAGTCAAATTACACAATACTACATTTTATTATCTTTTGGGCACTGGGAGTTTAAGTGATTGGTCCAGAATCACAGGATCTTGAGCCAATGCAGAGACTCAAACCTATTTCCCCAGTTCTAAAATCAGTAGTTCAGGCCGAAACTCATCCTCTGTTATATTTTAATAGTAGAAGCACATGGAGATATGGTGATTGGAACTCTGTGGGAGAATAGCTTGCTTTTCTAATGAACATTTCCATTCATATATTCACTGTATGAAATAACAAGGGTGACCAAAATGCAGTTTTAGGGAAACATGTCTTACTTTCATTGTTGGCCCACGAGATGAAATGCTTCATGCTCATGTGGCCTGGATTTTGACTCAGAGGTTATCATCAATACAAGGGGCGGCCATTGGTTATTATATGCGGAACACTGCAGTTGTCCCATATATTGTACTACAAGACTGGGGCGGATTCCGACTTCACCCAATGTGTGGACGGGGCCAGCTAACTGCACAAGGCACTTTCATAACAAAATCACACTGGACAAACTACAAGAGGAAGGGCCAGGCAACACTCATCAAGAGACAGAGAGAGTGTCTCAGCCTTGCTATATACTTTACAATCAGTAATCAGGAAATTAAACCAAACACCTCCCCTGCTACCTCACTCAGCCAGATTACGACTTGTATAGCACACTAATCACCCAAGAGGGTATCCAGGCACTTGGCCACGGTGTGTAGATGTGTGGTCTCAAGGTGCTTATATGAAGAACGGGTCTTCAACTTTTTGCTAAACTCAATAAATGAGGAGGAGGCTCAGATGCGTTGATGGAGGTCGTTCCATGTCTTGGGTGCAATGTAAGAGAATGAGTGACCTCCAGTTTTGCTTTTGCGGATGCGGGGTATGTGTATGAGTGAGCGTGAGGTGTTCTGGTGGGTTGGTGAAAGTGTATGCAGCTTTTCAGATATTCTGGTCCTGTGTTGTGTAGGGCTTTGCATGTGTACGTGAGAAGTTTGAATTGGTGCACTTGTGCATGGGAAGCTTCCTGAGGTGCGGTGTGATGTGGGTGCAGTGTGGGGGTTGAGTATGCATCTTGTGGCTGCATTCCGGATGATCTGGAGTCTGTGTAGGAGTTGTTTGGAGATTCCAGCGTAGAGAGTGTTGCTGTAGTCCAGCCTGCTGGTGATGAGTGCTTGAATGACAGTCTGTCTGGTGTTCTGAGGCGACCGTTTGAAGATCTTTCACAGCATGCGTAGAATGTGGAAGCAGGAGGTGCACTTTGCACTGACTTAAGCCATCATGCACAGCCTGCCATCTAGGAGGATCCCTATATTTCTTGCGTGGTCTGTGGGTGTGGGTGTTGGTCTTAACTCTAACGGCCACCAGGTGGAATCCCCTGGGGAGGTCTTGTTGTCAAAGATCAGTACTTCCGTCTTGTCGGATTTGAGCTTCAGGCAGTTGGTTCGCATGCAGTTGGTGAATTTGGTTCTGGTAGGGTTGGTCTTGTCCGTTAGGGAAAGGATGCTTTGGGTGTCATCGGCGTAAAAGATGACAGTGTTATCTTGTGGTCGGATAATGTTTGCGATCGGTGTTATGTACATGAGGAAAGAGTAGGGCTGTTGGACGATCTGTGGGACACCCCGTATCAGTTTCTTGGTCTCTGATGTGAAGGGTGGCAACTTGACCCTTTGGTTTCTTCCAGTCAGGAAGGAACAGATCCATTTGAGAGTGGATCCTTGTATGCCAATCTCGTGGAGTCTTCTGATGAGGATGTTGAGGGAGACAGTGTCGAAGGCCGCAGAGAGGTCGAGCAGGATGAGGGCCGATTTTAGCCCTCGGTCCAGGACATTTCGAATGTCGTTGGTGGCCACGATGCGCGTTGTTTCGTTGTTGTGGTTATTTCTGAATCCTGATTGTGAGTCGCGATTGCCAATGTACAACAGTGTCCGAGACACTGTTTGCAATTCCAATG
This sequence comes from Lissotriton helveticus, assembly GCF_964261635.1. NCBI lineage: Eukaryota > Metazoa > Chordata > Amphibia > Caudata > Salamandridae > Lissotriton > Lissotriton helveticus. The sequence goes on from NC_136057.1 coordinate 155,713,701, forward strand.
GGGTTGCAAATTGCATGCATCATGAATATTTATGAGGCTGTCGCAATTAGCGACCTCATTGGGAATGGCGGGCACTCCCAGGGATGGTGGCCTGCTGGGGTCAGCAGACCTCCATGTTTGGGACAGCTTTTAAATAAAGCAGTTTTTTTATGCAGCCTGTTTTCCTTAAAGGAAAACGGGATGCATTTAAAAGAAAGACATGAAACGTTTTTGTTTCATTTTTAAAGGGCAGGTAGTGGTCCTTGGGGCCTCTGTCTGCTCTGAAAAACTTTTTTACGCAACCATTTACAAAGGGGGAAGGGTTCCCTGGGAACCCCTTCCTATTTGCGAATGGTCTACCACCCTCTTGAAGAGGGTGATAAACTGCGTGTGTTTTGCTACCACAATTGCGATTGCAAAACATTCTTACATAGGGTTCAGACTCGCTATTAGGAAGGGATGCTCTGGGAACGCCTATTTAATTAGAGACTCCCAAAATAGGGTTAGTACATGTGTCACATGTTTTTTGCATGCACAAACGGGTGAAAAACCCATTTGCGCATGCACAAATCTGTTGCACATCTGGCCCCTAGAGTGAAGTGGCATAGAGTGAAGTGGCTTAGAGTGGAGTGGAATGGAGTGGCGTAGAGTGGAGTGGTATAGAGTGGAGTGGTGTAGAGTGGAGTGGCGTAGAGTGGAGTGGCGTAGAGTGCAGTCAAGATGCAGGGAGTGGCATAGATTGGAGTAGAGTGGTGTGGAGTGGAATAGAGTATCGTAGGAGGGAGTGGCATGGAATAGAGGGGCTTTGAGTGGAGTACAGTATCATGGAGTAGAGTGGCATAGAGTGAAGCAGAATGTTATAGAATGGAGGAGCATTGAGTGGCATAGAGTGGAGCAGAGTAACGTGGAATGAAGTAAAGTGGAGTAGAATATCATCGAGTGGAGTATTCATTACACACATTACACACAATATGTTTACAATTGAAATTATTATTACATTTACACAGACATAAAAATACACAGCACAAATGATAATGTGTGGAAATCAGCACCACCTAGTGTATTGATTTGTTTTGATCGTATTAAAATATTCATTTCCACCATACTTCAGAATTACAAAAAATGTGCTTCATTTGTCCTTTCCTAATTCAGATGTATTCTGAAATATTTCTACAGTTCATTTACTGGCAATTAAATTATGCTGTGTGCTAGAAGAAAATAGCACCCCACAGCCTTTCCCTTCAACCCCCAGTACCCAGCAATATTGTTGCATAAATCCTGTTGAAGAAGAAGATTATTCAAGTTATGCTGTTAGTAAAGAGCAGTGACTAAAATAAATACGCAGAGATAAGAACAATCAGTCAAGCAGACAGATAGGAGGCAGGAAACCTATCAAACAAATACAGCACATCTACTGTGCCTCACGAGATAGAAAAAAGAGTTCTCAGAAAGTGAGCACTAGCGGAAGCATACAAAGAGCCAGTCAGAGCTGCACTGCTATATAACATGGCAAATAAATTGAAAAACCAATCGATCTCACATCGGCGAGGCCTATTGGCTTTGCCAATGCTGGTTTTGTTTTAGTTTTTTCTCCAAGTGGGACTGGAAGATCATTATAAGAGAAACCCAAAACAAAGACACACAAGAGGAAGATTAACTTACTTTTCTCTACGTAGTGTACACTACACATCTACTGCTCAGCAACCTCTCAGCCTATTGGGGGTAAACGTCTGGTAGACATGGAGCAGGAGGTGGGGCAGAGATTATCCCTATGGTCCAACATGACCCTGTCTGCTGTACTCCATTTGTCTAGAGTCTGGTTGACTTCAATGGCCCTCAATAATGCATTGGAGGAGTCCTGCATTTCACAGAGCTGTTTGGCTCTATCCATCCTTTACACCATCTAAGCAGGGATCCAGAGTGTGTTCCTGGGTGCTCACCATCAGCCATCACACACTCACTGTCCTCATCCTACCATATATGCACATTGCAAATATACACGTCGCATCCTGGTAATAAAAAGAGGGAGTGAAGGCACCAGGTGTAAAAGACCAGAGGAAAGGTTTAAACTAGAGAGATCAGTAGGCATGTCATGGTAGGGCCTTGTGGACATCTTATGATCACAAGGCACTGTGAGCATCTCTGTGTTGGAGTGATCAATCATCACCGCTGGTGAGGCATCGTCTGGATACCCTGTGCGGCATTTCTATAAGCCAGCACTTTAAAATAATGTGCAGCCCAGTAGGCACAGTTCCTGAATGCAGACCCGTACTCTCAGGTTTAAAGGATCCAGATCACGTATAATGGGAATGGCTCTGACTATTTAGTTCCTGAATGCAGACCCGTACTCTCAGGTTTAAAGGATCCAGATCAGGTATAATGGGAATGGCTCTGACTATTTAGCAAGTGTTAAAGCTCTATCCTCCTGTGCACAAACAGCTTAATATGCATGCGATGCACAAACCCTGATCACTCCCCAGCCTCCTTGCAAGTCTGTCTCTATTTCCAGGCTATTTGGAGCATAAACAGCACCCCTATTAGGAAATAAACCAAATCTGGAGTGTATTCAACTAGTCCTATCATTGACTCTGTTTTGAATATCTGTGTCTGAGAGATGTTGCTGTCCACTCAGCCTGGAGCATGTGTTCCAGCCCACGCTGTGTCGGGTTCTAGGTTGAGGAGGGAGAGTGTTTTTACAAACTGACTGGGTTTTGATCAGGCACATCTGACAACTGACCTGGTGACCTTTGCAGTATTCAGAAAATCTATAAAATACATGTGTTGCGCTCCTGCGCGGGCAGAGGTACATCATGTGAATATGCTGTTACATTAGTTGACACTCAGAATAAACATACAATCTACAGGTTTACAAAATGTGGACCTTAAATGGTTTTCACAGAGAGGATTAAAGTGGCACCTATTGTTGCCTTTGGTTAAAACCTCTTTGCATCTCCAACACCCTGACCTCATGATTATGCACTGTAGAGTCAATGGCCTAGGCACATTTACTGGGGTAGGTCAGGAAGTGCTCATGAAGGATAGCTTTACACAATTTATGTTGCTTTTGCCTCAAACTGTCTCTACTGTATACTCTAATATATGCCAAAGACAGATGTGAAAATGGTCAAATCCATTCTGTCCTCAGATTGAGACATCTAGGAAGAATGTTAATAAAGCTGTGGCTGCATACCTCAGAGATCATAGAATGGGGCCCATCTATGACAACAATCTACGTTTTGATATGGATGACATCTACAGAAGTGATGGAGTACACTTCAGAGATCATGGAAACAGAGTTTTTCTCAACAACCTGAAGCAGTGCATCCGTACTTACATGTAGCTCCAACAAACTCATAATGAAAACAAGGGTTCTTTTTAGAGCCACCCTATAACTCAGAATTCACCCGGGCCATTTTAGGCCCAGGGAACCACATTCCCTGGAGCCTGGCCACAATGTTTGGGAACTGCGCAAGGAGCCCCAATTCCCCGCAGTCCCTGCCAGCTCCCCACTTCCTGCGGCAGCCTGCATTCCTTTTGAACAAAGCCAGCTGCTCCAGCCAAGCTCCCTTTCCCTAAAAGCAAATCTGCTTCGCTTCATGGAAGCAAGAGCAAATTTCCTCCTCTCACTTCCATGAAGCGCAGCAGAGGTTTGCTATGACAGAGCGGGAACTCTGCATAGATCCAGCCCTGCCATAGCAAACTACAATGTCCCAGGGGGAGGCACCATGTGGCATTGTTGGAACCAGCTCTCGGAGAGAACGATACCCAGAGCCATGGAAAGCGCCTCAAGGGAAATTGGACGATACACCTCCATTTAATTTAAAGGCCCGCAAACATCGTACTCCCCGGCACCGGCAGTCCGCAATAGACCCCTGCATTTTAATTCATGAATGCCCGGGAAAGTAGTGCCCCCCGGAACAGTGTGGGTGAAGCTTCACCCCTCCACATTTAAATGTAACGTATACCTCCGAAGACGTGCTGCTCTTCGGAGCGGAGGGGGAGGGAAAACGCGTACCTCCCCATATCATTATATTTGTTCCGAGGAAGTGGCGGTCCACTAGACAGAAGTAAACCCCGCATCATGAATAAACATTGCTCCTGGGAAGTAAACCCTGCATCATATCTAAACATTGTTCCCAGGAAATGGCCCACCCGGGGGCTTAATTAAACGAAACTTGCTTCATCGTGGTGTGTTTTTCTTTTCCCCACCATGATTTCCAGGCCCTAAGCGAATCACGCAAATCCCGCCGAAAACATAATATTTTTTTTGTTTTTACCTTCAGACTCCCTGTGGCACCCCCTGAGCACTCTAGGGAGGTCACAGTGTCCCTACCCTGCCCTCTTATACTTTTTTCACCCTTTTTTCCCCCCACTCGTTTCAACCGAGTCAGAAGAAGGCTGCCAAGGCTTCCTAATTTGAAGTGTTGCCAGCCAATCAGAGGCAAGCTCGTGCTCCGTACGACTCAGCCAATCAGATCTCACAATTCTCAAATATCGGTATCTGTAAATCTTTAAATATCTCAAAAACTAATGTGCGGATTTACACCATTTAAAGAAAAGCGTGCTTTCTGGACCAAGAGTTATCTCTTTGCCAAATGTGGTGTAATTCCATTCAGCAGTTCGGGCTGTAGCCATGTCTAAAGTTTCCTATGGAAATTAACATGGAGAAAACATGTTTGGGTCCCCCCTTTTTTCTCAGCCCCCGCTTCACGAATCACCCTGAAACTTTCAAGACAGGAGCTGATCTGAGTAAACAATTAGTTTTGAAAATTTCACGGAGATTTGTCAGACGACACCAAAGATATTGGCAAAAGAAAAAACGCTTTTGCTATGGAAACTCGGTCCTAACTATACCTACTATATATATATATATATATATATATATATATATATATATACAAGAGGTGTCAGCAATTTGCATACTATGTATTAGTGCAAAAACAGTGATTCACACACTTTAAGAAGTTGGCATATAATTATATACTTTTGTTTTACTTGTTTCTTTGTTTTGCTCAGTTATTTATTTTTTTAAGTTTCGTTTTCTTCTTCAGTTTTGCAATACTGGAACAATGGAGAGAATTAGTGCCAAAGCACCATTTTTTTCCAGTCCTGGGGAGCCAACGCTTGAGTGGGAACAATGGAAGGAAGGCTTTGAAGTTTACTTGGAACCCATTGAAAGTGACACATTTACAGATAAATGGAAATTAGCAATTTTAAAACAGTGTTTGGGGTCTGAAGTTATAAGGGTTTTGCTGCATTTACCAAAAGTGGTACTAGATGAAGTAGCGGAGGATGAAACTGATGTGTATAAGGCGGATATTCAGCAATTGGAGCTACAGTATTAAAAAAAACTAATGTTGTAGCCAGACACAGGTTGATGGGAAGAGGCCAATTGCCCAACAAATCTATTGATCCATTAGTTAGTGATCGGAGGCTACTAGCTACAAAGTGTAATTATGGTTCCTTTAGGGTTCAAATGATACGTGATCAGTTAGGGTACAAGTTAGCTGACATTAAGCTACATGAGAAACTATTATTGGTGGAAGATTTGACGTGGAGTAAAGCTATAGACATAACACACCAATTTGAGGAGATGAAATTTGGAATGATAGAGTTAGCACACAAAGCCATACAAGATGTACATGTAGTACAAAGTGAACCAGATAGCAAATCTAGCAAAAGTGGGAAAACCAAACCCGAGCTAATGAAACAAAACAATGTAACTAAGGAGAGAAGGGAAATTATGTGTTTCAAATATGGTCAAATTGGTCATTATACTAATGACAGGACATGTCTGGCTGTTGGGCAGATTTACAGAAAATGCAAAGTTGAAGGTCATTTTGACAAGAGTTTACAAATATAGGAATCATGCTGTCAACGATGAGTCTGGTAGTAATGGGAGAGGTGAAAGTAAAGGTTATGGCGGATTCTGGGGCAAGACATACTTTAATCAGGGATGATTTGTTGCACTGTTTTTCTAATGTACGGCTGTGTTCCCGAACATTAAATTGGTGGGATGTGGGACCAAACCCATAGATGTGATTGGATATTGTCTGTCTTCTCTGACTTACAAAGGAAAAAACAAGAAACCAAGAAATACGTTGCCAAAGAAGGGTCATGTTTATTGGGGTGGCCACAACAAAGCGGATAAGCTGTGGACAGGTACCTCTTGGGGGCAGGTCTATTTTAAACTAATCCCTGCGCTGATTACTACATTGTTGCAATTGTGTTTTTAAGTAACCGCTGGCAGTTTTATTTGTGTACTTCTTTTGTTTTTGTTCACTCACCGAGTCTCAAGCATTGTTATTCTTACTCACTAATCTTCCCCGGTCCACCACAGCAATGTTGCTGTTTGAGTGGAGGCAGGACGCAACTTTCAGCTTTCTCCTCACTTCCGTGGTGCCATTAGCGGGTGCCATATTGGGAGGGAGATGGTCTAGTCGCCTCCCTGAGCCCCCTCCCTTCCTGTACTTAACCAGGGGATGGCGCTGACGCGCAGCAGATAAGCTGCGGACAGGTACCTTTTGGGGATCGGTCTATTTTAAACTAATCCTTGCACTGATCACTAAATTGTTGACAATTGTGTTTTTAAGTAACCTCTGCCGGATTTATTAGTGTACTTCTTTTATTTTTGTTTACTCACCGAGTCTCAAGCACTGTTATTCTAAATTGCTAATCTTCCCCGGTCCACCACAGCAATGTTGCTGTTTGAGTGGAGGGAGGACGTAACTTTCAACTTTTTCCTCACTTCCGTGGGGCCATTATCGGCTGCCATATTGGGAGGAAGACAGTCTAGTGTCCTCCCTGTGCCCCCTCCCTTCCGGTACTTAACCAGAGGATGGTGCAGACATGCAGCGGGTGCCCCGCGTGCATGCCACAGGCAAGCCCATCTGCGCCCGGAATGCATCCAGCACCAGAAATTCTGTCCAATTTTCACAAGGTACCTTTCACTAGAGAATCTCTTATGGCCCTTAAAAACTGCTCTCACAATTGTAAAAATCTCCTCAATGTTGGTAAATGAAGGGGCCCAATCTGCTGTAGAAATCGCAAAACAGTCCTTAAGCCCACACAAGACAAACTGACGGGAAACAGTCCCAAACCAACCTACTTACGAGGAGGTCTCATCAACGCCTGATCACTATGCAAACATGCTCAATATATCTATGACCTTATTCTAAGTGACAATTTAGACTGCCTCTTTATAACCGAAACCTGGCTTAAATCCTGGTGCAACCCAGATACCGTTTGGGCCCTCCCCCCTGACTATTTTATTCACAGACAGGACAGACCAGAACAGCGGGGAGGAGGTCTGGCGATTATTTATCGCAGCACTCTGAAATGCTCAGCATTTGAAATATCTGACCTTAGAAGGGCAGAGAGTATCGGGTTCTGCTTCCAACTAGAGGACTCTTTTGCCTTCTCAGGAGCCTTGGTCTACTGCCACCAGGCCCAACTAAGATCTACTTGGACAGCATTGGAGACATTGTGAGCTCGCTCTCTCTCAGATTTGCCAATTTCACCCTATTAGGAGACTTCAATACTCACTTAGATGTCCAAAGTGATCCTGGTGCAACATATTTTTGCGAAACCATGGCCACTCTTGGCCTAGAACCGTACATACTTACTCCCACCCATAACGCCGGTCACACTCTGGATGGTATCTGATCAAACCTCAAGACCCTCACAGTTAAGGACTCAGTTAGCCTTACCTGGTCTGATCATAAGCTTATACCTCTAGAAATAAGGTGCGAGCACACACAAAAGCACAAAGGCCACATACCCACCATCCACAGGTCAAAGCTCAAGTGGAATGATATGGTAGCCCATCCTGATCTCAATCTAGAGGCCTCAGTGACAAATTTACAATGTAAATGGAAATTAGCAATTTTAAAACATCGTTTGGGGTCTGAAGTTAGAAGGGTTTGTCTGCATTTACCAGAAGTGGTACTGGATGAAGAAGAGGAGGATGAAACTGATGTGTATGAGGCAGCTATTCAGCAATTGGAGCAACAGTATTAAAAAAAACTAATGTTGGAGCCAGACACAGGTTGATGGGAAGAGGCCATTGCCCAACGAATCTATTGATCCATTTGTTAGTGGGGGTACTAGCCACAAAGTGTAATTATAGTTCCTTTAGAGATCAAATGATACGTGATCAGTTAGTGTACAAGGTAGCTGATATTAAGCTACACGAGAAACTATTATTGGTGGAAGATTTGACGTTGAGTAAAGCTATAGACATAACACATCAATTTGAGGAGATGAAATTAGGAATGAAACAGTTAGCACACAAAGCCATAAAAGATGTACATGTAGTACAAAGTCTATTTTTAACTAATCCTTGCACTGATCACTAAATTGTTGACAATTGTGTTTTTAAGTAACCTCCACCAGTTTTATTAGTGTACTTCTTTTATTTTTGTTCACTCACCGAGTCTCAAGCACTGTTATTCTAAATTGCTAATCTTCCCCGGTGCACCACAGCAATGTTGCTGTTTGAGTGGAGGGAGGACGCAGCTTTCAACATTTTCCTCAATTCCGTGGGGCCATTAGCGGCCGCCATACTGGGAGGATGATGGTCTAGTGTCCTCCCTGTGCCCCGTCCCTTCCTCTACTTAACCAGGGGATAGCGCAGACGTGCAGCGGGTGCGCCGCGGGCATGCCAAAGGCAAGCCCATCTGCGCCCACCTGTGCCCGGAACGCATCCAGCAGCAGAAATTCTGCCCAATTTTCACAAGGTACCTTTCACTAGAGAATCTCTCATGGCCCTTAAAAACAGCTCTCACATTTGTAAAAATCTCCTCAATGTTGGTAAATGGAGGGGCCCAATCTGCTGTAGAAATTGCAAAACAGTCCTTAAGCCCACACAAGACAAACTGACGGGAAACAGTCCCAAACCAACCTACTTACGAGGAGGTCTCATCAACGCCTGATCAATATGCAAACATGCTCAATATATCTATGACCTTATTCTAAGTGACAATTTAGACTGCCTCTTTATAACCAAAACCTGGCTTAAATCCTGGTGCAACCCAGATACCATTTGTGCCCTCCCCCCTGACTATCTTATTCACAGACAGGACAGACCAGAACAGCGGGGAGGAGGTCTGGCGATTATTTATCGCAGCACTCTGAAATGCTCAGCATTTGAAATATCTGACCTTAGAAGGGCAGAGAGTATTGGGTTCTGCTTCCAACTAGAGGACTCTTTTGCCTTCTCAGGAGCCTTGGTCTGACGCCCACCAGGCCCAACTAAGATCTACTTGGACAACATTGGAGACATTGTGAGCTCGCTTTCTCTCAGATTTGCCAATTTCACCCTATTAGGAGACTTCAATACTCACTTAGATGTCCAAAGTGATCCTGGTGCAACATATTTATGCGAAACCATGGCAACTCTTGGCCTAGAACAGTACATACTTACTCCCACCCATAACGCCGGTCACACTCTGGATGGTATCTGCTCAAACCTCATGACCCTCACAGTTAAGGACTCAGTTAGCCTTACCTGGTCTCATCATAGGCTTATACCTCTAGAAATAAGGTGCAAGCTCACACAAAAGCACAAAGGCCACATACCCACCATCCACAGGCCAAAGCTCAAGTGTGATGATATGGTAGCCCATCCTGACCTCAATCTAGAAGCCTCAGTATGCAAGCCTAGTCTGTCGGAGACCTAGATGAAGACAACAAACGTTTCACGCTGTGGATATTCACCCTGAGGGATCGCTGTGCTTCCCCTGGTCCTCAAAAGAACCGCCCATTCAAGAAGCCATCTGCCCCATGGTACATCCAAAACTTGAAATAAATGCACAGCCACTGCAGGAAATTGGATCATAGATGGTGACTAAAATATATTCAGACCGAACAAACTGGGTTCACGGCCGCGCTTAACAACTACCATCAAAACATAAAAACTGCCAAGAAATCCCATTTTACTGAAAAACTCAAACTGGCTAATTATAATAAAAAAAACTATCTTTAAAATAGGCAACTCTTTTTTAAACCACACATTACTTAAACAAGTCACAGTCTCTGCGACCGCATAGTGGACTTTTTTGAGCAGAAGGTCCAGTCATTACAAAAAGACTTCCCTGTGCCCTCCTACAAGTATCAAGAACGTTTCTGAAATAAACAGACCTTCCCTTCGAGATTTCCATAATATCAGTCTAGACCAAACCGGTCAGGCAACTCTGGCTGTTAAATCGGAGTCACATTTTGACCCCTGCCCCCCCTTAATTTTACATGCTCTGATAGACATTGTCAATCCAGTCATCAACAATATAATCAATGCTTCCCTGTCTCTAGCGGAGGTTCCCAATGAGTGGAAACTTGCGGCAGTCAAACGTCTTCAAAAGAAACAGCTCACCGACCCCACCACCCTCACTAACCTCCGCCCCATCTTTCTACTGCCCTGGAAAAACTAGTTAACTCACAACTTATGACTTACCTGGAGGAAGCAAATATCCTACACCCACACCAATCTGGTTTTAGGCCACAGCACTATACGGAATCAGCCCTCTTGTACACGGCTGAATCCCTTAAAGCGCCCTTGACCAGGGAAGGAACTCTGTGTTGGTCCTATTGGACCCATCAGCTGCTTTCAACACGGTCTCGCATGACATTCTCCTAGACCGCCTCGAATTCTACAGTATTTCTTACCGTGCCCTGGAGTGTTTAAAATCGTTCCTTCAAATCCGAAGGCAAGTCATCACCCTTGGACAATACCAGTCAGCAGAAAAGGTTCTGCTCTCCGGGGTCCCGCAAGGGTCCATCCTGAGTCCAGTGTTTTCTAATGTCTATATGGCCCTGCTGATTGGCTTGATATCGTCCTTTAACATCGAGACCATCTCAAATGCGGATGACACGCAGCTAATCCTGGTCCAAGATAAAAACACCACATTGGCTGAGGAAAACCTCCGTCAATGTCTCACAGCGGTTTTTCACTGGATGAAAGTCAATCACCTGAGGTGTAATTCAGAAAAAAATTTAATTATGCTGTTGGGGAAAGGGAACGTCTTTTACCCCCATCTACACTGGCCGGCCGAAAGCCCCCTACTCCCCCAAAATACAGTAACAGCAGCCAGAAACTATGGGGTCAAAATTGACACAGCTCTGTCCTTCCACCAGCAATCGCTAGCAGTGGCTGGCACCTGCTTCCACCTGATCAAATCTCTAAAAAAGTTCTTTGACTTACTCCCCATCACGGTGAGGCAGACTGTTGCAGTGGCCTTAATTACATCTAAAATCGACTACTGCAACAGCATCTATGCAGAAGCTAACAAATCGGTCCTACACAAACTTCAGATGGTACAACACGCTGCAGCCTGATTAGTATTAAAATGGCCTAGAAAATCATCAGCATTGGCTGCTCAGGAAACACTTCATTGGTTACCGATCCACAAAAGAATCCTGTTCAAAATCTTGACAATTACCTTTAGAAGCTTTCACTCCTCAGGCCCCCAGTACCCTCGGTCCAGGTTTGCACGCTATTTGCCATGTCACACCGTTCAGATTCTCCAACGCAAATTCATTAAATCCCCCAGCTTTCAGATGTCTCAAAAGGGGGAAATCAATTGCAGTGATAGGTTCCAAAGCCTGGAACCAACTCCTAAATAACCTTTGTTTCATCCAATCAGAAACTCTCTTCAGGAAGACCCTGAAAACCTGGATTTTCACGGCCCCTGATGCACTATGTAGAGTACTAATCTAAATCATCCTTTTCCAGCCTCAATCACCCTGCCCACCCTCAATCACCCTGGCGGTTTTGTATAGCGCGAACAAGACCCATGAGGATATCAGAGCACTTTACAGGGCAAATATATTGACACATACATATAAATACAGTGAATTATGTGAATGCAGTGGAGGTAAAAATTTGAGACTAGCATATATTTTCAAGAGTGTATAAAAAAGGTTCAGGTGAATTTTGCCAATAGAATCGATTTCACTTCTTTTTTTAAAAAGGCTGCGGACGGGTTAAGTCTCGTTTCTGGGGGCAAGTTATTCCAAATCCTGGGAGCCATTCCTGAGAAGGTACGGTGGTAGGTTTTCTTCTTGGAGAACCTTTGTGGTTTAAGTAGCAGATTTTTAGAGCTCCTAGTAGATCTGTTACCACCCGATAGTCCTAGTTTCTAGGTCTCTCGGGGTTTTGTGATGCAATGCCTTATGTGTCATACAGGCGATTTTCAAATGGATTCTGGCCTCAAAAGGTAGCCAGTTGAGTGGAGAAGTGTGGCTCAATGGTTAGAGCAGCAGACCCTGATGCAGAGGTCTAGCCTGGGACCAGGGTTCAATTCCCGCCTTGGCGGGTCTCGGGCTCAATTTCCTTGGACCTGATAATTCTCACCTCGGTGCCAATTCTAATCATGGGTTCCACTCTGCAACTCTGGGCAATAGCTTGCTTAATCTCCACAACGGCCCCAACAATGCTAGGATGCCTGGCTTCACCTTGGGGGTGCCCAGGAGTGGGCACTTCACAGGGAAAAGCCAGGAAGGGTTCCACAGCGGTATGCGTACAAGCGCCGAGATGCCTCATGGGTGATTCGTGCTCTATACAAGTACTACACATTACATGTCAGAGGAAATGTGGCAGTTTCTTTTGGTGCCTGTGATGAGTCTAGCGGCTGTATTGATTGAGGCTTTTAGAGGGGCGGTTGTTGATCTGGGCAGGCCGTAGAGAGCAACACTCCCATACTCCACTCTGGGAATTACTAGAGTTTGAACTGCCTGTTTAAAGTCATTTGCTTGTACAAAGGGTTTCAGTGTTCTCAGGGTGTTCATCTGGAAATGTGCTCCTTTAGTTGCAGCGCCGATGTGCTTCTGCATATTTAGCTTATTGTCCAGGGTTTTTCCTAGTGATTTAGCGGAATCAATGATGAGAGGTTGACCATCGAGTGCTGTTAGGTGCTTCATCCACTCGCGGATGATGGTTGTTTGGTTGGAGGGAGCGATTAAGAGACATTCTGGTTTTAGGGTGTAAATGGTTCTTTGCCAGCCAGGTCTGTGTTTTTTGGCGCATTGAATTCAGGGACTTGATGTCTTCAAGTGAGTGGACCTTAATGTAGGGTTGTTTGTCGTCTGCGTACATGTGATATTGGATATTTGAGGAGTTGAGAAGCTCAATGAATGGTTCCATAATTAAATTGAAGAGGTCGGAGAGAGAGACGATCCCTGGGGTACAACCAAAGTGACTGGGGAGGGGTTAGATAGAGATTGGTTGATCTTAAATCTTTGTGTTCTGTATTGGAGGAAGGAAGTGAACCAGTTTAACACCGTACCTGATAAACCCATTCTATGTTTCATGAGGTCTAGTAAGTTGTCGTGTTTAACTGTATCGAAGGCTGAGGATAAATCAGAGTTAGCAAACCGACTTTCTTTTGATCCAATATTTGTAAACCGTCATTTATAATGTGGTTCATGGCTGATTCGGTACTGTGACCTGATCGAAAGCCCGATTGGAATTGATCGAGCAGGTTGAAGTGGTCTATGTGGTTACTGAGCTGCGTCTGGACACATCTTTCTAGTAGTTTGGCCAGGGTTGAGATGTTGGAAATTGGGCGATAGTTATTCAGGTCGGACGGGTCCGCCGATGGTTTCTTTAGGGTGGGGGATACCTGACCAGCGTTGCGGATAGCTGGGATTGTTCCTTGCAGAAGTGAGGTATTTATAATACTAGTTCAAAGGGGAGCTAGCAGTGGAGTGAAGGCTTTCAAATGGGTTGCTGGGAGAGGGTGAAGTGATTGGAGGGATTCAGAGCTGTAAGTGTTTTTAAGATAGTTTCTTCGCTGAAGAAGTTGAAGGTGGTCCAGGAGGCATTGTTTTTTAGGTTGAGCTTTGCAGAGCAGTTAATCAGGGTCCCTGGTGTGGTCAGTGAGGAGTTCATATGTGAGTCGGTATGGGATAATAGACTGTTAAGTAGATCTGCCTTTTACGTTTTCAGTTTTTGTTGTGAAAAAGGAGTCTTTTGGGATGATTCTTGGCTTGACCTAATTGTTTACAAATGGTCAGCTTTTGATTATCTAATCTTTCTGTAATAGGCATTTCTCGTGCTTCTTAGTAATTTGAGGTGGGCAGCGGATGGAGCGGCTCTCAATTGTCTTTCAATTGCGCTCAGTGATCTTCTGTCTTTATTTAACCTACCATCATACCAGGGGTTCGAGTCTTTTGTAGTGACTCTTAAATTGTGGGGGAGCTAGGTTGTCTAGTACCCTGTTCATAGAATGAAAGTAGTGATTGGTCATATCATGAACAGCCTTTAATCCATCCAGTGGGGGTATGAGGATGTGACTAGTGGTTGCGAGCAAGGTAGGATTAACATTTTCTAGGTTCCTCTTCCAGATTTTCATACGTGTAGTTTGGACAGAGAGTAGTTTAACTACTACCTTGATATGGAAGATGATTATGTGATGACCGGACCAGTCACAGGGGAGGATCGATCCCAGCTGGGTAGAGTCTGCTTTGGAGATTACTAGATCGAGGGTTGCACCTTTTTCGTGCGTGGGGCTGTCACAGATTTGGGACAAGTTAAGGCCGGACAGGAAAGCTTTGAGGCTATTGACCTCTGGGTCATCAGGATCGTTCCAGTGGAGGTTGAAGTCCCCCAGGAAGATCTGAGTATTCTGTTGTCCGATATTAGTGGCTAGGATGTCCATTATGTATTCGATGAAGATAGGGTTGTTTCCAGGAGGATGGTAGAATGCATGTAATGAAAATATTGGATTGTTATTGCTTGTGATGTCTAGGCAAAGGTATTCACAGGAGGAGAGCGCCAGAGAGTTGGAGCGGGTCACAGAGAGGTTGTTCCTATGGATGCAGGCAATACCACCCCCTAGCCTATCAAGTCTATCTAGTCTTGTGATGTAATATGTTTGGGGGAACTAGTATGCCTAAGATGGGCGAGGATGCTTCGTTTAGCCAGGTTTCCGGTAAAATGATAAGGTCTAGTTCATTGGTCACTATGAGGTCAGCTATATCATCGGCATGACGTGCTGCCGATCTACAATTTAGCAGTATACATTTTAGCTGGGCCTTGGTAGGGGTAGTACTGTAGTAGTGAAAGATGGGTACTCTCTTGAGGTTATTTTCAACAATACCTCTGGAAGTGTGTCTTGTAACTCTAGAGGCTTTGGAATTGATGGGTTGGATTAAGGACAGTTTCTGCGTGTTATCCGTGTGTGCAGGTTCAGGGGGTGGGAAGGGAGCTAGTAGGAATGAAGTAAGGCGGTAAGATCTTTCGGTGATAGGGGAGTTATTTTCCTGATCGGACGGGATGAAGGATTGGGGTAAGGTACTGTTTTCCATCTGGGGAGCGACTGAGGTGGGGGGCTAGTGCATGGCCGATGAGTGAGTTTCGCTTGTGGAAGGGTTGTTGCAAGATTAGGTCATGAAGGGTTTGTATGTCCTCTTTGATTTGTTGTAGGGGTAGTAGAATCTCATCAAGTCTGTGGTCGTACGTAGGGCGTGTCGTGGGCTGGTTCGATGTATGGTGGTTTTTCAATGTGATAGTTCGTGTAGAACGGGGGTGGAGAGGTGACATGAAGGGGTATTGATGTGTACTTTAGGAGAATCTGATACATTGTATGGTATTATTCCAGAGTGGTAGTCACTGGGATGGGGGGGGGGGGTAAGGAGGGGGCAGGAGGCGGTATTAATGTGAGCTGTAGGAAGAGGGACAGTGAGATTCGTAGTGCAGGAAGAGGGAGAAAGTGGGACTGCAGACTGATCTGGAGTAGGTGTCTAAGGAGAGATTAGAGCAGTGTCTGCAGTGGAGTTTCTGGGGATGGGAGGGAAGGGGTGTGCTACAAAAAGGGTGGGCGAAGGTGTGGGTGTGGAGATGGGGAGTGGTAGTGGAGGGCGAGGGGGCGTATGGGAAGGCTGGGGGCGAGATGATGAGAGTGTGAGGCGCAGTGAACATTGTTAATTACTACAGCATACCGCTATAAGAGGGTGCCGTTTGGTTTAATTTCAGCATCAGCGGTATTTAAAAGTGTGATGCACAAATTACTTAAAGATGTTAACAAATTCGTGTATTTTCAAGACGATATTTTGGTGTGGGGGAAATCAAAACAAGAGCATGCTGAGACAATGGTAAATGTTTTGACCATTATCGAGAACAGCGGCTTAACATTAACCAAAGAGAAGTGTAAATTCGAAAGAGATTCTGTTGACTATTTAGGTCATAATATTGCTAGGCAAAGCATTGCACCCTAAGAAATGTTTAGTAAGAGCTATTGAAGATGCATCAGAACCCAAAGATAAGGATCAGTTGAGATAATTTATAGGTTTAGCAGAATACTGTGCTAAATTCACCCCAAACTTTTCAAATAAGACAGTACATATAAGAGCACTGTTAAAGTTGAATCAGAAGTTTGATTGGAATGATGATTGCAGGTGTGAATTAACAATTTGAAAAAATAAATTGCTTGCGCACCTGTACTGGGACTATTTGACGCCAAATCTAAGTCTATAATAACAGTGGTTGCCAGCAATGTGGGTCTAGGTGTTGTATTAATGCAGGAACGGGGAGAGGGGTTGGCCTAACGGCTAGGGCGCTCGACCTCGGACCTGGGGATCTGGGTTCGAGTCTCAGTAACGACGCCAAAAACCTCCTGTGATTCTGGGCAAATCACTTAATCTCCCCGTGCCTAAAATGAATGCTTGTCCTCATGTAACGTAACTGGTGCTATGTAAAGCGCTCTGATACCTGATTCAGTTCGGGTCTAGTTCGCGCTATATAAAACTAAAAAAAAAAAATACAAGATGGAAGTATGGTAAACATTGCCTTTGCTTAAAGGCCTTTGAGGGAGGCAGAAAGTAAGTATTGAACACTGGAAAAAGAAACCCTAGCATGCTGGTGGGGAATCTAATATTCTAGGAAAAATATTTAAGGAACAGAATTTGAGATCAGAACAGATCATCGTCCTTTGACTGACTTATTTACTACAGTGGTTGTCGGAAGGCTACACCCAGAGTGGCAAAAGGGCAGTATAGGTTGCAAGATTCCCATTTATGTGAAACATATTCCTGGTGCTAGTAATGTTCTAGCCGATTGTTTATTGAGGCTACCAATATCTGATGTTGAAGAGTCACAGTTTGTTGACTCTGATATGGATGAAGCGATATCAATATGTCAAATTTCTGAAGGATGTTTGGCAGAAGATCAATGGAGGGAAGTTAGTGATAATGATCAGAGATACAGTTAGTTTTGAAGTACATTAAATCTAGTTGGCCAAGGAAGAATGTGCTAGATGAAAATGTATGGTTATTTTGCTCCGGGGTAAACAAATTCTTGTGCCAAGCATTTGAAGACATAACATTTTAGAAATGGCTCATGAGGGACATCCAGGTACGAGCAGCATGAAGAGGAGAGTAAGATGTGATTTTTAGTGGCCCAGTGCGGACAGAGAGATGGAATAGAAAGTGAGGTTGTGTATAAAATGTGCAACAAGTGATAAATCCCAGAAAGTGGTCAAGTATGTTAAAGGACATATGTCAAGAGCTAGCGGAGTTTCGGAGAGAGTATCCTTGGATATTGCAAAACCCATGTGTTTAGCCAAGAGTCAGGTGTTTTGTATAGTTTTGATTGATTAGTTGTCACAGTGTCGTGAAGTGAGATTTGTTAATCAGGTTACATCTAGAAATGTAATTCTATTTTTAAAGGATGTATTTGAAAGAGAAGGTTTTCCCAAGAGTTTAGTGACAGATAATTAGCATCTCAGGAGATGAAATCCTTTTTATCAGGTCATGGGATTGAACACATTTGCAGGTCAGTATATTATCCCCAAAGTAATGGCATTGTGGAAGGCGGATAAAGGTATTAAAGGAAGGGTTGCAATTGGCTGTGGTGTGTGGAAATGATTATCCTCAGACTCTTAGAGAATTACTTTGTAGTTATTGTAATACCCCTAGGGATGTGAGGGAGAAGACTCCATTTGAAAAGATGTGAGAAAGGTCTGCTGGTCGTAATATGAAACAGTTGTAGATGATGGATGTGTTTGAGGAGTTTAGGAGGGAAGATAAGTTCAACATCAGTGACAGATGACGTGATGAAGAAGCCTCCAATCCAGAAGTCAGAGTTGAGACGTGGCTCTCAAGGTTGAGGATTGGGTTTGTGTGAAAAAAGGGATGCACGTAGGAGCATGGGAATCTAAGTTCTCTGAACCTATGAAAGTTGTTTGAGTAGAAATAATGTTTTGGAATGTACGGAGTATGAGCAAGGTGTCCACATTAAATAACTGTGCATGGCTCAAAGAGGGTGTGATAAGCAATGATACATCAACTAAAGTGGGAATAAGATCTGATACAAGTGTGGATCAAAGAAAACAAAGATTAATGTCACAGTCTTCTATTTAGAGTTAGGAGGAAGTGTTGAGTTGAGAAGACAAGTGTGCATAACCCGTATCAGTTGTCACCAGTGGCAAAATGCTAAGGAGAAACATTATTGTATATAGGGTTTGAAGATGCTTAAAGCATTGTTTGAGAAAATGATTGTACATATGGTTATTTAAATTCAAACCGTTGCTTGTTTTACGGAAGGGAATGTGTGATATCCTTGAGGTAATGTGTGGAATCTTGACATGGGGTTCAGATCAGAATCGGTGAAGGAAAGACATGTCAAGATTCCAGACAAGCTCTTTTAAGTTCCAGGTCGTAAGGAGAGCCCTTTCAAATTGTTGGTTTGGGGTTTGAAACGCTGACCATAATATGACTAAATAAGTGGTTGAAAATAAATTATCAGGCAACCCCTGTTTTAGATTTTGAAAATATTTTTTGCAAAAAATTGATGAAATTGCTTGGGTATGCTGAATAATACACTGTTTGGTCATTGCCCAGATCAGGGTTGTTGTGTTACAAAAAACAACTTTTTAAAAATAATTTGCAACCAATTTGGGCCTCCCGCTTCTTTTTTACTCATTTTTCTGTTTAATTTTTTCACGTCTTAGAACTTTAGCTTGTTTATTTTGTGATTGAATTTAATAATCTTTTTTCTATTTCATGTCTAATGTTGTCCAATAAGTGGGATGTAATACATGTAATATATGTGCTTTAATAAGTGTGGTCTATGTAAAAATTGGTTTAATGTATGTTTGTGTTAACCATTGAGATTTTTCAAAAAATTGACTTTGCAACTTTCATTGAAAGCAAAGAATAATAATTAAAAAAATAGAAATGTTGTTTCGGTCATAATGATTGTCACGTATGATCGGACGGAATGAATGTTGCCTAAGTATCAGTATTGGCATGCGTGTTGTTGTGAGCTTAAGAGTCCAGAGAAGGCAGTTGGCCCAGGTTGTCCCTCTTGTGCGCCCATCTTTTTCTTCTAATAAGCTATAAATATTACTCATGGAGACAAATTATTATTGTGCTCTGTTCTCCTAGCTGAGCCTAGCCGTGCCGTGCCTAACCACGCCCCCGCAGACCAAGCACAGTGATCGTCGAGAGGTCGAGAAATTGCGTGGAGACGCAGGAAGCGAGAAGCAGAGCGGCGTCCCGAAGCTGGAACCTACGAAGGTTTTTTTTACCACAGGCCGTTAAACGAGCAAACGAGCAAACCGCTAGGACCTTCCCTCCAGCCGCCGCACCAGCCGCGGACATCAGCGGCGTCCTTGGTGAAGAAAGCCCTCGCCTCGCGGTAGAGGCAGGAGCAAGCAGAGGCATACGACGACCCTTCCCCCCCCCCCCCCCCCCGCCCCCCCGCCTCGTATAGCTGCGGAGTACACAGAGCAGCGTGAGCCGGGGTGCGGGTGTGAACGTGGGTGCAGCGTGCGTGGAACGCTGTGGGCCTCACGAAATGCTGCAGTGGCAAAAAGACAGCCGCGTTTGAGAGCGCATTTGCCCTAAAGCCTACCCTGACTCCAGTATTAAGAGGCGAAGGCAAGCAGGATAAGCAGAGCCGAGATGAGTGCTTAAGGCAAAACCACAAGCAGCACAAGGAGAATAAAGTCCAACCCCCACAGGGAAGTGGGTGAAAATAAAACAGATAGAGTTACAAGTGGGGCAAGGCAGCAGGCAGCAGGCAGAAGGCACCAAAGGTAGAACAGAGGTAAGTGTGATCCTTTCTAATATCCTTTTTAATATAAGTAAAAATTAAGCTACCACCGTCAGTATAGCAACAGTTGGGCGCCAAGAAATGGCACCTAAAAGAGGCCAAAAATTACCAGACGAGATAGAAAAGAGTAATTCACGGGAGGGCTCAAAATCCCCGGTCGAAAGCCAGGAAAGCCAGACGACATCCGTAGAAAATAGTAAAGGGAGACGGAAGAAAGGAAAAGCCAAGAGAGTAACGAAGAACCATGTGAAGGCAAAAAGAGGATGTATTCAAACTCCCAGTAAATCGAAAGAGAATACGGCAGCATCAAAGTCTGTAAAAGAATTTGTAGGTAAACACTACAAATCATCAAACCCAGCAATATCATCGGCACTAGAAGAAGACATAGTGGAAATTGGCGCAGATAGTGGCGCAGATAGTAGCGAAATTATAAGGCTATCCAACGAAAAGAAGAGTCGGGCAAACAAGGGTGAAGGCCAGGAAGACGCCATCCCTGATAACGAGGAGATAGGGACATACTGCAATTCATTGAATCTGACATTGCAGAGCCAAAACCACCAAATCAGGGCGCCTCGTCTATCATCTTCACCTAAAATGTTCTCACTACTGTCACAAGGGATCGAGGAGCTTAGGGGCAATGTAGATCAAAATCATAGCGCAATTTGGGGGGGTGCACCAGATCAATTCCATCAACATCCTCCACTGCAAAAATCCCCAACTCAGCGAGATAGCCTAAAGGCAAGCTATCCAGCAATCCCAGTAAGAAATATGACACAGGATTCAGAGATCTCCGAAACCCCCACATCCTCACTGATGGAGCTAATTTTGTTAATGCAGAAAGCACTTCAGGGAATCCTGGAAGTATCCCTCGCAAATAACGGAGTGTTAAAAGCTCAGAAACATCACTTAAAGAAAATTGAGGATGAACTAGGAGAAATAAAAAGCCATTTACCAAGTAGGGTGATGGTAACAGATGCAGCCCAACCAACGGTGGAAAACAACAGGATAGTACTGGAAGAAGAAAGTGTGATATCTCTGGAATCCAAAATGAACTTCGTAGTACATACTGCAAAGGACTCAGCAATCACTATGGACAACGTATATATTTCAAGAAGACCAATGCTGATAAAAAGTTGTAGAGGGTATACCACAATCGGGCCCAGGTACAGGGCAGGAAGAACCAGGCAAATGAAAATAGCAGGATTAAGGAATGTGAAAGAATCAAGGAAGGGAAGGAAGAAGCCAGTACTTAAAGCAACAGCCCCAACAGTGAAAACACATAGACCTGCCCAGACAAAGGCAAAATCTCCTACGCCACCTAAAACCCCGAGAGTGCCAAGGAACAAGAAGACGCTTCGGGAGGCAACAGAGATCCCTCCCCCCACTTGCATGATAAGCCAAAGAGCAAGGCTAAGGGAGGAGCGGTCTATTAATCAAAGGAGGATAAGAGCACAGATATATGGCGAACCCAATAGGAGAAACAAAGGGCGGAGAGGAGGAAGAACAAGTATCAACCAAGGGAACGAAATGAACAAGAATCTATGTGTGAGTGAAGAGAACAAATGGTTATTCCTGGATCTGATAAGCGCAGGGAGGAAAAGGAAGTCGTTAAGAGCCATAAACCCCCCAAATAGAGCACAGATTCTAGCCGCATTCGCAAATTGCGGCAGTCTGAGAGGAATCGGAACTAAAGACCTTCAGCAGGTTGGCTTTGAAGAAAATAAGCAGGGAAAGGAAATAACAAAAATTACCCTATATTCCGACCTGGTAAAAAGGGCAATCCTGAATGCCTCAAGTGAAATAATGCAACAGGGATTAAGGATTATCCCCGAGTGTGAGACAAAATCTGCGAAAGAATACAACTTTTTAAAACATCATGCGGGGCTCCAGAAGAGACAAGTTACTGTTTATAAAGAATCAAAAGGCGACCGAAGTGCGCTGAATATTATAATCAATAACTCAGGCAAAGACTCTTCATGGGGTAACTGGTCGTTATATAATACCCCCGAGGGGGAAAGTATTGTAAGAAATACCATGGATACAGAGGATGAAGGCGGTATGAGCGACGTCGAATAGGACGGAGGGGGTTCGCAAGAACTAGGTCTCTTATCTTGGAATGTAAATGGGCTAGGCAATGATCAAAAATGGGAATATATAAAGGAAACTATAATCAAGGTAGACATTGCCTGCCTACAAGAGACCTGGTTATGCGACGATACCCCAACTCTGGTTGGCTATGCCCAGATTAATCATCCCGCTATAAAGAAAAACCGCGGGAGGCCGTCTGGGGGCCAATTGACACTGGTATCAACAAAAGTATTGAGGGAAATAAAACTGTTGAAAACAAATTGCAAATGGGTTCTAGCAAGTAGGATCGAACTCATGACGGTGGATCAAAGTTACAAAATGTTGATTTTATTAAACGTATACATGCAGTGGGATAATGGGGAAGAGTATGTAAGGGAAATGAGATTTTTTTAAAATGATATAGATAGTATTTTAGAAAATTATCCTGCAGATACAGTAATGATTCTGGGAGACTTCAATCACAAACTGAACCCAAAAAAGGTTGATATTTGGAATAGGGAACAGTTAGAGGTATACGGTATAAACCCAGCAAGGTTCCCACCTGGGGAAATAGCGAGACAAGACCGTGACTTAACAAATATCCTAGGAGGCAGGGGCTTCCATTGTGTAAACGGAAGAACTGAGTCTGATACACCAGCGGGAAAAACATTTATTCCAGGGCAACAGAAGTGCCCAATTGATTATATCTTTTTACAGGCTAGGAACTTCCACCAGATTAGACATTTCAAGCTAGAACAGAAAGAGGTGAGCGACCACAAAACCCTACACATAGTAATAGCGGGGGGCAAGAAATTACAGCGTGAAACAGTGTCTACCCAGGAGGTTGAGTATCCAAAACGAGTGACAACACGTTTAACAGAGGAATTCGTAGATAAATTGAAGGCCATGCAAATAAAAACAGCCCCCGAAAGCTATGAGAATAAAAAACTAGAATGGTTTATGAAAAAACTAGAAGATCTAGTTCAATGCCTGGAGATAAAATTAAAAAGGGATAAGCCGATAAGGGCAAAACATTCAAATCGTAGCAAAAGGTTCTCTGTGGAGTGCCAAAATAAAAAAAGGGAGATAAGAGCTGAACAAAGGAAACAAAAAAAGAAGTTTACACTAGAGAGATATGAGTACCTAACTAAGCTGAAAAAAGAATTCAAGCTAATGGCCCTTGAAGCAAAAAGGTCATATAAAGAAAAATGCTGGCAAGAACTCTTAAGCGCCATAGAGAATAAAAACCTAAGGCAATTCTGGCAGCTAGTAAAGGCAGCAGCTGGATCATCAGAGGGCGAATTAAGCTGTGTGGTGAGTGAGGCAGCATGGGATTCCTATATAAGAGAACTATACGGGGTGAGGAGTCCAAGAGAGGAGATGAAGGCCAAATCCTGGCAAGGAATCTCAGATGAATTTTTAGTTAACTTTAATGAAGAACAAGTCGAGAACACAATAAAAGATCTTAAATTAACCCGGGCAGCAGGCCCAGACAATTTACCTGCAATAATCCTGAAGACTGAGGTTAAATGGTGGGCAAAATTCCTTACAAAGATGTTCCAGGTAGTACTAAAAGAAGGAGTAATTCCCCCAACCTGGAAAGGGGCCATAATCAGGCCGATCCATAAAAAGGGGAGCAAAGACGCTCCAGGAAACTATCGGCTGATTAATCTCCTAGATATTGGAGAAAAAGTATTCGCTAAGATTGTCCTAAAACAACTGAATATGTGGGTTGAGGCGCACCAAATAATCCCCATAGAACAGGGCGGTTTTAGACCGGGCCACTCGACAATAGACCACGGGTTTGCCCTATGGGCGATGGCGAGGAAGTCGACGGAACAAAATGGCAAGTTATGCTGTTGTTTCGTCGACTTCAAAGCAGCCTTCGACTCTGTGGATCGAGTTAGCCTTTGGGATACATTAAAGAGGCTAAATATCCCAAATGACCTTCTCACTATAATAATAGAACTCCATAGGGAAAATTGGGGGCAAGTAATTAAAGACATTGGGGGCTCCCTAACTCCCAAAATACCTATTGTCAACGGGCTAAGACAGGGTTGTGTGCTGGCCCCTCAGTTATTTTCGATTTTTCTGTCAGACCTCCCGGCACACCTTGAGGTGGAAGGTAGTGCCAGTCCTAAAATGGATGGAAACAAGATACCCTGCTTATTGTATGCGGATGACCTGGTGATAGTAGACCAGACCGAGAGAGGCCTCCAAAGGAAGCTAAACGCTTTCAATATCTACTGTGCTAATAAATTCTTAACCATCAATCTGGACAAAACTAAAACCCTATGCTTTGGGAAAAAGCCATGCAGATTCAGATGGTTCATAGGGAACATTAAACTTGAGACCGTAGATGAGTACCGTTATCTGGGTATCTGGTTCGACAGGGCCTTAAATTGGTCTACCCACATGGAATCGCAAAAAGTAAAGGCCCTCTCCTCCATATGTGGCCTAAAAAGGTTTAATGGGGACTATGGCGAGAAATCACACCGTCCATTACTCAGAGCCTTTGATGCAATGATTCCCCCGCAAGTTTTATATGGCGCAGAGATCCTTTACTTGAGCGGTAAGGGATCTTGGGACACTATAGAGGGCAACTGCATAAAAAGGCTCCTATCTCTTCCTCAATCGGCAATGATACAAGCCATCAGAACTGAATTAGGTACAAAGTCTTGGGTGACTTTAACCCAGATGGCTGTGATCAGATTTTGGAAGAGACTAGACGACCCCGAAAGTAAAAAAGTAGCATATTGGTGTCGTAAAGAAATACAGAAAAGCGAGTTAAAATGGGCAAAGTCCAGTAGGGAAAAATTGAAGGGGATTTGCAATGCACTGGAGATCGAACTGGATGTGAGTTCATTCCAAATACTTATCTCCAAATGCGATCTGAAGCAAAGGGGGAAAGAGGTCTCGAAATCAACTGATATGGGTTACCTAACTAAGAAAAAATCTGTGGCACACATGCTAAATGCGTGGCCCCAGGATAATTGGTTCCCATATCTCGATAGATTACCCAACCGTGGCCTCAGGCAAGAGATACTGAGGCTTCGAATTGGTATCAATCCATGGGTAACAAACAGAGACCTCAATATAAGAATGTTAGATGAGGAAGGTCACTGTAGGTGCAACTTGAGAACTAAGGGGGACTTGATGCACTTCCTGTTAGACTGTGTGGTACTCCTAGAATATAGGAAAAGGTGGCTGCGCCCAGTATTTCTAAAATATGAGGTAAAAACAAGGTTTCAGGCGGTGAAACTCCTTTCTGAAATCCCATACTTGGATATTGTAATAGCCCTTGGGAAGTTCTTAAAGGAGGCCCTTGGGGCGCTAAGGGCCAAAGAATAACCTGCATTACTGTATTTGCTTAGTTTAGCAGAAGAGACCCTCGGAGGGATAAAAATGTTTACAGGTTTTAATATTTGTATATAAATTATGTAGTTTTAAAAAGATGTATGATATTTTAATGGAAACGTTTTTAAAAATAATAGGTGTACAATTTTATGTTACATACTCAAATCGGCGTTTTACTCACTGTATTGTTTAAAGACCAAGGTCATAATAAACATATATTTTGACTTGACTTGACTTGACTACTCATGGAGTGAAGAAGCAACTCTATTTGAAGAATATGTCAAAATGTCTACCCTACTCAACACCTCTATCACCACTGCAACATGTCCCGATACCTGAAAACACGCTAAAGTCAGACCACTACTCAAAAAACCCTCTGCCAATCCCAGCAAACTCAATACCTACTGGCCAATCTCCCTGCTTCCATTCATAGCGAAAGTAATGGAAAAGACCATCAACAATCAACTCTTGGCACACCTGGAGCAGAACCAGCTATTCAATGCCTACCAATCTTGCTACTGCATCAATCACAGCACCAAAACCCCTGATCGCAGCCCTCAACGACATCCGAACCCTCCTTGACTGGGGAGAAACAGCAGCTTTGATCCTCCTCGACCTCTTGGCAGCCTTCGACACTGTATGTCACTGCAAGCAGATCGAAAGACTCCACCACATCGGCATCCAACTTGGTGTACTCAAATGGCTCACCTCCTTCCTCACCGGAAAAGCCAAGACGATCCACCTCCCACATTTCACCTCTGAACCCAAGGAGATCACCTACGGTGTCCCCCAGGGCTCATCCCTCAGCCCCACGCTCTTCAACGCATATATGACTCAGTTGGCCAACATCGTCAGATCCAACGTTCTCAACATAATTTACTCACCGACGACCCAACCACCACCAGAACCAACTTTCACAGATACATGACAAACATCGCCAATTGGGTGAAGAACAACTGCCTGCAGCTGAACACAGACAAGACTGAGGTACTGATCTTTGGCAACAGAAGAAACACATGGAACGACT
Source organism: Lissotriton helveticus (assembly GCF_964261635.1). Taxonomy (NCBI): domain Eukaryota; kingdom Metazoa; phylum Chordata; class Amphibia; order Caudata; family Salamandridae; genus Lissotriton; species Lissotriton helveticus. The sequence continues at coordinate 155,740,181 of NC_136057.1, forward strand.
CCTGGTGGCCATTCACCCTGGGGCCCGTACCCACTCCCTCCGCCAAGAAACCTCAGAATAATCACCGACAACAAGCTCTTCATGAAATCACAGATCAAAGCTGTCCCCTCGCCTGCTTTCTCACTCTGTGCATGCTACGTAAGATCTTCAAGTGGCTACCCCTATACACAAGACACAGTGACACAGGCCCTCATCACTAGCCAACTGGACTACAGCAAACCTATGAAAGATTCGCTGCACACCTCCTACAGAGACTTCAGACCATACAGAACATTGCAGCCAGACTCATCATCGGCCTTTCAGGACGAACCCACATCACAGCCCACCTCAGGCACCTCTACTAGCTCCCTGTACAGAAGAGATGTAAATTCAACCTGCTGACCCATGCACACAAGGCTCTATACAACCAAAGACCTTCATACATAAACCACCACCTGGACTTCCACTCGTCGAGAAGATTGCGCTTTGCCTCTCTTTCACTTGCCCATACTCCCATCATTTACTGAAGCAGAAGTAGAGGACACTTCTTCTCCCACATCGCAGCAAAGACCTGGAGCAGCCTCCTGGGGCTCCGACCGGACCATCATCTCCCTTGTGGAATTCTGAATGGCACTCAGACCTGCATGCTTAGCTACACAATCTAAGCGTTTTTATCTATTAATTAACATTTGTAATATATTCATGGGTTTCTAGAATAGCTCAAACTCTTTTCGATTATACTAGATCCCACTCTGACCAAAGACAAAAAATTAACAATACTATCAATCACCTTTTTATCCAGAACCCATAAGCACATTCCATGCAACATAAAATGGCTGCCCTACACTTGCTATCAGTTGGGCAAGTTTAATCTTTCTAGAGCTTTGTATGGAACTAATGGAACTGGCAGAAAAACCTGCTTCATCAACTGCCTATGCTCACACCTATTCTTCTGGATTTCGTTATAGATTGATTTTACGAGAGACCAGAAGCCAAGTGCCATGTCACTTCCAAGGATATCCCATTAGGGAGTTTCACATGATTGGTGCTATATTACAAGGCTATATTTATAAAGTTGCCTGTGTGCACAAAGAACAGCCGGTCTCATGCTATACGTTCATGTAACAGCATCTAGTGCACGTGCCAAGATTCAAGGATGTCGAGCTGACGGGGTGCCTAATATCATGTTATGCAGATTTGTACAGAGCCCCATCACCCATGAGGGTATCCTGGCACTGAGCAGGTCTGAGTCCAGCCAAACTTAGGGCCAGGAGAGGCTACTCAAAAAGCCAGGTCTTCAGCTGATTGCAAGAGAGGAGGAGGCTCTTATGTGTAGCGGCAGGTCGTTCCATGCTTTAAGAGCGATGCTGGCCTGCTGATAAACCATGAAGCAATGGTTCAGGTGACATTAATCAGAAAGACCAGCTTCTGCCATATAGAGAAGCAATGAGAGCCTTTCTGTCCTTTACAGACACCGTCCAGTGTAGTATTGTTTCTTTAGTGCCCGACACATTGGAATTCCTGTGAGTACACCATCTATGTTGTGTAATGTTTTTGATATTTTGCTTAGTTGCTGATAAACTTTATTTTGCATTTGTAGATTTTGCCGGACTCCAATCTGCCTGCTGGGTCATTATCCGTGTCTGGTATCTCTGGCGACTAATTCCATTTCAGTGATCTGGGTTGAACCCGAGAATCATGCCTTAACACTACAAACTGCACCACAAGCATTTACGTCACAGTACCACCCAGGGCACCAGTAAGAAGTGTGGGCTGAAGAAGGAGCTATGCCACCTATCATCTTAGGATTTTGGAACAGTCTACCAAAATCAGATATAAGAAGTTTTACAAAACTCTGGTGACAAATGCTTTTTAGAGATAGAATTCAAAGAACAGACTGTACACTCAATTGTTAGTTTAAGGCTTTTGTATTTCCAGTTACGGTTTCACATTTACATTTGCATAAAATCAGTTGTGGCCTTTCAGCGCCCGACGGGTCCTTCATTTTCACATCTGAGGGTAGGGGAGATCCGGGCAAAGAACTGAAGAGGCGATAAAACTCGTTAAATGGGGAGCAAGGAGAAGGAACGGAATGGCTTTTCGAAGTGTGTGATCTTTTTCGCAAAAGTGGTTGTCGCACTATGGGAGAAGAGAGATATCTAGGGAAAAAATGGTGGGTGGGGGCATTGGAAAGAGTCAGAAGTTGCAGGAGAGGAGATCCAAGACGAGTCCCTTAGTAGGTGTAGCTGGCTGTGAAGAGAGACTGGGCTTCAGCAGCATTCGTTGTTCCGGAGGCGACATATTCACCTTTGGAGGCCAGGCTGTTAATCTGTGAGAGTAAAAAATGAAAATTATAAGAGCTGATTTCTAAAAGGAACATGTATCATACCCCACCTTACTATTTTACTAATCTGTGAAACTGGCCACATAAAACCATTGACTTCCCCCTACAGCAGGGGCTTTTATTTATGGGTTCTAGCATGCCATGGGAATGGTGGTAGGAAGGATGGGTGATTACACACAATTTGTGGAAAGCCCCCTCCCTCTGATCAGGAGAGCAGGCACAGTACATTGAGATGGCCTCGCCTCCAGGCTCTGCTCAAGTCTTTTGACGCCTTACGATGATGTATTAACAAGGTGTTTAACATTTCCAGTGAGACCACATATTGGGTATTGAAGAAGTTTACATACCCAAGAGAACCTGCTCAAACAGAGAACCAATTGATAAGGGGACCACTAGAGCAGAATATATATATATATATATATATATATATATATATATATATATATATATATACACACACACACACACACATACATATAAAAAGAGCAGAGGTTGGCACACATGCACGTACATATCATACCGGAAGGAAACCCATTAAAAAAAAAATTACACAAAAAGATGACTTGCCCCCGTTTTTAACTTATGACATTCTAGAGGGATATACGTTATGCAAAGAAGACTAAGGCGCTTCTCCTGCAGACTGACAGGATAATTAATACTATACCTTGATGCTACAAATCTAATGGGGCTGTCGAATTATTAAAAACCCTCATCGCATTGGCACTACAGATTCCAGAATGCCACGGTGCTGGCGACGCCCAGTAGGGCGGGAACTATGAATATAAATGAGCGCAATGAACTGTGCTGCTTTGTTTCAACAAAACGCTGCTGAGGAAGGGTTTTATATCAACCCGAAACGCGTCTGGCGTATTTTGTGAAGTTTGCCTTCGTACCGAAAGCCTGCTTGCATGATGTGAATAAATTAGTGAAGCCAAGATTCTCGTGTGGTCTCCTTCAAATTGGGTGCCTGCAAGGTTTGGATATATATATATATATATATATATATATATATATATATATATATATATATATATATATATATATATACGCACACATACATATAAAAAGAGCAGAGGTTGGCACACATGCACGTACATATCATACCGGAAGGAAACCCATAAAAAAAAAAATTATACATAAAGATGACTTGCCCTTGTTTTTAACTTATGACATTCTAGAGGGATATACGTTATGCAAAGAAGACTAAGGCGCTTCTCCTGCAGACAGACAGGATAAATAATACAATACCTTGATGCTACAAATCTATTGGGGCTGTCGAATTATTAAAAACACTCATCGCTGTATAGACATGATTTTATTGAGATTGATATGATCAACTCTTTTTGTATTGATATGTGGGTAGGGGTACTTGAACGATTATCTTTGTCTAATGAGGTTTTATGCATTGTCGTCCTGTTCAGTGTTTTGAATACAATAATTATCTTGATGTCAGTAAAATATGTATTATATACTATTTTTTTAATAGATGAAATGCTTAAATGTTTATGTGATAATGTTTTGTACTGTGTGAACACTGCCCTGTATATTTAGGTTTGCCACATGTACAATATTGAAAAAAACATAACCTCTCTGGGGAGAAAGAAGAGGCTCCATAACACTGTTTTGTCGTCATCTTGGATGTTTTACCATTAATGATCAAATTCAGGCCAGAATTACAGCCCTCATGTGGACATTTCTCAAGAGGCTGCTATGTTTTTTTAATTCAAGCGGATTGATTTTCAGGCTCCAACTCAGCTTGTTTGCTATGAAATTGGTTCTAGATCAAAGGCTTTAAACAGAGTCTCTTGATTTGGTGGTGGTGCAAAGATTAAAGATGCTATAAACTTACAAGCAAGATGAGGCACTAGGGTGCTGGACGTAAGGGAGGTCAAGCTCTAGACTACCCCCTAAATAAATGTGTTCCCCTTTCAAAGGTGACTACAAACACCCTTTTTATGAACAGATACTGAAGTCTGTTGTCTCATTCATGTTTTAGATATCTGAGGTTGTTGTAGTAAGGAATTTTCTTGAGACCAAACTCTGGGCCTGATTTAGATTTCGGCTGATGGGTTATGCTGTCAAAAAAGTGACGGATATCCTGTTCCCTGAAATATAAATCTTATAATATCCTATGGGCTATATATTTAATCAGACGGAATATCGGTTACTGTAGTGACGGAGTAACCCGTCCACAGAAATCTAATTCAGGCCCTCTGTTTGCTGCTATTTTATAGCATGTCTATCCCATCATTATAAAGTGCTGTTTTTCTAGATATTTGTTGCACTGTGAAGCTACATTTATGGTTATGTTTACGTTACAAATAATTTAAAAAAGAAAAGGCATATGCTCTACTTTTCCTAACGTAGGGATGCAAATTGAAAAACATCCATGGGTTCCTTATGGGAGGTGAATATCTCTGAAGGTCTTTCAGGTGTAGATGTTAATCAAGGGTGTCAAAAGAAGGCCTAAGAAGTCCAAATTTGTGTCTGGTTCTCAGGGTAACCACTGACTATGATTGCCATTTAGATGAAGATCCATGCAATTGTACCTAATATGGATAGCCTGAAATTCAGGCTTGGCTTCTGCACCTACATTTTACAATATTGTTCTAAATTTCACAATAATTATATATTTTTCAGTGTAAAGAGACTTGAACATTCATAAAACTATGGTTTGGTGCCACAGTAGGTGGTGGTAAGAGGGCAAGAAGTGATTGCCGGGGTCCTTTGTACCTTTGCTCTCTTGACAAAGGCCTCCTGAGAAGCCTTGAGGTTCTCGGGTTTCCCCGACCAGGCAGCAAGCGCAGACGCCTGTAGGGCCCGTCCGAAGGAGAAGGAGAGCTTCCAGGGCTTGGGGAGAGGGGCGCGATTGATGGCATTCAGGTTCAGGGAGGCTTCCTCTTCACTCTGACCTCCGGACAGGAAAGTGATCCCTGAAAGTTGAAAAAACAGAAGTTAGTATGACTGCTTGTGGTGCCAAGTGGTGGGTATGTAGAAGAGAAGGATGGATGCTGGAGAACGAAAGTGGGAGAAAACGAAGAAAACAGGTAGTAGACAAAGAAAGGTTTAAGGAAACATAAAGGTGAAGGATATAATGAAAAAGGAGAAAGAAAGAACAAGATAAATACAGAAGACAACAATGGAGTGTACAGAAATTATAAGACTGGAACACAGCTAGGACTAGACCATCTTCCAGACAAGATGGTCTGTGTGTTCAACCAATACAGAGCAATAAGATCCAAGAGGAGGGACTGGGTAGTGACAAATTGTAGCCCTCAGTGGTTGCGAAGAAAAGGATTGACACAAGAGTGGAAGCCGGAAAAGTAGCATGTGATGGAAAAGCAACAGTAGGAAGGGAGGAGGGCTTGAGGTCGATGTCAAGAGACTGCAAAGCGTGAACTTTAGTTACCTGGCACCGCCGCTGGGACAGTGCGGCTGAGGGCGGTGACTGTTGCCATGGCAACCTCTTCGGGGGTGTACCTCTTAGGGCAGGCCTGGCCGGCGGTTACCATGTTGGGTTTCAGCAGGGTCCCCTCCAGGTAGACGTGGTGGTCGTTCAGAGCTTTGTAAACTGCAGCCAACACCTAAGACACGGGAACCAAGCAGCGGCGTAAGAGGCTCAAAGTGCAAACATCACCAACCAAGGGGAGGACACTGCAGACTAAACCGTGACGTGAAGAGCGGAGCACAGACTGACCATCACTGAAAACTAATGAAGGGGGGTATCAAAGGCCCAACAATTACTAAAAACTGAAGATATCTTCACAAACTCAATCATTACTACAAACCATGGGAAGGTTCATGAACTCTAATGCTACTGAAAAGCAGGGGCAGGGGGGAAACCAACAGGGAGTGACATAGGAAACTCAAACATCAAAGACGAGGGTACGGTCACAGCGGACTGAACCATCAGTGAAAATAATGTCCTCAGCTCGAAACCACAGGTGTCCAACAGAATCTGCTGCATGTTTGTTCATGTGTATGTGTTGACACCATTGGGGAGCAGTAGTAAACAAAGGCTAGGCTGAGGCAGGACAGAAGGTTGAAGAGATATAGGTTGACACTGTGAAGACCTGATGTGGTAATCAAGGCGTTATCAATAAGGATAGTGATTTAATTAAGAGCAACCTACCTTTTCGGTGGCATACTGGCATCGCTGGAGGTCATGGTCCCCGTCGGGCAGAATCTCAGGCTCCACGATGGGCACCAACCCGTTCTACCAGCAGAAATCAAAGAGCGGTTAACAATGTCACTGGGTGAAATGGGAGTGACAGCCATGGTCCCATTCAGAAGGAGACACTAGAAAGGTAAACAGACACAGAGAGGGAAGGCTAGAAACTGAGCGAGAAGAGTGAGTGAAAGATAGGAAAACGGGTGAAACTATAGGAAAGAAATGCAAGAGAAAGATCCCAGGCTATGAAGGAGATATGTGGATACACAAGGGCTGAAAGGCAATTCAGTGTGTAGCACATGTACACAACAACCATAATAACAGAACACACTAACAACAAGCATTGGAAATGCAATAGGTCTCGCAGTAGTAAAGTTTGAGCTATAGGTGTTATTTATTTTTTTGTTTTTTATTTATGTGTTGGTTTTTCTAAATAGCTAAATTAATAGCTTTCTTCTTTACAAAGCCAATAGTTATAATTTTTGTAAATGTGACACCTCTAGCATTTGTAAAGCAACATGTTTTGTATTAACGGGACTTATATGTGACTTATATGTATTGATATAAAAAATCAATGGCTTAAAAAAACAATTAATAATTAATACGTAAATAAAATGGATTTTATTTTATATTGCCAATAGCTTAAAGTTTATTAAATATATTTAGTGAAGATGCTGTGGTTGCGCTGAGTGAGGGGTTGAGGGTGAGTGAGGGTGGGGGAGGGTGAGTGAGGGTGAGTGAGGGTGAGTGAGGGTGAGTGAGGGTGAGTGAGGGTGAGTGAGGGTGAGTGAGGGTGAGTGAGGGTGAGTGAGGGTGAGTGAGGGTGAGTGAGGGTGAGTGAGGGTGAGTGAGGGTGAGTGAGGGTGAGTGAGGGTGAGTGAGGGTGAGTGAGGGTGAGTGAGTGAGGGTGAGGGGTTGAGGGTGTGAGGGTGAGTGAGGGTGAGTGAGTGAGGGTGAGGGGTTGAGGGTGTGAGGGTGGGTGAGGGTGAGTGAGGGTGAGGGGTTGAGGGTGAGTGAGGGTGAGGGTTGGTGAGGGTGAGTGAGGGTGAGGGTTGGTGAGGGTGAGTGAGGGTGAGTGAGGGTGAGGGGTTGAGGGTGAGTGAGGGTGAGGGGTTGAGGGTGAGTGAGGGTGAGGGTGGGTGAGGGTGGGTGAGTGAGGGTGAGGGTGAGTGAGGATGAGGTGTTGAGGGTGGGTGAGGGTGGGTGAGGGTGGGTGAGGGTGAGGGTGGGTGAGGGTGAGTGAGGGTGAGTGAGGGTGAGGGGTTGAGGGTGAGTGATGGTGAGGGGTTGAGGGTGAGTGAGGGTGAGGGGTTGAGGGTGGGTGAGGGTGAGTGAGGGTGAGGGGTTGAGGGGTTGAGAGTGTCCAGGAAGCACATATGTTCGATAAATACTCCATGGTCACCCCAAAAGCATTTTAGGCCAATAGAATGGGTGTCTGATGGTCGCAAATCATAAAGTGATTGAGAAATCTACCTCATTTACCTAGTACCTCCTCTGCCTGGCCTCTACATGACAACGCACCCTAAGCAGATTGTAGCGCCTAAAAGCATCCTTGGAGAAGAGCATTAGTCATGCATTTGTAATATTTTGGCCACATTTCAAGAGCTATCGGCAGCCTCATCTTCAAGCCCTCATAAACCAATGAACACTCACTAAAGCGTATAACTCTCGGTTGCAACATTGGGGGGCTGTACCCTAAGGACACCCCAAAGTGAAGCAACCACGGCTTCCCTTTAGCCAAAAAGTGTTGCCTCAGTGCGGTCACGTGACCCACCCACTTCTTAAGAAGTCAGAGCAGCCTCGTCGCCGCCAGTTCCCCTTCCTGGTTGCTGCAAGCCTCAGGTAAGCGAGGTGCAGGCTCGCCCACAGCTTGGGATGCTGCCCGTCCTCGCCATGTTTATTTCTGTATCTAGTGCCGACTTTTATAGTTAGCAGGTTTCAAAGCGCTGCAAAGGCTCTCAATTTCAAATTAAGAGACTGTGAACTAAGAGAGTGTGAACTTAGTCTATAGTGACTGTTTATGTGTGCAAGGAAGTCGAGTTATTTTCTTATCATAAACAATCGAACTTTTAACCTGTTGTATTAGTGGGGGAGGGATGGAGAGCGGTTGGACAGGAGAGGGGAAAGAGTTAGACGCGAAGACAGAGGAAGTGAGAAGGTGAGTATCTAAAGGAGTGCATTGGGTGAAAGGAGTGAGATGACAAACAATGAGTGAAGATAGAAGAGAGAAAGAGAAAAGGCACAAAGGGAGGAAGAAAGAAAAGAGCAAAGGAGGGTGAGGGGGCGTGGAAGAAAGAGAGGTGGGTTTGGGGACGAGAAAGAGCGCTGCGGTGCTTCTACCCTGACACATCTGCGCTGGAAGCACCACATAGTTACTCCCACGGACCCGGAGTCACATCTGTGGACACCAGCAAACATACACACTGTTAACTCTTTGCAAAGCCCGCAGTCTCCAGCCAGCCGCAGCTCCTTACACAAAATGCCTCTAGCTTGGAGTTGGAATGGTCAGTCTTGTAAACTCCCTGGTGGCATCTTAAGGAATTTTGGACCCTGGGCAAGACATACTTTTGAGATCCCTGCGCGGTGCAACTTGTACTTTTATTATCCTTTTTGTGCGAATTCAAGCCTGTATGGTTCCAAATAAAGTTTCCGAAACTGTGGTCGCTGAAAAAAACAGCTGAAATATGCCTTGAGTGAGGCGCCAAGATATCCTTAAGAAATGTAAAAGGAGCCTGGGTCAGAGGTACACAGAGGAAAGCAGAGAGGTTTAGATGCAGAAATAGAGGCGACATTGAGAGTAAGTTCACTTTTCCCAGGGCGGGTAGGGCGGATGAGCTTGCATGGTGGGGGGACGGGGCAGTTGCCCAACTTGCCCAAGCTTTAAACTGTATCTGTCATCTTATCCACGATATAGTGCCGAGAAGCATTCTAGAGGGGGATGGTTTTTTTGGGAGAGAGAGAGAAAGAGAGAGAAAGAGAGAGAGAGAGAGAGAGAGAGAGAGATATGGTGGCAGGGGATTCTTCAGAAGGGGACTGGTTTCAGGTTGCCGGTACGAACGATGATTTGAAGTTAATGAGACAAAGGATAAAGGGTGGGGTGAGGGGGAAGCATCGTATCGCAGGAAAGGCAACGCATTGGGTGGAAAGAGTTAAGACATGCACTGGCCAAGACATTAAAAAATAAAATGTGAGTCAAAGAAAAGACAAGCATGGAGTCCAATGTTGTGAACTGCGCTAATGCAGCAGACACAGGATGCTTTTAGATCCACTGTTAGTGCTTGGAAGGGGCCGTCGGAGGCACACGACACGTTACAAATGACTTGGCATTACGGAGATTTAATTTCCTACCACAATTTCTGCTCAAGCTGTGCAAACACTTGCTCGTATGTCAGATCCAATGAAAAGAAGATATTACAGGTTCCGGAAAACATTCTGTTCCGGAGGACAGACCCGATATTCACAGTTTAAGAGCCAAACCATGAGCAAGGAGACCGTCTACAAGTCCTCAGCCAAATTCAAGGCTGCATCACAACACGAGTTAAACATGCTGAACGTACCTCCGTGGTGAGCAGAGCCCCGGATGTCCCTCTCTCTGCCTGCGTTACTCGACTGTGTGTTGTTGCCAGAAAGCATAACGAAAAAAAAAAGGAGGGGAGGGGGGAGGAGAAATGCGTCTCGGCCGGAGCAGGGGGCGGAGCAGGGAGAGCGGGCTTTGGAATGTAATTGACACGGCCGGCCGGTCGTGAAACTGAAAGCATGGCCGGCCGGCCGTGAAAGCCTTTGATGCGGCAGGGGAAATGCGAGACGGCGGGAAGGGGAGGGGGCGGAGCGGGTAAACAAAGACGGACGTGCACGCGCTTTTAAGCTCAATGCGCATGCGCATTGAGCTTAAAAGTCACGGGCACTGCAAGGAATCGCCACGATTCCTTGCAGTGTGGATAAAGAGTGGATAAGTCCCAATACTCTCGCTTGCTCGATGCGCATGCGCATCGACAGGCGAGACCTAATAAAAGATGGCTAGTGAGGAAGGCAGAAAAAAAGAGATGAAACTAGAGCAGCAGCGCAGATCCAGAGAGTGTACGTGCATCTCTGGTGTGGGTTACGTTGCTGTTTGTAAAACCAGAAAAACTAGTTCTCACATCTAAAATTAGCCATCATCTGAGCAAACTCATTCATCTCTCTCGGCCTCAGGTCCTGCATTAGTCAAAATAGGAATTACTTAGAAAGTAGTATGACCATCAATTGCAATAGATACACTGAATACAATGTCTCCCTCTGAGACCTCAGTTTGAAAATATTTGGGGGACATGGGCAGGGGGTGCCTTTCTTTAAAGTTGGCGACTGCTCCTGCTCACCAGTCTTCTGCTCTGTAAAATCTCTTCTCCAACAAGGTGTCACCTGTCACTACACCAAGACGACCTACAGGTGATTTGAGTCTGTTCAGGAGACACCAACCTCAAAAGTTACATGTTTCAAACGTCTAAATTAAAATTAAACAAACCTGAAGAGGATGGATATTGGAATGTGATTTTCTGAATTTCCTTTCTCATCACTGTTTGATCTAACACCACATTCCTGGTCTGGTGTTACATATGCGAGTGTAGCACCCCACCAGGAGCCTTCCCGGCTCAGCCCTCTGGTTTAGCTTGCCATCCTCACTGACCCACATAGAAAGTTGCTGACAACACTTGTCCTTCAGAGTAGCATTTTTCAGGGAACCCCAGCATTAATGGGAAGTATCTAAAGCGAAACCTTGTGAGATGAAAGCATTCACATTTTGGTTCCACCTACCAAGGCACACAGCAGGGGACTACGGGTCAACCAACTTCAGCTACCAGCGGAGTGAAGCCTTTTCACTAGTGCACATGCACCTATGAAAGTAGTACACTTGAGAGTCAGAGCTCGTCTCTGCTTTCATTTCATGTAGCGTTTTAATTTATTTTTGCAACAGTTAATATTTCACTTCAATGAAAAATATGCGCGTCATCTTTACGTGGCAGAATTTTCACTTTAATGACTTTTTAGCATTATAATTCATGTTGTATATGTTTGTAAAAATTAAAATAAACATCTCTTACTAGCCAAGGCCCGACTAATTGGCTTTGGCAATGCGTGTTTTAAATGTAATTGAATTTAAGAGTTCCTATTTAAGTGCAATATAAACGTACACCATTTTGCGGCTAGTGTGGCTGAATAAGGTATGCGGTACGCAGACAGGCTCTATCCTCACCACCCGTCTCCCCACCCCCCAGGGCCTGGCTTCACAGTTGGTTTATCCCTGTAGGCCAGTGGTTCCCAAACTTTTGACTCCTGAGGACCCCCACTGAATCACTACTGGAAGCCAGGGACCCCCAAGAAATTTGTACGATATACATTTCAAAAGTTAAAACAGTAATTCGCAAAAAATACACAAAACAGTACACACCAAGCAAATAAACAAATAACTAAAGCGTTTATTATTTTATATTGAAAAAATATGCAAAAATCAAAACATTTCAAAGGGACGGATGGTGCTGCATCTCGGCGACTAACTTTTCAATGTTTGGTTTTATTTCGGAAAGTTGAATCCACCGGTCTGATTCTACGTTTTCCAAACGATTTCTGTATTTATTTTTTAGATACATAGGATCTGAGGAAGCTTTTTGACATAAATATGTGGTGGGGAAAGGAAGTAAAACCTTAACCTTAATACAGAGATGTGGGCCTAAATCTATTGTTTCTTTGCTCCCCATGCCATTCCAGCTTGAACCCAGCCATATGCAAATCAGTCCTGACCGTGCCCCAAATGGGAACCGTCCAGTCCGAACTGCCAGGCCAGGTCCACCCTGGACTGGAAACAAGCATCCTAGGACCGGTTTCAGGGTTTCGCCCCTCATAAGTCAGGATGGAAGCTTGACAGCACATATAATTCACCCAAGGGTTTATGGAAAGTGGGCAAATGGACAGCAGCGTGAAAACCCTACTGCTGATCCTGGCTGCATCTATTTTAACCCGCCTGCCAAGTAACGGTAACTGACACTCTGAACATGTGCCTTTCCCCCGCAGCAGCCATAGACCCCAAAAAAAACATAATTCAGCCCTGATGCGCCATTTTCTTGCTCATTTTCTTGGTGTAGGTGAGAAAGCCATGCCAGAAATGACGCACTTTCATCTTCTTGAGATCGGACACTGATTTTGTGAGGTGCAGCCTATGAAGTTATTTTAAGTGCATTTGTGTACCCGTAAATTAGCACAATACAAGCAAAACAGATTAGTAAACCCGGTGACAGTTCTCCAGTTGTAACATGAGGTACTTAATTCATTCATGGCAGACAAGTACTTGGCATTAGTGGCAGGCTTTTGGTTTCTGCCTATTCAAGGAGTTTTTATTTCATGAGCTATGAATGACAATTATTCAGGAATGGCAAATCTACCTCAGTGACTGAGTCACCCATAGTGAGCGAAATAAAAGTCATGGGTTCCATTTATTCAGTGATGGAGCGGGGCGGAGCAGGAGGTAGATTAAATAGACTCTCTTAAGTGTGTTTATTAAGACACACTTTTAGAAAAAGTAACTTGGATTTTTATAGCATTGTTCACTTTCACTTTGATGAGGCTGATGACATAAAAATGAAACTCTTTTTTAATGCGTGTGTTCGCTTTAAACTTATGCGTATGTCATCAAGGCAGGGTTGTGTATCCTGTGGGGAAAAGTACTTTAGTTTGTGAAGGGATGACAATCACGCTGCAACCGCTTTGGGTAAATATGGTTTTCGGAATGATGCTTACAAGCATATTGATTGAATAATGTGCCATGAATAAACAGTGTTAAAATTAAATAATTTGGACTATACTTCTCGAGTGCAGCTACACTTTCCATGAAACCAACCCTGTCGGCAGAAATGATCATCACTGCCACTAGCATATAACAAGCTGATCGCGCATCATGTTTGGAATCAGACATATCAACAGGCTGCTGCTAATTCCCCTTGTGTAGCCATAAAACACTCGTGTGTTTCTTTTTGATTTCCAGGGTGAAGCGCCCTCCTGCTGGCCCGTGGTGCCAAATGCTGCTTAGCCTTGAAGCAAGAGGCACAGCTGTACTCTGCATTCAGGGCAGAAAGTGGAGAGGGGACATTGCGCCGCAAAACGCTCTGGGGCTGGTATAAACACAAGGGGACACAAACTGCTGTGTGAGCGCGACTCAAAGGCAGGCAGGCAGGCTGGCAGCATACAATAATAATAACTAAGGAAAATCACCCTTCAGCTTGCACCAAAAGCTGAGGCGTGATTGGCCAGATTTTATTGTGGTCTTGCCTGCATTTGCGTTGTCATTTACAGCTCTTGTGGCGCATGGGCGTTTTGTTTTTCTATGACCGTTATGATGGCACTCGAGTTCCGCGGACCACAGTTTGGGAAACTGCTGTAGGCGAATGCTGCGTTACACCACATCCGCCGCCCTTCTCCAAGGCTTCGCTTCTTCCTGCACAGTTGGCTCACCGCTCACGTGACCTTTTCCCTCCACTTATTTACTCCCCGGACCTGTTTTTCCAGAGCTCTGTTTGCTCTTGCTGCCTGTTTTTTCGTTCTTTTGCACTTTGACCCACCTGCTGCAATATTGCTGGCTTTACGTTTTTTATGTATCTGTTTCCAGGCGTTTCCCTATCTTTGGCCTTCGATCAATGCAGATTGCTGGCTCTTTCAACGATTCTGCACAGGTCTGTACAGCGTTCACGGTTTTAATATCTATTTATGCTGCATGTGCATGAATATTGTGGCAACATGGTTATGCAAAACAGAAAGGAACTTTCGCAAAAAGAATGTTGCAAGCAGAAACTCGATACTGGAAGCGACAGCTGAGGCAAAAACATGGCCTATGAATTCAGACTAAAGTGGAATTAAATTTTGTTTCCTTTCGACTCTACCAGATTAAATGTTGCCACTTGTGCATTTTTCCTTCCGCCAGAGCTTATTTATTTCTACACATCCATGCAGCCACTATCTGGCAGCAGGCAATAACTCAACTGGCACTGCCCACTTTACATTTAATCACCCTGTATCCAGCCTATGGTCGGACTCTATGGCAGAGATCCTGTTAATTCAGATTCCACAAAGTGCTTCCTAAAATATACTTGAGATAAAGTGGTCAGGCCTCAGCTGAGACCCTCCCTAAAAAAGAGTTGACATTCTGCCCCAGCCTGGAGGATGCCAAAGCAGCATCTGCTGAAACTGACAGGTTTCATCAAATGGAAATGGAAGTGACTACTCCTGCACCTGAAGCCAAGAGGCCACCACTGGCCACCATTGAAAGTGCTTGGTCTAATCTCCATCGCATCAGGAGTCTGTAATCCTGCCATGAGAGTGATGCTCAAGGTGAAGCCAAGTCAGGAGTCCCAGGTCTTTAACCAGAGTCTGCTGGTGGTTGCCCCAGCCCATGGATCTGTATCTGATTAAAAGCGGACACGAATACATGAAGAGCTGCGTTAAACACCTGTTCACATCTGTAAAGCGTAACATTCTTTCAATCTACGTGTTTGCTCCTCCACCAATAAGGCAGTTACTGACATGCTTCCTCTGGGTCCCCTTCATTGAGATTTGGGGTCATATTAGTCTTCAAATGAACAGGAGAAAGGGATCAATACATCAATAAACTTCATGAAAAAAAGGGTGGATCTGTAAAGTGCCACGCGCCCCATGGAATCTTCCTGGAAAGTGCCCCATCCAGTCCTTGTAGCTGATTTCTATTACCTGTTGGCAGATACTGGCATAGCGTGCCAGCACGTTGGCGTTCTCCTGGATGGACAGCTGTGAGGGGCAGGAATCTGAGATCTTTAACACACAACGCCACTTCGCAAAGTCGGCCCCATCCTTCTTGTACTGGGCACAGCGTTCCGACAGCCCATCCAGTCCTGGAAAAGGGGGAAAACATGGCGCCAACATTAGTATGGACACGGCGGATGTACGTTTTTTTTTTTTTTTAAACACAGCGTAGTTAAGTGTGTTGACTCCAGTGTCCGACCACTAAGGGGCAGATTTATGAGGAAGTTTGTGTCGCTCTTCCACCACGCTTTGTGGTGCAAGAGTGACGCACAACCAAAAGTCAGATTTTTGAAGCTACCAAAGCCACTTGTGTGGCCCTGACTGGATCCAAAACGCTGGATTAACGCGGCGCAGCTGTGTTGCATTACTCTGCCCTGGGAAGGCATTCCACGGACTTTATGTGGGTGTTTTGATGCATTCCCAGATTTACACAGAACTTATAAACCTGGGAATGCTCCAAAATCTTACACCTTCCCAGGGGAGGAGTAATATGGAGAAATATCTCTATTCTCCTCGTTTCTTCCTCTTTTCTATGTGTGCTGCATTCTGCCGCACACATATATGGAGGAATATGCCTCCCAGGATTGTTTCGTGCAGAACGGTTCCCCTTCCTGCAAAAAAACAATCCTGCATGCAACACAGTCACCCTTGCACGATGGTGCACGGGTGCCTGCGTTGGCGCTAGGCAGCTAAAAGGGCACCAGTGCTGGGGAAAGGCAGGAATGTGTCGTATTGCTTAACCCCCTCTACACTCGTGACGAGCTCAGCTCGTCATGAGGTACGCCTCTCGTACGCTCATGACGAGCTGAGCTCGTCATGTAACGCGGACTTCCGCAAAAGTCAGCGCACAGCGGGAAAACCGCTAGCGCGCAAGGTGTTAAAATATGGAGCATTCTTGCCCTATCCCTGCCACGCATTGCAGCCCAACACGTTGACTTACTGTGCTTTGTGACTTCCCCATAAATATGCCTTTAAGGACCTCTAAGATTATAAAACTGAGCCCATCATGCTTTTTAATTAGCCCTACATGGTAAGAGCTGCATTTAATAACAGCAAAAGCAGACATCCAACATAAACGTGCATGCTTTGGTTAAACCAATAAGTGAAAAGGGCCTTATTCAGAAAGGATGAGGTGAGCAGATGTGCTCTCTGGGACTCTAAGACGTAGATGGGGTGCGTGTGTTAAAAAACTCAGCACGAAATGCTGCGCTATGCTGGAAGCGAGCCAAATAGGCAAGTCTCTTATACGGACTATGTACGTAATGCTTGCGCTGCTTCTCCATTGGACCAGCACAGCTGAGCTGGCACCTCACCCCTTTGGAGTTCTAGAAATCTTCAGTGTAACGGAGAAACTACACAGATATGACTAAAATGCGGCTTTCCCACCACAGGTTAATGAGACGATAGCACTTAACTGATTTCTTGGATCTAGTGTCTGAAGGCAACATGGTCGCCCTCCAGGACACCTGGCATAAAGGTTTGTTACAGACATTGCACTGATGGAGTATCAAGTCCTGATTGAAACCAAGAAGAATCCCACTCTTATATCTGCATTCAGACTCTGCCAGGTACTGAGCTTGCATCTTTCCACCTGTCTGTGGCTCTGGGAAGAGGCTAAGATGGCACCTCCTAGCTCTCGTGACACGCAGCCATGGCCACGTTGGCAGTCTGAGCAATGAAACTTATTCTTCCACTCTGCTATATACTGCAATTCGTGGCTTCCCAGATGGGTTAGAGCCATATAAGATCTCCTGAGATTTCAATTTTACAAAAGATGAACAGAATATATACTTCTATGCCGAAGTGCACACAGCTGGGACTAAATCCTGCCCTGACTTACAATGATCCAGGGAACAGCCCTAGACTGGCTCAAAGATTTTCCTTTTGACATGACCCAAATGGATTCTTTCAGCACCTTTCAATCAAAGATCCTTTCTCCGGGCAAGGGGGTCTCCCAAGGCTCCTCCTTGAGCCCCTCTTTTTAACATCTACGTGGCACCTATAGCCCAGACAGTTACCTCTGTAGTTTGGAAATACTTTCCTATGCAGATGACACCTCGTCATCTCCTTTGGGCATGACATAGAAAATGTCAAACACAGATTCATCACTTGCATGAAGAAAATTGCTACATGGATGAACCTCAACTGTCTTCAGTTAAAACAGAGATTCTTCTATTTGCAAAAGCTCAGCTAAATTGGTCGGTTGAACGGTGGCTGACTGAGCTACGCCCTGTGCCTTCTCCTAGTAGAACCACGAGAAATCTAGGTGTCCTACTTCAAGAAATCCTATCCATGAAGGAGCAGGTTATATCCACTCCTGGTACCTGTTTTGGAACTATGGCCGTCTTAGCAAAGTATTTCCGTGGCTTCCGTTGAAATCGAGGAGGACTCTTACTCCAGCATTAATAATTAGTCGCTTTGACTATGGAAATGCCTTACTACTAGCGTGAAATGAATCCCTCCTTTCCAAAATGCAGGTCGTCGAGAATACTCCAGTCGGCCTACTTAACAAACTGCCGCCAGGCGTGCCGTCGGATCCTTTGGGGGCCAGTGAAGGGCTTTAAGCAATCAGGAAAAGATCCTTGTTCAAATTGCTTTGCTGACCCATAAACCTTTGACTGTCAAAGGCCCAGTATACCTACAGGAGACACTCACCTTCTACTGTCCTGGCTGAAACCTAAGATCTTAAAACAAATTGCTGCTATGTCCCTGCCGTATCCGTACGTCAAGATACGGCGGCCAATCCTTTCCTTATCTTTCCCCTACCACTGGAATAGGCTACGCTTATACATTCGCTCATGCACTAACTTCACAAGTTTTAGAAAACATCTTAGAACTTGGCTGTTAGGACTATATGAAATGCCAATGAACATAACATAACATTGCTCCTCATTATTCCAGTGTGTCACATTGAAGCATTTATTTCTCTTCGTGCCCCAAGTTACATTATGGTTATCATTAAACCTGCATCGATCTCTGGTTTAGTTTACAGCAGCGTCCTTGGCAGGTAAATAATTCTCTATGCCTCCTCCTGAGTTAATCATTATGTGTTGTTTTTACACCTGTGCTCTCTTAGCAAGTTGGTTTTGAGTGGGTCCTCTGAAACCCAGTACGCTTCGTTATCACATTGCATCCACCTATCACAGAGATTGAAACCCTACGCAGGTTTCTGGGTTTTGTAGCGTAAGCGCGACACTGACCGGACACTAACTTGAAGTGACCAGACTTGGCCGCGCTTGCTTGCACCATGTTAGTATCAAAAGCTCCCTAGTCCAACTCAAATGTGCTATCCCTTCAAACAAAAGATGGGGGTCAAAGAGGATAACGAAGAAGCAATTGATGATTAGTGATTGCTCTTGAAGGCCAGCGTTGGCCTTGGAGTAACTGTCCCCAATCCAGCACCTTTACACACAACAAACTAAAAGAAGCACAGAACCATAGCACTAGTGCTGGTCTGTAGCAACACGCCTACTGAACAGCTGCACCTTACACTACCAACCCATCTCAGATAGGTGGGTAACCTTGAATCAAGGATGTAACCATTGTCCAGACAAAGTGAGATCTGAGCTTTGTGCCTGAGAGCAAGTTAGACATGGAGCAATGGTTCAACCACCAGCAAGAAACAACGGCCAGTTCCACTCTAAGGGTCGAGTCAGCACTTAAATGCCCCTGTTCGTGGAAGAGTTTCAGGAAAATTGTTTGTCTGAGAAATCCGTCTTTGGAGGAGTGCCCTACTAACAGCTATTCTCACAGAAAAACTAAGCCTCAGGGTGGAATCAAACTACATCAGTTTCAGGAAAGGCCTGAAACCTGAACTGCCCCAGCTCATTTTCACCAAACTTCACATCCTCGCGGGTACTGAGTGATGAATGTTTGGTTAAGGTCCCCCTTTCACTAACTAAACTGGGCCGACCTATTTTTCAAATCGGACAAATTGTAGCTCCAAAGTGCTCAGAAGTAACCAAATTAAGACATAAAGCAGCCTATATAAACTCTGAATATTGTAAAAACTGGGTACATTGGATATTTGTTAAAAACTGCAAAGAAATATTTGCACTCCTGAGCCCTTTCATTGTTCCTGATGTAAGAGCTTCTGCTAATGTTCCACTTCTAAGAACTTCAGTTATAGGAATATTCCACTTGAAGAGCTCTCACGGAAAAATCCCCTTCTGAGAGATCCTTCTTATAGGAATGTGTTATTTGTAAAATCTCCTGTTTCGTGAACAACCTATTTCCTAGCACCCCTATTACTGGGCAACTCTACTGTACTTAAGATGAAGAATTATTGCGCTTTTAAGTACATTTGCTCCATGTATATTCCACTTCATAAGAGATCATCATTATAGAAACATTCTATTTGCAGGAGATCCTGTTCTATAATTACTAAAGAACAACTCTACTTATGGCGGAGAGGTATTGCACTTCTAGGATAATTTGTTCTATCTATATTCCACTTCTGAGAGATGTTTAATGACTATATCGCTACTGAGAGGTCAGTTTTATAAGGATCTTTTCATTTTACAAACTTTGTAGAAATAGTCTACTCGTATGAGGTCTAATTATAGTAAAACCTTTCTTCTTAGAGTTGTCTTTAAGGGAAAACTACTTCTTAGAGCTTCCTATAAAGAAATAGGTCTTCTAGGGGCTTCACCACTTCTGAGCGATCCATTTAATGATAAATCTTCCACTTTCTCATGCTTCCTCGAAAGACTAGTTTAACTCTGGGAAGTCTTTTAATAGACACATTCTACCTGTCAGAGCGCTTGTAACAGAAACACTCCACTTGTAACAGTTCCTCATCAGAGGACAATTCTTCTACTTATTAGAGATTCTTTGTTTTGATATTTCTAACATCTTTTATTACAGAAAACACTGCTCCAAAGAACTCTCATTACAGGAAATCTGAGAATCGGTCATTCAGGCAAATTCTTGAAATCCCCCTTCAGAGTTTTTTTTATCACAGGAATATTTACCCTGTCAGAGTTCTTACTTAAATAATAGTCAATGTTTAAGAATTCCTACTGTAGAGATAATAGTCCCTATTAATAGTCCCTATTAATAGTCCACATTTCTAAAGCTCCTAATTAGGAAAGTTTCACTTTTTAAGATTTTAAGTTATGGGACTGTTCTCATATTGCGAGTTATATGATCATGTCACTTTCTAAAACGCTTGCCTTTGAACAGACTCTGGTTCTACAGGTGTCATTGAGGAAAACAGGTGAAAGAGAATTCTTACCTTGCACCGTGGTCTCACCATCCGTCCCGGCCAACGCTGCTGTGCCTTTATCCACCTGTCAAGAAGTAGGAAAGGTTTAACATCTGGATGACCACAGTAATTACATTACTTTGTAAAACCTTTGAGGATGATTTAGCGAAGGGGGGTAAGAGAAGATCTATCAAAAAATAGAAAGTCCTCCATTCGCAGCTCCCGCTGCTCAAGACACCCAACCGGTCAGTGGTAGAGGTCTGGTCATCAGAGACAAGCTCCAGAATTCCCATTCTCTCCTAACAGGGATTTAGCTTGGAAGAGTTCAAACACTTAATGGCAGAAGCCGGACTCTTTGGATGAACGGATTGGAGGGAAAGTCAGATGTTTCACATGGGAAGATCCCATGGAAGTCAATGACGATAAACCATTTGAGGAGGGTGTTTGAGTCATGAAAAGAGGATGATCGTATTCAAGTCACAATAGGTATTTGGCTTGTTGGGTGGTAAATGTGATTTAAAGGAATGGAGAAGTGGAGAAGTGTGGCTCACTGGTTAGAGGAGGCAGACCTGGAAGCAGAGGTCAGCCCGGGCCCAGGGTTCAATTCCCGGCTCTGCGGGGTCTTGAGTCCTAAAATGTCCATGGACTCGACAATTCTCGCTCCGGTGCCTACTCGATTCACGGGTTCACACTCTGCGACTCTGGGCAATAGCTTGCTTAATCTCCACAACGGCCCCTCGCGGCGGGATGCCTGGCTTTCACCTTGCGGATACCCTGCCGGGGTTATCTCACAGGGGAATACCAGGACGGGTTCCCTAAGCAAGCGCTTAGAAACCGCTCGGTGATTTGCGCTATATAAATTCCTGTACATTTACATTTACAATGCGACACCCATCAAATAAGGGTATGTTGACTTATGTGCATGAGCTAAGAGTCCCAATTGCTTTTGATAATGTTACAGAAGTGCCCATGAGGAACATTGTTCAAGAACTTGTGGGTGAAACCACTTTCCTTCTTGATTGGGAGAGGGTTAGTGAAGCATACCTTAATCCCCACAACGATCCCCTTCTCTTTGATGACTTCTGGAAACAGCTTGCCGTTGCTGGATTTCTGGTACATGGTCTCGTGGAAGAGGATGACCCCTCCGATGCTTTGGCTGATGGACGGGTCAACGGAGAAAAGGAGGTCGCGAAAGTAGCGCCGATTCTCCTCTGTGTTCTCTACGTTGATCTTCTTGAGTCTGCTTCCCATGGTGCCTAGAAGACAGACCGCAGATTACTGTATGTATGTACTGAGCTCCATGCTTACCACAGATTTCACTCCTTCACCAGGCTCAGTGCCCCTTCTTTGGCTGTGGATTCAGACACATACAGTGTGAGACACTCCAGATGGGGGGAAGAGGGGAGGTGTGAGGGGGCACTCAAAGGCCCTATCCACCCACTAACTCCTGCACCTCAGACTCTACACACTCAAAGGTCCTATCCACCCACTGACCTCCCGCACCTCAGACTCTACACACTCAAAGGCCCTATCCACCCACTAACTCCTGCACCTCAGACTCTACACACTCAAAGGTCCTATCCACCCACTGACCTCCCGCACCTCAGACTCTACACACTCAAAGGCCCTATCCACCCACTGACCTCCCGCACCTCAGACTCTACACACTCAAAGGCCCTATCCACCCCCTGACCTCCCGCACCTCAGACTCTACACACTCAAAGGCCCTATCCACCCACTGACCTTCTGCACCTCAGACTCTACACATTCAAAGGCCCTATCCACCCACTGACCTCCTACACCTCAGACTCTACACACTCAAAGGCCCTATCCACCCACTGACCTCCAGCACCTCAGACTCTACACACTCAAAGGCCCTTACCACCCACTGACTCCTGCACCTCAGACTCTACACACTCAAAGGCCCTATCCACCCACTGGCCTTCCGCACCTCAGACTCTACACACTCAAAGGCCCTATCCACCCAATGACCTTCACACCTCAAACTCTATACACTCAAAGGCTCTTACCACCCACTGACCTCCAGCACCTCAGACTCTACACACTCAAAGGCCCTATCCACCCACTGACCTTCACACCTCAAACTCTATACACTCAAAGGCTCTTACCACCCACTGACCTCCTGCACCTCAGACTCTACACACTCAAAGGACCTATCTACCCACTGACCTTCACACCTCAAACTCTACACACTCAAAGACCCTTACCACCCACTGACTTCCTGCACCTCAGACTCTACACACTCAAAGGCCCTAACCACCTACTGACCTTCCGCACCTCACACTTAACACACTCAAAGGCCCTATCCACCCACTGGCCTTCCGCACCTCAGACTCTACACACTCAAAGGCCCTATCCACCCACTGACCTTCACACCTCAAACTCTATACACTCAAAGGCTCTTACCACCCACTGACCTCCAGCACCTCAGACTATACACACTCAAAGGACCTATCTACCCACTGACCTTCACACCTCAAACTCTATACACTCAAAGGCTCTTACCACCCACTGACCTCCTGCACCTCAGACTATACACACTCAAAGGACCTATCTACCCACTGACCTTCCGCACCTCACACTCTACACACTCAAAGACCCTTACCACCCACTGACTTCCTGCACCTCAGACTCTACACACTCTGCCTCGTTACCCCTGAACTCTGCCTATTCACCTACAGACTGATCGAGTTTCTTGTAGAATCCATTTCTTCACAGACTGTTCCTCTCAAGCACAGACTCCATCTGTTCTCTTGCAGGGGCCACCGACCGCCACAGACTGAACCTCCCCTACAGGAGCCATCTACTCCCACAAACTGACCCTCACCTGCAGAAGCCATCTACTCCCAGAGACTGACCCTCACCTGCAGGTGCCATCTACTCCCAGAGACTGACCCTCACCTACAGGAGCCATCTACTCCCAGAGACTGACCCTCACCTGCAGGTGCCATCTACTCCCAGAGACTGACCCTCACCTACAGGAGCCATCTCCTCCCAGAGACTGACCCTCACCTACAGGAGCCATCTACTCCCAGAGACTGACCCTCACCTGCAGGTGCCATCTACTCCCAGAGACTGACCCTCACCTACAGGAGCCATCTACTCCCAGAGACTGACCCTCACCTACAGGAGCCATCTACTCCCAGAGACTGACCCTCACCTACAGGAGCCATCTACTCCCACAAACTGACCCTCACCTGCAGGTGCCATCTACTCCCAGAGACTGACCCTCACCTACAGGAGCCATCTACTCCCACAAACTGACCCTCCCCTACAGGAGCCATCTACTCCCACAAACTGACCCTTACCTGCAGGAGCCATCTACTCCCAGAGACTGACCCTCACCTACAGGAGCCATCTACTCCCACAAACTGACCCTCACCTGCAGGTGCCATCTACTCCCAGAGACTGACCCTCACCTACAGGAGCCATCTACTCCCACAAACTGACCCTCCCCTACAGGAGCCATCTACTCCCACAAACTGACCCTCCCCTACAGGAGCCATCTACTCCCACAAACTGACCCTCACCTACAGGTGCCATCTACTCCCAGAGACTGACCCTCACCTACAGGAGCCATCTACTCCCAGAGACTGACCCTCACCTACAGGAGCCATCTACTCCCACAAACTGACCCTCACCTACAGGAGCCATCTACTCCCAGAGACTGACCCTCACCTACAGGAGCCATCTACTCCCAGAGACTGACCCTCACCTACAGGAGCCATCTACTCCCAGAGACTGACCCTCGCCTACAGGAGCCATCTACTCCCAGAGACTGACCCTCACCTACAGGAGCCATCTACTCCCAGAGACTGACCCTCACCTACAGGAGCCATCTACTCCCAGAGACTGACCCTCACCTACAGGAGCCATCTACTCCCACAAACTGACCCTCACCTACAGGAGCCATCTACTGCCACAAACTGACCCTCACCTACATGAGCCATCTACTCCCACAAACTGACCCTCACCTGCAGGTGCCATCTACTCCCAGAGACTGACCCTCACCTACAGGAGCCATCGACTCCCTCAGACTGAGCCTCACCTACAGATGCCATCTACTCCCAGAGACTGACCCTCACCTACAGGTGCCATCCACTCCCAACAACTGACCCTTACCTACAGGTGCCATCTACTCCCAAAGACTGACCCTCACCTACAGGAGCCATCTACTCCCAGAGACTGACCCTCACCTACAGGAGCCATCTACTCCCAGAGACTGACCCTCCCCTACAGGAGCCATCTACTCCCAGAGACTGAACCTCCCCTACAGGAGCCATCTACTCCCAGAGACTGACCCTCACCTACAGGTGCCATCCACTCCCAACAACTGACCCTTACCTACAGGTGCCATCTACTCCCAAAGACTGACCCTCACCTACAGGTGCCATCTACTCCCAGAGACTGACCCTCACCTACAGGAGCCATCGACTCCCTCAGACTGAGCCTCACCTACAGATGCCATCTACTCCCAGAGACTGACCCTCACCTACAGGTGCCATCTACTCCCAAAGACTGACCCTCACCTACAGGTGCCATCTACTCCCACAGACTGACCCTCGCTTACAGGTGCCATCGACTCCCTCAGACTGACCCTCACCTACAGGTGCCATCTACTCCCAGAGACTGACCCTCACCTGCAGGTGCCATCTACTCCCAGAGACTGACCCTCTCCTGCAGGCGCCATCTACTCCCCACAGTCTCCATCTCTTCTCACAGACTAAGTTGCTTCCCTTACAGACTATACGTACCATCCCAAAGACTTGGAGCTCCTGGTCTCCCTTTGTTCTCCCACAGACCCGCCTATGCTCCCACAGACTCAATCGACTCGCCCATCGTTTCCATCTGCTGCTTTACATAAGCTGTCTGTTCTCTCACACTCACTCAACTTTTTACTGCGCAGGCTTCATCTCTTCCTGCACAAACACATGTCTATGCACACAGACTCCATTGCTCCCTGCACAACCTCACACAGACTTCATTTCTTCCTGCATAGACAGATTTCATTGAACATAGCCATAGCTTGCCCCACAGACTCCATCGCTTCCCGCACAGGCTCCATCGGTTTCCTCCATGTCTTCTGCTCAGACTCCATCTCTTCCCACTCAGACTCCATCTCTTCCCACTCAGACTCCATCTCTTCCCACTCAGACTCCATCTCTTCCCACTCAGACTCCATCTCTTCCCACTCAGACTCCATCTCTTCCCACTCAGACTCCATCTCTTCCCACTCAGACTCCATCTCTTCCCACTCAGACTCCATCTCTTCCCACTCAGACCCCCATCTCTTCCCACTCAGACCCCCATCTCTTCCCACTCAGACCCCCATCTCTTCCCACTCAGACCCCCATCTCTTCCCACTCAGACCCCCATCTCTTCCCACTCAGACCCCCATCTCTTCCCACTCAGACCTCATCTCTTCCCACTCAGACCTCATCTCTTCCCACTCAGACCTCATCTCTTCCCACTCAGACCTCATCTCTTCCCACTCAGACCCCATCTCTTCCCACTCAGACTCCATCTCTTTCCACTCAGACTCCATCTCTTTCCACTCAGACTCCATCTCTTCTCGCGGACTCCATCTTTACCCGCACAGACCCTATTCAAGCAGTCTATGAGACTCATCCACATACTCTCTCTCCCAGAGGTGGTCTACTCACCTACAGACTCATCGGCTGCCAAGATCCCCTTCCCAGCAGCCACGATGCGCCGAGCATTGTCTGAGAGCTCCTTCTTCCTCTCCACGGTGAGGGCTGGAAACTGGTGAGTCATGATGGCAAACCTAAGAAGAAAGGTAAAGACCACTTATTATTAACTTGCATCATGGTTACCCACATGCCCACATAGCCCATGCCTGAAATATAGTGCTAGAAATGGGGCCTCTAGTTGGTAGCGGTATGCACCCTCTTCATGTGGAGACCACCACTCTACTCTGAGTAAATCAGATACACGCCCTAAATTAACCGGGCTCACCCTCTGGTAGCTTGGCACTGAGCAGGCAGGCTTAACTTAAGAGGCAAAGAGTAAAGTATCTATGCAACACTTATTACAGTAAAACAGTGAAAACACCACACAAAAATAATTCACACCAGATTTGAAAAATGTAGCTTCATTTAATGAACAAAACAAGACAACAAAAAGACAAAGGTCCAATAATTAGAACCAGAGTTATGAATGTTTAAAGAATAACTTGAAATATAGTGCTTAGAGTCATAAAGCACTAACCGAGGCTATCTGGTTGCGCTTGATCGGTTCAAATCTGAAAAGTCAAGCCAACTGCGTTGTAGCGCGGATCGGATACAGAAGCCACGCAAGCCCTGCTGAAACAGTACCTTCACGGATAACAAGGGTCGACGTCGAGGAGCAGCTGCAAGGAACCGAGGAGGTGATGCGTTTTTTTTAATTCAAAGGATTGTAGATGTGTCTGTTCTGAATCGTGTAGTCGTGGTAGGGTCCCTTAGTCGTCTTCGCGCTCCGCGCTCTGGGTGATGAAGGCAATGCAGCATCGTCGAGTCACACTGTTGACATTGTGGAGTTCTCGAAGAGGCACTTTGTCGGCGGTTCTGACCGGCGCAAAGTTGAGACTGCATGGATGTTGATGCTGCAGCACAGGAAAAACCAAGTCCAAGGGTCCAGGACTGGATTGACACCACTTGGCAGGGTAGAACACACAGATGGTAGAGTCCTTGTGCTGGTTGGAGAGCTCCAGGCAGTCTTTGATGTCCCTGAGACTGCAGAATTGGAGTTAAGCATACAAGCCCTTGGAATCACACTTGGTTGGAGTGGTGAGGTCCAGTCCTCACCCAGGCAGGCAGGGCAGCATTGTAGAAAATCAGTTCTTCCAGAGCAGCAGTCCCACAGAGAAGCCGTCTTTCAGCAGTACAGCAGTACTTCTTCCTGGAAGAGTATCCACAGGTCCAGAAGTATACTCATTTGGTGGGGTCAGTAGTCCAGTTCTAATACTCAGTTGGTCGATAGGTACCAAATATGACTGTTCAACTCCTTCTCATTCGGGAATTACACCTAATAAATGTATTAAGGAATCCCCAATGTTAACCTATGAGAGGGGTAGGCCTAACAGTAGTGAAAAACACATTTGGGATTTTTTCACTACCAGGACATGTAAGATTTAAAAGTACTTACACAGCACCCTGCCCTAGGGCCTACCTTATTGGTGACTAATATGTAATTAAAGGGGTATAAGGCTTGACATGGGGTTTTAAATGCCAGGACGACATGGTAGTCAAACTGCAGACACAGGCTCAGCAGTGGCAGGCCTGAGACATGATTAACCACTTGAACGCTATGGGGATTTTTCCCCTGTGCTGGAAATCCAGGAACATCATTATTCATGACGAGCTGGACTCGTCATCAGTGTAGCAGGAGGCTACTGCATGACGAGCCCAGCTCGTCATGAGCGTGGAAGGGGTTAAAGGGCTACTTAAGTGGGTGGCACAATCAGTGCTGAACCACTAATAGCATTTAATATACAGGCCTTGTGCAAATATAATACACTTTACTAGGGACTTATAAGTAAATTAAATATGCCAATTGTAGATACACCATTGTTACTATTTTTAGGGCAGTGAGCACATGCACTTTAGTGCTGGTTAGCAGTGGTAACATACCCAAAGTCTTAAAGCCAACAAAAACAGATCAGCAAAAAGTGAGGCAAAACAGCCAAATATTGTGGGGGAAGACCACACTTAGGCTGACAGGTCGAACACGTGTGCCGCAGGCTGAAAGTGGGGAGAGCTACCCAACCTCCTGGGAGATCCCATCTCTAAGGTGGAAAAGCTTGTAGGAACCATCAGCATTGGTGTGGTCTGCCCCTGGTCTGTGTTCCAACGAAAGTCCATTCCCTGTATGGAGATGGACCACCTCAACAATTTTGGATTTTCACCCCTCATTTGCATTAGCCACACCTAAATCTTCAGAGAAATAACATCTTTCAGGCATGAGAAGAACCCCAAATTTCATATCCTTCTTCCCTGTGAGCTTCTATGCCCGAATCTCTTCTTCTCGACTGGTGCTCCACACAAGCCATAGAACCCGCTTCCGGGTCTCCCAAGAAACACTGAAGTAGGCTGGGCAGCAAAGGGAGGAACGACTTCTCATGCACTGAGCGTGGAGACCAGAGACCAGCTACCCCACCACACACCGATCGCAGAAACCAGAGACGCGAGGCCTTCACAAAGTGGCCCAACACTAGCTGCCTCTGGTAAGGTCCTGGCACTGATGTAACACTATTGTTGAAGTCATTTGTAGCAGTATGGCATCATCTTCATGTAGAGTCACCCCTAGATATGAGTAGCAAGAAAAGTGAAATGAGAAAAGGCTTCATGAAAATTGAAAGAAGGCAGGATGAAAGAGAAGGAGAAAGAAAGGGCACCCACTTCTGCAGTCTAGTCCTTCTAGTCCTGCAACTGTAACTGGAAGCAGAACACGAGACAAAGGAAGCAGTCTTTGTTTCAACCGCACTCCTCAGGAGCGGAAGATTAAGGCTTGTATTTTGTACTTAGATACTAAGGGCCTGAGGTACACATGGCCGGATAAGTTAATCAATCAAATGTGAAAGATACACCATCCATTTTTTTATAAGACCATTATATCCTATGGCACCTGCAATAAGGAGTGCAGTATCAGTGGTTGCACCTTTAGTGCTTCCGAGAGTGTGGTTGCACATTCAATGCTTCCTAGTGGTAACACCTTTTCTGCTTTCCATGGGAGAGCTTGTACCTTCAGTGTGAGTGAGAGTGGTTGCACCTTCAGTTCTTCAGTGAGTTGTTGCACCTGCAAAACTTCTATGAGAGTGGCTGCACATTCAATGATTCCTAGTAGTGACACCTTTACAACTCCCCTTGTGAGTGGTTGCATTTGCAATGCTTTCGCTGTGAGTTCATGCACTTTGAATTGCATCCGTGTGAGAAGCTGCACCTTCAATGAGTGGTTTTACTTTCAGTTCTTCCTGTATCAGTGGTAGCACCTTCAGTGCTCCTGTGCAAGTGCTCACACCTTCAGTGCTTCCACGTGAGAGGTTTCACCTTCAGTTCTTTGTGTTTCAGCGGTTGCACCTTTACTGCTTT
Source organism: Lissotriton helveticus (assembly GCF_964261635.1). Lineage (NCBI taxonomy): Eukaryota > Metazoa > Chordata > Amphibia > Caudata > Salamandridae > Lissotriton > Lissotriton helveticus. The sequence goes on from NC_136057.1 coordinate 155,769,790, forward strand.
CCATGTGAGTGCTCACATCTTCAGTGCTTCCTGTGAGAGTGGTTTCACCTCAAGCAGTGGTTTCAGTGCTTCAGTGAGAGTTATTGCACCTTCATTTCTTCTGTGAGTTGTTGCACTTTGAAAGCTTCCACAACAGTTGTTGCACATTCAATGCTTCCTAGTGGTGAGACCTTTACAGCTCTCCTTGTAAGTGGTTGCATTTGCAATGCTTTCGCTGTGAGTTCTTGCACTTTGAAGTGCATCCGTGTGAGTAGCTGCACATTCAGTGCTTTCTATGTGAGTGGTTTTACCTTCAGTTCTTTCTGAATCCGTTGTTGCACCTTCAGTGCTTTCTATGCGAGTGGTTTTACCTTCAGTTCTTTCTGAATCAGTTGTTGCACCTTTAGTGCTTCAGTGCGAGTGGCTGCATCTTCAGTGCTTCCGTGTTAGTGGCTGAAACTTCAGGGCTTTGTGCTTCTGTGTGAGAGGCTGCACCTTCAGTGCCTCCGTGCGAGTGGCTGCACCTTCAGTGCTTCCGTGCGAGTGGCTGCACCTTCAGTGCTTCCGTGCGAGTGGCTGCACCTTCAGTGCTTCCGTGCGAGTGGCTGCACCTTCAGTGCTTCCGTGCGAGTGGCTGCACCTTCAGTGTTTCCGTGCGAGTGGCTGCACTTTCAGTGCTTCCGTGCGAGTGGCTGCACTTTCAGTGCTTCCGTGCGAGTGGCTGCACCTTCAGTGCCTCCGTGCGAGTGGCTGCACCTTCAGTGCCTCCGTGCGAGTGGCTGCACCTTCAGTGCGAGTGGCTGCACCTTCAGTGCCTCCGTGCGAGTGGCTGCACCTTCAGTGCCTCCGTGCGAGTGGCTGCACCTTCAGTGCCTCCGTGCGAGTGGCTGCACCTTCAGTGCTTCCGTGCGAGTGGCTGCACCATCAGTGCTTCGTGCTTCCGTGTGAATGGCTGCACCTTTAGTGCTTCCGTGCGAGTGGCTGCACCTTCAGTGCTTCCGTGTAAGTGGCTGCACCATCAGTGCTTCGTGCTTCCGTGTGAATGGCTGCACCTTTAGTGCTTCCGTGCAAGTGGCTGCACCTTCAGTGCTTCCGTGTGAGTGGCTGCACCTTCAGTGCTTCTGTGCGAGTGGCTGCACCTTCAGTGCTTCTGTGCGAGTGGCTGCACCTTCAGTGCTTCCGTGCGAGTGGCTGCACCTTCTGTGCTGCCGTGTGAGTGGCTGCACCCTCGGCGCTGCCATGTGAGTGGCTGCACCCTCGGCGCTGCCATGTGAGTGGCAGCACCCTCGGCGCTGCCATGTGAGTGGCAGCACCCTCGGCGCTGCCATGTGAGTGGCTGCACCCTCGGCGCTGCCGTGTGAGTGGCTGCACCTTCAGCGCTGCTGTGTGAGTGGCTGCACCTTCAGCGCTTCTGTGTGAGTGGCTGCACCTTCAGCGCTTCTGTGTGAGTGGCTGCACCTTCAGCGCTTCCGTGTGAGTGGCTGCACCTTCAGCGCTTCCGTGTGAGTGGCTCCACCTCCAGTGCTTCCGTTTGAGTGGCTGCACCTTCAGTGCTTCCGTGTGAGTGGCTGCACCTTCAGTGCTTCCGTGTGAGTGGCTGCACCTTCTGTGCTGTCGTGTGAGTGGCTGCACCTTCTGTGCTTCCGTGTGAGTGGCTGCACCTTCTGTGCTTCCGTGTGAGTGGCTGCACCTTCAGTGCCTCCGTGTGACTGGCTGCACCTTCAGCGCTGCCGTGTGAGTGGCTGCACCTTCAGCGCTGCCGTGTGAGTGGCTGCACCTTCAGCGCTGCCGTGTGAGTGGCTGCACCCTCGGCGCTGCTGTGTGAGTGGCTGCACCTTCAGCGCTGCCGTGTGAGTGGCTGCACCTTCAGCGCTGCCGTGTGAGTGGCTGCACCCTCGGCGCTGCTGTGTGAGTGGCTGCACCTTCTGTGCTTCCGTGTGAGTGGCTGCACCTTCTGTGCTTCCGTGTGAGTGGCTGCACCTTCAGTGCTTCCGTGTGAGTGGCTGCACCTTCAGTGCTTCCGTGTGAGTGGCTGCACCTTCAGTGCCTCCGTGCGAGTGGCTGCACCTTCAGTGCCTCCGTGCGAGTGGCTGCACCTTCAGTGCTTCTGTGCGAGTGGCTGCACCTTCAGTGCTTCTGTGCGAGTGGCTGCACCTTCAGTGCTTCTGTGCGAGTTGCTGCACCTTCAGTGCTTCTGTGCGAGTGGCTGCACCTTCAGTGCTTCCGTGAGAATGGCTGCACTTTAGTGCTTCCGTGCGAGTGGCTGCACCTTCTGTGCTGCCGTGTGAGTGGCTGCACCCTCGGCGCTGCCGTGTGAGTGGCTGCACCCTCAGCGCTGCTGTGTGAGTGGCTGCACCCTCGGCGCTGCCGTGTGAGTGGCTGCACCCTCGGCGCTGCTGTGTGAGTGGCTGCACCTTCCACGCTGCCGTGTGAGTGGCTGCACCTTCAGGGCTGCAGTGTGAGTGGCTGCACCTTCAGGGCTGCTGTGTGAGTGGCTGCACCTTCAGGGCTTCTGTGTGAGTGGCTGCACCTTCAGGGCTTCTGTGTGAGTGGCTGCACCTTCAGGGCTTGTGTGAGTGGCTGCACCTTCAGGGCTTGTGTGAGTGGCTGCACCTTCAGGGTTTCTGTGTGAGTGGCTGCACCTTTAGAGCTTCTGTGTGAGTGGCTGCACCTTCAGCGCTTCTGTGTGAGTGGCTGCACCTTCAGTGCTTCCGTGAGAATGGCTGCACTTCAGTGCTTCCGTGCGAGTGGCTGCACCTTCTGTGCTTCCATGTGAGTGGCTGCACCTTCTGTGCTGTCGTGTGAGTGGCTGCACCTTCTGTGCTTCCGTGTGAGTGGCTGCACCTTCTGTGCTTCCGTGTGAGTGGCTGCACCTTCTGTGCTTCCGTGTGAGTGGCTGCACCTTCTGTGCTTCCGTGTGAGTGGCTGCACCTTCAGTGCCTCCGTGTGACTGGCTGCACCTTCAGTGCCTCCGTGTGAGTGGCTGCACCTTCAGCGCTGCCGTGTGAGTGGCTGCACCCTCGGCGCTGCTGTGTGAGTGGCTGCACCTTCAGCGCTGCCGTGTGAGTGGCTGCACCTTCAGCGCTGCCGTGTGAGTGGCTGCACCCTCGGCGCTGCTGTGTGAGTGGCTGCACCTTCTGTGCTTCCGTGTGAGTGGCTGCACCTTCTGTGCTTCCGTGTGAGTGGCTGCACCTTCTGTGCTTCCGTGTGAGTGGCTGCACCTTCAGTGCCTCCGTGTGAGTGGCTGCACCCTCGGCGCTGCTGTGTGAGTGGCTGCACCTTCAGCGCTGCCGTGTGAGTGGCTGCCCCATGATGGTGCCGTACTTGTAGTTTCACGTCCCGTCACCATCACCCACGCTCGCTCAGACCGCTCTCTTCCTCGTACACCCCTGCCAGGAATCCTTCTCTTCTGTAATACTGGCGTGCCCCGGGCGGTACGTAGAAACCATGGGAGGCTCCCGGATGTTGGATGCACGAAGGGTATAATGCTGGTGGCACTGCATGCCATCTGCGGGTCACTGGAGTGGGAAGGCCTGCTGCTGAGTATATTTTTTGAGCGCCTCATGTGTGCCCTCATCACAAAAGGAAACCCAAGGATTGCACACAAATCTCAGAGAGGAAAGAGCCTGGCATGCCGCCCCTGCATGCGAGCATGGCACTGGTGGCGAGCTCTGGGCTGGCTAGCCAGGGGCCACTAGCCACAGAACCCAGGCTCCACCCCTGGCCAGGCAGACGTCGGCTGGAGCGGTCAGCAGTGGCTTGACTCCCATCCAGAGAGGCTGGGGCTGGACGGGGCAGCTCCAAAGAGCTGGTGTGCACGCGCTGGTGTCTGTCGAGTGACACAGTGGGCGAAAAACGATGGACTGGAATTTGCCCTCCTGCCGTTGCCAGTAGCGGAGACGCTTGCATTGCACCCATCACCGCTGTGCATTAATCTGAGCTGGAAAGAGGCCGAGGGCGCGTGCTGATGCGGTCAGTATCCGCACGTGCATGCATAGCGGAGATGAGAGGTGGCATAAGGGAGAGAGAGAGAGAGGGGCATAACGGAATGGAGGGCGCGCGAGACGGGAAGAATGAGAGAAGGGCTGAGTGAGACAGAGGGCATCAGAAAGAGACATGGGAGGGGGGGGGACATCTGGGAAGATGAGGGGGAGTGGGGTTAGAGAGATGCGTGCGAGAAAAGATAACTGAGAAACAGAGGGAAATAGCGAGGATGGTAGAAAGGGAGGGATCGAGGGAGACATGAGCGCCCTGGAAAGAGGTGGTGAGGGAGACATGCACGAGGGACACGGGAAGAGGAGACGAGGGGCCAGAGAGAAGTAAGGGGGGATATGAGTAGAGTCAGAGAGACAACGATGGACACAGTAAAGTGGTCGGACAGACTACAAAGGGGTGGAGAGATGGAAAGCGAGGAGGGAGACATGTTTTATTTTATTTAATGCATTTTTCTATAGCGCGTACTTAACCCACAGGTGTCAGAGCGCTTCACAATAGAACCAAGCATGTTACATGAGGAGACTAGAGGTGGGGTGATGGAGACATGGAAAGCGGGCGAGTAACTATAAAGGAGTGTGCATGGGTGAGCTGGAGAGTGGGGGCGGGGCGGCCACTGGAGCGCGCATCTCTGCTATCCGAAGGAGCCCCCTATCCCCTCCACCCCCTCAGAAGGGGTGAGAATGATAAAAACAAGAGGTCAAAGGTCAGTCTGCGCTCAGGCCCGCCCCTCCCCCAGGCTCGCCCCAGAGAGCCCGGTCTCAGATAAGAGAAACCCGCCGGGCCGGATTATGCAGGAAACGCTCAGGTCAGCAGTTTGGGGCTCGCATTGTTGCTGCTGTGACCCTGGGCAGGCGTGGCGTTCAGCCAGGCACGTAGCAGGGCCATAAACCGCGGGGCTGCTGCCCTGTTTGCGCCACTGGTTCATTCAGACCTTCGACCCCAGTAAGAACCGGTTCCACGGGAGCACGCACTGGGAGGGTGTGATGTGTCAGCCCTGGCGGTACTACAAGGAGCCTGCCTCCAGCCATCATTCCCCGCACGCCAAACCCTGCATACACATTGTATCTCCTTTATTTATTGTATTTTTTGGGGTGTGGAGGGGAGTTTATATAGGCACAAAGATGTCAGAGTGCTTTACAAGAGAGCAGGAAGTAAGTTCTGGTAAACACAGGAAAACAAGGAGCCAACAGTTAAAAAAAAAAAAATTTGCGACCTCACAGTACCTGATGTAACACAGATGATGAAATGTGATTTATAAAGCGCCCAGCTACTCGTCAGAGTGTCCAGGCACTACACTCACAGGTAAGAGCATTCAGCTTTAAGAAACTCGTTTTGAACGCAGATTCAGATTCGACTCAACAAAGATCAACACCATTTCCCACCACACCCTCTACGCAAGACTCCACGACGCCGGCATCAAACGCCTTCGATCCTCTCCTTCCTCATGGGTGGTCCCAGAGAGTCAAGCTCCCAACGATCTCCTCAGAACCTACAGAGAGGAGCAGTGGAGTCCTCAGGGCTCCTCCCTGAGCCCCACCCTCTCAAAGATCTACACGGCCCGCTGGCAGCCATCGTCAGAAACCACGGGTTAAACATTTCCTACGCCGACGACACCCAGCTGTTTCTCTCCCTCACTGACAAACCTATTGCCGCAAAGAACAACTTCCACAATGGCATGAAGGCAGTCATCACCTGGATGAAGGACAGCGGCCTCAATCTCAACTCCGACAAAACCGAAGTTCTCATCCTGGGAACCAAACCATCCGAGAAACCTCCACTGGGTCCCGATCAACAAAAGAATGACCTTCAAGCTCTTCACGCACGCCTAGAAGGCCCTCCACAACATTGAACCTGCATACCTCAACCACCCACTCTCCATCTACACTCCCACCAGACACCTCCGCTCCGCCAACCTGGTCCTGGCCACCATACCACAGATCTGCAAGACCACAGCCAGAGAAGATCCTTCTCCTACCTCGCTGCAAAGACCTGGAACTCCCTGCCTCTGCACCTCAGGCAATCACCCTCACTGCCTCAATTCAGGAAGGACCTCAAGACCTGGCTCTTCGACTGAACTGAATGCTCTTCGACTAAACTGCAGAACCCACCCCCAGCGCCTTAAGACCCTCACTGGAGATTAGCTGCGATCTATAGGAGCGCTGATTGATTGAAAGGTCAAGAGGGAGACTGTCCAGGCAGGGTGGACCAATTAAGAAAGAGCGATGATCTTGGGATTCTTAGCTGACACCCTATTTGAAGAGCGTAGTTTCTTAACCGAGAAATATGACCGAATTCTAAATGCCAGGTAACTAGGACCAGTGTGATGTTAGGACCAGTATGATGTGGCGCTCTATGGGTGAGTACAAGGACTCTGAACAGCCATACTCCCAGGTATTCCCATACCTTAAAACAAGAATGTGCAAATCCAATAAATCTCACCTTAGGGATATTTTGGCTTTGCCAATGCTTTTAGCCATACTGCATAGCATTCGTGATGCTGTGTAACAAGGCTAATAAACAAGGGGAAAAGGCAACTGCCTCCATTACTTTGTAGGTGCGCACACCACGCATGCAGAGCACCTAAAAAATGACAGAAATGGTTTTTCTTTTTGTTTATTGATTAGAGCTGAATCAGTAAGCAAAACTAAAAAAACTAATGGACGTGGGTAGGGAAAGAGCTTAACTGGGGAAGCAACACAGAGGTCAGAGTCACGAAGAGCAGGGAAGCCACATGGGGTGGGTTGAAGCAACACAGGCTGTGCAGGGAAAGCAACAGGAGGGCATGGGTGTGGGGAAGCAAAGTGGAGGGAAGAAAATGGAGGCAGAGCAATGTTAAAGGTTGGTGGAAGCAAACGAACGAGAGAGCGCTGTGTAGAGTTTGAGCTCATGGGAGGGCGGCTCGGAGGGCCCTTGAGCTAAAGAAAACTGTCATCTCGGCTCTGGTGATTTCGCGGCTTGATAACTGCAATTCTCTGTATGTGGGCTCTCAGCAGTGCATACTTGGTAAGTTGCAAATGCTCCAAAATGCTGCAGCCTGAGTCCGTTGAATCTCTCAAAATTCAATTCCATCTCTCGTGATTTGCACTGCCACCCATTGGGGAGCGGATTCAATTTAAGGCCCGGCGCTGGGCCCATCACAAGATTGACCCTCTCTCCCTCCAAATGACTATCAAGTGGTATAAACCCATTCGTAATCTTCGATCCTCGACTGCCAACAAAATAGCGGTGCGATCAACTAGGAAGCAAGAAATAAGAGTGACAGAACAAAAGACCAATGGAAGGGAATGGGTGGAGCTGATTTCCAGGTCAGCTATCAACACGCCCCCAATAAGTCTTATGCACCATACAGCTTCGCTGTCTGGAGGCTAAGGCCCTGTGTTTCTGGTTGTCACCAGACTAGTTTACTGTGAACATATATCCACAATTCTGGTTTATTTGCTACAGATCCGCCCCACTTCAATGAGCACCAGAATTGCATCTGGGGGAGGGAAGGACAGCAGACGAGAAAATGTAATTATTACAGTTGGGTTTATATTTAATACTTATTAATGTCTGAAGAAATAGATGAACGAAGAAGTTGGGGAGCAAAGCTTCCACATACCGGTCCGACGTTAAAAGTCATTATATAACATATGAAGCATGTGTGTTGTTGTTTATGTGCCAATGTACATATTTACACGTTTGCACTACATCCGTTTAAGCGACCAAAATAAACACCAACTCTCCACGGATCATGTGTTATTTTGATTCGGCCAAAGCTGATATTCCCAAACCAGTGGACCCGACATATGCAACTCAGTCCTTAGGACCCTCTGTCATAACCCCAAAGTCTATTTCAAGCATGAACAGGTTGAATAAGGCAACCTGACCCCACCCCCAGGATTTAAAGCCCTTTAATCTGGAACCCTGCTGTCCTGCTGGTCATCAGAGGCTTTGGCTAAAATAGTTCCCAGCCCCCAAAACCCGTTTTATAAGCATCTCTCAATACATCATCACAGAGCTATGCTTCACAGGCCCAAGCTTGGTCTCTGGTGTTCTACTTGTTATCAAAGGCCCTGGTAAACTAACTTCCAACACCCCAAACATGTATCATCAGCATCTCTTAGTGCAGCATTACAGAGTTATACTGAAGGTCCATAAAGGGTGGTGCTGCTGTCCCACTTGACATCATAGGCTCAGGTTAAACTAACTCCGAGCATCTCCAGAGCAGTTTCATGAGCATCTCTGAGCAGAGCACCATAAGGTTATGCTTCATATATCCATACGCTGTCTATCAGTGCCTCCCGGAAGAATATACATTTATCTATATCTAATACTGCTCTTTTGGTGAAGCATGGCCACCGAGGTCACGCCGCTCCTGCCGGAACGCTAGGTGATGCAGCTTCAGATTTCTGGGGGGAGTGGGGGGCTTACAGAGCTCGTGAAGTCCCAATCAGCCTCATGTATTATTCATTCCCTCTCAATGACTCCAGAACTAGAAACTACTCCAGATGTGGCATCCAGAAGTGAACACAATACTCCAACTGTACAACACACCCCAGAGGAGACCTCCACAAATGAAACCAAACTGCAGATGTGTCCAGAGGTGCCCTCAAGAGCAGATCTGATAGTCCAGAAGAGGCCTCCAGAACTGGACACAGTACTTAAGATAGAGCCTGAAGGACTGGACACAATATGTAGGAGGCCTCCAGAACTGGACACAATATGTAGGAGGCCTCCAGAACTGGACACAATATGTAGGAGGCCTCAAGAACTGGACACAATATGTAGGAGGCCTCCAGAACTGGACACAATATGTAGTAGGCCTCCAGAACAGGACACAATATGTAGGAGGCCTCCATAACTGGGTACGCTGCTCCAGGAGAGACACCATACATATGAGGCCTGCAAAACAGGACACACTACTCAAGATATGGCCTCCAAAACTGAACACAATACGTACAAGACCCGCAGAACTGTATACACTGCCCCGGAAGTGGCCTCCAGAACTGAACACAATATGTAGGAGGCCTCCAGAACTGGACACAATATGTAGGAGGCCTCCAGAACTGGACACAATATGTAGGAGGCCTCCATAACTGGGTACGCTGCTCCAGGAGAGACACCATACATATGAGGCCTGCAAAACAGGACACACTACTCAAGATATGGCCTCCAAAACTGAACACAATACGTACAAGACCCGCAGAACTGTATACACTGCCCCAGAAGTGGCCTCCAGAACTGAACACAATATGTAGGAGGCCTCCAGAACTGGACTCAATATGTAGGAGACCTCCAGAACAGGACACAATATGTAGGAGGCCTCCAGAACTAGGTACGCTGCTCCAGGAGAGACACCATACATATGAGGCCTGCAAAACATGATACACTACTCCAGATATGGCCTCAAAAACTGAACACAATACGTACAAGACCCGCAGAACTGTATACACTGCCCCAGAAGTGGCCTCCAGAACTGGACACAATATGTAGGAGACCTCCAGAACAGGACACGATATGTAGGAGGCCTCCATAACTAGGTACGCTGCTCCAGGAGAGACACCATACATATGAGGCCTGCAAAACATGATACACTACTCCAGATATGGCCTCAAAAACTGAACACAATACGTACAAGACCCGCAGAACTGTATACACTGCCCCAGAAGTGGCCTCCAGAACTGGACACAATATGTAGGAGACCTCCAGAACAGGACACGATATGTAGGAGGCCTCCAGAACAGGACACAATATGTGGGAGGCCTCCAGAACAGGACACAATATGTAGGAGGCCTCCAGAACAGGACACAATATGTAGGAGGCCTCCAGAACAGGACACAATATGTAGGAGACCTCCAGAACAGGACACAATATGTAGGAGGCCTCCAGAACAGGACACAATATGTAGGAGGCCTCCAGAACAGGACACAATATGTAGGAGGCCTCCAGAACAGGACACAATATGTAGTAGGCCTCCAGAACAGGACACAATATGTAGGAGGCCTCCATAACTAGGTACGCTGCTCCAGGAGAGACACCATACATATGAGGCCTGCAAAACAGGACGCACTACTCAAGATATGGCTCCGGAGCGCAGTTAATATTTGAACCTCGCGCGTAAAATAGTGGCGTTTATGAAATACTCTTGGGTGTTTCGAACCACGAAGATAAAAGGGTTGGTTTAGGACGGAGATAGAACACGCTGTAATACATGATAATCAGAGTACCTTGAAATATAAAAACTTGGTGAATGACTACACAGATGTATATGTACTTACGTTTACTTACAGTTTAACTGGTTTTTATTTAAACTTGGATAGGTCTATCGAATACGAGCCATGTTGTATATGTAATTCACAGAATATTGTATATATAGTGATGAGTACATTATCTGTTTCACAGATTTCCCCGATGAAGGCCAGTCGGCCGAAATGCATTGGAAATTACAAATATTTCGGATATGAGAAAAATGAATTGGTTTAACTCTTAAAGGATTGTGAATAACATCCAACCAAGGAATTGATGTTAAAAGTATGAATAAAATACTTACAAAATTGAGAAGAGCATTGGAAACTTTTGTTTGAAAAACCTACTACAATTATTAAGCTGGGGACCTGCAGTAAATTATTTATCAGTGCCAGAGGAGACACTAACACATGTCGTGTTAGTGCAGTCTAGAGTTCTCTAAAGATAGGACAGAATTAACATATTTGAGATGTTGCCTCGTAATGATGATATATACGGAACAGGACCCCGGACCCCGGAGTTGCCTCCTATTCCTAAGTGGAGCTCGTGTTCTAAAATCGGCCACCTGGCCTTGGGAAATGGACGCAATTGTCTGTGCACGCGGCACATTCAGAGTTTTTGTTGTTATTACACTCTGCATACGATTAATCTTTAGTAGAAGTTTATTTCTGCATAGCGCATAGAGCTAACTGAACCAACTTCCAGGCGCATTTGTACATTCCTCCACCCCAATTCCCAACCCCCTTATTAAAAGGTGCTGGAAACTGGGGTGTGGCAGCTGTCCGGCGATGGTCCCCCCGCTGCAGAGATCCATGTATACCCTGGCACCAGCGGCGCCAGTCCTCGCGAGAAAGCTTCGGGGGGTTCAGCGCCTACAGTGAGCGCTACGTGCACGACGCTGGAGCAAGATCCAGTGAGGAGGCAGAAAGTGTTCAGCTCCACTGTGATCTGGGAGCACGAGGCACGTCCGGGGTCGAGTGGGATAGCTCAGCGGGCTGACTACCGGTTGCAGAGGTAACTTATGTGAACTTTGCTCCCTACTTGAAAAGTTCTGTTTTTCCATTCTCACCCACTGGGAAGTACCCTGTGTGTTTAAATATCCAATAATAAAAGTTGCACAACTGTTATAGTTCAATAGTGCATGCACAATAACTCAGCGCTGCGCGAAATACATAATTAATGCATGAATAAAGACACTCACGGTTGGGCTGGGGTGGATTCCTGGGCAGTGGCTGAGTCAGAGCTTGCTGTCTTGTCTCCTGCAGGCGAAACAGGCCGGAACTTCCACCTCAGCAGTCTTTTAAAGATTCCCAGGTTGTGCTGCGGGCCCCGCCTCCGCCATGCCCCTGAGGGGCATGCAGGGAGGAAGGGTGGCAGCCAGGCCGCTCCCTGTGATTGGCTGCCCGGGCACCGTCCCCTCCCTGCACAAGGGTCTGATTGTGAAAGGCGAATGCTTGCACATCACGAGGACTCCGAGGCAGAAGAAACGTGGGGGTGGGCGGGGCCAGGGCCGTCTGTGGTTAACCAGGATTTAAAAGGAACTTTGAAAGTTTTGAAACTTCTTAGCATTGCATGAAGTCAGCCACCGACTGTTAGGGAAATTTTATAGATCTAAAAATTGTAAATATAAGACTGTAATGTTCCCTTGTTCCCCACATATGCACAGAGTCCAGGTAGGTGAGTTTGTTTGGCTTTATTTCAATTATGATAAGCAAATCTCGAGCTAGAGGGCGCCGAGCGTCTAACACGACTGCTCCGGTCGCCAGCTCCGTTCTCCCCGCTTTCGCGCCTTCAATGTGGCGCCTACTGCGCATGCGCGCCCTTCGCGCTCCTGTCTATGGCGTGACGCGTCATCGCGTTCACGCTCATAGACTAGAGCGCATCCTACATATCTCCCCTTTTTAACAGTAAACAAAATTAACTATTCAACCTCCACAAAGTTGCACAAGGTGTCCCAATGTTCTCTGGCTGGCAGCCAGGTTGCCAACTATCATTAATGTCCACCCATTTCATAGTCTCTATATCTTGAGGGCACTGTGACTGCCCGGCCACTACGGGTGTGTCTTACCGGCATGCTCTCTTCCACCTCTCTGTCTCCGCCTGGTCTCGCACCATCTCTCCAATCTCCACTCTGAGTTACTCCAGCCGGAGTGACATCTCTGACTGCGCGCCCTGCGCCGGGAATGTCCATCTCACTGTTGTCTCCTGTTTCCTCGGGCAACACTTCATCAGCTTGCTCCAGTCGATGCGTGCTCTCGTGGAAGTCCTTCTGTGCCTCTGTCTCTTCCAGCTTGGGCCATACGACAATCCTGTTTACTCTAGCCATGCGGTCTTGGGACCACACTCTGCCATCGCTGAGGAGGGCTGCTCTATCTCTCACCTCCTTGACTTGTAGAGGCTGACTATATTTGCTGTCGCCTTTCTTTTGAAGGGTAGGGAGCTTAACCCTAACCCATTCTCCTTCCTCCAGCTCTGTTCCTTTCACATTCCGACGTTTGTCGTAATTCGCAGCATAAATCTTTTGGGCTTTTTCCAAGTTGTGTTGGACCACCGCAGGGGACCATTTACTGGTAATGGTCTTCTCCCGCCACACAACATTGTCTCGTGTGAACGGATGCCGTCCTCTCAACACTTGAAATGGACTGTACCCCACAGCCGTGGGGGTGATCCTGTAAGACCACAGCATGCTCATTACCTCAACTTCCCAATCCTTTCCCTGCATGATGGCCGCCTGTATGGAGCCCATCAGCACACGGTTGAACCGCTCCACCTGACCGTTGCATGCGGGATGATACACTGCCGTGTGTTTGGATTCGATACCATTCCTTCTCATGAACCTAGTCCATTTGTCCGAGACAAACTGCGGGCCATTGTCACTAAGGATGGTTTTGGGGATGCCTTCCCTTAAGAAAACTGAAGTCAGGAACCTCAAAATCGTGTCAGTGTCCATGGATTCTTGAATGTCCACCTCAGGCCATTTTGAGTACTTATCCATCACTACACACAAGTACTTGTTCACACCTTTGCTATCCAGGACCGGTCCCAATATGTCAATTGCCACATTCTCCCAAGGTCCCTGTGGCGTGTCAAACTTCCCCATGGCCGGTCGGAGAGGCCTCAGTACTTTGTCCGCGCCCTGGCATTGGCCACACTCCCTCACTTGCCTTTCAATGTGAACGTCCATGCCTGGCCACCAATACATCTGCTTGACGCGTGCCTTGGTCTTTACAATACCTAGGTGGCCCTCATGTAGTAGAGTTAGTAATCTGGGTATCAGTGAATCCGGCGGCACAACTCTTTCGCCCCGATAGATAAACACCCCAGAGTCACTCAGGGACAGTTCTTCCCTAATTTCATAGAACCTTCGTACTCCATCAGTGAGCTTCCTTTTGTCAGGCCAGCCTGATGTTAAGTATCTCTTAATCTCCCCTTTTTCCATGTCCTCATCATAGGCGGACTCCCATTCTTGGGCACTGATCGAACTCTCATAGTCCTCCATGCTCGCCACCATCTCTTCCTTATCCAGGGCTTCCTCTGGCGCCACTTCCATCACGGCAGCCCTGCTGAGATAATCCGCTACCCTGTTCTGTGTTCCCGGCAGATATTCAACATCGTAGGTGTAATCGAGTAGCTTCAGAGTCATTTTGGCTATTCTCGGGGTCGCCGTCCCATGCCCCGAGGAAGTCAAGACCTTGATGAGGGGTTTATGGTCCGTTTGCAGTTTGAATCTCGTACCCCAAACGAACTGTCTGAACCTGCCTAAAGCCCAGGTGACTGCCAACATCTCTTTTTCAATTACGCTGTATCGTTGCTCCGTCGGAGACAGCGCACGGGACGCAAAGCAGATCGTCTCAGTGGCCCCATCATCTCTCACTTGAGCCAGGACCGCCCCTAAGCCCTTGTCACTGGCATCGGTGGTTACCACGGTCTGGCCCGATGGAACGAACCCTTGCAACGGAATAGCTTGACTAATGCAGGTCTTGATGGTGTCAAACTCCTCTTGCGCCTCTGCATCCCACTCAAACTTGGTCTTGTCTCTGATGAGTTGTCGCATTCTGTATGTCCGGGTGGCAAAGTGTCTCACGAATTTACTATAATACTCGGCCATTCCCAGGAACGACCTCACCTCCTCCTTGGAGCTGGGTGCCTTCGCCTCCTTTATGGCCGTCACATTTCGTTCTTTGGGTGAAATTCCGCTCGTGCTGATCTCATGCCCCAAGTATGTCACCGAATGGGTCCCTATCTTGCACTTACTCCATTCCGCCGTTAGCCCTTTGTTCTGCAACACTTCCAGCACGCTCCGCAACTTCCTGTCGTGATCACCTTTTGACGAGCCCATCACCAAGATGTCATCCTGAAAGTATTGTACTCCAGGAATGTCCTTGAACAAGCGGTGCATCAGCTTCTGAAAAACAGCCGCTGCGGATGCCAGGCCAAAGGGCATCCTCCGGAACTGGTAGCACCCAAATGGAGTGATGAAAGCGGTGTACTTCCTGCTCGATGGATGTAGCTCTATCTGGTAGTACGCAGACGTGAGATCGATAGTGGAAAAGTGCGTCACACCTTTAGTCTTGGCGAGCATCTCCTCGATTCTGGGAAGGGGAAACTTTTCCACGATGAGACTTTTGTTGAGCTCGCGGAGGTCAACGCAGAGCCGTACCTGCCCATTTGGCTTCTTGACCACGACCAAGGGGGATAGCCACTCTGCACTATCCACCGGCTCTATGACACCTTGCTCCTCTAGTCTCCGGAGTTCCTGTTGTACTGCTCCGCTGGTAGAGATGGGAATGTTCCTGACTTTATGCACCACCGGTACTGCACCCTCCTTGAGGACCATTTTGTGAACGAACTTGTCCAGTTTTCCCACTGATCCATCAAAAACTTTGGGGTATGCCGACTTCCAATCTTCCTCTCTCGTGAGGGGCCACTCGTCTGTCAAGAGAATCTGTTCTTTACCTCCCGGGTTGAGTATGATCCCCAGATCACCTGCATCTCTCCACCCCAGCACTGAAGGTCCTCTCTCCGCTATGTACAGGGTGCACGTGGCTGACCTCCCTCTAAATTCGAAGTCGAAGTCTCGACACCCCACCAAAGGAATGGCATTTTCCGTGTACGAGATGGGTCTGATGTCCGGCGGCCATAGGTCTGGCCCCACCACAGGCACAAAGTCTTCCTCCCATATGGACCTTTGCACGATGGTCCAAGGAGATCCTGAGTCGACGGCCACGTGTACCTTCACTCCCCCTATCAGCATGTCCGTGCGAGGCTTGTCTCTTCGCTTCCCCGTCACCTCAAGTACCTGGTCCTCGATGCACAACACCAAGTCGTCGTCATCCAAATCGTCCTCCTCGCTGACATCGGCTGCGGCCGCATCGACGCACTTGACCGTGGATTTCTTCCCCTTTTTGCGGCAGACTTTCTCAAAATGGCCGACCAGGCCGCAATATGAGCATCTGGCGCGAAACGCGGGACAGCGTTTATCCTGCGCCGAATGTGCCGTGCTGCCACATCTATAACACGCAAACTTGTTGTCCGTACTAGGGCGGCCTGCCTGCTTCCCTGTCCATCTCAAGTCCTTCCTCTGATCTCCATATCCTCCCTTGGCTCTCCCAGGCTGGGGTGCATCTTCTATCTTGTTCACCATTTGCCTCGGCGCGTTCTCCCGTTTTGCTGCCTCCGCACCGCGTCGTGACATTTCAGCCTTTTTGACCATCGCCACCACTTCTTTAAGGGACGTCTCACTCTGCGCCCACAGTTTGTCCTGGACCGACCTGCACGTGGTGTGCATAACAATTTGGTCTTTTATATATTCTTCCTGAAGCCCTCCATACTGGCACGTGATGGCCAGGCGTCGGAGCGCTGCCACGTAATCATCAATCGACTCACCAGCCTCCTGCTTCCGCTGCTGGAAATTATACCTGTCTATGGAGACACAAACTGCTGGGCGGTAGTGGCTGTCCAGGTCATCCAGTGCGTTTTTGAAGACATCTGTCTCATTCACTCCCCTCTCCTTGGGCACCAGATTCTTGAACACTCTCACCCCTTCCGGGCCCAGGTTGTGGAGCAATAGTCTCTTCTTCCTTTCCGAGGTGAATTCCCCTTCATTCTCATCTTCGAGTGCCTCAATATAGTTTTGAAAATAATCCTTCCAGTCCTCCCATTTTAACTGCGGTTCGCCCGGTCTAGGCAAGAATGGGACTGGGGCCATCAGAGCAGACGCTTGATTTGCCATTCTGGCTTCACCTCTGGGGTCTACCCCCTGGGCACTGTGTTGACTGAGTCCACCGGATGCTCCCGCACTCTCTGCCGTGTTCCCTTGCCCTCTGGGACTGCCAGGCGTGCTATCCCTTCTGGTCTGTGTGGGGTCGTCCGTTTGCGCCCCTTCCTCTGACTTGGGGTCAATGCCCTTGGCTGCCAGGGTGCTGGCTATGCTCCCTTTTACTAGCCCAGCACTGACCTGGTTGTTGGAGCCGGCTCAGGTGGATTCCCGTGGTTGTTTCAGCTGCTGCCACGCCCTCTGCTCGTTTATTTCTGGATTTTCTGTTGCTGTGTCCTACTGCTGTAAATATGGGGCTGTCATGGGGGGTCTGCTCCTGACCCTGAAGTGCCTGGTGTTCGTGGTCCCAGCCTCGTCGCCAATGTAATGTTCCCTTGTTCCCCACATATGCACAGAGTCCAGGTAGGTGAGTTTGTTTGGCTTTATTTCAATTATGATAAGCAAATCTCGAGCTAGAGGGCGCCGAGCGTCTAACACGACTGCTCCGGTCGCCAGCTCCGTTCTCCCCGCTTTCGCGCCTTCAATGTGGCGCCTACTGCGCATGCGCGCCCTTCGCGCTCCTGTCTATGGCGTGACGCGTCATCGCGTTCACGCTCATAGACTAGAGCGCATCCTACAAAGACAGCTGCTCATTTTCTGTTCTTAGACCTTCCTCTCCTTGGTGCGGGTTTATTTTATTTATTTGTATTTATTTAATGCATTTTTATTTAGCGCAAACTTTACCCAAGGGTGTCAGAGTGCTTTACAAAAGAACCATTTAAGTTACAAAAGGTACACGTGATGGAATTTACACAATAACAAGTTACAATACAGGTTCGTAAACATTCCAGCATTAGGTTAATACAGGTATAGAATACATATTTACAAAGTTGAGCTCGTGTGAGTGGCAGGCGGCCGTGAGGGTCATGAAATGGGTTGAATTATTCCTGGAAGGGCCTTTGGAGGAGAAGGGTTTTAAGATCTGAGCAGGGAGTGCATCGTCTGGATTTGTATATTATATGCAGACATTGAAAAAAATAATAACAAGAAATGGCTATCAAGGTTGCCGCCTTTCTCAGAAAAGATTGTCATGGACCAGCACCAATCCCCTGCCAGGAGGCGAGGAATTTGGGTATCTGGTTCAATCCCAACCTCACCTTCGGACCCCAGATCAATCGGGTGGTCGGATCATGCTTCGGGACTCTCAAGAGCCTCAGGAAGGTTCTGAAGTTTCAGCCTATCAAAGCACGCCAAACATTAGTGCATGCATTAGTTACATCGAAGATGGACTATGGCAATCTTCTCTATCAAGGGACTTTAGAGAAGAATCTGAGCCGCCTGCAGGTTTTGCAGAATGCTGCTGCCCGACTGGTGCTCAGATTACCCAGAAGAGCAGCCTCCAAAGCGGCGCTCCAAGCCCTGCACTGGCTCCCGGTGAGAAGCAGGGTGGAATTCAAAGCACTCTGCACCTGCCACCGGATTGTCAATGGTAAGGCTCCCCTTCCATTGCAGGGACTGCTGACACAATACGAGCCTTCCCGTTCTCTAAGATCTTCCGGCACGGGGCTCCTGTCTATTCCCAAGGTGTCTAAAGCTCGGATGGGCGGAAGATCCTTTAGGTATCTGGCTGCGTCAAGCTGGAATAAACTTCCTGTGGCGCTGCGTCTAGAACCATCAGAACTTATCTTCAGAGCCAAGTTAAAAACATTATTATTTACCCGGTAACAGGTTTCCGCCTAGTACTTCTCCCACAGCACTCGCTCCTTAGCGCGGGGACACGCCGCTGTGCGTCACCAAGCGCTTTATAAAACCCCCTATTATTATTATTATTATTATTATTATGTGTGCGAGCTTTGGTCTAATGGATTGGTCAGAAGCTTATACACGAACAAGCGTGAGTAGTAACACCCCTCATACAACAACCATCCTGCCTGCATGTGCTTTGAACATAATTTAGGGATATTCTAAGTAGCCTTAAATTTCTTTTGACCTGTTTTCCTCTTATATGCCACTTTATATTTCAAAGTGGAGAAACTACCGCATTTCATTGGTTTCCCTGTGTTTTTTTATATGTCTTGCTATGAAAATACCACTCAGGCCGGTAATATATTGTTGAGATGGCAATGGCTGCCATGATTCGTGGCAAGCGCTTAGCTTGCCATGCGAGGCCAGCTGGACACTGAACTTCTCGAATGTACGCGTTTTCAGAAGCACAAGAAGTGCGTCGTGTGCTTAGAGCATGGGCACCGCCGGGCATTTCTGATAGATGCGCTACACTAAATACTGGCGTTATGCCAAGAAAGACTCTATGTTCCATGTATAGCGTCCTCCCCAGTCCAGGAGCATGCAAATGAATATGCCACACACAGAGCTCTGTAATAGACGTCTTTATTCCTTAGCATACGATCACACTCTGCACTCTCATTAGGTCATAACCGCCCTTAACCACACCGTAACAGCCCCCAGCAAGTTACAGAATTCCTCTGTTGATTGCACCCAGAACCACAAGGGTCCTAGCGCACATAGTCACACAACACTACGTCTTCCCTTTTGTTACATAAAAAGTATAAATACCAGATACATCATAGTTCTTCAATGATTCGTCTGGGCCCTCGCACTAGTCGTCCAGATCGAGTGGTCTTAGGTAGTTGAGATGCACTCTGATCATGCAACGATGGCACAGGTTCTGATGCTTGATCTGGACTATCAGGTGGGATCACCTCACTCATGATTGCAGGAGCTGGCGAACGTTGAGGCATGTGTTTAAAGTGTGACGAATCCGGTGTGATGGACTTGCATGGACTTTGCACCGTCACGATGTGTCATTTGCACGTCACATCTCTCAGAGGATCAACAACAAACTGAATGTCAGTTTTCTACTTACGTTTCTGCTTGACCAGGACCCAGTCCCCTTCATCGCAGGCTGTTTCCTGAGCCCGTCAACGCCGATCGGCATATGTTTTCATTTTGCACTTTTGAGAAGTGTCTGTGACACGAGCCTTATCAGTATGGATCGGTGAGCTGTCCACTGTGGCAGTTTGGATCCGATAGCTCTCCCAACTAGCAAGATGGCAGGACTCTCACCAGTTGTAGAGTGAGGAGTTGAACGATAAGCATGGAGGGCCCGATTCACAGAATGAACTTAAGACTCAATCCTAAACTTACTACTATTTTGGTTTTCACAGAATACACTTACTTCTTTTGGCATTCACAGAATGAACTTACTACTTTTGGTATTCACAGAAGTTAGGATTTTGTCTTAAATTAGTCTTAAGACAGACTTAAGACAGACTTAAGACAAACTTAAGACAGACTTTAGACAAAATCCTAACTTCTGTGAATACCAAAAGTAGTAAGTTCATTCTGTAAATACCAAAAGTAGTAAGTGCATTCTGTGAATACCAAAATAGTAGTAAGTTTAGGATTGAATCTTAAGTTCATTCTGTGAATCGGGCCCGGAGTGCTTGACACAGGGCCTGGTTTAACTCGATTCCCTCCATCGATGCTCGATGAACTACACTTTTGAGGGCACCCATTTATCGTTCCACAACAACATTGGCTTGGGGCCAAAGTGGTGTGCTCTTTTGATGCTTGACATTGATTCTGACTAGGAACTCCTTGAATCTTTTGCTATTGAACGGCAGACCATTTTCAGATTAGAGAATAGCGGGGATGTCGCACGCTCCAAAGATGTCATCAAGCCGTTCAATGACTATGTTGTCTATGATAAGTCTTCCACCAGAATAAAACACGAGTATTCATCAATGACTGCCATGAGATGATGTCCGTTACCTAGGGGTAAAAAAAAAAAAATCAACTGCATCTCTTTCCCAGGCACGTGCAGGAAGGTCAGACATTGTCAAAGGATGCTGCATGACTCTGGGGGAAAGGCCGTTGCACAGATGGCACTCTTTCAGTTCCCTCGCAACTCGCTCGTCTAGGCGCAATAACCACACTCAGTCTCATTGGACTCTTTTGGTTGCTACAATGCCACGACGTCCTTCATGGGCCAGCTCAATGACTTGCTGTCTCCGGCTTGCAGGTATGACTATTCCCAAGCCTCTCAACACCTTCCCTGGAAACGGACAGTTCATCCTGTAAATTATTTTATTTTTTGACATTCCTTGTCGTCAGCAAAAGGTCGAGTACTTTTCTTCCATGACCGATTTGAAATGATGTCTTTGAGGATCAGCGTGTTGTTGTCAGCATTAGTAGCAGCATTAATTTGTTTAACAGATAGGGCTGCTGGTGCGCTTGATCTCATAATGACATTGATGTACTCCTCAGACTTTTAGATGTCGTACTGTGACGATGTAGCGGTACTCGTGAGAAGTAATCAGCAGGGTTCTGATCTTCCCTGGCTCGTGTCCAATTGCATAGTCATACTCTTGCAGTCACAACCCCCACCTCTCACTGCGAGGGGGCATCTTGACTCTCTGGTTTCCAAGTAATGCTTGGTGGTCTGTAATGATAGTGAAATGTTTCCAGTCAGGAACACATGAAAACGTTCGCAGACTCTCCTTCTCCGACTGAGAATAGGCACGTTCTGTGTCAGACAGTCTTCGACTGGCATAGGCCTCAATGTGTCTCTGATCATTTGGATGACCATCATGTTGAGAAAGGTTTGCCCTCAACCCCTGTGGGCTCGCACCTACTGTGATCTCAGTCTGTAACTTGGGTTCAAAAAGGGCCATCTCAGTTTCATTCTCAATTGCATATTTTGTTCTTTTGAAACTTTGATCACATTAGAAAGACCACTGGAAAGATACGTTTTGTTTTATTAAGTCTCTCAATGGGGCACTCACAGCAGCAAAGTCATGACTGTAATTTGAGCAATAATTGACTAGCCTAAAAAGGATCGCAGCAGGGTTACACCTTGTGGGGGGCAAGTAGATAACGGTGCTTGCACTTTATCTGGGTCAGGAGTCATTCCCCCATCAGAAAATATGTGCCCAAAGAACTTAAGTTTGGTCTTGTGAAACTCACACTTGGCTGTATTCAGGGTGAGACCGACATAAGCAAGTATCTGACACACTTGTGTAAGAGCCTTGTCATGCTCCTCTTGCGTTGTCCCAAATACCAGTATGTCATCACTGCAGTTGTAAGCATGTGCAATAGATTGAATTATTCAACTTATAACATCCTGAAATATTTCTGCAGCTGACAACAATCAAAACTCAACCTTTTATATCTTCTTAACAAACCAACATGAGTCAAAAAAGTAGTAATGTACCTTGAGTTCTCATCCAGCTCGAGTCGATAGTTTCCATTGTTCATGTGAAGACGAGAGAAGACTTTAAATGAATGAATGGATGAAGTAATTTCTATAGTGCACAGCTACTCCATGGAGTGTCCCGGCGCTTTATCCCAAAAGAGAATTGCATTGAAAAGGGCGCCTCCAACCCATCACCACTAAGCTCTGAATAAGAATGTTTTAAATTATTTTTAAAAATGTTCCTCGTCTGAGATAAATCTGAAGTGTTCCAACAGTCTATCCTACAGACCTGCTGCTTTAACCATAAAGATGGAGCCTCGCCATCGTTGTTTTTGAAAACAGGAACCACAATAAGACCTGCAGAACTGGAACGCAAGGATCTCCTAGGGCTATATGCCACAATGCGTTCGTTAAAATACATAGGTCCTCTATTGTGGTGAGCCTGGTGTGTTACAGTCAGGGCTTTGTACCAAATACGTTGCCGAAATGGTAACAAGCGCAGTCCATCCTGATATGGAGACACCAATGAACCTTTTGGAATTTTAAAAAGTAAACGGATTGCCATATTCTGCATGACCTGCAGCCATTGGATTAAATATTCTGGTAAAACGAGGTACAGAATGTTGTCATAGTCCAACCTTGATAAAACCAGGGACCTGACCACCAATACTTGGGCCTCAAAGAGAAGCAGGCAAAGAACTTTATTCAACATACGCAAAATCCAAGAGCAAGTTTTCACAACTGCTGACAACCGTGCCTCAAACGAGAGCTGAACATCAAACATCACATCTAATTCCTAACCACCATCGTCAGAGAGGGTGGGGAAGGGACACTGTCCCTCATGGAAGGTGGTCCCACCCGAGCAGTAAGACCTCTGTCTATTTAGGGTTACACTGCAATTTGTTTGCCTTCAGCCAATCAAGCAGGGCCTTCATGCAGTTGGCAAATGCAACCCTTGCCTTCGCAGAATCCCCATCATATGTGAGCAGGAGTTGAGTATCATCTGCGTATGAGATGATCTTGATGTTATCAGATTCCACTAAATATGCCAAAGGCGACATATACATGTTGAAGAGAGTGGGACTAAGGGAGGAATGGCACACCCCACTTTAACATATTTCCCCCTGAGACATATGGTTTCAACCATACAACCTGCTCACGCCCTTTTATGAAAGAGCTCAACCAGTCCAACGCAGAACCTGCACCCCCCAAATGTTCTAACCTGTGCAGCTAAATGTTACGATCCACAATACCGAACGCCGCTGACTGGTCCAACAGCACCAAAATCGCAAATTAAACTTAATGGACTCTGAGACCTCAAACAGTGTGAACTCGGTGCTGTGTCGGGCTCTAAACTCTGACTGGGAGGGGTGGAGTAATTATTCTCTGGCAGGAAGTTGGCCAGTTGATGATTTACCACCTTCTCAAGCACTTTAGAGGCTACTCAGAGAAGTGCCACTGGCTTATAGCTAGTCAAGGTTTCTGGGTCAGCATTGACCTTTTTCAGTAAAGGGATCACAGTGGCTCTTTTCCAGTCATCTGGTAGTTCCCCTGACACAGTTGGTTTCTCTTTTGCCTTGGAAACGGTTATGAGGAGGTTGTATTCCCCGCAACCTATGCACATCTGTCCTATTGCTGGACATTTGCCTTCAAGGGGAAATGAAAATCCACATCAGAAACACAACTTTTTCTTCTTTGGAGAAGTCGACTTGAATGCATCTACATTGTACTTGTGCTTGCTTTTTGTGACCAATGCTGATTCACTTTTCGTTGTTCCAGCAGCTTGTCAATCTGTTCTTTCATCTCCCCTTGCAGCCATTAGTACTTTTTCCAAACTGACCATCTCTCTCAACATGTGTCTTCTGAATGAGTCTGACAGAAAGCCATCAATGACTTTGAGGCTTATGGCTTCATCAATAAATTCACTAACCTTGCAGTGTTTGATAAGTGCATCAAGTCTCTCAACAAACTCATCATCATTTCACAAGCTTGCTTTCTTGCTTGATTGAAAATGTACCTTTCATAGTCGACATTTGGCATCGGACTGAACCTGGTTTCCAATGCTTTTTTGATCTGACCGTACGATATTGCATTGTCGCGTAGTTCCTACAACTCTATATAGGATCTGCGCATTTAGACAACAAAGACTGTGGGATTGGTGTTCAGGCTGATTCCAGAAAATACCCCAAAGGATATGTTAGTCTGTAGACCAGCAACGACATCCTCCAACTTTTTAATCCTGGGAGACCTGAATCTCCATCTACTAGACCCCAAGGACCTAACTGCCTCCGACCTCCTTCTCGATCTTACCTCTTACAACCTTCGGCTAGTGAATTCAGAGGCCACTCATGACAAAGGGCATCTTCTGGACCCCATCTTTACCAATATCCACGACCTCAAAACCATCACCCCCCTTCCACTGCCGTTGGCAGACCATTTCTTGGTCCCTATCGACTGGCATCTCAACGTCCCGCCACCCCAACCTCCCAAAACCCGGGTCACTGATAGACGCTGGCCCAAACTCTCGCCTGAAGAGTGGGCCTCCAGGCTTACGGAATCCCTCCCCCCCCCCAGCTCTAGACCCAGTTACCGCCGATGTGCAATTCAACTCCTGGCTCACCCAATCACTCGACTCCCTTCTCCCCAAAACAAGCACCCTGAACCGAGCCAAAAGAGTCAACCCTGCCCCCTGGTACACCCCGGAGCTCAAACTGCTACGAAAGGAGTGTAAAAGGACAGAGCGCATTCGGAGGAAGGACGGATCCATATCCAAAAAAGACGCCTTCCGCTCCTCCATAAGAACTTATAAATCCGCCCTACGCAACACTAAAAGCCAATTCTTTGATGAAAGAATAAAAAACTCTTCCTGCTCTGCCAGAGAAACTTTTGCCATCATGAAAGAATTACTCAAAGTCCCTGACCCTCTCCCAGCTCCTAACACCTCCGAGGACAAATGCCATAAGTTGGCAAAATACTTTGACGAGAAAATCCACAAGATTCTCGCCACCCTACCCCAAGTCAACCATAGAGCAAACGATAATGGTCTTCTTAAACCTGACCAAGACTCAAACCTTCACTCGGATAGCTCTGACATCTACCTAGACACTTTCGGCCCGGTAACAATAGAAGAGGTCCTAACAACGCTCGCCACAATTAAAAGTGGCACTCCCAGCGACCCGGTGCCTATGCGCATCCTCAAAAAAGTGGCACCCACTATCGCCCCGCCTCTAGCGGACCTCATCAACTCTTCACTTTGTCAGGGAAAGGCCGACCCCCCAGCTGGAAGGCTGCTGTCGTTAAAGCCCTTCTCAAAAAACCTCTACTGGACCCGCTGGACCTGGCCAACTATAGGCCAATCTCCCTCCTTCCCGGAATTAGTAAAATTACCGAAAAAATAGTGAACAAAAAACTCTCCCATTTTCTGGAGTCTAATAATCTCCTCAGGAACTCTCAGACTGGATTCCGCCCTGGTCAGGGCACGGACACCGCCCTCCTGGCAGCAGTGGAGGAGACCAGGTGCATTCTGGATGCAGGAGGATCAGTGGCAGTGATCCTCCTGGACCTCAGTGCGGCCTTCGACACTGTCAACCACCGGGTACTAATCCAGCGACTCAGAGACATCGGGGTGGAGGGTACCGCTCTAGCATGGCTCTCGTCATTCTTTTTTTTTTTTTTTTTTTAAACCTTTATTGAAGCATTCAAAAGCATTACGAGCACAGGCCTACAACCACAGGGGCCGGCCGTAAACTCAGCAAATCAAATAGGAAATTTACTTATCAGTCAACAGCCCTGGCACCAGCTGTGATGCAAGTTACAGCGTATGGTAGAATGCGATATCAATAAACAGGATAATACCGAGGTTTCTTTTTTTCTTTTTTGAAGAAGCAGTAGTGGCATTACTATAAGAGGCGTCACACCATATAAGAAGGAGCAATTAGAGATGGGGGGATGTACCTCGCACTGCAGTCAATAGAAGGTAACGAATAATATAGCCGTAGTAACGCAACACCCAGTAAAGGATAATCTATTAGCGAGCGATCCAGTGCTAGTACCATCCAGAAAACCCACTCTCAGGAGACAGTAAAGTAAAAGCTAGTATAGACGCCCAATAGAGTAAGAAGTAACTGAAGGACAAACAGCCAACCACCCGAAAAAGAAAGAAAGGAAAAGAAAGGGACCATAGAACAAAACAAACTAAAATAACGAACCCCCCGTATCCCCCCACCCTGCACCCCTGTAATGGCTATGGCCTACCCCACTAACAGCGTGCCTGTCGCCCCGAAACTATCCCTAAGGAAGGAAAAGAAAAGCGGAGGAGGAGAACAAAAAACACACTCCCGGGCTCCCATACCCCCCGCCATCAGCGACCTCCCCAAGACGTATTATCCACTGTTTGAAGCAAGGTATTAAACCCCAGCCTGGGGAGGACATCAACAAAACCACCCGACTCCCGTTACACTATAAGGTACAATCCCGGCACATATCACGTAAATTAGCAAATCCTAAAAGTCAAAGTCAACCCTGGCCAGTACGGTTCTTTACGAGAGCCCTTGTCGCCCAGGCCACAGTCACCATGAGGAAATTGAAGCGTTCATAAAAGTTCAAGTCAATGAAATCGGATCGAAGACACGATATAAGTTCGCGACATCCACAAAACCGGCCAGGAAGAGTGAAGAAGAATGGCAAACCTCTCCGATAGTCACTGAAGAACTGTTTGTGGCGATCAAAACCTTTAGCAACGATGTTCCGCAGAGCAGGGTTCGAGCAGGGAAAGCTGACGATGATCATAGGTGCGCTATCTATGAAGCCAGAGTCATCAAAGCGGGCTGAATCAGGCTTCCGCACGGGGACCTCAAAATGGTAGGCAGAGTACTCCACGGGGACCACAGTTTGCTGATAGCATGTCGGAGTGTCGTCGTCCGGTCTCAGACAGACGTTGTCCAGCGTTACAGACAACTGATGGTACATGACGGTGATTTGAGAGTGGAGCGCCCCAAAGGCGGCCATTACAAACCTCAACGTTGGTGTGCCATCCGTCCCCTCCATCTCCTCTCGCGAAGCGATGAAGCAGGACTCGAACCCCGGAGAGGACAACTCCGAGGCACCAGGCACACACGGAGCCGATGACAACAGTGGGCGCTCTCAAAACTGGCAATATCGACACCTTCGCCGCTCGTGGGGCCCAAGCCCGTCAACCCCGGCCCCCCCCAGCAGGGTCTCCGGGCGTCGGACCCCCGACCGTGGCTACCGATGTGCACTTGCGTCACTGTACCGTGTCCTTAGCGTAAGCCGGTTACTGAGTAGCCAATCGTAAATGCAAGTATGATCCGAGTTCGGAAGACCGGACGCAACCGTGGTCCCACAGCCGATGTTGATCAACTCTAACCCGGATGGGCTAGAAATCGAGGCCCCGGCTTCAGCCCTGAAGTAGGCCGAAAAGAAAACACGACATATCTCCGTCACCCGGTAAGTTGGAAATGCCGGGATTGCACCGCAGGAGTCAGGAGCACTTCATATGCACGGGAGTCCGGCGTGAGGAAAGGATAGAAAGCAGGATATCCGAGCTGCCGGCGGAGGTCGGCGGAGCCGGGAGCTTATGCGGCCATCTTGCTTCGCAGCGTAGCTCCTCCCCCGGCTCTCGTCATTCTTAAGCCACCGCTCCTTCCAGGTCTGGGAGAATAACACCCGCTCCCTAGCGATCCCCCTCCAGTGTGGAGTACCGCAGGGCTCTTCACTCAGCCCAAAATTAATTAATGTCTACATGTCCCCACTGGAGGAGGTAGTTAGCCCGTTCGGAGTGAAAATCATTAGCTACGCTGACGATACCCAACTGGTAGTATCCCTATCCCATCCCAACCAAGAACCATCCAATCTTCACAACTGCCTTTCTGAAATCCATGGGTGGATGAACAAATCAGTTCTGAAACTCAACGGGTCCAAAACAGAAGTCATGCTTCTCGGTCAAAAGGGGCCCACCCTTCCCCCAAACATCTGGCCCACCTGCCTGGGAGAACCCCCGGCCCCCAAAGAAGAGATCAAGAGCCTGGGAATCTGGATAGAGAAAGACCTGTCCTTCAAAACCCAAGCTAAAAAAAACGCTGGGGTCTGTTTCGGGCTTCTCAGATCAGTCAGGAAAATTCTGCCCTTGCTCCCACAAATCTCCCAGAAACTGCTTATCCAAGGCCTGATCCTTTCCAGGTTGGATTACAGCAATGCCATCTACCTGGGAGCACCTGAAGCCACCCTTAACAAACTACAAAGAATTCAGAACGCCGCGGCCCGGCTTCTTACCAACACCCCTGCCAGATCCTCGGCCAAACCAGCTCTGAAACTCCTGCACTGGCTCCCAATAAGAGAGAGAGTAAAATTCAAGGCTCTCTGTCTGGCTCACAAACTCCTACAGGACAAGGGCCCCCCCATCCTCAAAAACTTTATCATGCCCTATAAAGCTACAAGATCCCTCCGTTCGGATCACGAACACCTTATTATAGTCCAAAGAGTGAGAAAGGCACGCACAGGAGGCCGGCGATTTTCAGTGAACACAGCTAGGCTATGGAACACCCTCCCTCTCAAACTCAGGACGGAATCCGATCACTCCCGTTTCAGGAAACTACTAAAAACTCACCTCTTCCCCTGATCCCCTTCTCCTTTCTCCTTGGCACTCCACCGACTCTGCTGTCTCGGTTTTAGCGCTGGGATGCTTCCGGGTTACTATGCGCTCTACAAAACCCACATAATAATAATAATAATAATAATAAGCTGGCTCACAGTGCCACGATAAGCCCCCAAAACCTTACCATGGAGCGAATTGTTTCTGGCAACTATCGAACACGACAACCCTGTCCCCTCAGGGACCATGGAAACAGTACAGTACTTTTCGCTCAGTCACTCTTGCTTACTTTGTCTCAGAGAGATACACAGAATAAATGGTGGGGACGCTTTCAATAAGTATTTATTGAACCAGCATCATTCTACTGTAAAATAAGTGTGCTGAAACAACCATGAGACAAAAACAGATATATATACAATTACCAGCACCAAGAGAGTAAATAAAAGGTAGAGCACTACCATTGTGCCAAAACAGTGACTATATGCAGGCATATATAATTACATGACAGTGGTAATGGATACTCTTACGATGCAATCCTAACTAGATGTACCTAAGTGTACCTAGCTTATAAGTAGGTGTATAGCCAGGAATCCCCCCAGGAAAGATCCAAACCCCATTACCTTATGTGAGCGAGTGTAGGAAGGGGGAGTCTCTGGTTGGCGCAGTGCAGCACTGGCGACAAGCAGGGCCTCTCTCTTCCCCGTCAGGGCTGAGGGTTACCTTCAAGACAACCTCTGCTTACCCTCTAGGTAGTGTGGCTTAAGCAGTCTTAGGCTAATCTCTGGGGCATGTAGGGTTAAACATTTGCAACATTACACCAGCACCACCAACCCACCACACAATGACACCAAACTGTATTTGTAAAAATATATCTTCTTTATATAAATTTCAAGCAGGCTTGTAAATACAGTCTTGGTTCACTTAAAACGGTTCCAGTGTACTTTAGGTTAAGTTGCCACAGTTCTTTCTTAGCAATAAGCAATCTTTGTTTAGTGTTATTCCCAAACAGTTCTTTAAGTTCCTTTTACACAAAAAGGGGGGTCAGGCTCTTCAATGTATCGTTGTGGTTCTGCAGGCGCTGTTCCTTATCAGCCAGGGTCACCCCGGGCTGTCCGTGGACCTCTCTGCGCCCCTCGGCTCCTCCGCGCTGGAAAAGCGGGCCCGGTCTACCCACCCTCACGCTTCTGGCGGGGGCGGCGGCCGGGGAGTCAAAGTCCGCCTCTCTCTGCGCGCTGCACGGCTGTGCGCGGCTGGCGGGGGAGAGAGCGGGGGCCCTGGGAGCGCTCAGCACGCGGCTCCTGGGGCGAGGCGAGGCAGCGGGCGGTGCGAGCAAAGCAAGACAGATGCTCGCACCGTGGGGCAGGACACAGTACCTTTTCTTGTTGGAGCAGCCTGGGCACAGTTCAGCGCGGCGATCCGCGTCGCGGTGTCTTCCTTCCGACGTTGGAGCGAGCGGCGGCTCGGCTCTGGCTCGGGGGTTGGCGTTGCGGCGCGGGCCGGGCTGATGAAGCGCCTTGAGATTTCCTGACACAGGGGGCACACGCAAACGGGGTAGCGATCCTCGGCGCGGGCCTCTTTCTATCCAGGCGACGATCAGGCGCCCCACGCAACAGCTGTTTCAGCGGCGGCGCGTTCAGGGGCACAAGACTCGAAGGGGTGCAAGCAGGCACCGGGCGCCACCTTCTCTTCACGATGCGAGCTGCAGCTCGGGGCCAGTCACGGTGTTTGGATCAGCTGGGCTGGTCTTCACGATGCTCGGGGCCAGGCAGGCGGCAGTCACTTTGTTTAGAGCGAGGGCAGCTCCCAGAGGGGTGCTAGAAAGCGCGATGGTCAGAGCGCGCTCTGCTTTTCCTGGAGAGGCTCGCAAAAGGAAAACAGCGTCTTGCAGTGGTTCCTCTGTCAGGGGATAGCGCCCACTGTTCCTGGGGCGCTGGTCAGGGGGCAAGTTCACAGGCAAGCCCTTGGAGATCTCTCAGCAGAGTTTGGCACAAAGTTCAAAATAAAAGCAAAAGTCTCTTGTAGTCTTTTCTCTTCCTCTCCTTTGGCAGCAAGGCACCAGACACAGGCCAGAGTCAGCACTCCTCCTTGTAGTCCTTCCAGGTCCTTCTCTTCGGGCAGAGTTTCTCTTGTAGCACAAACAGGATCTAATTTACAAGGAGCAGGGCTCCTTCTTTTATACCCAGTTTCTTTTGTTCTAGCAAGCCAGGGGGGCCTCTGCATAACTGCTCCAGTCTCTGAGCACTTGTTGTGGGTACTTCTGGCTTCTGCATGCAGTGTGAGGGCAGGCACATCAGCCGCTCCCCAGGGGGGCGGAGCCGGCATTGTGAAGACAGGGGCAGCTTGAGCACTTTGTTGACAAGCTTCGGTCCTTCCTGGGCCAGGTGCAGGCTGAGTCATCAGTCGCTCCCCAGGAGGGCGGAGCCAGCATTGTGGAGGCAGAGCACAGCCTGATGCATCATTCAGGGGAAACTCCCACCACCCACTAAGGTGTCATCTGGCTATTCACTACCTGTCAACTCCCAGCCCTGTCACTCACACACACCAGACAGTCAGATCCACATCCAAGCAGAGGCGGGCTGAAATGGTTAGGCCAGCAAATGCAAACTTTCTAAAAGTAGCATTTGCAAACCCAGGATATTAAAATAAACTTTACTAAAAGAAGTATTTTATTATTCTGAGTTCAGGCATACTAAACATTAATTTCTACCATGTTCCCTGAGCCTGCTGGGATTATAGAGTGTAATAATTCCAGCAGCCCATCTGGCCTAGAAGGGAACTGGTAGCCTTACAATAGTGAAAAACGAATTTGGCAGTAATTCACTATCAGAACATGCCACACACATCAGGGCATGTTCTACCTTATACTTACAATGCACCCTGCCCTCAGGCCTACCATAGGGGTGACTAATATGAAGTTAAGGGAAGGTTTAGGGGCTGGCAAGTGGGTGCACTTGCCCAGCTAGCATGACAGTACCAGACTGCACGCAGGTTCTGCAATGGCAGACCCTAGACACATTTTTAAGGCTGCTTCTGTGGGTGGCGCAACCAGCGCTGCAGGCCCACTAGCAGTATTGACATTTACAAGCCCTGGCACTCCTGGTGCACTTTACTGGGGACTAACAGTAAATCCAATGAACCAATCATGGACATCAATCACATGTACACTTTACAACAGGGAGAGCATATGCACTTTAGCACTGGTCAGCAGTGGTAAAGTGCCCAGAGTCATTAAACCAACAAAAACAGGTCAGAGAGAGTATTGGAGGAAGGCAAAAAGTTTAGGGATGACCCTGCCAAGAGGGCCAGGTCCAACACAACCCCCTTCCAGCCAAAACGCAGGGTAGACCAATCACCACTGTGATGGGCTTCCCTGCTTTGGGCGATAGAACCTGGACCTGGCCCGCAACAGCAGGGGCACATTCCAGTTCTACGCCAATCTGAACCTATTTCAAAACCTCTGTCCATACTCTCAGGGTCCACCCAGCTAATCCATGGGGCACCCTTCTCTTCCTCGGTGGACACCACCTGTGCAGCCTCTAACCTTAACTTGCTCACAGGTGGGTCCCAACAGACAGACATCAAGTCATAGCGGCCACTGACAGTAGTCAGAGATGAGACCCAGGCCTCATGCCTCTCAGGGCTCTCAAACCTCTGTGGCATTCGAGAGTGGGGGGCAGTAGCCCCAGGTGCTTGGCACCCTTTGTCCACTCTCCCTCCTGTCAGGTCAGGTATGTCATCCTGGCACTGACCCACCAGCCCCAGGCCTGTACCTGGCGGCTGGACCAAAGACTGGGGTGGGCTCTCCCACACCCGGTCCTCCTCCTTGGGGCTCTGTACCCTCCCACCTGGAGTGGTACCCCCTTCCAGAATTGTCAGGGCACCTGTGGCAGGTGACCTGCACAATTCGCCCACCAGTTCAGGGGTGCTATCCTGCAACTGGGGCACCAGGTCAGGGGGGACACCCTGCACCTGGCCCTCTATCCTAGGGTCTAAACCCTCAAACTGCACCGGGGTCAGAGGCAAGGACTCCCTCCTTCTGCACCCCCTTCCAGAGTACTGCCCACTCCCAACTGGAGTGGTACCCCTAGAAGTGACATGGGCCAGGACACTGATTACAGTGGTCCCACCCTCCAGGTCAGACAACACCTGAACCTGACTCTCCAACTCAGGGACCCAACCCTGCAGTTGAACACTTGCCTGGCGCACCAGGACTTCCCGGGGAGCACGCATGCCCCCCCCGAGGGTGGCACATAGCTCATGTGTCGTGCGACAGTCTGCCTGGCGCAGATCTCCCAAACCCTGTCCCTCTGACAGTATGGGAAGATCCCCCAGGACAGAAGTGGTGTCCCCCTGGTCATTCACCGGGGACGCAGCCCTGCTGGCTGGCCCCTGACCCACTGGTTCTTCCACTGGGGACTCTTTCCCCCTCTCGCCCCTCTTTCTGGACTTCTGCACCCTCCCAACTGGAGTGGTACTGCCAGTCACCAGAACTACTGGAGCTCTGTTTATAGAGCCTCCACGTTCTCTAGCCACTGGGGGATCCCCCTCAGAGGGTGACTCATCCGGACAGCCTAGGCTCCCCACCTGGTGTTCCCTTAAAGAAACATCCAGGCTCTGAGACTGAGGTTGGGCACTACCGGGACAAAACCCATTCTCACTCCTTCCTCTTAAGGACAGGACGTGAGGCCCTACACCCATCTCACTACTACAGGACCTAGCTGGGCTACTCTGCGCCACTTCCACCACTCTGGGCTGGAAGATACCTGAGCCACTCCCCACAGGATCACACCCCAATGCCTCTCCAGACCCTCTGGAATCCACCACAAGGTCTGCCTCCAATGTGAGCTCCCTGGGGTCAGAGAACTCACTCTCAAACAGGTGTTGGCATAGCTCTGGAAAACTGGGACTTACAATATGCTCTCCCACCATTGGATTACGCAGCCCCCTAGCAGGGTTAACCAAATTATCCTTCACCTCACCATCCAGCGCCTCACACACATACTCCGCACCATTCTTCTGAGACTGGCCAGACAGTAGCGAACTGTCTCTGTCACACAACCCACACTCTTCTGGGCGGTCCTTACACTCACCCACCAGGACCTCAACCATGGGGGAAACCCTCCCGCCACTAGGACCATGAACTCCTACGCCAGCTACCCTATTCCCTTCAGGGACGCTGCGCACTACTGGAGCTACCTCATGCCCTTGAACCTCCTGGTGTATGTTAACCCCCTCCAAGTCAGGTGCCATATCTCTAGGTGCGCGCGCTATGCTGTCTGCACTAGATACCTGAATGTTGCTGCCACCATCTGAGCTGGACTCCACCTCCAACTCAGCAAAGCTCAATCTCTGAGCTACACACATTTCTTGTTGCTGGGCTGAAGCCCTCCTGGCCTCAAGCGCCTCGAGCTCCAAGTCAAGTTTCCTCATTCTTAAGTCATGCGCAAGCTCCATTTTCATTACTTCCAGGGCTAACCTCCTAGATTCTAGCTCCAGTTGCCCATTTATTTCCAGCTCTGCCAACTTCAATTCATGATCTCGGGTTGCCTGTCTGTCCGCCAGCTCCTCTGGCGACAGACCTCGGCCAGAAACACTGCTACCCAATGGGGAGGTTGCACCCCTACACTCTGGAGTCAGGGGTCCCTCCAGCTGCTGTTCTGCATCCTCAAATTCAAAATCCTTTCCAGGGGCATTCCTTGCCTTGACCCAGGCCCTCAGCGCCTTTTGGAACTGCTCCCTTCTGGAGAGTCCGGTCATGGAAATGTTCAAATTTTTGCAGAAGCTCCTGAGCTGTTTCCCAGTGTAGTTTTCTAGTTTCTCCCAATCACAGTCAATAGAAGAAATGGATGCTGCCTTTTCCATTTTCACTGACACAGGCATGACTTCAAAAACACATGGAGATCTCTTCTCGCAAATCATAAATCCAAAAAAAACAAAGTCTGTGGCTTAGTTACTGGACTGTCATCACTGTGCAATGGTCAATAGTTAAGGCATGAACACTGCAAATGTAAATTCGCTATCCTCACCGCTGCGTCCAATGTAGGAAGGGGGAGTCTCTGGTTGGCGCAGTGCAGCACTGGCGACAAGCAGGGCCTCTCTCTTCCCCGTCAGGGCTGAGGGTTACCTTCAAGACAACCTCTGCTTACCCTCTAGGTAGTGTGGCTTAAGCAGTCTTAGGCTAATCTCTGGGGCATGTAGGGTTAAACATTTGCAACATTACACCAGCACCACCAACCCACCACACAATGACACCAAACTGTATTTGTAAAAATATATCTTCTTTATATAAATTTCAAGCAGGCTTGTAAATACAGTCTTGGTTCACTTAAAACGGTTCCAGTGTACTTTAGGTTAAGTTGCCACAGTTCTTTCTTAGCAATAAGCAATCTTTGTTTAGTGTTATTCCCAAACAGTTCTTTAAGTTCCTTTTACACAAAAAGGGGGGTCAGGCTCTTCAATGTATCGTTGTGGTTCTGCAGGCGCTGTTCCTTATCAGCCAGGGTCACCCCGGGCTGTCCGTGGACCTCTCTGCACCCCTCGGCTCCTCCGCGCTGGAAAAGCGGGCCCGGTCTACCCACCCTCACGCTTCTGGCGGGGGCGGCGGCCGGGGAGTCAAAGTCCGCCTCTCTCTGCGCGCTGCACGGCTGTGCGCGGCTGGCGGGGGAGAGAGCGGGGGCCCTGGGAGCGCTCAGCACGCGGCTCCTGGGGCGAGGCGAGGCAGCGGGCGGTGCGAGCAAAGCAAGACAGATGCTCGCACCGTGGGGCAGGACACAGTACCTTTTCTTGTTGGAGCAGCCTGGGCACAGTTCAGCGCGGCGATCCGCGTCGCGGTGTCTTCCTTCCGACGTTGGAGCGAGCGGCGGCTCGGCTCTGGCTCGGGGGTTGGCGTTGCGGCGCGGGCCGGGCTGATGAAGCGCCTTGAGATTTCCTGACACAGGGGGCACACGCAAACGGGGTAGCGATCCTCGGCGCGGGCCTCTTTCTATCCAGGCGACGATCAGGCGCCCCACGCAACAGCTGTTTCAGCGGCGGCGCGTTCAGGGGCACAAGACTCGAAGGGGTGCAAGCAGGCACCGGGCGCCACCTTCTCTTCACGATGCGAGCTGCAGCTCGGGGCCAGTCACGGTGTTTGGATCAGCTGGGCTGGTCTTCACGATGCTCGGGGCCAGGCAGGCGGCAGTCACTTTGTTTAGAGCGAGGGCAGCTCCCAGAGGGGTGCTAGAAAGCGCGATGGTCAGAGCGCGCTCTGCTTTTCCTGGAGAGGCTCGCAAAAGGAAAACAGCGTCTTGCAGTGGTTCCTCTGTCAGGGGATAGCGCCCACTGTTCCTGGGGCGCTGGTCAGGGGGCAAGTTCACAGGCAAGCCCTTGGAGATCTCTCAGCAGAGTTTGGCACAAAGTTCAAAATAAAAGCAAAAGTCTCTTGTAGTCTTTTCTCTTCCTCTCCTTTGGCAGCAAGGCACCAGACACAGGCCAGAGTCAGCACTCCTCCTTGTAGTCCTTCCAGGTCCTTCTCTTCGGGCAGAGTTTCTCTTGTAGCACAAACAGGATCTAATTTACAAGGAGCAGGGCTCCTTCTTTTATACCCAGTTTCTTTTGTTCTAGCAAGCCAGGGGGGCCTCTGCATAACTGCTCCAGTCTCTGAGCACTTGTTGTGGGTACTTCTGGCTTCTGCATGCAGTGTGAGGGCAGGCACATCAGCCGCTCCCCAGGGGGGCGGAGCCGGCATTGTGAAGACAGGGGCAGCTTGAGCACTTTGTTGACAAGCATCGGTCCTTCCTGGGCCAGGTGCAGGCTGAGTCATCAGTCGCTCCCCAGGAGGGCGGAGCCAGCATTGTGGAGGCAGAGCACAGCCTGATGCATCATTCAGGGGAAACTCCCACCACCCACTAAGGTGTCATCTGGCTATTCACTACCTGTCAACTCCCAGCCCTGTCACTCACACACACCAGACAGTCAGATCCACATCCAAGCAGAGGCGGGCTGAAATGGTTAGGCCAGCAAATGCAAACTTTCTAAAAGTAGCATTTGCAAACCCAGGATATTAAAATAAACTTTACTAAAAGAAGTATTTTATTATTCTGAGTTTAGGCATACTAAACATTAATTTCTACCATGTTCCCTGAGCCTGCTGGGATTATAGAGTGTAATAATTCCAGCAGCCCATCTGGCCTAGAAGGGAACTGGTAGCCTTACAATAGTGAAAAACGAATTTGGCAGTAATTCACTATCAGAACATGCCACACACATCAGGGCATGTTCTACCTTATACTTACAATGCACCCTGCCCTCAGGCCTACCATAGGGGTGACTAATATGAAGTTAAGGGAAGGTTTAGGGGCTGGCAAGTGGGTGCACTTGCCCAGCTAGCATGACAGTACCAGACTGCACGCAGGTTCTGCAATGGCAGACCCTAGACACATTTTTAAGGCTGCTTCTGTGGGTGGCGCAACCAGCGCTGCAGGCCCACTAGCAGTATTGACATTTACAAGCCCTGGCACTCCTGGTGCACTTTACTGGGGACTAACAGTAAATCCAATGAACCAATCATGGACATCAATCACATGTACACTTTACAACAGGGAAAGCATATGCACTTTAGCACTGGTCAGCAGTGGTAAAGTGCCCAGAGTCATTAAACCAACAAAAACAGGTCAGAGAGAGTATTGGAGGAAGGCAAAAAGTTTAGGGATGACCCTGCCAAGAGGGCCAGGTCCAACAGCGAGCGTAGGACCCCGTCTTAGTCTCGAGTTGAACACCCAGAGAGGGATGTCAGACCACTGCGTGCTGGAGTATCTGCGTGCAGGGACCTCAGTGTCTAGCGTCAGCATGGAAGTTTTTCTCCTCTGGTTTGCCCAGCAAAGATTTGGTGCTTATATACACAAAAGGTATCCTCAGGGGTTCAACCTAGATGTGTCATGGCACTGTGGGCATGTCGGCCAAGGATGACGATAGTGCTAACCCTCATACAGAGTTGTTTCGCAGAAGATGGTAATCCTGTTGTGATACTGAGAATCCTCATTCGTAATAAATGAGGCTAGTTTTCATAGAAAACCACACAACATTTACGCAGCACCTTGACTAGGTAAGAGGTCAATACCAAAATCCGTTATGTGGAACAAAGCTATTACGAATATAGGTAAAATGTTGGGTAACTACCTATGCCTATATTGGGGTTCATAACTGCATTTTCTTCAGCACTTCTTTTACTCCATCACGAGCAATATTATTTAAGTATTTAAAGATTTTCTTATCATCTTCCTCTTCTATGGCATCTATGAAGTCATCGAACGCCTCGATCCATGCAGTCCACCTGGCACCAATGTTCTGCTTCTTGACTGTGTCGAATGGTGGTGGTGTTTTCAGGAACGTGGCTGAAATTTATTTTACGCTCCCTTCGGCTGCCGAAGAGAGCACCTGCTTTTCCAGCAGGTTTTACTGTGCACCTGAAACTGTACCTTCTGTAAGCCCCCGCCTTGTGCTTGAGCTTGGGTCGTCATGCCCACTCAGAGGTTGTATAGCACTTTTCTCATCCTTGATGGTGAGTGTGTTTTCTGTTTCTCGCGCCTGGTTGTCGTTATTTTCGTCCTTTTGTTTCATTCAAGTAATTTCTTCGAATTATGGTGCAGCTGAATATCTCTCCTTTCAGCCTTACCAGCAGATTCTGGTGGACTTTTCAAAAATGTTCTGCTGTAGGGCTTTCAACTTCTTCAACAGCCGTGTCTGTGCTGGAGTGGGACTTCGATTCCACATATGCCAACTTCAGGCTGCTTTGCATGGACTTGGGGTGCACGAGGCATGCACAAGCAGTTTGCTCTACCGTTGCAAACTCTCAGGGAGAGCAGTCTTATTTCTTTGGGGCAGGTATTGTGAGAAGGTGGCCTGGTATATGCTGTCCACTAATTAAAGTGGGTACCCTGTACCAGTCCACACAACTCTTATGATGTATGAGGTCAAAGATAACCTTTAGAAAGCTATCCTCGTGGTAGCTGTGGAGAGCAGCCTTCAGACTTAATCTTTTAATATAACACTCTCTACTAGTCTCTATACGAGACTAGGGCAAAAAGTACACAATACTCAATCAAAAGAACATTCGTAAGTAGCAATTTACACAGCGGGCTCAAGGGGGAGACCGAACCATATACTAAAAAATGGTATAACAGTAACGACTTGACTAGACACAGTGCCTAGAGCTTGTAGAATCACTGGGACACCAAGGAACCACGCAGAGGAGGGACACAGGGAGCCCACGGAGGACGGGTGCAGTAAAGAAACACAAATGTGTGCTATGTAGAACTCTATGGGAAAGTCACTGTAGCAAAGTTACAAGTTAAGGACACCTCTAAGAGGACTTCGAGCAAACCCTTTGGAACATAGATGGTTCTAAGGCCAACCCACCAGTGAGTATCGAAGTACCTGTGTTACCTATCCCAAAGGAGCCGGGTGCACAGGGGTCAAGTGGTGTCGAAACCTTTGTTGTTTTCAATGGAGAGTTGCAAAGAAGTACTGCTGCTAGGAGGGTGAAGAGTGTTCGGTGGAATCCAAGCCTGGATTTGAGGTGAGAAGAACCTGAAAGCAGAGAGGACAGAGTCAGGGTCACTTTAGGTGACCAGGGGCTTAGTAGTTGAATGCCCACCGATGTCGAGTGCTTCAGGAGTGAAGAAGGGTTGCTTGACACTGCGGCCACGGGGACCAGGAGATGTCAAGGACAACCAGGATCCGGAGGTGAGCTGTCCCACGAAGGATGTTGAGTGCTGAGAGGTCAATGTCCGGCTGGAGCACCAACAAGCCTTGGCAAATGCAACCCACGCGATCAGAGGAAACAGGTTACGGACTGCAGTGTACCTTCTGTGTCCAGAAGGTTTCAAGGAACAATACATTTGTCAAGAAAACTCTGGTGATTAATGTTCCTGCTGTAGAAAGGTTGGAGTTTTGTCTAGTGGCAGTTCTGACTCATCATCAAGTAGCCCAGAGGGTTAATATGCCTGCCTGCTCAACAGTTCTAGGAAGGGCAACGTAGGGTGTGTTTGTTTTCTCCAGGGCTGTTATTACCTAAAATCTTCTATAACACATCAGCTCTCTGATATGGAAGGGTATGCAACAATCTCGAATGGTGGCCATTTTAGGGTCAGGCAGGTCTTTGTGTCCATATGAGGCATGTGCTCCCTTTTTGTGTGCCTGGGGACTGGGTTTCATCAGAGTACTGGAGAACCTGTGGCTGCACTGCACGGGCATGATCATAGCTCCTCGTCCTCTTCTGCAGCGAAGAAAAGGCAGACTCCCTTGCCTAATGACTCCGCCCCTTCCCTATTTGGACTCCCATAGTTAATACTAATGTATCACTGACTGTGTTTGATACTCTAAACATCGAATGGCCGTCCTTGCGCTGTTCCAAAGTACGAACGACATCACCAGACCTCTTCCACCAGTCAGGCCCCTTCCACCAGTCACTGGTGGAAGGGGCCTGACCCATTCCTCTTCTCCATGTATGCAACAGTGTGCTGAGGCACATTTTAATATCACCTCAAGAAAGCAAAAGCTTATGTGGGTGACCCAAAGCCCCTGGTTTTAAAAGTTTTAATAATTTATATATGATTACCTTGGGGGATTGCACGAGACTCGAGACTAGTCTTAAACATCACAAACTAAGTGGTTTGTAAGAGAAACTGGTATCCAAACAGGCGCAAAGTCCACATAAAGTAAGGCTTTAAAAGAAGAATATTTTATGAAAAGAATGTTGGATGCCATCGGTTGTGAAAGATAATGTGAAAAACACAAATGGAACACACACCTGGTTCTTGCTTGTGAATCCCTTCCTAGCAGCTTGTTTCTGGTACGTCTACGAGGATGCAAGTGCGAAACAAACATTTCTTCTTCCGGGGCAGCACCACATCCTCTGGTTAGTCTCAATCTGTGTTTGTTTCAATCTGTGTTTTCTGCCCACTACACTGTTAATGCTTAATTCTCTCAGAAATCCATTGTCACCGTTAGAATGGTAAAGATAGTAGAGTAACTATTAACCACAAACCCACTCCTATCCCTACAGTCTCACACACACAAGTACTTGGCAGAAGAGGGATTGCAAATAAATGCCTCAAACTACTACAGATTTGTATACTATAGACAAAGCACAACACATATCTGCTTGGCCAACACACAAACTCTCTCACAAAACAAGACTAAATGACTTAGGCAATGCTTGTTTTTGGATTTGTATTGCTTCCCTGGACTGCCATGGTACTTTTTTGTGTTGTGTATAAAAATGGTAGTTACATGTCACAAACAATTTTGCATTTTGTTGTTAATACTCAATCGATTGATTAATGACCAGATCGAATTTAAACTTATGATCAATGTAAA
This sequence comes from Lissotriton helveticus, assembly GCF_964261635.1. Lineage (NCBI taxonomy): Eukaryota > Metazoa > Chordata > Amphibia > Caudata > Salamandridae > Lissotriton > Lissotriton helveticus. Next base: position 155,810,431 of record NC_136057.1, read on the forward strand.
TATCAGGTGAATTGATCCATTGTGCTAAACTGCAGCTTACCGTCTCCTGTGCACATCAGACACAGACAATGTGCAGTCTCTGCTCCTGGGGCCCTCGCTAGCCTGGTTCTAGAGGGTGGGGCGGGTGGGCCAGGCCCACCCAAAGAAGTTCCTGGCCCACCCTAGGGTATTCTGAAGCAGGCCCGGTTCTTGAGGGTGGGGCGGGTGGGCCAGGCCCACCCAAAGAAGATCCTGGCCCACCCTTGGGTATTCTGAAGCAGGCCCGGTTCTAGAGGGTGGGGCGGGTGGGCCAGGCCCACCCAAAGAAGATCCTGGCCCACCCAAGGCCATTCTGAAGCAGGCCTGGCTCTAGGACTCTTGCTCAGGGAGGGCAATGAACAAGAACGGGTGGGCCACGAGGATGAATGTGCAGAGGCACAAATTATTGCAGAAATTTAATATTTTGGGTACTGACATTGTCAAATTTTGCCATTTTAATACCATAAACACCAACCAACGAGGTCCCTACTTCGCTTTCCCTGCTTCGCTTCTGGCTTTGTGGAAGGGGAGGGACGCAGCATACAGATGGTCTGCAGCCTGATTCTGGTCATGTGCAGCAGCAGAAACATTCCTCCTGCCACACAGCTCTTTGCAGCTTTTCAAGTTTAAAAAGAAATTGTCAGCTTTGCAGTTTGCAAAGCACTGAACTTTTAAAAAAAGAGCAGTGAGATCTGACAACTTTGCACACCCCTACCTAATAAAAGAATGCTGCACACTTTACAATCATTTATCCTCCCTTTCTATGCACATGTTCATTAGTTATGGTTTTGACAAAAGTGCGAAACCCACCAGTTATGGTAACCAACGCTCACAATACAGGCGATATCTCAGGTTGCCCGTCATACTCAAAACCCATTCTCAACCTGGCCTGGGGTTTTCTTGCATCTGTGTTGAGGTCACCCAAGCCTTTTCTAAGATATTCCTTTTTGGCCCTTCAAGCCTCTAGCAGTCTTCCCTGTGGTGGTAACACTTCCTGCATGCACATCTCCCCCTTACTGGAAGAAGTAACACCATGCTTGAACTGCTAGCATTGAGTTGTCTGCTTGCTTTGTAGCGTGTATTAGGTTTGCAATGTGTAAATGGTAATTAATATATACCAAGTAATACAAGAAGCTTTATTCAGGGAAAGAATACTGCAGTGCCCTGTACTAAACAAACATGCTCCGAATAGACTACACGTCACTGTGCGCAACAGTGTCTGTTTAGCCACTCATGTAATAAAAAAAGACTTCCACAGGAGCTATGGGTACTATGGGCCCGATTCACAGAATGAACTTAAGACTCATTTCTAAACTTACTACTATTTTGGTATTCGCAGAATGCACTTACTACTTTTGGTATTCACAGAAGTTGGGATTTTGCCTTAAGTCTGTCTTAAGTTCGTCTTAAGACAAACTTAAGACAAAATCCTAACTTCTGTGAATACCAAAAGTAGTAAGTTCATTCTGTGAATGTCAAAAGTAGTAAGTTCATTCTGTGAATACCAAAATAGTAGTAAGTTTAGGATTGAGTCTTAAGTTCATTCTGTGAATCGGGCCCAAAGTGTGTGCACTATGAACCATAACCTTTTGGATGCTCATGACGAGCTCAGCTTGTGGAATTTTAGTTCGTGTACTGAACATCATCTACGCCATCTTGCAGACTCACGTATGAGCATACACGACAGCCATTTTAGGTACCATGGTCTCCCTGTTCACGATCGCCCGTCAGCACACTTCCCTGAACCTTGCAAGCCTTCCCCGCGCACCCTGGCTGCCCCCGCACTCACATGCACAAGTCATGAACCCTCCCCTCCCATGATTCTGTCTCAGGGAATCACACCCCGCGCCTGACCAACACCTCCTTTCCGTCCATGAATACCCCTCCCTTGATGACCCCTTCCTCTGAGCCCGACTGCCTGTACGAACCGCTGGTCATTCTTTAGCCCGAGGATACAGTTTATTGCCCACTACTGTATGCACTCGCTTTTCCTGAAAGGAGCCACTATTGATCACGACCTCCCCACCCCCTGAGATTCGATCAGGCGCACACATTCCAAAGGAATCGGCAGAACACTCAGCTGTGTGATAGCCCCCTCCCAATCATATGAGGGGAAAGGGCCTCTACTGTTGTCATGTGTTGGAAGGGGCCGGAACTGGGGGGTGCCGGGGATGTCGTTCTCATACTTCACAATGTCCTTGTTGTAATAAAGAACGTTCACATGTCTTAAACCAGTGTATAAAAGACCAGGTCTCAAAGAGGCTGAGAGAGCACCTCGAGACGATACCTTGTTGTCCGATCTGATGTGTTCTACTCCGTCGGAATAAAACTTGTTTCCTGTCTTCCTGTCTCCAGCGCCTGCCTCTTTATTGGATAACTTCGTATGGTATTAGAGGCGTTTTACGCCGGGCAAATTTAACTTAGGAAACATCAACTGAAATCGCCTGACCATTTTGAATTGATCTTTATCAATTGGCGTCCCAAACGCGGGGCCCATCAGCGACACGTGGATCCAGTGGGAGAGGTCCCGACGACAGAGTGAACGACTGCAACGATCGGGAGAGCTCCTGTCCGATAGACCCTCGTCTGACAGCCGATCATCTGAACTTCACTGATTCCGAGCAGACCTCTCCCGAGTGATCCACGGTCCTGACTGGGAACCACCAGGAGTGCCGCGATAGCAACAGAGAGTAGAGGACGATCGGGCGCTGGAAGCGGAAGACGAGAAACTGTCCATGCGGTCCGGGTAAGGTCGTGACACACGACAAATTGCGAAATTGATTGATTGATTGTTTGAAAATACTAGTATTACTTATTGATTGTCTCTGAGAGATTCTCTATTTGCAAACAAGCACAGAGTCGCCATACTCTGTTTAGTCTTTGCAGATAGTGAAGGATAGGTAACGCGGACTTTTGTCCCCCATTGTAATCTGCCGTGCCTATTTTTCTCCCCATTGATTGATTGTTTGAATCGAGCATTGAATTGTTCGAAGTTGGTTCTCTTAAGGATCTTCTCTGCCTGCAAACGGGGAAGAATAGGAATATTCTCTCTCCCTTTGCAGATAGTGAAGGGTAGGTAACGCAAACCTTTAACACGTCGTGCCTATTTCGTTCCTCATTGATTGATTGTTTGTCCAAACATTGACTGTTTGGAATTGGTTCTTTCTGGAGGTATTCTCTATTTGCAAACAGCGTAGAATAGAATATTCTGTCCAGTCTTTGCAAGTAGTGAAAAGATAGGTAGTGCAGGCTTTTGCCCCCCATTGTAATCCGTCATGCCTATCTTCTCCCCATTGGTTAATAGTTGGGTCAACCCGGACCGCTTATTAGAGATGAACCATCCAGCTCCACTGGAAGGCACCCCTAATAAGGACATGTTTACTAAGCAAGGACTAGTCGCTATAGCTTATAGTAAGTTATGGCATAAATATACAAAAAAGGATCCTGAAAGTCAGTGGCCACTGATAGGTTCTTTTGATGAAAATAAAATAAAAACACTAGAAGCAGCTGTAAAAATAAATAAGGCAACGCCCACTATGCTCGATAGTATTGGCATGTGGCGCAAAGAAGCAGAACAGCGAAGGAAAAGAGAAGAAGCAAAAATAGTGAAAGAATTACGAAAAACAGCCCATCTGGCCGCAAAAGAACTAGATGAAGAAATAAGAAGAAGAGAGGAAGTTAAACAAACACAAGAATCAGGACTGGCAGGCCAATGCCCTGTCAGGACCTCCCCTGCGCTCTACCCGGAGATGCCCTCCAAACAGCGGGCAAATGACGAGTTACTGCTCGGTCCTCCAATTATCTACATGCCTCCTCCATATGCTCCCTGCCAACCTCTAGCACAACACTCACCAGTTCAAAGTGCAGGCGTGGGTGACTCTAGCGCTAGTGCCCCGGCTCTTACGGCCTTCGCACCAGCCGCATTGGTAACAACACCAGATGAACTCGAGACTGGCAAACAGCTAACAGCCAGACCAAATAGGTTGAGCAAAGATGAGCGGGATGGAATCGACCAGATAGCAAAGACCCTGGTAGAACGGAAGGAGAGCGAAGAATATACGATGAATATGCATAATTCACATGCCGGTAGTCACAGACGGCATTTCATTTTACGGTTCAGCTACCACACCCTGAACGCATATGAAGATAGGTACCAGAATAAGGGTCCTGCAAAACTGACGACTCTATATAGAAGGGTCGATGTTGGAGATGGGACTGAGAGCGATGTGACGGACCTCTTCATGCAAACGCTTGAGGTTTTCCGCCACCTCGCGGAACAGAAACCAGAGGTCAAGATCACAGTCCCTGAGACGATTGAGCCCTCATTAGAAGCAGCCAACACTATGATGCCTATCAGAGAAGCCGCCCCCTACTGGGTTCCCCCAAGAGGTCAGGGAACAAACGATGATATCAACCACGCAGATGCAAAAGGGAGGGTTGTGTACAACTGGGTTTACCAACCATGGGATCGGCAAGATATTTTAACTTTTAGGCAAACCCTGCCCGATTTAAGAAAGAACCCTACAGCATTTTATACCGAACTAGGCACAGCCTTGGGCTCAACCATAATGACTCTATCGGACATTGATTTGTTTTTCGGGTTGTGTCTGCCGGCTGATGTGTGGAAGCAAATCCGGAAAGCCGACCACACAGATCTGTTCGGACACACCTGGAAACAACTCGATGAACTAGATAGGCAGCGAGAGCCCGGAAAGAAACCTGTAAAAGACATACTGGAACTCCCCGACAAAATAGTGCAGAAGCTAAAGACGTTAATCCCAGAAAAGAAGGTAGACTGGTCGGTAGTCACGGCTTGCCGCCAGAAACCTCAGGAGGACGTATCAGAATACTTCTCCCGATTTGAGACGGTTTTCTCCGACTACAGTGGCCAAGACATGACCACCGCAACCGGACAACACCTATTCGTGCAAAACTACGTAAAAGGGCTATCGCAAGAGGTCTCCCAAAAGTTACAGACGAGTGAGAGTAGTTGGGGAGCCTCCAAACCTGCAGCTATCCTCCAGATGGCTCAGTATTATGAGCACCAAAAGAACGAGAACGAGAGGGCGAATGAGAAAAAGAAAAAGGACTTAAAGGAACGAGTGATGATTGCTCAATTACATGAAGTGACTACAGGAAGGGAACGGTATAGGGGAAACTACCAGTCGAATGCCCCTAGGAATTTGCCCCCTAGAGGCCGCAACCCCACACCTGGTGCTCCACGAACCGACCTCGATGAGAACCAGTGTGCATTTTGCAAAGAATTTAGACATTGGAAGTCCCAATGCCCGGCCCTTCGGGAAATGATTAAAAATAAAGAGACAAGGGACATGACAAATGGCCCAAAAACTGGAGGGCAGGGACGAGGGCAGACCTACGACACCACCAATGACAGACCTGGCAGACCAAACACATTTGACCGCCCCGACAGAATCAGTGCCAACAGTCCGACTGCAACAATGCTCACGACTCTGCATAGGACTGCCAGGGGCAAGGGAGGGATCCAGTCGAGCTCTGTGTTGACCAGCAAGGTCCTTACGTCACTGCTAAGGTCCTGGGTACAAAGTCTCCATTTTTGGTAGACACTGGAGCGACACGTAGTGTATTATCAAAATGACTGATTCCAAGGGCACCCTTGTCTGGCTCACACATTACCCCGATAGGTTTCGATGGAACGCCCTCCACTAATCCCCTGTCTGTACCTATCTCCTTTGACCTAGGAAACAATCCCACTGACACCACGTTTCTGCTCTCCTCCAACTCCCCTGACGCCATTATGGGTATTGATTTACTGAAACATTTCCGAGCTACTATTAGGTGTTCCCCGGATGGAGTCCGAGTCATCCTGTACGACAACCCGAGCATGTCCAGACCCTACCCCGCACGACATATGTACGCCATAACAGATGCTGACCTATCCTTGCTCGATACCCTACCCCTGTACCTATGGGCCAGAAACGACTCGGATGTAGGACGAATGATGATCGATCCTGTACACATAACTGTTCGACCAGATGCAATACTCCCGAAACTCCCACAGTACCGGATATCGCCCGAAGGCGAGAAGGCATTGGTAGCGATTATTCAGTCCTTGGTAGATGCAGGAGTGGTAGAGGAAGTGGTTAGTAATGTCTGCAATAGTCCTATCCTACCCATTGTTAAGAAGCAAGGTGAGGGAGATGAGAAAGCGTACCGCTTCATCATCGACCTGCGAGAAGTCAACAAAGTGGTGGTGCCACAGTACCCCGTAGTCTCAGACATCGCCACCATTCTGACTCTCATCCCGTCCACTGCCACCACCTTCACCGTTATTGATCTTAAAAATGCATTTTTCTCTATCCCCATCCATCCAGACAGCCGTTATCTCTTCGGCTTCACTTTAAAAAACCGTTCATACCGATTTTGTAGAGCTCCCCAGGGCTACACTGAAAGTCCCAGCATTTACAGCCAGGCCCTCAAAAGACAGCTGGACGCCGTCCAGCTACCAGATGGAGTAGTGTTGATCCAATATGTCGATGATATCCTTTTGGCGGCCGACACCACTCCACTTGCAATCACAGCCACTATCCAACTCTTGCACTTTCTTGCGGAGAATGGCCACAAAGTCTCCAAAAAGAAACTGCAGTTCTGCCAGCCCCAAGTGACATACCTAGGCCATCTCCTGTCCAAAGAAGGGAGGAAACTTACGCCCGACCGAATCCAAACCATCCTAGACACCCCCATTCCAAAAACACAGAAGCAAGTCCGTTCATTAGTGGGCCTTACTTCTTTCTGCCGACAATGGTTACCAAATTTCAGTCTCATTATAAAACCCCTACTTTCCCTGTTGGCCAAAGATGTTCTGTTCCCACTCCCTTGGACCCCCGAATGCCAAGCATCCTTTAAGGAGTTGCGGGATGCCCTTTGCTCAGCACCCGTTCTAGGAACACCAGATTACTCCAAGCCCTTCTCCCTCTTCACTCACGAAAGGGAGGGATGCGCATTGTCTGTTCTAACTCAGCCCATCGGCGCCAAACAACGCCCTTGTGCCTACTTCTCTGCCACTCTTGATCCAGTCGCCAGAGCTCTACCTGCCTGCCTTCGAGCAGTAGCCGCTGCTGCTGTCTCTATCCGCCAGAGTGAGGGAATTGTGCTTTCGAACTCTCTCACGGTATTAGTGCCCCATGCAGTTGACACCCTTTTGAACCAGACCAAGACTCAACACCTGACTAGTGCACGACTGACAGGGTACGAATTGACTCTACTTGCACCCCACATCACCCTGAAGAGATGCACGACATTGAATCCTGCTACACTGTTACCCTTGCCCGAAAATGACCCCGATGTGCCCCCTATACATGACTGTGTGACCCTCACGGACGAACAGACTAGGAGTAGAATTGACCTCCGAGACATTGCTTTTACAGATCCTGATGGAGAACTATGGGTAGATGGCTCTTGTATCAAACTCCCAGACGGCACCACTTCTGCTGCCTATGCGGTGACGACAGCTCGAACAGTAGTTGAAACAGCTCGCATCACACAACGATCCGCACAGGCAGCAGAACTAATTGCCCTCACACGAGCATGTATCATAGCAGCAGGAACTGTGATGTATTCCTATAGGTTCTGAATCGATCCCCCTATTCCTGACCCTATTCTGGTTAACAAACCAACAAGTTAACTAGCAGTCGGCCCATGAGGCAGCAAACCCCCATGATGCAGATACCGTTATCTGACGAAGCCACACTACGGCACAGGAACGTGTTATCTGATTAGGTCATAACGCTTGCGATCTAATTAGACAAGCGATATTCCTCCAGCCCCTGATAAGGCATACGGAGTTCTCATAACAAATCAAACCTATGACAACCTGGGAAAAACCCTGCGGCCATTGTTTTGATTTCACCGAGAACTTCAGCAAAAGAATGTGCTAACGACCTGGTCGTATGACATCCTTATTGACGTATCTATGTCCATCCTTACGTCAATCTCGGCACCTTAAAGGTATAAATATTACCGATATTGCCCTATGCAAACACACGCGGTGGTGACGAGACGGAGCAGCCATACTTGCCGAAGCCCAGAGCAGAGCAGACCCCGCTGGCGCAGCCCCGCCTTCCTGACGCGCTGAGAACGAGACGCGCTGCTTTCTCCTGCCGAGAAATCCAGCACCGGCGTTTCCGGGTAGCCCTCGCAGGCAGCCTGGAATATCGAGAGCAGAGAAGAGAGATACCATCCCTCATTCATCCTAACTTCCAGGTACAGAACTGAATAACCCCTCACAGAGAATTCTTTAGTCAGTCACTTGGCAAAAACAAACTTAACTTAAACTGTAACTTTCTATTCCCGCCCACGTATTAGACTTAGGTCAGGTACACGGGGTAGGCTTATTTAGAAACACCAGTTGAGTACGTTTAGTCAAATGTATATGTGTATGTAATATATTTTATTCATTTTAAACCTTCATATGGCTTAGAAACCATATCAATGTTTTTACAGTATTATTTCATACTTCTGCTTCTAATGTATGCACTTTACTTAACCATAAGTATTGCAATAATATCGATCCATTTCTCTTGTACGAGAAAAGAGACTGATCAATAAATAACACCTTTTTATTGAACACGCCCGTCTCTTCCTTTTCTCTACATTCTGATGAGACTAAGAATGCACGTACTGACTGAGTAAAATAAATTGCCTTTTGTTCACACGACTCTCGAGATACACTCTTGATTAGGGGAGAGCAAAGTTGTCATGTTCTATGGTTGTCAGAAACTAAATCCCTTCTTGTCTAATCAGGGAAGTTAATTCCTTCCTGAACATTCGAGAAAGTTTCTAGTGAACTCTGAGCTAGCTGGCAAACCCAAAACTTTAAGTCTAATATCGACAGTAGTAGACCTAGTTAACGTCTGTCTAGGCCTATACTATTGAAGGTATTATTCCAATGCGCAGAGCCTATTGGGATAATAGGAACTACACTACATGGCGCCCAACGTGTTTGGAAAGGGCGATAAAACTAACGTAAGACATTTAGAGTAACTCAGTCGTGCTTTCTCACTCAGACCCCTTTTTTCCCATTATACTCCAAAGACGTCTGGAGTGGGTGAAAGGTCATATCCGCCAGACCTCGCAGGAGGGAACTCCTATGTATGGTTCTTGGTATAGTCAACGTTGAAGGATACACTGTTCCAAAATATTGTGCATCTAATCTTTGTTTCCATAAGAAACCTGATCTGCAAACAAAAGAAATAACCATCCTGTCGGTAAAATGGTAGACAGTGATGAGGAAAGAGAGGCAGTTAGATTAGCAACTGAACTCGCAGAAGCTGATACTGCACTACAAAATGCAGACCCGGAGATAATACTCATCCCGGTCATCAAAAGGAAATCTATAACCTTAAAACTTATAGAAAACGAACTGACACCTAGAGGTGGCACAGTCATATTCGTAATTGAGGCACACGAATATCGGCAGACAGAGGTATACTATTCATGGATAAATTTTCCAGCAGCAAATGCTGTAACAAAGTACTTCCACTATTACAAAATAGAGGAACCTCCTGAAACGTACACTCCTTTCGAGGAGGTGGAAGTACCACTCAAATTTCAAGAGCACCTGCTCTTATTTGATGGCGCCCTAAAACATAATAATCACATCACCAGGCTCGGTCCTTTAGGTAGACCAGGAGCAACGTGGCCGGTCCTAGCCGGATACACACCACATCCAGACATCGATGGGATGTCTGCAGCAAACCTTTTAACACAGCTAAAACAACTAATAAAAATACACAGACAATTAGTCCAGTATGTGATGCGGACTTCAACAATTCAGCCAGCGATTAAAATTCCACAGCTGACCCCTCACCAGGGGAACACAAATAAAATTACACCACAGAACATACAATCCTGCCTAGGTAAAGTACCGGCTAAACGGGAACAAATACCATTCTGGTTGGCACAGAAAATCACCCAAATAGAGGCGGTGTTTCCTGACACCACCCCATTAGAAAAACACAGGATTCTGACTATCTGTCTTCCAATGGGAATCGCACCACACATTGAGGACTGTGACACTTGGGGTACAGTCTTCGCTTCCATCTACACAAAAACGCACGGTGTTCCATCCATTTCGGTAATACCAGATGTGCTAAAACAAATTCAAGACGAATACGGTCCAGAACCCGCTTTAACTCTTGGTATGAAATTACTAAAAGACTTCAAGCAGGTCTCGGCTATATTATTAGCCAACATAAAAGGTGAAGCAGCAAACGTGGCGATCCGCCAGAGGTTAAAGGAGACAGATATAGCAGACCAACCAGCTGAAATTGCCAGAATCATAGAAAAATCCTATGAGGAACTAGGTAGAGATAGTTTAGGTGGAATACCAGTAAAACCACAACTGATTGAAAGTCCTGAAAAAATATTTTTTAATAATAACTCAACATCACAGAAAAAGAGCTGGGATGGAAACAAACAATCCAATCCTAAAGAAAAGAAATTCCAGTCCAGAGGAAGGTCTCCTAGGCGAAGAGAAAAATCTCCGAACCAAAGACACAGGTCACCGCAGAGTGACCCCTCTGGGAAAAGATATAACCTTAGAAATAGGGATAATATAAAAAAGCCTGATAGATATCAAGACATTGATACACGTCCCTCTCAATCTTTTCAGACTTCCTCGCAGAAATCGGAAAGAAGAGGACGATCAGAACAAAGAGAAAAGCACGCCAAGTCCAAAGACAAGGAACCTGCTCAGCTAAAAAAGAAATTACAATTTCCAAAAAAGAAGGTAGCCAGTATCAAGGTAGTTAACAATGCCGAGAATACTGAGGACACAACTGAAAAACGGAGAATGGGCTCAGACAATGCTAGACAGCGCAGCAGAAGTGAGCATAGCTCGCAAAGTCCTTATGAATCATCTGGAGACAGTGGACACGAATGAATATCTTCAAGTGGAAACTGCAGACACCAGAATGAGCAAACCTCACAAAATATACGAAATAACATTACGTATAGAGGGAGATAAGACTAGAAAAATAAGGGGACTATTTTGGGATAATCTCTCCAAGGGCTATGACATCCTTCTAGCTGAAAAAGACTGGCCACCAGAGTTTGTCAGGGAGTGCCCGCATGGCGAAGAAATAATTATGCCTGCCTTCTCAAATCACATCCCAATTCATAAAAAATATACACTTGCCAGAAAGTGGGCAGTAGCTCAAGCTCCTGCTTTATATAAAAATCACGTAGGATGGGATGAGGACTCTCCTCCTCACAAAATCCAGTTAAAATCACAACCTACTGCACAAAGGCAGTACCCAATTAAGCAAGAAGCTAAAAAACAGGTAAAAGAAATTCTAGATCAGCTAGAATACCAGGGGGTGATTGAAACTTGCACCTCACAAATGAACAACCCTTTGTTTCCGGTCTCCAAACCAGACAATTCATATCGTCTAGTTTTGGATTACCGACACCTTAACTCATGTTGCAAAACTTTTGCAGTGCAAAATTCGCATAGTGCTGCACTAATGAATAACATAGTGCGCGAAAAAAATACAAAACAACATTAGACATTTCTAATGGATTCTTTTGTCAAAACATAGCACCAGAGAGCAGATATTTGTCTGCGTTCTCAATAAATGGCACTCAAAAACAATTCTGTCGGTTAGCCCAGGGGTACAAAAACAGCCCGGGGGTATTCTCAGCGAGAGTAACAGAATTACTACAAATATATGACGACGAAGCATTATCGTATGTCGACGACATATACTTAACAGATGATGACTTGGAGACTCACTTGAAGAGAGTGAACACCATAATACTTGGGTTCGCAGCAGAGGGTTACAAATTCAACTTTAAAAAATCCAGAATTGCCCATCTGACAGTCCTGTTCTTAGGATATGAATTATCAAGTGAAGGTAAAAGCCTGGCTGACAATTTTCTAGAAAAATGTGCCGTCCTCCAAGCACCTAGAACACTATAAAACCTACAGTCAATTCTAGGCTTCCTAAATTTCGGAAGAACATATATTGCAAATTACGCAGAAAGGGTCAAACCCCTTTATGGTCTGATAAAACCAGATTTTAAAAGATCCAATTGGACTCAAATACACACAGAAATTCTGAGATCCTTACAAACAGACATGCTAGTTAAAACAAAATTAGAAACACGTGATAACACACGCAATCTTGTGATTCGAGTCATCCCACGGAGATGCGGATTCACATACCTGACCTCTAATGAGGGAGAAAAGGTACCAATTGCATTCAAATCACACTTGTACACTAAGGCTGAAATGAAATTCAGCCCAACGGAAAAAATTCTAACTGCAACACAGACAGCTATAGCAAAAGAACGAGCCCTGGCACAAGGTAAACGAATAATAATCGTGACACCGATACCAGCCTTAGAGGCTGTAACAAAAGCAAGCATTCCGAATGCTAAAGCGCTCCATCCGAGATGGATACAATGGGCTAATTCTCTTGCTGCAACAGATGTGGCGTACGAATTTGATCCTTACTTAAAAACACAAGAATTTCTCCAATATGAATTTGAATGTCCTCCGCCGACCGAAATTCTGCCTCTAGAACACTACGGCTGTATAATATATACAGACGGATCAGCACAACCCGCATTGGGGGGTAAGCAAGCTTACAGTGCTGCGTGCGCGATCGTTAAAGGTCGCTGGCATGAAGGAAAATTTAAACCATCAATCACTAAAACACAATCTTTAGGAGATTGTACAGCTCAGCGAGCTGAACTACTGGCGTTCAAGATGGCGCTTGAAAATACCGATCGAGAATTCCCCACACTCATAGTGTGCGATTCGTATTATTGCGTTCAGTCTTACAATGAATACTTGCAGATCTGGCTTCAGAATGGTTTCAAGGATGCGAAAGGTGGCACAATCAAGCATAAAATGCTCTGGGAACAAGTAGTTCTTTTACAAAAAGAACTACCAAAGACTCACGTGATACATACGCTGAGTCATCAACGTGATGGCGTTCACGTTGCAGGGAATTCATTGGCTGATGAGGCCGCGAAGGCAGCTGTGCAAACGGCTTCCGTAGCTGCCATCACCCGGTCAAAAACAAAAATAGACAGCGAAATATTACAAGCTGTCAGCGCTACAGAAAAGGATTCGATAGAAACACTCCCGAAAGGCTTTCCTGTAAAATATTCATACATAACTGATACAAACAATGTTCCTTTTGCTCGAATCCCTGGAGTGGGGGATAGGGCAATTCCAAACATGGAACATAGGTTAGGACTTATAATAGCGGCACACGAAGGGCTTGCTTCTATACATGCTGGCGTCTCAGCCACAGTATCATTATTAAAACAGAGATACTGGTGGCCACAAATGAGAAGACAAACAAGGAATTATGTTTTAGAATGTGAAATATGTCAAAAAATGAAAGTATCAACGGTGAGACGTCCAGCACAGACGCCCCTTCTAATCTCGGATAAACCATTAGCCTGTGTTTACCTAGACCACTGTGGTCCCTTACAAAGGGATGGTAACTATAAATATATCTTGGTTGCAGTGGACTCATGTACGAGATTCATATGGATGTGGCCCCAGCGAACGGCTGACGCCAGAACTGTTATAAAAGATTTGCGAGTCTTTATCGGCACATACGCAATTGGCATGCTGCATTCAGACCACGGTCCTGCTTTTAGCTCTCGGGCTTATAAGGAGGCCATGGTCAGCATGGGCGTGGCATTGCGGTACTCTTGTCCATTTCACCCTGAGGGGAACGGAATTGTTGAAAGAAAAAAACGTGACATAAAGCAATCTATAACGGCAAAGGTATTAGGTTCGGGAGCTGGGTGGGTCAAACATTTATTAAGTGTCCAACGTAGTCTAAATAACTTGCCAAGAAATTCTCTGAAGGGATTCAGTCCGTACGAATTATTATTTGGAACTAGGATGTTGATCTCTGACCTTGATAGTCAGACTTCAGTGGTGAAAGAAAAAAGCTTTGATATCAAAGACCGTTTGGCTATTTTGCAGGACTTAAACAAAACAAGAAAAGACCTGAGCAACATAAAGTTGAAACAACAGCCAACAACCACTGAAGAACCAGCACCTGTCCCAGCAAGACCTGTCTGGATTCCAAAAGTCGGGGATCTAGTCAGAGAAAAGATCGCGGTAAAGAAGGAATTTGGGCCTTCTTACAGAAAAGCAGTTCCTGTCTTGTCTGTCAACGGGACAAGATCAGTTGTACTACCGCCACTTGCTGGTAAAAAGGAGAACCGAGTTGTATCCATCGACCTGGTAAAACCACAATCATGTGGCCGATAACAAATAGTAGGCCAAGTGGACTCCCAATAAGTAGCAGAACACCAAGGTTTGCTACCAGTACAGAGGTCCTAACTAAGAGGCTCATCACATTCGAAACACCTACAAAAGAACAACAAGGACTATGCAACAATGCAATGGAACTTAGACCTCTGAAAACCCAAATAAAAACATTTAGCAGAGACACACCAATCTATAATGAAGTACCAAGTGCAAATGCAAGAAACAGTGATCCTGAACCAATTGGAACAATTGACAGAACTGCATCCGGCTACTTCATAAACTTCGATGATTCCTCCGAAGGCTTCAGTGAATCAAAGACACAGCCATCATCAAAAACCTTTAAAGATAAAGCTAAAGAACTTTTGAAACAACTGAAAGAAACATATCTGGTTTCTCCATGGCTCGAATTTTGGGTGGGTTTTGGTGCATTTATCCTCATACTTTGGCTCATCATGATACTAACTTTGGGACGCTTCATTGAGGGAAAATATGCTAAAATGGACACAGCAAGTCAGAAAATCAACTTGATCCTCAAACCACACACATCTTCACACGTCGAGAAAAGAGAACTTTCTTCAGCTAACTTCACAGCCAATCCTACGGGTGGGGTAGCATGGGACAACACTGACTACGAAATCTATGGTCCGGTTGAAATCCTGAAATATCCACACCAAATTAAGATCTCATTGAGTGACTTTGTAAAACCAAGCTCATTTGCTGATGATTGAGACTTTGAAAGCATTAATAATATGATGTCTGACTTAGTAATGTCTGCTAAATTTACCAAACATGATTATTTGCAGGGTTCTACAAATTATGATAGTATGTACTGTTATAACCATTATGGTAACCATTTTCTACATAGATCTGCACAACCTAGAAATGTTTTAAATTATAATCAATGGGAACATTGTGCAACACCTCCAAAAGGGAGCTCAAGAACCGTTTACGACAAATATTCATACTTTTCAGGTTTTAACATAAGTAATGCTGAAACATTTTATTTCAAATTGTCAAATAAGACAGGGACAAAGACCATGATAACAAACACAAAATTGATATATTCGGACTCATTCTTTGAACAAATGAATACTTTTGGTTTTGATTATTGGGACAAAAATGTTGAATTGAAAAGTGTTTGGGGCACAAAAGAATGGCAAGTACAGGGTATAGAATCTTTGTTTAGAGCCTGCATGATCCCAGAACAAATTATATTTTTAAATGACACTGTTCAACAAACTACCTGTCTTGGCCTAGCCAAAATTAAAGACTTAAATAAACCGTCTATTCCAAAACCAACAATGTACAGCAATACCTCTACAGATGAGGAGATAGACGTAAATTATGTATTAAACCCAAACAGAACACATCCTGATTGGAAACAGTGGTTGATCTGGCCCACAGATACTAATAACTGTCAAGACAGATTCCTGAACAAAACACAGGGGTTCAAAATGACCAGGCCAGACCCTAGATATCCGCAAAGACATCACCCAGGGATAATAACCACCTACAGTGTGGGCAAATTATGCCTTCAATGGCTACAAACTTCCACACTGGCAGAAATTAAGCAACACCTAACTTTACTTACTGATGGTGCTGACTTGCGTGATTTCACTATGGGACCACGCAAACAGCGTCAAAAGCGATTCATAGCAGCCTCTGTATATGCAGCATACAATGAGGCCTGGAAGGTTACTCAAATTGAAACAGCAGAGAGAATACGGGAAATTGACCGTATTAATTTGGAAAAATCACTTTCTGTAGTGGACAATGGGTTAATGACTCTGTCCTCCAGAATTTTTTCTTTGGACAGCATTGTGTCTTCAGCAATCGACATATTATCGCAAGACTTACTGTTATTACAACACGGTCAGTCCCAATTGCGTTCTATTGTACAGCTTGGCTGGACGTTACAAAATCTGCGTTCAGGCTATGTGCCTTGGCGTTTAATCAACACAACGTCACTATTCTATATCTTTAACCTTACTGATAGACAAATCAGAATGGCCCAAAAGGGAGCTGATTATACAATCCTGAGCATTGAGAAACTTGAGAGATTACCAGTGACAATGTCAGAACGACCTGTCAGTGAATGGATAATACATGGAATAATAAATATTCCAATTTCAACCTTCAGGTTTCAATACTGCCAAAAATATATACAGGCTGGCATGTACGAGAAATTGGGAAAGGGGTACATAAAAACAACATGGAACCTGCCCTATTCACATGCATGTGTCAGTAATAAAGGACAGAAAGTGTTTCTTAGTGGCAATAATTGTGCAATGTCACTAAGCGGTACACTTCTGTGTAACGGAATTAGTTTGCACGGAGCCTGTGAAGGGAACTCAAATAACCTTTCATGTCACCAGCAAGGCGCACCTGCAACAGAGATAGAACCATTCTTTCAAAGACTCTATAATGGGAGTTACATTCTAATTGTAGACCGCAGATGCTGTAGTCTTATGCCCGGGACTCCTTATCTCGTAACTACGACTGCGAAGGTCAAGTGCTGTGGACACTCATTGTTCCCCAGCTCCTTTCCAGACAGGGAGGCAAGGGCATGGCCCAACTTGAAAATTACTTCTATTCGAATAGATACTTTAAGCAGAATGAAAACAGTGCTTCTTCAGACGCCTACTAGGCTCACGTCATCAAAAGAAACGTATGATCTCCAAGTCGCAAGGACGACTGCAGAGATACATTCATTGTTATCAACTAATTCCCCCATACATTTCGCAGAAATCCTGAATGAAATCTTAAATATTTCTGATACCAGTGGGGTCTCACAAGTATTTAAGACAGTATTTTCGATGGCATTAACACCATTCAAAGCCATACTGGGTATTTTTCCAGATTTCGTCCATTCGATTTTTGGCGGACTTCCCCTCATTCTAGGACTGATTGCAGGAATCCTATTCCTAGTCCTTATTTTTCGTTATGGCAAACCATGTCACAGACAAAACACCTGCGACAAGGGAAGAAACAATCCTAGCCATTGGATACCGGGACCGGATATTAAGAATCCTGGGACTATCCCGGCTTAGAGACCTGAACATGACTTGGTTTCTATCTTTTCGACCTATGTGGCAACGATGTGTTTTACCTGTATTAAGGTGCCTGCTATGCGGAGAAGAATGCGTGTTAGACACCTGTCTGACGCTACAATCGGATGCGCCAATGGATGCAGAAACATTGTTGAGCCCAATCAAGGTTCATGCTTTGTGCTGCCCTCAACGGCTACCAATCCTGATGACGGCATTCGTGGAAGCTTCACCACTACGATTAAGGGGTAGTGAAGTTCAAGATGAAAGCAGCATCGATCAGGTACGACCTTCTGTCAGCAATTCAAATCAGAATGTCAATGGAGACAATCATGCGCATGAATGCATGGTTACACCTATTTCCGAGTTAGTGGAACTCTCCCAGGAAGCTGTTGACAACTTTTTCGAAAGCCTAAATGATATGATGTTCTCACCAGAACAGAAATAGAGACTTTTTAACAAACTCGTACACGGCGTTCCCTGAATTTGGCCTTCAACTTTAATACTAAAAGCACATGAACACTTTTCCCTCCAGTTCACGGACAGCATTTTTTCAGCAGCCCCAAAATATTTTTGCATATTTTTTGGGACACTATCTTCTGCTTAAAGTAAGAACTATTCTTGGAGAACTAAGATTTCTAAACTTAGATAGCTTATAGACTTATAGCTTATAGACATTAGCTGCCCGCTGGTATGTTCATTGTATTTTATTCTGTGATGAAGTGGTCTCGAACCTTTTTTCTGTATTAAGAGCCATTTCATGTGTAAATCTCATATACCAAATAGCATTAATGTATACAAATGCGTTATTACTTTAGCATTATTCTACAGCTTGAGTGCATACTATACATATGACTGCATTTCTTCCGTATATTTGAAAATTTCAAAATGCATTTATGTATTTTGGGGTGGTAAGGTATACACAATACTTTATAAATATATTGTACTATGTTTTACTATGCATAGATTAGTAAATATGTCCATAGTTAGCGTGGAGTGGGTGTGATGTATTCCTATAGGTTCTGAATCGATCCCCCTATTCCTGACCCTATTCTGGTTAACAAACCAACAAGTTAACTAGCAGTCGGCCCATGAGGCAGCAAACCCCCATGATGCAGATACCGTTATCTGACGAAGCCACACTACGGCACAGGAACGTGTTATCTGATTAGGTCATAACGCTTGCGATCTAATTAGACAAGCGATATTCCTCCAGCCCCTGATAAGGCATACGGAGTTCTCATAACAAATCAAACCTATGACAACCTGGGAAAAACCCTGCGGCCATTGTTTTGATTTCACCGAGAACTTCAGCAAAAGAATGTGCTAACGACCTGGTCGTATGACATCCTTATTGACGTATCTATGTCCATCCTTACGTCAATCTCGGCACCTTAAAGGTATAAATATTACCGATATTGCCCTATGCAAACACACGCGGTGGTGACGAGACGGAGCAGCCATACTTGCCGAAGCCCAGAGCAGAGCAGACCCCGCTGGCGCAGCCCTGCCTTCCTGACGCGCTGAGAACGAGACGCGCTGCTTTCTCCTGCCGAGAAATCCAGCACCGGCGTTTCCGGGTAGCCCTCGCAGGCAGCCTGGAATATCGAGAGCAGAGAAGAGAGATACCATCCCTCATTCATCCTAACTTCCAGGTACAGAACTGAATAACCCCTCACAGAGAATTCTTTAGTCAGTCACTTGGCAAAAACAAACTTAACTTAAACTGTAACTTTCTATTCCCGCCCACGTATTAGACTTAGGTCAGGTACACGGGGTAGGCTTATTTAGAAACACCAGTTGAGTACGTTTAGTCAAATGTATATGTGTATGTAATATATTTTATTCATTTTAAACCTTCATATGGCTTAGAAACCATATCAATGTTTTTACAGTATTATTTTATACTTCTGCTTCTAATGTATGCACTTTACTTAACCATAAGTATTGCAATAATATCGATCCATTTCTCTTGTACGAGAAAAGAGACTGATCAATAAATAACACCTTTTTATTGAACACGCCCGTCTCTTCCTTTTCTCTACATTCTGATGAGACTAAGAATGCACGTACTGACTGAGTAAAATAAATTGCCTTTTGTTCACACGACTCTCGAGATACACTCTTGATTAGGGGAGAGCAAAGTTGTCATGTTCTATGGTTGTCAGAAACTAAATCCCTTCTTGTCTAATCAGGGAAGTTAATTCCTTCCTGAACATTCGAGAAAGTTTCTAGTGAACTCTGAGCTAGCTGGCAAACCCAAAACTTTAAGTCTAATATCGACAGTAGTAGACCTAGTTAACGTCTGTCTAGGCCTATACTATTGAAGGTATTATTCCAATGCGCAGAGCCTATTGGGATAATAGGAACTACACTACAGAACCACGGCAAACATTTACACGGACAGCCAGTACGCCTTCGGGGTGGTTCATCATTTTGGGCTCCTGTGGAGGGAAAGGGGATTCCTGACGTCCCACGGTACGCCCATCCTTCACGGAGATTTAGTCTCCGCCCTGATTGAAGCAGTTCTTCTCCCCAAACAATTAGCAGTGATCAAATGCCAGGCACACAAGAAGGTGACAGATTTAGTTGGACAGGGAAACGCACTAGCCGACATCACTGCCCGAACCACAGCTGAGAATAGGACAACGACACGCATGTATGTGACCAGGTCACAAGCAGAAAAATGGACCGACGCTAGGGAAACAATTAGGGACATCCAGTCGGCTAGCACACCTCTCGAACTGACTGAATGGGCACGGGTGGGTCTAAGGGATGATGAAGGCTGCTGGCGGACAAAAGACACGAACAAATGGTTGCTGCCTGATGCATATTTGATCCCCATACTGACAATGGCACACTCCCCTGCACACATAGGCTCTGCCCCCATGATTGAACTCATTTCCAAAGTCTGGCACAACAACAAGATCCCCGACTCGGCCAAACGCCTAGTCCAGCAGTGCCTTATCTGCCTACAACACAACCCCGGGAAAGGAACTGTGGTACCCCGGGGAGGGTTTGGGATCCCCGACCACCCCTTTGAGGTCCTCCAGATGGATTACATCCAATTAGAGAGGTGCCAAGGCTTGAAGTACGTATTAGTCATTGTATGTGCCTTCAGCAAATGGGTGGAAGCCTATCCGACCCGTGATAACACTGCCATGACTACTGCCAAAGTACTACTGAAAGAGTTTTTCCCTCGCTACGGCCTTTGTCGAATTTTATGGAGCGACAATGGCCCCCACTTCATAGCTGAAGTTATCCAACTAATCCTGAAGGGGTTGGGGGTAAAACAGAGGTTCCATGCAGTCTTCCACCCCCAATCCGCTGGCCTAGTTGAACGACACAACGCTACACTAAAACTGAAACTGTCAAAAATAGTGGCCACCACAGGACTTAAGTGGCCAGATGCCCTTCCACTGGCATTACTATCGATGCGCTCCACTCCCACTAAGCACCACTTGACCCCCTACGAAGTTGTGTTTGGGCGGCCTATGAACCTCTGGACTGCCCCCAAACCGACCTCCATTCACGACGTCCCCGACGTCCTGCTGTCAGATTATTTATACAAATTAACTAAAACGTTGTCTGTCATTCATCAACAGGTGCAGCAGGCCATCCCCGATGCTTCCAGGGGTCCCGGTCACGATATCCAACCGGGGGACTACGTCCTAATCCGGAACTTTCAACGAGCGAAGAGTCTGGAACCCCGGTGGACGGGCCCCTGGCAAGTACTGATCACCACTCGGACGGCTCTTCGAGTGGAGGGGAAGAAGAACTGGCTGCACGCACACCACTGCAAGAAGGTTTCCTCGACCCTGGCCACGACAGACAATGTCAGCACCCAAGAAGAGCTCCTGAACAAAGACCGACCATCACTGAACTGCTATCCTGATACCGAGGCACTTGAACTTGCAAAACACTCTGATCCCACTGTGCCTTCCCGAGAAGGGTATTTCCTGCGCCGAAAGGAGGGATCTTCGGCTAAGTAGGCCACTGACTAAGTTAAAAATCTCAGAACGGTGACCCAAAGCAACCAAGGGTTACCCGGAGAGAAGCTAAACAAAGTCTGTGGTTCTGCCCACTACAGAGCACCTTGAAGATGAAGATGATGGAAGCGCCAGATAAGAAGATGATGGAAGCGCCAGATAGGAAGACGTCGGAAGCAACAGGAAATACCCGCTACAGAAACCCAAAGACTGATAATTTGCACAAATCAAAGACAATCGCTTTCTTCATTGTCTTCCTCTTTTGCCTCCTCCTCATGACTTCCTTCTGGATCCTGGAGGAAAGCACACCCGCTCACCAGATGTTGCCAACCACTGTCCAGCCAACCACCATGAAAGAGCTCCACCTGATCACCCTTTCACCTCAGCTCCGAGAAAGGCGTAAGGAGTTCTGGAACAATTCCTTCGTACAACTGTTGCACCAGCACAACCTTGCTGCAAATGCCACGAACTGCTGGATCTGTGGGTTGCTCCCACATGCTACCGGACACTCCATCCCCTTCATCCCTTCGACTTTCTCAGTTCACGGCTCCTGCCTCGCCTGGTTGATCCTCATGCAGGAAAGCCACAAGGACAATGCCGCTTCTGGTCAAACAGTGTCACACTTCTACTATGGGTTCTGGCTGAACAAAACAGGAAAGACGTCTGCTCCCTTTTGTCCTGCAATTTCAGGTTCAACCTTCCTTACGAACATCCCTGCCAAAGAAAGGGTCGAAATGCAAGTGCTCCACAATCCAGCCAGACCCACCTTCTCCCACCTGCGGAAACAAACGGCTGCCACCCTGACCGTGGCCCTGTCTGTCATCAATGTCACAGGACTCGTATGCCTCGAAGGACAAGGAACGCAGCTGGTGGGTCACAGTTCTTGTCGCATCACCAAAACATTGGTCTCAGCTGACCCCCCCTCCTTTGTTGCTTCTCCGAATATGTACTTTGTTTGTGGCACCAAAGCTTACACTTGGCTCCCAAAAGGCTGGAGGGGTACGTGCTACATCGCCTTCATTCTTCCTCCCACGTATGTGGCTTCAGCCTACCACCACCGGCAAAGGCGCGCAGGAGATGTTGAACAAGCCGACTCCACCGGCGCACAGTTCCTGGATGCAGCAAAGGGACTTGTTCCTCTGTGGGGACCAATGGCAAATAGCCGCGCTATCCGACACCTGACTCAGGCAGTAGAAACAACCATTAACATCACCGCTGGCATCCTTGCTAACAACACGGCTGAGCTTCAGGCAGTCCGCCTGGTGGCTCTTCAGAACCGCCTTGTTCTAGATGTGGTTCTGGCCGACCGTGGAGGTGCATGCCGCATCATCGGCTCCAGCTGTTGCACCTACGTGCCAGATAACTCACCTTCAGTCTACAAAGCAATCGAACACCTCCACAGACTGTCCTCGGAGGTTCACCAGGAGCAGGAAGGATGGTCGCTTGGAGGCTGGTTCTGGGACACTTTGAAGAACTGGGGATGGAGATTGTTCACATTTTTATTGATACCAATCATGATACTGTGTGGGTGTTGTTTAGGTATTCAATGTTTACCACCTTTATGTGCACTCATTTCCAACTGTATGTGCCCAAAGACTTTGAACTTTAAAACTGAGCACATGAGTCCCCTATACGAGATAGAGGTGCGTGGTCTCATGGGGATTGATCCGAACTGACAAGCTGGCGAGACATGTTAAAGGGAGCACTGTGGAATTTTAGTTCGTGTACTGAACATCATCTACGCCATCTTGCAGACTCACGTATGAGCATACACGACAGCCATTTTAGGTACCATGGTCTCCCTGTTCACGATCGCCCGTCAGCACACTTCCCTGAACCTTGCAAGCCTTCCCCGCGCACCCTGGCTGCCCCCGCACTCACATGCACAAGTCATGAACCCTCCCCTCCCATGACTCTGTCTCAGGGAATCACACCCCGCGCCTGACCAACACCTCCTTTCCGTCCATGAATACCCCTCCCTTGATGACCCCTTCCTCTGAGCCCGACTGCCTGTACGAACCGCTGGTCATCCTTTAGCCCGAGGATACAGTTTATTGCCCACTACTGTATGCACTCGCTTTTCCTGAAAGGAGCCACTATTGATCACGACCTCCCCACCCCCTGAGATTCGATCAGGCGCACACATTCCAAAGGAATCGGCAGAACACTCAGCTGCGTGATAGCCCCCTCCCAATCATATGAGGGGAAAGGGCCTCTACTGTTGTCATGTGTTGGAAGGGGCCGGAACTGGGGGGTGCCGGGGATGTCGTTCTCATACTTCACAATGTCCTTGTTGTAATAAAGAACGTTCACATGTCTTAAACCAGTGTATAAAAGACCAGGTCTCAAAGAGGCTGAGAGAGCACCTCGAGACGATACCTTGTTGTCCGATCTGATGTGTTCTACTCCGTCGGAATAAAACTTGTTTCCTGTCTTCCTGTCTCCAGCGCCTGCCTCTTTATTGGATAACTTCGTATGGTATTAGAGGCGTTTTACGCCGGGCAAATTTAACTTAGGAAACATCAACTGAAATCGCCTGACCATTTTGAATTGATCTTTATCAATCTCGTCATGAGCGACGGCGCTCCGGTGCTCATGACGAGCTGAGCTCGTCATGACCGCGCCCGTTCCGTGGACGCTCGCACGCTGGGCTGATTCCCCTGCTGTGCTGAACGTTCCATTGGAACAGGCGCGGTCATGACGAGCTCAGCTCGTCATGAGCACGGAGCGCCGTGGCTCATGACGAGCTGACCTCGTCATGAGCATGGGGGCGCTGTACGCACCCCCCCGCCCCCCAGCACAGCGGGGAAATACCGCTAGCGGCGAAGGGGTTAAAACACCTTTGTTTAAGGCATTGAAATACATCAGGTAGGGTGCTTTTAAAAAGAATCCTAGTGCTATGATGCAAGATGGTTGCAAACTGAAGCCTTCAGCCTCATCTGTGGCAGTGAGCGAAAGGGTTCAGGATATCTGGGCTGTTCATTTGTGAATGTAGCAGCTACCCTCCCTGCTGACATCACACTTGTACCCATGCCTGAAAGTAGCCTATGTCCTGGGTTTAATCAGGACTATGTATTGGCCCAGGCACCCAAAAGCAAGCGGCCCACCTTTGCAGATCGCAACCTTTCATGAAACATTGCTGCTCATGGAGTGTAAATACTAATATATACTAATGAACCATGATTAACATTGTGTCTTGTTGAACATGAGATTTAAAACTGCATCGTAAAAGCATGCAGGAGTGTCACAAAACGTGAAAGATTTTAAAACTGCACCTTAAAAGCATGCAGAAGAGTTGCAAACTGGTGAAACTGAGAACGTTGTGATGGAGAAAGAAACCTACTAATGTACTACGATATGTATGTGAAAAGAAATAATGCAAATCATAATTTAGCAGAATAATTAAGTAAAATGATTCCTGCTTATAGTTTCCTTGACACGAGAATCTAAAAAGAAAGAGCTTGGTTATATTTTAATGAAATTGTAATCAGACCATGTTTATAAGTTTAATGAAATGATACTTTCTATATTGTTTCTTATGTATTCTCTTTTTCCTAAATGCTTTCAATAACAGTGTGTTCATTCATTAGAAAAATGAATAATTTTGTAGTTTTCCATGTAGGCCTCAAACTGTGTTAATGCTTTTCCATTGCAGGTCTAAGAGAAACATATTGGGCCCGATTCACAGAACTAACTTAAGACAAAATCCTAAACTTACTAACATTTTTTGTATTCCCAGAAGGCACTTACTCATTTCGGTATTCACAGAAGTTAGGACTCCTAAATTTAGGACTCCTAAATGCCTTTTGCGAATACGGAAAGTCTTAAAGTTAGGATTTTTCTCAGTTTAGGAGTAGTAAAGTTAGGACTCCTAACTTTAGAACTCCCAAACTGAGAAAAATCCTAACTTTAAGACTGTCGGTATTCACAGAAGGCATTTAGGAGTCCTAAAGTTAGGACTCCTAACTTCTGTGAATACCGAAATGAGTAAGTGCCGTCTGTGCCGTCAGCTATGTAATATTATCGTTGAAGTTTCCTTCTTACAATTAGAATATGTTCTCTCTATGAACAATTGTGTCAACCTTGTTTCAAGCTAACTTGGAAGCGAGCGTGTGGACATGACAAGTTGCAAGTGTGCTTCCTATTTCCGAGGTGATTAGATATTACACATTCTTAGAAAACTATCAACAGAGAACAAAAGCATTACGTTAGAGTTCTGGATGATTTGGGACTGAAGAATGATCATACCACAATCACACCATGGATCCCAACCAATAGAATTGGGTAAAATTGTGAAGAAGCTACATGTGGGGGCTGGAATTGTGAACATTTCGAGGTATAATTACCCCGTAGGAAAAGAACATGTGCGGTGGGTATTTTCCTTGCAAATCTTGGACATAACATGCTATCGGTCCAAACTCTGACTTTCCCTGAAACTGAACTCTCCTGATTATCCTTGCATTTCATCGGCTGGTGAAGTTGAGCAGGCTATACCTTTCGGCTGAAGGGTTGACAATTCAGACTATTGCATGCTGTGCTCTAGCACATTGAACTTAGGTTCGTATGTATCTAAAAATTGCATTCTGAAATTGCAATGTGTATTTTCTTTCTTTCTCTTTCTCTCTTCCCTCATGCCAGTTATTGATTTATGATGTATTTTACTTTGCACTGCGATTTTACCTGTATTCATTGATTATCCAAAGTATTAATGATTCTAATGTGTTTTTTGTGCATTGACCATTCATCTTGGAGTTTAGATAAAAGGGCCTTGATGACTAGTCTGAGTTTTTTGTCTTTTCTTATTGATGAAATTATTGACATTGTATGGTTATTGATTATTGTTGTAAGACAGGATTTCTTCATTACAGGTCCTCATGAAGGAATGAATTCCGTCTCGTATTATTTGAGTCCCTATTATCTCTTTCAAAGATCTGTCGGAGGTCCTCATGTTTGTAAGTGGTTATAGAGTTTCTATGGGCCCAAACTCTAGATTATAGTAAATAGTTGTTTGATGATATTATGGATAATTTGTGAAAAATGCTCACAAAAATGTACAACGCTTCCGCTGGATCAGACACTTTGGGCCCTGTTACTAGTTCCCCATTATCTCTGCGAGGAGATGTCATTGCCGGAATGTACGTCACCGGTTGGTATCTTCCCGTGAAATGACAGGGATTACAAGTTGTTTCCTCCAGAATGGCAATAACGTGCAGAATCTGAAATAGTGGATCCAATTCTGCATATTTTCCCCCTTCTAGGTGAAGGGAGGGGTCCAAATCTGCAAACATTTACCACCTGCTTGGAACTTTTTCTATTGTCCGTGGGTGGACAAAAGGGGCCCGAGGAGCAGCGAGAAGAAAGCTATTCTTTTTCTTCAGCTGCAGAGACCTTCTTCTGTTCCCACAATATGTGAGTTCAGGGCCCTGCACGGCAGCTGCCTGCAGCCCCGCAACTCTGCTGATGGGCAGGGCCAGACTGGGACCCCAAAGCAGCCCTAGCAATTTTGTCAGACCAGCCCCCCAGGGGGCAAGGGTGAAGCACTACTGCTTCTGTTACTTGGGGGCCGATATTGCTGCAACGCTACAAAACCACAAAACCGGCCCCCATCAATAAAACTGGCCCCAACCTCTGCAAAACTGCACCCCATCCTTCCAGCCTCCCGGGAAAATGCCTGATGCCTGCTACAGCCTGTCCGGCCCTGCTGATGGGTTCTGGGTGTGGGTTCTCCAGGCCCGTTATTATCGAGTCTGGAGCTTGAGGACCCGATAACTCCAGGCCGGGGGACATCGGAAAACTTGCAGTTCCCTAGAGCGGTGTCTCCTCAGGGCTACAACTCCTGGCAGCTTCTAATGGGTCCCAGAGACCCATTATATTTCGATGTCACTTCCTCACTGATGTCCCCTCTGGAGCTTGATACCTCATGGCTCAGCACTCATAATCCGAAGGTTAATTGGCAAGAGTCATGAGAGCGTATTTTATGATAACAGTTGTGAATTCGTTTTTATACCTGCTTAAAGCACTAATAGAGTCTTAGCGTCACTGCACGTATTATTACACGTATTTTCAATCTTGTTACCTCTTGTTGTTCATTGCACATTTAGCCTAGCGGTTCAAGTAAGCATGCTCCTGTTTTGAAGTTGTGACAATGAAGCGAAGAGTACAGATTTGGACAAGTCTGCCTTTTACCACAGATTGTTGTATCTTTCTTCAAGGTGCCTTCTAACATTCTTCCCATGAGAGGAGCCCAGCACCTGCTCCCTAGTGTTTATCCGAAGTTACTGTTTCATCACGTGTCATCATGTCCTCCTCCTATTGCACTGAGAAAAACTGTACAACGGTAGTGACTATATGTATGTAGTTTAGTATTACATGCAGCAACTAGTCAAACCGGGCAGAGCGCTGGTCACTTGAAATGGCAAATTGCACTTAGAATACTTATGAAGCTTGCTGGCTGCTTGTGCATTACATGTTAGATTTCTGTGAGCTATACCCAGTGTTTGTTATGTGTGCATTGAATATTAGACTTCTATGAGCTATCCCCTGTGTCTTCTATTTGTGCATTAAATGTGTTAGACTTCTATGAGCTATCTCCAGTGTCTTCTATTTGTGCATTAAATGAGTTAGACTACTAAGAGCTATCCCCAGTGTCTGCTGTTTGTGCATTGAATGTTAGACTTCTATGAGCTATCGCAGTATCTGCTATTTTTGCATTGAATGTTCGACTTCTATGAGCTATCCCCAGTGTCTGCTTCCTCTGATTATGATTTATGATTAAAGTCTCTCAATATTTTTAGGTAAACTGTTGGTTGGGGAATAGTAGCAACACAAAAAGATGATGAACGGAATGCTGAACAGATCAAACATTCACCCCCAATCACAGATCTGGGTTAAATCTATCGTTTTTTTGCTTTGCTCACGTTGCCACTCCAGTTTGGACCCTGCCATATGCAAATCAGTCTTGACCCTGCTCCCCATGTAAACAGTCTGGCACAAACTGCCAAGCCAGGTCCTCCCTGGACCAGAAACAAGCATTCTGGGACCGGTTTTGGGACATCACCCCATATCAGCCAGGCTAGCTTGAATCCAGTGGCACAGTGAGCATGGGACCCACGTCTGGACATACCCTTCCCACTTGGGTCCAAGCTGGAATGGTGTGGTGAGCAATCGATGGAATTAGGCCCAGATCTCTGTAGTGGGGGTGACTGTTTGACATTGTTCAGCATTCCATCAATCATTTGTTCTTTTTGCATTTGTCGCCCTAAGTGGTTTGCCCAGACGTGGGTCCCGTGCTCACCATGCCACCTGAGTCAAGTTATCCTGGGTGATGCCCAAAACGGGTCCCATGATGCTCGTTTCTGGCCCAGGGAGAAGCTGGCCTGGCTGTTCGGGCTGGACTGTTCCCATGGAGAACAAGGTCAAACTGGAATGGCAAGGTGAGCAAAACAACTGTGGATTTGGGCCCAGATCTCTGTACTAAGGATGATTGTTTAATATTGTTCAGCATTCCGTCCATCAATTGTTCTTTCTGCAGTTGAGGAATATTAAGTAGATACAAAAACTGCAATCATGTTTGCACTGCCAAATAATCAAGGAGAATCTCTTGAACAGGCGGCCAACAAGCCATATTTTCCAAGAGTCCATATGCATGAGAAGCCTGGGTCCACCCGGAGTGGTGAGACGGGGTTACCGGATGGCTGATGAAAACTGCATTAGGATTGAGCCAGAAGCCCACTGGGAAATGTAGGTGCAGTGAACGCAAGGTACATGGTTTTATTTATTTATTTTATTTTCCCTATCCCGTCGTCTGTCGACTGTACCCCGTTCCGGCCCTGCCCCGCCCCATCCTACCGCCCCAACCAGTACCAGCTGCGCCTGGGCTATTTACGTGCAAAAGTCAAACTTGCGCACTCACAGATTTGGGCAAAAGGCGGGTGGTGATTCAAAGGCCATCATCAACACTCGCGTCTCTTTCTGTCATGATTGGGCTCCCTTCCACTCAAGAGCCGTGCTTTTCCTGTGAGTGAGGCAGCACCCCACTGAAGTGACTGCCTCCTACAGGTCATGGCGGGGATGATCTGAAGTAATTGTCTGCTCCAAGTCATACAGGATGGAGATGTGGTGCAGTAGGTATGTAGTGTGTTGTAGAACCAGAAGATTGTTCTAGCCATTATGGCTGCCCCTAGCATAAGCGTGTGATCCTGAGCAAGTCACATCTAGGCGCCCTTCCAAGCCAAAACTGGGAGTGCCCAGGAAGAGGTAGAATTCCACTATTAGTAGTTAACTGAGCATTTAATGTATTGTGAAATATTATGAAATATTGGAAGGAGGCTTGAATCCGGAAGAGCAGGGGATTTCGCACAGAAGTTCCAAAGTGTACTCATTCAGTGAACCCGGGGTCAGTGGCAGAGGTTTGTTGGTGAGCACACCCAGGCACTGTGCTTGATTCATGTACACGTTAGGATGCTGCTTCAGGGTCCTGCTTGATTCATGTACACGTCCCTTTAGGGCCCTGGATGATTCATGTGCACAACTGTGTTAATGTCTCCTGCCTCACCGAGTGTTGAGTCACCGTGTGGGAGCTGTATTATCTGAAAGGCAAAGCAAGACAGTTGTTGAACCTTTCAGAGTCCGTGGGAGCTCAGGATCAGCAGACCGGTCAGCTTAGTAGTGGTGCCTGCAGATGTAGGGCAGTGACTCCTTCACTTCAAGGGAGATTCCTTCAGGTGTCTTTGATGCACACAGGCCTTCGGAGGTTCCTGTATCGTGCACATGCACAGATGATGCAGCAGACTGGAAGGGGGATGAAGTCGAGCCCAAATGAAGTCCAGAAAAGTCCAGAGTACCCAGATGGTAGAAGTTGAAGTGGTGTCTGAATTTATTCGTGTCCCATGACGAATCTAGGGACCCACCCTCAGGTAAGTTCTTAAGTACCCTAGGACCATTCAGGGGTCCCTCCCAGGGGAGGGCATGGACAGTGGGGAGGTTACTCCCATGTCCTTTGTCCAGTTTCGTGCCAGAGCGGGAGCCAACGGCTCCCAGGGCTGGTTTGAACTGGACTATGCAAGGGGACACTAAGTGTGCCCCTCATGCAGACTGAGTGGCGCTGGCAAGCGCAACCACCTAGCCCCAATACACTAAATCCTGTCTTGGAGGTGGTCACACCGCCCTGTGACAAAATACCTATTATTCTGCCTTCCCCTGCTTGAGCATGGCTCAGCTACAAAAGTAACAGTTGGTTCTGTCGGGTGAATATTATTTCTTAAACAATTGAACCAATCATGGGTTTATTCATAGGAAAAACAATTAGTCATAAGCAACACACACAAAGACCATATGGGGTATTTAAGAGTTTTATAAATTGCATCATTTATAAATACCCAAATTACATTTGCATGGCTGTCAAGGCACACAGTGAAATATAATATGTGACAAGGTGACATGTTGTGCTCAGTGATACAGTGATAGTGCGTAGTATATGCAGAGTGACTGGAGGGATTTCAAGGATTTGAAAGGCCAGGAAAATAAATATTTAAGTAATTCTGCAGACTGAATAAATAAGTCTCATCGCAGAGTCTTGCAACTGGTCCAAGGGAGATTTTTCGACGTTTCAACCCAGGGTCTGCACTACTATCTAGTCAGTGAGGGTCTTCATCAGGACAGGGACAGGGAAGTGACAGCCTAAGAATGCCTAGTTGGGCTTTCAGGGCGTGATAACATTTAAAACTCCTTGTTTGGCAGATGCCCTTGTGGGAGCATGAGTCTCCTCCATAGTATTTGGCCTCCTTTGTGAGGATTTCCAATCATGTGCAGTCAGTGAGATCACACTTTGTGGTTTCGTGCGCTCAAGCACGACTCTTCTTTAAGTTGTTAGTAGAGGCTCCGATTATTCGAACACAAGCTCAGGCATTAGTCCTGTCTTGCCGGTTAGTTTCAACCTCAGCAGCAGGAGGACAGAATCGTGTCTTTGGTCGGCAGCAGCCATGTTGATCTGTCCGGGTCTAGAAGACCGGTACCGGGAGCATGGAGAGTTTAACAGAGGGCTCTTCCAGTGCCTGGAATCATACCCCCACACAATTTACGGTATGGGTGTGGGGGTATGATTCCAACATGTTTGATACCAAACATGATAGGATTAATTGCAGCCATTTTCAAGATAGTCATTGCATTATTACGCGGGTCCCCTCTATATGGTACATGGCTGCTTGACTTACAACCCGGGAGAATGGATTCCGTAGACTGTAGGGGTGTCCTGCTCATGCAAGTGCACCCTCACACTTAGAACCAAGCATCCTGCCTTCAGGATTGCAAAGGCCTGCTACAGGGGTGACTTGTAAGTTTTAAGTGCAGTGACCCTAGATGTAGGAAACCTATATATTTCGTAAGTGGTGCTAGCACCAGCTTACACAGGCTGTGAGGGCAGGCCTGTAGTTACAGTTTGACTGGTCTCCCATGGGTGGCATAATACATGCTTCAGCCCATGGGGGACCTCTGGAGTACCTATGCCTTGGTACCTTAGTACCATATACTAGGGACTGATAAGGGTACCCCAGTATCCAATTTGCAGAGAGACTGGGGTCCTGATTAGCAGGATCCCAGTCCGACTAGTCAAAAATCAGCTTAGCACCAGGCAAAAAGTGGGGGTAACCATGCAAAAGGTTCCTACCTTCCTATAGCGGCCAACCACACGAAAGAACTCTGCAAAATAGTCAAGGAATTCCCCAATCCGTCAGCCACAAAGAACACCGTTCACCCTTGCTTAGAACTCTGCGACACCCTCTTGTTCTACTTCCACAGCAAGCTTGCCACCATCTACAACAACTTTGACTCCCAAATCACTGATCTCAAACTTGACAACCTCGACCAACCAGCTTACACCAGCAACATGATCATCACTTGGACTCCGCACACCACTCAGACCACCACGGCCATCATGTCATCCACTCCAGGCCACCCACCGACCCCTCCCCCCACAGTCTCTTCAACCTCGGATCCAACCCAATCAGCATGGAAGTCACCGGCATCATCAACACCTCGATCACCACAGCAGCCTTACCGAACAGATGGAAACACACAAAGGTCAGACCCCTCTTAAACAAACCCTCCGCTGACTTCAGCTAACTCAAAAACTATCGAACAATCTCTTGGCTCCCTTACCCTGCCAAAATACTCGAGAAGGCCATCAACCAACAGCTCACTGAATACGTTGAACCCAACCACCTACTTGACACCTCCCAATTAGGATTCCGTGACAACCACAGCACTGAGACCCCCTTGATCGCTGCTACAGATGACGTCAGAACCCTCCTCGACCACGGAGAGATGGTGGACCTGATCCTCCTCGACCTATCTGCTGCATTCAACACTGTATCCCACCACACCCTCATCAACAGACTCTAGAACATCACCATTCAGAAAATTCCCTCAAGTGGATCGCCTCCTTCCTTACAGGACGCACACAGCACCCGGCTGCCTCCCTTCTCATCCAAACCTTACGACATCATATGCCGTGTACTCCAAGGGTCATACCTCAGCTCCATCCTGTTAATGCCTACATGATCCCACCTCGCATATCATCAGATCCCACTTCCTCAACATAATTACTTATATAGACGACACTCGACTTATCCTCTCACTCACCAAAGACCCTCCACCACCATACCTAACTTCTGTGGTGCCATGACTAACATAGCCAACTGGATGAGACACAACTACCTTAAACTCAACTCAGACAAGACAGACGTACTGAACTTTGGGAATAACATTCCACCACCAGAACTCAGACCATCTCCCACTCCAACAGACCATGCTCGTAACCTAGGCATCATTCTCTACAGCGAACTGACCATGAAACGACAAGTCACCACAGTCATCTCCTTCTGCTTTCACACCCTCCGCACGATCTGCAGAATCTTCAGATGGATCTCAGTAAACACCAGAAAGACCTTCACTCAGGCCCTTGGTACCAGCCGCCTCGACTACAGCAGCACTCTCTACACTGGCATCTCCCCCCAGCTCCTTAGAAGACTCCAGACCATACAGAATGCTGCAGCCAGACTCATCTTGGACATCCCCAAATTGACCCACATCACTCCCCACTTCAGAAACCTACACTGGCTCCCTATCCAGAAGACATGCCAGTTCAAGATCCTCATGCACGCCTACAAAAAACTACGGGCCTCAATTAGGAGAAGTGACGCATCGCTGCGTGAAAGCAGCGATGCGTCACTTCTCAGTGCGCCCTCCTAGCGACATGATTGATGCGTCATATACGTCAGTATTTCTCACGTATCTGTGTGGCGCAAAAGTGACGCAACTCCAGCAATGTGTCCTTTCACATGGGGCAAGCCCCTTGTGAAAGGGCCTGCGTCAGTCTTAAGCCTGCTGTGAGGCAGGCCTAAGATATTGACGCATTTGCGTCCTAGAAGTGGCGCAGTGAAATCTTATAGATTTCACTGCGTCACTTCTATGACCTTTTCTTGGGTCAGAACGCCCCCCCCCCGCATACATTAAACCTTGCGCAGGTATAATGTGGCGCAGGGGTTTACAAAGTGACGCATCTACCTAGATGCGTCACTTTGTAAATATGGTGAAACAAGGCACATTTTTTACGTCGCTGGTGCGTCACAAAAAGTGACCCACCGGCGGCAATAAGGCCGAACATGATTAAGAACCAGCCTACATCAACCACCATCTTAACTATCATCTACCTGCAAGACACCTGCGCTCTTCCACACAAGCCGGTGCAAACTCCCCCACCTGAATCCATCGCAGCTGCAGTGGAGGCCACTCCTTCTCCTACATCACCACCAAGACATGGAACAAGCTCCAAGTCACAAAAACAAAAAAGGGGCCCTGAATCTAAAAAATGAATTCAAGAAGGGGGAACAACCCGCCAGGGCGAGAAAACTAAGGAGCAACATGAAAGGGGTGTTCCCTAAATATCTAGAGAGCAAAACATCTAATCATACATTCAGCTCAACCCACAGCAACACCAACAGGAAGGATGTTTATTCAGAAAATACTTTTTTATTATTCATTTTTTTCATTATAGATTTCATGGAGCATTGATTTCATTTAGTCAGTAAAAAAATATATCATTAGAGTTTTTTTGTACAGACAAACAGTGTAAAAGCTAGGACACGCAAAACATAATTTCGAAAAAAGGGGGGGCACAAAATCCATTCACTCAAACACTCAGACACACCTTTTGTACAGTCAGATTCATACACAAACAATCACATACATATCATACACAGAAAAGCACCGACGCGCGTTTCGGACAAGTGCCATAAAAAAGGCTTCCTTCATCAGGGCGCACTTGGAATAAATACTGGACAGACGCAAATGCAATGAATGACGTCTGACACAATGTGCAGGAAGGCGGTCCTAGAAGCAGCATGGACTGAAGGTCGGTGTTCTGTGGGCAGAGAAAAGCGAAAATAAGAGAAAAGTCCACAGTAAAGTTAATATGAGAACAAGGGGGAGGGGGGCCTGGCAAGGAGTCAGCAACACACCAAAATTCAAACGGGCAACTCAACACTTCTCACAACAAGCAAGTATATCCTTATACCCCAATACGTGCACCATAATTAGAGGCCATAGAAAAAATGTGCAAAGAACTCTAGCACACCAAAATGTACCATAAAACCAATTGATATAGTAAAAAATAACAGGATGCCTAAAGAAAAATAGAAAGTACATAAGACCACCAAGAAATTGCAGGTGCAGACAAAAAGTGGGTAACAAGTAAATGCAACAAATGGACTCTACCTAAGGACCTTAGCAGTATGATAAGTTGTGGAAAAGTAAATTTTGCCATGTTCTGTGTCCCTACGCTTCATCCATCATATGTTATGTGTGCATGACCAATATGCATATGTTGTTCCCCATGTCTGATTAATGACGCAATTCCAGTTGTGTCCACCTCTAGTATGTTAGTTTCCAGTCCTCGTGAATACTACGAATATCAGGCCTATGTAAAGTTATGTTGCCACGTTTCCCAGTGTGCACGTTATTCCATTATAAAGTCCCCGTTTCTAGGCCTCAACAGGGCCCGGACATCAGATTCAGCTCCTGTCTCCTGAAAGCCTCGCTGAGGAGCGATACAGCCCCCACCTGTATCCTCGACCCTTCACTTACTTCCTGCCTCGCAGTGCCCGGTGCAGCTTGGCTCTGCCTCTGAGTCTGCCAAGAGTATGTTATGATTCCAGCTATCAGTTCAGTCCTCCTCCTCTGCATTCCTAAGCTACTGAACTGCATCAATAGTTTCCGTCATTGTCTAGCCTTTTCGGCTCCACGTTAGAGAAATACTGTATTTAATGGTCATTTAATATTCTTCATCACGCACCACATGTAGAATAATGCATGGTCCAGTCTTAGAATCAAGTTAGCTTTTCCCCTCATGACTTCTAGTTTATATCAACATGTTCCCTAAACACCAGATACCAGATAAGGTTTAGGTACATGTCGCTCCGACCCTCCAGACTTTAGTCTCTGCTCCTAGCACAGAGTTCGTAGCCCCCAGCTTCTCCTAGTAACACGTCATTGCCAGTTTACGCGCACCATTAGGTTAGAGGTCCCGGCTCCTTAGGTAGCCCCCTCCAAAGTTTCCGCCCATTCATGACATATTCTGTTACGTTTGCATCACATGTCTATGTATACTCCCAGTTACACCTCTTTTTACTGTTATCTTTCGCGACTGCTACGCGTCACGCCTTCTGCTCCACCCACTGCTACGCCTACTGCAATGTAATGCTATGTGTTTGCGCTATGTATATAAGTCAATGTATTGTTATTAAAAGTTAGCGCGCTCATTCCAGATCAAGCCCCGGCAGCTGCTGGGCCCCAGTTGTCCTGCTGGGCCCTGTCACCTCTGTTCCTATGCAGGTTGTCCTGATCCTGTCCTTATGCTGTAATAAACCTGCAGAAACTCCTACTACCTCGAATCTTGACTCTTATTTTATTGAGCTATCTGTTATTCATTCATTCATCCAAAAATAGATCCGGTATTATTTATTTATATACCACATAATGGCGCCCGAATAGGGACTTGCCCTTTCCCCACGCGTCGGTGAAGCCACGCCGACCCCCTGACCCTCTGCAGCCGTGACGGAACCATACCGGCCACGTGCAGATATTTCTGCTTCAAGTATCCCTCAGGCCCACGGAGGAGACGGAGGAGGCGGTCCAGCATCCAAACGAGACGGTGGAGGAACGCGGCGAGTCCCGACCAGAGCCCAAGCCGAGAGTCCAAGGTCCGAGGTATCCGGAGGCCCACCCGTAACTGAAGTCCGAAGTCCGAAGTTCGTCGTCGTAGCAGTCCAGTCCCGTTCGAGGCCTTCCGTTCCGTGCTGCCCGGTGAGTACCATTGCTGGGGTAGTATCTAGACAGGACCAATCTAAATTGACTCCTGGTCCGTGGGTTGGTGGTGCCCAGACTCACAAACGAAGTGTTCACCTAGGTGGATACGGGTCTTGATGCGTCCCTTTATGGGACCGGTATGTTCCGTACTGTTACAGCAGTGCATCCAGTAACTCTAGTCTGTTCCGTTCTCGAGAAAATTCTTGTATTTCTGTTCTCAGTATTCCAGGTAATATTCTGTTCAAACTGTTATTTATAATGTTCTTCATGTATTGTAATGTTGTGGTATGAGTGTGACGTGATTTCGTGTTTTCATTGTATATTGTATCGTGTCCAGATTACAGTTCAGTCATGCCGCTCTTTTCCAAGTTACGTCAGTTAAAAACTAGAAAGGGTTTATTAGAAGAAGCAGTTCCTGTTCCGCCTAGGGACAGTCCAGGTCACTTTATGTATCAGAAACATGGCATAAGCGCCATATTATATCTAGATTTATGGGTAGAGTATACCAAACAGTTAGAAGAAAAGTATAGATGGCCCGTATCGGGTACATGGGATCCCGAATGTATCATGCGAGTAGAAGAAGCATTATGGAAAAAGAAAGCCAGACAGTCACAGAAAGATGCCATCGAGTTATGGCGTAAAGAAGCGCATAGAAGAACCGAAAAGGAAGTCAGAAAGTCGGAGTTAAGTAGAGAATCCCAGGAACGAGCCCAAGAAAGAGAATTAATCGAGATAGGTGAACAAGTCAAAGCCGAACAGTCAGACAGACAGAGGCATGCCCTTATTAGGGGTATGTATCCTCTCCTTGCCGAAGGTTTGCCAAAAGCGACCCCAGAGGCATCCAGTAATTTCCCGCCACCATTAGTTCCGACCAAGCTACGTCACAAACCGACCGCAGCTGATATTTTTATTTCGTCCTATTTGGACGACACAGTCCCGGAATATGCAAATCCTGTTCGCGCTCCGCCAGTCCCTGTAAATCAGGCACTTCCCGCTCCTCCAGACACCGGAGTACCTGTTACGGTACCCCCGGTCCAGCCTACAGTTCCATTTCCCACTCTGCCAGGACGTAGAGCCTCAGTAGACGACTCCAGTCTAGGGGCCGCAGGAGGAGCTACTCCTCAAACCCCGCCGCCACACAAGCGTTTAACGTTAGCCGAATTACATGCACAAGCATCACAGCGTACGCCTAGATATCAGTCTGTTGCAGAAATAAGAAAATCCCTTGCCGAATGTTGCTATGATCCAGTCCCAGGCGAGGATAATATGGTTTTATATTCATTCCGCGTAAGAAAGGTGGCCGAGTATCTGGTCACCTTACCGAATATGAAAGAAGATCTAGACAGAATATATCGTTTCATCCGTACAGGGGATGATCCAGAAAGTATTAGCGAGACTATGTCTCAAAGGAAAGCCGAGATCCAGCTCATGATATTAAAGTTCCTGATCAATTGTCTAATAAGAGAACAAGATTACCCGTCTAAAGATTCCGCCGAAATGAGAATCCTGACAAGGTGGAGTGATAATATAGCCGAGGGTAAGCACAAGACCGTCGGTGCCATGGAGAGTATGTACAAGAAAATTCGTAAAGAAATAATAAGGTTACACGACCAGCGTAAAGCAGCACAAGTAAGCGAGAAAGAAAGTATCTCTGATCCTGAAGAGGAAGACGAGAATCCCGCCAGAATAGCGTATGTAGGAAAATCTAGATTTCCAGATCGCCATTTACGCCTAGAACACAAGTCTATTTTTCATCATCCAGCACCAGAACAAGGTTCTCTAGAACAAGTATTTCAAGCTACCGATCACATTCTGAAATCACGAGTCGGTTACAGTGAATTAAGTACTATGCATGAACAAGAACTAGCCCGATCAGCAGTCCGATGGATTACTGATTCTACCACTTTTCCAGACGAAATAGTGGCACAAATGTTTCTGAAACTGCCCCCAGCCAAGCAACGACTGGTGGGTATGTATATGATCCAGTACCTCATTACTCTGTATGAGGGTCAACACTCTGATCCAGGCCCGTTACATGATATCCTGAACGAGTTACTCCAGTATAAATGGAGAGGTCTAGGTACCGATTTAATTAGTGTCATTCTAGAACAGCGTCACAAGTATAGAACGTTTCTGAACCCGCATTTTGTTCATGTCTCACCCCCAGAAAGCAAATCATTCTACATAGACAGACAGAATCCGTTACGAGAAGTCCACCCAGTCCAAGGGGCGGGTGGCGTAATGCAACGAGTGTTTGTATACACTCCAATATCAAAGATGGAACTTCTTGAAATGAAGAAATTAATTCCCTGTCATGACAAAGATCCAGCAGGGTTCCATAGAGAATTAAAAGACATGCTCCGTATCGGAGAATACACTTACCCAGATATCATTAAAATGTTAAAGGTCCTGTTACCCGCAGGGGTATATGAAAAGTTAAAAGAAAAAGAATGGGAGGTGGGAGAGAAAAAGATCGATTGGGCAGCTCTAGAAGCTGAAGACAAGGCACGAGTACCAGGTACCGGTCTTGGAGATAAATGTAAAGAATTACCAGAATTACTGATTCAAGTTTTACCCAGATTATTGACAACTAGAAAAGAAGACTGGGATGCAATCTCAGCCTGTAAACAGAAACAAGATGAAGATATTAGTGATTTTTATTCTAGATTTGAGAAATGTTTTAGTATTAA
Organism: Lissotriton helveticus; assembly: GCF_964261635.1. Classification (NCBI taxonomy): domain Eukaryota; kingdom Metazoa; phylum Chordata; class Amphibia; order Caudata; family Salamandridae; genus Lissotriton; species Lissotriton helveticus. Next base: position 155,849,819 of record NC_136057.1, read on the forward strand.
CAGTGGTCTCAAGACAAGTAGTGAGTCATACCCTCATCTTTTTGTTACTAAATTAGTCGAGAATTCAAGTCCACAAATTAAAAACCGAGTTTTGAAAGTCGAAAGCACCTGGCAAGCAAATACTCCGTCCCAGATGCTCCAGATGCTCCAGTATCACCAGAATAGAATCAGAGAAGAGCAAGAACACGAGAGAAAACGTATGAAAGACACGAAAATGAAAGTGCTAGTTGCACAATCTGTTCCTCAAGACAGTCAGAAGAGGGGTCCGAATCAAGCCAGTCATCCTGCAGCTCCCGTTAAAGGGAACTGCAATTATTGTAAACAACCAGGTCATTTTATAAACGAGTGTGCAGTTCTGAAACATAACATAGCTACTGGTAAGACTAAAGAAAGACCACGTCCGCCTAGACAAGAACAAGTTTCACAGATTCCTCAGTCACAGAATGCACAACAGACAGTTCCCGCACCGCAGCCTATTGCTGCAACACAGCATGTCACATCACAGATGTACCAGTATGCACAGTCTGAGTATCCAGAGTATCAGCCATATTCATGAAACAGCCTAGAGAGGGAGGTAGGCTTGCCTCTCATCGAGATACCTGTAGATCAAGAAGGTCCCTATGTTCACAGTCAAGTATTGGGGAAAGACAGAAAGTTTTTGATCGATACAGGGGCAAGTAGGACCACAATTAGTCATGCCGAAGTTCCAGGGGCTCCGCTCTTAGGCTCAAGAAATGTTTCCCTTGGATTTTCAGGAAAGCCAATAGTTAATGAGATATCTAAGCCAGTCACTCTAGAAGTAGGTCCATTGTCCCGTACTACTGATCTGTTACTCACTAAGTCATGTCCAGAAAATCTATTAGGCATTAAGACACTGAAAGAATTAGGTGCAGTTATTTGCTGTTCCCCAGAGGGAATACGATTGTTCCTACGTGACTTTAAGGGTCACTATGTATTACGAGATTTTGATTCCAGATTGTCTAATGTTCCGCAGCATTTATGGGCGCAAGGTCCAACTGATGTAGGTTACATGCAAATCACACCCCATCGTGTGACTCTCAAACCAGGTGTAGTGTTACCCCGAATCAGACAGTACAGATTGCCACCCGAGGCTGTAGCAGCCTTATCCAAAATTAAAGACGAGCTCATGGCTCAAGGAGTAGTTGTAGAAACTGACTCCAATGTATGCAATTCTCCGATCATTCCAGTCATGAAACGTACTGATCCAAATGCACCCCCAGTATATCGATTAGTGATTGATTTACGAGAGCTTAATAAATGTATTATTCCTCAGTACCCAGTTGTCCCAGACATTTCTTCCCTGTTAACAGCCATTGATTCCGAAGCCATGTTTTTCACTGTCATAGACCTCAAGAATGCATTTTTTAGTGTCCCCATTCATCCAGACAGCCAGTTTCTTTTCGGATTTTGTTTAAATGGAAGGAGCTATATGTTTACACGCGCTCCTCAAGGTTTCACAGAAAGCCCTAGTATTTACAGTCAAGCACTCAAGAGACAACTAGACAATATTCACATGCCAACTGACACTGCCCTGCTCCAGTATGTCGATGATCTACTGATCACAGCCCGTTCTGAACGTGCTTGCGAGCGAGCATCCCTTACAGTCCTGTATTTTCTAGCCGAGATGGGGCACAAGGTGTCACCTTCGAAGCTTCAATTCTGTGTCCAGCAAGTGGTATACTTAGGACACTTGCTGTCCAAGAGGGGTAGGCAGTTGACTCCCGACCGTATCCAGTTAATAGCGAGTCTTCCCCAGCCCAGAACCCAGAAGGAGGTACGTGCCTTTATCGGCCTTACTTCTTATTGTAGACAATGGATTCCCCAGTATGCATTTCTAGCCAAGCCACTGATACAGTTAACGACACAGGAGGCAGCCGTATCGACTGTCCTCCCTTGGACATCTGACCATACACTTAGTTTCAATGAGTTAAAGAAAGCCCTATGTCAAGCTCCAGTTCTAGCTACACCGAACTACAGTAAGCCTTTTACACTTTTCGTTACTGAACGCGAAGGTACAGCATTATCTGTTCTCACACAAGATCAAGCAGGACAATACAAGCCCTGTGCTTATTTTTCGAGCACATTAGATCCAGTCGCCCAGGCGTTGCCTGCGTGCCTCAAGTCAGTTGCAGCCACAGCACTAGCTATCAGACAAAGTGATTCCATAGTTTTAGGACATTGTCTGCTAGATCGTTACCTTGAGAAATAATGTCAGTAACTTTCGTATGGTCCTCCTGACCACCCGTACTGCCGTCAAGTTGGAAGGCAGAAAAGGATGGATCCACCTGTCTCATGTTAAACTTTTTAAAGGACTGAAATCCGTTTCTAAAAACATTTCCCAGGATTTGAAGGACTGCCAGAATATTGCTCTTAAGGACTGTCCCGCACAAGACATTATTACAACCCCTCCCTTGTTAGAGAAAACTCCGCAGCAGGAGTATAAGTTAAAGCTCAGGTCTAGTAAAATAAGTCAGTCAGTTTGATTGTATAAGTCCTCCCCTAGGTGAAACGGTTAGACTGTTTCTGACATGTATAAAATAGACCCCCATAGTGAGAGAGTCAGTAATAACTCAATTCAATGTATCGTTTTTCTGAGTTTCATATTATTCATCAGCATTTTGATTTCCTGCACCAGCTATGCGTTCTATCTGTATTTTCCAGTTCCTCATGCTAATATGTCTGCTAATGCTACAGTAGAGCACACGTTTAGTGATCTGCCTCCTCACGAATATTCTTACCGCCTCGCTATGCGCAACAACACATTTATCCGTATGTTACATTATTCACACCAGACCAGCAATGCCACTAATTGTTGGGTGTGTGGTCGACTCCCCCCTTTCCAGACACCGAAGGGAGTTCTGCCACTCTTTCCTTATCCATTCTCACACAATGGTTCGTGTGGAGCATGGTCCACGTTAACGTCATCCTCAACAGATATGTCTTTTCTTAACAGTACATGTTTTCCAGACAAGAAAGGTCTTCCCCACAGAACAGGTTCAGATCTAGAAAATGAAGTATATAATTTAGGTAATTATTCGTCGAATTTCATGGTCCTGAATGTTCAGTCTGATACTACTCCAGACTTACCTGCTATTTCAGTACTACCTGTCAAAGGCGAATTATGTGTCCGTAGTTATGGTTCCGTACATGTAGGTCATAGTGAATGTACTACTATTGTCAAGTATAGTGACAGTGGGAAATCTGTTTTCAAAGCTTCACGTCATTCTTATTTTATTTGTGGTCAAACTGCATATGTCCGTCTGCCCCTTGATTGGGAAGGAACCTGTTACATTGCTTTCCTACTGCCACCTGTTTTCCTAGCCCCATCTGATTATCACAGAAACACACATCTAGTACACATTAGACATAGAAGGGAGTCCCCAATTGTCGATTATACTGAAACTACTCTAGAACAGTATACAGATTTCAATAAAGGTTTCTTCTTCTTTGTAGGACCTGTCCAGAATAGTAAACTAATCCGTAGGTTAACGAGAACCCTTGAAGCTGTAGTAAATGAGACTGCCTCTGCTCTAGGTAACTTAACCGAAGAACAATCTGCTATGAGATTTGTCGTTTTGCAAAATCGTCTCGTCCTTGACGTCATACTGGCCGATAGGGGCGGGGCCTGTAGAGTCATCGGATCTAGTTGCTGCATTTTCATTCCAAATAACGCGCCGTCTGTTTATTCAGCTATAACCAGACTCCATAAAATTGCCCATCTGTTACACCAAGATCCAGGCACCTGGACATGGTCTGGTTGGTTCTGGAATATAATTTCCGCCTGGGGATGGAAAGTCCTGTCCTTTCTAGGTATTGCAGTAGCGATCATATTCAGCTGCTGCCTCTGTATACAATGTGGCCCTGCGATTTGCAGCATGTGTGCTACCTCTTGTATTCCTAGTCCCAAGCCCCGTTCTAAATCCCGTTCCAAGACAATTCGAGACGAGCAAATGGTACTGTATGAAATGATAGATGGTATCATGAAAATTGATGTTTCCTGATGGAAACGTAGTGACAAGGAGGGAATGTGGAAAAGTAAATTTTGCCATGTTCTGTGTCCCTACGCTTCATCCATCATATGTTATGTGTGCATGACCAATATGCATATGTTGTTCCCCATGTCTGATTAATGACGCAATTCCAGTTGTGTCCACCTCTAGTATGTTAGTTTCCAGTCCTCGTGAATACTACGAATATCAGGCCTATGTAAAGTTATGTTGCCACGTTTCCCAGTGTGCACGTTATTCCATTATAAAGTCCCCGTTTCTAGGCCTCAACAGGGCCCGGACATCAGATTCAGCTCCTGTCTCCTGAAAGCCTCGCTGAGGAGCGATACAGCCCCCACCTGTATCCTCGACCCTTCACTTACTTCCTGCCTCGCAGTGCCCGGTGCAGCTTGGCTCTGCCTCTGAGTCTGCCAAGAGTATGTTATGATTCCAGCTATCAGTTCAGTCCTCCTCCTCTGCATTCCTAAGCTCCTGAACTGCATCAATAGTTTCCGTCATTGTCTAGCCTTTTCGGCTCCACGTTAGAGAAATACTGTATTTAATGGTCATTTAATATTCTTCATCACGCACCACATGTAGAATAATGCATGGTCCAGTCTTAGAATCAAGTTAGCTTTTCCCCTCATGACTTCTAGTTTATATCAACATGTTCCCTAAACACCAGATACCAGATAAGGTTTAGGTACATGTCGCTCCGACCCTCCAGACTTTAGTCTCTGCTCCTAGCACAGAGTTCGTAGCCCCCAGCTTCTCCTAGTAACACGTCATTGCCAGTTTACGCGCACCATTAGGTTAGAGGTCCCGGCTCCTTAGGTAGCCCCCTCCAAAGTTTCCGCCCATTCATGACATATTCTGTTACGTTTGCATCACATGTCTATGTATACTCCCAGTTACACCTCTTTTTACTGTTATCTTTCGCGACTGCTACGCGTCACGCCTTCTGCTCCACCCACTGCTACGCCTACTGCAATGTAATGCTATGTGTTTGCGCTATGTATATAAGTCAATGTATTGTTATTAAAAGTTAGCGCGCTCATTCCAGATCAAGCCCCGGCAGCTGCTGGGCCCCAGTTGTCCTGCTGGGCCCTGTCACCTCTGTTCCTATGCAGGTTGTCCTGATCCTGTCCTTATGCTGTAATAAACCTGCAGAAACTCCTACTACCTCGAATCTTGACTCTTATTTTATTGAGCTATCTGTTATTCATTCATTCATCCAAAAATAGATCCGGTATTATTTATTTATATACCATAGATTGATTGATACAAAAAAGAACCTCACTGAGAATAATTTTTTAGAACAGAATTTATTCCCAAAGATTGGTGTGGTCCAGTCTGTGAAAGTACTCAATGGGCGATCGTAATTTGAGGCATCGGTTTAGAAATGGCCTGTAGAGTGTCCACACGACTTCTCATGTACGCAACTTTTCCACCAAAATGGGTCAAAAAGGCAGGGCAGAGCATCCATGTGTCTAAAGAAAATAAATAAAAACAGATAATTTGCTAACATACCAGAAGGGTAGATATAATGAGGTAGTACACCTAATCACTGAAAGGAAAACCAACCTAACAAAAGCATAAGGGAAGTGGGGCAGACCTGTAGCCATTCTAATAAACTTCACAACAACGGGGGGGCACTAAAGTAATAAGAAAAGACCTAGACATGAGCTAGACCTAAACAGTGCCTATAAAACGTCTATATTTCTGTAACAGCCAAATCAGAATTGGAAAAAATGCGAAACTAAGTGGAGCAACATATCTACACAATAGACCACAAGCACAGTGCCTACAGCTAGAATCAAGCTGCATAGAATCGGCAATGTACATCACAACTGGGAAGATACATAACAAGGCTACCTTTTAAACTGTTGCCACACCGAGTCCGATGGAGCCAGTCCCAATGGACGATGAATTTAATCTGGAGGGTCTGGGATCTAAATTCAGATGACCTGTTGGATTTGTATAGATGAATTACGAGTTAAGAGAAAACAAGCATGTAATATACACAAGACGCTAAAAATACCTCCATAAAAAGGTCAGGTCAAGAGCTAAGATTTATACTAATTATTCCGATTTTTAGAAAACAAGGGAGATCATGTTCTAGGTAGTATGCACAAAAAAGTCTGGAATACCTTAATGAGTGACTCGGATATGATCCAAGAAAGATATCCGGAAAACATAAAACTTCTCCCAGTTAAAGTAGAATAACAGATGCAGGGGCAAAAACGCCTGAAACAAAAAACCAATTATAAATTGTGAAAACAGATAAAACGGAGGTTTCAAAAAGGAATAGCAGAAAGAGCGAAGCCCTCCTAACCTGATATTGGTCCATCGGTTCGGACTAGAAGGAGTCCATGAAAGAATCGGCAGCACGAGCTCCTTCTCCCTGCGGCAGTGAAAATGAGCCGTGAGGAAAGGGCGGCGGCACAACGAAATTTAAAGTGCGCGGGGGTGCCGGAATTACAAGCACCTGCGGGCAGTAAACACAGTAGAAGGCCACAGCTACGAGTAAAGTGGTGTAGAGAGAGTAAAGGGACTCACAAACGTGAAATATAATGACCTATGGGCTGTAAACACAAAGAAAGGCCATAAACACGGCGTAAGATGATCCAGAAAGAATAAAAAGACTCACGAGCATGGACTACCATATAGAACAAGCATTGAAAATGCAATAGGTCTCGCAATAGAAGAGTTTGACATTTTTCGTTTTGCATATAGTGGCGTTGCATGTGTGAGTGGCGTTGCGTGTGTGTGTGGCGTTGCGTGTGTGTGTGGCGTTGCGTGTGTGTGTGGCGTTGCGTGTGTGAGTGGCGTTGCGTGTGTGAGTGGCGTTGCGTGTGTGAGTGGCGTTGCGTGTGTGAGTGGCGTTGCGTGGCTGAGTGGCGTTGCGTGGCTGAGTGGCGTTGCGTGGCTGAGTGGCGTTGCGTGGGTGAGTGGCGTTGCGTGGTTGAGTGGCGTTGCGTGTGTGAGTGGCGTTGCGTGGTTGAGTGGCGTTGCATGTGTGAGTGGCGTTGCATGTGTGAGTGGCGTTGCATGTGTGAGTGGCGTTGCATGTGTGTGTGGCGTTGCATGTGTGTGTGGCGTTGCGTGTGTGTGTGGCGTTGCGTGTGTGGCGTTGCGTGTGTGGCGTTGCGTGTGTGAGTGGCGTTGCGTGTGTGAGTGGCGTTGCGTGTGTGAGTGGCGTTGCGTGTGTGAGTGGTGTTGCGTGGGTGAGTGGCGTTGCGTGGGTGAGTGGCGTTGCGTGGGTGAGTGGCGTTGCGTGGGTGAGTGGCGTTGCATGGGTGAGTGGCGTTGCGTGGGTGAGTGAATGGTTAGCTGTTGCTTATGCGACGTATAGCACTTAATACTAAAGTAGGCAGACCTTCTTAGCCTTTGTGAGAATAATAGCAAAATAAAAATAAAAACCAGATCAAGTCAAGGACGCAAACGGCACCATGCTATTGTTTATTTACTCAGATGATTTGCATAAAAATGTAACTTGTGAGCACGTTTCTCTAACTCTCCAATAATCCCATTACAACACTTTGTACAAATGAGATTGGGACTCATCCTTCCGAAGTCGAGAAAAATGTGCAACGCTGTGTTGAAGTTAATTTTTTTAATTAACAAAATGCAAATAATGTGGAGAGATTTCAAGTGATTCAGGAATGGGCGCCCTTGTAAAGAGAAAGTACGGCCGGCCTGGGCAGTGATAGGGGAGGAGGGAGGAGAAATGCGAGTCACGGCAGCAGCAGCCTTTGATGTGCCTGCCGGCCGGCCGTGAATAATTAGGGGGTGAGAAAGGCGCTCGGAGGGCTGCCTTTGATGTGGTAATGCGAGGCAGGCAGGCAGGCGGCTGGTGGCATTGTGCACGCGCTTTTTAGGGCTTGCGCAAGCGCAATGACCTAAAAAGCAAATGCACTTGAAGGAATCGCCAGTGGAATCGCCAGTGGATAAACACTGGATAAGCCCCTATAGAGCTTCGCCAGCTATGCGCTGAAGCGCATCAGCAGGCGAGCCCTAAAAAAGACATAGAGGAAATATTGTTTCCCCAAAAAACAAGAAAACTGCACCAAAAAACGGGGATAAGATAAAGAAAGGTTTAATCACCCCGGGGCAGGGGGAACAGAGACAATAATCAGAAAGAAGGATCTAAAGAAATGAAAAAGAAAAAAAATACCATTGGAAAGAAAATAACTTCAACATATAATTTCACTAAGGACAAAAAGGTTTTATGACTCCCTAACAGGGGGAATAAGACCACACTCAGGGATGGAAACAGAACCAAAAAGAGGATCTGGAGCCAAAATTACAAAACCAGAGAGACAAGGATAATACCTAAAATAATATAAATAAGAATAAAGTAATACAGGAGACAGCAAAAAATCAGCGAAACGTGTCTCTAGAGGTATCAGATAATGGCTTTTTCCCACGGGATGGAATCGTTCAATCCTGAGACCGCCGTTTCAAGATAGAAAATCCAAAAGACTTCTCTTTTGGCTCTAAGGGCATCAGTATTGCCATCCTTGGGGTGAGTGATCTTTTCGAGAATTAGCCATTTTATGTCTGCCACAGTATGTTCAAGGGCTTTCCAGTGTGCGACAAGAGGGGCTCCAGGGCGTAGGTTTCTTATGCAAGATTTGTGCTCAGACAACCTCTTTCTGAATTCCCTCCCTGTTTCTCCTACATAGCCTTTGGCGCAGGGACATGTAATCAGATAGATGACATTACTTGTTCTGCAGTTTGTCATGTCTTTAAGCACAATTCTTTTTTTGCCCCAACTGAATTCGGGCACAGTTATGATGTTATCACATGCATGGCATCCGCCACATTTGTGACTACCCATGATTGGATTGGTACCTCTAATGCTACGTTGGCTGGCCGTGGGCATGTCAGGTAAAGAGGCTCTTACCAGGACATTTCTGAGATTGAACAAGCTCCAACCTCCAACTTCGAACAGAATCCTCCCGGGCGGATTTCAGAAAGAAACACAAGACCTGGCTTTTCAACGCAGTCGTCGCACCCACAGCACTGAGATACCCCAAGGGGTGACAGTGCTGTGCTGTACAAATACTGAATAATAAAATAAAAAGAACCTAATTCATGTACGCGACAGGGTGTCGCTTAAGAGCCCTGCTTGATTCATTTACACGACAGGGTGTCGCTTTAGAGCCCTGCTTGATTCATGTACATGACAGGGTGTCGCTTTAAGGCCCTTGTTGATTCATGTACGCGACAGGGTGTCGCTTTAGAGCCCTGCTTAATTCATGTACATGACAGGGTGTCGCTTTAAGGCCCTTGTTGATTCATGTACGCGACAGGGTGTCGCTTTAGAGCCCTGCTTGATTCGTATACACGACAGGGTGTCGCTTTAGTGCCCCGCTTGATTTATGTACACGACAGGGTGACGCTTTAAAGCTCTGCTTGGTTCATGTACACGGCAGGGTGTCGCTTTAGAACTCTGCTTGATTCATGTACACGACAGGGTGTCACTTTAAGGCCCTTGTCGATTCATTTACACAACAGGGTGTCTCTTTAGAGCCCTACTTGATTCATGTACACAACATGGTGTCGCTTTTGAGCCCTGCTTGATTCATGTACATTCTCCAGCGCTGCTCAAAAACAAACCTCTAAACCATCACCATATTTCCCAGGAGTTTTTTCACTTTACTCGCCAGTGGGGCCCATAACACCACGAGTCATTCATTCACACAAATCACCCTGCTCCCAAGATCAGTGAAAACCAGAGGATGAGCTGCTGGAAAGAGCGGAGTGTCCTACTTCACCTATTTAATCTAAATTCTATACATTACACACATATGCATTTTTATTAGATCTTACCATGGTTTTAATTCTCGTGAAAAACATTTAAGACACCCCCCTGTTTGGTCAATGAATCAGCTAGTAAAAGTTAACTAATGGACAACAAGACCAACTTAATTCTCCATTTATTTAATTTTATTTTCGATTTTTGGTTCTCTTAGCATGACCTTATTTTATTAAATCTTTTGATTCCAATTCAATTAAACATTCTATTTATCATATAAGAAAAAGGAAATGAATTCAAACAGTTTACATTTATTAGCAAAATAGTTCAGAAAAAATAAGTCAAAGACATATTACTAATCTTCTCAGCAATGGAAATCAGTATTAGAACAGCCTCTCTATTCTTTCTCGATGTTCACCTCCCATCAGGACTTCGACCCATCAGAAGTTAAAGTCAAGAAAATGTCAAAGTCTTTGCACCAAAGGGAAAAATCGATCAGTCCGACAGCATGTTGTGGTGCGAAAAATTATTCAATGCAAGCTTTTTTCTTTTTTCCAAACGACCTCTTTTATACCCTTTTTCCCTAACTATCTAACTAAAATTTGAAACTTTTAGGGTCCACACTCAATTCTTATTGGTCCATTCAAGGGGTGGATAAGGATCACCTCATCTCCTCATTGTCTACATTTCCGCTGAGTCATAGTTTTATTCATAATAAAGTTCCGATTGTTTGTTATAACATTTTTTCACTTGTGTCCTTTAACTTGTCACTTCTTCAAACTTTCCCAGGCTCATGACTCGGACATCTTTAAATCCTGGCACCATTCTGCTCTTCAGGCCACGCTGACCTTGACCCACGCTGCACAGGCACAGACTGCTTGCACATCTCTCGAGCATAGTCTCGCATGCGTAGGATGTCACTATCTCAGAGGCCTGCAAACCCCCCATTTTTAGGGCGAGGCCTCCGCCCACGTAAGTGGGAGGAGTTTCGAGATCCTAATGTTAAAGAAGAGAAAAAAAAAGTATCTCCTAGGGCTTTGGCGAGACAAATTCCACACATTCCTTAGTGTGTTCTGTCATCTGGCCAGTGATTCGTCTTCGTTGTGGTGTCGTTTTAATAGGCTTGAAGTGATAGGGTAAATGTAGTTTTCGGACGCCATGTTGGGCATTTTTCGTTCGTGTGCGCGCAAAGAAGTACATTAATTATAATTAGGAGCTGTCAGGGTGCCTCCGTAAGTGAATCCAGATGGCCGGGCGCGTTCACCATTCAGCAGCGCTCAGCGCGCAGCTGCTCCATGCCAGGCCGGGAAAGGGCTTCATTAGTTCAAGAACAAGAGTCTGACGTTCTGTCATGGGCTGTTCTTTTAATCTCAGTTTCATTTTTTTTCTGGAATGGTCCGTGGCCATGTGTGAATGGAATTGTTCTCTCGAGTTTATTATGTGTTTCTTTGCAGCAGCTTTTGTTTTCGGAGCTGAGGTATATTATGTGTTTCTTTGCAGCAGCTTTTGTTTTCGGAGCTGAGGTAATGAATAGCAAGCTGGCAGGCAGCGCCTTTTAGAACTGTTTGCTTTCTGTTTGAGACTCCTGACAATGTTTTACAAAATCTTTTTTCTAAAAGCAAGCATCTATCGGAAGTGGGAGATAGGAACCTTTTGACTGGTTTCATATAGTTCAGAGATTCACTTTCATTCCTCTTTAAATATCACTCTTTAGGTGTTCAAGGTTTGTGTATATTTTTTTTACATATCTTAAGACAATCCAAAAGTATTTTTTCAAGATGAAATGCCAAAGCAGCACAATGCAGAGCAATGACATACTACAAGTGGCATACTATAATATTTTTTTAATAAGGGGCAAGACGTTGAAAGCCTAATAGCATTCTCAAAGTTTATGTGTAGTGTTCATAAAAGCAGCAAATCTGGGATAAGCTGGGGGAACTGTCTTTCGCTCTAAAGGCTGTCTGTCAACAGGTTTCCCCTTTCAGAAGTCTAACTGGAATTCTTCAGGACTGTTTATATGGAGTAGTTGCACTATTCTAGCAGACAGTAAAGCATCTGATTACAGTGGTCTTGGGGGCAGAAAACATGACCGCCTTGCTCCTGTCACACTCACATACGTGTATATGACAATTGTGAGAGTGCAGTTTGAGAGTTGAGAGTGCAGTTTGAGAGTTGAGAGTGCAGATTGAGAGTTGAGAGTGCAGATTGAGAGTGCAGATTGAGAGTGCAGTTTGAGAGTGCAGTTTGAGAGTGCAGTTTGAGAGTGCAGTTTGAGAGTGCAGTATGAGAGTGCAGTATGAGAGTGCAGTATGAGAGTGCAGATTGAGAGTGGTGTTTGAGAGTGCAGAGTGGAGATTGAGAGTTGAGAGTGCAGTTTGAGAGTGCAGTTTGAGAGTGCAGAGTGGCGGTGCAGAGTGCAGAGTGGCGGTGCAGAGTGGTGGTGCAGAGTGCGGAGTGGCGGTGCAGAGTGGCGGTGCAGAGTGGGGGTGCAGAGTGGGGGTGCAGAGTGGGGGTGCAGAGTGGGGGTGCAGAGTGGGGGTGCAGAGTGGCGGTGCAGAGTGCAGAGTGGCGGTGCAGAGTGGCGGTGCAGAGTGGCGGTGCAGAGTGGCGGTGCGGCGGTGCAGAGTGGCGGTGCAGAGTGGCGGTGCAGAGTGCAGAGTGGCGGTGCAGAGTGGCGGTGCAGAGTGCAGAGTGGCGGTGCAGAGTGGCGGTGCAGAGTGGCGGTGCAGAGTGCAGAGTGGCGGTGCAGAGTGGCGGTGCAGAGTGCAGAGTGGCGGTGCAGAGTGGTGGTGCAGAGTGGGGGTGCAGAGTGGCGGTGCAGAGTGGCGGTGCAGAGTGGCGGTGCAGAGTGGCGGCGCAGAGTGGCGGCGCAGAGTGGCGGTGCAGAGTGGCGGTGCAGAGTGGCGGTGCAGAGTGGCGGTGCGGCGGTGCAGAGTGGCGGTGCGGCGGTGCAGAGTGGCGGTGCAGAGTGGCGGTGCAGAGTGGCGGTGCAGAGTGGCATTGCGGCGGTGCAGATTGGCGGTATAGAGTGGCGGTGCAGAGTGGCGGTGCAGAGTGGCGTTGCGGCGGTGCAGAGTGGCGGTGCAGAGTGGCGGTGCAGAGTGCAGAGTGGCGGTGCAGAGTGGCGGTGCAGAGTGGCGGTGCAGAGTGGCGGTGCAGAGTGGCAGTGCAGAGTGGCGGTGCAGAGTGGCGGTGCAGAGTGCAGAGTGGCGGTGCAGAGTGGCGGTGCAGAGTGCAGAGTGGCGGTGCAGAGTGGCGGTGCAAAGTGGCGGTGCAAAGTGGCGGTGCAGAGTGCAGAGTGGCGGTGCAGAGTGGCGGTGCAAAGTGGCGGTGCAGAGTGGCGGTGCAGAGTGCAGAGTGGCGGTGCAGAGTGGCGGTGCAGAGTGGCGGTGCAGAGTGGCGGTGCAGAGTGGCGGTGCGGCGGTGCAGAGTGGCGGTGCAGAGTGCAGAGTGGCGGTGCAGAGTGGCGGTGCAGAGTGGCGGTGCAGAGTGCAGAGTGGCGGTGCAGAGTGGCGGTGCAGAGTGCAGAGTGGCGGTGCAGAGTGGCGGTGCAGAGTGCAGAGTGGCGGTGCAGAGTGGCGGTGCAGAGTGCAGAGTGGCGGTGCAAAGTGGCGGTGCAGAGTGCAAAGTGGCGGTGCAGAGTGGCGGTGCAGAGTGGCGGTGCAGAGTGGCGGTGCAGAGTGGCGGTGCAGAGTGCAGAGTGGCGGTGCAGAGTGCAGAGTGGCGGTGCAGAGTGGTGGTGCAGAGTGCAGAGTGGGGGTGCAGAGTGGGGGTGCAGAGTGGCGGTGCAGAGTGCAGAGTGGCGGTGCAGAGTGGCGGTGCAGAGTGGCGGTGCAGAGTGGCGGTGCAGAGTGGCGGTGCAGAGTGCAGAGTGGCGGTGCAGAGTGGCGGTGCAGAGTGGCGGTGCAGAGTGGCGGTGTAGAGTGCAGAGTGGCGGTGCAGAGTGGCGGTGCAGAGTGCAGAGTGGCGGTGCAGAGTGGCGGTGCAGAGTGGCGGTGCAGAGTGGCGGTGCAGAGTGGCGGTGCAGAGTGGCGGTGCAGAGTGGCGGTGCAGAGTGCAGAGTGGCGGTGCAGAGTGGCGGTGCAGAGTGCAGAGTGGCGGTGCAGAGTGGCGGTGCAGAGTGCAGAGTGGCGGTGCAGAGTGGCGGTGCAAAGTGGCGGTGCAGAGTGGCGGTGCAGAGTGCAGAGTGGCGGTGCAGAGTGGCGGTGCAGAGTGGCGGTGCAGAGTGGCGGTGCAGAGTGCAGAGTGGCGGTGCAGAGTGGCGGTGCAGAGTGCAGAGTGGCGGTGCAGAGTGGCGGTGCAGAGTGGCGGTGCAGAGTGGCGGTGCAGAGTGGCGGTGCAGAGTGCAGAGTGGCGGTGCAGAGTGGCGGTGCAGAGTGCAGAGTGGCGGTGCAGAGTGGCGGTGCAGAGTGGCGGTGCAGAGTGGCGGTGTAGAGTGCAGAGTGGCGGTGCAGAGTGCAGAGTGGCGGTGCAGAGTGGCGGTGCAGAGTGGCGGTGCAGAGTGGCGGTGCAGAGTGCAGAGTGGCGGTGCAGAGTGCAGAGTGGCAGTGCAGAGTGGCGGTGCAGAGTGGCGGTGCAGAGTGGCGGTGCAGAGTGGCGGTGCGGCGGTGCAGAGTGGCGGTGCAGAGTGGCGGTGCAGAGTGCAGAGTGGCGGTGCAGAGTGGCGGTGCAGAGTGGCGGTGCAGAGTGGCGGTGTAGAGTGCAGAGTGGCGGTGCAGAGTGGCGGTGCAGAGTGCAGAGTGGCGGTGCAGAGTGGCGGTGCAAAGTGGCGGTGCAGAGTGGCGGTGCAGAGTGCAGAGTGGCGGTGCAGAGTGGCGGTGCAGAGTGGCGGTGCAGAGTGGCGGTGCAGAGTGCAGAGTGGCGGTGCAGAGTGGCGGTGCAGAGTGCAGAGTGGCGGTGCAGAGTGGCGGTGCAGAGTGGCGGTGCAGAGTGGCGGTGCAGAGTGCAGAGTGGCGGTGCAGAGTGCAGAGTGGCAGTGCAGAGTGGCGGTGCAGAGTGGCGGTGCAGAGTGGCGGTGCAGAGTGGCGGTGCGGCGGTGCAGAGTGGCGGTGCAGAGTGGCGGTGCAGAGTGCAGAGTGGCGGTGCAGAGTGGCGGTGCAGAGTGGCGGTGTAGAGTGCAGAGTGGCGGTGCAGAGTGGCGGTGCAGAGTGCAGAGTGGCGGTGCAGAGTGGCGGTGCAAAGTGGCGGTGCAGAGTGGCGGTGCAGAGTGCAGAGTGGCGGTGCAGAGTGGCGGTGCAGAGTGGCGGTGCAGAGTGGCGGTGCAGAGTGGCGGTGCAGAGTGCAGAGTGGCGGTGCAGAGTGGCGGTGCAGAGTGGCGGTGCAGAGTGGCGGTGCAGAGTGGCGGTGCAGAGTGGCGGTGCAGAGTGGCGGTGCAGAGTGGCGGTGCAGAGTGCAGAGTGGCGGTGCAGAGTGGCGGTGCAGAGTGGCGGTGCAGAGTGCAGAGTGGCGGTGCAGAGTGGCGGTGCAGAGTGCAGAGTGGCGGTGCAGAGTGGCGGTGCAGAGTGGCGGTGCAGAGTGGCGGTGTAGAGTGCAGAGTGGCGGTGCAGAGTGCAGAGTGGCGGTGCAGAGTGGCGGTGCAGAGTGGCGGTGCAGAGTGGCGGTGCAGAGTGCAGAGTGGCGGTGCAGAGTGCAGAGTGGCAGTGCAGAGTGGCGGTGCAGAGTGGCGGTGCAGAGTGCAGAGTGGCGGTGCAGAGTGGCGGTGCAGAGTGCAGAGTGGCGGTGCAGAGTGGCGGTGCAGAGTGGCGGTGCAGAGTGGCGGTGCAGAGTGCAGAGTGGCGGTGCAGAGTGCAGAGTGGCAGTGCAGAGTGGCGGTGCAGAGTGGCGGTGCAGAGTGGCGGTGCAGAGTGGCGGTGCGGCGGTGCAGAGTGGCGGTGCAGAGTGGCGGTGCAGAGTGCAGAGTGGCGGTGCAGAGTGGCGGTGCAGAGTGGCGGTGTAGAGTGCAGAGTGGCGGTGCAGAGTGGCGGTGCAGAGTGCAGAGTGGCGGTGCAGAGTGGCGGTGCAAAGTGGCGGTGCAGAGTGGCGGTGCAGAGTGCAGAGTGGCGGTGCAGAGTGGCGGTGCAGAGTGGCGGTGCAGAGTGGCGGTGCAGAGTGCAGAGTGGCGGTGCAGAGTGGCGGTGCAGAGTGGCGGTGCAGAGTGGCGGTGCAGAGTGGCGGTGCAGAGTGGCGGTGCAGAGTGGCGGTGCAGAGTGGCGGTGCAGAGTGCAGAGTGGCGGTGCAGAGTGCAGAGTGGCAGTGCAGAGTGGCGGTGCAGAGTGGCGGTGCAGAGTGGCGGTGCAGAGTGGCGGTGCGGCGGTGCAGAGTGGCGGTGCAGAGTGGCGGTGCAGAGTGCAGAGTGGCGGTGCAGAGTGGCGGTGCAGAGTGGCGGTGCAGAGTGGCGGTGTAGAGTGCAGAGTGGCGGTGCAGAGTGGCGGTGCAGAGTGCAGAGTGGCGGTGCAGAGTGGCGGTGCAAAGTGGCGGTGCAGAGTGGCGGTGCAGAGTGCAGAGTGGCGGTGCAGAGTGGCGGTGCAGAGTGGCGGTGCAGAGTGGCGGTGCAGAGTGCAGAGTGGCGGTGCAGAGTGGCGGTGCAGAGTGCAGAGTGGCGGTGCAGAGTGGCGGTGCAGAGTGGCGGTGCAGAGTGGCGGTGCAGAGTGCAGAGTGGCGGTGCAGAGTGCAGAGTGGCAGTGCAGAGTGGCGGTGCAGAGTGGCGGTGCAGAGTGGCGGTGCAGAGTGGCGGTGCGGCGGTGCAGAGTGGCGGTGCAGAGTGGCGGTGCAGAGTGCAGAGTGGCGGTGCAGAGTGGCGGTGCAGAGTGGCGGTGTAGAGTGCAGAGTGGCGGTGCAGAGTGGCGGTGCAGAGTGCAGAGTGGCGGTGCAGAGTGGCGGTGCAAAGTGGCGGTGCAGAGTGGCGGTGCAGAGTGCAGAGTGGCGGTGCAGAGTGGCGGTGCAGAGTGGCGGTGCAGAGTGGCGGTGCAGAGTGCAGAGTGGCGGTGCAGAGTGGCGGTGCAGAGTGCAGAGTGGCGGTGCAGAGTGGCGGTGCAGAGTGGCGGTGCAGAGTGGCGGTGCAGAGTGCAGAGTGGCGGTGCAGAGTGCAGAGTGGCAGTGCAGAGTGGCGGTGCAGAGTGGCGGTGCAGAGTGGCGGTGCAGAGTGGCGGTGCGGCGGTGCAGAGTGGCGGTGCAGAGTGGCGGTGCAGAGTGCAGAGTGGCGGTGCAGAGTGGCGGTGCAGAGTGGCGGTGCAGAGTGGCGGTGTAGAGTGCAGAGTGGCGGTGCAGAGTGGCGGTGCAGAGTGCAGAGTGGCGGTGCAGAGTGGCGGTGCAAAGTGGCGGTGCAGAGTGGCGGTGCAGAGTGCAGAGTGGCGGTGCAGAGTGGCGGTGCAGAGTGGCGGTGCAGAGTGGCGGTGCAGAGTGCAGAGTGGCGGTGCAGAGTGGCGGTGCAGAGTGCAGAGTGGCGGTGCAGAGTGGCGGTGCAGAGTGGCGGTGCAGAGTGGCGGTGCAGAGTGGCGGTGCAGAGTGCAGAGTGGCGGTGCAGAGTGGCGGTGCAGAGTGCAGAGTGGCGGTGCAGAGTGGCGGTGCAGAGTGGCGGTGCAGAGTGGCGGTGTAGAGTGCAGAGTGGCGGTGCAGAGTGCAGAGTGGCGGTGCAGAGTGGCGGTGCAGAGTGGCGGTGCAGAGTGGCGGTGCAGAGTGCAGAGTGGCGGTGCAGAGTGCAGAGTGGCAGTGCAGAGTGGCGGTGCAGAGTGGCGGTGCAGAGTGGCGGTGCAGAGTGGCGGTGCGGCGGTGCAGAGTGGCGGTGCAGAGTGGCGGTGCAGAGTGCAGAGTGGCGGTGCAGAGTGGCGGTGCAGAGTGGCGGTGCAGAGTGGCGGTGTAGAGTGCAGAGTGGCGGTGCAGAGTGGCGGTGCAGAGTGCAGAGTGGCGGTGCAGAGTGGCGGTGCAGAGTGGCGGTGCAGAGTGGCGGTGCAGAGTGGCGGTGCAGAGTGCAGAGTGGCGGTGCAGAGTGGCGGTGTAGAGTGCAGAGTGGCGGTGCAGAGTGGCGGTGCAGAGTGCAGAGTGGCGGTGCAGAGTGGCGGTGCAGAGTGGCGGTGCAGAGTGGCGGTGCAGAGTGGCGGTGCAGAGTGCAGAGTGGCGGTGCAGAGTGGCGGTGCAGAGTGCAGAGTGGCGGTGCAGAGTGGCGGTGCAGAGTGGCGGTGCAGAGTGGCGGTGTAGAGTGCAGAGTGGCGGTGCAGAGTGCAGAGTGGCGGTGCAGAGTGGCGGTGCAGAGTGGCGGTGCAGAGTGGCGGTGCAGAGTGCAGAGTGGCGGTGCAGAGTGGCGGTGCAGAGTGCAGAGTGGCGGTGCAGAGTGCAGAGTGGCAGTGCAGAGTGGCGGTGCAGAGTGGCGGTGCAGAGTGGCGGTGCAGAGTGGCGGTGCGGCGGTGCAGAGTGGCGGTGCAGAGTGGCGGTGCAGAGTGCAGAGTGGCGGTGCAGAGTGGCGGTGCAGAGTGCAGAGTGGCGGTGCAGAGTGGCGGTGCAGAGTGCAGAGTGGCGGTGCAGAGTGGCGGTGCAGAGTGCAGAGTGGCGGTGCAGAGTGGCGGTGCAGAGTGGCGGTGCAGAGTGCAGAGTGGCGGTGCAGAGTGGTGGTGCAGAGTGGCGGTGCAGAGTGGCGGTGCAGAGTGGCGGCGCAGAGTGGCGGTGCAGAGTGGCGGTGCGGCGGTGCAGAGTGGCGGTGCAGAGTGGCGGTGCGGCGGTGCAGAGTGGCGGTGCAGAGTGGCGGTGCAGAGTGCAGAGTGGCGGTGCAGAGTGGCGGTGCAGAGTGGCGGTGCAGAGTGGCGGTGCAGAGTGGCGGTGCAGAGTGCAGAGTGGCGGTGCAGAGTGGCGGTGCAGAGTGCAGAGTGCAGAGTGGCGGTGCAGAGTGGCGGTGCAGAGTGCAGAGTGGCGGTGCAGAGTGGCGGTGCAGAGTGGCGGTGCAAAGTGGCGGTGCAGAGTGGCGGTGCAGAGTGCAGAGTGGCGGTGCAGAGTGGCGGTGCAGAGTGGCGGTGCAGAGTGCAGAGTGGCGGTGCAGAGTGGCGGTGCAGAGTGGCGGTGCAGAGTGCAGAGTGGCGGTGCAGAGTGGCGGTGCAGAGTGGCGGTGCGGCGGTGCAGAGTGGCGGTGCAGAGTGGCGGTGCAGAGTGGCGGTGCAGAGTGGCGGTGCAGAGTGGCGGTGCAGAGTGGCGGTGCAGCGGTGCAGAGTGGCGGTGCAGAGTGGCGGTGCAGAGTGGCGGTGCAGAGTGGCGTTGCGGCAGTGCAGAGTGGCGGTGCAGAGTGGCGGTGCAGAGTGGTGGTGCAGAGTGGCGTTGCGGTGGTGCAGATTGGCGGTGCAGAGTGGCGGTGCAGAGTGGCGGTGCAGAGTGGCGGTGCAGAGTGGCGGTGCGGAGTGGCGGTGCGGTGGTGCAGAGTGGCGGTGCAGAGTGCAGAGTGGCGGTGCAGAGTGGCGGTGCCGAGTGGCGGTGCGGCGGTGCAGAGTGGCGGTGCAGAGTGGCGGTGCAGAGTGGCGGTGCAGAGTGGCGGTGCAGAGTGGCGGTGCAGAGTGCAGAGTGGCGGTGCAGAGTGGCGGTGCAGAGTGGCGGTGCAGAGTGCAGAGTGGCGGTGCAGAGTGGCGGTGCAGAGTGCAGAGTGGGGGTGCAGAGTGGCGGTGCAGAGTGGCGGTGCAGAGTGGCGGTGCAGAGTGGCGGTGCAGAGTGCAGAGTGGCGGTGCAGAGTGGCGGTGCAGAGTGGCGGTGCAGAGTGGCGGTGCAGAGTGCAGAGTGGCGGTGCAGAGTGGCGGTGCAGAGTGCAGAGTGGCGTTGCAGAGTGGCGGTGCAGAGTGGCGGTGCAGAGTGCAGAGTGGCGGTGCAGAGTGGCGGTGCAGAGTGCAGAGTGGCGGTGCAGAGTGGTGGTGCAGAGTGGGGGTGCAGAGTGGCGGTGCAGAGTGGCGGTGCAGAGTGGCGGTGCAGAGTGGCGGTGCAGAGTGGCGGTGCGGCGGTGCAGAGTGGCGGTGCAGAGTGGCGGTGCAGAGTGGCGGTGCAGAGTGGCGGTGCGGCGGTGCAGAGTGGCGGTGCAGAGTGGTGGTGCAGAGTGCAGAGTGGCGGTGCAGAGTGGCGGTGCAGAGTGGCGGTGCAGAGTGGCGGTGCAGAGTGGCGGTGCAGAGTGGCGGTGCAGAGTGGCGGTGCAGCGGTGCAGAGTGGCGGTGCAGAGTGGCGGTGCAGAGTGGTGGTGCAGAGTGGCGGTGCAGAGTGGCGTTGCGGCAGTGCAGAGTGGCGGTGCAGAGTGGCGGTGCAGAGTGGCGGTGCAGAGTGGCGTTGCGGCGGTGCAGAGTGGCGGTGCAGAGTGGCGGTGCAGAGTGGCGGTGCGGCGGTGCAGAGTGGCGGTGCGGCGGTGCAGAGTGGCGGTGCAGAGTGCAGAGTGGCGGTGCAGAGTGGCGGTGCAGAGTGCAGAGTGGGGGTGCCGAGTGGCGGTGCAGAGTGCAGAGTGGCGGTGCAGAGTGGCGGTGCAGAGTGGCGGTGCAGAGTGGCGGTGCAGAGTGCAGAGTGGCGGTGCAGAGTGGCAGTGCAGAGTGCAGAGTGGCGTTGCAGAGTGGCGGTGCAGAGTGGCGGTGCAGAGTGCAGAGTGGCGGTGCAGAGTGGCGGTGCAGAGTGCAGAGTGGCGGTGCAGAGTGGTGGTGCAGAGTGGGGGTGCAGAGTGGCGGTGCAGAGTGGCGGTGCAGAGTGGCGGTGCAGAGTGGCGGCGCAGAGTGGCGGCGCAGAGTGGCGGCGCAGAGTGGCGGTGCAGAGTGGCGGTGCAGAGTGGCGGTGCAGAGTGCAGAGTGGCGGTGCAGAGTGGCGGTGCAGAGTGGTGGTGCAGAGTGGCGGTGCAGAGTAGCGGTGCAGAGTGGCGGTGCAGAGTGGCGGTGCAGCGGTGCAGAGTGGCGGTGCAGAGTGGCGGTGCAGAGTGGCAGTGCAGAGTGGCGGTGCGGCGGTGCAGAGTGGCGGTGCAGAGTGGCGGTGCAGAGTGCAGAGTGGCGGTGCAGAGTGGCGGTGCAGAGTGGCGGTGCAGAGTGGCGGTGCAGAGTGGCGGTGCGGCGGTGCAGAGTGGCGGTGCGGCAGTGCAGAGTGGCGGTGCAGAGTGGCGGTGCAGAGTGCAGAGTGGCGGTGCAGAGTGGCGGTGCAGAGTGGCGGTGCAGAGTGGCGGTGCAGCGGTGCAGAGTGGGGGTGCAGAGTGGCGGTGCAGAGTGCAGAGTGGCGGTGCAGAGTGGCGGTGCAGAGTGGCGGTGCAGAGTGGCGGTGCAGAGTGGTGGTGCGGCGGTGCAGAGTGGCGGTGCAGAGTGGCGGTGCAGAGTGGCGGTGGCGGTGCAGAGTGGCGGTGCAGAGTGGCGGTGCAGAGTGGCGGTGCAGAGTGCAGAGTGGCGGTGCAGAGTGGCGGTGCAGAGTGCAGAGTGGCGGTGCAGAGTGGCGGTGCAGAGTGGCGGTGCAGAGTGGCGGTGCAAAGTGGCGGTGCAGAGTGGCGGTGCAGAGTGCAGAGTGGCGGTGCAGAGTGGCGGTGCAGAGTGGCGGTGCGGAGTGGCGGTGCAGAGTGGCGGTGCAGAGTGGCGGTGCAGAGTGGCGGTGCAGAGTGGCGGTGCGGCGGTGCAGAGTGGCGGTGCGGCGGTGCAGAGTGGCGGTGCAGAGTGGCGGTGCAGAGTGCAGAGTGGCGGTGCAGAGTGGCGGTGCAGAGTGCAGAGTGGCGGTGCAGAGTGGCGGTGCAGAGTGGCGGTGCAGAGTGGCGGTGCAGAGTGGCGGTGAGTGCAGAGTGACAGTGAGTGCAGAGTGACAGTGAGTGCAGAGTGACAGTGAGTGCAGATTGACAGTGAGTGCAGAGTGACAGTGAGTGCAGAGTGACAGTGAGTGCAGAGTGACAGTGAGTGCAGAGTGACAGCAGAGTGACAGTGAGTGCAGAGTGACAGCAGAGTGACAGTGAGTGCAGAGTGACAGCAGAGTGACAGTGAGTGCAGAGTGACAGCAGAGTGACAGTGAGTGCAGAGTGACAGTGAGTGCAGAGTGACAGTGAGTGCAGAGTGACAGTGAGTGACAGTGAGTGACAGTGAGTGACAGTGAGTGCAGAGTGACAGCAGAGTGACAGCAGAGTGACAGTGAGTGCAGAGTGACAGCAGAGTGACAGTGAGTGCAGAGTGACAGTGAGTGCAGAGTGACAGTGAGTGACAGTGAGTGACAGTGAGTGCAGAGTGACAGTGAGTGCAGATTGACAGTGAGTGCAGAGTGACAGTGAGTGCAGAGTGACAGTGAGTGCAGAGTGACAGTGAGTGCAGAGTGACAGCAGAGTGACAGTGAGTGCAGAGTGACAGCAGAGTGACAGTGAGTGCAGAGTGACAGCAGAGTGACAGTGAGTGCAGAGTGACAGCAGAGTGACAGTGAGTGCAGAGTGACAGTGAGTGCAGAGTGACAGTGAGTGCAGAGTGACAGTGAGTGACAGTGAGTGACAGTGAGTGCAGAGTGACAGCAGAGTGACAGCAGAGTGACAGTGAGTGCAGAGTGACAGCAGAGTGACAGTGAGTGCAGAGTGACAGTGAGTGCAGAGTGACAGTGAGTGACAGTGAGTGACAGTGAGTGCAGAGTGACAGTGAGTGCAGAGTGACAGCAGAGTGACAGTGAGTGCAGAGTGACAGCAGAGTGACAGTGAGTGCAGAGTGAGTGCAGAGTGACAGTGAGTGCAGAGTGACAGTGAGTGCAGAGTGACAGTGAGTGCAGAGTGACTGTAGAGTGCAGAGTGACTGTAGAGTGCAGAGTGACTGTAGAGTGAGTGCAGAGTGACTGTAGAGTGAGTGCAGAGTGAGTGCAGAGTGACAGTGAGTGCAGAGTGACAGTGAGTGCAGAGTGACAGTGAGTGACAGTGAGTGACAGTGAGTGCAGAGTGACAGCAGAGTGACAGCAGAGTGATAGTGAGTGCAGAGTGACAGCAGAGTGACAGTGAGTGCAGAGTGACAGTGAGTGCAGAGTGACAGTGAGTGACAGTGAGTGACAGTGAGTGCAGAGTGACAGTGAGTGCAGAGTGACAGCAGAGTGACAGTGAGTGCAGAGTGACAGCAGAGTGACAGTGAGTGCAGAGTGACAGTGAGTGCAGAGTGACAGTGAGTGCAGAGTGACTGTAGAGTGAGTGCAGAGTGAGTGCAGAGTGACAGTGAGTGCAGAGTGAGTGCAGAGTGACAGTGAGTGCAGAGTGACAGTGAGTGCAGAGTGACTGTAGAGTGAGTGCAGAGTGACAGTGAGTGCAGAGTGACAGTGAGTGCAGAGTGACAGTGAGTGCAGAGTGACAGTGAATGCAGAGTGACAGTGAGTGCAGAGTGACAGTGAGTGCAGAGTGACAGCAGAGTGACAGTGAGTGCAGAGTGACAGTGAGTGCAGAGTGACAGGGAGTGCAGAGTGACAGGGAGTGCAGAGTGACAGTGAGTGCAGAGTGACAGTGAGTGCAGAGTGACAGTGAGTGCAGAGTGACAGTGAGTGCAGAGTGACAGTGAGTGCAGAGTGACAGTGAGTGCAGAGTGACTGCAGAGACAGTGTGTCAGGGTGCACATTGTGTGAGTGTGCAGAATGAGTGTGCAGGGTAAACAGTGTGTGACTATGCAGGGTGACATTGGGAGTGTGCGGGTGAGCAGTGTGTGAATGTTACGGGGCAGTGTGTGAGTGTGCAGAAAACACCACACACACATACACCACACACACATAACGCACACACAAACCACACACCTCAGTCTCTCAACACCACACACTTGTCACCACTCAACACAACACACTCACCACCACACTCACTCCCCAGGCTCACCCCCACAGACTCACCACCACACACTCACCAGCACACAGAAAACAACACACACAACAACACACCCCCAGCCGTCAATGAATGCTTTCACCATGCACAAACACCAACAACCATCATCCATCTGTGCACGCTTTTACCAAGCACACACCCACCAGCCGTCAGTGCACCCTTCCACCAGGCACACACACCTCCAGCCGGCAGTGCACTTTTCCACCAAGCAATCGCAGTATGGTACACTTTACTTTTAAACATATTCATATAAAGCACAGCATGCCACCATTGGTAAAATTACAATTCAACCAACATACTTCCACTACACACCACATGCACACACTCCATAACACATGGCAAAAAGACATTGGCATTTACAATGCCATTAGCTCAAACTCAAATAAGTCCGAGCCCGATTGCATTTCTAATGCTTGTTATTGATGCCGCATGGGCCATAACGGGAACTATTATAGAAATAAACACAATTAAACGTTAGATTTCGAAGTTTAGCCCTTCTGTTTACCTCCCCACTTTCTAAGGTAACCCTGTTAGTTATTACCTAGCTTTAAAGCCACACATCTGCTTTGTTTTCTTACCATTCTCCATTATTTCTGCCACAATTATATATTTAGAAAGCATATATGCATAGCTTTTCATTAGATTATGGCATTGCGCACTATATTAGTAAGACAATTTCATTCAATTAGTATATTATGGTTTGCAACAGAAGCAAATTAGTATCCCACATGTATTTGTGTATGTGCTTTCTATTCTCCGTTGATTAATTTTTCAAAACCACACAATTAATACATATTACTTGTTATGGGAAAGGGACTTCACGAGAGGTATACAAACATTTTTGTTTTTAACCTCGCTCCATCATACACGACAGGGTGTCGCTTTAGAGCCCTGCTTGATTCATGTACACAACAGGGTGTCGCTTTAGAGCACTGCTTGATTCATATATGTTCTCCAGCGCTGCTCAAAAACAAACCTCTAAACCATCACCATATTTCCCAGGAGTTATTTCACTTTACTCGTCAGTGGGGCCCATAACACCACGAGTCATTCATTCACACAAATCACCCTGCTCCCAAGATCAGTGAAAACCAGAGGATGAGCTGCTGGAAATAGCGGAGTGTCCACTTCACCTATTTAATCTAAATTCTATACATTACACACATATGCATTTTTATTAGATCTTACCATGGTTTTAATTCTCGAGAAAAACATTTAAGACACTCCCCTGTTTGGTCAATGAATCGGCTAGTAAAAGTTAACTAATGGACAAAAAGATCAACTTAATTCTCCATTTATTTAATTTTATTTTCGATTTTTGGTTCTCTTAGCATGACCTTATTTTATTAAATCTTTTGATTCAAATTCAATTAAACATTCTATTTATCATCTAAGAAAAAGGAAATGAATTCAAACAGTTTACATTTATTAGCAGAATAGTTCAGAAAAAATAAGTCAAAGACATATTACTAATCTTCTGAGCAATGGAAATCAGTATTAGAACAGCCAAGTTCCCAAAAACAGCCTCTCTATTCTTTCTCGATGTTCACCTCCCGTCAGGACTTCGACCCTATCATAAGCTAAAGTCAAGAAAATGTCAAAGTCTTTGCACCAAAGGGAAAAATCGATCAGTCCGACAGCATGTTGTGGTGCGAAAAATTATTCAAAGCAAGCTTTTTTCTTTTTTCCAAACGACCTCTTTTATACCCTTTTTCCCTAACTATCTAACTAAAATTTGTAACTTTTAGGGTCCACACTCAGTTCTTATTGGTCCATTCAAGGGGTGGATAAGGATCACCTCATCTCCTCATTGTCCACATTTCCGCTGAGTCATAGTTTTATTCATAATAAAGTTCCGATTGTTTGTTATAACATTTTTTCACTTGTGTCCTTTAACTTGTCACTTCTTCAAACTTTCTGAAGCTCATGACTCGGACATCTTTAAATCCTGGCACCATTCTGCTCTTCAGGCCACGCTGACCTTGACCCACGCTGCACAGGCACAGACTGCTTGCACATCTCTCGAGCATAGTCTCGCATGCGTAGGAAGTCACTATCTCAGAGGCCTGCAAACCCCCCATTTTTATTTATGCCGCATGGGCCATAACGGGAACTATTATAGAAATAAACACAATTAAACGTTAGATTTCGAAGTGTAGCCCTTCTGTTTACCTCCCCACTTTCTAAGGTAACCCTGTTAGTTATTACCTAGCTTTAAAGCCACACATCTGCTTTGTTTTCTTACCATTCTCCATTATTTCTGCCACAATTATATATTTAGAAAGCATACATGCATAGCTTTTCATTAGATTATGGCATTGCGCACTATATTAGTAAGACAATTTCATTCAATTAGTATATTATGGTTTGCAACACAAGCAAATTAGTATCCCACATGTATTTGTGTATGTGCTTTCTATTCTCCGTTGATTAATTTTTCAAAACCACACAATTAATACATATTACTTGTTATGGGAAAGGGACTTCATGAGAGGTATACAGACATTTTTGTTTTTACCCTCGCTCCATCATACATGACAGGGTGTCGCTTTAGAGCCCTACTTGATTCATGTACACAACAGGGTGACGCTTTAGAGCACTGCTTGATTCATGTACACAAGAAGGTGACGCTTTAGTGCCCTGCTTGATTCATGTACACGACAGGGTGTCGCTTTAGAGCCCTGCTTGATTCATGTACACGACAGGGTGATGCTTTAGAGCCCTGCTTGATTCATGTACACGACAGGGTGTCGCTTTAAGGCCCTTGTTTATTCATGTACACGACAGGGTGTCGCTTTAGAGCCCTGTTTGATTCATGTTGACAACAGGGTGTCGCTTTAGGGCCCTGACTGGCTTTCTCCCTAGAGATGTGGAAACATTGGACTTAGCCCTCTGGGCAGTCTACTGTACTTTGCAAGATCTCATGCTGAGGCAGCACTGGGCGTGTCATACTTGTGCAACAGTGGTGCAGAGAGGCGTATCTCATGGGTCTGCAGGGGCTGCAGCGTGAGAGCGTCATCAACCCAGGCCTTCAGCAAGAGGCATCACACCAAGGCATTGTCCCGGGGCATCACCCAAGTGCATCACCAGCAGAGGGCATCAAAGGGATGCTTCACCCCAGGACATCAACCAAGGGCATCATCCTAGGGCTCCACCCCAAGACATTGCCCCAGGACATCACCTTTGTGACTTGCCCCAGGACATACAACTCAGTGCATCACCCCAGTGCATTGCCTCAATGCATCACCCCAATGAATCATCCCACTGCATCGCTCCAGTGCATCACTCCAGAACATTACCCCAATAAATCACCTCAATGCATCACCTCTGGAGCATCACTCCTCTGTATCGCCCCAGTGCACTACCCCAGGGTATAACCCCAACGCATCACCTCACTGCATCACCTCACTGCATCACTCCAGTGCATTACTTCAGGGCATTACCTTAAGGCACAACCTCACTGCATCACCTCTGGTGCATCTCTCCACTGTATCACCTCACTGCATCACTCCACTGCTTTGCCCCAATGCATCACTCCGGGGTATAAACGCAAGGCATCACCCCACTACATCGCTCCAGTGCATCACCCCAGAACATCACCCAAGGGCTTCACAACTCTGTATCGCCCCAGGGCATCACTCTGGGATATAACCACAAGGCATCACCTCACTTCATCGCCCCAGTGCATCACCTCACTGCATCGCCCCAGTGCATCACCCCACTGCAGCGCTCCAGTGCATCACTCCACTGCATCGATCCAGTGCATCACTCCAGGACATTACCCCAAGGCATCACCTCACTGCATCGCTCCAGTGCATCACCCCACTACATCGCTCCAGTGCATCACTACACTGCATAGCCCCAGTGCATCACTCCAGGACATTACCACAAGGCATCACCTCACTGCATTGCCCCAGTGCATCAATCCACTACATCGCTCCAGTGCATCACTCCACTGCATCGCCCCAATGCATCACTCCACTGCATCGCTCCAGTGCATCACCTCACTGCATCGCCCCAGTGCATCACTCCACTGCAGTGCTCCAGTGCATCACCCCACTGCATCACTCCAGTGCATGACCCCAGGACATCACCCAAGGGCTTCATTACTCTGTATCGCCCCAGGGCATCACTCTGGGATATAACCACAAGGCATCACCTCACTGCATCACCCCACTGCAGCGCTCCAGTGCATCACTCCGCTGCATCGCTCCAGTGCATCACTCCACTGAATCGCTCCAGTGCATCACTCCAGGACATCACCCAAGGGCTTCACTCCTCTGCATCGCTCCAGTGCATCACCCCAGGACATCACCCAGGGGCTTCACTGGTCTGTATCGCCCCAGGGCATCACTCTGGGATATAACCACAAGGCATCACCTCACTGCATCGCCCCAGTGCATCACCTCACTGCATCGCCCCAGTGCATCAACCCACTGCAGGTCCAGTGCATCACCTCACTGCATCGCCCCAGTGCATCACCTCACTGCATCGCCCCAGTGCATCAACCCACTGCAGGTCCAGTGCATCACTCCACTGAATTGCTCCAGTGCATCACTCCAGGACATTACCCCAAGCCATCACCTCACTGCATTGCTCCAGTCCATCACCCCACTGCATCGCTCCAGTGCATCACTCCACTGCATCGCCCCAGTGCATCACTCCAGCACATTACCCCAAGGCATCACCTCACTGCATCACCTCTGGTGCATCACTGCACTGTATCGCCCTCAGCGCATCACCTCACTGCATCGCTCCAGTGCATCAGTCCAGGAAATTACCCCAATGCACTGTATCGCCCCAACGCATCACTCCATTGTATCGCCCCAGCGCATCACTCCACTGTATCACCACAGCGCATCACCCCACTGCAGCGCTCCAGTGCATAATTCCACTGCATCACTCCAGTGCATCACCTCACTGCAGCACTTCAATGCATCATTCCACTGCATCGCTCCAGTGCATCACCTCACTGCAGCGCTTCAATGCATCATTCCACTGCATCGCTCCAGTGCATCAGTCCAGGATATTACCAAAATGAATCACCTCAATGCCTCACCTCTGGTGCATCACTCCTCTGTATCGCCCCAGTGCACTACCCCAGGGTATAACGCCAAGGCATCACCCCACTGCAATAACCTGAGCGCATCAGCAAGAGGCATCACCCAAATGCATCACCAGCACAGGGCATAAAAGCAGTGCATCACCCCAGAACATCACCCAAGGGCATCATTCCAAGTTCTTACCCAAGGGCATCACCTGGGTGCATCAAATCAGTGCATCGCCCAGTGCATCACCCCAGGACATCACCCAAGGGCTTCACTCCTCTGTATCGCCCCAGGGCATCACTCTGGGATATAACAGCAAGGCATCACCTCACTGCATCGCCCCAGTGCATCACCCCACTGCATCACGCCTGGTGCATCACCCCAGAACATCACCCAAGGGCTACACTCATTTGTATCGCACCAGGGCAACACTCTGGGATATAACAGCAAGGTATCACCTCACTGCATCGCCCCAGTGCATCACCCCACTGCATCACACCTGGTGCATCACCCCAGAACATCACCCAAGGGCTTCACGCCTCTGTATCACCCCAGGGAATCACACTGGGATATAGCCGCAAGGCATCACCTCACTGCATTGCCCAATGCATCACCCCACTGCATCAGGTCTGGTGCATCATCCCACTGTATCACCCCAGTGCATCGCTCCAGGACATCACCCAAGGGCTTCACTCCTCTGTATCGCCCCAGGGCATCACTCTGGGATATAAAAGCAAGGTATCACCTCACTGCATCTCCCCAGTGCATCACCCCACTGCATCGCTCCAGTGCATCACTCCACTGCATCGCTCCAGTGCATCACCCCAGGACATCACCCAAGGGCTTCACTCCTCTGTATCACCCCAGGGAATCACTCTGGGATATAACAGCAAGGTATCACCTCACTGCATCACCCCAGTGCGTCACTCCACTGCATCGCTCCAGTGCATCACCCCAGAACATCACCCAAGGACCTCACTCCTCTGTATCGCCTCAGGGCATCACTCTGGGATATAACCGCAAGGCATCACTTCACTGCATCGCCCCAGTGCATCACCCCACTGCATCATGCCTGGTGCATCACCCCACTGTATCGCCCAAGTGCATCACCCCAGGACATCACCCAAGGGCTTCACTCCTATGCATCGCTCCGGTGCATCACCCCACTGCATCACGCCTGGTGCATCACCCCACTGTATCGCCCAAGTGCATCACCCCAGGACATCACCCAGGAGCTTCACTGGTCTGTATCGCCCCAGGGCGTCACTCTGGGATATAACTGCAAGGCATCACCTCACTGCATCGCCCCAGTGCATCACCCCACTGTAGCGCTCCAGTGCATCACTCCACTGCAGCACTCCAGTGCATCACCTCATTACATCGCCCCAGTGCATCACCCTACTGCAGTGCTCCAGTGTATCACTTCACTGCATCGCCCCAGTGCATCACTCCACTGCATCGCTCCAGTGCATCACCTCAATGCATCGCCCAGTGCATCACCGCACTGCAGTGCACCAGTGCATCACTCCAATGCAGCGCTCCAGTTCATCACCTCACTGCATCGCTCCAGTGCATCACCCCAGGACCTCACCCAAGGGCTTCACTACTCTGTATCGCCCCAGGGCATCACTCTGGGATATAACCACAAGGCATCACCTCACTGCATCGCTCCAGTGTATCACCTCACTGCATCGCCCGAGTGCATCACTCCACTGCAGCGCTCCAGTGCATCACTCCACTGCATCGGTCCAGTGCATCACTCTAGGACATTACCCCAAGGCATCACCTCACTGCATCACCCCATGTGCATCACTGCACTGTATCGCCCTCAGCGCATCACCTCACTGCATCGCTCCAGTGCATCAGTCCAGGAAATTACCCCAATGAATCACCTCAATGCCTCATCTCTGGTGCATCACTCCTCTGTATCGCCCCAGTGCACTACCCAAGGGTATAACCCCAAGGCATCACCTCACTACAATAACCTGAGCGCATCAGCAAGAGGCATCACACCAAGGCATCGTGCCTGGGCATCACCCAAATGCATCACCAGCACAGGGCATCATTGCAGTGCATCATCCCAGGACATCACTCAAGGGCATCATTCCAAGTTCTTACCCAAGGGCATCACCTGGGTGCATCAAAGCAGTGCATCGCCCAGTGCATTACCCCAGAACATCACCCAAGGGCTTCACTCCTCTGTATCGCCCCAGGGCATCACTCTGGGATATACCCGCAAGGCATCACCTCACTGCATCGCCCCAGTGCATCACCCCACTGCATCACGCCTGGTGCATCACCCCACTGTATCGCCCCAGTACATCATCCCAGGACATCACCGAAGGGCATCATTTCAAGTTCTTACCCAAGGGCATCACCTGGGTGCATCAAAGCAGTGCATCGCCCAGTGCATCACCCCAGAACATCACCCAAGCGCCTCACTCCTCTGTATTACCCCAGGGCATAACTCTGGGATATAACAGCAAGGAATCACCTCACTGCATTGCTTCAGAGCATCACCCCACTGCATCGCTGCAGTGCATCACCCCAGGACATCACCCAGGGGCATCACTGGTCTGTATTGCCCCAGGGCATCACTCTGGGATATGACCGCAAGGCATCAGCTCACTGCATCGCCCCAGTGCATCACTCTACTGCAGCGCTCCAGTGCATCACTCCACTGCAGCGCTCCCGTGCATCACCTCACTGCATCACCCCAGGACATCACCCAAGGGCTTCACTCCTCTGTATCGCCCCAGGGCATCACTCTGGGATATAACAGCAAGGCATCACCTCACTGCATCGCCCCAGTGCATCACCCCACTGCATCACGCCTGGTGCATCACCCCAGAACATCACCCAAGGGCTTCACGCCTCTGTATCGCCCCAGGGAATCACACTGGGATATAGCCGCAAGGCATCACCTCACTGCATTGCCCAATGCATCACCCCACTGCATCAGGTCTGGTGCATCACCCCACTGTATCACCCCAGTGCATCACTCCAGGACATCACCCAAGGGCTTCACTCCTCTGTATCGCCCCAGGGCATCACTCTGGGATATAAAAGCAAGGTATCACCTCACTGCATCGCCCCAGTGCATCACCCCACTGCATCGCTCCAGTGCATCACTCCACTGCATCACTCCAGTGCATCACCCTAGGACATCACCCAAGGGCTTCACTCCTCTGTATCACCCCAGGGAATCACTCTGGGATATAACAGCAAGGTATCACCTCACTGCATCACCCCAGTGCATCACTCCACTGCATTGCTCCAGTGCATCACCCCAGAACATCACCCAAGGGCTTCACTCATTTGTATCGCCCCAGGTAATCACTCTGGGATATAACCGTAAGGCATCACCTCACTGCATCGCCCCAGTGCATCACCCCAGAACATCACCCAAGGACTTCACTCCTCTGTATCGCCCCAGGGCATCACTCTGGGATATAACCGCAAGGCATCACTTCACTGCATCGCCCCAGTGCATCACCCCACTGCATCATGCCTGGTGCATCACCCCACTGTATCGCCCCAGTGCATCACCCCAGGACATCACCCAAGGGCTTCACTCCTCTGCATCGCTCCGGTGCATCACCCCAGGACATCACCCAGGGGCTTCACTGGTCTGTATCGCCCCAGGGCATCACTCTGGGATATAACTGCAAGGCATCACCTCACTGCATCGCCCCAGTGCACCACCCCACTGTAGCGCTCCAGTGCATCACTCCACTGCAGCACTCCAGTGCATCACCTCATTACATCGCCCCAGTGCATCACCCCACTGCAGTGCTCCAGTGCATCACTTCACTGCATCGCCCCAGTGCATCACTTCACTGCATCGCTCCAGTGCATCACCTCAATGCATCGCCCAGTGCATCACCGCACTGCAGTGCACCAGTGCATCCCTCCAATGCAGCGCTCCAGTTCATCACCTCACTGCATCGTTCCAGTGCATCACCCCAGGACCTCACCCAAGGGTTTTCACTACTCTGTATCGCCCCAGGGCATCACTCTGGGATATAACCACAAGGCATCACCTCACTGCATCGCTCCAGTGTATCACCTCACTGCATCGCCCGAGTGCATCACCCCACTGCAGCACTCCAGTGCATCACTCCACTGCAGCGCTCCAGTGCATCACTCCACTGCATCGCTCCAGTGCATCACTCTAGGACATTACCCCAAGGCATCACCTCACTGCATCACCCCATGTGCATCACTGCACTGTATCGCCCTCAGCGCATCACCTCACTGCATCGCTCCAGTGCATCAGTCCAGGAAATTACCCCAATGAATCACCTCAATGCCTCATCTCTGGTGCATCACTCCTCTGTATCGCCCCAGTGCACTACCCAAGGGTATAACCCCAAGGCATCACCTCACTTCAATAACCTGAGCGCATCAGCAAGAGGCATTACACCAAGGCATCGTGCCTGGGCATCACCCAAATGCATCACCAGCACAGGGCATCAACGCAGTGCATCATCCCAGGACATCACCCAAGGGCATCATTCCAAGTTCTTACCTAAGGGCATCACCTGGGTGCATCAAAGCAGTGCATCGCCCAGTGCATCACCCCAGAACATCACCCAAGGGCTTCACTCCTCTGTATCGCCCCAGGGCATCACTCTGGGATATACCCGCAAGGCATCACCTCACTGCATCGCCCCAGTGCATCACCCCACTGCATCACGCCTGGTGCATCACCCCACTGTATCGCCCCAGTGCATCATCCCAGGACATCACCCAAGGGCATCATTCCAAGTTCTTACCCAAGGGCATCACCTGGGTGCATCAAAGCAGTGCATCGCCCCGTGCATCACCCCAGAACATCACCCAAGCGCCTCACTCCTCTGTATTACCCCATGGCATAACTCTGGGATATAACAGCAAGGAATCACCTCACTGCATTGCTCCAGAGCATCACCCCATTGCATCGCTCCAGTGCATCGCCCCAGGACATCACCCAGGGGCTTCACTGGTCTGTATTGCCCCAGGGCATCACTCTGGGATATAACCGCAAGGCATCAGCTCACTGCATCACCCCAGTGCATCACTCTACTGCATCGCCCCAGTGCATCACCCCACTGCAGTGCTCCAGTGCATCACTCAACTGCATCGCCCCAGTGCATCACTACACTGTATCGCTCCAGTGCATCACCTCACTGCATCGCCCAGTGCATCACCCCACTGCATCACTCTACCGCATCGCCCCAGTGCATCACTCCACTGCAGCGCTCCAGTGCATCATCTCACTGCATCACTCTAGTGCATCACCTCACTGCATCGCCTCAGTGCATCACCCCACTGCAGCGCTTCAGTGAATCACTCCACTGTATCGCTCCATGTGCATCACTCCAGGACATTACCCCAAGGCATCACCTCACTGCATCGCTCCAGTGCATCACTATACTGCATCGCCCAAGTGCATTACTCCAGGACATTACCCCAAGGCATCACCTCACTGTATCACCTCTGGTTCATCACTGCACTGTATTGCCCCAGCACATCACACTGGGATATAACCACAAGGCTTCACCTCATCATCCAAGGGCATCATTCCAAGTTCTTACCCAAGGGCATCACCTGGGTGCATCAAAGCCCCAGTGCATCAGCCCACAACATCACACAATGGGTTCACTCCTCTGTATCGCCCCAGGGCTTCACTCTGGGATATTACAGCAAGGTATCACCTTACCGCACCGCCCCAGTGCATCACTGCACTGCAGCGCTCCAGCGCATCACCCTACTGCATCGCTCCAGTCCATCACCCAAGGACATCACCCAAGGGCTTCACTTGTCGGTATCGCCGTCCCAGGGCATCACTCTGGCATATAGCCGCAAGGCATCACCTCACTGCATCGCCCCAGTGTATCACCTCACTGCATCACCCCAGTGCATCACCCCACTGCAGCGCTCCAGTGCATCACTCCGCCGCATCGCCCCAGTGCATCACCTCACTGCATCGCCCCAGTGCATCACCTCACTGCAGCATTCCAGTGCATCACTCCACTGAAGTGCTCCAGTGCATCACCTCACTGCATCGCCCCAGTGCATCACTCCACTGCATCACCTCACTGCATCGCACTAGTGCATCACCCCACTGCAGCGCTCCAGTGCATCACCTCAATATATCGCTCCAGTGCATCACCTCACTGCATCGCCCCAGTGTATCACCTCACTGCATCACCCCAGTGCATCACCCCACTGCAGCGCTCCAGTGCATCACTCCACCGCATCGCCCCAGTGCATCACTCCAGTGCATCACCTCACTGCATCGCCCCAGTGCATCACCTCACTGCAGCATTCCAGTGCATCACTCCACTGAAGTGCTCCAGTGCATCACCTCACTGCATCGCCCCAGTTCATCACTCCACTGCATCTCCTCACTGCATCGCCCTAGTGCATCACCCCACTGCAGCGCTCCAGTGCATCACTACACTGCAGCGCTCCAGTGCATCACCTCAATATATCGCTCCAGTGCATCACCTCACTGCATCGACCCAGTGCATCACCTCACTGCAGTGCTCCATTGCATCACTCCACTGCATCGCTTCAGTGCATCACTCCTCTGTATCGCCCCAGGGCATCACTCTGGGATATAACCGCAAGGCATCACCTCATTGCATTGCCCCAGTGCATCACCCCACTGCAGTGCTCCAGGGCATCACTCCACTGCATCGCTCCAGTGCATCACCTCACTGCATCACCCCACTGCAGCGCTCCAGTGCATCACTCCACTGCAGCCTTCAAGTGCATCACGTCACTGCATCCCCAGTGCATCACCCCACTGCATCACTCCAGTGCATCACTCCCCTGCAGCGCTCCAGTGCATCACCTCACTGCATTGCCCCAGTGCATCATCTCACTGCAGCACTCCAGTGCATCACTCCACTGCATCGCTCCTGGGCATCACTCCACTGCACCGCTCCAGTGCATCACTCCACTGCAGCGCTCCAGTGCATCACTTAACTGCATCGCTCCAGTACATCACTCCACTGCAGCGCTCCAGTGCATCACCTCACTGCATTACCCCAGTGCATCACCTCACTGCAGGACTCCAGTGCATCGCTCCACTGCATCGCTCCAGGGCATCACTCCTCTGTATCACCCCAGGGCATCACTTTGGGATATAACAGCAAGGCATCACCTCACTGCATCGCTGTAGTGCATCACCCCAGGACATCACCCAAGGGCTTCACTCCTCTGTATCGCCCCAGGGCATCACTCTGGGATATAACTGCAAGGCATCACCTCATTGCATCGCCCCAGTGCATCACCCCACTGCAGCGCTCCAGTGCATCACTCCACTGCATCGCCCCAGTGCATCACTCCACTGCATCGCTCCAGTGCATCACCTCACTGCATCGCCCAATGAATCACCCCACTGCATCGCTCCAGTGCATCACCTCACTGCATCACCCAGTGAATCACCCCACTGCAGTGCTCCAGTGCATCACTCCACTGCAGCGCTCTAGTGCATCACCTCACTGCATTGCTGTAGTGCATCACCCCAGGACATCACCCAAGGGCTTCACTCCTCTGTATCGCCCCAGAGCATCACTCTGGGATATAACTGCAAGGCATCACCTCATTGCATCGCCCCAGTGCATCACCCCATTGCAGCGCTCCAGTGCATCACTCCACTGCATCGCTCCAGTGCATCACTCAACTGCAGCACTCCAGTGCATCACCTCATTGCATCGCCCCAGTGCATCACCCCACTGCAGCGCTCCAGTGCATCACTCCACTGCATCGCTCCAGTGCATCACTCCACTGCATCGCTCCAGTGCATCACTCCAGGATATTACCCCAAGGCAGCACCTCACTGCATCGCTCCAGTGAATTGTGCCAGTGCATCGCCCCAGGACATCACTCTAGTGCAATACCCCAGTGCATAGTCGAGCGCATCACTCCACTGTACTGCCCCAGTGCATCACCCCACTGTACAGCCCCAGTGCATTAACCCACTGTATCACCCCAGTGCATCACCCAAGGGCACCACCTCACTGCATCATAATTCCCCCGAGGGAATAACCTCCGGGCATCACCCCAGTGTTACTACTACTTTTGAATTCTAATTCCAGCTTCCCCACTTCAACAAACTGTATGATTTTATGCAGATCCATTCCTTTTCCTTGTGCCTCTGTTGAAACATCTGCCACCAGCACTCCAAGAGTTTAAAGCTCACTGACCCTGAGTGTGGGCTGTAAGAATATTGAATATTTGTATTTACACAACCTTTGTGACAATTATCCAGGAAGAGGATTTTGTGCCCCGTGTCATCCATGGGTGCTGACTGAGGCCTGTGGAGTGTGACGTGTCCCCTTTGAATATTGTCATGAGGCCAAAGGAGTGTGACGTGTCCCCTGTGAGGGTTGTACTGAGGCCTGTGGAGTGTAATGTTGCCCTGGTGAATGTTGTACTGAGGCCTGTGGAGTGTGGCGTGTCCCCTGTGAGGGTTGTACTGAGGCCTGTGGAGTGTAATGTTGCCCTGGTGAGTGTTGTACTGAGGCCTATGGAGTGTGACGTGTCCTCTGCAAGTGTTCGACTGAGGCATGTCCTTGGTGAGTTCTGTACAGAGGCCTGTGGCGTGTGACATGTCTCCTGTGAGTGCTGTACTGAGGCCTGTGAAGTGTGAGGTGTCTCCTGTGAGTGTTGTACTGACACCTGTGGAGCGTGATGTGTCCCCTGTGAGTGTTGTACTGAGGCCCGGGGAGTGTGACGTGTCCCCTGTGAGTGCTGTAATTGAGGCCTGTGGAGTGTGACGTGTCCCCTGTGAGTGTTGTACTGAGGCCTGCGGAGTGTGACCTGTCGCCTGTGAGTGTTGTACTGAGGCCTGTGGAGTGTGACGTGTCCCCTGTGAGTGTTGTACTGAGGCCTACAGAGTGTGACTTGTCCCCTGTGATTGTTGTACTGAGGCCTGTGGAGTGTGACGTGTCCCCTGTGAGTGCTGGTCTGAGGAGGCCTGTGGAGTGTGACATGTCCCCTGTGAGGGTTGTACTGATGCCTGTGGAGTGTGACGTGTCCCCTGTGAGTGTTGTACTCAGGCCTGTGGAGTGTACCGTGTCCCCTGTGAGTGTTGTACTGAGGCCTGTGGAGTGTGCCGTGTCCCCTGTAAGTGTTGTACTGAGGCCTGTCGAGTGTGACATGTACCCTGTGAGTGTTGTACTGAGGCCTGTGGAGTGTGACGTGTGCCCTGGGATTGTTGTACTGAGGCCTGTGGAGAGCGATGTGTCCCCTGTGAGTGTTGTACTGAGGCCTGTGGAGTGTGACGTGTCCCCTGTGAGTGCAGGTCTGAGGCCTGTGGAGTGTGACGTGTCCCCTGTGAGTGCTGGTCTGAGGCCTGTGGAGTGTGACGTGTCCCCTGTGAGTGTTGTACTGAGGCCTGTGGAGTGTGACGTGTCCCCTGTGAGTGTTATGCTAAGGCCTGTGGAGTGTGACGTGTCCCCTGTGAGTGCTGTACTGAGGCCTGTGGAGTGTGACGTGTCCCCTGTGAGTGCTGTACTGAGGCCTGTGGAGTGTGACGTGTCCCCTGTGAGTGTTATGCTAAGGCCTGTGGAGTGTACCGTGTCCCCTGTGAGTGCTGTACTGAGGCCTGTGGAGTGTGACGTGTCCCCTGTGAGTGTTATGCTAAGGCCTGTGGAGTGTGACGTGTCCCCTGTGAGTGCTGTACTGAGGCCTGTGGAGTGTGACGTGTCCAGTTGTACTGAGGCCTGTGGAGTCTGTCGTGTTTCCTGTTAGTGTTGTACTAAGGCCTGTGGAGTGTGACGTGTCCAGTTGCACTGAGGCCTGTGGAGTGTGACGTGTTTCCTGTTAGTGTTGTACTGAGGCCTGTGGTGCTCCTCACTTCCCCGGGGCGCTGCCTCTGAGGACAGATGCCGTGAGCGGTGTGTACTAGTGTGTGTGACCCTGGAGTAATGCACGTGCAGCTTGTGATGCATTTAGTATCAGCAGGGTCACTGGTGATGGGGGGGGCTGTTGTCCGGGGGGGGGGGGCATTGTCCAGGGCCGGTTCTCCAGACAGACGTCTTGTTTACTTCTGCGGTGCTCATTGTCCATTCGAAGGCCCACATGTCGAGGTGATCCCAAAGAATGGGTCCCAGAGGCGCCTGGATACCCTTCTGGGTGATTAGCGGCGCTTTGTAAATCCTGATTTAAAGAGAGGTGCAGCGATTAGGGAGAAAGATTAACCCTTTCCGATTCATCGTGCACAGCCCTTGCCGCCCTGGGGGTCCCGGCGAGCCCCTCTGTCCGAATGGGGTCTCAGCAGAAACCTGATCACACTTTACTCCTGTTTGTGCAGCCCTCCCCTCTGCGTCTTGTTCTGTCATTGAGTGAAATATACATGACCAGTTCTTATTTTTCTTTTGCGGTATCAGGGTTCTCCCTATGTTGTGCCATTCGTTAATGTAACTCGGACTCTGGGAGAGGTGGAGCTGGTGATGTGCTCAGGGTCACACGGTTGGGTCCAGGGGGACGCTGAGAGTGTACCTCGGGCCTCGGGTTTGCGGTTAATAGTTGAACCCGTCGGCAGCTCGCCCGGTGAAGGTCAGGCACAGGCAGTGTTTGAACCCGCTCGGCTGCCTCTGTGGGGAGGGGCAGGTTATCACGGGGCTGCCCGGGGCCCGGTTACCTGTTGTCCGCGCGCAGTGACGCGGACGGACGTCATTCCTGAGCTGGGGCAGAGTCCTGCCTGCACGTAGCACCACACGTGCAGCTTCTCACCGACCCCTGGACGGCGTTTGACCGGCCGCACCTGCATTTTGATCTTCATGTTATTTAAAACAAATATGGGAAAGCTGTGACATCTGGTGTTTTTTAAATTTTTGTAATATAAACGAAAACTAGCAACAGGTCGAAATGGTAGTTAAAAACTAGACACGCACAGGCTGCAGTGCAGGCCTAGGACATATGCAAAGGGCTGCATACTTAGGCGGAACAACGAGTGCTGCAGGGCCACTAATGGTTATTAATTGACAGGCCTCGGGTACATGTAGTACCACTTGACTAGGTAAATGAAATGCGCTCATTGTCTGATAAGCCAATTTCACCATGCTTCAAGGAGAGAGCACAAGCACTTTAGCACTGGTCAGCAGCGGTAAATTGTGCAGAATCCTAAAGCCAACAAAAACAGATTCAGAAAATAGGAAGGGTAAAGGCAAAACGTTTGGGGGTGACCTGGCAGGGAGGAAATGTGGGAGGGGGTTAGAGAAAGACACAAGTGCCAATCTATGCATGCAGGGGCGTAACACAGGCCCCCTGCATCCCCCGCGGCGAGTGGGGGCCCCCGACCTACAGGGGGCCCCCTCAGCACGGTACTTAGGCCTGAACGCTCTGTATTAAATCCGGAGCCGGGGCCCCTCCATGTACATTGCAGGGGTGGCCTTTAAACTTTCATTACGCCACTGAATCGGCCAAGTCACATGCATGTGTTTACAACGCAAGTCATTACAACGACCGTGTTGTTACATTGCATACCATTGCAACGCAAGTCGTTACAACGACTTGCTGTAGGGGGCAGCAGTTGTTGTATTTAAAATCCAACACCTTCCCTACTGTTCCACAGACTGGAGTTGGTTTAGTAAATTATACTATACCAAAATCCAGCGCCCCCCTACAGCAAGTCGTTGTAATGACTTGCGTTGTAATGGTATGCAATGTAACAACGAGGTTGTTGTAATGACTTGCGTTCTAAATGCATGTGATGTAACAATAAGGTTGTTGTAATGACTTGCGTTGTAAGCGCATGCGATCTAACATGGCTTATTCATGGCACATACATCCATAGATACAGTGGCGAGCACCTAACATGTGACCGCTGAGCCTGTAACCAGGCGAGGTCGCCCCCACACACCCCTGCTACTGCCTCCATCAGCTGTGCCCTCGCTTACCCTTTTTGCTGCCTTCGTTTTTTCATATCGTTTTTCCACAGGGTGACCCAGCCGCCGCTGAGCCGCCCTCTGCCCTCCTTCCCCGCCGCTGCCTCCCTGCGGCCCCGCCCCCCTCCTGCCCATTCGCCGCCCCGCTCCCGCCACCCAGCTGCTCCTCCCTCCCGGCTCCTTCTTAAGGGGACAGCACAGAGGTGCAGGGAGCGACCGCTGAGCCTGTAACCAGGCGAGGTCGCCCCCAAACACCCCTGCTACTGCCTCCATCAGCTGTGCCCTCGCTTACCTTTTTTGCTGCGTTCATTTTTTCACATCGTTTTTCCACAGGGCGACCCAGCCGCCGCTGAGCCGCCCTCTGCCCTCCTTTCCCGCCGCTGCCTCCCTGCGGCCCCGCCACCCTCCTGCCCATTCGCCTCCCCGCTCCTGCCACCCAGCTGCTCCTCCCTCCCGGCTCCTTCTTAAGGGAACAGCACAGAGGTGCAGGGAGCGACCGCTGAGCCTGTAACCAGGCGAGGTCGCCCCCACACACCCCTGCTACTGCCTCCATCAGCTGTGCCCTCGCTTACCCTTTTTGCTGCCTTCGTTTTTTCATATCGTTTTTCCACAGGGCGACCCAGCCGCCGCTGAGCCGCCCTCTGCCCTCCTTTCCCGCCGCTGCCTCCCTGCGGCCCCGCCCCCCTCCTGCCCATTCGCCGCCCCGCTCCCGCCACCCAGCTGCTCCTCCCTCCCGGCTCCTTCTTATGACACCCATGCAGGCGCGCAGCGTTGTCGCGCAGCGGGCGCGCCGATTGTGCGCCGAAGGCGCGCCAAAGGCAAGCCCGTCTGCGGCCGTCCGCGCCTTGACCGCTCCCAGCGCCAGGACCCCTGGCCCCCGCCGATGCAAGACAACCCGACAGACCTACAACGCCGCCGCCCTCAACGCACTCAATGCCGGCCGGAACCCCGCCTGCTGCCGGGCCACCCCGAAACGCATCCACGGACCCTTCAGCTGCAAAACCTGCAAGTTCACCTGCCTCCGAACCTGCACCGCACCCGCCAAGCCAAGCACCAGCAGCAACCACCTCAAGTGCATCCTGCTCAACACCCGCTCCATCCACAGACACGCCGTGGAACTCTGGAACCTCCTCGACACAACATCACCAGACATCGCCTTCCTCACGGAAACCTCCTCAGCCCCCGACATCGCCATCGCCATCCCGGACGGGTACAAAATCATCAGGAGGGACCGCGTCAACCACACCGGAGGAGGCATCGCCATCGTGACCGACTCCGACGACACCTTCTCCGCCGCCGAGCACCTCCACTTCCAGATACACACCGACCCAAAGACGACCCTCAGAGGCACCCTCGTCTACAGACCCCTGGGACCACGCACACAATTCAGCGAAGACATCGCCGACTTCATCAGCCCGCACACCCTCCCCTCCACCGACTACATCCTCCTAGGGGACCTCAACTTCCACCTGGAGAACAACAAGGACCGCAACACCGCCGCCCTGCTGGACAACCTCGCCAACCTCGGACTCAAGCAACTTGTCAACACCCCCACCCACTACGCCGGCCACACGCTTGATCCCGTCTTCTCATCCAGCAAGCACATCACCTTCAGCCACTCCACCGGACTCCACTGGACCGACCACAGCTACGTCCACTTCAGCTTCAGAAGAACCACGACTCACCACCACCCGCAACAGGTTCCTCACAGGAGCTGGAGCAAGATCACCGCCAACCAGCTCACCACCTCCCTCAGCCAGAACCCACCCGCCAGCACAACGGACCCCAACGAAGCAGCCTGCAACTTCACGCAGTGGCTGACCGCCTGCGCCGACGACCTCACACCACTGAAGAACCCTCCCAGCAGACCCAGAAGCAAGAAGGCCCCCTGGTTCACCGACGAACTCAAGGACTCCAAGAAGACCTGCCGCACCCTCGAGAAAGCCTGGCTCCTCGACCAGACCACTGACAACATGACCACCCTCAAACACGCCACCCGCAAGCACCACCAGCTTATCCGCACCACCAAGAAGAAATCACTGAAGGAACGACTGGACAACAACGCCCACGACAGCAAGGAACTCTTCGCCATCGTCAAGGAGTTCTCAAACCCCAGCACCGGCAACAACGACATCTCTCCTTCACAAGATTGCTGCAACTCTCTCGCCTCGTTCTTCCACCGCAAGATCGCCGACATCCACAACAGCTTCGGCGCACCATCCACGCACCCAACCGTCGAACCAACGCCCCCCACCGCCAGCCTCCGCACCTGGACCAGGGTGGCCACCGAAGACAAAGCCCACACGATGAACACCATCCACTCCGGATCTCCAACCGACCTCTGCCCCCACCACGTCTTCAACAAGGCCGACTCCACCATCACACCCCAACTCCGGAACATCATCAACACCTCCTTCAACACCGCCACCTTCCCGGAGAGCTGGAAGCACGCCGAGCTCAGCGCCCTACTGAACAGCAGACCCCACCGACCTCAAGAACTTCCGCCCCATCTCGCTCCTCCCTTTTCCTGCCAAAGTCATCGAGAAGATCGTCATCAGACAGCTTGCTGCCTTCCTCGAGACGAACGGATCCCTCGACCCCTCACAGTCCGGTTTCAGAGCCAACCACAGCACCGAGACCGCCCTCATCGCAGCCACCGACGACATCCGAGCCCTTCTCGACAACGGGGAAACAGCGGCACTCATCCTTCTGGACCTCTCTGCAGCGTTCGACACTGTCTACCACCGCACCCTAGTTCAACGCCTCAGTAACATCGGCATCCAAGAGAAGGCACTGGAGTGGATCATCTCGTTCCTCGCCGGAAGAACACAGAGAGTAAAGTAAAGTAAAGTCCACATTTGTAAAGCGCACAATCACCCGTAAGGGTCTCTAGGCGCTGGGGGGCCGTCGGGAAGATTAAGCGAGCTATTGCCCAGAGTCACATGGTGCTGGGCTAACCTGCCGCCGGAGCCGGGGATCGAACCGTGGTCCCCAGATTCCAGCGTCAGTCGCCCTGGCCGCGGCGCCACACCTCTCCCAGAGAGTCCGCCTCCCCCGTTTCGATCTGAGGCCACCGAAGTCATCTGCGGCGTACTGCAAGGATCATCACTCAGCCCCACCCTCTTCAACGTCTACATGAGACCTCTTGCAGCCATCGCACGCCAACACAACCTCAACATCATCACCTACGCCAACGACACCCAGCTGATCCTCTCCCTCACCAGAGACCCCGACACCGCCAGAACCAGCCTACACGAAGGGATGAAAGACGTCGCAGAATGGAAGAAGAACAGCCGCCTGAAACTGAACTGAGACAAGACAGAAGTCCTCATCCTGGGACCATCGCCCTCCGCCTGGGATGACTCCTGGTGGCCCCCCGCCCTGGGCACCACTCCCAAGCCAACAGACCACGCACGCAACCTGGGCTTCATCCTGGACTCCTCCCTCTCGATGACCAGACAAGTCAACGCCGTCTCCTCATCATGCTTTCACACCCTTCGCATGCTCCGCAAGGTCTTCCGATGGATCCCGACCGAAACCAGGAAGACAGTCACCCAGGCACTCGTCACCAGCCGACTGGACTATGGAAACACCCTCTACGCCGGAACCACAGCCAAGCTACAGAAAAGACTCCAACGCATCCAGAACGCCTCCGCCCGACTCATCCTGGACATCCCCCGACGCAGCCACATCTCTGGCCACCTGAGGGACCTGCACTGGCTCCCCGTCAACAAGAGGATCACGTTCAGGCTCCTCACCCACGCACACAAGTCTCTTCACGACCTGGGCCCCAAGTACCTCAACGACCGCCTGACCTTCTACACGCCCACCCGCCAGCTACGATCTACTAGCCTCGCCCTCGCCGCCGTAACACGCATCCGAAGAGCCACCGCCAGAGGCAGATCCTTCTCCTACCTGGCGGCCAAGACATGGAACTCCCTCCCCATCCACCTTTGGCTGACCCAGGACCATCGCGCCTTCAGGAGACAACTCAAGACCTGGCTGTTCGAGCAGTAACGGACCCCCTTTCTCAAGCGCCTTGAGACCCTTCCGGGTGAGTAGTGCGCTATACAAGTGTTATGATTGATTGATTGATTGATTGACTCAGGCGTGGACACAGAGTTTGGCATTGAAGACATTGCTACAAACACTTTGCCTTTGTGTGGTACCTCTATCCTCTCTCTTGGCATGAGATGAACAGGAGGATCGTCCCCTTTCACCAGGAAGACATGGCTGTGCTGAATGCTGATCTTTTGTAACCGTCCTTTTATGACGTGCTGTGTAGAGTTATTGCATCTACAAGGTTTATTGACTGTTAGCACGAAACAAGGGAGCTCCTGCTCCCGGTGGGTGTTGTTCTGTCTTGTGGTTGCACCCAGGGGTGTAACGCAGGTCCCT
This sequence comes from Lissotriton helveticus, assembly GCF_964261635.1. Taxonomy (NCBI): domain Eukaryota; kingdom Metazoa; phylum Chordata; class Amphibia; order Caudata; family Salamandridae; genus Lissotriton; species Lissotriton helveticus. Next base: position 155,894,683 of record NC_136057.1, read on the forward strand.
GCAGTTCAGGGGGACCCAGCCCACCAAAGGGCCCACAAGCCTTCAGGGAGCCCATTCAAGAATAGGATATGACTATAGGTCCTGGTTTAGGGTGACCAACCGTCTGTAAATTTTACGGACCGTCCGTAATTTGGATCTCACGTCCGTTGTCCGTGAGGATCCCTCATAGAGACGCCTTTTGTCCGTAATTTTTGGCATTGCAGGGAGCAGCGCCGTTCCGCTGCAAGAAGCCTCAGCTCCCTGATGGGGCCGCCCCACCCCGCCCATTGTCATTCTGTATGCCGACTGATTCTCACAGACAGAATGACAATGGGTCAGTCTGGGCTGTTAAAGCACATGGTGGCCTCCTCTTGCCACGGTTTAGGGCAGGGCATTCTGTCACATGGTAGTGCAAAAACGCCCATGCTGCTGCTATATGAGAATCCAGTTAATCAAAGGAAGGTGGTGAAAGAAGTTAAAAAAGGAAAGAATTATAGTTCTTTCAGAGTCGCATCATTTTAGAACTGACGCATTTTCATTATTATAGTCAAGGAAGCCATGGTTGCTGCTTTTTATTTTATGCAACTAACAACCATTGACAAAGCCAATAGTTCTGACTTGTTGTAGGTGTAACGTTACTTGTTCTAGGTGTAACGTTACTTGTTGTATTATATATCTGGATGCAATGACAGAAGCAACAAAAATACCAGTCGGGCGGCATATTATACTAAGCACAGATTTTTAGCTTAGGTGTTTTAAGCCACGCCCTTAATTACATCGAAGTAGTTTTTTCATCCAACTTAAAGCCCTGGAAATCATACCATGTCGCAGTCGCCTCACGTCCTGGCACTGTGCATCATGCATGACTCATGCCTTCCACTTTTTCAGATTGCCTATGTGCAGGGGCATACTGAACCCTCCCCAACCCCACCCCTTGCTTTAGGAACTACAGCGAGGGTGGGGTTCTTAATGGGTCTCTTCTATCTGCAACTCTGCAGGCAAAGGCTCAGCTCATAATTAATGTGAAAAGGTGAGTGAGTAGGTAAGTAAAGGGATGGCTGGATGGATTAGTGAAAGGGTGAATGGATGAATGTAAGGAATGATGGATCGTGAGAGAAAGGATGGATAGATGAGTTAGTGGAAGGATGGATGAGATAAAAGGTAAATAGATGTATATATGGGTGGAAGGGTAGATGGATGGATGGATGAGTGAAAGGGTGGATGATGGGTGAGTGATTGGGTGGATGGATGAGTGAAATGATGGATGGATTGATGAATTGATAAGTGAAAGGGTTAATGGATGGATGGATGAGTGATATTTAGTTGCAGCAGTTACACGTTCCAAAAGTAAGATTGATAATGATATCTTGTCAGCAATTGCTGCTACTGAGAAGGGAAGTAAATGTCCTACGGGATTTCCTTCAAAGTATTCTTATCACATAAGTCCTGATAAAGTTCCTTATGTGAAAATAGCAGACGTTGGTGAAAGATGGATTCCCAACGCAGACCGTAGGCTCTCACTGATTACAGCTGCCCATGAAGGTGTTGCATCCGCTCATGCGGGCGTTTCGGCTACTGTATCTCAGCGACAACAACATTTCTGGTGGCGGGGACTGTACAAATAGACGCGTGATTATGTCCTTCAATGTGACATCTGTCAGCAGATCAAGCCTTCAACTGCTGCGCGTCCACCCCAGACACAGTTGTGCATATCTAACAAAACACTTGGGTGTGTTTATTTAGATCACTGCGGTCCTTTTCCTCTGATACTGCGTATAAGTACATCTTAGTTGCAGTTGATTCTTGCACACGCTTTGTTTGGGTGTGACCACACCGCAGCGCTGACTCGCGAACTGTCATAAGAGACTTGCGTGTCTTTGTGGGAATTTTTGCCTGTGACACCTTCCATTTGGACCAGGGTCCAGCGTTCGCCTCTAAGGCGTACAAGGATGCCATGAGTTCATTGGGGTCCAAGTCAAATTTTCGTCTCCATACAGGCCTGAGGGCAACAGTGTTGTGGAGCGAATGAACCGTGATTTAAAGCAGTCTTTGACTGCCAGTGTTCTAGGTACTGGCAGGAACTGGCTAGCCCATTTCAATAGCGTACAACGTGCACTTAATAATCTCCCTAGAAGGTCTCTGGGTGGGCGGACCCTATACGAAATGCTCTTTGGTATCAAAATGTTCGTCCCGGATCTTGAAGGTCTAGACTGGGCGGCGGCTGCTGCCCCGTTTGACGTAGATGAACATTGTCATGTTTTACAGAATCTACAAGAGACGAGAGACAGTCTTGCAAAGGAACACTTGCCCTCCACATCTGATGCTGCGTTGTAGATCCCGGTAGTTGGCTGGCTACCCCGAGTTAGAGAACTGGTCCAAGAGAAGATCGAGAACAAGAAAGAATTTGGCTCCTCGTATCGAGCTCCAGTTCCCGTGCTTGGCGTGCAGGACACAAGAACAGTCATTTTACCACCATTTCCAGGTCGTAAAGAAAAAAGGTATATCTCCATTGACAATGTCAAACTACACAGAGTGGCCGATTCTTCTTAGCATGACACCTGCGGTCTCCTGTCCGGCACTACAAAGGAATTCTGTTTTAGTTCCGGCTCCTAGGAACAAGCCTGATGTTGCTTTGGAGATGCCTGCACTTTCAAGTCATTTACTGAATAATGTGTCTGATACCCATCTTGATGATACTGAATATACTTACCCCACAGACTTATCGATGCCCAATTTACAGACTTGTTTGGCCAATGAGTCCAGATTTTCATTTGACACTCACTCTTCCACGTCGAAGTCTTCTTCAAATATTTCTGTTTTTGCAACATGGTTTAAAAAAAAATTTTGATTTCCCCCTCGGACCTACGTTTGGTTGGTGCTTTTTTCAATTATTTTGTTCATGTCCATTGGATTTGTGGTGTTTTTTTTACGTCTTGTGAATGGACACTACGTTGAACAAAGAACAATTATTCGCCCACTTAATGGAACATTGGCACCCCACTCCTCTTCACACATCCACAGGTTTAAGAGAGACTTGGCCTTTGTGAATATTACTGCTTAGCCCGTTTTAGATGGGATTGTGCGGGACGCTGTTAAATTCCAGATCCATGGTCCCACCGAGGTTATACATGTCCCAAATGTACTGAGAGTTTCTATGGGGGATGTATTAAACAAAATATACGTTCTGATGATTGGGATGTTCAGGCCGTAGAGGCTTTGTTTTCAGATTTGAAATACTATGCTGCCTTTGATGCTGAGGATTTATATTTAGATTCTGCTAACTATGGGGATTTGTATTGTTACCAACACTTTGGAAATCACCATCTACACAAGGCAAACACTAGCAGGAATATAGTTAATTATACCCAATGGGAACATTGTCCCGCTCCTACTGAAGGGAGTTCCAGTTCTCTTTTGAAGAGATTCACATATTTCACTGATTTTAATCAGTCAAATCCTAATGCGTTTTATTTTAAGTTGACAGAAAAGTCCTCTTCCAAAGTTAGACTTACCCACACCAAATTATTATATTCTAAGGGCCTCATTTATGAAAAGTGACGCATCGCTGCGTGAAAACAGCGATGCGTCACTTTTCACTGCGTCCTCCTTGCGACACCAATGATGCGTCATATTTACAGTATGACGCATCATGTCGCAAGGAGTTACAGATACGTCAGTATTTCTGACGTATCTGTAAGCGCAAAAGTCACGCATTGCTGGGGTGTGTCACAAAAGTGACGCAACTCCAGCAATGCGTCCTTTCACATGGGAAAAGCCCCATGTGAAAGGGCTTGCATCAGTCTTACGCCTGCTGTGAGGCAGGCGCAAGATTTTGACGCAACAGCGTCCTAAAAGTGACGCAGTGAAATCTCATAGATTTCATTGCATCACTATTATGAGGCTTTTTGCGGGGGAACGCCCCCTCTGCATACATTATACCTGACGCAGGTATAATGTAGCGCAGGCATTTACAAAGTGACGTACCTGCTTAGATGCGTCACTTTGTAAATAGTGCGCAACAGAAGGCATGTTTTACGCCGCCGATGCGTCACAACAAGTGACGCATTGGAAGCGCAAAACTGTCGTAAGGCCTCATAAATGAGGCCCCAAGTACTTTCTTGACCAATTGGCTATTGGGGGCTATGAACTGTGGAAAGATACCATTGATCTTAAATCTGTTTGGGGTTCTAAAAGTTGGCAAGTGCAAGGCACTGAAGCTTTGCATCGTGCTTGTCTCATCCCGAGCCATATGTTATTTTTGAGTTCGACTATTTCACAAACCATCTGCTTTGGATTGGCTACTATTAAAAAATTAAATGCACATTCTTTTCCTGAAGTACAAGAATATCCCGGCTGGGATAATTATACTAGTTTTTCCATTAGAGAATTACAGACCATGATGCTGAATTCTTCCTTTAACATTTCCAATTTGGATCCTGAGGGTTGGTTGCTTTGGCACAAAAGTGCTGATTCCTGTCAACCTCGTTTTCTGGGTTTATCGACTGGGTATAAACAGGTTAGGGTGGATCCCCGGTTTGAGAGTGACCATTCTGTGACTACCTATTCGGTGGGAAAGCTATGTCAGAGTTGGCTCAAACACTCCACGTTAGCTTCAGTTAAGCTGCATTTGTCTAAACTGACAGACGGCATTGATATGAATGACTTTATAAAAGGTCCTGCGGCTGGCAGATCCAAAAGATGGATTTATGCTGCCTATAATGAAGTTTAGAAACTGTCTCAGATTGAGGCTGCTTCGCAATTGAGAGCTCTAGATCAGGCTAATTTAGAAAAAGTGCTTGCAGTCGTAGATAATAGCATTAATACACTTTCTTCCCGCATTTATACATTAGATAACATTGTTTCATCTGTTGTAAATATTGTGCAAGAAGATGTGTCTGTTTTGTTTCATGGACAGAATCAACTGCGTTCTATCATGCAGTTTGCGTGGACTTTGCAAACGTTAAAGGCAGGTCGAGTGCCTTGGGACTACATGAATACGTTCTCTTTGTTTGCTCCTTTTAATTTGACTGAAAAGCAATAGTTTATGCCGATGAAAGATGCAACGTTTTCTATGTTACATATTGAAAAGTTAGAACTTTTAACATTTTCTGTGGCCGAATACAATTCTGCTGTGTGGCTTGTTCATGGGTTAATCACACTCCCTTTCCCGCTTTTCAAATTTGAAGCTTGCATGAAATATTATGCCAAAGGCAGATATGAACCTTAAGGCAGCGCTTATCTCCATGAAGCTTGGTCACTGCCATTTACATATAGATGCCTGAGGGAGGGTAAAGAAGTTTATTTGAATGGTGAGGATTGCACAACAACACCTGATCGCTCGTTAATGTGTAGGAATATCCAAATCCATGGCTCATGTAATCAGAACGAGCCTAATTTGGCTTGTGTTTTGAAAGGCACACCTACACCTGCTATCACACCGACATTCACATTACTAGCAAACGGGAGTTATTTACTTTTAAATAATGAAGATTGTTGTGGGATGCTCGCAGGAATTCCTTACGTGGTTTCGGTTTCCGAAAGAGTAGTTTGTTGTAAAAACGTTTTGTTTCCTCCTCCACATGGGAAGCTGGATGTTTCCATCTGGCCGTCGATTCCAACCTTGAAAGCAGAGTTCAACAAGATGAGTCATATAAGAAATCTATTGTCCCAGAAAGAGGTTGCCCTCACATCTGTTCGTGAAACATTTGTCCTTCACGTGGCAAACACCCGCACAGAAGTGCATGCTTTATTAAATATGGATTTGCCCTTGCATTTTGGGGAGTTAATTCATACTATCTTTAATGCTTCCTCGACCACAGGGCTGACTCACTTTTTTAAAGTTGTTAGTAGTGGCCTTGTCACTTCTTTCCAAACTATATTTGGTGTGTTCCCGGCATTTTTTCCAGCCTGTTTGTTGGATTTCCCTTAATGCTCGCTCTGGTTGCAGGAGTGCTCCTATTATTTTGTTTATTTCAAAATGGATGCACGTCCTGTGTTTCAAGACGATCTGCCCAGGCTGTTGCTGGTCCTCAACCGAATGTTTAGCTATTATGGAGCGCTGCCTCTGGCTACATTGAGTGTGGCTTATGGATTATCGTTTCGATTTTCCTTTTTTACATGCATCCAGCCTGTCTTTCATTGCCTGAGCTGTGATTTTGACTGGGCCCTGGATTTGTGTCTCTGCAATATGGTGTCTTCTGACGCGGATTATGATCAACTGATGAGCCCCTTAGTTGCTCATGAATTGCTTTGTTCTGGCGGAGGGATTATGGCCGTTTCAGCGATGCATTGAGTCCTAGGACGTTGGAATGTTTTTGCAGCGGCGCATGACTTCTTGGCACGAAGTTACATTGAAGAAAACCCGAGTTGTCCTCTGATGGTGCTAGAGGCTCCGGTTGTTAAGGAACATGTATGTTCTTTCCCATTACTGAATTGGATGGCTGAATTGTTTTCGGATGAGAACAATGACTTCCTATTGGAGGCTGTTGCAACGTACTGTGCATATACACTTTTGGAGCGAGACACTTTTCATATTTATTTTTGCTTTCCCACCGCCGTCTTGTAATTGACCTTGGATATATTTTTTTAACCAGTCTATTGGCTTTGCTATGCTCACAGTCGTGTTGAATAATTTGAATAACTTTTAAATTAGGAGTTTGCTTACGTTGTTTGTTATGGCACATTTTGATCTTGGCTCTGACTATCGAACATGAACTCTGCGTTCCAAATTTGCCCCCTTCTTATCCGTGCTCTGATCAAGGGAGAGTGTCGTGGGGATGACCCGTACATTTACACAGTGTTAAGTTAGCATGGGCTTATTAGAAGTTTAAACGCCATTTTTACTTTCCTGCTCTGCTTTGCACACAACACACACTTGCGCTATTGTTTAGAGAACACTGAGTATTTTGCTTCACATGAGTTTAACTTGTTTTGCTGCATTTCTAGGCTACTACGTTAGTTTAGTCTGTACAGTGTGAGCCAAGACCGTCAAGGTTATCTTAGACCGTGTAGCTGTTGTTCTAACTGATCAGCGCACGTTCTAGCCATAACATATATACAGCTCTGGCCACCATTGATATTGGCGCGTTTCATAATGCACTGCGTAGGCATGATTAGACACACTTGGAGAACATTCGTATGCTGAGAGCTTGTGCAGAATCTGATGTGATCCACTTCTGCTAAATACCAGAGGTATGGGGACGCTTATGTAACCCTGAGAGACCTTCTATAGATATAAAATAACCTACTAGCAAGGGAGGGTGAAATATAGGTATATTTTAAACCTGTTTGCTTTAGCATTCTAACATGCTTTCTCCCTTTGTATTTTATGGAATAGTAACTATGCTGACAATCTTGTTTCATATAATATGTCTGCTTGTATTAGCTAAAGTACTGCATATGAAATCACGGCGTTAGAAATAAATATTTCAAACTTGCAAGTGTCTCCATTTACTCCATGTTCTGGACTGGTATGAGAGAATAACGAAAGAGTGTTCTTGTTTTCCACATTGCCTGAGGTACCCTAAGTTGCATGTTCTGGGTTGTCTAGTCATTGGTATTTTGCTATAGGACGAAGAGCCTAATTCACTAAGATCTTGCATGCTTTCTCCCTTTGTATTTTATGGAATAGTAACTATGCTGACAATCTTGTTTCATATAATATGTCTGCTTGTATTAGCTAAAGTACTGCATATGAAATCACGGCGTTAGAAATAAATATTTCAAACTTGCAAGTGTCTCCATTTACTCCATGTTCTGGACTGGTATGAGAGAATAACGAAAGAGTGTTCTTGTTTTCCACATTGCCTGAGGTACCCTAAGTTGCATGTTCTGGGTTGTCTAGTCATTGGTATTTTGCTATAGGACGAAGAGCCTAATTCACTAAGATCTTACATCTCTGTGCACAGTTCTGTGTAGGAGCAGAATCCCTGCAACAACCGCATATTGATTATCACACGGTAACGCATATAAACGGGGTATATACATTGTTTTAACTCTAACACCATGCACCAATACGCCACAGTCCGTCCACACTCCACATTTTATCCGAATAGAGCATGGACACCATGCTCCTGAGTCACATTATTGGATGTGCCTTATGATACCTTTTAAATTTATCCGTGTGTATGTCTGTCTGTCGCTTTTTCCTCCCTCTAACAGGAATGCGCTGCTAGAGGAAACCATCCTCTATCACATAACGCACCTTAGAGAGTGCGCCACATAGATGGTCTCTAACCCACTTAGTTTTAGACCACCTTTTAAATTTCATGCACATAAGGTCCTGAAGAAAGCCAGCCCAGTAGTGAGAGACTGGCAGAAAAATGTAGACCGCATAGGATATCGGAGCCTAAATACCTCCACGGATATTCACCTCTCCTTTTAACTACTGCCGAGGGCCCATACATTAAAATAGTCGTTTGTTGTTTAACGGGACCCTACGGACAGTCTTTTAAACCACATTCATTTCACCTTCACTCCACACTCACTGTACAAAACCAGCTCCGCTGTATCCAGGCGTTGAATCACACCCAAGGTGCACTCGGTACCTTGGGTAAACCCGATGATGAAACATGTCACCAACTAGGTTGGTGAGTGAGGGTCTTCCTAAAAGACATATGTGTTGTTCCACATACACACATTAGGAGCTCCTACCTGGTAGCTAGTTCCCTTTGATACTTACATCTCAGCGAAGTGAACTGGCTTCTACCTTTCCTCTCTCTTCATCTTGATTTTGATCATGTAACGCACTCCGACATCATGCCCTATATAATTGGGATGAGTAGCACTATAAAAGAAAGTAAATACACATGAGAGAAAGTCCATGCAAAGATGAGGGGCACCATTGGATGGTGGTAGCAAGACTGGACTGGCTGGACCGGGCATCAGGCGTTTCCCTGGGAGGCTGGAAAGGTGGGGGCAGTTTTGTTACTAGGGGCTGGCACTGCAATGTTTCTTGTATATCCAGCAGTTTTCAGGCAACAATAAAAGTGGCCTCACTTATATTCAGGTGTGGTTCACCAGTGTCTGGTGACTAATGTACCTGCAGGAGCGAGATGGGAGTTTTGAATCATCGAGGTAGCACAGAGGGTTAATATGCCTGCTGCAAAACAATGTGTACCATTTATATTCAAGAATAGTATTTTATGTGCAGATCTCAGTGGGTTACTCCTTTGTCAATGAGATTCTTTTGTTACTCTGCAGTTCATAAGTTGCATACGTTACGCTAGCACAGTGAGCTATGAACTGCCATCAAAGAGCTGCATGCAAGCTGCATGGCACAGGTTACAAAGTTATGTTTTCTTCCCAGTCTTTCAATTTTCATGATATTACAAAAAAAGGTTTGTTAGGATAGGAATACATTCTTATAATTAAAGTTACCTCTAACCACGGTGTTATGTTCTGAACCCTGAGTTTGTGCTTCTTCAGACCAAGCATCCTACACCTTGTAGTGCCCTTTGCCTTATGTAACATGTTCTATACACTGATTTACACACATATGATTCATTGTCTCTGTATGTGTGTGTGATGTAAAGTGCTCCGTCATCTTATACTGGTACGTATAAAAAAATGAAATACATATGAGAGAGGGGCTGTGGAGAGATGATAGGCATTGTTGGTGACAGTGAGGCAATCAGTGACGAGCCCCATCATTGACAAGCCCCATCAAAGACTGTCATATCCTTGTGCACACCAAAGCCATTATTTACTATGCTTTAGAAGCTAATACAATTGATATAAAATGACAAATGTGTTGTAGAATGAACCATGTTTTCCCAAATTTTCTCGGGGGTGCGAAAACAAAGACTGGGAGCTGTCAGTTTGTTTGTAACACACAACAACTTTTAAATATCTGTAAAACTGTGCAAATGTTTAAAAACATATCAGCAGTTAGGAAACAACAAATGGACAACTTGTTTGTAATTCAGAAGAGTGCTGGAAACAGAGTTTTAATAGGATCAAAACAATCAAGACACTTTACTTGCTGATGTTCAAATGATACCTATTTGCCAAAACCACATTTCCACACATTAGTATGTGCGCACTGTATAGACGTATCAGTAAAACTGAATGATGGCATTTTGCTTCCATTTCAATAGAAAATGTTCTGCATGTAAACAATAGTGCCTCCTTCCGCCCTACAATAATGCCTTAATGGTGAATACAGTTTCTAGTCTATAGAACACATCTGTGCATCAATGAGAATCCGCAGTTTAAAGCTCATCGAAATGAAACAGACCAATCATTATACTATTTCCAACATACAGTTTAAATAAGGAGGGCTGACATATGGCTAGCCGGGGCATTATATACCAATGTCAACACCTATCTAACCGCTCTGACCCACAATAATACCATTAAACTCAGCAGTGTGCAGCCAATTATAGGTCATGCAGTCTGTTTAATAAATCCCTTTTCCTGCTTAATGCTCTTACCCTTATACAAGACCTCTCCGCTATGGGTCTTATCCATCACTCAATACTATACCAGCCGCTGTACAAGTCATCACCAGTGAAACAGAAATGGAATGCTTGAAGCGATCTGACAAATAAAGCTTGTCACTCGGAGGACTGAACGCTAGTCCAGCACTGCAGGTCCCAATTAGCTGCATCCGATGCGTGCCGCTTTACATCTCGCAATGTCTATCCAAGCGGATCTTCCCAACCATTTCTCTCACCAAATATGCCTGCTCAGGACCATAAATTGTAAACAAAATATCAGACTGGACAACCAAGTGCAGTAACTATATACAAAGATTTTTATCATATGAAATACCATAAAAAGACCTGCACAGTTGCTCAAAGCTGTGCGCATACTGAAAACTGTGAAGTGCACAATTGTCTCAACCTAATGAGTGGACGGGATTGTCCACTTTGGGTCGCCCTTAATTGTGTGGAACCCAGTGGACTTATAAATATAGTTGTCTCGTACATCAATCGCTACTGTTACTAGAAAGAATAAGTTGCCTACGATTGCTTCAAAGTGACTCATTTGTCCAGCGTTTAGTTGCATATCACTGCTGACAACTTACGCCTGTCTTAGATACAGCGGCTCCTCATATTATTAGACTACGAGAATGCGACATCCGCAACCTCCTGGACCAGGGCCACTCCCCGGCCCTCATCCTCCTCGACCTGTCTGCAGCCTTCAACACCGTCTCCCATCGCACACTAATCCCCAGACTACGCGAGGACGGCATACTAGGAACTGCCTTAGACTGGATCCGCTCGTTCCTCACAGGAAGAAGCCAAAGGATCAGACTACCGCCCTTCTTCTCCGCCCCCACTGACATCACCTGCGGAGTACCACAGAGGTCATCTCTGAGCCCCACCTTCTTCAACATCTATATGGCCCCCTTCGCAGTCATCGTCTGACAACATGGCCTCAACATCGTATCCTACACAGATGACACCCAGCTCATCCTCTCCCTCACCAAGGACCCCACCACCACAAAACTCAACTTCCAAGAAGTGGCATTCTGGATGACCAAAAGCTGCCTAAAACTCAATGCCGAGAAAACAGAAGTCCTCGTCCTTGGAACCACCCCTTCAGCATGCAACAACACCTTGTGGCCCATCGCCCTCGGAAGCCCACCTACCCCCTCAGACCACGCCAAGAACCTCGGCATTATACTGGACGCATCACTCACAATGAACCAACAGGTCAACGCCGTCACCTCCAGCTGTTTCAACACCCTAACCATCCTCCGAAAGACCTTCAGATAGATCCCCCCAGAATCAATAAAAACAGTCACCCACGCACTCATCACCAGCAAACAAGTCTCTACTCCGCAAACTGCAAACAATACAGAACACCGCAGCCAGACTCGTCCTCGGAACACCCTGCCACAAACACATCAGCCAACACCTGTGGTGACCCCACTGGCTCCCCGTGGAGAAGAGAGTCACCTTCACCTTCGGAGAAGTGTGGCTCACTGGTTAGAGCGGCAGACTCTGAAGCAGAGATCAGGCCCGGGACCAGGGTTCAAGTCCCGACGCGGCAGGGTCTTGGGCTTCAATGGCGCCTACTCTAATCATGGGTCCCACGCTGCAACTCTGGGCAATAGCTTGCTTAATCTCCACAACGGCCCCTACAACACTGGGATGCCTGGCCTCACCTTGGGGGTGCCCAGGAGAGGCATCTCACAGGGAGAGCCAGGAAGGGTTCCACAGCGTTATACAGCGCCGGGACGCCCCGTTGGGGCAGCTGTGCGCTTTACAAAATACACTACATTTACATTTACATTCAAAATCCTCACTCACGACTACAAGTGCCTACACAACAACGGACCCAAATACCTCAACGACAGAATAAACTTTCATGTACCCAAAAGAAACTTGCGATCAGCCTACCTCACACTGGCTGAAACCCCACGGATCCACAGAGCCAGATCAGGCGGAAGATTGTTCTTTCACATCGCAGGCAAGACATGGAACCAGCTACCGGAAGACATCAAACGCCCCCCCCCCCCCCCCCCCCCGAACACCTTCGGGAAGACACTCAAGATCTCAAGATCTGGCTCTTCCGCTGAACGGAGCGGCACCTCCACCCCCCCCCATCCCCCCCCTGCCTTGAGACCCTCACTGGTGAGTAGCGCGCTCACAAATCTCTGATTGATTGATTGATTAGAATTTGAAGAACACGACTGGATACAGATCTTGTACTTTATGGAATTGTTGCATAGTGCTGCACTGCTTGCCTTTTATGCTGAACATTGTATAGTCCAGTTGAGGACCACACCTTGACATTGGGTGTTTATGATCGGGTTCACACATACTTTGGGAGACTTCCCTCCATTTATTGTTTTAGGGGATAGCAGGTTAGGTGCTAGCAGCTACAGGGCCTCACTGTCAATTGTTGTATTCCAACTCTCTTAAAAATCCCCTACTTTTTTCAGCAAGAAATTACAAATCTGTAGATATTTGAAAAACTCGTGATGCCCTAACTTAAACTTCTTCCATAAAGTGTCATACGAGATGACTTCACCCCCCGAAAGAAGTCTCCCAGTTTTACAGTGACTCCCTCTTCCCAGTGATTCATATAAGAGTCCCAAAACATTACCGGGAGATTGGGGGTTTTATATAATGAAGTATAAAAAATCAGCCAGCCCATCCCTACCTTCTTCTGCCCATACTTTGTATGAGCAATGAAGAGTCTTGAATCTTGGGGGCATATCAACAAGGCAGTGATAAAAAATGATCGCCGCTTTTGCGGCCGTTTTTGGCCGAACAGTGGCGATAACTTTATCGCTATATTAACAAGATCACTCTACCTTGTGAATCCTTGCTTTAGCGCCCTTTCCCGTAACGCCCACCTTTGCATCTCTAATCAGATGCAAAGTGGGCGTTACAGCTCAAAATAACTGGAGAAATGTCGCTAAGCAACATTTCTCCAATTATCAGTGGGCACGCTAACAAGCATAGCGATAAGAAAAGTAGCGCTAACCTTGGTTATCGCTAGTTTCCTTACGCCTGCTTTTAGTTTGACTTAGCCATGATATCCTATGGAAGGTGGATATCATGGATAAGCCTGCATTGCCCAATTAGCAAGCTATCGCCAAATGTTGTGCGATTATCGCTGTGTATCCAGCGATAATCGCACAATTGGCAGCTTGCGCCTGGAATTTTATCGCTTTCGAGATAAGCGTTGCTAATAGGACGCTATCTCAGCGATAAAATTCGACGATAGCCGGCGATAATTATCCTAGCGCTAAGTGCGCTTAGCGATAATTATCGCCGGTTGTTGCTGATATGCCCCTGACTATTTTGTAGTACACATACTCTAGCTGTCTCCACAGTACTCCTAATGCAGCATCTACAATCAAAAGCTCATATGGGTGGGACTTTTAATAACCTCTCGTTTTATCCCCAACAAAATAGACATCTGTTGTAGAGCAGTGGCCCAGTAGTAAATTCTTATAGTAGGTACTGCTTTCCCCCTACCCCACGCTCTCTCGGGAGGGTCAGAAATGTCAACGCTCTTCTAGGCCTGGTGTATGCCCACAGAAATCTAGAAATAACCCCATCAATAGCCTTAAACCATTGATTCACAATTTCAAGAGGGATGGTGGCTCTAAAAAGTATTTGGGCAGAAGAAACAAGTTAATTCTTCCTATTAATGACATTCGTAAATGATTTATTCTGCACAATTCCACCTTTGTATTTTTTATTAATGGATATAGGTTTGTCTGTAAGATTTTGTCTACATCCGCTATGATTTTAACCCCCAAATATGTAGCACCCTCTACTACTCGCCCATACTATTCAACCTCTGTATTTTTAACGATTTAGGCTGTATCCTGATTTAATAGATATCCTGAAAATTCACAAAACTGCTTAGCCTCTTCATCTATTACTTGTTTTTATGCTTTTCTAGGATTGAATTGGTTGATAGAGTTCTGAGCAGGATACCCCCATTGGGAATTTTATTAGATGCTGAATGAGCTCATGCCAGAAGACCTAGAAAAACAGGAAAACTGGTGGGAAGAGAAGAATCAGGCAGGAACAGACGCCCTCTAGGAGTCTAGAAACTTGACACAGACTATTTTAACCTCGCCTCTTTGCAAGTACAGCATTTTGAAACCTACTATAAGCTATACTATACCCCAATGAAAATTGCTAAATGGGGTGGCACTGCACCAGATGTGCACTGCACCAGATGTGATTTATATGGGGCAGATTTGATACACAAGTTTGCAATCTGTCCGGCCTTAAGGGGTCAATCAATCAATCAATCATAGCATTTATATAGCGCGCTACTCACCTGGAGGGTCTCAAGGCGCTTGGGGTGGGGGGGTCCGCTACTGCTCGAACAGCCAGGTCTTGAGCTGCTTCCTGAAGGCGAGGTGGTCTTGAGTCAGGCGGAGGTGGGTCGGGAGGGAGTTCCACGTCTTGGCGGCGAGGTAGGAGAAGGATCTTCCTCCTGTGGTGGCTCTTCGGATGCGGGGGACGGCGGCAAGGGCGTGGTTGGTTGATCGAAGCTGGCGTGTGGGAGTGTAGAAGTTGAGGCGGCTGTTGAGGTATCTTGGTCCTTGGTTGTGTAGGGCTTTGTGTGCGTGGGTGAGGAGTCGGAATGTGATTCTCTTGTTGACCGGGAGCCAGTGCAGGTCTCTCAGGTGTCTGGGGATGTGGTTGTGTCGGGGGATGTCCAGGATGAGTCTTGCAGAGGCGTTCTGGATTCGCTGGAGTCTCTTCTGGAGTCTGGCAGTGGTTCCGGCGTAGAGGGAGTTGCCGTAGTCCAGTCGGCTGGTGACGAGGGCCTGGGTGACCATCTTCCTGGTCTCGGTGGGGATCCACCGGAAGATCTTACGTAGCATGCACAGGATGTTGAAGCATGACGAGGAGACGGCGTTCACTTGTCTGGTCATGGAGAGGGAGGAGTCCAGGATGAAGCCCAGGTTGCGTGCGTGGTCTGTTGGTTTGGGTGCGCTGCCCAGGGCGGGGGGCCACCAGGAGTCGTCCCAGGCGGAGGGCGAAGATCCCAGGATGAGGACTTCCGTCTTGTCTGAGTTCAGTTTCAGGCGGCTGTTCTTCATCCACTCGGCTACGTCTTTCATCCCTTCGTGTAGGCTGGTTCTGGCGGTGGTGGGGTCGTTGGTGAGGGAGAGGATCAGCTGGGTGTCGTCGGCGTAAGAGATGATGTTGATGTTGTGCTGGCGTGCGATGGCCGCGAGGGGGCTCATGTAGACATTGAAGAGGGTGGGGCTGAGCGAGGAGCCTTGAGGAACGCCGCAGATGACATCGGTGGCTTCTGATCTGAAGGGGGGGAGGCGGACTCTCTGAGTCCCTCCGGCGAGGAAGGAGATGATCCAGTCTAGTGCCTTATCTTCGATTCCGACGTTGCTGAGGCGTTGCTCTAGGGTGCGGTGGCAGACAGTGTCGAAAGCCGCGGAAAGGTCCAGGAGGATGAGGGCCGCTGTTTCCCCGTTGCCGAGCAGGGCTCGGATGTCGTCGGTGGCTGCGATGAGGGCGGTCTCGGTGCTGTGGTTGGCCCGGAAGCCGGACTGCGAGTGGTCGAGGGATCCATTCGTCTCGAGGAAGGCGGCCAGCTGCTTGTTGACAGTCTTCTAGATGACTTTGGCAGGAAACGGGAGGAGCGAGATGGGGCGGTAGTTTTTGAGTTCGGTGGGGTCCGCTGATGGTTTTTTCAGTAGAGCGCTGAGTTCGGCATGCTTCCAGCTCTCCGGGAAGGTTGCTGTGTCGAAGGAGGTGTTGATGACGTCCCCCAGGTGGGGAGCGATGACGGAGTCGGCCTTGTTGAAGACGTGGTGAGGGCAGGGGTCGGTTGGAGATCCGGAGTGGATGGAGTTCATCGTGCGTAGGGTTTCCTCGGTGTTGATCGGGGTCCAGGCGCGGAGGGTGGTGGTGGGGGGTGCAGGTGCTGTTGTGGGGTGCGTCGGCTCTGTGCTGAAGCTGTTGTGTATGTCTGATCGGGGACATCACTGAGTTTCTGGAGGGAAGACTGGGTTTAAATATAGCATTGAGTCCGCAACTCATACTATTGGAGGTTAGCAACGAGCCAATCCTAAACCACCAGGCACAGGCATTCGTGTATTCAGCTATGCTTGGCTACGGCATGGCAAGACCACTCTGTAGTAATGATGACACGCTGGTAAGTTGTAACCCAAGCAGGTTTATTCAGGTAAGTAAACAGGTAGTATAAATCTTCAGTAAGTCCTCATCAACAGATATATATGTCCTGTAGGGCAGCCATAACATCAGAATACTACACACTCTCCACCATCAGTCCAACAATTGTTTGCTCATTTAATGACTATTTAACACACGGACGCGGCAGTATATGCAAAAGAGGAAAGGGGGCCGAGGAGGAAAGGGTCTAGGCTTTGGGCTCTTCTGACGAGCTGTGTGGCCACACTTGAAGAAGATTAGAAGAGTACTCTCTTTACATCTTATAAGATGTGGGGATTGGAGGCAATCTGTTGTCATATTTCCTTTCTTTGTTCACCCTTTCTTTCTTTCTTTGTCCCGCAAGTATCTGCTATTTGGGAATGATAAGTTCATATGTACAAATATTGGATAAGTATGTTCTGCGTGATATGAATTAATTATATGAATGGATGGTCCACTTGGGGGGCTGAGGAGCTGGGGGATGGGAATATGTTATTCATTTCTAAAAGGTGCAATAAAGATTTGTTAAAAAAAAGAAATTGAAAAAAAAAATTCCCATTGGCAGAGCACAAATTAGACTGTGCCATTACAAGCCAACAAAACCAAGGTTTCAACTACTGTGACCATATTGAGAGTACAATTCTTAAGAACCAGGAATCAAAGCAAACCTGGAGATGCAGGTCATGGATCGGTAGAAGGAGCTTGTACCGATAAGGCGATTTATAGGGCCACATCCTGGTAAAATGGCTGCCCCACTGAAGAATATTTTTTTTTTGATAATTACATTTATTGGGCCCGATTCACAGAATGAATTTAATCAATCAATCAATCAATCAGGTCATTTGTAAAGCGCACTACTCACCCGTAGGGTCTCAAGGCGCTGGGAGGGGGGGGGGGTGCCGCTACTGCTCGAACAGCCAGGTCTTGAGCTTCTTCCTGAAGGAGAGGTGGTCTTGGGTCAGGCGCAGATTGGTCGGAAGTGAGTTCCAGGTCTTGGCGGCCAGGTAGGAGAAGGATCTTCCTCCTGTTGTCGCTCTTCGGATGCGGGGGACGGCGGCGAGGGCGTGGTTGGTTGATCTGAGGAGGCGCTTGGGAGTGTAGAAGTTGATCCGGTTGTTGAGGTAGCTCGGGCCTTGGTCGTGTAGGGCTTTGTGCGCGTGGGTGAGGAGCCGGAAGGTGATTCTCTTGTTGACCGGGAGCCAGTGTAGATCTCTCAGGTGTCCGGAGATGTGGCTGCGTCGGGGGATGTCGAGGATGAGTCTCGCCGAGGCGTTCTGGATCCGCTGGAGTCTCTTCTGGAGTTTGGCAGTGGTTCCGGCGTAGAGGGCGTTGCCGTAGTCCAGTCGGCTGGTTACGAGGGCTTGGGTGACCGTCTTCCTCGTCTCGGTGGGGATCCACCGGAAGATCTTACGTAGCATGCGCAGGATGTTGAAGCATGACGAGGAGACGGCGTTGACTTGTCTGGTCATGGAGAGGGAGGAGTCCAGGATGAATCCCAGGTTGCGTGCGTGGTCCGTCGGTGTGGGTGCGGTGCCCAGGGCGGGGGGCCACCAGGAGTCGTCCCAGGCGGAGGGCGTGGAGCCCAGGATGAGGACCTCCGTCTTGTCTGAGTTCAGTTTCAGGCGGCTGGTCGTCATCCATTCGGCTACGTCTCTCATCCCTTCGTGCAGGTTGGCTCTGGCGGTGGCGGGGTCGTTGGTCAGGGAGAGGATCAGCTGGGTGTCGTCGGCGTAGGAGATGATGTTCAGGTTGTGTTGGCGTGCGATGGCCGCGAGGGGGCTCATGTAGACGTTGAAGAGGGTTGGGCTCAGCGAGGATCCTTGGGGTACGCCGCAGATGACTTTGGTGGCCTCTGACTTGTACGGTGGTAGGCGGACTCTTTGTGTTCTTCCGTCGAGGAAGGAGGTGATCCATTCCAGTGCCTTCTCCTGGATTCCGATGTTGCTGAGGCGCTGTACTAGGGTGCGGTGGCAGACAGTGTCGAAAGCCGCGGAGAGGTCCAGGAGGATGAGGGCCGCTGTTTCTCCGTTGTCCATCAGAGTTCGAAGGTCGTCGGTGGCGGCGATGAGGGCGGTCTCGGTGCTGTGGTTCGCTCGGAAGCCGGACTGTGAGGGGTCGAGGGATCCATTCGTCTCGAGGAAGGCGGCCAGCTGCTTGTTGACGGTCTTCTCGATGACTTTGGCCGGGAACGGGAGGAGCGAGATGGGACGGTAGTTCTTGAGGTCGGTGGGGTCTGCTGTGGGTTTCTTGAGGAGAGCGCTGAGTTCGGCGTGCTTCCAGCTCTCGGGGAAGGTGGCGGAGTCGAAGGAGGTGTTGATGATGTCCCGCAGGTGGGGTGCGAGGACAGCGTCGGCCTTGTTGAAGACGTGGTGAGGGCAGGGGTCAGTCGGAGATCCGGAATGGATGGAGTTCATGGTGCGGATGGTGTCTTCGGTGCTGATCGGGGTCCAGGTGCGGAGGGTGGTGGATGGTGGCGTCGTTGCGGTTGTGGCTTGCGTTGGTTGGTTGTTGAAGCTGTTGTGTATGTCCGTGATCTTGTTGTGGAAGTAGGACGCGAGGGAGTTGCAGAGGTCTTGCGACGGGGTGATGTCGTTGTTTCCGGCGTTGGGGTTGGAGAGCTCTTTCACGATGTTGAAGAGTTCCTTGCAGTTGTGTGCGTTGTTGTCCAGCCGGTCCTTGTATGCATTTTTCTTGGTGGCGCGGATCAGTTGGTGGTGTCTCCGGGTGGCGAGCTTGAGGGTGGCCATGTTGTCCGTCGTTGGTTCCCTTCTCCAGGCTTTCTCGAGGGCTCGACAGTTCTTCTTGGAGCACTTGAGTTCGTCGGTGAACTTAAGACTCAATCCTAAACTTACTACTATTTTGGTATTCACAAAATGCACTTACTACTTTTGGCATTTACAGAAGAACTTACTACTTTTGTTATTCACAGAAGTTAGGATTCTGTCTTAAGTTTGTCTTAAGACAGACTTAAGACAAAATTCTAACTTCTCTGAATACAAAAAGTAGTAAATTTATTCTGTGAATGCCAAAAGTAGTAAGTGCATTCTGTGAATACCAAAATAGTAGTAAGTTTAGGATTGAGTCTTAAGTTCATTCTGTGAATTGGGCCCATTGATTTTTAATCAAAACCACAAATTTACATTGGCAGCAAAATCAGGCCCAGTGTCTGGATGGTATACAACAGCAAGGAAGATGACAGAGACCTTCAGAATAGAGTCTTGTGCAAGGTTATCGCGATTCATATGAACACACACACCCCTCAGGACAATAGATTGAACCATTTACCCCAAATCTTTCCGAATAGTTCAGGGAAGCCCCGGGCTTCAAAGTGGGTTTCCTCTTGAGTTCCGCACGAGTCCAGCCCCCGTCTTCACCTCCGTACAGTAGGGGGCTTAGCCTGAGACCTGAGTGCCGCAATGTCACATTTCACCACCGCCACTGCAGCCCCAAGGAAGCGCTTGTCGGCCTGAGAGCCATCCAGGCCATCAAACACACCCAGAATCAGACATAATGGGTCGTGGGGAACCGCCCGCCCCAGGGTCTGTGTAAGTTCCAGGTCCACACCCGCCCACAATGATGCAAGAACAGGGCATTGCCAGATCATGTGGTAAAAGTCAGCTGGAGCGGGATTGCATCGTGTACAGGCCGGGGAGGGCTGCAGTCGGGCTCTATATAAACGTGCAGGGGTTAGGTAAGCCATGTGTAAACAGTAGAGTTGGGTTGGATGCAGTTTGGAGGAGGTCATCAAGGTCTTGGGAGCCATGAGAGTGTCTCTCCAGTCCGCATCCTCAAAGGGGCTCAGCCAACCCTCCCAGCAGGCATGCAGTGAGTCTATGGTCGCGGGGCCATTGTTTACTAGGGAGCGGTAAATCCGCGACACCCCTCCTTTACCTAGGTTCCCCATCATCACATGGGCCTCGAGGGGGCTAAATTCGGGGAGGTGGGTGGGAGACGGAATGTGCGCTTTAAAGGCATGCCTAAATTGTAGGTATTTGTAAAATTGGGAGGAATGGAGGGAGTAGCGCTGTTGCAAATCTGCGAAGGTTCTGATGTGGTCCCCAACCCAGACGTCTCAAAGAAGCAAGATCCCATTGTGGTCCCACCGACGGAAGTCCTGGAGAGTCGAGGTCTCCCGCAGCCAATTATCATGCCACAGGGGTGTATGTTGGGTAAGTTTCCTATCCCATTTCGTGTGGCGCAGGGCAGTGCGCCAAGCCAGTAGGACTGTCCTAGTGATGGGGGAAGGACTTGTGGTATGGGGGCCCTGTAAAAGTAGGCTTGGAGCTGTGGAAAATCCATAGATCGGAGCTCAACTTGGTATGCCAGATCGGACCAGCCGCCGGCGAACCAGTCATGAACCACGATGAATCTCGTGGCCAGGTAGTAAAGGTGAAGATTTATCACACCCATGCCCCCATCATAAGGAGGTATTCGACAGTGAGCCAGGGACACTCGCGGCCTCCTGCCTCTCCATAAACACCGGGTGAGAAGACCATCAATCTCGCGGAACCAACTCCCCTGAAGGTGAAAGGTTATATTTTGAAGAATATATAAAAAGCGGGGGAGAACCATCATTTAAACAAGCATTGGAAATGCAATAGGTCTCGCATTAGAAAAGTTGGAGCTATTGGTCTTGTAAATGACAAATATTTTATTTATTTGTTGGTTTTTAAAATAGCTAAATTGATAGCTTTGTCATTTACAATGCCAATAGTTATAACTTTCGCGAATGTGACACCTATAGCATTTGGAATGCAACATGTTTTGTATTTATGTGACTTAGATGGCAGCTCTGGTCGTTAGGCCACATCTCTAGAGAGCAGGAGAGTGCAGCAGGGGAGAGAAGCACAGCAATGCAATAGGTCTCGCATTAGGAAAGTTTGAGCTATTGGTATTGTAAAGGACACATTTTTTATTTATGTGCTTGTTTTGAAAATAGCGAAATTAATAGCTTTGTTATTTACAATGCCAATAGTTTTATCTTTCGCAGATGTGACACCTATTGTAACACAATATGTGTTGTAGCACTGAGTGGTGTGAGGGTGAGGGGTGTGAGGGTGAGGGGTGTGAGGGTGAGGGGGTGTGAGGGTGAGGGTGAGTGGGTGTGTGAGGGTGAGTGAGGGTGAGTAAGGGGGTGTAAGGGGGTGTGAGGGGGTGTGAGGGGGTGTGAGGGTGAGGGTGTGTGAGGGTGTGTGAGGGAGGGTGAGTGAGGGTGTGTGAGGGAGTGAGGGTGAGGGTGTGAGGGTGAGGGGGTGTGAGGGTGAGGGTGAGTGGGTGTGTGAGGGTGAGTGAGGGTGAGTAAGGGGGTGTGAGGGGTGTGAGGGTGAGGGTGTGTGAGGGTGTGTGAGGGTGTGTGAGGGAGGGTGAGTGAGGGTGTGTGAGGGAGTGAGGGTGAGGGTGTGAGGGTTAGGGGGCGTGAGGGTGAGGGTGTGAGGGTGACTGAGGGTGTGTGAGGGTGAGGGGATGAGGGTAAGGGTGTGTGAGGGTGAGGGGGGTGATGGTGAGAGGGTGAGGGTGTGTGAGGGTGTGTGAGGGTGAGGCTGAGTGAGGCTGAGTGAGGGTGTGAGGGTGAGTGAGGGTGTGTGAGGATGAGGGGGTGAGGATGAGTGAGGGTGTGAGGGTGAGGGTGGGTGAGGGTGTGACGGTGGGTGGGTGGGTGAGGGTGAGAGGGTGTGAGGGTGTATGAGGGTGAGTGGGTGTGTGAGGGTGAGTGAGGGGGTGTGAGGGTGAGTGAGGGGGTGTGAGGGTGAGGGGGTGTGAGGGTGAGGGGTTGAGGGTGAGGGGTTGAGGGTGAGGGGGTGAGGGTGAGGGGGTGAGGGTGTGTGAGGGTGTGTGAGGGTGTGAGGGTGAGGGTGGGTGAGGGTGTGAGGGTGGGTGGGTGAGGGTGAGAGGATGTGAGGGTGTATGAGGGTGAGTGGGTGTGTGAGGGTGTGTGAGGGTGAGTGAGGGGGTGTGAGGGTGAGTGAGGGGGTGTGAGGGTGAGGGGGTGTGAGGGTGAGGGGGTGTGAGGGTGAGGGGTTGAGGGTGAGGGGGTGAGGGTGAGGGGTCTGACTTGTTTAATGCCACAGATGCAACAATTATTAGCAGGGACTCCATATACATTCTCAGTAGGACTGCTGCATTTTTAAAAGCCCAGGAGCAGCTCATAGCACAGGAACGGATGTACAAGTAAGAGCACAATACCAGCTACACAGAATAGTGCTCAGCTTTCCTTTTAACAGCCGAATGCATTCTGGGAGTTGTCGTCCTGTTTCATTTCAACTATAACAGATGTACTAATGCACCCTAAAAGGTAAAGGCAAGCCCAGGGCAAAGCTCTGGAATCGCTGATGATATGGTGTCATCTGGTTGGTGCTTGTGAAAGGCTAATATTAAAGGGAACGTGTTATGCTTCCGCCTGTGAGAGGCCAGTACGGATGTGGCAGAGTCAGTCACTTGCCATGACTGAGGCCATTCAAGGCCAGTCTGGCAGAGACACTCACATAATGATCGTTGATGTCTGGCGTACTCAGATGGTGGTGGAAGAGGTGGTGTTGAGATTAACTGCAACATGACATCGTGCCAGGGATTTCAACATGTTACATATGCTCGTTAGTACAATCAAGTGACTTATCAATTACGCCGATCTCCTAGTGATAACAAAAACATATGGTACGAAAAGTGTTCAAATCACGGTGAACAAGTCATCATGCCGGTGATTGTGATACGTTACACATGCATATTGGTTCAAAAGATTAAATAGATGCACTGGTCTGTATGCTAGCATGCGAAAAAAATAATAAAAGTTACCTGAATGTGTTTCATTTGACGGGCTCAATCAATATCTTGTCCTGGACTGAGGCGCCTGGTAAATGACACCATATATGCCCATAATGGTGATAGGCCAGAGAGACTGCAACTTAACTCAAAATAAAGGCTCCTGGTAACTGACGCTGTGTGTGCCTGTGATAGTAAAAAGGGTACAACTGGAGTGCAAAGAAGTGAAAGAGTGCCGGTACCAGACTAAAACAGTTGCCCTCTTGAAGTAGGGAAAAACAATGCCAATCCTAGCTGGAGACCGTTAAATATGATGGAAAGATTCTGACACGACATTTAGTGAATTAATACGATGCAGTAACCAATCCAAATTGACAAATTAAACGTAATGCACAATTCACCATGATTATCAAAAAACAAAGTAATGGAAATATAATTATGAGAGAACGAAGTGCACATAGACACAAAGAAAGATTAAGACAACCAGTGGAAAGACAAGGGGGCAGGGAGAGAACAGACGAGTGGAGGGAGGGAAGGGGTGTGCGGTGAGAGAAAGGGGAGAGCGGACAACTCAGAGGTAAGGGACAGAGAGAAGTAGAGAACGGAAAAAATATATAAAGGGGAGAAAGAAAGGAGTGAGACATTAGTGAAGAGAGTGAGGCGGGGGAAAGGAGGAAACACGGGGAATCGAGAGGGAAAGAAGAGATGGCGAAGCAGAGGGAAGGGGAGAGAAAAAGGTGAAGTAAGAGGGATAGGGAGAGACATAAGGAAGACAGACTGCAACAAACAAGACGGATGGCATTAATGTGAGGAGGGGGGAGGAGAAGTGCGACACAGCCGCAGCAGGGGGCGGAGCGGGGAGAGCGGCAGGGGCCTTTGAAGTGAAGCTAAGCTTCACTTCAAAGGAGTGGGAGGAGTGCTGCTGGGGAACAGATGGCGATTTGATGCTGTGCACGCGCATTTTAGGTCAATGCGCTTGCGCATTGACCTAAAAGCGCACGGGCACAGCACCAAATCGCCAGTCTAGGCAAACCTTGGGTAAACCTTGTTTAAGCGCCTATAGTCTCGCTCAATGCGCATGCGCATTGAGAGGCGAGACCTAAAAAGGGCACTTCCGGCAATGGGGATTAAGAGGAAGGATTGCCATTGCCCACTGAAGAATATTAAGAGGCATTCTACGGCGATTCAGTGCTAAGGTACACTACAGCAGTTCAATGCTGTGGTACACTACGGCAGCTCAATGCCAAGTGCTGAGGTTGTGGTGTGCGGTGCTGGTCGCGGATAAGACTAAATTATCTAGAATTTCTTTATACGATTTAGTAAATGGAGTACTTTAAAAAGAATTGCTTAAAATTAGCACACTTCATGTGCCATAATTGGACATCTATGTAACTGACTGGCAAATGTCCTGGACAGGAACTCAACATGCCAACACAGAGGACGCAGCCTTGCTCTTGGTGAAATGAGCCCTTAAGCCTTCTGTCAGCTGCTTATTGGCCAATATATAGCAGATGTTTATGCAGAGGACCTCCTCCATAGTGGGGTGAGTAAGAGCAAAGAACGCCGGCAAGGTGATGGTTTGACTGGCATGGAACAGCATCTCGACTTTGACAAGAAAAGATGAGGAACACTGCTTTCAAGGTGAGAAGTCGAAAAGGACTGCTGTGTAAAGGCTCAAAGGAAGTACACATCAAATATGTGAGGACCAGGTTAAGATTCCACTGTGGCATAACAAAGAAAGGAGGAAAAGATGTTGAAGTCCTTTAAAAAAAAAAAATCAAAAAAAGCATCCCAACAGGTGATTTAAATAAAGAGGGCTGGTCCGGCAACCGAAGAAATGAAGAATGAGACAAAAGCTACCTTTTGACTGTGCCCAAAGCAAAGCTTTTCCGGGTGGAGAAAGAACAAAAAACTAAATATCAGATAAGTTGGCCTCAGGGAGTTACTCAAGCAAGTGGTGCATGAGACCACAAATTTGTACCAACCACAGGCCAGCTCAGGTTACGTTTAGGGACGCCTGACACCCAAGATGACATCAAACAACTCAGGAGAAAGGCTCAAAGGTATTCAGCTTCCTTGCCTCAATCCCTGAAGCATGAAGGTGGAGATTGTGGAGGGCCCAGTGCAAGACTCTGCCCCCTTGCTGCAACAGTAGATCCTCCTGGAGTGGCAGCCTGATTGGAGGACAGATTCTCTGGATACTGTACTGTCTGTGCCCCATCCAAGGCCACTCGGATGATTTGAGCCCAACCATTTCTGATATTTTTCAGAACTCGTGGCATTAAATGTATTCACAGGAAGGCATACTTGAGTCCTAAGTCCCAATGTAGGTGGAACACTTCTCAGAGAGAGAAACGCCTCAGAATCTTGAACGATCAGAATCTCTGAGATTATGCATTCTTGGCAGTGGTGAAGAGATCGAGCCAAGGTTCAACCCATGCCTGGAAGAGACCTTGCCCCACATACAGGTTTAGCTGCCACTCGTAGTCCACTAGGCGTCGGCGGGTGTGTTTGTCCACCCTGGCATTCAAAGATCCATCCAGGTGGTTTACCATGATGAAGATACACTGATAGTCCAGCTATTTCCAAAGCTGCAAGGCTTCCTGACACAGGGTCCGTGTCCCTACCCCGCCCTGTTTATTGCACATGGCTGTGGTGTTGTCAATGATCATCTATACCAGCCCCCTTTGGTGGACGGCAAGAAGGCTTTCAGCGCAAAGCAGATGGCCCTCAGCTCCAGAAGGTTGTTGTGGAGCCTGGCCACTGCCAGAGACCAGACACCTCAGATCTCCAGATCATCCAGGTGGCTGTCCCGACCAAGAAGCGGTGCATCGGTCACCATTGTCAGCTCTAGGTGGCATAAGGCGAGGGGTACTACAGGTCTTTTGTAGTCTTTTCCGAGATCTGGACATGGTCGGAGGGATCTGTTTGATGTTGGGGGCACTCAGACTTCAGACCCCACGGCAGAGCCTGCATGTGCCACCTGGTGTGCTTCACCAGCAGGATGCAGGAGGCCATCATTCCCAGCAGCCTCAGGGTTGACCTCACTGAAATCCTGGAAAGAGGCTGAAAGATTGGAATCATAGTCTGAATGTCCTGGCCTCTCCTCTCTGGGAGTAAGGCACACAATTGGACCTCATCCAGAACGGCTCTGATGGAAGGAAGCATTGGAGAAGCAGTCAGGTGTGACTTTGGTGTGTTGATAGTAAACCCCACTGGCATCAAGAGGTGAGTGAGAACTCGCTGGGTTGAGCCAGCCTCCAGCAGCCAGTGATCGAGGTAGGGGAAGACTGGTCCCCTGGCCTCTGAAGATGTGCTGCCACCACTGCCATCATGAGCACTGGTAGGACCAAAGGGGAGCACAGTGACCATAGTATGCTCATGTCCACCATGAACTGCAGATAGCACCTGGGGGCCCGCAGGACGGAGATGTGAAAATAAGCGTCCTGCATGTCCAAAGCTATTATCCAGTCTTCACAGTCGAGGGCAGACAGTTCATGAGCTAGAGTAGGCATCTTCAATATGTCCTTCAGAATGAAGACATTGAGATGGCACTGGTCTAAATAAAGAAGAAGCCTCCATTGTGTGATTGTCCCTCGTGTGGTCTGGTGTAGGGAGGAATCAAGATCTGTCCATCCCAGTCTCTTGTTTCTTGTCCCAGTCTTGCTGGACTTTTGAGCCTTTTACTTTCATAGTCATCATCTAATTAGGATGTTACTAATCTGATGAAAGCAAAGAAAGACTTTCAGGATAGTCCATGCCATGTTCCTCTTAGGCTGTGGTGTTGGTTACTCCGTTGTGGAAGACACACTTGTGGTTTCCGACTCTGTTGGAGTTGACTGTGGATCTTCTCATGCGCCTACCAGTCTTTCCACAAATGCTCCTGATACAGTCAGGTCGCCCCAACCACTTGTCCTTCAAGAACAATTGACGCTCATGGTTTTGAAAATCTCACGAGACATGAACAAATTGATGGAATTTCAGAGGCTGCTGCTAACTTTATACATCAGGCTTGGGCGTCTCCCACCCGCAAACGATATTCTTCCGCATGGAAACGATGGGTTGGTTGGTGCATTCAATGGGAGGTGGATCCTGTGGGATCCGAATTGAAAGATGTCCTTAACTTCCTTTCAGAATGCGCTGAATCTGGTCTATGCTACAGGTCAGTAAACAATGTTAGGTTACATTATCAGCAGGACATGACCCAATAGATGGTAAACCGGTGGGCATTCATCTACTAGTATGCAAACTATTGAAAGGAATTAGAGTGACTCGACCACCTAGACTCAAATACCCTCAATTGTGGGATGTTAACAATGTTCTTTCCCTATTATAACCATGGCCTAAAAACAGAGGGGCATATTATCAAGCCAGGCGATAAAATTATTGCTGCTTTATCGGCAGAAAACTGCCGATAAAGCGGCGATAATGGGCTTGATAATATGCTCTATGGAATTCCAATCGAAGCCCATGTTAGATGTCTTCATCTATAATTGAAACAACTGTCAGCCAAATTAACCATGCTTTTATGTTTTATTTCTTGCCTACGAGTGTCGGATGTAAGAGCATTAGACTTAGCAGGTAGGTTGTTTTCTCCACAAGGTGCCTTATTATTTCTAAACGAACTAAGACTGTCAAGTTCCATTGAAAATCCCGCTTTTCCTCACAATGACAAACTTTGCGTAGTAAAAATTTGGAAGGTTTATGAAGAACGTACTTTGATACATAGGACACATCCTTTGGGTCCTTTACTTTTGGCAAAACAGAAACCTTTCCAACCTGTGTCGGCTACTACTCTAGCACGCTGGGTAAGATGGGTCATAGCTGAAGCTGGTATTGGCATTTCTGTGTACGGTGCTCATTCTACCAGAGGTGCAATGGCATCTAAAGATTTGTAATGGGATCTTGATTAGTAGACATACCCAGAGCTGCGGATTGGCTTCAGATTCTATGTTAATTTTTTTTATATTAAACCCATTATACATGTTTCATCTGTGGTGGTTGGTGAGCTTTGAACCAGCATAATCGGAGCCTTCGGTCCTGCCATAGAATAGAAAATGTTCTTGTTTTTTGCAACAAGAATTTTAGATTCCATTAATGACACGAAGGCAAGGATTATCCCACCTGTTGGGACAGGTAAAAGCTGTATGTGCACTGTCATGATATTGTATGAATTACTCTGATACTGTTTTTTCTCCCTCCCTGATTTTCTATTCAGGATTACAATTGAGTAAAACTCAAACCTATTTTTGATTACAGGAGATGATTCGAAACAAAATTGAAATCTCTTGGCTTTACGTGTACAATAATAATTGGTTGCACTGGGGCATATTATCAAGGGCTGACGATAACATTATCGCCGCTTTAGCGTCCGTTTTCGGTGAAAAGCGGCGATAATATTATCGCTTTATTAACAAGGACACACTAGCGCTTGTTTCCTTGTCTTAGCTCCCGTTGTGAGCACACCTTGCATCGGATCTTTAATGAGATGCAAAGGAGGTGTGCCTGACAATACTCCATGGGAAAATATCGCTGACCCAGCTTCGCGATATTATCAACGAGGGGTCGCCATATTTGAAATCGTGTTAACTATGCCTTAACGCTGGAATTTAATTTGGGGGTGAGTAGAAGCGCTGTAGTACGGTGTACAACTGAGTTCGCCACGGCGAGTGAAAGGGGCGCTTATTTACTTGGAGCTGCTTCACAGTATTGGAGTGAGAGATGTTAGTTCTTTATGCCGACTGTTTGACCTGAATTAAGATTGGGTAACAGAGTCTTGTTATGAATAATTTAGCACTACCCATGGTGGTAGGTGCAAGAGAACGGTTGACCTGAACTTTATTGAGGCAGAGGACGATACTGGTACCGCTGTTACTAAGAGGTTGAATACAGTTTATTGCTGGTAATGTTGTACTTGTTGCCCAAAGTCCTGAGGAGGCCTTAAACTGGTTGAGAGGCCGAAACGCGTCGACAGTTACTATAATCCGACACCATACAAATGTGGAATTGATTTTGAAAAATCCTTCGAGAGCTCTCCAAAAAAAAGAAGCATAAAGATATTTTAGCTTTCTGGGCTCTCTGACTACATGGTGGTTGTGATAAAGGAATTAAGGTTATAAAAGATAATGCCATAAATTTCCTTGTGTAATAGATTGGGCTTCAGTGAAACCCGTGAAAATAGTGTTGTATGTAGGTGTGGTTTCCGTGCGTCATGCTAATTTTTTGTTGCACAGTGTAAATATTGTGTATAGATATATGACGTCTGTATATAGGGGGCGTGGCTAGCAGCCGGAGAAGATGGCCGCAGCCTAACGAGGTTCCCGACCCCTCGCCCAGTAATCCTAAAATTATATCCTGTACCTGACCTGGGATCCCCGCGAATCTCCGGGTGATCCCAGATACCATGACAGCGCCTGCTCCGGTCTGCTCAGCGCATCGGTGGACGCACTGTAGGACGTCCGACCGGAGAGAAGGAAGCGAGGGGCCGGAGTGGAAAAGATGGCGGCGCCCGTACACCCGGTGAAGAGCTGAAGGCTGCGCCTCTGGCCCTGACACCCGACTGCGGTGAACCGCCTGATGCCCGGACGTCGTGGGGAAAGCGGGACCAGCTGCTGAGAGCCCCGTCGCCTCCTGCCGACGGCACTGAGATCGCGCTCTGCGTCCTGGTGCTCCCGGCGAGGCTCCCGGCGCGGCTCTTCCCTGCCTGGGAGACACCAAATCGACCCCCGGCTTCTTGAGGCCTTTCTCGCCGGGGGCGCTGAGGAGCGAATCGGGACCTGATCAGTGATCCGTCCAGACTGAGGGGCAGTGCTGAGCCTCCAACAACAGAGTCCGTGGTGCGTGGCGACTCCGGAGCCCCCTGAAGTTAACTCCACTGCAGACGGCGACCTTGGGGGGGCGGCCATCTTACCTTGCCTCCCATAGGAGAGGACTTCCGCGGGCTGAGGCCTGGAGTAATAAAGGGCCCGCCGGGCCCGCCTACCCCATACGAGGCTTACTGAACTGCACAGCGGCCCTTATTCCGAAGACCACCCTGACCCTCCCGGGTGTCTCTCCACCGGGGCGCCCACCAACGCAGCCCCGCGAATTGTGGCCTTCAGCGGGCGCGGGCCCTTCAGACCACCGGTGCTCTGTGAAGCCCCGACGGCATCCCCTACCGGGACTGCGGAACCGGCATCGAGGCCCTGGTCCTGCTCTGGGGCTCTGCTTTAGATCCCGACCCTCCGCCCCAGTCACCCTCTCCACCACCGGATTGGGGGCAGCGAACCTTCCTCCCCTGGGGGGACTGCAGTGGGGTGACACCTTGGGACAGGCTTGGCGCTCGAGACCGGGGCGCGTGGCGGAGATTACTGACCGCCTGGACGTCCCCACAAATTACGCTCTGTGGGCTGTGGCTGCCGAGTGAGCCCCCACCGGTGTGGACACTGACTGTCTCCTTGCCGACTTCAGAGCGCTTACTGGAAGTGGTGAGCCCCGAGAGACGGGGGGCCTTGCGCCACACCCGGCGCGTTCTCGCCCACACCACCCAGTCGCAGGACCGGGACCCTGGATGCCTGCCTAGCCTGCACCGGCGGAAGAACTGTGCCGGCCTGGTGCGAGCAAACGATGATCGCCCGCCTCGACGTGGGGAATCAGCGTTGGGAGTAGGCTGAGTACCGGCTTGGCCGCCCCCTGAGAGAGCGGACACGGGAGTGAACTGCAAGATCCAGGCTGACCTGCGCTCGTGCCTGATCTGAGACCTGCCCGGCCTTCGCCCTCCTGATCACCTGGGTTGCGGACAGCCTCAGCACCGGTGGCCTTCATCAACGATCTGGCACATCCTACCATCCCACCGCGCAATGGGGAAGCCAAGGGGGGTGAAGGGAGATGGACACCCACCACCGGAAACAACTGAAGATACTCCGCCACCCTCCACTGATCTGCAACAGATGCAGGACCGTATCCTGGAGGCCATAGCGGCCACGAAAGACGCACTGCACCAAGACATTGCGCAGGTATCGACGGGCTGGGGCTCCTCCGTGCGGACCACGGAAAACTTGCGGATAGGGTCAAGTCGGTGGAGGATACACTGAAGGACATAGTGCCGGCACACAAATCTGCGGAGGGTCGACTCACGGAGGCTCTGGAACGCATACAAACCCTGGAGAGGCGAGCGGAAGAAAATCGCAGCCGGAGTAATAATGTACGCCTTGTGGGCCTTCCGGAGAAAAAAGAGGGCTCGGACATGGTGGGTTACCTCACTGATTGGCTACGGACAACCGTCGCCCCGGAGGGCCTTTCGCCCTTCTTCAGGCTGGAGAGGGCACACCGGGTTCCAGCCAGGCCCCCGCAACCGGGCCTACCGCCTCTTCCAGTGGTCATCAAGCTGTTACACTATAAAGACAGGGACTTGCTACTCCAGAGAGCCCGGGAGGCGGGCCCCTTCCAAGTGGACAATAGCCGAGTCACGCTCTTCCCGGACTACACCTTCGAAACTCAATAGCTAAGGGCCTCCTTCCTCTCCATCAAGAAAGAACTGCGGACTGAAGGCATACAGTATTCGCTTCTCTTCCCAGCCAGGTTCCGAGTGGTGGTGGACGAGAAATCGTTGTTTTTCCCGACAGCAGCGGAGGCATGGACCTGGTGGGACACCTACAAAGCGGGCACAGACGGTGCCCGGTTCAGAGCGGAGGAGGAAAGACAGAAGCAACGTGCGGAGAAAACGCGGAGACACCGTGGGCGCAGCCGGAGATCCAGAAGACCCACGGAATCACAGACGGAGGAAGAGAGAAAGGCGGTGTTGCAGGCAGTGATGGACGTATCGGGGTCGGCGCTCGCCCAGTCGGAGAGAGCCTCGGGCTCGGAAGAACAGGGCACGGGCTCAGAGACTGAACATTCGGAGTTTGGCGACATGAGGGGCCCGACGATCACGCCACAGACATCAGAGAACATAATTGAGGGCTGAAAGACAGCGCTGGCGCTCCTACTAGTATGGGAGTTGCAGGAGCTACCACCTTGGACACCTGAACAGGCGCTTGTAAGACTGGTTCACCGTGAGTTTTGCTGCGTATTGCGGGCGGGGAGAATGGGACCTGAACTCACAGTGCTTGAGGCTAGTTCACGCTCCTTAGGGCCCCTACGGCCTCCGTAGTGCAGACTGCGGAATAGAGGAACTTGCGAGCACGTTTGCTCAACTACAGTTTGGATGGGGGCTGATCTTTCAGGGTTAGATCCTATTCTGGGGGGGGGGGAGGGCCTGGAGTAGTTGGGGAGACTCAAGGCATGAAGTTGGGGTGGGGGGTAGGGATTGTTCATTGGGGGGACGGGGATAGTGTTGCGCCTGCTGCCAGAGGGCGAAATGTGCTTGATTTGGACCGAACACTGTGGGACAATGGCTAATGCGGGATCGCTGAAATGAGTGTCTTGGAATGTGAGGGGGCTGCACACTATGGCGAGGAGGCACAAGATCCACGCCTATCTGGTTCGGAGGGGGGTACACATAGCATTTCTGCAAGAAACCCATCTGACAAAGAAAGAAGGATTTGCGCTGCAGCGTAGGTGGAGAGGGCAATTGTTCAACACCACGTATTCTGCCTTTGCTAATAATAATATGGATCCGAGCGGGCACTCCTTTTCAAGTGACCAGACATCTAATTGACCCTGAAGGGAGGTTTGTGGTGCTCGAGGGTAAGCTTCGAGGCCGACACATAGTGCTCAGTAGTATCTATGCACCCAACGTTGATCAGGCTAACTACCTTACAAAATTATCCGGAGACATGGCCAGTTATCTCACGGGTCCTGTTTTGATGGGAGGGGACTTTAATTCCGTAGCGGACACAACCCTAGATAGGTCACATCCACCACTGCATTCATCCCCAGTACATAGACTAGCAAGGTCCAGATTGGACTGGCAGGGACAGTAGGGACTCGCGGACGCCTGGCGCACACAACACCCAGCAGAGCGAGATTATTCATTTTACTCAAGCCCGCATGACCTTCATGTCCGCATTGATACCTTTCTGTGCTCCCAATGTAGCTAGAACTGAATACCTAACGCGGACCCTGTCCGACCATAACCCTCTACTCCTGACTCTGGACTGGATGTCCGAGATACCGCGAATCCCGACGTGGCGGCTGCGGCCGGACACGTTGGACGACCCGCCATTCTGGGCGGCCCTAGAGGAGAGGATTTCCCAATACTTCATAGAAAACGAGGGTTCCGCTTCCACCAGGGCAGTGGAATGGGAAGCCTTCAAGACTGTAGTGAGAGGACACTGCATAGGAAAGTATGCGGGGGTGCGTAGGACTTTGCTAGACGACCTGGAGAAGGCTGAGCAGGCACTGAGGGAGGCTGAGCGCAAGCGCCCAGGCCAACCTGAGCTCCAGAAGATGGTTAGCGACGCGAGGGAAGCAGTGGCAGTAGAGGTAGAGCGCCTTCGCAGTTTCGACTATAAAGTATATTTGACTAGATAGCATGCGGAGGGCGATAAAACTGGCACACTCCTAGCCTGGCTGGCGAACCCCACTAGGGGCAGCCAACCGATCCTGGCTCTGAAAGGAAAGGGTGGCTGCGTCGGTACCACACCATCTGAAATAGTGGAGGGCTTTCGGGAGTATTATGAGGGCCTATAGAAGAGTGCTCTTGGGGACCAGGGTGAGGCGATAGACGCTTTCCTAAATGAGCTGCAGCTACCGCAACTTGAACGGGACCAAGCTGACGCCCTAGGGGGCCCAATAGAACTGTCAGAAATAAAAGGTGCAGTAAAGCGGATGGCCCGTAATAAAACCCCGGGCATAGACGGGTTGCCTGTGGAATTTTACGGTCGATACCTCGACCAATTGGCCCCTAGGCTCCAAACAATTTACAACGAGGCCAAAGATAAAGGCCGACTCCCCCAATCAATGCGTGAGGCCATAATGATTCCTCTGCTGAAGCCGCGAAGGGAGAATACGGACCCCGCCTCCTACAGGCCGCTGTCGATGTTAACGACAGACTATAAGATCCTGAGTACTGTGCTGGCCTCCAGATTGTTGACCCACATGCAAGACCTAATCCATAAAGACCAGTCCGGCTTTATACCCACCCGTAACACGACCCACAACATACGGAGGCTGCTCCGACTGATGGACGACCCCCCCCCCCCTGGCGCAGAGACTCCCCTCGTATTGGCTGTGGACATTGAGAAAGCCTTTGACAGCCTAGAATGGGAATATCTGTATAGAGTGATGCAGAGGTTCGGCCTGGGGGATGGATACATCGCTTGGACAAAAGTACTATATGCGGCGGCTAGGGCGAGAGTAAAGGTTGGTAACCTGATATCCCTCCAGTTCGAGGTACTACGTGGCACTAGACAGGGATGTGCACTTTCTCCCCTACTATTTGCACTGGCGGTGGAACCTCCGGCAGCGTTGGCCAGGCGGGGTGAATATTACGGAGGGCTGGAGTTCAGAGGAGTGCGACACTTCATCTCATTATATGCAGATGACATTCTCCTCTATTTGGAGGATGCCGATGGTGCTGTAGAGGGTGCAGAGAGACTGCTGGCGCGCTTTGGCACGATATCAGGCCTGAAAGTGAACTGGATTAAAACCTGTCTCTTCCCCCTGCGGAAGGAAAAGGACCAACCCCCGACCCGCCCATTGCTCCGATGGGAGCCTGACTGCCTGCCTTACCTGGGGGTGCACATATACCGCGACCCGGCGAACATGCTGGACGGCAATGTGGGCCGCTGTATCCGTGCTCTACGGAACAGCATGTCCTTTTGGGCCACCCTACCTCTGTCAGTGGCTGGACGGATATCTCTCTTAAAAATAGTTGCCTTGGCACGCTTACTATACTACTTCAGAACGCTCCCCGTGTGGGTGCCTGGAGCGTTTTTTCAACAGTTAAAATCGGCACTCGTTTCATTCTTATGGGGCAAGGGCAGGCGCAGGATCGCCTTAGCGACACTGACCCGCCCCAAGGACGAAGGAGGCCTAGCGGTCCCGGACTTCGAACTCTACTACCTGGCCGCCCAACTGCAGACATTCACGCAAGACGTTGCGAGAGCCTACCGCGGGCCGGACCCGGAGAGGGACGCCGGCACCCCCGCCATGTGTTGGCTTATATTGCCCTGCGGCAAAAGCTAACGCTCAATGACCTCTCCCAGGAAGAACGGACGTTTCGCTTATGCTGGAACCGATCGCAGAAACGACCGGGAATCCATCACCCATATGCGCCCGAAATCCCACTGGGCATGCGGACGGCACTCCCACACGGGGGAGACTGGTCGAGGCTCCAGCTATGGGAGGAGGCGAGATTGCAGGTTGTTGGGGACTTATATGACGATGGCGTGCTAGCCGCGTACCAGACACTGCAGGAGCGCCACGATCTCCCGAGGGGGGACTACCTACTACACGCGGCTGTGGTGAGGGCTATCCAGGCACACTGGGGGGAGGGTTTGGCCGAACCGCCGACGGCATCACCTTGCCAGTACACAATGATGGCGGCGGGCACCTTCAAGGCGGTGAGATGCCTCTACTCGAGATTAATGGGCGAGTCCTTGCAGCCGCTAGCGGCGTTGAAGGCCAAATGGGAAGCAGACCTACAAAGGGAGATTCCGGACACTACCTGGTCCCAACTAATGCGAAGGCCGAGAAAGAGCACTAGAAACGCGCGCTTCCAGTTAATACACTTTTATATTCTTCATAGGGCCTACCTCACCCCTGGTAAAATTGCGCAGTACTTCAGAGCAGTAGAAGCGGCGTGTCCCAGATGCAATAAGATAGGTGCGGACTTAGTGCATATGCTACGAGACTGCCCTCATCTACAGGACTACTGGACGGACATTGGCACCACACTGAATGAGGTGACAGACAGGAATCTGCAATTCGACAATGCCACCAGCATATTGCATTGGTTTCCACACACACCCAAAAACAAAATATCGAGTAAATTCATCGATATGGGCCTAATATTAGCGAAACGGGAGCTGACCAAGGGGTGGAAGTCGAGAACAGGACCGACGCACCGGAGATGGTTGAACGAATTCCTAAAATGGGCGGCGGCCGAGAGCACGATCAGATACCAACTGGCCCGCCGCGGTTCAGACGACCGTGCCCAGGAGGCGGCACTGGCATGGGAGATGCTAGTGCAGTCACTACGAGATAACTCAGTGGAGGAGGAGAGAGGGGAGGACCCTGAGGACCATGGAGACCCGGTCGAGAGTGCCGCGGTGCCGGCCCCCCCACTAGACACACACACATAGTACACACCAAATTGCTTCTGCCCATTACCACAAATTCATGCCACTCAGGGCTAGGCGCAGGCGTGGACACTGAGGGAGGCAGGGGGGGGGGGGTAGTAGTGCGGGTTCAGGAGTACAAATCGAAGATCAGGGGTACTATTGCCTGATATTACCTGAGGGACGAGGGATATTGACTGAAAAGCAGATACCAGATTACCTCATATTAAGACCATGGGAGGAAGAATTGTAACATGCACCGAGGAAGCGGAGGATGCCGCCCGGCCTACGGGATGTGGGCTGAATGGCTGTTTGTACTAATCAGGTGCGGAGTTCGGTTGAGGAAAAATCTGTACTGACATGATCCAGTAATGTTATGTATGCTGTAATTTGGTCTGCAATAAAAAACGATTAACAAAAATAAAAAAATAAAAATGACGTCTGTATATAAATGTGTATAAAAAAAAAAACGGAAAGATCTGATATTAATATTCAGTAAAAAGAAGAATTGGTTGACTGAAGTGAGTAATCTAAACCAACTTTTTGTGTCTGTGTATAATTTTGTTGATATAAATGTTTCTGATAGCGATTAGATGAACAAAGAATAACATGTGGTAGATTTATTCTATGTGGAAATTAATAACCATGGACAGATAATAAGTAGTGTCTGTCTTTGACTAGAAGATTCCTTAAAAGAAATACCAGAGGCATCATTGTATTTATTTCATCAAATTCCAGACTAAGGCAGACCCAACAAACCTGCATTGTTCCATGGAAAACGGCGATATCCCCGCTATCGCTGGAATTCTTATTGCCTCGGTGATACACGTTGTTAATAACGTGATAACCGGCTGATAAATACCAGCGATAGATGGTGATAAATAAAAAAGCACTAAGCGCGATTTGCGATATTTATCGCTGACTATTGATGATATGCCCCACTGCATCTTTGGATTTTGTCTCGCTTGAGACCTGTTCATCTGGATTTACTCTGCATTGAGAGTTGGAACTGTATCCTGTTATTGTTTGGACGGTGTATAGACTTCTTGTATACAAAGAAAGAAGCAGTAAAGATGGTGCCTCTCTATTTTGTACATGCTGGAAGCTGTTTATGGAGGCGTCGTTCAAAGCCTCATGGGAAATGTAGGGCCATATTATCAAGAAAGGGTGATACATTATCGCCGCTTTTATCGACAGGAAACTGCCGCTAAAGTGGCGATAATGGGCTTGATAATATGCCCTTGTGAATTGCCATAGAAGTCCAGGTTAACCCCAGAACCTGGGCTACTAAGGGAATACACAAGGACATATTATCAAGTCCCTTATCGTCGCTTTAGCGGCAGTTTCCTGCCGATAAAAGCGGCGATAATGTATCGCCCTTTCTTGATAATATGGCCCGTAGAGTTTTGAATGATTAACAGTTTTTAGGGCTCGCAAGTGAAGCGAGCGAAAAGCCCTTTTACTAGGGTTTCAAAAATGGACCTTGAAATTCCACACAGCTCGTGCGTGTGCAATTCAAGGTCCATTTTGATTGGGGTTTGTGTGCGTGCTGTTTTTTAACAGAACACGCAATAAGCCATGGGCGGTCGCGTTGCTCCACCCATGGCCTATTGGTGTCTGTTACGCGCACCAAAGCCCATATGTCTTCAATTATCGCGGTCAGACACGCCCGCGATAATTGAAGACATATGCTTGCAGTGGCACGCGGGCTCCACTCTCGGGCTTTTTTTATTTTTGGATCCATTTCACGGCGAAGCAGCTGAGCCGCGATCTCATAACCCAAGCTTGGCTTGTCATATTTAATGCCAGTTATGCTTTTCCTCCCAAAGAGCCCATGACGCTTTCTACCACTCAAAAATTGATAAACTGGTGCACCCTCGCGCCTTGGAATGTGTGGAGGGCTCCAGGACCCCCCCAAACATGGCTGCAGAGACAAAAGGCTGGAGTGTTCTGCTTCCTCCCGTGCCATGAGGGAGCGCGAGGCCTCGGACACGTACATGGCGAAGTCTACGGGACCGAACAGTGAATCACGGCCTCGTGACCTCCACGCACCCCTGCCACAGTCTTTCCATCAGTAGGACAGAGGTCTGTGGAAGTTGGTACACGCTGCGCTTGTTTTAAGACCGTTGTGAAAATAAAGATTGTGGCCGTAACACCCTCCCACCCCAGATGCCCGGGCATGCCTGCGCCCTCTGCTGCGCAGAGCAAGAGATGGCGTTAGTGGGACTCCATAAATGACACCTTTGCTGCCCTGCGGAAAGTGGGGGTTCAGAGACCTCGGATGAGGAATGGTTTTGCTCACTGTAGATCATAGGAACCAAGGGGCATATTATCAAGGGGTTTTATCTCCGCTTTTTTGGCTTTAAAAGCCAAGAAAGCGGAGATAAAATTATCTCCCTATTACCAAGCTGTCGCTAACACCAGTTAGCGACAGCTAATAGGAGATAGCGACCATCATGGGCCCCACTTTGCTTGTCAGTGATATTTATCACTAATGATATGCAAAGTGGGCGTGCCAAGATGTTAGCGACTGGAAACAGTCGCTAACATCGCTATCTCCTATTACCAACTTTTGGAGATATTTGCGCTAAGGGCGAATATCTCCAAAAGCTAACACCTGCCCTGAGCAGTTCTTAGCCATGTTATCCAATGGGAGGTGGATAACATGGCTAAGAGCATTTGCTCGATAATGCATGAATATCGCTGACTTTTCAGCGATATTCATGCATTGCGGGCGTTTTTTATCGCATTTGCGATAAACCTTGCTAATAGCAAGGTTTATCTGCGATAAAAATCGCCGATGTGCGGCGATAATTTTTGTCTCTAAACAAGTTAGAGACAAAAATTATCGCTAGTTGT
Source organism: Lissotriton helveticus (assembly GCF_964261635.1). Lineage (NCBI taxonomy): Eukaryota > Metazoa > Chordata > Amphibia > Caudata > Salamandridae > Lissotriton > Lissotriton helveticus. The sequence continues at coordinate 155,934,104 of NC_136057.1, forward strand.
TGATAATATACCCCACGGTTCGAAGGTTTTGCAGAGACAGCGGTATTTCGCGATTTTCCAACAGGGTTAGTGAGAAACGCCCTCACTGGTTAGTGAACCTGGCATACTGGCCGTTACTACGGCCTGTCGGTTAAACCGAGCCCAGAAATGTACTAGCTTCCGTGCTGAGAAATCAGCAGGGACCGGGGCCCTCCGCCAGCCTTGACCAGACAGGGAAGGGGCAGATGACGTATGTATGTGAGGACCAAGTCATTTACAGCCATAGACTGTACACCTCACTGCATACTGAGTTTCCCAGTAAACACCCACTAGCATTACGCTTTGCGGACTGCCAGGTGGCTTCTAAGCGCACACCAGCCTACACAAGACCAGCAAGCTACACATTAACCAGGGAGGCTGCACAGCAAAAATGTGCCGAGGGGCACGGGTTTGAGAAATATCAGGGTTCCCGTGCACAGATATCGATCTTAGATTATACTATCGCAAACCATAGTTCAGAGCGACCGGGAAAAAAAATACATACATAAAAAAAAGTCTACATTTTTTATTATGGGGCATAAAGTAAAAGAAAAAACACCCCCAAACAGACGACCACGATCAGTTTATGAATGCGTAGGGGACAAGACCTCGGATTTTACTGAACTCCCCAAAACAACACACACAAAATGTGGCCAAAAGTAAAAAGACGTTGAATACAAGATTTGAGTGTTGCTCGCAACCAAATCACTTAAAAAAATCCCTACAAGCTCTATTTGGGCCCTTAGTTTATCGTAGAAAAATCTGAAAACAAATATTTAAAATGTATTTCAAAACTCAATCTTGATTTCTGTCAATTTCCGTGGCTTCGTCGAGAGCGGTTCCCTTGCTAGGCGCTTCCACCCCTACGTGTCGACAGGAGAACCCCTCCCCCACTCGCACCTTTCCTCGTGGTTTAAAGCAGCTCTGTGCCTTGCAGTCAGGGCGGCCCCCGCAAGTCCACGCTGACCAGCCGGATTCAATGCATTTGTAGTGGGCGGTATCGGCGGAGCGCGTCACTGACACGGACAATGATGGCTCAAAACTAGCGCCGGGAGCCCCGGTACCAGGAGCACCCGAGACTACCGTGCGGAGAAGAGGCCAGGCCTCGAGACGAATGTACACCGTCATGCACGCTTAAGCTCGAGCACACGGGAAGGAGCAAAAACGTAGTATATTGTCATTGTACTGCTTTTAGATAGTTCTAATCTGGAACATGGCACCTACCTTATGTCATGCAATGCACAGCTGCCCGCGTATCCATACACGTGACTGTAGTACTGAGTACGTTGTATATTCATATATGAGCCTGGAGAGATATTAACATAGCTAAATACACATACATACTTTCAGATGAAAGCGCAAAAAAAACCAATTGCACGCTGTATGAATATATATGGTTTTGTGTGTGCAAAAAAAGCAACTGTGCGCTCGGGCAGTTTCCAAGAAAAACAGAAGAGCTGTGCAGGGCTACGTAGGGACCGTGCCAGAACACAAAGAGTGCGAGGACATTTCAAGCATATGGACATTGTCTAGATATTACGGAGCATGTGGAATCTGAAAGTATATATTGCCACAAAAAGCAATGCGTGTGAATCTAGCATGCTACATTTGAAATACAAATTTTCCGTGCAAAGTGTATTTGAACATGTACAGGCAACACATCACTACACCCCAAGCATTGTCGCCACAACGATGGTAATAAAGTTGCATACACCACGTTTAATTATATATATATATATATATATATATATATACATACACACACACACGCTTATTTTTAAGTAGGCCGCCTGAAAAAAAGTAAAAAAATAATAATAAACTAACAGTGGAACCATTTCATTTTTTTCCATTTCATGAATACAGTGTTCATAAGTTTTAAAGATGAACGCCACAGTGACCACATAAATATGGATTTACTGTATTTGAAACAAAGAATCCAGCGCAAACGGAGGAAAATAATGCAGAGAATGTACCTCTCATTCGTTTTTGGTGTTTTTTTTACCGGGCATACTTTTTAGAGATAATCGTGGTGCATAACATGGTTTACCATGCTGCATTATTCGGTAGCGCCGCAGATGGTAAAGCTCAGAGTGAAACCATAACCACAAGAAAATAGAAGCAGCACAATGAACAAATGCACGGCGGCCATCAAGTGTGAGCACATATTTTATTTTGTTTGTTATGTAGAATAGATGAAAGCTATCACACAGACGGGAAAACGCACAGCAAGAGGTTTACTAACCAAACAAACACGGAGAATGCTAACGCACAGCATGAGGTTTAGTATGCCCCATAGTGTGAACAGGTCCTTGGGTCCTTGAAAAGCTCGAGAGTGTTTCACTTACACTGTTCTTCCTACTAACATATTCATTGTTATGGTGATGACGACTCATTTCAGGAAATATTAAATTGAAAGTCTGATTTTGTTATACATATTTGTAATGCCATTGCATAATGGGTTTTTTACAGAGTCTGCTTCAAAAACTGTTTTGTGCACCATAGTTGGGCTAACTTTCATATTGTAATTCATGAAACTGGATTTTGTTAATTTTACAATGTCAGAAAATAAACCAGCATGGTGGATTTTCCACTGTCATAATTTACTGGTTAGAGCATGGAACAAAGTAGTTCTTTGGGGGTGGGTCAAGGTTTGTATAATATATAATACACATACACAATACATAATATAAAGTATAATACACATACTTACTCCACCGATACATACAAACCTGCCATTCCCTAACACACACAGGGGCATATTACCAACAAGTAGCGATAATTATCGCTAAATAGGCTTAGCGACAATTTTTTTTATCGCTGCCTATCGTTGGATATGTTAGCGGAGAAAACATGCTATTAGCAACGTTTTTCTCCATTATGCTAAAATATCCAGCTATAGCGGCGAAATGTGTGAATATCGCTGAGAATACAGCGATATTCACGCATTAGCGACGAAATGCTCTTAGCCATGTTATCCACCTCCTATTGGATAACATGGCTAAGAACTGGTCTGAGCAGGCGTTGGTTTTTGGCGATAGAGGGAATATTTCCATTGCTACGCCTGTCTTGCTAATGGGCAATAGCGACGTTAGCGACTGCTTTCAGTCGCTAACAGGTTGGGTACGCCCACTTTGCATGTCATTAGCCATAAATGTCGCTGACATGCATAGCGGGCCCCAAACCGCTCGCTATCGCCTAAAAGCTGTCGCTAACATCAGTTAGCGACAGCTTGCTAATAGAGCAATAGAATTATCGGCCGCTAAACCGGCGATAATTGCCTATCACCACCCTTGGTAATATGCCCCACAGTGCGCAAAACAGCAAACATATCCAGCTAATTATAAAGAATGCCAAATTTTCTAACTCTAACTAATGCGGGACCTGTTGCATTGCAAATGCGTGTTCATTGGCTGCTGTATTTGAGTAGAGAAGATTGAGAAGCACAATCCTCGCCTCCGTGTCGATTCTTTTCGTGAAAAGCTCGAAAATGTTCTTGTGACTTCATGGCAGGCCTTTATGTTCTGGCATGGATTCAGTAATAGATTTCATGACAGAACGTCAGTTCTGGACTCCGTACATTAGATACAGAATAGATCCCTACATACATGGGTTACAATGTGTTCTTTTTTTTTTACATCAGGATTAGGCTTCCTTCTACGTAGGAATGCCCGGCAAAAATTAGTTAGCAACTGATCTTCACTGCCACACTAAGTGCGAGTGAAGCCAGTGTCAATTCAATGACAAGACCGGAGGCTAACGGATTATGCATACCAAACTATTCGCGCCTCCAAAACCCGACATCCGCTGTCTCCGAGTAATGATAGGGTGACCCCGAAACGTTAATTCGCAATAGTGCTAGGAGAAAACATTCTTCAAAACTTAATAAGCTAAAAACAGCCAGTGTTCGTAAAAATTGAAAACGAACTAAAGCGAGTTTGTACAAAGGATTGTGGGTATGCAAATTAGACTCGCGGTCCTCCCGTGGTGCCCCCTCGGGCTGCAGTTCCATCGGTGACCGACAGAGGTCGCAGCGTCCTCGTGCAGCGCCTGCATGACCGGGGGTGGAGGCTGCGCGCGGGCACTGCCACTGCAAGAGACGGGGCATTGACTGCAACCCGGGCTGCAGATTCAGGGGCCAGCGTGGCCCCGGGCGGCCGGGTCACCAGCACCGACCCCCGTGCACCGGGCCTGAGCTCACCTCTGCAGCAGAGGGGGCTCAGGTCTGACCCTGGAGCTCCAGGAAAACGAGTCAAAGTCCACCAGGAGTCTGTCTGCTCCACGGTGCAGGATGGAGCAGCTCTGTTGCAAAGCGCCCTGACACCTCCGGGTAAAGGGGGCGCTATATAAAAACGCATAAATAAATACATAAAAAACATTGCACAGGTATTAAATCGGCTTCGAAGTGCTCTTAATTACGATAATTTAATGTACCAATGAATTAAGCAACATGACATACTAACACGTCAATCATGTGCCATATGTTTCTGTTTTATTCATCTTTCTTTTATATGTTACTTGCAGACTCGAGCAATCATTCCATCACAAAGCACACAACAAACACCACACAATAAACATGCCTACATGCAGACATAGAAAGGGGCTTTTTGGCAGCACCGTTCAGCCATTGGCTACTGTAGATCAGATGACCTCAGACCAGTAGTCTTCAATCATCATGGACCCCCCTCACACTTATTCTATTCAACTGGCAATGTTTAAATATGTCGGGCCATATTATCAAGAACGGCAATAACATTATCGCCGATTTGGCGACAGGAAACTGCCGATAAAGCGGCGATAAGGCGCTTGATAATATGCCATTGTGAATTCCCATAGAAGCCCAGGTTCTGGTGTGAACCTGGGCTTCCGTGAGAATTCACAAGGGCATATTATAAAGCTCCTTGTCGCCGCTTTAGCGGCAGTTTCCTGCTAAAGCAGCGATAATGTTATCGCCCGTTCTTGATAATATGGCCCGTCTTGACTTATATAAACATTGCAGGTAAGTCGTGTTACCATTTTAAAAATGCAATCAAATACACGATTGCCATACATACTATTATGGTCAGCAGGCCTTCCTAACATGTAAAAGTATCAAGTGTGATTATTAGTGATGGGGGTGGGGGCTTTGAAGACTATTTGGAGTCTTCATTCTTTATTTATTTATTTATTTAAAAAAAAAAATTTTAAACCTTTATTGAGTTAATCAAAGTATGACAAGCGCAGGCCTACAACCACAGAGGCCGGCCGCAAACACAGGAATCCGATCAGGAGTCATGCACGTGTATACGACCAAATAATATCGACAATACAGATACAGCATGTGATTGTATATGCCTCAACGCAGAAGGATATCAAAGGTTTAATTTTAAAGTTATAAAGAAGCAGAAGTGGCTGTACTATCGGTGGCGTCACACCATAACATGAAGTTAAGAAGAGATGGGGGGGAGGTACCCCGCAGTGCAAACAAGTCCAGGTGATGAGCAATATGAACCTTGGGCACACTATGCCCGCCGAGGCTGACGAGGAATAAAAGACAATGTAACCCCCCCAACACCCGCCACCCTGCACCCCTGGTTTAAAGTGCTGTATGCTATCCACTCTTCACGCATTCATTTTTCTATATATTTGGAGTCCCTTCCCTTTTGACACCTTATCCCAGCCAGGATATAAATTACAAAACAAACCTGATTTAAAAGATCACAATAGACACGTTTCAACATGTACACTTTGGACTCCCTTCCACATTCAGTGGAAAGAAATGGCACTCTGACAACCTAGGGCTCTTTGGTTTCTCCGCTGTCCTTATCATTTGCTCAGGTTTGAGCAGTTGACACAGAGGCATGCACGACTTCTGTCTCAGGGGGTTAGGTTAGGGTTGCTGCCTGGTTGGTTTTATACCAGAATAAATAGTATTTTAATGCTTCTGACCGTATAAACATTGGAGAAACTACCTAAAGCTGGTATTTTGCCCCATATCAGTACATACTTTAAGAAGAAAATGGAAAGAAAACACTTTAAAATGTGTTTTACAGCTGCTCTTATGACCCAGTGGCGTACCGTACCGAAACTTGAGGGGGCCCCCTGCAAAGTACATGGAGGGGGGCCCCCTCTGACCACACTCAGGGGCTCTCAGGCCAGGGTCCTGTGCTGAGGAGACCCCCCTGGAGCTCAAGCCCCCCACCCTGCGGGGGGGCTGTGTGTCCCGTTGTTACGCCACTGTTATGACCTCTGCCTGATAATTAAAGAAATAAAAGACAGAAAGGCCATGTTAAAAATGAATACAGACAATTTCATATAAAGTTCTTCTTAAGAAAAAGGTTAAAGTCTAGACCTGCAAAATGTGTCTGTTAGCCAGGTTTTCAGATAAAAGGTTCATGTTTGAGCGGGGGGGGGGTGGCCAAGATGGCGCCTGCAGCAGACGTGTAATTCGGAGCTCCTCCTGGGCCTGTATTCAATCCTACACTTATCCCCCGCATCCCTGCCATCCTTGATTCCTACGCCCGCCTGTGTGTCACGTTTGACTCGGGGGTAGCTCCAGAGACATTCCCTGCAGGAACGAGGGCCCTCAACTGCGCTCTTTTGCTGAGAGCACGGCCTGGCCTGGAGCGACGACCAGCTGGCGGCCTGGAACATGGGCTCGTGCAGGGCGAGCTCACTCTGCGCACCAGACCGCGATCTTGATCTCGGATTCTGGGGAGGGGGCCCGGAACCTTGGGTGCCCCGGCCTGTGGCTGCTGTGGTGCACGCGACCTGAACGGGCACCGCTCCTTGCCATGTGGCGAGTGGGCTTGGTTAGCCCACCGCCTAGTCGGGCATTTTACCGTGGGACCCTGACGGTTTAGAGGATCCGGCACTGATGACAAGTGGGCCAGCATTGTGGTGCCGCGGGCGTCCCTCCCCCGCCCTTCCTCGTGAATGTCCATGACTGGAACAGCTGCTCAGGGGTGGAAGCCCTGCTGCAACCACCCCCCCAACTCCTCGACCAGACTTCTCTGGGGAGTTCTCCCGAGCTGGACCCACATGGACATCGTGAGATGGACTAACTGCGCGGTCCGTCAGACCTGGGCCACCATCCTAGCGGGAGCCAACCATGCAGGATTCCGACGGAGCAGGATCTTGTCATCATAGTCTCTCAAGTGTTCCACCTCCCCATCGAGTGTCCTGGGGCCCGGACAGTGACCGCAGCCCACATACCTGTGGGCAAGAGTGACAACCTCCCCGGGACCGTGCTGGAGATCTGCCACAGAATGACGCGGGAATGAGGATTAAGGGTCTCTGGCATTGCCAATGGACCAGATCCTGTGGGGCTGGTTGATGCGATGCGCGATCCCCCAAACCTTCTTGACCTACAGCGTCATTGGCTCAAGGGCTGGCACGCGCCCTCTGCCGGGAGGTGCCCACAGATGTGAATCTTGAGGTGCGGATGGGGCCGCCCATCTGTGGTGGGTTGGAGGCATCCCTGGCTTGGGCATCCCAGCGCCCTCCCTCCCCTCTTGATTATAGGAGTTGCACCGTGCAACCTCAGGAGGGGGTGTACACATTAGGTGGCTCGAACTTTTGGAGCACCCCTGTTGGTCCTGGGCCTCTATACCCCAGCTAGTTTCTCTTCACTGCCACACTGGGCTCCAACATACACCCATTGCCTGGGTGAGATTCTCAGTGAGTATGGACTGCCACATGAACACGATATATCTGGCTGCAAATTGCTTCCTCTTCCAAACTTTCTGGGGCTTTCAACCAATCCTTATCGTTAGGATGGACTTCTTCCTACTACTCCACTGACGCGATGTGCGTTCCATTGTCCAACTTGCCCCGGCCGGGAGCTCACCTCCCCACCCCTGAGCCTATTGCCTTCTGTTGTGTGATCCTCTCCCCTGCACAAGCGCCTACAGACTTGGTCACGTCGAGCCTCCCCCATTGTGGTGCTCCACTACATATCTGGTTGTGCGTCTGAGGAAGCAAACTGACTCCTACATCAACGGGAAATTATATGTTTTTAATTGCTTTGATGATTCGGTGAATCGAATAAAGAAGCTTTCATAATCAACGGGAACGCCGACTAAACACTCATGGTGCTGGCCATCCCTTGCTTGGTGAAGCCAAAGAACACCAGCCGGCTGCAGCCTGGAAGTGCCGAAACAGAGGCGGAAGTGACTCTGGTAGACAAGACTCTCAGCAAGCCTGCAGCACCTTGAGAAGACTCTTCAAGCTCACTCTGCACCATTCAATAGGGTGCTTCAGGCCATTATGGACGCTAAGACTTCCCTGGAGACCCGCATCGACTCTGTCACTGTGGAGGTTAATCTGCTGCGTGCTGACAGAAAGAGTGGGGAAACCGAATCCACACTGGCAGTTGTATGGCCATCGATGCAAGAAGACCTGAAAAGGTGGAAGCTAAAGTCACCACCTTTCAATGAAGAACAGAAGTTGCAGAGGGCAGGTCGAGGTGCAACAACATCCTACTAATGGACTTTCCCCATTGTTTGTAGGGCCCTAACGTGGAACTGTTCTTGGAAGACTGGCTGGTGAAGAATGTCGTAGAAGGCAGGGCACCTGCCTTTTTCTCAACTGAATGTGCGCATCGCACAACGGGGTAACCCTCCCTCTCCTTAGCTCCTCCATGCCCTATTAGCGTGTCTCCTCAACTACCATGACCTGCTCAAATGCGATTCAGTGCCCGCAATAAAATTCGTTTTATTTATTTATTTGTATACTTACCTTCGTTCGGCCATAATCCGGAGTTTACTACCCCCCACCCTGTCCCTCTCCCGCCCTGCGTTACCGCCCGGCAGCACTCCCTCCTGGAGCCGCTACTGCCTGCTCTTACAACATTTTCGAATCAAGGGCCCATGGTCCTATGAAAATACTTGGACCTCGGCTACCCTGATTTCACCTTGTAGGCGCAGCACTGCTGTGGATAGTATTCACACGTCAAGCAACAGCTCTGGATGTTGGACCTTAAATATGCTCTTCTATTTAATGTCAAGCTCTGTGTAATTGATGGTGACAAGATTCACATCTTTCACTCACTGAAGCATGTGTGGACATGGCTCCACGTGAAAGATATGCTATCCTCACCATTTCCAGAGCAGTCTGAAGGCGACTGTATAGTGCCCAAGCCGAGACGTCCCGGGCGTCGCCTCCTCAGGGCGTGCCAGTCCAAAGACCAAGCCGCAGAAGAACGGGCCCGCGCAGTGGTAGAGGCCTCCCTTCACAGCAGGAATTCCTTTGCTACCCTTGGACATGAGTGTCCCTCAGAGTCGGGATCAGACCCAGGTGGCTAATTCCCTTTGGAAATCAGAGATCAACAGAGTCTGACGGTCACTCCCAAAGTGGCTGATGATTTGTGAAGGGGACACAATGGTCTTTTGAGGTACCTGTCCTGCACTGGGTACCTGCCTCGCAGGGCTAGTTGCCACCCAGAAGGTAAGACATGATGTGCAAGAGATTACGGGGAAGATATTTGCATAGGGCCTGCAGCAAAGACTCACCGAACACTGTTGATTTCACATTGGGGGCCGAAGTAGGCCCTTGACTTTGGTGCCATGTCACCCCACTGCTCCCAAGTGGACTCCACTGTTGACTGTTTTTATCTTGATCTTTTCTTTTTTCATTACTCTGTTACCGGTGTATAGTTTGCAGGTGATTCTTTGGAGGGACCCTACCAGGGCGACTGTCCCGGGGGGGGGATTGAGTTTTCACTTGTTGTTGTGACTCATCGAGACGCTCTAGCAATGTTCCAAACAGTATTGTTGCTTTCCAGCACACCACATGTAAGTACAGGATTCCTTTAGTCTCAATGGACTGATAGAGGGGTGGGCAAGGACACCTCGTGCTCTTCCCTTTAGTCTTGCACATTGACCACCATAGCCCACAAGTTGGTTGAAATCCATGTCCCCCAATACAACATAGTCACCTGGAATGTACAAGGCATGGCCACCCCATCCAAATGCTATTGCATTTATGCCTGTCTCAAGCGGAGTCCGAAACCGGTCCTAGGAAGCTTGTTTCCAGTCCAGGGAGGACCTTGTTTGGCAGTTCGGGCTGGACTGTTATCATGGGCACAGGGTCAAGACTGATTTGCATATGGCTGGGTTCAAACTGGAATGGCATGGTGAGCAAAAAATGATGGATTTAGGCCCCCATCTCTTGACTGGGGTGAATGTTTTGATTTATTCTGCTTTCCGTCTATCAATTGTGTGTCTTTTGTTTTCTCGCCCTAAGTGTGCCAGGTATGCCCAGACGTGGGTCCTGGGCTCACTGTGCCACTGGAATCAAGCTATCCTGGCTGAAGAGGGGTAAAACCCCGAAACCGGTCCTAGGATGCGTGTTTCCACTCCAGGGAGGACCTGGCTTGGCAGTTCGGGCTGGACTGTTCCCATGAGGCACAGAGTTAAGACTGATTTGCATATGGCCAGGTCTAAACTGGGGTGGCATGGTGAGCAAAAGAATGATGGATTCAACCCAGATCTCTTGACTCGGGGTGAATGTTTTGATTTGTTCTGCATTCCGTCCATCAATTGTGACTCTTTTGCTTTCTCACCCTAAGTGCGCCAGGTATGCCCAGACATGGGTCCTGGGCTCACTGTGCCACTGGAATCAAGCTATCCTGGCTGAAGAGGGGTGAAACTGGTCCCTAGGATACTTGTTGTCAGTTCAGGGAAGACCTGACTTGGCAGTTTAGGCTAGACTGTTCCCATGAGATGCAGGGTCAAGACTGATTTGCATATGGCCATGTCTGAACTGGGGTGGCTTGGTGAGCAAAAGAATGATGGATTTAACCCAGATCTCTTGACTGGGGGTGAATGTTTTGATTTGATCTGCATTCCGTCCATCAATTGTGTGTCTTTTGCTTTCTCACCCTAAGTATGCCCGCCCTAAGTATGCCCAGATGTGGGTCCTGGGCTCACTGTGCCTCTGTAATCAAGCTATTCTGGCTGAAGAGGGGTGAAACCCGGAAACAGGTCCTAGGATGCTTGTTTCCAGGACAGGGAGGACCTGGCTTGGCAGTTCGGGCTGGACTGTACCCTTGAGGCACAGGGTCCAGACTGATTTGCATATGGCCAGGTCTAAACTGGGGTGGAATGGTGAGCAAAAGAATGATGGATTTAACCCAGATCTCTTGACTGCGGGTGAATGTTTTGATTTGTTCTGCATTCCGTCCATCAATTGTATGTCTTTTGTTAGCTGAAAATGGCATAAACTGAAATTTATATTTGTATTTATTTGGAATGATGCATTTTGACCAGAAGTGCTGAACATATCATTATAATCACAAGACATTAATACATCGGCAGCTGAGTGACAATACATCTATACTAATATAATAAAGAGAGAGCCCAAACCTTTGAGGCGGGTAATCTCAGGAACCACAGCACCAATCACAACACCCAATACAGCGTTGGAAAGGGCAGTTGCAGCAGAAGGACACAGGCTATGCATACGCCCACCATATACATTTAAAACGTAAAAGAACCGTGCCAGCAAAGTAGTCCCTTGTGGCCGTGTCTGCATTGTTCTGTGGGTGTGTGCTGGGGGCGTGACAATCACTGGGGGCATTCCGTCACGAGTGTTGTTTTTTCTTCCCAAGTTCTATACATTCCTGCTCCCTTTAAATAGTAATTCAGTGGAGATCCCATTCTCTTAGAACCACCCCAAGCACAGTTATGGGCAAAAATACAACTAAAAGGCCCTGCAAAGCATTATGGCATAAGATTAGCATCATTATTAGGATTCATGAAAGGGTTTCAATGTTTTTGAATTTTACTCATCAGGGACATCTTGGGACGACGAGGTGAACTGCAGCTTGATGTATAATATTTTAAATGCTATTGCATTTGCCTCATCTGGGACATCTAGGGACGGCGAGGTGAACTGCAGCTTGATGTATAATATTTTAAATGCTATTGCATTTGCCTCATCAGGGACATCTAGGGACGACGAGGTGAACTGCAGCTAGATGTATAATATTTTAAATGCTGTTGCATTTGCCTCATCTGGGACAACTGGGGACGACGAGGTGAACTGCAGCTCTTTGTAGAATTATTTGGATAATATAATATTCACTTCCCACTGCTAATCTCGTCCCATAATGCTTTGCGGGGGCTTGATCTCAAAATCATCACCTCTCTCACTGCTTGCTGGAAGCTAATTTCACTTTTGTGAAATGACTATATGCATTTTAGCATGTAGAAATACTTGTTATTTTACCTTGAATATATGAGGTTTCTGTTTTAATAATTGGAAATCTGACGGAACGAAATATTGCGGATTTATTGTACCAAGTTCGCGCCAATTCCGCCCACCCCTACTTTAAATACCCCTGCACCCCATAATCATAACCCACCCTTACTCTATAAAATACCCCAACACCCTTAAACACTAACCCATCTTAACCCTATAAATATACCCTGTACCCCAAAACCCAAACCTATCCCTAAACCCTAAAAATACCCCTGTACCCCGAAACCCAAATATAGCCCTGAACCCTATAAATACCCTTGTACCTCAAAACCCAAACCTACCCGTGAACCCTAAAAATACCCCTGTACCCCAAAACCCAAACCTAGCCCTGAACCCTTAAAATACCCCTGTACCCCAAAGCCCAAACCTACCCCTGAACCCTAAAAATACCCCTATACCCCAAAACCCAAACCTATCCCTGAACCCTAAAAATACCCCTGTACCCCATAACCCAAAACTATATCTGAACCCTTAAAATACCCAAACACCCCAAAACATATAGCTCAGTACCCCAAAACATATACCCCTATACCCATACTTGCCTTATCTAAACATTTAAAAAAAACATGCTATCATTCATGCATTTACAACGAATTTTGTTGTAAATGTATGCGTGGTAAAAGCATATAAAATGTAATGCCATGCGTTATAATGGCATTGCGGAGTCATGGTACTTTCGTAATAAAAGTATGCGGAGTGATGGTATGCGGAAAGAAAGTTGCGGAATAATGGGTGTTTACCCTCCCCCGTAAGTACATTGGTGGCACGGCAGCCCACATCTCCAGCAACATACTCATATTTTTTCACCACCGATTGGAAAAATGTACAGGTCTCTCTCATTGATGCTCAGCACCTACATACACTTTTAGACACACCTCCCACCACAAGTTCTAGAATTGCGAACTTTAGAGATGGGGAGCTGCGTTCGAATCTCGGCATCAGATCAACATCATGTGATTCCAGGCAAATCGCTTTGTCTCCCCGTGCCTACCACAAATGAATGTGTTCTTCTGTAATGTAAATTGTGCTCATGCCATGTTGTCGAGTTCGCGCTATATAATATTGCAAGGAAAATAAAGTAGGGAAACTCGAGTTCACACACTACTGAACGCGCACTCTTAAGTGCATCAGCAGTGCACTGTGAATCGGAGCGGCTCACAGGCCTGTCACAGATAAGAAATGCTATCAAAACGAAATCCTACGAAACAATATACTACTGGCCGGCAGCAATTCATACCCAGACAACGTCGGGATGGGCTGCTAGTTGGGTTTATTATAACAGACTAACCAATAGGTTCCTGAAGTTTGGCTTAGGTCCCTGAGACTGAAGAGCTGTGTCAGGGGTGGTCTTACATACAAGAACGTAAGGCTCACCAAAGAGTTCACAAGCTATGGTGTTTCACACGCCAAGGTGCTGGCAGTCAAAAGAACCTGACCTGGTATAAATGAGGTGTAGTCAAAGGGGTGTAGCTAGGAATAACTTGAATAAAACATGCCCTGTGGAATTAAGGGGGTGGTTAAAAATGTGTAAACTGCTATCTTGTGCTCTCACAGAATGCCACATGACCAGTATGTATGTGCCTCTCTGAGTTTTCTCTTATTACATCCAGACCCATAACACAATGGACATTCGCCTTAAATAAGCCAAACCTATTGGCTTTGTCAATGCTTGCTAGCACTATCAAATAAATCAGTACACATAAATGAATGCATAAAAGCATGAATAATTAGAATTGAAAAGGTTTCATCTATGAAAATATGATACTGTGATTTAAACACTACTAAGGACTGTGGTAGAGGTAGTGGTGTTCAGAGCGTCTCAGTCACTCCTATTCTCCCCTTCACTCCACTTTCCACTGCAGAACTCAGGGGCATATTACCAAGCAATAGCGATAATTATCGCTATTGCTTGGTTAGAGACAAAAATTTACCGCTGAGCTGCGGCGATTTTTATCGCAAATAAACCTTGGTATTACCAAGGTTTATCGCAAATGCGATAAAAATCGGCCGCAATGCATGAATATCGCTGAAAAGTCCGCGATATTCATGCATTACCGAGCTAATGCTCTTAGCCATGTTATCCACCTCCCATTGGATAACATGGCTAAGAACTGCTCAGGGCAGGTGTTAGCTTTTGGAGATATTCGCGCTTAACGCGAATATCTCCATAAGTTGGTAATAGGAGATAGCGATGTTAGCGACTGTTTCCAGTTGCTAACATTTTGGCACGCCCACTTTGCATGTCATTAGTGATAAATATCACTGACATGCAAAGTGGGGCCCAAGATGGTCGCTATCTCCTACTAGCTGTCGCTAACTGGTGTTAGCGACAGCTAGGTAATAGGGAGATCATTTTATCTCCGCTTTCTTGGCTTTTAAAGCCAAAAAAGCAGAGATAAACCCCCTTGATAATATGCCCCTTAAGGCCTTATTTCTCTCCTCATCTAAATGAAATCCTCCATGTGTATATATGGGGTGGTGGTTAAGGTCTGGCGGCAGTAGAACTGGCCGTGTGTCGTGTTTGTCGAGGCCTGTTTCAGTCTCTGAGTTTTCTGTGGTTGAGCGCGTGGAGGGTGGCTGAGCTGTAGCAGTGGCTGGCTCGAGATCCAGGGTTCCTGGCACTGGTCGCGATTGGGTCACGGACGGACGCAGACGGGCTTGCCTTAGGCGCGCCTTTGTCCCACCAGCGGCATACATCCGTTGCGCAACCGCGCAGCGTCCGCCATTTAGTAGAGGAGGGGGAGGAACGATCAGCTGGGAGGCGGCAATGGGCGAGGACAGAGGTGCAGGGCCACAGGGGCAGCAGCAGGGGGAAGTGGGAAGTGCGTGCTCCGAGAAGCCAAAAAAAAAACAATCAAAAGTTAAAAACAAGGGATAACTAACTGATGTAATCATGCTATGTATCTTCAGGGGGTGGGAGGGTGAGTAGGACTGCTCCAAACACAGAGCAGGGCAGGTGGGGATTGGCATGCCCACTCAAGTGCGCAGTGACTGTTTGGTCGGCCCACTCAAGCCGCCCAAAGCAGTCATGCGCACTTCCCTGTTCGCAATGCAGGCTGCATTACAGCCTGCATAGAGAATATGGCCACCCCTCCGGCCCCTGGCTGCATGACTTGTCCAGTTGCCGATTACCAATCCCATTGCTGCTCGCAGCATTGTGATTATCTCAGGGGAAGGAGCCTGGCTGCCTACTTCCTTTTCCTTGAAGCAGACGCAGGAGAGCAGGAGATCCAAAGACACGGGACACAGCTTCGAGGTAAGGCTTCCCTCAATATATTTTTAACAACACGCACTCACACACACATCCCCGTATTCACACACCATCCAGTTTTATTTCTGGCGTTTCCGATCTCACAGCTGTCCAGCCGTCCGCACTTCTCGATGTTGGCCGCCGTGCACCCATGCACAGCGGGAGTCCCACTTGTGTGTCAAAGACACATACGTTGTTGCGACACATGCCATCACCTCGCATTCCATTCCAATGCATACTGATACTTGGCACATTGCAACAGTAGAGTGGGTGTTGCATAGCGGAGACATAAAGATCGATGTTCCCACTTCAGTGAGTGCAACTCAAAACTGACCTTTGCACCACAAACCCAACCGTGAACCCTGGAATTCCTTTTTTGAGTCCCCAAAACACACACAAAAATCACATTTGAAACAAATGCACACACCATTTTTCCTTTTTTACTCCCAACTTCACCCCATTTTTCATATTTTACCCCAAAAAACAAACCATTTTTCATATTTTATCCCCAAATTGACCCAATTTTTCAAATCTTACCCAAAAAACACCCCATTTTTCATGTTACCCCCAAAGTCACCCCATTTTTCATATTTTACTCCAACATTCACCCCATTTTTCACATCTTACCCTAAAAAACACCCAATTTTTCATATTTTACTGCCAAAAAAAGTACATTTTCAAATTTTACCCCAAAACCCATACACATATGAGAAACTTTAATTTAGCCTATTACTGACCTCACAATGCGTTGTCATCCAATGCGATGTTGTCGGAGTTGCGTTGTTAACGATGTACTGCCTGCGTTGTAATGGTCATCTCCCGTGCCAAAGGCAACTCATTGGCTACGCCGTTTGCGTCTGTCTGCCCCTGGACCGCGCTCAGCACCAAGGAGCATTCCTCTTAGATACGTCACCGCTACAACGCCATTACCCTCCTCGCCATCAACCCTGGACACCACCTCGCCTGCCTTGACCAACCTCTACTCCATGCCGGACATAGCATTCACCATCACTGATGGCTGCAGTATCACCCGCAGGAGCACCCGGCCTTCAAGAAGGAGGCATTGCCGTCAACTACAGAGGCACACGCCGTCAACTACAGAGGCACACTCCGACTGACAACGCACACCAATGTGCCACGGGCGACCATGGACCACGTCAACTCCCAGATCTGGACCAAGCCCAAGAACATCTTCTGCGGCACCCTCACGTGCAGGCCCCCCGGGCCATGGCCCCCCATTCTCCAATGCCATTGTAGACCTCATTGCACCCCAGGGTCTCCCATCCACCAACGACATCCGACTCAGTGTACTCAAGTTCCACCTGGACAACCCCAGTGACCAGAGCACCACCCCCTCCCGCGGAGGGTCACCGACATTAGACACAAGCAGAAAGTCACCTCAACATGCCACATAGCAGGACACACGGTCGAACACGTCACCTCTGCCAGCTGGTACTTCAACTACAGCTACAACACCGGACTCTGCTGGACCGACCATCATTGGTAACATCAAGTCTTCACCTGGCCCAATGGACGCCACCGCCATCATCGCACCCCCATCGCAGCTGGACCAAGGCCAGGGAAGAACAGCTCGTCAACTTCCTCCCCACCAACACTCCACCAATGCTTCCAAACGATGACACCGCAGCGTACAACCACTACCGATGGATCTCCAACAGCCCCGACATTAGGGCACCCCTCCTGAACAGCACTGCGTCAGTACCTTCCACCTGCCTAATGGCAGGCGTGAGGGTGAGGCAGTGCCACAGGGATAGGCTGGCCCCATGCATTGCTGGAGTTGCGTCATGGTTGTGACAAGACTGCAGCAATGCTTGACTTTAGTGCCAGCATATACGTCAGGATTCCTGACAGATCTGTCATTACTTGCGTCATGTAGCGCTGTCCAGTGATTACAGCGCATCCATGCTGTCACAAGAAGGGCGTAGTGAGAAGTGTTGCAACGCTGTCTTGTTGCAGCGCAACAACACTTTTCATGACTGGGGCACAGGTATGCGCACTATCTTATTGATTGTGAGCATTCCTGCACTGTAGTTTTGTCGCAGGGCAGCACTGCAACATTGCTTGCAGCGCTGGCCAGCGCCAAAACCTACAGAGATATGGACCCAAATGTTATCACCATCTTTAAGACCAGCTATTTTCTGGTCTTAAGTAACTGGCTCTAACTGCTGTTAGAGCCAGTTTTTTGTCTTTTCAGAATTTCAAGAAGCCCCTTGATAATATAGAGTAGTGGTGTTTACGTGCCTTTTTGCACGGGAACGCCTTCTTTGAACATACACTGATAGTCCAGCTATTTCCAAAGCAGCAAGGCTTCCTGACACAGTTAGGATGAGATTGCACACTGTTTTTCATTCAAGGGGGACCTGTTAGCGCTGGGACACTCCCTGGAGTAGGCGTGCGCTTTATAAATACCCCATAACATAACCTAACATAACTGCGACGAAACCTTACGCCTGCTTGATGTAGGCGTAAGGAGTGATGCAATGTAGTGAGAATAGGCCTCACTAGGGGGCCCTAATAACCGCCGCCAGGCACCACGCTTTATATACACCGTGGGTGCAGTACCAGAGGCTGACACTAGTAGTCAGTGGAGTTCCACACAGAGTACTCCGGTCACTACGAACCAAAAATATGTTTCTAATTATTTAAAATTGCCGGTGACGCAGCTTGTTTACTCAGTAAGTGCCAAAGCCTTGCATCTCCCGCTGATTTAACAAGGCTCTTGTCAGTCTTTCCCCATAGCGCCTTGAACTGCGTTCAAGAAAAGTCAAGTGTTGAACCATTTTATTACCCAAGCTTAATGTTCATCGTCGTTAAAGTACTATCCGTCATTTCGCATGAAGTACGTAAATGCATCAATGGAATATATCTCCTGGATTTTCTTACTTTACTATCAGACGTATCATCACCAGATCCTCCAAAGATTATTAGTCTCTAAAATCGCTTTCATCGCCACTCAGTGTGCGATGATTCACGAGTACAGAGCCATAATAATGATACACGCTCCTACGCTTATCCGGTCCATAATGTTTTATAGTAACATAAAAATAATTGCGACTAAATAATATAACGACATGAATACATGTAATGCTATTTCACTAAAACATGTAAATATATAAACACATTTCTGATTTTCAAAGCTTAAAGAGGCTGGTTTTACTCATTGCAATGAAACGGATGTGATTGTGGTTCTGCAGTGGCTTCTGGGTATGCAAATTACCCCAAAAATAGCTGGTTGCTGTTTGGCTGCCTGCCCTCTAGTAACAGTAGATGGTACTGCGCCTGCACGTATTAATAATAAAATATTTATAATAGGGAGATTTGTAGAGCGCCTGGTTACGCGCACCAGTGTGTCAGTGGAAGTGACAGAGTCAAATGTTCGGAAGCAGTGCAAGTCTAGCAGAGAAAGAGATGGGTTTTAAGTTTCCCCCTAAATCTGGATTCGGAAGGTTCCTGGCGCAGCTCCGACGGCAGGTCGTTCCAGCCTCTGGCTGCCAAATATCGGAAGGACCTGCCCCCCATCCGAGCCTTTCTTACTTTGGGGACTTTCACTAGCCCTGCACCAGCAGAGCGTAGGGCTCGGGATGGCTCATAGCGAGAAATCAGGTCCTGCAGTGGTATAGGCGCCTTGCTATGCAGAATGCGGTGGCATGTACATAATGCCTTATAATCAATCCTGCTTCTCACAGGGAGCCAATGGAGTGCCTGAAGCACTCTCCCCGATGCCGACCTTTGAGGTAATCTCAAGACCAGGCGGGCCGCGGCATTTTGCAGCACCTGGAGGCGACTGATGTTCTTTCCCGTCGCCCCCAGATATAGCAGATTGCCGTAGTCCAGTTGCGACGTTACCAGGGCATGCACCAGCGTCCTGCGGGCCTCCACCGGCAGCAAGTCCAGGATCTTCCGCAGGCTCTTTAGGACACCGAAGCATACCCCCACAACTCGGCTGATCTAGGGTCCAAATGTGAGGTAAGCATCAGGCAAAACCCCAAGATTTCTGGCTTCTTGACACAGGGTGGGTGTCGTCCCCAGACAAGGTGGCCACCATGCCGACGACCACACTGGAGAGCCTCCTCCCACCACGAGCACCTCCGTCTTGCTGCCGTTTAATTTGAGGCAGTTGGCAGACATCCAGGCTGCCAACTCCTGCATGCAGACTCTGAAGTTCTCTGCAGCAAGACCGGGCACGCGCGATAGGGAGATGGCCAGCTGCGTGTCGTCGACGTACGACACTATGCGGAGCCCATGGCTCTCAACTATGGTACCCACTGGGGAGACATACATGTTAAAAAGAGTCGGGCTCAGGGACGACCCCTGAGGCACGCGCTGACCCAGATTAACCACTCTCGAATAGTGGTCTCCCTGCCTGACCTGAAAGCCTCTGTCAGTCAAAAAAGACTGGATCCCCTTCAGCGCAGCACCAGAGATCCCACCCTTGTTCAGACACTGTAGCAAGGTGGCATGGGCTACAGTGTTGAATGCTGCGCTGAGATCTAACAGGATCAAGGCCATTGTTTTGCCTTCATCCACCTCCTGCCTCAAGGTCTCAACTGCCCTAAGTAGGGCTGACTCCGTAGAATGTCGTGGCCGGAATCCGAACTGAGTATTGTGAAGGAGACTTGCCTCCTCCACAAACTCCATTAACTGCATATTCACGGCCTTCTCCGCCACTTTGGCCATGTAGGGTAACAGGGAAATTGGGCGAAGATTTTCGAGTTTTTCAACGCTGATGTTTGGCTTCTTTTGCAGGGGGAGCACTACCGCCTGTTTTCAGTCTTTAGGCACAGGATGGGTCCTAAAAGAGACATCTAAAAGATGCCTAATGTAGGGCTCCAGAAGCGGTAGGCTGTCGGCCAAACGTTTCGGGGATATCGGGTCCCTGGGAGAGCCCGATTTTACCAGTCTACAAATTTGTATCAGTATTTCTGGAGGAGGAGTAATGAAATTGGCCAGCACAGGTGAACCCTCAGTTTCCCTAGGAGATTCAACAAACTCAGATCCTGTCATGATCTGGCTAGGGAAGGAGGAATATATTTTAGAAATGTTTTCCGCGAAAAAGTCCGCTATACGATTGCACGAGTCAACCGAGCAGTCCCCTGGTGCAATGGCGGACTTACCAGCCGAAAGAGTCTTGTAAATCAGAAATAATTCTTTCGCGGAGTTCTCTGCCTCTCTGATTTTATCGGCATAGTAGGTTGCTTTAGCCTTCCTGATCTTCCCATGGTAAATACGCCTTTTTACTAAGTAATCTTGTTTAACCTGGGCCCTAAAGGCTACCCGCCACTGCCTCTCTGCGCGCTTGCACTCCGCCTTAGCTGCCCGCAGTTCGTCGCTGTACCACGGGGCCGTTCTCTGAATACGGCAACCCGCCTTCTTCCGGCAGAGAGGGGCCGTGCAATCCAGAGCCTCCGTGATACGTTTGGTCAAATTGTTACTGGCTGTTTCCACGTCCTCACCCCCCGGCCCCCCTCCTACTGTCAGTGCCGCGTTAAATTTTGCTGACGAAAATTTAGTCCACTTGCGGCTAAGATAGTTGAGGAATATCTTTTCCGATACTCTACTGGCTGGGATTCGCACCACAAAGGGCACCAGGGAGTGGTCCGTCCAAGGAACAGGGCTAACATCTTTGACCTCTACCTCCCCCCAGTTGGCAAATATCAGGTCCAATAGATGACCCATCTGATGGGTGGGGGATTTAACTCTTTGCTCTAGCTGCAGGGCCTGCAGTTCCTGCCTGAGGCCCATTGCCCCCCTGTTCAGGGGATCTTCCAGATGGATGTTGAGGTCCCCCAACACGAGGAATTTATCTCTGCGTAGTGCGGCCTCAGTGCAGCCCTCTACCAGACTTTCCGTGAACCTAGTGTAAGGGCCAGGTGGTCGGTAGATCAGGAAGCCCTTCACTGTGTTGCCACCATTCACTTTAATAGTAAAAGCACCTGCCTCACTATCATAGATGGGCGCTCGCTCCATTTGGCAGCATAGCGGTTGTTTAAATACGATGGCTATGCCCCCCCTCTACCCAGTGGTCTATCCTGCCTCATCATTTGGTAGCCCTCAGGGAGTGCCTCCACTATGTCAGCGGCGGAGTCCCCATCCAACCATGTCTCTGTGAGGAACAGGAGATCGAAACGGTTCTCTATGAGTAGGTCATAGACATCTAATTTATGTTTGGGCAAAGACCTTACATTCAACAACCCACAGATTAGGCTAGCATACTCCTGTTTCTCCACTCTCCTCGTCTTGCAGCAGAACCCGCAGTGCTTGCAGTCCTCAACCATCTCCACTCTCAGGCTTTGCTGGCACACCCTGGGAGTATTACTGCGGAGATTCAGGAGTTGCTCTCTACTCCACCGTATCCTTCTCCCCAATTAGACAGGGGTTTGGGCCCTGGCCCGCGCCCGGCCGCGGACGGGCGCAGACGGGCTCGCCTTTCTCTCTCTCTCTCACACGCACGCGCACACCCCCCTCACATTCCCCCCTCCGTATCACCCACCCCTCTACCTCCGCATTTGCAATGCGAACGTTCTCGCATTTGTTAGAGCTATTGGTTTAGTAAATTACGTTATTTTCATATGTCTATTTAAAATTTTGGGGCATATTACCAACGAGTAGCGATATTTATCGCTAACTAGGCCTAGCAACGATTTTTTTATCGCTAAGCATCGCCGGAAATTATCGCTGAGATAACGTGCTATTAGCAACGTTTATCTCCAAAGCGATAATTTTTCCGGCGATGCGTGAATATCGCTGAGAATACAGCGATATTCACGCATTAGCGACGAAATGCTCTTAGCCATGTTACCCACCTCCCATTGGATAACATGGCTAAGAACTGGTCTGAGAAGGCGTTAGTTTTTGGCGATAGCGGGAATATTTACATTGCTACGCCCGTCTTGCTAATAGGCGATAGAGACGTTAGCGACTGCTTTCAGTCGCTTACAGGTTGGGTACGCCCACTTTGCATGTCATTAGCAATAAATATCGTTGACATGCAAAGCGGGCCCCAAACCGCTCGCTATCGCCTAAAAGCTGTCGCTAACATCAGTTAGCGACAGCTTGCTAATATAGCGATAGAATTATCGCCGCGCTAAACCGGCGATAATTGCCTATCGCCCCCCTTGGTAATATGCCCCTTTATTTTCCGTTAGGTAACAAAATAATATAATAGAAGTTTATTTTCGTTATGTTATTTTTTATTGAAAAAAGTAAGTGAAGTAAAATGCTGCGTCTGAAAGGATAGAAAACACGTGAATGATATTTAAACTTGTAAAAAAGGATGAATAATACATAGTGAGAAAGTTGCGGACTGAGGAAAACAAGCTTCATAGCGGGTCAGCAGTTTTGGAATGTCACAGTTCGTTCTGGACTGTTCCCATGAGGCACAGGGTCAGACTGATTTGCATATGGCCATGTCTGAATTGGGGTGGCTGAGTGAGCTAAAGAATGGTGATGGATTAAACCCAGATCAGACGAAGCGCTCCGTCCATCATCCCCTTTTGTATTGCTTTGTTCACTCTAAGTTGGCAGGGTATGTTCAGACGTGAGTCCCTTGCTCACTTGGCTACTGGATTCAAGATAGCCTGGCTGGTGAGGATTATGAATCCGAAACCTGTCCCAGGATGCTTGTTTCCAGTCCAGGGAAGACATGGCGTGGCAGTTCGTTCTGGACTGTTCCCATGAGGCATGGGGTGGCTGAGTGAGCTAAAGAATGGCGATGGATTAAACCCAGATCAGTTGACTGGGGGTGAGTGTTTGAATTGCTCAAGCGCTCCGTCCATCATCCCCTTTTGTATCGCTTTGTTCACTCTAAGTTGGCAGGGTATGTTCAGACGTGAGTCACTTGGCTACTGGATTCAAGATAGTCTGGCTGATGAGGATTATGAATCCAAAACCGGTCCCAGGATGCTTGTTTCCGGTCCAGGGAAGACATGGCTTGGCAGTTCGTTCTGGACTGTTCCCATGAGGCACATGGTCAGACTGATTTGTATATGGCCATGTCTGAACTGGCGTGGCTAAGTGAGCTAAAGAATGGTGATGGATTAAACACAGATCAGTTGACTGGGGGTGAGTGTTTGATTTGCTCAGGCGCTCCGTCCATCATCCCCTTTGGTATCGCTTTGTTCGCCCTAAGTTGGCAGGGTATGCTCAGACGTGAGTCCCTTGCTCACTTGGCCACTGGATTCAAGATAGCCTGGCTGATGAGGATAATGAATCCGAAACCAGTCCCAGGATGCTTGTTTCCGGTTCAGGGAAGACATGGCTTGGCTGTTCGTTCTGGACTGTTCCCATGAGGCACAGGATCAGACTGATTTGCATATGGCCATGTCTGAACTGGGGTTGCTGAGTGAGCTAAAGAATGGTGATGGATTAAACCCAGATCAGTTGACTGGGGGTGAGTGTTTGATTTGCTCAAGCACTCCGTCCATCATCCCCTTTTGTATCGCTTTGTTCGCCCTAAATTGGCAGGGTATGCTCAGACGTGAGTCCCTTGCTCACTTGGCCACTGGATTCAAGATAGCCTGGCTGATGAGGATTATGAATCCGAAATCAGTCCCAGGATGCTTGTTTCCGGTTCAGGGAAGACATGGCTTGGCAGTTTGTTCTGGACTGTTCCCATGAGGCACAGGATCAGACTGATTTGCATATGGCCATGTCTGAACTGGGGTTGCTGAGTGAGCTAAAGAATGGTGATGGATTAAACCCAGATCAGTTGACTGGGGGTGAGTGTTTGATTTGCTCAAGCACTCCGTCCATCATCCCCTTTTGTATCGCTTTGTTCGCCCTAAATTGGCAGGGTATGCTCAGACGTGAGTCCCTTGCTCACTTGGCCACTGGATTCAAGATAGCCTGGCTGATGAGGATTATGAATCCGAAACCGGTCCCAAGATGCTTGTTTCCGGTCCAGGGAAGACATGGCTTGGCAGTTTGTTCTGGACTGTTCCCATGATGCACAGGGTCAGACGGATTTGCATATGGCCATGTCTGAACTGGGGTGGCTGAGTGAGCTAAAGAATGGTGATGGATTAAACCCAGATCAGTTGACTGGGGGTGAGTGTTTGATTTGCTCAAGCGCTCCGTCCATCATCTCCTTTTGTATCGCTTTGTTCGCCCTAAGTTGGCAGGGTATGCTCAGACGTGAGTCCCTTGCTCACTTGGCCACTGAATTCAAGATAGCCTGGCTGATGAGGATTATTAATCCGAAACAGGTCCCAGGATGCTTGTTTCTGGTCCAGGGAGGACATGGCTTGGCAGCTCGTTCTGGACTGTTCCCATGAGGCACATGGTCAGACTGATTTGCATATGGCCATGTCTGAACTGGCGTGGCTAAGTGAGCTAAAGAATGATGATGGATTAAACCCAGATCAGTTGACTGGGGGTGAGTGTTTGATTTGCTCAGGCGCTCCGTCCATCATCCCCTTTTGTATCGCTTTGTTCGCCCTAAGTTGGCAGGGTATGCTCAGACGACGCGAGTCCCTTGCTCACTTGAGCACTGGAGTCAAGATAGCTTGGCTGATGAGGATAATGAATCCGAAACCAGTCCCAGGATGCTTGTTTCCGGTCCAGGGAAGACATGGCTTGGCTGTTCCTTCTGGACTGTTCCCATGAGGCACAGGGTCAGACTGATTTGCATATGGCCATGTCTGAACTGGGGTGGCTGAGTGAGCTAAAGAATGGTGATGGATTAAACCCAGATCAGTTGACTGGGGGTGAGTGTTTGATTTGCTCAAGCACTCCGTCCATCATCCCCTTTTGTATCGCTTTGTTCGCCCTAAATTGGCAGGGTATGCTCAGACGTGAGTCCCTTGCTCACTTGGCCACTGGATTCAAGATAGCCTGGCTGATGAGGATTATGAATCCGAAACCGGTCCCAAGATTCTTGTTTCCGGTCCAGGGAAGACATGGCTTGGCAGTTTGTTCTGGACTGTTCCCATGATGCACAGGGTCAGACGGATTTGCATATGGCCATGTCTGAACTGGGGTGGCTGAGTGAGCTAAAGAATGGTGATGGATTAAACCCAGATCAGTTGACTGGGGGTGAGTGTTTGATTTGCTCAAGCGCTCCGTCCATCATCTCCTTTTGTATCGCTTTGTTCGCCCTAAGTTGGCAGGGTATGCTCAGACGTGAGTCCCTTGCTCACTTGGCCACTGAATTCAAGATAGCCTGGCTGATGAGGATTATTAATCCGAAACAGGTCCCAGGATGCTTGTTTCTGGTCCAGGGAGGACATGGCTTGGCAGCTCGTTCTGGACTGTTCCCATGAGGCACATGGTCAGACTGATTTGCATATGGCCATGTCTGAACTGGCGTGGCTAAGTGAGCTAAAGAATGATGATGGATTAAACCCAGATCAGTTGACTGGGGGTGAGTGTTTGATTTGCTCAGGCACTCCGTCCATCATCCCCTTTTGTATCGCTTTGTTCGCCCTAAATTGGCAGGGTATGCTCAGACAACGCGAGTCCCTTGCTCACTTGACCACTGGAGTCAAGATAGCTTGGCTGATGAGGATAATGAATCCGAAACCAGTCCCAGGATGCTTGTTTCCGGTCCAGGGAAGACATGGCTTGGCTGTTCCTTCTGGACTGTTCCCATGAGGCACAGGGTCAGACTGATTTGCATATGGCCATGTCTGAACTGGGGTGGCTGAGTGAGCTAAAGAATGGTGATGGATTAAACCCAGATCAGTTGACTGGGGGTGAGTGTTTGATTTGCTCAAGCGCTCCGTCCATCATCCCCTTTTGTATCGCTTTGTTTGCCCTAAGTTGGCAGGGTATGCTCAGACGTGAGTCCCTTGCTCACTTGGCCACTGGTTTCAAGATAGCCTGGCTGATGAGGATTATGAATCCGAAACCGGTCCCAGGATGCTTGTTTCCGGTCCAGGGAAGACATGGCTTGGCAGTTCGTTCTGGACTGTTCCCATGAGGCACAGGGTCAGACTGATTTGCATATGGCCATGTCTGAGCTGGGGTGGCTGAGTGAACTAAAGAATGGTGATGGATTAAACCCAGATCAGTTGACTGGGGGTGAGTGTTTGATTTGCTCAAGCGCTCCGTCCATCATCCTCTTTTGTAGGATTATGAATCCGAAACCGGTCCCAGGATGCTTGTTTCTGGTCCAGGGAAGACATGGTTTGGCAGTTCGTTCTGGACTGTTCCCATGAGGCACATCGTCAGACTGATTTGCATATGGCCATGTCTGAACTGGGGTGGCTGAGTGAGCTAAAGAATGGTGATGGATTAAACCCAAATCAGTTGACTGGGGGTGAGTGCTTGATTTGCTCAAGCACTCCGTTCATCATCCCCTTTTGTATCGCTTTGTTCGCCCTAAGTTGGCAGGGTATGCTCAGACGTGAGTCCCTTGCTCACTTGGGGCTGAGAAAAATCCTAACTTTAGGACTTTCGGTATTCACAGAAGGCATTTAGGAGTCCTAAAGTTAGGACTCCTAACTTCTGTGAATACCAAAATGAGTAAATGTCTTCTATGAATACAAAAATGAGTAAGTGCCTTCTGTGAATACGAAAATGTTAGTAAGTTTAGGATTTTGTCTTAAGTTAGTTCTGTGAATTGGGTCCTCTATTTTAAGACTTTCGGTATTCACAGTTGGCATTTAGTATTCCTAAATTTAGGAGTCCTAACTTTACTACTACTAAATTGAGAAAACTCCTAATTTTAAGACTTTCGGTATTCACAGAAGGCATTTAGGAGTCCTAAAGTTAGGACTCCTAACTTCTGTGAATACCGAAATGAGTAAGTGCCTTCTGTGAATACCAAAATGAGTAAGTGCCTTCGCTGTGCCTTCTGTGAATACCAAAATGAGTAAGTGCCTTCTGTGAATACCAAAATGGTAGTAAGTTTAGGATTTTGTCTTAAGTTAGTTCTGTGAATCGGGCCCCTAGTTTGTTTTTGTTTTAGTTATTGGTACCTTCATATCTAGTCTGTTGTTATTGCTGATGCTATCTTTTCCATGCTATTTTGAAGGGTCGTATTAACCTTATAAGGTTTAATTTGTAGTGAAAGCTTCATTTTGCTAAATTTTGAGTGGTAGTTTTGTTACATTTTTGTTTGTTTTGTTTCTTCCTTTTGCACAGTGGGGATTATCTGGTTGTGAACCATTATGTAATCTGTAAATCAACCTCCACCGTTTCTGGAAAGTCCTGGTGCACCTCAAATACAATGGAGGCAATGGTTTGACGCTTTTGAGACATATATCGGTGCCATTGGTGCGTCACGATATAGGGCTGAGAGGAAAAAATATCTACTTTTGAATTGTTTGGGGTTTGAAGGAAGGGAGGTGTATAAACATTTACCAGACTTGGTTCTGAATGAAGGCAAAGTTCTTGATGAATATCAAGAAACTGTTAAGAAACTTGTTATTAAGTTTGATGTTCAACCGAGTTTGGTTGTGATGAGGCAAAAAATTTTTAAGAGAGCACAACTACAAAGTGAGGATGTTGATTCGTACTTAAGTGCTTTACTTAAATTGTGTGCTGAATGCCAGTTTGGTGAGTTCCGTGATCAGTTGGCTAGAGACCAATTTATAGCACATTGTAGTGACAAACATATACAGCAAAAATTACTCATGATGGGTAATCCCACGCTTGAAGAGATCATAAAAGTGGCAAAGACTCTTGAACTAGCTCAGAGTTCGATTAAGGAATTGCATTAAATAAACCTATGAACCTACAATCAGCGTTTCCCTCGTCAATTTCCTGCTATAAGACACCACAAAAAGCCCCTGACTTGGTCCTGTTACAGGAAACGCATCTAGTGGGGAACAGGTGTAAAGCCCTGACGTGATGGGGATATAAACTCTTGGTTCATGCAGGATTTACCTCAGGCTCTAGAGGAACAGGAATACTAGTTAAAAAGAGTCTTGCACTTACTCCGATACGTACATGGGCTGATCCCCAAGGTAGATTTGCTGCCCTGGAGGCAAGTTGGGAGGGAAAGGTATTAAATGTAATCTCAATATACCTTGCTCCAGCACTATGTAAGGAGGCGCTAATGGACCTGGGGAAAATCATGGTAGATCTCCCGATAGGAACCCTTATTTTGGGTGGGGATTTTAATATGACCCTTGATGACCATATAGATAGGCAAGCAGCACGCCCCCAGGGGTGCTCCAGTACACATATGTTAGAGTTCACTAAAGCCATGGGAGTCACTGACGTGTGGCGATATCTTCAACCAGACCTGACCCATTTCACTTACGACTCGAATGTCCATAGGACCCTATCCCGTATTGACTATTTTTTGACACACCTAGTGGGTATAGGCAATTTTCGCAATCCGCGTTGTCTACCACAAGGCATTTCTGACCACTCCCCGGTATGGGTGGAGCTCACGTATTGTAATCACAGGCAGCTTAACACAATAGTCATTTATCCCTGGCTACTCAAGGTCCCAGATATAAAAGAGAGCATACTATCACACTGGGGAAACTATTTTAAAGATAATGTCGGTTCAGTGGACTCAGCTCAGACAATATGGGAGGCCTTTAAGACAGTGCTAAGGGGGCAGGCGCTGGCGCTCAAAGTGGGGTACAACAAACAGCAGCACCAGTAACTGGAGCGCCATGAGAACGAGCTTCAGGAGCTTGAAGCAGAACACACACAATCGCCTAGCGAAACTACTGCACATCAACTGACCATCAAGCAATTGGAATATAAAGCCCTGACTGGTGAACGGAAAAAGACCCGATTGCTTGCCAAGCGGCATAGGCTATATGAACTGGGAGATAGATCTGGCAAAATGCTGGCCTGGTTGGAAAGAAGGGAACAAGCAGAGCAGTGGGTACCCAAGTTCATACTTTTTTTTTTTTTTTTTCAAAACCTTTATTTATGTAAAAGTGTACACAGCTATTTAGCCGAACATCCCGAAGGCACGGCAGCACGATAGAAACACAGTATCACGGCACACACAGATCATATCTCGGATAAATGAGGTTTAATTTTACTTTTAAATCAGGATGAAATCGAAAAACGTAAAAGACTCCAATATAAAATAAAGAAATAGGGGGGGATCAGGTGCCGTATTATAAAATATAGTCGTACAATGGGCGGGCCAATTAAGCAAATCCTACACAGTTAAAACGATCACAGTTAAAACATCGGGGCCGCATCGAATGAATCGGGATATATCTGCATACAATCACTGTGTGCACCAGTCAAGCGCCCGTCCATTGATACCCACAATGCAGCAAAAATTGAGGCACAAGTTACGAAAATCAATGAGAACTCAAAGATTAGCCCATTATGCTGATCCCAGACCCAGAGAAAAGAGAAAGTGAAAGTAAAACCAAAAAAGCAAAGAGAAAAAAGGCCATAGAAACAAAGAAAGGAAAAACAAGAAAACCCCTCCCCCAACCCCCCACCCCGCACCCCTGCAGATGGCTACGGCCTACCCCCCTAGCAGCGTGCCTGTCGCCCAGTAACAGAACCCGAAATATAGAAAGAGTAAAGAATTATTAAAGAAAAGGATGAAGCGAAACAAAAAGAAAAAGATGGAGGAGGAAAATGTATTATACGCCCCCGGTATCCTCCGTCCCCCGTCCGAAGCATACGACCCTAAAGGACAATCAACAATGAGTAGCGACATATCAAGCAAGTCAACAAAGGGAAGACGTCAAACATCGCCCGACCTCCCGCTAAACAGTGAATTAGTGGTCCCCTCTTCTTCTAAAGCCCCAAAGTCAGATCCCGACCAACCATATCATCCTTGACCCCTCCGATTTCTCGTGCGAACTCTGTCCGATAGTACCATTATGGCCCCAGAAGAGTCAAAAGGCATAAATAAGTCAAAGATAGGTAGTACGTGATTCTTCGTAGACCTCCATAGCTGGTATGTTCCCCGTCACCGACCCAACGTCCAAGTATTCAATAGACCACAGTTCCATAAGTTCTGCAGGGACGGGAGGGGTTCCCGGCATCAATCGAACGTCGTCAAACCCCGGGGTAGGGAGGAACAAGACTGTGCTTCCAACGGCAAGGGGCTGCGGTGGTGGGGGCAGTGATCTCGCCAGAGTCTGAAGGTCGCTAGCACTCCGTGACCAGAACAATGGCGCCAGATCAGTTTCATGACCGGGGTCTCGGTCTTCCGTGTGATAGTCCGCTAATTGCAGGTGCTCAGATGAGACAGGCGCCAGGCACGATCGCGCAGTTTCGGTGTTGCCAGCGATCAGTTCGTGAAGCCTGGCCTTCATAAAAGAGTGGAGCTCCCCAATGGCGGCCATCAGGTCTGCAAGGACGGCTCACATTGTCCCCGGACCTCCGCCACTCGCTCTCTTCTTGACATCAGGGAATACCTGGTGTCTCCGGGCGGGCAAACTGGGGTGGGGGCGTCCGGCGAGGGGGGGTGCACAGTCGGGTCACAAATACGGCTGCTCGATCGAGGGCTCCACCCCAGCGGGGGCGGCAGCCGCCAGAGCAGAAACCCCCCCAAAGGCAGCCAGTCGATGATATCACCCCTCCTTTGTATGTAGCAGACCGACAGCACACCACACAATCCAGGTCAGTATTTTCTGCCGCAGCAAGGGACCGGACCCGGTCTGGGTCCCACGGCCGATGTTGTTCAGTTGCGGCCCGGCCGGGTCAGCACTCGAGACCCCGGCTCATGGGGTGGGGTAGGCCGGAAACTTCAACACGACACAACTCCACACATCTGGGCGATAAAAGTCTCAGGACCACACCAATGGACTCAGCAGCTATTCATCTGTGCGGGGGTCTGGCTAAAAATCAGGATTAAATACAGGATAGTCGATCGACGGACGGAGGTCAGCGGAGCCGGGAGCTCATGCGGCCATCTTGCTTCGCTGCGTAGCTCCTCCCTCCCCAAGTTCATACTTGGTAATTCACAACATATCGCAAGCAATTGCAGAAGCTTTGGCAGACCACCTGGAAAAGGTCTATACTTCCTCAGTTACTACTACAGCAGAGGACTCCCGCCAATTGTTAGCCGATATCCGTATTCCAACCCTGTCTGTTGCAGACAGAGATATACTAGAGTTAATGGTGAAGTATGCCAAACCCTGTTGGAAGAGTTCTGCCAGGAAGTTTACGATGTTAGTAAAGCTGGTGCCCAGGTGTTTCTCCACACACCAATGCACCCATCTTCTCCAAGCCAATTTGTACCTCTGGATAGTTCCTGGTGCCCATGCCTGTTGGATGAGGAATTCAGCTCCTTGTGAAAGCCTGACGTCTTGCCAGCGTTGCCTGAAATTCACCATGCCATGAGATTAAGATGGCCCTGGAGGACCAGAGGATGTGGATGGCCCAGGAGATACGTCAAGATCCCGGCAAAACAATGGTAGATGTACCGGCACGGCCCATGCAAGCTCCAGGAGAGAAGGGAACCATGCTAGTGAGCACCAGATCAGAGTGAGCAACACCAGAGAGGCCCTCTGACGCCTGACCTGAGCCCCCAATCACTGAATAAATATGAAGGGAGGGAAGGTATAGGCTTGAGCTGTTGACCAATCTTGCAGGAAGGTGCCCATCGCCTCCGCCTTGGATCCGGTTTCCAGCTGACAGAGCACGGAAGTTGGGTGATCCATCTTGACGCAAAGAGGTCCACCTGACAAGGATGCCAGAGCAACATGAGAGGCTGAAATACTCCTGGGCCGAGTCTCCAGTCGCTGGTGTCCCTGAGGTACCTGGAGTTCCAGTCTGCCACCGAATTCAGCGCTCCTGGGAGGTATTCCGCCATCACCAAAATCTGCCATTGGAGGCAGTAATGCCAGAAGGCCTTGGCTAGTTCCGCCAGAACACGTGAGCAGGTAGCACCTAGCGATTGATATATAGCATTGCTGTCATGTTGTGAGTAAGCAGCATGATATCTTGTCCCTCCTGAGGGATTGAAAAGCAAACGAGCCCGCCAGTAGCTCGAGTCAATTGATGTGGAGGGTCAGTTCCTCCTCTGTTCAACTGCCTCCCATGGAGATCGAGCCACACCTGGCTCCCCAACCAAGATGGCTGGCTTCCAATTCTATCACCAGGTCTGGACGGGAGCCGAAGATTGACCGCCTGTTCCAAGCCTCCATGTAGTCTATCCACCACTGCATCTCTGTCCTGGCCTCCGACTTCAAGGTCACCAGCTCTGAACAAGTAATGCCCCTCTGAAGATGAGCTACCTTTCGCCTCTGGAGTGCTCTGTAGTGTAGTGGGCCCGGGAAGATGGCTTGAATTGAAGATGACAGTAAGCCAACCACCCTGGACAGTTGTTGCAGGGAAATTCTGTCTCTCCTGAGAACCTTCTTCAGCTCCTTCTTGATCTTGGTTATTTTATGACCTGGTAAGCTCAGAGTCGCCGCCACGGAGTCTATCCCAGAAAGGGCATGGTCTCCTGAGGTGTCAGATCCGACTTCTGTTAGTTTATGACAAACCCAAGGTTTTGAAGGAGAAATATGGTGGTGTTCACGTGGGCCACTAGGAGGTCTCGTGATTGGTCCATCAGCAGGATGTCATCCATGTAGATGATTAACCTGATGCCCTGAGTTCGGAGGTATTCCACTCCTGGTTTGAGGAGCTTCGTGAAGCACCAAGGTGCCGAATATAGGCCGGATTAGAGAGTCCAGTACTCGAAGATCTGCCCTCTCTATTCGAATTGGAGGTACCTGCAATGTGGCAGGAACATGGGCACCACCAGGTAGGCGTCCTTGAGATCTAGACACACTTACCAGTCATCCTGGAGAAGCTGATCCCTGAGGAGGTGAATTCCCTCCATATTGAAATGACAGAAAACCAGCAACTCGTTGAAAAAACAGCGGTTGGGAAACCCCTGAGGTGATGGTCTGAGAAGCATATCGCGTTCTTGGCTAGAAGGTCCTGCACCTCTTGGTCTATCAGGGACATCTCTTGGGCGGAAAAGGACAGAGGGCAGGGTCTCACTGTCTGTGCTGGGTTTCCGTAGAACTCTATGTGGAACCCTTGGCCGGTCTCCAGTACCCACTGGTCTGGCGTTATCTCTGCCCATTTGTGTGTGAATAGGCGTAACCTCCCCCTGCAAATGGAGAGGTGATGACAGAACTGGTCTTACTGTTGTATCCATTGCTGGTGTTGGCTCCGCCACATGTTCGGTTATGTTTCCCTCTACCGCCATCGCGGGAGGGATAGAAGGTTCCCTCATGGCCATCATGCCATCCGTTGTTCCTCTTCGCTTGGGATATGTTAGGGTCTTGGTGGTACTGGCGGCCAGAGGAGCAACCCCTACCTCTTCCGTCCCCTCCAAAAACCTTCCCCGGACAGATCTTCTTCATTGAAGACTGAGCCTTGTCGAGGGCCGAGAACGTTGAGACAAACTTTCCTAGTTCTTTGATGAAAGGTTCCCTGAACAGAGCTCCCTGCACTATCAGACCTGCCACCAAGGATGAAAATTCCCCCACCTGGGGTCCATCTTGATCAGCAGTGAACGGTGACATTCCGCAGAGAGGGCGCAGTTGGTGTTGCCAAGAAGGCAGATCGACGCCTGCGCCCATCCCACTACTTCGTCTGTGGGGACGGGTCTACCTGACTGTTTAGCCTGTTTCGTCAGTTCAATTATCTTGGTTAAGGGCCCCACTACGTCCGGAAGTTTGTCCTGGCATGTCTGCCAGGACATGTCTATCCCCTTCTTGGGGTCCCACATGTAGTTTGCGAAAAAGGTGCATAATTTGGGGTCAATATCTGGGAGCGCTGTGACCTTATTGCCTAGGGATGGTCTTGGGAATTCCACCCGGAGGTGTGCCCTAACCTCTTTACTAGGAGGCTGGCGGATCTTGCCCGCCACATACTCTGCTACCTTTCTCTCAGGGACCCAATCCACGTAAATTCCCTCTGGATCAAACATGTTACTAGGGGCAGGGTCTCCCTCATATGAATCTGAGTTGGCCAAATGAGGGCGCTAGAATCTGCCCAAGTCCTGGGCCTCATCGGAGGAAACGTCATCGTCCTCTAAGTCACCCTCCCCGAATCGGGAAACTCCTCCTCAGGATCAAAATCTGTTGTGATGTCATCGCCCATTACCAGGGTTTTTTCTTCCTTCTGGTAGGGTGCATCCTTCAGCGTGCCAGCATTCTTATGGAAGACTACAGCCAGACGGCTAAAGCCATCCAGGTGCCCGTGTAACGCTTGCCGGCCTTGCGTGTGGGGCCGAAGTCACTCCACTAGGCCCAGCCCCCCGTCCCTCAGAATCCCTGTGCCTCTGTATACTTGGGCTTTGTATACTTGGGCCGACAGTTTGGTGACGCTCTTCTGCAGAGGGGCAAGCGTCTGAGAGATGGCCTGGGTAAGGAGCTTGTCTACCTCTGCAGGAATTCGCTGCTGGGGGGAGGGCAAACCTCCTCAGAAGTACATGAGGGTGTACAGTCAAGGTCCCTCTGGGACTGTATTTTGAAGGGTGAGAGCCCCACTACGCCCTGTGCGTGTTATATAAGGGCAGCCCCCTCGCTGGTGCTCTGAGGAGGTGGTTAAGGTAGAATTTACCTTCCAGGTGCACTCGCAGTGTGTCACCATACAAAATCAAAGTCAGGGCTTAGCCCTTCAGTCCTACCACCTCTGCGATGTCAGGCGAGGGTTGGAGGGAAGAGGCACCAAGCGGGAGACCGCTCTACCTCCCTCAGCGCTACAGGGCCGCTGACAGAGCTGCTCCGCGGCACAAGGAATGCATTGGAGAGCGGAAAAGAGCGCCAACTTGCGCACCCGCCCGGTAAAAGAGAGACGGTGGTTTCTCTGCCGCGCGGAGAGAATCCGATTGCTATCAAGCTATCGCTTGATATAAGGAACGACTGCTCACTGACACATTAATTAAACACTCTAATTAGCAAGTCTATGCCAGAAGGTCCCACGATCCCACTAACTATATAGTCAGGAAGAAATGAAAAAGGCGACTTACCTGACGTAGGGCAGTATAGACTCTGGGAATGTTACTTGATTGGACTGTTGGTGGCCATGGTTACTCCCTGTGGTTCATGAGAGTTGTAGTATTGTTGCAGTGTTTTTACTTTTAAACTTGCTATGAAATAAGAGTGAAGAATGAAATGCATAATCACGTAAGTTCCTACGAAATACTTGACTATTTTTGACATATATATTAGGCTTCCTTCTATGTAGGAAAGCCCGACAAAAATTGGTTAGCAACTGGACTTCACTGCCACACTAAGTGCGAGTGAAACCAGTGTCAATTCAATGACAAGACCGGAGGCTAACGGATTATGCATACAGAAGGGAACGCGCCTCCAAGACCCGACATCCGCTGTGTCCGAATAATATTAGGGTGACTCACCTAAGGTATCTTACAACAGAGTTAGGGAAAACATTCTTCAAAACTTAATAGGTTTAAAACAGACCAGTGTTTGTAAAAATTGAAAACGAACTAAAGAGAGTCTGTACAAAGGATTGTGGGTATTCAAATTAGACTCGCGGTCCTCCGATCCCCTCGGGCTGCAGTTCCATCGGTGACCGACAGAGGTCACAGCGCCCCTCGTGCAGCGCCTGCATGCCCGGGGAGTGGAGGCTGTGCGCGGACACTGCAAGAGACGGGGCATTGACTGCAACCCGGGCTGTGCATGAAATGTGTTAAATAAATACAAATAAACCGCCAGAGTGGTCCCGGGCGGTCGGGTCCAGGCACTGCCTGCCGGAGCATCTGAACACCATCACCGACCCACGGGCACTGGGACTGAGCTCAGGTCCGGTGTTGTGTAATATTTGGAAACCCCTTGGTTCGTGTATCCCACTGGCGTCGGAAGACTCCGGACCTCCTGCCTATTGGCCAGCTCGGACTGGCCCACGAACAGCCCCGCCCACCTCCGGAGAGGCAGCATATGCTCTAGCAGACAGAAGCAGCAGAGCACCGAGCAGCTGATGGAATGCACACATCTATCTGCTAGAGCTTTTAACTGGGACATTAAGGCCCGATTCACAGAATGAATTTAAGACTCAATCCTAAACTTACTACTATTTTGGTATTCACAGAATGCACTTACTACTTTTGGTATTCACAGAAGTTAGGATTTTGTCTTAAGTTTGTATTCAATCAATCAATCAGCAATCTTGTATAGCGCGCTACTCACCCAGTAGGGTCTCAAGGCGCTGGGCGGAGGGGTCCGCTACTGCTCGAAAAGCCAGGTCTTGAGTTGATTCCTGAAGGAGAGGTGGTCCTGGGTCAGCCGTAGGTGGATGGGGAGGGAGTTCCATGTCTTGGCGGCCAGGTAGGAGAAGGATCTTCCTCCAGCGGTGGCTCTGCGAATGCGTGATACGGCAGCGAGGGCGAGGCTGGCCGATCGTAGCTGGCGGGTGGGTGTGTAGAAAGTGAGGCGGCTGTTGAGGTACTTCGGGACCATGTCGTGGAGAGCCTTGTGTGCGTGGGTGAGGAGTCTGAACGTGATCCTTGTAATGTCGCCGGAGGTGGGCGCAACCAGGGTGACAAAAGAACTGGAGTGCCTTACTGCTCCGCCCCCCCCTCAAGCGTGCATCGAGTGGTCTCGCCCTACGTGAGATGGAGGGCACGCTAGGTTAGCAATAAATAGCCCAGGGCTCTGGGCGTGGCAGGCTTCATACTGACCACCAACCGAGACAA
Organism: Lissotriton helveticus; assembly: GCF_964261635.1. Lineage (NCBI taxonomy): Eukaryota > Metazoa > Chordata > Amphibia > Caudata > Salamandridae > Lissotriton > Lissotriton helveticus. The sequence continues at coordinate 155,971,180 of NC_136057.1, forward strand.
CGTGTGGCCTCCAGTTATTAATGTATAGGCCCAGTCAGAACATTACACTGGCGACGAAGGTGGTCTCACCACCTCCCATCGCGTGCCAAGCTCTCCGCCGCCCGGCCCTACGAGAGCCAGCACCTGCTACCCTACGGTGCGACCCGCTCAGCGTGCACGGCGCATCCCGCTGGCAGGGTGCTTCCTGCCGCCCAGTGTTCGCCTTACCTGCCGGAGCCCCGGCCATCGTGCTCACCAGTGCTCCCCCTGCACTCCTCGGCACCGGTGCCTCCAGCGACGTGAGCCCGCCTGCAGTGGTTTCACCGCTCCGCCAGGCAACTCGGTCATACGGCCCAAGGTGCGTGCCTGCTGCCCAGAGCCCGGCCCGCTATCCGGCAGCCGCCTGCCCCAGCTCCCGCCTCCACGCCGGCCCGCTGTACCTGCTGCGTGCAGCCGCTGGACGCCTCTCCACGCCTCCCGCGTGCTACGCTGCGGCCTCACTGCCGTTTCCCACGCATCTCGCGTGCGGGAAACCCTGCTATTCCTCACGCATCTCGCGTGCAACGTTTTTGGGACTTTGCTAAGCTGCCAATCCTCTCCACAACGGACTCCTATGCGCCTGGCCATCTAGCAACAGTGCACCTTTGGCCCCACAGCCCTCCAGCTCTCCCTCATGGCCATGGCTGCGGTACCCCCGCTTGAGCCCTTCACGGTCACGGGCACGCCCCCATCCCAAGCAGCCAGGTGGAAAAAATGGGTGGAACGCCTAGAAAACTACTTTGTGGCGGCTGAGGTCGCTGTCGAACGCAGGCGAGCGATGCTCCTACACCTTGGAGGGGAGGCAATTCACGACATTTCCAAGGACGTGGTGGAAGGAGGCCCGCCCCGGAACTACGCCACGCTCCGCGACGCCATAACGGGGTATTTCGAACCATTCGCCAGCGCAGATTATGAAAGGTTCCTACTCCGCCAAGCCCGCCAACTCCCAGAAGAATCAGTGGACGTTTTCTACGCGAGGTTTAAAAAGCTAGCCAGCACATGCACACTTCCAGATGCTGACGACGAGATCCGCGCTCAATTCATACAAGGGTGCGCTTCGTCGAAACTGCGAGAAAGAGTCCTAGAAACAGACAACATGCCCATGCGCGACATCCTGGCACTAGGGCGATCCAAAGAACTATCGAAAGCCAGAGCTGCGCATATGGAACCAAAGCCCACAGTTGCTATCAAAGTTGAACCAGTGTGCGCCATCAAAACCAGCACCGCCGACTTACGAGCAAAGACACCCCGACGAGGACGACCAGGCCCAGCTCAGTCGCCTCACGACCACGCCTGCATATGGTGCGGAGGAGCAACACCCCACAAGGGACCATGCCCTGCACAAGGGAAGATTTGCAGCGCCTGTGGAAAAGCCAACCACTTCGCTAGCGTGTGCCTATCGACGCAAAGGAAAAAGCTCAACGGCCCGCCCAGGAGGGTAAGACAAGTAGAGCCACTGCCAAACACCTCCACCAGCAGCGACATGGACGACGACAAGGCGGACGCAGCTTCCGTCCACGTGGTGCGAATGCTCAACACTTTGGCCGCGTCCCCGTCCGCAGAGCCTATGTGCACAGTACACGTGCAAGATCAAGCAGTGGCGGCTCTGATCGACACTGGAGCGACGATCAACTTAATGGCAGCCAGCGTATACCAGACACTAAACGCCCCTCCAGTGCTCCACCCCACAAGGGTGCAAGTGTAAGCCTATGGCACCAGCCGACCCCTGCGCCTGTGCGGTGTCTTCCGAACAGCTGTATCACATTACTCCAATCAACTACACACCAAAATCTACGTATCGCAAGAAGGATAAAACAGTAGCCCCTGTCATCGTGCCTACGATTACGGAGCTTATAAACATCTCGCTCTCTCAAGGCTTGGTCCCCCCCAGCTGGAAGAGTGCAGTAGTTAAGGCACTCCTAAAAAAACCCCAGCTGGACCCGGCCGACATGGCGAACTACCGGCCAATTTCACTCCTCCCTTGCATCAGCAAAATGGCAGAGAAACTGGTCAATGGGCAACTGTCACAGTTTCTAGAAGCAAATAACCTCTTACGGCAGTCCCAAACTGGGTTTCGCCCGGGCCATGGCACAGACACCGCCCTTCTCGCCGTCATCGAGGAGGCAAGGTGCATTCTGGATTCAGGAGGGTCAGTGGCAGTGATCCTCCTGGATCTCAGCGCAGCCTTCGACACAGTTAACCATCGTGTCTTACTCCATCGGCTGGCTGCGGCAGGGATCGCAGGTTCGGCGCTCACATGGATAGAATCCTTCCTCTCAGGGCGCTCGTTCCAGGTATGGGACGGCAACTTCCACTCTGCCACCCTCCCCGTCACAAGCGGGGTCCCCCAGGGGTCATCACTAAGCCCCACTCTATTTAATGCTTACATGGCCCCTCTCAAAGACGTGGTCACCCCCTTCGGGATCAAAATAGTGAGCTACGCGGATGACACGCAACTGGTCGTCTCACTCTCCCAACTGGACAACTATCCAGACAATTTGCCGAACTGCCTCAAGGAAATTCACAACTGGATGTGCGAGTCATCGCTCAAACTAAACGGGTCAAAGACTGAAGTCATGCTTCTGGGCAAGCAATGGACCACCATCCCCCCATCGGTCTGGCCAGACGTGTTCGGGGAAATTCCCACCCCGAAACAAGAAATTAAGACCTTAGGAGTCTGGCTAGAACCCGAGCTGTCGATGAAAACCCAAGCATCCAAAACAGCAGGTACCTGCTTTGGTCTCATGCGCTCTATCCGCAGGATCCTCCCAATACTTCCGCCCCTATCCAGGAAACTCCTGGTCCAAGGTCTGATCCTTGCGCGGCTGGAATACAGCAACATGGTATATCTGGGAGCTCCAGAAGCTACCATGGCTAAACTCCAGCGCACGCAGAACGCAGCCGCCCGGTTACTTATGAACCTCCCTTCCAGAGTATCAGCCAAACCAGCAATTAAGGCCCTCCACTGGCTTCCAATACGTCAAAGGGTCGAATTCAAGGCCCTGTGCACTGCACACAAACTGTTTAATGGTCTTGGCCCTGCTATTCTGAGAGTCCTGGTTACCCCTTACAAGGCCCCCAGGTCCCTTCGCTCGGATAATGAGCGTCTGGCCAACGTCCCCAGATACAGGAAGACACGTACCGGCGGCCGACGCTTTTCCGTTAAAGCATCTTCCGGGTGGAATTCACTTCCCCGCCCCCTGCGACTGGAACCCAGTCATCTGATTTTCAGGAAAAAACTGAAAACGCGGCTATTCCCAAAATAAAGTCCCCTCTTTTTCTCCTCTGGTCTCCACAAATGTTATAGCGCGGTGATGCCTCCGGTTCACCAGGCGCTCTACAAATCGCTAAAATAAAAATAAATAAATAAAATCTGGATTCCTGCTTGGCTGCAGAACCGCCCAAGATCTAGGGCTGATCCATTTCGCCCTTACAGTTCAAGCCCATGGCCTTGACCACCTTGTGCTACAACATACGTCACTGTTCGAAGGGATTGGCTGTCTGAGAGGGCCCGCCGTTCGCCTCCACATTGATCACTCAGTCGCCCCAGTGGCCCTCAGACACCGACGCATCGCGTTCCACCTGCGACCCAAAGTGGAAGCTGAACTGCGAATGCTTGAGAGGGCCGGAATAATCGAGAGGGTAAGCGGGCCCACCCCGTGGGTATCCCCCATTGTGGTAGCCAAGAAACCGAAACAACCGGACGCTGTGCGGATCTGCGTGGACATGCGCATCCCCAACCTCGCGATCAAGAGGGAGCGCCACCTGACGCCGACCATAGACGACATCATCGGCGAGCTGTCAGGATCAAAATGGTTTTCAAAGATGGACCTGAGGTCGGGGTACCACCAGATCCCACTGCACCCCGATTCCCGCCCAATAACAACGTTCTCCACCCACGCTGGCCTGTGGAGATATACGAGACTCAACTTCGGGATCTCTAGTGCAGCAGAAGTTTTTCAGAATATTATCCAAAACGTCCTGCAAGGTCTGGACGGCGTTCTGAACGTGAGTGACGATATTCTGGTCCACGCAGCGACGCTGGACGAACACATCCAGCGCCTCCAAGCTGTCTTCGCCAGGCTACAAGAGCGGGGCCTAACCCTTCACAGAGAGAAATGCGAATTCCTACGAAAAGACATCAGCTTTTTCGGCTACAAGTTCTCTGACCAAGGTGTAGGACCAGACCCCAACAAAGTCAAGGACATCCACGAAGCCCCCGCCCCGACGTCAGTGACCGCCGTCCGCAGCTTTCTTTCGATGGTCACATACTGCGGGCGCTTCATTAAGGACCTCTCGGACCTCACTGGCCACGTGGGAGTGGGGGCCCGAACAGCAAGAAGCCTTCCAGAATACTAAAGCGGCACTATCAGCAGACACGACCCTGGCCTATTTCAACCCTCGCTACGAATCACAACTCGTGGTGGATGCCAGCCCGACCGGCCTAGGCGCCGTCCTGACTCAACAACAACAGTGGGGAGAATGGGCCCCTGTTGCGTATGCAAGCAGGACTCTCACTGTGACAGAACAACGATACTCACAGATTGAGAGAGAGGCCATTGCCATCCTGTGGGGGTGCCGGCATTTCCACATCTACTTGTACGGACACCCGTTTGTGGTGATCACAGACCACAAGCCGCTCCTTCCCCTCTTCCAAGGATCATCCTCACGACCTCCTCCTCGCATCGAGAAGTGGGTGCTCCAGCTCCAAGAATACCAATTCACGGTGGAGTATCGGCCGGGCACCAGGAACCCGGCCGACTACCTGTCAAGGCACGCCCGCCCGGTCACTGAAGCAGAAGCCGCAGAGGCGGACGCCACGGAAGAATACGTCAGAATGATCGTGGAGCGTTCAAGACCTCTGCCAATCTCCCTAGGGGACGTAACACAAGCCACCAAAGACGACGACTGCTTACAGATCGCTATTCAAGCAATCCAGTCAGGAAACTGGAAGCCACTCCAGAGCCCAGCGTCATTCCGCACCCCGGAGGCCCAGGCAACACTAAGAGCACTCCACCAAGTCCGTAGCGAACTATCCATCTCGCCGGAAGGGTGCCTCCTGAGGGGCCCTCGCCTGGTATTACCGGACAGTGTCACGCAGCAAGCAGTCTTATTGGCCCATGGCGCCCACCAGGGCATTGTGAAGTCTAAGAATCGCATCCGGAACAAGCTCTGGTTCCCGGGGCTTGACAAGAAAGTAGAAGACGTCATCCAACGCTGCCCTGTGTGTCTGGTGACCGGCCTGCCCAACCCCCCAGCGCCTGTGATAACAGAAGAAGGACCGACCGCCCCCTGGGTACGTGTCAGCGCAGACTTTGGCAGCCTTCCCGGTGGGAAGTACATGTTTGTAGTAGTGGACGATTTCTCAAGATATCCCGAAATCGAGATCCTGCCATCCACCGCAGCCCCGGAGGTAATTCCAAAACTGGAAAAAATCATCGCGACCCATGGCCTCATAGGAGAGTTGCGCACCGACAACGGACCCCCGTTCACCAGCTGCGAACTAGCTGAGTACCTGCAATCACACCGCATTAAACACCGGAAGGTCACTCCAAGATGGCCTCAAGCTAACGGCGAAGTCGAGAGACTAATGAGGACTCTAAATAAAACCATCCAGATTGCGATAGCGGACGGCCAGAACATAGAGCTAGCCCTCTTCCAGTTCTTGCGAGAGTATAGACTAACGCCCCACTGCACCACGGGGATCCCTCCAAGCCGCCTCTGCTTCAACAGAGCAGTTATGGATACTCTCCCACATCACCCCCTGTGGGCATCAGCTCCGATTCCCTGTAACCGTTCCCAGGAACAACGCACCAAGTCCAACAAGGAAGCATCCCGGAGAAGGAGAGCAGCAGACAGCCCCATCCAAGTGGGCGACTATGTGCTGGTAAAAGACCGCCATCCCGGGGGGAAGTGCCGCCTCCCTTTCGAGTTGGACCCATGGACTGTCACCAACGTCAATGGCACCATGATCACAGCGGTTAAAGGAAGAGAAAAAGTCACCAGAAACGTGTCATTCTTCAGAAGGATCAGGAGCGAGGAAGAGGATGGTTTCCCGGACCCGGCAGAACTCTACACGAGACCGACGCAAGGCCCAAGAGGAGCAGAAGGAGAGGACGCCCCCAGCGATGAAGATGCCCCGGACACAGACTCTGTCGAACCAACCCTGAACAGACATGAGCTGCCAGTGAGCCAGAGTCACCCAGAAACTGCTGAGATCAATGATTCAGGAGTACCAGCCCAAGCCCTGTCGGGCGAGCGCAGCCAAAGCCAATACAACCTGCGCCCCTGCCCGAAGCCATCCCAAAGGTACCGAGACTTCGTGGCCCGCTGTAGACCGTGAAGAGGTCGTGCTGTGCAACTTCCTGCATAAAAGTAAGACTGTTCCTTTCTTACTTCTCGGCTAGTTTCAGAGACAATGGTTAAAAGTTGTAACAATTTATGTTAGGTTCATATTTGTTTTATGTTGGGGTAAAGGAGGAATGTAATGTCGCCGGAGGTGGGCGCAACCACGGTGACAAAAGAACTGGAGTGCCTTACTGCTCCGCCCCCCCCCCCTCAAGCGTGCATCGAGTGGTCTCGCCCTACGTGAGACGGAGGGCACGCTAGGTTAGCAATAAATAGCCCAGGGCTCTGGGCGTGGCAGGCTTCATACTGACCACCAACCGAGACAACGTGTGGCCTCCAGTTGTTAATGTATAGGCCCAGTCAGAACATTACAATCCTCTTATTGATGGGGAGCCAGTGCAGGTCTCTCAGGTGGGTCGAGATGTGGCTGTGGCGAGGGATGTCCAGGATCGGTTGTGCGGAGGCGTTCTGTAGGCGCTGGAGTCTTTTCTGTAGTTTGGCAGTGGTTCCAGCGTAGAGGGTGTTCCCGTAGTCCAGTCGGCTGATGACGAGTGCCTGGGTGACTGTCTTCCTGGATTCGGTGGGGATCCATCGGAAGATCTTACGGAGCATGCGCAGGGTGTTGAAGCACGATGACAATACAGCGTTGACTTGTCTGGTCATCGAGAGGGAGGAGTCCAGGATGAAGCCCAGGTTTCGTGCGATGGTCCGTTGGCTTGGGGGTGGTGCCCAGGACGGGGGGCCACCAGGTGTCGTCCCAGGCGGAGGGCGATGATCCCAGGATGAGGACTTCCGTCTTGTCTGAGTTCTGTTTCAGGCGGCTGTTCTTCATCCACTCGGCGACGTCTTTCATCCCTTCGTGTAGGCTGGCTCTGGTGGCGTCGGCGTAGGAGATGATGTTGAGGTTGTGTTGGCGTGCGGTGGCTGCGGGGGGGCTGATGTAGACGTTGAAGAGGGTGGGGCTGAATGAAGATCCTTGTGGTACGCCGCAGATGACTTTGGTGGCCTCGGATCTGAACGGGGGAAGGCAGACTCTCTGGGTTCTTCCGACAAGGAAAGAGATGATCCACTCCAGAGCCTTCCCTTGGATTCCGATGTTGTTGAGGCGCTGTACTGGGGGTGCGGTGGCAGACAGTGTCGAACGCCGCAGAGAGGTCCAGGAGAATGAGGGCCGCTGTTTCCCCGTTGTCGAGCAGGGATCTGATGTCGTCAGTGGCTGCGATGAGGGCGGTCTCGGTGCTGTGGTTGGCTCGGAAGCCGGACTGCGAAGGGATTGAGGGATCCGTTTGTTTTGAGGAAGGCGGCGAGCTGTCTGTTGACGGTCTTCTCGATGACTTTGGCAGGAAAAGGGAGGAGCAAGATGGGGCGGAAGTTCTTGAGGTCGGTGGGGTCCGCTGTTGGTTTCTTCAGGAGGGCGCTGAGCTCGGTGTGCTTCCAGCTCTCCGGGAAGGTGGCGGTGTTGAAGGAGATGTTGATGATGCCCCGGAGTTGGGGTGCGATGATGGAGTCGGTCTTGTTGAAGACGTGGTGGGGGCAGGGGTCGGTTGGTGATCCGGAGTGGATGGTGTTCATCGTGCGGGTGGTGTCTTCGGTGCTGACCGGGGTCCAGTTGCAGAGGGTGGTGGTGGGGGTGTATTAAGACAAACTTAAGACAGACTTAAGTTAGGATTTTGTCTTAAGTCTGTCTTAAGTCTGTCTTAGGTCTGTCTTAAGTTTGTCTTAAGTCTGTTTTAAGACAAACTTAAGACAAAATCCTAACTTCTGTGAATACCAAAAGTAGTAAGTTCATTCTGTGAATGCCAAAAGTAGTAAGTGCATTCTGTGAATACCAAAATAGTAGTAAGTTTAGGATTGAGTCTTAAGTTCATTCTGTGATTCGGGCCCTTCACAAGGGTGTCAATAAATAACTCTGTCATTTCTTTATTCTGCCCTGACCTCTATTTGAGCATACAGTCTCAAGCTATTAACTACATGTAAAACACAGGAGAAAAATAAAGGGATATCTGGAATGCAAAAAGAAACAAAAACATTATTCTAAGGGGAAATGGAATGAAATCAACATGGGTTCAACAGAATTATAAGAGAGAGGAAAGCTTGAGGAGATCTGCACTTCAGGGAGCACAGCACCAAATAGTAGAGAGGCAGGGACTTTTGAAATGGGTGTCTGCAAAGTCTTTCGCCTCACCACTTTCCAAGTCCACCAGCCGCCACTCGTGCTAAGGTGTACATGACTCCCACTGTCTGTAAAGTCCTGCACCGGATGTGCCCTAACGGACTGCACTGAAAAATCCATTCTGCCCTACAATACCAGTTATTCTAAACTGAACTGTCTCATTTCCTGAACCCTAAGCAACAAAGCTACACAAAGCTACACAAAGCTACACAATGGAGGCAGTGCCTTTTGATTGCATAAGTCGGAGTTTTAGAATTGAAGGCCAAGAGAATTCAAATATCTTGAATCTGTCCAGGCACCAAAAATTCTATTTATGAATGTTTGCACAAAAGGCTAGCCCACACCACCATGTGTTTCTCTTTCGTACTTTGGGGGCAACATTGTGCCGTTTGGAGGAGGCCCAATCCCGAAGCTGGCTTATTGTTATGTAAAATGAGCACAACACATAAATAATAAAATGCACACCTTCCAAGCACGCACATCACGTCCAATACACATTTTCAAGGCAATTGGTTTTCTTTGCTACATTGTACCACACAGCCTTTGGGTTTCAACTGGCTCTATTTCTAAGGCTCACGTTTAGCTCAATAAATATATACCATAGTTCTAATCTATTAAACATATCTCTACAGTTATCATTGCTTCCAACTATTTGTGCATACGGCTGACAGCAAACGCCAAAATAATTTCCTAGCTGACACACTGTTTGTTAACTCTTGGGCAAACCAAGTTCAGGAAAGTGGAATTCTAAATCTTTGTTTAAAGGACACGCATACCACCCTCTTGGGCGGAAGCTTTCCATGTCTGTCTAAAAATGTCAAGTAGCCCTCAATGATTAATGTACATATGGCAAATTCTCCATGTTTTAAATGAGCATTACGGAAAGTGTTAAGTTGAGACAACAAAGGATGTATCAGCATGTGGGTAAATAATTGTCTCCTGCCACAAGGGGATCTTATTTTTATGTGACATCGCTGCCCGCAGTTTCAGATCCATTTACCATCACTAGCCCGTACCGATGTGAGTCTAACTGCCAGCGGCGGCCAGCATGCTCGTGGAGTGAGGGATGGGGGGTCGCGGGTGGGGAATAAAAAACATAAAACCTATCTTACTGCTGGGAGTGCCGGGAACCGCACCGCCTCCGCTCCTGGCCGGTCGGCGGTCACGCTGTAATGGTGCAGCGGCAGCCGGGTCCGCGTGTTCCTGCTGCAGGAACAGGAAGCAGCCAGCTTCCCTCCCCTACCCAAGCTAATCACAATACTGCAGTAGCAGCGTTGTGATTGGTGAGGTGCAGCGGAGAGGGCCTCAGCCAGGCCATTTTCTCTATGTAGGTTGCATGTCGCAGCCTACATAGAGAAAATGGGGGAGTGCGCATGACTGCTTTGTTCAGCCCTGGGGCAGACCAAACAGTCAGTATCCAAAACAGTGGGTAAGCCACTCCCCCCCTGTCAGCAAGCAGGACCGCCCACCCGCCCTCAACCAGGCACAGAGGCACTTCTGCTTTCTCGCATTGAGAGAAACAAAACATATATGGTAGTTTTTACCGTTTATGTTTCTGCCTTCTCGCACTGCGGGGGAGCTGGCACTGAGCATGACATAGAGATAGCCAAGAGATAGCTGCGAGGAGAAAGCTGAGCAAGGCAAACTGACTGTGAGACAAGGAGTGGGGCAATGAGCATGCCAAGTTAGACAAGGAAGGGGGAATAACACAGCAACTACAAAGAACTGCAAAAGAACACAGAGTGAATGATAGTCATCAGGCATTAGGCAGCGAACTCCAGGCAGTGGTACAGAGGTGCTCGGCGTTAGGCCGGCGCTGCTTGTGTCATAGTACTGGGGGTCGCAAGCACTCACACTGTGGAGAGGAAAATTCTGCAAACGCAAAAAAGAGGCACACAACCCCAGACACAGCGATGGCACAACACAGTCACAACTTTTAACGTGGCCTTACAACCAATTGTCATCAAATCCAGACAGCGATTCTACACAACACACTCCAACAAAAGCTGCCTGCATTAGAATTAGGAACAAGGAACAAGGGCTATAGCAAGGCACACATGTCAATCAAACCAACATGAAAAGTGATATGCCGGCCAAAGAGCTCAATGCCCAAATCCAGCCGGGCAAATCAGACAAACTAGGTGATCAAAGGAAACAGAGCGGGCATACAAGATCAGGAATCAGGTTTCTGCATTCTACACCAATTGGAAACATTCACATAGGGTCTTTGAGACCTGACGGAACAGCGTCATCTCTAGAAGAGCTCGGAGAAGAGCAGTCCTCGTGGACTCAGGAACCGAAGTCAAAAGGGCAGGGCCTCAAAGAGGGCTGAGAAGTATGCCCAGCTGGTGAAAGACGGGGACTCAGTCCCATAACATCACAGAGAGAAGTCAGACCCCAGTCGCAGATGGAGGAGCAGGCCAGGACCTCATCAGGGGTCCAACGTCTCAGACCCACAGCCTGGCTTTAACAAGCAGCCCTATACACCAAGGGCCTCATTTATGAAAAGTGATGCATCGCTGCGAGAAAACAGCGATGCGCCACTTCTCAGGGCCCCCTCCTTACGACACTAATGATGCGTCATATTTACAGTATGACGCATCATGTCGCAAGGAGTTACAGATATGTCAATATTGCTGACGTATCTGTATGGCGCAAAAATGAGACATTGCTGGAGTGTGTCACAAGAGTGACGAAACTCTAGCAATGGGTCATTACACATGGGCAAGGCCCATGTGAAATGAGGCAGGTGTAAGATATTGACGCATTAAATTTCACTGCGTCACTTCTATGACCCTTTCTTGCATCGGAACGCCCCCCTGCATACATTATACCTGGTGCAGGTGTAATGTGGCGCAGGGATTAACAAAGTGACGCATCTGCCTAGATGCGTCACTTTGTAAATATGGTGCAACATGGCTCATTTTTTACACCGCTGGTGCGTCACAAAAAGTGACGCAATGGCAGCGCAAAAGTGACACAAGGGCTCATAAATAAGCCCCTATGACTTCACCAGACGGAAGGCGTAATCGCTAGGGGACTGCATAGGGGACACCGGTGGATCAGTGGAAACCAACATAGACTTAATTCTTAATAGACTGTACATCTGACCCAGCTTTGAGGAGTCAAGAACCATTGAGAGGGTGAAGCTTGCAGACACAGCAATGAATAACAACAGCGTCCACAAATGCCTCCACAACTCCTCCAACTACAGCATGCCCGAGGAACCAGTGGAGCAAGGAGAGGCCATTGAGATCTCATCAACAATAAATGAAAGCGACACATTTGGCAAGAATATGACACTGACTGGCACGTCTGATGCAGGGGCACAACGGCCAGGGAAAAATCAAACCGGGAATTACTCAAAAAAAGCTACAATTTGAAATAGGAGCCCTGTACATTTCACAAACAACCAGCAATATAACGCCATTGAAGATATCACAAATGCAATTGACCTCAAATCTAGACAGAACTGCTCCACGCCAATGAATACACCTGGAAAGGCGACAGGGCAACACATCAGTGCACCCTGTTCCCTAGACACAGAGCCTAGTGTATCAGGAAATAAGGAGGGACCCAGGCAACAATCCATTGAAATAACACTATCGGAACCAGACAGCAAGCATCAGTTAAGGGCAGAGGAACCCAGGGGAAACCGCTCCTAAAGTCCTGACCCCTCTTATATGGAGGGTTTAAATCATATTCTAAACGCAATAAATTCTTCTTTGCTGGCCGCTGTCAAGGCACTTACGTGGCGATCCCACAAATTAGAAATACAAGTGGAGTTAATTCATATCCTGGCACAGAGCGTCCTGACAATTAGAAAAAAGTTGGAGATGCCAGTGGGCCAACAACGACAAGGGTGTGGAAGCAAACACAAGAAATGCAAATGAAGCTATTGTTAAAAAGCTAACCACATCGGCTGGCTTATTATCAACCCTAATAAACCATTGCTGGGAAGCTTAGACAATCAACACACAAAACAGGAAAATGCCCAAAAAGGATGAATCCCTCACCAGAGGCAGCAATGCGATGAAAGAAATGGGAGAAATAACAGGTACCACAGAGCAAATATGCAGCAGAACCTTAGAGCACCAGAATATAGCGACTCATATGGCCAGCAATAACAACAGTGCCAGCCTTGCCATAGGCACAGAAGAGGGGCACCCAAGTCAAGCAAGAGAGGCAAAAGAAATGACAGCAAGTGCGGTGGGGCAGCTTTCCAGACGACAAAAGAAAGAGCTGCGGAAATCACTGGAAAACTCCAAAAGGAAAACCAGTATGACCTTTATCTTGCAAAACAAATTTGTGAGGACAATGCCAGAACCAAGTACTAACCCCAATCAGGTATAGCCCAGAACAGACAGCAGCTCTTAGGGCCCAGAGAACTATTGTATCTTTCAAGTAAAATATAGTATCCCCGATAAGGCACTGCAACCCAAAAACTACCAGCCAGAGAGAAAACAGACACACCAGCATGAATATGCAACCAGCAGAAAATCTAAAAAAGGAAACTTCAACCCAAAAACGTTCACACACAGCACACAATCCCCAGGAAAGATCCTGTTCAGAGGGAGTGAATGCCAGCATGAAAAACTCCTCCAAAGAGCAAGCAACCCCGCAGCTCCCTGGACAGAGGAAGGAGCTATACAGGCCCAATTGAGGATTGTCCGCACAGACAGAAGCAAACAGGCCTGCAGGAATGCAACTGTGCAAGCAGCTGGGCAATCCGCCATTGGTGACATAATGGCCTGCTGGTGCCGCAAGGGAACAACCATCGCCAAAGGAGGCACCCTGCGAAAATCAAAATGTAGACACTCAACAAACAATTATAGCAAGGGAGACACCACCTCCTGATCAGAGGGCCAAGAGGAACAGGCAACGTCTTAGTATCAGGCCAGCAGGAGAAATACAAGCTGCACCATGCTCAAACAAACATCGGTCATGGACGCATGAACCAAAAATCATGAATGGCAAACATACACAGCAACACGACCATGGAGAAATAGAAGAACAATTGGAGGCTAGTACATCAGCTACTCCCATCTTTACCCCTGAATTTGAAACACGAGGCCCATGTGATACTTTCAACCGGTCAAATATCCTATTCCTCTTAACAGGCATATCTACGCTTGCCTACCTAACATCGGCGCACGCGGCATCAGTACACTTCAAGAACTTCACCTGGATCAGTCAAAGAGAGTCAACTCTGACCGACTGGTCTAGTAAGGTAGATTCCCAGAAAGAGATCAACTTAACCGCTTAACCGCGGCGCGAATTCCGCCACGATGCGGCAGTCTGAAAGAGTGGGCAGGGCCGCGTCGGCCAATGGATAAGTGCAGCACTACAGAGGTAGTGCTCGCGACGGCCGTTGACCGATGAGCGCAGCGAAGGTGTTAAGGAATGGGGTATATGCATAGACAACTGTGCAATGGAAAAATATCCCCATGTACTATCACAGAGATCACAATACCAAGGTGCACAACATTCTTCGAAAAGTGTACTAAGGGGCATTAAATCAATACCCCACAGACCTGTGAAATTAAGAACATAATCTAGCTGACAAAGAGCCACAGAGTAAGGCACTGCACGGAGGAAATAGCAACGCAAACCTCTAGGGCATTACTAGATTGGGCTTGGATTCCCACAATATTACATGCCAAGGGGAGGTCAAATTCCTAGCGCAGTGAACCATCTGATTTGGCTTGGATATCCACAGCATCGCATACCTAGGGGAGGACAAACTCCTAGCATAGGGGGAAAAAGGAGCAGGCGACAAGATCCAGGATTAGAATAATAAGCTGGGATGTTGCAGGGGCTCAAATCTGAAATAGCAAGCAAAGAAGCCATGGAATTCTTACAAACAGGCGACATTTTATGTTTACACGAAACAGGGCTGACAATACCCAGTCCCATCGAAGACTTACAGGCAATCCACATATTGGCTCATAAGAAGAATCTCTTTGGAAGACCATTGGTGGGTTCTCAGTCTTCATAAAACTAGGGGCCATATTATCAAGAAAGGGCGATACATTATCGCCGCTTTTATTGGCAGGAAACTGCAGCTAAAGCGGCGATAATAGGCTTGATAATAGGCCCTTGTGAATTCCCGTAGCAGTCAGGTTAACACCAGAACCTGGGCTGCTATGGGAATTCACAAGGACATATTATCAAACCCTTTATCGCCGATTTAGCGGCAGTTTCCTGCTGATAAAAGCGGCGATAATGTATTGCCCTTTCTTGATAATATGGCCCTAAATCTGCAAGTATGTGTTAAGGAATGGAGACATAGCAATAGAGGGAACACCATTTACAATCATAGTAATAAATCTTTATGTTAATCCAAAAAGGATCAAACATCAAGATGATCACCGATCTCACCTGAGGCATGAGTGCATTGTGGCCTGAGATTTTACCATGCGAGAACTGGGCTGCCCTGAGTCAAGCCAAGGGGAGCGTGGATGGAAAACCCTGGAAGCTTGATTCAATGAATTCGAGCTGGGGTCTTCTGAACGAACAGGGCCTTTGAAAAACAAAACAAAGCCCACTTAAAAAATCTCTACATCTTCCTAAGCAAAGTACTCCTAAGGAGTTGTGTAAATTACAAAGTCCAATACACCACTGCGAGTGACCACCACCCATTATCGATTCTGGTGAACGTAAGTGCCACAATGCATGAGGAACATACTCCTGTTGGCCAAATACTCCCCACAAGTACCGGCCCATCGATAAAAAGGATTAAATGGGGTGCTGCTTGCCGGGTCAGATACCTACGGTGGAAGCAAGGCATATCAACATCAGATATTGAGAAAAACTGGCCAAAGACAATAAAACTGCTATTGACAGCCCTGTCTGCCCACAAGCATGGTAATCACAAAAGCAAGCCCATTTCTTTTTTACAATAAAGAATTCAAAGAGAGCAAAAGGAGGTTCAGTATCGTGCAATTACTACATGGAAGACAAAGGTGCACACGGATTGAAAACATCCTGAAAGCAACCAGGAAATCCCACAAAAAAATCTCTTGGCAGCTGAAACAAAAACATATAGAGTAGGAATGGAAACATATATACTCCCTACAAGTGCCCAACAAGTCAAGGGAATTCTAAGGTATGCCAACAACCTAATGGCGGAACGCATACAGAGAATACTGTACCACTAATGAATGGGTAGCTCACGCAACAAAGCTTTACGTCGACTCAGATAAAATCTCGGGCTCCAACATGGAGACAGTGGGCAACTATCCCAAAGACCTAGGGGAGCAACACACCTTCATAACCGAAAGGGATACCTTAATTACTCTAAAGGGTATTCGGAAGCACCAGGGGGCATATTACCAAGGCGGCGCTATCAAATTATCGCCGCTTTTGTAGCCTTTTTTGGCCGAAAAAGCGGCAATAATTTTATTGCCTTATCAGCAAAGACACGCTATCGTGTGTTTTGCTGATTTAGCGCCCCTTACAACAACGCCCAGCTTTGCATCACTAATGTAAATGTAAAATGTAAATGTACAGGAATTTATATAGCGCAAATCACCGAGCGGTTTCTAAGCGCTTGCTTAGGGAACCCGTCCTGGTATTCCCCTGTGAGATAACCCCGGCAGGGTATCCGCAAGGTGAAAGCCATGCATCCCGCCGCGAGGGGCCGTTGTGGAGATTAAGCAAGCTATTGCCCAGAGTCGCAGAGTGTGAACTTGTGAATCGAGTAGGCACCGGAGCGAGAATTGTCGAGTCCATGGACATTTTAGGACTCAAGACCCCGCCGAGCCGGGAGTTGAACCCTGGTCCCGGGCTGACCTCTGCTTCCAGGTCTGCCTCCTCTAACCAGTGAGCCACACTTCTCCCCTGGACCTCACTAATGAGAGGCAAAGTGGGCGTTCCGTGCCAAAATAACTGGAGAAATGTCGCTAACCAACATTTCTCCAATTATCAAGCTGCATGCAAACAGGCGTTAAGAAAAGTAGCGCTAACCACAGTTAATGCTACTTTCCTAATGCCTGCTTGTAACCTGACTTAGCCATGTAATCCAATGGTAGGTGGATTATATGGCTAAGATCAATAGTATCACACGCTGATGGGACGAGCAGTGTGCGACCTCATTTGGAATGAAAAAGAATATGGCTAATATCACCCTGCCCTATCAGCAAGGTTTCGCTGGTTGCAGTGTGATTATCACTGGATTTCCAGTGATAATCGCACTGTTTTACAGCTAACGCAATGATTCCTATCACTTGGGAGATAAGCGTTGCTGATAGCACGCTGTCTCCACGATAGAATCCAGCATTAGCCTATGATAATTATCCTCGCTCTAAAAGCGCTGAACGATAATTATCGCAGGACCTTGCTGATATGCCCCTGAGCCCCTGGACCTAGCAGCCTACTGGGCAGTATTTTTAATAAATATCAGGAATTCTGCGCCCCTCACAGGCGCAGCTTGTTCAACTGGTGCTACAACACATCAGTAGTACCGGACTCATGGAAAGGCTCCATCTTGCACCCCACACTTAAAAAGGAAGACGCCTTCCGTCCGGGAAATGATAGGCTGATTGCCTTGTTGGATTTTGACGGCATGGCATTTGCGAAAGTGCTCTTGAATGAGCTAGAAACCTGAATAAATTAAAATCATATCATACCCCAATATCAGAGGGGATTCAGACCCAATTCATCCACTATGGACAATACTATTGCCCTGTCCTACTTGGCAACTAGGGCCAAAGAGGCCGCATCACCCCCACTTTATGCTTGCTTTGTCGACTACAGCACTGCTTTTGATGGCATTGACTGTAACAAACTCTGGTCAAAACTCGCATAGTTGGGTATTCCGAGGAAACTCCTTGCAGCCTTCATGGCACTATACACTGGCACATCGATCCAAGCCACGCTTACACAGACCCACGCAACTGCCAAGATATACACGAATAAGGGGCTAAAACAGGGTTGCGTGATCACTCCCACTCTGCTTAACTTGTACACTGCGAATCTAGGGAAGGTGCTATTGAAAGCAAACATCTTTCCAGCCCAAATTAGGCCTCCTCAGGCTCCCCATCATGCAGTATGCATATGATTTGGTATTATTGGCCCAAACCAGAATTGGCATGAAGAGGGCCCTGGAAGCATTACATCTGTATAACATAAAGAACTTTCTGCAGGCGAATGCCACGAAAACGAAGGTCCTGGTATTTGCCCATTAACGGAAAAAGCAATGGCTGGAACGGCAACCTGGTACTCTAAGGTTAACCACGGCCAACAAATATAACTACCTGGGTAACCAACTCTACAGGCAAAGGCAATGGCAGTTAAGGCGGCTAAGGACACATATGCACTATGCAAACGACAATTAAACCATAACTAATTCATTGCCAACAATTAACTGCTTCAAAAGATTGCTAAATGTACAAGGCAGGAGCACTTCAAGGGAGCTGGACATTAAATAGATTAGTAACACCCCGGCTGCAGAGGGGCTTGCCCATTCACAAGAAGTCACAATGCGCCAACCATATCTGAATGCAGCACTGGAAAGGCAAGACGTACAGAACATTCTGAGGATCAGGCTCTTAACCCTTCGAATATGGGATTATATGGGCCACTGGAAAAATATCCCATCAGGAAAAAAGGAATGTAGCTTGTGCCGATATCACACAGAATCAGCTGCAAACATTATCTGCTGCTGTCCTGCCTTGTTACACCAGAGACGTCGGTACCTCAGAACAATGTTTTTGCAAAATGGCACGAGAACTTGCAAGGAGGCGCTAACATATATCTATATAACCAACGTGCCAATGGAACTTGCACAGATTGGCAAGTTGTATGTGAAAGCAGGAAGGCTACTGCGGACCTCGCATGAGCTGAGCGCAAAAAACAACCAGCACACTCCGAGGAACCCAATGCGAAGCCTTGTTATGGTCTGACTTGAGGATGAAATCCATCTTGCAAAGCCTGTCACATACAGGCACCCATTTGAATGGATATTTTAATACCATGTAATGCTAAATTGTTGCCTATACATTCTCCTGGTAGTGTCTCTTAAATGATTTGGGATTGAATGGATTTACGCATGCATCTTGTACTTTAGTATCTAGACATACTAATTTTTTCGCATGCCTTATGCACTTTAGGTTCCGAATGTACTATGTTTTGCGCATGCATTTTGCACTTTATGGTTTCCTGCATGATTCAGATCTGGCACTCCATGGTCCTTGCACGATCTCGCCCTTTATGGTCAAAACAGTCTTCGGGGGGCAGGGGGTCTCCCTTTTGACCTCACATTTTACAGATTTAGGCACGCATTTATGAGCCTTAGGGTCTGGAGGCACCCAGGTTTACGTATGCATCTTGCATTTTATGGTTTCATGCATGATCCCGATCTTGCACTCCATGGTCTACGCACAATCTCGCACTTTATGCCTACATGCATGCCTGGTTATGGCAAGCGTGCAATGTTGGGCTTAGAATTGCTATGGCAGAATGACTAGCCCAACAATGTAATACTTGAAGGGGGATATTCTCAAGAACGTGCGATAATCATCGCCCAAATAGGTTAACGCAAATATACATATCACCTTCTATCGCGGGAAAAAAACTCTGTGTTAACGTCGTATTCACAACACGGCGGTAACATGCAATAGTTTCCTGATAACGCGTCAAATGTCCGCAATAAAATCACCGGGCCGGTGATAAAAATCTGAACCCAAACGTGAAAAAAGCTGCGATGGGCCCAACAGTGATAAAAAGTTCAGCGATAAGCAGCGCGACGCCTACAAGTCCCACAAGTCAGGCGGGAAAAATCACTATAAAAGCGGCAGAAAAAAACACAAATAAAACACATACAACTGCGAAGCACCATGGAGGTAGCCGAAGCAAGTACAGAGGACAACCAGAACCCCACCAGCCCCATGGAGGACCAGCCTGGGACCATCATTGGGGAGACGGTGGCAGGATTGGGGGACTGGACACTGCACAACAGGACCAGAGCCAAGGTGAGTAACGACCAGAGACAGGGGAGACGGGGGGAAATGGGCACAATGGCACACATGCACAATTAAGTATAGCACATCTGTAGACAAACCATGCCCAAGAGTCACAACTCCGAACAAGAGCCCAATTTAACCAAGTCTGCAACATTTCAGCACTGTATAAGCACAGAAGTCAAAGGCACACCGCCTGAAAGGAATAATGGCCCGCAAAATCAGAACTGAAGGGGCAACTCACCCACAATGCAGCACACACACATAAGAATCTGAGCACCTCAACATTGACAACAAAGTGGTACAAACTGCAACACTTTCACAACAGAACAGAGGACATAACTGCTGCCACTTGTGTGCAGAAAATAGCCATTCGCATTTGGCATAGCAGGAAACTCTGAGATAATAATAATAATAATAAAAATAATAAGCAAGTTTATAAAGCACCTGGTTACACTAGGCTAGTGTCTCCCCGCTCTACGGTACAAACCTAGCAACACCCTCACAGAAATTACAGAACTTACAGACCCCTCATAAGATAGAGACACTAGTTGTCTAATCTACGGGGAAAAGATACGTTTTCAACTCCTTGCGGAAAGCTGCCTCTGAAGCCTCCAACTGGAGCCCCGACGGGAGTTTGTTCCACTGTTGTGCCGCCAGAAAGCAAAAGGAGCGACCACTGATGGTAGGTATACTAACCTGCCCCATCCCGCTAGATCTTTATTGACGGGTAGGGGTATACAGGGTTAGAAGGTTGTGTAGGTAGGTGGGCCCCTTCCCCTGTAAGATCCGATGGCTAACACAGAGGGCTTTGAACAGAATTAGTTCCTTAATCGGCACCCACTGCAAGGAGCCCAGAGCCTTCTTGGAAGGGACTCTCTTAGGCAGTATCAAAACCTGGCAAGCTGCCGCGTTCTGGATACGCTGCAACCTCTGAATGCATTTGACATTAGCTCCCAGGTAAAGGACATTCCCATAGTCCAGCCTCGATGTGACCAAGGAGTGGACCATGGTTTTCCTGGCTGTCATAGGTAGCAAGTCCAAGGTCTTCCTGAGTCCCCGCAGGACTCCAAAACATGTGCCTGCCACGCGTCTTGTGTGGTGCCCAAACGAGAGCTTGTTGTCAAGCCACACCCCTAGATTCCTAACCTGTTCGCTAGGCGTGGGTGTAGGACCCAGCTTCCGTGGCCACCAAACCGATGTCCACACTGATGGAGACTTCCCTATGATCATCACCTACGTTTTGTTTCCATTCAGTTTAAGGCAGTTATTGGCCATCCAAGATGACAAGTACAAGTACAACCTCACATCAGTGATAGTGTAGAAATGTCAACTGTCATCATCAAATAGGCATCTCCTCACAAACAGTCACAATGTACATTGTCATGCAGTCTGTTAGTAAACGTGTGCAATGCGTGAACCTACATGTGAACACAATGTCAATCTGCATCTCCCCTTCACATTGCAGAGGGAGAATCAACACCTCCTGCAGAGCAGACCCAATAACGCAGCACTGATGATGAAGAGGACCTCCCCAGTATCGGCACCGACACCCTCCAACAGCTCATGGATAGCTCAGGCACCCCACCTCCAGGAGCCCAGCTGCATCGAGGAGACCCCCACCCCCCTCACAGACCCCACAGCAGGAAGCACCCACCACCACAGCTGTCTCCCAGGACCCCCACGACCACCACATGGCATTCCTACACCATGTGTTAGGGTGCCAGGAGAAGATGGCTGATTAGCTGCAGGTGGGGTTTGACCTCATGGCAGCCAAACTAGATGCCCTACGTGGGTGTCTAAGTCCCATCAGGGACCACTTACAGTCCCTAACGTACACCCACTGTCCACGCCATGCTCTCCAACGATCCATGGCTGACATTGCTGGAGTCATAACTCTGAGCCAAGAACAACTGTCTATTCAGAGTGGCTCCAGTGATGTCACCCGGGATTTGGGACACATAAGGAGAATGATGGAGAGCTTGGAGTGGATGCAGGCGGAAAAAATGTTTGCCACGTCTGCACTCCAGCAAGATGTAGCTGGGATCTTCCATGCCCTGCAGATCCTCTTCATGGCATTGCCACCACAAGGCCTGGCGTGGATGAATGTTGCTGCTACCACTCCATCCACATTTCCGCTCCCTGAAGTGTTAGCGCCACACTGTGTGGCAGACATTCCACATCCAGCTCCTGATGTGTCACTGCCACACAGTGATACAGAAAAAACCCCACCACCCACATGTGAGGCACCTGACACATCAGACGACGAAGATGATGATGAATCTGGCTTTGTGGTAAGAATGAAGTGGTAGGTTTCATCTCCACCATATGGCCAGTTTCAGCTTGGTTCTGCCCTCTGCATCATGCCCTGGAATAACACCTTCCACTATCCCCCGATACACTCAGCGACACTCACCTTGGACCTCGACATGGACTGCCATATTTTGTCTGGTTACCAATGACACAGCAATCACACTGCGGACTGAAGTCTTCAACTTCTGATTAACTTCTCAATCCCTAAAGGACTCTGGCTGGCCCTCCACGGGGCCAGCCATATAAAGTAGTGTTTGCATGGCCCAGTACTGGTCCAGCTTCAACACACCACTGAATGTGTATAAAACATTCTAATTCACACAGATGTGTCATGGCTTTGATCAATCAAGTATGTAAGTATGGATCAATGTAGGGACAGTGATCCAACAAAAAGGTACTCCATGGGTAATGCTATCACTGTGCAAGTATGGCCATGACCCAGATAGGCAGTGAGACACATGTTGTGATTCAAATCAACACTCATCACAGTTGAATACAAGTAAAGGTGCGTAGACTTTATTAGCATATGCATGTCACTATGGACAAGATAAGTGTCACAACATGCAGACCAATTAAGCAGTATGTCAGAATGAGGAAAGTTGCCAAGCGCCGTTGTCCACTCCAGGGGAGTGCCTCACCTTTCACAGGTGTGTGCTAACCCACATTGTTGTCTGCTCATGTAGTCGGAGTCCAGGCGAATGCAGCCATGTCCACTGTTGTCGTAGGATATGTGACCAGATCTCCAAGATGCAACAAGGTGTTGGGACATGTGCAATGGATTCCAATCAGTTGTGGCTGCAGGTACGTAGTTTCTCATCCATGAAAGCGATTGCAGCTTCATAGGCCATCATTTTCAACATGAGGTTGTTGTCGACGTCATCAAACAGGATGGCGAGTCCATCCATTAGCAGGTCCGGACAGATGTGCTGCGTCCACCCTCTTTCACCAATTAGCACTACAGCCCAATAGGGGAGCGGTTCAATGTGGTCACTGCACACGAGGATTTGTGCAATCTCCCAGGTTCAGGTGCCAGTATGTATGCCAAGTATCAAGGCATCCCATAAACGGGTATCACGGTGACACTCCTGGGCGTGTACCAACAGGCGGCGCACACACATGTCAAAATCCTTTTCATCTACCGAACTGTTGGATAGGCAGACATCCATGCACTCGACTATGCATGAGCGACAATTCAACACAGGCTGAACGCAGGTGACGTTGGCAAGGCGGAAGCTTAGCAGGTAACTGAACCACAGCACTGCCAATGGCAGTGCCCCAAGTAAATGCAGCATACGTGCACGGTACAGTTCCAAGTGACAGGGGTTGTGCATGTGTCTGGGATGTTCTGCCATTGCGTCAGTTGCTCTGGTTGAAGCGGCATTGTTCTGACTTGCGCCAGTTCTGTGGATGAAATGCCACAGCTCGGATACATGAGTTGTTTTAGTGTGCAGCGGTTATACGTTAGGGATGGTGTGGGAGTAAGAGTGAAGGCCATTCCATGCAAGATAACTTCGAGCAAGGACTTCTGTCTGTGGGGTGTGTATACATTGGTCTTTCGTCAGGCTGTGCATAGCTTGTGAGTCGTCATCAGCTGCTATAGTATCTTACAGGGGGTGCCGGGCACATGCAATTCTGTGGTTGGAGGTGCAGATGTGCTCCTGCCTGATAGTTCAGACAAAGGAGCTTTCATCCCTGATTTTAGTTTGTCATCTGCTTGCATTCAGGAAATGTGAAGTGGCTTGTTGGGGGTGGGATGGGATGTGTGCGACTTTGGGATTCATGTTGGACATGTTTTGCATGTGGAAAATGTGCGGCATCACTATATGTTACGTTGCCTCACAGCTGCTTCTCCCTCCCCCCAAGCCTATTTACTTGTGTGCGCTGCACGGTTGCATCACATGCACCCCTACCGCTTACCATTGTCATGCCTGTCTGCACATGTCCACAAGCCTGACAACGACACAGTGATGTTGGCCAATGAAGGTGGGCGGCCACGTAGGCCTATATTAAGGTTAGGGCAGACTCAGATGTAGAGTTCATGCCTGGCTGAACTGGCGCTGCGAGTAGGGCTAGGTATTTGGCTCATGCTGCAGCAATACAGATACACACAACACTTGGCATGTATGAGCCAAGACCACAAGCGGTCTTGCGCTCCTTCATTTCTCCGTTTGTGTGAGCCCGCCCTCCGGGTGCATGCTACATTTCAACATTGTCGATTGTGGGCCGGGTGGTGCCGACACTACAACAGAGACACACGCATTAGTTACTTCCTTGTCCAGGTCAGAACTCAACCACGCCCACAGCCCCAGCCTATTTATTCACACTTCTACGCTGGACTGGCGTACGCCGGACCAACCCACTCTGCTTACGCTTACAGGAGGGGGGGCCGGAGCTACATGACCGAGGACTTCCCCACTGCCTGAGGTAACATGGTTTCATCCACTGTCCACAAAACTACGAACACCAGCAGTATATTTCCACATGGACATGTCTGTGCTCTGTATACTGAAGTCTGTCCAACACATCACTGCCACACTTGGCATTGTGTACATTCTTATTCATGGGTGACTTGCCTCCTTTACACATACTTGGTTCCCACCTCTCCCCACATTCTGCAATTGTGTGGCTGGGGGCCAGACCATTTTCGGAAGGTCAGTTGTCTTGTTCTGCGCTGCCTCTGTAGTAGTCTAGGGGGGTAAGGGTCCGGGGTGGGGCTCTGTGGTGGAGGCGGTGGGTGTTGTGAACCTTTTGGGTCTCCAACCTGCATGATCAGTAGCTCCATGACGTGTTGGTCTTCAGATGTGGCTCTGGGCTGGGCTCCCTTTCATACTGCAGGTTGTCGTCCTGATTAACACCAGTAAAAGGCAGGTCTTAAATCCCTGCTGCTAACGCGCCGTATTGCCTGTTTTTGGATCGCATCGCAGATCTGGCTGGACGTTAAGAATGTCGAGAAGTTGTGTTTTCATATGTTTTTGCACAGGAACGCCTACTCTGCATCTCATTAGCGTTAGTTGTCGCTCTCATCCATAGCGATGTTTTTTGCCACAGCTATAGCTGGGAAACGGGTGATGTCGGCAGTTTGCAACAGCTTGGGAATAGGGCGATAAATCTACCGCCCCTTTTGCGGCACTAAAGTGCGATAAATCGGCGATAAGTCCTTGAGAATATGCCCCGAAGTTACTTAAGCTTCACCAGCTAAACGGTGCATCACTGGCTATGCACATGCAATATCTAGTATATGATCGCCACTTGCACATAGCAAGCCTTTGCGCACGCATAAGCAGCTAATTTTGATTGGGTCTTAAATGTCATGCACTTTTATATTGCCCCAAATGTTTATTTTACAAACGGCTCATTCCTTGGTATTAATTAACTTGTTTTAATATCAAAATACCTTAACTTTGCTTTTGTGTCGCATTACAGATGTACCTTCTTGTAAATGATTTAAGTAATTACATAACAAAGCATACCAATGTTTTATATTTTACAGTGGGAGCAGACAGACTCCTGATGAACTTTGACTCCCTTTCGAGCAGCTCCAGGGTCAGACATGAGCAACCTTTGCTGCAGAAGTGAACTCGGTCCCGGTGCACGTGGGTCGTTGATGGTGTTAAGATGCACCTGCAGGCAGTGCCTGGACCCGGCCGCCTGGGACCACTCTGGCCTCTGAATCTCAGGTTTATTTGTATTTATTTAATACAAATCATGCACAGCCCGGGTTGCAGTAAATGCCCCGTCTTGCAGGATTGTGCTGTGGATACTCGATTCTGGGGAGTCTTGTCTTCTTATTCTCCTTGACCTTTCTGCAGCCTTTGACACTGTCAATCACAACACTCTCCTTAACACTCTTCAACAGAGAATGGTCATGGAGGGTGTGGAAAATAGAAACCTTCTCAGGGGTCCCACTGGAACTTGGTCCTTTTAAACCAACAAAGAAGAAATTGTCACAGAAGCGGAAATATAAAAAGAACATCTTTATTAACCTCGAATGAGGGTGACTACGTCACACAGAAGCCTTAGCAACTGAATGAGGCAGTCTAAGGAGTACAGAAAACTGGGGCCTTTTATATGCTTAGGGTTACATAGTCAGCGTAAGACCAAGGGGCAGTCCTGGCTCGTGTAAGCATGCAAAATGACTAATATGGGCATGCAAGATCTGCGTGCTCAACAAAGTGCGAGGAGCTAACAGTTGCTAATTCTGGTGAACACATCCTGACATTTACAGACTAGAAACAGTTGCAAGGACAGCTGCAAGCTCAACTGAGCATGTGCGAAGGTGGAAGATGCTAAATATAGTTTTTTTCTAGGCAGATTACAAGAGCAGTCAACACTGAGGGAGGACAGAGCACATGACAAACACGTGGCAGCACATGGCCAGAAATACAAAATGGCTTTCAGCTCATGCTAACAAATCTCTCTAATATTTAACAAGGGCACTGTGCTTAAATGGTTTGCTTCCTTCCTCTCTGATGGATCCCAAATGATCAAAATAGCGAATAGTCTTTCATCTCCTTTGGCGGTTGGTCAAAGTGTTCCTCAAGGCTCTATACTTGCACCCACATTGTTCAATCTCTATTTAGAACCATTGGGAAATCTCCTAAGCAAATCTGGGATCCACTATCATTTCTATGCGGACAACACTCAAATCTACCTCAAGGTTGCCTCCACTCACGATCTCTCCATCCAAGGCTCTACTCTCGACTCCATTCAAAACTGGATGTTAACTCATCAATTGATTCTGAGTCCCTCTAAAACTGAATTCCTCCTCACTTTCTCCACCCCCGGTTCAATCATGGATGGATCAGATGAATCTACTTAACAATAAACCCATCATTGTCGACAGCGCAAACTCCCTTGGTGTCATACTCGACACAAAACTCAATCTACTCTCCCACATAAATTCCATTGCAAAGTCTGCTCGATACCAACTGCGCCTTCTTTGGGGGATTCAACGCTTCTGCCCGGATCATGACCTTAAAACCCTGGTCCAATCGCTGGTTCTCTCCAGACTGGACTACTGCAACTCTCTTCTTACTGGCCTCCCCAAATCCCACCTGTCCCCTCTTATTCTGTTCTCCATTCAGCAGCTCGTTTCATATATGAGGCCAAAAGAAGCGACCACATCACACCCATTTTATCCACCCTCCGTTGGCTTCCCATCGAGGCAAGATCTATGTACAAGACTGCCTGTATCACCCACTAAGCCTTGCACTCCACCTCTCCTCGCTACCATGGCAGAAAGCATGGGCTTCTGCATCCAGATAAATGAGGTGACTACCTTTGCAGGAGCCTTAATTTATCGGCCAACAGGAGTACTGAATGACTTTCTACAAAGCTTTGAGAAAGCACTCAGTAATCTCACTCTCAAATTCGCCAATTTTACTGTACTAGGCGACCTAAACTTCCACCTTGATAAAACTGAAGACCCTAACGCAATATGGCTGAGAGATTTAACTAATGTCCTGGGACTCAAAATACTGACTAAAGAACCCACACATAAAGCGGGGCATATGTTAGACTGTATCTGCACCAACACCAAAACCATGACAGTTGAACCCCCCCGCATCCAGACCTGGACTGACCATTGGCTGGTCCCCTTTAAATTGACTGTAGAAAGGAAAGGGACTAAATCAGACCATAGGAAAATCGAAGTCCAAACAAAGAAAGACTGGAAAAAAATTAGGGACACCCCCAATCTTCACCTCATCGCTGAGGATACTAAACCCCATCTGACTGGAAATACAGAAACAGACTATAACAGTTTCTGTAAATGGATCACAGAATTCTGTGGGCCAGCGGATTCAAGTAAACTGAGCAAAAAGCAGAATAAAAGGTCCGCTCCCTGGTTCTCCCTCTCCCTAAAGGAAAAACAAAAAGAGGTTAGAACCCTGGAAAGGAAATGGCGTCGTGCTTATGAAAAAGAAGAACTCACCACCTATAAAACCGCTAGGAGACAGTACCATGTAATGATTAAAACTGCTAAAAAATACTTTTTTTTGGAAGTCATTAATTCCTCGAACAACAAACAAAAAGAAATCTTTAAAATAGTCGATGACTTTATGAACCCTAAGATTCTTAGACAAGAGATCCCTCCTTCGCTTGCATTATGTAACTCAATAGCCAATTACTTTGAACAGAAAATATCCGATCTTACGAAAGATCCGCCAGCTTTCCCCCTCGCAGAAGCCATAAGACCAAATAACGATAAAACTCAGTTACATGAATTCACTCATGTTAGTCTGGAAGCAACTCGTCAGGCCATTTTATCCAGCAAATCTGGCTCCCCATTCGATCCCTGCCCTCCTTTGCTGCTACATGCTCTTGTGGACACCTTAAACCCGAGCATAAATGCTATCATTAATTCTTCCCTGTCCACTGCCGCCATTCCATCCGAATGGAATCTAGCCGCTGTCAAACCTCTGCAAAAAAAAACCCTAGCAGACCCTACTACCTCCGCCCTATTTCGCTGCTCCCAATTCTTTTTAAACTTACGGAAGCAGCAGTAAACAAACAACTGACTAGGCATCTGGAGGAAAACGACATCTTACACCCCAACCAAGCGGGCTTCAGAGCCAAACACTACACGGAGTCAGCACTCTTACACACGGTGGAGACTCTGAAAACTGCTATGGACCAAGGTAAAAAGGCTGTTCTGGTTCTGCTCGATCTATCGGCGGCCTTTGATATGGTCTCACACCACGTATTAATTGGCCGCCTAGCAGAATCAGCAATAGCAGGAGTAGCTCTTGAGTGGCTGAAAAATTTTCTCGGTCAAAGGAAGCAAGTCATGATATTAGGGAAATATTGCCCAGAGGAGAAAACATTAAAAATAGGGGTACCACAGGGCTCCAGTCTGAGCCCAGTACTGTTTAATCTTTATATGACCCCCTTGATAGAGCTTATTTCATCCTTCCACATAAACACTATATCTTACGCTGACGATACTCAGCTTATCCTCGTTCTGGACAGCAACTCAACTAATGCAGAGGAAAACCTGAGAGATTGTCTTACCGCCACATTTGACTGGATGAGAAAACACCATCTCAAATGCAACTCGGGCAAGACTGAAATCCTTCCATTTGGAAAACAAAACCTTTTTTCCCCAAAATTGTGGTGGCCTCAAGATGCAGAAATCCCCCCAAACACCATTACCACGACCCGCAACCTCGGGATCAGGTTTGATGAGGCTTTATCATTCAGACAACAATCAGGTACTGTGGCAGGGTCCTGCTTTAACATAATCAAAGGCCTCAGAAGGTTATTTGACCTTCTCCCTCTGACAGCCAGAAAGACGGTAGCGGTGGCCCTTATTACCTCCCGTCTGGACTACTGCAATAGTCTATATGCAGGATCCAGTAAAGCAGTACTGCATAGACTGCAGATGGTCCAGAACGCCACCGCCCGCCTTGTGCTGAGATGGCCCAGGAAGTCGTCTGCATCAGCAGCACTCAAGATCTTGCACTGGCTGCCCATTCACAGGAGAGTGCTGTTTAAAATCCTAATAATCACCTTCAGGGCCTACCACCAGCTAGGTCCCTCTTATTTGTCCAAAAGGTTTGGAAGATATGTGCCTTCTCGCTCACTCAGATCCTCCAACCTGAACCTGCTGGTGACTCCCAACTATAGGCTAGCCACGAAAGGAGGAAAATCTCTGGGAGTGCTAGGTGCCAGAGCCTGGAATAAACTCCCACTCCAACTGCGTCCGATTCCGTCAGAGAACCCCTTTCGGAAGGCGCTAAAAACATGGATCTTCAAACTCACAGACACAGCCTGGTTAGCCCTAGTCTAAACCTTACCCCCAGAGACACCAGACACTATTCTTCTAAGACCTCACTAGCCCTTTGGCAACACCTCTTGGACACGAGTGATTAGCGCCATGATGCTCCGTGGAGTGTAAGTTGCGCTTTATAAAAATAAAATTACATTACATTACATTACATTACATAAACTGAAACTCTCTGGAGGCTCTAGACCATCACGTAATGCGGAAAATCCATTGCTTGAACCACCCACTTTCAAGAAGGAAAGGTCGATGGCCCAATCCTTTTCAGGCAACGCGGTGAGAATCTGGAACTCACTTCCGCCTCAGCTCCGGACCATCACCTCCTCCCAGGCCTTCAAAACTGACCTCAATCAATCAATCAATCAATCAAAGCATTTGTATAGCGCGCTACTCACCCGGAGGGTCTCAAGGCGCTTGGGGAGGGGGGTTCCGCTACTGCTCGAACAGCCAGGTCTTGAGCTGCTTCCTGAAGGCGAGGTGGTCCTGGGTCCGGCGGAGATAGGTCGGGAGGGAGTTCCAGGTCTTGGCGGCGAGGTAGGAGAAGGACCTTCCCCCTGTGGTGGCTCTTCAGATGCGGGGGACGGCGGCGAGGGCGTGGCCGGTCGATCGAAGCTGGCGTTTGGGAGCGTAGAAATTGAGGCGGCTGTTGAGGTATCCTGGGCCTTGGTTGTGCAGGGCTTTGTGTGCGTGGGTGAGGAGACGGAAGGTGATTCTCTTGTTGACCGGGAGCCAGTGCAGGTCTCTCAGGTGTCCGGAGATGTGGTTGCGACGGGGGATGTCCAGGATGAGTCTTGCTGAGGCGTTCTGGATCCGATGGAGTCTCTTCTGGAGTTTGGCGGTGGTTCCGGCGGAGCCTCAAAGCTCTCCTCCTTCAAAGACACTTCCAAATGTAATTCACGCCCTCTCTATTATCTGAAGGAAATCCTTCCATTATAGGGAATTCTGTTCTACATGACTATAGAAGTGCCTTATATAATATAAAAAGAAAGGAGGGAATGGCCCCGCTATCAAAGGGACAGGGTACCAACAAAATATGAAAACATTGTAATTCCCTTGGACTCACTCAATACCCCAATCACATTTGCTCATCCACACTTCACTCTGGTGATATGTATAGTGCCACTTATACTACCATACCGAAACAAAAATACAATCGTTATTAAAACAAGTACCCCTCACCATAAAAGAACCTGAAATGTCTATTATCACAACGTATACATTTATTTTAGATCATATATCAAATAAAAACAATAATAAAATATTAATGCAATTTATGCATCAATTCATGTCATCAACAATTGTCATTTAAAAAAAATATACATAGTATACACAAGAAGAGACTGAAACCTGTGCTTTTGCCGTCTGCTGAAGGGTCACTGCACAACGGAGACTGCCGTTTTACCTGCCTTCCTGGCCACTTCGCCACGACTCGCGGCCCCCGCTTCGCGGGAGCCGCTCGCTGTCACTGGAACCTTGTGATCCCTTCTTGCCTGGGACTTTGAGGACACCGCCTGAATTGCCTGCAAACTCACACGGACAGAGGCGGGACTGCGAGGACCAGCCTGCCCAGCGGCGCTGATCGGCCGCAGCTGGTCCTCTTCCCGCCCCCTCCTGCATTAAAGACCTTGCAGTGAGTGTGTCCGGTGGGTGCTTTTGCCGTCTGCTGAAGGGTCACTGCACAACGGAGACTGCCGTTTTACCTGCCTTCCTGGCCACTTCGCCACGACTCGCGGCCCCCGCTTCGCGGGAGCCGCTCGCTGTCACTGGAACCTTGTGATCCCTTCTTGCCTGGGACTGTGAGGACACCGCCTGAATTGCCTGCAAACTCACACGGACAGAGGCGGGACTGCGAGGACCAGCCTGCCCAGCGGCGCTGATCGGCCGCAGCTGGTCCTCTTCCCGCCCCCTCCTGCATTAAAGACCTTGCAGTGAGTGTGTCCGGTGGGTGCTTTTGCCGTCTGCTGAAGGGTCACTGCACAACGGAGACTGCCATTTTACCTGCCTTCCTGGCCACTTCGCCACGACTCGCGGCCCCCGCTCCGCGGGAGCCGCTCGCTGTCTCTGGAACCTAGTGATCCCTTCTTGCCTGGGACTGTGAGGACACCGCCTGAATTGCCTGCAACCTCACACGGACCAGCCTGCCCAGCGGCGCTGATAGGCCGCAGCTGGTCCTCTTCCCGCCCCCTATTGAGTCTTCTCCCTCTTAAGGTGCAACAGTAACGCGCACGCGGGACGCGCGCGGGACGAAGACCGGGGCGAAGCCCGGGCAAAGGGCGGGCCGTTTGAGGCCGTTCGAGAACGGCCGAGACCGGGACTGGGCCAGCCTCCCTGGTCTCCTCCCTTAATTTATAGACCCTCTCCTTTGGTGACTAGGAAAAAGGAATACAACCGTCTTTGAGGATGTCCACAAGGGAAACAAGGAGCAAAAGCACGCTGGCAGCAACGAGAGCTGCCAAAGGTACTTTGGACAATTATTTTGTAAAAGCGGGGTCATTACTGATTGACGAAATTACTATTCTAGAGAGGCGTATTTCGCAAGAAATAGACTGGGTGAGGAGATCCTCTATGGGCCCCCTGGCCCAGGCCAAGACCCCAGAATCCAGACATGCGCGCAGGGATAATACGGAAAAAAGGGGACCCAAAACAGAGGGGGAAGGAAGGCAAAAACCCAGGAACTCAATCCGACCCCGGAGGTTGTTAGCCCCTGATTGAGTACAACGGGGATTTTGCCTATTGATAGAACTGAGGCTTTACCTATTGAGATCTCATTCGTAGAGACTACAGAACACGCTCATACGAACCCCCTTGAGACCTCAGATGAAGATATCACTCTAGCCGATATAGGAACACATTTAAGGTCCTTATTAAGTCCCCTGGAAGCTCGCCTAATTAAGATGGAAGCCAGGCTAGTGTCCAAAGAGAAATCTACAGTGCAACTAGCCGATAGCCTGAAAGTAGATAATAAAGTAGACAGCAAGGGTGATAGAGGGGGGGCTGAGATAAAGAATACGAGGGGTGTCCCAGCTACCACTAGGGCGCACAATAGTGCAGCACCCCTGGTTCGACAGGCCAAACCAATCCCCTCCAAAAACACTACCACGCAGCCTAAGGCTAATGCTACCACCCCAAACCAGCCCCCAGGACGACCGCCACATACATCCCCTCCGCAAATTAAGTCCAAGCAGCCAAAGGATAATACTCCTGCCCCCAACCAGCCCCAGAAAGTAGTAGTACCAACAGATGAGGCACTAGGCAAAGCTAGCAAGGCAAGGGTAGTGAACTTGCCGCCGGAGGCGAGCCCGTACACAGTAATCTTAGCAGGGGTCCCGGAGCTAAAAACTACCTTTAAAGAATCCACCGCCTCTCTAAAGAACAAGGTGGTAAGTTGGTTATCTTTGTACAAACCACTCCCACAAGGTATAAAAAGTGTGGTCCTCATGGTAAGAAGGGTCCCATGGGTGGGTAGTACAAGAAAATCCATCAATGGAGACTGTGTCCTGATTAGTTTTAAAGATCCCAGGACCGTCACCCATATTTGTGGTTGGTCTCCCGATGACCAAGAGAGCAACATTCAGCCACTAACCCTTTCTTTCTTCTACCCTCCATTGACACATGTATGGGAGGAAGAGAGATGGGTGGCCCCCAGGAGTGGGCGGGTGGGTGGGATGCAAGAGTGAGAGGAGACTTTCACTACCCTAGAAATCAACATCAAACGGTTTCCACATCTAATACTGGGGCGGAGGGTTGGGAAACTTGTTATGGGAGGGGGGGTGATTGGAGAGATAGAGAGAGAGGAGACTGTCGTCGCCCTAGAGCCCACCACCCCATATACCTACCGACATCAAATAGGTACTGCCACTTAGATATGGTGGATTGACAGTTCATGCACGGTGGTAGCAAGCAGTACTGTTACCCTAGGGAGGGCAAGGAACTAGTCATCACACCACCAAGATCTAGTACTGTTTCGATGGCAGAGATCGGGCAGCCTGAAGTTCCATCGCATAGTCCAGAGGATAACCAGATTAATCTCGACCTGCCCCTGCCTATTGCAATGGAATCAGGGGAAGCACTAGGAGACTTGGACATAAAACAAGGTCCCAGGGTAGTAAAAATGCCATTGTTTTTCCCCCTGCCCCAGCTTCTAACCCAAGACCACCACCTTTGAAAATTATATCGTGGAATGTGGCTGGTCTGGGTAATAAGCTCAAACAACAGGATGGATTGCTTTTATCAACTCCAAAGACATATGCCTGTTTCAAGAAACCTGGGCAAGGGATGAATACTCTTGCCAAGGCTTCGCGGCATTTTCCAATCCTGCGAAATGGGGGGGCAGGGGCCGCCCCTCTGGAGGCCTCTCAACCTGGGTGGCTTCCCACCTGAGATGTCAGGCTACTCGCCTCTACTCGGCGTCTGAGGACATATTAGCGGTGCTGCTGGAATGGCCAAACTCCCGTAGACTAGCCGTAATAAATGTATACTCTAGGCCGGTAAACATAGCACGAGAATCACTCACTATTGAGGAATTTTCAAACTTCCTTACTGAAATCCCTATGGGGACTGCATATGTGGTGGGTGGGGATCTAAATTCACATTTTGAGCCCCTAGCAGGCCTCTTGGATGGGTCCTTCTTGGAAGAGGACGCAAGGTGGTCAGTACCCCCTACGGTGGCTCCGCCGCCCAGAGCTTGGACCCCCCTTGCCCTACAGATTACCGTTCTGACCCTCAAACACGGTCTCAGAGAGTGCAATGGGCGTATCAAATCTGACATTCCCAGTAAACATTCTTTTAACAGAGCAGGTAGGGAGTCAAGACTGGATTATGTTCTAGTACAACTATCCTCGTGGTCACACATTTTTGATTTTTGGGTAATAGATAGAACTGACAGCGATCATAACGCCCTTGAACTGGACTACACCCTCCCTGGTCAGGAGGGCAGGGACCAAACTACGAAGGCGACAAACACAGGGCTTTTACTTGAAAATAACAGAAGGAGAATAAGGTGGGAAAAAATAGTTTCAAGCAGAGAAAATCTTCCCAAACTTTATACTAGACTTATTCTGATACTGGAAAAAGTGGGCACTCTTAGTGAGGATCCCAGTACCCTGGAAACCAATAAACTATTGTGGTTGGCACACGAGGAACTTATTAGGACCTTAGCGACAGATCTCTTTTCTAAGGGACATATTAGAGGTGGTGGATCACGCCGTAACACATGGTACAACGCCACTTGCCGTAAGGCGAAGGAGGATCTCTTGACCTGTATCAAGGAGAGTAAAGGAAGACAGGAGATACAGGCTAAAATAAGGGAATATAAGAAACTGGTTACCCAGGCCAAGATTGAATGGGACCAAGACAAATGGGAGGATCTCTCAAACTCTCTAGCTATTAGGGATTACCGTAAGTTCTGGAGAATTGTCAACACGGGATCCGAGCATCTAGCCTCGGCAATAGAACCGAACATTGCACCTAGGGTATGGCAAGAGCACGATCAGTCCCTCTATACAGAGGAAAGAGGAGCTATATGCTATTCACCCCCAAACAAAACCACCTATTCTGAGAGGGACCCTTTTACAGAAGAGGAGGTACGAGTTGCTATTGCACGCCTGTCGCCAGGCAAGGCTCCAGGGTTAGATGGCCTCCCTGGTGACCTCTTTAAACAAGAGCCTGACGTATGGGCGCCCTACTTATTGACAATATTTAATGCCATCTTAAAAGGCATGGAGGTCCCGAATACTTGGCTGGGTGCAGAGGTAGGTCCCATATTTAAGAAGGGTTCGCCTCTGCTCCCAGCCAACTATAGGCCCATCAGCCTAATAGATGTTTCCCAGAAGCTCTTTTGTAGGCTTATCCTGGATCGTCTCCAGAATTGGCTCAAGGAAACTGCCACATTGAGCCCTTATCAGGCGGGATTTAGGAGGGGGGTGTGAGGTAACGGGTTTTTAGGAACCCGCTGGTGTCAGGGGATAACACCCGAAGACCTCTGAGTTCTCCCTTGTTCCGGACCACAGAAACACGGAGTCTTCTAGTCGCAGTCAAAGATCAAGGTTTATTGGTAGCTACCAAGTAACACGTGTCCCAGAAGTACACCACACGGAGAGTAGGTTCTAGGGAGACTGTTCGTTTTTACAGAACCAGCCGTCTCCTTATATACAAATTATATAGCTGCAAGCAAGAATTCCTAAGTTTATGATATGGCTATACACATATTTCTACAATAATACAAAGAGCGAAGTCATGTAAGCAAGCCCATACTTTAGATGTCCAGTTTGTTGATAGATTACCCAGTTAGGCCTGGAACTCCCATCAGATATAGGGTGGTGGCGAATTTAATAAGTGGGACATTAATGGATCTTTCTCGGATCCTTTCTGTTGACCTTGTCCCTTATTTGGCAGCATCGGGTAACATTTATCTATCGCTAATTTCTTGCTCCTAAGCATCTGTTCGCTTTCCTGCTCTTCCTCGTTATCTCTGTATGCAACGGCAGCTTGTACCATCGACATACCTCTTTTATTCTTTTTTGCTAATCTTATTTCTTTCTGTTTGGCTTCTTTGCGCCATAGGCGGAAAGAGTCAAACATCGCCGGTCGGGCTTTCTTCTTGAACAGTTTGACCTCTAGGTTATCTAAAACTTCTGAGTCGAAACTACCATATTGGGGCCATTTTAAAACACCATCCTTGCGGGTGTATTTTATCCATACTTCGTTATATGTTATAGGACCTACGCCGTGCCTTACATAGAGCTCATACGTTGGAGTTCCAATTGGAGGAACCGGACAAGATTCCTCTAATCGGGAGTCCTTACTACAACCAAGATAAAACAAGTTTCCAAGTCTGCTAAAACTAGGCATCTTCGCTCACTAGTCTAGCTTCAAACTTCAAAGGATTATCTATTACGATATTTCTCGTGAATACACGAGTCCTTCGGCTTTGGGGCTTGCAAGTACCAAATCAAGTCGTATCTCAAGGATACCAAAAACTAAGGACAAACTAAGGACTGGGAGACGCTCCACTTATACTTAACTGAAGTATTTGAAGATCTGTGACGTCGCTAGAAGACTCGTCTATCGTTTCGCTCTACCAAGGATCACTGGGTCCAAAACAAGGCGATAGTCAGGGCAGCAGTCCTTCGTAGCCGTCGGGACGCGGGGAACCTCGCAGCAAAGACCTTCGGAACCACGTCGACATACAGGGGTCGCTGAAGTGGCTGGCCGTCCTCCGGAATTTTCACACGAAGCTCCTCACGAACATCTGGCTTGGACCGTCACCGCTTGATATCGCCCCGAGTTGGGCGCCAACTGAGGTAACGGGTTTTTAGGAACCCGCTGGTGTCAGGGGATAACACCCGAAGACCTCTGAGTTCTCCCTTGTTCCGGACCACAGAAACACGGAGTCTTCTAGTCGCAGTCAAAGATCAAGGTTTATTGGTAGCTACCAAGTAACATGTGTCCCAGAACTACACCACACGGAGAGTAGGTTCTAGGGAGACTGTTCGTTTTTACAGAACCAGCCGTCTCCTTATATACAAATTATATAGCTGCAAGCAAGAATTCCTAAGTTTATGATATGGCTATACACATATTTCTACAATAATACAAAGAGCGAAGTCATGTAAGCAAGCCCATACTTTAGATGTCCAGTTTGTTGATAGATTACCCAGTTAGGCCTGGAACTCCCATCAGATATCGGTGAAACCTCAATAAAGAAAGGTACAACCCAGTCATAAAACTGGCCATAAACAAAGAACGTGGACAGGTGCATGTTTGCCGAAAGCATGGTCTGTATGTAGTGAATGGTTTGTGGAATGTTATGCGTAGATGCTATCGTATTCGGCCACTGGGCGAGGAGCTGCCTAAACAGGTTTGGCCGAAGACAGTGGAGTCAGTTGGGACAGGTCAGGGGAAAGTCACGAAAGGTGGACGTGTCTATTTGGATCAAGCTCGACCTTTAATTGACTTATCATGAGGGCAAGATGCAAGATGGATGCCGTTCACAAAATGGAGTTTTAAGGGATGGGGCGGAAACTGTGATTTAGGGGTGTTGGCAACCCTCGATTGTAACGCGAATACACAGAAATGATGTCCCAATCATTATCGGTTCATAGATACCAAAATCGTCTTGGTACGTTGAGATTTTGTGACACGGGTATTGAACCTCGATATCGGGAAAACGACAGGGTCCGGATTTTGAGAACCACAGACCCTCCTTTTGCCCTCATATAAGGCAATAACTCATGCTAGTCTGAGTCCAAATCGGTATGAAGAAATTCGTGGAGATGTTGCTGTAGCATCATTCTGTTACTCAGCTCGTCCTGCGACACAGGTTTCCGTACACACGAAGTAGCACAGAGGCCACATAGTGCAGGAGCACACTGTATACACAAGCAAAACATGAACAGAAGTGCCAAGATCATCCCAATGAAGATCAAGGTTTTCCATCCCCAGGCAGTGATCAGCTCCCAGAACCACCCCAGCAGGGACCAATCCCCTTTCTCAACGTGAAGGGAACCAGATATTTTGTGTAATTTGGAGATGGCCTGGTATACTGTCGGTGCGTTATCAGGGATGAAAATGCAACAACTGGATTGGATGACTCTACACACACCACCACGATCGGCGAGTATGATGTCTAAGGCAATTCGGTTCTGAAGGGTCATAAGTCGATCCGACTGAAGTTCTGTTGTCAAATTGCCAAGTGCTCCGGCCGTCGTAGTCACGGCGGATTCAACTATCCTCGCTAACTGTCGAATATTTCTGCTGTTCGCCATGGGCCCCCAAAATGGCAGAAAACCCTTTGCGAAGTCAGCGAATTCCTGACCCGCGGTGTCGTCTTTACTCACGACACCTCTAGCTGTCCTTGTCCGATGGTAATCTGCTCGGGCCGTATAGGTGGGAGGCAGCAGAAATGAAATAAAACATGTACCTGAGAAATCAGGGGGTAACCACGTGTAGGCTTGGTCGTGGCAAACGAAATACGTGCCTTTGGCTGCCAAAAGTATAGGGGAAGTTCGGGAAGCAAATACATATGTTTCCGTGCAAACGCTCTTTCCCAACTGTGCTGTGGGGTTCCTACCAATACCCTGTAAGCATAAGTGACCTCGGTGGGGCACTATCCAAACTGGGCGGGATTTCCTTGCTGCCTGGCTCTTGATCAGGTCAACCCCATGTTTAGTCACATTCCAACGGGTGTAGGGACTCAGTTCATCTTTGGGCATTGTCAGATATGTGTCGATATCCCTACTCATGTTTCTTATCCCTGCAATCAGTGCCTTGTTACTGGAATCGCTCGCAGCGTAACTGGTCGGGTATGGTTCTAGGGCGAATAAGAACATGGTCTGAAAAGCCCACAGAGAACCATAGTAACTGAATGGCAAAATGAAGTATGGGATCCCCTTATCGGTTGTGTGTGGCATAAGTCCGCATATCCAACAGTTTGACGTGTTCATTATGGACTGGTGTTGGTGTAGAAGCTGAATGAAAGAGTTGTTTGCAAATTCGAGTCTTCGGGCAGACTCGTGTTCAGGTAGAGGGTGAAAGTAGTGTGGAGAAATAGTGGGAGGAGGTGGTGTCTGGGTGTCATTCGAGAAGGTAACTTTAAATACGAATAGAGTATAACCGGTAAAAAACACAAGTATGCTACATAACATCAGAATACATAGTATCAGGAATCTCCTTCTGGACAGTATCGTGCATAACTGTTTTCCGAAGTTCGTGAGTCTGACAGGTCTCTCTACCCTTGGAAACTCCATCCTCTAGTTGCTGCCCGCGGTGGTTGATTGATTCTCCCAGGGAGCGCGCTCTGCTCAGTCCGGGGTAACTCCCGTGGACCAATCAGAACCGTGGACCTAGAACTTCCCAGTTGCACTCCCCAGACTTCAACCGCGACCCTAGCAGCAGAACCGGATGGCGGTTCGAAAAAATCAAAAATGAGCTAGTTCCCCTGGGACGAGAGCGCTGAAAATCCAAAAAAATAGTTCTTAGGTGAAAAAGGGAAATTACATTAG
This sequence comes from Lissotriton helveticus, assembly GCF_964261635.1. NCBI lineage: Eukaryota > Metazoa > Chordata > Amphibia > Caudata > Salamandridae > Lissotriton > Lissotriton helveticus. The sequence continues at coordinate 156,010,777 of NC_136057.1, forward strand.
ATCAAGCTTTTATTAGTCCTCTTTTTTCTTTAGACCGTAGGTTGTATCGTCGTTTCCCAGGTGCGGTGTGATCTTCAAACAACGTCTCAGGTTCAGTAATGTCCAATTGCATAGACGGTGACACAAGTCCTTGCAAAATATGATCACTCTCCTTTTCGGTACTAGTTTCTTTCAAACGGGCATCGCTGAAAGGGATGAAGCGAGGTACGGATTCTGTCTCAGAGTCGGCAAGTCCTTTGTTGACCCACCGGTTGTATGGAAGGGGTAGAGGGACCCGTTTACAGTGGGTCCCATGTACCCAGTTCTTCTTGCCTTCCACCCGAACAGCAGATCTCGTCGAAAGCAACACTAGGTGCGGTCCGGTCCACCTCGGCTGTCCGTTGTTGGTGCGCTGGAAATTCCGCACCAAAACCCACGAGCCGGGTTCGATGAGGTGACCTGGATCGTCAGAGGCTGGTGGAGAGGAACTGTGAACCTGTTGGTGTAAAACACGCAATTTAGTTGTCAATTCGCACAAATAGTCAAGTAGTACGGGGTGTTCTATCTCACTTAGTTTCTTGGGTCTTGGCACGCCCCAGACGTTGGCTGGGCGGCCAAACACAATCTCATGGGGGCTAAGTCCTATTCTGGAGTGGACAGTCGTCCTGGTTGACAAGAGTGCTAGAGGCAAAGCGTCAGGCCATTTAAGACCTGTACTGGCTTGGATCTTGGCTAGTTTGAGTTTTAGAGTGCCATTGTAGCACTCTACTAATCCAGCTGATTGGGGGTGGTTTGCAGCGTGGAATTTCTGGTGGATGCCTAAACACTCACACACTCTCTTCATCACGCATCCTACAAATTCACTTCCGTTATCACTCCAGACAATTCTAGGCATACCGAACCTCGGGAAGAACTCTTTGACAAGTGCTTTGGCAGTTGATAAAGCGGTATTGTCCTTAAGGGGGTACGCTTCCACCCACCTTGAAAAGGCGCAGACAACAACGAGCACGTACTTTAGGTTGTTGCACCTCTCCATGTGGATGAAGTCGAGCTGTAAAACCTCGAACGGGTACGTTGGAGGTGCAAAATGACCAGCTGGAGTTGGGGTTCCCCTACCGGGATTGTACTTCAAACACACCATACACTTTTCGACCACATTCTTTGCACATTTTGGGATATTGCTATTCTGCCATACTGGGGCCAATAGTTTACATATTCCTCTCGAACTGATGTGTGCCATTCCGTGAGCCATCGTTACTACTGCAAGTACGTATGCATTAGGTAATAGCCATCGCTGGTGTTCCGATAGTTCGACCCAACAACCATTCGCATCCAATCTACCTGTGCTTTCTCTCCATTCATTCATCTCGTTCTCAGTGGCCTCGGCTTGTATCGATTTTACGCTTTCAATGGTGTCCTCACACATTCCTACATCAGCAATCCATCTGGCGGGACCCATAACATACATCCGACTCATTGTGTTCCTTGCAGTTTCTTTCGCAACCTCATCTGCAAATGCATTCCCACGGCCAACATCATCCAGAATCTTTTTGTGTGCACTGCATTTTATAATGGCGACTTGTAGGGGTAAGGTGAGTGACTCAAGGAGCTCATTGACTAGCTGGCCATGTTGTATCTTTGCACCATGGGACGTAAGGAACCCACGTTCACGCCACAATCTCCCAAAACTGTGAGCCACACCAAAGGCATATTGGCTGTCAGTGTACACATTCACTCGCTTTCCTTTTGCCAACACACATGCTCTAGTAAGCGCAATCAACTCTGCAGCTTGCGCAGAATTGTGGGAAACGCGTGCAGTCTCTACAATGGTGTGTAATGTCGTTACGGCATATGCTGTAGTCGCATCACCATTCGGCAACTTGAAACATGAACCATCAACCCATAAAGTATCATTGCATTCGGAAAGGGGAGTGTCCTGTAAGTCTACTCTCCCTTTTGTCTCGTCTTCTGTCCTGAAACAGCAGTCATGTTTGTCAATCTCGTCTGTCTCTGTCGGGATGGGTAATAACGTAGCGGGGTTGAGTGTATCACACCTCTTTATGTGGATGTGACTTGCTAATAGGGTAAGTTCGTAACTGGATCGTCGAGCGCTAGTAAGATGTTGTGTCTTTGTCCTATTTAGCAAAATGTCTACTGCATGCCGAACCATAACGATCAAAGTGTTATTCATGACTAATCCAGCAGACTGTCGAATGCAGACAGCTGCTGCGGCGGTTGCTCTTAGACAACTTGGTAGTGCCTTAGCCACTGGATCCAGAGTTGCCGAAAAATACGCGCATGGGCGCTGTTTGTCCCCAAAGTGTTGCGTTAAGACTGATAATGCACAACCTTCTTTTTCGTGGACATACAATGTAAAAGGCTTACTGTAGTTGGGGTTTCCCAACACAGGAGCCGAACACAATGCATCACGCAACTCGTGGAAACTCGTCTGACAATCTTCAGACCAAGGCATAGGATTAGGCGTGTCTTTGCGGAGTAGTGACAGTAAGGGTTTGGCTAGTAGTGAGAAATTCGGTATCCATTGTCTACAGTACGATGTAATGCCCAAAAAGGCTCGAACTTCTCTCTGTGTCCTTGGGGCACTTAGTTCTGTAATTGCCTGTATTCTTTCTGGTGTCAGTCTCCTTCCCTCCTTCGACAAGATGTGACCTAGGTAGGTTACTTCTTGTCGGCAAAATTGTAGCTTTGAAAGGGAGACTTTGTGCTTCATGTCACATAAGTGACGCAATAATAACAACGTGGCTTGTTTGCAAATCTCCTCAGTGTCTGCGGCGATCAGTAGATCGTCTACGTACTGGATCAAAGTTGACCCATCTGGCAGCACGATTGTGTCTAGTTGTGTTTTCAGCGCCTGACTGAATATAGATGGGCTTTCGCAGTAGCCTTGAGGAGCGCATTTGAAGCGGAAGCTTCGTCCTCCTAAATTGAAGCCGAAAAGGTCTCTACTCTCTTCGGCGATCGGGATGCTGAAGAAAGCGTTCTTCAGGTCAATCACCGAGAACCAGTCTGCTGAAGCTGGAACCATTGTCAATAAAGCAGTAATGTCGGGGACGACTGGGAACTGTGGGATAACTACCTTATTTACCTCTCTGAGGTCAATCACAAACCTATACACAGGGGGCTGTGAAGGATCAGTACGTTTTAAGACCGGTAAAACTGGACTGTTACAAACGTTCCCTGTTGTTTCTTCGATAACATCTTTATCAATCAAATCATAAATGATCGTTAACAACGCCTTCTCACATTCGTTAGATATTTTGTATTGGGGAATACGTGGCAATCTGACGTTGGCTTTCAAAGTTATGACATACGGTGTTATCTCCAAACGACCTACGTCATTGGAACCATTAGCCCACAGTATATCAGGAAGTGATGACAATTCGGTTGGAATACCTTCTTTCGACAAATACATTGGAGAAATTACTTTTTTCCCTAAGGTAAGTTGTACTCCCGAGGGAGAACAGCACAAAGTCGCATACAACCTCTTTAGCAAATCCAGTCCTAACAAATTTTCACTGCAACCTGTTGTAAGAATGAGGGGTGCTTCTAATTCACAGGGGCCAATAAAAAGGGACATAGGACTAGAGATCGGGTTTCTAACAGGGGCGCCAGAGAAGCCTACTGAGACATTGATTTCGCCAGACAAAGGTGCGCCAGGAAGTTTTGAGTGCATAATAGAACTTTTTGTAGCACCAGTATCCAGCAGAAATGGCTCTGACACTCCTGAGGTAATTACCTCGACATAAGGTCCATCCTGATCTACTGGAACTGAAACAACTCCCTCTCTTTGTCCATGGCTGCCCTAGCAATCATTACCCTCATTGTCGTGTTCGGTGTAGTAGTCGTCAGCATAGTACTGAGCTGACCTAGACGATGCGGTATTCTGTTGATCAAAGCTATTCATGGATTTCTGAGGCGGAAAAGAAATTATATTCTGAGTGAAATTTCCACGGCCTCTACCTCTAGGGGCATGCTGAACACCTCTTCCCCTTACACCTTGAGCACCGTTTAAACGTCGCGCAAGAGCCGGACAATTACCTTTAAAATGACCTTCTTCTTTGCAATACGCACATTGATTCGGGCCATATGTAGGACGCTGATGGGAAAGCTCGTTTCCTTGTGCGTCTCTAGAATACTGCGGATTCTGTTGATAATTGGGCTGGCTAACCATACGGGGCGGATAGGCCTGTTGGAGAAGAACTTTAGTTTTTAAATCTTTCGTCTTTTTGTCTGCTTTGTCTAGCTCGTCTTTACGCCTATTTTCATAGTACTGGGCTGTTGCTAAAATCTGCGCTGACGTAGAGACAGCCCAAGCACTCTCTGAATCTTTTAGTTTAGCACACAGTTCAGGAAGCAAATTGTGTACAAATTTGTCTACAAACAGTCTTTGGCCACCCTCGGTAGCCATATCCTGACCACTATGGTCAGTGAAAGTTTCCTCAAATCTTGTGAAAAAGTCAGACACATTCTCGTCTTTCTTTTGCTTGCACGCGGATAGCTTGTCCCAGTTCACGCGTACTTCAGGCATAATGGTCTTCATGTACGCAATAATTCTACCAGGAAGTTCAGCTATTAACGGCTCAGGCTTGAAACCACCGACTTGTCTAGCATCTGTAGTCGCAATGTTCGCCCACGAGTCACCTAATTCTTGGTCATGATCTGTATGACGTATCTTACTCCATAAAGGATGTGGAACAACGTTCCCAAACAACATGTCTATATCCGCTAAATTCATTATACATGAGCTTGCAGTTTGGGACAACTCCTTATAATACCCAGTCGGGTTTTTACGGGGATCGGGTAGTGTCTTTTTGAGTGCTAAAACTTCGGATCTTTTCCAGGGGACATGTACCAATACACGCTGGAAATGAGGCAGAACCGGTGGAACTGCAGTTGCGTCACCTTCCCTCCAGACCGGAGGAACCTCTCTCATCGGGTACTGTCTCGCCCTTTTCCTGCTAGATGTACCACTGTCAGAGGATGACCCAGAATTACCACCCGTACTTCGATGTGATAATAATATCTCAACTGCTTTTTCAACGTCGGGACCAACTATCATACCCTCCCCAAATTTAAATCGCACACTACACAACTCTTGCTGGTTGCTCTTCTGACCATTATCTTCCAAATCCTCACACAGAAAAACACACATCTGCTCAAAGACGTATCTTTGCGTTGGTTCATCCCATTGACGGAAAACGTTCAAGACAGACTCTACATCATATCTTGCTGTGTCAATAGCCCAATTCCGTGCTAGCTTATTCAATTATTCTCTTTCCTGATAATCGGGCATTTGGCTTCGCAATTGTCTTCGTTCCGTGTTAGGGGTCGTTTTAGGCGACCGAAAAAGTGGTGAAGGAAAGTTAGTAACGATGCTGGCCATTTTATGCCAGACGGAAGGTGAAAGTGGAGGAATAACTGGTGGTAGAACAGAGTCACGCAAAGTAGAAACAGAAATATTCGTAGAACGAGTATCAAAGAGACTAGAAGGTGCGCTAGGCGAAATTTTAGAAGGAACAGTAGGAGAAATAGATGTGATCGGTGAGCCTTGAGGAGGCTGTGCCAGAGAAACAGGAGCCAGCTGAAGAGTAGCCGGTGAGTGCTGTAAAGGAGCCTGTATAACAGCTACCAGAGGTGCAACTAAAGGTTGCGGAGGTGCTGTGGCATTTTGTGCATAGGGTGGTGGCGAATTTAATAAGTGGGACATTAATGGATCTTTCTCGGATCCTTTCTGTTGACCTTGTCCCTTATTTGGCAGCATCGGGTAACATTTATCTATCGCTAATTTCTTGCTCCTAAGCATCTGTTCGCTTTCCTGCTCTTCCTCGTTATCTCTGTATGCAACGGCAGCTTGTACCATCGACATACCTCTTTTATTCTTTTTTGCTAATCTTATTTCTTTCTGTTTGGCTTCTTTGCGCCATAGGCGGAAAGAGTCAAACATCGCCGGTCGGGCTTTCTTCTTGAACAGTTTGACCTCTAGGTTATCTAAAACTTCTGAGTCGAAACTACCATATTGGGGCCATTATAAAACACCATCCTTGCGGGTGTATTTTATCCATACTTCGTTATATGTTATAGGACCTACGCCGTGCCTTACATAGAGCTCATACGTTGGAGTTCCAATTGGAGGAACCGGACAAGATTCCTCTAATCGGGAGTCCTTACTACAACCAAGATAAAACAAGTTTCCAAGTCTGCTAAAACTAGGCATCTTCGCTCACTAGTCTAGCTTCAAACTTCAAAGGATTATCTATTACGATATTTCTCGTGAATACACGAGTCCTTCGGCTTTGGGGCTTGCAAGTACCAAATCAAGTCGTATCTCAAGGATACCAAAAACTAAGGACAAACTAAGGACTGGGAGACGCTCCACTTAACTGAAGTATTTGAAGATCTGTGACGTCGCTAGAAGACTCGTCTATCGTTTCGCTCTACCAAGGATCACTGGGTCCAAAACAAGGCGATAGTCAGGGCAGCAGTCCTTCGTAGCCGTCGGGACGCGGGGAACCTCGCAGCAAAGACCTTCGGAACCACGTCGACATACAGGGGTCGCTGAAGTGGCTGGCCGTCCTCCGGAATTTTCACACGAAGCTCCTCACGAACATCTGGCTTGGACCATCACCGCTTGATATCGCCCCGAGTTGGGCGCCAACTGAGGTAACGGGTTTTTAGGAACCCGCTGGTGTCAGGGGATAACACCCGAAGACCTCTGAGTTCTCCCTTGTTCCGGACCACAGAAACACGGAGTCTTCTAGTCGCAGTCAAAGATCAAGGTTTATTGGTAGCTACCAAGTAACATGTGTCCCAGAAGTACACCACACGGAGAGTAGGTTCTAGGGAGACTGTTCGTTTTTACAGAACCAGCCGTCTCCTTATATACAAATTATATAGCTGCAAGCAAGAATTCCTAAGTTTATGATATGGCTATACACATATTTCTACAATAATACAAAGAGCGAAGTCATGTAAGCAAGCCCATACTTTAGATGTCCAGTTTGTTGATAGATTACCCAGTTAGGCCTGGAACTCCCATCAGATATCGGTGAAACCTCAATAAAGAAAGGTACAACCCAGTCATAAAACTGGCCATAAACAAAGAACGTGGACAGGTGCATGTTTGCCGAAAGCATGGTCTGTATGTAGTGAATGGTTTGTGGAATGTTATGCGTAGATGCTATTGTATTCGGCCACTGGGCGAGGAGCTGCCTAAACAGGTTTGGCCGAAGACAGTGGAGTCAGTTGGGACAGGTCAGGGGAAAGTCACGAAAGGTGGACGTGTCTATTTGGATCAAGCTCGACCTTTAATTGACTTATCATGAGGGCAAGATGCAAGATGGATGCCGTTCACAAAATGGAGTTTTAAGGGATGGGGCGGAAACTGTGATTTAGGGGTGTTGGCAACCCTCGATTGTAACGCGAATACACAGAAATGATGTCCCAATCATTATCGGTTCATAGACACCAAAATCGTCTTGGTACGTTGAGATTTTGTGACACGGGTATTGAACCTCGATATCGGGAAAACGACAGGGTCCGGATTTTGAGAACCACAGGTGTCCACAATTGATTAGATATTTCGCCTTAACCTTATTTATTGGAGGACCGCACTAATTGAGGGCGGAAGCGTGCACACGGTTTTTTGTGGACCTACGCGCCGCCTTCGATTTGGTGCCAAGATCCAAGTTATGGAGTGTTCTGGCCAATCTAGGTGTCCCGCTAGACATTCTTTCCATTTTGATGAAACTGCACCAGAATAACTTTGCTCGTGTCAGAAATGGTAATTTAACAGAAAGATTCCCCAGTTGACAGAGGGGTGAGACAGGGCTGTGTGCTTGCACCGACCCTGTTCTGCCTCTTTGTGAATGGGTAATCACCCATCTGACCGGGATTGATGACATTGACGCCCCCAAATTGAACGGTAGCAGGGTACCCGCGATCATGTTTGCGGATGATACCCTGCTGTTGTCGAAATCCCCCATGGGAATACAACGAGTACTTGATGGGTTTCTGAAATTTTGTACGGAGAGGGGTCTTGAGATTAATGTCTCTAAAACAAAATATATGATCTTAAACCCCACCCCTTCAACACGTCCTATTCCCTTGCTAGGTGCAGCGCGTCTAGAGAGGGTATCTACATTTGAGTACCTGGGAGTAACCCTTAATGAGTACATGACATGGGGGACACAACAGACTAGGGCAAATATGAAACTGGCGCAGATAGCGGGTAGTATTTCCAGGATGGCGAACAAATCAACATATCGTCCATTCGGCCCTGTTATCCAAATCTATAAATCCCAGGCATGGGGGGCAGTCACATACGGGGGCGAACTGTGGGGTCACACTTCTGCCAAAAACCTAACAAGTACAGAAAATAAATTCATCAGGCACCTGGTAGCTCTCCCACCAAGTACTCCGTTACTCCCCCTGAGATTAGATTTGGGAATTAGGGCAAATGCAGAAGAACTGGGACTAAAACCATTAACTTTCTGGCGATGCCTATGGAGCAGTCAAGAACTTATCAACTACAGGACGGAGCTCCAGGAGTTTTTGACTTTACCAAAAGCCTCCAACATTCCATGGCTTAGATACATAAAAAGTTCCTGTGAGAGCCTGGACCTACCAGAACTCTGGACTGATCCGGCATATGCAAGTACCAGGATCCCACGCAAAGTATTGTCAAAAGTTTACTATGATCGAAAGCTGGCCAATATAATGGACAACACGCGTGAGGGATCGCTAACGAACTTATTCATTCAAAGTAAAGACTTCTACTTACTGGAATGTGTTCTAGATGGTATGACCCCTGTGCTTACCAGAAAGCTATTTCTGCAATGGAGATATGGTACACTCCCTCTTAGATCATTCACTAGTTCCTGGTCTTCCCCCGCGACTACTGAGCACTGCCCCGCATTTGCGCACTCCAAAGAAAACAATCTACATGTGGTTCTCTTTTGTTAAGCTTACCAAGGAATCAGGAAACATTGGCTAGTCCCCCTTCTTAAAAATCTGGGCTTTAGACAGTTCCTCCCTGCGTACAGAATCCTAAAAACTGATGTGTCACCCGCAATTGTGTTCGCAGTGGCAAAGTATTTAACAGCAATGTGGTTCACTCGCAATTAAGCTTACTTTGATGATGAATTGACTAACGTGCAGTAGTCTAATTTTATAATTAATGTTTTATTGACTTGTTCATATGATTTTATTACTTGTATATCTTTTATGATCCAAAAAGATCGAAATAAAGATTGAAATTGGATCTAACTCATCGGGATGTTAATTCATTAGAATCTTTACGACTCGGTCAGAGCATAAATCGGCCATTAATAACAAAAAAGTTGAACATTTTATATTGAAGGACCATACATTTGAGAATATAAAATGTTTAATCTTAGAAAGAATATCAGGAAGCAAACGTGGGGGTGATATCGCAGTTTCCTGCCGATAAAACGGTGATAATTTTAACACCGGTACTTGATAATATGCCCCTCAATTCTAAAGAAGAATAGGAGCGCATCGTAGGCCCAGTATACCTCAAGTAGAGGTCCCTTAATAAGGATGATTAGGAGACATCACCTAGTGGGTTGGGCATGTGCACAGTATATATTTTATTTTGATGGATCACTGTTCTGAGAGTTGTCGTCCGGCTGTCAGCCTCCTAGTACAGTGATCCTGGTATATGCGATGAAAAACAAATGTCTGAGGGGCATATTACCAAGGTATAGCGATAATTATCGCTAAGCTTGGTTAGCGGGAATTAAAATATAGCCGCGCTCCGACGATTTTTACCGCTGAGATACCTTGATATTATCAAGGTTTATCTCAAAAGCGGTAAAAATCGTGGGAAGTGCATGAATATCGCTGTAAAATCAGCGATATTCATGCATTATCGTGACAATGCTCTTAGCCATGTTATCCACCTTCCATTGGATAACATGGCTAAGAACTGCTCTGGGCAGGCGATGGCTTTTGGAGATAATTCCAAAAGTTGGTATTAGGGGATAGCGATGTTAGCGACTGTTTCCAGTCGCTAACATCTTGGCACGCCCACTTTGCATGTCATTAGCGTTAATCATCGCTGACATGCAGAGTGGGCCTCTAAATACCCGCTATCGCCTATTAGCTGTCGCTAACTGGTGTTAGCGACAGCTAGATAATAGGGCGATAAAATTATCGTCGCTTTAGCGGGAAAAATTCCCGCTAAAGCGGCGATAATGCCCTTGGTAATATGCCCCTGTATTCGCCTCGGGACTCAGTATGGTTTCGGTATGGTAGTATAAGTGGCAGTATAAATGTTACCAGAGTGAAGTGTGGATGAGCAAATGTGATTGGGGCATTGAGTGAGTCCAAGGGAATTGCGATTTTTTCACTATAGAAGTGCCTTCGCAATGTGTTCTTGTGGTTTGAGTGTCTGCCATTTATTGCAGTATTATACTTCTGCTTGTATTGTGTACTCCTTTGTAACATGCACACGTCACTTTTCCTCTTGTAATGTATTGTTTGCTACCTCTTGTATTTTGTTTGCTTTTGATACATGCACAATTGCCACCATTGCCTCATGTAACGTAACGTTTGTTCTTGTGTTTTGAGTTTCTGCCATTTAGTGCAGTTTTATACCTCTATTTTTTTACTTTGTACGCTTTTGTAATCATGCACACATGTCACCTTTTTCCTCCTGTAATGCATAATTTGCCACCTCTTGTATTTTGTTTGCTCTTGATACATGCACAATTACCACCATTGCCTCATGTAAGGTAACGTTTGCTTTTGTAACATGCTGACTTGTAATTTTTCCTCATGTTTCACTACTGTTCCTATTGTGAAGCGCTCTGACACCTTCGGGTAAAGTCCGCGCTATATAAAAACGCATAAAATAAATAAATAAATTGCAATGACCGTGCACAGCCTCCACGACACGAGGGCGCAGCGGACCTCTGTCGGTCACCGATGGAACTGCATCCGGAGGGGATCCCGGGGAGGTCCGCGAGTCTAATTTGCATACCCACAATCCTTTGTACAGTCACACCTTAGTTTGTTTTCATTTTTACGAATAATTACTGTTTTAAACTTACGAAGTTTTGAAGAATATTTTTACTAGCGCTATTTTGAACAAAAGTTTACGTTGCTCACCCTAATTGTATCCGGAGACAGCGGATGTCGGGTCTTGGAGGCGCGAAGACAACGGTATGCATAATCTGTTAGCCTCCGGTCTTGTCATTGAATTGACACTGGCTTCACTCGCACTTAGTGTGGCAGTGAAGTCCAGTTGCTAACCAATTTTTGTCGGGCTTTCCTACATAGAAGGAGGCCTTTCAATAAAGTTAAAAAAAGATAATGATTAGAAATAATTTTCTTGAAATTTTAAATATACCACTCGAGTCTAATAACAGTTTATGCTATCATAAACAAGCCATCGAATAAATGATGGTCGTGTATTTATAGTATATAACGAGTGTTGCTCTTTTAGCAGAGGCTCTCTATTTCGGTGTTTTCCAGTTATAGCGTTTTCTTCTGAAATTACTCCCTGAAGCCATGCTAGGATTAGACGTTCTGTTCTGTCATGAAGTTACTTGGTTACTTCATGCCAGGATGTGACGGTCTGTCATGAAGTCACTCACCGAGCCCATACCAGGATGTGGCGTCCTGTCATGAAGTCACCCACTGAGTCCGTGCCAGGATGGGACGTCCTGTCATGAAGTCACTCACTGAGTCCATGCCAGGATGTGACGTCCGGTCAGGATGTGACGTCCTGTCATCAAGTCACCCACTGAGTCCGTGCCAGGATGGGACGTCCTGTCATGAAGTCACTCACTGAGTCCATGCCAGGATGTGACGTCCGGTCAGGATGTGACGTCCTGTCATCAAGTAACCCACTGAGTCCGTGCCAGGATGGGACGTCCTGTCATGAAGTCACTCACTGAGTCCATGCCAGGATGTGACATCCTGTCATCAAGTCACCCACTGAGTCCGTGCCAGGATGGGACGTCCTGTCATGAAGTCACTCACCGAGTCCTTGCCAGGACGTGACGTCCTGTCATGAAGTCACTCACCGAGTTCTTGCCAGGACGTGACGTCCTGTCATGAAGTCACTCGCCGAGTCCATGTCAGGAGGGAGGAGCAGAGGGGGCTGGCGAAAGCAAAAGAGATTCTTGAATCAAAATGGCAGAAGAGTTACTCAATGTATTCAATTCATATAGTCTTTTTGGAGAAAAAAAATGTGGGAGCCTACTCGCCTCAAAACATTTTTCGTAGTATTGCTCCTTTAAATGACACACCGCTTCTCAATGCCCGCCTCCCCCTTGTCGTTGGGAAGGAATGGGATCAGAAATGAAACCAGGGTTGTACCAAAGTCATATGCAGAGGTAGAAGGTGGCGGCAACTAATGGGTTCCCAAACTTGTGTCTAGAATGCTAATCTGTTCCTATTTATATTATACAAAACTGTTCTGCTTTACAAAAAAACAGGGTATTAGAACAGGGTTAACCGAAAACAAGTCACTGAGACCTGGGTAATCGAAGTACTGAAGGGAAGGGGTCTCAGTGTGAGAGCAATTATAATTATAAACTTTAAGGAAGATTAGACAACAATAAATGAATCCAACATTGTTTTAATTCACAATGAGGAGCAATGTACCAAATACATTAATCATTTTCAATGCATAAAGTAGGTCAAACGGTGCCCAAAAGGGGAGGGAGGAAGTGAAATTGTGAGGATGGTGTGATGAAGGTATTGTGACAATAAAAACAAGAAAATATCAAAAAATTACAGTTGTGTTTTCATTATATTACACATAGGATGATTCACTGTGCCGATATATATACACAAATGTCATACTCCAAAGATGCAATTAATGTCAAAATGTAGGTAAGGAGTTGACTAAAAGGACGTTGTCGACGTTTCGACCCTCTGAATAGCGCAGGGTTAGTTGAGCCCTTGCCGTGGGGTCTTCTTCAGGACAGGGAAACGGGCAGGCAACCTAGTAAATACGTATATATGAGAGATCATTATAATAAGATGGCGGAATATATCCAATTAGACGAAGAACAACATTTGGATTAACTTGCTATAGCACACATTGAAGAGCGTACCGTTGTACTTGGCACTTTGTCTTTTCACTGCTGTAATCCTCGAAATGGATTTATCAGAGCTAAGGTTTAAAAGACAATAGAACGTGATTTAGAATTGATTAGGTTTGCATAAAGCGCTAAAAAGGGAATCATAATAAATTTGAATAAGTCTCACCGATTATTAATCAGTCCATGCTTTGATAGAGATAAAAAGGGAGAATTGGAGGGCGAGGCCAGCCGCGGGGCGGCGGCACAGTCAATATTCTGAAAAAATAACAGTGTATTGGTATTAGGATAATGGATACATGGCATAGTTGCTAACTAGCCCATTCTCTATCGAGTCAAAACGAAACATCCATTTAATTTCGCGGATATTTAGAAGGTTAGTAATATTGCCACCCCGAGGCCCCAGTACTGCCTTCTCCGCTTTCTCTATGTACTTGAGTCTCCAAATGCCACTTGTATAGACAACGGCTCATTGTGGTTGTTATATATCTTTCACAGGTCAACCACCATATTGAGGTTGCGCCTCCACACCACGCTAATACCGAACCATTCAGACTACTTCGGTAAGTCCCTATGACACATCTATTACTTATGGACATTTTATTTATTAGACACTAGTCCCTAAGCCCGTTTTCTAACCGGTTTTATAGATATTGACTGAAAAAGAGGGGACGCTTCATACATCGCTGATTAGAGTGGGACAACGCCGGTAAGCGGACGCCTCCCATTAATTTGTCTTTAATAGTAATTGACCGTTTGCAGTGTATCCATTATCCTAATACCAATACACTGTTATTTTTTCAGAATATTGACTGTGCCGCCGCCCCGCGGCTGGCCTCGCCCTCCAATTCTCCCTTTTTATCTCTATCAAAGCATGGACTGATTAATAATCGGTGAGACTTATTCAAATTTATTATGATTCCCTTTTTAGCGCTTTATGCAAACCTAATCAATTCTAAATCACGTTCTATTGTCTTTTAAACCTTAGCTCTGATAAATCCATTTCGAGGATTACAGCAGTGATAAGACAAAGTGCCAAGTACAACGGTACGCTCTTCAATGTGTGCTATAGCAAGTTAATCCAAATGTTGTTCTTCGTCTAATTGGATATATTCCGCCATCTTATTATAATGATCTCTCATATATACGTATTTACTAGGTTGCCTGCCCGTTTCCCTGTCCTGAAGAAGACCCCACGGCAAGGGCTCAACTAACCCGGCGCTATTCAGAGGGTCGAAACGTCGACAACGTCCTTTTAGTCAACTCCTTACCTACATTTTGACATTAATTGCATCATTGGAGTATGACATTTGTGTATATGTATCGGCACAGTGAATCATCCTATGTGTAATATAATGAAAACACAACTGTAATTTTTTGATATTTTCTTGTTTTTATTGTCACAATACCTTCATCACACCATCCTCACAATTTCACTTCCTCCCTCCCCTTTTGGGCACCGTTTGACCTACTTTATGCATTGAAAATGATTAATGTATTTGGTACATTGCTCCTCATTGTGAATTAAAACAATGTTGGATTCATTTATTGTTGTCTAATCTTCCTTAAAGTTTATAATTATAATTGCTCTCACACTGCGACCCCTTCCCTTCAGTATTACAAAAAAACAAGCACTGACAAAGCCAATAGGTTCACCTATCCATCCCATCTGTTAGCTTTGTCATTGAGGGTCTGAGGATCCCCTTTTTTAGGTCAAAGCCTACCAGACAGAGCACCTGTCTCATTTGCTAAAGACAACCCTATCCAGTCTGACGCCTGATTAAATACTCAAAAGGAGAGGACTGTGCGGTTAGAAGTCTCGATCAGAAAATGTGTCACCCTTCCTACCTAAGAGGAACACCCCAATTACATAACAACTATTAAAGTAAAAGACTCAAAACTCCAGCAAGACTGAGACAGAAAACAAGAGACTTGGACGGACAGATCTTGATTCCTACCTACTACACCAGACCACACGAGGGACAATACAACATTTTCTAGCTTTCGCGACAAGAATGTTAGATTCTATTAAGGACACGGAGGCGAGGATTATGCTTTCTCATTTCTTTACTGCACAAACAGCAGCCAATGAAAGTAGTACTACAATAAGTAAAAAACAACATTTCCCATGAGAAAGATTCATTAGAAGACACAAGACACCAACTACACCAGATCCCACCAGGAGACACTCCTGTCTCTAATGATAACAACAGTGGAGTCATTAGATACAGGGGACACCGTGCTCAAAGCTCGACACGAGAAGATAGTCCTGAGATAGCAAGATCCAAGTCGGAGAACACGACAGAAAGAATGGATAGATTTATCAATCAGACAAACAACGAACAGAACCGACCCCAAAGAGAAGAGCCGTCCTCGCTCAGGAACGAAGAAGCATCCATGGTAGAACATACATCAAGCTCGAGAATAATGCCGCATGACAACCAAGAAGGGGACGAGGGAGAAGATATCAGCCCCCCTACACCACCCTTGAGTATAACACCACCACCATGCAGACGTTCACCCATAAACGCACCCCTGACAACACACTACGGAGCGATCAATGACGACACCCCCAATAGTAACGGAAGGAACAATCAAACAGGGGTTACAAATGAAAGGGATACTGAAAAAAGAACAGATCCAACAAAAAGAAGAACAAAATACAAGCTCCGGAACAATAGATCTGCCTACCCTAAGAACTCACACCAGAACAGGAAAGATGTTATTATGCTCCAGAAACTGGTAAACAAGATGGCACAAATCACTATAAATACCTCACAGGCAATGGTTAAAATTGAGGAGACGATGACGAGCATTCACTCCAAGGTCACGCAAATCCAAAACGTGATACACCGCTCACAAAGAAAGAGTAACAAAACGATCTGGCAGTTGAAACACAATGACAACAGACCGAATAGGGCAAAACCTTTATCAAAGGAGGAAACTCTGGCCTTAACCCGATCGTATGGAATACCGGAACACGAGAGAGAGGAAAGAATCGAAACAGTACCACTCGACTCAAACAGATCAACGAGAAAGAATGATAGAACATCTAACCCTCATAATCTACGACAGGTACAATTAACAGCCACAGAGAATAGGAATGGAGACCTCAGCAACATAGAAAAACCACTGACATGTCTACTACTCAATTGTCGGTCGGCAACAAAACATGCGTCGGATATAGCTGACCTCATCATCAACAAGGACATTGATGTAGCAGTCCTTACTGAAACATGGCTTACGGAATCCTCATCCCCTATCATGGATCTCCTAGTACCACCCCAATTCAACATTCTGAGACTCGATAGACCCATAAAGTTAGGAGGAGGCATAGCCTGCATTCACAGATCAGATATTGAGGTCAAACAAATCCAAGCTGACCCCATAGAATCAAGCGAATACCTAGGTCTTAATCTCAGAACAACTACCAAACAAAGATTTAACCTCCATTCTTTTTATCATCCACCAGGAGACAGCGAAAAGTTTACAGAGGAGCTAATGGAGATCATAACGACCAACTCTAATGACGGCGTCAATAATATATTTCTTGGCGACTTCAACTTACACTGGGAAGACCACAACGACAAACTGGTCAAATCGCTGAAAGATTTCCTTGCTGAACTGAACCTTACTCAACTATGCACACAACCCACACATTCGAAAGGAGCGACATTAGACTGGGTTATTGCGCGAAACAAAGATACAACAATCCTCGCTATAACACCATGCGACTGGTCGGATCATCATGCCATAACTTTCACGATACCTATAATGGTAAAAGGCACAACCAGACAACCCCTCAAGACCAAAAAATGGGTTAGAGACACAAGAGATGCAAACTTAGAGCTGCTAGTGGAAAGCTGTGTAAGAGATCTAAAACCTCATAACAACCTGCAGAACGTAAACGAACTGACCGAACATTATATAACAACGGTCGAAAATATTGTCAATAACACCATGCCACTAAAACTGAAAAATATCTCGGAGAAGACAAAAAATCCATGGTTTAATGAATCGCTAAATGAAGAAAGACGTAAATTGAGAATGGCCGAAAGGAAATGGAGACAACACCCTTCATCCCCAGAGCTGAAAGCACTCAGAAAAATTAGAGGCCAATATAATAAAATGATCATCCAATCAAAACAGGAATTCATTCGGTCTGAACTGGATAGTGCCAAAAACAGACCACAAAAACTCTTTGAAATCCTAAAGCAACAATCAAACAAATTAGCCAAATCTGCCCATGAGAACTCAAAAACACCCCTAACTTGTGAAGAATTTTCTACATTTTTCACAGAGAAGGCGAAATCACTAGAAGTAGAGCTCAAAGACGCCGTGACAAACATTCCCACTGAACAAATACCTACCGCCGTTACAACGGAGAGCACCATAACAAAAAATGAGGCAAGTTGGGATACGTTCGAACTATATGACCAGCACAGTATCGCCAAAACGCTGTCCAAAATAAAACCAAACAATCACTATCAAGATCCCCTTCCCGCAAAATGTGTAAAAGAAATTAATCACGTTTTGATTCCAATATGGACCGAAATTATAAATGCCTCACTATCACAAGGGATCCTCCCAGACTGCCTAAAAACAGGTCAAGTTGCCCCCATAATCAAAAAACCCACAGCAGATAGATCAGACCCAAACAACTTTCGCCCAGTGACCAACATCCCACTACTGGCCAAACTAATAGAAAAATGCGTACAGAACCAACTAAGCCAACACATCACCAAGTTCTCATTGCTTGACGAATGCCAATCAGGATTCAGAGCCGGACACAGTAGGGAAACAGCGATCCTTCATATTGTTGACGATGCGCTACAGGCACTTGACCAAAACAGAGCATGCCTACTGATTCTCCTCGATCTATCGTCGGCCTTCGACACCGTAAATCACGAAGCATTATTGTCCAGGTTACGGGACAGGAGGGGTCTGACAGGAATTGTGCTGAAATGGTTCATCTCTTTTCTACAGAACAGATCACAACGATTCCTGGTCAACCAATCACTTTCACCTCCATGCCCTATTTCAATCGGAGTCCCTCAAGGATCAACGTTATCCCCAGATCTGTTTAACCTCTACGTTGAGCCGCTCACAGAAATTCTCCAAAAAGCACAGATATCGTATCACATGTATGCAGATGACACGCAAATATATCTAAAGATCTCTTCCCTAAAAGACTTGGAACGAGTGAACAAGGCTTTAAAAATGGCTCCGCAATGGTTAATCACCAACCAACTGAAACTTAACGCCAACAAAACGGAGTTCCTACTAATCTCACCAGCAAGGAGCCGTACGGAAATAAATGAGTGGACGAAAGTGGTGACTGCGCTAAACTGCACCCCAACATTAATCAAGTCAGCGAAATCTCTAGGAATCACTCTGGACGAGAATTTAGACATGAAAGCCCACATCAACTCAATGGCCAAGAATGCCCGATTCCACCTGAACTACTTAAGGAAACTGAAACCATTCATCTCAGAGGCGGATCTCAAATTAGCTATCCAATCCTTAGTTATTTCTAGGATTGAATACGGCTGCACCACCTTAGCGGGCTTACCAAAATTGTCCACAGCACCATTGAAAGCATGCCTAAACGCTGCGGCAAGAATTATCACCGGATCTAGGAAATATGACCATATATCGCCACACCTGAAAGCTTTAAGTTGGCTACCCTATGAAGCAAGAATCCAAATGAAGATAGCTTGTATCACCCATAAAGCGCTACACCACAACACTCCAGGATACCTAGCGAAGAAAATCCAGCTATCGGGAGGGAATCGACCAGCGAGGAGTACTGGAGAATTTCTACTACGGCCAGCCTTTTTCCACAAGAAAAAAACTTATGATAGAGCGTTCTCAGGAGCTGCACCCAGAATATGGAATTCAATTCCTCCTATCATCAGGAAGATCCAAAATGTGGCATCATTTAAGCGAGAAGTAAAGAGCTTTCTGATGAAGAAATACACTACCTAGAATAGATCAGTCACGATCTGACAATTGACCTAAATATCATACTTGTTTACACATTCTATCTCTGATAGAAATAGTTCCACCTCTCTCTTTATTTATCATCTACCTCTTATCATCTACCTCTTACTTGTTTTCCGTATAACTGTTTGATATATATGTCTACCTAGAATAGATTGGTCACGAAATGTCAATGACCCAACTATTGTGATAGAAGTATATCCACCATTGACTATATTTATCATCTACCTCTTATCATCTACCTCATATTTGTTGTCTGTATAACTGTTGATATATATGTCTTTCCCTACGCCTTCATATGTTATTCGTTCTGATGCCCATATAACTGTTTGATATACATGTCTGTTGCATACGCCTATATGTTAAGCGCTCTGATACCCACGGGTCTTGTTCGCGCTATACAAAACTTTCTAATAAATAAATAAATAATAAATAATAAATAAATGAGGCTTTGAACCACGCCTCCAATAACAGTAACCAATCACAGAGGTAACAAGCATATAAAGTATAGAGACACTAATCTGGCCTCCTCTTTCTTTGCGCGAACAGTCTAGTCACAGAGAACAAGTCCGTAACTCTCAACGGAGAGAACAGGTCCTTTGTACTTCTCAATGGAGAAAAACATCCATAACTCGAAGGATCATCCTCCACCAGGGAAGAGCAGCAGCACCATCCACAGAGGGCAATTAACTCTTGTTGGAGTCGTTTCCTGAAACAGAAAAAGAAGTTTGAGAAAAGAATTCCACAAACCCTATGTCTCAAAGGGCGGGTACAAAGTTGTTAGGCATTCTCATTTCAAACAACTTACAGTTATCTAACTGTCCCAACGGGTGGGATAATCCTCGCCTCCGTGTCCTTAATAGAATCTAAAATTCTTGTCGCGATAGCTAGAAAATGTTGTATTCTATGGCAGGACCGGAGGCTTCTGATTATGCTGGTTCAAAGCTCAACAATCAAAGCTCATCAATCACAGCATCAGAAACATGAGGAATAGGCTTATAGTAAAACACTTTAAACATTGAATCCGAAGACCAGTCAGCAGCTTTCAAGATATCTTTCAAACGGGAACCCAATAAATAGGCTTTAGAAGCATCGCACCTCTAGCTGAATGAGCACCATAAGCAGATGTATCAATGCCAGCTTCCGACATGATCCATCTAACCCATCTGGCCAAGGTAGCCGCAGCCACCGGCTTGAAGGGTTTTTGAACAGAGATCAGCAATTGGCCCAAAGGATCCACCCTACGTGCAAGAGTACATTCTTCATAACACTTGAGGCATTGCAACACACATAGCTTGCTGTTATGTGGAAAGGCGGGATACTCCACAGATCGTGACATGGTCTTAGTACGTCGTGTAATAACAAAAGAAACACCTTGAGGGGAAAACATCCTACCAGCCAAATCTATAGCCCTAACATCCGAAACTCTGCGACATGAAATAAGACACAAAAGCATAGTGAGCTTGGCAGAGAGCTGTTTCAACGACAAAGCATCATTATCGGGCCAGGTTTCCA
Organism: Lissotriton helveticus; assembly: GCF_964261635.1. Lineage (NCBI taxonomy): Eukaryota > Metazoa > Chordata > Amphibia > Caudata > Salamandridae > Lissotriton > Lissotriton helveticus. The sequence continues at coordinate 156,031,368 of NC_136057.1, forward strand.
ACAAATTAAGTACCTTTGTAACATCCCACATTGTGGAATACCTGGGCTGAGGAGGATTGGCCACACGCACACCTTTAAGCAACTTACAAACCAAGGGATGCATCCCCACAGGCTTACCCTCGATGTGGTCGTGGCCAGCAGAAATTGCAGATCTGAAATTATTAACCGACCTGTAAGCCAGGCCAGAGGCCGCACGTTCAGATAGAAAATTCAGTATTTCAGTTACATTTGATCCCACGGGATCCACTTGCCTTGAAAGGCACCAACCCACCCACTTCTTCCAAGATGCAGAGTATCGTTTCCGGGTGGAAGGAGCCCATGCTTGCTGCATAAAGCCGGAAGCTTCCTGTGAAAGGCCTGCAAGGCGTTCATGTCGCCTGAGAGAGTCCACACCATTAAGGTCAACTGATTCTGCAGGATTAAGGGATTACACGCCTCCACTGGGTCCTGCAGAAGCGTCGGGAAGACCGGGAGCCGGAACGGAAGATCCACAGACAACTCCAACAGTGTGGGAAACCACGACTGAGTCGGCCAGAACGGAGTCGCCAACACTATTGTCGCTCCCTGCCGGCGTACCAACGCCGCTACTCTCGGGATCAGTGCAAACGGAGGAAAAGCATAATTCCTCTGTTGCCCCCAATGGTGAAGGAACGCATCCGTCCCCATAGCCATCGGGTCCGGTCTCCAACTGTAAAAGAGGGGAAGATGGGCATTGAGGCGAGATGCAAAGAGGTCCACTTGACAGGGGCCTCGCATAGTCATGATCTGCGAGAACAGCGATGGGTGAAGTCTCCAATCGCTGAAGTCTCGGAGAAACCGGGAGTTCGAATCTGCCACCTGGTTGAACTTCCCCGGAAGGTATTCTGCCACCACAGAGATCTTGCGATCCAGACAGAAGTGCCAAAATTCCTTCGCAATGTGAACCAGCATCCGGGACTTCGTCCCTCCTAAGCGGTTGATGTATCTCACCGCTGAGACATTGTCCATTCGAAGGAGAATGCAACAATTGCTCTTCAGTGGTGAGACAGAACTGATGGCAAAAGACCCTGCTAACAACTCTAGACAGTTTATGTGTAGTGTAAGTTCGTCTGCTGACCATCGTCCTCCTGTGGTAAAGTCTCCACAGCGAGCGCCCCAGCCCCATCGACTGGCGTCCGATTCGACTATCACATCCGGGGCTGCGCCGAAGATGGCTCGGCCATTCCAGGCCGACATGTGTTCCAGCCACCACTGGAGCTCCTCCCGGGCCTCCATGGAGAGAGGAATTAGGTGATCGTAGTGAAACCGCCTCTGAAGATAAAAGATTTTCAATCTCTGAAGGGCCCTGTAGTGTAAGGGGCCGGGGAAGATGGCCTGGATCGACGAGGCCAGGAGGCCCACGATCCTCGCCAACACCCGCAAGGAAATTTTCTCCTTGGTCAAGGTGGATGTAATCTCCCTTTTGATGGACCTGATCTTGTGATGGGGAAGTAGCAATTGTGCCGCAATAGAGTCTATCAGGAAGCCTAGAAATTCCATCTGCTGATTCGGTATCATCACCGATTTCTTGGTGTTGATGACGAAACCCAGATTCTGAAGCAGGGACGTCGTCCACTCCAAATGAGTGAGAAGGAGGGACCGATCTTGGGCTAGGATGAGCATGTCGTCCAGGTACACAATGAGACGCACCCCCATCTCTCGCAGACGCGAGACCACAGGTTTGAGAATCTTGGTGAATACCCAAGGGGCTGAGGACAGGCCGAAGGGGAGCACCTTGTAGCGATACCAGCGCTCTTTCCAAGGAAACTGTAAGAATTTTTGATGAGAGGGGCAGATGGGGACCGTCAGATAGGCATCTTTTAGGTCTAGGCGGACCATCCAGTCGTTCTCCAACAGGAGGTCTCGTAAAAGGTGGATACCCTCCATCTTGAAGTGGCGATAAACGACATAGGGATTGAAGTCTCTTAGGTTCAAAACTAAGCGTTGGCCGCCACCCTTCTTCTGTACCAGGAAGACGTTGCTGCAGAACCCTTCGGGGATGATGGGTCCGACAGCAATAGCCTTCTTTTGCAACAACTCTTCCAGTTCTGAGTCGATAAAACTCTGCTCTAGACGGGAAAAAAGGAGAGGCTGAGGGGGAGAGGGTTGAATGGGGCATTCCAACATCTCTATGTGATAGCCCTGAACGGTCTGCAGTAGCCAAGCATCTGAAGTGAGGCACATCCAATTCTTTACAAAACAACGCAGTCTGCCCCCTAAAGGGGCCAGGGGACACATTTGACTTACCGGAGGATTGATTATCGAAGTTTTTGTAGCCTCTGTTGACCCCTCGATTGTAGCGACCTCTGAAGCCGCGGGATCTTGACGGGTAGAAGCCAGCCTGATCTGGTTCTTGTGTGTAACCTCTGCCCCGCCTGGGGGCGTAACCTCTTTGAGGACTTGGATTCGAGTAGCGGCCGGTCGAGCGTCCCCTGCCACGACCGGCCCTATTAGAGACCTGGTGTAACACTCTTTTCAAGGAGGCTTGAGATTTATCCAATGATGCAAAGGTATTGACAAATTTAGCAATGTCCTTGACAAAGTTGTCCCCAAACAACTGTCCTTCCGCCAGGGGACCCGGCTCCGATGAAGCCAGTTCAACCAATTGGGGGTCAATCCGGAGCAAGACCGACTTCCGCATCTCAGAAGCCAGAGCGCAATTTGCGTTACCCAACATGCAAATGGCTCGCTGCGCCCAACCCGCAAGGACCTCAGGGTGGATAGCATCACCTGTTTCTTGAGCCTGGAGGGCCAGCTCCAGTATCTTGGCCAAAGGCCCTGAAAGGTCAAGGACCTTATCCTGGCACGCCCTGAGGGCGCGATCAATTCCTTTTTTGGGATCTTTCTTGTATTTTTTGAGGAAAGTAGTCATGGACGGGTCAATGTCCGGGGTAATAGCCACCTTGTGGGCCAGATCGGGCCGGGGGCACTCAGACTTCAGGCGAGCTCTCACTTCTTTATCAAAGCCTTTACGGAGGTGAGCTTCCAGATATTCCGCCACAGCTGGGGGAGGGACCCAATCAGAGGACCTAGGATGTATGATGTCCGTTGGGTCAAAGGAGAAGGGCGAGGGAGTGACAGCAGGGGAGGCATGCTTGCGTTTCTTAGAGCGCTTGCAGGGCGCAGCATCAGAGGAATCTGTGTCCGTATCTGTGTCAGTGGTGGTGACTCGAAGAGGTGAGGAGGGGGGGGGGGGACTGGACGGTAAGGCCTTGTCATCAGTAGAAGCCTCCTTTGACCTATAAAGTTTATCATATGACTGGGCGTGGGGCCAGGACGAGTCAAGAGCTACCTTCTTACGGTTGGGGGGACGTGAAGGATCTGGGGCAGGGAGAGGGATTGGCTTACCAGGGACTAGCAGATCAAGTTTCTTGGCCAGTGGAAGCAGGGCCGAGGAGAGGGCCTTATCAAGCCTAGCGTCCAGCTTTTTATCAATGAGATCCTCCATAGATTCCTCCTCGTAATACTCTTCATTGCCCTGGTAATCACACGCAGTACCCTCCTCATCGCAGTACTCAGTATCTGCCATCTTCACAAGAGACTACGTAGTCTCACTATACAATCCCCAGAGGGAAGCACAAACACCAGCCCAGTCAGGGGCGTCAATTTGGGGAAGTGCAAGGCGCAGGAGCCGGAAATACCAATAATACCAAAGTATAGAGTCCAGTTCTAGGACTAATGGAGGGAAAATAACCCCCAATCAGGTAGAAAGGGGTTGCCAAAAATTATCCCCCCTTCCACAGTCACTGGGAAGGCAGGGGTTAAAGTCTCAGGGCTCCGATTGCCAATTCGGTGAAAAACGCTGCTCTTTAAGGTCGAAAAACGGCCCCACGGCTCCTGGCCAACTGCGTGGAGGCCCCTTTCAGCTGGGGCTAGAGCGTCCGATCGGCACCAAGGGCTGCGCGCGCACAACAGGCGTGCGCGAGCCCTGAAGACGCACGCAGGGCCCGGCCGGGCACCTGCGTCCGCCACCTTCCCCGAGGGGGGCGAAGTCCCTCCTGATCGCGACCGCGATCACCTGCGGCTACAGCCGCGAGCAGCGACGAGGGGGAGCAGAGGAGAGCCTACGAGCGCAACACGCGCTGAAACTAAATCCCGGGAAACGGAGAGCGGGCAGGGGCAGCACCGCTCCGGTATCGGAAGGGGGAAGGGGGGGGGGGGGGGGGGAAACGCCGACCGCGGCGTCCACAACAAGGCGTCACAGCGCAGCAAGATTAACGGGCAATAAGCTTCCACAGAGCACAGCAAAAAACGGTAAACGTTAACAGCAATGTAAATAACATGACTTAACAATGAAAACATGCGCCAGGGGCGAATATTGTACAGTGAAACAAGCATATAAAGTAAGGAGCACTTATCTGGGCTGCGGAGCAGCAAAGAAAGAGGAGGCCAGATTAGTGTCTCTATACTTTATATGCTTGCTACCTCTGTGATTGGTTACTGTTATTGGAGGCGTGGTTCAAAGCCTCATGGGAAATGTTGTTTTTTACTTATTGTAGTACTACTTTAATTGGCTGCTGTTTGTGCAGTAAAGAAATGAGAAAGCATAATCAGAAGCCTCCGGTCCTGCCATAGAATCACATGATGGAGGCTTCTTCCCATTTTAGACCAATTCCCTCTCAACCTCTTTCTTTGGAAGGACACATTCAAGATGCTTACTCTGGCTCAGGAACTGTCTGCCCTCAACTCTGGAGACTGGTTAGTAGTGTTGGACATGCAGGACGCTTATTTTCACCTTTCGGTCCTGCGGGCCCCCAGGTAATATCTGCAGTTCTTGGTGGACATGAGCATACTGAGGTCGATGTGTTCCCTTTTGGTCCTACCAGTGCTCATGATGGCAGTGGTGGCAGCACATCTTCAGAGGCCACGGGCCCCAGTCTTCCCCTACCTCAATGACTGGCTACTGAAGGCTGGCTCACCCCCGGCAGTTCTCACTCACCTGTTGATGCGGGGGGTTTACTATCTATGTACCAAAGTCAAACCTGACTACTTCTCAAATACCTCCTTCCATCAAAGCCGTTCTGGATGAGGTCCAGTTGTGTGCCTTACTCTCAGAGAGGAGAGTCCAGGACATTCAGGCTATGATTCCAATCTTCCATCCTCTGTCCAGAATTTCAGTGAGGTCAACCCTGAGGCTGCTGGGAATGATGGCCTCCTGCATCCTGCTGGTGAAGCACACCAGGTGGCACATGTAGGCTCTGCAGTAGGGTCTGAGTGCCCCCAACATCAATTGGATTCCTCCGACCACGTCCAGATTTTGGAAGAGAATGCAAAAGACTTGCAGTACGACACCCATTGCTGACAATGGTGACCGATGCACCGCTTCTTGCTTGGGGCAACCACCTTGAAGAGCTGGCGATCTGAGGTGTCTGGTCTCTGGTAGTGGTCCGGCTCTACATTAGCCTTCTGGAGCGGAGGGCCATCCGTTTAGCGCTGAAAGCCTTCTTGCCACCCACCAAAGGGGGTTGGTATAGATCAGTGGTTCCCAAACTGTGCGCCGCGGTGCCCTGGTGCGCCGTTATGAGTAGCCAGGGGCGCCGCGCACAAGGTGGGAAAGATAGCATTTAGACGTGTGTAGGCATTAAAACATTATGCGTCTTTTGACGCCCTAGCTGGGCCTGAATGCAGGATGAAGCTTATTCCAGCGGCAACATACAGGGGAGACACTGCTCGCTCATTAACTCATTTATTTAGTTTATTTTGAGAAGTTCAGTTTGAAAGGGAACAAGTTATAAATGTGCAGTGGCCCCCGCAGTCTCGTCGGAAAACAGAACAGCATCTGAGTTAATGAACACGTAATAGGCCCCTCGCAGAACAAGATGATTTCAAATAATGCTACAACTTGTAAATGTAAAATACAGCCATGTATAATTATATCCTGGCTGTTGTTCCCGCACTTTGTGTGAACTTGAAGAAACACTACGCCTGATTTTATAAATCAGAAATTCAAGTGGGCAAACTCACATTACAGTCCAGTGAAGGCAGTCTCTGCAAAAGGGTGCGTGCAGTCTGCAAGGCACACGTTTTTAGCCTGTCCTTCAATAAAGATAAGGATGACAAATGGATTTATTAAGTGGCAAAACAAGTTTGTAACCCCTGAACACAATTTAAGGGACATTGTTATCACTCACAGTCTACTTCCTGAAAATCGTTTCTGAATAAAACAGTAATGCAAGTTTTAGAATCAATTCGCACCTGGCTCGAAAATGAAAAGACAATTGGCACCAAAAGCAATATTTCTCAGAGACATCTCCGAAGTATGATAGCAGCTTTGAAGCAGGAGTGGGCTGTTAGGCGTGGGGGCAGCAGACCTATGTGATAAAAGGCACCAGGGCAAGGACTAGCAATGGGCACACGTGTGGTCAATTCAAAGTCATTCATGTCCTGTGCCCCACACTGACCTGGGATGCAACTGGGTCTACTACCACCTCCACCTTGTGCAACTGACTCTACCATATCCATACCAGCATGGTACAAAACTGCCTCTTGCCCGTCCATTCTTCCTGCCATGAGACTGGCTCTACCCCAGCCCCACTGAGCTGGCTGGATCTTGCGCAGCCCTGTCTTCTGCTATTCATCTCGTTCTGCCCCCAACCTTACTGCCCTGCCCTGCCTCAGCCCTTGTGACCTGGAGTGTGCCTACTTATACCTCCACCAATGCTCACTGACCTACCCCCACTGACAGTATATATTACTTGCTGTTCACCAGCCCTCCCAGTCTGCCACCAAACTGACTGCTCCATCCGTACTGTACTAACTTTGCTAGGCGACTGACTTTGCCCGTGCACAGTGACATGGCATGCGACTGTCACTGCATCACCCGGCGTACTGCCATCTTTCCGGTAAGTAACTTGACCTGACCGGTTTTGGCCTGCCAGGGAACCTTTAATGATCACAAATGTTCCAAAACATGGCTTCCTCTGCTTGTCATCAATTAGAAAATAAAAAAGCGTCCCAATTAATTTAAGTAAGACAACTGGAAATACTCCCGAGGTCTGGCATACATTCCCCCCACCGGTAAAAAAAATGGTGGGGAGCCACAGCCAACTGCCAATTTAGTCAAGGGAGCCACAGGTCAAAAAAGTTTGGGAACCACTGGTATAGATGATCATGGACAACACTACTGCCATGTGGTAGAAAAATACACAGGGTGGGGTGGGTTCTCAGACCCTGTGTCAGGAGGCCTTGCAGATTTGTAAATGGTTGGACTATCAATGTATCTTTTTCAGGGTAAACCACCTGGTTGGGTCTTTGAATGCCAGGGTGGACAATCCCACCCGTCGACACCTAACGGACTACAAGTGGCAGTTTACACCACTGTATGTGGCTCAAAGTCTCTTCCAGGCATGGGGAGAACCTTGGATCGATCTCTTCGCCACTGCCAAGAACGTGCAATGTGAAAGGTTCTGAGCGTTCAAGTTTCTGAGGCGTTTCTCTCTCTGAGAAGTGTCCACCTACGTTGGGACTCAGTATGCATTCTTGTCAACAGCTCTCATTTTTTTAATTTTTTTTTAATTTTTTTATTTTAAAAGACCTTTATTGTCCAACATATATTGTACACAGCATGTAGCTTACAACCCAGCCGGGCCAGCTGCGATTAATGAATATTGCATTAGATGGAATAAGTGTACACAGCTTCAAGGCCGACAACCCTGGGGTTCGGCAGCGCATGTCAACATGTCACGATACTTTGCAATCATACAATCATTCGGCGTCACGAAAGTGTGTGGTCTATGGAGTTTTCTTTATAGAGTCTGTAAGGTCAGAGTTGCTACGGTGGGTTGGCACTCATCAACAGCTTCAGTTCCGGTCGAGCCCACCATGTCTATTGTGCATCGTTGGGAAGGGTATCAGTGTGGGTCGACCTTCAGGTGAGTATGGCGTTATATGAATGAGTGACGAGGTTGCTCAGTGTCCAAGCATGTTGGGAGCGCGTGGCCGCCTTGCTCGCCCACCCTGACGAAAGTGACTGCTATTTATCTCGGCACTCAGGTGATACGCCTAGGCCCTAGTTGTCACGCCCGAGGGCGTCGTATAGTATGAAATGCAGAGTTGTATTTGTATGAGCATGGTCTAAGAGGAGATAAAACCAGATTATTAAAGAACTATAAAACTGTAACATAAGGTATATAAGAGGCAGGTAGGGGTGGATAGGGGTAGAGATTGCCATACTGTCGGGAGGGGGGGTGTGGAGTCAGTGTGTCAGTCGTGTCCTATGGGGCGAGCAGGTGGGAGACCGGGGGGGGGAGGGGGGTTGTGGGGGGGAGGGCAGGTTCTCCACGCGTCAAGGCCACAGGGGGGGTGCCCCGAGGACCCGTTGGGCGCAGTATTCCGGTGTAATCTTACGGTGTCCGGGCCTATGTTGCAGCGCTGCGTGCGGTGGCGTATGCCTGGGGGGGCCAGACAATCGCCAGCGTGAAACAGCCAAGCACGCGGCATACGGTGGGCAGAGCACGGTGGTTGTGTAGGTGGCGGTCGGTGCATTGTATGGGACTCGCAGGAACCGATACTGGGAGGGGAGGGGGGGCAGCACACAGGTCTTTACGTGATCCCTTGATCCATACATTTCTGCAGAAAGGAATGTAGGATGTCATCCCAGTGCTGTGCGATAGGAAATTTTCTGAGCCCCGCCGTCTCCTCACGCCTCAGGACAGAGCTCTCTGCCCGTGCCCAATTCGCCAGCGACAGGCTCCAGTGTCGGATGTGTGGGGGTGTAGCAGCCTTCCACCGCTTGGTAAGCAGTCTCTTGGCCGTGATGAGCCCGAAATCCCAGTACCTGGTCTGGACTTTGTTTAGTCGCGTACGTTTGTACAATCCTAGTACGCAGGCTTCCCATGTTTTTGGCACTTGTTCCTTGGTGCAATGTTGGAGCATCATGGTCACCCCATCCCAATACTGTTGGCGGGCAGGACAGAGCCAGAGCATGTGGAGGAGGTCCGCACCCAGTAGGGAGCAGCGTCCGCAGGCAGTGTCTGTGACTTAAAAATACTTATTTATCTTGTCCGGGGTGAGATATGCGCGGTGTAATATGTTAAGCTGTATGATTTTGAAGCGAGGGTTGCGGGGGATGTTCACTGGGCCAGCCAGGATCATAGCCCATTCTTTGTCCGTCCAGTCCCTCCCCCTGTCCGTCGCCCACTTCTCCCTCAGCTGCGCAGTTGTGGGATGTGTGTGTAGGAGGAGTGCTTCTGCTAACCAATGAATTATGTGTGTGCCGCTGCTCATGACATGAAGGTACTGCATGAAGTGGTGTGTTGGTGGCTCACCAGACATGTCTCCCCAAGCGGCAGTCAGCGCGTGAATGAGGGAGGGATGCGTCTCTTACGAGATCCGCGAAGGGTAGGAGGGCGCCATCAGAGTATAGGTCACCCAGTGTTTCCACTCCCGCGGTGGTCCAGCTACCCAACTTTACAGCCGTTAGGGTCCCCGTCGTTGTCGGGGTGCCCAGTAGTGGTAGTATCGGTGCATATGGTACTGTCGCCCGGGTCAGGCGCAAGCAACGGAGGAAGCACCTGCGCGCCACCGCGAGTAGCAGTTGTGGCGGTCGGGGAGTCCGTGTCAGTGGATGAAACACGTGGACCTGCAATAGGGACCAGATAGCGGTGTCCGTGGCCGTGTCTCCCAGGTTCTTACCACCTAGCCAGCCTGACACCCACTGCATTTGCGCCGCTAGATAGTATAACTCCATGTTGGGAACAGCTAGTCCGCCCTCTTCAGTGGGCATGTAGAGTTTCGTTAATGCAACTCGCGGCCGACCTTTATTCCAAATCAGGTCACGCATCAGGACCTCGAGGTCTCGGAACACCCGGGCAGGGACATAAATTGGTATATTCGCAAAGTAGTACAGCAGCCTTGGTAGGACTATCATTTTTGCTAGGGCTATGTGGCTAGGTACATTCAGTGGCAGTGTCTTCCAGAACCCAGCCTGTGCTCGGGTAGATGCGATCGCTCTCATTAGGTTTCCTTCCAAGATATCTGTAGGGTCCCGATAGATGTGTATCCCAAGGTATCTGAACGTGGAGGGGTACCACTGCAATCTCTCACCCCGATGCGTATTTCGCACTCAGGAACGTTCGGGTTGAAGGAGTAGGCCCCCGATTTGGCCCAGTTTACCCGCAATCCCGACATTTCCTCCAAAGCGCCGAAAATGGCAGGTAGGGACGCCGGGACATTGCTCAGGTCATTGACGTACAAGAGAAGGTCATCAGCATACAATGACACTACATGTAGTCCGTCCGCCATCGGTATACCCCAATCTATTCCTTGTGACCGGAGTTTCGCAGCTAGGGGTTCCACTGCTAAGGAGAACAGCAGGGGTGATAGGGGGCAACCCTGCCTGGTGCCTCTCCGCACACAGATAGGGTCGGAGAGTAACGCTCCAGTACGGACTCGGACCGTGGGTCTGTGGTATAAGAGTCCAACCATAGTCTGATAGTCGTCCCCCAGCTCGAATTTGTCCATGACCGCTCGCAGGTAGGGCCATTCCACCGAGTCAAACGCCTTCTCCAGGTCCAGTACTAGGCACCCGGCTCGTGGCCACTGTCTCGTGGCGTATTCCTGCAAGCGGAACAGGCGGCGGATGTTGTGGGACGTATGTCGTGTCGGTACGAACCCATTTTGGTCGTGATGTACCAGCGCAGGAACCATAGGGGCTAATCTGCGAGCAAGTGCGGAGGCGAGGATTTTGTAGTCTGTGTTGAGGAGTGCTAGAGGGCGGTAGGATCCCATCTGTGTGCCATCCCTGCCAGGTTTGAGTAATGATACGAGGGTTGCCTCATTAAGTGTTGGGGGCAAGGCGAAGTCATCTATAGCCGCAGAGTACATCTTTGCCAGGTGTGGGATTAGGATGTCCGAGGCGGCCTTATAGAATTCGGCCGACAAGCCATCCGGTCCCGGAGACTTGCCATTTGATAGGTTAAAGATGGTGTCACGAAGTTCCTCGGAGTCCAGTGGTGCTCCGAGGTCATTCTGCTGTGCCGCCGTCAGGGCAGGTAGGTGTATGTCAGAGAGATACTCAGTAATGGCAGCTAGTGGGACGCGTAATCGGGAGTGATATAGTCCCGAGTAGTGACCCGTGAACGCCTCGCGTATTTGGCGTTGGGAGTAGAGTAATCCGCCGTGTCCTGCCTGTATGGTCGATATGGGGGCCGATCGATCCTCCCGCTCGATCAGCCAGGCCAACAGTTTGCCTGGTCTGTCACCCTGTCTGTGGACCCGGGCGGAGTGTGCTGCGAAGTTGACGCTTCGCAAACGGTCTAGTAGGCGGTCGTGTTTCGCCTTGGCTTCTGTCAGTCGGGTGGTCGCATCCCCTCCCACAGCGCGTTCAAGGTCCAGTAATTCAGTTTCTAGTCGTGTCAGGTCCTGCTCAAGTTGGCGTCGCATGTGTCCCTGCGTTCCCAAGCAGAGTCCCCGGGTCACCACCTTGAAAGCATCCCATTCGGTTTGCGGAGAGGACGCTGTGCCAGCATTGAGATCAAAGTATTGAGCCGCCTGTGTAAGTAGGGAGTCGCGGAAGGTCGCGTCAAGTAAGAGGTCTGGTTGGAGGCACCAGGTGGGAATGGGAGGATGGGGGTCGTCCCAGGCGATGACCAGCGTGTGTGGATTATGATCTGAATGGGTGCGGCCCATATATTGTGTGTCTTGGACCAATGGAAGGAGATCGGAGGAGACCATGTATCTGTCTAAGCGTACGTGTAATGCGTGCGCACCCGACCAGTAGGAATATGTGCGCGTTGTAGGGTTGCGTGTCCTCCATGCGTCGTGTAGGTCCCATTGCTGGGCCCAGTTGAGGAGGGCTTTCGTGGTGACGTGTGTCTGAGCATTGGCCGGGGGTGCGGTAGACCTGTCTAAGTGCACATCGAGGACATAATTGTAGTCCTCCAAGGATCCACGGGAGCCCATGCCAGGGCGCCAGTGCCGTGGAGAGGCACTCAAGGAAGCCGCCCTGTTCAGTGTTTGGGGAGTATAAGGAGGTAAGTACCACAGGGTGTCCATCGAGTCTGCCTCGTGCCATCGCATACCGACCCTCCGAGTCTATCTGTGTGTCTATGACTGCCCAAGGAGTGCCCGGTCGTATCCATATGAGCGCCCCTCGAGCATAGGAGGAGTACTCCGTGGCATAGAGTTGCCCGCGCCACCGTCGGCGCAGTGCGTGTACCTCAGTCTTGTTTAGGTGTGTTTCCTGTAATAGCGCTACATGAAATTCATGGCGTCGTATATAGGAATAGATTTGGTAGCGTCTCGACGGTGTGTGCATGCCCCTCACATTCCATGTGCATATCTTAATCTCAGCCATATTCACTGTCATGGTAAGAAACACCCACCTCACCCGCTATTCGCCCCCCAGGCGAGCGCCTCCACAAGGCCCCCAGTCCTCCCCCCCCACCCACCCCAGACACAGACATCAGCATAGCTATAAAGGGTATAGGCAGTTCTCTGACTTCGAGGCGGAAAATGGAACAGGGTGTGCTAACAGTACTAAACAGTAACAAATACCAAAAGGTCGGCAACGTAACATGTCGCCGGCCAAACGCGCCAAGGGGGCAAAAGAACAGTATTCAAGTCTAGGGGGTAACTTGAGCTAGGTACAGTTTTGGCAGATCTCCAATTCTAACCAAGAGAAGGTGGTCAGTGGCCCTTCCCCGGACCATATGTCACACACACCATGTAGTCAACAGCAGCGCTCAGGTAGGCAGTGTCATCTCTAGTAGTGTGGTCGTGTGTTTGACCATGCATGTACAAGGGAGAGAGGCAAATTTCACTCCCCAAGTTTCCGGAGTAGGAATGTTTCCAGGCAATATGGGTGGGTGACATGGGTCAGAGAGAAGGGGGGGAAACCCTGCAGCATGGTCCCACCACTTTATCACCTTCACAGCGTCTATACATCTGGGTGAGTACTCACTGCGTCAAGGCCTCTCTCCCCGTCTCCAGGGCGGCTCCCAGCCGCAGCATCTCAGCTATTGTCTGGCCTCTGGTCCCGTTTCCGCCGCCCTGGTAGCATCCAATAGTTTTGCATACGTTACTTCAATGGAGCATGTCAGCCGTTTGCGGCGTAATGTCCGGTAGCTCCACAGACAGTTGGGAGTCCGGTATCCCGTAAATAGCTTCATCGTCGCTCGGAACCATCCGTGGGCTTGCGGCTTGAACGTTGTCTGAGGTTGGTGAAGCGCTAAGCTGGGAGACTCTCCGGAGTGCATCTTGTTGCTCCTGGATCATTTGGTCCGTCGGTGGGGAGTGGCGTGTCACTTCCTCCGGACGGCCGGTCCTGCGGTCCCTGTTTCGGCGTCGGCGTCGTGGCCCACGGCTCCGGGGTCTTGTCTCAGAGGTCTGTGCCTGCCTGGGTGCTGTGTCCGTTCCGCTGTCCAGCCAGTCGCTTACTTCCACAGGAGCACTAAAGAAGTAGGTCCTGTCCTGCGCCACTACTCTCAGTTTTGCAGGGAAGAGTAGGGAGTACTTGAGGCCTGCCGCGCGTAGGCGTCGTTTCACTTCCAAGAAATCGTGCCTCTGACGTTGCACCTGAATGGTGTAGTCTGGGAAGAACATCACGGTGGCATTGTCAATGCGGATTTCCCCGAGTCGTCTGTTTTCCCGCAGTATAGTGTCTCTGTCTCGATAGTTCAGGACCCTGAAGAGTAGTGGCCTCGGATTGGAGCCGGTGGTGTGAGGTCTCGTGGGTACACGATGTGCCCGCTCCACCACAAAATGGGGCGATAGCGTGTCTTCCGGTAATAGATCTCTCAGCCAGTCCTCCACTCGTTGAGTCGGATGGTTGCCTTCCCATTTTTCCGGGACCCCGACGAGTCTGATGTTGTTGCGTCTCGCTCTCCCTTCCGCATCCTCAGCGCGGTCCTCTAGAAACTCCACCCTGTTCAGGAGATCTTGAACTTGTTTATCAGTTTGTGTGACTTTGGGGCCAAGTTCCTCCACTGTTCCCTCAAGCGTCTTGGTCCGATCAGCCAGCTTCTTGTGGTCATCTCGGAGGTGGGTGAGGTCTATGGCAACACTGTCTATTTTGGATTCCAGAGATGTCCTGGTCAGTTGGAGCGACTGTTCCATGCGTTCCATGGCGGCTAGCACGTTGTCCAACCGCGCGGTCACTTGATCAGCAGCCATCTTGTGCAGTGACTTGTCGGATTTTCCCTTCGGCGGGGCCCCTCCAGTTCCAGTGCGAGTTCTCACCCCTCCGAACATGTGCAAGGTGACTTGGCCAACAGTGTATTCCAGTGGGGCCGGGGGATGAGGCGGTTGTTGTTACTTGGTTCCGGCAGTGCCTGTGGTGCGCAGTGGGTTGTCACCTGTGCCTGTCATCGCGTGGCAGATTAGTCGGCCCCTTGTATGTCCTCTGTGCTGGTGGCAGGTTTGTGTAGTGGCGCGTTGACCACAGTTTCAGGGGTTCTGCGGTCGCAGCAACTAGCCGATCTCCCAGTCGTGAATTGTCTTGCAGGCACGAGGGTCTCGGTCCATCTCTGGGCAGGCGGGGTGGGCGAGTCTTCTCCGCGTGGTCACTGGAGAGCTTAGGGTCACCAGATCGTGGCCGCTGTATATCATCAAGTGTCATTGAGTAGCTATGCAAATGTTTACGCCCGTGCCACAGTGTCTCCTCGCGTGTACGTGGCTCTGTCCCCCACCTCGGGCCTGTAACTTCCACACCGGAGACAGTGGGTTTGCTCGATCTCTCTGGAGCGGGGGGGGGGAAGCAGGGGCCAGAATGTCCAGGCGGCCCTCAGGCCATCGTCCCGATGCGTGTGGGAGTCGCCGAGGCTGGGTCGCGGGCCGTGTGATGGGGTCCAGATGATAGGCCCGAGCCGCGGCCTCTCGTAGCCGTTCTCGCTGACCGGGTGGCGGCAAGCCCCACCAGGAGGTCTCAGGAGAGTCCGGTGTCGCTGCGTCGGTTCTCCAATTCGAAAATCGGCCAGGATGCCGAGAACAGTTGTCTGCTGGTCCGCCTACAATTTCAGGCGGTTCCGAGGAGAAATTCCGGAGAATCGGCCCAGGGAAGGGGAGCTCAGCTCGGAGCTCTACCCGGGTGCGACCTTCACCATTGCGTGCCTAGCCACGCCCCTTGTCAACAGCTCTCATGCCAAGAGTTCTGAAAAAGATCAGGAACGACCGGGTCCAAGTCATCCTAGTGGCCCCGCATGGGGCACAGAGGGTATTTATGTATTTATAAAGTTTTGTACAGGGCGAACATGACCCCAGCGGGTATTAGAGCGCTTCACAATTAGGGTTGGTAGGATACAATAGTAAGAAAAGAACATTCGCTCCATATATGTGCATAGCGCGAACATGACTCAAGCAGGTATCAGAGCGCTTCACATTTAGAGTAGGACATATACAGTAGTGAGAAAATAACATTTGTTACACATATGTGCATAGCATGCTCACACTGGGAATCCCAGGTATACAACAATGTAGTAGTCAATCAGGGCATCCGAATAGAGGGCAGTAAGTAAGCAGTGAAGCCAAGGCCTTTTAGGGCAGAAACTTGTTCATTAGGATTTTTTCCACTTCCTTTTTGAAAGAAGCGGTGGATGAGATTTTATGGACTTCTGGTGGAAGAGAGTTAAAAATCTACGGGGCAGTGCCTGAGAAAGCTCTGTGACTATTTCTCTTTTTTGGAAAATCTGTCGTTTCAGGAGCAGTGAACTTGCACTTCATGACGGTCCGCATCTCCCTAATAATTCTACTTTTTGAGCCAGATAAATGGGAGTCTTGAAATGTTGGGCTTTGTGAGTCATGCAGGCAATCTTTAGCTGTATATTTGCTACGTATGGCAGCCAGTTTAGGGATTTTAGGGCTGGGGATATGTGATTGTTTCTGTTCTTACCAGTAATAATTCTGGCTACGGCATTAATGGAAGCTCTTAGTGGAGCCAAGTTATGTATGGGAAGACCACAGAGTGTGGAGAGCTTGTACCGCCAGCTTAAAGTCTTCCTGTGGTTGGAATGGTTTGAGATTCCTTAGTATACTCATCTAGTGGTTAGCTCCCTTGGTTGCATTGCTGATATGATTCTGCATGTTCACGTGCATTTCTAGTGTTATTCCGAGGGGTTTCAATGCCTTTATAATGTGGGGAGAGCAGTTGAAGGCTGTAAGATGTTTCATCCAGAGGACGATCTTGGGAGTGTGATTAGGGGAAGCGAGGAGAAGGAAATGGAGGTGTTGAGCATGAGGTGGTTTCAGTGAGTCAGTTTTGAGTGCTCATCATGGTGGAGTTGAGTGAAATGAAGTCTTCAGTGGAGGTGATTTTCAGATATGGTTGAGTGTCATCCGCATACATATGAAAAAGCATGTTTGCGGAGTTCAGAGCATTTGCTAGTGGTTCCAGGAATACATTGGAGAGAATGGGTGAAAGGGCAGACCCTTGAGGAATCCCCATAGTTACTGTAGAGGGCTGAGATAGGGATTGATTCACCCTGGCTCTTTGCGATCTGTTGTGGAGGAAAGAAGTAAACCATTTCAATACCGGCCCTTAAAGGCCAATCCTGTGTTCTAGAATAGATAGTAGTTTGTCATGATTAACAGTGTCAAAGGCAGAAGATAGGTCAAGGAGAATCAGGAGGCAGGATTCATTTTGATCTAGCATTTTTAAAATGTCATCCATAATGTGAATGAGTGCAGATTCCGTGCTGTGACGTCTCTGAAAGCCAGATTGATGTTGGTCCAAAAGTTGGAATATGTAAGCAGAGTTGCGATTGGACACACTTTTCTAGAAGTTTCGTCAGCATGGGGATGTTGGAGATAGGGTGGAAGTTATTAAGATCAGAGCTGTCTGCGTTCGTTTTTTTTAGAATGGGGGATACCTGCGCTGCTTTGAGGCAGTTGGGGTTCGAGCCTTGCAATAGTGAAGTATTGGCAATCTTTGCCCAAAAGGAGAGGATGGCAGCCTTTATTTCTTTGAAGATGGGAGGTGGTAGAGGGTCGCTGAAGTGGTTAGATGGTTTCATCACAAGAAGAGTGTTGTAGATGTCACTTTCGCTGAGGGGAGTAAAGGTGTGCCAAGAGACATTGCTCCGGGGGCAACAAGGTGCTCCTGGTGGGCAAGAGGTAAAGCGATCCCGTAAATTAGAAGATTAGCCCACTTTTACTCTAGGTCAATATTGATGCTTTTTGTTTTCTCAGCGAAGGTGGCCAATTTGTCAAATGCTGGAAAGCAGTCACCAAGGTCAGGGAGGTTGGATGCCTTGACCAATTGTTGTTTAACAATTTAGAAAAGTTTCTTGGGGCGGTTTTTGGCTCAATTAAATTGGGTTCTGAAGAAGTCGGCCTTTGCAATCTTGATCTTTGTTGTAAGAGTTCCTAACAGATCTAAGGTGATTTAGATGTTCGGTGGAGGGTATGGATCTCCAGTATCTTTCTGCTACCTTTAGGTTGCGGCGTTCTGAACTTAGGATGTCATTGAAGCAAGGTTTCGAGATTTTGGAGGAGGCATTCTTTTGTTGTAAAGGGGCACTAGAGCCCAGGATACCAGAGATTGTGTATTTATAGAATTCTGTGGGGACATGAACATCTTTTATGTCTGCTTGGGGAGTCAAGGCATTTTTATAATGGGTTACTAGCTCTTCAGTGTTAAATTTTCTGAGGTTCCTTTTCCATTGCTTTGTTTTCTTGGGTTGGTCTCTCTTTGGGGACACCTTCCCGTTAAAAAACAAAAAGATGCAGTAGTGGTCGGACCAGTCACATGGGATAATGGAGTCCAGTGTGATGGTGTTACCTTTGGATATGATGAGGTCTGGAGTTTCACACTTGTTGTGAGTTGGGCTGTCACAGAATTGTGTCAAATCATGATCCAATAGGAAGGATTTTGGAAATTTCACTACGTGATCATTTTGGTTAGACCAGTGGAGGTTGAAGTCTCCCAGGCAGATTTGGGCCACTAAAGGGTCATCATTGGCTGAGATGATTTCCATTAAATACTCAATGAAGGAAAGATTGTCTCAATGAGGGTGGTATAATGTGTGCAGCTTGCAGACAGGGAAGTTTTTGCTAGAAATGTTGATGCATAGATATTCTCTGGAGGTCGGAGTGGTGGTTTCTGATTGTTAAACTGAGAGTGTATTTCGGTGTATACAAGCTATTCCTCCACCCTGTTACATAGATCTGTCCAAATGAATTATGTCATGGCTAGGCGGGACTAGAAGGTCAAGGATAGGGGTGGAAGAGCAGTTCGGCCAGGTTTGCCGGAGGATAATGATATAAAGCTCGTTAGTTAGGATGAGATCATAGATATCGAAGCGTGTTTACTAGCTAATCTGCAGTTGAGTAGTACGCATTTCAATTGGCTAGTCGAGTGGGAGGAAGGAGTCTGAAGGATGTCACTATTTACACCTCTGAGGTTGTGGAAGGGTTCTCTGTACATGTTAGCGTGAATGGCTTGGATTTGACCAAGTAGGGTCTTGTCAGTGTCTAATGAGTCGGAATAAGAGAGGTGTAGATCTCGGATACCGTTGGTCGATAGATCAGCCTTTGTCTTCTGGGACGGGAGGAGGCCTTTGAGAGGGGTAAAGCTTTCGAGGTATGGTGAGAGGTGTGCATGTCAAGGGCAGGAACTGAGCCTGTTTGAGCGATGGGCCGGTTCCCTAGGGTACTAAAAGTTTTGAGCTGGGGAAGACGTTCGATAGTGATGGCTTTCAATTCCTGGAGTTCGTCAGTAAGATGGCTCGGGTGGATAGAGATCTCATCAAGACGAGCGGCCCAGTCTGAGTGTTGGTTGTTGGTTAAGGGTTGTGTGGAGAGTTCCGTCGGCAGGGTGGTGCCTCAAGGGATAGCTGGAGGGTCAGAGGTGGCAATGAAATGGTCAGGGGAGCGAGTGAGTCAGTGAGTTCTTGTTGAGTACCAATTACCTAGGAGAGAGGAGCCGGGGATGGAAGGAGTGTGAGGGGGCTTATGTGTAGCAGGTAGGATGTGGGCAAAGAGAGGTTGAATGGGTTGGGTGGATTATGTTAGATAGAGAGCGGTAGCCTGGACTCAGACTGCGCTGATGGCGTGTTAGGGTAGATCATGCAAGGAAGTTCACTAGGAGAGAGAAAAAGCAGTGGAGCGATAGAGTTTACCCCGGCAAGGGGCCCATTGTGTATCCGCGTACAGATCGGGGAAGTGTATGACGCAGTAAGCCCATTAGCCGCTTGATTTAACGGGCATTTGGACAGTGAAGGTTCTGGAGGTATTAAAATCAGGGCACTGGATGGAACAGAGAATGCTTAAGGAGTGAGGAGGGTTATGTGAGGTTGGAGTCACCCCAGCTGTGAGGAGGGGTGTGAGAGTGATATCATGTGGAATAGGTTGGTTTAAGAGGGGATGAGAAGACTTAGAAATCATCGCTTTCTTGAGGATAGGGAAGATGTTATCCATTTTAGCTAAATTGTCATTCGAGGCTTGAATTAGGATAATACCGTTGTTGTAAAGGGAGATGGTGGCGGGCGCTTGTAGAAGGGCAAGGGCAAAGCTGATAGTTTGAGGTCATACAGAGTTTTCCTGGTACCAGTTACATAAAGCATGGAATAGAAGACCTTCCTTCATCGTGCCCGTTTTCTGGAATAGAAGATGAGGGGGCATATTAACAAGGTCTGGCGATAAACTTATCGCCGCTTTAGCATCCGTTTTCGGGCGAAAAGCGGCGATAACTTTTTCGCTTCATCAGCAAGGACACGCTAGCGCGTGTTTTTCATACTTAGCGCCTGTTCCCAGCACGCCTAACTTTGCATCGTTAATGAGATGCAAAGTAGCCGTGCCTCAAAAAAGCTCCATGGATAAATATCGCAAAGGCAGCTTCGCAATATTTACAACAATGGCCCGGCCGGCGTAGCGATGTACAAAATCACGCTAGCTGGCTATTATCGCTGGATTTGAACGTCTGGTAAAATCCAGACTTATGTATACATAACGTTGGGGGTGGATTATGGTGATACGACCACAGGGACATATCACCAAGGCTATCGCCGTTTTGAGTGCAACATTGCTGGTTTTCCAGCTCTGGAGTAACGCGTTGTTAATAACGCACTAACCGGGCAATGAATTCCCGCGATAGACTGTGATAAATATAAAAGTGCAAAGCGCGCTTTGCGGTATTTATTGCTGTCTGTTGTTGATATGCCCCGAGGTCATTTGTTAGCATAGAAGTAAAAGTCTAAGATAAGTGTTTCAGGTCGGGTTTTGAGTAACTGATGTTTCTGCGTTTTGGCTTCATTTTTAGGGAGGTTAGGAGGGTAGTTAATAGTGAAGGCATGGAGACCGGCGGGGTCAAGCCTTATATCCATTTGGTGAGGGGTCAAGGTGAATTTATTTTAAGGAGGGAGCAAATTTAAGAGCTCTTAAGCGAGTGGACTGTGAAGAGCTTAGAGAGGGTGATCCTCAGTGCGAAATTTGGTCACTTGGTGGAGCTCTAGGTTGAGAATGACTCAAGGACTTCTTATTGTATAGTGGAGAAGTGTGGCTCAATGGTTAGAGCGGCAGACCCTGATGCAGAGGTCTAGCCTGGGACCAGGATTCAATTCCCCGCCTCGGCGGGTCTTGGGCTCAAAATTCCACGGACCTGATAATTCTCACCTCGGTGCCTATTCCAATCATGGAGTCCCACTCTGCAACTCTGGGCAATAGCTTGCTTAATCTCCACAACGGCCCCCACAACGCTAAGGATGACTGGCCTCCACCTTGGGGGGTGCCCAGGAGTGGATACCTCACAGGGAAAGCCAGGATGGGTTCCACAGCGGTATTCGTACAAGCGCCTCGAGACCCTTTCGGGTGAGTAGTGCGCTATACAAGTATCAATTTACAATTGTTTCTCTGTGTGGGATCAGGACTGGTCAATAATCAAAGTTGTGTGGTGATGACAGGTATACTGTGCCATAAGATACTGCGCATAAAGGTGAGACACTCCCAGTTCATGGGGTTACCAGCATTAGGGTTTCCAAAAGTTTCGATGTTGTTAGACGTTAACCAAGTAAGGAACTTGTTACAGGGAGGGGAGTGGAGCTCAACTCAAAGATGGCAGACACGTTAGTAGCAACAGGATGGAGGCTGTGCTGATGAGGCAAAAATAAGTCCCTTTTCTATTGCTTCTGTTGTGCTAATACAAAATTAAATCAAAATAATGAGTACTATAATGCATGAACCAAACCAAGAATGAGTATGGAGGAAGTATTGGATCATATCAATTGTGTGTTCCTTCGCTTAAAGAAAAGAAAAAAACGGTGTTGCCACAAGATATGCACAGCTGGGGGCGCTACATTCATGCTTCTAGCGAGTGGTCAGATGCACTCGGTAATCAGCTGGCATGGATTGTGTTGGCGGCTCACCTCAGCGAACTCCACTCCGGACCGCCCTGTAGCAGGCCCTTCCCGGTGCAGCGGGATTGAGCGAGATGTAGAGAGTCAGCCAAGGGATGTGGAGGGACAGTCCTGCCCACTCATCCCACAACGATGTTCAAAATGGTGGGCTCTTTCACCCGCGCCCCAAAGTCCAGAGCTCCAAGTGAGCACGGAGAATGCGACGCATCCACCCTCCACAAATCCGAAGCTGGACCCAACGGCCGGAGGCCCACGGGAGGCGAGTCGGGTCTGCCAGCTCGGCTGCAGCCATCAGGATCCACAGCAGCAGTATGGTATCCAGAGCTCCTGGGTATGCGAATCTGCCCTCCAATCAGGCTGCCCCTGTGGGAGCCGAGGATCTGCTGTTGCAGCTAAGGGGCAGGGTCTTGCACCCGGCCCGCCACAATCTCCACCTTCATGCTTTAGAAATTGAGCAGCAGCAGCTGAATACCTTTGAACCTTCCTCTGGAGTTTTTTTTATGTCAACTTGGCAGTCAAGTATCCCTGAGCGAAACCTGTACTGGCCTGTTGTTGGGACAAATTTGTGGTCTGGTGTGCCACTTGCTAAAATAACCCCATACAGGCAAAGTTATCTGATATTTAGATTTTTGTTCTTTCTCAACCTGGAAAAGCTTTGCTTTGGGCACAGTCAAAGGGTAGCTTTTGTCTCTGTCTTCGTTTTTACGGTTGCCAGACCAGCCCTCTATTTAAATCACCTGTTGGGATGCTTTTTTTTTTTTTTAAGTACTCCAACAATTGTTTTCTCCTTTCTTTCTTATGCCGCAGTGGAATCTTAACCTGGTCCTCACATACTTGATGTGTACTCCCTTTGAGCCTTTACACAGAAGTTTTTTTTCGACTTCTCACCTTAAAAAAAAAGTTCCTTGTCCTTTCTTGTCAAAGTTGTGATGTTGTCCCATGCCAGTCAAACCATCACCCTTCTGGCGTTCTTTGCTCTTCCTCACCCAGCTATGGAGTAGGAGAGACTCCATCGCCTAGACCCTACAACAGTACTAGCTGTTACATCAGGAGTTTTTACAGCAGAACGAAGAGGGGAAAAGCCATACAACAAGCATTTACAATGCAATAGGTCTCGCAGCATTAAAGTTTGAGCTATTGGCATTGTATATGACAATGTGTTGCATTAATTTGTTAGCAAACTCTGAATTGGTGTATAAAGATGATTTGCAAACTGTCAAATGTTGCTGAATAGTAAGCAACTCTGTGAATAATATTTTTGCTAATCATCCTTGGGTACCAGAGTATTATTAGTATTAAAAACGACAACAGAATTAAAGCAGCTACAGTTTCAACATTATGACTAATCTACTTGTATAGGCACAGTTTACACCTTGGAGGGGGAGGGGGGTAAGCTTCTTCCGAGGAATTAACATAGAGCAAATATTAAATCGGCCAGGAAACACACCCATTATTAGTAACATGTTCGATACGATAAGCGCATTTCTTTCCTGGCTTTTTCATTGTTTCCACTTTGCGTGATGTTGGTTACTAAAGTAGGTTCGCATAGAAATCTATATCATACATTCATTCCCCTCACTGAGCATTTAAATAGCATTTCCTTAGTCCACTTGAAAGAAAAGTGCAAGCATCCTCATTCAGTCGCTTTCATGATGCATGTAAATGACTTTGCAGTGAAAAGCAGTTTCCGGAGAAGCAAGGAAATGTATACTAACACGCAAACACAGTTACAGTCTTAAATACTGATTTGTAATTTAAGCGCACACGGTGTATGTTAAAAACGTCCTATCTATACATGCTAACATTTTCACGAGTTCTATATTACAACAAAGACATGGTTCTTATTTTTTGCATGGACAGAGCAACCATTGTCCAAACACTGGAGAAGTGTAAGCTAAATTAGAAGACACAGAGAAGAACAGTTTGGATTCTTCCATTCGGCTAAATGAAAGACATGCACCGGTCCGCATTTCACAATGAAAGGTAAAGTAGTAATTAGCAGCGTTTTAGGGACCACCATACCTCGCCCAGCATTAAAAGCAAACATGCCAACACTCTCAAAGTACGGGGGGTTCCCGACCTTCTACCAACCCACCCATCGGGGGACTTACTTCCTGTCTGGCGATGAACTGTCTTTAGAAATGCAATTTCTGTACCTTACTTCAGTTTCCAAATACCATCACAAGACGGTAACGAAACCGAAACCTGCCGTGGGGCGGGATTTCCGTCTTCGGAATGGCCAGAGAAGCAGTGCTGGTGACGCGGGGCTCCCATGCCCTAGGGAGAGCCCAGCGGAGGCTACAGAAGTCCGTAGTGGCGGTAAGTGGTGCTTAGTTGTAGGGGTGTGGGGAAGTGCGCATGTGTGTGTACATGTGTGTGTGCGTGTGTGTGTGTGTGTGGGCGGGGGTCTCTGTATGTGTGTGTGCGTGCGTGCGTGTGTGTGTGTGTGTAGGTGCGCTCGTAGGTGTGTGTCTCTGTGTGTGCGCATGCGTGCAGGGGAAGGTGTGGCTGTGTGTTACAGCTTTCCAGGAGACAGGAGCTGGCCACAGCAAGCGTGTTCTCGTGCGCGTGGCCCGCACAAATTGCCTTTGCAGAGGAAATGCGCGTGGCCAGGTGCTGTCTCCTGGAAAGCTGCGTCGCTCACAATAGGTCTCTGGCGAGACCGCGCTTTCGCGTGGTTAACGCCACGAGACCTAAAAAAGGAACATCTCTCACTGGATGGTGCTCTGCACGAACAACTGCTGCACATTGACTAAGAGGCAGCTGCCGGAAGGCTTGAGGGATCATATCACCAGGACCAAAGCTGCTTCCACTGTGTTGGCATGTCGAGTTCTTGTCCAGGACATTTGCCAGTCAGTTACATGGGCGTCCAAATATGGCACATGAAGTGTGCTAATTTTAAACAAATCTTTTTAAAGTACTTACTAAATTCTGCAGTACTTAGCTTTATCCATGACCAGCATGGCACACCATCACCTGAGCGTTTGAGCTGAAGTAGTGTACCTCAACACTGAATCGACGTAGCGTGCCTCTTAATATTCTCCAGAGGGGTCAGCTATTTTCCGAGGGTGTGGCCCAATGAATCACCTTATTGGTACAAGCTCCTTCCAGCCATCCATGACTTGCATCTCCAGGTTTGCTTTGATTCCTGGCTCTTAAGAATTGCACTCTCAATATGGTCACAGAGGTTGAAACATGGAGGTATATTTACAAGGACTTAACGCTGCTGTAGCGTCATTTTCTTTACGTTACAGCGGCTATTTTTTTATCACCTTACTAGCAGCCCGTCCCGACGTTGTCCGGGTATGAATTGCTGCCGGCCAGTAGTATATTGTTTTGTAGGATTTCGTTTAGATAGCATTTCTTATCTGTGACAGGCCTGTGAACCGCTCCGATTCACAGTGCACTGCTGATGCACTTAAGAGTGCGCGTTCAGTAGTGTGTGAACTCGAGTTTCCCTACTTTATTTTTCCTTGCAATATTATATAGCGCAAACTCGACAACATGGCATGAGCACAAGTTACGTTACAGAAGAACACATTCATTTGTGGTAGGCACGGGGGAGACAAAGCGATTTGCCTGGAATCACAGGATGTTGAGCTGATGCCGAGATTTGAACGTAGCTCCCCAGCTCTAAAGTTCGCAATTCTAGAACTAGTGGCAGGAGGTGTGTCTAAAAGTGTATGTCGGTGCTGGCCATCAATGAGAGAGACCTGTGCATTTTTCAAATGGGTGGTAAAAAAATATGAGTATGTTGCTAGAGATGTGGGCCGCCGTGCCACCAATGTACTTACCGGGGGAGGGTAAACACCCATTATTCCGCAACTTTCTTTCCGCATACCATCACTCCGCATACTTTCATTACGAAAGTACCATGACTCCGCAATGCCATTATAACGCATGGCATTACATTTTATATGCTTTTACCACACATACATTTACAACGAAATTCTTTCTAAATGCATGAATGGTAAAAGCATTTTTTTTAATGTTTGGAAAGCATTTTTTTTAATGTTTGGATAAGGTAAGTATGGGTATAGGGGTATATGTTTCGGGGTATTGAGGTATATGTTTTGGGGTGTTTGGGTATTTTAAGGGTTCAGATATAGTTTTGGGTTATGGGGTACAGGGGTAGTTTTAGGGTTTAGGGATAGGTATGTGTTTTGGGGTACAGGGGTATTTTAGGGTTCAGGGCTAGGTTTGGGGGTATAGGGGTATTGTTAGGGTTCAGGGGTAAGTTTGGGTTTTGGGGTACAGGGGTATTTTAAGGGTTCAGGGCTAGGTTTGGGTTTTGGGGTATAGGGGTATTTTTAGGGTTCAGGGCTAGGTTTGGGTTTTGGGGTACAGGGGTATTTTAGGGTTCAGGGGTAGGTTTGGGTTTTGGGGTACAGGGTTATTTTTAGGGTTCAGGGCTAGGTTTGGGTATTTGGGGTACAGGGGTATTTTTAGGGTTCAGGGGTAGGTTTAGGTTTACAGGGGTATTTTAAGGGTTCAGGGCTAGGTTTGGGTTTTGGGGTACAGGGGTATTTTAGGGTTCAGGGGTAGGTTTGGGTTTTGGGGTACAGTGGTATTTTTAGGGTTCAGGGCTAGGTTTGGGTTTTGAGGTACAGGGGTATTTCTAGGGTTCAGGGCTAGGTTTGGGTTTTGGGGTACAGGTGTATTTTTAGGGTTTAGGGATAGGTTTGGGTTTTGGGGTACAGGGTATATTTATAGGGTTAAGATGGGTTAGTGTTTAAGGGTGTTGGAGTATTTTAAGGAGTACGGGTGGGTTATGATTATGGGGTGCAGGGGAATTTAAAGGGAGCAGGGTGGGATTAGCACACGATATGAGACATGGCATGAAGGGCGGAACATACCACACGCCCCCAGCGTTTGTCACGCCCCCAGCACACGCCCACAGCACAACGCAGACACGCCCACAAGGGACTACTTTGCTGGCACGGTTCTTTTACCTTTTAAATGTATATGGTGGGCGTCTGCATAGCCTATGTCCTTCTGCTGCAACTGCCCTTTCCAACGCTGTATTGGGTGTTGTGATTGGTGCTGTGGTTCCTGAGATTACCCGCCTCAAAGGTTTGGGCTCTCTCTTTATTATATTAGTATGGATTTACAAGTTGCCGCTAACTTGAGTTAGCAGCACTTTTCCTGTGAAAACATGAATTTTAAAGATTGCCACTTCTGTTAGCGAGCGTTAACCAAAATGAGATGCAAGTTGGGCGTTCCTGTGGAAGAACTGCTCCTAACCCCGCTTTGCGATATTTACAAGGAATTACTTGTAAAATTGGTGCAAACACTTGGGGCCTCATTTCAAAGATTATTGCTGTGCTGCAGTGTACCAAACCGAAAGCTCAGGAATTCGCCCCACAATAAGATAGGGCACAGTCCTGGGCCTCATTCATGAAAAGTGTTGCATCGCTGCAATAAAACAGCATTGGCACACTTTTCACTGCGCCCTCCTTGTGACACCATGGATGCACCATATTTACTGTACAGCACTCCATGTCTCAAGTATTTACAGATATGTCAGTATTCCTGACATATCTCTGCGCTAAAGTCATGCATTGCAGCAATTTTGTTGCAAGCATGATGCACCTCCAGCAATGCATGGGGCAGGCCTATCCCTATGGCACAGCATCAACCTTACGCCCACCATGAGGTAGGCGTTAGGTTTTGACGCAGTGGCATCCTAGAATTGTCACCGTAAAATCTCATAGATTTCACTGCGCCACTCCTAAGTGGATTTGTTGTGTGGGAATGCCCACTCTGCACACATCCTACCTGATGCTGGTATAATGTGGCATATGGGTTCACAAGGTCACACATATGCCTAGATGCATCACTTTGTACAGAGTCTAGTTAGGGTCAAGGGTGTCTGCTGTTAACTTCCCCGGCAGCCAGCAACCCCCAGAGGCTCAATCCACTGACAGGGAGGAGCTGCCAGGGTGGTGGCGCAGTTGGTGCTCCATCAGTGGAGTTTGCGCGCTGCGGTGTTGGCGTCTGTAACGGTTACCGAAAAGTTCTTTGACGGCCTTGATCCAGTTGCGGCGAGGGGGGGGGGCAGTAGTGTACTGTGGGCCTGGTGAAGGGGTGATATATGCTAGAATGGTCGGGCCAGGAAAGTTCTGTGGTGTGGCTGTAGTTGAAGCTCCCACTGGCGGAGAAGATGGGGTTGAGCGTCTGTCCGGCTATGTGGGTTGGTGCAGTGACTATCTGCTGGAGTCCGAGGTTGTCGAGGTTCACCAGGAGGGTGGTAGTATTCTGGTCTCCGAGTAGGATGCAGTCAGTGTATGGGAGAGCCAAGGGTGCGATGAGGTCTACAATGGCATCAGTGAATGGAGGTTAATAAAGTAATCTTTTCTTTTTTATGCAACCCGGGGTGCATTTAAAAAGAAAAACTGAAACTTTGTAGTTTAATTTTTTCAAGAGTGGGCAGTAGTTCGTAGGACTACTGCCTACTCTTAAAAAATATTTTTTGATTAAATTGTCAAAGGGGAAGATGTACATGAAATAGGTGGTTAAAATGCCAAAGTTTTGCGACCGCATTTCAGTCGCAAAACATTGTTAGATACCATTGTGATTCGGTATTACAAAGGTACGCCCTAAACACGCACCTTGCCAATACCGAATCTGTATGTATTCGCAATTCCAAACTACGATTCAGTAATATGTTACCGAATCACAATTTGGGATTGATGCATAGCAAAATGCATTTTTCCACAAATTGGACCACTTGTGACTGGCACACGATACATCTAGCCCTTAGTTATTTCAGGTTATTGCAATAAATTCTTCAGAAAGAGGTGGAGCAATAGCACGCCTTAATAATGCGATAAATGTGGACTGAATTAGACATCAATTAAAATAAAGCAGGTGTTCATGTAAAATTATTCATTTGATTGATAATGATAAGTAGGTCATTTCAATACTTCAAACATAAGGGGGTCAGTTGTAGCAAATGCACATGCATGTCCAATAGCAGAGCGATATTCAATATCCAGTATCCACTAATCCACTTTTGCATAGTTGTAGTGTCCATAACAATCAGTTGCGCTTGCACTGTGGCTGATTTGACGCAATATGTTGTGTGAAACGAGAAGAGAAGATTGCATTGGCTTTTGGGTCCTTAATTGAATAAATAAACAAGACCATCATCAGGACTATATGCTTTTAGGCAAAATGGTTGACCCCAATTTAAAGAAGTCAATGCTACGATGGTCCAAATAGATCCAAGATTAACATGCATCAAAAGTACAAATACAAAGTGTCAGTCTAATTGAATGCATCAACTCAACCCGGAGACCAGAGTAGCCGCACTGGATTTGAAGCATCAAATGATGACACCAGGCTGTTGCTTTTCCCTAAGGAAAAGGGTCAGATTGGCAGAGTGGACAGTCGGCCATTGCCCGAGGCCTATTTCCAGCTTTGTGAGCCTGTGTACACTGCTCCTGCAGTTCCCCAGAGGGTGCAGTGGCCCTAAGCGCACATCCTGGGGCCAACCCCATGTCATGCACATATTGACAGTGAACTGGGCAAGGCAGACACAGCAAGAGGTGCCCCTTCCCCCATCCCAGCCTCAGTGCATGAGAGGGAGATCTCGCTGAAGGAGCAGCGCCTTTGAAGCAGCAGAGTTTGTAATCACCCTACAAGGGTGAGGGAGGTTGTGGTGTGGGATAACTGTCTTTGAAATGATCTCTACCGGGACCTATATTCATGTCCTTACCTTTACAGACAAAACACTGATCCATAGCTTAAGAGTAGAACTAAAACCTTTAAGGTCACCACTGCAGTCTCTGTTTACATTTCACATGTTTTACTTCACCCCACATTCAGAGTTACTAGGGGTATTTGCTTTTTCCGGATCATGAGTTCCTGTAGTTTTTTTCATGGAACACATGGCGCTTGCATAGTGCATATTGTGAACAGAGGAGTCTTCAGGTGTGTGTGAGTGGTGAATGTTCCTGAAGGGCACATGGGTGTAGGAACAACGAGGGATGGGGAAGCAGGGTTTACCCTATGGAACAAACTCTGTTTCCTTTGTTTTGTTATTTATTTAATGGCGGTCATTGGCTAAAATAGATTTGTTTGTTAAGTTAGGCGAGCCGGTAGTGACATTAACATAAAAAGGTTGGGGGTATATTCACAAGAACGTGTGCTAAATATCACCACAAAATGCTAACGCACCTTTACACATCGCAGCCGATTGCAGGAAAATAACCCAGTGTTAACATGGAATTCACATGACTACGGTACCATGCGATAGTTCGCCGAAAAAGCGGCCAATGTCCACGATATAACCACCGCGATGGAGATTAAAACACAAGCCCCAAAGCGGAAAAACATGCGATGAGGAAAGCAGGGATAAGCACCGCCAGGCCTGCGACACACACAGAAGTGAAAATCACACTGCCCGAAAGGGAGAAGGGCGAGCCAGATCAGAGCTGAAGGGAAATCCCCCACACACACACATAGGAAGCAGAGCACCCCAACATCGAACACAATGTAGCACAAACACCAACATTTGCACAAACAAACACAGGACACAAGTGCACCTGCCTGTGGCCGGAAACGGCCATACGCACCTGGCAAAGCACAAAACAGGGACACAAGGAATGCACAAGTACAAACCCACAGTCCTGATGGAGTAGCAATGCACGTATGGCAGGGAGCCAGCGAGTCCGTGACACACACATTGGCATACAAAGCAAGACACAACACAGTGGGAGACAAGTAAAAGTGCTCAAACTTTATCAACAAGTGCGTGTTAGTACAGCCAAGAAAAGTGCCACGATATGCATAACAATGCAGGAAAATGCCTAAATGAGGAACGTAGCAACGTGCCCATGTCCACCTTGGGGTAGTCCATCACCAACACAAGTCTGTGCCAAGCCACGTTGGTTGTCCGCACCGGGATCATGTGTCCAGGACAATGCAGCCATCTCCACTGTCGTATCGGGACATGTAACCAGATCCACCACCTGCAAACAGGCGTCGGGACACATGCAATGGGTCACATCCAGTCGTGGCTGCAGGTACCTTGTCACTCTTCCATGAACTGGAGTGCAGCAGCGTAGGCCAACAGCTCCAATGAGCCATTGTCATCCAACACATCCGACATGTCATCGACGTAATCCATGAGTTGACCCGGACAGATGTGCTGACACCAACCCCTCGAGCCAATGTGCACCAAAGCACAAATCGGGTAGTGGTTCAATGTGCTCACTGCACACGACGACTCGTGTAACTCCCAGGCCCAGTTCACAGCCTCCATGCCAAACATCCATGCATGCCATAAACGGCCATCACGGTGACACTCCTGGTCGTGGGCCAACAGTAGGCGCACACACACGTCGAACTCCAGGCCAGCCACCGTGACGTTGGAGAGGCAGACAACCATGGACCACTCGAATATGCACGAGAGACAATGCAACACAGGCAGAACGCAGGTGACGTTCGCAAGGCAGAAGCTCAGCCGGTAACAGATCCGCAGCACTGCCGCCAGCAGTGTCCCCAGGACATGCAGCAGATGTGCACGGTACAGCTCCACGTGACTGGAGTCAGGCATGTGTCCGGGATAGTCTGCCAAAGCGTCAGTGGCTCTGCTTGAAGCAGCACTGGCTTGCCCTGCACCAGACCTGTGAATGAAATGGTACTGCTTGGTGCAATGAGCAGTGTCTGCGTGCAAAGGGTGCAGGTTTGGGGTGGGGTCGGGGTACGTGTGAAGTCCATTTCATGCACGCTAACTACGACCGAGGACTCCTGCATGTGGGATATGTACAGAGTGGTCCCACGTCAGGCAGTGAGTAGTGTGGGAGTCACAAGCAAATGCTATCATATCTCTTAGGGGGTGCTGGCCACATGCAAGTTCCTGCTCTGAGCTGCAGATGTGCTATCGCCTGATAGTGCAGACAAAGGACCTTTCTTCCCTACAGTAACTTCACCATCTGCATTCATACAGGAGATGTACATAGGCCTGTCGTGGGTTTGGTGGGATGTCTGCAACCCTGGGAATCTTGGATGGTATGCCCAGCATGTGGCACATGAGCGGAACCACTGTGTATCAAGTTGCCACATAGCTGCCCCTCCCTCCCACGAGCCCCCTCACTTGTGTGTGCTGCACTCCTATGTGTTCCTGTCTGTGTGGGCCCGCCCTCATGGGGCATGCTACATTGCAACATCGACTACTGAGGCCCTGGTGGTGACTACACCCCAACACAGAGACACACTTACTGCACCTCCTGCACGAGGCCAGGTCCGAGTCACGCCCTACTGCCCCTGCCAAATCAGCACACCCCTGTAGTGATCTGAAATACGCCGGACCGGCACACGCCGCTTGTGCATGCAGAGGGTGCGTGTGCAGCACCATGTCCATTGCCAATGCTGAGGTGACATGGTAACGTCCAATGAAGACAGCACACTGTGAAGTTGCAGGACCAGTGCCCATCATGCTGACAAAATAACTACACGGACACACTTGCTCAGATGGTGTAAATTGCTACGTGCACGTGCGCAGGGCCACATTTATTAGCAGGCACACATACCGAGTGACACCTGTGTTGGATGTGGGTGGGATGTGTGCACACCAACCGGCAAGGGCTGCCTGGTGCAGTCAGAAATTGACAACTGTATACATCATAAAGGTCATAACCATACAACCACAAAGGCCCCATGACTTGTGCTGCACAGAGTTAGTGGCCCCGGATGCACTGCGGCCGGAGCAGGCCCACCACCAAGGGATGGTGACTTGCGGTGCAGGCCGATGGGCCATGCGACCTGAGTGGGTCCTCATCAATGTCCGAGGTGCATGTGGCGGAGGGTTGCGGGGGACAGTGGAAGGTGTCCTCCAGTGCATGAATTAGAGGTTTGATGTTTTCCGGAAGCAGCAAATGGAGGAGTGGATTGCCACAGCATTGTTTTCGCCACCGAGTCAGTATCACTGACATGATGGCGACGACAAACCCAAGTCCATGGACTCAGTCGCCCCAGAGTCCAACCAGAATGTGTCGTAGGTCTCGGGAAACAGACTCAGTGGCACCGTGGCTGAAAGGGGATGCAGTCTGCGATGAGGCCTGTACAATGACATCAAGTTTGCCATAAATGAATCAAGGAAGAATTCAAAATTGTGCGTGACTTACTCTACCGCAGTGTAGTCCTGAGGCAGCGGTCAGCACAGGCCATTCACCGATTGTCGCCGGCTTAGGTTGGATGGCCTCACCAGCCTGCGTAGTTCAGGTTCAGTGGCACCACCGCCTCGTCCTATGGTGCTAGCACAAAACAATGGTTCTGTTGTGTGGTGCCACTTGCGTTGGACAGGGTTGATGGCACCAGGTCAGTTGCTGGTAGTGTTCGATCACCTCTGTGACTTTGATCCTGTTGTCGTCCAGACTGAACCGCATCTTCCTCTTACACCTCTCTGTGCGTTCACTGGAGTGGCCATTCATGATTCGCGAAAGAGTGCTGGATGTGTGACCTACTGGTCCGCAGGTTAGGCCTGGGCCCTCAACCACTTGTCACCGACTTGCGTTGAACAGGGTTAGTGGCACCATGTGTGGCCGGCATGCCTTAATCAGGGTTGGTGGCACCACGTGTGGCCGGCTTGCATTGAACAGGGTTAGTGGCACCACGTGTCGCCGGCTTGCCATATGGAATTATGCCTCACTGATCGAAGGGGGTCTGGTGCTGTGGCCGCTGCCACGGACTTGGGATCACTGCCATTCAGGACTCAGGACACAGTTCCACATGTGGGGCCTACTGGGCTGACGAGGACACCAGTGGATTATGCAAATGAGAAAGGAGTACTGTGGGCCAGCGTCGGGGGGGGGGGGGGCAACGATGGTCTGTGGAGGCTGCAGAGGTCACGGGCCTGGTGCTTGCACCGGCACGTGGTGGGCCTCTTTGACACACGCCAGTTGTGGCAGGCGAGCAGAGCCTCGTTGGTGTGCTGGGGCAAGCATGAGGGGTCTGGGGACCAGCGGCCCAGGGTGCAGCAGGCGCACAGGGGCGCAGGCCCCGCTGCGCTTGGCGCGGGACTCGTTGCGAGCTGGGAGGCTCCACCCATGCCGACGTTGTCCATTCAAAATAAGAACCATCGAGCAGAGCGAGGGCTTTTTGTTCACAACGCTACGCAGGCCTGGCGTATGCATGTCCAACCCACTACACACGCGCATGCAGGGGGGAGACGTAAAGTGAAACATTCCGCTTTCTGCCCCACAGTCTGTGGGGACATGGTAGCGTCCACTGCACTCCATGCACCTGCAGCAGTTGCTCACCACATGGGCATTTCCGTGGTTTGCACTCTGTGGTCTGTCAGGCACCTCCAGGCCACACCTGGCATTGGGTAGGTTCACATTCCTTGGTCACTTACCGTTTTCGCACATGCCTGCTCCATACCTCTCCTCACATCCTGCTATTGCATGTTCATTGGCTCCGTGTCATCTGCGGGTCTTGAGGTGTGACTCTTGGCTGGGCTCCCTTTCATGCTATGGGTAGTCCTCCTGCTTCGCACCAGCAAAAGGCAGGTGTTAAATCCCTGCTGCTACCGCACCTTATTGCCTGTTTTTTGTTCGCATCGTGGATCTGGAATTTTGTTGTGAAAGTGGTGTTGTGGTTTTTTCGTGTGCTTTTGCATGAGAACGCCTACCCTGCATCTCATTAGGGTTGGTTGGTGGTGTCCACCGCTTAGGTAAATTTTTGGGCAGTTACCGTGGGAATACTGGCGATGTCCGCAGTTTGCACCAGCTTGTGAAAGGGGTGTTAAATCTATCTCCGCTTTTGATGTGGTACAGTGGGGATAAATCGGAGTTAAGTCCTTGTGAATATTCCCCATTGAGCGGGGTTTGACCCCTCAGTAACTGGAATGGGTCAATAGTTGGAACCGGTCTTGGAGCCCCAAAGAATTTCACTCTTTGGGTTACAGCCCTTCAAGGAGACAGTGACATCTTAAGGTTTTGGGGGCCCTGGGCAAATCCTATTTTGGGGGCCCCTGTTCAGAAGAGGTTTGAATTTAGGATTTAATTTCAGCTCTTTCATGGCCTCTTAGGTCAGGGCACTGACAGTATACAGGCGCAATTGTCAAAATTCTAATGTTCAGGGATAGTGATGTGTGTTATCAATATTGTAACACATCAGCAGTTCACTAATATTACTGCAAATAATATCTATGACACACTCATTTCTTATATGTTTGATCCTATTGTGATCCATGTAGTTTGAGGTTTCAGTCTCGGGATTGGCTCAATATCCTGCGATTCCGGGCAATTCCCTTAATCTCTCCTTGACTTATAAAATGAAAGTGTCCTTGTTTAATGTAACTGTTGCTCATGTAAAGCCCTCCAATGCTTTTGGGTTGAGATTGCGCTATATACAAACCACAAAAAAAGAACAAGCATCTGCAATGCAATCGGTCTCACCTTTGGGACCTAAGTATTTATCCATGCAGCACATTATTGGGGGTAGAGCAACATTTACTGTTGTATTAAAAGCGCACGGCCTCCCGAAGCTGGAGCATGGTACTTGTTCTCATTGTTGAAACTTCAATGTAATGGGCTGCGTTTTCCTTACAGTTGAATCTGCACTCAGATATGGGTTTATAATTGCACTTACTTGAAAAGGACTTAATTATAGTAGTGAATTACATAAAAGCAGCATCATGGACACAGTGAGATGAAGTAGCAGGGCTCGAAGACTGCTGTGATGTGCCACTGGTGGTGGAGAGGCAGCCTTTTCTGAAATGGCGGCTATGGCTTATTTATTCCAGGCAGAGCAGTGGGCCAGAAGACGAAGGCGCGGTCCCTCTAAGCAGCCATCAGGGCTGGAAGGAGCATAAAATAGGCAAGCTTTTTTTTGGGTGGGGGAGGGAGGGCACTTGACAGGGAGATCCAGCGCTGCACTGCAAGTAAAAGACAAAGCGTGACGCTCATGAAACAGGTGCCACGCTGAAAGTTGAAGTATGCTCCAAGTTATGGAAAGAATGGAGGTGGGCGAGCTGTGCTGTGCATAACAAAAGAAAGGCGTGGCCGCCATACTTCAAGATAAAGCACGGCATGCTGCGGTGCAACAATTTACAAACAAGAGTTCTCCAAAACAAAAAAAAGTGCACAAACACAAAAGGAAAAACGCTCCTGAGAAAGTATCCCCTAATAGACCAATACTCCAGGGGAGGAGTAACACAGTAGAAGGTTGGACAAATAAGTATAATAAACCATAGAGAAGAAAGCCTTTTGTAATGACACACACTTTAACCAATTGGCAGTGAGGGCGTGACCAAAGCCCGTAGAAAAGAATACAGCACGCCTTGCAGAGAAGCACATACGCTTCCCAGGCTCGACCTAAAAAGAGAGAAAACCAGAACAAATAAATTGCTAATCAATGCAACAGGCTCTGTGACTGTCACAGTGACTTCCTTAGCTCTCTACTGCCATCTAAAGGGTAAATTAAGAACACTCTTAGCTACATTTCAAGTTACACGCTAACTCATGCTCTCCAGCCTTCCATCCCCAGCTCATGGGCGGTATGTCTTCTTTAAAGACTGAGTTGCAAGAGCCTGCACACGAAAAAAAAGCCCTCCGAGTGCAATAAAGAGCATTATGAACTTGCCAATATGGTCTTCACTACCGTATATCCATATTTCTATTACTATGCAGGAGATACAGAGATGGTGGGGCAGGCAACTAAAGGACAGCCAGAAATGATCTCAAAAACGTTTTGCGCATAGCCTAAGGCATCATATGTTAATGGTGTCATTCAGAAAGGGGGTAGGGGGTCAGGACCATAAAAGATTATGGTCACAAGGGTCTTCAAAGGGGGATCTGTGAGAGTTGGGGCAACTAGACTTTTGAAAAAGCTGCAATTCTTTTGATGCACATTTATTAACGGCAGAGTAGACTATTAACAAACTTCAAGCTTCCTTGCACAAGAGCAAGGGACACCTGAACTCGCTGTAGAAAGTTTAAATACAAGTACAGGAGGGTCTATTCAAGGATCCTAAATGGACAAAGTTTGCTTTTCGAAGCTACCGGCACGCTGAAGACCATAAAACTGCATGATTGTCTCTTACGCTTCATTATGCAACACGTTGCGTCTCACAACACGATAATTTCACCTCGGTGGTCATCAGTACAACATTGAAACTCTTCCCACAAAGGATCAAAACAAAAACAACATCCTTCCTACCACACACCCTACATGGTTAGCATGCTACTCATGTAGGCAATTGATTCAGCACCTACATCAGGGCTAATGAATGTTAATAAATGCTGCAATGCAATACAACTAATCTATGAAATAAACAAATCTCAGATCTTTGAAACATTACCACTACTTACGTTGTACAGACCAAAAGCATAACTCAGCATGTCGAGTGCTCTAGAATTAACGCTCACACCTTTATCTACTAAACAGAACATCTGTTTTAGACTCAGATATGCCCATGGTTTGGCAGCCAGCCTAATTTAGGAAGTATTAGCGGGTTCGTTCAGAGTTCAAGTGTTATACAACTGTGAAAGGCTCTGATACGGTGGTTCAGAGCAGAAGATGTAAAATACAGACTAACGGTGCAAGTGCCAAACCCTGTCGGGCTACGTAGGTCAGCAGAAAGGAACGGGGCAGAGAAGAACATTCAAACACAGCCAGATTAAAAGAATGCGATCTAACCGAAGACGGTATCCTGAATTTCCAAACTCTTTGGAGTGAGATATTGTGCTGGATAGTGTGGAAAGCCATAAGGACCAGAAGACTCAAGCAGTGGATCCCATCTGCAATGAGGTCACCAAGGCTGTTGCCAGGAAAGAATATGTGCTCATACCAGGCACAGTGAAGCCCACCAGTGGACCCAGAAGGTCATGGGAATCCTCAGCTGCAGCAGCACAGTCCCCTTTCCCAAAACCTGAAGAATGCTAAAATGCAACAGGAACTTGAAAACTCTCCCAAGGGGTCTTCAATGGAACCGGTTCACCAAAGCTTGTTTAAGGGAACTGTAAACTACGCTTTCTAGCAAACAAAGAAATAGCACCCAGTGTCTTTGACCTTTCGACCAGCTACTAAAAGTTTTTATGTGGAAAATGTGACAAGAAGAAACCAGGCTCTAGTTATTTCTGCCTTATGCCTGTGAGGTTTTTTAAAGATAGCGGCAAAAAGGGTGCAAAGGTACCTGGTACTACACACTCTGTCTGCAGGTACCTATTCAGGGTACTTCTTTTTCTCCTAATCTACAAATTGCACCCCTACAGATAGGGGATTCATTTCAAAAGAGCACCTTAGGGAAAAGGACACTAAATGTAGGGTTCGTTAGGATCACCAAAAGTTTGCGACTGGGAGTTCTCAGAGAGTCTGGTATAGGTCAATTCCATGGCCATGTAGGCTTATGGATACTGCATGGGTTATCAACCTGATCTGTAGAGCTACTTCTGAACAATGAGAACCACACAGAGCTACTAAAATATTATCACAGTTGCAGGAGCGACCACATCAGACAATATCCCAATAGTACATGAATAACAGTAACAAGTACTCTAGTACACCAACAGGATTACCACAAGCCATGTTACAAAAGAGTTGTTGGTATGAGCAGCCTAAAAGTGAATAATGAATTAACAGCCATTGGAGAACCAAGGAAAGAGCATCAGGATTAACTGCCCCAACTCTCTATGAATAATCACTCAAACATCAAATTAAAATATAATCGTGTCGTGAATAAATGGCGTATCAGTTTCTGAAAATATGTATGTTGCCATCAAACAGGACATTTTAATTTTGGGTAAGCAAACGCACTTCCCCAAAGAATAGCTAGTCGTGTTTCCCGTTTATTCCTTGAAATTCCATTTTTGACTTTTAGTAAATACAGGATTGGTCACCGAACATATTTACAGCAGCGTCATAGGCAGACTGTCTCACATGTTGATGTATTATCATCACATGCCCAGGATAGCCACCTGAACAGCAGGGATGCCAAAAATATCCCAGGGACAGCATTATGCCAGGTATACTTACAATTTGTAAAGGGGGGGCAGCGACATGCCCAGGGTGGCTACTCTTATGAACGAGGGGGGGGGGGCACAATTGTATTTGGGTGCTCAAAATATGTCAGGGACAGGCAATATTATTCTCTGGGATGCAATAATTTGTATTGTAAGGCCAAAATATAGCACAGACAATCATTATGCCAGGGTAAACATTACATAAGATGTGGCAACAGTGCCTGGAATAGACACTACTCTGAAGGAAGAAACCCAGGTATGCCAGGAAAGGGGAAGCAAGATGCTACTGGTATTTGCCCGGCTCCTTGATTGCTACCAGAAAGGGGAAGCAAGTCACTTGTCTTGTCTGCCACTGAAGGTTACCCCATCAGGCCCACCCACTCACACTAAAATAAAGTTAGAAACACGTCTACAGATGCAGTTATGCACAAACTTGTGTACACTTGGACACAGGTGTGCACATCCATGCACACCAAGTGAAACATTTGCCTGCGTCCACTTCGGCTCCGCAAACCAACAATAGTTCACTCATCCTGGGCATATAAGGAAGGCACCTTCCTGGAAATGGACAATCAACTTGTGGGATGAGTGCCACAGACTGGCATTGTCTTGCGACCACCATGAATAGGGTCCCTCCTCTCTGCTGCCCGAACTATCACTCACTTTACCATATAATCCCAGGTACGTCTGATCAGTCAGCGCTTCCTTTTACATCTGGGAGCAGCAAGTTGATATCTGGAAAAGGTTACTAACCAAGTCTACTCCTCGTTTCTTCTTGAATAAAGCACCAAGTTCCATGACATGTAATGGTCTTTAGACATGTGCAGCATTGTGAATCACAACATATAAAGCCTGTGTGCTTGGAATACTTTCTAAGTATATATTTGTATAACTACACACTTCAGTTTGGGTGTGAGATCAAGGAACATTTACCACATTATCTTAAGAACCCAGCATCTGTGCTAAACCCCTAAGCAGTGAAAAAGAAATTGGTAGTGAACTTGCTGTCAGATTTCTGCTCCTCTTCACTCCCAAGCCCATCGCCCACTAGACAGTTGCTTTGCTTCCCTTGTCCCTCACCACAGGCTCTATAAGTGGAGGAGTGCCCATGCAACAGACTTGTCAATCAAGCGAGTGTGCTGAGCCATCATCCTGCCAGGTGAAGTGGCAGTGGCGTTAGGCATTGAATTCTGCTTTAAAATTAAATCCAAGCTCACAATCTGTTCTCAATCTTTATAATCTTTTGTTTAACAAATGTAACTGTTTTACACAAAACCCTGTGAAATGGTGGCAGTGCACTGGAACACTGTTGAGTATGTGGGACCTGTACGATGGTCCATAAAGAGTTTGATCAGCGCAGGCACTCCAGAATGGGCAGAGGAAGGCACTTCTTTGCAGGAGTCTCACCCTCCACACTGCACTCTGAGGAGAAGGATCCGCATCTTCAAATATAGGACTGATCTTCAGTATTACTAGACCTCTGGTGGAGTCCTTACTAAATCAGTCCTGTCACCCTCCTTCAGAGCTGTAATAGGACTCCACTTCTGGGACTTTGAGTTCTGTAGGTCACGGGAAGAGAGTAACCGAGGGGAGCGTCCATCTTATCGCTGGTAGGGGTGCATAGATGCAGACTTGATGTTGGTTTTTATATTGCTCACCATCTTTCCTAGAGGCAAAAACACATTTACATATTTAGAAGGAGACTGGACAGAAACACTTCCTCTAGACAAAATAAAGGAATACAGTTTAGGTGGATATAAAGGATTTTTTCCTGGAAAGAAACTGAATTCCACGGATAACTGTGCTGTGTGGGAGAGGGTGAGGAGAAGGTAGCATAGTTATGCTGGTTGAGTTACCATAGAAAGATGGAGAACAGAAGAACTCTGCTTATGAGAGGGAGTGGGAAGCTTGGCATCTACTACAGTCACATCACTGGATACTTCTGACGGTCAACAGTGGGCTCTGAAATGGTCTTTGAGTAAGCTGAACCCCCCCGAGGAGGGCGTAAGCAGAGGGCTTGTCTGGTAATAAACTATAGCAGTCTCCACACTGATGCCACCCACAGACTAATTTTCCACCTAAAGAGGGCAGATCAGTGTTTAGCTGCTTTAACAGATATTTGTGCCGGGCGTCACTGAAAGATACCAAGCTGTGGAAACAATCTTACAACAAGCATTTACAATGCAACGGTTTCGCCTTTGACACCTCGTCAGGGTAAGAGCTATATAAATGCAATTACAAAACAATACAATACAATGAAAATCAAGGTCCGGCTAGTAAACTACTAGGTAGGTGGGCACCCTAAACATTCCATGTAAGTACGAAAACAACATGACAGCTCCCCCAATGTATGTATCTTCCTTTATACATTTGTATCCTGCATATTTTCCCAACATTAAATGGATTTTTAAACAACCGTGAAAATGCAGTTCCGATAATCGTTAACACAAACGTAAACACTGAAAATGCATGGGAAAGTACGCAGCTTGGTCGATAAGCCTAATACGTAGATCGGCTGCTTCTGTCTGTTTCGCCAGGGAACTTTACTTCATTTACAATGCACTGGATGCGAAACGCTGCAAGGGACGGGGAGGGGCGAGACCCCCAACAGACGCTATCATAGAGGAAAATTACATAGATGAGGAGCACAGCCTCTGATCGAGCCGAGAAGCAAAAAGTGAAGCCGAGGGAGAAAGAGCGAAGTGCAGCAGAAAAGTACATAAATTACTACTCACGATGACAGTAAAAGATCGAATGGTTCTCGGGCAACTGGTGCTGCTTGGATGAATCAAAGTACAGTTAGCCTGAGCCTACCTTTGTATCGTATACACACCAGAATACAGTTCCTTCACGTGCTTTCCTACCACCCCAAGGCTCTCACGCTGTCTCTTTCTGACTGAAGGGCTTGACTCGGGTCTAATCGCAGGTTTCTCGCTAGACTGTCAGCCAGTATGTAGCGTTAATATCCCATTCCCAAGCACATGTTTTGTTGATGGCCGCCTACTGGCGGAAGGAAGGCGTGGAGTGCACACAGCCAATGAACATCTGACAACAACTGAAGCAGCCAATACCACACACCCTTACTTGCCGCCTTCTCGCAATGTTTGCACCCACTACAGCACACCTATAATCACTCCAGTACGAGATCTCACTTCCCGGGCAGACGGTGTTCTCAATGTGTTTGATCGGAACATGAAGAGGAAACAGAACCAGAAAGAACAAGCACCTACGAGGACACAGGGGGCGGGAGAGGACACGGACGGCGGGAGGGGGCGGGAGGGGGCGGGAGTGGACACGGACGGCGGGAGGGGGCGGGAGTGGACACGGACGGCGGGAGGGGGCGGGAGAGGACACGGCCGGCGGGAGGGGGCGGGAGAGGA
This sequence comes from Lissotriton helveticus, assembly GCF_964261635.1. Taxonomy (NCBI): domain Eukaryota; kingdom Metazoa; phylum Chordata; class Amphibia; order Caudata; family Salamandridae; genus Lissotriton; species Lissotriton helveticus. Next base: position 156,073,020 of record NC_136057.1, read on the forward strand.
CACGGACGGCGGGAGGGGGCGGGAGAGGACACGGACGGCGGGAAACGTGCACAGGACAGCGAGGGGGGGGCGGAAAGGCACACGGAGGGGGCGGAATGGACAGACTTACAGTGAAAGGGGAGGGAACGGGAAAAAACGTAACTCCGCCCTGGGAAAAAATCTCGGGAACGCCCCCGAATCTGGTCCGGCCTTGACGGACAGATGTCTGTTCCAATGGCTAGCCTCCATTTATGGAGCTAGCCAATGGGACAGGGGGGCGTTTTCCATTTTCCTTACTAGAATCAAGAGATTTCTCTGGAGGCGGAGCTAAGAGCTCCGCCCTCCAGCGAAACCTAAAAATTGCTTCTTTTGCAGCTTGGAGTCTTTTCAATTCATACACCTGGGTCAGAGCAAAAGGAGCCCACCTAGAATGATTCCTTATACGCACTGTGTGTGATGGCAGCATACAATTGTTGTATAAAATTAAAACCTCTACTTGAGGCGCCATGCTACTGCTACATACTGGGAATACATTCTAAACTGTTTTAATAATAATTGTGGCAGTGTAAACAAGACGGAAAAAACAATAGACTGATCGATGTGGAAATCTGAGATTATTAAAGGTCTCAATGATAAATGCAATTATAATAGAATCAGTGGTTCAATAGTAACTCTTCAAAAGCAAATTATTACTTTTAGTGTACAACATATTACACAGTTGTAATAGTCATTAACACAAACTAGCCTCTCACTTGAAACACACTTGTTTTTAAATCTAGTCTAGTGTTTGTGGTAAAACCTTTTTTCACACATGTTGATATACACATAAAATAAGGTAGCAAAAAAGTGCTCAGTATCTCTTGTTTACACAAGGTAAATACCAGTAAATCAAAGAAAGTTTATAAACAAAACACCAACAGCCAGGAGACAAACAGAATATTATTGGGCTGTGAATTCTAATGAATCCAGTATTGCAGCAATAGCTGTGTGCCGATAAAGAAGTCTGTTCGCAATGATGATGACGACATTTTTGACCTACTATATAATAAATTATACGGTCCTCTTCAGGACACCACCAATTTGCTGTGGCATCATCTACTACATGCATCATCTTTCACAGACTACTACCAATTTTTGGTATGACATGTCAAATGCAGCCACATGCAAAATTCTACTTACAAATCTCTATGTATTACTTTAGGTAAATCACGTTTCATTCCAGCGTAAACCGCATGAGAATCTCCGGCGAAAATCTCCACCACTCAAACCTGGCTTAAGCACCTAACTGCATTCAATGTTCAACCCTCCATCGTGGACTCCGTGAAATCATTAGGCATCACTCTTGACACCAACCTCAACATGCAGCAACATATCAACAAAGCAACTAGGGGAGCTAACTTCCAAATCAACACTCTGAGGAAACTTAAACCCTTCCTCCCAGCTAAGGATTTCCAAACTGCAGTTCAAGCCCTAGTCATTCCACGCATAGACTACGGAATCTTGGCTCTCAGCGGACTCCCCCTATCTACTACAGCACCCCTAAGAGCCTCCTTGAACGCTGCAGCGAGACTCATCACAGGTTCTAGAAAACACTCGCATATTTCCCCTGACTTAAAATCCCTGAACTGGCTCCCTTTTGAAGCCAGAATACAGCTGAAAATCGCCTGTATGACACACTTGGCTATACAACACAAGTCTCCCAGCTACCTCACCCAAAAGCTGACCTTATCAGGAGGCTCGAGAAACAACAGAAGCACAAAGAATCTCCTCCTGAAACCTCGAAGATTTCGGAAGGTAAAAACTTACAAGCGCTCCTTCTCAGGAATGGCACCCAGGATCTGGAATGCCCTCCCACCCGAAACTAGGCTTATTTCCTCCACTGCACTCTTTAAGAAAGAAGCAAAAGCCATCCTTATGGCTAGTCGCTCCTGAACCCTTTCTTGGTTGTTCCAAAGGCTGTGGACTGACTTTGTATTATTGCTTATTCTGTTGTCTACTGTACCAAGTTGTTTATCGGATTTTTACTAGCCGGTTTATCTTATGGTCTATTCATTCACAAGCTGTTTATTAGGTTACCATCCTAATCTGCTACCCACCTACTACCCATTTCTATGTTATCCACATGTTTGCTTAGTCTCTCGCTTGTTTCCCTTACCCTGTGTCTACTGTAAAGCGCTCTGATATCTGCAAAGATCTTGTCCGCGCTATATAAAACGTTGAAAATAAAAATAAATAAATAAATAATGTTGTGAACTGTGGCTCCAGGTCATCGAGGTCATGTTTGTAGTCAGACATGGAGGTTTATATGAGACACATACGGCTCTCCCAGTCTGAACAGTAGGTGCAAAACCCTTTCTTTCAAAAGGGCTTTCCTTTTTTGGTGGCAATTTTACCATTATCTGCAATTGTTTTCCAGCTGTGGCAGGCTGATTTGACCAAGGGTATGGATTTACCTGGGAAGCTTTTGGAAGTCAGAGAGAGGGCTTTGGATGCAGGGCGTGTTTACGCAGCCTCTCGACTTCAGAGAATCTACAGGACACAGCGCATGGACTTTTGGTCTAGGTCAAGGTCATGACCATGGCTGGGCAGAGTAGAAGGCTTGCATGGAGACTGTATCTCAAGGACAAAGGAATCAGATGTTTCTTTAAAAAGGAAACACCAGCAGCAGATGTGAAAGAAAGGCCGGCCTCATTGCACCCTCCAATCAGCACTTTGACTCTGAAAGGGACGGATAATCAAATAGCAGCCCATCATTGTAGCTGAAATGCGCTATATGGCAGTGGTTATTCTTTGTGAACTGATAACAGAAATTCTTGCAGGATTCGACTGGCATTGAGAAAAGACAGATAAGTGCATCCAACTGTGGCAAAGGAGCCCTTAATGTTGATAGATAGTCAACGGGTAACTTGCCACCATAGGTTTGGTTGGGCACCAAGGAATAACCAATTGCATGAAACTAAGATGTATGTGGAGTATAATGTGAATTATATATTCAGCAGTAACACCTGGTGAGGGGGACGGCTGTGGACTGATGCTTATTAATTGTGAAGGTTAATGAGGTCACAGTGTTTGCCTTTTTTAATCAAACTTTGTAAGATTCTGGCTATCTTATGTTATGCGGATTTATAAAGCGCGTAGCTACCCGCGGGATTCCCAGTGCTAGATCAGTCAAGTGTACACATTTAATCATCTGGAGCTATAACCTGAATAAACTTAGGAGGGTACAGCCATATTGTGAGCATTTTTCTAAATGTAATCTCATTAGGTTCACTTCTTCGTTCCATTGGCACAGGGTTCCATAGTTTGGGGTACAGATAGGAGAATGATCGTTCACCCTATCTAGATCTTTGCATGCGCGGGACCTTTAGGAGACTTGCATAAGAAGATCTTAAACTCCTATAAGTGATATAGGATGATAAAAGTGCACTAATCAAAGGCGGTCCCCTATGGTTAATACCCCTATGACTCGGGCCCGACCCTAGAGGGTATGCTACTCAAGCCAGCTGTCCTCATCTAATGACACTGTGGCAAGAGGAGTCTCCTTCGACTGTCTTACTTTCTCATTCATCCAACCAATTGATCTGGACTTCCAAGTTTTAGGTTTACAACTCTTGCAAGCATTGCATGCTGTCAGCTTCTGGCTGGATGGCAAACAACAGACACTTACCACAGGCACCAGTGTTAGCCACTTTCCTTGAGTAAAAACAAAGGTGGACTTTAAAGCCCAGAGAGTCCTGGCGATCCGGCTGACATCTTTAATGTCTAGAACAGGCTCTTGACACCCACGGTATGTTGGTAAAAGATGATTCGTTTTTTGTAAAAACATTTCTTTATTGAAGCATTTGGCCTAGTTTAGGAATCCTTTCTGGGTGCTAGGGCACCCAAAGATTATTCCTGAACTAACCACTAGATAGACATACGAGAAACCTGAAAACCCATAAAAGACCCATGCTGCATCAAGCAGGACTAGCAAAACATCAAACATCAGCGAAAATGGCCAAAAACAGGACTAATAATGCAGCCCCAAGTATAATTAACAAAACTGTCCCTTCTCACAGCCTTGGATCACCCAGTTCTACCTGGTCCATCTAGCTTCCATCCCGGTCTCTCCACCAGCATCAAAAGTAGACCACCAAGCATCACCTTCAACATTCCTGAGCATCATACACCCACGCTCAACTGTTTGTACATACCTGGCTGGCCAGGTTGAGACATGCCCACCCCTGCCATCTGCTGCTGGTTTTGACCCATGGAGATCTGCACCTGCTGCAAGTTTGGGCCACCACTCATCATTCCACCAGAGCCAGGCTGGCCCCCAACACTGGGCCCTCCCGGGCCAGTGGGACGGCGGTTTGAAAGGCCCTTTCCAAAGGTCACTGCAGCCACTAACGCACTGGTGTCAGCAGGGTTAAACGTAGATTTACTCTGGCGCAATCCTAGAGAATGAAAACAAAACCAAAAAGCAAATAAGACTACTAGCCAAAGGCATGCAATCACCCAGATGAAAGAAACTGAAATCGCATCAGTATTGAGGACCTCCCTCGAGCAGAGACAGGTACAGCACCACCCTGAACAAACCTCCGGGAATATGAAAAATACACAAACCCATGCACGAATTTCCACTTAAACAAGTGACTACATTGTCAGTATAATCAACAATATCATTGTAGAAACTACAAACAACTTTGAAAACCATTGGCGACCATGCAATTATTTCCTCCACTCTACTTAGAATCTTATGCGCTGAAAGCTTCCAGAGGGAGATGGCCTTCTCGGTACAACTTTAAAAGGCTAGGGAGGCTGTTGTGACCTCATTTTCAGATTAGTAGTTCGAACAGATAGCGGAGATTGATTAAATAACCAGCACTAGAGACAAAGTGTTACAGGGACGCAGCTTGAGCTTCCCTGGCAGCAGATTCTCTGCGATCACTAGCATTAATGTGGCATCCAGTAATGAAAATCAACAAGGAAGTGTTTACAGAGGACAGTACATTAGAATAGAGTTGTGAGAAAAGATCTGGGTTATGAAATATAAAAAGAACCCAAGTGAGTGTAGAGTTGAACATGGCATGTTGAAATACCAGAACTAGGCAGCTAGAAATGTGGGTGCATTGGTCTGGGGAGATGAGCCTTAGATCACAAAGTGCTTCGGGCGGGGATTCCGTAACTGCCAGGTTCATATCCTTCTGGAAGAAGATGAGTGACCCGTGGGACAGGGAGAGTGGAGGGGAGCGAAGTGAGAGGGCAGGTCCTGGTTGCATTTAACAGGTAGTGGGAGAAGAAACACTAGGTTGTGTTTTGCTATTAGTTTTAACAGAGAAGGCCTTTTTTGGCTTTTTCATGTCACTAAAGGCTATCTCGCTCTGTACACTTTTTAAAGGCAGAAGTATTGAAATGTAATAAGTGAGTATTGCTTCCATGGGAAGGATCTGGTGGTTTGTTAGCACCGGTGGGCAGTCAAGGGGCTGGAAGCGAGCCCTTTTCTTGTGATCTCATGGCAGTCAGAGGTTACGCACAGAAACTGGAAAATAGGGTTATTTTTGTTTGCCACTGCTGTGCTTGGACTACACTTTAGAAAACATTTAATAAATTGATGTGTAGGCAATTCCTAATTTTTCAAAGCCTCCCCAGAATCTCTCCTCTTGCCTGCTTTTCCCCTTACGTATTTGTGCTTATTGTTTATCTCGACCTTACAAGTAAATATGTTGCCATGCTCTAATAACTGTGTAACCTTTGTAACAATGTAACCTGTGACGATGATCTGATACACATGTAAAGCGCTCCGATACCTCAGGGTCTAGCCAGCGCTATATGAAAGTTTTGAAATAATTTTTTTAATAAATAAATAAAATACTCTACACACAAATATTTTAAAAAACAGTAGTTTGAGCACATTTCGGGGCAGTATTGCAGCCCCAATAGCTTTTCCAGCGCCTTCGCTGTCTGCAGGTGCAATTTTTCTGTTTAATTTTGAACACTGTGACCTATGTTGTCCTACGAGTGACAGTTTCTGTAGACAAGGGACTATACAAGAGCATTCAAGATCTACCAAAGGAAGAGAACCAAAAACACTACACCATTGTTACATAGCTTCACAGTTGATAGGTCATGCTCTTTTGGTCAACTGCAGTGTTTCAGTTTCCTGCTGTAGTTCAATATGGTATTTAAAAAAAGAACATTGGTTCCTGTGGGAAAAAATACTTGATAATGGTAAAAAGACGCAAAATACCTGTATCTTAACAGGATTAACCTGCCCCTCTCAAAACCGCCACAACCAGCCACACCAACAAGAAAGCCACCTGGTTCACCGAAGACCTCTGGATCTCCAAGCACACCTGTCGGAAACTGGAGAAAAAATGGCTCCACGACCGAACACCAGACAGCCACACGGCCCTCAAAAGCGCCACCCGCAGGCACCACCAACTCATCAGGACCGCCTTCAAAGACCGCCTAGACAACAACGCGCACAACACCAAAGAGCTCTTCAACATCGTGAAAGAACTCTCCAACCCCAGCTCCAACACCAACGACATCCCACCATCACAAGACCTGTGCGACTACCTGGCTGCCTTCTTTCATCGCAAGATCACCGACATCCACGACAGCCTCAACTCCGACCCCCCCGCACCCACCACCGAGTCCACCACCCCTGCGACCACCACCCGCACCAGCCGCCTGACCACCTGGTCCAACGTCAGCGACGAAGACACCATCAAAACCATGAACTCCATCCACTCCGGATCCCCATCTGACCCCTGCCCTCACCACGTCTTCAACAAAGCCAGTACAACCATCGCGCCTCACCTCCGAAAAACAATCAACAGCTCCTTCGAGACAGCAACCTTCCCGGAAAGCTGGAAGCACGCAGAGATCAACGCCCTTCTGAAGAAGCCCAAGGCGGACCCCAAGGACCTCAAGAACTTCCGGCCCATCTCCCTGCTCCCGTTCCCGCCAAAAGTGACAGAGAAGATCGTCAACAAACAGCTAACCCGCTACCTCGAAGACAACAACATCCTGGACCCCTCCCAATCCGGTTGTCGCAGCAACCACAGCACCGAGACCGCCCTTATCGCCGCCACTGACGACGTCTGGATCCTGATGGACAAAGGAGAAACAGCCGCCCTCATCCTCCTGGACCTATCAGCAGCCTTTGACACAGTCTGGCACCGCACCCTATCAGCACGCCTCCATGACGCCGAAATTCAAGAGAAGGCCCTGGCCTGGACCACATCCTTCCTCTCCGGCAGGACCCAGAGCGTCCGCCTCCCACTCTTCCGCTCGAAATCCACTGAGATCATCTGCTGCGTCCCACAGGGATCCTCCCTCAGCCCGACGCTTTTCAATATCTACATGGCACCACTCGCCCACGTCGCACGACAACATAACCTCAACATCATCTCCTACGCCGACGACAACCAGCTGATCATATCCCTCACCGAAGACCCCCACACCGCCAAAGCCAACCTCCACAGAGGAATGAAGGCCGTAGCCGACTGGATGAAGGACAGCAGACTGAAGCTGAACTCAGACAAAACGGAGGTCCTCATCCTCGGACCCACCCCCTCAGCCTGGGACGACTCCTGGTGGCCCACATCGCTAGGCGCAGCCCTGGAACCCACAGATCACGCACGCAACCTGGGGGTCATCCTCGACTCCACCCTCTCCATGACCAGGTAAGTCAACGCCGTCTCCGCGTCCTGCTTCAACACCTTCCGAATGCTCCGCAGAATCTTCAAATGGATCCCCACCGACACTAGAAAAACCGTCACCCAGGCCCTCATCACCAGCAGACTAGACTACGGGAACGCCCTCTACTCAGGAACTACAAACAAGCTCCTGAGACGACTACATCGAATCCAGAACGCCTCGGCTCGAATGATCCTCGACGTCCCTCGCCGCAGCCACATCACACCCCACCTGAGAGGCCTGTACGGACAACAAGAGGATCACCTTCAAACTCCTCATCCATGCACACAAAGCACTACACAACACCGGACCCACCTACCTCAACAACCGACTCAGCTTCCACACCCCCACCCGCAGCCTCCGCTCAGCTAACCTCGCCCTTGCCACGGTCCCTCGGATCCGGAAAACCACAGCCGGAGGAAGATCCTTCTCCTACCTCGCCGCCAAGACCTGGAACACTCTCCCAACCAATCTACGACAGACTCAGGACCTACTGGCCTTCAGAAGACTCTTCAAGACCTGGCTCTTCGACCTTTAGCGCCCCCCTAGCCCTCCTAGCGCCTTGAGACCCTCACGGGTATGTAGCGCGCTCTGTAAATGTAATGATTGATTAAGTTGAGATGCCAAAGAGAAATAACTATCAATACACCTGTATAAGCTTTCAATGAGTTGTATTGAAAAACATTTCAAATTGTATTAAATACTTTTATACATAATGCAAAATTATTTACAGTTGTGTGAAGTGACCCAAGTGAAAAAATGAACCAAAGCATTCAAATAACATAAGTGAAAAATATATGTGCAAGGTTTCAGTATTTTGTTTGTTTACAAAAGCGACCACTGTTTTTCAAATAAATTCATAACATCTATACAATCATAGAATGCTATTTCTCAGAAGGTTCGCTTTTTTTCCAAGTCAACGGAGTTTCGACTCTAATATGGTTGTAGGGTCTCTTCAGGACCTACGATGTGGGACCTCTGTCTTTTTAGGAGCGCTAGATCACTGATGGTGTACGTGCAAAACCGTGTGAGAATAAAATTGAGAGTACTCACTAGGCAACCCAGCCGGGTTCCCTAATGAGGGCGTGCGTCTAGCGATTCACGGCGGGTGCACAATGGCAATCCTCTTTCTAAAGGAAGCTGTATTCCGGTGTTCTTCTTGTGGTTTAGTAATGATAGAGATCGTGGGTGCTCATCAGCACTGGATGCGTATCGTGGATGATTCTCAATGTGAGGCAAGGTGTGCACTAAGGATATTGTTGGGCTGGTTGCTCCTGTTCAAACACGCTACAGCCGTAGCAGTGCTGATGCTCCCTTGATTGATTCAGTCACAGTGGACTGTGGTGCCGGGATCGTGAATTGTCCGATGCAATCTCTGGGGAATTCTGAGAAAGCCGCCTCGGTCAGCTTCAGCGTGCTGCTTCAGTGTGCTGCTTCAGTACGGCACTTCGGTACCGATACGGATTCAAATGTGTTTTCTGTGGGAATAAATAGGATGTAATAACAGAATATATATAATCTAAAATCTCTGGGGCCTGAATGCTAGTAATTAAAAGTAAGTGGCTGCCTGATAAAGCCTCATTCTACAATCTAACACAACATTCCCATACTACCAGGGAAAGCACAGAATGTAGGCAGGCCTATGCGCTTTGCAAGTGAAAGTCTCAATACAAAGGACACCCTGCATCAGGTGGACATAGTACACACATTTAAATGCACCGGATATAATACCCGGGTACCATAGGATATTCAATGTCTCCAGCGCTAGGGAACAGGCCCAGTTCGGGAGTGTGCAGACCATGTGGTAGCGTCATCAGGTTAAACACGTGGATGCTAAGACAAGTTTGTAAAGTTCAGAGACCCTACTATGATGGCTCAGGGCATGCAGGAGGACAGGTCCTGCTGGGATCCTTGTAAACATGTGGCTTCTAAGATAAGTTAGAGAGTTTCAGAGATCTCACCTCGATGGCAAATGCTGTTCTAAGCCTCTAACTCAACAAACTAAACCATGCAGGAGAGGACATCATTAATGGGGTGGTGAATCCTCCTCTCCATTCCACCATTCCAGTCTCAGCTTTAAGGGTATCAGAGATTGGTTCTGTCAGGCCAGCTCTGTTTTTGAAAGCAAGAAACACTAATTCTGCAAGCTATCCTTCTTTCACTGGACCAACACCATAATTTGGTCTGCAATGACAAAATTATCTTTCATATAAACTTGCTGCCATCTGCGGTTGTTCCTCTGATGGCACGTGCCTTACTCCAAATGCTTCACAGTTGCATACTTCAGGACTTCCAGCACAGCGAATGGGCAGAGAAATAATGGCAGCTCCTGTGGAGAGTCCCTGATAAAGTCATACAACAGTTGAAGGCCAGATCCCAGCACTGCAAACCTAGTTAAAATCATCAATCGCCCACTCATCTTCCCAGAACCCATCTGTCTACTTAATGCTCCTAAATGCACATAAAACACTTCTGACAAATATGATCTCATATCGCACCGTATTCCAAATGCTCTCTTTATCATGGAGACTCAGCTTAGCACCACACGGACGCATCTTCTAAGACGGCTTCAACATCGTCCACCACATACACTTCCACAAAACTTGTGGCAGCCTCGCCATGAGGAGAAAATAAATCGGTGTCCGTTATCACCCTCTTGTACCACCCCATCTACATTATCCAGTTTTGAATGCTCACTTGCCAATCTTTTCCTTTCGCTCCACTATCTTTCATTTCATCTCCACTGGCCAGAAGATAACAAAAAACTTAACTTCTATAAAATTACCAACTCAACATCCAACTTTGACACTACCTAACTTGGTGACATCATCAAACCAGATTCATGAAGAATCTGCAGTGGACCTCTCCTTATTTCTAAACCTCACCTCCTATATAACTGCAGCAATCCAGAACCGGGACCTCCTCCCGTTCTTACTCAACTACAACATCGCTCTATAAACTGGGCCAACCACCTTGCCTACCCTTTCACACCGTCATGTTAAGACCCTACCAAAAAGGAGCAGAAATCCAAGGCAATCACCTCCATGAACTTGAAAAACAAATCATCCACATCAGTCGAAAGAGCAAATATGTTCTACTCCAAAAGCTGATAAATGATGTAGACATGTTCCAGAACAATTTTAACTATGTTTTCGAGGTCCTTCCTGAATGCCAAACATCCATTAGACCAAAAAACATCAAAACAAATACCATCGCTCACTGGTAGGCACAAGTCCTAAATGATAGCATACTGCTGTTCTGGAAACTTAAAAAGAAATAAAGCCCCACACATTCCACTAAAGAACTACTTAATTCAAAACTACACATTCCACCTCCAACGTCTCTAGTTCTAAAGGAAAATGTGGACTGCTACATGCTGCCCATCTCAGAAACACATAATAAAAACAAAGCACTGATCAATGCAGTAAAACAGACATAAACCTGGTACCACCCACGATCCCGCATTTTGACCAAAAATACAAAAACATAAAATCCACCTTTATCATCAAGATTTCCAATCCATGCCAATCTCTCAAATCTCGCTCAGAAATCCTCTGCTGCACCACCACGTCACATCTTCCAACTTCTCGTTTATGATGGCCTGCTCATTCCTCGAAGCCTCTTCATATTTCATTCACAAACATCGAGTCACATACTACCATGTTGAAGAAACTGGAAAGGTCGCTTGGATACCTGCGGTCTAGAGTCAGATACCACCAGCATCTGGAAGGAGTTCATAAGTCTGGGGAAGGAGGTTAGGTCAGCTTAAACTGAATGCATCTTCTGCCCACACTCTTGTCTTACTGAAGAACCTTTTATAAATGTTCGTCCATGCTCCCGTAACCAGCTTTTTTTAGTACATTCGAAACATAATCAATGTGCTACGCAAATATTTTTTTGGACCTTGAGCTGAGGATTGCACAAAATATCCACAGTAAAATAAATGAAAATAGATTGGTCCCTAGATTCTCGTAGCCACAGAACAGACCTTGTCAGAACAGCATGGAATTGATTTTCCACATCGAAAGTTAAAGAATACCGTCTGGTGGCAGAGGAACATTCCAAGCTTGGTACCATATAGACTGACTGTCAGAGTGCAGGAAACACGCAATAGTCCCATCATCTTCTAGACTCACCACCACTCTCCGACTCCCGTTCTTCTTTGTTTATCTTCTCCAGAAGGCTACTGCACATCTTATTAAGGCTCTGGATCTGTTTCTAGAAACACAAGCAGTACAAATTTATGGAGACGTCAAACTAAATCTGCTTCACTCATCCTCTGGCACAAACTGCTGCCTGATGCACCAAGGGTCTGTACGTTACAGCAAACACTGTGTTAAACTAGGACTAGAGAGGCTTAACTAGCTGCTAACCTAAAGAGTGCTTTATCTCACTTGTCTCCCAGCACCTTGCACAGCTTCTAGTGAAGACTTCTCGCTAAACCCAGATGCCAAAGTGATGCGTCTGAGAACAGCCTCAAACAGGGTGCATGCAAATTTCTAGACTAAAATACTGGAATGCCACCTATACCAGCTTCCCAAATAAGGAACTATTTAAGCGACAGAGAGTACAGACCCCGACGGCCTAGTTCATCTTTCGTCCTCAGTGTTGAGACCGCATCATGCAGGTCACAAAATCCTCCACTGACTGCCCAGTAAGGAAAGATCACAGTTCAAGAAGCATCACCGAGAAGCTACTTCATGATTGTACCCCCATATAATATTATGAACAGCCCACCGAAATCACATGAGATCCCTTAAATAAACTTGAGACACAGCCAGTCAAGCTTAAAGATGTGGAGACAGGGGAGGGCCATTTGTAAAGGAGTAAAGGAAGATCTGTGTCTTTAGAGGCGTTTGACGTCCCATACCAGCTATACCCCTTAATCCACAAGTCACCTTGAACTCTTCAACATGTTATGGCGGCCCATTCGGATACCAGAGAACAGCCAGTGTTTTCCTCTACCCAGTTTGGTCTGTTCAACAATACTTCATGGTGTTTTCAAACAAGTCGTTGCCATTTTGCCATCTCAATGGAGGTCCAATGGTAGAAATCCTCAGGATGGGATGATGTACAACTCCGAGACAGCCAAAGAGTAATGGCTTTGAAATGCTTGAGTTAATCTGAATTACTGTTAATTATGGTGGGTGTACTCCATTCCATGTTTTTTTCAGGTTTCTGTGCATGTAAAGTCAGAAACCATCATTACAACCATCGACCAACCATAAGAAAATCAGTCTTGACCCTGCCCACAAAAGAACGGTCCAATAAAAAGGCTACCCTTGCACAACTAATTTGCATACTTTAGGCACAGGTCAAGGACTTGACTGTTTTCTCTTGAAGCGGTTACTTTAGTGCCTAGATACCGACAAGCGAATAGTGCTCTATAATGGGGTTTGTCACACCCTCTCTACCACATAGAGATTAGATAACTACCACTACCCCAGTTTTCAGTTTTAAAAGACGCAGTAGGAGTAGAATGGAAAGAAACAGTACTATAACCAACATAGCTGGCTGGGCCCCCTCCTTACGGGAAATGTAGCTTCTGAGGCTAGTCTTTGTTTAATGCTGGTTTCCTACCAACTGCACAAAATGGAATAGATTTCATACAGTATGCAATGGTGTAATGGTCTACTTATTTGAAAGTAATACATAAGAACGAATATTTTTAAAAAAGACGTTAAGTCAAAATTTAAATGTACGGCAACTTTAACAGACAGAAAATACAAAACTATTTTTAGAATCAAGAACATCAAACATCTATTTTAATAGCCGGGGTGCAGGGAAGAAGGAGCTTTATTAGGACAAGTGGGAACAGCGACAATGAACAGGCGAGGATGGTGAGCACCCCGAGGCTATGTGCAGTGTTTGCAGACAAAAGGAAGAGTTTGAGCTGAGCTGCCTGTATGCGCTTGTGTTTTAGAGACCTTTCTCATGCAGGAGGCAAAGCCTTCTTTTGCCGCACAGACTTTTCTCAGTCCATGTCCTCGACACTGGTCAGGTGGGTGTAAAGAACAGCGGTGGGATTCTAGGAGTCAATCTACTCTCTCCTGCCTGGAGGCTGCTGGAAGTTATCCTGCACGAGTGCCCTGTTTAGCCCTGAACTCTTCTGAATGTTCAGGTTCGCCAGGTTGATTAGCTGTGCAGGGGAGAGAACAATGAATACTCTACATGGTGTTGGTACTGGGGCCATGTGTCCCAGTGAAACACACTCATATGGACTGCTGGAGGCCTAATGGGGAGAAATGCTGCACTCTGGGACTGTTCTCCTCTTGGACCAACGCCTCTAGCGGACTTTTAATTTCAGACACAATGCATTTAAGATCTGCTGTAAAAACATAATAAACATTGCCTGCCCCCTTATGACTTCAGGTCTGTCCTAGAAATAGAGGCAGAGGTAGTCCAGACGAGGAAAGAAAATGAAAACAGAGCATTGACAAATCTGATCTGTACATCGGGTTCTGACGGCAAGTTTCCTCGAGTAGGACACAAACATAACAGGTTCTAGGCCAATGAATGAACTTGCGTTATTGAGAAAGGTTTTATACAGTGCTCAAAGCATTCTGAAGCAGTACAACCTTTCCATACAACCCAACACTGCTGAAAGCACATTCTTCAACACGCTCTAAATGAGTCTATCAAATGAAACATCTTTCTGCATTTTCTCCGTCGGTTAAATTCCTGGCTAAGGTTGACCTTTTAGTGGTGGGGACTGCTTCAATCTTCATGGACAAAAAGAAAAAAACAAATCCTACCACAGCCGCATCAGGGGTGAGACGAGCTGCTTCTGTGCTCAGTTGCTTCTCCTGTTCTTCCACCTCAGGGTCTGGCTTGGTCCTCAAGTGGTCGGGGACCACCTCATGGCTGAAAACAGGGACACGTCCCTCCGTCAATCGCTGGAAGCAGAAGTGACATTGGCATCAGCATCATCAGGCTCCGCCTCAGACACTGCCACAATTGATTCTCACCTCATTCAAGTCCATCCTCAAGTTACAGATGTTTGTTATTACAGGGAAGACCATCAATCACAATGAGCCCTTGGAAACAAATTTCAATTAACTTACTGCAACCACAAATCTGCGATAATACATCTCACTGCAGCAAATGTGGTCTTCACTCATTCTTCCCAAATTCACTCTCACACTAGCAATACCTTCCTTGACTGTAACACTAAAGCAGACTATAGGCATTGCTGTAACTTAGTTTAATTGTAACACTCACCCTAATCCTAAACTTATTTCCAACTATAACCTTTATACTAATAAGGACCCTAACCCACTGAATTATCAAACCTTTTTACCTCGCCTTCACTAATATGAACATAACTCTCAAACTCATTTGGAGTAATGATTCATGTCGTATTTTTTTGTAATGACTGATGTTTGGACTTTCTGTAATGATGACCTCAGTTGTAGGAGCATTGTTATAACAATTCCAATTTAACCAGATATTGTAAGGAGGGATGAAGATACCCCCGCCTCCCCGACAAATCTCCTTTCTCACTGTTGAGTCAATGAGTTAGTGCATAAACTTGCAGAAGAAGCAGCAAGCATCTTGCAGTTGCCACTGACATTTAAGGGTCATCTGGCATGTTTGGTGTTGCTAAGTCCCCAATCCCCCTCTCAGAACACTTTGTTAGGGCAATGCCTAGCTTCTATAAATGGTAGAGTAAGTTAAAGCAAGTATTGTGCTAGGTGGTCTGCCCCTGCGGTTATCAACAATCGAGTGGCGGGTGTGTTTTAGGAGCAGAGGAATCTCCGCCTCCAGCCAAACCAGGGTACTTAGGTTTTGAGAGCAAATGTTCCATGACTTGATGGCCATGGGCTTGGGGAGATGTCGGTGTCCTACATGACTTTGGAGTTAACCATTTTTACTTTTTAGCGTGCGATTGTCTGCAGACATGGCCAACCACTTACCATGATCTCCTCATCGCGGTCTGGAGACAGGATAAGTGGGATGATGACCTGGTTTCTCAGCTGAGGAGTCTTGTCATTCTTCAGCAGCTTATTCAGAGTACTGAGCTGTCCAGAAAGCAGAGCAAAGCTGTCTAGCACCGACGGCCTGTGGGAGGAAGAAGGAATCAGTAGTAAGGGTTACAGGGTTAGGAATGGCTAAGTGAAACACAAATGGGGCACAGGCATGGAATGGCTATAAAAGGCAAGATATTAAATAACATCCATTCCAAATTATGTATGAAAATAACTTAGCTTGTGAAGGTGATGCCAAGAAGAATGGAAACTGTCTTGGTTGTATCTAGTGCTGGTTGGTAAGAGCTTAAATTATCAAACACACTTTCTGCATAGTAAGTAGGATCTCAATGTTCATAACAAGCAGTGAAAATGCACAGCAGTGAAATAAACTAGGACACACACGAAAATTCATGCATTTTAGAGAAAATATGAATATTAAAGCAAGTGGGGAACCTATGGATGTAGAAGACAGGCAAGATTAGAATGGCCAGTTGAATTGAAGCAGAAGGTAGAACAGATGGTTAACAAGATATAGGGAGACAGCTAAATATTTACAATGAAGACAGCATAGTTGGAAGGTAGTGTTAGCAAGGAGGACAAGAGGAAGGCAAAACAATGAACTGATCCAAGATCAAAACCTTCCATTTATCCCATCAATCGCAGTCCTTACTATGAATACGTTGATGAAATCTGTAGAGTGCTTAAACTGTAAGATATCTGGTGCTAGACAACTAAGCAGATAAACAAACCGGTATGTGGTTTCAGAAGCTACGTTTTTAGCTTTTCACTGATACCCAATCGATCCCCGACAAGGGCCCCATGTTCCTCTGGCCTCCAATCCAGAAAATACTGTAAACAGTCCTGGATCAAGTCTCCTCACTGGGCTCTACCTCCAAACTCCAAGTAAAATCAAAATAATTACAAATACATACTTACATGTTTGTAGAACAGTTCAACTAGAAAGGCATCTTTCCACTAAGACCCACACTAAACTGCCTTTAATTCAGCTATGAGAGACAGCTCTAACAACCGTAGAGACGGGTATTCATGTTAGAATTCACCAAATCATATGCCGGGCCAAAACACTCAGTGATTTTATGGTGCCATGCAAGGCTTCTTAGATAAATAACTGCATTTATATTCCACATGGAAGGATTTTCTCACTGTCTGGGTGTATAGTGCACGGAGCAGTGGGGCAGAATTTTGCTTAAAATAGAAAGAAGTAATTCACCCTTGCTCCATCTTCTGACGGCGCAGGATTCTATCAAAATAGACTGGAAAGAGCAGTGTCGCTACTATGGAGCTAATCTGTTTTTTTCTGCAAACACCACTGCTGTCTAGTAGACTGCATTACAGCAGACTAAGGCCTGGGAAGACAGGTTGTGATGAAGTGGACAGCATTTTTATCCATCAGTTCCTACATACAATGGTTACAGCATTTTTGATGATCTATTCTTATTACTGTGTATGTTCTATAAAGTGGGATTTTAATCTCGTATACGGTTTTGCATAATGTATCAATGATTGGTTCATCACAGTTTTACACTGGTCTCAGTTACAAAGGATTTTAATTCATGAAAATAGAATGTCTTATTAATGTACAAAATGCCTCAATGGCTCTGCATTTGAATAAAGTCTATGTAGTCTTTAGCAGATTATTCTGCTTCTTAGAATTTAAAACATTAGCCCCTTTAATGGATTTAGGGTTACTTCCCAGCATAACCTTGTAATCCTGAAAAACAGGATAAGACGTGCCACTATCAAAACTAACATCCCTGACCCCTCCGGTGGCTACAAGCAAGAACTTTAAAGTTTTTATGTATCTAAGGCCATAGGTTCATAAGACTGTTCTGAAAATCCAGAGCTTGGTTTATGGGTTGAGCAGGTGCTGTAAGGTGTTCACGAACTTTTCATGAATCTCTGAGTAGGCCAAACCATCAATAAATCTTTCTTTCTCCAAAGATGGTGCACAAATGTATTTAAATTTAAAGTGTTGCATAGACAGGAAATACAACCGTTTATGACAAATATACCTGTACAAAAGGAGGCAAAAGCACCAGTCTCTAGTGAATGACTTGACCTAAGTTAGGTCTTCTAAGCAGCCACTAAAGGTCTGGCTATCCAATCTCTGGTGATTCACAATTCGTTTGCAAAGATGATCGCCAGATTCATTGGTTTAGTTAGTTCAGGAAAGAGAAGGGAGCTAAAGTCATTAATGTGACAACTGACATGGACCGAACCTACAAGCGAGAAATGCATGCTGATCAAGAGCAAGAAACAGAGCATAGACACAGGCAAGTCTGTAAGCTCAGCTGCTTTCTGCCAGAGACAGTAATCATGCCGGGGACTTTCATGCTATCTCACCGTGGCCTGCAGGATCTTACAGATAGTAGTCCTGTAACAACTCTCTACTGCCCTTCGTTTCCACAGTTACCATTCATCAACACTATTTCCTCTTGTACAAATGGCAACGTCTTAAAGGGAGTTAACAGGCTCAGCGAGGAGCTGGTCAGTAGGGTTCACCATTTAAGTGGATACAGGTACTGAAAGGTAATATAGGGGAAAATTGAGTGAAGAGAAAAAGAGGAAGGAATTTCATCTCACTGAACACCATGAAAACAGCAAAGTGATGAGTGTCAGAAGTAGAGAACCAAGGAAGAGGAGCATTACCTGCAACCTTCTGTTAGGAATCTTGGATCTTGCAAGAGGGTTGGGTCTACTCATACACTCAACTCAAGTCTTGTTTCTATGAGTAACACTCTTTGGCGCGGTCCCCTGCCATCTAGGAAGGTGTTCTATTCTCTACCATGGGTTAGAGTCAGGCAGGTGTCTTTGGTCTGTTGGCACTGAAGCAGCACATGCCAACTGCCCTCCACTTTTCAGGCCCAGCTTGATTCGGCTGAGCTGTTTTGCAGTTTGACTTCATGGTGTTGCTCCTGGTTGGGGTTCTGCGCAGAAAACTGGGCTGGGTTCATCCAAACATTTTGTCAGCATTGATTAGGTAGTGCTGTAGTTTAGTTCAGACATATTGTTGAGAATCCATAACTTTTCCTTTTAGTTTAGTTGTGTTCTAAGCCAGATATTTCTTTGGGAAGTTAACCTGTTTATTATCTGTTTCTATTGTGACTGCCTTAATCCATTATGGAGAGGTATTACTTTTTATTCTTTCTTTAAGAGCATAAACAAGAACTTTCTCAGTCTTTTTGGTGCATCACAACTCCACTCTCAAGTCATTCTTCGCTCTAGAAGGCAACCAGTTTTCTTCATGCTTCTGCTCCAAGGATTCCAGCTGCTGTTCTTGATCTGCCAGTATTCTTAGAGAACAAAAGCAATAGCTAAAAACCCTCTCCAAGCTGAAGATTTCTTTCTTCTGCGGCCATTTTCCACTCTTCATCCAGTTTGCATTCTGGATTCAGAAATGGACATAGGATGCAGAAAGCCTCATCTACAAATTGAAAGACGTGAAGAAGGTCTCTGAAGACCTGAGCTTGACACCTTCTTTCTGAAGACTCCTTGTTGAAGACTATTACTAACTACTATTAAAGGCTGGTGGAAGGACCCATACCCGAGCAGTGAAGAAACTGAACAAGAGCTAACTGCCCACCCCTCTGCCTGAAAGAGGTAAATCAAAAAAGCTGCTGCATCCAGTGCAATGTTTTTTTTTCAAGGTCTGACATTTTTACGAATAACTTTGCTGTCACTTTTTTTGATCCCTGGCCTGAACAAACAGCTATACACTACCTGTAAAGAAAATAGAGCAACACTACTCAACTCCATAACCAACATCTGTGTGGAATCCTATTGCAGTGCAATAAAGGTGACAACTAATCTATAGATGTTTTACGTTGTACTTTTATGGCTTTAGGTAGCCGAATGAAGTTGATTTGACTGACTGACAACTTTGCAGTACTCCTGCTTGCAAATCCCAAGGAAATAATTGAGAGAGAGGGAGTTATGCAAGTGTAAGCGAGGCAGGAGTGTCATGCTATGCAAAAGCCGTCCATCTAAGGCTCAGCTTAGTGAAAGGAAGCAATAATTGGTACTTTATTTGATTAAAAATATAATCATAAAACCAAAACATACATACCGTACATATACAAAACTGAAAAATTAAAATGACCAAAATGTGATAAGACTGCAAATTTTAAAACCACATTATCTTTCGGCATGTCAGGAGAGGTTTTGAAAAAGGCTTACAGCAAACCAAACAACATCCCCCTTTAATACGGTAGAAAGAAACAAGCTATTCTATGCCGAACAGAGTTATATCTTTTCAGTGTAAAAGTTAAAAAGTATTTTGAGGAGTGAATACAGTACTATTTGCTGAAGGAGTCAAAACGTAAAAGAAGCAATGATGATGTGCATTGCAAAGCCGAGAGAAGCTGAAAGAACTGCAAAAGAAGGATAAATTACAAAGGTCACGTAGGTCCTGGAATTTTCTCGGTGGGAATACAGGAAAGCAAAGAGAGGCCAATGAGTACCACTGTGCCTTAGAAATCTCCCAAGCCAATTGACGTGAGCCTTCACTTTGAGATGAGAGTTCCGTGCTTTGGATGAACTATTTCTGCGCAACATTAAATGAATAGCGATCAATTGAGGCGGGATGGGGTAAAATCAGTGCAATGGCGGCAATACATGGCTGGGCAGTACTTGCACTACCAAAAACCCTAATTCTGATTTTCTGCTAGTGACATGGAAGAAAAGAAGGACTATTTGATGGCATTTTGGCACCTACTGCCTGCATTTCAACCTTTTTTTTTAACAAAGTTTTATATAGCGCAAACTTGACCCAGTATCGGGTATCAGAACGCTTTACATAGCACCAGTTGCGTTACATGAGGACAAACATAAATTTTTGCTAGGCAAGGGGAGATTGAGTGATTTGCCCAGAATCACAGGATGTTCAGAGTCATTGCCGAGACTCGAACCCGGTTCTCCAGATTCGAGGTCGACTGCCCTAGCCGTTAGGCCAACTCCTCTCCACAAGCCTTTTAAGTCTTTTGAACTTTCACACCGTCTAACAACCTACAAACCTAAGTAAATCTCTAGTAGCTAAGAGGAGGTCCAGGAACGCCTCATAAGAGAACAGAGATGTCTTCTGCAAGCCCCAAAGTATGTAAGGAGAAAGTAACAGAAATAACTATACTCCTCAGCCTAGTCGTAGCTACCACGGGGCTGGTGATGACTGACTTGCCTTCAGAAAGGAAGCTCCGCAGGGTTAGGAATACTGATAAGAGACTGCAGGGCTCGGAAATGCCACTCGACCGCTCCCATAGTCGAGCTAAATTTAACATGGTTGAGCTGTTTTTAGGTCCTACTCGCCCTTTCTGGCGAGTAGGAAAACAAACCAACTTTTGTCCTCTGTCTGTGAAAACGGAACAAATGTGACAAGAAAACAAGATTTAAAGGCATTTTTATTGCTCACAAAGTTAATGAGCAATACAGATGCCTTTAAATATTGTTATCTTGCCACATTGGGTCCGCTTTCAGAGACGGAGGTCAAGTTGGTTGCACTTAGGTCGAGAACATTTTTTAAGGTACTAGTCCTGCAGGACTAGTACCATTTTTGGGGATTTTTCGAGCCCTGGACTGTAGTGGCTGCAAGAGATCCCTGAGCTTGCTGTATGTCAACTGAGCTCCAGCTGCACCCCATTATGCCAGTCTGAACACAAATCTCACTAAAAAAGCAAACGCGTATGGTCACACAGCATACTATTAGCAGGCTTCAACTGCTTGGAGCCTGCCTGAGGATGGTGTGTTGCTGCAGTGGAGGGGTGTGACAAATTGCCATGACTTCACAACACTGTCTTCTAAAACACAGATACAACAGAGTGATCTTGCAGGCCACCGCATGTCTCACCAGGTAAGGTGCTCATACTCGTTCTCCAGCTTGTAGATGAAGCTAGCAAGGGATTTCTTCAAGTCGCCGACCTGATTAATGAGGACATCGATGGAGGCCTCCAGCTGCTTCTCCTCTCGCTGCAGGAGACAAGAGGAAGGTTCATGAGGTGAGAAAAGGATGATTAGACGGCAAGATATGGAGCAGGAAAGAGGAAAGAGAAAGACAGGGTCGGGAGAGAGCAAGAAAGGCGCAATAGAAATAAGCAAGAGGAAGGCAATTAGACAGACAACAAAGAGTACGGGGAAAGAAGATAATTTATAAATTACATGGGAGAGAAACAAAAAAAAGAGGGGTGAAAATTGTTAGAATAGTGAGAGGAATCAAAGAGGATGAGAAATGGGAATGGAAGACTATAAGCAAATAGAAGGATCAAGGTACAGACAAAACCAGAAAATGGGTGACAAACATTTAACAACTGTGCGCAGTAACATGGATTGATGCAGGAGCTCTGTTAGGTTAAATCAATGATATCTGCGTTGTACCTGGTGTTATATCCCTATGGCCTCATAGCTATCGGCTGCCCTCCTGCATCAGACTGAGTGAGGATTATACTGCAGAGCAGAGGCCGAGTTGTTAAAAGAGTGATATGTTTTGAGTAATGTGTTTGGGTCAGTCCCAGGGATTGGAGGCAAATGTTTATTCTCAGAGCTGAAACCTTTTCATTACACAAAAGAAAAAACAATAGGCGAGGCAAGATGGCCGCTGTAGCGCTGTAGAGGGCAGTCGCTAGTTCTCCTCTCTCCCACCTTAGGATGGAAATGGACTGATATATACGGAGATACGGGGATGTGGATGCTGGCTGATTTGCTGTCCCGCTTTACTGCAGGCTTCTACCGGGTAACCTCTGCTAACACTGGGGCAGCCTTTCTTGACTATTGGAGGAAAGTAATAACTGTTACTAAACCAACCCGCAAAATGTCACAGAAAAGCAAAATGGACAAGGACAAGGATAAACTATCAGGGCCGATCAAAGGCCCAGCAGTGAGAGAAGGCGCGATCCCAAAGATGCCAGCCACTACTGTTAAGAAACAGATGGAACAGATTAGCCGGTCTGTTAAAAGTACTTTGCTTAAAAAAACAGACAAACAGGAGAAGAAGGTCGAAGCAAAGCCAGAGACTCGTCTCGCGGCGAGCAAAGCTGCGAGGGAGGTAGTCCTGGACACGGAAGCAAAAAGCCAGCGAGCTCAAGCACTGTCAACAAAGGAACAACTGCGGCAATCTACCTTACCGGAATCATTTACAACGAAGATACTCCCGCTGACCCAAGTGCAGGCACCCGATCTCCAGCAGCCCAGCGTAGCGAGAGAAGTTCCATTACCGAAGCAGATTGAGACGGGATCTACGAGTCAGGCAGCCGGGCCCAACGCGGATGACGGAGAAACAGCAAACCGCGAGGACGCAAGCGTCGAGGGCCCGGTTGCTGGGCAACCGTGGAAGGCTGCGGGAAACAGCACGCAACAAGCGGAGCAGAGCGCAGAGGGAGGAAAGGGGAGCGAGGAGGACGCTGGTGCAAAAGGTAACGCGCTAGAGCAGCTGGAAAAGCGCAATAATAGCCAAATGCTAGATGCATTGAAAAATGTTGAACTAGGATTAAACACAAAAACTTTACTGCATATCGATCCAAGCTGGGGAAGTACACAGAGCCTAAGGGACCAGCAAGAGCCCGTATATGGCCAGGAGAATGGCAGAGGAGGAAGAGATGAGAGAGGAGCCAGGGGGGGCTCACCTGAGTTCTTTTCAGTCAACGAGGGCTCTGACACTACAGACATTAGCGGACCTGAAAATGAGGAAGTGGGAAGCAGCACGGATCAGTCACTAGACTCTGATACAAGTAAAGACTCCAGGGATCAAACGTCTAGAAAAAAAAAGATAAAGAAAGCTGGAGGCAGAAAAGATGGAAGAGGGTCTAGAAGCAGTATGCACAAGAAATTGTCATGGGACTACTCGGCTACATCAGAGACATACCAGGAAAGAGACCAAAATGAGGGTGAAAATGGGGAATCAGGGAATTCGCAAAATGTGACACTGGAAATGCTATTCGGAACACTGAAGCAGATGCACTCAGAGGCCAGAGCAGAAAGTAGGAGAGCGAAAAGGGACACAAAGAAGTTGCAAGCATCTATCAGACGAGTAAGCAGAAAACAGGAAGAGGTCGAAGTAAGAGTAACTCAAGTGGAAGAAAGGACTAGCAGAGTGGAAGATGAGGTGACAGATTGGAAAACTTTTAAGGCAGAACAAGAAAAGGTGGTGGAGGACTTGCAATGGAAGGTGGAAGACTTCGAAAACCGCCAAAGGCGAAACAACGTAAGACTTTTGGGACTGGAGGAAGGGCGAGAGGGCCAGGACCCTAGAGGGTATGTGATAAAAATACTGACTGAAGCTTTTCCAGATTCAAAATGGCAGTGGGAACTCGAAGTACAGAGGGCCCATAGATATCCCATGTTCATAAAGAAAAGCCGTGGGGGGCAAGAGAAGGCATTACCACGGGCTATGCTGGTCTTTCTAGGGAACTTCTTAGCAAGGCAAGAGATAATTGATAAGGCTAGACCTGATGCTAGAAAGACTGCTGATGGAAATACCTTCTTTGCCAGGCCTGATTTCTGCCATGTCACCGTGGAAAGAAGGTGGAAGCTAAGGCAGATGATAACTCCCTTTCAAAAGCAAGGGGCGGAAGCCTATCTGTTATTCCCGGCAAGGCTGAAAGTGATAAAGAAGGGGTATACAAGGATGTTCACATCAGAGATAAAAGCGGGGGAGTATCTCGAAGAGATTTCAGATCTAGACAGAAGAAGAAAAGAGAACAGACCTAGAACCCCGTCACAATCCCCAACAGTTAGCCCACCAAAAACTCCGTAAAGCTAACAGCAACTAACAGCAACTAAGTGTGTACAGAGCAGCTGATAGTCGTGGAAACGGGGTGGGAGAGAGTAGCGACTCTGCAGACTACAGGGGCCACATATAGGTCTGACAGACCTATTTGCCTGTGGTAAGGGGGGGTGGGATCCAGAGGGGAGGGAGACAGCGGGAGGGAGGTGGGGGAGGCTGGGGGGGGGAAGATAGGCACTTAGGTGATGGGCACAAGCACAAGCACAAGTTCAAGCACAATGCACGTAGTAGAGAAAAGAAAGACTTGAAGGATAAAGTATACATTAGTTTTGTATTAAAAATTGAAGGTAAGGAAATAACGAAGCAATCGAGTACAGGAAATGGGAGAGGGAAAAACCCGAATTATAATGACCTGTAGGATAGTTTCGATAAATATTTGTGGACTAAATGATTTAAATAAAAGGCTTAAAGCTACCGCCTATCTGAAATCGCTGAATCCGGATTTAGTATGTCTTCAAGAGACCCACATTGAGGATACTAAGGCTTATTTACTAGAACAGCTTGGTTTTAACGTATTAGCGAAAACTAATCAAAATACTAAAACGAGGGGGGTGGCCATTCTAGGTAAGAGATACGATGCGCAGGTAAAAAGAAAGAAGGAAGATCAATGGGGTAGATGGGCTATAGCTGAATTAGTGGTCAGAGGGGAAACTATCACGGTGGTCTCGGTTTACGGATCTACAGGAGACGACCCTGAGATCTTTCAATATCTAGACACAGAGTTAGCACAATGGCCAGAACCCATAATTTTATGTGGGGATTTGAATATACATGACGTAGACAGTAGCTTCTTAGATCCTGGTAGGAATTACTCAGGTAGGAAAAAAAGGACCCACAGAGCCTTAGCAGATATGGTAAGGAATAACTCGCTAGAAGATCCATGGTTAAAATGTCATCCTAATCTAGATGGGAGCACCTATTTTTCAGCCCCCCACCAAATATTGGTTAGGCTGGACTACTTTTTAATTTCAAGAAGCCTGATGGATAGAGCAAAGGTAGATAGGGAACCGAGGATTATATCAGACCACAATCCATTAGTATTAACTGTAATAATTGGACAAAAGAGGAATAAAGAGCTGATTCAGTGGACATTTGATAGGACACTACTACAAGATCAGGGCTATAAGGATAGAATGAACAACTGGATTAAGGAATATTGGGAGATAAATAAGGGCACATCAACACCAGGGATAGTGTGGGACGCTTTTAAAGCTAGCGCAAGAGGGGAAACCCTGAGTTTTGTCATTAAGACACAGAGTATCAAAAGCAAAAGCTGAAGATATTAAATTAGTTAGGGAAGCAGAAGAAGCACTTATCTCAGCCATATCTTCTCACGCCCCCATTGACCAGATCTTATTGAAAATAGTTGCCCTTAAATCGGAAGCCCTGGATGGGATGGCGAAAAAGACAGTGGAGAAATATATGGCAAACAAAGAAAAGGCTTATGAACTTAGTGAACGAGTAGGTCACATACTGGCTGTGCGAGCTAGGCAAAGGGAGGGACTGGCTGATATTAAGGAAATCAAGAACTCTCAGGGGGATATAGTTAAGGAAGCTGAGCAAATTAGAGAGGTCTTTAAACAGTTCTACACGGAACTCTATGCACAGGATGGCCAGGAGAATGAGGATGATATAAGAACTTATTTAAGTGAGATAGAGCCTCCGGTGATAGGTGAGCAAGACAAAAATAGCCTGGAAGATACACTACAGCTGAATGAACTGGTTGAGGCCCTGGGGGATCTACCATCTGGGAAAGCAGCTGGCCCGGACCAGTTGCCAGTAGAATTTTATAGAACTTTTCAGCCAGTACTACTAGAAGAAATGTTTAACGTGATGTTATTAGCACAAAAGGGTGAGGCTGTGCCAGAATCATGGGGAGGTGCAGATATTATTGTGATTCCTAAGAAGGGCAAACCCATAGATGTTCCGGGCTCGTACCGCCCCATTACGCTAATGAACGCAGATGTCAAGGTGTTTTCCAAAATTTTGGCAAAAAGGCTATCAAGGGTAATAGAAACACTGGTAGTTCCCTCACAGCACGGTTTCATTCCAGGAAAGGGATCGACTCAACACACTAGGCAAGTAGTCACGGTATTTGATGCAGCAAACACGCTAAAAGATCCTACGGCTGCTTTGTTTTTAGATGCTGAAAAAGCATTTGACAGGGTTTCCTGGAGATACTTATGGGAAGTTCTGAGGTGGAATGGTATAGGGGCAGGATTTGTAAAGGCCCTACAGACTTTGTATATTAATCAGACTGCCAAAATAAGGGTTAACAGAGGGCAATCAACTGTAATTAAAATTCATAGAGGGACAAGGCAGGGGTGCCCATCCTCTCCCCTGCTCTTCGCTTTATATCTCGATCCCTACATACAGAAACTAGAAGCTAATGACCAAATTCCGCCACTAGTTCTTAATGGTTGCAGATTTAAAACGTTAGCGTATGCCGACGATGTGGCTATTCTGACTGCACAACCTATAGCAGCTATTAGAACAATAGAAGCCGAAGCGGGGCGATTTGGACAGTTTTCAGGGTATAGCCTGAATAGCACCAAAACCCAGATTGTTAAAAACCAGTGGGCAATATGTAATGACGATAGAGTGGTAGAAGCAGCAACTTACTTAGGGGTGCGAATTACAGCAGAGATAGATAACATCGTTAAAAGCAATCTCGACCCCTTGTTGACCACTGTAAAAAGGGATTTGGAAAAAATGAATAACTTACATTTATCACTGGTGGGATGCACAAATATTATTAAGATGATGATTTTTCCTAAGTTCTTATATTTTTTTAGGGCCATACCCCTGCTATTCGAATCCAGCTGGTTTAATAATATAGAAGCCATTTGTAACAGGTTTATTTGGGCTCACGGCAAGACCCGGAGGGCTTATAGATTTATGACACTACCTAGGGAAAAAGGGGGATGGGGTGCACCTGATTTTCGCTTATATTATATAGTTACTGTCTTGCAATATATACAAGGGCTAATTGGGGGGAATGTTGATGATGTAAGAATACAAGATATGTCTACAAAGATCTATACTGTTGTACTAGGGCCAAATGCCTGTAATTGCTTTCTAAAATGTTTAGATTACAGCTACTTTAAGAGAACTAGGTTTAAAACTGTTAGGGCGGCAGTTACGATATGGAACGCTTTCTTAAAGAAAGTCAAATTGGGTAGATATAATAGATATGTCTTGTTGCTTAATATTAGATCGCTCCCGGGGGAAATTTTTGCTGATCAAACCATGCTAGATTGGGCAGCGAGTGGTATTACGCAAATAGGGGACTCATTTGACCAGGAAGGGTTCAAGCAATTCGCAGATCTGAGAGAGGCATATGGTATAGGTAATAGGAGTTTCTTCAAGTATTTACAGATCAGAAGCTACTTAAAGAATAAATCTGGAGGGCCAGTAGGATTTAACAAGATAGAAATAATGGAGAAAATTACGATGTCAAGGGACTGCACAATCAGGTCTTTTTACGCAGCCTTGGTGAAAGGAAAGCAGGACGATCTAGAGAAATATAGTACGAAGTGGGCAGACAAAATGGGGGTTGATCGTAATCTATTTCTTGAATCCTTAAACTTAGGCTGCACAATCTTAAGTGCTGCCCCCCTGCAGTCCCAGCATTACAAAACACTATACTTTCTCTATTATACGCCCGAGAAAATAGCAAAATGGGGCGGGAATACAGGCATAAATTGCCCCCGATGCAATGAGTTGGAAGCTGATAGCATTCACATCTTTGCAACATGCCCACAGCTACACTCATTGATCATGGAGATAGAGGGATTCTTAGAAAGATCTTTGGGGATTGCAATTCGTCTTACACCTTCCTGGATTATGTTAGGAGTAGCTGAACAGGATCAAGTACAATTTCCAGAATTTTTGTTTGTAATAATGGCAGTGTATAGACTGACAATAGCCCGGGCTTGGTTAGATAAAAACCCCCCTAAATTTCAAGACTGGTTGGCGACCACGCTGTATGCCCATAAGATAGAAGAAAATATATATGCCCGGAAAGGAAGAAGCTTGGGGAGGAGAATCTGGGAGCCTTTAAGTAAATGGAAAGAGAAGCAAAGAAGCTGATTAGGGGACGGGTGGAGAAAAGTCTGGGGGGCATGTCAACTAATGGCTCCTTAACAATGATTTGGTTTTTTTTTTGTATTAATGGTATGAGACCGATTGATTTATGGTTCAGATGTATTAAATTTAAAGTAGGTATAAGGTGTTATGAAAAATGTGAAAATAGGCAATTTACTGTAAATTGTGTAAAGGTAATTGTGTAATTTAAAATGTGCCTCTTTGATAAAGAAAAATAAAAAAACTTTAAAAAAAAAAAAAAAAAAAAAACAATAGGCGTTGTCATTACTACCTTTTCTTTCTCTATGAAGTAGCCTGCAAGCGGAAATATCACAATACAAACGCCTCTGATTAGCCATTATGGCTCATAATAAAACAAATCACAGCAAACAACTCATGAGAGCTCCTGAAGCTCACCTCGAGTCAAAATAAACATACCGTATTTTCCGGCGTATAAGACGACTTTTTAACCCCTTAAAATGTTCTGGAAAGTCGGGGGTCGTCTTATACGCCGGGTGCCAAATTTGGCGGTATGTTTTCATGCGTTTTTTCATAGCGAGGACTTCACCCGAAGGTGTCAGACCGCTTCTCAATAGGAAATAACAAGAAACAACACTTTATGTTAAAAATAGAGCCCCCACATGTTTAATTTCGAGCAGCATGATCTGGCGTTTATGTAGTCGCATTCTAAATCAGACAGAGTGATCATGAAGTACACGGAGAGGAAGATGAGTGCGCAGCAATCAACGAGCGAGAAGATGAAGAGCGCGGCCTCCATCCTGCGGCCCCAGCACTGTCCGCCGCACACGTGACACCGGCACTGGCAGCGTCCACACCCAGGCCCCGCACCATGAACACAAGAAACAACACGATAACAGCCCCTCGTCAGCCAGAGGCGACAGTGCGGCCAATACTGCATGATTGCTCTAAAGACAGGGCACTCAAACACTGTGCAAGTATCGAAAGCGAACAAATGGCGCCGTGAGTCCTACCTAGACTGCCGCTGCACACGCGCCTCCAACCGCTTGCACATCCCCAGGCAGACGAGGCAGCAGGACGAGACAGCAGGACGTCCGAAAATATAACGGGCAGCCAGCGCTGAAGCACCTAAGATGGCGGCCCCCACTGTGTTGCACGTCTGACACGCGCTCCTCCACATGTGCTCTCCTTCCATAAATCGCACGCTCATCGGAAGGAGAGGAGCGTCAGTACCACATGACCTCCTCAGTCCATGGGCATAGAAAGGGGACTGTAGAATGTTCCCAATGGCAGTTTTTGCAGCAGTTCTTTCAGCATGGTACATGTAATGAATTACAAAACACACTACTACATTTCTTTTAAAGGTTTTTATATGACTGACTGAGCTATACAACCTTCATTATTATGTTGAATTCTTACATAAGGTAGGTACCCACCTTCTTTTGATACACACCTCAAATGCACTATACAGTTGAATAAAGAAAGGAGATGCTTGGAGAGGGCCTGTAGTGTGAGCACAGAGTTTGTATGCAGTGTGCACAGGAAGTACCGGTACCAGTACCAGTAGAGCACTTGCCGTGATTGGCTGGTTGTTGCAAACAGGAAAGGCAGTCTGGTGAGCAGATATTTACATGTGGTGGTGAAGACAGTACAGCACCAGTCTCTGTACCTGCTCATACTGTACAGCACCAGTACATACAGTACAGTATGCAAATGGCTGACAGTCAAGAACCCATCATGGCTCCAGCAGCAGCAAGAAGAAAGAAATATGAAGCCAGTTACAAACTTAAAGTTGTACATTTTGCCATGGAACATAATAACTGTGATGCTGCAAGACAATATGGAGTAACAGAAAAGATGGTTCGGGCCTGGAAAGCAAATGAAAAAGCATTAAGGAGTATGCCAAGGGGTAAGTGTGCATTAAGAAGAGGCACCCCACATTGGCCAGAACTCGAAAAACATGTAGCAGACATGGTGAATGAGCATCGCCAAAGCGGTTATGTAGTGACACGAAATAAAATACGTTTGTTTGCACTTCAGTGGGCCAAATCTAACCCAGATCTCAGCAACAGATTTAAGCCCACTGTATCCTGGTGTACTAGATTCTTGGGAAGGCATAATCTGGTATTGAGGCAAAAGACGAAAATTGCACAAAAATTACCTGCAGATCTTGATGCCAAAATACATAGTTTCCATCGCTACGTTATTAAGCTGCGCAATGAACATGGCTATGCGCTAAGTAGTATCGGAAATATGGATGAAACTCCAATGAATTTTGATATGGTTGCAAACAAAACTGTCCATCCAAAAGGTGAAAAAACTATTTTAATAAAAAACAACAGGACATGAGAAGTCCAGTTTTACAGTGGTACTAGCATGCAGAGATGATGGCGCCAAACTGAGACCAATGGTTATTTTTAAAAGAAAAACAATGCCGAAACTCAAGTTTCCTGTTGGTTGTTTTGTACATGTGAATGAAAAAGGCTGGATGGACGAAGAAGGGGTAAAGCTATGGCTTGATAATGTATGGAGCAGGCGACCAGGTGGACTTCTTCAAAAACGTAGTCTACTGGTGTGGGATATGTTCAGGGCTCATTTAACTCCAAGCACCAAGCAAAGGCTGGCAAGAATAAAAAAAGATGATGCAGTTATTCCTGGAGGATTGACATCGTTGGTACAGCCACTGGATGTGTGCCTAAACAAGCCATTTAAAGATCGCATCCGAGAACAGTGGAATGAGTGGATGGTTAGCGGTGAAAAAATATTCACAAAAGGAGGAAACATGCGTGCTCCACAGTTGGATGTTTTGTGCAAGTTTGTCATAAAAGCCTGGAATGATATCGATGCAGAAACAGTCATAAAGTCTTTCAAGAAGTGTGGCATATCAAATTCATTAGATGGTATGGAGGACGACTACTTGTGGCAAGATGAAGAGGAAGCCGAAGCCGAAACCACACCATCTGATACGGAATTACCAGATCCATACGATGACTGCTTTACAGATGTACCACAAGATCTCATTGATTTACTTATGAGATCAGATGACGAAGAGGAGGATTTTGAAGGCTTTTAAAGGGAACGTCGGCAAATCCTGTAAAAATCGCTTGGAGTTATGAAAAGTTTAATCCACTTGCAATGTTTTATGTTTACCGTACATGTTTAATGACAAACAGCCTTATGTTTACAAGTGACTGTTTTTCATATGGTTCTAAATAAAAATATCGTGACTAAAGCAATATTGTTTATACAACCAATTTGTTTGAGTTCAGTCTTGGAGTGTGTACAATAAACGCTTAACACTATCCTCTGATAAAGCCTTACTGCTCACCCACACGGAGGACTAGAATCACTAATAAGCCCAAAATAAATTCTCAAAATGGCTATGCAGGACTGCGTTGGACTGCGCTGGAAGTGGGGGTAGTCTTATACGGCGAGTATAGCACGAAACCTACATTTTGTCAAGAAAAGTAGGGGGTCGCCTTATACGCCGGGTCGTCTTATATGCCGGAAAATACGGGTAGGCAGCGTTTTTTCAATTACTTAAAAAGCTCAACAATCAGACTTTACAATTTCTTATTATCAAACTATGGGTAACCTTGTGGATCCATCTTGAGACCCAAGTACCTTCTTGTAAGCAAGAGGCCAGTTTAAAAGTTGAGAAGAATTGAGGCCTATATAAATATCTGGAGAACTGCATTATGACACCTTAAAACCTGCCTGTTAGCATCTCCCCAAGCATCAAGAAGGATGCAGTCCAGCCGCTTATGTGGACCTCGCGGCTGATGGGCCTTACGAAGGACCTGGAAACCAAATGTTTACTTGCCTAGGTGTACATCCTGGGAAACTGACTGTATTTATCCTGCCACAAGCTCAAGGGTCATCATTCAAGAAAGCCCATAGCCTAGAGGGAAATACAGCATAAAGATGTGGCCTAATGTGGTCTAATGCAACCACAAGCCTGTTTGCAGCCCAAAATAAAAGCTGCAGGATATACCTGGGTACGGCTTGTCTGCATCCTCCCAGGAGAGCTAAGAGTATCTGGCACACTGTTCACCTCTGCCATGAATTGAAGCCAAGAGGCACAAGAACAAAAAAAGGAAACCTGAAGTAGGCTTGCAGAAACCAAGCAAATGTCTGTGAGGTAGTATAAAGGATGTATTGCTAATCACCACAATGTATACATGTACCAACTGTCAAATACAGCCAGAAACCTCCACTGCCTCATACGTCTAGCAAGAGACGTCTTATTACTGTTGTAATCAAGTAGCCCAGACCTTACATATAGGATTTTCTCCTTTGAGTTTATGGGAAACCCTCACACTTGGGATTCATAGGATCCATGTGTCCGGTTCTCTTCTGTAATATTCCCCACCCCGGTGGCTTGTGGGGAAAAAGAGAGGAGGAGTAAGGCTGACACGCGACACTGCCTGCAACCCGTCATGCTGTAGGAGATCTGGCCTTAAGTAGGGGACAGGGAGCCAAAGACCTCCCTGGTTGGACCTGAAGCAACAGCTAATACGGTAGAGGAAGGTCTGACATGCCCCTGCACCTATCTGCTCATTTCTGATTGGTTTCTAGCTTTCAGAAGGCGAACCTCATTAAAAGACCAGACTCCTCCCCTTCCCATGGCTTTCTCCTGAGCCATTGTTGCAGGGCTGCTGATACGGAGAGACGAGACCTGAATGCAGGGATCGCAGAAAGGAATGCCTTGTACTCATTTTACTGAAGAGGAAACAGACCCTCTGGAATAGGGACATTAAGGTAATGTTTGGAAAGGGATGGGAGGAAAAACAAACTGAAGACTGGTGACCAATCAGGGTTAATGCCATCCAGTTATAGGTGGCCTACTGCAGGATAGACAAACCATCCATCATGTGCCTAATGCGGCTAAACAGAAATCCGTGGACAGATCCACACTTTCACAATAGCTTAATAAACGCTTTCTTTGGCGGCTACCAGCATTGCTGCCGGTAGTCTCCTGCCTTGGCTGGTCTGAATGCAAGAGCCCCTTATCTCTGATGCGGAGCACAGCATCTTAGCTTTGCCTTAAGTGCAGGCTGACCTATCCTGATCAGTGCAAGCTTTCTCTGATTATTGTGTTAAAGATGTTTTCAGGTTTTACGTTTATGGGTGTTCACTGCTGTTAAAGTATTTTATCAATTGGACCGTTTTTGATGATTGTCTACAGGTTAATTTATGTTTACTGTGATTGTTCCTCAATTCACGCAACCGATCAGTGCTATTGAAATCATATTTTATACTCCTCTCTGGCAGGCCTTTGCTCTATGAATCTCTTAACTGTACTGAATTTGCGTTTGTTGATTCCTGCATCTCCAAGAACTCCTGGCCTTGTACTTACCAAGCTACCAAAAGGAGTTCCAAGGTTACTTCAAGAAGCATTCAATTTGCCCACCCTGGTCTGTGATCCTTCATATCAGACTAAAAGTCAACAAATTAGAATTTTCAATAATCAAATCAAGAACTAAGAAGGTCTCTTGCACTGTTCACAGAGTTCACAGCTTTCACTGCTCTTCAATACATATATATAAATTGCTAAAGACTTTTCTGTTTCACACTTAAGTATGCTAGTGTCCTCAACCCTCCTCATAGCCCGCTTAAGCGCAGAGATACTCCTCCGGGAGTCGATTCAAGCGCTATATAAACATATAAATAAAATATATAATATATATATAGCTAATGACTGATAAGATCATACAATAAGCACTGAATTTCCAGATATAGGCACACAATATCCAGCTAAACTTCCAGCTCAGGTAAGGTTCAGGAAGCTGGAGCACCGGCATAAACGGCCTATAGCGCATACATTACTAGATGAAGGAGAGCTTCATATACCTGGACAAAACAAAGACTGAAATCAAGAAATCGCTCCATTTCCCAAATATTGAGACGGGATTAATACCCTCACCCACACACAAAGAGAAAAATCTATGAGTCTGGTTTGAGTTGGGTCTCCCATCTCACAACTGCCATACGGAAAAATACTCTTCAATGTATATTGTGAAGAGGTAGCCTCTTGTGCGAGCCAACAAACTACTGGATTAGACTATTGCAAAATTATCAATGCAGGGACACCAAAGTAAGAAACACAAAGCCCTGAGGCTCCAAAATAAAACCTCTAGACACATTCTAAACCCAAAGAACTTGGTCAGTGTCACTACAGATCTAAAAGAACTCCACTGGCTCCAAGCAGACTAAAGAATCAAATATATAAAACTATTCACGGATTACAAAGCCTTCAAAAGAAAGGACTTGGATAGTAAATTACTAATGGTGTGGGTGAGGCCTGGACAGAAAAGATGGGGGGACGCGATCTTCTGTTTTCTGGTCTGGTTCCCGTGGTGGAATGATCTTTTGGGTGCTGGCGTGCCCTAATTGAGGTCAATGCGTGGCTCTGAGAATCCGCTGATCCAAGGGGAGAGAGGGCGCGGGGTCGGCCCCAGCGGAGCAAAGGAAACATTGCTCCCGAGCAGCCGTGATGGAGGGCTGCACCAACAAGATTGGGGCTGAGGATCAGGCCCCATATATGTTCTGTGGCCTAGGTAGTACACCACGTCCCCAACAGCAAGGGTGAAGATCTGCCAGGAACCAAAGGTGCGAACTGACCAAGCGTCCCGCCGGGCGGGTCCACATTGTGCACATGAGGCAGGGGAGGAGTTCGGCACCCCTATGGCGCCTGGACGGCAAAGATGGGGGGACGCGCTCTTCTGTTTTCCGGTCTGGCTCCCGTGGTGGAACTGATCTTTTGGGTGCTGGCGTGCCCTTATTGAGGTCAATGCGTGACTCTGAGAATCCGCTGATCAAAGGGGAGAAAGGGCGCGGGTTGGCCCCAGGGGAGCAAAGGAAACATTGCTCCTGAGAAGCCGTGATGGAGGGCTGCACCAACAAGATTTGGGCTGCGGCTGAGGATCAGGCCCCATATATGTTCTGTGGCCTGGGAGGTACACCACGTCCCCACCAGCCAGGGTGAAGATCTGCAGGGAGCCAAGGGTGCGGACTGACCAAGCGGCCCGCCGGGCAGGTCCACATTGTGCACATGAGGCAGTGGAGGAGTTTGGAACCCCTATAGCGCCTGGATCGATGATGGAGGAGGAGTGGGGCTTTACTGAGAGGCACGCAGGTTCCCTGCTGAGTCTAGCTGCAGATGCTGCGAGGGTCTCCTGGGTTGTGGCCGAGGCCCCAATCGGGGGAACCACACGGAGTCGAATCTTTGCCGGGGCCACCGGTGATTTTACAGGGAATCCGATAAGATTGCGGTGAGTGTGCTGAGACCACCACTAGCATATTGGGGAGGCTGGTGCAGTCTTGCTGTGTCCATGACCCTTGAAACATCACGTACTCACTTCTGCTCGCCTAAAGAGTAGGCTTCTTTGGGCCAACCCAGTAGCCCTTGGGACTTGAAAGGCAGTCATGGGAGTGGGGGATACAGGCGACTATGAAGCTTGTGCCAAGTCCTTAACCACAGGGGTCCGACTGCTTGTGCTGCCCAAACGGCTCTCTGGTGCAAGCGGGTCAGACCCCCACCCAGCTACTGCTCTGCGGATCGGTGGACCCAGGTGAGGAAAGGGTGACCCTGTGAACCTACCTGGCTTGGGGTTATGAACAGCGACCGGAATGCTCGGTCAATGCGACCGCGGGCACTATGGATCGTAATATGGGTGGCCAGGCCCAAGTTAAAATGGACAAATACACGGCCCCCTGTTGGAGGAAAGAAAGATGCCAAGGGAGGAGAGCCTTGTCTTGGTGGAGAAGTGTGGCTCAATGGTTAGAGCAGGCAGACCTTGATGCAGAGCTCTGGCCAGGGACCAGGGTTCGATTCCCGCCTCGGCGGGTCTCCGACTCATTAATTCCCCTGACTGGATATTCTCGCCTCAGTACCTGTTCTGATCATGGGTCCCACGCTGCAACTCTGGGCAATAGCTTGCTTAGTCTCCACAACGGCCCCAAAAGCGCTGGGATGCCTGGCTGCACCTGGGAGGTGCCCAGGAGTGGACATTTCCCAGGAAGGGTTCCCAAGTAGTATACGGACAGCGCCGGGACACCTCCGGTGGAGGTAGCTATGCGCTTTACAAAATTCCGACATTTACATTTTTACATTTGTCCATCGAACTCACACAGCGGAGACAACTTCTTAGTAATACTGCAGGCCATCCAGGACTCCAAGTCTGTGCAGGAGATCAAGATTGGGGAGGTCGGGTCACTGTAGTCCTGCTGGTACAAGACCTCCGATAGTCTGTAAACTGGGTAACTGAGGCGGAAGGTAGAATCTCTGAATTGGAAGATAACATGTGGGTACTCTCCTCTGAAGTGGCCCGCCTCACACATTCTGCCATGGCACTCCAGGACCGAGCAGAGAATGGTGAAAATAGAGCTTGATGTAACAATCTCTGGTTGGTAGGCTTCCCTGAGGGAACAGAGTGCTCTGCACCGGAAACATTTCTGGAGCAGTGGATCCGATCATGGCTGGACAAGGATTGTCTGTCCCCTTGATTTATTACTGAAAGGGCCTACTGGTCACTGGCTCAGAAACCTCAGCTGGGAGCACCCCATGGCTATCATAGTGCGGGGTGCACTATGATAGCCAAATTTTTGTACTACAGAAACAGGGACGCAATTCTGAAAGGGATATGGGTCAACTAATTTGGGATGTTTCCCAACTACACTTGTCATGTCCAAGCAAAGCAGAAAATATAAGATCAAGTTAAGCAGAAACTGCAGAACATGAACCTCGTGTATGCCCCTCTATCCCGCATTTTTGCAGGGGCTTCCCTGATTTTAAGTCATATTTCTTCGATACTCTAAAAGAGGCTTCGACCTGGTTCACAGAGCAGCACCCCTTTTCAAAGCACCAGCCCCTGAGATGGAAGAAGACTACCCGCCTCGAAACCAGGTAGGTGGGGACTGGGGAGACCTGCTGATGCAAGGCAGTGGACATGATCTAGATGGCAGAAGGCTCAATCCTACTGAAGCCTCCAAAGAGTCAGAGGGGGCACATCGGAAACAGAATGATGCCGATGCACAACCAAGGAGCGGGAACCAATGCCCTGGTCGGGCACTAGAACAGGATAAGACTCTGCTGATGACTACTCTGCAAAAGTAAACATTGCATACCAGCAACATTGTATCCTACCGAAGTGCCTTTTGCATATCATTCCCAATTCAGAGCTATTGACGAGTTAGCTGCCCCTACAGACTAATTACACCAATCCAGAGTTAGTTCTGTATTGATTTGGGAGTTTGAGCAACAGATGCTTCTCCTAGAGGGAAGAATAGGGTGGGGAAGTTGGGCGGGGGCGGTTTGGGGTATGTTTTGGTTACTTTGTATATTCTTGTTGCTCAGCTTCTCCCAGTACTAAGCTCACATTTTGCACACCTATGTAACAAACTTGGTAAGCCCCCACAACGGTCCTTACTTATATCATACCTTTAGCAGCACAGGACCGTTTGCACCCTACACTGTCCCACACCATCCCCGACCATCACCACTGCCATGCGTGCCCTCACGGCAGTCACATGGAACATTAATGGGCTTCTGGACAGAATTAAGAGAGGGGCGGTAATGCAGTTGGCATACCAATATATTCCGGCAATCCTAATGTTCAAAGCGACTCTCAGCTACAAGGTACCAGTTGTCTGTTCCTAGCCGGTTTGGGATATAACTGAATATTCCATGCTGGGTATTCTTGAGGTACAGACGGGGGGCCATACTCATTCACAAAACGTTGCCCCTAGTTGTCTCCAGGGTGTCCAGAGATGCATACAGTTTTGTGGTACTTGGAGGCTCCATTGAGTGTAACCCCTGCAATCTGAGGTGTGTATACGCCCCCTGCCATGGCCTGGTCCACAATGGTGAGCCTCAGAGAGCTAATTTTTCCCTAACACAAGGGGTGACGATTAATGGGGGGGAAATTTCAACAATATCATGACTGAAGAAGATGGGTACAGACCCACTGAAGCATCATAAAAGAACAGTGAGGGGCCTGTCTGACTGGGTCACCGGAATGGGACTTAGCGATGTACGGAAAATATGGCATCTCAGACAATGTGCATATACACATGCGTCGGTAGGACACGGCTCGCTGTCCTGCATTGACTACCTGTTACTCCCAGCCACTGACATCATGCACACAACAGGGTCACATATATTACCTTGAGGGATCTCTGATCATGCTGCATTAACGGCACACTTCACCGATCCCAAACAGGAGACAGGCCTGTGTGGCGTCTTAATGCCTAGCTCTCACTGATGAGAACTTCTCTGCATACTTGGCAGAAATACTGAAGTTATTTCTAGACCTCAATAGGAGCACAGTAGACTCAGCTGGTGTGCTGTGGGGAGCCTGTAAGGCATCCAAGAGAGGAATTGCCTGCTTGTATTTTTGGGGCAAAGATCGCGGACGACTGAAAAAGATTACAGAGCTAGAAACATCTATATCATCCCAGGGGCGTAAAGGATGAGGCCACCAAGCGAACAGGATACAACGCCATCTGGCCCTAGATAGGGCCTCTCTGTGCCAGCTATGCTTGTAGTTGTTGGATAGCCTCCACCCAGAAATCTATGAATGGGGTGACAAATCTGGTAAACTCCTCTACTTGCTAGCCACAAAGAACACAGAGTTCAGGGTGGTACCCAGAGTGATTGATGGGAATGGGGTGTTGGTGGAGACTTCTGCGGGGATCGCATCTGTCTTTGCACAATACTATGAGGCTTTATGTGTGGAACAAACCCTGCCGGGCTGTTAGACTGGGACCCCGCTCATTGGGAACATACCCCTACCTCAGCTGTCAACAGCCAACAGGGATGACCTAGGGCAGTCACTCTCACTTGAGGAGGTGGGTTAGGCACTCTCAGACCTAAACTCTGGGAAAACCCCTGGACCAGATGGCTATCTGGTGAAATATTACCATAATCTCCGCCCGGACATCCTTCCCTTTATTTTAGATATGTTCATGGAGGCGATCACCAAAGGACGAAATCCAACAGCAACAGATCTAGTAGTGCTGGTTGTCCTGCTAAAACTGGGCTGCCAACCAGACCAATGTGCCTCACATTATCCCTTCTCCTTTATCAACAAGGAGGTCAAGCTCTATGCTAACCTATTAGCTAGCTGCCTCCTAAGGGTATTACCCCACTTGGTCCAACTGGACCAGTGCGGTTTAATACCACACCTTAGCACAAGACACTGTATCAGTAGGGTTCTCCTGGTGCTAGCTTGCATTTGGTTGATAGACGGCCAAGCAGCATTTCTGCTTGTTGATTTTGAGAAATCATTCGATACCCTGTACTGGTTGTTAATCCTTAAAAAGATGGGCTTTGGTCCGGGATACTGGGCCAACATCAGGGTCTTGTATGCAAGTGAAAATAAAAGAAGCCTAATTGTATGGGGCGCGGAACGCAGAACCTCTCCCGGAACTGATTAGAGAGGTGTTCTGAGTGTGGAGGGCGCTGCTGCCTTGTACTGGATGGAACCACAGTATCACACTGGAGACTGCCCTGTGAGTGGCCCGCTGGATGCGTCACATGGCAAACCTCCAAGGATTCCGAGGGTGGGACTGCATTGGGATATTGCGCTTGGGAGATACATAGGATAGAGGCCACAATAAATCATTTCAGAAGCTTCAGTCACGAGTTCCACATGCATAAATTGCAGTTCTTTTGTTACTTACAACTTAGGCATGCTCTTTCCAAGTACCAAGAACAGCTGATGGAGGTCCAGGAATAGAGCCCACTCGAGAGTGGAGTTCTTATGGGTCCCCTGGAAAAAAGTGAGAGGTACCGGAATACAGCCCACTTGAGGGGTGAACACTTATGGGTACCCGGGGAAAGAGGGTAATTTTACAAATCTATAAAACCTTGGTTACACACTCTCCTGGCCTGCTGGGACCCTGACGGTGAAGTGGGAGGAGTGTGTGGCCCCCTGGATTAGATGGACTGTCTACGGCACTCTGGCAGTCTCTGCACCACTTAGGCTCATACAGTTTTATCTCCATCAAGTTTACCTCACTCCCTACGGTCTCTGGAAGGCCCGGGTACGCCCCTCACCTACTCCAAAAGATGCCAGAAGCCCAGAGCGGATTTCTATCGCACAGTATGGGCCTGTCCTGTCATACAACATTATTGATAAAGTATTCTCTCCACTCTTCCTAAAGTGGTGGGACTGCACATCAACGCAAACCAATTCTCGCTATTCTGGGCATTTCAAAGGACATGGCGGGACCGCATGGGGACATGAAGCTGGTGGGTTTGGCACGTTGCTCTCAAAAATGGATGTAGCCAAATATTGGAACTCAACAAGTGCTCCTTCCATTGCAGCTTTGAAGAGAAGTATGGACCAGTGCGCGAAGATGGAAAAGACAATATATATAGCACAAGGGTGTCCTGGCAAATATGAGAATGTTTGGAGCAAATGGTGGGCATATCATGGTCTAGAAGGTGAAGGCTGTTATGGGCAGTTACCGCAGCATCATATTTTCTGTTGGTGGGACTGTGGGTGGTGTGTATCCGTGCGAAGTACTCTATACACTGCGTTTACCTTGTGAGAGTAATCATTGTTGTACTAAAGTACAATAAAAAAATATATATTAATAATGAATGCTCCATGATTCTATGTCAGGGCTATAGGCGAGGAGTATGCTGTACTTTCTTCACTCTTATTCAGCAGCATTGTTAACAACAAACAAAGATTTTACTTTCCATGAAACTCGGGATGAAATCAAGAATAAAGTAAAGTAATGTGCAATTAACAGTCAGGAGCCCTTTGATAGTCTTCATCTCTGCTGCTGCCTCCTCTTCCTTCACTGTTCCTGCAGCAGAGACAAGTGCCTCCAGGCCACTTTTATACTATTATTTGATGCTTATTATTGCTTCTTGTGCTATTTTTCGCTAAGTGGATTGTTACAGTGTATTTGCTTTACAACACAGACACGGGAAAGCTGGTCGCTCCTCAGCGGCTGTCCCTTAACCAATTATGCGTCTCAGCACTCAGGCCTACTGCGGTGCGGTCCTCCAACCACTAAAGGGAACTGTGGTGAACATGCATGGTCTCTCGAGCCAGCGCGCTAATCCTCTGAGACCTGTCAGCGTGGCCGGCCAGGAGCTCCAGATGTTGCCCTGTGTTGCCCCATACGCCCCTAACTGGGGTCTGTATAAAACGCGTGTATCGCTTTCTGAAGTTTGAGCTTCTTTCTGGCTAGACACCATCCAGTTGCTATTTTACCCCTACAATCCACATAGGTTCTAGTGGTGTCCTGCAAGACCCACCATGCCATTGGTCCATTGGGTCTACATATTCTGGCTGGGAGACCCCCAGCTCATTTTTATACCCTCCAACGCTTACCTGGAAACTCCAGCCCTTGTCTATCCCACTATCCCCTAGCTTGCTATCAGTTGCCCCCCTCCGATATGAGTCTGTCAGCGCCAGGATGCCTTTCTTTAGGTGAT
The DNA here is from genome assembly GCF_964261635.1 of Lissotriton helveticus. Taxonomy (NCBI): domain Eukaryota; kingdom Metazoa; phylum Chordata; class Amphibia; order Caudata; family Salamandridae; genus Lissotriton; species Lissotriton helveticus. Next base: position 156,114,967 of record NC_136057.1, read on the forward strand.
AGTGCGCTATAGAAGTGAAGTAAATAATAAATAAATAATATTGGTTACCCAATAAGTTACTGCCCACCATGAGTGATGTGGAATAAACCTACAATGAAGAGGATGAGGTTACTTACCGCCCAACTGATGATCATTTTTGCAAGGTGATAGACGCCTCTGTCCTCAGAGCAGGTAATAATGCGGTAGCTCCCCTGGAACAGAAACTCCTGCAACATGCTAAGCACTGCTTCAAACCCCTCCCTGGGAAGGGAGATACCCTCGGAAACCTGTGCCCGGTACCACCAGGGACCCCTGACCAGCCTCCGCCTACACCCAAGTGTAAAAGGGGTACATCCCCTGGTGTCGACTTGGACGCTTTTGACCACTTAAGGAAGGCATTTATGGACCACTCTCAGCCCATGGCTTTGGAACCCTTGTGTATGGCCCGTCTGGGCAACAGCCCACCGGCAATATCCCAGTCCTCCCTGCCAGAATGACTCGCCTTCGGGCTCTGATGCAAACAAGGACCTAGGGTCCCACCCATGGAGACCCTTGCCGACGCTACCTAGCGATACTTTGCCTACAGGGACCGACCCCCAGGACCATCCGGTATGTTGGAACCTGACCTACTTCTACACCCCCTGTAGGCAGAATGAGTCCCTGCGGATAAGGCCACGACTTTAGACACAAGAAGCCCTTAAATAAGGAGCCTTCCGATAATGAGGTCTGCAAATGTCTCCGGGCGGAATGCCCGCACATGTTGCTGGGTGATAAGGTAGCACTAACCCAGGAAATAGACGACTGCATGAACACCTTCCCAGGGAAGTACATTTGTGACCCGAAAAAGGGTATGGATAGGTCCTGGTGGAGTTACCAGGAAAAGCTCCTTGTTCTCTCTGGCCCACTAACTCACATTTTGGCATTGCGGAGGACACAAAGGTATCCAGCACCTTGATATTCCCGGTGGTACTTTCTGGGTGGGCCATAGGGCCATCATCATTTTGAGGAATGCGAGCTGTGCCATCTCCACAGAGAGGCCACAATTGCTTCTCATACTGACCCAAGCTAGGGGACCTCGCCATCTCAGAAGCTGGCCCCGGTGCACAGCGGTTTGTTTGGTAACCTGTTCATTTGGGAACTAGAAAAGTTTGTGGCAACATATAACGTCTGAAAAGGGCCCAAGCATCTATCAAGCACATTTTTTCCGCCCTGTGCTTTCACCGGGGCAGGCCATGGTAGGGGGCGCTCAGCCTGTAGCTTGCAATAAACAGCTCCTGTTACAGGCTACACCAACAGAAGGGGACTACCAGGACGCCTTCAAATTTGGCAACCAATATCTCACAAGAGGGTACTAGAACACAGGGGCTTGCGAAGTGGCAACAGAGGTAGTTGCAATTATAGTTCCAATCAAGGTGAGTGTTCAGCTCTTCCCACACCAGTGCCTGGGGGGCAGATTTCAGGGACCTGTCCACAATTGGGCAGCTCTCACCTCAGACTCTTGGGTACTCCTGGCACCACTTCAAAATGGAAGGTATTCACCTGCTAGGGGAATCTCTTTCAACACAATGAATGGATGGCGCGTCTCGACCTCAAGGATGCATACTTGACTATTACAATCTTCCCTCTTCAACGCAAATTCCTCCAATTCAAATGGCAGGAACAGACATTCCAGTTCACCACACTTCCCTTTGGCCTTTCGCCCACCCCGTGGTGTTTTACTAAGGTCATGCGTCTGGCGGTAGAGATTCTCAGGGCTCTGGGCATTCGGCTTATCGTCTACTTAGACAACCTTCTCCTCATGGACCGGTGACAACAGAAACTCTCTGTGCACCTGCAGATGGCAGTTGTTCTCTTGGAGACTATGCTTCATTATCAACCAACAAGAGTTGACCCTTATTCCTACTCAGTTTCTGGTGTTCCCGCTAAGTGGATTGTCGCTATTCTGTAGTGGACTCGGTTCGGGCCACACTAAGCCCTCCCTCAAAGAACATTTGTTCAAAATCAGACATGAAGTATGCCGCGCTGCGGCCAAACCAGCCACCTCCCTTTGGCAAATCACAAGAATGGTGGGGCTTCTGTCCTCCTTGTTTCAGGCCATTTTCCACGCCCCCTTTACTATCTGGCCCTGTAACGCCTCAAAGCCTTCCACCTCCAGAGGGTTCACCTATTCTCAGGTGGTTCCACTTTTGGAGGAGGCTCGGGAAGAGAGCCAATAGTGGTTTGCCCACATGGAGACAAGGAACGTGTGAGCGATTTTCTGTTTGCTTCCGGATCTAGACATCGAATCAGACGAAGGCTGGGGTGCGACATGTGCGTAATTCTCTAGCAAAGGATGATGGACATCTTACGAAAAATCCCTTCATATTAATTGCCTCAAACTCTTGGCAGGCTCCTTCGCAGTTCAGTGCTGGACCATGAATCATGTGAAATGCTGTGTCCTCCTCAAGATAGACAACATAGCAGCAGTGCGTTATATAAACTATCTAGGTGGTACACGATTCAAAGCCCTCTCAGACCTGGCGAGACACTTTTGGCACTGCTGTCTTACGAATGAAGTTTCTGTGACGGCAGAGCACCTCCCGGGGCAATCAAACCAAGTGGACAAGTGGCACTTCTGGCATATAAGTGCTTTCCTGAGTGCTTTTGCCTACCTTTGCCTCGTTTTTCACTGTTTCCACTTGTTTTCCCATTATCACTCCTGCCTGCCGCCTGTTTTCCCGCCTTCCACCTAGGGCCATCCACTGCCTCCCCACACCGTTCCATCCTCCCAGAACCAACTTAATGAAGGCAGCAGCACGGCTGCACAGCAGACATGCATCAGAGATGCGCAAAAGTCTTACCCGACTGTGACCAGCTCCAGGACCCCTGGATCTTTCACCCACTATGGTACACCACTTTCGACCTACAAGCCCTGGACCCCGGACGCACCAACAACCCTGATGAACCTCCACGCAGAAGCAAACAGCTCCAGCGCCTCAAGAACCTCATGGGTGATGTGCCGAGCTTTACAAATGTTTGGTTGATTGAAGCTTAATTCCTGATAGTTTAAATGCTTCAGCTGTAGTGTCATTCAGTGAGTCTTGTGTGCTGTGAAAGCTGAACCAGGCAGACATCTAAACAAGACTTCCTGCCAGGGTGCCTGCTTGGCTGAAAGAAATGCAAATGTATGCAACAAGTTAATATGCAAATGTTAAGGGTAATCTGCAAATGTAAAGGATGCTTGGGAGCCGGTACTGGCTTTCGTTGATTGAATTTGTGATGACAAAGATTTATTCTTTTTGAGTGGTTGTGCAAGGAGTTAACAACTGAGCTGTGAAGTGTATGCTTTTAATTGCATTTATATAGCACTTACAACCCCTGAAAAGGTGAAGAGGCAGTTACTTAACAAAATTGCAATACGTAAAGTCTGGGTATTACTAAAATCTATACCAGGACTTTTAAAATCTATTTTATAGAAACAAGTTAGACTATTATCTAAAGAAGACGACATGAAGGTAATAAAGACCTCTAAGAGCAACATTGGGCTTAGTTAATTCCTTTCGGGATAAACTCAGACAGCCATACCGTGACTCAGCCTTGAATAAAACAAATTTAAAGCAAATCTTGTTAGTCAGACTCGTAGTACTGCTAATAAAAGACAAATATTTGCTGGAAAACGCTAGAGGTGGTTACCACTTGCAGACTGTGTCACCAGCACGAGGAAACTATGGCTCATTTTGTTTGCATCTGCCATCGACTGACCATGCACGTCGCACTGTATTGAAACCTCTATTTTTAAAATACGGGACTCGTACCTGCACAGATGCAATGAAACTTCTCTTTAATTTGGAGATTTCAATGGAACACCATTTAAAAGAACTTATAAGTAAAGACTCAGGCAAGAATTAGAGTTTTAAAACAGTTTTTGAATTAGTGAATATACATGTATTTAACTGCTTTTTCCCACTGTACTGTAGATTAGATTGGTTCAAATAAATGATATAATTAATTTTTTCACTGGTCCTTGTAATAGTTTTAACTAATTGACTCATTTTGCAATTCATTGTAACAATTTGAATGAATTGAAACAATAAAATAAATGTATTAGTTCATTCATACTAAAATCTATATATTTTGGAAGCACAATTTTATCTTAAACCCTTTAGCGTTTTTTGTAGCAGTACATCGCATACTGTGTGTAATGTACTACAGGATAAAAAAAATGTTTTCATTTAAACTGCATGCTATTTTATATGTAGCTACCCAATGGTGAAACACCCAAAAAAACTTGCAGAATATTTTGTTGTTTTAGCCAAACCGTTGACCTTGCCCCCATTGTATGCAGTATCACAGTTCCCATACTTTTTTTTAATTCACTTCCAACACTGCAGAAGGGGCATAGTGGTGGCACAAGATCACACTTGAGGTAGAGGGGGTACAGCAATGGGGATGAGTCCTGTACGGGTTTGGGTGGGATGGGGTAATGGGTCCAGGTCAGGGATAAACCTAACAGTCCTTGGGCAGCTGTTCGCTTAGGTCTGGAGAAAGTGTAATATAACATTTCTATGATCTAACCTCAAGAAAAGTTGCAACCAGGGTGGGGGACAGGTAACAGCTCCTCTATTACAAACCGTAAAAGATTCAGGATGAAGAAAGGTTTGTTGGTAAGATGACTATACAATGCAGAATTATAACAAGTACTACTGAAATTTAGTTTCGAAGTAGAAAACATTTCTGGGGAAGCAATGCTAGTGCATTGTATGTTCTGGTTTTTATCCCACCCTTGTCGCTATACTGAATTTACAAATCAAAGCACAAATATTCCAAGTTAAGAAACTGAGTGTTCCGGAAGTGTAGTCGCTAAGCAAGGTCACCGGCGTTGAAACAAACCAGCAGGAATTTAAAAGAATGGTTGGGTTGACGATGACCATGTTTTGATGGGACCAATTATAGCAGCTGTATTGTACATTGTATGCATTCTGTAATTTTCTAAAACCGAATATAAAAAATAAATACATTTTAAAAATAAAAAGAAGCTGGGGGTTTCGGGGTCAAGACAATGCCAGCCTGCCAAGGAATAAAGTGTCAAGCTTGGAAGACTAGAGTATTAAAGAGTTGGGTTGTTCTATGATGCAGGGTCAGATAGTCAAGTGTCAAAGAGTCCGCTTTCAAGTACATCATTTTCACACAGCCTCAATGACTCCTATAATCACAAGACCTCGTGAGCACAAATTTCACAAACCTACCACAACAAATCCATTTGGAAGAAAAGGAAGCACGTTTGACTGATCTACTAACTCTAATCTTGGGTTACGGAGTAGAATGCAACTCGTAGTAAACTCTACATAAATGCAACTTAAAATGATAATAAAGATCAATTGACAGATCTGCATCACCCTATGTTCATGTTATTCCCATCTATGGACGTCAATATGATTACAGCGTCAAAGAGACAGGCTTCACTGTATAGGGGAGCCGAGAAGCATCTTTAACCCTGGCCTGCACTGGGCAGAAGGGCCGACAAAGCCACTGGCAGCTGTACTGAAGCTGTGGTGGAAGGCACTTCATGCCATCTTCATCTCCACCTGCATGCTCCACACTGCAGCCCTGGTTCTCCATGCATGCTTACGGGTTCTCCGGCCCTCACCTGCATGCTCCATGATAGTGGCCTGGCCCTCACCTGCATACCCCCTGCTCCTCCGGCCCTCACCTGCATGCTCCCGGGTGCCCTGGGGTTGTCTCTCGTCCTCCCTCCAGGTACTTTCTGTGTCGCAAGCTTCTCTAGCGCTCACGGTAACATAGAAGACGGACACGCCGCACTTCGCCACGAAGTAGTTGTCGCGGCCGCCATGTTGAAATGTCCTGACACTACTTACTTTCCGTGCGAGTTCTAGGTGTGTTTGAACTCGGCACGGGTCATATCTAGACGAAGATTATATTTATCAGTTAAACGAATACTGCTGTACTGAACTGTCCGTTCTTTGTATTAGTCTTGGTGTCTGAATAATGTATGCTGTCGTATGCCTAAGAAGCTGCAAAACTGCGAACTCATTAAAAGTAACATCGTGAGGACAACGGGGAATCTAGAGGCTGTACGGAGATGAGGTTGACGCCTCTGAAAAAAGTGCTTTAGAGAGTGACGAAGACCATTGTTTCCGAATGGTTACCGCATAACAACCGCCTCACTGAAAACAGTCTGTTATTATGGAAGCAAACGAAGGACTTTATGATTGTATCTGTGCTCGCGGCAGCCATAGTGGAATGGTCTAGGCCTGGCCTTCTTTCTTCTTGAGCACGTTGTGAGGTATAAAGATAGATAGATGTGCTCCTGCCTCTGTCGTGTATCCACGTAAGACTCTCACTGATGTCCCTTTGCAGCCTTTGTATCTGCCCACGAGGGGTGAATACGACTGGAAGGGTTGGACCTCTGTCTGTCAGATCAACTAGTCTACTTCCGGGTCAAGAGAGCAAGTCCTGGGTTAGAGGTGAAAGAGCGGCGGAGGTACGAAGTGCACGGGACTCCAGAGAGAGAAGTGCAGCTGGTGGTGCTCCGAGGCGGGGGAGGAGGGCAGGTGATGTGACAGCCTGCAGGGAAGAGGAGCAGTGTCCCCGAGGCATGGCCAGCTGGGGGAGGGCAGAGAGCGGGGTGTCCTGCAGGTGAAACACGTTACAGTGGACCTCAGCCAGGGTAAATAGAGGGGTGCGCCTGGGAACCCCACAGAGGTTTGGGGGTTTTGGCACAGCCCACCCAGGAAAGAAAGGCCACCACTTGGACCCAGAGAGAAGGCACAGGCGCTCCTGAGAGAGGTGACTGTGGCTCTGAGAGGGCGAACCCTGAGTGAGACAGTCACAGAAAGAAGAGTCCTGGAGTCCCAAGAGAGGGCTCTGTGACCAGCGTGAGTGAGAGAGCCTCGGGTCAGCCAGAGACAAGCACATACAGTAGGGACTGTAAGAGACAGTCTAAGGAGACGAGGACCCAGGGAGAGACAGACGCACCACTGAGGCCACAGGTGACTGCTTGTCAAGGGAAGAGGCCCTGATAAGGGGGCAGCAGGGCGGAGGAGCACACCACGGACGTGTCAGACAACTGCTGGTGCACGGGGAGAGAGGAAGGGCGGTCCTTGGTGTCCAGGCTCGTGACAAGCTGATGACTTGGAGTGCACTAACTTAACTACATATGTCCCAAGCTTGAGCAGCTCAGATAACTTTCCTCAGCCAGTGGGATCCGTACAGGCTGCCCTGATCTCAATGCAGGAAGAGTTAAACCGATCTAAAACCTCAATCACCACAGAAAAAAGTGCACGCGTATTACTCTATGAACATTATTAAGCACAACTTTAATTTCTAAGTTCCACGATCCAGACAGGCAGAAAGCAGACCGTTGCAAACGAGGTGTAGAACATCACCCAGCCGTCGCACCGTGACCCAAAGGAAGAGGAAACCCCACCAGAGAAGTCCATCGACACTCTCCTGTGACCTTACATAAGAGACCCCTGCCTGCTCCAAAGAGGTATTTCCAGTCATTAAAGATGGGAGATCTGTTCTGAAACCGATCCTTGTTTCTATCCGAACATTGGGTGGCCGAAGCCCTCTCCAGGTATAGGCACTGACATTGAAGAGAAACGACTGGGGTCCATCACTAGGACTGACTCTGTGCCTTGCAGAACACAGGGTGACCTCAACCTCCCCAAGGTGTGATACTGTGACCCCCCCAGGAGACGATAGACCGGTTCTCTGCTCAGAGAGGTACCCCGCTGCACACTGAGAGGGGATGAAGCGTTGGACATGGAGGAGAGAGGACCAGAGGCGGAGGTACATTTATGGCGCCCAGTACTCTTTCTTTTATTGCATTCCCATATTATTGTTGTCAGTGCGTTGATCACACTCGCCTGTCCAGCATGATGTCATTATTGTTCGGCACAGTCATTAAAAGTTGGCGATACCGTATGTTTAGACAGTGCAACAGCATGTTTTCTTATCTGCGAGGTACTTACCGAGGGAAGCCATGGATCTTGTATTAAATCATTGATGAGTCAACCTTTCCCGCCCAAAGTATAGAATGTTAGGAGTGCACCTGAGGCTTTCCACAAAGGTTTCGTTGTTCCTTTCAAAATTGTAATAGTGGCACTCCAGTGATCTTATACATATATTAAATTACGACACTTGAAGGGGTTTCCTCATCTCCAGCACATATTCTTTGCCCTTTGGAGACATGCTTCTAACCGAACCACGAGCGGCAAGTAGCAACTACCATCTTGCTACTTTTTGTGAGCCATTTTCTACCACTACTGATTTGCACAGACCTTGACCCAGACAATAATTGGAGGTGAGGGGCGTTTTGCTTCTTTCCTATGTTTTGAAACTTTGGGAACCATCACCCAGTGTCAAACGTGTGGCTGCATGTGCTCCCAACTGATCTGGGTGTTTGGTACTTGATAGAAACTTCGAGTTTACAAAACCTACTTGACTCTCCATGTAGATTGGTCGAGGCCCAGTTCATGGTGAGGTGGTGTTAACGTTGTGTCAGATACCTTATTTAACGGTTAGTTATTACATACAATAAAGATAAGTGCCCAGTTACTACTTTTTCTTTGAAAAGGAATGATGGTTTAGGGAAACCTAAACACTTTAATGGTTATTACTTTAAAAACCAATAACATTTTAATCAACAGTAAAAGACTAATAGTGAATGTTTTATGTCTCCAGTGTAATCTTTCAAGATACCCCAAAAAATAACGAGTTTAAGGTTAGGGCTCAGTTTTGCATTTCTCAGACTGGTTCTTGGTTTGTTCTTTTCACTAAAACAGTTCTAACAGACTAAAATTGTTCAGAACACTGTTGCAACTCTAAATTCTAGTTCTGCATAATAGAGCATGTGTGGCCTCTCGTCATATCCCTTTGCATTGGCTCCCAGTTTCGAAGAAGACTTATTACATTATTTTACATTTTTTTATTTGTAATCCGGCAACGGAGAGCAGAGGTCCAGCTAACTTAATGAAAATTCATGCTGTTGCATTCATTCAAACTTCTTTGATCGGACTACGTGTTGTTCCTTGTATTAGGCGGAAGAGAATAGGTCATGCCTTTTCTTTCCTTGCAGCCCCAGGGTGGAATACACTGCTGATACCTCTACTGGGGAGCTATTTAACTTTCAGATAATATCTTTAGATGTGGTTTTTTCTTGCTATTTATGCTGGTCTTGCTCTTTAAGTAGTTTTTCGCTTTTTTGTTCCCAAGTGGTAATAGAGGGCTTAATACCCAGTTTCATTTGGTAAGTAGCCACGTGCTATCCTATAAGAGACCCACCTCCTGGATTACCCAGGAACTGCCCTGGGTGCTGAAGATTTTGAACATGGAAGTTTATGAAGATGCTGTTGAGTGTCCGATGGCTCGCAGTTACTGGGATGAAGATACTAATGGCATGGGCTGAACAGGGTCTGTTATTTGCACCTCTCTTCTAGGGTGAGAGGTTTTCTTCTGCCATATTTTCCTAAATGAGTAAAACTGTCAAATTAAACTTAATTTATCTTGCTTTTTGACGGCAACAATTTATAGTACACCTTGAGTACAACAGCCATTTTGGAGCCAAATGGTTCTTGCTAATGGGATAGATATCTTGAGAGGTACTGCTCACATTTGCAAAATGTCGATTGCCCTTTGACTGCTGGGTTTTAACATCGGATTTTATAGGCTAATGTAACCACCATTTATGTATTAGGCCATCTTAAACTTAATTTGGATGTCTTTAAATCTGTTGGGCGCAGTTGGAAAATGCCTGCAGCACCAGGCTACTGGTAGCCCTGGCTGTCATTTGCTTAACAAGGTCTGTCAAACTTGTCATCCCTGTATTTTGGGGTAGATGGTAGTGGAGTTGATCAGATTGAACTGGAATGGGGTGGCTTAGATTGGAGTGCTTTAGATGGATGGATTGGGGTAGATGGGAGTAGATTTGGGTGGATTGCGGTAGAGAGGAGTGCAGTAGATCAGGGTAGACTGGGGTAGAATGGAGAGGAGTGGGGTATAGTGGAATGGGGTAGAGTGGAGTGAGGTAAATTGGGTAGATTGAAATGGATTGGGGTAGATTGGAGTGGAGTAGATTGAAGGGAAGTGAAGTAGATTTGGCTGTACTGGAACCAGGTTGATTGGAGTGGAGTGGGTTATATTGGAATGGAGTGTGGTTGATTGGACAGGGATAGATTGGAGTGGGGAAGAGTGGAGCTGAGTAGATTGGGGTAGAGGGGAGCTGGGTAGATTTGGGGGTAGAGTGGAGTGGAGTGGGCTGGAGTAAAGTAGAGTGGGGTAGATTTGGTGGATTGGAGTATGGTGGAGTGGGGGAGATTGGAGTAGTATGGAGTAGGGTGCATTGGAGTGGAGTAGAGTGGGGGTAGATTAGGGTGGCGTGGGGTACACTGGAGTGGAGTAGATTGGGTGGATTAGGATATGGTAGAATGCAGTGGGGTAGAATGGAGTGGAGGAGTGTGGAGAGTGGAGTGGCCTGCTGTGTCGTAGAGTGTCTTACAGTGGGGTGTTGTGTATTGGGATGGTGTGGAGTGGCATGGCATATAGAGGAAGGTCATAAAGTGGAGCAGAGTTTTGTAGAGTGAAGTGGTGTAGAGTGTTGTAGAGAGGAGTAGTGTAAAGTAGAGTGGCATAGTGTGGAGCATGCATGGTGTGATAGCACACTGCCATTACAGACTAGACATTTCCAATTGAAATGGCCATTACATTTGCACAGACATACAGTTTTACTGCGCACAAATGTTAATCTGCGGAAATGTCACTAGCAACTGTATTGATTTGTTTTGATTGTATTAAAATATTTGTTTCCAACACACTTCAGAATTACAAAAAAACTGTGCTTAATTTTTGCTGTTCTCATTCTGATGTATTCTGAACTATCAGCACAGTTCATTTTTAGGTCGAGCCTGGCATGTGCTGCTCAGCGAGACTGCTGTATTGGAGTATGGAATAGAAGCCCTGCCCACTCTCTGCCCATATTTTTTATTGGCTTGGGCCGTTGTCCTTTGTAAATGCTGGCTTGTAATTCTTTAATAGGCTTGTTAGTCCCTCCTTAGTACCGCCTTGTCTTAATTTGTAATTTCCCATGAGAAGGGGCTCTTTTACTTCGGTTGTTACACAGTATGTCTTCTTTAGTCTTTAATCACTATGGGGCCGATTACGATGGTGGAAATTCCGCCACCGCTGGGCCGGCGGTGGTGGAATTCCCACCATCACCCTTAGAATTCCTACCGCCAAATTAGGATGGCGGTGGGAAGGGGAAAGGTACCTCGGCGGACGGAAAGACCGTTCTCTGTGGTCACGCAAGGCGGGCCTTTTCCGCCCGCCTTGCGGGACCAGGTACAAGGGGTCTATGGAGGCGGTGCCGTGCAGGCGGCGCCGTGGTAATTTGGATGCCTGTCTTTTGAGGCGGAGTTCCCGCCGCAAAAAGACAGGCGGAAAATGCCTTTGGGAGCCCGTTGCGGGCCCCCAGGGGGGTGGGGTGCTGCACGTGGGGGGTACCTATAGAACCCCCCTCCATTTGCATGCACAAGGTGGCAGGCACCACACGGTGCCTGCCACGTTGTGCATGTAAATGTAAGACATGTATTTTTACATTGTGGCGGGTTCTGCCACCCGCCACTATGTCAACATACAGGATGCACCGGCCAGTGTGGCGGGCGCATCGTAATTTGTTTTGCGGGACAGCCGCACCTATGGCGGGCGGTCCCTTTTCCAGCAGCAAGTCCGCCCGCCATCGTAATCTGCCCCTATTTTCTTTAAATAGTTTCTCCTCTGCAGGCACAATATGCTTTCTGTTTGTGAAGGGTGCTGCTTTTACTTTAAGTGTGCCTTTAATTGTTTCAGAACTATGCTTTCACCCACAAACGGATATTTTCAATTCTCATCTCTAAGCAGCTGGCGTCTTTTCCAAGACATGGCTTCTCCAGACAACCTTATTTTTAACACAGAAATTTGCCGAGATAATCTCTTTGTCTCGCTCCTCTCTAAACAGGAGGGCAAGCTAGCAAACACGGGCCACTGAGACGCTGCCCCCCCGCCTTCCCTCCCTCCACATCCACAGACATCGACCAGCGCCCATTTGAAAGGGAGTGTGTAACACATTGGTTCATTTGTTTCTCCTCTGGAAGAGAGAGAGACACGCTGCCAGCAGGAGGAAGGGGTGGCAGATGAGGGCGAAATTGTTTCTAGTTGTGTTGTGAAAAAGGAGACGTTTAGCTGTAAAGATTGCTATTGCTCTCCTAAATTGCATATGGGCCCATATGGGTCTTGTTTGGGAACATCGATATTTAGTGAATGTCCATAAATCACAGGATGGGAAGCTTCCCACTGAGACATGACCCTACTTTACAAACTTCAAATAAGTTTATTATTTACAAACCCATATATGGTGTTTTGTATGTACATTTTAGTCTCTCTGAAATCAAAAGGTATCGTGTGAAGGAAAAAAAATGAAACATGATGCATGTTTAATATAAAAGTTTAAATAAACAAGCAGATACCTTTAGCAAAGGCACAAACGTAACGTTGAATAAGAAGACTAAGAGTATCTGCTTGTATTTTTAAACTCACATTTCGCAGATCAGTTGTGCAAATTGAAAGGCAGCGATACTTTTACGCGATCTACAATGAAAATGCTGTAAGTGTTTAGCAAAAGAAAGAGAAAGACGTTTTATCTGTGACTTTGTGCAGGTTGCACGGCAGCGTGTCTCTGTTTGCTAAACTATTACAGTATTTTCATTCTACGTCACCTTATAGCTGATGAATAAGTACTTGCTTGTTGCTTTAAATTTACATGTGTATGGGGGCGTTTGTGTGCCTTGACTGCGTGTCCCTCTTCAAATTGTTTTTTGGGAATGTGCTTTACGGGTCATCTGAAAAGCAGCGTGTCTTTTCGTCCTTATTTACATTTTTAAATTGCAAGCCTTACTTATGTAGGCATAACGTTGCCTATACAAGCAAAATCTGTAATTTAAAAATGTAAATAAATACGAAAAGATGCTGAGAATTGGACGCCAGCGGGACCCGGATTTTTCGCGCTACACAGCAAGTTACTAAGTTACTTACCTAGACTGAAGATACCTTGGCACATTGATGATACCCTGATACTATACTCCCCTACGGGCTTGGGATCATCCTATCTTTTGGACATGCTGGCGGTCCCTATTGTCAGAGGCCGTTTTGACTTTACTTCTCGTCCCAAACTGGACGGATCACGCTGACTTCGTGCTACGAATTTTCTTTTCTTTACAAGACTTCAGCATATCTACTATTTGCCTTTAAGAAGCCCATGCTTGGGCGAAACAGGTTGTCTGTGTATTTGATGCAAACCAAGCGTACTTGAAATAAAGGCATACAAAGACTTCCACAAAAACGTTTACTGATTGTTTTCCAACCTGTACACAGTATTGTCTCTTACCAGTTATCAGCTCGTATTGCCTCTCATCTCCCCTTTATGCTTGATCGTAATTGTGGTTAAGTGGCAGCTGACCATTTGAACGCGGGCAATATCTACAAACCACGTGACTTATCTAGGCAGTGCAGTCTTCTTTAACCCGGCTGCCTTCTCATCCCTGAAAGTACGAAAAGACACTTTACTTTTCAGATGCCCTAAAAAACTGTTTGAAGAGAGACACGCAGTCTTTCAACTGGCACCATTCATTTAGCCATTGGGGGACCTGTTTGACGCTATAGAAACAAGCATTTGCAATGCAATAGGTCTTGCATTTGCGAGAGTTTGTTATTTGTATTGTAAATGGCAATGCCTTTTATTTATGTTTTAAAAACACATAAATAAAAGGCATTGTCATTTAACAGTGCCAATAGCTCAAAGTTTTGCAAATGCGAGACCTATTGCATTGCAGATGCTGCTTGTTGTGTGCTAGGAAAGGTAACATCCTACAGCTTGTCCTCTGGCATGGGTACTCAACAGGATAGATTGTCATATAAATTCTCTTACTTTGAAGTAAGCGAAAGAAAAGTAAACACCAAGTTTCCTCGGAATACAAAGCCTGACTTTTGAACGCTGTCTTTGAATGCACAGCAAATGAGACAAGATAAAAACAAGAATTAAAGACCTGTTTACAGATAGCAAGTACTCACGGTAGAGAAAAAATCAAGCTGGACAGCCTTAAACAACAAGCAAGCGACTGAGCCAGCTAGGAAAGAAGCACTCTGTAGAGTAGCTCCAAAAAAAGAAAAAAATAGCTACCAAAAGTGCTAGCAGTGTAAGAACACTGGGGTAGAGGTCACATGCAAGAAGAGGGAAGTGACAACTGCAGATCTAACCAGAAGGAAGCAAGCAATTGAGAGTGGCTTTGAAGCCCACCAATGGTAAGTAATGGGAGGGCTCCAAGCCTACTAACAGTAAACAAAATATCTAAAAAAGGCAGCACATGTGCTATCTACGCAAAACCTAAAAAGGAAGTAACTTGATTATTGAATTGAAATAGAATTGCACAACATGAAACCAGAAAATCTAGGATCAATCACGGCTTCCCCACTTGATCCAACTGTTTGATCCTAGGCAATCGCATAATTTCGCTTTACCACCTTTTTGTTTCTTCTTTATGAGCGAAAGGAGCATCTTGAAGTACATGAGTTCAGGATATGGGCTGTACAAACCTCTTGTGGTTGCCCAAGTATAATAACCCAAGCCTCCCAGAGGGTTCCACATGGCAACTGACTTGCCTCTTAGTTCACTATTGGCATTGTTGTCAGGGTGTGAGGAGGCATGAATATTACTACTCATTTAAATAAAATACTTCTGAATAGACTATTCTGATGTACTAATGTGTAACGCTTCTGCATGTTGATGAAATAGACTTTTTGACTTTTTGGGGGACTTTATCATATTTTTACACATTTGTTGCAAGATGATATAAAAAAGTTAATGTGTTCCAAAAGTTAAATTTTGCAGGGCTCCTTATTTGCTTCTTTTCTTTTACTTCAGTTAGCCTGTAAATAAACGAATTCCCGTTTATTTAACATATTTTTGAATGCTTGTGCTTTCTGAAGTAAACAGCAGCCCAGTGCAGCCATTCAGCTGTGGGCTACATGTGAAGGTCAGGCGGGCCTTGCTTTAAGTACCACGGGTTTAGACGATACTTAAGGGTCCTTCATAGAACTGGACGGGCCTTCATTGAACTAAAAGGTCATGTACAGACTGTTCATTGCTTCCACTTAGAAGATTTTAGTTTATCCATTTTTCTAGCCATTAATTACTAACAACGGAAGGAGTGCTTTAGTAGAGCAATGAGGGTTGCAATAGTGCCGTGAAATTCCGGGGTATATTTTGGGGCAGTGAAGGGGCGGGGCTAGAATAATTGCTGTGCCAAGCGCCAGTCATTTCTTTGGTGATTTACTGCCAGCACTTGAGGTTGTCATTGCGAATAGTCTTCACTAAACGTTGAGTGTTGACGTGCTCGCGCTGGTAGTACCCACGGCTTCTTTAGCTCCCAAGATTACATTCAATGCATATGTGCTGTATAGAAGATAGGTGTCAATCAATCAATCAATCAGGATTTATAAAGTGCGGCCAATCATCCTTTAAGGTATCCAGGTGCCTGCAGGTCCCGTTGTCATGGATACGACAGGATTAGCAATGTATCACATAGTCAAGCTGGTTGATGCAAAGAGGAGAGCTGGACTGGCTCCCTTGTAGATTTCCTCTTGGCTTTCACTGATTTAACTCAAAGAGCTGCATTGTTTGTATTGTATTCTGTTCCTCCTGATTCAAGGAACAACACTTAGTCCGATCAAAACAGTTTGGGTGAATGAATCGCCATGAATTTTGAATAGAAGTAAGCTGGGCATTTACGCAGCACAGCCCGATGACCGATACAAAGACTCTTACAAATGTCTTATTCGAAACTGGGAGGCAATGCAAAAAGATACAATGTGGGGGTAATAAATATTCTACAATGTTGACCTAGGTAGCAGCCTGGCCACCGATAACCTCAGAGTGTCAGAGAATGGCCTCAGTGAAGGGAACAGGTATCACAGGTGGCCAGAAGTAGAGCTGGGCACCTTAAGTCTAAAGAGCTGTGCCCCTATCCCAAAGCTAGTCATGGGACACTGATGAACCGTCTCAACCACCACACCTGGCATATTATTTAAAAAGTAAGATTAAAGATACACACTTCCCTCCCGTGGAGTTTTCCTCATAGAATTGAAAATTATGAGAAAGCAACTGACCCCCAGATCCACGATCAGCACTAGCTTCAGTGTAAGTAGTAGCATCAGTTGACTGGGCTCCTCACTCTGCTTGCTTGGCATCAGTGCTTGTCACTCAGCACCGGCGATCCCTTAAAGTTCTGAGCCCCACAGCTCAGCTGTACACTGGAAACAAGGTCACCGGGTGACGCGCACCATGCGCAGGTAGGTAGTGTGACTGTTGGCTGGGTGGCAGTGGCCTCCATGTCCTTCAGCTGGAGTATAGGATGAACATGAAGACTCCCTGCCATATGTATTTCTTTGGGTTCCAAACATATGGGTGCTAAGCCCAACTCTTCTGTGATTGTGCTGCAAGGACCTTCCGATCTATGATCTACTCCAATATCCTCCTATCGCCCACTGAGACCTGCCGCTCCTGGCACTCTACAAGCTCCAGTAGGTAGGCCAGATAACTGGGAGACGCAGAGAAAGGAGGTCGGAGGGCTGCTGAGCATCACACCATATCCCATTACAATATTTATCACTGTGATGCCAGTTACAGAGTAGGGCCAATAAATCTCTTTAGGGCCCAGGCCCTTTACAGCCCAGGATCTTTAATGCTCATTTTCCACTCAGTGATATTTTTCAGAATGCGTTAATTTTTGTGAGATGTCATATTATTTTAATAACTTCACCACTTTCACAAGTATCATTTCCTAGGATGTTATTATATTCAACACATCCTGTCCTTTTACACCCTCTTTGAATTAAGTAAAAAAGATCATTAATAAACGAAGGAACATACTAAATAGCGGTGGACTGAACGTAGAGAGACCATGGTATGCCTTCAAATGTAATAGTAACTTACGGGCGCATTAGTTCATACTGGACCTGCAAGAACTAAACCACCAGTGCGTCTGACCAAGTGCTGGGGCCTTCCTCTGGTCCTCTGACATTACCTATGTGGTTCATATAGCGTGTGCCATCTAACCACCCCCACCAATGAAGTATATCTGGGACCAGCAGGAAAGTGGATGCTATTGAAACACACTAATTGTAATACAAACAACTGCATTTACCTTATCCAGTGTCTGTCGTTTTGCAGTATGTTAGTAGGAGAACCAGACCAATGCAAACTTGCATCAACAAACACAGAAGTAATGTTCGATTCCACCAGATCATGACAAAAAAGAGTGCCCATTTTCTAACGGAATGACACCCCCCGAATTATAATCAGTGGGTTATTTTGGAGACCAAACAAAATAGAGTTGATGTTCAGGGAAAACGGTTCGAAAAGAACAACGCTGGATTTTCAATTTGAATAACTACATCAATGACTCCAATGATCATATTCTCTGGGGCAAGCTGTCTCAGACTCTGACTCAAGTCAAAATTAAAGTCCTATTCTGCGGCAAGGAGAACTTTAAAAGAGTATACTCTTATGTCCTTTTACTGAACTCAGTAATTAATAGATCCAAAGAACTGTGGGAATTGGGAGCACATTCCAATTTGAGCAGAAATAATCCTTCTTCCATACCATTTTTTTAATAGTCCTCAGGGGCATAATTTAATCAACACCAATGGATGATGATACTTGGAACGTGTCCAATTTGGGTTAAGACCATTCTGCGAATCCCATCCTAATTATTATGGTGTAATGAGAACATGATGGCATGTACACACTAACTTTTCATTCTCCTTTTCAAATTGCACGGATTTTACATTGTTTACAACTTTTATATCGCACCAAGATTAAAGCATATTTAACAGTCTTTTCCCTGTAGTTCCTTATTGGTTTATCTGTACCAATTTTGATGATCGTTGACCCTAGTACAGACTTCTTTTACATAATAAAAGAGTCATACATTACTACCGTCTAAGATGGCGACTGCTGGTGTACATGCATATCACGCTACGTAATGACATCACCGCATATGCAACATCCTTTGACTAAGCCTGGGCGCAATTTTGTGAAGTGCAAAAAAAATTCTGCAGCACTACGTGGAGCTCTGCAAGCAGCGGAGTTACTGTAGATAAATGCGGTTTGCAGTGATTTTCAGTACCAGGTGCTTGTCCGCACTGTGCAGCCATCGCGAACGGCACCTTGCACAGTGCAAGCAGGCGCTGCTTCCTTTCTGCCCCTCTGGTAGATTTTTACTCGAGCGGCAGCTTTCTCAATGCAACCGGATGGTTTCTCAATGCGAGCGGTCACGAGCATACGCGACCACTCGCAATGAAAAATCTGACCGCCCGCGTTGAGAAATCTCGCCGGGAGGCCCGCTCACCAACTAGCTGTTGACGATCGCAAAGGAGGAAAAATCTCCCTGGTAGGTGGATTTTCCTTGCTCGCGCTCGCCAACTTGACATTGATGAATATGAGTGAGGGGAAAAAACTCCACTCTGCATAGTTTTTCGGAACTCCGCGAGCTCCCCGTAACGTGGAGTGCGGAAAACTCCGCGAGCGGAGTTCACCGCCCAGACTTGCCTTTGACCTCAACAGTCCTGCATTTAGTGACTAGGACTCCCAGGGTTCAACATTTTTCAGAGACATAGAAGACAGGTAGGCATAACGGCCAGGGGATAACTCCCTGGAAATAAGTACCGGTCTTGCAAGAGAGTTTCACACCAAGAAGAATAGATGAGGGACTTGTATTAAAATATTCTCTCCTTCTATAGATGACCGGGCAATAGTCTGATCTCCACATACTCTAAGGGCCCCGTTAATTAGAGCTCAAGAGCGAGAATTTAACGTGGCGATGAAGGTTCATGAATAATGAGTCACTTCTTAGGAGAGTAGTTATACTGTTCGTGACATCCCAGTTATTCCTCTGCATGAGTATTGATCACGTATTTCAATATGTTGGTTGTATTGTGTACTTCCAATATGCTTATGAGCATTCCGAAATTAACATGATAGCAGAAACAGTTTTTCCATTTATTTTATGTTTGTCATGTCTGTTTTCTTATTATCAATCTATCTATGTGCTGTTTTTGTTAGACTGTGTCACTAGTGTAGTTGATGTGTTACAATCCTACTGCAAAAAAATGCAATTGGGAGAAGCCAGTGATGCAGTCAATGGTGACAAAAACAGACAAGCCGAATCTAGCAACAGCAGAGCATTCCCTAGCCACATGTAAAAAGTCATCAGCTCGGGCACCACCAGGCATGCAATGGGGGCTGCTAACCAGTCCCTTACTATGTAAGGAATCAGACTGTCTGGTATATTCTGTGTAAAAACTTCATGTGAATCGATGTGAATGAGTGGAGTAGAGCAAAATTATTGAAAAGATTGATAACTCACTTTGTTCCTTAAATTCAGACTAAGGTTTTCTGCCCACCCATGCACAGATCTTGACCCAGTTTCCAATACAGACATTGAAGTCTTTTACTGTATAACTGATGCTAATATTTTTTCCCTCACAACCATCCTTTCAAGTTGCGTCTTCTCCACTCATCCTCCAGAGAAATATTCACCCAACTGTTTTTCACCCCAACCAACTAGGAATCCGTCTAGAATTAGGCTTCTGTTCTCTGAATAATTCAAAGGGAGAATGACTAGTGGTGGCATGAGGAGCCAAACAATCGGATAATAGATAACCAGACAGTCTTGTTCCTCTTTGTAAATGTAAATGTAAATGTATTTATATAGCGCAAATCACCGACCCGGTATCTAAGCGCTTGCTTAGGGAACCCGTCCTGGTATTCCCCTGTGAGATACCCCGTCAGGGTATCCACAAGGTGAAAGCCAGGCATCCCGCCGCGAGGGGCCGTAGACCAGTGTAGACCAGAGGATTTAGATACCTGTTAGCTCCCCTTGATGGTTTTGTTGAAACTCTTCACCATCCCTTTGGTCTCTAGGTGATAGAAAGATGATTTCTTGTTGGTAATGTCTTACACGTGAAAAAACTGCTCCAGCTCACAATAACAAAATTAAATTTTGTATCAGCCATCATGGCTGTTAAGAACACATTCATTGTTGAAAAGGCTCTCTAGAAACCATATTATTGCTTCTGACAAATTGTCACTTGCACCCAAAGTCTGGTCATCTGGAAAACATATCTGCCACCACGAACTGGTAGCTTGTAGAATTATACACCCTTAATGGCCCTACCTAGGCAATAGCTATTTTCTACCACGGACCATCCAGTAAATCTCTAAAAGCCATTGGAACGGTCTTTATTTTGTACATTTTGTCATTCTCTCTACACTCGTAACACTCTCTAATACTTCTTTATATCTCTAATCAAAATCAGAGCAAATTTTCCAGCTTGGTTTTGAATCTTCCTAAAAGGCCCTCTTTAGCAATGTCTATGAAGACCAATCCATCATGTATGGATAACTCCTTTTTAACCACCCAATATGGTCGGAAAACCCTAATAAAGTATCTCCTCTCCGACACCCCTCAATGAGGAACTGGAGTCATGAAACTAAAGCCCCTGTGAGAGAGCACTTCCAGTCACAGGGAAAACACTTTTTCCCGACCTCACCTATTTCACCACATAAACACTTGCATCAACCTCTACCTTTGCATTTTTCAAGAGATAGTATGCTGTGCTGTTATTGGCTGGTGCAATATATTCAGCTTCAAATGTATACTCCCGTAATTCCACAACCCACTTCCTGATCCTGGCCAACTCAATGTGCAAACCTTCTCAAGAGAAAATCTCTTGCAAATGCTTGGGATTAGTCCAAACTGAGAGCACACTGCCCCAGAGAAAGTATCTGCATTTTTTGATGGTCTGACAAACAGTCAAAGTCTTGATGAGGGAGTAGTTGGTTTACGCACCCTTGAGGTGCTAAATGGGGGACACCATTTTACCTTCTTCTCCCTCATCAGCTTGCAGGAGCACAGCTCTGAGACCCTTACTGCTCACATCTGTGATTACGCTTGTCTCCTTACCCAGAACAAATGCCTGTAAATCTAGAGCCCAATTATATTTTCTCCCTTCCCCTTCTCCTTATTCAACATCATGGCTGCATCTTTAAGGTTTTCTAGAATAGTACACACTGTCCCAATATATTCTCTTCAGATCGAACTAATCACCAGAAAACACCCCTTGCATATTACATAAGACTGATTTCATGCATCTCTGAAAAATAGAGGGGGCTGAAACCAGGTTAAATAGCATCTTGCAAAATGCAAAAGCACACTTGATGGTTACAAAAAAAGTGAGATCTTTGGGAACAGGATGCAATCTGATCTGATGGTAATCATATGCAAGGTCCAAGGTCCCTTGCATCTGCTAGCGTGGACATAATCTCATTTATGTTTGGTAATGAGTACCTATCAACAATAAACTCTTTGTTCATTGCCCTTAGATCAACACGTAGTTGTATTGTTCCACTGCCCTTCCTTACCGTAACTCCAGGGGCTAACCATTCATTCACCTCCACATGCCTGATAACTCCCGCTTGCTCCAATCTCTCCAACTCCTTTCGCGTGGCATTCTGAATGCTTAAAGGCATTCTTCTAATTGGGGTAGTACTGGATGCTGCTCCTGCTTTAAGTCTGATGTGCGTGTTTCGTCACACAACCCACATCCTTGGTGAAAACGTAGGGAAAATATTGGCATTATCAGCACAGCCCTCTAACATATGACGTACGCAGACCAAATATTTTTGATTGGGCCAACCCAGAATGTTACTTCTGAGAGCCACATAGATTTGCCCAGGCATCCCCGGCTCTGGTACTCCATGTTATTGTTGGTTTCCAAAAGAAAGCTTAGTTACATTGTTTTTGCGTTTATGATCAGTCACAAATTTAATCATAGTAATTTATACAAGTTGTAATATTCATTTATATGTTCGCATATGAATATGCTGTTTACATATATAATTTTCATAACAACATTGCCTTCACACATCTCGTGCACTGGGTAAATTGCTATGTAAACCATTAATGTACAAGAAAAAATACACCTTTATTATTAACTTCTGAGGCTCAGTAATTGGATTGCCCTAATTGTCGCTATTAGTATGTGCTCTTCTGGGGGGCGAGCTATCTAGATCATGTCCTAGTCCCATCCGAAAATAGAGCAGAAGGAGGGGGTGGAAAAAAGGAGCAGGTGGGAGAGTAGGACATCCCCATCATCAATTAGGTAATTTTCCTTATACTTACTGGTCAGGTTTGTTTACAAATGCACTGACCTATTCTATCTAGTATTCTGCAGTGGGTTTCTTGCACATCCCTTTGCGTTACTCAGCTTGCAAGACAAGAGCCTTCAGCCACCTCCCTCTTTCACTTACCATGCGCGTATACTACTGTGACTACCAGTGCATCACTATGCGGCTGCAAGCAACTACCATAATGGGGGCGGAGGGGGGGCGATAGAGACCCAGAAAGCAGATTTCAGGACTACAGAGAATAACTTTTCCTACTATCCCTTTCATCTTGCCAAAGACCCAAGTCCAGAAACTATCAATTCCTGATCCAAGCCGCACCATATTTAGAAAGTCAGCTTCAATTGTGTGGCACTGGGGACACACTGTCTGTCTCGTCAGTGCCAGCAATATTATTCAAACTGTGAGGTGTAAGGTCAAACACTTTAATCCCTTGACTGCCACAGCCACCAGGATCATGTCTATGAGATGCTGAACCTAAAGTTTCACAAAAAAGATTCCTGCTAGCCTATTTAATTTTTACAAGAAATACATCTTCAATAATTATTAACCCACCAATTGCTTCAAAACATTTGTTTCAAATTCATTTTTATTTGTTACGGAACTCCTAAGGAGGTATACAAAAGTACACCAATACAATAAAAAAAAATATTTAAATACTTTTTTTTAAATACACCAATAAATAAAAACAGAGGAAAGAAAATTATACTTTTCAAAGGATACAAAATTCTACATTGGCCAACCCTCAAACATTACAACATACCTACTAAACTCTTTAACAATTTCCTAATGAATGGCCAGAAATGTTTTAAAAAACTGAAATATTCTATGGCAAACCATTTCATTTGGTGGGGACAAGACAAAAGATCGAACCTCCTGAACAGAATGAATATTAAATTTGATAAATGCCCTCAGAAGTTCCTGACACACAATTAGCACGTGACTAAGATCCTGAATTTGTAAAAAGCACAATTCACAGATTCTCCTGTCTAGGAGTTTTTTCCCAAATGCCCGTCACTTCTCTCAAGGGCAACAGGTTGATTCTTAACCCCTTCGCTGCGAGGGTTATTCCCCCGCTGTGCTGGGGGGGAGGTGGGCGCGCACAGCGCCCGCATGCTCATGACGAGCTCAGCTCGTCATGAGCCACGGCGCTCCGGTGCTCATTTTTTTTTTTTTTTTTTTTAATATATCCTTTATTCGGTTCACAGGAGAAAGAAAACATGAATTGTACAGTATGTCGTTGCACGAAAACGCAAAAAAGAAATTTCATACATGGATCACGGAGCGAAACGTAAGGTACACTGTTATTTCACAATGAAATACAATGGCGGAAACATCACTCAATCATGTCTTCCTCGTTATCATGTTGTAATGGATGGGTTAGGATAATAAAAACGGGGAGATGTGGGGTTACCAAACTTGGAGGTGTATGGCGTGTGGTGTGTTGAACATCTGATCACTTAGTGGGGGGGACCGGGGGTGGTGTCATGGTCGGTCCGTGTCCGTCTCAGTAGGACAGAGAGGGCGATGCGGGACCAGCGGCGAGCGTGTCGTACGGGTGGAGCGGGGGGGGGGGGGCGCGGGGCAGTGCTCGTTCCAACTATGTGACAGGAGTGCCGGCAACATGGCCAGCATCCGCAGTGCCTGTTGTTGTGCACCTGTCTCTGTGTTCTCCGCTTGGGGAGGCATGTCCTGTGGGTTCTTCTAGTGTCTAGAATTCGCTGTGGAAGGAGTGTAGCATTTCGTCCCAAAGCGCCGCAATGGGGAATTTACGCAGCCCTGCTGTCTCCTCATTGTGAAGGGATATACTTTCCGCCTTTGCCCAGGTGTCTAGTGAGGTGCGCCAGTGCTCTGCCCTGGGTGGGTCTGCGCGCTTCCAGTGTTTAGTAATGAGCCTCTTTGCTGTAATGAGGCCAAGATCCCAGAAGCGGGAGGGCACCCTGTTGTGTTTGGTTCTGTGGTAGAGGCCCAGTAGGCACGCCTCCCATGTGTGAGGAATTGGCATTGCAGTGCTCCGCTCCAACAGTGGCAACACCGACTGCCAATACGTTTGGATCCGTGGACACTGCCACAGCACGTGTAAGAGATCCGCTCCCTCTGTATTGCATCTCGGACACCCTGCCGTTGCGCCTGGAAAGTATAGATTTATCCTATCTGGGGAGAGGTATGCTCTGTGTATAAAACTGAATCTGTTTAAAGCGTGCGTTGCGAGGAGTATTCTTGGGGCCTACCAGTATCCCCGCCCATTCCTTGTCCGTCCAGGCCTTCCCTCTGTCCACCGCCCACGTATCCCGCAGTGGTTGTAGGGTGCATTGTGTGTGGGAGAGTAGTGCTTGGGTTAGCCAGTGCACCACGTGTGTGCCATTTCCCATGACGTGCATGTACTGTATCAGCTGGTGTATGGGAGGTTCTTCAGTAATGTTTCCCCATTTCTGCGTGAGCGCTCTGATTATGGAAGCGTGTTGCAAGAACTGTCCTGCTGGCAACCCCGTGTCGGCAGCAAGTGTCTCGAAGGGTAGCAGGGCGCCGTCAGCGTATAGGTCTGCCATGGTTTCTATACCCGAGCATGTCCACTGTTCCAGGGCCGTTTCTGTAACTACTGTCGCTGCCTTGGGGGTGCCTAGGAGCGGGAGCGCCGGGGCATACGGTGTAGTGGTTCTGGTGAGCCATAGGCATCGAGAGTAGCATTTCGCAGCGACTGCTACGTGTAGTTGGGTGTGTTTCCTGGTGCTCGCCAGTGGGTGAAATAATGAGTGTATCTGTAGCGGGGATAGTGCGCCCACAGCTGTGGCCGTGTCCTCATGATTCCTACCTGAGAGCCAAGCCACTACCCATTGCAGTTGCGCCGCCAGATAATAGAGGTCCAGGTCTGGTACCGCTAGGCCACCATCGCTGACTGGAACGTACAATTTCGTCAGTGCCACTCTGGGTCTTCCCGTGTTCCAAATCAAGTCTCTAAGCATGGTTTCCAATTCTCTGAAAATGCGGGCCGGGACGTATAGTGGAATGTTTGCAAAGTAGTACAGGAGTCTGGGCAGGACGATCATTTTCGTTAAAGTCACCCTGCTCGGCACATTAATGGGGAGAGTTTTCCAAAAGGCGATCTGCGCCCTGATGGATGTTATGGCTCGTGTCAAATTGCCATCCAAGATGTCTGGGGGGGTTCTATGAATATGGATTCCCAGGTATTTGAACGTGTTTTGGTGCCATGGCAACCTCTCGCCATTGAACCTGAGGTCTGGGGTGTTAGGAGCAAATGAGTACGCCCCCGACTTGGCCCAGTTGACCTTTAGGCCGGACATGGTCTCGAACGTTCGGAAGATGTCCGATAGTTCCGGTGGTAGGTGTTCGAGGTCTCTGACGTACAGAAGTAAGTCGTCCGCATACAGCGATATTATATGTGTGCCATCCGCCAGTGGAATGCCCCACTGTGCGCCGCTGTTGCGCATTCGCTCGGCTAAAGGCTCCATCGCCAGTGAAAAGAGTAGTGGGGAGAGCGGGCAGTCTTGCCTGGTGCCCCTCCTGACTCGGAGGGCCTCGGACAGCAGTCTGCCCGTGCGCACTCTCACCTCGGGCCTCCTGTACAGCAATCCCACCAGCTCGATGTAGTCGTCACCCAGATCAAACTTGCGTAGCACCGCTAGCAAATAAGGCCATTCCACGGAGTCGAACGCTTTTTCAAGGTCTAAAATTAAGCAGCCCGATCTCGGCCAGTTCTGGATTGCGTACTCCTGCACTCGGAACAGCCTCCTTATGTTCTGGGAGGTGCATCGTGTTGGAACAAAGCCGTTCTGATCTTTGTGTACTAAGGCAGGCACTAGAGCCGCCAGCCTTCGGGCTAGAGTCGACGCCAGGATCTTGTAGTCTGTGTTCAACAGAGCCAGAGGTCTGTATGAGCCGAGGAGCGTAGCGTCCCTGCCCGGTTTGAGGAGAGACACCAATGTTGCCTCATTCATGGATTTGGGTAAGGATGAGTCCTCTAACGCTGCCGAGTATGTTCTGAGTAGTTCGGGAATTAGAATGTCCGAGTAGGCCTTGTAGTATTCAACTGGCAGCCCGTCCGGGCCCGGGGCTTTGCCATTGGAGAGGGCGAAAATGGCGTCACGCAGCTCATCTGCCGTTAACGGCGATCCAAGATCGTCCCGTTGGCTATCAGTCGGAGTGGGGAGCGTCACTTCGTCTAGATACGCCGTTATATCTGGCTGCGGATTTCGCAGTTCTGACCGATATAGCGCATCGTAATGTGTCACAAAGGCGGCATGGATGTCCGCCTGTGTATACACCATTGTATCGGTGGCAGGGCTTATCGCCGTCACCGGGGAAGATCGGTCTTCACGTCGTATCAACCAGGCCAACAGTTTGCCCGGTTTGTCACTGTAGCGTTGTATGCGGGCCGAGTGAGCAGCATAGTTGACATGTTTTAGTCTACCCACTAATCTGTCATGATCCGCCCTCGCTTCCAATAGCCTAGTGTTGGCACCCTCAGACGCCTCCCGTTCTGCCTGTAGCAGGTATGCTTCTAGGTGTTTTAGGTCTTTCTCTATCTGTCACCTAGAGTGAGCCTGTGTGCCTAGACACAGTCCCCTGACGACCACTTTGAATGCGTCCCATTCTATCTGGGGCGTGGAAGCGGTCCCATTGTTGTCCTCAAAGTATTGCGCTGTCTGTGCACCTATCGAGGTCCTGAGTGGGCCATCCAGCGCGACGCTCCGGTGCTCATGACGAGCTGAGCTCGTCACAGGTGCATTGGCACCCGTGGAACGCTCAGCACAGCAGGGGAATTCTCCCCGCACCTGAGCGTTCCACAGGCCATGACGAGCTGAGCTCGTCATGAGCACCGAAGCACTGTGGCTCATGACGAGCTCAGCTCATCATGAGCACCGAAGGTGTTAAGAGTAGCGTGAGACTGAATGAATGACTCTTATTTGTGCAGTTAATCAAAACCATTACAAAACGCATCATATTTTAAAAAGAACGGGAGAAAAAACACTTTCTAGAAATGTAAAACAATAAATATTTGTTCCCCAAAAATTATTAAAAATCACCATTTGTTTTTGTCTATAAAATAAGACATTTTTACAAACAATAAGAGAGAGAGGGAGAGTCGTGAACACTCTTAGTCCCCAAATTATAATATGTAACAACAACAAAAGAGTGTTCCTGTTCTGGTTCAGGTGGAAAAAGGGCACAGAGCACAAGGAAACAACAAAGCCCAATAGGTTTGTTAGGAAAGCCCTCACTCACCGACCTGTGGCTCATGACGAGCTCAGCTCATCATGAGCACCGAAGGTGTTAAGAGTAGCGTGAGACTGAATGAATGACTCTTATTTGTGCAGTTAATCAAAACCATTACAAAACGCATCATATTTTAAAAAGAACGGGAGAAAAAACACTTTCTAGAAATGTAAAACAATAAATATTTGTTCCCCAAAAATTATTAAAAATCACCATTTGTTTTTGTCTATAAAATAAGACAGAAATTTGCAAAAGACCTGTTCTGGGCAAAGCAAGTCAAAAGTTCAGTATTGTCCAAGCCTCCACAACCCAGGCCCAGCTTTCTACGGAACTCCGGAGGGTGCACCTGAATCGGCGTGTGGAGAGTTGCCCTACAATAATGTGCGAGTGTGGTAAACAAATTTCCCAAAGCTCACCATGTGCTTTAAATTGTCCAAAGTATAGAGTTGTTGGACTGCCTCTTTTGCTGTACGGGTGCTCAATTGAAGGAGGATTGGTCTAAGATAAGTTCTACCAGCTGGCTGAAGGGCTGGACAGCAAAGTAGAATGTGGGCCAAGGATTCTCGTTTGTAATTGCAGAAGCGGCACTCCCTAATACATGGCCTTGGGTTCGCGGTTGGATATCGTTTTTTTAAAGGAAGAGGGTGTAATCTGGCAGCTAAAATCCTGTGTGAGGCTTGCCTCCCTATGGCCTGCCTAAGGTGGAGTTTCTGGCTGTACCGTGTGTGTGGGAGACTTTGGGTCTCATAAAAGCCTCTTGCTACCACGGATTCCATGTCCAAAGTGCCAGAGCGTAGCCGCTATTGCTTTTTTATTGTTGCCTTGATGATGGCATAGTTGGTTAAACTGGGGTCCCAATTCTATGTGGCAAGCTGCAGGTGATCTTTGGCTGAGGCAAGACAGGCAGACCATGGGTTGCTGGTTTGTAGGAAAATAGATTTTAAAACAGCCTTCATAGAGTTTATGGGGGCCGCCGTTGTTAAGAAAAAGTATTTAGAAAGAGTCGTCGGCTCCTCTAGTTTTTTTTGATTGAGATCAAATTCCAAATGAATCAAGGTGTACCCGGTGCAAGCTGGTAGACAGAATATCTTTTTGTAGGCGGAGCAATGTATTTTTTCCAGGTCTTGCGCTAATTTCCCTGGGAATGCCTGTTGCGCGTAATTGAGGGACGGTAAAAGTTTGGACCTCCGGACTCTTTGTATGGCCATTGTTGTGGAGCTATCCAGTGTCGCGTATAATTTGCAAAGTGCATAGATGACCATTTTCCCCTTCTGCTGCTGTTTGTGGAGGTGCACCTGTGGGCGGCCCGATTCGCTGAACCAAACCCCCAGGTAGTTGTAAGATTGGACACAGTCCAGGGTCAGGGTGCCCAACCACTACTTTGCCACCTTTTTTCCTCGGATAATGGCCAAAAATTACTATTTTGGACTTTGTTGAATTAGCGACCAGCTTGTTTTGAGCGTTGTATACCGAAAGGGACGTAAGTGATTTTTGAAGACCTGTTTTAGTATGGTCAAGAAGAACCAGATCATCGGCTTACTGCAGCAGATGTATCTTTGTGAGGCCAATCCTGGGCGTGGCTAGTGAGGCTCCATACAGTGCCCGGCCCACGTCCGCAGTATACAGATTACAAATACAGTACGCAGGATATTTGGTCAGGGCATCCAGACGACATTGCAAGCCAATAGGAGTTAAATCGAAAATTACAACGTCATCTGCATATAGTAGAGTACAAATGGACATTGTACCAATTCTAGGAGCATCCCCCCTCACTGAGTTTCATTTGACGGGGAGGTCATATATATAAAAGGAAAACAGAAGAGGGGCCAACAGGCAACCCTGCTTAAGCCAGTTATAGGTCTTAATCCTACAGGATAACCCCTGCGAGCCTCCCATCATCACTTGACACCAGGTGTCTGTGTGTAATTCTGTTATAAGGCCCAGGAGATGGTATGGCATACCAAGATGGGAAAGCTTTCTCCACAGCGTCTGACGATCCACTTTATCAAATGCCGTGGAGAACTCAATGTATGCTGTATAGTCTAACATGCTTTGTGAGAAGATGTATTTCTCTACGATGGTCTGGACAGGCGCGATGTTAGCCAGCGTTCCATGGTTCTTCTGAAACCTGCATGTTCTGGCGATAAGATGTTCTAATCATGGGCCCATTGCTGCAAATACTGAAGTATACTTTTTGCAAATACTTTCCCCGAAGCATCCAGCAGCGCAATCTGTCTGAAGCTAGTAGGTGACCTTTTTGGGCCCTTTTTGAACAATGGAACTATAATACTCCCCTTCCAAGAGGAGGGAATACTAATCGTTTGAAAACAGAAGTTAAACAGGGACGCTAAAAAGGCTCCCTATGCAGCTGGTTGCTTTTTAATTAACATAATCGGGATACCATCCGGTCCTTGTGCGCCAGAGGTTCTGGCATTCTTTATATAGCCTATTACTTCATCCCTTGATGGGGGACCATATTCGATAAAGACAGACTCCTCTATTACAGGCATCTGAAAAAGCACTGAGCTGTTAAGTTTATATAATAGTGAAATATAGTCCACCCACTCACTTTCTGGGATCGGAATGGGGAGTGCCCTCTGTCTAAAATCACAATATTCTGCAATCAAGTGGCAATATTTTTTTTAATCTTTGGCTTTCGCGGCTTCCCTCAACCCAATCCATTTGGCATCCATCTCGTCTCTCTTTTCTCTGAGTTTATAACGGCTTCTAACTCGCTTAAGGCGATTAATTTCCTGTTGCATAACCGTGAAAAATTGTCAATGTTGTTTTCAAACTAAATGGTTAATTTCTTGATTTAGTGCCTTCAGCAAAGGGGTGCCCAGATTTACCCTACGGGAACCAGTGGAATTAGAGCTAACATTTTTTATCTCCCTCATTTGGGCCTCAAGTAACTGTATAATATTAGCAAACACATGGCCCTGCTGTTCTAAAAAAGTTTTCTTCACTATCACACCTACCTCAGTGGTATTTTTTTGCGTCCAAAATGAACGTTCGTTCGCTTTATTAAAAAACATCGAGCCCTGGCACTTGATTCAGTGCAGGTAGATTAAAGGCCAATGTCAAGCTTATACACTCTGATCACTCCATACTGACGAAACCTCTACATTTTTACAGGCCCCAAACATTTGATTGGAAACGACCACATAGTCCAATAGGCTTTGTGTGCGATGGGATTGAAAAGTAAATTATGCTGTTTTATCGACTGGCATCCTCCCATTTACAATGACCAAGTCTGCACTTCTAATGCTATCAAGCTGGAGGAATCCCCGTTAATCTGTTTTTATTTTATCCGGTTAAGAGGAATCCAGAATATGCCAGATTTCCTCTTTATCTGGGTTAGTATAAATTTCCTGCGCAGAATTGGATATTTTTGCATTTAGATCTCCCACTAATACCACTAAGTGGCATTCTTCCATGGTAGCTATCTCATTAATATATTGGAAAAGTGGGCTCAGCAGATGGTCGAAATTTCTCCCAGGGGGATATAGAGAT
The DNA here is from genome assembly GCF_964261635.1 of Lissotriton helveticus. Taxonomy (NCBI): domain Eukaryota; kingdom Metazoa; phylum Chordata; class Amphibia; order Caudata; family Salamandridae; genus Lissotriton; species Lissotriton helveticus. The sequence continues at coordinate 156,145,967 of NC_136057.1, forward strand.
TTGCTACCAGGAAGAAGGTGGGCCTGCCAGACTCTCCCAAACATGCCAGCTTCAGGCAAATACAAACTTTTGATGGATGGTAAAAAATTCTGATTCCAATTAATCGAATTCTTAAGCAGAATGTAGACCCCTCCCTCACTAGCATGTCCCCTTTCAGAGTGCTTAGCATAACTAGAGACATATTTCAGGACAGAAGTATCCCCTCTCGCTACCTCAGAGGAGCGCTTCTTTCTACCTCTGGACAGTTGATATTCAGGGCTTTTGCTACTCCACTGGGCCAAATCATCTTCTGTGTTGGGGGCATGACAAGCAACTACAAAATCAGGCACCAGATAAGAGTCCCTTTTTTATTATTTACCATAATATTTTTGGCATTACCCTATGTAGTGTAGTTCCTATATCCATGATAGACTCTGCGTATTGGAATAATATACACTATAATGTGGCATAGGACTGAGGTCAGTATGCCTTTATCTAGTACATTAAACTTAATTACTTGTGTGTGCCAGCTAACTCAGAGGTCACTAGAACTTCTCGAATAAACAAGAAGGGATTAGTTTCTGACAACTGCATAAACATGACAACTTTGTTTCCCTTAGATTCGGAACAGTCTCAGAATCGTGGAAACAATAGATAACAGTTTTCACTTAGTCAATCATGCATGCTTTGTTTCTACAGAGTTTACACGGAAATAGGTAGACAAGCGTTTCAATAAAAAGGGTTTATTGAACAGTCTTATTTCTCGTGCAAGAGATATGAACTACTTCAATCATATGACAGAATTGCGAAGTATAGTACGTACAGCGTTAGCAGTAAGATAAAATAATACTGCAATAGTATGGTTTGCTGCTATCACATATATTCATAAAAATACATACATAAATAACACAGGCTAAAATGTGAATGCTCTTCTGGAACTTCTAGCTAGTTCTACCCCAGTGTATCTCACCTAAGTGTAGTACGAGGTAAGAAGTAGCTGCTGTTTTTCTATAGTCTAGTTTAGCTATAGTTAGGATTGGTGTTGCCAAGATTTGCCAAAAGTCCCTCTAGGTTCTAGTCTGCTCCATACCTTAGAATGAGAGAGGTTGGAATCTCTTTCCGAGTCTCGATCTCTAACACCCTGCAAGGGGAGTCAGAAACACTGGAGCTGCATTCTCTGTGAGCAGGATGACAGCGTCTGGTCAGTGCGTCAGGTGGGAACTCGACTTCCTTCCGAACTTGCCATGGCGAGCCTTGCAAGTATGCAGCCGTGACTTGCCATGGCAAGTGAAGGTATATTTATACCTTGAAGGTGTTTAGGAATGCCAGTATTGACCTAAAACTCTGGCAGAGGAACCTCATGAATGAACCCCTAAGGAATAGATGTTCATGCATAATAAATGAGATTTTGGAGATATCAATAATCCAAGCAAGGGGATGTCCTAAAGGCTTAAGAGTCTGGTTTTCCAAGAACTCGTTGTGACGTGGATGGACGGATGTAGGTAGCCATGCCTGTATTTGGTTAGCATGGATAATGCCTAAATAAGGATTGGATTTCTATGCCTAAATAAGGGCAATGTGAATTGTGCCTATATAAGGACATATGTCGGGAGACCTATATACGGTATCTAAATTGACTCACAACACCAAAGGGTTCTCCAAGTCGGGCCCATAGCGTCTAACCCCACAGAATTATCAGACCTCACAGCTTTTGAGCACAAAATTGTACCACACATGGTAGAATATTCCTCAGAATTTTATACAGATATTATATCTGGCCCTCGTTTTAAAAAGTGCTCAGAGTTCTGTATGGCCAAATTGGCCACTAACAAGGAGCAGAAGGTAACTCTGGAGAAGAAAAAATTCTCATGCTGAATAATATTCATATTTAAAATATCCCTGCTTTCTAACAGCTTCCGTGCCTCTATTTCTGAAAAAAAGTTTGAAAATGAATCCTCTATTTTTCGGTTAGGATTCAGTCTCAAATAACCAAGTGAGATCCACTATGGGCGAGGAAGCGTTCTGCACCACATGGTCTTTCTTTACAGCATCTCTTTGGGGAATCCATAGAGGCACCCTATCGCCACGATTAACCGCCTGTACCTCCACTTTTGACTTAATCTGCGTTTGAGGCCCCACCTCTAGGTTTCCATCTAGTCTGGCCCCCAGAGCTCTGGACCATGTTTGATATATCGGAAGCCCACCTCCTAATAGTGTTCCCCTTCCCTTAGGATAGCCCCCTCCACTGAGCTGGAGAGGATGATGTACTAGAGGAGACTGCAGCGGAAGACTTGATGAAGCTGCTGCTGTTCCAGTAGCCCCCTCTCCCAATAGGAGACAGATGTACTGTAACGGGTTTCCTGGGTGCACCTTCCCCAATTAGCAGTTTAGGACCACCCTCCTCCATTTTCAAACAAGACCGGGTTTGAAAAAAGGGCAGTGGGCTGGCCATAATATACCATAGTAGATGGACAGGGACATTTACTACCCAAAATAATTTGTCAACCCTGGAATCCCTTCTGTTTAAGATCTCAATAGACAACTGCTATACTTTTAATGGCCTATTATTTTATCGTCCTCCTGGCCCCAGAGCAGACTTTCTAAACACTGTGGGTCAGTCCTTGGAATACCTCAGTCGCAGGATTTCACACTCTTGGGTGACTTCAATCTACATCTTGAAGTCCTTTCAGATAGGGATGCAGTACTTTTTATTGATATCATGAATAGCCTACGACTTACTCAGCAAGTAATTGGTTGCACCCACTCTGCAGGGCAGCAGCTGGATGGAGTATTTTCCAATAATAATCTTCTACAATGTCTACCGTCTCTCCCGCTTACCTGGTCTGATCACAAAGCTGTCATGTTCTCCCTTTCCCTTCATCATTTGGGATCAGAGAATTTTTATGAAATAAACATCCTAGCTGGTTCCGGCCATGGAATGAAATGGCAACTGAAACCATAGAAATCTCCCTGGTCCAGAATACCCCCAAGAATAATAATGACCCCAACACAGTGGCAGTCGCCTTCGAGCAGTGGCTCTGCAGCTCAGTTGATCATGTTTTAAATGAAAAGTCCTCTACTAATCAAAGATCAAGACGCTCTGAACCCTCGTATACTGAACATCTTAGCCTTCAAAAACAAAACTGCCGCCATCCTGAAAGGAAATGGAGATCTCGCTATGATATTAGTGACAGAATGGCCTATAAACAATCCCTGCTAGACTAATAAAAATTAATGCATGACGAGAAGACCCGCTATTACACCACAGCCATAACCGCAGCAAAAACTCACTAAATTTTACACTGCCTTGTGGGGTACCCCAGGGCTCATCATTGAGCCCCACCCTTTTTAACATCTACATTGCCCCTCTGGCGCAGCTGATTAGATCTCTGGGCTTCTCAGCAATTTCCTATGCGGACGATATCCAAATTGTGGTATCAGTGACCGGCTCACCTTCGGACACAGTGTCACAGTTCTATACTTGCCTCCATCAAGTTGGTGATTGGATGGCCACCAACTATCTGAAGTTAAATTCCAATAAAACAGAAGTTCTACTCTTTCGCAGCAACACCACATTTTGGTCCCCAGCTTTCTGGCCATCGGAACTGGGCTCTTTGCCTATCCCTTCAAATAAAGTAAAAAACTTAGGAGTCACCTTTGATTCCAAGCTCACATTTGAAGGCCATGTGAACCAGGTCACCTCTGTATCCTTTTACACATTAAAACGACCCAGAAAAATCCTTCCCTTCATTCCTGTCCATCTACGCAAGCTGGTGATCTCTGCTCTGGTTTTGTCCAGAACTGATTACTGCAACGGTCTTTTTTTATCAACCTCAGGACTAAATGCTTAACTAAACTACGGATTGTATAAAATCCCGCTGCGCACATCCTGCTGGACATCCCCAAGCACAAATCTGCCACGGCTGCTCTAAAAGAGTTGCACTGCTTACCAGTGAAGAGACGTATTGAGTTCAAAGACCTGTGCATAGCATTCAAAGCAACCTTTGACATAAAACCAGCCTTTTTCAAGCAGAACTTCTGACGGTACGTTCCTACGCGCCGTCTATGCTCAGCTCAGTCCCACAATTTGGTGATTCCTAGGTTCAAGAAAAGCGCCTGGGGCGGAAGAAGCTTTCTGATTGGTACGACCAGACTCTGGAACTCTCTTCCCCAGAGGTTAAAAGACAAAACTCACCTGTTTGCTTTCAGGAAAGCGCTAAAAACATGGCCGTTTAATCTCAAACTCGGAATTAAGACCCTACGGCATATTTTGCCTGATGAGCTAGCGCCTTGACACCTTCGGGTAGTTGTATTGTGCTAAATAAATCTATTTATCATTTCATTTCAGCGCAAGGGTAGCAAGTTTAGCAAAAATGTACCAGCTATGCTGCTAAGGAAGGTGAAGCCCAAACGTGCAAGATGGACACCAGGCAATGTGCGGTCGAGTAATGTCCCCTATTTCTATGAGCGATGGCCTTTTCTAGCTGGCGTACCTTCTGAAGGGGTGCTGAGCTCGTTCTGCCAGTCAGCCCGGACGTCATCACGGTGCATCTCTGCTGCTCATGCAGTGGAAAGCCAAAGAAGTCCTGTCCCGCAAAGAGTAGTTGAAGAGCATCACCTGTTCCTACAGGCGGTCGGTCCTTTCCCTCTAGCATTGTTTTCTAAAGCCTAAAGTGTTCCACTTGCCTGACAACGCTGACATAGTTTCAACTCTCCTTCGGGTTCATTTGTCTCCAGGCTGCTTGTTGATGCCCCCTTCTGGGGCCAGAGTGGGCTTTTATTCCATTGGGCATTTCCTCGGTGGGTTGGAGACATTGGATGCTGGTTTTGAAAGCTCAGGGCTGCTACTGGAGTCTGTCATGTTCTGCAGATTCCAGAGGTTATTTGTAGCAGGCACAAGGATGCTTCAGTGGGAGGGAGGGATGTGAAGAGAAAGACATGAGAGCTGGAGAACAGGGAGGGGATGAATACAAGAAAAAGATTAAGCAGGAGAGGAGATGGGATGGTTTGAGTGTTTTTGCTAGGGCTTCTTTTGTTTCCCCTGTCTGGCCCTGCAGCTGCCCTTTCCAAGTGCCAGAAATGTGGAACACAGATGCATGGCCACACTAAGCCAGTGACCCAGGGCTCCTTGCCCACCACAAAGTCTCCCAGTCCAACGTTGATTGTGAGCCACTCTTAAAGACATCCCCACATGATGACACCAGCATCATCATCATCATACAATGCCCCAGAGAAGAGCCCAAGTACCGGGCTTAGAACAAGCAGCGATGATAGGCAACACCGTCTGGTTTTGTATAGGCGATATGTTGAGGTGGCCCCAGCAATGATCCTGCCCCCGCCTGCAGTGAAGAATAGATCACACATTTAAAATCTGGAGTTATAATAATGTAATCCCCTCAGTCACAGACCAAACAGGAGCGCCATATGCAGGACATTCCAGAAGGCAGGGAAAGAAGGCCACACAGGCATCTAAAATCTGTAGAAAGAGAGAAGGAAACTGTCGCAACAAACTGTCATTCCTAAAGCGCGAGGTGGGTAGTGAGTTTCAAGAGGCTAGCTGAAAAAGGGATGAACATAACATTTGATTATGGTATTATTTGTAATTTTACATTACAAATAATAAGAGCAGGCGGGTGGATTTAAGCATTTGCCCTGCTTTCTGCCTTTCACTAAAATACCTGCACTGTAGATAGTGACTTCTTCCACAATCGCTGGACCAAGATTGTGGAACAGCCTCCCTCTCTCCTTGAGACTTTGTCAGGAATATCTCCCTTTTAGGAAACAGTTAAAAACCTTCTTATTTCCTAACTAATGACATCTGCTTACCAACTGTTACATGCTGAAAGGTTCTCAAAGGCGCGGAGATACTCCTTCGGGAGATGATCCTAGCGCGATACAAACCCGCAAATAAATAAATAAATAAATACTACAGAACTATATAAATCTTTAACGACCTCCCTTAAAACTCCATTGTAAGGATAACTTCAGACCTTTGTGGGTTTTTAGTTTATAATTCAAGGCTTTGACACAGGTAACAATGTGTAATGTGCTAATGTTGAGGATTAGGGTGCCTTTTGTATTGCTGTAGTTGTGTGTAAGTTTTTGTTCAGTGCCTCTTCTCTTATGCACAGGTGGAAGAAGCAGGACAGGTGTACTTACTCATGAAAAAGGATTACCGCATTTCTCGCAATGTCCGTCTGGCCTGGTTTCTCTCCAACTTACACCAGGTCATCTCTCCAGTCCCAGAGGCAGAGCTGGTGAGTAGATGCATTGCTGAATTGGCACTGGTCACGCAAGAAAAGGGATTTGTATTTTTAGGTTATATCTTTTTATTGTTGAAAGACAGTGCAATGTGATACAATATGCAGTAAGGTTATACCAGGTAAGAGTAGTAATGTCCAACGGAAGCATGGTATTCAAGACAATACTGGCAATAAAAGCAATGTCCAACCTGTCAGGGATGAAAAAACTGTCACTCACCGCAGCCGGGAAGGGGGACCAATTTGAGGAACTTTGGCAGCCCTTTAGAACCCTACTACTGACTGAATTTACAGAAATAACTTGTCCTAGATATCTCAGATTATTGCCCCTGTCGGGATTTGTATTTTTGCACACTTTCTTTTTTGTTCTTTCATCTTTAGTGGATTTATCAACTGTAATACCATCTCAATGTCCACAGTGAGGCAGAAACTTTCCATACATTGATCTCTTTATTTTGCCAAAACGGCTGAACTTTTTCCTAAGGTTTTTCACAAGATAGCTAGTGGGCCTTTTTCAAATAAACTTTCAAATTAGAATAAGCAGTTTCTGCATATTCAAGACTTAACCTCGATTACAGAGGCCCTAACAAATACTAGAATATGTGGAAGACTATTGTCTTGACATCCATCTGCGGATGCAGTTTGGGTCTTGGTGGCATCTTGTTGGCCAAGGAGAGTACCATACCTGGGAATACTCCCCATTTCTGAATGACCAGGAGAGAGAATGTCCGAAGACTGGTCAGTTGGAAGGATTAAGGCTTGTTATCTTCTGCGAGTGGGTCTTATGAGAGAGGAGGAATAGACTAGAACATTCTAAATGAAAACGAGTTTGTCATAAAGAGCAAGAGTGAGATAGTTGAGAGATTGTGAAAGGCCAGTAGCATGAAGTGTGGGACTAAGATGAGACAGGAAGAGATTGCACCTCCAGAGTTGTTGTAGAGCAGATGATTCTGGTTGGGAATTAGGTAAGCAGGTAGCACTGCCACGGTCAAGGAGTAGTTAAATAATGTCATGTAGTGGTGGCAGCACATAGCCCAGGGAGGCAGTTTCTGACAATAACAAAGACAGCAGTCCTAACACTGTTGGGTCAGAGAGGTTTATATATAGCAGCTTACTTGGCTTCTTATGGCGCGTATGAAGAACTAGGTACAACTGAACCTTCAGCAAGTGTTCCTCAGGAAAACTCCCCAGTACTAAATTCCGAAAGTGCATATTTTGCTCATAGTTGTTTTATCTTCTACTGAAAGGCACCACTTTGCCTTGGAAGCAACACTACTATACAGGATGGAGCCCTCTGTGCCGCCACCATCTCATATTGCCTCTCAGGCCAGTCCACTCTAGCATCCACGCTTCGCTCCCATCTATAGGCTTATCCATGTGTCAGCTGTTTATTGGATTCTAACTTAATTGGTGTGTAAAAAGGAGGTCTGAGAGCTCACCTCCTAAAATACTCCATGTATGACCTATACAGGTCTGGGTTAAAGGCCTACACTGCCTCACCTAAAAATCCCCTGCAGACAAACACCTAATCAATGCAGCAGAATGATCTCTTCCTTCCACCCTCAACAGGCCCCACTGATTGGGATATTGCCTAAAATTCACCTTCCAACTATCCAGATACTTAGCAATGGGAAACTACAAGCCATCATGCTCTCAATTGTCCTCTGGCTCTGATTCCTTTTACACAACCTTTCAAACCTTTCTACTCACTAGTCCTAAGGACAGTTACCCAATGCCACAATGTGATTACCATGTGCAGCCTCTGCAGACTACAGTGGTGTACCTTATCTGTGATAATTCATCGACTAAATGAGTAAGCCGTTAATCATTCTGTGCACCCTCTACCACAGAACATCTGCCTTTAGCACTTAAACTTCACTCATCTTAAAAGCATGCTAATATGGATGACCATTTGAAGTAGGCCAGTTTGGTTTTTCCTTCGTCCTTTTTACTCTCCTCATGCACTGCTTACCATCAATGCCCCCATTTCCTCCCAATGCTCAAGTACCTTTGTGAATAATTGGCTTAGTGTTAGAAGAATGAACCACACAACTTCTGCCATGTGTGACACTGCAGTTGTTAAGTAATCTGCAGATGTGAAAGAAAAATGGCGAGGTGTTCCCCCGTGACGTGTCTCGTAAGGGCTTTTCCACATGGGAGGAATTGTAGTGTGAGGGGAAAGTTTGGTGGAGACCATATTCTACAAGGGTGTAGCTGTCAGGCTTAACAGGCGGATTGGCTGTACTTGTAGTCCTAATAAGTGTAGAATGGTGTGCTCGGGTTTTTTAAGCAGGCACAGGACAAGAAATCACTTATGATATAGAAGTCTCAATCACTAATACATGAACGTTCTCAGAGATGGTTTGAGGTGCTTGTGGTTGTAACACACTTCTTCAGGTGTGGATACACCCTCTAGGTTTAGGCTCTCTGTTTTATTCCCACTTTCTCTAGCCAGTAGCTACGCATCACTTTTGTAAGTCCTATGCTTTCTCTGTTCTAGGTTCAGTCTGATAATGAATTGGACGTGCTCAGCATTCTGCCCCATGGTTGGCAACCAGAGGACACCGTGAGGCCTAAGGCGTACCTGCTGGTGCCTTCCACTTGTGTCACGTTTCTGGCACGGCAATACCGGTTCGTCATCGAACTTGACTTAAGTCCGTCCACTGGGATTGTGGTAAGCTGACACTGTGTGTATTTTTTGTCTTGTAACTTATGGTTGTACACCAGTTTCTTCTCCTAACAAGACCTAAGGGATATCGGTGGGTGTTAAAAGCTCTGACATGAAGGTGTTTGTGACTTTTAGGAGTTGGGATAGATTCTGGCTAGAAACTCATTTCAATGTGCTTTTGTTTCTCTGGTTCTCACAGGATGACTCCACAGGAGAGATCATATTCGACGAGGTCTTCCATGCGCTGTCTCGATGTTTGGTTGGGTTGCTGAGGCCATTTCGAATTCCTGGCTCCGATATTCTGTATCGCCCAGAGATCTTTGTCACAATACAAGCATACACTTCCATCATCGGGCTGCAGTCTCATCAGGTAAGCACCTTTTGGAGAGGATATTCTTGGCATTCGAGCAAGACCTCTCCTAGCACGCTTGCATTGACTCTGACTTCATAGGTCAATTGCAGGGAAAAAAGCAACCAGATGCAAATACTGTAGAACATAACTTTTAGTTTAGGAGTTTGGTATGCGCTTGAAGGCAAACTAAAGACATGCACCGCACATGGTCTGTGGGGTGAAGTCATTCTCTGAGAGGGTTGGATATTGTTATGTTATGTTATGTTATGTTATGTTATCCCGGGGTTTTATATAGCGTACGGCTACTCAGAAGAGTGTCCCGACGCTTTGAATTGCACACAATCTCATAACACAACAAGAAAAAAAAACCAGAGAGAAAGAAACCTAATAGGGCCAGGAACTAAGAGGAAAAAAGCCAAGTTTTGAGCCCCTTCCTAAATGTTAACAGGTTAGGGGAACTGCGCAGGGACACAGGCAGTTTATTCCACAGCTGGGGCGCTAATAGTTTAAAAGAACGGCCTCCGATGCGGGCTCTCTTGACACGGGGAACCGTAGCAAGAAACAAGGCTCCTGACCTGAGCGGCCTGGCAGGGTAATAGAATGATAGCCTTTTCTGAAGGTATTTTGCTCCGGAGGAATGCATGGCTTTGTATGCCAGAGTAAGGGTCTTAAAAATTATCCGCTTCCGGACAGGAAGCCAGTGCAGAGCCTCCAGGAGACCCGAGGCTCTAGCACGGCGAGAAAGTCCATAAATGGCGCGTGCTGCCGAGTTCTGGACAACCTGTAACCGTTGGAGCAGGTATTCTGGCAGGCCGAGATATAGGACGTTGGAATAGTCAATTCTCGAACCAATAAACGCCTGAACTGTGATCTTCCTGTGTTCCTCCGATAACAGGGGAAGGAACTTGCGTAACATCCGGAGCAGTCCAAAGCAGGTGCCAGTGAGCCCGATTACCTGTGAGCGTAGTGAGAGGCCATTGTCGATCTTGATCCCAAGGTTTTTTGCCACCTGGGACGAACTTGCTGGTGGAAACATGTTCTCAGGCCACCACACTTTCCAGTCCGGATCTGAGCTGCATCCAAAAAAGAGGACCTCGGATTTATCCGAGTTGCACTTGAGGCTGTGATGTTGGAACCACTGAAACACAGCCTCAAGGCAACCCTGGATCCTACCTCCATCAAAGTCCGCCCCCCTCTCACAGGTGAAGAGGAGCTGGGTGTCATCGGCGTAGGAAACGATCTGAGCCCCGAAAGACTCCGCCAGTGCCGCCAGAGGGGTCATGAAGATGTTAAAAAGAGTAGGGCTCAGTACTGAGCCCTGAGGAACTCCGACACCCAATGGCGACATCTCGGCGGAGCAAGCAGAAGCCCAGACCGTTTGTCGACGGCCAGCCAGAAAAGATCGAAACCACTGGAGCACCGTCCCCCGGAGACCAATCTCTGCGAGTCTTCCAAGAAGACCCTCATGGGGGACGGTGTCAAAGGCCGCCGACAGATCTAACATCACCAGCATCACTCTTCCACCCGAATCCAGCACCTCCTTTATCGCCTCCGAGACTTCCAGGAGAGCTGTTTCGGTGCTAAGATTGGCGCGGAAACCTGAATGGGTAGGGTGCAGTAGATCGTGGGACTCCAAATACTCGGCAAGCACCTTATGCACGTGCTTTTCAATGACCTTCGCGAAGGCCGGTAGGAGCGAGATAGGTCTATAATTCGCCAACACCTCCGCATTCAAACCAGGCTTTTTAAGCAGGGGAATAATCATTGCCTGCTTCCAGGCCTGGGGAACCACACCCTGTACAAGAGAGCAGTTCAACAGGGGGTTCACAAGTGGATTAATGACAGCTGCCATTTTAGCCAGAAATTTAGCGGGGCAGGCATCCCGAGGGGAGCCAGATTTAAGCCCAGCCATCAGGTCAAATGACGCGGCCATCGAGAGAGGCGGGAAGGCTGCCAGGGCCACACCGGCGTTAGGCAGGGTAACAGCGGTATTCTCCACCCGATCGGGCATCTCAGGCTCCAGCACAGGGAAGGAGTCCTGGATCCGTTGGATCTTAGATGTGAAAAAGTCCGCCATCGCCCTGACCCACGGCGCAGGAGGGGGGGCCTGAGTTGGTGCCTCGCGTGAGGTTGTAAACTCCCGCACAATGGCGAAAAGCTCCTTACAGGAATTGGAGGCAGCTTCAATTTTCCTCGCGAAGTAGGCCTTCTTCTCCGAGAGGATGTTCCGGTGATAGGCTTTAACCAAAGATCTGTAGGCGAGTTTCGCCGTTGCGTCGTATTTCACGCGCCATGCTCTTTCTGCTACCTTGCATAGCCGACGAGAGGCCGCCAATGCTGCCGTAAACCAAGGGGCAGATGCCCCTTTTTCAGGTTTGCGGAGGGGTTTCAGAGGCGCCAGGTCATTAAGTCTCTCTGAAAGCCAGACCTGCACTCGCTCCACATCCTCCTCTAAGACCCCCGTTAGCGCACAGGGATGGTCCACACAGGACTGAGCCAGCAATTCCGGAGTGACCCGCTGAAGTGCCCTGAATCCCACGGAAGTCTGCCGGGGGGCAGCGGAAGACTTCCTAACTTCCGGGAAATAAAATTTCACCAACCTATGATCAGACCAAAGCACCTGAATAGGAGCCAGCATCTCTATGGGAGACGTAGAAAAGGTCAGATCTAGGGTATGTCCCTTCTCATGGGTCGGTCCAGCATGATAGGGAACCAGGCCCAGAGGGGCTGTGACGTCCAGCATCTTAATCGCGTCAGCATCCGTTACCACGTCCATATGGACATTAAAGTCCCCGGCAACAATACAATGCTCTGCCGTGAGTAGCAAAGAGGAGGTCACCGACTGAAACTCTTCAAAGAACGAGCCCGTGGGCCCTGGCGGCCGATAAACTAGAAGACCCTTCAACGATTGGTGTGGAGAGAGGATAATGGCAAAGACAAGGGATTCGCAATCCTTAATCGCGTCCGAGGGGATGATGGTACAGGTGGCCACTTTGTTCACTATTAGTGCAACTCCACCTCCACGCCCCTTTGGCCTATCCTGCCTGAAAATATTATACTCAGGCGGAATAGCAGTGGCGATATCTGGATTGGACGCCTCGCCGAGCCACGTCTCGGTGAGCATCAAAAATAAAGGTTTTTCTGACTCTAACAGATCGAATATGTCCAGAGCATGCCGACCAAGAGATCTAGTATTAAGCAGCAGGCCCAGATGTTTTACGCCGACCGCTGCCTTCTGCGGCGCACCGACCAGATGTTTCTGCGGGCGCCAGCCACACTCGGGGCAGCACTGCTTGCCCTTGTGGCGGGCAGGAAACACCGTGCGGCAGGAGCCATTTATATGCTGCCAGGAACGGAGTTCAGATCCTGAGTAGTGGAGCATATTGCTCACATACAGAAGTAAGAATACCGAAGAGATGGCCCAGTCCTGCCCAGCGCCTCGTACGCCTCCGGGACGCTGACGGGCAGGACTCTGGCACGACTCCGGCCACGCGACGGCGTCCCGCTGCGCGATCCCGCTGCGCGGGAAAGGACGACTTTAAATAGGCGTCTCCCACATCCACTCGAGCGTCGGGACGCTCCAAGATGGCGCCCGCGCACACAGACACTCACCCCAATCAAAGATGGCGCCCGCAAATGAGTCAGCCCCGGAACCCGGACCCACCAAAAGGCGGTGTGTTTTCCTCAATTAAATGCGGGTAAGGGGACAGAAGCCCAGTGGAGCGGTGATTAAAAACAAGGGTTAAAGAACCTAAACAACAGAAATAGACAAAGGGAGTTTTAAAAATAGCAGTTGTCCGAGCTAGGTGTCAGCGCGACCAGCGCTCGTGTAGCAATTCACAGGAAGCCTGAAAAGAACAAGTCCGCCTTAAATAGGCGTCTCCCATATCCACTCGAGCGTCGGGACGCTCCAAGATGGCGCCCGCGCACACAGACACTCACCCCAATCAAAGATGGCGCCCGCAAATGAGTCAGCCCCGAAACCCGGACCCACCAAAAGGCGGTGTGTTTTCCTCAATTAAATGCGGGTAAGGGGACAGAAGCCCAGTGGCGCGGTGATTAAAAACAAGGGTTAAAGAACCTAAACAACAGAAATAGACAAAGGGAGTTTTAAAAATAGCAGTTGTCCGAGCTAGGTGTCAGCGCGACCAGCGCTCGTGTAGCAATTCACAGGAAGCCTGAAAAGAACAAGTCCGCCTTAAATAGGCGTCTCCCACATCCACTCGAGCGTCGGGACGCTCCAAGATGGCGCCCGCGCACACAGACACTCACCCCAATCAAAGATGGCGCCCGCAAATGAGTCAGCCCCGGAACCCGGACCCACCAAAAGGCGGTGTGTTTTCCTCAATTAAATGCGGGTAAGGGGACAGAAGCCCAGTGGAGCGGTGATTAAAAACAAGGGTTAAAGAACCTAAACAACAGAAATAGACAAAGGGAGTTTTAAAAATAGCAGTTGTCCGAGCTAGGTGTCAGCGCGACCAGCGCTCGTGTAGCAATTCACAGGAAGCCTGAAAAGAACAAGTCCGCCTTAAATAGGCGTCTCCCACATCCACTCGAGCGTCGGGACGCTCCAAGATGGCGCCCGCGCACACAGACACTCACCCCAATCAAAGATGGCGCCCGCAAATGAGTCAGCCCCGGAACCCGGACCCACCAAAAGGCGGTGTGTTTTCCTCAATTAAATGCGGGTAAGGGGACAGAAGCCCAGTGGAGCGGTGATTAAAAACAAGGGTTAAAGAACCTAAACAACAGAAATAGACAAAGGGAGTTTTAAAAATAGCAGTTGTCCGAGCTAGGTGTCAGCGCGACCAGCGCTCGTGTAGCAATTCACATTGTTGAGAGCATTTATCATCAACAACAGATCTCCCACAGATTTATTATCTAGTGAACTATCAGAGGTACTTCTGGTGTAGAGTTTTGTAGTCTTACTGCATGCCCATTCTCTGCTGTTTATGGACAATAAGTGGTTACTGCTCCATGTATTATGTGTGTAGTGTCATTTACCATTCACACCCCATGGCCATGATTTTGGTGCTTTCCAGTTCCAGAGCCAGGTTACACATTTAGACACTTGACTCTCTCAGTTGAGGATGAGCAGTCAAAGCTTAGGCCAGAAGCTGGGGAGGGTTAGAAACCTGGATAAAACATGATGCAGCAAGTAACACTTAATAAGATCTATGGCCTGTGCGTGCTGCACTTTAGGAAAAGATATGGACTTAATTGAACAGGTTAACAGCTCAGTTGAAATTAGGATAAATGGAGCAAAACATATGGTGCTACTCCCAAATGTTATTAGTGCACCCAAGCTTTAGATGCAGGATTTCTGATAACCCTGGACCTGTGGTCAACATTATCCTATGTTAATTGGTTCAGGTTTACCCAGGGAAGCTCTTGATTCCTTGGGTTTTAGCAGAAGCTTCATACTTTCAAAAGGATCGAAAAGATGGGCAGGGGAAACCGATGGAGGGACTCTGGACCCAACTCTGTTCCTTGGATACCGTTAAAGTATCTATTCTTGAAATTTTAGGTGTAAACTTCAAGAATAGCATAGGGAATTAAATGAGTCCACTGCAAGAACCGGACAGAGAATTGGAGGTTTCAACCACCCACCTAAATAGATGTGTCCCAAAACTCACCACCCAAACAACTAGCTCCCCACCCACCAAAGTGATGCATCTGGTGATTCTAATGGTGGTATCCTGGGGGCTCCCTTAACCAACAATCGTTGGCAAGTAAGTGATAGAGAAAACATTTTAAGTCATTGGCGGCCAGCCACCTACTTAAGACCTAATTACTAGTTCTTTTTTTTGTATGTCAAGTCTAGTGAGCCAGCACACACCTAGTTGGTTCTAGTGTGCCGTCTTTTTCTTAAGGGATTTGTGTCTCTGAATTTATCACTAAAGGCCACAATATCACAACGGTAGATTGCTCCCAAAGGACCTGAACTCCACATGAAAGTCACTGGTTCAATAAGGGCCAAATATTTTCACATCAAAATTGTGATATCTCTGTTACGGTAAGGGCTTAGGAAATAATATCAACCTTTCTGGAACTGGGGCAACCTCCTTGTTCCCACAGATTCTGGGCTTATCCTGGGGTTTCCAGAGCATGGGATAGTTCTCCTACGGGTATGGGATGAGCCGGGATGGTACTATTTTACCTTAATCGATGTCTAAAGGCCCAGCTCCTCACTTCAACTTAGATGGTGCTCTTGTTGCTTTTCCATTTTTCTGGGCAGCTGGGCCGAGGAATCCATGTGGCTTGTGGACTGCCTCAGTCCATCAAAATATCCTCACGCAGGTCTTTCAGCCAGATGCGCCTTGAGTTGGTCTTCATGTTGATCTGCTGTGCTGTTGATCAGGTCTGTTCCTCTTGTAGGTGCAGTGCAGCTCCTGTGCAGGCAGATAGAACCTCTGTCACTCCAGAGTTTACAGCAGTGATGTGACTCTGCCAGCTTCCTAAACTTAAACCCAGAGTAGAGGAAAAGTGACAACCTTGCAGAGGTTCGCCTCCTGATCTGGGGGCCAGAAGCTGTTTGTTAGTTTACTGGTATAGAGGCTTCGTCAGTGCTGGAGGCAATGATAAAATAAGCAAGTATTATTTGAGACTTACAGTACTGAACAGTCTGGTAGTCAAGGCAGGATGAAATCACAAACCATAGGTTCTGCAGTATTTAATATTTGTGGAATGCTTATCTAATCCTGGGAGAGCATTCCGGCCCTGTTGCTGGTTATATTTCACCAGCTTCTGAGTAGAGCATCTCCAGGCATTCCTGTCCTGACTGGCCCAGATGCTATGTCTATTGATCTGGATCTGCTCCTATTGCCACAGAAGATGGCAACTACATATGTGGGCTGTCCCAAAGGCCACTAATGTATATTATAATCAGCAGGCTGTTAGATAGGTATGCTGTTAACCCAGACCTGAAAATGACATGGAGCACTTACAGTGTGCTCATGTGAATGTTGAGTATACTGGAGAAATAACAGGACATTCTAAAACAAGATTAAGAAATGGACAGCATAGGCTTTTCCAAGCCATGCTGTGCACTTTTGGTGCAACACTTGCGTCTCCCTGGACATTTCTTATTGCCCCAAGGGACGACTGCTATAACAACTTGAAGAGACCAACCTGACTTGCTCAGAAGCGGTCGCTCCTCACGCTCCCTGGTCATCTGGGTATCGTAGCACTATACTGCTCACTGACGCTTAGAATTATTTGTGCATTGCTCGCATTGACGATATCGTAGCGCTATACTGCTCACTGCCGCTTTTAATTAATTGTGCTTTACTCTCATTGACTGTATCGTAGCGCTATACTGTTAACTGCTGCTTCTAATTAATTGCATTGCTTATTTAAATTATCTGTGCCTGATTGTGCCAGTGCCACTGTCCATAGCATAGCGATATTAAAGATTGTGCCCCAATCTCGTCCTGTTTCGCTTTTGTTATTGCTGCCATCTTGTTGTTGTGCCTCCTAGCCCATCTCTCCACCCCGCTCCCGCCTCCCAGCTGCTCCTCCCTTGCCCCGCCCCCCTCCACTATCCACTTATGTCAGAGCAACATACGCGCAGCGGTCACGCGCAGCGGGCGCGCCAAAGGTAAGCCCGTCTACGCCCGTCCGCGCCTGGACCGCGCCCAGCGCCAGGCACCCTGGTCCCCGCAAAGTCCACCCCACCCGCATAACGTACGACGCCGCAACCCTCTCTGCACTCAACTCCGGCCGTCTCCCAGACTGCTACCAAGCCGCCCCAGGACACACCCATGGACCCTTCATCTGCCACTCCTGCAAGTTCGACTGTATCAGGACCCACACTAAATCCACAAAAGCCAAACGGAGCTCCGACATTAACCACCTGAAGTGCATCCTGCTCAACACCCGCTCTGTCCACAAACACGCCACTGAACTATGGAACCTACTAGACACCACTACGCCGGACGTCGCCTTTCTTACAGAAACTTGGATGAACGCCTCATCAGCACCCGACATCGCCATAGCCATCCCGGACGGTTACAAGATCATCCGAAAAGACCGCATCAACCAAACAGGAGGAGGCATAGCCATCGTCCATAAGAACACCATCCGCATCACAACCAGTTCCGACAACAACCTCGCAGCCGCTGAACACCTTCACTTCCAGATTCACACCGACTCTAAGACCACACTCAGAGGCACCCTCATCTACAGACCACCAGGACCCCGCACACAATTCAGCGAAGACATCACCGACTTCATCAGCCCACACGCCCTCCCCTCCGAGGACTGCATTCTACTAGGAGACCTCAACTTCCACCTGGAAAAGAACAACGACAGCAACACCACCACCCTTCTGGACAACTTTGCCAATCTCGGACTCAAACAACTGGTAAACACCCCCACCCACTACGCCGGTCACACACTAGACCCAATCTTCTCCTCCAGCAAGCACATCTCCTTCAACCACGCCACAGAACTCCATTGGACGGACCACTGCTGCGTCCACTTCAATTACAAAAAGACCACGACCCACCACCACCCACAACAAATCCCCCGTAGAAACTGGAACAAAATTACCACCGACCAACTCACCACGTCGCTTTACCAAAACCCTCCCACCAAATCACTGGACCCAAATAAAGCAGCCATGAACTTCACACAATGGATCACACATAGTGCTAACGAATTAGCACCCCTGAAAAACAATCTAAACATGCCAGGTATCAAAAAAGCCCCCTGGTTCAATGACGAACTCAAGAAATCCAAAAAGATCTGCCGCACCCTCGAGAAAGCCTGGCGAAAAAACCCAACCACAGACAACATGACCGCCCTCAAGAACGCCACCCGTAAACACCATCAGCTGATCCGTTCCACCAAGAAAACAGCATTCAAGGATCGACTCGACAACAACACCCACAACAGCAAAGAACTCTTCAACATAGTCAAAGAGTTTACCAATCCCAGCGCCGGCACCAATGACATCACTCCCTCTCAAGACCTCTGCGACTCTCTAGCCTCGTTCTTCCACAGCAAAATCACTGACATACATAACAGCTTCGGCGACAAGTCCACCCCCCCTACCTCCGAAGCCCCCCACCACCAACCTTTGCGCCTGGAACCCAATCAGCACTGAGGACACCATCCGCTTGATGAACTCCATCCACTCCGGATCGCCAACCGACCCATGCCCCCACCACATCTTCAACAAAGCCGACTCCATCATCGCACCCCATCTCCGAGATAACATCAACTGCTCCCTCAACACCGCCACCTTCCCGGAAAGCTGGAAACAGGCCGAACTCAGCGCTCTCCTGAAGAAACCCACAGCAGACCCCACCGAACTTAAAAACTACCGCCCCATTTCGCTCCTTCCATTCCCTGCCAAAGTCATTGAGAAAACCGTTAATAGTCAGCTCGCCGCCTTCCTCGAATCTAACGGCTCCCTCGACCCATCACAGTCCGGCTTCCGAGCCAAACACAGCACCGAAACCGCCCTCATCGCAGCCACAGACGACATTCGAACACTACTTGACAACGGAGAAACAGCGGCCCTCATCCTACTGGACATCTCCGCAGCATTCGACACGGTCTGTCCGGCACCCTCCTAAAACGTCTCAGCAATGTCCGGATTCAAGGAAAAGCATTGGACTGGATCATCTCGTTCCTCACCGGAAGGACCCAGAGAGTCCGCCTCCCCCCTTTCAGATCAGACGCCACTGAAGTCATCTGCGGCGTACCACAAGGATCTTCGCTCAGCCCCACCCTCTTCAACGTCTACATGAGCCCCCTTGCACCCATCGCGCGACAACACAACCTCAACATCATCTCCTACGCTGACGACACACAGCTAATCCTCTCCCTCACCAAAGACCCAAACACCGCCAAAACCAACCTACACGAAGGGATGAAAGACGTAGCAGAGTGGATGAAGAACAGCTGTTTAAAACTAAATTCAGACAAGACGGAAGTCCTCATCCTAGGATCTTCCCCCTCTTCCTGGGACGACTCATGGTGGCCACCGGCCCTGGGCAGCGCACCCAAACCAACGGACCACGCATGCAACCTGGGCTTCATCCTAGACTCCTCCCTCTCGATGACCAGACAAGTCAACGCCGTATCATCATCATGCTTTAACATCCTACGTATGCTCAAAAAGATCTTCCGTTGGATCCCCACGGAAACAAGAAAGACGGTCACCCATGCTCTTGTCACAAGCCGACTGGACTACGGAAACACCCTCTACGCCGGAACGACAGCCAAATTACAGAAAAAACTCCAACGCATTCAGAACGCCTCCGCCAGACTCATCCTTGACATCCCCGCCACAATCACATATCCGGTCACCTAAGAGCCCTCCACTGGCTCTCCGTCAACAAGAGAATAACGTTCCGTCTCCTCACCCACGCACATAAAGCCCTCTACGACCTAGGACCCAAATACCTCAACACGCGCCTGACCTCCTACACCCCCACCCGCCAACTACGATCGTCCAATCAAGCCCTCGCCGCGATTCCACGCATCCAAAGATCCACCATGGGAGGAAGAACTTTCTCCTACTTAGCGGCCAAAACGTGGAATTCTCTCCCCACCCACCTCCGCCTTACACAGAACCACCTATCCTTCAGAAAACAACTCAAAACTTGGATATTTGATAAATAACGTACCCCCCCTCCCTCAAGCGCCTTGAGACCCTCTGGGTGAGTAGTGCGCTATACAAATTCCAACTTGACTTGACTTGACTTGAAGAGCACTGTGTCAGAGTATGAAGAGGTGGGTGTGCTTCTGAAATTGATTGCTATTTGCCTAGCAAGCCCAAGACTGTGTTGTGGTTTTTTAGGTCGAGCGACCTATCTCAATGCGCATGTGCATTGAGCGGGAGCGAGATATAAAGGGGCTTAAACAGAGGTTTAACTAGCTGGCGATTTGGTGCTGTGCCCGTGCGCGTGCACAGCATCAAATCGTCAGCCATCTGTTGCCCAGCTTGGTGCCGCTCCACCCCCTGCGGCATCAAAGGCTTTCACGGCCGGCCGGCCGTGCTTTCAGTTTCAGGAGCGCTGCATTGTTTTCACGGCCGGCCTCCGGCCGTGACTCGCATTTCTCCTTCCTTCCAGCGCTGCCTTGTTTGCTATAACACTCCATTTATTTTGGTACACTTCATAGTTGTTTGCTTATCGGACACTTTCTATCTGGTACCTTTACATGTTCAGCCCCGTTTTTCAGTTTTTAGGATTGACTTTAACGTAACTTTATGCATGTGTTTTTCTTTGGACACAAAGCACCCATAGTCTTTCTTCTATGATCACTTTATTACGGTCTGTCACGCCTACCCGGGTTATTCAACATCACTTTGCGATGATATTGTTAGAAATGAGCTCGGTCTCCCGTATCACGCTTACGGTAAGCACTCCATACCCACTTAACTTTGGGTATCGCACTACGTGCGCAATTGTTTAATCTATCGTTCACACAGACGTTGAATATACCCTTCACTGACCGCACTCACTGTGTTAGATGTTTCAAAGTTCCTGAATCACTCGAAAGCTTATCTTCTGTGACGAAACTGGTGCTCATGTAAAGCGCTCTGAAACCCGACGTCTCCGGTCCAGCTCTCCAGTCTAGCTCGCGCTATATAAAACTAAAAAACTAAAATAAAATAAAAAGAGCTGTTTGTTACATGTAAGGTTTCTGCCCCTAACATGCATGTTTTATCTACAACTTCAAGCTCTTTAATTTAAATATCTTTCCGTGTCACTCGCGTTTGTCACTCTCTTTCTAGTTTAATGCAGGAGCCTATGACCTATGCCCTTTGCAACCCTCCCATTCCTTGTCTCATGTAACGTTCGTGTGTTTTTGTGCTCGGAAGCACACAAGTGCTTCACACCCTTCTGGGTGGAAGGAAACGCCAGCGGGTGGCTTCCTGGCAAACATTCACTGCGCAGGCACCTCTGTTCAGCAGCTCACCTCTGACATTACTTTCAATCTCCCATCCTTCTGTTTGCAACCCCTGACCTTCTGCCTCTATTCTCTGCCCATCGCTCTTCTCTCTGCCCTTCCATCTCCCTCCCTTGAACTCTACACTCTCATCCCACTTACATTCTCTCTGCCTTTGCGCTCTCACTTCTATATTTCTGCACTGCACTTCTCATCTATCCTCATTTGTCTTTTTTATTCTCTCTTTTTCCTCACTTCTCTCTCTCTACCTCCTTTCTGCACTTTCTTATTCTCTTCACTATGCCCAGTCGTGCTCTTTGCCTTCTACATTTTGTCTACGTTGTCATCTTACATGCATGCCTTTTTCCAGGTAACAGTGGTTATGCTTTCATTCTCAGACACATTTTAATGATTTGTTTTGTAGTTTCGGATGTTTGCTCAGTACCAGAATCTCAAGATAAGTCGTTGCTTTGGCCTGTTAGTCTCATCCAAAGGCCTCGTTCACTTAGTCCTTGCATCATGCATGGGATGTCTTCTCATCCACTTGTGTGTGGCAAACCCAGCTGCGAGCCTGGGCAGGCCTGGCCCCCTGATCATCACCAACTCCTTTAGACCTGAGCTGACTTTCGAGGAAACCTGTATGTCGGCTTTAAAAATAAACAAGCATTTGCAATGCAATAGGTCTCACAGTTGTGAGAGTTTGAGCTATTGGCATTTTAAATGCCAGTGCCTTTTATTTATCTATTGATTTTTAAAACATAAATGAAAGGCATTGTCATTTACAATGCCAATATCATGTGTAAATTACAAGAACTTTTATTTAACTATTAATTATTTAAAAAAATTAAAAGCCATTTGTATTTGTTATATGAATACATGTAAGTCACGTACATACAAAACATGTGGCATTACAAATGCTATAGGTGTCACATTTGAAAAAGTTAAAAGTATTGTCATTGTAAATGACAAAGCAATTAATTTTGCTATTTTCAAGACCAACATATAAAAAAAGTTGTCATTTACAAAACCAAAGCTCCAAATTTTCTAATGCGAGACCTATTGCATTTCCAATGCTTGTTGTCTCTGCCTCTGTAACAGACCTCAAATCTGTGCTGGGATTGGTGAAGTACGGAGGTTTTAGAAATGTGGTCTATAGTTGGCAGGTTGTTACCCTGTCCAAGTAGGGACCCTTCTTCCTAGTCAGAATAAGGGGGATGCACTTCTAAAAAAATAACCCCTGCTCACCCCCTTGGTGCTTAGCACGAGCAGTCAAGCTGATCTCAGAGGCAGTGTGTAAAGCATTTGCACATAACCACCAGTAATAAAGTGAAAACATTACAAAAGGACACCATACTAGCCTAAGAAAAATATCTAATATTTTTTCTGTGCAAAACAAGAACAAAAACGGTAAAAATCCGTCTTGACCCTGTGCCTCATGGGAACAGTCCAGCCTGAACTGCCAAGCAGGGTCCTCCCTGGACTGGAAACGAGCATCCTAGGACCAGTTTCGGGGTTTCAGCCCTCATCAGTCAGGATAGCTTGAATCCAGTGGCACAGTGAGCCTGGAACCCACGTCTGGGCATACCCAGCACACTTAGGGCGAGAAAGCAAAAGACACAAAATTGCTGGACGGAATGCAGAATAAATCAAAACATTCACCCCCAGTTAAGAGATCCTATCATTCTTTTTCTCACCATGCCACCCCAGTTTAGACCTGGCCATATGCAAATCAGTCATGACCCTGTGGCTCATGAGAGCAATCCATTTGCGTTTGTCACCCCGAGTGGGACGGGTATGCCTAGACCTGGGTCCCGTGCTCTCCATGCCACTGAAGTCCAGCTATCCTGGCAGATAAAGGGTGAAACCCTGAAACCGGTCCGAGGATGCTTGTTTCCAGTCCAGGGATGACCTGGCCTGGCAGTTAGGGTTGGACTGTTCCATTGGGCGCAGTGTCAAGACTAATTTCTATATGGCTGTGTTCGAACTGGAATGGGATGGTGAGCAAAAAAACCATGGAGTTAGGCCCAGATCTCTATACTGGGGTGAATGTATGATATTGTTCTGCATTCTGTCCATCAATTGTTCTTTGTACTTTCTAAAAGTGGCATTTTCAAACCCCTAATTTAAAAACCATCTTTACTGAAAGATGCATTATTAAATTCAGACTTCAGAGAACACAAACTCCATTTCTCTATCCTGTCCCAATGGGAAGTTATACTTGTAAGATGTTACAAAATATCTCCCATTCTATCCTATGGAGCAAACTAAATACATTGTATTTCACTATCGGACATGTCGCACACACCAGTACATGTACTACCTTCACACATACACTGCACCCTGCCCCTGGGGTTACCTTGGGCCAGCCCGAGGGGTACCTTACATGTAAGAAAAGGGAAGGTTTGAGGCCTGGCAAGTGGGTGCACTTGCCAGGTCAACATGGCAGTCGCTACACAGTGGCAGGTCTGAGAACCCTTTGAAGGGCTGCTTGTGTGGGTGGCACAACCAGTGCTGCAGGCCCACTAGCAGCATTTAATTTACAGGCCCTGGGCACACACAGTGCACTGTACTAGGGACTTAAAGGTAAATCAAATAAGCCAACTATGGAAACACCAATCCATAAACACATTTTACAGTAGGAACACTTGCATTTTAACACTGTTCAGCAGTGAGAAAGATCACAGGACACTAAACTAGCAAAAACAGAGTCAAAACCATGAGGTCAGAAAGCAAAAAGACAGGGGAAACACACCAAAAGATACCAGGTCTATAAGGAAGCCTCCGGATGAGATCCCTGTCCTTGGCACTTTAGGTGCCACCAACTGAAGATTTGCACTTCCACTTCTTTGTGCTCCTCGTGTTCTTGGTTTGTGTCATCTTAAGACACCAAGCCTCCAGAGATACTCTGTGAACCGTAGCTGATGTGCAGCATGCAGGGGGCCAGAACTAATTCTAGGGGCCATGGACAAGCCAAGATTACTGGCCCTCAACTGTGGGGCTGAGGCTGTTTGCCTATGATGTCTCGGCATCTGTTGTCCAATGACTCTACAAACTGGGCCTAGTACAGCCCCTTCCTCCCTTGACTCATTGGTAATAATGGTGAGCAGTCATAGCCTTAACTGAGTAGAGTCGGGGTGCTCAAACATCGCTTACCAACATAACTGACTGTCCAAACCATTGCTTGTCTTTACAAGAAAGAATAATACAGTAATAAACATTAGAAAGCAATACTGCACTCCACTTATCAACAGAAAGCAATTTGGGGCCAGATGTAGGTAGCCCAATACCGGTCGGAAACGGCAGAAAATACCGATTTTCGGCCGTTTCCGACCGGTATTGGGCTATGGAGATGTAGGGGCTCAAAAAACGTACAGATTCGGTAATTTTACCGAATCGGTAAAATTACAGAATCGGTAAATTTACCGATTCTGTAAATTTTACCGATTCGGTAAATTTATCATTCGGTAAAATTACCGAATCTGTATTTTCAGATGTAGGTAGCACTTTGAACAGTGCTACAGGCCTTTCAGGATTCGGTATTTACCATGTAATACAATTGCATGGTAAATACCGAATCCCTGTGTACATGCACATCTGTGCATGTACACCTGTGCCATGTGGCACACAGACATGCCCTAAGGGCATGTCTGTGTGCCACATGGTCCACAAGCCAGTTACAGGGGTGCAACAGGTTGTCAAAGTGACACCCTGTCCCCCTTAGCAATTCGGTATTTTTACCGATTCGGTAAATACCGAATTGGTATTTGCTTTTGAATCCTATGGGCGCCAAGGCCCATAGGATTCAATAGCAAATACCGATTCGGTATTTACCGAATCGGTAAATACCGAATTTTACCGATTCGGTAAAAAATACCGCATTTTTACCTACATCTCATTTACCGATTCATAAATACTGAATCGGTAAAATTCTGTATTTATGAATCGGTAAATGAGATTTACCTACATCTGGCCCTTAGTGTTTCTGATTTTGAATCCGGCAGGGCTGCGCCTCTTCCTGCTTCCTGTCTTCTCACTCCTCTCCATCCCTGTTTCAGGCTCTCCTCAATCAATCAATCAATCAATCAACAGAATTTGTATAGCGCGCTACTCACCCGTTAGGGTCTCAAGGCGCTGAGGGGGGGTTCTGCGTGGGCTCTCTCCTTCTGTAAGGTTTGCAGTAGTAAAATGCAGTTTTAATCCCCTCCAAATATGAAGGGACTCAATCTCAGTTCAACAGTTCTTACTATGTGGTAGTGGAAATAGTCCTGCTAAGTCATCCGTGTTGCCTGACCTTCTGATGTACCTGTGCACTCTCGGCGTGTGAGGGCACAGTGGCCAGCAGCACCCTTGTGCTCAATCCTCTTCCACATATGGAAATGTGCCCGTCAAGAGCAGAGATGGCAGTTCTGGCTTGACTTGGTCACAGTTGACCCAACGATGAGTGTCCCTGACTCCAGAGTATCAGCGAGGGACCCACGCTGGAGCTGGCAGATCATTGCTCGGATAACAAGTGTGTGAGAAGACCCTTTGGTAGTTGCAGCCCTTCACGGGCTGGAATCCACAGACAATTGAGGCAATGCACAGGCTGATTTTTTTCTGGACAGTTGTGGCCACACACAGGCCAGTCACTATACTTGGCAGTTGCAGCCAAGCACAGGTTGATAATCATCCTTTGTAGTTGCGGCCACACCCAGGCCAATTCAGGCCCACCATCATAGCCCGACTGGGTTTCAGCAATGGTGATCAAAAGGTTGTGGTTTCCTCCAGAAACAAACACTGAGAAATTGAAGGCCCACAGATGCTGCGGTCCAGCAGATTGCTTTCTTTGATTCTCTCTTCTGGAGTCCTCACAGACATTGGGGATACAGTGCACCGCCGATTCTACTAGACAGACCCTTCTCTTGCAGGGTTTGCAGGCTCCTTTCCTTTCTAAGCAGGCATGCAGGCTTCTAGATGCGCCAGAACAGATATACAGCTCTTCAAGCAAGAGATCCAGGTTTCAGGTGACATTCCTTCAACTCTGGGAGACCGACATTGAAGCAGACACCATTTCCCGTTACACAGCAGTCCTCTGGATATTCTGCAGAGCATTCCCTTCTTGGCCATAGAGTTATTGGAACTGGAAAAAAGTGCTGTAGTGACGTCCCACTTTTATACGCAACTGGTAGATGGGAGACGTTGGTCTACTTTCTGAAACTGTGGAACTGGTTTGGGATGGTTCACCTTTCAAGTGTCCTCTTTAGGCTGCTCTCAAGATACAGCCTTTGTGTTGAGTGACACTTCTCACAGCAAGGTAGTCTCCAGTCTGGAGCACCTTTATCCAAGGCAGTGAGAGGTGTGAGGTTTCTGCAACTGGCTGTCATTCAGCGCAACTGTAGAAGTAATCGTGGAAGGAGAAAAAGCTTTTCTCACCTTCCACAACACTGTGTACAGTCCAACCTTTCAACCGTCACTCTTACCATCCACCAAATAGCAATATTCAGAAAGACTAATCAGCAGCTCCTTGCTAAGCCATAGACACTATTGACCATCAAAAGGAGCACGGTCTCCATTCCCCTCATTCCAGTGTCTAGGTCTCCTCCTTCCATCTTCAGGAATGTGAGCAATACACTCACTGACTGTGAACATGATTTCATCTCCATCTCATGCAGAGCTAGGCCAGGGTTACCCAAAAGGAATTCCACTGGTCTCTACTACTCTGGCTCACTCGCACCACCATGCATGCATTGTGTAGGCTACACACTTTAACATGCTTATTCTGTACTTGGGATGTTGTGCTAGGAACTGGTGACATGCTTACAAGCTGAACTTTACACATGTGGACAGTAGGTCTACAGTGCAGTGACACAGATAAAAGGGCAGGGTCACACTCTAGATTATCTCATCAGTCATTGAGGGCAGGCTTGGTGTGACCCTCAAAGTCACAGGACAAGTGCAGCACAAATGCATGTCAGGGGCAGGCTTACGCCTCTGTGCTCATACTAGGTTAGTGTGATGGCGAGGCCGTAATTCCCAATATACATGCAGTTTGGCACTTAGGGCAGCAGAACAGGCATGTACACCATGCAGGGGGCATTCTCGTCCCAACACAGGGTGCTGAGCAGACCGTGTGGTCCATCTTATGGAAGCCATCTTAGAACCTTTGATGTATCTGATATGGAATCCTGTTGCAGGTATCTAGCCATGACTCCCACTGCAAAAGGCTTGCAAAAGGCTATGTCCCACATGCTGTAAAATAGATCATGGCTTAATTGTGGCACTCTCCTCTTGTCGCTATCCTGCTTGAGGGCAGAGAGCCTTTTGTGACACACCTATTTACAGTCTTGTCTCTTTGCTGCTCAGGTGCTGGTCCAAGGATGTCAACTGGAGGAAGGGAAGCTGGAAGTGTTCCTCCAACAAGTCTACTCACAACTGAGTACTTTCGAGAGCAAGGTGGCAGAGATGTTGCAGCAGCAGTACGAACCTCTGACCCTGGTAAGGTAGCGAGGTGCAGTAATAATCGGCTGAATGAGGAACTTGTGTGTACAAGAGAAATAAGAGTGTATAGTAGTGGGTGGTAGGAACGTGTGAAGGAGACCTGAAAGAAGTGAGCAGTGGTCAGAAGAGGTTTGATAAAATCTGATTCACTTCGGAATATTTATAGTTGAGAAAAATTTGGTGATGTAGCATGTGGGCTGAACCAGTGCATGGTATTTTCCCCATCGTAACTCTGAGTCATGAAGGCCTACATGGGGTGCTGTTGTGAAAAGGCAGGCAAAGCTGACAAGTCAGTGTGCCCTCCCCCTGGAAGATACCAAACATGCTGCAGATCACTGGGCACCTAAAGTGAGTGAAAAAGCCTTCTAGACTCTAGGTTATTTGGTATGCAGCATCCCATGTCTTCATTTGGTGGTGCAAACTTTGTACAAACCCACAGAACCAGACATTAATATACAGGGCTCCGGGGGATGTCAGTGCAGCAAAAAGTAACTTAGAGCCAGCAGGATTTAAAACGCCAATGCCCTCTACTAAGAGAGATATCACGATACTGTTCTTTACCGCAATCTAGTTCCCAATGATTAGTCTGCAGTTCATTTTGGAATATTTAATATAAAGGACGTACCGTAAATAGGTGGTGGTCAGTTGGAGTTTTTTCATATCCTGAAAAGGTATTTAAAGCCATTTTCAATGTCTCAATGTGAGCTGCTCCTGCAGGTAATGTATATTGGTACCTGTGAGTTTTACGATGCCTGCATCTCCTGCTGAACAGTCGTCACATGACAGAGCTGTTCGAAAACATCTTTCCAAATGCACTGTGTGCTAGACAAAGTGCTAAGTGCTCCTCGTGGCTAATCAGTCAGTGGAAAACCACAAAGTCCATTCCGCCTTCACCCACTCATCAAAGTAATATGAAATTCACACACACCTTAAAACGCAGAGAGAAGCATTGCACCCCTCTACACGCCTTAAATGTTTCACCGACCATTTCCACAAAGAGCGTAAAAAAATCAGGAGAGATGATTTTGCAAGACCTTATGCCGTGAGCCCTTTCATGACCCTCTTAAAAGATAGTAGGGGGGTCTTTAGGGAGAACAGTTCATCGTATTAGAACTTTGTATGGAATGCAGAAGCATAGTGTATTAACGTTAACTGCTCCAGATTGCCTGCCTTAAAATAAATGAAAGTTATTTTATTAAAATTTATACAGCGCACGAATACCAAATGGTGTATTGGCGTTAACATTCCTGAAGCGAGCGAATGCACTATTCATTAAATAGCCGTGTTTTAAGGGCTTTCCTGAAGGATATTAACAAAGGAAGGCTTCTGATGGAGATGGTTAGGGATTTCCAGAGCTTCGTAGCACCTACCGTGAAGCTTCTGCCTCCCCAGTTAGCCTTAAGCAATCTCTGAGAGGGCATCAGTTTTGCCCCCTCAGATTGAAGGCATGTGTTAGGGGAGTACCAGTGCAGTGACTGCCTCAAAAACTGAGGACCAGTATGTGTTGGGCCTTATATGTAATACGTAAAGTCTTAAACTTAATGCAACACTTAATTGGAAGCCAGTGTAGTCTCCGAAGATGTTTTCTCACTGGTTGACACTTCGGACCCAGCAGGAACCTTGCAGCAGCATTATGGATCATCTGAAGCTTGTGTAACTGCTTCTCGGGCATTCCAAAGCTAGAGCCCATTGCAATAATCCAGTTTGACAAGGACTAAAGATGTAACCACCACTTTCCTGCTGTCTGCTGGGATCAAAGGTAAGATTTTCTTGATCACCTTAAGTAGGAAAAAGTTAAATCACAAAACTGCTTTGACTTGAACTTCAAAGTTCAGCTTCTCATCTATAATCACTCCCAAATTGTTTGCTCTGGGGACCGGGATGGGTATGCTCCCAAATTCGGCCGGCCACCAGATCTGTGACCAGCTAGGGGAGTAGTTACCAAACAGTATAATCTCAGTTTTCCCTGAGTTAAGCTTGAGGCAGTGCATACTCATCCATGAGTCGACTGCCAACATGCAATCCCTAAATCTTTTTACCGGCAGTATGATATTTTTACACATGGTTAAAGCAAACCTGAAGGATCTGATTAATCCAGCCAAGTCAGACACTTATACATTGAAAAGTGTAGTGCTCATTGAGAAGCCCTGAGGGATCCCACAAGGGAGAGTGAAGGACGGGAAACATAACTACCCTAGGCAACGATTATATCCTGTCAGATAGAAAAGAAGAGACCAATGATAACGGATTATCCGTGATGCCAAGTGTATTCAGATGGTTAAGTAACAGGTCGAGCAGAATAAGGGCCGTGGCACCTCCTGCATCTAAGACTGCTGTACCTTCATCTATGACTTTTATCAGGGCAGTTTCGGTGCTGTGCCCTGCCCTGAATCCGAATTGGGATTCGTCCAAGAAGTTGTGTTCATGTAAATAAAGTGTAAGCTGATTATTCATGACTTTTTTCACCAGTTTGGCTGGGAGTGAAAGACGCTAAATAGGCCTGTAATTATTTGGATCAGCTGCATCAAGATTTGTTTTTTTCAAAAGAGGTAGAATCGATGCTCTTCCATAAACATAGAATTAAAAATGGAGGTTAAATCGTGCTATACTAAGGGAGAAGGAAGAAGAACTCTACCTCTCACAAGAAGTGTCTTGGTTTCTAGAGGTGAATGAGGGCATAGCCCGAATCACTTCAGTCTGGGATTCTTTGAAAGCCTTCTTACGGGGACAAATTACTAAAAGGTCCTGTTATAAGAAAAAATTATATACGGAAGAGATCTCAGGCATTGAGCATAGGTTGAAAGATGTAGAGGTAGATCTGTCTGCTCCAATTCCCCCCGAAATCCTACAGGAGAAGCTGAATAAGATCAGGGATATGAAATCCCAGCTTGATAGCATTCTAAACATCAGGCTTCTCCAAAGGTGGGAAGCCAGCAAAATTTCACATTTTGAATATGGTGAAGGAGCTGGCAAGCTCCTCGCTTGGAAGAGTAAATCTGACCGAACGAGGAGCTACATCCGAGAGATCAGGGATGAAAGGGGTATTTCCGCAACGGATGAGGAAATCTGTGATGCTTTTCACTCCTTCTTTCAGAAAATTTACGTGAGGATTGTAAAGCTGATAGTCGGAGAGCTCAGAAGTGGCTTGAGAGCATGTCGCTTCCTTCTCTCAGCCTTGAGCAACAAAGATTTCTGGATAGGGAGATTTCACGTCTGGAAGTAAAGGAGGCATTTGCTAAAACGAAGAGGGGTAAGGCCGCTGGGCCTGATGGCTTACCTTCCGAGATATAAAAGGTAATGGGAGATAAGGTTATCCCTGCAATGACCAAACTTTTTAATCAGATTTTGCAGGAAGGCCTGATCCTGCCAGATTCTTGGAATGAGGCCATTATAGTATTAATACTGAAAACAGGGAAGACTTCATTTAATTGTGGGTCGTATAGACCCATATCGCTGTTAAATGCTGACTATAACATTTTTACATCTATTATGGCCGCACGACTGGGTACATTGGTGGGGGATGTCCTGCATTTTGACCAGAAGGGCTTCGTGAAGGATTGCCAGCTATCACGCCTAACTTATGACCTTATTGGGGCAATAGATCTGGCATCCACATACGCCCTACCATTGGCAGCGATGACTCTAGATGCAACCAAGGCCTTCGACCGAGTAGACTGGTTATACCTGTTGGAGGCCTTGAAAAAATTCAATCTAGGTGAGAAGTTTTGTCGCATCGTACAATCTATTTACAGTAGCCCTTCAGCTAGGCTGTTGGTAAACGGCGGTCTTACGGCACCCTTTGATATATCTAGGGGCACTAGACAGGGCTGCCCACTCTCCCCTCTCCTTTTCGATTTTGTATATTGAACCCTTTGCTTAACGATTAAGGAAGGATATTAATATCCAGCCCTTTAGATGTGGGAGAGGAAGGTAGCCCTGTATGCCGATGATGTTTTAGTATTCACGGCCGACCTTGATAGGGCCTTTCAGCTGTCATCAGTCAAGCTCAAAACTTCGGTTTAGTCTTGGGGTATGAAATCAATGCGGCAAAAACTGAGGTAATGGTTTGGAACCAGGGGGCTACACAATATCCGTATCAAATAAGCCCCACTATAAGATATTTGGGGGTAAAGATAGTTCATGATACAGCCAAGATTGTGGAAATCAATTTGACGGCGGTTGCGAGAGAGTGTGTGAAGTTGATAGCGTGAGGTGTGTTAAATGTCTCATCTTATTGTGGTAAGCATAACTTGCCCCTCACACACATTCTTTAGGCTGTTCATTTCTCTAGTGATGCAGTCGCACACAAAATGTTATAGGGCTGTTCACTTGCATCAAGGCACTTGCCTTTCTGTTCAAAAGCCTTGGAATGTTTCTATAAATGTTTCCAGGGGCTAGCATGATAAGGTGATCTGGCACAGGGAGCTTTTTAGGTTTCAGGCAAGCATGTATTCCTGAACCAGACTACATGACCCACTGTATAGTAATTGTATAGCTATTCAATTCCTGGCGGCACAGCACCCAGGATAATGTACTGCACAGTTAAACACTTAAAAGTTCCCAAAGGCCACTGCATTGCAAACCAAAACACATAGGTAAAAGACATTGTCATTTACAACACCAATATCTCTACCTCTCCAAAAATGCGAGACCTATTGCATTTGCAAATACTTGTTTATGCAGCAAGTGTGGTCTCCGAAACTTATAGTAAAGAGAACGAGAAAGACATTCAAAGTTTGAGGTTTTACTCCCCACTCTGGTCAGAGGCAAGAGTCTCTGCACCAGGCATGCACAATCCAGATATGTTTAATTCTAGAACATGCAGCCTGCAGTGCTTTGCTGGTCTGCTTAATCCAGGTTTAAGACCAGTTTGTACCTTCTGATATGGCCAAACTTGGTCTCTCCCTGCATTAGTGTCCCTTTTACCCCAAAGACCTCAGCAGCTTGGCTGAGCTACAGAAGATTGTGACATTACTTATCTCGCTGCAAGGTCATACTCAGTGTCTTGTAATACTGTAGATAACAAAGAAGATGTCCTCTGGGATTTATTTAGAAACTAAAGTGCACACCTAATCAAACATCACCAATCCAACTGCCTACACACCACAATTTTTCCTGAAGGACCCTGCCAACCTGGTGGCTACAGTATATTGGCACAGAAATTCATACAAGGTCAATAGTGTTTGCAAATTACTAAGTTCATTTATTACAGTTAGGGTTAAAAAACAGGAAAATACTTAGTTAAAAACATTTGTATTAAATGATAATCACACACAATTCCAAACTTGAGGACATTTGATCACATGAATCACAATTAAAATCAATAAAACCTAAACGAAAAACCCTGACAGATAACCCAGAGAGTTATCTTTGCCTTTAGTGGCCACACTAACAGCCAGGTTGGGGAAGGGGTTGAGGGGGGGGGGGAGCAGATCATTTGCCCACCTGGTACCAAAGATGTGGAATACCCTCCCATATAAAATAAGAATTCTACCCAACGAAACCGTTTTCAGGAAACATCTCAAAACTTTGCTGTTTTACTTGTAGCCCTCAGGCAGCCACGCGCTCTACAAATTCTTAAACACATAAACCCCCCAGAATTCTAATCCTGTGCACTCGCCCTGATATCCGTACAGCTGGGTATGTGGCAACAGAAAATGTGCGTTGACGCGTTTCAAAGGCTTTATCTTATTCCATCTTCTTTATCAAGACAGAAAAATAAAACCTCAATGGGTACTGGTTAAAACCCTCTCTAGCCACAAATACGTTGATCCTAGGGCGTTGTTACCGATTTTGCACACTTATAAAAAAGGATGATGTTTGTGGTTCTCGAATGTCCCCACTACCCCCTTTGGGATTCCATTGGTCTATCCTTATTGTTTCAATTTCTTATTAAAAAGGTGCCGTCTCCTGGCTTTTGTTTTTAATTACAATGCCAGGATGTTTTACCTTGAGGGAATCTTGTGCCTTCATGCGATTCCTCCCACTTTTAAACGTTGTAGAGCCTCATCCAATTCAGCTCTCTATTATTGTTTATATCGGTGGTCCCTCGATCCGCCCTGGTCTGTTTATAGAGTCTGTAGAGACAGAAAGAAGAGAGGCCTGTTCAGAGCAACACCACTCGCCTGCTTGGAAAATTGTCCCCTGGTTTTTGAGAAAATTACGATTCTAAAGTATCTCCAGTTGGCTTCTTTAGCTGCATAACGCATTGGGGTTGCTCCAAGACACCTGCTCCATCACATTTCTTAATTGGTCTTTTTCAGTTACTGGACGATCCTCTAGACATGGAGACCCCGTCTGAAGACCCCCCTGAAGACCGGAAGAGAGGTGTGTCTATAGTCACAGCGGACATCGGGTTGGTCAGCATGATCCGACAGGGTATTCTGGCGCTGCAGCTGCTTCCAGCAAACTCGAGCGCAGGTCAGTCATGTTAGGAACACTTAAAACATTTGTCCCACTTGGCATTGGTGAGGTGGGTAGAGGAGGTCTGAGCTCTCATAGTAACCAGCTTCTCTTTGCAGGCATCATCATCATCACGGATGGGGTGACGAGTGTCCCGGATGTGGCGGTATGCGAGACGTTGCTTAGCCAGCTCCGCAGTGGCACTGTGGCTTGTTCTTTTGTGCAGGTGAGGTGAAGCTTGCTGCCAAATTGATTGGGAGTGGGCCTAGTTAGAGGAGCAGATGCTCAGGAACTCCAGTTACATGAGGGGATCCCTGTTTTAATAAAGCTTTGTCTTTGGCATGGTCAAACGTGATATTGATATTTTCGTTTGTCAGGCGGCGTCTGCTCATGGTGTGGGTTTTGGCATGATTGGAGTTCAGCAATACAAGTATTTGTCTTTTTTATGGCTCCTATTACATGCAGTTGGTAACTGCTTTAGAATCTGTTCTGTGGTTGCTATAGATAATCTAGGGGTAGAGAGAGTTAAGGGACATTAGGGATCTACCAGTGAGCACTACATTTAATAGATGGACGAGACCCCGTAAATGTAAAACCCTTTACTTGGTGATATTTGCTTGAATTGGAGCCACTGCAGATTCTAACCTCCAGTACCTGTCCATCTTCCACCTCTGGCTCTCTCTG
Source organism: Lissotriton helveticus (assembly GCF_964261635.1). Classification (NCBI taxonomy): domain Eukaryota; kingdom Metazoa; phylum Chordata; class Amphibia; order Caudata; family Salamandridae; genus Lissotriton; species Lissotriton helveticus. Next base: position 156,180,696 of record NC_136057.1, read on the forward strand.
CTTTGATGCTCCCTCCATCTTCCCCCATTATCTGAAACTCCAAGTGGGGCACAGCTCTCCAGTACTTGCATCATCCCCTTGTGTGGAACTGGCCTCCTGTACCTTTAGTGCAAGTCTGTCCCTGAACTTTGAGTGTATTGGGTTTTTAGCAATCTTTTGATGTGTTTTTGTCCTACAACACACTGCACTGATGTTATTGTGTTGTCAGAAAGTCTGTAATGCTGTGCCCCCCCTCTCCAACAGTGACACTCTTCCATGCTTGGATTATTATGAGCTTTAAAGGCTAGCCCCCTCCAAACTAACAGGCTTGTTTTTTTCTTTTTTTTGTACAGGTCGGCGCAGTCTTCTCGTATGACTGCACCTTCGGCCATGTGCCAAATGTAGAGCTGATGAAGTTTATTGCAATGGCTACATTCGGGTCCTACCTGTCCTCGTGCCCTCAGGTGGAACCCAGTAACATGTATCTAAATGTCTATCACAAGGCCTTCCTGCTTTACTCCTTCCTGAGGACTGGCGAGTCGATGAACCCGGAGTACTACTGTGGTGAGGAGGTGTTCTGTGGCCTGTGTGATGTTTGTGCCGCTGCAGAAATTCCTTCCTGCCACCTCACAGTGAAGACCATGCTGAGTGGAGGTGTTTGGAAGGAACAATAGACCTCTCTAGCCATAGTTTAGGAGTTTACTTCTAAATCTGTATTATGCTTTCTGTACACCTCGGTCTGTGCCTCTTTGCAATTTGGGTTGGAGAATTGCTTTGTCTCTATGAGATTAGTGCACCTTCATTCTCCAGCCATAGTGTCACATAACCTATGAGAGCATGTAGGAAACTCTGCCTTTCCATTCTTCCGGTTTCCTTTCCCTCTGCATGCAGAGACCTTGCCTGCTCCTTACCTTTACAATTATTTATGCTTTATTATTACTTCACGGTGTTTGACCAAAACGTCTGGGACTTTTTTCCAATTAATTTGCTGTTTTAATTTGCATGGCGTCTGCTTTACACTTTTTGAAGCAACTGTTAACATGCGTGTGTTTTTCGTTGGTATTTCTATGTCTTTAAGCACCCACCTCAGCTGTGGTCTCTCTTGAAAGAAATCCATCGAAAACTGGTATCTGCCTCATTTTATCCTGAATTTTGAATGTCTACTTAAACCTACCATTCACCCCAAAGACCCAAGGTATCCTCCTTTGCGATGACCACCTCAACCCACAGATAACTGCATAGCTCAACTTCATGGTTCTGGAAGTCTGTCACCCATGCTATCTGCCAATCAGCAGGTTCTCATATGTACATATACATTGCATACACAACTTTTTATCAAATTATATTTTCTGCTGTCAAGCGTGAATGCCTCTCCCCCACACACCCTGTAGTTGAGGTCATGGAAGTTGTCCATGTAGATGCAGGGAATGCTGTCTTCACCTGTCTCCCTGGCTCTGCTGTGGCCCTGCTCTCCACACTTCCTTCCTTCTTATTGTATCCCCTAGCATTATCCATATCCCAGTTCAAGTGTCACTGCTGAAGGACCAGAACTGGTTTCTTTTCACAGCCATGATGTAAATACACTTCCCTACATTATGTTACGTACGGTTGGAAAATATTGCGAAGAAATGTGGCAATCTCTGGGGAGTATGAGCCTTAAAGGGTGCCTGGCAATGTCTAGGTTCGCATTCGAAAAACGATTCCCCTGGCGTTTGTCCTTTCCATAGAAATGGACCTTCCATTTGGGACCATGCTTGCCGCAGACCTGCCCTACAGCATCCCTCTTTGTGGTGCTGTTGATCTTGTGATAACGATCACCTGCCACCATTGTCAGGAAGGAGATGCTTCCAGCTTGGTTGAGGGAGAGCATCAACAGCATGATCCGGAAACTGATATCACCCAAGTGACAGTCATTGGTGCAAGACAAGTAATGCGCCCGGAAGCGCAGGCAGAGGATGAGCAGGAAGTCTGCAAGTGACAAATTGAAGAGGTAAATGGTTCTGGGTTTCCATGAATTCATATGTTCCCACCCGTGACCTCAGATCGGCCAGCTTAGGCCTCATTAAAACCACAAAAGTAAGGCGGGCGAGATGGGGAGGTAGAGCATTCTCGCATTGTGCCGCAAAACTCTGGAATAAACTGCTGCTCGCCTTGAAGCTTCAATCCAACCTTCAGCTTTTTAGGAGAAGCCGCAAAACTTAGCGGTTTACAACCACATTGCCCTGAATTACTACAGCCCCCCCCCCCACACGTCACAGTGCTAAAACGCCTCGGCATTCAAGCGCTTTATAGGCATATGAATATAAACATGTGTAAACAGAAGATCCAGAGGGCTACTCCATTGCCAAATAAGTCGATTCCGAATTCAGTCATGAGCACTGCGGCCAGCTACCAAGTGCATGTTTTCCATGAAGAGGCACGAGGCATTCACAATGATGGTTTCTGAAACAAAGCAGATATATGGTGAAAGATAGCATTTACGGGGATCATATAATCCACGCCAGAAAGCAACCACAGCTCTTCTAAACTAAACATACTACCCTGCTGGCGTTGCTGCTTCTTTTTATGTTTAGATTTCCCCCTTCCACTTCATGTTAAGAGTCCCCCCCACCTCCCCAAAGCACAAATGCAGCAGTAGGTTTCTCAGTACACATGTTTATTTATGTTTCCTGCTTGTGTTCCAATCTCTGCTGCATCATTTTTAATTTATTATCTGCGTTTACTTTTTAGCTCGTTTGATCTCTGCTACATGTTTGGCACTCTTTCTTCCTGCCATCTGTTTTCTTTCAGTACTGGCGATGTCGAAAGGCAGGTGATCCCAATTACAACATGCCTGACACAGCACTTGCTTTCCTTTTGTTTTTCCCTTTTTATGTACAAGTGATTTTCAAGAGGTCCTTAATTTATATATAGGCCTGCCGCATGGCAACATACTTATAAGGTCTCAAAGGCGAGACCTAGTGGCTATGCCAATGCTTGTTAATATTAGTAAGCTACCCCTATCGAAGGCCTAGGTATCTCACCAGGCAGGATGCTGTATATCAGAAAGGAGGGAAGTTTTCTTTTTCATTTAACATGCCCTGAAAGTGAAAACACAAAAGTTCTGTTTTCACAGTGGACAGGCTGGTGGTACCATTGACTAACATGGAGTTACACTAGCCACAACACTAAGTGCTAACTTCCCTTTGGGACAACCAAAGGTATTACTCCAAGATATCAAATTAATCATTATATTAACCTTGACTCCTTGTTGAAATCAGATTGAAGATAGCTTTTAATAAAAAAGGTGACTTTAGATATTCACCACTTTGTTGCCCAACAAAGTCTTGACTTTCCTGTTTATCTGTAGCAGTTGTTTTCTAAGGCAACATGCAACCCCCTGTTAGGAAGTGTGAATCGCTCCCAGGAACAGGGAGCAAAGAGGCTTGCTGAAGGAAGAAGGTGTAACTTCCTCCTGCAGGATGACTACTGGGCAGTGACCCCCTCAGTGAAGCAAAGGACGATCACTCCTTCGCCTGCCCGCTCCTTTGTATAGGCAGACAGGCTGGCATCTTCTCCAGAGGGGAAATCCTGTTGCAGAACCGGTTTTCCAGGAAGAGTGGCTCATTATGCTGTGTACACCCCAGGGGTGTGTCGAGTGGAGGTCCTAGGGGAAGATAGCTTGCTCCGTCTTTTTATAGTATAGAAAGGGGTATCCTTCTTGGATCTTCAGAAGGACATGGGAACTGTTTGGCTAGTGAGTCTTTCCCTCCCACAAATGAGAATATGGCATAAAAGTGGCACCTCAGACCCACAGACCTCAGATGACGGCTCGACTGGCAAGAAGACAGAAGGAGCTCTGTTTGAGAAAGTGCCTCTTTTGACATGATTAGCCCCCTTTTTGCCTGGTTTTGATGTGGTTTTGATTGTAGTACACAGGGTCCCTGCCAACCAAGTCCCCTGTGCCAGTGCTTCTTCCCTAAACATATCCACAATTGGTACTTCTGCTCCCTGTAATTCCCTGGTAATTGGTACCCTGGGTACCTAGGGCCTGGAAGCTGAAGAGGTTCTCATGGGACCCCCTCACTAAGACCATGCCACTGCCCTTGCAGCTTGCATGCCCTGTGAGGGTGGAAACTGTGGTATATAAATAAATAATACCTGATCTAGGTTTGTCTGGATTTAGCAATAACAGATAGCTCAATAAAATAAGAGTCAAGATTCGAGGTAGTAGGAGTTTGCAGGTTTATTACAGCATAAAGGACAGGAACAGGACAACCTGCACAGGAATAGGATGACAGGGCCCGGCAGCTGCCGGGACAGGATCTGGGATGAGCGCGCCATTTAATAACAGTGCACGAACATATATACTAAAACAGTTGCATTACAGTACATAGGATAGGCGGAGCAGTGGGTGTGGTCAATAGCAGTCGCGAAAGATAAGGGTGAAAGTAGGTGTAACAGAGGCGTATACATAGACATGTGATGCAAACGTAACAGAATATGTCATGAATGGGGCGGAGACATGGAGGGGGCTACCTAAGGAGCCGGGACCTCTGACCTAATGGTGCGCGCAAACTGGCAATGACGTGTTACTAGGAGAAGCTGGGGGCTACGAACTCTGTGCTAGGAGCAGAGACTGAAGTCTGGAGAGTCAGGGCGACATGTACCTAAGCAGTATCTAGTATCTGATGTTTAGAGAACATGTTGATATGAACTAAGAGTCAGGAGGGGAGAGGCTAACGGACTCTAAGACTGGAGCATGCATTATTCTACATGTAGTGCGTGATGAAGAATATTAAATGACCATTAATACAGTATTTCCCTTACATGGAGACGTAAAGGCTAGACAATGACGGAAACTATTGATGCAGTTCAGTAGCTTAGGAATGCAGAGAAGGAGGACTGAACTGATAACTGGAATCATAACATACTCTTGGCAGACTCAGAGGCAGAGCCAGGCTGAGCCGGGCACTGCGAGGCAGGAAGTAAGTGAAGGGTCGAGGATACAGGTGGGGGCTGTATCGCTCCTCAGCGAGGCTTCAGGAGTCAGGAGCTGAATCTGGTATCCAGGCCCTTTTGAGGCCTAGAAACGGGAACTTTACAATGAAATAACGTGCACACTGAGAAACGTGGCAACGTGACTTTACATAGGCCTGATATTCGTAGTATTCACGAGAACTGGAAACTGACATACTAGAGGTGGACACAACTGTAATTGCGTCTTTAATCGAACATAGGGAATACATATGCATATTAATCATGCACAGATAACATATGATGGAGGACGCGTAGGGACACAGAACATGGCAAAATTTACTTTTCCACATTCCCTCCTTGTCACTACGTTTCCTTCAGGAAACATCAATATTCATGATACCATCTATCATTTCATACAGTATCATTTGCTCGTCTCGAATTTTCTGGGAACGGGTTTTAGAACGGGGCTTGGGACTAGGAATACAAGAGGTAGCACAAATGCCGCAAATCGCAGGGCCACATTGTATACAGAGGCAGCAGCTGAATATGATCGCTACTGCAATACCTAGAAAGGACAATACTTTCCATCCCCAGGCGGAAATTATATTCCAGAACCAACCGGACCACGTCCAGGTGCCTGGATCTTGGTGTAACAGATGGGCAATTTTATGGAGTCTGGTTATAGCTGAATAAACAGACGGCGCGTTATTTGGAATGAAAATGCAGCAACTAGATCTGATGACTCTACAGGCCCCGCCCCTATCGGCCAATATGACGTCAAGGACGAGACGATTCTGTAAAACGACAAATCTCATAGCAGATTGCTCTTCGGTTAAGTTACCTAGAGCAGAGGCAGTCTCATTTACTACAGCTTCAAGGGTTCTGGTTAATCTACGGATTAGCTTACTATTCTGGATAGGTCCTATAAAGAAAAAGAAACCTCTGTTGAAATCTGTATACTGTTCTAGGGCAGTTTCAGTATAATCGACAATGGGGGACTCGATCTCCCTTCTATGTCTAATGTGTACTAGATGTGTGTTTCTATGATAATCAGATGGGGCTAGGAAAACAGGTGGCAGTAGGAAGGCAATGTAACAGGTTCCCTCCCAATCGAGGGGCAGACGAACATATGCAGTTTGACCACAAATAAAATAAGAATGTCTTGAAGCTTTGAAAATAGATTTCCCACTGTCACTATATTTGACAATAGTAGTACAATCGCTATGTCCTACATGTACGGAACCATTATTTCGGACACATAATTCGCCTTTGACTGGTAGTACTGAAATAGCAGGTAAGTCTGGAGTGGAATCAGACTGAACATTCAGGACCATAAAATTCGAAGAATAATTACCTAAATTGTAAACTTCATTTTCTAGATCTAACCCTGTTCTGTGGGGAAGACCTTGCTTGTCTGGGAAACATGTACTGTTAAGAAAAGACATATCTGTTGAGGATGACGTTAACGTGGACCATGCTCCACACGAACCATTATGTGAAAATGGATAAGGAAAGAGTGGCAGAACTCCCTTCGGTGTCTGGAAAGGGGGGAGTCGACCACACACCCAACAGTTAGTGGCATTGCTGGTCTGGTGTGAATAATGTAACATGCGGATGAAAGAATTATTACGCATAGCGAGGCGGTAAGAGAGTTCATGAGGAGGCAGATCACTAAACGTGTGCTCTACTGTAGCATTAGAAGACGTATTTACATGAGAAACGGGAAAATACAGGTAAAATGCATAACTGGTGCAGGAAATCATAATACTGAGAAATAATATGAAACATAGAAAAACGATACATCGGATTGAGTTTTGACTAACTCTCTCACTATGGGGGTCTATTTTATACATGTCAGAAACCGGTCTAACCGTTTCACCTAGGGGAGGACTTAGACAATCAAACTGGCTGACTTATTTTACTAGACCTTAACTTGAGTTTATACTCCTGTTGCGGAGTTGTCTCTAACAGGGAGGGTGCAGTATCATTGTCTTTTGCGGGACAGTCCTTAAGAATAGTACTTTGGCAGTCCTTTGAATCCTGGGAAATGTTCTTTGAGACTGGCTTCAATCCATAAAAATTTTTAATATGCGAAAGATGCACCCAGCCTTTGCGTCCCTCCAACTTCACGGCTGTACGGGTGGCCAGGAGGACCTGTCGGGGCTCCTTCCAGCGAGGTTCCAGCGGACTTGAGCGATCGAAATTTCGCACTAGGACCATGGATCCTGGAACAATTTCATGCGGTGCCACCTCGGTATTGTCTGGAAATGCGGCAGCAACCTGTGAACGACAAGAGTTGAGGGCAGACATCAAGGAAGCTAGGTAATCTGTCAGCATATTACTTGAAACATCGGTAATACTTCGGGGTCTAGGTGTACCCCACATGTTAGGGGGGCGGCCGAAAACGACCTCATACGGGGACAGACCTGATCTGGAATGTGCGACCATGCGCATGTAAAACAGAGCAACTGGCAGAGCTACTAGCCAGTCTACACCTTTCTCTTGACAAACTTTTGCAATACGGATTTTCAGGGTCTGATTATGTCTCTCTACGAGACCGGCTGCTTCAGGATGGCGTACACAATGGAACTTCCACTGGTACCCTAACAAAAGGGACACATGTTTCATGAGTTCAGATGAGAATGGCTGGCCGTTGTCAGAATATACGACTCTAGGGAGTCCATAACGGGGGAAGAACTCACGAACCAACTGCTTGGCAGTGGTCGTGGCTGTGTAGTCTGGAACTGGATATGCCTCCGTCCACCTGGACAAAGCGCATACAACTACAAGGACATACTTGAAACCTCGACATCGCTCCATCTGAATGTAATCCATCTGGAGGACTTCAAAAGGGTGGTCAGGGGGCTGGAATCCACCTTGTTCCACCGGGACACTTTTACCTGGATTAAACTGGCAACATATCATACAGGTACGGACTTTCTGCTTGGCTGCAGCTCGTAAATGCTTGTTGAACCAAATATTCTGGATACTGTCTAACATAGCTTTTTCTCCTAAATGTGCTGGACTATGTGCGGTATTAATAATGACTTGAACCATGGAGTCGGGGAGAAACCATGTGGCTCTACCCTTTGTTACCCATCCCTGATCTGTCTGGACCCCTCCTTGTTCAGACCATTTCTTGATTTCATCGGGAGTAGCATGTAACTGGATATCTATGACATCTTGAGTAGGGTCCTTAACTGTCATACATGTAGTCGGATCTGGAGTGTGTGTCGGTGTCTTATCTACTGGAATGTCTGGTGTCTGAGCTGTAAGCTTGGCTGTGCGATCTGCTAGATCATTACCTTGGGAAATAATGTCAGTAACTTTCGTATGTGCTTTGCATTTCATGATAGCAATGGATGTCGGTAAGTGTATGGCATCTAACAGAGCCTGAATAAGGAGACCATGCTGAATCTTGGTTCCATGAGAAGTCATGAAACCCCTCTCCTGCCAGAGCACTCCAAAGTTGTGTACGACTCCAAATGCGTAGCGTGAATCTGTGTAAACATTAACTTTCAGGTTCTTGGCGTGAATGCAGGCTTGAGTCAGAGCAACTAGCTCTGCTGCTTGAGCAGACAGGGTGTCAATACGGTGCGTTTCAATAACTTCAGTGTCAGTAGTCACTGCATACGCGGCGACTAGTTCTCCTGTACTTGTTCTCATACATGAACCATCCACATAAAGTGTCAGGTCTGGATCTGGTAATGGAATATCTGTCAGATCTTGTCTTGGCTTTGTCATGATGTTAACTATTTCCACACAGTCGTGTGTGGCAGAATTCGAAGTAACTGATGGTAACAATGTAGCAGGATTTAAAACGTTGCAGCGTCTGATTTCTATGTGTGGCTGGAACAGTGTCAATTCATAACCTGTTAAACGTGCAATTGTCAGGTGCTGAGTTTGTGTTCGGTTTAAAAGAACTTCCACGGAGTGTGGGACTTGTACTGTCAGGGAGTGTCCTAATACTATGGAATCACTTTGTCTGATAGCTAGTGCTGTGGCTGCAACTGACTTGAGGCACGCAGGCAGAGCCTGGGCTACAGGATCTAATGTGCTCGAAAAATAAGCACAGGGCTTGTATTGTCCTGCTTGATCTTGTGTGAGAACAGATAATGCTGTACCTTCACGTTCAGTGACGAAAAGTGTAAAAGGCTTACTGTAGTTCGGTGTTGCTAGAACTGGAGCTTGACATAGGGCTTTCTTTAACTCATTGAAACTAAGTGTATGTTCAGATGTCCAAAGGAGAACAGTCGATACGGCTGCCTCCTGTGTCGTTAACTGTATCAGTGGCTTGGCTAGAAATGCATACTGAGGAATCCATTGTCTGCAATAAGAAGTGAGGCCAATAAAAGCACGTACCTCCTTCTGGGTCTTGGGCTGAGGAAGACTCGCTATTAACTGAATACGGTCTGGTGTCAACTGCCTACCCCTCTTGGACAGTAAGTGTCCTAAGTAGATCACTTGCTGGACACAGAATTGAAGCTTCGAAGGGGACACCTTGTGTCCCATCTCGGCTAGGAAATACAAGACTGTAAGTGATGCTCGCTCGCAAGCACGTTCAGAACGGGCTGTGATCAGGAGATCATCGACATACTGGAGCAGGGCAGTGTCAGTTGGCATGTGAATGTTATCTAGTTGTCTCTTGAGTGCTTGACTGTAAATACTAGGACTTTCTGTGAAACCTTGAGGAGCGCGTGTGAACATATAGCTCCTTCCATTTAAACAAAATCCGAAAAGAAACTGGCTGTCTGGATGAATGGGGACACTAAAAAATGCGTTCTTGAGGTCTATGACAGTAAAAAATGAGGCTTCGGAATCAATGGCTGTCAATAGGGAAGAGATATCTGGGACGACTGGATACTGGGGAATAATACATTTATTAAGTTCTCGGAGATCAATCACTAATCGATATACTGGAGGTGCATTCGGATCAGTACGTTTCATGACTGGAATGATCGGAGAATTGCATACATTGGAGTCAGTTTCTACAACTACTCCTTGAGCCATGAGCTCGTCAATAATTTTGGATAAGGCTGCTACAGCCTCAGGTGGCAATCTGTACTGTCTGATTCGTGGCAGGACTACACCTGGCTTGAGAGTCACACGATGGGGTGTGATTTGCATAAAGCCAACATCAGTTGGACCTTGCGCCCATAGATGCTGCGGAACATTAGACAATCTGGGATCAAAATCTCGTAATACATAGTGACCCTTGAAGTCACGTAGGAACAATCGTATTCCCTCTGGGGAACAGCATATAACTGCACCTAACTCTTTCAGTGTTTTAATGCCTAGTAGATTTTCTGGACATGACTTAGTAAGTAACAGATCAGTAGTGCGGGACAATGGACCTACTTCTAGAGTAACTGGCTTTGATATCTTATTCACAATAGGTTTTCCTGAAAATCCAAGGGAAACATTTCTAGAGCCTGAGAGCGGAGCCCCTGGAACTTCGGCGTGACTTATAGTGGTCCTACTTGCCCCTGTATCAATCAGAAACTTTCTGTCTTTCCCTAATACTTGACTATGAACATAGGGACCTTCTTGATCTACAGGTATCTCGATGAGGGGCAAGCCTACCTCCCTCTCTAGGCTGTTTCATGAATATGGCTGATACTCTGGATACTCGGACTGTGCATACTGGTACATCTGCTGTGTAACATGCTGTGTTGCAGCGATAGGCTGCGGTACAGTAACTGTCTGTGGTGCATTCTGTGACTGAGAAGTCTGTGTAACTTGTTCTTGTCTCGGCGGACGTGGTCTTTCTTTAGTCTTACCGGTAGCTATATTGTGTTTCAGAACTGTACACTCGTTTATAAAATGACCTGGCTGTTTACAGTAATTGCAGTTTCCTTTAACGGGAGCTGCAGGATGACTGGCTTGATTCGGACCCCTTTTCTGACTGTCTTGAGGAACGGATTGTGCAACTAGTACTTTCATTTTCGTGTCTTTCATACGTTTTCTCTCGTGATCTTGTTCTTCTCTGATTCTATTCTGGTGATATTGAAGCATCTGTAACATCTGGGACGGGGTATTAGCTTGCCAGGTACTTTCAACTTTCAAAACTCGGTTTTTAATTTGTGGGCTTGAATTCTCGACTAATTTAGTAACAAAAAGATGAGGGTAGGACTCACTACTTGTCTTGAGGCCACTGTTTATGGTAAAACATTTCTCAAATCTAGAATAATAATCACTAATATCTTCGTCTTGTTTCTGTTTACAGGCTGAGATTGCATCCCAGTCTTCTTTTCTAGTTGTCAATAACCTAGGCAAAACTTGTATTAATAATTCTGGTAATTCTTTGCATTTATCTCCAAGACCGGTACCTGGTACTCGTGCCTTGTCTTCAGCTTCTAGAACTGCCCAATCGATCTTTTTCTCTCCCACCTCCCATTCTTTTTCTTTGAGTTTCTCATATACCCCTGCGGGCAACAGGACTTTTAACATTTTAATGATATCTGGATACGTGTATTCTCCCATACGGAGCATGTCTTTTAATTCTCGGTGGAACCCTGCTGGATCTTTATCATGACAGGGAATTAACTTTTTCATCTCTAAGAGTTCCATCTTTGTGATCGGGGTGTAAACAAACACTCGTTGCATTTCACCACCCTCTGTCTTAACTGGATGCACTTCTCGTAACGGATTCTGTCTGTCTATGTAAAAGGGTTTACTTTCTGGGGGTGAGACATGAACAAAATGTGGGTTCAGAAACGTTCTGTATTTGTGGCGCTGTTCTAGAATGACACTAATTAAATCGGTACCTAAACCTTTCCATTTATACTGAAGTAACTCGTTCAGGACATCGTGTAACGGACCTGGATCAGAATGTTGACCCTCATACAATGTAATGAGGTGCTGGATCATATACATACCCGCCAGTCGTTGCTCGGCTGGGGGCATTTTCAGAAACATTTGTGCCACTATTTCGTCCGGAAAAGTGGTAGAATCAGTAATCCATCGGACTGCTGATCGGACTAGTTCTTGTTCATGCATGGTACTTAACTCACTATAACCGATTCGGGACTTCAGAATGTGATCGGTAGCTTGAAATACTTGTTCCAGAGAACCTTGTTCTGGTGCTGGATGATGGAAAATTGACTTGTGTTCTAGGCGTAAATGGCGATCTGGAAATCTAGATTTTCCTACATACGCTATTCTGTCGGGATTCTCGTCCTCTACCTCTTCAGTATCAGAGTTACTTTCTTTCTCGCTTACTTGTGCTGCTTTACGTTGTTCGTGTATCCTTATTATTTCTTTACGAATCTTCTTATACATACTCTCTATACTACTGATGGTTCTGTGCTTACCCTCGGCTATATTATCACTCCACCTTGTCAGGGTTCTCATTTCGACTGGATCTTTGGTCGGATAATCTTGTTCCCTTATTAGACAATTAATCAGAAACTTTAATAGCATGAGCTGGACTTCAGCTTTTCTTTGGCACATGACATCACTAATACTTTCTGGATCATTCCCGGTACGGATGAAACGATATATTCTGTCTAGATCTTCTTTCATATCTGGTAGGGTGACTAGATACTCGGTCACTTTTCTCACGCGTAATGAATATAAAACCATATTATCCTCGCCTGGGACTGGATCATAGCCACATTCGGTAAGGGCTTTTCTTATTTCTGCAACAGACTGATATCTGGGCGTACGCTGTGACGCTTGTGCATGTAATTCGGCTAACGTTAAACGCTTGTGTGGCGGTGGGGTTTGAGGAGTACCTCCCCCTGCGGCCCCTAAACTAGAGTCGTCTACTGATGCTCTTCGTCCTGGCAGAGTGGGAAATGGAAATGCAGGCTGGACTTGTATGGCGGGCTGGACCGGGGGTACCGTAACAGGTACTCCGGTGTCTGGAGGAGCGGGAAGTGCCTGATTTACAGGGACTGGCGGAGCGGGATTTGCATATTCTGGGACTGTGTCGTCCAAATAGGACGAAATGAAAATATCGGCTGCGGTCGGTTTGTGACGTAGCTTGGTCGGAACTAATGGTGGCGGGAAATTACTGGATGCCTCCGGGGTCGCTTTTGGCAAGCCCTCGGCAAGAAGAGGATACATACCCTTGATGAGGGCATGCCTCTGTCTGTCTGACTGTTCGGTTTTAACTCGTTCACCAATCTCGATTAATTCCCTTTCTTGGGCTCGTTCCAAGGATTCTCTACTTAATTCTGACTTTCTGATTTCTTTTTCGGTTCTTTTATGAGATTCTTTGCGCCATAACTCGATGGCATCTTTCTGTGACTGTCTGGCTTTCTTTTTCCATAATGCTTCTTCTACTCTCATGATGCACTCGGCATCCCATGTGCCTGATACAGGCCATCTATACTTTTCTTCTAACTGTTTGGTATACTCTACCCATAAATCTAGATACAATATGGCGCTTATGCCATGCTTCTGATACATGAAATGACCTGGACTGTCCCTAGGCGGAACAGGAACTGCTGCTTCTAGCAGACCTTTTCTGGTTTTTAACTGACGCAGTTTTGAAAAGAGCGGCATGACTGATCTATAACCTGGACACAACACAATACACAATAAACACGATAATTACTTCGCACTCATACCACGACATTAAAATACATGAATAACATTCAGAATAACAGTTCGAACAGAATACTACCTGAAATACGGGAAACAGAATACATGAATTTTCTCGAGAACAGAACTGACTAGAACAGAGACTAGATGCACTGCTGAAACAGTACGAAACTTACCGGTCTCATACAGAGACACGTCAGGACCCGCATCCACCGAAGTGGATACTTCGTTTGTGGGTCTGTGTACCACCAACCCACGGACCAGAGTCAATTAGATTGACCCTGTCTAGATACTACCCCAGCAACGGTACTCACCGGGCAGCAAGAACGGAAGGCCTCGGACTGGACTGGACTGCTTCGACGTCGGACGGACGAACTTCGGACTTCTGTTACGGGTGGACCTCCGGATACCTCGGACCTTGGACTCTCGGCTTGGGCTCTGGTCGGGACTCGCCGCGTTCCTCCACCGCCTCGTCTGGATGCTGGACCGCCACCTCCGTCTCCTCCGTGGGCCTGAGGGATACTTGAAGCAGAAATATCTGCACGTGCACGGTATGGTTCCGTCACGGCTGCAGAGGGTCAGGGGGCCGGCGTGGCTTCACCGGCGCGTGGGGAAAGGGCAAGTCCCTATTCGGGCGCCATTATGTGGTATATAAATAAATAATACCTGATCTAGGTTTGTCTGGATTTAGCAATAACAGATAGCTCAATAAAATAAGAGTCAAGATTCGAGGTAGTAGGAGTTTGCAGGTTTATTACAGCATAAAGGACAGGAACAGGACAACCTGCACAGGAATAGGATGACAGGGCCCGGCAGCTGCCGGGACAGGATCTGGGATGAGCGCGCCATTTAATAACAGTGCACGAACATATATACTAAAACAGTTGCATTACAGTACATAGGATAGGCGGAGCAGTGGGTGTGGTCAATAGCAGTCGCGAAAGATAAGGGTGAAAGTAGGTGTAACAGAGGCGTATACATAGACATGTGATGCAAACGTAACAGAATATGTCATGAATGGGGCGGAGACATGGAGGGGGCTACCTAAGGAGCCGGGACCTCTGACCTAATGGTGCGCGCAAACTGGCAATGACGTGTTACTAGGAGAAGCTGGGGGCTACGAACTCTGTGCTAGGAGCAGAGACTGAAGTCTGGAGAGTCAGGGCGACATGTACCTAAGCAGTATCTAGTATCTGATGTTTAGAGAACATGTTGATATGAACTAAGAGTCAGGAGGGGAGAGGCTAACGGACTCTAAGACTGGAGCATGCATTATTCTACATGTAGTGCGTGATGAAGAATATTAAATGACCATTAATACAGTATTTCCCTTACATGGAGACGTAAAGGCTAGACAATGACGGAAACTATTGATGCAGTTCAGTAGCTTAGGAATGCAGAGAAGGAGGACTGAACTGATAACTGGAATCATAACATACTCTTGGCAGACTCAGAGGCAGAGCCAGGCTGAGCCGGGCACTGCGAGGCAGGAAGTAAGTGAAGGGTCGAGGATACAGGTGGGGGCTGTATCGCTCCTCAGCGAGGCTTCAGGAGTCAGGAGCTGAATCTGGTATCCAGGCCCTTTTGAGGCCTAGAAACGGGAACTTTACAATGAAATAACGTGCACACTGAGAAACGTGGCAACGTGACTTTACATAGGCCTGATATTCGTAGTATTCACGAGAACTGGAAACTGACATACTAGAGGTGGACACAACTGTAATTGCGTCTTTAATCGAACATAGGGAATACATATGCATATTAATCATGCACAGATAACATATGATGGAGGACGCGTAGGGACACAGAACATGGCAAAATTTACTTTTCCACAAAACAACAAAGATGAGTGCCATGCCAGCCAGCACTACCTATAGGTATAGGTAAGTTATCTAGCCCTAAGGCAGGATGCACTATACTCCAGGTGAGGGCATATCTGCATGAGTAGATATGCCCCTGCAATACTTAAGTATTGTAATTGCCAGGAAAGCCATAAGGAGTACGTGGGCTGGAAACTCTGCAATTAGAGTTCCCCAGCACCATGATGGCTTCACTGAAACCAGGAGTATTTGGTACCAAACAGCTCCTTGTAATAAATCCACACTGACGCCAGTGGGAGATTTGTTCAAACATGTACTCTGAGGGTGCCACAGAGGTGCCCCCTGAAAATATATCAACCCTTGTGTGGGCACTGACTGGCTTAAGGCAGCCTGACACACAGAGACCTGTTTCTGGACCCCTGGGTGGAGAATTTCTGCTATCCGGGACCAGAAACCATGCACATCCTGGGCAGAGGTGTCGCCCCTCCTACTCCAGGATGGGTCAGTGCTCAAAGGGGAAGCTTCAAAGGCCTGCCACCTTTTGTAATGTGACTCCCAGCTTCTGCTGCTACAGCAGATGGCACCCCCGGTTTACACCCCTGCTTTGGGCGGGAAACCCGGTAGGAAAACTCAGAGAGACTAGGAGGTGTGCCCACTTTTGCCAAACTCCACCCCTCAGGTGGAGGAGGGGAAGTTGAGCACACTTTTAAGTCCCCTCCATCTCGAAGCTCGGGGTACTCATCCAATCAGGTTCAGGTCTATGCCCCCTCCCTTAGGAGGGTTGCATGATAGTGGGTGTAGTCACCCCAGGTAAGGTGCCCATTGTCCACACCTACTACTCCCCTAAAATGCCCCCTAAACTTAGTATTTAGGAGGCTCCCACAGACCTAGAAGCTAGATTTCTGGAACCTATGAAGAAGGAGGACGATGAAGACACAGTGCAGCAAAGCCTGAAGATGACTACTGACCTGGCCTTAGCCCTACCAGCCTGACTCCAGTTTTAAAAACTCTGCAAAGAAGATGACACCTGTCCTGGGGCCTGGGGCTCCCAGAATCCTGAGGAAGCCTGCCTACTCTTTTACAAAGACCAGATCTCCCGAGGCCAGCGGCACTGTCCAGAACAATCCAACTCTTAGGGCTCCGTATCCAGCTGGAACTGCGATCCTGTCTACTCTACACCTGATGTCCACTGTCCGAGTCGGAGTGGCTCACCTGTCCAGTGAAGTCTCCCCAGCGATCCTGATCTCAAATCCAGCGCTGGCTGACCTCCCCATAACTTCACAACAACACCAGAATCCAGAGGCTCCCCCTGACTGCTACCGTATCCGGTCAGAAGACTCCGACGTTGAAATGCACCCCTGCACCGAAGCCCTTGCGTCTTTGTAAGCTGAATTGACAGCACTCCTATGATGACCCCCTACATCTCTTGTTACCTCTGCTGTCGGTCATCTTCCAGCACCCTCCGGTGCGATGCCTGCAGCCTGTTTGTTGAAAGCAGAATCCTCATTAAAAAGCATTGGGCACCCAACGCTGAAAGTGCACCCTGCGGCCCCTGTACCGCTGGTTGTGTATGTGCTGCTTTGTGGCCTCCCCTGTACTTGTGCAAACTCCCAACAAGCATTTACATTGCAATGGTCTCGTCTTGGTTAAAGTTAGAGCTATCGGCATTGCTCATGACATTATTTTTGTTTTTAAAACATATAAATAAATGGCATTGTCATTTACAATGGCAATAGCTTTATCTCTCACAAATGTGAGACCTATTGCATTTGCACCGACACACACACACAGAGCCACACACAGAGCCACACACAGAGCCACACGCACCCACACACACACACACACAGCCACACACACAGCCACACACACACAGCCACACACACACAGCCACACACACACAGCCACACACACACAGCCACACACACACAGCCACACACACACACACACACACACACACACACACACACACACACACACACACACACAGCCACACACACAGCCACACACACAGAGCCACACACACAGAGCCACACACACAGAGCCACACACACACACACACACACACAGACGGAGCCACACACAGACAGAGCCAAACACACACATACAGAGCCACACACACACACACACACACAGACAGAGCCACACACACACTAGCCAGCACGCCGCATACCAAGCACAACTCTATAGGAACAGTTGTGAAGTCCTTCACTAAATTAAGCAACAGAGAAACACAACGTGACACACTCTTTCTCTCTATAACTTAAAGCCCGAGAACAATTCTTGACAGAACATTCAGAATCTTATTCAATATAAATTCAACACGTCATTAAGGCACGCCCACCTCAGCAACCGCTGTGGAGGCAAGTGACTCACAAACACGAACAACTCATTAGGCACAACACCACACACATCCATCACACACACATCCATCACACAAACACCACACACCACCCACCACCCACCACCCACCACACACCACACACCACACACCACACACCACACACCACACACCACACACCACACACACCACACCCCACACCCCACACACCCCACACACAGTACCGCCACCTGCCAGGGACGGACATCTCACCGGTGTGCTGTGTGTCTACACAACCAGCAAAGCCCAGGGCCACACCTTCCCAACATCACACACTGCAGCTCCGTGAACAAGCCATCGGTGAGAAACCGAGAGCCATACCAGAAGCACCACGCCAAACACCAGCCAGCCCTAGTGCAAGGGAACAGTAACCAGACGGATGCACAGCACAAAACCTTCCAGGGTAAAGCACCTGGGGCCCCTACTCTCAGACTGCGCGCTATAGGAATGCCAAAAACGTAACACAACATAGCAACATGTACTATGTAACATAAGCTCTCCGACGGGGGGGGGGGGGTTGTGGGCCGCTTGCACTCACCTCCAGCACCATCTCCGTCAGCTGGAAGCGCTTGTGCGAGAGCTTGTCGGGCCCCACGGGCTGGTGGTAGTAGACGCACGGCACCTCATAGCGCTTCAAGGCGGGCTTTAAGCCGCGCTCCGTCAGCTCCAGCACCTGGTCCTTGCCGTCGTAGGTGGGGAAGTCCAGACCCTCCTCTGCCCGGCAGAGAGCGGGCAGGAGCAGCGCCAGCAGGAGGCGCCCCGGGCACAGCATGGCACCGACTCTAGGATCCGACACTCAGGGAGCGGGGACTCAGGGAGTGGACAGACAGGCACTCAGGGAGCGGGCACTCAAGGGGCAGAAACTCACGAGTGGACAAACAAACACTCGGACGACACTCAGGGACAGACAGGCACTCGGGACAGGCACTCAGGGAGTGGACAGACAGACACTCAGGGAGTGGGCATACAGGCCCTCAGGGAGTGGACACGCAGGGGGAATGGGCAGATGTGCGTGGGCGCTAACGGGGGGGATGCGAGAGGGGAGGGGACTGTAGGACCTCACACTATGTAAACCCTGCCGGGAGGCGTGTCCCTGCGGAGGGTATTGGGGGCTCCGTCTCACTCAACACAGGCCTTAGTGGGACACCCCAGGACCAACAGACAGACAGACACAGCCAAGGGACCGCAGCCGCAGGCGAACGCCGGGCGCGTGACAGGCCTCAGCCCGCACCCCCACCCGTCGTATAGTGATGTATGTGAGGGGCAGTTGGATGGAGTTGCGGCAGGCAATGTGTACTGTCCCTCTGTGAGTCGGGTTTCGCGTCTCGTGCCGTGGGGGGGAGGGTGTAATGCCTCCCGTGGGGCAGTAACATGTGCATGCGTGTTTCTACCCAAACCGCGCCATTCAGCCTGCGCCCCTCTGTACCCCATACATTCTCCGCGCCCAGGGTGAAATATTTTTCGCCCATTCACTCGCCACAAAGCCAGGCTGGCTCGCAGTGTCACTCAGCACATGCACATTACACGCCCAGGCGTGTAATGTGGAAGATAATCTGGAAGATAGGCAAGAAGGAACCCAATTGGGAGGAATGAGTTGGTGGATTTATTAAATGTGTACATAATGTTTAGTTTAGTTATCTTGCAGATGATTTGTTTATTCTTACAGATGCAAAGGTGCATTAGAGTTTTGTGATTTTGTAAATGAATGTCGCAATAATATAATATAAAAACAAATGTATATAAAACACCACGTAGGCTCTGCGGATCCAACAGATCAAATAATTTGGTCTGATTGGCTGCCACTACATCAACATAATTGTGGTGGCAGCCATTTTAGGACTCTGGGAGTGTCCTGAATTAAAAAGGATAAACACATATAGTGGGGAAAGGGTGGGATACCCTGGACCTGGGTGCCCCAGGGGCAATTTCTTTTTTTTATTATTAGCGCCACAGATTCATAATTCCCATAAAAAAAAAATACCCACTGTCTCCCACCCATTTCCAAACTAAGCCCCAAGGTGGGCCAGGGTTCACCAGCTTTATTTTTATGTGGTGAGGGCGCGCTGCCCAACTCTTGGGCCGTTTTTTAGGCCCTGGGAACCACATCCCTCAGGCCACTTTAATTATAATTGTGAAGGTGTCGCATGTCCCTGCTCCCTGAACCTTAATAAGGCCCCACTCATGCCATTGCAGCCCCCCCCCAACCATTTCAGCCCCAGGGACAACTATCCACCAGGGCCCGATGTGAGCTGTGGCCCGGGACCCTACACTGCTGTTTCCTGCCCGAGAGAGTGTGGACATTCCGTGGCTGCATTCTCCTGGGCAGGACACACAACTTCACTTCCAGGCCTGAGCAAGGAAATGCTTGCTCCTGCCAGCACCACAGTGGGTGCTGACTGTGGAGCCGGCCAGGACCACAGGCACTTTGGGGCTCCCTCTGGCGCCTCAACATGAGATTATGTTGTGTGTGCTCCAAGTGGGAACTGGGGAACCCACTTAAAAGAAAATACCAAAAAAAGAATAATAAATAAGCTGCAAGAGCCACTGTTATTCACTGCTCTGTGCAAGGAGTTCTCCATAATGCCCTAATGCTTTTTTCAGTAATATTTTGATATGTTCTATGACATCATTGATAACAACAGTGCAGCATGTAAAATTACATCATTGATGACAACTATGTGCATGGGGGGGGTTTAGTGGTCAGTTGCGCATATGCACGGACATGCCCGACTGGGGCTTCCGAGCAATGACTGGGCAACGTGGCCAGTCTTGGCAGGTTACACTCCTGTTACTCGCCCTGACAACCTACACCATTTGGAGGTAGTTAGGGCATTATTTTATATAGTCGCCTTCTACAGGAGACTAGCACAGTTTGTACAACAAACTTTGAGCTCCAGACCTGCGGTCGTAGCAGGACCTGCTTCTCCCGCACAAATACAAACCATTATTCAAAAGACTATTAACACTATCATGGGAAAGGCACCCGCGAAGCGTGATGAAATGGCTTTCTGGAATGTTCGTAAGACCAACTAGTTAGAAGCATTGTATCCATACACTACCCCCCAAGATAAACACAGGATATTGACTATATGTCTTCCTCTTGGGATGGTGCCTCCAGTAGAGGAGTGCAACCACTGGGGAAGCATCTTTACATGCATTCATTGGCAATCATTCCAGATGTACTAAGACTGGTACAAAACGAGCACTGAGCTGCACCTGCTCTGGATTTACGGATGAAGTTGATGGGAACTTTTCTGCAGCTTCTGCTATCATTCTAAGAAACATAAAGGGAGAGTCTTAGGTTCTGGCTGTAAGTCCGTCCGAGACTGAAAGCAGTTCCGGTTAAAGACCGTGACCAGGGAACTGGCAAAAATAATAGCAGAAGTTTATAATTCTATAGTAGACAAACCTTGGGTACTCAACCCGGTAATCCACAAAAATACTGAACGTTCCTTTAAGGAGAAATCTGCAACAGAAGGGAACAAAAAAGATAAAAGATGACTGGATCACCCGTGTCTCTAGAATCTGGCAGGGATGGTTATAACTTAAGAGACCTTGAGGAAAATTAAAAACTCACCGGTACCACTATTCTGGTAGTTGTTCTTCACGTTCTTTTCAGGACACTGATGGTAAAATAACAGAAAGGGGAGCTGACCTGAGTACAGAAGAAAAGAAGAATACAGTTGAAAAGTGAAGGAATGCGCAAGACTGATTTCAGGTTCCAGAGGGTAGAGAAAGGATTGGACTAAAAAACCCAGGTAAAAAAGAGGAAAGTGCTGGACTTTGTTAATAACATGCTGATCCAGTAACGCGTCTTCCTTTGAAACAGGACTTGGGCAAGAGCGCTTCTAGACAGTGTTGCAGAAGTCATGAAAGTACATCAGACGCTTTCGAGGTTTCTGGATGCAAATCCAACTGATGAATCTATACAGATCGAGACTCAAGATTAACATGTAAATCCTCCCGGTAGGGTTTATAACTCGAACATACAAATTGAAGGGGACATACCACATATAATCAAAGCAGTGTTCTGGACACAATTATCTGAGCGGAAGAAGACTGACCTCCAGCCTTCATTAAAGAAACAACCTGGAGGGAGGAAGTCATAAGAGTAGCCCAGGAAAATCTGTTCCAGAGAATGGGCTTTGAGACCAACTGCAGCCTTATACTATAGGGGAGAGGATGTAGCCTAACAGCTAGGGTGGTCGATCTCTAATCTGGGGAACCGGGTTCGAGTTTTGACAATGATGCTCAACTTACTGTAATTGGCGGCAAATCACTTCATCTCCCCGTGCCTACAAAAAATGAATGTGTCCTTGTGTAACGCAACTGGTGCTCATGTAAAGCGCTCCGATACCTTTGGGTCACGTTCACGCTCTATGAAAATACAAAAAAATATACAGGAACCCAGCGGGGTAGGACAAACACTCTAGTGCACATGTTATTCCCGGCGCTGGGGTGCCATCGGGAAGATTAAGCAAGCTATTGCTCAGAGTCACATGGTGCTGGGCTAACCTGCCGCCGAAGCCGGGGATCGAACCGTGAACCCTGTGGTCTGGAGTCAGGCACCCTGGCCGGTGCGCCACACCTCTTCCACAACCAGTTGCACAGAGGGGCCTTCCGGTTTCTTGTCTGGTGGAAATTTCTTAGTAACTTCAAGAGGGCAGGTTCATGGATGTTGGGAGACTGATTAAGGCTGTGGGATTTTAATGGACTATTTTAATGCATAGGGTTTTGTGTGGTGCGTATTACACTGCCTATGTATCAAAAAGGAAAGCCAGTAAAAGTTCTCCTGATTATCATGTTATGATGCACATCGTTTTATATGGTCATGTATTCCAAGTTGATAACAGGACTTATAGGAGAAATTTAAGGTGGGCTAGAAACGACCACTGGGCTCGATTTGTAAATACACCAGAAGGATGTAAAATAAGGATACAGTTGAAATTCCTTTGCTGCCAATGAGTTACACCTACCACTGGAACGCCCACGCTTGTGTGAGTGGAACAGCACAGTAAGTACATTCAGAGTTGCACAAGAAAATAGAAGGTCAAGAATCCATGTGCCACATTCCAAGCTTTTGGAACTCGCTGCTGCAAGCACTCATACACTCATCCACCATCCCTTCTGTTGCAGGGTTTGAAAATTGGTTCAACACATTGGTTGGTTGTGGGTAAACATTCTTTGTGTAACCATCTCCCATCTTTAAGGCTCCCTGTAGTTCTGTCTCTTGGCCTCTCCTCCTTACAGTTCTGTTTCGTTGCATCTTCTCTTATGATGTTTTTAACATGCTTTGCTAATACCAAACTAGCTCCATGCTCATAAATATACTACTAGATAATGATTTACTGAATAACCTGGATTTATCACTGACAATGGCAATGAGGGCTCCCTCGAAGTGCTTTAAGATTCCAACTTTTAAGGGTCATGGGAAGGGCACCTTTATTGACTATGTCTTACTCTCTGTGTCAATGCAGACTTTTGTGGACTCCTTCACTATTGAACACAGTGAATTCAGTGATCCTAATCCACTGACTGTATATTTGAAGGGTCCATGGGTAGGTAAAGAAGAACGGAATTGTACTATTGGTAGGCTGAGCACTACTCACTGTAGACGGCGACTTAAATGGTCTATGATCACACCTGATTTATTGTATAAAGACATTAAGGCCAACTGTATCGAGGAAATTGCAAAATGTTCACGAGAAGGGACGGAACCAAGCCAGGTTCTAAGTGCTTTTCAAAATATTTCAGATAAGGTGTCTAAGTTGATGTCAGCCCCAGTAAAGCATGAAGAGATAGGGGGACCTAGGTGGTTCAATCAGGACTGCTCTAGGGCTTCACGTAATCTATGGTTAGCCCTGGCGGCAAATCCCAGAATAAAAGAGAATATTCAACAGTGCAGGAAAGAATACAAATCCGTTATTAATAGACGCAAGGAATCCTTAAGAGAAGAGGCATGGAGTGAGATTCTCGACCCCTCTACTTTGAAGTGTAGCACTAGATTCTGGGCGGTAGTAAAAAGACCCTTTTTGGTCCAGGATCCAGGGGACGGTTTGGAATGCTGCATAACAAAGGAAGAATGGGAAGCACACTTCACGCAACTGTATTGTTGTACGACGAATGATAATTTTAGTCTCGCTCCTTGCTATAGCGGTGACTCTATTAGGTTTGAAAGAGGTGAGGTCATTGGGGGAATAGTGGGGCTTACTGCTGGGAAAGCACCGGGACCGGATGGGATTCCGCCAGATTTATATAAGTCGGAGCCCGGCTTCTGGGCTCCCATATTGGAATCGGTCTTTAACGCAGCTGCCAAAATTGGCTGCCCGCAGTCATGGGGGGTCTCAACGATTGTCCCAGTTTTTAAGAAAGGGGACATGGGTAGCCCCCTCTGTTACAGACCTATTTCTTTATTGATTCCATGGTCAAAATAGTGGGCAGAATCCTACTGCAGAGACTCTCTGATTGGGCGCTGGAAAATAGTATTTTGTCCATTCTCAGTATGGCTTCTGCAGTGGCCGCTCTACTATTACACAGTGCCTTAACCTCTTTTTAATATTAAGCAAGTACACTGTTGTTCAAAAGGGTACTGTCCACCTTGCCTTCATGGATCTGTCATCAGCTTTCAACTGTGTTAATAGGGGAAAGCTGTGGCAGTCCATGAGGGACAAGGGTGTGGACAGTGGGATTGTCAACTTCCTTGTCGATTTACACAGTAATACCAGTGCTAATGTCAGATATTCTCAGGATTTGTGTGTAACTGGTAATTTTAACATTAGGAAGGGTGTGCGTCAAGGATGCATTCTCGCCCCCTTTCTTTTTAATTTTTATATCAATGAGCTCAATAGCGTATTGCAGAATGTAACGGCCGACTGTCCCAGAGTAGGCAGGCGAGGTATTCCAGTTCTTTTATACGCAGATGATGCGGTTTTAATATCTAGAACAGAGAGAGGTCTTCAAGCCTTATTAAATGCTTTTAAGATATTTATGACGGACCGAGACCTCCTGGTCAACAATTCTAAATCCTTTATTATGCAAGTTGGCCAACAACCAAGAAGGAACTTCTTATTTCAAATAGATGATGTAGCTATCCCCATTTCAAAATCGTTCTCGTATCTTGGGGTCCTTTTTGACTCCAAACTTAGCTGGGGTCCACACCTTGACAAAAAGAAAAGGGAACTGGCAAGGGTGAATGCTACTATTTTTAATTTCGCAGCAAAACTGGGGAAAAAACCTAACAATGCCATGTTAAAACTGTATAATGCAAAATCTGTGGCAACAGCCGTCTATGGCAGTGAAATATGGAGTTAAGTGGCCGGTGAGCAACTACAGATCGCTGAAAACTCCTTTATAAAACGTCTTTTATGTGTTCCAGCAGGCACATCCAATTTTGCAGTACATGAGGAGTTAGGGTCGCAATATTTATGTGATATTTTCTCACTACGCCCGTTGACTTGCTGGCTAAAATTGTGGTTGAATGAGGATATACCACTGACTGATCTGAGTGTGAGAGATTAACTGTCTCAAGATAAGGCAATGGGCACACCCTGGTTAAAATATTTGAAATCAAACTTTTTACGGCTTGGTCGTTTGGAACTTTTTGAGGATCCGAACAGGATTGTAAAGGGTGATGTGGAGGCAGTTAAGCGCGCATTTCTTATGGTCAGAAAGCTCCAAAGAGAAGGTGAGGAGCTCCTGAAACCCATTGTAAGAATATTTGCTATGTTAAAAACATGTGATACAATGGAGCCTTATTTATCGGGCTCGCTGTCTTCACATGAGAAGTTCCTGCTAACCAGGTTCAGATTAAATCTTTTTCATCATCTGTTGTTTAGGCCAAAAAATGATGTTTTTATTAAACCTACTGCACCCTGTGGCTGCGACGGTAAGTCTCCACAGGACATGCAGCATTTTATATTTTTATGTAAATGTTATGAATATCCTCGTAAACGCTTTCTTATAGATCTTTTAAAGAAACTTAATTTTAACCAGATCAGACCAGCATTATTGTACTTGCAACTTTTGCACAGTGACAGTATTCTTCAAGTAACTGAATTTCTAAAACTGTCTATTAAGCTGAGAAATTGTTTGGATCAATGATGGCACATTTATTGACTTGATTATTTTTTTCATATGAATTTCCTATGTATGGAATTTGTTGTACTCTGCCCTTTTGCACTTTATCACTCCCATCTTGTAATCATTGCTTGTTTTAAGTGTTTTAAATTGTCTATATTGTACATGTACTTTTATGGTTTGAACTAAAACCGAATAAAGTCTCTCTGCTACTACTACTACTACTAGATACTTTAGTACAAACTGCAACTGACTTCTTTGCTGTGCTCTGATATTTTCAGTGTCCCAGCACAAACTGTTCAATGAGCACTTGGTGTCTGCTAGCAGTAACCCAGCACTTGCGATGAGGAGGAAGAAGCATACAGAGAAAGAAGTTCATGCGGACCTGGTGAGCGTGGTGTCTGTCCGCCTGCGGGAGGGCTATTGCATCCGCGACATATCCATCTCTAAAGGTGAGCCATGGAACCCTTATCTTCACCAAACCTATTCTGGCACCTTCAAGCATACTTACGCTCTCTACCCACTCACTCCCTTTCACATTGTGTAGTTACAAACATGTATGCGCGCTTACACGAATAGGTACCTCTTTAACAATGAATAACTTAACAGAAAAGTTCTTTTCAAGTTAATTTTATTATGGTACTTACGATTCATATATTGTTTCTCACACTCTTGCTGCCAAAGTGCATACGGTTGAGCAGACGTTCACTCTTTGGTGTTCAATTAATCCGCATTACAACAAGGTGCCTGTATGGATGTTTTGCCTTTTACTCATTCACGTCTTAAGTCACTCGTACCTACGACGAGTGCAGCAACCTGCATCTTAAGGGACAGGACTAGGTGCAGTGTGTTTTCGCTTTGAGGTTATACTGCTGATTGATGCATCTTTCTGCAGATTGTGTGGTTTCTGAATATTGCCTAGGAACTAGACTGGAAAAGGTTGCCCCCAAAATAGCGGGACTGTTTGGCTCAAGTCTCAACACTGCTCGTCTAAGATGTAATATTGGAGTATATAAGGCGTCGCCCAGTTGGCTTGTGTTTCCGCCACTCATCAAAGTGAGTCTGAAGCTCTTCCTAGTTCTTCACTAATTAAATCCCTCAACTTTTTCGGTAGTGACTAGATCAGATTCTCCTTCTAAGATGTCAAGAATTAAGCCCTGTCACGGATGCTGTGAGATGTCGTTATCAGACTCGTATGACATGTACATATCTCTGCCTGCATCTCCGATTCCTTAAAGTTCCCTAATGCCATTAAGAAGTGAGAGTCTAAGCTATTTTTGTCCAAGGGATACACTACAGTGTATCCCGTCTTTTTTTAGGTAAGACCGCCAACAGGAATGATCTTCAAAAAGACCATCCACAAAAATATAATTGGAAGGAGAAATCCTCTTCTAAGAAACTATCATCATCCCAGGACTAATCAGTGGACCAATGCCAAATTCTTTTTCATTGCTGGAGCTAATCTCACACTAAAAATAGATGAACCCAGAATTATTTACTCCCATTGGCCAACACTGTGCATGTTGAAGACTTGTGTTTAGCCATGCTAGGTGTTTTTGGGAGAGCTTGGTTACCCTTTGTGCCACTCCTTATGCATGCATCTACTCCAATTGGCTTAGTATGCCCCAAGAAGTGCTAGGCAGTGACCGGATGCACCATTTCTTTTTGTGTTATTGTTTGCCTCAAGATCTCCTATGCCTTGGCCAAGAAAGACCCTCCGGATACCCTACTTGTGGGACGCAGAGCACTGGATGTTGACCTCTGACCTTTGAACTTTTTTTCCTATTGAGGAACCTGCTTTCTTTTACGGGAAATTAATTCTGTCCCTATCCAACAGAACAGAGGAACATATTGCTGGGTGATTGCTTAGCTACGTTGAATCATTTGTTTCTTCTGTGTTATGGTGACTGACTGTCCCTAAACAGTTTTGAGTGTGATGAAATAGAGTTCTTCTTTGCTCTGCATGCTAAAGTTGATGGATGACCATTGGCCATTTTCTAGTAACTATTGGTTGCGGACCATGGGCAATTGCCTGCTGATCATTTAGTGGTAGGTTGTTTGCTGGTGACAGTTGGGTAGTTGTGTGTTGACTGCTGACTATTAGCTGCTGATAATTGAGAGGAACTCTGTTGTTTTCTGATCATCGGGGTGTTTGACATTGATTGCAGTCCATTAGAAGTTGGCCGTAGACCATTGGGCGATGGCTGCAGACCATTGAGAATCCATCCCAGACGTTTAGGCTTTGAATGCTAACCATTGGGGATGTTCCCCATGCATGCTGATCAATGTGCCCTTGCCTTTTGTTGATGACGGTAGCCTTTAGCTGCTAGCATTGGTCGGTGATTGTGGGTCATTGATCTTTGCTTACAAACCACTGAGTGAGATGAGGCTCTCTCTACTCCTCTCATTCCTGGCTCCTCTTGTGCAGGTAGTGCTTTCCTGGATGTGAAGCTGGTTCTGCTGTGGAAGCACAACATGAGGATTGAGTACGTGGCAGCGGCTCCTTGGCCTCTTGACTCTTCCAAGCGCACCACCTTAGTGGAAGTCACCATGGAGGGGAGCTACGACATTCTGCATGACATCAGCTGTACCATGAGGAAACCAATTACCAGCCTCTATCGCACTTCAGTCATCCGCCGTTTTTGGAACACACTGCAAAGGTAATCTACCTCTGCTCTCCTCTGACCATCTCTTTCCTTTCACCTCATTTCCTTACCCCCGCATCCCTTTTTTTTCTTTCCCCTCACATTCTGTCTTCCTCTTTCTTTCCCTCTCCTTCTCCACACATCACTGACTTCCCTCTTTCCTTTCCTCCCCAACTCCCCTCCCACCCTTGTAGTTTCCACTCCTTATCCATGCTCTCCTTCACTTCACAATCTCTCCTCATCCTACTAGTAAAATATTGGTGTTTTAAAACCATTTGTCCGTACACACAAAACACAGATCTTAAAACAAGCAAGCTGGTACATTCATTCATTAAATATTTTATTTTTTAAACTTGAGTTAATATTTCTTGCAGCATTCGAAACCCCAACAGTATTGCCCAAAAATAAATATGCTCCATAAACAGACTGGATTTTCTTTTCCATTAAAGGAGGTCTGGAGTTGATCCTTAGTTCTCTCAATAAAACTGGACGTAGGAGCAAATGTTGAGTTATCTCATTAGGTGCTCTAAAGCTACAGCCTGAAATCAGACCGCTGGCTAAGGGGAAGCAGGGTTCCTTTACCCTAGGTCAGTTCACCAGTTGCCCCACACGCATTAGCATAATTCTTCTACAATCCTTGCGAAAAGCATATGGAGTGAAGGATTTGAAGCTGTGAATCTACTTTTGACCTTATCGCAATACTCCTATGTTTTCAGTCTACATAAATATATTTTATTACTCTCAGACGACATTTGGAGTGAAATTTTCTTTAATTTCTTTCTCTCATTTCTTTGGAATCCCCTCTTCCAGCATTCTTTCCTCATACATCTTCTGCTTCCTTCTCAAGCTCTTCCACAGATTGTCCTCTTCTATCGTCTTCATTAACGGACCCCCACTTTTAATTTTTCATTCTTTATTTATTTTGAGTGAGGCCACAAGCCAGTGGGGGTAACCTGAGCGTAAATCACATCATACTCATATTTTACCCCTAGATGTATCTCCGTACCCCCCTGCCCCCACTCTTTCTTGTTTTCTTTCATGCCACTTAGCCATCTGATCCTTCCCTCTCCCATTTTCATGCTTCCTCTTCCATGTTTGTTTTGTTGCATTTGTTTGCAGTACCAGGCCATGTTGCCAAATTTGAGCCGTCTTCAGCACGGACAGTAATCCAATACCTTTGCTTGTTAGTGTATTTACTGTCAACAGAATAGTATAGAAACACAAGTCTGTCCCCAGTCGGAATTACATATTTTCTCTGGATTTATAACAGACCCTATTGGGAGTGCATTTGACCTGCAAGTCTAAATAATTAAGCTGTGCGTAAGTTGAACAAGAAAAATGCATCACATGATCGGAAATTATTTCATTTCATTAAGGGGAGTAAATAAATGCTTAGTGACAAAAGCTAATGAGTTCCTGTATTATCTGTAGAGCTTTACACGTTTCCATCATGGGATAAGGAGTTATTTTTATTTTTGTTGCATGGACAGAAGTTAAATATCCTGTAGGAGATGTATGGGTATCTATTGACTCCATGATGTGTGGTTTGAGCGACTGATCTCCCCTTATCATTGTCTCCAGATATTCACCTCAGGGAATCGTTGTTACCTGTAGGTAAACATTTCATAATGACGTTTGCTGGAAGGTCATAAATTTGTAGTTAACAAGTATTTGACATGAACACTCTTTGTTTTCAGCATTAATCAGACAGATCAGATGCTTGTTCACTTGCAGTCATTTGATAGTGTACCGGAGCACTACACTATCCCAGAGAGCACAAAAAATGGAGTCCCCCTCTTTTACCTGCCCCCAGGCTCCACCACACCGGTGAGTTGGCACTTGTAAAAATGTCCTGCCCTTCTTTGTCATGCTTTGCAGCTGTCTCACTACGCAATTATGATCCTCCTCGTTTCTCCTCCTCTCCTGCCTGCACCCAGTGCTTCCCACCCTTTTGTTTTTCTCTTCCTTTGTTGCTTTCTCTCGTTCTGTTCCTTGATGTACACCATTTGTCTCGTTTTGGATCTTCCTTCAGTTGCTCAACTTGACTTCTGCCCCTCTCTCCTGTGTTTTCTATTCTCCTTTATTTTGCACTCTGCTCACTTGAGCTTCACTTCCTCTACATTCCTGCATGTACTCCTTGCTTTCCTGTGTTTTTTCTTCTGTTTTACTGTTTATTCTATACCTCACACCTGTATTTAACTCTCCTGAACTGCTTTGTTTTGCAATTCCTGTGCTATCCTCTGGTGCTTATTCTCTTATATTTGTTGCTCCCAGAGTCTCCTTCTCCATCTTCTCCCTTCACCTGTGCCCCAGTTCTCTCTTCCTTTCTGATGATGATTATCAGCACCAGGATGCCTTGAATGAGTGATAGTGCTCGCTATGCTCCAACAGGTTATAGAAATGGGGGTGGGGGGTGATAAGAGAGAGATGGAGAAATGGTGGGTTTGAAATCCTTGTCAAAGTCAAAATGATCATCAGTCAAACTGAGCCTTAATGGGAGCGTGTTCCAGGCTTCGGAGGCTCACAAAGTAAATGAGCAACTTCTTGCACAGACGTACCAGGCTTTATAAATGTTGAGCAATCCCAAAGAGCGGAAACGAAGAGCTTGAAAAGTCTTGAAGTGAATGAATCATGATTGGATATAACAATGACCAGAGCTATGGAAGGCCTGGTGAACCAGAGAGAAAGCCTTGAACTTTAATTTCTTGAGAATATTAAGCTAGAGCAATGAGGGGTAAAAGCAGATAGCTCAGAACGACAGGGAGGTTGAGAGATCACCTCTACTGATGTGTTCTGAATTTTAGACCGCTTAACAAGAGTAGAAGCTGAAAGGCCAAAATAAAGCAAATTGTAATAGTCATGCTGAAAAAGGATAACTGCTTGATCCACAATTTGCCGGGTAGAGAGCGTGAGGAAAGGTAAAATTTTGCCAAGCATCTGCAAGTAATGGAAACAAGAAGATGAAACTTTGGCTATCTGAGGAGACAGTGACCGCAATTGAGCGAAATGAAAATTTAGATTTTTTTATTGATTTGGACTAGAAGCGGAGAAGGCGACAGTTCAAACAGCCACTAATGTTCAGACCCGACGTAAACATCTTTGCCTACCACAAATATCTCTGTCATCAGTGTTAAATTTCAAAGAACGTTTGTGTTCAAGAATCAAGGTTAATAAAAAGTTGAGGATTTTGGCATATGTCTTGAAGGAAAATCCATAGAATCAGATAAGCATGCCAGATGAGTTACATATACATTAAATAATGCCGGACTAAGAGTGGAGCCTTGAGGAACACCACCAGCAAGAGGCAGAAAAGAAGCCTTGAAAGATAGAAGAGGGATGGTTTGTTACTGATTCGCTAGATCGGAGGTAGTCCAAGACCGGTCTTGGTCAGTGACGCCAATCTGAGAAAGTTGAGAAAGAAGACCATGATGTGAACCCATGTTGAAAGCAGCCAGCAGGACTGAAAGGATCAATGCTTTGTTTCACAGTGAGTCAGAGTTCATCAAGGATGGATACCAAGTTGGATTTAGTATTGTGAGGTGGATGAAAATCAGACTGGTTGGACTCAAATACGCTATGGCTTTCTACAAATAAAGTTAGTTGACAGTTTCTTGAGGATTTTAATGGACAATGGAAGAAGAGATGCAGTGAATGGTGGTGCCGGCATAATGTTTTTCCAGCAAGGGTATAGCAAGGGGTTTCTTCCAGATGAGGCTGACGGTGGAACTAAATGGAGCTACTCGAACGTTGTGCAGATGATGTTGTAAAAGGAATAAAATATGTATCCCAGACAATGGTCCGTGGGAGAGCTGGATTTAATACTAGAAAGAAGTTGGGATCTCGCCTTCTGAGAAAGTGGTGTGGAAGCATTGAGTGGCATCAAGCATTGAAGAGACAGCAGAATTAAATGAGCGGTTCTGGCGGATATTGTTACATTTATCATAATAAATGGAGACAAATAATTTCAAAGATATTGTGAGGGAATTAATGGTTCAGAGCTGCACCGAGAATCCGCAAGAGAATGAATCTGGCAGGTTTGAAAGAAATAGTGAAGTACTTTGTGTAATTTGTGAATCAAGAGTTCAACTGAGACCCACTATGTCCGTAGAGGTATCAATGGAGGCACAGTAGTTTAGGAGAGTTATGTTTATTCTCACATAAGTCTTCACTCTCACTTTTATTTCTCTATCCCCCCCAATTGTCTCCTTTGTCTCCACTTATGTCCCTTTCTCCTCCTTTTATGCCCCTGTCCTCTTTCCTTCCCATCTCCCCCTCCATTTCCCCTCTCACCATTCTCCTTTTTTTGCCTCTCACCCATTTGTTCTATTGTCACCTTTCTATTTCTCTCTCCTCCACCATACTCCATTCAATTGGTCTTCCTCTGTTTCCCTCTGTCCTTCCACCCAGATCTTCTAATTTAATTTTGTCCTATTCTCTCACATGCTGGACCCTCTGTTTCCTTCTATTCTTGCCAACAATCTGTTTTTCCACAGCTGTTCCTATACTCATCTGCCACCACTCCTTCTCTCACCTTCTTTTCTGCTTCTCTCTGGCAATCATTCTGCATGTTGTAAAATAATTCTCATCAGTGCTAACTTAGTAATTCTGCTCTTGCTTTTACCTAGGTCCTGTCTCTGCAGCACAGCAGTTCTGACTCCACTCACTCCCAGTTTGCCTCCTACTGGAAACCAATTCTGTCCATGGATGCGAACTTCTGGCAGCGGTGGCTGCACACGCACCGCATAGGGCTACTTCTGGAGCATGATATGTAAGGATGAAGGAAGATTATTGTAAGGTTTTCCTACATGGAATAAGCATTGTGTACCTCCCTCAACTCCTCCTAGCTTCATAATTCCCTCAAGGCATTCCACCACCATCTTTATTCCTCCACACAGCTTTCACCTTAATTCATATTGTTTGTTCATTATGAAAAACTGACCACAAAGTATGACATTGAAACTATTGGCCTATTCTTTCAGACTTATTTTTGCAGCCCAGAGTACTGCGTGATAAACGGGCTCTCTGCGCGTTCTAAGTTGATTAACGGGACCCTCCTGGCCGTGGCCGGGCCTTGTTAGATGGCTGCCGTCTCAGTTACAAGTTGAAGACTAGTGATGGCAGACCAAACATTTCTTTGAAGAATGTAAAGGTGTCTGGAGTTTGGATGTGAACATGAAAAAGATTTCTGTGATGGATAACTATGACTTCTGATCGATATTTTCTAACATAGATTCCTAACATTCTGAATACCCCCTGGCCCCAGACTATACTCGGAGATTTTTCTCAGAATTGTTCCAGCAGATGGGATTTTGCGAGACTGCAGCCACTTCGTCCCTCCCAAGAAGTGATGCCCGAGTCGCATGTATCCGCCACCCTTGCAAGTTGACGTCCATCCCTTTCTTTCCCTGCTCTTAAATGTGGTTCTGGATCTCATTCCCAAACTTTTTTCTCACCCTTGACTAGTTTCTTTATCAGAGAAAAACCAAAGGAAATGATGGACGGAGCGTTGACAATACAAGCACTCACCCCCAGTCAACTGACCTGGGTTTAATCCATCACCATTCTTTAGCCCACTCTGCCACCCCAGTTCAGACATGGCCATATGCAAATCAGTCTGACCCTGTGCCTCATGGGAACATTCCAGCCCGAACTGCCAAGCCATGCCTTCCCTGGACCGGAAACAAGCTACAGAGGACCGGTTTCTGGCATTTCAGCCTTCTTCAGCCCGGCTTGCTTGAATCCAGTGGCAAAATGAGCAAGGGACTCACGTCTGAGCATACCCTGCCAACTTATGGCGAACAAAGAAAAACCAAAGGAAATGATGGACGGAGCGTTGACAATACAAGCACTCACCCCCAGTCAACTGATCTGGGTTTAATCCATCACCATTCTTTAGCCCACTCTGCCACCCCAGTTCAGACATGGCCATATGCAAATCAGTCTGACCCTGTGCCCAGTGCAACATTTTTAAAATATGAAGTGCAGGTGCTCAAATCTTTGTCGGAGGCCACACCTATTTTTATCTGTCTGGATATGCCAGCGTGATTGTCGAAAAATCTGAAAGTCACACCCCCAATCTTTCTGAACAAGATTCTGGTAATTCACAATGCTTGTAATGTTTGTTGCCTTCAAAGCTACTGAAAGACGTCAGTGCCTTCACTCCATTGCTGATCATCTCTCCATTTCCTCTATGAATGCTCTAGAGGGGTTGCTGCTTCCCATTGCTGGGTAGGTCCTCAGGTCTAGGGTAACGTTTCTTAGTAGCACAGAGGGGCTGGTGCGTCGATCTCACTGCTGACTGTACCCCGGGGCTGTGGTGATGCTCTGTGCCTGTCTGTGGCTGCTACCAAAGACATGCTGCTGTATCGACCTCATTGCCGACTATTCCTCAGGGCTGTGATCAGTGATGCTCGGTGCCTGCCTCTGTCTGCTACCATGGACATGCTGCTGACTTTTCCCCAGGGATTTGGTGATGCTCAGTTCTTGCCTGTAGCTGCTACCAAAGACATGCTGCTATATCGACCCCACTGCTGACTGTACCCAGGGCCATGGTGATGCTCTGTGCCTGTCTGTGGTTTCTACCACAGACATGCTGCTGCATCTATCTCACTGCTGACTACCCAGGGCTGTGGTAGTGCTTGCAACTGGCAGCGGCTACTAGCACAGCTGAGTTGCTAAACCGGCTTCCTGTCAGCGCTACGCAGAGGCCTCTCAGCAGCAACAGTGTTGAGAAATGAGGGGAAATGCGCGTTTTCAAGACTAGTAGTTACCTGGCGAATCCTATTCTGATGCGACATTTCAAATGTCTTTTGAAGATGTATGTGCTTATTGTTCTCTTTGTTAACATACCTAGATGTCTGCATGACTGTCCTTTTGGGTTTCTTTTCCGGCTGTACAACGCTCTGCTATCCTTTGTAGCTAGGTTGACACTCGAAAAATACATCCCATAAAATAAATAAAAATTGAACACAGCTCCCAGGACTCTAGTTGCACAGCAGTATGAAATGTGGTGGACCTAGTTTGCCAAAACTTGTTATGTGTTTTTTTGTGGTAACACAAGTTATGTGAGCATACAAAGAATTACAAAAGAGTGGACTGAAATTGGCACACACCTTTGTGACATTAGCTACAGCGCCTGTTCAGACTATTAAACTATTTGGAGAGAAAATGCAGACTTTTTGGAGAAATTCAGGAGAGAAAAGAGACTCATGAAAACATGCCATGAGAAATAAGACAAGCAAGAGAAGTTCAAAGTTAACTGGTTCACTGGTACTATGTACAGCGCTCTGATACCCGATTCGGGTCAGGTTCGCGCTATATAAAACTCAATAAAACATTTTTTTAAAATAAATAACGGCGGAGGGGGAAGAGGCCCTTTGGAAGGAGTAGAGTGTAGAAAGAGAAAGTACTGCAAACATCCTCTGAAGCGAGAACACTAGAAACATCCCGGGGTCAAGGCTACTGTCTCTCAGCCTGGTATAAAATAGATATCTTTTCGTCCACAGTCTGTGAGACCATTCAGAACCAAGAATGTTTATATAACATATCTTCGCTCTAGAAGGGTGGGGGCAGGGCACATCCATGCATGCACTCACTGGTGTGTGGGGCAGAGGTGGGAGGGCCCTTCCTGTGCTCGGTCTGGACACCTCCAGGAAATCAAAGGATGGGGCTTTTCGTCCATAGAGGTGGAGAGGAGTGATTCATCCAGGGAATTAAAAGCAGGTTGGTTTTGGTACGGGTTTTTAAAGCTGCCCTGCAAATGTGTGGTATTTGTCTTCGAAAATATGAAAATGCCAGTGTCCAGGGCTCAGTGACTCTTCGTAACCGTCACGAGTCTCAAAGGAATGTGAATTAAGGGGCTCTTGGCGGGGGTGGGTCGTGGAAGTCAACAGAACGGAAATAGTTTTTGGAGAGTGAGGAGGATTTGCAGAGCTGGTGAGCCCATCATATTCCGTGGGAAGCATTTATCATGTTGGGAGGGTGGACTGCATCATGTCTAGGCCTGCAACACCTTCAAAAGAGGATTAGGAAAGGTTTGAGTTCTTACCGCCGTTAGTTGTGGTGAGCTGGCCGGCAGAGACACGCACTGGCCGCACTGCTGCACAGGCGGCCCTTCTCTCAACGGGGGCGGGGGTCGCCTGACTCCAACGACGATGGTGACTCGTGGGGAGCAGTTAGCTGCGGTGGTTATGCTGGGGCGGGCGTGACCGTGTAACAAAAATCTGCGCGTGCTGCGCACACAGCTCCTGCCCCCCCATCAGATCCAAAATCCAGCCCGCCCAAATACATCAGTGTGTGTGTCCCGCGGCCCGCCCACCGGAAAGTGTCAACACTGCAACAGTCAACACTGCACTGTGAACTAGGGGCTGCGGCGCGCGGCCGCCATGATAAACATATATATAATTTATGAATCTGACTTGGACTTGGGGCCCAAGTCCAAGTCAGATTCATAAATTATATATATGTTGATCATGGCGGCCGCGCGCCGCAGCCCTTAGTTCACAGTTCAGTGTTTCTTGGGCTCACCTAAGTGTAACCTGCGCAATAGATGCATAGACCCGGCCCTGATAATTAAGTGCCGGTGCTAAGCACCGGAAAGCACCGGCACAAATTAAGCACTACTGTGCCTCATGGGAACAGTCCAGCCCGAACTGCCAAGCCATGCCTTCCCTGGACCGGAAACAAGCTACCGAGGACCGGTTTCTGGCATTTCAGCCTTCTTCAGCCCGGCTTGCTTGAATCCAGTGGCAAAGTGAGCAAGGGACTCACGTCTGAGCATACCCTGCTAACTTATGGCGAACAAAGAAAAACCAAAGGAAATGATGGACGGAGCGTTGACAATACAAGCACTCACCCCCAGTCAACTGATCTGGATTTAATCCATCACCATTCTTTAGCCCACTCTGCCACCCCAGTTCAGACATGGCCATATGCAAATCAGTCTGACCCAGTGCCTCATGGAAACAGTCCAGTCTGAACTGCTAAACCATGCCTTCCCTGGACCGGAAACAAGCTACCGAGGACCGGTTTCTGGCATTTCAGCCTTCTTCAGCCCGGCTTGCTTGAATCCAGTGGCAAAGTGAGCAAGGGACTCACGTCTGAGCATACCCTGCCAACTTATGGCGAACAAAGAAAAACCAAAGGAAATGATGGACGAAGCGTTGACAATACAAGCACTCACCCCCAGTCAACTGATCTGGGTTTAATCCATCGCCATTCTTTAGCCCACTCTGCCACCCCAGTTCAGACGTGGCCATATGCAAATCAGTCTGACCCTGTGCCTCATGGAAACAGTCCAGCCCGAACTGCCAAACCATGCCTTCCCTGGACTGGAAACAAGCTACCGAGGACTGGTTTCGGGCATTTCAGCCTTCTTCAGCCCGGCTTGCTTGAATCCAGTGGCAAAGTGAGCAAGGGACTCACGTCTGAGCATACCCTGCCAACTTATGGCAAACAAAGAAAAACCAAAGGAAATGACTTTGAGTGGGCTAAAGAATGGTGATGGATTAAACCCAGATCAGTTGACTGGGGGTGAGTGCTTGTATTGTCAACGCTCCGTCCATCATTTCCTTTGGTTTTTCTTAGTTTCTTTATCAAACATGTATTTACAGTGAGCAAATGAACATGTCCCCCGCCAAATGTTACAGGGTTTACACCTTGTAGGGATTATGACATAGGGATGTCTGTGATAGACCCTCATGAGATATATCTCTGATGTATAGGGTTCTCACAGCACCCCAAGGCTTGCGGTGACTGCACCTGGAAGAACTCAAAGCTAATCCCGAACCATGAAGCAAAACTCTGTTGCCAAACACCGTCTGAAGGCACGTAAGACATGGTTCTGGTTAAAGTTGAGTATACAAGCATGACCCCGCTCTTGAGGTCATTCCTTTGAAAAAACTTCTTGGCTTGTAACTTCTTGAGTTTAGTTTAAATCAAAGAAAAAACACAAGAGAAAGTTGTGGGAGTCTCCTTCGTACTGCCACTTTGAAATAGAGAAGTTGTGGGGACATCAATGTGCCTCTTAGTCTTGTCGGTCCCAATATCTTTCCAAGGAACCGATTCCACTACTTATCCCAGTGCACTCCCAAGTTGCCCAATCCATAAGCGATGCAGCATCAGGTTGAGACTTTCAAAGAATCCTTTTTGGGAATTTTCAGCTCTATTCCTGCTCCCATTGGCGTGCCTTTCAGTGCCAAGCATCCGATGATGCTTTCAGTCAGGTTATCATTGGCGCATCCGTCCTCAATAGCGCCCATGGTTCCTGACCTCGCTGAGGAGTCAGCCCTGACTCTAGGGCAAGCACTGAACCTGGCTACAAATCCAGCACCACAAACCACGCTGGTCCCTGCCACGTTCTGGTGCAGATGGAGGCCTTCATCCTATTTGAGATCTTCGTCCTTGCAACTTCTTCCTGGAAGTTAAAGATGCTCATGTTGGTCCAGGTACTATCTGCTCCGTACCTAGTAGGTGGGATGGTGGTGCTGAACCTGCAGGGCACCTAACTTAATCTCTCCATCCTGCAGTCTTTCATGCATAACCTGCGGTTCAAGGCCTCACTAGTGCCCCACCGGGGTTCACGAAAGTGATGGCAGAGGTTGAAGCACATCTTCGGATGTCAAGTATATCACAGCTATGGCTTTCTGTTGAAGGCAGGCTTGCCACAGTCAATCATAGACCACATCTAGACAACGACAAACCTTTTAACATATTTAGGGTTCTCAATCAGCTCAGTTCTGGATACGGTGCAGTTTCGAACCTTCTCTCCGATTCACGAAGTGCAGGACATTCTGGATAGGGTACTGATTTTTCAGCCTTTGTACTGGGTCGCCATTTGAGTGGTTCTGACACTTCTTGGCTTCCTGCATCCTCCTGGTGGAATACGCCAGAAGGTGCATGTGGTCTGTGTGTTGGGATCTTAAGTCTCCCTAGCCTTATCAACAAAGGAACGTATCAAATTCCCTCCAGGCTTAGGAGGAGGCCTCAAAAGACCTGCAGTGGAGGCTGATTGACCTCACTTGGACCAGCGTCAGACCCCTATTGTTATCCCCAGTGAGATCTGATGGCGGTACAGGTGGAAATCAGGTGATTCCAGCGAGACTTGGCTTCACATCAACTTGTTGGAGTTGCGGACAATTTGCTTGGGATTAAAGGCTTTACAAAAAGAGGCTGATTTATGTCCTCACGGGCAACACCACCACCATGTGCTATTGTAGCATGCAGGGCCTGGTGGGTTCTTGGGTCTAATGCCAGGAGGCTCTGCACCTCTGGACCTGGCTTAGCTGTAGGGGCAACTCCCATGTTGTGAACCACCTAGTGGCATCTTTAAACACCAGGGACGACAAACTCAGCCGCCAAACCCTAGCTTATCATGAATGACTGTTACACCTGGAGGTGGAGCAGGTTGTCTTCCAGTAGTGGGGAAACCCCACTACTACAATACTCTATTTCCTCACCACAGCCAAGAACATGCTGTGTCATCACTGTTGCACACTGGAGTCTCTTTGGAGACACATTAACATAACATAACATAACATATGTATTTGTAAACCACACGTTCACCACTACGGGTATCTTGGCGCTGAATAACAGATGTTTGTTGTTACTCAACTCAATGGTACTCATTTTATTGACCTCAGATGGATGAAAGGCTGAGTGGACCTGCCAGGATTTGAACATGTGACCCTGAGGTCGAACACAGGCCCCTGCAGTAGACG
This sequence comes from Lissotriton helveticus, assembly GCF_964261635.1. Lineage (NCBI taxonomy): Eukaryota > Metazoa > Chordata > Amphibia > Caudata > Salamandridae > Lissotriton > Lissotriton helveticus. Next base: position 156,220,819 of record NC_136057.1, read on the forward strand.
CATTAGTCCACTGAGCCACCAGACCCGGCAATCTCCCTGGAGTGGTCTTCTTCACTCCTAAATGACTTCCTGCTTCTTCTACTTTTCCTTACCTGAATTTTGAAGAAGATCAGGAACAACTGCGTTTAAGCCATCCTAGTGGCTCTGGATTGGCTTAGAAGGGTGTGGTATTCCATATGTTTAGGCATGAGCATCTGCCCTCTAAGCAGGCTGCTGCTTAGGGAGGATCTGCTGTCGCAACAGCAGTGTGGGGTCCTGGGCCAAGACCTGTGTAATCTACACATTTATGTGTGGAGAATAAGTGGCAACAGTTAACTGCTTTTGACCTCCTTCCCAAAGTCATGGATATGACTATAACATCAAGGAACCCTTCTTCAAAGTCTATCTGATTGAAACTTCTAGCCACAGATTCCTTAGCTTAGAATAATCCCCTGACATCAGGCTGGATCCAGAAACTTTTTGAGGGTTACCTCTGGCGTGCCAGGAGGTGGTGTCGTTCAGCTCTGTGTCGTTGGAACTGACGTGCACGGTGCCTATGTGGGCGCCTTCCCAGGGCACTGACATCAGTTCTTTTCTTTCCGCGCCAATCCGCGCAGATCTGGAGAGAGCTACCTCCAGTCATGTTTTGACTGACATTTTCTTGAGACCCTTTTTTTGAGACTTGTTGACCAGTGTGTCAGGGATGTCCCTCCCCGAAGAAACCAGTGGGGCTGAAGCCCTGTGGTTTCTGTCACAGACTGATGTCGGTGACCGACCCCCATCTAGTTTACCTTTAGTTCTTGGAGCCGGACCTTGACTCGAAGACTAGTGAGGGCTGCTGTGCCATGAGCCCCCTAAGGCACTTAGGGATCGCTCCTTGAAGCTCCTAGTCGCCAGACGCCTCCATGACGCCCAGGTCCATTCACAGAGTCTTTAGTCATCGCACTTGAAGTCATCGGCTAAGACTCACAAAACGTCCAAGACATCAAAGAAGTTGAAGCACTCTTAGACTTCACCGTGCTGGTCCAAATCTTCAGACGAGGTGCGGGAACGACATCACTCTAGCCACCAGTTACTGAAATCAAAACGTGATAGAGATGCATGCTTAGTCTGAGGTTAGGACAGGCTCAATTATGGGAACAGAAGTTTTTGAGATGTGGGCATCATCTACCAAAATATAGTCAGTCCTGGAAAATTAACAACGTGGACTTGACTAGAAAGTAAATTCATTCCAATGCTGCGGTATAGAGCCTCCATATATCTTTAAGGGCATGTGATATACAGGGGTTAGTCATTTGTTTATGGGATCTGTATGATCTGAATTTACAAGTTGAGATTCTATCCAGAAGGCCATACCAAGGAAAGCTGTACTCTCCTCCCATAATAATACCTATCTCGAGTTATTTCTGAGAGCATTTTTATTAAGTTGTGTCCAAAACTCTGGCTTTTCCGTCTTTGGGTCATAAATGTTTAGTGAATACATCTCAGTCATCCGTTTGAAATGTCACCAGAAAACATCAGAATTCAGAATTGTGTTCTTTCATGTTAATCTTAATGCCTGACTTCTCCTAGTCACTGTTATTAGATAATTTTCGTTCTAAATAGCGGAGAAGCAGGCTACGTCCTCTGTCGTTCCTCATATGTATTGCTTTACCTGTACCAAGTATTGTCTCTTGTAGGAAAATCAGGTCACCTTTTAATTTATACTAGTCTGGGATCTTTCACCATTGTACACGGTGATTCAAACCCTTGTTGTTAATAAGGAGAAACTTAACGTTGGGTATGCTCATTATTGTCATTAGCGTTGGTGACATTTGGTAACTATTGAAAAATTAGGACAGAAACGTCAGTGGTGGCCCTTTTGAAAGATAAAGAATCTGTTGTGTCCAAGGTCTTGGCTCTGGCAGAACAAGTGTGTAAAATTTGATATCATTCTATCTCTACCTATCAGCCTGGACTGGCGTCAAAGAGCAAAGTAGACCAGCACAAAGAATAAGCAAAGAGAATAGGGAGGAGAGCAAATAAGAGACTAAAGTACAAGTAAGCAAATCTTGCAAAACCCTAAGCCCACCCTTAAAATCTCTCCTCTTTCTGCCCTCCGCAGACTCAGCAAAGGTATGGCGAAACAGTGGAGGCCACGAGAGGCCCACAAGCAGAAAGCATTGCAGGTCACCTAATCCAGGGATACAAATCGCTGAATATATAGTTTAGCTATTTCACTTAAAAATAAATAACTTGAGAGGAGGAGCTACAAGCCTGTTTGTACAAGATGGCCACGTACACTCTCGGCTCCGCCGAGTCCATCCGCTGGCCCCGAAATCCTGAATATTATCCTGCCTCCTGAGCCCGGGAAAGTGTGGTGGAGGTGAAACGAAGCGGGTGAGGCTTTAACCGGGGCTCCGGTGACGCTCCAGTCGGGAGTTGTGCCCACTTGAAGTTCGGGGCCTACCAAAAGCGGAGACCGGGGGCTGGGGTTCAGAGGCCGGCCGCCCCGGAGTTGAACAACACTGGGGACCCAAAACCGGAAGTGTCCGATCGGGTCCTCTGTGAAAAGGCACGAGGTGGCGGTGGGGTGGACGGAAGAACCCCCCTGCCCCCCTACTGTACGGAATATACGCCGGCATGGTGGTCTCAGGAGCGATAACTTCTCAGAACGACGATGTGGAAAGATTCCTGGCAGTGAGATGTGGTGTGTTGTGGGGATAACAACCCCCCCCCCCCTCTGAATGACTCCCTACTCTCTGTGAGGTTATCAGTGTATCGCTTTATGTGGGGGTGTATGATTAGCCCTCCGGTGCACTCTGTTGCGCAACTCCCCATTTGCAGTGATACATATAGCTGGGCCCGGAGTCGATCGGAGTGACTTGCTGTGCATAGTCCCGAGGTGGCCATACTAGGCCCGTCGCATGGAGACGCCCGGGTGACTCGGAGTGAACCGGCAGAGAACTCCCTGAGGAGCCGGCCGGGCTGAATGATGTTATGTTATGTTATGTTAATAACTTTTATTCGGCGCACAGCTGCCCCAGCGAAGGGGCGTCCTGGCGCCTGTCCAGATACCACAACACAACAGATCAGAGCCGGGGAAAGAGGAGATCAATTGCCAGAAGCGAACAGGTGGGTTTTAATAGCGCGCCTGAAAAGAATAAGACTATCCAGGGCACGGATGTGTACAGGGAGAGAATTCCATAGGTCAACTGCCAGAACGCGAAAGGAGCGCCCTCCCATCCTACTCAGTCTGAACCTAGGCTTAATCGCCAGGTGGTGAGATTCAGACCTGAGGGAACGTGTGGGCAGATACGGAGCAATAAGGCCCGCAAGGGCAGGAGGGGAGGAAAGCTTCAGAATCTTAAATGTCAGACAGAGAGCCTTAAATTTGATTCTCTGTCTGACCGGAAGCCAATGAAGGGAAGTCAGAACAGTGGAAACAGAACACCGCCTCGGAAGGCCCACAATGGCACGTGCAGCAGCATTCTGCACAATCTGAAGCCTAGAAGCCTCAGCCTGGTTCACTCCAAGTAGCAAAGCGCTCCCGTAGTCCAATCGCGACAAGATGGAGGCCTGAACCACCAGTTGCCGCGTGGGGGGGTCGAAGAACTTAAGGACAGGCCTCAGTCCCCGCAGGATACCAAAACAGGTAGCTGCTACCCTCTTCGTATGGCTGGCAAAAGAAAGATGGGAATCCAGCCACACCCCCAGGTTTTTAACTTCGGCCGCTGGAGTGGGAGAGACCCCCAGTTCGGGAGGCCACCACTGGTCTCCCCAAAGTTCCGTCTGCCTCCCTAGAATCAGGACCTCGGTTTTTTTAGCGTTAAGCTGTAAGCAGTTGCAACGCATCCACTTAGCCACAGCTATAAGTCCAGCTCGAAATCTGGGCGCATTCACCTCAGGGTCTCCGCTAAGTGTTACCGCCAGCTGCGTGTCGTCGGCGTACGATGTCATGGTAAGGCCACATTCCCTGACGACAGCAGCCAGCGGTTTCACATACAGATTGAACAGTGTAGGACTTAAAGCGGAGCCCTGGGGAACTCCCAGACCGAGAGAGTGGAACGAGGACTGGCCAGGTGGAATGGCCACTTTAAAACACCGGTCCGAAAGGAAGGAGCGGAACCACTCAAGAGCTTTCCCTCCGATACCCACTTCCTCCAAACGCCGCACTAAAATGTCATGAGACACCGTGTCAAATGCGGCGCTCAGGTCTAACAGCAGGAGCGCCGCTGTCTGCCCCGCATCCAGCACTGACCGCAAGTGCTCGGTCATGAAGAGCAGGGCCGTTTCAGTGCTGTGTTGAGTGCGGAACCCATTTTGACTCTCGTCAAGAATGTTATTACGAGAGAGATGGGTAGACAGAATGGTATTCACGTGTGCCTCAGTGACCTTTGCGGTCCAAGGCAGGAGGGAGATGGGCCGGTAATTTTCCGGGAGCAAGGGGTCAAGATTGGGTTTCTTCAAAATAGGGCTGACCACAGCTTGCTTCCAGGATGGAGGAACCACGCCCTCAGTAAGGGAAAGATTGATAAGATCCAGGATGGGCTCACGACACAGCGGCGGGAGAAGAGTGAAGAACTCCGGCTTCAATGGATCTAAGGGAGAGCCAGATTTAATTTTGAGGCTTAGAGTGTCAAATACCTCAACAGACATAGCCGGCAAGAAGGACAAGGTCTCCACAACCAAAGTCTTCACAGTACTCGGAGCCTCCGCGGGGACGGAAGATGTAAAACCTCGGTAGATTGCCTGCACCTTCTCCACGAAGAAGGATGCCAGGCTCTCACAGTGTGAATCCGTGCAGATTTCTATCGAGGTGGCCCGTTTCCCCATCAGATCTTTAAGTACCTTGAAGATAAGCTTGGAGGGATTGGAACTATTGGAGAACTCAGTAGCATAATAAGCTGCCCGAGTTTGACAGATGGCTCTGTGATAGTTTTTGAGCTGGGCAAAGTACAGTGATTTTAACATGGGATCAAAGGATTTCCTCCAGGCTCTCTCAGCTTGCCGGCACGTTCTTTTAAGCTCGGCAAGGTTTTCATTATACCAGGGACTGCGGGTCTTAGCATGACATTTAGACCAGCGCAGAGGTATAAGAGAATCGAGGGCCGTGAGAACCCAGTTACAGAACTGTTCGTAGCCCTGTTCCACATTCTGCAGTTTGCCTAAGGGCTGTGCCTCCAATATCCCAACAAATTCCTCCAGCTTGAGTTTCCGCCAGCTACGCTTGAGGATCTGTTTATCCACAGGTTTCAATTGTGGATTATCTAAGGGACACGCCACTTTAACCAACATATGGTCCGTCCAACCCACCGCCAACGGGACAGATGTTTTGGCCCGGATTAAGGTGGTAAAGAAGGGATCAAGTATGTGTCCTCCTATGTGGGTGGGGGAGGTAACTAGTTGGTTAAGTTGCATCGCTTCAAGATCCGCTAGCAGAGAGCTAATAGGAGAAGAAGACATCAGATCGAAGTGAATGTTTAAGTCCCCTACGATGTTAAAATTAGCACAGCTAGAGACTAGCGAGCTGACCACATCTACCAGTGCGGACTTAAAGACGGTATCGTTCCCAGGTGGGCGATAGATAAGGATGCCACTAAAGGTGAAGTGATGGCTTATCCTTACCTTAAAGGAGGCGCTTTCACACATGGGAAGGTTCTGAGGCTTCCATTCAGCCGATAGGCAGGATTTAATCGCCATGGCGATACCACCTCCCCTAGTTGTACGGTTCAGTGTAAACACCGTATAGGTGGAGGGGAAGGCCAGATTTATAATGGCGGTGTCAGCATCTTGTAGCCAAGTTTCGGTCAAAAAGATGATATCTGGAGAATCCGAATCTATCATATCCCGAAGGAATTGATAGTGCTTGACCAAAGATCTGACATTCAGGCTCCACACGTTTAGGACTTGCTCAGTGCGATCTGTATGAGTGCCGTAAGCAGTCCCTGGCACAGAACGCACCCCCGTGGGTGCGGTCAAAGAAAACCAGCCACAGGAACAGTCATAAGGTCCCGAGAGAGGAAATAATGGGACATGCTTACATACTGGAAGAGTATCTCGTACAGCGAGAATACTAGCACGGTCGTACTTACACGGAACGATATTACACATCGTGTTGCCGTGGCAGGGGGCCAGAGTCCATAGCCCGCGCCCGCTACCTCGACGCGGACGAGCGCAGACGGGCAGGACTCTGGCACGACTCCGGCTAAGCGACGGCGTCCCTCTGCGCGTTTCCGCTGCGCGGAAGAGGACGACTTTAAATAGGCGTCTCCCAAACCACCTCGAGCGTCAGGACGCTCCAAGATGGCGCCCGCGCAAGCACACACTCACCCCAAACAAAGATGGCGCCCACCAGTCTCCAGCCCCGGGACCCGGACCCGCCAAATGGCGGTGTAGTTTCCACAATTTATATGCAAGTGAGGGGACACAGGCCCTGCAAAGCGGTAAGTAAAATCAGGGGATAAAAAAGAATAAGCAACCAAAATAGGCTAAGGGTTAATTAAAATAGCAGCCAGCCGGCAGCGCGACCTGCACTGATGCAGTGGTGAACAGAACGAGTGGCAAAGCGAGCCCGCCTTAAATAGGCGTCTCCCAAACCACCTCGAGCGTCAGGACGCTCCAAGATGGCGCCCGCGCAAGCACACACTCACCCCAAACAAAGATGGCGCCCACCAGTCTCCAGCCCCGGGACCCGGACCCGCCAAATGGCGGTGTAGTTTCCACAATTTATATGCAAGTGAGGGGACACAGGCCCTGCAAAGCGGTAAGTAAAATCAGGGGATAAAAAAGAATAAGCAACCAAAATAGGCTAAGGGTTAATTAAAATAGCAGCCAGCCGGCAGCGCGACCTGCACTGATGCAGTGGTGAACAGAACGAGTGGCAAAGCGAGCCCGCCTTAAATAGGCGTCTCCCAAACCACCTCGAGCGTCAGGACGCTCCAAGATGGCGCCCGCGCAAGCACACACTCACCCCAAACAAAGATGGCGCCCACCAGTCTCCAGCCCCGGGACCCGGACCCGCCAAATGGCGGTGTAGTTTCCACAATTTATATGCAAGTGAGGGGACACAGGCCCTGCAAAGCGGTAAGTAAAATCAGGGGATAAAAAAGAATAAGCAACCAAAATAGGCTAAGGGTTAATTAAAATAGCAGCCAGCCGGCAGCGCGACCTGCACTGATGCAGTGGTGAACAGAACGAGTGGCAAAGCGAGCCCGCCTTAAATAGGCGTCTCCCAAACCACCTCGAGCGTCAGGACGCTCCAAGATGGCGCCCGCGCAAGCACACACTCACCCCAAACAAAGATGGCGCCCACCAGTCTCCAGCCCCGGGACCCGGACCCGCCAAATGGCGGTGTAGTTTCCACAATTTATATGCAAGTGAGGGGACACAGGCCCTGCAAAGCGGTAAGTAAAATCAGGGGATAAAAAAGAATAAGCAACCAAAATAGGCTAAGGGTTAATTAAAATAGCAGCCAGCCGGCAGCGCGACCTGCACTGATGCAGTGGTGAACAGAACGAGTGGCAAAGCGAGCCCGCCTTAAATAGGCGTCTCCCAAACCACCTCGAGCGTCAGGACGCTCCAAGATGGCGCCCGCGCAAGCACACACTCACCCCAAACAAAGATGGCGCCCACCAGTCTCCAGCCCCGGGACCCGGACCCGCCAAATGGCGGTGTAGTTTCCACAATTTATATGCAAGTGAGGGGACACAGGCCCTGCAAAGCGGTAAGTAAAATCAGGGGATAAAAAAGAATAAGCAACCAAAATAGGCTAAGGGTAACGGCAGAACAATTGGCGGCCAGGCAAGATGGGGAGAAGAACCCTCCGAAATCGCAGAGAGCCCCTAGACTGACACAATCCAATAAGCTTGATCGCTATGCCCTGCCTAAAACCTCGCTTACAGGATCGGGGTCTCCTATGGTGGCCTCATGTGCTAGATCTGACAAAGAGGGGGAAGTCACGCTACAAGACATTATGGGTGCCATAGACGGAGTTAAGTCCTCCTTGGGTCAACAAATGGAGACTATGGATGCCAAGCTGGATACGGTGTCTATAGAAGTTAATCTTATACGGGTCGATCTGACTAAGGTGAACGAGAAGGTTAAAGCCTTGGACATTAAAACTTCTAGCCTGGTTGATGATGTTGCCCAGCTCCAACAGGAAGTCCGGCCGGGTGCTCCGTACCTCCCATGAGCAAGCGGAACGCAAATTGGATGAGTATGAAAGCAGGGCCTGGAGGAATAACATACGTATCATAGGTGTTCTGGAAAGAACAGAGGGGCCTGCCCCCGACCTATTTGTGGAGGGAATTATCCTCAACCAGCTTCAACCCAAGGGCCTCAGTAAGTTATTCACTGTGGAGCGTGCGCACAGGGTGCCAGGAGGGAGACCGAAACCGGGGGCTCCGCCCCGCCCGCTGATCGCTAGGATTCTGAACTTTCGCGACAGAGACCTTATCCTGCAGTCAGCCAGAGTTGGTGGCCCCGTCCGAATTGAGAACGCTGACCTCTCCTTTTTCCCGGACTTCACGCAAACAGTGCAGCAAGCAACGTCGGAACTTTCTGGCAGTTAAAAAGAAACTACGTGATAGAGGTCTGAAATATGCCATGATGTTTCCCGCGCGCTTGAGAGTTGAGGCGCGTGGAAAGGTATGGTTCTTTAACAATCCTGAGGTGGTATCACACTGGCTAGACACTCTCCCTGGTGATGAAGCGGAGTCGTCGGGCCGTACGGAGAAGGAGGCGGGACTGGAACGCGAGTGAGAATCATCTTGCATCTTTTGGATGCCTCTCTTAGGAAATCGTGCCATTGCCGAAAGGAGCCGGAACATATCCTGAATGATTTGAACTTTGAGGGATGATCGGACCCGGGCTCAGTGGGGAGGGAGTTCACTTGTTGTTGGGTGGGGTGCTGGGCGGGGGTGGTGGAACGGGATCCTCCTCCATTGTTTATTTCTTTCTTTGAAGTGTTTGGGGCGACAGGCACTCTGCAGTTTTCAGCGGGTAGTTTTGTGGCCCGTGGGCAGGGCAGCAGGGAGGGGGGCAGTTGGGGGGGCATGTTTATGTTTAGTAATGTTAGGTTTATAGGCTTCATCAGCATCAAGTTTTCGTCAAAATGGCAGCGAGTGGGGGGAGGTGAACGGGGCTGGGTGGGTGATGAGGGATTGTGAAATAAGTCTTGAGTTGGAATGTCAATGGGCTAGGGCACAATATTAAATGTAGTGTAGTCCTTCAGTTTCTAAAGAGACGAGCACCAGATGTAGTATTACTCCAAGAAACCCACCTGGTAGGCAATTCAAGTCAAGTCAAGTAAAGCTTTATTTCGATATAAAATATTCATATCATAAAAGCATACATTTTAAAATACATCGAAAACACAATACAAATTTCACTATATATCACAAAAAGCCAGTATCATTACAATTTTGGATGATTTAAAATTGTACGGATCAAAGAACCCTATAAGTTAAAAAAAAAAATTAGGGAAATATATACAATCAATTCATTGAATTTCTAAATTTCACCAATAATTTCAAAAATGTAATTAGAGTAAAAATTAATTTCGGGGTTTCCATCCTTTGTAGTTTAAAAAACGCCTCTCTGCAAGAACGGATCCCCCACTCTTTGAGAATTGGTCTTAACAAAATTTTTCTGGGAACATAATACAACTTACAGAATAAAGTGCAGTGCAAATTTGATTGGAGGGACACATCATCACAGGGACAGGGCAACATTTGTCTCGACCAATCATTACAAGATGGAAATGTGATCAGTCGGAAGAAGGAGCCCATTCTAAATCTGGATAAAAGCATTCTAGCATAACTATTAGTATCGCTATTAAGATATAATTGTGGGCCCCGCTCCAGAGTTATGTTTTGATAGGCTAGGACTGACTTTTTTAGTTTTTCCGTCTCCCATCTTTTATTCTCTAGATGGTCCATAACCATTTTGCGTAGCCCTTTCCTTGATATTGATTCCATGGTAGAAGGGTTCTTGAAAAACTCTGGGTGGCCAATGTCACTCATCATATTTTCTACTGTCGATAACCACTTAAGACGCTTAACGCCATCCAATTGTAAGCAATCGGATATGATGTTGCGGTTAAAAACAGTTTCAGTGGTCAGCCAGAGCTTATGCCATAGAAGGATGGGTTCCGTCATAATAATATCCGAAATGTATGAAAGGCCGAGTTCTATATGTATAAAGTAGGCTGGAGTGGATTTTGGTACCCCTAAGAGGTACCGGAGAAAACGATTCTCAGTCTGTTGTATACAGAGTACTGAATCGATTCCCCACACCCCTGAACCATAAATGGCCGTAGACACACATTTGGCTTTATAAATGACAATCAACTCTTTGACAAGTCTTCCACCAATGTTAATTGCAAAGTTCAGCAAGGCGCCAATGGCCTTGGAGAAAGCTAATTTTCTCGCTAAAATAGCTTGTTTCCAACTGGGTTTACGATGAAAACAAATCCCCAAATACGGGAATTGATCTGTGATCTCTATTTTTTTATTGTCTATGAAGATAGGGCAGGGTATTGTCTTTGTTCCCTGTCGACAAGCCATAGAGTAAGTTTTACTAATGTTGACCTTCAGTCCCTTGTCCCTCATATAAAGAGTAAACTTAGAGACTGCCCTTTGAAGACCCAGTCTGGTCTGCGATAAAATTGCGGCGGCGTCCGCATATAAGAGGATGGGGACAGGGCAGCCTTGTACAGTTGGGTAGTCATAAGGAAAGCTGTTGAGGTGATCACCAATTTTATCAATATAGAGTGAAAAGAGTAGGGGTGCCAAGATGCACCCCTGTCTTACCCCCCTCCTAATTGAAAATCTTGATGAGCACTCTCCCTGCTGTCCAAAACGAACCCTCGCTCCAGCATCTTTGTATAACTCTTTAATAAAATTTAAAATGGAAGGATCCAGATCAAGACTATTTAAGACAGCCCACAATTGTTTATGTACAACACAATCAAATGCTGAACTTAAATCTATAAAAGTAATAAAAAGGTTCCCTTTTTTTGCTATAGTGTATTTAGAAATTAAAAGGTGTAAATTAAGACTCTGCTCAACCGTCCCCATACCTTGGCGAAAACCATACTGAAAAATCGAGAGGATATTAGCTTCCTCAATCCAATTTTGCATACGTTTTTAGATAATGCGCCCCGCTACTTTCATTAAAGCATCAATCAAAGAAATTGGACGGTAGCAGGACGGGTCGTGCCTGTCTCCTTTTTAGGTCGAGCCTAGACGAAAGCAAAGCGAAGCTTTGCTGTCTAGGGCTCGACAACTTATGTAATCACTTTTGGGGGAATGTGGACAGCAGACTGTCACGAGCTTCTCCTGCCGGAGATTTGACCTCGTGGGCGCGCTTTGGCGCCTTGGCTGCTTGGTGGTGCGCGCGCTACATCGTCCGTTTCGGTTCGTGGGCGCGCCTTGGCTGCGCGCGCGCGCTACATCGTCAGTTTCGGTTCTTTTTCTTCTTCTTAAAAGGGGCTGGCGTCAACGCGTCTTGAACGTGCGGCGTGTCTCTATATTGAGTCAATAATCAGGGTCCGGGTGGGACCGACTCCCCAACTAGGGCCCAGGAAGCGGCGAGCACGGCTCTCCCCGGAGCAGCGGGAGAGCCGCTCATTTAATATGCGGCGCAGCCCATAATGCCTTGCAGGCCAGGACCGGCCTGCAAGGGCAATACAGCGTTTTCTTGGGGGTCTCGTTGGAGCGGCCCTGCTGACCAGGCGGGGCCGCTCGGTGGCGCGGTGGCAAGGTCCGTAGCTCTCACCCCCACCTGACAACACTCACCGGGCTCTGCTGGCGGGGGCTACACGAGAGCTCCCGCTCCTCGGGGCTCTTTCCGCAGCACTTCTCTTTGCTCGCGGTGTGACTCCTCGGCTCTGCAGCTCTTCTCCGGGGCCTGCGGGACAAAAGGATACTCCTCTGCGCAGGCGGCTCCGGGGCTCTCCACAGCTCACGGGAGCCCCGGGCCGCGGGAGGACTTTTCCTCTCCTTTCTCGGGTGCTCGAGGAGGCGGGACTTCCGGCCGGGCCGCGATGCAATTGGCCGGGCGGCCGGCTGGGCATTGTAGGCGGGGGTTGAACTGTGAACGCGCACATCTCTTTACACACTCTACCACACGTTTGTGAGCGAGTGCCCGAGCTGCAGATCACGCTGTTTTTTTTGGATCCATTTCACGTGAAGCGCTGACATCTTTGGACAGCCTTTCAAAATTCCTTTGTTGTGGGTAAAAGCTTTACTTTGTCCCGCCTTTTGGCTGTCTGTTCCCGCCCTACAGACTAACACTTATTTTTATTATCGGCCATATATAGTGTCTGCGCAGTGCTTTCTCTTTTGCTATGGCTTCTTATCTTAGTTTACGGCCTAAGGTCCAAGCTCTGCTCCTATCTCTGAGCACCGTCTGTTGTCCGTCTGTTGTCCATGTTGCCTTTGCTACCGCCCCCCTCCCTTGTTTTTTAATGTAGCAGAGTGCACATTTGTTTGTCTTGCGGCACCACTTTACGTCACGCATGCTTGTTATATGAGCCCTTTCCCCACCCGCGAACACAAATGCAGCATTTCCCTTTGGTCGTCCGGAGGTTTGGAGGTTTGGACGAATGAGGGGCACGTTGGGCTCACACTTTGCCCTCAAGCTGAACTGCTCTCTAACAAAGTATGGACATGTTGATGCACTTGCCCCATGTGCTTCCGTCTTCTCCATCCAGCTTCACAACTTTCCTGTCTCTGGCAGAATGACCATGAGTAACACCGCTTCCAATACTTGGAACACATGTCCAACATGGCTGCCATTTTCCCCTATCAGGGACACATGCAAGTCCTTCCTCACGTTCCATGGCGTTGCCCTGACACCAGTATTTATCCCTTCACTCCACATAGGACGCAGTTTTGCTGTACGGTGATAACAGTATGTCACTTCCCACAGCGGTGCACTTACTATTTCTTTTTTGTATTGTGCCGCTCTCATTTTCATCTCCTTTTCTAGTAGAGACGGGTTACCAGGCACGGGTATCTTGTATTTGGATCATCTTAGGGCGGCCCCATGAGAGCGTGCTCTCTACAAATGCACCATAGATACGCGACTATTTATTTATCGTATTGTCCAATTCTAGGGTGGTTCATGAATTGCTAATTTTTACAGATTACTTTATTCAGCCCAGTTGTTCTTTTTGTGGAGTGTACTCATACTTGCCAGTACTGCTAATCTCATGGAGGTAACGTTCCCGTGATTCCTTATGGGCCCCTTCCCTTATTTTTGTACTGATGTACCTATCGCTCCTTGGTAGGTGCCTTTATCTATGCGCACATTACACAGTGTATGTATATTGTGGTAGTATTCTTCACATGTGAGGGTGTGTACTGAAACTCCATGTTGTACTCATACTTGCCAGTACTGCTAATCTTTTGGCGGTTATGTTTCAATAATTCCTTATGAGCGCCTTCCCTTATTTTTTGTAACGCTGTACCTATCCCTCAGTGGGTGCCTTTATTTATGTGAACATTTGCACAGCTTTCTGTATGTATATTGTTGTAGTATTCCTTAATTTCAGGGCATTATTACCTTATTAACTTCACCAATCCTCGATATTTGGCATTTTTCAGACAGCTCGTTGTCCATTGGGGACGAACTGTTTCCCGTCCCCGCATCCTGGTGGGACCGGTACTGGCCCCCAGCTGCATTTTAATGAGTTTCTCCTACTGCAGGCATGACATGCTTTCCTTCAAAATTCAGCACGCCATGCACACTTTCACTTTTCAAGCAGCCCGGGACAGTGGCAGCCGCTTCTTTGAATTGAAATGGGTCTAGCATTTGCAAGAATTTCAGCTATTAGCATTGTAAATGACTATGCCTTTTATTTATGTTAATTATCAAAACAGATAAATAAAAGGCATTGTCATTTATAATGCCAATAGCTTAAACTCTCCCAAATGCGAGACCTATTGCATTGCAAATGCTTGTTTAAAAATGGGTACCACTATAGCTTCTGACCATATTTGTATTAGACCATTGGTATTAGCACAGTTCATCACTAAGGCTAACAATGGGGCCCAGAAGTCTAATTAAGCTTTAAAAACATCTACTGGTGTGGAGTCTGGACCCGGTGCCTTACTAGACGGGCTTTCTCTAATAGCCAGACTCACTTCTTCACATGAAGAAACAAGATCCAACGGAAAATTTTTCACGTGAGATTCCGAGATAAAAGGAAGTATAATGCCGCCCTCAGGAGCAGTAGGTTGTAGCCCCTGTCCATCGTACAAATGTTTAAAATGAGCGACCCAAGTATCCCCATTGATGGCAATATCGATCATTTCCGGTTGGTTATCTCGCCAACAGGGGGCTTTTACTGCCTTCCAAAAGGCCGTGGCATCTCTATCTCTTGAGGCAGAGATTAAAGTTTCCCAGGCCTTTTGTTTCAAGGTTTTTTCTCTGTTCTTAATAGCCTTGCGATAATTACATCTTGCCTGACTAATGGCCTCTACAGATCGCGGGGTGGTATGTAACGCCTTTTTCAAGTTTTTTAAAGCAGCGGTACAATGTTTATCAAACCAACCTCTCCTATTATTAGTTCCAGATTTAGGTTGCCGTGTCAGTAGGGATTTTAGGGTCTGCTGAATTTTATTAAAAGAATCTAATATTTTTTGCGGATCTTCTAATGGAGACAGGCATATATTAATCTCCGGACGTCTTTCGGATAATACATTTCTAAACAATGTTTCAGGTATCACCTTGTCCCATTTAATAGTATAGCCATTTGTCCGTCCCATGGAAATATGGGTTTGGTAGTTAATGATATTTGTTTTAGTTTGTGACCTCTCTATATGTTTTCTTATATTAAACATTAGAGCGTAGTGGTCTCCATACACCTCGTCCAATGTTTTCCATGAGGAGAGCAAAGTGGCCTGTGATTTAGAAAAAAGAGTAACCTCAATCACAGAATTTGAGCCTCTTCCATGGAAAGTGGTTTGAAAAGGTAGTGACGGTGAGCACAGTTCATTTACAAAGTCTAAATTAAAATAGAAAAGAAAACTATTTAAACTATCCCCTAATTTTGAATGGCTAAAATGGTTCGGAGTACCATCCATTATACAATCCAGGCCGCAAAGTTCCTTTGGCCCATACTGGCAGATATTGCAATTAAAATCACCCAACCAGGCAATCATGCATTCCTTATTAGTACGTTCTTTCAAGGCGCCAACTGCATGAGTTAGGTCATTTAATACTTGATTTAAAACTTCAGAAGCTAAATTATTATAAAAATTTATGATAATGAGATTGAGGAAGTTACCCCATCCAATCATGACTATCTGATAGGAATTTTTTGGGATGTGTGTCAACACAGTTAGTGCACTATTGATACTGAGATATGTTACCAAACCACCCTTGTTTCTGCCATGATTAGTCTCCAAGGCCGGAGCGTGGAAGGTCTGGTACCCTAGTAAATGCACTGGGTTTAAGGCCCAGGTTTCTTGAAAACAAAGGATTGAATGAGTATTCACCATATCCAACCACGATTGTGATACAGTTTTTGTCGCAAGGCCGGCCACATTCCAACTGAGTATGGAATGTACAATATAAGCAGGGGTAGGAATGGAAGTGTTGGGGAGGACCTCTACATTTAACTGACCGCCAGGTGTACATTTTTCAGGCAGGGATACAATCTCAACAAATTCTACATTCCCACCAATACCCTCCATATCACTAGCAGAATAATTACTAGGAAAAATTAAACACTTTCCACTATCCGAAGGCATACAATTAGACATTACAGATGTGGCATCGTGCAATGAACCCTCCGTCCCACCCCAATCATCCTTTGTATCACTGGAAATGAAGGTGGTCTCCATATCATACAAATTCAACAAACAAGGAGTGGCATCATTGCAGGTCCCACTATTCTCCGCTAAAGAAACACAACCTTTCTCCCACATACTGATTTCTAACTCAACGGGACTACTTCTTAATGGGGAGATATCGATAGAAGGGACAGTTTTGTTGACTTCATCTAATGAAGCGGAAACACTCAGGCAATCTCGAGTAACCTCTATATCGAGAATTGGCATATCCAGTCATTCATTGGAGTCGAGCCCAGAGAGTGGTTCATACAAGTTTTGTAATGGAATGTTCCAGAACTCCTTAGGTTTAACAGGATGACCAAAATTGATATTCGGAGGGAAATATCTAGGTGGAAACTGATATCCAAGAGAAGGGGAAAAATTATTTGTGTAATTAGCAGAAAAAAAAGGATGTGGAGGATAGTGTACCAAATTTAAAGGGTGTGAAACACGATGAACTGGGTTTAAAGGGTGTGAGACACGATGTACTAACATTTAAGGGATTAAAGTGTTGACGGTTTGGTGGTTGGTTAGGGGGTATCAAGAGAGCTTCAGGATAAAAATAGCTCAGATTGCGAGTAGAAACACCCCCCCTCCGTTCTTCCTGGGAACCAATCACTAATATGCGTGACTACTCTGTGATCCCTAAAGTTAACAATCACGATGTCTCCCTCGATGTCTTTGGGTCTGGGGCCCACCCACTTACATCGTCTAACCGAGATTATGTCTCCGTTTAGATGTGGAGGAAGGGGCCTGTTTTTCCTCAACCAAAAAATAACTTTATTTTTAAGATTTGCGTTATATTCAATGTTTCCATTTGTAACGGTTGGAACTCCAGTAAGAACTATCACAAAATTAGCTGACTCTGGGGGCAAATCCACTATATTCCTAGAATTTAGATTAGCTCTCTGCTTTATTGTTGTCACCGGCTTCATGCTTGAAATCTTTGTGGGAGGAAGCGATTTTTTTAGAAGCCGGCTTTTCCTTCTCTTTATTGGTAGCATGTACAACAGTTGGAGTAATGGGGTATGTTTTATTCTTCAATATAGGGTTTTCTTTCTGTGGGATATTTAAATTCACCTTGTTAGAGGTTAACTGGTTGTTTATTGTAGAGTGTTCCTTGAGTTTACCAGAGTTGGAATTAGCAGTAAGGTTGGAGGCTGCCAAAATGCAGTCCAATTTTTCCCCCAACCTTTTAACTCTCTCCGTAAGTGGGAGCAAAAGAGATTTTAGGAGATGTTCAAACATCTCCTTAGTCTCTTTAGTCCACGAAATTCGTTCTCCCCTAGTTAATGGTATTTGAGGCCCTTCTAAAGCATCCTTCTCTGATTGCCTAGATGGTGTATCAATAGATTCAACCAGAGGCTGAACGATACATTAACTAATTTCCCCTTTTTTTACCCCACCTTTCCTCCTTCTTTTCCTTGGTGGAGAAAAATGTGCCCTCTGAAGTTTCTTAGAATTAACTTTACTCCTACTGACAGTAACTGGTGGAAGTGTCTCTGTAGGAGTGTCAGCATTAGATAGTAAATTAGGGGATATTGAGAGTGGTTGAGAAACAAGATCCAAGACTGCGGGAGAATTCAAGTCTATTAAGCAACTAGGAGTGGTCAATGGAACATTTACAGTACCGTCATTAGTGATATCAATAGATATAGGCGATGAGTTTTGATCTTGAAAAATAAGGGGAATATTATCGGTACTAAATAACTCTACATCTTCGCCGGGTTGCTTATATTGTCAGATAGTGACTGCGTAGATGCCTTTAGCGGGGAAAGTAATGGCGTCTTTTTAAGTAAGTCAATTAAGAACCGGCGTTCCGCGCGTTTCTCCGCTAACATGAGTTCTTTGTCTATTTCTTTGGTTGCCCTTGCGAAATACTTGCCCAAGGGACCCAGTATGGAAACCCCTACAGCGGCGGGTAGTGAGTTCAGTACCTCTGTAGCCATCCTTTTCACTTATACTATACAAAAGGCAGCTCCCTAAACAGTATGCTGGGATCTGCAGAGCGTGTTAAAAATCTGAAAGAGAGCGCCAGAGCCCCATTGCTAGCATAATTTGAATAAGAATGAAAGCACCAATATCCCACCCCCCTACCTCCCCGCAAACTACTAGTAGCTGACGAATAAATACCAACGAGTAGATGTTAGGGGGTAGGCCCAGCCCAGCCTCCTGCAGCCCCCAGACGGCCCGCCCTTTGCCCGAGCTTAGCCCGGCGCCAGCCCGCGCACGTCCCGCGTGCGTCCCGCGTGCGTCCCGCGTGCGCGAGCCCCCAAGCAGTTATATAGAGAGAGGAGGTGGGGGCGGGAAGAGGACCAGCTGAGGCAGATTAGTAACGCACTGCCCGCTGGTCCTCGCAGTCCCGCTGGAGTCCGGGTAGAGTCTCCTCACCACCCTCTAGCCAGAGTCTCTTTCCGTGAGCGGCTCCCGCGGAGCGGGGGCGCGAAAAGTGGGCAAAAGAGGGCTGGAGTCCTGGGGGTCAAACTTCCAGCAAACACGCCTCTCCCGTGGTTTCTCGAGCAGAGGAATCCGTGCAGGGACCGCGCTCCCTCTGCGAGTCCCCACGGTCCGGGTCTTCCCCCCCTCCCTGTGGCCGCCTCGTCGCTGGTGTCCTTCACAGTGTCTGCCGTGTAATACCGTGGACGGCAGTACAGCTCTCCCTGTAGTACCGGGCTTGGCCCCTGCGTCCGCAAGCACTCTGGAGCAGTCCCCCTGGCAGGCCCGCAGCAGCGACAGACGTGGCTCCTGTCCGTCACCTCGCGCAACGCTTATGCGCGGGCCGGGCCCGCCACCGACTCCCAGGGACTGTTGCGTTGGACCACAAGTGACGGGTTCAAGTCTCAATACCTGGGGCCCTCCCTCTGGCAAATATTAACTCTGGACCCCGTGTGGCTTTACCGCCGGGCAGGCCTCAGTAAACAATGCGGGCTTTCTGTCCAACCGCCGTTCCCGCCTCCACCACACGTCTGGAGTCCGGCGGGCTCCCCCACCGGTCCCTTACTTCGACGGCGGGTCTGCAGAAGCGATCGGATCGGCTGGCAGTGCCTCCGATGCCTCGCGCCGAAGTAGGCGCGGGCCAGACCCGCCGGGGACTCACAGGGTGGGCGGATGGCTGTGCCTGCTCTCGGGCCTCCGGAGAGCAGGCACAGCCATCCGAGGAAGCAGAGGGAGGTGGTGGAATTGGAGGCGGAAATCGAGCGACTGGAGGGAGAATTGGCGCAAGAAGTGAAGCAGACTTCACCATCTGAATCTTAAACAACACTACTATAAGGCGCTTGTCTCAGACAGGGCGAGAGCAATTGGTAGGGAACAGCAGGGTAGGCTCTATGATCTGGGGGGCAAAGCGGAGAAACTTATAGCATGGCTGGATAGGAAGGAACTGTCTGGCCGTCTTGTCCCTGAGTTGAAGACAGAGGAGGGGGAGGAACTAGTAGATCCCCAGTGTATAGCAGAGGAATTCGCCAAGCACTTCCGCTCCGTTTATACTTCGGCCTCGACTAGGCCGGAGGCTGACTCTCTTCATTTGCTTTGTGATCTGCAGCTCCCACATCTCTCTCCGGAAGATAAGACTTTAATGGATAGTGATCTCTCGGCGGATGAGGTCACCTTGGCTATCCGTTCTATACGCTCTGGTAGGGCATCAGGCCCTAATGGTCTCCCTATAGAGCTATATAAGCTTAAACCGGACCGCCTGGCACCTTATTTGAGAAGAATGTTTCTTGAGTCCAGAGAGGAGGGGACCCTCCTGAGAGACCGGAGGATAGCGTCAATTGTTGTGATACATAAGGAGGGTAAGGTCCAGACCAGCTGTGCTTCATATAGGCCTATCTCCCTCCTGAACGCAGAACCCAAAATTCTGGCTAAGATATTGGCCAACAGGCTAATAAAGGTCACCTCACTCGCCCCCCCGCTCCCCTAGCCCCGGTCCGGCACGGCTTGTGCCGATTGTTCCGGAGGGCTGACGGGGTAGCGGGCGGCATCTTGGGTGAGGCGGCAGGATTGCCTGTTTTGTTGGCCGGCGCTCTAGCCACCGCGCCTCAGGCCCATAAAGGCCCGCCCCATGCGAACGCGCAGCGGACGCCCTAGACCCAGTCGCAGTGGGTTCGAGGCAGCTGTTGCTCACGCTGGGGACAGTACGATTAAAACAGGAATTTTTTAAAGCTTCTACCATTGTTGCATGGTTTTTAAAGATTTACTTTTAAAAACTACTTTTTGTCTTATTATTTAATCTCACTTTACCTGCTTTTCACCGGTCACCTCACTCGCCCCCCCGCTCTCCTAGCCCCGGTCCGGCACGGCTTGTGCCGATTGTTCCGGAGGGCTGACGGGGTAGCGGGCGCCATCTTGGGTGAGGCGGCAGGATTGCCTGTTTTGTTGGCCGGCGCTCTAGCCACCGCGCCTCAGGCCCATAAAGGCCCGCCCCATGCGAACGCGCAGCGGACGCCCTAGACCCAGTGGCAGTGGGTTCGAGGCAGCTGTTGCTCACGCTGGGGACAGTACGATTAAAACAGGAATTTTTTAAAGGTTCTACCATTGTTGCATGGTTTTTAAAGATTTACTTTTAAAAACTACTTTTTGTCTTATTATTTAATCTCACTTTACCTGCTTTTCACCGGTCACCTCACTCGCCCCCCCGCTCCCCTAGCCCCGGTCCGGCACGGCTTGTGCCGATTGTTCCGGAGGGCTGACGGGGTAGCGGGCGCCATCTTGGGTGAGGCGGCAGGATTGCCTGTTTTGTTGCCCGGCGCTCTAGCCACCGCGCCTCAGGCCCATAAAGGCACGCCCCATGCGAACGCGCAGCGGGCGTGCCGGCGGCGCGCTTCGGCGCGCCTAAGGCAAGCCCGTCTGCGCCCGTCTGCGCCCGTCTGCGCCCGTCCGCAGCCGACCGGGGCTAGGGGCACCTCACTCTGCCCATTTCCTGCCATATACCTCCTCGCAACTTCGAGCGTTACAGGTTCAGTGGTCCCCCACACCTGCCATACGCGCACGCATTAGTGAACTCGGTCTAGCCCGTCCGTACCCTTCTGCATCCCCTCCCACTTTCAACCCCTCCCTTCCCCCCCCCCCCCCTGTCTGGTGGCCCCTGTTGATCCTTTTCCCTAATCCCCTCAGTCCCTGGCGGCACCGCAACTCTCGGCCTTCTTACTCAATACCAGATCGGCCGTCAAACATCATCTGGAACTATTTGATTTCTTAGATTCTGTTAAACCAGATATTCTTTTTTTGACTGAGACGTGGTTCTGCTCTGACTCACTTCCAAGTGTGCTCTCTGCCCTTCCCTTCCCTTATGTTATATTTAGGGCTGATCGATCTGACGGTCGATCTGGTGGCGGAGTTGCCCTGGTTACCGGAGCAGACTTCCACTTCCAACCTCTCCCTTCCCCTCCTCTACCTACGGCAGATTGTCTGGTTATTCGTTCTACTTTTTCTCAGACCCCTTTGACGTGTGTCCTTGTTTATCGCCCCCCGCAATCCTCCCCCCGCTTCCTCTCAGCCATCTCTGATCTATTGGGAACCTTAGCTATCAACAATTCTTCGGTTTTGCTCCTCGGAGACTTTAATTTTTGGCCCAATGCTCCTAGTGAAGATGCAGTTTCTCGTAACTTTACCAAACTCCTCTCTAGCTTGAACTTTGTTTCTCGGGTCCTCTCCCCTACACATATTCACGGCCATACGCTGGATAAAATCTGGTCCCTTAATATCTCGATCCCGGCCCTTTCCGTCCAGCCCTGTCCCTGGTCGGACCACTTTTTTATTTCTTTTTCGCTGGGCCTTAGTTTTTCCTTTTCTACTCCTCTCCCCAAACACATTAGGGCGAGGAACTGGAGCAGAGTTGATATTCCTGCCCTTTGTTCCTCTCTCTCTGTTTCGGGCCCTATCCTGGCGGATCTTACGCCGTCCAGGCAGCTGGATGCCCTCGGTAGTTGGCTCCTGAGAGCCTGCGATCAGGCTGCCCCCTTGAAGCTTGTAACAGTTAAACGCGCCCATGATGCGAACAAATGGTTCTCTCCTGCACTCAAGGTTAAAAAACTTGAGACACGTCAAGCGGAGAGAGCATGGAGACGCGCCTATTGTCCTCTCCTAAAAACCCGTTACTTGCTTATTTTAAAAGAATACAAAAAGGACATTCTCCAGGCCAAGACAGTGTACTTTTCTGGGAGAGTTCTTGATGCCGAGAGCCACTCCAGGGAGATATTCTCTATTGTTCGGGAACTGTCCTCTTCTGATAGGGCCTCTCCCAAGGTTCCTCCCTCCCAGCAGTTATGTAACTCTCTCAACGATTTCTTCGTTGAGAAGGTTGCTCTTATTAAGGCTTGGATTCCCCCTCCTTCCTCTACCTTTCGTGATCCCCAGCCCCCACTTTCTACCTCCCTACTGACCCACCTACCTCCCCTCACCAAAGACTCCTTTCTTTCTCTTCTGACTCGTGTTAAATCTGGCTCGCCGGCAGACGTTGCTCCAGCGCACATTCTTCGCAGTCTCTTTACGAGCTGTTATCTCCCCCCCCTCACCTTCCTTAACGACTCCCTTGATCAGGGGATCGTCCCAGTTCCTCACAAAACGGCCATTGTTATTCCTCTGTTAAAAAAACCTGGGGCTGACCCCACCTCCCCTTCTAACTATCGCCCCGTTTCCCTCCTTCCCTTCCTGGCTAAGGCCCTGGAGGCCCATGTCACTCAGGTCCTAGGTGCCTTTATTGAGGAAACCGGAGGACTTGCCTCCCGGCAGGCCGGCTTTCGCCCTCGGCACTCCACCGAGAAGGTGGTTATTTCGGTGATGGACGACCTCAGGGAGGGGCTGGATACCAACTCTCCCCAGGCCCTGGTCCTTCTAGATCTCTCCGCCGCCTTTGACACGGTCGACCACTCCATCCTTCTCACCCGTGTCAGGGCGGCGGGCATCGAGGGCCCAGCTCTGGCCTGGATCGGCTCCTTTCTGAGTGACCGTTCCCAGGCCGTCCACCTGGCCGATTTCACTTCCCCCCCCCACCAAGTTCGGTGTGGTGTTCCCCAGGGTTCCTCCCTTTCCCCGCTATTATTTAATCTGTATATCTACCCTCTCATTTCTGCACTCCAAAATATGGAGGTCACCGTATACAATTACGCTGATGACCTCCAGCTCATCTTTCATCTTTCACACTCCCCTACCAGTATACTCCCCTTCCAGTCGGTCATGCTGTTCATCAGCGATTGGATGAACGGTAATCATTTGAAACTAAATCCGGACAAGACGGAACTTGTCATTACTGGTTGCACCCCCAGTCCCTGGTCTCCCAGCTTCTGGCCCCCCTCCCTGGGCATTTCCCCCACCCCCTCTCTTACTGTAAAAACTCTAGGGATTTCACTTAACCGCCACCTCACTCCTCACACCCAGATAAATGTTGTTGTTTCCTCTTGTTTTTTTGCCCTTCGCACTATACGAAAAATTTCCTGTTTCTTTTCCGTTCCAGCTCTTAAAATTATTCTGATGGCCATGGTTCTGTCCCGGCTGGACTACGGGAACATTGTTTACAATGGAGCTCCCGCTTATGCATTCCACCGTCTCCAGCTGGTCCAGAACCAGGCTGCCCGCCTGATCTATGGTTTACCCAGATTCCATCATGTTACCCCTCTTCTCCAATCTCTTCACTGGCTCCCTATTAAAGAGCGGGCCCTTTTTAAACTGGGGTGTACAACTTTTCAGGCCTTGGCGGGGACTGCCCCTGACTTCATATCCTCCGCCATTAGTGCCTACCGCCCCAGCAGAGAACTTCGTTCCTCCGCCAAAATTTTGCTCTCTATTCCCCGCTTCAAGAAAAAGAAAGCCGGGGGCATGAAATTCAGGGTCCTCGCACCCACCCTTTGGAACTCTCTCCCACTTCACATTAGATCCATCCCTACCTATCCTGACTTCCGCAGAGCACTTAAAACCGTTCTTTTTTCCCGTGCTTTCCCATCATAGCACCCTGCTCCCTCTTTACACTCACCCCTGGCTAAGCGTCCTCCTAGCGCCATGAAACCGCATGGTATAAGTGAGCTATACAAATTGCTGTAAATTCAAATTCAAATCACTGAGTTGGTTCACCCTGATCAATCGGGCTTTATGCCTCATAGAAACACAGCTTTGAACCTGCGCAGACTGCATGGGGTTTTGGCCAGGGCACAGACGATACGAGAGTCGGCTATTGTGGCGTCCCTGGATGCTACAATGGCCTTTGACACAGTCGAATGGCCATATTTGTGGGCGGTGTTGGCCAAGTTTGGGTTTGGCCCTGTATTTATTGGCTGGGTGCGTCTGTTGTATTCTGAACCTTTGGCGCAAGTAGTTGTGAACAATAAAGTTTAGGCGACCTTTCTGCTGGGGCGTGGCACCCGACCGGGCTGCCCGCTGTCCCCCCTTCTTTTTGCGCTCGCAATTGAGCCCTTGGCGGCCTGGATACGCTGGGAACCCTTGATAAGGGGGCTGCGGTGGTCCCCTGGATGGGAGGATCGCATTTCCCTATACGAGGATGATATTTTGTTGTATTTGACCTCCCCGCGTAAGTCTCTCATGGCAGTGTGTGATGTCCTTGCCTCTTTTGGACGTAACTCTGGCCTCTCTATCAATTGGAGTAAATCGGTTTTATTCGTGTTGAGCAGGGATTCTCCTGTACCTCCTGGGAACTGTTCTATACAAGTTAGTGAGGAAGGCCTCAAATATCTGGGATTTTTTGTTTCTTTAGATCCGTCAGTTAGGTACTCCCGAAACCTGCTTCCCCCTCTTGCTCGACTTAGGAGGGACGTTTCTAGCTGTAAGAGGCTCCCTCTCTCACTATTAGGTAGGGCGACATTGTTTAAAATGATGGCTCTCCCACGTTTTCTTTACTCCTTACAAAACTCCTTAGATGTGGTGCCATCGAGCTATTTCCGTGAGGTTGAGGGGCTGCAGCAAAGTTTACTCTGGGAGGGGCGGCCACGTATTGCATTGGCTAAATTGACTCTTTCATGGTATGATGGTGGCATCGCACTCCCGGACATCAAACGATATTACTGGGCGACACATCTGGCCGCAATTAATCCCGGTACGTATGGCCGGATTGATGATCCAGGCTATGCCATGGACAGGTGGTTGCTCCCCGGTGATACTTATAATAGAGCTTTATATTCTAGGCCTAATAGAATGCAATTGACGGGACCTACTAAACATTCGGTACAGGTGTGGCAGGGGACAACGAGTTCCCTGGGCTGGAAGGATAGAGTGACCTTGGCCACCCCGCTGTGGGACTCAGAGTCTTGGTAGGCTCTGGAAGACGAAGGGATTTGACAGGTGGGATCTAATTGGAATCTCCTCTGTTAAGGATATCTGGGGGAAGGGGGAGATTAAATCATTTGAAGTAATGCAGAAAGAATATAAGCTTGCGCCCTCTGAATATTTTCAATACCTGCAGATTCGATCATTCTCTCTTGGCGGTACTACCTAGTGGTGCCGAACCCTCAGAGCCTTCTCCCCTGGAAGACAGGATACTCGATGGTCACTTGCCTGATAAGACGATCTCTTTCATTTACAAGAAATTGATCAATAATAGGACCGACTCTCTTGGTGCACTTAGAGATAAATGGATGAGGGGTGGGCTTGAGTTAGACGATGAAGACTGGCAGTCTGCAGTGTCGTCGCCGAGAGAGGTTGCTATTCCAGCTCGCCTTCGTCTGGTACAGCTGAAAATTTTACATAGAGTTTACCTCACGGGCCCAGGCTGATGCACATGGGTCTCTCAGACACGGGGCTTTATAAAGGAAACTGTGGCTCTATCGCTACCTTCATGCACATCATTTGGGAGTGTGATTCCGTAGGCGCGTATTGGCATAGCATTCACAATACAATCAAGGAGGTGCTTGGGGTCTCTCTTTCCCCAGAGGTGAGGAGATGCTTTCTCAACATATGGGAGCCTACTGTTTAAATAGCGCGCAGACACAATGGTTCACATTGGGATACATGATTGCCAAACGTGATATTGCACAGTTGTGGGGTGCGGAGTGGGCCTCCTCGCTTGAAGTATGGGAAAATAATCTAGATTGGAGTATGTTTAGGGAAAAGACTACATATGTTTCAAGGGGGCGCCCTCATAAATGGTCAAAGATCTGGGGACCTTGGAATAGCTACAGGGGAGAAATTTGTACGCCGCCCTTTGTGAAAATGTCAGATGATTCCCCCTCCCTGTGATGTTCCGACATTTTTATTTGAGTTTCTATATTCTCTTGCCCCGAGTCGTCTGCTCAGCTAATGTAATTCACCCACTGTACTGTTTTTATGCTGATGTTTGTTTCAATAAAAAGAAATATAAAAAGAAATAATAATAAATAAATAACTTTCTTAGAACATCTTGAAAAGGTGATCGGATTAAAGAGCAAACCAAGCCTTAATTAAAATCATAATGAATCGAACAGCTCTGTCAGTTTTCTTGTTAATCAATGAATTGAGGAAGCTATCCAAATTGCTTTTTTTTTAAATTTTTTTTTTTTAAAACCTTTATTGTACAGGGCAGGCTCACAAATACGGGCCTACAACCCAGCGGGCCGGCCACCACAGATAAGGAGCATAATCAACAATACAGAAACGCATACAGAATATCACAACAAATCATACAGGAAATAAGGGCTAAAAGCCATATAGCAACCAGCAGGGACAGGATACGAGAAGGTTGATTTTCTAATATATAGAAACGGGTACAACAGGATAATAAACAGGTAGGAAGTCTCGGAGGGCCGTGGTGGGCCGCGAACAGCCATGGTAAAAGATACAGGATAACTCAATAATGACAAATACCTATCGGTAAGGGCAGAATATGAGTCGCACCAGAAAAACAGTGGCAACTGCCGTTCAACGCCACCCACCACAATAAGAACATATCATATCAAACAGAGTCGAAAAAAGCTTATCAAATAAAGCCCTCCGTCACACAACCCAGGGAATAAGGAAACCCCCCCCCCCACGAGAGGGGGGGGGAAGGGAGGAAAAAGAGGGAAAAGGGGACAAAAAGCGAAAGGAAGAACGCCACCTCAAGCATGCGCCCCATGGCAAACGAGGCCGGAAACCACAAATCGGTATACAGAACCGGTAGTAACCAGAGCAAAGTTAAATAGTGAGCCAAAGTCACAGTAAGACCCAAAGGCCAGCGCATCAAGAACAACCCACCCAGGGGGACACATGCTGAGACCGCGTCCCGAAAAAGAGGACACACAAGAGCCATAGAACCAAAAAATAAGAAAAAGGAGGGGAACCCCCCCCCCCCCCCCAAAGAAATGACAGACCCCTCCCCCACCCCGCAAGCCCACCCTGCACCCCTGCAGAAGGCTATGGCCCACCCCCCAGCAGCGTGCCTGTCGCCCTAATCAGAACCCGAAATATAGAAGAGCTAAAGCAAGATAGAACCATAAAGACAAAAAAAAAAAAGGGGGGGGGGGAAAAGAAGGAATAAGGGAGAAAGGAACACGGGAGAGGGCCATACAACAGAATCAACGGCTCCCACCCTCCCGTCCGAAACATCAGTGTCCACGGGAAGACGAAGAATTGAAGGATACAGAACAGGAATACGACAAAAGTCCGACATGGTCATACCGTACTAATCGATCATCCAACCATTGCAAGACAACAGTCCACAAAGGCAAGATCGTCTCATCCCTGTCCTTTTCTTTCCAAATCTGTAGCAGTCCGCCTCACGAAGAACCAGACCACAAGGAACAGGAGGCAGAGAACAGGGAGGTCAAACTTCAATCCGCATAAGATGTTCCGTGCATCACTCGAATGATCCGGAGCAGTCAGAAACCATTGTACACAAGGCAGGCACAGTTCCGAAGATGATCTGAGGAAAGTCGACCCAGCGGAGTCAGCACAGGATCTACGATCGGCCATTCGAGGAGATGAAGAACAGGAAGAACCACCAAGACCGGCCCGGACAGGACCCGGCCCACCGACCCACAGCACAGGAGAGGACACATCACGATGGAGGGCAGCGGAACTCCGCACATCAGCAGAAACGGCAGCCACCGGGTCCATAATTTCCAGGATAGAGCCAGCCGCACCTAGCAGCGACGTAGCCGCACACGCCAGGGGGGGCTCAAACGGCCCAGCGAAACGAGCCTCCTCCAGGTTAACAGCGGGTGCGGCCACAGGAGTACCCCAGGAGCGCAGGGCGGCGAGGATGTCCGTAAGTGTAGGAACACCTTTACAGTATCTGGTTTCTGTGCCACATCGTGGACCACCGCCGCCCATCTCGGCCCGGCTGAGATAT
The DNA here is from genome assembly GCF_964261635.1 of Lissotriton helveticus. NCBI lineage: Eukaryota > Metazoa > Chordata > Amphibia > Caudata > Salamandridae > Lissotriton > Lissotriton helveticus. The sequence goes on from NC_136057.1 coordinate 156,248,869, forward strand.
ACAGGGTCGGCCGCCATCTTGGAAGCCCGGCGGGGTCGCAGCGATCCCCGACCCCCGACCGGGCCACAGCAAGGCAAACGGAATTCAGTCAACCACCAGCAGAGGCACGTCCAGAGCAGGAAGGGGGGCCACCAGAAGACGGAGGATCGCCGGCCCCCAAATGCCGCCGGCCCCGTTCTCCGAGTCCGGGCGGAGGCACTCAAAATGGCCGGACCGGAGAACAAAGGGGGGGACAAGCCACAATTATGGTCAGTCCCGTCAACAGAAGGCAGCGCCTCCACCCCAGGCCGCGGGACCGCCTGATCAAACCAGAAAGCCGCGACCGGCCTCTCTGCACAACCGCCTCGTCGGCCGAGTCCACTGCGCCATCAAGGGCCGGCCATAGCGTAGCGCCCCGTCCGGGCGCCGCCAAGGAGACTCAGGCCATTCCGCTCCGGAGGTCCCGAAGCGAGCGAAGGCACAGTTCCGGAACCACGGCACCCAGAGAAAACCGGAACAGACGGTAAGTGTCTATAAATCGCCGTAGATCCACAGCGTAGCAGAAATTGTCTTCCCGGGGCAGGATAAAGGCAGGATTTATGTTTCGAACAGGAAAGTTGACGGAGCCGAGCTAAAGCGCGGCCATCTCGGACGCGAGCTTGGCTCCTCCCCAAATTACTTCTTAAAAGAAATCAAGATTAGTTGTAAAAAACTAATGGCCCCAAACTAATGGCCCCAAAATATTGTCTTTTAGCAACTAAGAACAGCTTTAGAATCTGTATCAATCGTGGGGAAAATATCCTGAGCACAGTTAGAGTACAGTTTACAGTTGATTCTAAAGGATACATATTTTAAGGCATATTAGAAATATGATAATATATGTGATAAGGTCCTGTTTTGTGATCATTTCTGAGTCTGCAATTTTCTAAATGAAAATGTCCAAGGAATCAGGATCTTCAAATAGATCGGTTGTTTTCTCCTTGAAGAATGCTAGACTGGTGAAGGAGACTTGTACCAAGCGCTCCCTAAGGGGTTTCATTTTGGCTAAAAATGCTCTACAGCGTCTAACAGTGTCTAAGGAAATGCCAATTTTGGATCTATTCCATCTCCCATGCTGATTATTTTTTACTCTTGTGCAAGCATCATTTCAACCTGTCTATTTCATAGAAGCTTGAAGATGGCGAATCAGTGTAGAAACATAATTTGGATTTCACTGTTATTACTCTGTCCCCTTTCAACCTGTACGTTTATGACAAACTTTAGCCCCAATTTTTGAGGTGTCTAGGTTTCAAGAAATATCAACATTCTGTGACCCCGCTCCCCTCCCCCTGACGGAATACCAGAAATTCCTATGTTGCCTCATTTGTTTCAGTCTTCCATTTCTGTGACTTCTCTTTTGATTGAGATGACTTTCTTCACTAATTGTCTATTTCATTTTGATCTCTTAGCGCATTTTCTTCCAAATTACTTATTCTCAACTCAGTCTCTGTGAATCTTTTTCCAATGTCTTGAAGATCTGTTCTCATGCTGAAGAATTTGTTTTGCATCATGTCTGTATTAGTCTTCGTGGATTGGGCTAGAACATATAGTGTTGAAATAAAAGTCTTTGAAGGATTTTTTATATGAAGGTGGCAGTGTCGCCTTTGCTCTTGATAGGACCCAGCACTGGAGGTTCTTCTCCCGGGACTGTCCAGTCTTGAACTCTTTTGCATCTGTCATTTCCTTTTCCCTAGTTTCTGCTTTCATGTAATCAGTGTATGACAGGCCGATGACTTATTTTAGGTGTGTACTGCTCAGCATGTGATGCCATGAGGCAAAGTATGATTTTGACGGACAATCGTTGTTCATGTTCATGATGGATCACCAGGAATTTGCTCGTTTGATATTTTGCTAGATAACCTATTGTCAAACCATGGTTATCTCATTATTCTATCTTTACGAGTTGACCCAATAATAAACCACCCTTGAAAGATTGAGATGCCACAGATTTGGTGCAGGTAACTAGAAACCACACATCCCAGTTCTCACGTTGTGATGGTGCCTTTTGTATTTAGTGGCAGCCAGGCTCAGATCAGCTTTGAACACCGTAACCCCATGTTACTTAGAATAGCAGGAGGAATTCAGCAGCGATCGATATTGTTTAGAACCATTCCTTTTAGATCCTTGCGACTCCTTAAAGTAAGGGTGAGCGCTCTCAGCAAACATATATGCAGGCTGATACCGTTTGTTATCATGTGAGCAATATTTATGATGCACCTTTTTTCAAGAACATTGGGATGGTCATGCAGTAGGAATGCAGCAATGTCAGTATAGCTCCTAGTTATTTTTGCTGAACAGTTTGATAATCTATCGGGTAATGAGTGAACAGCCAGTTACAGTCTGACTTCATTTAGGCCTGTTTGTTTGCAAGCGCTAATCACAGTATCCCACCAGCACATGATCTTTAGCGCTTGAAAGCAGCCTGTGGTAAGTTATGCTCTATTATTCTATTTAAAAGATGGATCCCGTGGGTACTATTTTCTGGTGGAACAGACCACATGCTTGGTTCTTTGGGACCTATTCTCTTGTGAGCACCATGCTCTAAATTTCCCAGAGCTTGTCGTATTGGCTTGTCTTGTTTATGGAAGCCAATGGGCCTCTTTTAGTGATTAAACAAGCTCCAGCACTACTTTGGTGAGCCTTGCAGGCTGACGCTGCTGACATATCTGATGTGAAGGGCGTGCAAAATGAGTGGGCACTAGGAGGATGGAAGTTAGGAGCACTGTTTGAATGGTGATTGCTGCCTGCTGCAAGCGGTGTGAGCTTAGTTTCAGGGTAGTTCAGAGTACCTCAGGGTGCTTCAGGTTATGGTTGAAATCCCTCACTTTGCAATTAGAGAGCGACAGAGGATCATCGCAGTTAGTCATGAGAGCTAGGTCGTTCATCATTTCTCATGCCGTCATATTAACACTCGAGGGCTCTGGTGTCAGCTAGGTTTATCCATTCACGTCTTATTGTTGGAATGTGTAAGATAGCTTAATCCATGGTATTGGCTATAGGCAGATGTTATTTGGGGTTGCGCTATGTCCTGTGATTTTCAGACCTACTTGGTTGTAAAAACAGTGGATTGGTGCAATGTGACATTGCGCTGTGGTAGCAAGTTGCCATTTTCTCAAGTGACATCCACACTCCTCCCCGCTCCCTTCCTATTTTTTACATAAGATGATTAATGGTAAAGAACTTTACATCTTTTACATTTCCTTTTTGGCATGTAATCAATGCATTGCATCAAAGATATTAATGATTCATAGTAGAAAGCTTCCATTCGGTTCTCATTAAATCTGTTAACTCAGCCTTTTCACTAATTCCATTTGAAAATTCTGAACTTAAACATTTAATCCAACAGCATTCCATGCATAGAAATAATTTTTGCATGTTTCTCCCTCTTTCTTACATATTTGGAATCTAAGCTGTGAAATTTAGTATAATTTTTCCGTGGAGTGTTTAGACATTCTGCCTTTCTACAGTATAAATTGCTTTCTGGCTTTTAATTGTTTGTTGTTTGTTTTCTGCAGGCCGGTCCCAAAGCACCTTCACACCCCCGGGAGCAATGGACGCTGCAGCACCATCCAGTGCCGAATATCCCACTCCGCACTCACCTCATTACTTCGAGACTGGAGCAGTTTTGTGCTGGTGGAAGGATATTCCTATGTCAAACTTATATACAGGTAACACACTGTACTCATTTCATAGTACAGTGCCTTGCCAGGGCCAGTAGAATTTTGCAGATTCTCAACAGAGGCCACCTTTGTCAAGGACGCTGAACCTGAGGCCACAGCTACCATTCTTTGCCACCAATACTCGCCCATTTGCATGCTGGGAATTGAGGCCATATGTGGCTCCATTTGCCTTGATTGAAAATGTAGCAGAGATGGGTCAGCCTACCAGCAAGGGCAAGCACCAGTGGGTATTACCGACAACCAGTCTGTCCCTTCAGAGACCTAGAGAAGGTCCTTTACATGTCAAAGAGTGAATTATACAATGAGAGTTTTAGTTAATCAGTTGCTGTGCAGGAGTATTAGTGCTGAATTACAGTATCTGCATGTGATTCTGGTTAGTAACGCTTCGCTTTTGAAGAAAATGGGATATGAGCTTTCTGAACTCTTGTGAGTCCTGAACTCTCATCAGGGGTGGTTCCTATCCCCCACCCCCTCCATGAGCCTCTTTCACTTTGGTACAAGGTTCCTTATAGGATTCCCTGGAGCAGTAGTCTGAGGTAACCTCTCCTGTGTTTATATTTGCTGTGAATTTGTGACGATCTCCTATTTGATGCTACTCTAAGTGAGTCCTCTAAGGTCCAGATACTGCACCACCCGCGAGTCCGTACTTTTAGCTGTGGCTAGAATAAGTTCTTTGAGTCTTAGATCTCTGGTAGATGGTTAGCTTTATAGATTTTTCTGATGCTCTGCAGTGACCAGCCAGTTCATAAAAAAGCCCTTGAAGGGAGGTACATTATGGAAGTCTTGACTGGAACTATATCCATGCGCATCCTCAAGCGTTGCTGGTGGATGGAGCTCTAGTAAGTCCTTGGTCCTCTGATGTGACTTAGTCTCTCCTGTGCAATCTGCAGCTGTTATGGAACATTGTCCCAGTTGTAGGGTTTGAAGATCCATTCATGTTTTTTTCTTAATATAGTAGGGTTGATGTCCAGCACTTTAAGTAAAGCTGGTGCTTTCATGTGTTGTTGCCCTCTTGTGACCTTTATGTTCGGGTGTGGTATGACTTCTTCTGTGCGACCCTAATACTCCCCTGGTGGTGTTCTTCATGTGTGTCTTTGTGGCATTTGTGTGGAATGATCCTTTGTGTGAATCTCTAGACCTGTGGGTTAGTGCAATCCCTGAATTGAGCGTATAAGGCTTTTCTGTTGTTGTAATCATTTGTTTCCTGCTCTTGTTTGGTGTGGCCCCTCTTGTGAAAACCGAATACTTACTATGAGTTCTCTCTTTAATCTTTGGGGCTTTGTTCTAGCATGGCCTAACCTGTATCTCAGTAAAGTTTGTTGTGTGTGGTAATTCCTGGGAGTCCTTGAGATTTGTTGTAGTGATTTCTCTCATGAGAGAGTCTGATGATCCGGCTGCTCATATAAATCCATGGAGTTTTTGAGTACTCCTTATGAGAGTTGCTAAAGCTTTGGTGTGCAGTGGCTTCCACATAAATCCATGATTCGTTGGCATGGTGTGGTCCCTGAGTTCTGGGTCTAAATGTTTGGTATAGTATCATTCTTCATATGCCATTCCTTGGAATTCCATTCTTGTATTATGTGCTTCCATCGTGAGAACCTGCCGAGTTCTGGTGTTGCATTCCTCTTGTGTTCTGTGGCCTCTCTCTCAAAGACCAACTCTGTTTTTATGGCCCCTTGTGAGTCCTTTAATCTCTTGTCTGTCCCTTAAGCTCTGGTGATATATTATGGATTTTCAGTATGTGTTCAGTGCTCATTTTGTATAGCCCCTGAGAAAGGTATGCTGTTATTGGTTGACCCAGAAGCTCTGTTGTGGCCTTCATCCTATTTCCCAATTTGCTGATTTAGTAAAGTACCTCAACGGAGTCTGTTGAGCTATGTTGTGGTCTGCCCCCTCATGTGCTTCTCTGTTGAGTTGTTGTGGGATGGTGCCTTGTGTAGTGCGTTATGGCCTTGCACAATTTGAGAACTGCCATATGTTTGGCTTCCAGGATTTCTTAGTGGTAAAGTTCTCTACTGTAAGTTTTGTAGATATAGTTGAGACCATCGTGGAGAGGGTTCTTCTCTGAGATATTGAGCGATGGCTAGGGGTGATCTTTCTGGGTTTTTCAGTTTTGGGCTGAACTAGATAAGGGGGAGTATGCCATGGACAATCCTTAGGTCTCTTTCTGGAATATTTGTTAATCTGTTAATTGCATAGCTGATACTGTCCCTCATTTTTTAATCACTGAATGTCCCTCAACTTTCATTGATTGTTCCCATCACTTTTCATTGATATTGTGTCCATTGCTAATCAATTATTATTTACCCCACTTTTAAATGACTGACTATCCTCTACTTTCAATAGGTGTCCACAAATTTCATTGATTGTTTTCAATGACAATGTGCTTCCTGGAAATATTGTATTCCCACTATTCAATCATTGTTTCCCCTTACAATTCAGTAATTTCATGTCCTCCACTTTTCCGGGAGTGCATATCCCCCCCAATTTACAATGCTTGTCCCCAACTTTTATTTGTGCCCTTCACTTATTATTAGTGATGTTTTCCATTTTTCAATTAGTGTCCTTCCCTTTCCATTGATTGCCCCCCTTAGTTTAATTGTGTCCCCCACTTTTCAGTGAATGTGCCCTCCTTTTTTTCTTTTTACCTTATGCCCCCCACTTCGTGTTCTGAGTCTCCTTACTAGTCATTGATTTAATGTCCCTCACTCTTCTCTGCACAGTTCTTCAGATCATCTGCCTGCGTCGTTCTACATTGTCAGGCTGATTTCCAAAGCCCCCTGTATGGTGCTGCGGCTTGGATTCCCCATTGGCACACCAGCACAGGCAAGGAACAAGGTAAGTCTGCGCCCACATGCTGTGCTAGCCTGCAGCTAAGAGAGAGCAGACTGTTCAATCCTGTTCAGGAGGCCACAAGGCTGAGGGGGGCACAGCGCTCCGATTGGGGTGATTGAAGTAGTTTCTCATTGCTATCCTGGGGTCCATCCTGCTATGGATCTGTAAATTGGACCAAGTCCACCATTTCATAGTCACTCGTGAGCTTAGAACTCAACAATCCGGCAACTACATCCCATGAACTTATTTCCAACACTGATGCCTGAGCCCCCACAGAAGAGGAGCCACCACCAGAAAGTTGGGAACACAAACCACTAATTTTCTTACAGAAACAATAAATGAAGACTTTTCAGTAAACCGTGAACATGCATTGGCAAATTCAGCCATGGTCCAGGTGCGGTGGCTTTGGCCACAGGGGGCAGCGCCCCTCAATGTCCTCTTTTGGTCCTGCAAAAGTCCAGTCACCACTGGACTTCAGGTCGCCAGGCACAACAAAACCATCCTGCCCATTTGAGACACATCAGAGTGCATTACACTTGAGAGATAAAATGAGAGATTAAATCAAATTTTGCTCTTTCAAGCTGGTTCTGAAACTGAAGGGTCAGGCACACAGTAGACTCTTTCGTAAGTGTGCGTATGTCCAGTTCTAATTGTATATGTTTCTTTGGGTAAAGTCGTTAGTTCCCCGTGTAGGTGGTCCTATCCTGCAGCCCATAGCACTTGGAGTGAGGATGCAGAGTGTTCAGTGTCATCTAGATATTGATGCAAATTGTCTGTAAGCTTCTATTTGTCCATGGGTTGTTTACAGTGGGATGAGCATGGGGGTGGGCACAGTGTGGCCTAGGTCCATCTCTAGAATTACTGGTGCATGATCCGATATCTCTCCCTCTAATATCTTACAGTCTCTCAGCAGAACGAGTGTTGGGTGGTTCAGTAGAAAGTAGTCAATTCTTGAGCACATCCACTGCACACTGGAAAGAAAGGGTGGGTCGCTCTGTTCTGTCAAGCCATTAATCCTAGATGATACCCATCAATATTAATCAATCAAAACAACGAGAGAGGGAGGGAGAAAGGCACTCTTGAACCTCCGGGTATATACTCAAGTAACAACAGAAGAGTGACTATACAGAAAAAGGGGAAGGGAACACAACTATGTTTTTAAAAGAACCCTCACTCACCAACCTGGTTGGTGACATGCTTCATCATTGGGTCCCCACCAGAGAGGCCGAATGCCTCTCTGGTGTGCTACAACGCCTGAAATTACAAACTAGCACCTCAAATCCTCATCTGCTTGCTGGCTGGATCGCAGGAACACACATAACAGTTTACTCTGGCTATGCAAAAGGGGTCGCCATTCTCATCCCCAAATAGTCTGCAGTGGCTTACAAAAACATCCTTATGTGATGAGGCAAATATGTAGTTTTATATGGCACACTTATGGGCTGACCATTTATTCTGTCCTCTATCTGTCGACCCAAGGTTTACTGTCCCGCTCTCTTTAACACCTTCGAATCTCATGACGAGCTTGCATGCTGGCTAATTCCCCTGCTGTGCGAGCGTTCTAAAGAAACGGGTCTGGTCATGACGAGCTCAGCTCGTAATGAGCACACGACCACCGTGGCTCATGACGAGCTGACCTCGTCATGAGCACGGGGGCGCTGTGCGCGCCCCCTGCCCCCCAGCACAGCAGGGGAATTTTCCCAGCTGTGAATGGGTTATAGAACTATGACAATAGATCCGTAGCGTGGGACCTGCAACTGTCCTGTGATGGGGTGACTTTAATATTGTACTGTACCATAACCTAGACCAATCCAGTTGCACGAGACGGCCACACCCAGGAGCAGCTGCTCAATTACACTACACAGTGGAAGACCTGTGGACAGACACACACACTCCCAGAACCGAGAGGGTACTTGTATGGGTACCACACACATCACCTGGTCCAGAATTGGCTGGCAAAGAAAGATGTAGTCCCTGATTGAGGACCATTGAGCACCTCCCCAGGACACTTCCTGTTCATTCATCGGTCCTCCTTGAAGTCGCTCTCCCCTGTACTAGTGTCTGGGCACACTCCTGGTGAGGTGGAAGAGGTGTGGCGCCGCGGCCAGGGCGACTGACGCTGGAATCTGGGGACCACGGTTCGATCCCCGGCTCCGGCGGCAGGTTAGCCCAGCACCATGTGACTCTGGGCAATAGCTCGCTTAATCTTCCCGACGGCCCCCCAGCGCCTAGAGACCCTTACGGGTGATTGTGCGCTTTACAAATGTGGACTTTACTTTACTTTACCCCATGCTTATGCCTTCTGAGACCCGATATTTCATGATGATACCTGATCAGGTATTATAGAATATCTTTACCAAAACTCCCAATCAGTGACCTCAGCATCCACATTATGGGAGGCTTTCAAAGTCTTCATTCGTGGCATGTGCATAACCAAGGGGGCTCGGGTATTGTGAGGGATATGAATGTTGCTTGCCAGGCTCTAATCTGATATTTGCGCCCTCATTCTCGCCTTCTTAGCATCAGGATACGCAGACATTTTCCATCAGGCTAAAGCTCAGCAAATATAATGAGGAAGCAATTCGAGAAAAGAGGCAATTCGAGAAAACACATTATCTTGGCAAAGAGGCTTGTTACTATGGGGAGGGAGACCAAGGGCGCCAGCTGCTGGCTAAACTGGTCTTCCGACTCTGGACCAGTGATCACATCACGGCATTACTCGGTGATCAGCAAATCCCGCATTCTGATCAGAAGGGCCTCAAACGTACCATGACAACCTTCAATGCCGACCTTTGTAACTCAAAGATAGCCCATGACCCAGCACAACTAGATGAGTATTTGGATTCTATTCAACTCCTTTGGCTGAAGAACGCCCACTGGCAGAATCTCAATGTCCCGTTTTCAGTTGACAATATAGTGCCGGCGATACAAGGTATGACGGGAGAAAGGGCGCCAGGAATAGATGGCCTAATTTTTGTTTTTTTCAAAGAATTTCCCCAGATCCTTGTCCCACACCTACTGGCGGTGTACTATGTGGCTGTATGGTTGGCTAGCATGCCCCTCACGTTCTACAAGGTAGATGTCATTATTTTGAAACCTGTGAAGCCTCACAACAAGTGCAACCTCTATCGGCTTCCATCAGTGATCAATGTGGACAATAAAATCCTCGCCCCTCTCCTACTCGACACCACTAAGGCATTCAATTCCTTGGAATGGGCTTCTTATTTCAGCTGCTGAGGCGATTGGGATTCATCCCCCGCTTTATCAGCTTAATCAAACTCCATTCACGTCACGCTGTGCTAGGCTGCACATCAATCACAACTTTACGTCTCCCTTCCCAATTATCTAGGGGAACTAGACAAGGTTACCATTTTTCACTTATCCATTTTGCTATTACGATATAGCCCTTGGCGGCCCGCGTACACCAACATCATTCACACAGATGACTCGCCTTCCATACCAGAAGTATCTTAGTCTCCATGTATGCGTAGAAGATACCCTATATCTGCGGGATTCCCAGGCTAAGATATCTCGCGTGATCCGTAAAGTCATCTGTTTTGGTGGCCTCACCCGCATCCATATAAACGGGTCCAAATCATTTATCTTTTCTCTCACTACTGTGATGTTCTGTTTCACTCCTGACTACCCAGTACAGTGGAAGGATAGTCCAGTTCACTATCTAGGTGTATGCATCAGCAAAGACTTTCATAAAATATGGAAAACTAGCTATGACACGCTGATGACGTGGCTTGGGGACTGAGTTCCGGCCTGTACTCACTTACCACTATCCATGGCTGAGTGAATTGCCATTGCCAAGATGCTCAACCTTCCAAAATTCCTTTACTTGTTCATCAACATTCCTATACCCCTTCTCACACACTTCTTCTGGAAACTCAGTGTGCAACTCGTCACATTGACCCTCCCCTTTAAACAGGGTGGACAATGTGCTCTAGACATGGAACTTTACTACTACTGTGCACAAGCGCAATTTGCACATTCCTGACTATACCCAGGGGCCAGTTCACTGCCGCGCTATATTTGCCTGCCTGCCGCCCTGTGCTTAAATAGACACTGTAACCTGCACAACTTGGGCTTGGGACAGGCTGCACCTACAGGCCCACTTAAATACCCATACATGCTCAAAATTCTACTGAGCGGTCACCCACATCTCCCGACGGCAGCAGATGAAGGCGTGTCCCCTCAATTGGCTCGGCTACAACTCCTTAAGCTAGGTGATTTATACCCGGACGGGCCATTCCTTTCTGTGCAACACATATTAGCACTCCTATAACATACTCCACTTGATGTTTTCAAATACTTCAGATTTCGTGCCTTAACTAAGAATTTCCTTGCAGTCCCTACTCCATTTCATGCATTGGCCGTGTTACAGATTAGCCCATCTCCTCGGAAACTGATCACGCGCTTATTCGTGACCATGCAAGACAAGTTTGCCATATGCACCCCCAAGGTCAACTCCAGCTGGGAAGTTGAGCTCAAACCCTCCCCGCCCCTCCATCCCCACCCACCACACCCCACCGCAGCACAGTGGCAATACTGCTACAGGCTAACCAGAGCACTCGTCCCCTAATTCTACACTACGCCTGCTTCACATCAAATGTCTTCACCAAATGTATCGTACTCTTGCTTAGATGCACTGTATATGGCTTGCGGACAATGCACGCAGCCGTAGGTAAGGCAAAGACAATGCCTTATTTCTCCATCTGGCATGGGAGTGTTATGCAGTGGCCCTCTGTCTATGATGCCATCGCCTCGTTCACTGATTATCGCCCCCAGAGGGCCCCATTGATCACTATTTTGGGCTATGATAATGATGTTCCTAGTTGTGTTAGACACCTGACCTCAATGCTGCTACTTCTAGCAAAGCGCAGAGTTGTGATACACTGGGGGCACCTCCTTGTACTTCAAATAGATAGCTGGTTATGTGATGTGACTTATTGTCAAGAACAACTTACTGAATACTGGGAATGTGTGCCTCAGGGTTCCCTGCCCAGTGGATATCTGGCCCCTCTTCATCACCTATCTTTCATCCCACAAAACACCCCCAACCCCGCTGCCTGGGGGTCTCCCTTGAGAATATCAACATTCTTACACAGCTGTCCTCCCACCCACTAGTCACAGCAGCCGACAGATACCCTGCTGGCCACAGAGGTGCATGATCTGCTGAACCTAGTGGGTTCCTGTAACTGTGTTAAGATGTATTATGCTATAATTTATAACTGCTGGCAGTCAGTCCTACTGCACTGTCACTTAATCTCCTTGTTTCCTTAGCGCTGATACTATTTTTAGGCTGGGGCAGTGCTGTCATGACTCTAATGCGTTGTCAAATTTACATATGGTGGGCTAAAGTGGAGTGCAGGCGCTGGAAGGTGAAGTCGGAAACAGGAGTCGGCTAGTGCAACAGAAATTTAACTTTGTATGGTATGAATATATAAAGCCCAAGTTCTGACGTAATAAACATTTCATAATTTAAGAGCACCTTCTATTGGTGCCAGGTCTGGTGGCTTAGTGGACTAATGTGTACACTGTCTGGGCCTGTGTTTGACCTCACCATCATGGGTTCAAAACCTGGTGGGTCCACTCAGCCTTTCATCCTTCTGAGGTCAATAAACTGAGTACCATTGAGTTGGGAAACAATAAACATCTGTTATTCAGCGCCAAGATACCCTTGGGTGTGCGTGCGCTTCACAAATACTTGTTATGCTATGATTAACTATCAACATATGTGGAGTAACTGACAAGATCTCCCACAGGCTGCTGGCCAACGGAGCACTTCAAGCTGGTCCACCACGGCAAGTCCTTTATGGATACATACTGCAACTGGCTTTTGACATCAAACAATGGCAATCAGATATGGGGTGATAATAACTAAGTCCATCCCAGCAGATCTCTGATCCATGTCTTCCTCCAACCTACGCCTGCCCAGGATCATAAACATTAAACTTAAACAAAATATCTCAGAATGGACAACTCAGTGAAGTAATCAGCTAAGCAGGCTATGAACATAAGAAATACCATAAAGGGGTCTTTAGAGATGCTCAAAGCTGCCACTGAAAACAATGAACTTTGCGCCGGTCTCTCACAGTTCTTCATCCATCATAATTCTAAGCGTTGCATTCCATGACACGATAACGCACCTCGTGGTCCTCACGTTTGACATGGAAACACTTCCCACAAAGACAACATCCTTCGAACCACTCACCATACATGGTGTAGGGTGCTACCCATGTAAGCAATCTCTTCGGTGCCTCATATGGGGGATAATAAGCACTATATAAGTGTTGCAATACAATACAACTAACCTCTGTATATGGGAGAGCTTTCCTCCAAGCACCCAGCCCACCCAACACTTATTGGACAACTAGGTCTTAATAATAACAGCCTCTGGGGTTTGTCTTCTCACAGGTAGCATCAAGCATGCGTAAAATAAGAGTTCCTGCACAGTAGAAGTATGCCTCAAAGTCAGACAATTATAGAGTCCCCATTGAGCAAAATTTAGCCTCTCTCGAATCTGCCTTCCTGCCAGGATTACGTATCATAATTGACAGACATTACCTGGCAATTTTCTGTAAGTGAGGCTACTCTCTCACCTCCTGCCCTGTCCTCCACTGGTTTTCAGTGAGGGGTGATGGAGACTTGGCTGCGTCTCTGAGATGCGTCTTGAAAGGGTTACTTAGGTCTCTGTTCTCCCATTTCTTTCAAAGCAGTCTTCAGGCTCTGTCTTGAAGATGATGTTAGCTGTGGTGTCCCTGTCGTCTGAGGGGCTGAGCTTCTATTTCGGTTGATTCGATCGGGGCTTCTGGTGGTTGAGTTGTATCCATATACATGGCATCCAGTAAAGCCAGGAATTGTTCCAAATCATCCTGTTCATTCTTTATTTGTGACATGAATTATGAGCAACACTGTGAATGGTTCCAATAAACCCTATTAATTGTCCAATTTTTTTGATGCATTTACTCTTCCATTATGCAGAAATACTTGAGAGCACTGCCTCTTAGAGTTCCTGCTAATGTACTTACGACCTCTGTAACCTCTGCTTCATGATTGTTGAGTAGGAGGCAACCACCTCTGTTCGGGCACAATTTCATGCTGCGTTGTTTGTTGCATGGCACTCTCCATTGTACGCTCTATCAGGTTCATCCCCTTGTTAATGCCGCAGTCAGAGCATGCACTTCTGTCTCCCAATAATCATAATTCGCTTTAGCTCCATCGATGCAGGTGCAGTGTTCATGGCCATCACCTCACCCCTTCACTGTATTCCTCGTCCATTAAGAAGCACCCACCCACCCAGGACCACTGAATCCTTGCATATTCCCCTGGTAGCACACCTAGTTATGGCCAAAGTATAAAAGCTGTGCCTGCCTTGATCGTACCACTCACGTCTTTGCTTCTGCCCTCTAAACGGTTGGGCCTGACCGCCTCACAGTGGCCAATAGATGTTTGGGTGAATTATTCAGGGCACAACGTGTGGCTACCATCCTACAGAGCTCCCCTTCTGGATCCTGAGCAGGATCTCCGAAGCAGGACGTTTTCTACTAGTAGTGTCAGGCCTCCCATCCTATTTGCCATAGGTCTACAGGACTGCCTCATCATATGCACCATCCCCTCAGTAGAACATGTTGGTGCCCTTGCACACCGGCGGTACCTCCCTCTGACCTTGAGGTGCCTTGAGGCCCAGGGACAGAGGATTTTAAAATTAGGTGTTGGGTATTAAGTTTCTTAGCTCTTTGGCCCCACACTACCTCCCTGAGAAGCCTTGGACTCCTCGCTACCCTGAGAGTCAAGCACAAGAAGGGTTGTTTACCCAGTTTGCTGAATCATTGTAGGATGTACCGAAGGGCACCAGTGGCTAACTAACTCTCACCATCTGACTGCCCCGTGGCTCACCGAGCTGGTTCTGACCTGCATGTTTTGGTTTGTTATATTGAATGCATCCGTAGGGTGTTTGTAGAAGATTTTCCCCACAGAGACAGCTTTAGGTATCTCACCCATGACTGACAAGGGCTCATTGAAATCAATCTAAATGTAGTTTATCTGCCGGAACCTACAGGCTTATGACACTAATATTAAATAATCTACTCTTTGACTGAACAGTGATATTAACTCATATCCTCAGTCCACTGCGTTTCAAATGTGCATCTAGGATTGTCGATATCTGAGGGCCCAAAAACAATCCTCCTATCCACTTCTGGTGATCGTAGAGCAACTGCAAAAAGCAAGCACATTTTCATCATCTCTGGGCTTATACACTTCAAGATTTTAACTTTGCATACAATTTGATGTAATACTTGAATTACCTGTACAGTGAATGTCTCAAACCATGCTCTTCTTAGCCTTTTCCTCGTTCTGATTTGTTTGCAAGCAGGAACAGCGTGACTGAGTAAGTTGTCTGAGCGCAAATGAACAAACGATATAGATATTTTCTAGAATTGACATTTGAAAATTAAAAATTGTCAGCAGAGTAAGCAGATGAATCCTCAAATCGTCCAAATATGTCAGGTCATCTATTACGATGAACTTGTATAACCACAAGCCTTCCCTGTCTGACCTTTCACGCATTCCTTTGTCCTCCCTGCTCCTATTCCCTTTTATTCTTCCCTTGCATTGAAGCGTCTTTTTTTGTTGGTTGTCTTCTTTGCATCTGCTTAACTGTTTGCAGGTAACCCCTCTGCTCCCTCTTTTCTCTCTGTTGCTTGCTGCTCCCAAACTCAATCCCCTGATTTGTCTTCTCGATTTATGCATCACTCTGCTTCTCATCTCTGTGCTCATGATGTTAGTGGATCTGGCCTCAGCATCAGGATGCTACATCTTTTCCCACTCCCCTCTGTTAAACTTTAGTCAGTGCCTTCTGCTGGGATTTCAAACTCATTGGTCTGTAGATCTCAAACTAACTTGCAGGTCTAACCTTTGTTGTTTGTAGAGATTATCCTTCTTCTCATTCATTGCCTCCTTCCTTCCCTCCTGTGTTCAGATTGTGGAGATCCTTCGGATACAGATACTGAAGCTGCGCTTCCCCCACCGTGTTCAAAGTAAGGAGGCCACACCAAAGGTCAAGAGGAAAGTGTTTGGGAGCAGCTCTCCCTCCAAGTCCCCTCCACTGCCCGGTACTCCTCCTGCCTTCTCAGATCGACCTTGCCTTGTTGTGCTGCAGAAACCATTGGAAAAACTACTGATCAGGTTGGTTTTATCAAATGTATAATAAGCAAGTTCGAACTTGGGTTGGTCATGAAGGGCTTGAAACCTACAGTGTTTGTCCAGGTTCTTGGAATTACGTGTTGCACGGAAGCCTCTTGGAGACACTTTTGAGTAAGTGGGAAGTTAATGCCATGTGTCCTCCATTTAAAGAATTGGTCCATGAGTGACTGGTGAGGAGAAGGCTCACCATGGTGGTTGAGGGCTGGTTAGCTGCTTTGTGTTATCCCCACCTTGTCAGTGTTCTGCCACTGAACCTTACCGTTATTTATCCACAACAACAAGCAGGTTGAGTTAACTCCTTCCATAGAACCAACAAGTAACCAATGAAGGTAAAGACAGCAGTTCAAGTCAGGCAGTCCTAATATGGTGCACCAAGGAAAGAGAACAAATCAGAACACCGGAACACAGCAGCTAAATGCTGCATTGTAGTGAGAGGCTAGAACATGGATGGAGGCAGAAGGTTTAGGAGGTTAGACATAAGGGAGAACTATAAGGGGAGAATAAATGGAAATAAGGCGGAAACCTTGAGGCGGAGCGACCTCGCATTGAAATGAGCCAAGAGTTGCGTGACAAGTACTTGTAGAGCAAAGTGGTATACTGGGGGTTGAGAGATGTAAGGAGAGGAAGAAGGGACCATGGAAGTACAAGGGGAAGTATCTAAAAGGGTATTAAGGCAGACGGAGAAAGAAAGAATAATAAGAAGGAGAGCCACGAGTTGAGAACTCAGAATGAGGGATTTTGAGTAGAAAGGAGCTAGATGGTTTGCAATCAGAGAAAGGGCAGGCATAATGTAGAATATGAAGCTATACAGAGATCAAGGGTGTGAAAAGCAAGTCTGTAGGATCAGGTGACGACGGGGTTAAAGGAGAGCAAGTTACGGAGATAGTAATCTAGAGGTCAGCGTAGGAAATTAGCTCAGATTTTAAACACTTGTGTTATTTTCTTCCTGAGCTAAAACTTCTCTCATTGCCCTGATTGCACCGTCCCTCACAACCTCTCTCAGCACGATCCACTTTCTATTTCCAATGCTGTCTAGTGCTAGGACCCCATTAATGCAGATAGTGGTCCTACCAAAACATTTTCTTTAATTTGAGACTAGACTAGAAATACTAAATCTTACATCGCTGTCCTGATGGTTGTGACTTTCTCACGGGTTTTGTTGAGGGCACCTATTAAGGGGCTTCTTTGGAAACTATTCACAGATGTTTCTGCACTCCAAATGTGTCTCTCAGACCTCCTTACTGCCTTCAGGTGCTACCCTTTCTTTTACATTCCATTATGTGAGAGCTTACCTCAGGGCTCAGTGTGGACACCATTATCTCAGCGAACTAAATGCTACATCGCAGCTCAATGTTAGAGCAAAGATATCATACCTACAAGTTGGCCATCAATGCTTCCCGGAGCAGACACAACTATTGCACAAATTGTGCTGTAAGCCACATAATTCAGTAAATAAGCTGCATGATCATAATGTGTAATCAGGGAGTAAATATACGGTCTTCAGTAAGCTACTTTTCTGCATCTTAGGATCATTATTGATAGCCATAAGTGCTTCAATATGTCCCTGTTGCATGCGTGGGCTCGGAACTCCTTTCTGTATAGTTATTTTCAGTGGAAACACCTTTGCTGGGTGTCTTTATCCATGGGTGTATGTGTAGTTATATAATGGAAATCTAGCAGAGAGGATGTTTTTCTTTTCCTGAATGTCTATAATATTGCTACAAATTGCCTATTTGGAGCTGAAATACAGCATCTGACATGTAAATCCCCTTTAAAACATTGCTTAAATGAAGGTAAAAATGCATCCTGATGGGCTATATGAAGAATAGAGAGAAAGTGCCCTCAATCCTGGGAAGGCTCCCCTACCTGCAAGGCATTGTGCTGACAGTTGCTGTCCAGAGCTAGTTCCAGTTTCTGGCTCATTAGAGAAGGATCTCTCAACAACTGAGCAGAGTCTCACCCCTTATTTTCAACATCTATTGTTGATTAGAGGGATTTTCTTTTCCTGACTTATTTTCAGACAAAATGCAATCCTTTTTCACCAAATGTCCTTTGTGTGGAACAAAGGCAGCAGTTACAGATGCCCATACGATGATCTACATTGTCTGCCTGCCTATCCTTCACTTTGTGAAAGTCAACTGCAGTTGTAAAAACAAAAGTGTTAGAGAACACATAGCATCAAGCTCAGGGCTATTATGCAGGACATGAGGTCAGAGTAAGAGAGGAAAAAAAAGAAAAGGCTATAAAGATCAGTTTCCCAGCCAGGCTCTTTAAGTGTGCCACCTTTTAAAGAGTCCCTCAGAGAGTGATCTAAAGAAAAGAGGTCCAGTGGCAGAGATGAGCTTCAGCACCATTTTGGACATCCTGGAACGTTGACCCTCAAATCTTCGCGTCACTGTCTAGAGGATCTGCGCCATGTTTTCTGTCAAAGTATGAATCAACAAGACTTCAACATCGAGACATTCAAAATGGACAGTGATAATCACACATTTGCCATCAAAAGAAACCTCATGGCCATTTCACCTTGACCTACTTGCCATCAACAGCAAGCCCAGATCGACATCAATACGTTTGCTGTGAACGTCAAAGAAACCTAGATCGACATCTGTACATTTTCCATTGACATCACAGAGGTCTCGAGTGTCCTTATCTCCAGTGCTGTCGAAGGTGTGGACACTGTCACCATATCTTCAATTTTAGCATTCCTCAGAGTGTCACCTGTGAGCAGTCAAAGCCTTCTCCAAATAAAGGTAGAAGAGATTGCTGTTGCTCCTTTTGGTTACTCTAGAATGGTTATGAAACCAGATCCAGCTCCACTTCCACATCTCCTGCGGAGACTGACTATAACATTTGATGATCTGATCGAGAATCCTCCAAGACCTCTGCATCTCTCACCGCCAAGAAATGCCTCCAAAGCAAAGCCCGTGTTTCAACTGAGAAAATGGAAGCCTTCCAAACAGGATCTCCATAGTACGCCTGTCAGTAAGTGACGTAGACCATATTCACAATCGAGATATCCTTAATCTGACTCCGCATGTTCCTGGTATTCCAACATCACCAGCTCATTCTCCATTCAGTCTCTCCCGCGGACAATATTTTAACATTCCACAAGAACGGCAAAACAGAATATCCTTTGGGAAACACCGCAACCAACAGCGTGCGTCCAACTGTAGAACCTTCAACCAAGCGCAGCGCCCTAACCAATTATGCCGAGGATATTACAGAAGAGAAAAAGCGACAGTCAAGGCGGTGACACCCCGCCTTTCAAGAAAATCAAACCATCCCAGCAATTCCCAGACTACCTCGGTGGGGATCCTAAGCTAAATTCAGTTATAGTCACTCCAGTCAGCTGAAAGCATGCATCTGCACCTTACCCAGCTACTCCACCTGTAAGAGACAGCAAGAGGTGGGACCCAACAGGATGGAAAATGTGTGGCACGGCCTCCACACACTTATAGAACACCAGCTCTACAGCTCTCCTGGTTATAGATATATATGGGGCGGCATGAAATATTTTGTCTCCGACTTAGCAAAACATTGTTAACATGATTTCATGAATATTCTTAAGCAAGGATAATTATCTCCAACCAGGTAAGTAGTACAGCCGTAGACTCTGATGAGCTTGCCTCAAACAGCTCTTGTGACAGAATTTCCTTGAGAAAAGCTTCATGGCTACCATCCTTAAAGCCTGATGTGCAGCTGAAAATTGTGAACTTGGCTTTTTCAGGTTTGGCACTCTTCGGACAACATACCGAAGAAGAGATGCTTTGTTTGAAGAATGGGTCAGAAACTCTAAAAGCAGTTGGACTGCAAGAACAAAAAAAGTTCTTTAGCTAACAATACAGGTCCAAGGAGAGAGAGTGCTTTAATTAGCATGTTCAATTCCTGAGTAGTCATATCAGCCTCAGCAACACTAGAGGCAATCGCAAACTCCGCCGTACCTTAAGATGTATAAAAACGGACCACTCCCCCAAAGAACAAAAGCTGCCAAAGGTAGGAACTCATCTGGAAACCAATAGTGATGGCCTAGCACCCCCACTACAGTTACCCAGTCCTGTAGGAGAAGTGGGGACAACTTACCTGGAAGAGTGGAAACTAATAACCTCCGGCAAATAAGTTCAGAACATCATACAACGAGGATATTACATTTGTTTCAGGACAATTTCAACCCTCCCTCCTGCCCCCCCAACAAACATCAGCTATCAAGTGATAGAAATAGTTCCATAGACATGCAGAATAAGGGAGTTTAAGGGAGTATTGTCTGATCCTAAAGAAAAACCAGACGAGGCACTATAGAATGATATTATATCACCAAATAGAGATTCAGGATGCTGGCTCTTCATCAAATCTTGGCTATGCTCCATAAACATTTCGGAAACTTACTTTTTCATTGTTGTATCATAGCATCACAGGAAATTTCTGAGATTTCTGGTGGTAGGCAAACAATAATAATACGCTATGCTACGTTTTGGCCTAAAATTGGCCAAACCAACCGTGCCAAAGTTCTCAAAGTGCATGGTAATCGAGACAGCCTATCTAAGGAGGAAGGTGATATTTGTTCATCCCTACCTCGATGACTGGCTAATAAAAGACTCTCCTCTGAATGCAGCACAGGACTTTCAAACCACAGCCATGCTGGTTTCTAAGTTGGGTCTTCAAATCAACATGGACAAGTCAATACTGAAACCAGTGCAAAGTCTTAGCTATCTAGGAGCAAAGGTGGACATGTTAAATTGAAGAGTGTATCCTTCGGAGAAGAGAGTATTATCCATACAGAGAAAATGCATGGAGCTGAGACATGCCAACAATCCAACAGCTAACACCAAGTTGCCTCACCTAGGATCCATGTCCTCCTGCATATGCAGCTCAAGGCTATTAATGAAACACCCTCCCCCTCCATCCCCTCCATCCCCCCATCCCCCAATCCGAGCAAATTTCAGACGTGCAACTGTCCCTGTTACTGCAAGAGGTGAGTGAATTACTTTCCAGAGGTACCAGCTAGAGTGTACTGAGCTTAAATGGAGGAGAAGGTTGCTATTCTTGCTATATTCTTGTCCCAAAGTAGGATGGGAGTCTCAGGCCTATTTTGGACCTTTGGCATCTGAATGCCTGTCTGCTCCGGACCCAGGTGACTGGATGAGGTGACCTTGGACTTTCAGGACATGTATTATTGCATACCTCTCCTACAGTCCCACCAATGTTATTTGCACTTCTAGGTAGTTCAGGAGCATATTCAGTTTGTTGGCTCCCTTTTGGCCTAACCAACGCAGTTTGCTGTTCATAAAAGTGATGGCGGCGGTTGCTGCCCTCCTTTGGAGGTCGGGTATACCAGCCTTCCCCATACTTGACGACTGGCTGTTGAACGTTGGTTCACCAGTGACTCGAAGACCACCTTCAGACAATGACTAACATTATAACAAAATTGACGTTCACTGTCAATGAACCCAAGTTGCACCTGACACCTTTGCAGAGGAGACAGTGCAGTTCCAGGCCTTACCTCCAAGTCAAGTCCAAGACATTCGGGCTGTGATCCCGATTTTGCAGCCTTGGCCTGGATCACATTAATAGCAGTTCTCCTTGTAAGCTGCTCCAGGTGGCGCTTGCAGGTTCTGAAATGGAATCTAAAGTAGGCCCAGCATCCAAGAAATCTTCCAGATGTCATCCAGATTCTGGAGGAGACTACTCACGATCTACAGGTATGGTGATTTGACTGTAATTGAGTTCTGCCGCAGGCCTTTCTCTCCTCCCCACCCAGAGCTGACGGTGATGAAGGATGCATTCCTGTTGGGCTGGGGAAGTTATCTAAGGAAGTGGAGATTGCGGCACTCTGATCTCCATCGAAAAGCCGGCTCCACTGCAGTCTGTACCAATTGCGGGCTGTTTGTCTGGCTCTTACGCATTTCCTGCTACCCAGTTTCAATGCCATGTGGAACTGCAGCAAGTAGGATGAAATGGAGACTTGGTTCCTGTGCTAGGAGGCTCTGTGCATCTGGGGGTGGTTGAAGCGCCAGAGCATCTTGCTAAAACCAAGTGGCAGGATCCCTGAATGCCATTGATTACGAGCTGAGCAGGCAGCGTCTGGCAGACCATATCTTCTACGTATCTTATGGATATACCCAACGTTTACAGGATTAGACCCCCCCCCCCTAAACCTATAACACAAGAACGTCGTTCAGTGTGCTATGTATGAAGAAGGGGGATCTGGTTTAATGCATACCTCCTCTTCTTGTTTCATGGAGGGAAAAGTGCTTTCTGGTAATCATAACAGTGGCCCTCCCAGGGACACAGTGGTATTCAGGAAACACATTTGTCGTGCCTAGATTGTCACATTCAAGCATCTTTACTACTAACGACAAAATGTATGTTTAAAAATATTTATTGTAATATTCTTGGACTTAATACATGTACTGTGACCACAAGACATATGAAGCAGATTGTTATTAGCATGGTTACTATGAGAGTGAACATTTCTATCATGGCTCTCAAAACTAGGTTTCCAATTCCTTTACTCACTCATATCTCTGCTTTGCGATCATGTAAAATAAACCAACGTTGCCTGCAGAGGAAGTGTTATAATGGTTGCACTGCGTACCTGCACAGAGCGTGCCTTTGTGTTATCAGACCTTCAGCCGGCAGGACAAGGAGGAGGGAGGCTTCTGTTAGCAGAGTTCAGCTAAACTTGGCTTCCAACCCATTGGCCCAACCTTGGCCCAGAAACGGCAGCAGCCAGTAATCTGGAATCTGACTTGGTTCTGGACAGCTCAGGTATGAAGACCTCTAGCAACTGAATGGATGAATCTTAGTCTTTATATAATAAACTGACTACTGTGTAATCAAACTGCTTTTGAATGACAAGCGAGGCAGAAACGCAGTGGAGAAATCCAGCCAGAACCAGTATTCTTTACGGAAGAGGTGTGGCGCCGCGGCCAGGGCGACTGACTCCGGAATCTGGGGATCACGGTTCGATCCCTTGCTCTGGCGGCAGATTAGTCCAGCACCATGTGACTCTGGGCAATAGCTTGCTTAATCTTCCCGACTGCCCCCAGCGCCTAGAGACCCTAACGGGTGATTGTGCGCTTTACAAATGTGGATTATTATTACCTGCATCCCCTCTGTGCACATATCATTGTTATATATCATGTGCACCAGATGAGTACCAGATGACTCTGTTTAGGGCATCTTTGCCAGACTAATTTCTCCTATTCTACTAATAAACTGTTGTTCAAGCTGAATGTGCCTTCATGTCAAGAACATATGTTAATATCTCATTTAAAGCTGACGAAGGGGAATAAATAAAGTTAGGCTAACACATTTCAAAATGGAGTCTGTGTCAGGAATTTATATCAACAGGTGACAGCTACATGACAAGCTGATGCAGGGCATCCTCCAGCAGTGGCGAGAACCTTGGCTAAATAATTTTGCTACCGTCAACAACACGCAATGTTGACATTTTTGTACGTCGGAGTTTCTGCACTTTCATTACAAGATGTGTTCCTGCTGGAATGGAACATGACACTTATGTATGCCTTCCAGCCCCTGCCTCTCTTACTCCAAGTTCTGAAAAAGATAAAGAATGACTTGGCCAAAGTCATTCTAGTGGCTCTGGATTGGGTCAGGAGAGTATGGTACCCAGAACTTGTGGGCATGAGCATTCGTACTCCAATCAAGGTGCCACTTCATGAGTATCTTCTGTCACAGCAACAGGACAGGGTTCTTCACCCCAATATGTGCAATCCACATCTACATGCTTGGTGATTGAGCAGTGGCAAATTATTGCTTTATATCCGCCTCATGAAGTAGTGGATGCATCTTTACCGCCTGGCAACCTTTCACAAAATCGATATTGTATTGTGGTATTGTGGTATACTTATATAGCGCAACCTGTCACCACCAAGGGCATCCTGGCGCTTTTGACCCATAATCCAGTGAAAGCAGTAGCTCAACCTGTCCTGGGAAAAAGGTAGGTTTTCAAAGCCTTTCTAAAAGCTAAGAGATCTTCAAGGCTTCTCAAGGATATTGGCAGAGAGTTCCAGAGTTTGGCCGCCGCTACTCTGAACGAACGGCCGCCCATCCTCACTCTCTGGAAGCGCGGAACTACCAATAGCCTGGAGGACGAGGAGCGCAAAGCTCGAGAAGGACAATACCAGGCAAACATTCGCCGCAAAGGAATTGGGCCCAGGCCATGGATAGCCCTGAACACAATACACGCTGCCTTGTAGCGCACCCGCAAATGGACCGGCAGCCAATGAAGTTCTCGCAGCGCTGCCGTAGAAGAGCTATGGTAGGGGCGAGAGAGGGCGAGTTTGGCAGCAATGTTTTGCACCCTTTGCAGCTTGCCCAGAAGTGTTACCGGGGCCTCCAGAAGCAGTGCGTTACAATAGTCAAGTCGACTTAGGATGGTACAACGCACTACTTCTGGTCTGGCTTGCTCAGGGAGAAGGGGTAGAACCTTACGCAGCATACGGATCAGCATCATACATGTGGAGGTGGTCTTATTTACATGTAGATCTAGCTGCAGGTTAGGCCCAAAAATAACGCCCAGATTGCGTGCCGATTGTGCGGCTGACACTGTCTCTGAAAAGGATGGAGGCCAAAAGTCAGCTGGGAGATCTCGGGGAACTCGGTCAGTGGAGCAATACAGGACCTCAGTCTTGGTTCCGTTGAACTGTAGCGAGTTCAGACGGAGCCATTCCGCTGTAGCCTGCATGCACCGATGAAAGGTCTCCAATGTGACTGCATCCTGTCCCTCCAGGGAAAAAACCAGCTGGGTATCATCCGCATAATTAAATACGGAGATACCAAATGATTTAATGAGCTGGACTAGAGGGCGGAGGTAGACATTAAAGAGTATAGGGCTGATGGCTGAGCCCTGAGGTACTCCTTGTCCCACTCTCCGCTCCTCTGAACTGAAGGGGGGTAACGAAACCCGTTGCTGACGGCAGTCCAAGTAGGAGATTACCCAGTCCCTGGCCCTGTCTTTGACCCCGCATTCTTCCAGCCTAGAGATCAAGGTGGGATGACTGACCGTGTCGAACGCGGCCGACATGTCGAGCAGCACCAAAAATGCTGCCCGACCACTGTCGACTCGCGCCCGCAGATTGTCTAACACGGTCACCAACGCGGATTCCGTCCCGTGCGCTGGGCGAAAGCCGAATTGCATCTCATCCAACCATATATGCCGGGCACTGGGACAAATTTGTTGATGGGTGTGTCGCTCTTAAGATTGATCCCTTACAAGCAAAACTGTCAAATGTCGTTTTGTGTGGTTTTGCTTTGGCACAGCAAGGCCTTGCAATGGGCATCATTAAAGGTTATTTGTCTGTCCTTTCGCCTTTCTGTATTTATGAGACCAACCATCTTTGTTTAACTCATCGGTTGTGATGAGATTTATTAAATGTTTCACATGAATGTTCCCTCCCTTGTCGTCTGTGATGCTATACTGTGACCTTAACTTGGTCTTGATGTTTTTCGTTTGTATGTCCTTCACAGCTGCTCGCTGAGTCTCCTCACTTTAAAAAAATATCTTTCTTATTGTGATTACATCAGATCGTTGTGTGAGTGAACTTCAGTCACTTTCAGTGCATCCAGTCTATACCACTTTTTCCCCAGAAAAGTTGGTGTTGAGTACTCGAGTGGCATTATTTGGGCATTCCATCACTCTGCCAGCATTCTTTGCTACCCCTCACCCCATGAAATAATAAATGTTCCATTGGCTGCTCCCCAATAGGGGTTTGAGCTTTTACATTGTTTGTACCAGGGAACATACGTGTTTTGAAGGGTTCTCCAGGGTGAAATAAGGATAGGCTGTGCAGAATAGGACCCTGATTAGGTGGATAATCTTCTGCAGCAAGAACTGCTACGCATTGTCCAGGAAGTAGCTTCCACAATGTTTGAAAGTGCATTCCACCAGGGCTAAAAGCTCTAGCTGCTGAACTGGCTCTTGGAGTGCCTGTCCTCGTCATCTGCCAAGGTGTGACATAGGTATCAGTGCTCATGTTACAAAGCACCTCTGCCTTGACAGCCAGTTCTTGCTGGGGCGGCACTTTGCCTTCTTGGTCCTCCAGAACTTTTAGTCTGAGACCACTCCACAGATCCTCCACCTGGTAAATTACTGATTTGGTATCTATTCTAAGATGAGAAATTTGCAGTTTGTAGTAGCTACCAGAAGAACATGTTGCTTACCTTCAACAAAATCTCTTTCTGGCAGATTCTGCATTGCTCTTCCACCTCCCGGTCTGTGAATTTGCCTCTTTTTTGCATTTCAAAAGTTATTATTCAGTACATTAATGGCAACAATTTATAACACAAAAAGGTGACATCAATGTGCAGGGTTTGTGCTAATATGTGGCTTCCTGGGAGGTAGAGAGCCAACGCGGAGTCGCACGGTGCCACTTTGCAGCACATGGGAGCACTGTTGAAGAAATGTTTCTGGATCCAGTCTGGTACCTAGGCGGTATTCCAAGGGGAGGAATCTGCACTTAGATTGAGCATCCACCAGTAAGAATGTTACAGTAATTAACTTGTTCTTCTGCAACTTTGGACTCTAATTTAAATTCATAAATCACTGTATGCATATATGATTTGCTCTCAGTAGTAAAAAAGTGCTGACTGAGAGGCAACTGCTAGTATAGTGCATTTTTTTATTTTTATTTTTTTATTATTATTTTATGCAAGGAAAAATAGCAATGGACAGTCATAATCCGATCTCGATCCCGGCCTTCTTAAAAACTTCAGGCCTATCTCCCTTCTCCCTGCTCCAGCAAAAATATTGGAGGCGCATCTCAACCTCCACCTGTCCTCTTTTCTCGATGAGTCGGGATATTTAGACAACACGCAACACGGATTCCGAAAACACCACAGCACAGAGTCCGCTCTTACCCTTGTGGTCGACAACATCCGGCGCAAAGTGGACTCTGGCCAAACTACAGTTCTGGTCCTGTTGGATCTCACGGCCGCATTCGATACCCTGTCTCCCGCCATCTTAACATCTCGGCTTAGGGAGGCAGGGGTTACTGGACCGGCCCTGAGTCTTTTGAACTCCTTTCTTCTTGAAAGGGAGCAGAGAGTAATGCTTGGGAACTACCTCTCCCCTGCCAAGTCTTTGCAATGTGGGGTGCCACAGGGGTCGGCATTGAGCCCAACCCTGTTTAACATCTATGTGGCCCCCCTTGCTAGACTAGTAAGATCGCAGGGGATGGAGGTGGTGTCCTACGCCGACGACACCCAGATCATGGTGTCTCTGGCTCATTCCTCTGTCATGACATCCGCCTCCAGCTTTAGGGTATGCATGCAGTATGTGGCAGACTGGATGACTATCAATTCCCTTAAGCTTAACGGCGAAAAGACCGAGGTACTGGTCTTTGGGAAGGACCAGGATGTTTGGTCGAGCGAGTGGTGGCCTTCTTCTCTTGGCACCTGCCCCACTCCATCCCAATCAGCCAGAAATCTTGGTGTGATATTCGACACCTCACTCTCTCTGTCCCTACAAGTTAACAGGACCGTGGCCACGTGCTGGGGTGTGATTAGGATACTTAACAGAATCCGTGGTTATCTCTCCCCCCAGGCGCGCAAACAGGTTGCAGTCGCTCTTGTTGGCTCCAGGTTAGACTATTGCAACTCTCTGTATATGGAGTCTAACAAGAGCCTCATACATCGGCTGCAAATTGTGCAGAATGCTGCTGCACGCTTTGTTTTGGCTCTTCCTAAAACATCATCTGCCACCAAGGCCAGGAAAGACCTTCATTGGCTTCCTGTGCAGCACAGAATTTCTTTTAAAATTCTCTGCTTGGCGTATAGAGCACTGACGGAGGGATCAACGAGTGCGATTAGTTCCTTACTCACTCGCTACGTTCCAACAAGAGGTCTTCGGTCCGCTGGACTTTTCCAACTTGTCGTGCCCCGCTTTAGGCTGACTAGATGGGGAGCTAGGGCCTTTTCAGTTGTTGCTCCGCAGCTTTGGAACTCCATCCCAATTGAGATAAAAACGCTACCCTCAATTGACCTGTTTAAAAAGGAACTTAAAACTTGGTTCTTCAGGAGGGCCTACCAATGACAGAATACTACATGTGGTGACGAGCTGTTATTTTATTTTATTTTTTCTTGATGTAGGCGCCTTGACGCCCACTGGGCAAAGTTTGCGCACAATAAGAATCTCTTCATTCATTCATAATTCAGCAGAGAAAATTTTGAAAATTACAAACTCAAATTCATACAAAATCTAAATCCAATCAGCAATTGGCGCCCACATTTTTTCTCCCATAACCATTCTTTTGATACCCTTAACTTTATACATAGCAGATTCAATATTATACATAAATTAAAAAAAGACGGGGGATCAGAATTAATCCAATCCCTTGTAAAACAGGCTCGGGCTACCGCCATACAAATGAAGAGAAAACGAGTCAAAGGTTTGGATCTTGAAATACCGGAGCTTAAACCAATTAACACCATTTCTGGAGTTACATCAATGTTAGTCTTTAGAATAACAGCCAAAAAACTTTCAATTTGTTTGAAAAACTCCCCAAGCTTAGGACACTGAAAAAACATATGTACTGTATCGGCTGCGTACAGCCCGCAACGATTGCACTTCGTACCAACTGTTGTGCTCCACTTAACCACTTTGCCGGGCGTGTAATAAAGATCGTGTATACACATAAAATGTTGCGACTTCATCATCCTTGTTATTAGAAATTCAGTGGCAAGATTAACAGACTCATGAACATCAACTACTGGTATCCCCAATTTACTTGCCCACTTTATTTGACAATTCTCTAAATCTTCCGGAAATTCCTGCATTAGACATGAATACAGGGTACCGATAGAGGTTTTTTTATGGAAATGTTCCAGAAGGGGGATTTTATTCATACTTGTAACTGCAACATGTGGTGAATTTTGTAAAAAGCTGCGAATTTGTAAAAACTTAAAGAAATCATTCTTATTTAAGGAGTATTTAATCTGTAACTCCTGAAAGGCCGCAAAGTGGCCATCGAAAAACAAATCCCCTAAATAGCATACTCCTTTCTGCTTCCACCTAATGGCAGATAAGTCACAAAAAATGGCGGAGGGCAATAAGCCAGAAGCGGCAAAGGGTGTGTACGCATTTAGTTTAGTTAATCCCAAATACTTTCGAACCTTTTGCCACACACCGAATGCTGCTTTCAGAGTCTTGAACTCTTTTTTTTATAATAGCTGGGTTCAACAACTCTGAGAAAACAAGCTTTCATTCCTTCTCCCATAAACAACTCAAAAATTGAAGGGGTGTTACACTCGGGAATTCGAGCTCTGACCCCAATTATCAATGGGCTAATACCCTGAAGAGTCGCTGCAATATAATAAAACAAAAAGTATGGGACATTCCAACCACCACAGTCCTTATTAAGGATCATCTTTTTAAGAGCTTTCCGCTGTCTTTTGTAACCCCACAAAAACCTGGATGTCGCCCTTTCTAAATTTTTAAAACTAGAAGAAGGAAATTCCAAAGGTATTGTGCGGTACATGTATAATACCTCAGGTAGGAT
Source organism: Lissotriton helveticus (assembly GCF_964261635.1). Classification (NCBI taxonomy): domain Eukaryota; kingdom Metazoa; phylum Chordata; class Amphibia; order Caudata; family Salamandridae; genus Lissotriton; species Lissotriton helveticus. Next base: position 156,278,132 of record NC_136057.1, read on the forward strand.
TAGCATTTTTAAAACATTGACTCTACCATGTAAAGATGGATGTAAATGATCTAGATGCTCTATCATAAAGTTAATTTTAGCCAAGAGTGGATTAATATTTAATTCTGGAATACCGGAAATCGGAAGCGAGATTTTAATTCCAAGATACGGGACTTCCGACACTGGAGAAATGCTGACCAGAGGGTTGTCACCAGAGCATAGAATCTGTGTTTTCGCAAGATTAAGTTTGTACCCTGAAAAGTATCCAAACTGTAGCGCTAAATCATTGATTGCTGGTACCCCTGTCTGAACATCGGTTGTAACGACAACAATGTCATCGGCATATGCCAATCCTCTGTAGTTTACATTTGCCAGACAAATTGGTTGTATTCGTTCCTCCAAATTAAGACGATTAATTAAAGGATCAATATAAAGTGCGAAAAGTAAAGGGGAACAAGGGCACCCTTGTCGGGTACCCCGAGTAATTGAAAAAAAAGAAGAAGCCTGAGCATTGATACGAATACAAGCCTTGGGGGCTGCATACATAATAATAATAATAATAATCCACATTTGTATAGCGCACAATCACCCGTAAGGGTCTCTAGGCGCTGGGGGCCGTCGGGAAGATTAAGCAAGCTATTGCCCAGAGTCACATGGTGCTGGGCTAACCTGCCGCCGGAGCCGGGGATCGAACCGTGATCCCCAGAATCCAGCGTCAGTCGCCCTGGCCGCGGCGCCACACCTCTCCCTTTAAAGCGGTTAAAAAACCAGGACCAAATCCTCTTCTGGCCAAAATATTCCATAAATAAGCCCAAGCAACCCTATCAAAGGCCTTTTCAGCGTCTAATAAAACTACACCGATATTTGATCGGGTTGCTTGGGCCCAATACAGAAAAGTAATAAGACGACGATCATGGTCGGCCGTATCCCGGGCAGGAATAAAACCATGTTGATATTTGGAAACCAGTGGAGTAATGACACTGGAAAGTCACGAAGCCAGAATCTTGGAGAAAATTTTGCTATCTGCATTTATTAAATCGATAGGGCGGAAAGAAGATGGAGAGAGGGGAGGTTTATCCTTCTTTAGGAAGACCGTAATAATAGATTCTTCCCAAGAAGGGGGAGCAATGCCCAATTGAGCTGCTTTATATAAACAGACTAGCTCAGACTTTAAGATAAGTCGAAAAGTTCTAAAAAGCTCCAGGGGAATAGCGTCGGGCTCTACTGCTTTACCCGGTGCTAGCGACAAGAGAGATCATTCTATTTCCTCCCAAGTAATGGGTAATTCCAATTGCTCCCTCTCCTCTCCTGCCAAAGCAACATTATCAGTAGGATCTACAAAATCCGTTACCCCAGCTGCAAAATCCCCCACAACATCCTCTGTATATAATCTTGAGTAAAAATCGCTAAACACCCCAAGTATCTCTGAAGTATTATTAAAAGTTCTCCCTGAATCGTCCGTTATTTTATCTATGCTAGAAAAAACAGCCTTCTGCCTTAATCTCTTAGCCAAGTGCTTCCCTGAGTTCTCCCCCACTTCGTACACTTCTGATCTAAATGCCGCTAATTGTTGAGCAAGTTTCGTGGCAAACCCCTAATGGATTCTAACCTTTCGGACCAATAGTTCTCTAGAAATATTTTCAATATCAAGTTCCCCACTACATGCCCGCATAAATTGTATCTCAAGTTCTCTCAGCTTGTTCATCTCCTCTTTTTCTCTCTTCCGGATCTCCTTCTGTTTCTTCAACGAATAACTCAAGGTTTCCCCACGCACCCCACACTTAAACGTATCCCATACAACCTCAACGGGAGCTGATCCCCTATTATTTAAAAAAAACTCAGGGATCCACTTACTCATGTTTTCAATATAGCAGGGATCAAGAAGAAGTTTTCGCTCAAAGGACCATGGTTTCAGATTTTGTGAGAACTTTACATCAATAGACAATAGACATAACAATGGGGTTATGATCAGAGATCACTTTAGGAAGAACATTATACCCTAAATTTACAGAAGTATTGATAAGCCCTGCAGCAACAAAAAAGTAATCAAGCCTAAAATGCCTTTGATGTGGGGCGTAGAAAAACGTAGGCCCCAATATGCCCCCAGATCTAGAATACCCTACATGGATTAATCCAAATTCTTGAACCATACCTTTAACAGCTCTAAACACATTTTTCTTCCTACCAACAAAGGGGTTATTACTAGATATATCAAATGTCCCCTCCAAATGTAAGTTAAAGTCACCACAAAAAATTAATTGAGGTGACCATAAGGCTAGCTCAATACTTAACTGGTCTAGGGCCGAAGAATCATCAAAGTTTGACCCATAAACTGAGCAGATAGTCAATGTTACCGCACCAAGTTTCAATTCAACTATTACCCAACGACCCAATGGGTCCTCTTTAATTCTTCTAACCTGTCCCAGCCCAAATCGTTTCAAGATTGCAACCCCTCTTATGGTAGAACTCTGTCGAGAGCAGCCCACAACCTCTAACCCAAGATCCTTAAGCCAGCCTCCATTCTTCCAGGGCAGATGAATTTCTTGAATACATATTATATCCATTCTCATAGTTCTCAACATCTGACTCATTATGCCCCTTTTCCTGTTATCATTAAGCCCGCACACGTTCCATGAACAAATAGTAATTCTACCCATTTTCTTGTCTCTTTAACAGCCCAACACACTCCAACAAACTAGGGATACCATTGAATAACACAAATATATTAGAACAAAAAAAAACACAAGCACCAAATTTTGAGTCTTAATCTTAATTGAAACAGTCCGTTCCTTTGCTTTTCTTCCTTGCCCCCCAAACACTATCCCTTCCCCCCTTCCCCCCCTCCCCTCCCCCTCACCCCCCCACCCTCAAAGAACCCACCCAACCAAAGCGTAAGGACAAAGGTCCTGCTAGTATAGTGCATTATGAGAAGTGGAGCCTTCCCGGGTTCTTGAAGAGCATGTCACTTTTTATATAGTCTTAATGTCTTAATTAAGGCTACCTGTTTACCTTTATGTACACAGTGATTTGAAGGGGTTTGCATGTTAGATGCTGCAATTCATTTCTAAATCTGAAGCAATAACGGTGACATTCAGGAGAAAAATTACACCTCTGAAGTTTATTCATATAAAGATAACACCACCAACAGCCTCCAGTCTCTTCCTCACCCATCTCTCAAATGTCGCCACTCCTTTCTACCCTTCATGGAGCCTCCCACATTCTTACATGTCTAACATTCTATAGCTAAGAGAGACGACAGACTGCTGCATAACCCAAAGCCCACTACAATGACTTCATGACCTCGAGGATAATGAGATTCTGCACTGGATTTCCCACGAAAAACAAATTCTAGAGAGGTGTTTCCAGGCTCATTGCACACAGCGGGTCATTTTTAAGGGTGCTTGACTTCAATAACGATCCATGAGATGCAGAATCTGAACTACAGGTACATAACCTTCTCTTCTCTCTTAATAGCAAAGCCAGTCTGCTTTTGGGACATTAACAAATTCAAGGAGTACAACAAACTCTCCCATGCATAGGCCCATTAAATGACTTTGGACAAAGATGCACACGTTATCAACATGCTTTGAACGGTTGAATGAGTCAGATATTTGCTCTAAGGAGGATAATATTTTACACTTCTATAGAACATTTTTAAGTTCTTCTGCTCTGTGTGCTCATGTACAATCTGGTGCACCCTTTGATTATTTATGTTGGAGTCATCCAGAGACTCATTTCCAATAGATCGCTGATTCTCCTGGCCAGGAAATATTTTTGAAAAACGCAACATGCTAGTGTTTGTAATTTGTACCTGGGTCCTGTAAGAACAGTCTTACTTTTCTTATATGGTTGAGACATGATTCTTAATTTATGTTTTTGATAGATATGAGAAGCTGCCTTTGGACTACCGAACACCCTTCATCCTGAATCTGGAAAGCTTTGGGCAGCACCCTACCCTGTCAGGACCTCTCACCATGGCTGCCAACCGCACAGCTTCCTCAACACTCGCCTCACTGTCCCGGTACTTCTATCACCAGCGTTGGATCTGGTGCGTGCAGTCTGGGATGGCACCAGCAGTCCCTCTAACAGCGGTGGGCCAAATCCTTGCTACACTTACAGAGTAAGGAGAATCTTTACTTCCTTTATGGTGGTGGGAGATGGGTGCGGCAAGGAAGGGGTAGGTCTTTCTTTGTCAATTCAAGAAATATGCTTATTCACTGCCAAACCATGATTGATACATGTGGAGTATTGTCTTGTGATGTTTTCTTCTAGTACTTCATTCTCTTAATCCTTGCTGATCGTAGGTGTTTCCTGCTCTTTCTTCTTGCTGGTTGTTGTGTACACATTTCCTACAGGCATCATTCGCTCATGAATCAGTGATTCCTGGTGTCTTTCTGTTTGTATTCCATTCTTATACCAGTGGGATGATTTTTATGTTTGAGCTGTGATTTCTACTCACCTGTTATTGTTGGTTGTTTTGTGTTTATATTTTGCGCTGTCAACTTTTGTGAACCTTCATATATGTTGCATTAGTCTTGTTGATATTTGTTCTAGTAATATCAACTCCCACACATGGGTAGTTTTAGTATGTTATGAGCTTGTATTAGCTCTTCTGCTACTTTTGTGTTAGCGTATGCTTTAATGGTGATTGGTGCAGTTTTTACATTGGCTCTTCTCCCATTTTTGTTGCTAGTGTGTGCTTTAATTTTGTTTTCTGCTGTTAGCAATTATTACCCATTTTAATACCTTTGTTGTATTGGGGATGTTTTCAGCTGCTTGTACATGCCCTCCCCCTTAGTTACTTGCTTTGATGTTTTTCCAGGAATTTTCTATTATCATTCTGTTATTGGTGGTGTTTATACTGGCGTTTCCTGCTGTCATTTTGTGATTGTTTTGATAGAAGTTCTGATATCTTCTTCTCCCATTCCTTCGTTTCATGTCTGTGGTGATGTTTCCTGTTCTCAATGCTTGGGTGTTTGTATTGGTGGTTGAAAGTTTGTGCTCTATGTTCATGCTGTCATGCCCTTTGAGGATGGGTGTGAAAGTTTATCATACTCTTAGTAGTGGTTGTTCCTGAGCTTATCCCTGGCTGTTTGGTTGGTGCTGGTGATTCCTGTTCTATTTCCCAGGTTGCAGTGATATTTGTGGATGTGGGTGCCATCGTACTTCTTCTGTTATTTCGATGTTTGTGTTGATCTTTCTTGCTCTTGCCTTGTTTTTTATGTGCTTGTTCTTCCACCCAGCACAAACTGTTCAATTCATAGTCTAAGTCTGTATACTAAGAAAAACATTTGCCTGGACATGACACGCAAACGTACTCTTACAAGGCTTATAGAGTTGGGAAGGGTTTTTACAAGTAAAAAACACAAGGGTGCGATATGGTAGCACAGAAATTTAGAACAAGAGGGCCAATCAGGCTGGCTGATCCTATAAAAATGTTAAACCATCCCTTGCACTACAGAGGATTGTAGAAAGATCCTCTGCCCCTAGTTTTTCACCATTGAGTCTCTCATTGTATGGAATGATTAAGTTGTAGTCTAGTTCCTATATTCCCAATAGGCTCTGCGCATTGGAATAATATAAACAGCAGTGTAGACGTAGGACTGAGGTCGACTAGGTCTCTACTGACTATATTAGACTTAAGGTTTGCCAGCTAGCTCAGAGGTCACTAGAAACTTTCTCGAATGAACGAGGAGGAGTTTAACCTCTCTGGATAGACAAGAAGGGATTAGCTTCTGACAACCATAAAACATGACAACTTTGCTCCTTCAGAATAAGAGTGTATCTCTAGAGTCGTGTGAAAACAATAGACAGTTATTTCGCTCAGTCAATTGTGCATACTTAGTTTCACCAGAGTGCAGAGAAAAGAGAGACAGGCGTTTTCAATAAAAGGTGTAATTTATTGAGCAGTCTTCTTTCTCATGCAAGAGAAATGAATTGCCACGATTGCAATACTCGTAGTAAAGTAAAGTGCGTACAGTAAAAGGAGGATTATAAAATAATACTGTAAAAGCATTGATATGGTTTCTGAGCCATATGATACTTTAAAATAGATAAAATATATACATACATATATACATTGACTAACGTACTCAACTGTTGCTTCTAAATACGCCTACCCCGGTGTACCTGACCTAAGCCTAATACGTGGGAAGGAGTAAGTAAGTAGCAGTTTAAGTTAAGTTGGTTTTGCCAAGAATCTGACTCAAGAATTCTCTCTAAGGTTTTAGTCAGCTCCGTACTTGGGTAATAGAAAGCAGAGGTCTTGTATCTCTCTCTCAGGACTCGATATCCCAGTAACCCGCGAAGGTATCTGGAAACACCGGAGCTGGATTTCTCGGCAGGAGAAAAGACAGCGTCTCTCTCAGTGCGTCAAAGGGGAGGGGCAGCGTCCGTGGGCTCTCGCATCAGCTGGGCTCTCGGGCAAGTAGATAGCTGCTCTGCTCCAAAACCACCACCGTGTGTTTGCTTAAGGCAACGTTGGTATATTTATACCTGAAAGGTGCCGGGTTTGACGTAAGGTTGGACATAAGACGTCAATAAAGATGTCACTAAGAACTGGCCGTTCTTACAGTGCTTCACAGGAGTTCTAGGACGAAATCAATTGTTTAGAGAACTCGTTGTGCTTTCTAGGAGTCCGGGGAAGTAGCCTTGCTTAATGTGACTGCATGGGCTACGACTAAATATGGATATGATTCTTATGCCTTTATAGGGATATTATTTATTATAACCGTACAAGGGCATAAAATAGAAATATCGATTTAGGTTCCTAGATAAAAACACAATACCCACTCCACGATCTAATGTCCATCATTACTAAAACTAAGCAATAGTAAACATATAAAAGTGCATGTGTATTCCAACCCACCCCAAAATACATTCATTGCATTTGAAATGGTGCATACGAAATACACGAAAATGATTATTGGTACTGTACGCTATTCAAGCAGTGTAATCATTCAGAAAAATAAAAAATGCATATATATATATCAGCTGAATGATTTGCGAAATTTACACATGAAATGGCTCTTAATACAGAAAAGAAGGTTGAGACCATTCCATCACATATAAATACAGTTGCTGTAAATGTGCCAGAGGCAATATATTGTCTCTAGAGTTCCTAAAAATAGAAGCTCTGTTCTTTAAGAACAGTTCTACTTTAAGCAGAGTACAAGTGCTAGATAAAAGGTAAATATTTTGGAATTGGAAAAAAATAATTTTGCTTTCAGGGGAAGAAAATAATAGTTCCAAATATTTTCAGTAGCTTTTGTTTATCAAAGCTGAAGGCCGAATTCAGAGTTCAGGGAACGCTGTGTGCTTGTTGCTTAAAAAGTCATTCTTTTTGTTCAGGGGAGAACATCATTTCAGACACACTTTCAAAAAAGTGGTCTACCGCTTCAGGTGAAAGTTCGACCAAGTTTGAAAATGCCGCAACAGTGCAGTCTTGAGCATGATTGCTATCGTTGATGTCAGGATCAGCAATGCTCACAGAAGGTCGCACCTGGGTGATGCTGCTCTCATCTCGTACTTCACTACCCCCTAATCGTAGTGGTGAAGTCTCAACGAATGCCGTCATCAGAATCGGTAGCCGCTGGGGACAACACGATGCATGAGCCGTTATAGGACTTAGCAAAGTATCTGTATCCAATGGTACTGCTGATGGTAGTGTAAGACAGATGTCCAACACGCATTCTTCTCCGCATAGCATACATCGAAGCACAGGTAAGATGCAATTCTGCCAGATGGGTCTGAATGAAAGAAACCAGATCATATTCAGATCTCTTAGCCGGGCTAATCCAAGGACTTTAGTTATGCGGTCCCGATAGCGTATAGCTAGGATCGTTTCTTCCATCATTGCTGGAGTCTTGTCTGCGACTTGGCTTGCCATATCGGAGCAGAAGTATCAAAAATAAAATTCCTGCTACGAGTCCCAAAAGGATTGGTAGGCGCCAAAGACAGAATGGACAAAATTAGGAAAAATGCCCAGAACTGTTTTGAAGGGTGTTAACAGTCCCGAAAAAATTGTCTTAAATACATGTGGGATACCACTGGTATCTGACATATTTAGGATTTGGCTTAGCATTTCTGCGAAATGCACGGGGCAATTTGTTGATAAAAGGCTATGTATCTCTGCCATTGTCCTTGCAACTTGCAGATCATACGTTTCTTTTGATGACGTTAAGGGCACAGTTGTCTGTAAAAGAACAGACTTTATTCTGCTTAAAGTATCAATTCGAATAGAAGAGATATTCAAAGAAGGCCAAATTGTTGCCTCCGCATCTGGAGTGCTGTTTGGCTACAATACTTGGATACAGCAAGTGACCATGGAACTAACGCTGACGAGATAGGCTTTTCCTGGCACCATGCCACAACAGCTGTGGTCCACTATTAGAACATAACTCCCGTTAAAGAATGGCTCTATTCGTGTTGCAGGTGTGCCGTGCTGGTGACATGAAAGGTTATTTGAAGTCCCCTCACAGGCCCCATGCAAGTTAATGCCTTGACACAGAAGTATACCACTTAGTGAATGTTTACAATTGTTACTACTAAGAAATACATTCTGTTTCTTTTCACTGTAACATGTGTGAGTATAAGGTAATTTCCATGATGACTTAATGTACCCTTTACCCAACCTTTCATACTGGCCCGCTGGTATATACTCTTGGCAGTATTTAAATTGGAAAGTTGTTATCGGAATTGTTATTATTCCGTGTATTATCCATTCAATGACAGGTCTTTCTGACATTGTCAATGGTAATCTCTCAAGTTTTTCAATGCTCAGAATCGTATAGTCTGCTCCTTTTTTTTTTTTTTGTGTTCCATCATAATGATTTATTATTTTTTTTTTTAATTTATTTTTATTGTTGCATCGATAAGCATATGCATAGAGATAGTCATCTGCTGGCGTGGCGTCAACATTCCGCCACTGTCAGCCGTTTGCGCAACTTTTTTGGTTCTACAACTCCTAGTTTGCATTGTGTGTGCATAACTTTAACAAAAAACAGGTATGACAAAAAGCAGCATACACCCCTCTACTCCCCCCCCCCCCCCTCCCCCCATCACAAAGCACAAACAGTACATCATCCTATTCTTGGACTCGTGTCCACCACCTTCAGTAGTGTGTCTATTCGGTGCTCTCACAGTCCGCACGGTTACCTCTGTTAGTTCTGTAGTGATCTCGGTCACCCCACCCCCGGGCTCCCCCCCCTTGTTGCCCACACTCCAATCCATGGTATTGCCTCCATTTTGCCCATACTCTCCGGAACTTTTTGGGGCAGCCTCTAGCTTTATAAGTTACTCTTTCTGCCGCCATATATAAGTCCAAGCCCCTCCTCCATTCCTCTATGTCAGGCGTTTCCGTTGCCCCCAGTACTTTGCAATATCCCTTTTTGCCACCACCAATGCGAGCACCAGAAAGATAAGCAGGGGACGTGGCAGGTCCACCTCGTTTGTCATGCCTAATAGTGCCAATTTAGGGTCTCGCGACAAAGTCACCCCTAGGACCTCCCCTAGCTCCGTGAATATGTGTGACCAATATGTTTGTATTCTGTCGCATGCCCAGATCGTGTGGTAAAAGTCCCCTTGCTGGTGGCGGCATCTGAGGCAGGCCGAGCCCTCTAGTCTCCCCATTTTAAGGAGTCGTACCCTGTCAAAATAAGTTCTGTGGAGCACATTCAGCTGGATGAGGCGTAGTCTCGATTTAATCGCCACCTCCCGGGGATGCATTAGGACGATCTCCCAGTCCAGATCTTCCATTTCTCCCACTTCCGCCTCCCACACGCTCCTTAGCCCTGCCAAGTCGCCTAACATATTATTTGTCAAAGTTTTATATGTGAGGGATACCGCCTGACCCATAATCTGTTCCTGAAGCAGCCTACCCTCCAATGGTGCATATTCCGGGATCTCCGCGAGCGTGATGTTTTGGACCCTCCATGCATGCCGCAACTGTGTGTATTTGAAGAGTTGTGTGTAGTGCAACCCAAATTCAGTCCTAAGGACCTGGAAGGACTTCAGCTCCCCCTTTGCAATCACGTCCCCATTAGTTGAGATGCCTATGTCATCCCACCTTCGGAAGCCGCGCAGCTTACTGAGTTCTTTTAACCATTGACAGTGCCATAGCGGCGTCTGTCGGGTATGTTTCCTTTCCCACCCCATCCTCCATGCATGCCGCAACTGTGTGTATTTGAAGAGTTGTGTGTAGTGCAACCCAAATTCAGTCCTAAGGACCTGGAAGGACTTCAGCTCCCCCTTTGCAATCACGTCCCCATTAGTTGAGATGCCTATGTCATCCCACCTTCGGAGTTCTTTTAACCATTGACAGTGCCATAGCGGCGTCTGTCGGGTATGTTTCCTTTCCCACCCCATTCGCCTTGTAGCCTTGGTCCAGGCGTTCAGTGTGATTACCGTTGCCGGTAGAAGCGGTGTCCGCACCGCACCCCCGTAGAGAAAGTACAATGGGTTTTTAGTGGACATTTTGAACCTTTCCAACGCATAGGTCGGGTGGTCTGCTGGGGCGTGCAGCCAATCATTTATTGGTGTTAGGTGTTCCGCCCAATAGTAGGCCTCTAGGTTGGGGAGTGAAATCCCTCCACTATATTGATGGCACTGGAGCGTCGACAGGGCCACTCGCAGCTGCTTCCCCAGCCACAGAAAAGTACGAAGGTCCGCGTGAATTTTGGGTATCGTCTTGGCCGGGAGAGGGTAATACTCGTTTTGGAGCGCATATAGGAACTTAGGGAGGACAATCATTTTGTACATTGCCGCCCGGCCTAGTAGGGTGAGCGGCAGCTGCCTCCACCTGGTCATATCCGCCACTGCGCTCTCCATTATCCGCTCTATATTTTTACTGAACGAAAGTTTCCCATCTAGGGTAATGTAAGTACCCAGGTACTGGAATCCCTCCGAGGTATTGACCAGTTGCTCCGGTAGGTTCCCCCCTCGGTCCAGTCCCTGTGGATCATAGAGGACCGATTTGTGCCAGTTTATGGTATGACCCGCCCTCGCACCTTAGCCATCCAACTCCCGGAACAGCTCCGGGACTGTAGTTTCAGGTTCGGTGATGAACAGCAACACGTCATCAGCGTATAATGATATTTTTTCTTGTGCGGAGGCTGAGATTTCCCGGGAGAAGCCACAGATCTCTGGGTTCTGTCTTATCTTTGCCGCCAAAATTTCGATGGTGAGTGTGAATAGAAGGGGGGACAGCGGGCAACCCTGGCGTGTACCCCTTTCGATCCGGAATTCGCGGGACAACCTCCCATTTACCCGAACCCGCGCCCTCGGCGCCGTGTACAGGAGCTGAACCCATTTCTGGAATTTCGGGCCAAGGCCAACCCTCTGTAGCGCCGCCATCAGAAATGGCCAGTGTACCGCGTTGAACGCCTTCTCAGCGTCGAGGGAAAGGAACCAATGGGGCTCACGCCTTTCCTTGACTTCTTGCAACCAATTGTGCGCGCGTCGGAGGTTCAACTTGGTCGCCCTATCCGGCAGGAACCCCGGCTGGTCCATGTGTATGAGTTCTGGGATGACCGACCGCAAGCGCTTAGCTAGAATGGTCGCTATAATCTTCACCTCCATATTAAGGAGGGAGATGGAACGGTACGAGGCACACTCATCTTTCGGCTTGTCCTCCTTATAGATCGGGACGATCGTAGCCAGGGCGAGGTCCGGTGGTAAGCTCCCCACCTGATAGGCCTCCGTGAAGAGGGTTTTAAGGTGTCGTGTCAATAGATCAGTCGTCCTCTTAAAAAATTCCGCCGGAAAACCATTCAGCCCAGGTGTTTTCCCTGGTTTCAGTGCGGCTATGGCGTCAGATATGTCCTCCAGTGTTACCTCTGCCTCCAGAGCTGTGCATGCTTCGGAGGACAGTGAGGGCACCTCCGTGCGTCCTATGTATTGCAGCGCGTCCTCACTAGTACCCAGGTTTTTAGCCTCATAGAAGTGTTCATAATGCGACGCAAACACGTTCGCTATCGCCTCATCTGTGTGTACCTGTCTTCCCTCCGCCGATTTGATCTGGTCCACCCACCTTGCCGCCCTTTCTGCTGAGCCAAGCCAGGAGTTTGCCTGACTTATCCCCAACGTCATATAGACGGTGGAGGGTCGCCAAGGATTGGGTCCGTGCCTCGTTGGAGACCACCTCCCTGTAGCTCCTTTGGGTATCTAGCAGTTGTCGGAGAGTCCCTACATCCTTCCGCGTTTGATACTCCGCCTCTAAGGCCAAGATTGTTGTTTCCAGGCCCGCCACCTCGGCCTGTTTCGTTCGTCGTACCTCCCCCAACCTACTCTGTACTCTATCCCGTAGGACCGGTTTCATTGCCTCCCAGAAGGTGACCCCTGAGTCGACTGTTCCTTCGTTCTCAGCCACATACACCCTAATGTCAGCTCCGATGCCACGTATTATCTCCGGTGTTTGAAGGTCCCACACCGCTAAACGCCATTCAGCTCCCCCACTCCCCCTCACCCGTCCCATCTGCACATATAGGGGAGAGTGATCCGAGATACCCCTCGCTTTGTATTCCGCCACGTCATCCGCTGTTAGGTACTGTCTCGATGCGAATATATAGTCTAGCCTCGAAAAGACCCTATGTGCCCCTGAGTAGAAAGAGTAAGCTGTCTGCGCAGGGTGGAGCCACCTCCAAATGTCAGTGAGTCCTATGTCAGTCATCTGTTGTGCCAAAGCCGATCGTGCCCCCCCTCTACGCGCAGTCCCTGTACGGTCCTGTACTTCACACATAACGTCATTAAAGTCGCCACCCACTACTTGTATGGTATCCGCTGTATCCATTAGAATGGAGGTGATTGCTTTGAGTGTGCGTGCCTGGAGTTTCGGCGGAGCATAGACCGAAATTATAATGTCCCTTGCACTCCCACATACGTCCCCTGGGGGTCCAGCCAAGTGCGCGTAATGCCAAACGGGGCTGTTTTTTTAATTAGTATCGCCACCCCTCTGGAACCCGACGTGTACCCTGCATGTGCCAGTACCTCATGGCGTCCTCTCGCTATGAACGCACATTTAGTGCCTCTAAGATGTGTCTCCTGCAGCAGAATGATATCCGGTGCTACTCTCTTGAGGTATGCATTCACCAGTCCCCTCTTGATCTTCGACCCCAGGCCATTCACATTCCATGTTAAGATTGTGACTCCCTGGTCACCCTGTTGTGGGACGGCTAATGTACTTGCCATTGTGTAACGTGACCCTCTTTCATGGAGTGTCCCTGTGATGGATGTGTGGTATGGTGTATCAAGGTGTGCTGCTGCGTCTTCCTAACTGTCGCCCTCCTCCTCCACCTAACCCTCCCGTTCCCCAACTTGAGAGAGCTCGAAAAACTTCCCCCACTCCCACCCTCCTCCCCACCTCCTTCCCCATCCAGTCGCATCCTAACGTAGGACCAAACTATCCGCGGGAGAAGGCCTGTCGCCCTCCCACGCATCCCTCCCTTCACAAACCAAAAAACAGTAAGAGAAACTTAAAGAACAGAGAAGGGCGTGTCAACTTGCGTGCTCCTATATGTCGAGCTGCCATCTCCAACGTCCCAGAGCACTATCGTTCAAGATTGTGAGTCTTGTGTGTCCATTACGGGAGCACTGGACTGCCCCGAGGAATCCTGCTCCAAATGTTGAATTTCCTTGACTAGTGGGTGGACAGATTCCCCCACTTCCTCCTCTCCCTCTCCTCCAGATGCGCGGCCCTCCAATTCCTCCTCGTCGTCTCCTTCTGAGCGGATTCCATTCCGCAAGCAACTGAACCTTGAGCCCGCCACTGAGTCGTTTCCTGGTGAAGTCGATCTACCTCCTCTCTTGTCACCCGCGCCATGGTTCTGGTACGGTGTCGCCGGTGTCTGCTTCCTCACCCTTCGCGATTTCCGTCGCTGTGGTTTCGGCAACTCCCAGCGCGTCCTTTCCCGTAGCGATCTATCTAGTACTTCTCGCTTCACGACCTCTCTGCTGTTCAGTATAGGGCGTTCCTCGAACCACTGCCACGCATCCTCCGGGTGGGAAAAAAAGATGGACTTGTCTTTGTAGAGCACCTTGAGCTTAGCGGGGAAAAGGAGCATGTATGTAATGTTCAAGGTCCTCAGCTTTGCCTTCACTGAGTCGACCGAGCGGCGCTGTTTCAAAACTTCCTGGCTGTAGTCCGGGAATATCATGATGGTCGCATTCTCCGAACGTATCTCCCCCATCTTTCTGGCTTCTCTCAAGATCAGATCTCTGTCCGCAAAGTTCAAGAAGCGCGCTATGACCGTCCTCGGTCTCGTCCCTTCCGGAGGTTTAGCCAGGAGGGCCCTGTGAGCTCTTTTCAATGATAAAACACGGGGCAACTGTGCCGCCGGAAGGTGGTCTTCAACCAAGCGTGGAGGAATGAGGACATGTTCGTCCCCTCAATTCCCTCTCTAAATCCCACGAAACGAAGGTTGTTGCTTCTCGATCTATTTTCAGCATCATCCACCTTCCACTGCAGCTGGCGGTGCGAGGCCTGCAACTCCGCCATATCTTTCTTCAAGGCGGATATCGACGCATCATTTTCGCTGATTCTCGTTTCGGTCGCCGTCACCCTATCGGACAGTTTCCGAAAGTCTTGCCGCAGCAGTGTGACCTCGGAGCCCACTTCCCCGATCTTCACCTCAGGGCCGCCCGAGACTCCTGAATGTCCGTTCTGGACGCCTGGATGGCCTCCATCAACAAGGCCGTGTCCGTCCGTGCCCCGGATGCCTCCGACTGAGGCTCCGCTGTGTGTCTTGGCACCGCAAAGTTGTCCATGGGGCCTTGTTTCGTGGTTTTAGGGATCAAGTCTCTTTTCCCCATGGCTGTCTGCTCCTCGGGTGGGGACCCCCGTATCAGGACGTAGGCCTCAGACCTCTGGCGCGCCGATCTTATGGCTGGGGCCGAGCGGGGGGGGGGGGGGTGTTTTCCTTCTCCTTGTGCCGGTGTATCGTGGATTACGTACACCTCCAGCCTCCCGCGTCGACTACCCCTCTGCTAGTAGCGGACGAGGCCCCCTCTGTATGCACCTTTCACCGCTCTCTGGGCCCGTTCCTGTGTGTCCCTACAGGCGGTCACGGAGCGAGAGCGACCCCTTCGCTCCTTCCCCCCCGCCCAAGAGGGGTTCAGCGCCGCCAGATGCCCAGGACTTCCTCACCCGTCTCCACCTCTGGCCCTCCGGGTCCCTCTCCAGACGGCCGGCCAATCAGGAGGTCGAGCGATCAGCCCTCCGGAGGGAGGCGGGGGCCCGATCTCAGATCCCTCACCGCCGTCCAGGTGTCCCCGTGGCTTTCGGCCCCCTCAGGCATCATCTGAGCACCGCCGCCATGCTGGTGAAGGCATCAGGGACTTTGTCAAAGGGCCCCCTGTTACTCCTGTGTCTCTCGGCCCCTGTTGGGATAGCCTCCCTTCTGGAATCACACCGGAGCTCTCTCGCTCCCCGACCCGGCAGTCTGCTGGTCGCGCGGCAAGGGGGGGGTGGCAGTGACGGCCCCGGGAGTCCCCTTACCGGCTCTGGTTCGCGCCGGCCGCCATCTTGGTAAAGGCGGCCGGTCTCCGGTGATTCTCTTTTCGCCCCTCCGTGTTCCGGGCTGCCAGCACCGCGGACAGGCTCCTGTGCAGTGCCGTCCCAGGCAGCGGGTTTCGGCCCTGCCGGGTCTCGGGCGGGTCTCTAGGCGCTTCGGTGATTATCAGGCGCCGCGGCCGCCATCTTGGCCGCACAGGGTCGCGCCGAGTCGGCACTCTATTCTTGAATTTCTGCGTGCCCCAGCGTAGTACTTGCAACACAAGCACCCTCGCCAGCTCCCAGGACTTTGCGGCACCCGCTGGTCAGTTTTGTGCTTCGTGGGGAATAGTTTCACGGCGGATCTGGGTGCAGCTCGACAGGAGCTCCGGCAAGGCACTTCCTAACCGTCCATGCTGCTGGCCACGCCCCCTAGTCTGCTCCTTTTTGTGCCAAACTGATTTGTTTATCAGTAAGGTTAAAGATAGAAAATAATGACGTTGTGTTGATTAAACGCCATGGTACGTAGCCTGAACTCAGATTTTGCAACGTCCAGCCAAGCTGTACAATAGAACGTAATTGGGACTGACCATGTTGTAACATTAGTAAGTCCTGCTCTATTATATCAATAGCAGATGATACAATACTGTCCAGTGAATATATTCTGGAGGACAGAGTCATTAACCCATTGTCCACAACAGAAAGTGATTTTTCCAAATTAATACGGTCAATTTCCCGTATTTTTTCTGCTGTTTCAATTTGCATTACTTTCCAAGCTTCGTTGTACGCAGCGTATACACCGGCCGCTATGAAACGTTTTTGACGCTGTTTGCGTGGTCCCATTATGAAATCACACAAGTCAGCACCGTCTTTAAGTAAAGTCAAGTGTTGCTTAATTTCAGCCAGTGTGGATTTCTGTAGCCATTCGAGGCAGAGTTTCCCTACACTGTATGTTGTAACTATCCCTGGATGTTGTCTCTGGGAGTATCTTGGGTCTGGCCTGGTCATTTTGAACCCCTGTATTTTGTTCAGGAATCTATCTTGATAGTTATTTGTGTCTGTGGGCCAGATCAACCATTTTTTCCAATCAGGATGTGTTCTGTTTTGGTTAAAAATATGGGATACGTCTATCTCAACATCTGTAGTGCTATTACTGTCAGGTGTTGGATTTGGAATAGACGGTTTGTTTAAATCTTTTATCTTGGCTAGGCCAAGACAAGTAGTCTGTTGAATGGTATCATTCAAGAATATTATTTGTTCTGGGATCATGCATGCTCTAAATAATGCTTCTAAACCTTGGACCTGCCAATCTTTGGTACCCCAGATGGTTTTTGTTTCAATGTTGTTTTTCCAGAAATCAAAACCAAATGTAATCATTTTTTCATAACATGTTTCTGAATAGATTAAATTAGTGTTTGTCAGCATTGTTTTCATGCATGTCTTATTTAACATTTTGAAATAAAACGTTTCTGCATCACTTGTGTTAAACCCTGAGAAGTATGGGAATTTCTCGTAAAATGTTTTTGAACTACCTTTTGGTGGAGTTGCACAATGTTCCCATTGATTATAATTAAAAACATTTCTAGGTTGAGCAGATTTATGCAAATAGTGATGTGCAAAGTGGTTGTAGCAGTACATTTCCTCATAATTTGATGAACCCTGTGAATAATCATGTTCTGTAAATTTTGCTGACATTACTAAATCTGACATCATATCATTAATACTTTCAAAGTCCCAATCATCAGAGAATGTACTCGGTTTTACAAAGTCACTTAATGAAATCTTGAATTGGTGTGGATATCTCAAGAGCTCAACCGGGCCATAGATTTCGTAATCCGTTTTGTCCCAAGCTACCCCACCGGGTATTGGATTGGCTGTGACATTCACTGATGACAGTTCTCTTTTCTCGATGTGAGATGACTTGTGTGGCTTTAGGACCAAGTTGATGTTCTGACTTGCTGTGTCCATTGTACTGTATTTTCCCTCAATGAATTTTCCCAAACAAAGAACCACGATGAGCCAAAGCAGGAGGAAAAGTACACCTAACACAATCCAAAATTCAATCCATGGAGAAATCAGATAGGTTTCTTTGAGTTGATGAAAGAGTTCAGTTACTTTGTCTTTAAAAGTTTTCGTTGTTGGCTGTTCTTCAGGCTCGCTTGGATCTTCAGAAAAGTTATCGAAATTGATGAAGTAGCCAGATGCAGTTCTGTCAATTGTTGGAATCGCTTCCGGATTTTCTTTTGTTTTTGGATCTTTCTTGGAGACATTAGTATAGTCTGAGGCTACATCGTTGTAGACTGGTGTTTCTTGACGAACTGTTGCAATTTGGGTTTCAAGAGGCACAAGTTCCATGGCATTGTTGCATAGTCCTTTTTTATTCACTGCAGGTTTATCAAATGTGATTAGTCTCTCAGTTTGAACCTCTTGTATTGTAGCAAGTTTTGGTACTCTGCTATTTCTTGGGAGTCCACTGGGCCTACTACTTATTATTGGCCACATGATTGTGGTTTTACCAGGTCGATGGATACAACTCCTTTTTACCAGCAAGGGGCGGTAGTACAACTGATCTTGTTCCGCTGACAGCTAAGACAGGTACTGCTTTTCTGTAAGAAGGCCCAAATTCCTTCTTCACCGCGATCTTCTCCCTGACCAGATCCCCAATCTTTGGAATCCAGACAGGCCTTGCTGGGACAGGTGGTTTATCTTCAGTGGTTGTTGGCTGCTGTTTTAACTTTACGTTGCTCGGGTCTTTTCTTGTTTCATTTAAGTCCCGTAAAATAGACAAACGATCTTTGATATCAAAGCATTTTTCTTCTACCACTGAAGTCTGACTATCAAGGTCCTGAATATGCATTCTAGTCCCGAACAATAGTTCGTACGGACTGAAAACCTTTTAGAGAATTTCTTGGCAGATTATTAAGACTACGTTGGACACTTGTTAAATGTTGGACCCACCCATCACCCGAACCTAATACCCTCGCCGTTATAGATTGCTTTATGTCCCGGTTTTTTCTTTCCACAATCCCATTTCCCTCAGGTTGGAAGGGACAAGAGTACCGCAATGCAATGCCCATGCTGGTCATGGCCTCCTTATAAGCTCGAGAGCTAAAAGCAGGACCCTGGTCAGAATGTAGCATGCCAATTGCGTATGTGCCGATAAAGACTCGCTAATCTTTTATAACCGTTCTGGCGTCAGCCGAGTGTTGGTGTCTACATTTTAAGTGATTCTGGTCTTAAACATAAATGGGACGCATTTTTTGCGTATAGATAGCCTTATGCTATCTATACAAAGAGCCATGGCATTACTCCGGCCGGTTCGCCACTGCGATCTCTGTTGCTGTTTTGACAGCCCATTGCAAATTTGTAGTTGTGCAGGCTCATCCCCGGCCACCAGTATTCTGATTGTAATTCTTTCAGAGATTCCTTGATCTCCTGGTGCCTTAGACCTAATTCCATATGTGCTTCTTGAATCAAGAAGATTCTCCTGTTCGTGTTTGGAATTACTCTATCCCCCACTCCAGGGATTCGAGCAAGAGGAACGGAGTTTGCATCAATTATGTATGTATAATTGAGTGGATAGTTCACGGGTAGTGCTGCACAGTCGCCTTTTGAAGACGTTTTTACTGCCAGCATGTTTTCCCCGTCTATGTATTTTTCTGAACGCTTTTTTGTGGCTACGGCAGCCGGATTAGTTGCTTCCGCTGTGGCTGTGTCAGCCAATGAATTCCCTGCAACGTGAACGCCATCACGCTGATGACTCAGTGTATGTATCATGTGAGTCTTTTGTAGTTCTTTCTGTAAAAGAACTACCTGTTCCCAAAGCCTTTTATGCTTTATTGTGGCACCTGTGTCATCTTTGTAATCGTTTTGAACCCAGTTCTGCAAGTCATTATTGTAAGATTTGACACAGTAATGCGAATCGCACACTATTAGTGTCGGGAATTTGCGATCGGCAATATCGAGCGCCATTTTTAAAGCTAGTAGTTCAGTTCGTTGAGCTGAACTGTCTTTTACAGATTAAGACATAGTTACCAGTGGTCTCAATTTACCTCCGTGCCACCGGCATTTAACAACCGTGCACGCAGCACTGTAAGCTTGCTTACCCCAAACTGCTGGTTGTGCTGATCCGTCTGTATATATTACACAGGCGTAAAGTTTTAGATGCAGAATTTGGATTGGCAGAGGATATTCTTCTTCATGTTTTAGATTTTTAAATTTTTTCATTTCCGGGTCAAAATAGTATTTGACTTTTTCTGTAGCAAGAGAATTTTCCTATTGTATCCATTTTGGATCTAATGCCACGGTAGTCAAATTGCGTGGGCTTGTTAGTGCCTCAAAGGCTGATTCTGCTGTTAAAACAGTTATCTGCCTGCCTTGGGCTTGGGCTCTTTCTTTTGCTACAGCTGTTTGAACCGCATTTACAATATTTTCCGCAAGACTGAATGTTTTTTCAGCTTTTGTGTACAAATGTGATTTGTAAGCTATTGGTACCGTTTCTCCCTCATTAGAGGTCCGGTACGTGAATCCGCATCTTCCTGGGATGACTCGGATTACAAGGTTGCGTGTGTTTTCGCGAGTTTGCAATTTTGTTTTAGCTAACATGTCTGTTTGCAATGATCTCAAAATTTCTGTGTGTTTTTGAGTCCAATTGATTGGTTTAAAATCAGGTTGTATTAGTTCATAGAGAGGTTTAACCCTCTCTGCATAATTTAGAATGTAAGTTCTTCCGAAATTCAGGAAATCTAGTATTGATTGTAAGTTCTTCAGCGTTTTAGGTGCTTGGAGTACAGCGCATTTCTCTAAGAAATTGTCTGCTAGGCTTTTGCCTTCACTTGATAATTCATATCCTAAAAACAGGACAGTTAGATGGGCAATTCGTGACTTTTTAAAGTTGAATTTGTAACCCTCTGCTGCAAACCCAAGTATTATGGTGTTTACTCTTTTCAAGTGAGTATCCAAGTCATCGTCTGTTAGATAGATGTCATCGACATAAGATAATGCCTCATCATCATATATTTGTAGTAACTCTGTTACCCTTGCTGAGAATAATCCTGGGCTTTTCTTGAATCCCTGTGGGAGTCGACTTAAATTTTTCTGCGACCCCATTATTGAGAAAGCGATCAAATACCTGCTTTCAGGTGCAATGTTTTGACAAAAGAATCCATTAGAGATGTCTAATGTCGTTTTTTATTTTTTGCGCACAATGTTATTCATTAGTGCTGCACTGTGTGAGTTTTGTACTGCAAATGTTTTGCAACATGAGTTAAGGTGTCTGTAGTCCAATACTAGACGATATGAATCGTCTGGTTTGGAGACAGGAAACAAAGGATTGTTCATTTGTGAGGTGCATGTTTCAATCACCCCTTGGTATTCAAGTTGATCTAAGATCTCCTTGACTTGCTTTTTAGCTTCTTGTTTAATTGGGTACTGCCTTTGTGCAGTTGGTTGACATTTTAACTGGATTTTGTGAGGAGGAGAGTCCTCATCCCATCCTACATGATTTTTGTATAATGCAGGAGCTTGGGCTACTGCCCATTTTCTTGCATATGTATATTTTTTATGAATTGAAATATGATTTGAGAAGGCAGGCATAATAATTTCTTCGCCATGAGGGCACTCCCTGACAAACTCTGGTGGCCAGTCTTTCTCGGCTAAAAGGATGTCATAGCCTTTCGAAAGATTATCCCAAAAGAGACCTCTTACTTTCCTGGACTTATCTCCCTCTATATGTAAAGTTATCTCGTATATTTTATGAGGTTTGCTAACCCTGGTATCTGCAGTTTTCACCTGAATGTATTCATTCGTGTCCACTGTCTCCAGAAGATTCATCAGGATCTTGCGAGCTATTGTCACTTCTGCTGCGCTGTCTAGCATTGTCTGGGTTCACTCTCCGTTTTTCAGTTGTGTCCTCAGTATCCTCGGCATGTTTAATTATTTTAATACTGGCTACCTTCTTTCTTGGAAATTGTAATTTTTTACTTTGAGCAGGTTCCTTGTCTTTGGACTTGACGTGCTCTTCCCTGTGTTCTGACCGTCCTCTTCTTTCCGATTTCTGCGAGGAAGTCTGAAAAGATCGAGAGGGACGTGTATCAATATCTTGATATCTCTCAGGTTTTTTCAGATTATCCCTATTTCTAAGGTTGTATCTTTTCTCAGAGGGCTCCCTCTGGGGAGACTTGCCTCCTTGGTCTGGAGATCTTTCTCTCCGCCGAGGAGACCTTCCTCTGGACTGGAATCTTTTTTCTTTGGGAGTGGATTGTTCATTTCCAGCCCAGCTCTTTTTTGGAGTGTTTAAATTATTTTTAATATAAGTTTTTTCAGGATTTTCAGTTAGTTGGGGTTTTACTGGTTTCCCACCCAAAGTATCTCTTCCTAGTTCTTCATAGGATTTTTCTATGATTCTGGCAAGTTCAAATGGTTGTTCTGCTATATCTGTTTATTTCAATTTCTGGCGGATCGCCACAGATGCTGCTTCTCCTTTTATGTTGGCTAATAATATAGCCGAGACCTGCTTGAAGTCTTTCAGTAATTTCATACCCAGAGTTAAAGCAGGTTCTGGACCGTATTCATTTTGAATCTGTCTTAGCACATCTGGTATAACCGTCATGGACGGAACACCATGTGTTTTTGTGTAAATGGAAGCAAAGAATGTGCCCCAAGTGTCCACGTCTTCCACGTGTGGTGCGAAACCCATTGGAAGACAGATAGTCAGAATTCTGTGTTTCTCAGTAGGTGTAGTATCCGGTAATACTGCCTCTATTTGAGTGATTTTTTTGTGCTAACCAGAATGGAATTTGTTCCCGTTTTGCGGGTACTTTACCCAGACATGATTGTATGTTCTGTGGTGTAATTTTGTTTGTGTTCCCCGGATGAGGGGTCAGCTGTGGAATGTTAATAGCTGGTTGGACTGTTGAAGTCCGCATTACATATTGGACTAATTGTTTATGTATTTTAATTAGTATTTTTAGCTGTGCTAAAAGTTCCCGGTCTGACATTTTTTCGATGTCTGGATGTGGTGTGTAGCTGGCTAGAACCGGCCACGTTGCTCCTAGTCTACCTAGTGGACCGAGCCTAGTGATGTGATTGTTATGTTTTAGGGCGCCTTTAAACCAGAGCAGGTGCTCTTGGTAATTTAATTGTATTTCCACCTCCTCGAAAGGGGTGTACTCTTCCGGAGGTTCCTCTATTTTGTAATAGTGGAAGTCGTGTGTGACAGCGTTTGCTGCTGGAAAGTTTATCCATGAATAGAATACCTCTGTCTGCCGATATTCATGGGCCTCTATCACGAATATGACTATACCACCTCGTGATGTCAGTCCATTTTCTATAAGTTTAATAGTTATAGTTCTTCTTACGTTGACCGGAATAAGTATAACATTCGGGTCATTCTGTTGGAGAGTTGTGTCTTCCAACAACAGTTGAGACGCTGTAGCATCTCTTTCTTCGTTTCCGTCAGGCATTTTACTGACCAAGTCTTTTGTTGCAGATCAAGTTTCAAGGAAACAAAGATTAGGTGCACAATATTTTGGAACACTGTATCCTTCAACGTTGAATAAACCAAAAACTATACATAGGAATCTCTTCCTACTAAGTTCCGGCGGATTTTAACCTCTTACCCACTCCAGACGTCTTTTGGAGTATTTACGGGAAAAAGGGTCTGTGTGAAAAAGCACGACTGAGTTACTCTAACGTCTTGCGTTAGATTTATTGCCTTACCAATCGTTGGGCGCCATGTAGTGTAGTTCCTATATTCACAATAGGCTCTGCGCATTGGAATAATATAAACAGCAGTGTAGACGTAGGACTGAGGTCGACTAGGTCTCTACTGACTATATTAGACTCAGAGGTCACTAGAAACTTTCTTGAATAAACGAGGAGGAGTTTAACCTCCCTGGATAGACAAGAAGGGATTAGCTTCTGACAACCATAAAACATGACAACTTTGCTCCTTCAGAATAAGAGTGTATCTCTGGAGTCGTGTGAAAACAATAGACAGTTATTTCGCTCAGTCAATTGTGCATACTTAGTTTCACCAGAGTGCAGAGAAAAGAGAGACGGGCATTTTCAATAAAAGGTGTAATTTATTGAGCAGTCTTCTTTCTCATGCAAGAGAAATGAATTGCCACGATTGCAATACTCGTAGTAAAGTAAAGTGCGTACAGTAAAAGGAGGATTATAAAATAATACTGTAAAAGCATTGATATGGTTTCTGAGCCATATGATACTTTAAAATAGATAAAATATATACATACATATATACATTGACTAACGTACTCAACTGGTGCTTCTAAATACACCTACCCCGGTGTACCTGACCTAAGCCTAATACGTGGGAAGGAGTAAGTAAGTAGCAGTTTAAGTTAAGTTGGTTTTGCCAAGAATCTGACTCAAGAATTCTCTTTAAGGGTTTAGTCAGCTCCGTACCTGGGTATTAGAAAGCAGGAGGTCTTGTATCTCTCTCTCAGGACTCGATATCCCAGTAACCCGCGAAGGTATCTGGAAACACCGGAGCTGAATTTCTCGGCAGGAGAAAAGACAGCGTCCTACTCAGTGCGTCAAAGGGGAGGGGCAGCGTCTGTGGGCTCTCGCATCAGCTGGGCTCTCGGGCAAATAGATAGCAGCTCTGCTCCAAAACCACCACCGTGTGTTTGCTTAAGGCAACGTTGGTATATTTATACCTGAAAGGTGCCGGGTTTGACGTAAGGTTGGACATAAGACGTCAATAAAGATGTCACTAAGAACTGGCCGTTCTTACAGTGCTTCACAGGAGTTCTAGGACGAAATCAAAACAAAAGCAATGGGGATTTCCCAGGTTGCTGGAGGTTTGGTTTGTTTAGAGAACTCGTTGTGCTTTCTAGGAGTCCAGGGAAGTAGCCTTGCTTAATGTGACTGCATGGGCTACGACTAAATATGGATATGATTCTTATGCCTTTATAGGGATATTATTTATTATAACCGTACAAGGGCATAAAATAGAAATATCGATTTAGGTTCCTAGATAAAAACACAATAAAGTGAGAAGAATTTTTATGCTAACTCCTAGACTATGTTAATGGGTAGGTGCATCCCACCATTCTACACTATGTGAGCAATAGGACAGAAGACACAGGGGTGAGCAGAAGCAAGGGAAACAGATGGGAAGATGACAAAAATATATACAGGTCTACCGTCAAATGTGATTTAAACCATGTATGTAATATCTAGCATATGAATATAATGATTTGAGCCCACATCTTTATTACCAAATAATTGTGGGGGTGGAGGGTCAGTCTCTAGGTTTCATCAAATTTTATTGCTTAAAAGATTCTGCAAATTTTTCAGAAACTGTGGGACCTTTAGTTCCCACCTGATTGTAAATGTTCCCTCTTCTGTTATTAGAAATGTTAGGACGCGGGGGGGCCAGAGTGCCGGCAAAAACAATGGCTGCTTGATAAGCGAGCTAGGGTGGACCAGTGCATCGGCTTCCTGCTGCCACCAATACCTGTTTCTGCCTGTTGTCACCTGCAGGGAGGCTTTGACACACCGTGTGTCTGACGGTGGTCACCGGGAGCCGACTCCTGGGCCACCTCAGGTTGCTGCTCATGCTTCAGGGGAGCATCGGGGTGTGGCTGCTTCCACGACATGCTGGGCTGGCCTCACTCGCGATGCCTTGGCGCGGCTTGGGCTCCTACTGCAATCTGCACCACACTGACATCAACGGTTGCCTCTCAAGGCCGTGGCCCACCATCACACTGCATCTCCACACCTGTTTAGGGACCGTGACCCGCTGGGGTCCAAAGCCACAGTGGAGCAGCTGGTCCTCCCTCCCCCTTCTATGTGGATCCTGCTGGCCTCGGTCTCGCGACGCTGACTGTTTGCAGCCCCGCCCTAGTCACTGTTCCCTCAACAGTGCGGGACCAGATCAGGGCTGCTGCGCAACTGGCCAGCCTGAATTCCTATTACATGGGGACCTGGTGGCAGCTGCTGTGTGGTTCTTGGTCTGTTCGGTGGCGCTGTCCATCACGCTGGAACCGGCCGGAGCCTCTCTAGGCCTCTTCTTGTTTGACTGTACTTTTTTGTAGGGGCCCGTGGCCCATATTTCCTCTCCTTGGACTGTATGTGCAGGCACTGCTTAGGGTCCTCAATTTGGCAGCTGGAGTCGTTTGGTGCCTGGTACCACAGTCGAGCAGCCAGTGCCTTTTCTTCTGACTCAGGAGTTGAATGGTCCATGGTATGCCATCTGCCTCTCACTTACTCATATTTGCCGCTCAGTCTGCGGGGAGAGTGATCTGTGCGACTGTACGCTGCGTCATCTACTCTTCAGCCGCTCCAGTTACTTCCTTGTGGCTGTCCAGCGACACTAGTTGATAGTGCCCCTTCTCTGCCTATAAACCTACCTGCTGTGGTAACCCTGGGTGCAGTGTTTCTTCTTTCACTACGAGACGGGTGCTGTTTGTTATGGGCAAAACTGATCGCAAACAGTCAAAGCTTCAATTTGACCCAGAATGCAAGGTACCTCGTTAACAGTTGGCTCTCACATCCCAGATGACACTGACATGACCACCATGTTCAGGGAGCTCAGAGAAGGCTTACGCTCTATTGATGGCAAAATTGACTTGCTGACAGCACTCCTGGACAGAATTCAAGAGCAAGCAGATAGACAGGACCACAGTCTTACTCAGGCTGAGGCGCATATCTCAGAACTGGAATACCCTAAACGGGAGCTGGACCATGGCCTGAGGGAATCGGCACAGGAGCTCAAGCTTATTAAGGCCAAAAATGAGGACTATGAGGACAGGTCTCATCGTTATAATGCCAGAATTCTAGGGGTACCTGACTCTTCTGGGAGATCCAACATTGAGAACTTTGTAGAATCATTCATGGGCACACTGTTTGATTGCAGCCGTTCTCAGAGGTCTTCATTGTGGAACGGGTGGACTGTGCACTCATCCCCAAATCTAAACCTGTTCAGATTCCGCTGCCCATCATTTACTGAATTACAGTTTGTTTCCATCATAACCCCCATTTCAGTGCATTTTCTATTTACGACACGGGATAATGAGTTTTGTCAACGGGCCTTGTAACATGTTACATATTGTGTTTTTTTTTTATATCATATGCTTTTTGTTGATATTGAATTAGAAAAACCGTTTCCTTCAAAGTGCAGCTAACAGTGGCAAAGTTAACTGGAAAATGTCACTTTTACACCTTCCTTTGTTGACTCGTTTTATATGTTTATATATATTTTTTGTTATTTCAACTGTGTCAGAATCTTGTGAGACATGTTCCATTTCAGAACGAAACTGTACTTTCTGGTTTCAGCTAGTGCTAAATTCCATGTTTACAGCATGGATGGTGAAGGGGTGGGCGGAGGTCCAGGTGTTTTAGGTCTGCTGTTCTAGATGTTATGGTTGAATTCTGTTCCTAATGAGTTTTTCATGCTCCCCTGGGAGGGCTTACTTTAACGTGTCCTTGCAGTCCTAGATTACAGGGATACATAAATCAGCATTTGCAATGCTATAGGTCTCACATTTGCAACAGTTTGAGCGCTTGGCATTGTAAATGACAATGGGCCATATGTATCAAGATACCCATTTGCGATTCTCAAATTGCGATTTGTAAGAAATTGCTATTTGAGAATCGCAAATGGGTATGAAATGTACAAAATCGCATTTTGTTTGCAATTCCTTAGAATTCCTTAATTGCGATTAGCAAATTGTGAATCGCAATTAAGGAATACTTTCCCATTCATTTCTATGGACCAGGAGGCCCATAGGAATGAATGGGAAGTTATTCTCAATTTGCGAATCGTAATTTGCTAATCGCAAATTGAGAATAATTTCAAGGGTGCAGGGGTGTCCAAAGGACACCCTGTTGCACCCCTGAAATATTCATGGGTGCATATGTGGCGCACATAATGTGCGTCACATGACACTTTGAAAAATGCAAAAATTTGCATTTTTCAAGGAATTCGCAACTTACCACCAACTAGAAGTTGGTGGTAATTTGCGATTCCTTAAGGGCATTTTGCTAAAAGTTTGCGATTCCTTAAATGCAAATGCAAAATAAGGAATCTTCATACACTCCATTTAGCAAATTCGCTTTCGCAATGGCCGAAATTCTGTGAATTTCGGCCTTTGCGATTGCGAATTTGCATGATACATATGGCTCAATGCCTTTTATGTGTTGGTTTTTAAAACAAAAAATAAAAGGCATTATCATTTACAATGCCAATAACTTAAACTGTCGCAAATGCGAGACCTAGTGCATTGAAAATGCAACAGGTCTCGCCTTTGATTAAGTTAAAGCCATTTGCTTTGCTAATGGTATAGCAAAGCAAATGGCTTTAACTTAATAAAAGGCGAGACCTATTTCATTTTCAATGCTTGTTGATTCATGTGTCCCTTATTGGTCTGTGTGTTTGAAATAAATGTCTTGCACTCCTCTGTGTTAGGCCTAATGCTGCTCGCCCACAGTACCACTAATGGAACACTTCGGGTTTATATCGAGCCCTGTACACTTCTGGGAGAATCTCTGGACTCCATGCAAGGTATAACTACTTAGTGATATACCATATACAGAGCCAGCTTACTATACCTGTTTTCCAACTTCTCAGTGTGCGCAGTTTTCGAGGTCTCTTACTGCATAGTGTGTTTAGTAAGCCAGTGAAACAGGATGAGAAACAGCCCACTGAAGCTGAACTCGGACAAGACGGAGGTCCTAATCCTCGGATCCACCCCCTCGCCTGGGACGACTCCTGGTGGCCGACTGCACCAGGAACAGCTCCAACGCCTACCGACCACGCACACAACCTAGGGGTCATCCTCGACTTCACCCTCTCTATGATGAAGCAGGTCAACGCCGTCTCTCCCTCCTGCTTCAACACCCTCTGCATGCTCCGCAGGATCTACAAGTGGATCCTCACTGAAACGAGAAGAACGTCACCCAGGCCCTCGTCAGCAGCAGACTGGACTACAGAAACAGCCTCTACGCAGGAGCCTTAGCCAAATTCCTGAAACGGCTCCAACGCATCCAGAACGCCTCCGCATGCCTGATCCTCGACATCCCTCGCCGCAGCCACATCACACCCCACCTGAGAGACCTTCACTGGCTCCCCATCAACAAGAGGATAACCTTCAAGCTCTCACACACACAAAGCACTCCACAACACTGGACCAGTGTACCTCAGCAGCCGACTCAGCTTCTACACCCCCACCTGCCAGCTCTGCTCCGCCGACCACGCCCTTGCCACTGTCCCCCGCATCCGAAGAGTGACCGCAGGCGGCAGATCATTCTCCCACCTCACCGCCAATACATGGAACACCCTCCCTATCCGCCTACGGCAGACCCAAGACCTACTGACCTTCAGAAGACTCCTCATGACCTGGCTTTTCGACCAGACGCAGCATCCCCACCCCTTAGCGCCTTGAGACCCTCACAGGTAAGTAGTGCGCTCTACAAATGATAAATTGATTGATTGATTGAATCTCCGTCTCTCCTGTCACCAAAAGCAACCCTGTGCAACAGCTTCAGAGGAAATTGTAGTAAATTCCACAGTCACAAAGACACCAGTGAGCTTCCTCTTCGTTGCCTGCTGCTACCATAGCCAGGATGCTTTGATTCAACCTCTTGCAGCCCTACACAGCCAGTTGGGGTATTTTACATTCCCAACTGACATGCAATCATATAAGACCAGTGGTTGCTGTAGGTGATCAACACAGTTACACTCTCCACTTTACATCTGCTCTTCCCCATATTCCACCTATTTTTGTTCGGATGTCAACAGATCATGCCTCCATCCTTGCCCTGGATGTTCGATCACTGCTGACCAAAGGGACCATAGAAACAGTTACCAAGGCGGAGAGTGGCATGGTGTGTTTCTACACCAGGAAGACAAGTTCAGGATGTCAAGGTACTAGCTGGCCTGGATACAGGGGGATATGGGGAACTGGATGGTGTCCTTGGCCTACTTTCATTTGCCAATCTCGCTATCCCACAGGCCCTTTTTACAGTTCATGGGGATGTCGAAACACTTTCAATTTACTGGCCGTCCTTTAGACCTGCCTCGATCCCCCTGGAGTTTTGGTGATTAAGAAGCTGATGGTGGTATTTGCAGCCCATCGTGGAGGTCAGGGACAGAGGTATTTGTGTGCCTCAATGACTGGCTCTTTGCAGTCCGTTGCATACCCCCTACATTCAACTCTCACCCTGCTCTCCTGGGATTATCAATCCACAAGCTTAAATACCATCTGCAGGTGATGCAGAACATTTCCTTCGTAAGGACCATCCTGGCCACAGTGGCTTGCACAGCATTTTCACCCGTATAGTGAGTCTGGGGCATTCATGTTCAATCCTGATGTCGCTGGCTTGATTCCTGGGTTCCGGCATCGGCAGTTCTCTAGCTAATTAGAATTTTGGCCTCACGATTGCTGCTGGTGTCTTGAACTTGCTGCTCACATATCTGTCAATACCAGGGCAGACAAGCCAAGCAGACTTTGTCTGATGGACTACAAATGGCTCCTGCATCAAGATATGGTCCAAGGAATCGTCACCCAATCTTTTTGCTACTGCTGAGAATGTGTAGTGCTGCACTTACTGTGGCCTGGAGTTTCTGCTCAAGGTTCCCTGGGAAACTCAATTCGCCTTTAGTGGACTTCTGTCCCAGCTCTGTGTCTTCTAATTCTGCGGAAGGTCCGGAGCTTTGAATTGGACCAGGAGAGTGTGATCCTCAGACCTCCTGCATCTGTTTGTTTGCCCTTTTGCTCTGTCTATCATTTTATGAAAATGTTCTCTCCTTTTGCTTCTGGATTTCTACAACCTGCACCGCCAATTGTGGAGATTGAGTGGAACCTGTTGAGTGGATTTGCTCTCCCTGCAGAAGTAGTGCATGTTATCTTTGCTTTATTTTATCACTCTACTTGCATTTTTCTGTCCTCCGTCTCCCTCTAAGGAGAAATAAAGGCTTCACTGATTGGACCCTAAAAGCGCCATTTGTTTTTAAATTGCGCTCAATAAGGATTATCAGGTGGATGACTAACTTTTATTGGTTTTGTCGCACCAGAAAAGGTAGAGCAGTCCAAAAAGAGACATTGTCCAGATGGATCGTCCTGTGCATAAAAACATGCTATGCTCTGGCCAGGAAGGAGCCGCCGAAAGATCTTCAGGGTCTTTTCTGCCAGAGCCAAGATTGCCACCACTGCAATGGCAACTTCCAGGCATCCACATGGGTGTACATGCATACCTCCCATCTGAATTTCTGCCTCGATTCTCAGGTTTGCAGAGAATGACATTTTTCTTACTCAGTTCTGCAGAACCTTCTCGTGTGAAGTCCGCTCTTCGGATCCTATGCATTTTGGAAGGTACTGCTTTGGTATCTATCCAGAAGGTGAGAATTCTATGCTTAGACGTATCCTTCAGAAAAATAAATTACTTTCCTTCAGCAGCACACTTTCAGGTGGATATTCACCGCCCTCCTTCCCTCCATTTTCTGGAGCAGACATTTAGTATTTTAAAAAGATCCCATGCTAGGTTTTGCACACTGTCAGGTTTGCAATCTATTACGGCTGATCCACGCCTGAGGGTGCAAAATAGATTATTTAAAAAATTGACACCAGGGCACCCGGGTTGTTCCTTACATAACTCCATGTTGTCACTTCTGGCGGCTAATGGTGTCACATGTCTGAGCATGCGAGCAATTGCAGGTAAGGTTCTGGATCCTTTTTCGCGACCAAATATTTCAGAAGAAATGTGCAGTTAAGTAGAGTATCCACCAGAAAGAGCATCAATGACAGTAAGTAACTTCCTCTTTTGTCTGCCAGTGCCCCTTCAAGATACTGGTTCCACAAAACATGCCTCACAGAGCACCTCATTACCATAAATTCCTTCAATTGTTTGCAGAGATTTTGTGATGATGGTTTTTCATGGAAGGGTTGTTGTAGCTATGAGTTTTGTGCCATTTCTTGCTTGTGGTTTTACATTGTTGTTTAGCAGCCCAGTAATGCTGTGAACCTATATTGTTTTGTTAATAACCCACAAGCAAACACTGCTGTTTGTCTCCTGTGCAGGATCCGCTTGTCTGAGGGCTTCCACTTTGCCTTCAGTGGAGAAGGGATTGTCAGCATGGTGTTGGAACTTCCTATGCAGGTAGTCTTTATTTCTTAGTCTCTGTTAATGCCTTTTGTCTTTACTATCTTTCTATGCCCAGCATCCTGCTCATTACTTTGCTCCGTCCGCTTGTTTATTGAGCTCCTCTATTTCACTGCTTCTTGATCCTAATGCTCACCTTTTGTTCTCCATATCTACTGCCTCCACTCCTCCTCATCAGCTTTATTTACTTTTCTTGTCTCTTCTTTTTCTTGGTTTCTTTTTTCTTTCTCTTTCTTTCTCTATTTCGTTTGCTTTCTTTCTTTCTTTTGCTTTCTTTTTCTTTCTTTTGCTACCCTTCTTTCTTTCTCTCTTTCACTTTCTTTCTCTCTTTCTTTCTCTCTTTTTCTTTTTCTCTTTCTCTTTCTTTCTCTTTATTGCTCTCTTTCCTGCTCTCTTTCCTGCTCTCTTTAAGAAGTCCAACACTTTTTGGTGTTGTCCAGGGTGCACACATTTGCTGTGTTTCTAATTGAGATAAACAATGATCCAATATTGTTAACCTACTTATAGTTGTTTTGTGATCTTAACAGTCAGTTGCTTGTGTGAGTTTGTTGCCCATTGGTGTCCGGTAACCCCAATGCATCTGTTATTCTTGTTTGAGACATCACAGCACAAATTAACATGCTTGATGTTAGAACTCCACCATCAGAGAAGGCTTCAAGCATGCAGGCAAGGCATGTAGCGAAACAGCTGATCAGACACTGACAACCCCTCTCCCTTCATTTGAAGGCAGAGGAGACTCCCTTTTATCTCTTTCTTTGCCCCATTTTTTGGGCTCCGATTTTCCATGACTTGACCGCTACAGCATAACTTGGCAGCCACAGCTACATGGAATTTCGCTCCACTTGTTTCAGAGTGGGTATGTTTTTTCACACCTGTATTTTCCGGTCATAGGAGAAACATGCCGACCAGAAAATTCACACAAGGCTTTGAATGCTGCAGCAGTCATGCTTCATTCCCAGTTTTCTTTCTTGGCAAAAAAAAGTTCCTACTTCTTCCCTTATTTCCCTACTCTCCGCACTCCACACCTTCACTCTAGACCTCACCCATAGGTCCTCAGACTCCGAGCGGGTGTTAAATGTATGCGTTAAAAACCCCATGGAATAGGAAACAGTGTTGTTTTATGGCCAGAAAATGGGTCCAAGGCATTAAGTCCCCATTCCATGGGGTTTTAATAATAATTGCAGGATATTGTTGCAAAATTACCGCACATTAATGATTAAATGACATGTGATTTTACTGTTGCCCCAGTATGGTGCACCTTGTAACCAGGCCACTTGAGGGTTTCAGATTCTACCCCACTTCTCTTTTGAAGTCATTGATAGCAAACGTTGACATATAAGGCAGGATGAGAGACACTGTCTATTTTCATGATCACTTTTAAAGCACTTCAGACAACCTTTACTTTTCAGTACCTCACTTAAATGGGTGGGTTCTTTGACAAATAGAATGCCCAATCTTACCTTATTATATCCACGGCATCCCTGTAACAATATTATTACGTGTAGTACTCAACACAAATTGAATTGGCTTTAGGTAATTAAATAATTTGCTTTTTTTAACCACATCATTGGTACTTATTTGATCAGCCTCCGAGGTGTGAATGGAGGTGAGGCACCTGCTACTTGAGCTCACTTGTAGTATTCAGAGGTGGCGCTCATATTGCATAGCGAGATGTCTATTGTGAATAAGATGATATTCCTTTGAATTCTCCTTTACAACTTCACAAAAATTGGTTAAATGGGGATCCCGCTGTTTCATCTCCTTAAATCTGTACTGGAGAAGGGTTACATCACTTTAATGGCAGTGGGGATCCCCCTGTCTTTGATCTTTGACTATGTTCTCAAGTTCTAGGCCAGGATTCCTCCATATTCCCTACTTAAATCTTTTCTTTGGAGATAAGGTTCAGATGGGGTTTTGCAAATGACTGTTCAATTTTTTAATGAGGAAGTAGGTGTGCATTCCTCCCTATTCTCACGTTAAATTGATACTAAGAGGTATGGGGTTGGGCGTTTCAACATATCTTGTCCTTTAACCTGTAAGGAGGTGTGATTTAGGGTGGCCCATATACCCCATCTTAAAACCTGTATTGATTGGTTATTCTGTGAATCCTCTGTATCTCATGTGCAAATATTTTGTCTTTGGCAGATCAGGATCCCTTTGCATCCACTGCTAAAAACGCATATACCATAAATAACTGAACTCCCCCCAACCCTCTTTGATGTGTCAGTTATGCTGTGAGAAATAAGCCATGTGCCTCGGGAGGAGGATAGGGATGCACTGCAGTTGATCCGGCAAGGGAGATGATGATGATAAATTTATAAAAGTGCAACAAATACCCTGGGGTGTCTAGGCGCTGCCCTTAACACATACAGATCAGACCGGACTAAGCACGAGAATTATGCCTTAAAAAACAACGTTTTTAAGCCCTTTCTAAATTTTAACAGGCTAGTCTCTTTTTTTAAGCAAGATTGGCAAAGAGTTCCACAGTTTAGTTGTTGTAGCAGTGGAGCTCTTGCCACACCACCTAGACCTACTAACTCTAGGAATAATTAGTTTTCCAAGTTTGGCTGATCTTGCTGGAATATAGGGCTTAAAAAAACTTGCCAGCTGTGATGGCATTAAGTTGTTTAGCGATTTAAAGGCAATGCAGCGTGATTTAAACTGAAACCGCTTGGCTACCAGCAACCATTGTAGACGGAGTAAAGCTGTGGGTACAGAGTCGCAAATAGAGATTCCTAGGAGTAATCTTGCTGCTGCATTCTGAGCAGTTTGTAGTTTTTGAATGCTGCGCTTGGGGGTACTGGTAAAAAAGGCATTACAATAGACCAAGCTTGAGGATATCAGCACTGATACTGCCATTTTCCTTAAATTCATAGGTATTGCGGGAAGAATCTTCCTCAAAATGTTTAGGCTAAAAAAGCAAGCCGAGGTGACCTGATTGGTTTGCGCTTCAAAAGACAGATTAGTATCAAAGATGACTCCTAAGCTTTTAGCTTTGGGTACTGCTTTAGGTAAAGGACCAAGTTGGACAGGCCACGAGCTGTCATTGATAAAGGAAGACAGTTCGATGTTAATGGCTTCCTCGATCACTTTTGCAGGGAAAGGGAGTCTCAAAATAGGTCTATAGTTGAGTCTTCTTTGCATCCAGATTAGATTTCTTCAATAACGGACGTACGGAGGCTTTTTTCCCCTTCATGGAAAGTGCCCTTTTGTGATGGTATTAAAAACCGCTGTGAGGGGAATAGCTATGATTTCTGGAGAGATACAAAATTTTGGGGGGCAGGGTTCTGAAGGAGAGCCTGATTTAATTGCACCAATAATTTTAGAAGTCTGTTCAATAGTCAGGGCAGTGAAAGAAGAAAGGATTGGGGTAGTGAACCTTGGATCTTGTCATGAATTGTGGTTTGTATCTTATTGAGTTGGACAGGGATCTGAGCTAGGATATTGTCCTGAAGCACAAAAGTGATAAGAACAAACAAAACCTTGTGCTGGAAGGATTCTGCTAAGGAGTTGAAAAACTCCTTACTGATCCTCGCTGAAGGTGTGACTACATAACATAAACATAACATAACGTGTATTTGTAAAGCGCACGTTCACCACTACAGGTATCTTGGCGCTGTATAACAGATGTTTGTTGTTACCCAACTCAATGGTACTCATTTTATCAACCTCAGATGGATGAAAGGCTGAGTGGACCCGCCGGGATTTGAACCTGTAACCATGAGGTCGAACACAGGTCCCTGCAGTAGACGCATTAGTCCACTGAGCCACCAGACCCGGCATGGAAGGACTCCCTTCCCCACCCCTCCATGAGGCACATGATCTAGTTATACAGGATAGTTTCCTCCTGGCACAGAAGGACCCGGATTGCACCAAGTGATTTTTATTGGATCCCGCTCCCTTCTTTTTCTCGGTTTCCTGCTAAAAAGCCCAAAAAGGTTGGGCTAGTAACATAGGGGCCCATTCGTTTCTTTTGTAGAAATAAGTGAATCTACTCCTGCAGTGGGCCCAGCATTGGGGATGCATTATGGTTTCCGATAAGCCAGTCTGGGACCTTCATTGGTGGATGTCAGATGCCATTCTGATGTATGGTAGGCCATTCTCCATTGCACATCCAGGGCCGTCAATGGTGACTTATGCATCCACTTCAGGTGGGCCCGGTCACCTGGATAAGGGTGGGAATCTGATATTTCTGCTCTCCCATGATGCTGGGCCATTACTTTATTCTTGTGGACTTGCGTGCCATCGTCCTGGTCCTCAAAGCTTTTTATTCTTCCATCAAAAGCAGGTTGATCAGGGTTCTCATAGACAATATAACTGCCAGAGGTACCATAGCAAGCTGGGTATAGTGGATCCCATGCTCTCTGTCTGGAGGTATTGAAGGTTTGAGGTTGGCTTAATATTCACAAGAGCATTCTGAAGAGATTGAGTCTCTTGTGGGGTCACATAACATCAGGGTAGACTAGTTCAGTGGGTGTCATCTTGCACGTCACAAGTGGTGGTTCAACCTAAGGTTCTGCAGGGTATTTTTTGCTCTGTTCTGCGTGATCTTTGTAGAGCCTTATCTACCTCCAAAAAACTCTCTCACCTTTTGCACTCCAGAGTTTCCACCTCGAGGTTCTCTAGGGGCGCCTTCCTCTTTCAGTGGGATTTCGTCGTCCTGTATACATTTTTGCTTGTGCCCTTATTCACAAGCAATATACCAGGCAATAGGTCACACAGGAACGGAGCACAGCTGATTCTAGTGGCCTAAGGATCGAGTCCTGCTGACTCATCAGCATTCAGTTTCAGCATCTTCAGGAGACTGTGCTATCCCAACAAAAGGGCAGGATATTATGCCCAAGTCTCCCCAATCTAAACCTCCATTTGTGGAGCTCGATCATAACAAGCGGAGAGGTTTACATCTCCTGTCAGAAGTGGTGAATGTTCTTTGCAATACTTGCTACTAATCCACAAAATGGATTTACGCGGGCCGTTGTTCCAAGTTCATTACCTGGTGCAAGGAGAAGCTTGTTGACACTATGCAAAGTAAGTTACCTGATGTCTTTTGGTTTGTGCTCTCTTTGCCCCAGCAAGGCTTTGCTGAGAGCACTCTAAAGGTTACTTATCAGCCCTTCAGTCTTTCTTTTGTTTGCGTGATCAACCCTTTTTATTCAAATATATATTGTCAACAGACACAGATCCCATCCCCAACAATCTACCTCTTGCATTCGTGTAAAGTCTCTTCTCCACCCCAATACACTCCCTCAATAACCAGTCAAGAAAAAGGTTCAAATGTCCTTGTGTATAGTCATTGGCAGGTTCCTGTTTGACTCCAACATAATCTTTCCATATTAGGCTCAATCTGCTCATATCTTCACATATTTGAGTTGGCAGTCTGTGGCCCCATATCCAGAGTCTCCCATGGCCATGCAGTGGTCCAGCCCTGCACTCCAGCTCTCCAGTCAGGGGGGTGCCTCACTTTACCAGAGTCTTGCAATATCTCTTTTGGCAACTGTTTGTGGGGTCCATAACAGGGATATCTTGTATCTAGTGAAATGAAATGAAATGAAATGAAAAAGAAATTTCTAAAGCGCACTGCGGCCAAGCGGCTTCCTGGCGCTGAGGAGCACAACAGATTCTACAGAGGGTCCCATGAGAGGTTAGTCGGGAAAAGCCTGAAGAAAAAGAAAAGTTTTAAGGGCTTTGCGGAAGTGGGAAAAGATGGGAATAGAGCGGATGGAGAGAGGGAGATTGTTCCAGATCTGGGGGGCCAGGACAGAGAAGCGGGTACCCCCGGTTCGGGATTTACGGAAGCGGGGGACATGAAGAAGAGAGAGAGAGGAAGAGCGGAGAGAGCGACTGGGAGCGTGAGAGGAGATAAGAGAGTTGATGAAAAGCGGGGCAGAACGAGCGTGCGCTCGGAAAGCCAGACATGCTAATTTGAACCGGGACCTGAAAAGAACCGGGAGCCAATGGAGGGATTTGAGGGCTGGGGTAATGTGGGAGGATTTGGGAAGACAAAGAATAAGGCGGGCCGCCTGGTTTTGGACGGCCTGGAGACGGCGAGTTTCGTAGGCAGGGGTGCCTACGTACAGGCCGTTGCCATAATCCAGGCGGGATGTAATAAGGGCCGTAATGATGGTTTTGAGGGCATCAGCAGAAAAAAAACGAGAGATCTTACGAATGAGGCGGAGGGAAGAAAAACAAGAAGACACAACGGAGCTGATTTGGGCGTGGATGGATAGATCATTACTGATCTTGATACCCAAAGTCCGGACTGAGGGGACGGGAGAAGGGGGGGGACCAAAAGAAAGGGGCCAATGGGCAGAGGACCAGGGATTAGATGAGCCGCCGGTAAGGACAAGCTCGGTTTTATCGGGGTTGAGCTTCAAATGATTGAAGCTCATCCACTGGGAGATAAAAAGAAGAGTGGAACAGAATTTGGGAAGAGAGTCAGCTGGGGAGGAAAGATCGAAGACGAGCTGGAGGTCGTCGGCGTAGTTATACACAGAGACCCCCAGCTCGAGAAGAGAAGAGATGAGGGGACGGATGTAGAGATTAAAGAGGAGAGGGGAAAGGGAAGAACCCTGAGGGACCCCACAGGTAACCGGGAGTGGGGGAGCAGAAAAATCAGAAAGATGGACTGCCTGTGACCTGCCTTGGAGGAAGGACACGATCCAGGAGAAGGCAGTGCCTTGGATGCCCGCTGCGCTGACACGGTCGAGAAGGATGGCATGATCGACAGTATCAAACGCAGCGGACAAATCCAAAAGGACCAAGGCCTGGGGGAGGTTGTTATCGGCCTTGCCCTTAAGTTCATCAAGGACCGCGAGGACCACTCCCTCAGTGGAGTGGCCAGGACGAAAACCCGCCTGGTGGGAGGCCAGAAGATGATTCTCCTCAATGTAGGCGGAGAGGCAGGATGTAACATAACTTTCAAGAATCTTCCCTAGGTAGGGGAGAAGGGAGATCGGCCTGAAGTTAGCTGGGAGAGAGGGATCAAGACCGGCCTTTTTCAGAATAGGAAAAACAATAGCAGATTTAAAAGAGGAGGGAACACAGCCCGAGACCAAAGAAGTGTTAAGAAAAGTGAGGGGGGGGGCCAGACAGCTAGTGTAAAGAGTTCTAAGGATCCGTGCAGGGGCACAGTCTGCAGGAGAGCCCGACTTGACCTTGACCAGCAGGTCAAGGAAAAGCTCAGGGGAGATGGGTTCGAAATGATCCAAAACAGAAGAAGAGAGATGAGAATGATCAGGGAGAGCAGGAGGGGACACAATGGGAATATTGGCTTTAATAGTGATGATTTTATTGATAAAATAGTCATTCAGAGAATGACAGAGAGATTGAGAAGGGGCAGGGGAAAGAGAAGCACGATGGGAGGTAGCAAGACTGTGAACAAGTGCAAAAATCTCACGGGACTTATTGGCTGACAAGGCCACCCGCTCATTGAAGTATTTGGATCTAGTGCTTTATACAGCAGTCTTTATGTGTAGGAGGGTCACAGTGGGATCCATGGGGAGATGCCATCCCAGCACTGGTGTTGAGAGTACCCCTTACCAGAATGTGTCGGTGCTTTTCATGTCCAGACTGTGGGTAATAGGTCCCGTCTCTCCTCCTGACAGCACAGGCCCTGTGAGGATGCTTCCAATCCCCATTTCTACAGTTTGGATTGTGTCCAATACATTCGATGGAGATGGTGGCAGCACAATTTAACCTTGTACAATTGCACTACGCCTCTCTTGGTAAGGCCATGGTCTTCCTCCAATCATCCTCCATCAGGGGCCCTAGGTGTAGAAATGAATCGGGTGTTTGAATCACCAGGAGTTTGTAAATGTGTGAGATCTTGTGATCTCCTAGGTCATCTCCTAGTATTTTGGTCTCTAGGCTGCTGGGCTCCACTGGGCCGGATAGATCTCCCATTTAAGATGCAAGTGTGAGGCGCAGCTGGAGGTACCAGAAGAATTGACCTTGGTGGAGATCAAACTCTTCCTGTAGCATAGCAAAGGATTTCATATTCACTCTCTGCATCCCATCTCTAAGTTAAGATATCCCAGTCAATTGCCATTGGTGGAACCCTGTTAAGTGAGTCTCTTGCAGGAGTCAATTCCCAAGCCGCAGGAGGGTCTAGTCAGTAAGTCTGTCCTTCCACCCCTGCGACTTTGTTGTGTCATGTCAGGTCTGCAGTACCATGCTAGTAGCCTGTGGAAGACCCAGTGCAATAGTTCCCCCATATAGGAGGTACAACAGAGGCACTCCCTTCATCGCCCACTGCACTCCTGTAAAGGCCGGGTCTTCACCCACATCATGCCACCACTCAGAGAGGTTCAACAGGTGAGCTGCTCTGTAATAAGAGTCCATGTCCGCCGTTGCTATGCTGCCATCATAACTGGATTTGGAACATTTAATCAGAGCAATTCTATCCATGCGCCTCTGCCGGAAAAAGCCTCTCAGTATTTTTGTTTGTCTAACGTACACGTTCTTTCGGAGTATGAATGGAAAGTTTTGTGGCCGATAGAGTGCCCCGGGCAGTGATACCAATTTAAGGATAGCTCAAGTCCAGGGACCCTAGCAGCGGTTTATAGATAAGGTCTGGTGCCAGGGGTAATTAGCAAGGAGAGAAATCTGCAGTTAGAGCATTCACCAGAAAGAGCCTTACCGAAGGCAAGTAGCATTCATTAGGCTCTGAGCCCCTCCATTTTTTACTTTTCAAACTTGCTTTTTCTCTACTGCTCTTTGCCTGTACCCCAATTAATCTTTCCTCTTCCTATCACTTTGTTCTTGCTTTCTGTATGTCCCATTGGAGGTGAATGATTCCTTAATGAGGTTCCGTTGTACGTATAATCTTCCTTTCAAAACGTTCTTTACCCTCCATCTGCTCATGTATGTAAAGCTCTCAGTTGCCTATTGCTCTTTCTTTTCAACGCATATATTCATCATTCGTATCCGCCTCCGTTCTCCATTCATCTGGAAACTACTTCACCTAACCCTGCTTATATTTTTAATTTCAGAGTGACTCACTCAATGAGACCGAGAAATACAGCTGCATCGTACAGTACATTCTCTTTCCACCACATGCCACTTCTACAAAAGACAGGTAACTAACACCGCCGTACCTCATTGAAGGTTTGAGACCCCCTCTTACCCAAAATACGTAGCTCATTGTAGGTTTGGAAACCGTCGCTCTGCATAGAAACATGTAATATAAGATTTTGAGGGACCAAAGCTTTTACGTTACCCAATGGCAGGAAATGTCTAGGCCTGGGAGGCAAATTCCGTTGTGTTCGCGGAATTTGGGTAATTTCACGTTCCGCAGAGAACGCAAAATTGCCCTAAATTCTGCATTCTGCGACTTCGTGAATTTTTTTGCTTATTCGTGAGATATTTCCTCCCGAGCATGCACACAGCGATTGCGAACAGTGAAAAAGCATCGCGAACAAGCAATTCTGTATGTTCTCAGAATTTCTGCGTATTCGCGGAGATTTTTTACCGTTTCGCGGAGATTTGCGTAACGCGATTACGCATATTCCGCCCACCCCTAGAAATGTCTACATCTGTTAAGGACAGGGAACCCACACTTGCTATAGTGCAACTTATATGTAACTCATTGAAGGTTTAAAATCCCTATGCAGCCTAGAAGATTGCAGTGCACTCTATGGGAAGATCAAAGCTATTACCCTGTCCAGTGACATGTAATATACATCTCACTTAAGGATGCAAAACAGTCTGCGTAGGGACTGGTTATAAATACTTCACTCAGGGACAAGTAAAATGCACCCTGCCTAAAGACCAGTAATAGAAGCATCACTGAAAGGAGAGAAAGCCTCAGTCTGCCTGAGGACGGGTGATATGTCCCAGGAGGACCAGAATCCTGCACTCTTCCTGGAGATGGATAATCTCCACATCTTTGAGGGACAGCCTCGTACACCACCAGCGAAAGAGGATGAACAACTCCTAGAAGGATCTATAGAAACTACCAGCAGTTTTGGTGCAAGCCAAGGTTCCTAATGGAGGACAGTGGCCAGTGTAAACAAGCCACAATCCTAACTCCATTTAAGACTCAGACAGAGGGGTGGGATAGGTGTTTCCCATCACAATGCCAAGATCTTTGTAACTTGCCTCCCTTGAGGTCAGAGACACTCCATTACTGTATGGTTAGAGGATTCACTGAAAACCAAATTTGATGAGAGTTTTTCTTAAGCTTGATGCACTGTACAAACGAGTGTGCCACTTTTTAAGGCCTTGAACAACTGTAGTAATTTCTAAGGAAACTGTGAATCAAGTTGCGAAATTGTTCCCTTCAGCTTTTCAACAGATGATGACAATGACACAGAGGTGGAGGCCATCGAAGTGGACTCTGAACTGAACCTGGTTACTGAATGCTGGGTGGAACCACAGAGTGGTCATGTGGTCAGTACATCCGGTTGCTGGACGCACCTTCAAGGCCTGACTTACACAGAGATCCCCAAAGCGGTGAGCGATGGAAGGGCAGCTGTCCTTTATTAACATCTTCCTAGCATTTCTGTTTTCCTTTCATCCATTTCACTCCACTCCCATGATCACCCATCCTTTGCTTGCCCCCCTACTCTGTATTTCCTCCTTACATGTGTCCCCCATTACAAAATGTCAGTGTTGCTATATTCTGACCAGGGTGACCATTTCCAACTCCTTTACACTTATTTCTAAGCTCCTCTCTGGGGTTTCAGCTTCTTCTATCACTGGATGTCACTAGATTTTGATGTTATCTTTTCCAACTTCCCATCCTTTCTTTAAGTGCCACACCCTCTTTGCTGTGCCCAATCTGCCCAAGTTGTTTCAATTATGTTTCCAATTGCGGGCTGAGGAGTTGGCCTAACGGCTAGGGCGATCGACTTAGAATCTGGGGTACTAGGTTCGAGTCTCGGCAATGACCCTGAACATCCAGTGATTCTGGGCGAATCACTTAATCTCCCTGTGCCTAACAAAAATGAATATGTCCTCATGTAATGCAACTGGTGCTATGTAAAGCGCTCTGATACCCGATTCGGGTCAAGTTTGCGCTATCTAAAATTCTGTTAAAAAAATAAAATAAATTGCAGTCCCCTCATCTATTTTGACTTTATTTTGCACTCTTCCATCTTTCTG
Organism: Lissotriton helveticus; assembly: GCF_964261635.1. Taxonomy (NCBI): domain Eukaryota; kingdom Metazoa; phylum Chordata; class Amphibia; order Caudata; family Salamandridae; genus Lissotriton; species Lissotriton helveticus. The sequence goes on from NC_136057.1 coordinate 156,320,826, forward strand.
TATCACCACATTGTTGACTTTCCTCCCCTCTTTCCAGCTTTATCCCCGGGATCTGAGCTGCATCAGTACCATGCTCACGTTTGAATATATTAGTCAACTCTGCCAGAACAAGGACCGAGGCTCTCCTGCCTTTGTAAGTGCAGGTGGTGAAGGTGAGTTATTTTGTCTGTGTACTTGATCCAATATTCCGATGCAAAGCTTTTGGCCTCTGTCTGGCTGCAGGTTTATTAGTCTCTCTTCATTTCTTCTATGATGCTAGATTGTTACTGCTGAGTCCAAGGGTCCATTCCTCACCGAGCTTGCTATTGCTTGGATAGTTGTTTTGCCCAGTCTGGTGACTCGTCACCCTGTGAAATCAATAAGAAACAAATAAATGAAGATTCACTTGTATCATTTTAGTAAAGTAATATATTGCCTTTGAAATCATTATCTTTCCTGAATACCTTCTGCATTCCCTCAAATTAACAGTATATTTGTCATTGTATTGGAAATACATTTTAAACTTATTTAATTATTTTTGTATGGCTGTTTGTGATGGATATTTATAACTGCAGACTCCTCACCTTGTGAATATCTCAACACGACTACAAGTCAAATAAGAAATTTCCCTTTGGGTTCATTTACATTCAAACACTCTTTCACACCTTTATCTATTAAAATATCAGACTAATGTCACCAAGATATCGTCTTCAGACCGTATGTGTGAAGGGATATTCACTTTTATTTCTTAAAAAGACTTTACATTTGTTGTAAAAAATAAATCAAATTTGTCTGATTCAAGAGCATACACATTTTAAAAGAAATGTATTTGGCTGGTGAAGACAGAGCTTTGACTGCTAGTCAAGGTACATCTTATAACTTGGATTATATGATCAATTCCCAGACGTCTCATAATACATCCACACAGAAGCTTTCCTTTATAGGAGCGATACAGGATCCAAATCACATGAAGCCGTTCCTTCCTCCCAGCCAGGAACCCGCTTTCTCCCTCAGCAGCTTCGCTATTGAGCCGCCGCCAACCCCGCGTCTCCTCTGCCTGTGGGGGTTCGAGGCCACTGCCTGCCTCACTGCTCGTGCCCGTTTTGTGTACAAGACCTGTCCGCGTCCTGGTATTGTGCTGTCATTGTCCTGGTATTTGTGCATTTAATTTTTGTAATTATCCATTTGTGCTTTACATTTTTGTAACTGTCCCGGTACTGTGCCTTAATTTTTAGGTCTCGCTGAGCCAGTGCATGAGCTGCTCTGCGAGACATTTAGTGTGTGGCTCCAGAAAATGTTACCACACGCTTTTGCTTGTGGCGGCCTAGAGTTTGCGGTTACGCGCACAAGCGGGCGCGCCTCGCTCCGCCTCTCCAATGCTCAATATGCCTCTCCTTCTTTTCTTAAGGCTGTAATGCAATGAGGCTCGAGAATACTTCTGGGGGGCAGGGGGCAACATGTGTGAGCGTGGTTGATTTTGTGGACGATCGGGGACGGGCAGAGAAGGAAAAGGATTCTGTCTCTTCCTTACTGGCCAGGGAAGACACAGACAATGTCCTCTTCTTTTCTGTGCTGGCAGCTGACCCCCCTTCCTATTATTCCCTCTCGTTCTGTCTTGCTCCTTACTTACTAAAAACCGTGACTTGAAGAAACTGTCCACAACCTCTCTTTCCTTCTTTCATTTAGTTGCTTCCCTGTGAAATGGATCCCAAAAAGAAAAACACTCTTGCGGGAAATGCCCTTTTTCTGACCTTTTTCTATTCCAAAGTGCAGCCTCTGGATGGAGAGAAATAAAAGGTTTTAAATATGAAAAATAAATACATAACTAAATAAAGCAAGACAGACTGGTTACAAAGTGACCAGATTGGTTTTATTCACATATAAACACATCAGCCTCACTTTACAGACTTTGCAGTGAAGCGCTACTTTTCTTTTCTCATCTTTCTTTGAACAGCATTGTTGTCCCCAGGTGGGTAAGTGCACCATTCCTAGATGTATTGCAATTCTTTTTTTTGTGAAAATTTTTATTAAATTCAAAACTTACATTAACAAATAAAGAGAACAAAACACAAGGCAGTACATTACATATGTGTCGCGTCGGGGGAGGGAGTACATTAGCAGTTCAATCGGCAAGGCTATACATTATGGAAGGGGGGGAGGGAGAACAGGAGCAAGCAAGAACACCTAATCAATAGTGGAGGAAACAATAGGTTGGGAGGAAGATAGGTCAGTGTCAGAATCTGTGGGAGGGGGGGTACATATATCACCACGGTATGCGTTCCACTGACTCCAGATCTTACCCCATTTACGGGGCGTGCCACGGGCAACATAAACCGTCTTCTCTCGAAACATGCACCAATCCATGTTTTGTTGCCACAGCAGAACCGTCGGCGGCCTCCGAGCACCCCACAATTGAGCAATGTCCCTCTTAGCAATCATATTACCCAGGGTCACCCATCGAAGCTGCGCGCCGCTGTAATCATTCGGTTCCCAGACATTCAACAAGCATCTCCTCGCCTCAGGCATTGACCGCACACCCGTGACCTCACTCATAACCTCATGCACCCGAGTCCAGTAGCGCATCACGGCAGGACATTCCCAAATAATATGGAGAAATGTAGCCACGAGACCACAGCCACGCCTGCACAATCCATCCACAGAGAATCCCATACACACCAGACGGGGACCAGTCACATACACCCTATGAAGAATTTTGAGTTGCACAAACCGAAGGCGCGCCGGGATCGCCACTTCCTTCGGGGAAGAGATCGCCGCCTGCCAGTCCTCATCATCAAGTTCCAGACCATCACTGGTCCAGACCTCTCGAAGATGACAGAGGAGGTCAACCCTGTTGTTGATCTGTTTTTTGTATATGAGCGAGATCGTACTGTCCGGGACGTGCCCATCCAGAATCCGGTCCTCCAGCGGGGACGCCTCCGGGATATCCGTACCCGAGGGGAACACAGATAGTATGGCATGTCGAATTTGCGCATAGCGGAAAAAACTCCCTATCATTCAAGTCGTACTCAGCTTTCAGCTCCTCAAACGTCTTGACCCTACCCTTGGTCCACACATCATTCACCCTGCTAATACCGATCACATCCCACTTGTCAAAGCCCTTCGATTTCCAGAGGGACCCGAGCCTATCTGACGCGTAAAGCGGAGTTGCACAAGTCAGTTTATCTGTTCCAGCCCAGAGCCGCCGTCGCACGATACCACACCTGCACAGCTGTCATGGTGGGGCCCGTGAGGGTCTTGCAAACAGACTTTGCTTACAGCGCCCTGTTATAATCTCCGCCGGGCAACAGCCACTTGTCCATTTCAAACGCCGGGTTTGGCGAAGGACCATAAGTACCATGGTTAATCGCCCCCAGCTGAGAGGCCCAATAGTACCGGCGAATATCGGGAAGCGCAATGCCCCCGTCGTACCACGGCAGCGTCATCTTCGCCAGGGCAATACGGGATCGGCCCCCCCATAGTAGTCGCCTTTGTAGACTCTCGACCTCCCGAGCGTGTTTTGGAGCGCATAAAGGAACTGGGGCAGCGACATCATCTTGAACAGTGCAACACGTCCCAAGGGGGAGAGGGGGAGCTTACCCCACGCAACCACATCAGCGCGAAGGCGCTGGAGCGGGGGCAGTAGATTGCGCTCATAACGAAGTACCGGGTCCAAGGTAATAAAGATACCCAGATACTTAAAGCCGTCCCGCACCACCGATATAGGGCAGCCGCGGGGCAAGAGAGGAGCCTCGCCCGAAAAAACAGACGCACGACTTAGACCAGTTGATTACGAGACCAGAGTTTTTACGGAAGGAGGTCAAGACGTCGAAAAGGACGATCAACGACTTCCGAGGCGACGTGAGATACAGCAGGATATCGTCTGCATATAAGGACACCCGGTCCTCAAAGTCCGAGTTCCCTCTAATGCCCTTCAAAGATGGCTCCCATCTCAACCAGGCCGCCAGTGGTTCCAGAGCAAGGGCAAATAAAAGAGGGGACAAAGGGCAGCCCTGGCGCGTCCCTCTGCCGAGGGCAAATGGAGCGGAGACACGGCCGTTGACGACCACTTGTGCTAATGGATCGGTATAAAGTAGTTTCACCCAATTAATAAAATTCGGGCCGAAGCCAAATTTAGAGAGGACCGCCCAAAGATACGGCCACTCCAGCGTATCAAACGCCATAGTGGCGTCCAAAGACGCCAAAATGGCTGGTTCGCGCAACGTCCCCATCCGCGCGAGGACACCATGCAGGCGTCGGAGGTTCAATGTCGTGTTGCGGTGTGGTATAAACCCGGATTGATCCGGGTGAACCAGATCGCTTATGACAGTAACTAAGCGGTTGGCCAGCAGTTTAGCCAGGATCTTCGGTTCGGCATTGATCAGAGATATGGGCCGAAAGGAGGTGCAGCGGTCGCGTGACTTACCATCCTTGTGAATCACAACTATGGTGGCCAATCTTTGGTCGGGGGGAAGGGAACCCGACTCCAACGATTCCAGGAACATCGACCGTAGATACGGAGCTATTGTGTCCGGACGGAGCTTGTAGAGCTCAATGGGGAGCCCATTGGGGCCCGAGGCCCTCCCCGAGCGGACCGAGCAGATGGCAGTAACCACCTCCTCCATCGTGGGCGGTGCCTCGAGGATCCCCCTCTCAGGGTCCGACAAACAAGGCAGCGAGAGGTCTCGGTCTCGCAGGAGTAGCTGGGAGTCATGCTCTGGTCGATCGGACACAGGGGAATACACATCCCGGAAATAGTCTGCAAAACAGTCCACAATGTCGGCGGGGTCAGTAAGACTCACTCCTTGCACATTCACAACCACAGGGACCACCCGACTCGCTCGCTCCCTCTCATCCAGCCAAGCAAGCAACTTCCCAGCCTTGTCTCCCACATCATACAGACGCCCCTGCTGTTCCCTACCCATTTCTTTCGCAGCATCCGTAACTAGTGCTCTGTAGTCAAGTTGTTTAAGACTCAATAGGTGCAGTCTATCCGGGGTGACCTCGGACTCCAGCTCCCCCTCAAGGACAGTGATTTCGTTCTCGATCCGGACTACCCCCTGTTTAACCTTCCTAACGTTGCTAATCAAGGAAAGGGCATGGCCCCGAATCACAGTTTTGTACGCTTCCCACAGTGTAACAGAGGAGGAGACGGTGCCCACATTATCAGCAAAGTAATGGTCGAGCGCTTTAACCAGTTCAGCTTTCACCTTTGGATCACGGAGATACCAGGGGTTAATCGGAGCCACTCGGCCCTCAGTCCCTAGCTTCGTATCTATGACTAACCATAATGGGGAGTGGTCCGATATACCCCTAGCAAGGTGTTTTATCTCCCTGATGGAAGAGGCCTGTGAGGAGGGCATCAACACATAGTCTAGTCTCGAAAGACTGCCGTGAGCCCCAGAGTGGAAAGTGTACTGCGACTGTCCCGGGTGGAGCAGGCGCCAACAATCAGTGAGCCCCAGAGTGTCTAAGAAGTCCCCCAGCCAAGATTGATACCGTACATTTTCCCGGGGAGGGTCACGGTCACACATCCCCGACACTACAGAATTAAAATCCCCTCCCACTACAAGCTGACCCTCAGGGACCCCCAGGAGTACTCTGCCCAGATCGGCAAAGGTAGTGGCCTGCAAACCAGGCGGGACGTAAACAGAGAGCAGGGTGATGACCTTCCCCTCCCAGCGTCCCACAATGGCGGCGTAGCGACCCCTATCATCAAGGATAATGTCGTCGAGAGGGAGGGAGCTCCGTACCAGAATGCCCGCCCCCCTAGAGCCAGAGGTGAAACCGGAGTGGGCCAGGAGACGGTATCCACGCCTATTCATTGCGTGGCATGTATTGCCAATCAAGTGCGTCTCCTGAAGCAACACAACATCAGGGGATAAACGCCGCAACAGTTGCAATACCACACCCCGTTTTATCCTGTCCCCCAACCCGTTGACGTTCCAACACAACAATTTGAGACCCCTACCCCCCATCCCAGAAACCAATCCCACCCCGCACCAGACGCAACACTATGCAGCAGGAGAACATCAACACTATGCCTTGAAGAAAACAAAGAAACACAAACCGCAACCCCCCAACCCCCAAAGAACCCCTGAACATCTCGCCCCCCACCCTGCACCCCTGCGTAAGACTCGAGAGCCACCCCAACTTGCAGTGTGCCTGTCGCCCCATCACACAACTAGTCTACGAAAAGAACCCCTAAGGAGGAAGACCCACCCACCCCCCGCCCACACCCCGAAAAGACCAAACATTAGCAGGCAGTAGTTGCATAGCATCAAACCACAGCTGAAAGTCAATGCGGTGGCCCGGGAGCCAGCGTCGCTCCCTATTCCTGCTCCACCGGGCCGCCCTCCGCTCCTCCGGAATGTCCAAAGTGTTCAGAATGTTCCTGCCCAGAGGGCAGCGTATCAAGCCAGTCACTTGCGGCCCCAGGATGGTCGAAAAAGAATGTTCGGTCCTTGTACACCACACGTAATCGGGCCGGGAAGAGCATAGCGTACTTCATGTCTCTGTCTCTCAGCCTCCTCTTCACCCCTTGGAATCCGAGTCTTTGTTTCTGCACCTGCCGGGTGAAGTCTGGGTAGAAACTGACCGTAGAGTTTTCAAAAGCCACGGGACCAGATTTACGCGATGCTTGAAGGATCGCATCCCTGTCTCGAAAATGGAAGATCCGAGCAATGATGGGACGTGGAGTGGCTCCCTGCTTGGGCGGGCCTCCCGGTATCCTATGTGCACGTTCCACGGCAAAGAACTTACTGAAGCCTTTAGGTGCCAGGTGGTTCAGAACAAGGTCCTCCACTAGCAGGTCCACCGAAGAGGCTTCCGATTTCTCCGGGACACCAACCGGACGGACATTATTCCGCCGTGCACGGCCTTCAAAGTCCTCCAAGCGCCGAGAGAAATAGTCATTGGAGGCTCGCAGGCTGCCGACTTCTGTCTGTAAATCGGAGACGTCAGTAACGAGGCTGGATGTCTTAAGGTCGAGTGATTTGACCTTCTCGTTGGTCTTTGCAAGATCCGCCCTGATCAGGGTAACATCGATGGCAACCGTGTCCAGCTTATGAGCCAAAGCCTCATACTGTTGACCCAATGTGGCCTTCATGCCAGCAATGGCGCCCATGACGTCTTTCAGCGACAAGTCCTCACCCGTCGAGGAATCCTCTCCGACATTAATCGGGGATTTGGTCGGTCCTCCCGGGGAGCCTTTGGCGAGGGTGTATCTGTCCATGACATTAGACTGCACGGCACCCCCCTGGAGAGCCGGCTTGGTCTTGCGTTTTTCGCCCTCGGGTTTGGTGGCCATCTTGGATATCGTGCCCCGGAGGGTTGCCTGAGACCTGGTGAAAATGGCTACACTCTGTGCGCCCGCAACAGTTTGAAAGCAGAAAGTGGGCACTCCACACCATGTAGTGAGCAACACTAGGCAGGTCCGCAAATGTCGAGATATGGTAGGGTGGAGGGCAACCGAGAGAGGCCGATCCAGACAGAGTCAGAGAGGTCGCAGGGCGAGAAACGAAACCGAAAGTAGACGACCGGGCCGAGGTGACTCAGGCAATCCGTTGTTGTTCGATTACTGTCCGGCTGGCAGAGAAGCAGAGCCCGGGGTGGCACCAGGGAGCAGGCCAACAAGATTCCGAAGTCCGTAACTTCGGTTCCCGGAGTCCAAATCGAAATCTGGAAACAGATAAATGATCAGCTGGGCCGTGCCACAAACGACCCGTCCTCTAGGTCAGGATAGGGTACAGGATAAACGGCGGAGGCAGCGAAGGTCCGGGAGCCCTGTGCTCACGCGACCATCTTGGTTGCGCGCGAAGCTCCTCCCCTCCTGTATTGCAATTCTTGGTTGATGGGTGGATTGGAAAACAAAATGTGTACCTCTGTGTTAATGGATGTGTTCTTTTTAAATCATACTGTTTACGTTTATTAAGGATATAAGCAATGGATATTGAAACGGTTCTTTTTTTTTCCAGGGAGCATATTACTCTTATCAAATGCATAATTTGAATTAAGTCGCACCCTGGTGTTTATAGCGGGGCACAATTGGGTTGTAGCTCAAGGCAGTGTGAGTTTTTCTCATTGGGGCAGTATGGTGTTCAGTGGGGGAGAGGATGTGGCACTACGGCCAGAGCTGTCGAATTTGGAACCGGGGAGCCGGGTTCAGCCTTCATGACCAGTCCCCCAGACCACTCTCCTGAGGGAGCACATTTCCCTGCTAGACCTTAGAAAGCCCCACTTCCTGATTTCTGAATAGTGAGTGAAAGATCGTTAAGGCAACCATGTTGTTTCTGCTTACATTTCAAATGCTTTACTTAACCTTGCACTCCCTGTGAGTGTTTGCTTTTACTTACAGGAAAAACAAGCATTGGCATAGCCAATAGGTCTTGCCTTTAGGACCTTATAAGTGTTTAGACATGCAACAGTTGATGTTGATGCACCAAGGATATTGTGCTGCATAAATGAATACTTATAAAGTCCCAAAAGCGAGACCTATTGGCTATGCCAATGCGTGTTAATTTTGTTATCGCCCCTGTTATTGTGCCTTCAACTCTTTGGGCCTCTCTCCCTGCTTGCTGGTTTCTCTAATCCTGGTTGTGTCCCCGGTTTTTCCACCCTCCACTGCTGCCCCCATGACCTCTTCCCCCTGCCAGTTTTCCCGCTCCCTCCTCTCAGCTGCGCTTTGCTCCCTCCCCTATTTAGTGGCGGCCGCTGGTGCGCCTAAGGCGCGCCAAAGGCAAAACCCGTGTGCACCTGTCCGCGACCAGCGCCAGGGATCCTGGACCTCTGACCTCCCATCGCTACGACAGAGGTGCTCTGCTAGCACTCGACACTGGAAGGAACAACAACTGCCAGCTGCCACGCCAAACACCACCCATGGCCAGTTCTCCTGCCGCCAAACCTTTACCACCCTCCGCACGCCCACCATCCCCAAGCCGGACGCCTACAACACCAAAGCCCTGAAGTGCATCCTCCTCAACGTACGTTCCCTGCACAGACACGCCATAGAAATCTGGGACCTCCTTGACACCCAATCGCCAGACATCGCCTTCTTCACAAAACTTAGACAAACGCTTTCTCCACCCGAACATTGCCACTGCCATTCTTGACGGATACAAGATCCAGAGGATGGACCACTCCAAACGGGACAACCTCGCCAATGTCAGACTGAAACAGCTCGTCACCACCCCGGCCCACAAGGCAGGACACACCCTCGACCCCATGTACGCATGCGGGAACAACATCAGCTTCAGCCACACCACGCAACCCCCATGGATGGACCACCACCGCATACACTTCCTCGTCAACAAACCCACGCCCTCCAACCCCACACCTTGCCATCCACGAGAAAACTGGAGCAAAGTCACAGAGGAGCAGCTTATCACCACCCTTAACCACAACACCCCGACCAATGCCAACCTTGTAGCCAAAGAACTCCACAGATGGATCTCGAATTGCTCAGACAAGCTCGCACCCCTATGTCACCCAGACAGACAGCGCCCCAGGAAGGCCACCTGGTTCACGGCTGACCCCCAAAAATCCAGACGCACCTGCAGACGTCTCGAGAAGAACTGGAAAACAGCAAAACGCCAGAAGACCGCACCTCCTACAAGAATGCGATGACCGAACACCACCAACGCATCAGATTCAAAACAAGATTCTCGCCAACTCCAGCAACTCCAAAGAACACTTCAGCATCATCCAGGAATTCGCCAAGCCCCGCAGCGAAACCAAGGACATCGCCCCATCCCTGGACCTTTGCAACAAGCTCGGCGCCTACTTTCACCTGAAAATCAAGAGCCTCTATGACCACTACAATGACCAGACACCTGACTCCGAACCACCCCCCTCTCCAACAATGCCAGCCTGCCCACTATCTCTGCCTGGACCCCAGTCACCACCGAAGACACCATTTCGACCACGAAAGGGCCCCCACGGACCTCTGCCCGCCGCACATCTTCCACAGAGCCACCACCACCATTTCTCCAGAACTACCATGCACTATCAACGCCACGACTGGTCTCTGTCCCGATGACTGGAAATGCGCAGAAGTCAGACCTCTGCTCAAGAAGCCCACAGCAGATACCACGGATCTCAATAACTACTGCCCCAACTCCCTCTTCCCCTTCAAGGCCAAAGTCACTGAGAAGATGTCAATGCACAACGAACAAAATTCATCGAAGAACACTCCATCCTCGACCCCTCGCAAACTGGATTCCACAGCAACCACAGCACTGAGACCACCCTACTCGCTGCGCACCCTCCTAGACCAAGGACACAACGCTACCCTGATCCTACTCGTCTTCTCAGCAGCTTTCGACACTGTCTCCAACTGCACACTCACCTCCAGACTCCACGACCCTGGCATACACGGAACTGCCCTCAACTAGATCCGATTGTTCCTCACCTGCAGAATCCAAAGAATCAGACTACCACCCTTCCTCTCCGAACCCACGGAAACCAACTGTGGAGTACCCCAAGCATCGTCGCTCAGCCCCACGCTCTTCAACATCAGCATGGCCCCCCTCACCGCCATCGTAAGACAGCACGGACACAGCATAGTATCCTATACAGACGACACCCAGCTCATCCTCTCCCTCACCAAGGACCCCATCACCACCAGAATCCTCTTCCAGGAAGGAATGAATGATGTCGCTTCCTGTATGTGCAGCAGCTGCCTGAAGCTCAACTCGGAGAAGACCGAGGTCCTCGTCCTCGGACCCTCCCCATCTGCACGGGACATCTCCCGGTGGCCCACTGCCCTCGGCAGTCCTCCTCACCTCCATGTACCATGCCCGGAACCTCAGCATCGTACTCTACTCCTCCCTCTCCATGACCCGACAGGACAATGCTGTCGCCTCCAGCTGTTTCAACAACCTCTCCTTCCTCCGAAAGACATTCAAATGAATCCCCCTCCCCAAATCAATAAAGACCATCACCCACGCACTCATAACCAGCCGACTGTACTACGGAAACACCGTCTACGCCGGGATCAATAAGTCTCTGCTCTGCAAACTCCAGACCATACAGAACACCACAGCCAGACTCGTGCTCAACATCCTACGACACGAACACAACACCCAACACCTACGAGACCTCCACTGGCTCCCTGTCGATAAGAGAGTTACTTTTAAGATACTCACCCACGCCTACAAATGCCTCCACAACACCGAACCCCAAAACCTCAACGAAAGAATCTCCTTCCACCTACTCAAGAGACACCTACGATTCGCCAACCTCTCCCTCGCTGAGACCCCATGCATCCACAGAGCCTAGAGCAGGTGGAAGGGCCTTCTCCTACATCGCGAACAAGACCTGGAACGAGCTCCCGATCAACATCAGACACGCCCCCTCCCTGAACACCTTCAGGAAGACACTCAAGACCTGGCTTTACGACTGAACAAAACTGCTTAACCACCCCCGCACCTTTGGACCCTCACGGGTGAGTTGTGCGCTTACAATCCCCCTGATTTATTGATTCCTCTAATGCCTGTGGATAACTACCATACGATTCCGATGTCTTTCACTTAAGCATGGATCCTGGTTGTGCAAGTGATATGCCAGCTTGGTCTCATGGTCCCATACATCATTTTTGTGCCACACTCCAGATGGCGATGAAATCCCTTCAGTCGTGCCTGGGTTTCCAACAGTAGAGGTGCTTCCTGTATCGAGGAGTTAAGAATCCTATCGAAGTTGAAATGGAAATGTAACTTTTTCGCCTTGCCAATTTTTGGCCCCCGCTTGACAGATCTGTACGAAATTTTCCATGCCGAACCGAAAGTGTATGAATGTTGTTAGTGGAAAGGTTTGTGCATATTTGTCGATTGGGGACGATATTATTAAGAAAATTAATAAAGATTTGATGGGAGAAAGCACCTCATTCACCTGCCCCTTAATTTATCAGTCTGATTTTGTTTATATATGCATTCTTTCTGTCAATATGAGATTGGCTGGGTGGGTAGAGTGTTTTTTTCTAATTTTAGCTCCCCCAGGAATTTTCATTCATGATTACAGCTGAAACCACTAAACACCTTTCCACTAACCTTGGCATGAAAGTAAAACTTTACTCACAAAATGTTATTTTGTTGCACTGGAGTGAAACTGTTCAGTCGTTTTTGCGATATAAGTGATATAAAATTTGTAGAGTGGAATTTAAATGGTTGACACGTTTGTCTATCTCTGCTGCCCTGCAAATGCTCTGCTATTCCAGAATTTAAAAAGAATAACACCAAATGGATTCAGTGGGACGAGTAGGCATTCTCTCCCGTCAGCCCTTTGAGATCTGTTCAGAGTGCTCTTATTGGCTTCTGCAAGAGAACAATTTCTGTTGCTGAAGCAATTTCAGAAAGCAAGTCAAGGTCCCCCTGCAACAATAAAATTAAAAGGCCATCAAAGGGGCAGTGTTGGGCTTAATTAAAGTGTCCCTTACAAGGTCCACATCTTGTGGAAAATGAACTAAAACCATTTCAGAAGAGTCTAGGGAACCATGGTACCTTTATTTGAAACCATGGACCTCAGACACCTAAAATGTCCCCCGGGGTCTTTAGTAATAAAAAAGGAACTGCAGACCCCAGCTGATACATGAGTTGTTGTATATCCATGGTTCCAAATAAAGAACTATGCTTGCAAAAAAATGTTCTTTTTTAAAACTAGCCTTTCCAAAGGACAAGTTGTGTTTTTCAAGCCCTAAGTGCAGATGGGGTTGGAGGCCCAAAGTGTGTTGGATGCACCCAACCCTGTGCACGGTCAAGGACACATTGGAAGTTAGCTGCATGTTCATCACCTGTGGAAGATTGGGTGCATGGCTTGACCAGAAGCCAGACCTAGTGGAGAACTACCACTGGCCAGGGCAGAAGGCTGTGTGGTGCAGGTGTTCGCTGCTCGAGGTTGGTTGGGTGTGGGCCTGGCAGCAGGAAAGGCTGGTTGGGTGAAGGGTCCAACAGTATCATTAAAAAGAAATCTTGAAATTCACAGGTAGTTAAAAGTGACTTTTAGTTCAGGGTCAAATAGGCAAAACCACAGAAATTCTCAAGTTATGGTAAAGCAACACACAACATATACCATAATTCGCACTGTGCAGTGCTGAAATCACCAGTTTGCAAATAATACAGAAACAAAAAAAGAAAGGTATGAAGAGAACAGGGTGACAGATGGTGAGAGTTATTTTGCGTGTGTTGCTGACGAAAACCAGTGATAATCAAAACATATTACACTTGGCTGATTTCCATGCATGGTACAGGGTCAGACTGATTTGCATATGGCCATGTCTGAACTGGGGTGGTGGAGTGAGCTAAAGAATGGTGATGGATTAAACCCAGATCAGTTGACTGGGGGTGAGTGTTTGATTTGCTCAAACGCTCTGTCCATCATCCCCTTTGGTATTGTGCTGTTTTACCATGGTCAATCATTACGAAGGCATATAATATCCAGAGCATCAAGGGTTAGATCCGCGTGGTGAAATAAAATCCCAATAGCTAACTGCTGTGAGTATTTGACGTTTTTTGTGTCAGTTGTTTTGTCAACTGTTTCTAGATTGTAATGTGTGAGTCAGTAAGCATTGTTTTCTCAAACTACTTAAGCTGTAATGTGGTAATAACATGAAATTTGATTAGTACACTTGTACCAAATAACTTGTTTTCTGATGGAACCTGCTAACTGCAGGTTCCCCACCTTTAGAATATCCCCTGGCACCACACTTTATCTGGAGAGTTCTCAAGCTTTGCTGCTCCACACTGGTAGATGGCGTTGTGTTGCTCTGCAGTGACTTAGTACTGCCCCGAGAAGTGACAGCGCGGAGCCGCATATAAATCCTACTTCTACGCACAGTCCAGTTCCCTCCATTCAGTGCCCTTCTAAGCAAATTTAGAGCTCTGCTTCAAACTTAGAAAGTCTTTCTTATGACGCCAGTATGTGTCTCTGTTGCTTGAACTCTGGACATTACTTCAAGTCATACGACATGTGTGCTCAGCTGCGGCTCAAAGCAATCTGTGATCAATAGGCAAACCTAAGGTTGCCCCGCACAAGAGGAGGTTGTGTTATAGCATAGGTCCCACTCCTGCTCCAAGTTGTGGAGCCGGTCTCAAGGCCACTTCCTTGAAAAATCTACTTCTAGATGAAGGTCTTGTCTGCAAATATAAATCGGAGTCTAGACAGAAGCACAAGAAGGCCAAAGAGGACTTGAGCCCATCCTGCCACTTGATGTCTCGCGAAGAAACAAGTGTCATGATAAATATCACACCCCTCTGATGTCTCCTGAGTCAGAACTGATCCTGCAGTTGGTCCCAGTGTGCTTTGAATTCCCCAGGCCATAGCTGGCCCTGCAACAAATAACAGCCTTCAAAAAGGACATGCTTGCAGCTCTTTGCTGCAGTCATTTCTGGCTCCCTCTGGTGCACCGACAAGTACCATGGAACCACTGGCGTCTCTAGTCCGATTGCCACTAGTAGATCTGCAGCCCCCGACACTGGTTGCCCCTCAATGCTATCTGCACCTGGTGGGCCTGCTATCAGGTCTGTGCCCACTCTCCACTTCTACTTAGAGGCCGAAATCTGGTTCTTTCCATTCTGGCGCCAATACCAATACACTTGAACAAGCAGGGAGCTCTCAGAAAATTCTCTATCAGATCCTAAAAACATTCACAAACCCTAAGGCCTGTGACATTGAATCGGCCTCATCCCAAACACTGCGCGACAACATAGCTAGCCATCTAACTCAGAAAATTGATACGATCTATAATAAAATCACCTCTATGAAAGATTCTCAAACTAATCCTGACTTTGATCTCCCACCTATCCTGCCCATCTCTCGTATGTTAGAGAACTTCCCATTACTCACTACAGAAGGGACAGAAGCCCTACTAAGGTGCGCAAAATCAGGATCCCCACTTGACCTCATACCTGCGAAAATAGACGCTACTCTGTCCAAACAACTAGCCGACCCCATCTGGTCTATTTTTTTTTTAAAACAGATTTTATTGTGTGAACTCACATGTTATGCACATCTCTGTCACCCAAAGACAAATGCCAACATCACTGTATCAGCTGTATCTATAGTCACATTTATAACAATGAACATCTCCCCTCTTAAAGAGATAGTAACACAGGATGTAATGAAACATGCAACCCCCCCACCCTCTCCCCCCTCCCGCGCCCTCCCTGCGTGCAAGTTCGCCCATCTGTCGCATAGCATAGGAAAACATTATCATGCCATGTATGGTCCATACCAACTGCCACTGTTCATAGTCTGTGTCCTCATGTCGTCAGGAGGGTGTCCTCCTCAGGTGGCGGGTCTAGGTCCAGACCCCGGTAGTCCGCCCACCGTTTGCAGATTTTGAAATGCTTCCGGGGACAGCCCCTCGCCAGGAATACCGGTTGTTCCAGGCCCATGCAGTAATCCATTCAATTCTTCCAAGCTGTGAGCGGCGGGCCTGGGGGGCCTTCCATGCTCTCGCAATGTCTCGTTTGGCCAATGTAAGTCCTAACAACAGTAAGTGGCGTTTGTACCTGTTTCCCCCGACCCCAGCCATGGCATGCAGCAGTGCAAGTTTGGGGTCCCTCTGTATCTTCCAGGCTAAGACCTCATCTAGGCAACGATGGACCCCATCCCAATACCTTCGCAACGATGTGCAGTCCCAAACCGTGTGTAGTAACGTACCAACCTCTAGCCCACAGTGAATGCAGTCGGGGGACGCTACTAGTCCCGCCTTCCACAGCCGCTGTCTGGTGTAATATGTGCGGTGCAGGTATCTGAACTGGACTAGTCGCAGGCGCGTGGATATGGCCGCTCCTCTGGGGCTTACGAGGGCCTCAACCCAATCCTCCTCGTCCAAGTCCCCGACGTCCCGTTCCCAGTGGGCCCTAAGTCCACCCAAATCTGAGGAGCAATGCCGCACCAATGTCTGATAGATACGCAAAAGTTTTTTATCTGGAAGTTCGCCCATGAAGATTTTCGCTTCGATGGGACTGAATTCGGGGATCTGCTCCAGGCCAACCAGGGAGGGTGCCAGGGCATGGCGGAATTGGAGATATTTATAGAACTGGGTGCGGGGCATCCCAAAGTCTTCCTGTAGGTTTGCGAAGGATTTAAGAGTATCGCCAGACAAAACGTCGCCCAGGGTGGAAATGCCAATGGCGTCCCAGCCCCTGAAGCCCGTCAAGGCATCTAACTGCGGGAACCTTCCATTGCGCCAGAGGGGGGTCTCCAGTGTAAGGACATTCCACCATCCTGTCCGCCGCAACGCCTGCCTCCACACGTGGAAAACCACCTGCGTAGCTGACGGGAGGGACCTCCGAAGGGGTGCCGCATACAACAGCGTATGCACGGACGCCGAGCCCATTAAGTGTCTCTGAACGGCGTAGGCCGGGTCTCCCCGATCGCCATACCACCAGTCATTTAAAACCAGAAGATGCGCCGCCTGATAATACGAAAGCACGTCCGATGTGGCCAGGCCACCGGTGTAGGTTGACACAAAACATGTCCGGAGAGCCACCCGAGCCACGCCCCCTTCCCACAAAAATCCGCTCAGAGCTGAGTTAAGCTGCCGGAACCAGTAGGGGGGAAGCACATGGGGATGGTTCTGTAGCTGGTACACCAGGCGTGGCAGCGCCACCATTTTAAAAATTGCAGACCGACCGACAATAGATAGCGGCATCCGCGCCCAGACCTTCAGGTCCTCGCGTACCCGATCCCACATCGGAGTGATATTGCGCTCCCGGGATACAGCAGCATCTTCAGATAAGAAGACTCCCAGGTACTTCACCCCATCCGTCGCCAACCGAAGGCCCGATGCCCAGTCCCCAACGCTCTGCTGGCCACCCAGCAGCCAAAGCGTGGATTTGCCCGGATTCATGTACAGGCCGGAGGTCTCACCAAAGATCTGCAAAATGCGCAGTAGTCGCGGCCCGGAACGGTCCAGGCCAGTGAGAAAAAACAGGACATCGTCTGCGTACAACGCTATTTTGTCGGTAAGACCTGGCGCCCATCGGAATCCTTTGAGTTGAGCATCAATGCGAACCCATGCTGCGAGAGGCTCCATGGCGAGTGCGAACAGGTATGGGGAGAGGGGACAGCCCTGTCGCGTCCCCCTCTGGACCGGGAACGAGCGAGATACCGCGCCTCCGACACGCACCAATGCCGTAAGACCAGTATAAAGCAAGCGGACATACGCCAGGAAGCGTGGGCCGAGATTCAGGCGGCTCAGCAGGGCAAAGAGATACGTCCAGCTGAGGAAATCGAATGCCCTGTCCATATCTGCCAGGAACAGCGCGGCCGGCTCGCCCAATCCTCTCCAAGCTGATACCGCCACCTGTGCCCGTCTGATGTTGTGGCGGGTGGCCCTCTGCGGCATAAACCCAGCCTGATCCGGATGTATCAAGTCTGTGATGTGCGGCTTGAGCCTGGTAGCAAGGGCCTTCGCCAAGATCTTGGCTTCGGTATTCAGGAGTGATATTGGGCGGTAGGACGCATGACTCTCAGGGGTCTCCCAGGCTTCAGAAACACCACCACCTCGGCATGGCGCCAATCCCGTGGGAGCGACCCACTCTCGCATGAGTCTTCAAAGACTGGCCGAAGATGCGGGCCCAGCTGAACCGAAAACATCCGGAAGAATTCACTGGGGAATCCATTGGGACCCGGCGCCTTGCCCGGGTTTAGTTCGCCCAGGGCAGCACCCAACTCTTCGTCGGTCAGAGGCTGATCCAGCAGGTCCCTAACCCCATCCGAGACGGCTTTCGGCGGGAGATCGTCGATAAAGCGCTGAACAAGATCCGCCTCCAAACACTCATGGGGGGCATATAGAGACTCCTAATACCCGGCGAAACTCTCCGCAATCTCCACTGGATCTAACAAGGGCTCTCCCTCAGGGGTCACCATCCGTGGTAACGGCTGGGCATGCATGATTCCCTGGCAAAGACGGTGCAGCATTTTGCACGACTTGTCACCCCACTGGTAGACCCGACTGCGGGTAGCCAACCAGGCCTGCCTCGCCTCGTCCATCAAAACCGAAGCGTTTTGTTGTTGTTGCGCTAGCACCAGCTGTCGCCGTGCCGGCCCGCCATCCACCTCTCGGGCTCTGCGCTCCAGTGCCTCCAGCTCTGCCTCCCGTCTCACTAAGTCCCTCCGTCTCTCCCTTCGGGCCGCCGCGCACCAGGATATGTCCACTCCACGCAAGGTAGGCTTCAGGGCCTCCCAGAGAGTGGTCGGGGAGTCAACCGACCCCACGTTCGCAGACAGGTAGTGGTCTATTTCAACCGTAAGGTGCGCTTTATAATCGTCCTGGTTCAAGTGCCAGGCCGACATCCGCCACCGAAACGGCTGCTTAGCTGGGCCCACCCGAAGCGCCGCAAGCACCGGCGAGTGATCTGACAGGGCCCGCGGTAAGATTTCCACCGAGGCTACGCAGGAGGCACACCCCCTAGGGATAAGAATGTAGTCCAACCTGGAGAACGAGTCTCGCGCCGCCGAGAAGTAAGTATAGTCCCGTCGCGCTCCATGTTTGTATCGCCAAGCGTCCAGCCAGTCCAGCCCTGTGATTAACGCTGACAATCTGGTGGTGGGTCCCTCACTACCCTGATCCTGACCCGCTGTCCCCCTCCGCCACCCATCACAGCTTTTGTCTACAACATCGTTCCAGTCCCCCCCCACAACAGACAGGGAGTCAGGCACCTCAACCCACAGGGATATGATCTTTCCAACCAGTGGCCACTGAAGTGGCGGAGGGGCATAGACGCTACCAAAAGTCACTCTGTCTCCGCCTATCTCCCCCTGCACCACCACGTATCTACCTTGTGTGTCTGTCCAGGTGCGCTTATGAATGTATGATACCCTGCGCTGTAGAAGGATCGCCACTCCCCGTGAGCCTCTCGTAAAGCCGGAGTGAAACGTCTGTGTGTAACCTGAACGCTGCAGGCATAGTGCTTTGGTGCCTAGCAAATGGGTTTCCTGCAACAGAAGAACATCCACGCCCACCCTTTTGGCATATTGAAACACAGCACCCCGCTTAACTTTGTCGAGCATCCCTCTCACATTCCAGCTCATGACATGTAGTGACCCGGGGCCTACCCGCTCTCCCTCCCTAACAGTGGACATTTGGGCAGTATAACGAGTACAGTACTAGAAGTTCCAGCATCCAGCCAGCATGGTACATGGCAAACAGCAGGCAACAGAGCGCACGCAAGCAAGGCCCCTCCCCCCCCCAACATCCCACGAACACCCCACCCCCCCATCCTCCCCCCACCCCGCACCTCCCAAACATGGAAGAACCTGTCGCGGACAGATGGCGGCCAGGCTTCCAACAGGGGAGCATATGCCTCATCCTCCAATGGATCCCCCAGTAACAACCCATAAGAACTAGGCCGTCACTCCCACCCTCCCATCCTAAACAGGACGGGCTCCCAGCCTAAATCAACCTTGCACCTGGGCTTCCATCCACAGCACATAGATTAGCCAACGTTCATGTCTCTCTGTCATCAGGGCACTTCTGGCTGCTGATCCTGTGTCGGGTCGGCCTGGCCCGTGGCCAAACCTGAGCGCGAACTCCCGCCCGAACGCGATCCCCTGCCCCGCCGACGCTGACTCCGTAGACCCTCCCTGGCAAAGCCACTCGAGGAACAGTCCGATTCTCCTTCCCTGGCGGTGTTAATCCGAATTTTGACCGTCTCATCAGTCCACTGAAACACTTCTTCTGGGGTGTCACAGAATAGTGTGCGGGATTTGTAGACAACCCGCAGCCGCGCTGGGTAGAGTAGCGCATATTGGAGCGGAGACGGGCTTTGGCGGTGAGGCGGTGAGGAATGATTGGCGCTGCTGCTGCACGAGCCTCGTGTAGTCCGGGAAAATCATAATGGTGGCGTTGTCGTGCGTGAGCGTACCTTTTGATTCTTGCCTGCCGCAGGATAGCATCCCGATCTGCATAGTTCAGGAATTTGGCTATGATCGGCGCACCGTCCGGGGGCTTCTGCACCAGTGCCCGATGGGCTCACTCCACCACGAAGCATCTAGACAGGGCATCCGGCGGGATCCAGCTCTCCAGTCATTGCGCTATGAAGGCCTCCGCTCCGCCTCCCTCGCACCCTTCCGGAAAGCCAACAAAGCGCAGGTTGTTGCGTCGGGCCCGTCCTTCCGCATCCTCCGCCCTCAGGACCAGGCCCTTTCTCCATGTCTGCTACCTTCCGTTTAAGGGTGGACACATCGTCTTCTACTGCGGATATTCGAGTCTCCGCGCCTGTAATGCGCTCCACTGCATTCCTCAGGTCCTGCCGGAGGAGGGTAACATCAGCCCGACGCCCCTATCTTTGCGTGCATGTCCCTCGATTGCGTGATCGCGGCAAGCAACGCCGCATTGTCTGGGGCCGGCGCCGAAGGCTCGCCAGGTCCCACCGTCGCAGTGAACTTGTCAATGGGCCCCTGTTTACTCTGTCCCTCTCCAGCTCCTCCTCGTGTCATGGCTCACTGACAGCGTACTCAATCCGCACCGGGGCCCTCGCCCAGGCGCACCCTGCCCGGATTGACTCTCCGCACCGTCCCTCTGGCCGTACACCGCCTCGGGCTCTCTCTCCCATCGGGGCCCGACCTGACCCCCGAGTACCCAAATGGGGCGTGCGTCACTCACCACTGGTCTCCGCTGTCCAGCGACTCCAGGCAGGGCTGCACCAAGCACCTTTCCCTCCACCGGAGCTCTCCACCGCCGCCGCGATGGGTGCGTGGGTCAAGATGGTGGCCCACGTTGTCAGCCCCACCAGGGCTCAGCCTGCTCCACAATGAGGGTCTCTCCTGTCTTGCGCCAGCCGGAGCCGCCCGTTCTGGGCCTGTTAGAGGGTCGGCAGCTCTCACCAACTCAGCCGACGGTCCCCAGCCTACCGCCCTGAGTCTCTGGCCATGCGCCACAGCCGTCTGGGCATGGGGATGTAGGGTGGCGGCCCTCCGCCAACGCTGCTGCACCCAGCGCGCCCCTACCAATTGTCTGGTCGTGTGCCCCCGCAGCAGTCCAGGGCAAGGGAGGCAATGAGGCGCAGGAGGGTCTCGGGGCACCAGAGCCCCCGGGTGCCAGGTCTCTCCTACCTCGGCATCAGCGAGCCCACCGAGGCCGGGCAGCGCCAAAATTGAGGTCCCGGCTGCGCAGGCCCCACCGAGCTCCTCCGTACCAGCTGCACCTCCCAAGGGGGTCGTCTGCGCAGGGGCCACCACAGGAGCACCCTCGGCGGAGATCGGCGCCCAGCTCCAGGCACCGGCGCCACCCTCCTCGCCACACCACCGGGCCGCTGCTCCGTCACCCGGGCAGCTTCAGGGCTGGAAACGCCGCCGAGTGCTGCTCAATGCGTCCGCCGCCGAGTGCCAGGGCAGGAAACCCTCAGTGAAGCCCAGGGTCAGGATAAGTTACGAGTTTTGTTTCAGGCTGGTCGGAGCTCAGGCTCTAGACGACCGCCATGTGCGCCGGCTTGGCCACGCGTCCCCCCCCCCCCCCGCCCCCCATCTGGTCTATTTTAAACAGTTCCCTGCAGGAAGGGGTCCTCCCCCTGGATTGGAAAGATGCGGGGATCCTTCCGATTGAGGAAACTGAGATTCATCCGAAATATCCTACGCTGATAACACCAAACTACTCCTCATTTCACAAATTCAACTCCAATATTCAGAACACCTTCGCTGAAGGAATAAAGGTTATAGCGGAGTGGATGAAAGTCAATTTTCTCCAACTCAATACAGCGAAGTCGGAGGTAATGCTATTTGGCGAAGCCACCGTGAAATGGTCTCCGATCTGGTGGCCAGAGGAATTAGGTCCTACCCCATGTCCCAAACAGGTGGTAAAAAACCTAGGAGTTCGATTGGACCAAAAATTCACGCTGGGAGACCATGCGTCTTCCACAGTTGGAACCTGCTTTCATAGCCTCAGCATTGCTCAGAAGAGTCTTCCCCTACCTGCCATTATCAACCAGGAAAACCTTGATCCAGGCGCTAATCCTGAGTCGCCTGGATTACTGTAATGCGCTACTGATTTAAGCTAATAAGAGGTGCCATAAACAGACTCCAAGTGGTCCAAAACACCGCGGCCCGACTGTTGACCAATGCCCTCCCCTCCCTCAAGAAGTGCTTCCCTTCCTCAGCTTTAAAAACTACATTGGTTACCAATACGGAAAAGGATCAAATTTAAGATCTGCTGTATGGCATACAAAGCCGTAAAAAGACTAGGCCCCAGCTACCTAAATGATAAATTTGTTAACTATGTTCCCTCCAGACCCCTCCGCTCTGGACCCAAAGCCCTGCTCCAAGTCCCGCGCTTCAAAAATCCCACCATGATGGTAAGGCCTTCTACCATCTGGCCCCACACTACTGGAACGAACTCCCCTTGAACCTGCGTCAATGCACAGGCTACCTAGCATTCAGAAAACTGCTGAAAACATCATTGTGAAAACTGCTGAAAACATCATTGTTCTAAACATCCTTCATCAGCTTCTTAGGTAGTCCTAGCGCAGAGATACCCTTGTGGGGTGATTTGGGCGCTCTATAAACTATTAAATAGAAATAGGTTTCCTGGTTTCGTGCATCCTTCTCATCCCAAATGCCAGGTGGCACTTCCCGACTCCATGCAGCTCACGCAGCAGACTGCTCAGGATCTTTTGTGGTGGCAAACAAATACCAACTTGACCTGTGGCAGGGCACGAATATTATATGTTATTTCGCATGCCATTACTTCGCATGCCATTACTACGCGGTTATTACTTAGCAATAACCGTTACTACGCAAGTTTTCGCTTCGCATGCCATTACTTTGAAAGTGTAAATGTATGCTAAGTAAAAACTTGCCTAGCAATAAAAATAGTATGCAGAATAACGTCATAGAAAATACACTACCCTACACATCTAAAACAATAAAACACTACACTACACTACTGAAACACCACTACACTACCCTAAACCACTACCCCCTACACTAACATACACATTCCCCTACTCCACTCCCTACACTCATTCACTACCCATCACAACCCCGACACTAAACTAAACACTAAAACAGTAAACTACACTACACTAACACTACAACACTACCCTAAACCCTAAAACACTACCCTCAGCACGACCCTGCCCCTAGCCCTACCACCAAACACTACCCTGCACAAACCCTGACACTAACCTAAACCCCACACTACACTAACCCCACACCACTACCCTAAACCCTAAAACCCAACACTACACTAACCCCACAACACTACCCTAAACCCTAAAACCCTACACTACACTAACCCCACAAAACAACACTACCCTAAACCCTAAAACCCTACACTAGTTCAAGTTCAAGTTCGGGCATTTGTATAGCGCACTACTCACCCAGAGGGTCTCAAGGCGCTAGAGGAAGGGGTTCATTATTTGTCGAATAGCCATGTTTTCAGTTCTTTTCTGAAGGAGATGTGGTTCTGAGTAAGGCGGAGGTGGGTGGGGAGTGAGTTCCAGGTCTTGGCAGCCAGGAAGGAGAAGGATCTGCAACCCATGGTGGATTTCCGGATGTGCGGGACTGCGGCGAGAGCTTTATTGAACGATCTCAGTTGGCGGGTGGGTTTGTAGAAGCACAGTCGAGTGTTGAGGCATTCAGGTCCTAGATTGTAGAGGGCCTTGTGAGCGTGGGTGAGAAGGCGGAAAGTAATTCTTTTGTTGACGGGAAGCCAGTGGAGGTCTATTAGATGTCCGGTGATGTGATCTTGGCGCGGGATGTCTAATATGAGTCTCGCTGACGCGTTTTGGATGCGCTGGAGTTTTTTCTGTAATTTTGTTGTGATTCCGACGTAAAGCGTGTTACCATAATCCAGTCGACTCGTGACTAGTGCATGGGTGACCGACTTTCTTGTCTCGAGGGGGATCCAGCGGAAGATCTTTTTGAGAATGCGAAGGACGTTGAAGCAGGAGGACGAGACGGCGTTGACCTGTCTGGACATCGAGAGAGAGGAGTCTAGGATGAAGCCGAGGTTACGTGCATGGTCTGTGGGTGTGGGTGCTGTGCCCAGAGCGGAAGGCCACCAAAAGTCGTCCCAAGCTGAGGGGGAAGATCCTAGGATGAGTACCTCCGTTTTGTCTGAGTTGAGTTTTAGGCGGCTCTGTTTCATCCATTCGGCTACTTCTTTCATGCCTTCGTGAAGATTGGTTTTGGCGGTGTTGGGGTCATTGGTGAGGGAGAGGATTAGCTGGGTGTCGTCTGCGTAAGAGATGATGTTGAGGTTGTGTTGACGCGCGATGGAGGCGAGAGGACTCATGTAGACGTTGAAGAGGGTGGGACTGAGTGAGGATCCTTGAGGTACGCCGCAGATGACTTCAGTGGCCTCTGAGTAGAATGGGGGAAGCCGGACTCTTTGAGTTCTCCCCGCGAGGAATGAGATGATCCTGTCCAAGGCTTTTCCTTGTATGCCGATGTTACTGAGGCGATGTATAAGGGTGCTGTGGCAAACTGTGTCGAAAGAGGCGGACAGGTCGAGTAGGATGAGGGCCACTGTTTCTCCGTTGTCCAGGAGTGCTCGGATGTCGTCGGTCGCTGCAATGAGGGCTGTTTCGGTGCTGTGTTTGGTTTGAAACCCGGATTGAGATGGATCAAGGGAGTTGTTGGATTCAAGGAAGGCGGCGATCTGGCTGTTGACGGCTTTCTCGATGACTTTGGCCGGGAAAGGGAGGAGGGATATTGGTCGGTAGTTTTTCAATTCTGAGGGGTCTGCTGTGGGTTTTTTCAGAAGGGCGCTGAGTTCGGCGTGTTTCCAGTTTCTGGAAAGGTGGCAGAGTTGAAAGAGCAGTTGATGACATCGCGGAGTTGGGGTGCGATGATGGAGTCAGCTTTGTTGAAGATGTGGTGGGGACAGGGGTCAGAAGGCGAGCCAGAGTGGATTGAGTTCATGAAGCAAATGGTGTCTTCAGTGGAGATTGGGTTCCAGGCACTGAGGTTGTTAGTTGGAGGAGTAGGATCTGAAGGGGGCGGGGCGGGTTGATCATTGGGAGAATTCTTGAAGCTGTTGTGGATGTCGGCAATTTTGTTGTAGAAGAAGGAGGATAGCGCATCGCAGAGGTCTTGGGAGGGAGTGATGTCGTTGGATGCTGCGGTGGGGTTGGTGAATTCTTTGACGATATTGAAGAGTTCCTTGCTTTTATGAGTGTTGTTGTCGAGACGATCCTTGAATGCTGATTTTTTGGCGGAACGAATCAGTTGGTGATGTTTGCGGGTGGCTGTCTTGAGGGAGGCCATGTTGTCTGAGGTTGGGTTTTTTCTCCAATTCTTCTCCATGGTGCGGCATAGTTTCTTGGATTTTTTAAGTTCATCATTGAACCAGGGAGCCTTTTTGCTGGCTGATTTCAACTGGTGCTTTTTCAGGGGTGCTAATTCGTCCGCACTGCGGGTAATCCATTGCCTGAGGTTGGTGGCCGCTTGGTCTGGGTCCATTGAGAGGGTGGGAGGGTTTTCGTTGAGTGATGTGAGGAGTTGGTCGGTGGTGATTTTGTTCCAGTTTCTCCGAGGAATAGGTTGTGGACGGTTGTGGGTCAGGGTGGTTTTGTAGCTGAAGTGAACACAGCTGTGATCCGTCCAGTGGAGAGCTGTAGTGCGATCGAAGGAGATGTGCTTGCTGGAGGTGAAGATAGGGTCGAGCGTGTGTCCGGCTGTGTGAGTGGGGGTGTCGACAAGTTGTTTGAGTACACTAACCCCTGACACTACCCTAAACCCTAAAACATTACCCCCAGCACGACCCTGCCCTTACCCCCAGTCCTGTCTCTACTCTCAAACACTACCCTTCACAACCCCCTACACTACACTACTCTGCACAACCCCCGACACTGCCCTAAACCCTAAAACACTACCCTAACCAACACTAACCCCACAACACTACCCTAAATCCTAAAATACTATCCCCAGCACGACCCTGACCTTCCCCCAGTCCTGTCCCTACACTGAAACACTACGCTGCATGACATCCCGACACTACCCTAAACCCTAAAAAACTTCCCTACACTACACTAACCCCACAACACTACCCTAAACCCTAAAACACTACCCCCAGCACGACCCTGCCCCTACCCCTAGTCCGTTCCCTACTCCCAAACACTACCCTTCACGGCCCCCTACACTACCCTATACCCAAATACACTACTCTACACTACACCTACACAACTGTCCCTACTCCCAAACACTACCCTACACAAGTACACAACCCTGCACAAACCTACACAGCCCCACTTACCTCTTTCCACACGTTTTTTCAATCTTCTCCCGCTTCCGGCTTGCTCCGGCTTCCTCCTCAGCAGCACCGGCTTCCTCCTCAGCAGCGGACCCTGTGAGCTCCAAAAGCGGCGCGCGCCCCCTACGCATGCGTTGTTAGTACGCATGCGATGAAACAGCACTCTTACTAAAGGGGGTGCGTTGTTACATCGCATGCGTACTAACACATGCGTAGTAATGGTACGCGTAGAAATGTCCGCGTAGAAATGGATGTTTCCCGCAGGGCACAATCTGGCCCCCACCGAGAGTTCACCTTCGGTGACCGACTTCTCACAGGGAAAAGGGGCCACTACCATTTGGGGAGGTGGTGATCGGAGGCCTGTGCCATCGACGGAGAGCTGGCTTCATATCCATCTTCGGGAGCTTCGGGCAGTCTGGCCTTGAAAGCTTTTCTTCTATCCATCAAAGGGAAGCTGATGGAGGTCCTCACGGAGAACACAACCACCATCTGGTACTGAAAGAAGCAGAGTGGATTGGAGTCTTAAATCCTGTGTCAGGAGGCACTACACCTCTAGAAGTGTGTGGACAGCACATCTTCCTGGTTGCCAACCACCTGGCTTGTGGTTGGCCTAAATACCAGAGCAGACAAACTGAGCAGGTTTCGTCTGGCAGACCAAAGGAGGTTCTTCATTCCAAAGAGGCACAGGGAGTATTCAAGCTATGGATTACGCCCTGGGTAGATCTATTAACCACTATTGAGAGCGCGCAGTGTCAACAGTTCTGAATGCTAGAATCTAGTTGGAATAGACGGAAGGGCTCCTCTTTTTCTTCTGATGGATACTTCTATCCACTGATTCCTCAGCTTGTGAATAACCCCAGGTGCCAGACTGGATCCAGAGATTTTTCTCATCATCTCCTCTGTGCCGTCCCAGAAGGGACATCTTCATGCATTGGTCAGTTCATTTATTTTCACGCCGTACAACTCTGATCTGAGCTTGCTCCCTCATTTCTGTCTCTTGACCGAATGCTTCCTAAAAGGCAAAGGTCCCTTCTCAAAAGTACATAAGTAAAACCCTGCAAGGAACAACAGATGTCAGTGATAGAGTTCCACTAGGTCTGTCTCTGGTATCTGGACTATTTACATGTCTCAAAATTGTTCGACTACTGTGCTCAGATGAACCCAAACACCATCCGACTATGAGGCCAAAATTTGTTGCAGAATACCACAGAAAAATGCATAAGCTCTGATTGCTGTCAAAGTCGAGGACGCGGATGCATTTTCGCTCCCAAAAATCGTTCTTGCGAAATGTCATCACACTCCAAATCGTCAGGCAAGTCAAAGTTGAATAAGAAACCCAAGAAGTTAAAGTGCGACTCACCACCTCCCCTGGCTCTAGTCAAGGGACGTCATGCAGACATCAGGGTAGGCCAGATTCCTGATCTCCCGCCACAGACCCGATTCCCCAGCTAGTCCCGATTCTGCCCAAATTTCCTGGGCTGTTGTCAAAATCAGTACAGGAGCAAGCCTTTGAAGACGCTATGTTATATATTTTTCATACCTTGTTGGATCTCTCTGGCGTGCCAAAGATTCAAGGAGGCAGCCAGTTGGATTACTGACAGCGGATTCATTCCACAACCTTTTAAAGACCCTTAAATCCACGATGATGAGTCTCAACTTTGCAATGAGCAGACCTTATTTAGGTACTTCCAAGAGGCCAGTGGGTTGAACATATCCCAGGTGGCTCCACCTGGCCAATCCATGGATGAATCTGCATCCTTTGCCATTGGGATCAGGAGGGTTGCAGAAAAGCTTGACCTCCAGCTACCTTCAGTAGAGGTCAAAACAAATGTCCTCACAGGTCCTGCAGCCATGGTAGACCTCCTCAGTCTCTCCTCCCCTTTAACAAAGTCCTCATGGGCGCCTTACCTTTCTTGGGCTAAACCATGGTCTTGCTCCTGGTCAGCAGGCAGAATGCAAGGAGGAATAGACCACCTTCTGGGGGACTCCTCTTTCCTCTAGCCTCCCACACTAGTAAGTCTTGTTTTATATGCCTTCGCTAGCAGGTTTAACCCTAATTCCTTCCCAACTACACTTCCAGATCCAAAAATCCGAATGCATGAAGGCCCTTTGGGAAAAGGTTGTTCTTCTCTGCCAGCCTCGTCCTCAGATCTGTGAACTCAAGTTTCCTCCTGGGGTGTTACTAGTTTTCGTTGTGGCACATGGTGAGTGACATCTAAGCTGCGGTCCCTGATGATCTCTAAATCAATCTGCAGCAGATCATAAACGATGGCCAAGATGCTACTAAGTACATAATTATGTCAAGCCTGGACATTACCAACTGTTTGGGTAGGGCAGTTGGTACCAGCGCAGTGGTTCTTTTTCGGAGACAAGGCAGATTTGGCCCTGAAGTAATTTAAAGATAGTATGGATAGAGTGCTATCTCTCCTTTCAGCACCTGTACAGCAGTTTCCCCAAAAATATCTCCTTTGTTAGGGGCTTCGGAAGGGGCATCCATCAAAACCAATGATAAAGCCATACCTCTACAACAACTGACCTCGCAACCCTTCCATTATAGATGTTGAAGATCCGGCAACAGCGTCCAGGCCTTCAGGGACAACGCACTACCAAATTAACGCTCCCAGCCACCACCACTTCAAATCTCTTTAGTTTGCCCTCAGCTGCACATTGTCAGTTGAAGGCCTAGTCAGTTATTTCCTCCATGGGTGGTAAAGCATCCCATCGGACAGATGGGTGCTTCAAATCGTCCAGGATGGTTATGCCCTACACTTCCTATCTATCCCTCCAAAGACGCCACCTACATCAAAACAGCTTCTGGAAGACCACTCGTCCAATCTACGCAAGGAAGGTCTCTTGGACAAGTAAGCCACAGAAAGGGTGCCATGTCAGCAATCAGGACTGATTGCTACTCCTATTAGTGTCTGGTACCCAAAAAGGATGAAGGACTTCATCCTATTTTAGATCTCCACCATTTGAACTTCTATCTCAAAAAGGGCAAGTTCAAGATGCTGAGTTATGTCTTACCTAGATCTAGACTTTTGGTTGGTAGCATTGGATTTGCAGGGCGCCTATATTCTCATCCTCTTTTTTTCAGCACCACAGGCTTTAATGCTCCTCTTTCGCCTCACCCCTCAGGTGTTCACAAACATCATAGGGGTTGTCATGTACATTTTTCGGAGGTTGGGAATACCAGTCTTCACATACCTCAGCGACTGGGTGCTGAAGGCTAGCTTGCCTAAATCAGTCGTGAACCACCTCCAGACTGCGGCCCACCTGTTAACATCCTTGGGTTTCCTGATCAGTAGGCCAAAGTCACACCTGACTCCTTCACAGAGGCTCCTGTTCCTTGAAGCCATCCTGGATGGGGTCTTGCCTCCGAATCACAAAGTCCAGGACATTTGATCTATGATCCTGATATTCCAGTCTTTGACCTGGGTCTCAATGAGAGATGCTCTGAGACTACTTGGTCTCCTGCATCCTGCTCATTGACCACACCAGCTGGACATGCAGGGCTTTACAATCTGACCACTGTACTCCTTGAGCCTGTGACAGCAGCGGTCGGTCTGACTGCATACTAATGTGGCGGTTGGACCACTTTGCTGGATGGCGGTCCGACCTCCATCCTAATCTGGCCTAAAGACTTCTACTACCACACTGGTGAGCAGAGTGACTGTCTTTGATATCTGTAGGCTACTACGTGGATGTCAGTTCACACACTCAATAAACACTACTGACTGGATAGCCAGGTCTGACGAGAGGGTAATGTTGCCCATTCGGTCCTGCAGACTTCTTGGTCTAAGCTTTTTCACAGATCCACCACTTGGGGAGGTACTGCTTTAGTGTCTATTCATAAGGTTAGAAGTATCCATCAGAAGGACATGTTACTTACTTTTGGTAATAATCTTTGGTGAATCCTCTCACTAAGCGCAGATTCCTTACCTACACCTCCTCTTTCCTGTTCTGTGGAATGGGCTTCTTTTCTCCATCTTAAAAAAGGTTCCATTTAGAGATCTGCATATGGTTGAATCTGATTATTAAGGGCTCTGCGTCCAGCGGCTGGGCCAAATATCAGAATGAAATCAATGTTTGCTTGCAGAGGTTACATGTCCACCAGAAAGAGTGTTACAGAAGGTAATAAACTTGTTCTTAGAGTTCTTAAGACTATCTAGTCAGACCAGGCCATAGTTATTTTTACTGCTCTGGGCTGGGTAAGCAGAATGGGTACTTGGAGCTCCTCGCCTGAACATTTAGCAACAGGGCAGGGTCCTTCATCTAAATTTCACCCAGATGCATTGTGGTAAATGCAGTGCATAATAGTGGAAAATCATTCGTTTTTACTATTGTGGGTGCAGCCACTGCTCTGTATCTCTGGACACGTTTCAGAATATTTGCCCTTCTTAATTAGAGAGTTTTACCTTAAATTTGGGGGTGCTGGCAATCCTGCTCAGTCTTCTCAGGTTTCTGTACCACTCCCTAAGTCCAGGTGTGTCACAGCGCTCATCAGCTCAGCAACTGAACAAAGAGCCAATCACAAAAGGGGGAGGGAGCTCACGGCCTGGCATAACAGCGCCCTGTTCGTCCAGGTGCACTGTGCAGTGCATGGTAACACTGTTAAATTGAAAGTCTTTAGTGTTAACCATTCTGATGCCCCTCTAATCCCATGGGTCCCAGTTTCTTCAAAAAGGGGAAGGGGCCATGCAACCGCCCTCCCTGTTCCGGTATCGGCCCCGGGACCCCATTCCCCGGGGCGCTGTACTTCCCAGTGTCCCGGGGAGCTCACCCCAGGACACTGTGGTTCCCTGCCCAGGAGAGTGCAGGCTACACTTTCCCAGGCAGGGAACTCAAATTTTCTCTAGCCTGGTGGGAACAGTAAAAAAAAGGAGCAAAGCAAAAGTGCCGCCTCCCACCAGCCCCCAATATGATTCTGGCTAGCAAGCCGCCTGGGGCCGCGAAGTCCTGACCTCCACCCCCTCCCCACCACAGCCCCCAATGACCGCTGTGTTTTCGGTGCTCTAGGTGGGCACTGGTGCACCCACTTACAAAGAAAAAAGTGTCTGGCACTGGCAAGAGGAATCCTGTGGGGCCTCGAAAGCCTCGGTTCTCTTCCCTTGGCCCCCAAATAGAAAATGTGGCTGTGGGTGCCTCAGGTGGGTACAAGAGCATCCACTTAATAAAAAGAGGCTCCCCCGCACCCCCAACTAAATTAAACGTGTGTATCCCGGGCGGGCATAGGACCATCCACAAAAATACCCATAAAAACAAAAAAGCCAGAATAATAAATGAGTGGTCGGAGCTGCTAATTTATTATTCAATGCCTTGAAGTAGCGCCCCATAATGCCCTGTGAGGACTATTTACATTTTTTTTAGCTTGTTGATGACCCTAAAAGGGGCAGGGGCACCACCAACAATTTATTTTAAATGTTGGGGGCTGCAGGGAGTACTGCAGCCCCCAGCAACATTAAAAAACAAAACCACAACAAGCCTCTAGGTAGGGTCATTAAATCCATGACGCGAGGAGAACTTAACATTGTTTCTTAAATCGCTCATAGCTGGAGATCTGTGCTCTTCAATTGGAGTGCAGGGCCCTCTTGTGGTTATTTTTATGATTGTATTTTGTGGGCTTAAGAAAGTCTTTCTTTTAACATTGTTCAGCCCACAAAATGCAGTCCTAAAAACTATGTTCTAGAAATACTCTGACAGTTGGATTTAAGTTTTTACATTAAAACTTTATTAAACATTTTTTAATAATCACTGTTCTTAAACATTGCACTGCGTGAAATACTAAAAGCATGGATTTGATTACAAATTGACAAAGATGATAGATTTTCTTTATATGTATTGATATTGTCACCCTTTGATGAAGCTAATAGGACCACTTTTTATATAGTTGGGTTTGCGACTCTTTGACTAAGTCTGCCTGAGTGCGGCCAAAAACTCTTGCCCTCCTCATGCACTGATTATTACCCCACATATTACATCACTCATGACATTCAATGACATCACCGATAACATCACTTCAACAAATTGAATTACATAATTGATGCCAAAGCTGTGCATCACGGGGGTACAAGATTTTTTATAGTTTAAAACGTTACGTTGTCACAGAAATTGTGACGTAACCATAACACTACGGTGGGGGTAGGGGTGGGGGGGGTGGGGGTGAGGGGGGGTGGGGGGGGGTGGGGGGACGGGGGGTGTGTGTGTGTGTGTGTCTGTCTGTGTGTCTGTCTGTCTGTCTGTCTGTCTGTCCCCTCAACTGTGAAAACTTAATTGCAGTTGAGTTCTCAAGTCACAGTGCCTGCTGCCAGAGCAGCTGAGGGGAAATGCAAATCAAGTCATGGAGCAGCCGCTGCATTAGGGATGGAAACAATATGTGGCTTTACTTTCTTCTGCTGATATATTTATGGCAATATGTATTTTTTCTGTAACTCAATTTGTGATTGTTATTGCGGGAGTAGATGATCAGTAGAACCTGGTTTGGGAGGGAAAGTCCTATCATATATAACTTTTTTTAAATGTTCCTAATGTATGATGAAAAAAGCAGTTCTCCTTACCGTAATCTCTGTTGCTGAATCACCAACAGTGGACATTCTGGAAAGTTCCTTTGCTTAATGTTTGGGTTTTGAGTCCTATTGTGAGATCAGTCACCAGATATCCCCTTTAAATGTCTTCCATCATGCCATTCTTGTTGACCGTGATTGCATGTAGTTTGTAATACCACAACAGGATTCCTGTAGAGCTGTTTATAGCTTTGTCCCTCTGAAAGATGGTGCCTATTTATTTAAGCAAATCCACTCTGTGAATTAAAAGAACTTGTTCTATTTCATTTAAACGTTTATTTTAAGCATTATTGTTCTCCAGCAAGAAGGGAATGGTCTGATTCTAGAATATAGGAATATTCTGTCTCCGGAGTCTGCTCTTTTTGTTAAAATATGCTTTTACTACTTTGCAAAACATGGCTTTACAGTTGCTTGGTGCCTTACAAGCACTAACAGGATATTTATTTATTTGTATTTATTAATTTTTACTGCTTTATATACAACATGATACTGAGTTACTAATTTGAACATAGCAATTAAAATTAAAAACAATTCAGAGTAGGCAAAATGAATAGTTGTAGCAAATATACTGAGGTCCATATCTCCTGTATAAAAAATATTCACCAGGATAAATCCATGCATTGATCTGTTTTCAACATTGAGAGACCAGATGCAGACTAGTAAAATTGAAGAGGTAAAGTCGTATCCAGTAGGAACTGCATTTAGTAGGAGCATTGGAGTAAAGCGAGCAAGTAGTGTAGTACTGATGACACAAGAAGTCATTTTTGGTGTGCAGGGTACAGTTTCAAAAGATAGATGAAAGAGCAGGTGAGGGTTGAACAGATCAAGCTCAATAGATAGAGATTTCAAGACACACTGCACAGAAGATTAAGGCTCAAAGAGATCTGAATAGGAAAACACAAGGTTATTTAGGACCAGACTTGAATCTAGGCAAACCATTATCTAGTGCAGTCCTTGCTTTCACAATCTCAGATATTGATGTCTTTACTTCTCTCCACGCAGATACTTCCATGGGAAGCGGGCAGTGTATATACGAGATTCCATTCCAGTTTGATATGATGAAACTCTTACCAAGGTGCCAGCAGATTGAAATGTTCTTCCTGACTCTGACAAAAGGTACTGCCCATACTCCATATACCCCGCTTGGCTCTCCCACACATCCGTCTCTCCTATATTTACTTCCTATTGAGCTGTTGGTATGGTATGGTTGTACCTGGCTTGGTTACTGGTGAAGTCTTTTTGTAGTTCTTTACCGTCAACACATTCTTGTGTGACTTTCCCATCCTTTGTCTAAGAGGTGAAAGGTTTTAAGTAGGTGAATTCATAATTAATTATTTGAAGAAAAAAATCCAAAGCTCGCATCAGGTTAAGGTTTTTAGCAGTTCGGGACAAGGTTAAGGTTAACATATTATAACCAACGTCGACTTTGAGGCTGTTTTGTACTTTTACAAAATTATCATTGGGGCTACTCCAGAATTTATTACTGAACTACAATATAATGCTTGTATAAGCCATAAGCAAGGTAATTTATCCTTCGTCTTCACCTGTAGAAACTAGTTTACTGCTCCTGTTCCTGCTTAATAGTCCCCAGCGTATATAGTTCTAGTGCACACCAGGTCTGATGACCGACAACTGATGTACAATAATTTCTGAACTGTTATTTATTCACATGGCTTTCTGTTATTTTCTGGGGCAGTTGAGGAAGAGGTTCCAGAATCTGCCACAATACCCAATGATTTGCTGCTCAGCCTTTTTCACAACTGCCTCCAACATGACCTCAGTGACCGGGAGATCCCCCTTACTGATTCAGACAACATCAGCTACATGGAGCAGGTGCTGCAGCGGGATCGAGACGGGCATGTTCTGCCATTCCCTATTCCATCCGTCCGAGGTAAGGTGGTATAAGAAGGAAAACGCCATGAATCTGGTTTGTTGGTTGAGCAATTCTACTTCATCCATGCTTTGGCTAACTGGCTGGCATGAGGCGAGTATTACGCTTATGATTATATTCTGAACCAGTTCCAGACATAGTGTTAGACTTACTATCTCCCCTTTGCTAGCACTGAACTCTCATTTACAACACACTAGGAATAGGGACACTCTTCCACTGTGCCAGTGACACTCTGGACTCTTCCACTGTGCTAGTGCCACTCTGGACCTCTTCTGTGACATCATTGACGCTATGCCACATATGGTGTCTGGAGCATGGATCCCACATACCCACTGATATGGTCACCTGGGCACTCTTTGGTCTGTCACCACTGAATCGATCACGGAGAGACGTTTTTCCTATATCATCATAGCGCAAGCATTTGCCAGTCGGCTTTTAGAAGTTTGGACTCTCATCTAATTCGCCTCCAGCATGGACCCCAGAGCCCTGTAAATATAAATCACAGTCAACCCACAACATACAGGAGTAACTTAGGAGTACTTTACTCAAGGATCCCCCTAAAGACCACGTTCTTCACATTGATGTTACTGCCCACTCATTTTTGCTCTCTGAAATACAGGTACATTGCATATCCGGTCCTACAGAGTAGCTTTAAATAATAACGCAGACGATATACAAAGTCTATACATCTGTGAAGCATTTCCTTTTAAATTAAGTACAGTGAAACAGGCACCCCCCTCACCCCCCCATTGTAAGACATGGTTATGGGGATTCCCTTGAGCTGTTCTTGAACCACGGGACGGACCTTTGTTTGTTGCCCCGACCGCTGGAAGGAAGCCAGCACCTCGCCAGACTCGCTTCGCGGGTCCTGCATCGCTGTCGGACATTGAGACAGAGTCAGCGTTTGAGGGCTTTGGACTTTTGCCTGTTGAGTCGTGGGGAGCGCTGATAGGGCAGCAGGGCTGCGAGCTGTCTCACAGGGACTCAACTCAACTGTAGAGTAAAGAGGAAGGCTATTGCACTGGCCATAAAAGCGAAAGACCCTATAGCAGTGAGAATAGCTAGGAAGGAGTACCGTAGCACCATAACCCTAGCCAAGAAAAATTGGGAGGAGGAGCATTGGCAACAGCTTAAGGCCGCTGCCTGTGGAAAGAACTCAACTGTCTTTTGGAAATTAATTAATGCTTTAGATCGTAGGGGAGTTGACCCTATTTTAAACCACATTAATGAACAGCAATGGTATGCACATTTTTTTAAATTGTATTGTGAGGATGGTGTCGAAGCTGTCTCAACACCACCTTCCGTGGGTATTCAGAGTAACCCTAGATTGGACTTGGGCAGTAAGGCGGATTTATTTACCCCGCGAGAAGTTAGAGATGCCATTTTAAAAACTCTCCCTGGCAAGGCAGCTGGTCCTGACGGCCTGCCTGGGGACCTACTATTACACAATCCCAAAATTTGGGTTGACTATGTAGCTTGTCTAATGAACCTAATCCAGCTTGCCACCCCGTCCCGGAATCATGGAAAGGGGCGGAGGTGATCACGATATACAAAAAAGGTGATAGAGAGGACCCTGCCAACTACAGACCAATTAGTCTAATTGATACCATTCAAAAGGTAGTTGGCAGAGTCATTATAAATCGAGTGGAGACTTGGCTTATGGACGATGGTATTCTAACCCACTTTCAGGCCGGGTTTAGGCAGAATGTTGGGGCAGTGGATCAGGTCTTTCGGTTTTGTGCGGTCTATTGGAAGTCAGTATTAATCACCAAGGGCAGCCTTTACTTGGCTTTCATAGACCTGAAAACGGCATTTGATGTTGTTCCACGCGCCAAATTATGGGAGGTTTTACTGGCCATGGGGTTTCCTAGTTATTTGCTGCAATTTGTCATCAAGCTCCATGAGAATAACTTTGCAAGGATACGGTGGGGGAGTCAGGGCCAATTGACAGGGAGGGTACCAGTTAATAGAGGGGTGCGGCAGGGATGTGTGATGGCCCCGACACTGTTCTCCCTCTTTATAAATGGGGTGGTGGACCATTTGAGGGAGGACCCTGCGGATGCCCCCGTCCTTGCCGGGGAGAAAACCCCCACACTCCTCTTTGCGGACGATACCGTCCTGATGTCCAAGACCCCCAGGGGTCTCCAAAAACTGCTTGACCATTTTCCCTCTTCTGTAAAGATCGTGGGCTAACAATAAATACTTCGAAAACAAAGTTAATGGTTTTTTCCACACATAAGAAGGTTAAGAAGGCTCATCTTCCATTGTCTGGGTTCCCTTTAGAGGTTGCGAGTGATTTTGACTACCTTGCGGTAAGATTGTCCAACAATATGAGCTGGGATTCCCATATATCAAAGATGGTACTAAATCTGAAAAGGGTCTCTGGAGCTATATTAAAGAACCGGCGTCTTTCCATTAGCAGACCGGTGGCCCCTGCGTTGGCAGTCTACGAAGGGAAGGCTTTAGCTTCGGCAGTCTACGGCTCCGAACTATGGGGTGGCGAAATCATCAAGGCCTTAGCTACTGCGGAGAACAAGTTCATTAGGGACTTAGTCTCACTCCCAGTTTCAACCCCCTTGACACCACTATTTTTTGATATGGGTAAAAAAACAATCACAGATAAAGTCCAACTAAGGCCGCTGTTATATTGGGTGCGCCTTAGAAGGACACAAGAACTAGCAGAATAAGCTCGAGTGTTGGACGAGTTAATCTCCCTAAATGTCACAAACAAAATAAAGTGGTTAAAAAACATCAAAACGCTGGCGATATCTATAGGTTTGGGAGAGTTCTGGGTCTCACAATGCCCCCCCGCCAAACAAGTTGTTAAAAATTGGGATTGGGTCGAGGCTAAGGTTAACTCTAACTCAAACCAGGGAACCCTGACGTCCAACTTTTTGGATCATAAACCTTCAAGGAAGCTAGAACCCTTCCTGGACTTTATTCAATCACCTAGAGATAGAACTTTGTTTTTGAAATTACGATATGGTACCCTGCCCCTTAAAAAATTCATGGAAGGGTGGAAGACCAAGGGAGGGCATGACTTGAACTGCCCTGGCTGCCCATGTCCAGAGGAAACCCTCGGCCACTTTTTGTTTGCATGTCAAGCCTACAAGCATGTTAGAGCTAAATGGTTGAAACCAGTATGCAGGGAATTAGGAGTGAAGGATCACAGATCAGCCCTGCGTATCATTTCAACCAACACTGTTTCCATGTTTATTATTTGTGGGGTTGCCAAATATCTAGCGGGTTCCTGGCTAATTCGATCAAGGTTGTTGGGCAATGTATAACTCTTCTTGTAGAAAGATAGTATTATTTTAAACTTGTTTTATTCTTGTTGTTCTGGATGAAATTGTAGTACTTTGGATGGATTGTTTTATGTATTTTTCCTTTTTTTTAAAATGTTTGTACTTTTATGATATATATCTATCGAATAAAGTATTACAACAACAGTTTACCTTGATTCCAGTACCTTGACCTATTAAAAAAAAAAAATAGAGAAAGTTGAGACGGTGCCCTGATTAAGGCACCCCAGCCGAAACAAGCGTAGTTTCCATCTACCACCAGCCTTCCAATTGTTCACAGCTCATCTGCTCCTTTTCTATTTGTGTGTTCAACATATAATGAAGTCAATCAGTTGTTTTTGTGTATTTTATGTTTGTACATATGTTTTTCATGGAAATATGTTTGTGTTGTAGTGTGTTTCATGTATTAATATTTATCAGAAAATTTATAAAAATATATTTTGAAACTGATTAATAAGAATTTCATTACTAAAAACAATCAATTTAACAATTTGAATAAAGAGTCTTGATAAGCCTACACAATGTAACAAAATAGTCATGTGTGTATATCTATCATAATGCACTTTGTTTTATGCACCATCTTTGTTGTGTAGCCTGAAATGTATAACCTGTAATTATTGAGTAACTTGCATTTTCCTTTCCCCCTTATACCACTGCCCCAGTACGCCATGGTTTGGGGGTATATTTTTCCCTGCGTCCATGTATGCGCCAATCAGTCCATAATTTCTGGAATACTCTTCCTTCGCTGGCCACATTGTTTTGGGGTCTCTTCCATCTATCCTTTAGCTGAGTCAAATTCTCACCAGTTTTGTCAATTTCTTCCACCTGTGCCATTACTGACCCAATCCTCTCATGTTGTCATTGAGCCTTTTCTCTCTGTGATAGTACTGATTCACTATCCCCATCTTATTGGAAGCCTATTTCTTCTTTGAAGGTGCTGGCCCTACAAGCACCATGGTGTTAGGGTTGTCTCTTTCTCTGAGCCAGACTAGGCTTCTGCTCCTTTATTAGGCAGCCGCATTTTATTCAACTTTTTCAGTTGAACATTTATCAGTTATGGTTTTATCCTACATTTATTCTAGCTTCTCTTCTCCGCAAACTGGGTTTTGTTTTCTTTCTTTCAGAAGAATCTCTGAAAACGTCAGCTGTCCCAGAACGACAAGACACTGCTATGTCCTTCCACACTGTGCTGAGTAACAGGGAAGTGACCGGGTCAACTAGTACTTTGCAGGTACAGCTATATTTTGAACTGCTCTCTAATTCTGTTTCGGGGTGCAGCATACCTCCTCTCCACCGCTGCATGCATCTAGCATACACATTTCTTTCGCTCCTTTGTTTACCACACAAACAAGCCTACTCTGTATGTCTCCACCATCCTGTACAATGTACATGTTAATTTTCTGTACCTCTATTGCCCCCACACCATGAAGACGCACATAATACTTAAACATACACAGCATCAATCATAAAGACAGTCCTTCAGGCTTGTATTGTAGTAAAAACAAAGAAGTATACCCATGCAGCCTATATCATCATGCTTACTCAAAGTCTCCGTTACCCTATCCATTCTTCACTGACTAGGTGGAAAACTTAACAGACATCACCTTCTTTTTACAGACCACACTCCCAAGTTCATGCATTTTACCTCCCTCTTTGTGCTTTTCTGTGTGAGATTTCTCAAACCATGCCAGTCATTGGTGCAACTCCTTCTGTCCCTCTGTCTCTGGTTCTTGTTGTCAGACATTGAATTCATAGACTGTGTTCTCAGTGGCATGTATAACTCTGTCAAACTCCACACAGGAACAGAGCAGTGACCAGCAACCCCATATGTTATCATTATGTTGATCTCTCTGCATTGGCGCTCTGTTTTTGTGTGCAGACCAGGTTGGTGGTCTTTCACCAGAAGAGAACACTGGCTTCTGCAGCATTGGATCTTTCATAGATTCACATGCTTGAATTATCTCCCAATAGCAGATCTGGGGACCCCTGGTCGTCAGTGTTAGTATACCAGTATTTGCATCGGCTCCATCCTTAGATTGTTTTTTTCTGCCATCGGGCTTGGATGTGTTCCTGCGCTCCGGTTTGGAATCGATTCTTTCAGCTCGCAATCCCTCTCCTGTTTCGACGGTATTGTCTCGAACGCGTTCCCCTATCGACGTGAGTCTCAACAATTACGAAGTCTTCGATTCCGGCCATTGACGAAGGTCTTCTGGCCTACCTGGGCCTTATCTTCTGGCTCATGGAAAGGACGCCATTCAAGAAATGTCCTCAATGTGGGTCGAAGTTTCCCCACACCGATCTCCATGAGGTGAGCAACCTTTGCCTCTCACTGGAGCACGAGGCCAGGGACCAGTGAAGAGGGCTGTAGATGTAGACACCTCTCTTGTGGAATGCAATTTCACTTTCCCCCCGAAAGAATGACCTGCTTCCTTCCACTTATATGTTTAACATTGTACTGATCACCAAGTCTACAGGGGGATTCTCAGCTTGACAATTGGGATGATTCAAGCATGCGACTCTATGAGAGATACCAATACTGGACAACTTTTGTTACTGGTAAGTAACTTTTTTTTTTTTGCAGCTTGTCATGTACGTTTATATGCACCACCCACCTCCCCTGTGGATGGAAATTAGTGGGCTTGCTGATTTATCTTTACTATGCACTTCAGCTTTAATTTCATATGTGCAATGTGATATCTATTCAGTAAGGTGGGGAAAAGTACAGTAAGGTTGGATGCATGTGATGGTGTGTTGTATGTTTCGGCTTCATGATCATGAGTCATTCTAGAAAGCAGCTTGTAATATTCCGAACCCAACTCTAGATAGCAGGATAATGCACAGCATGTGGTCTAAAACATGGCAAGTATCAAACAATTAGTTGAAGTTAAGTAACCTTTTCCTTCACTCTGTGACACATTCTTTGTTCTCTCTCTGGAACTCTCTATTCTCTGTGTAGATTTATTTTGCATCTCCATTTTTGTCTGTCTGTCTTGCCTTATCAGATCTCTCTGCCCCTTCTCCTTTCTCTCTTTGCACCTTCTTTGTTGTGTTTTTGCCACTTCTTTCTGTGAAACAGGCTCACTTCTGTTTATGAAGATTTCTCTGTTCTCTCTTGGGCACTTTTGCTGTCATCAATTTGTAGTCGGCATTTCATCTCAGTTGTGTCTTGCTTGTTTGTGTGCTCTCTGGTGCCTGATTTCTTCTTATTTGTTTTACTTTCATACCAGCTAGTTTCCAATAAAAACGTTGTCTTTTATCTTCAGAGCTTGTGCATCACAGAACTGACTGAAGATGATGCAGTGCCCGCTGGAGCAGAGCCCCGGCTTCCACGGTGGCGCTGTTATGCTAAGCTTGTGAACCCTCACCACATACTTCTCACCTTCATTCCTGCCACATTTGCTGGTAAGAGGTCTTATAATTGATGATTATTAATAACGCATAGCTATCCCTGCTAACCTGGTTTACGAAAAACCTCAGTTGGAAATTGAAGTTAAGTATCAGACAGGTGCAATATTTCCCACTTAATGCTAATGCACACCAGGTTGAACCTGTGGTTTGCAGTAGAGGTGTGTATCAGGGAAGGTGTAGTACACCATTGTCAAGTTCAGAATAGTCCTTTTGTGTTAAGTAATCATGTGCATCAGAGCAGTTTTGTAAGAAGCTGCCATAACACACTGAAGAATAGGATCATTTAAATGAGGTTAAATACCATTTAAGTTAGTGAGATAACTGCACTAAGTCTTTCACATTAATTATCATGTATTAAAAGTATTAGTATAACACGGATATATCCACTTGGACAATAAAGCACTTCACACACAGCAGAGAAAACATAACTACAGCTATATTAAGGACCATGGAGAAAAGAAAAACAACCATTTTATATTTTTAATTACTTCCTAAAATCTTACATTTTAGCTTCTTTTGAAAATGCCAGCAGCTTTAGATTGAGTCTGATATATTTGAGTTGTTGGTTCTTGGTGTGTGCAAGAAGGATGCCTGTTAAATTGCCTTGATCTTTGTGGTCACAAAGAGACTGGGGTCTTTCCCAATTTGAAGACACCAGAGCAAGGTAGTAAGTGAATCAGGGCAGACTCCGAAATAAAGTACTGGCCATGGCATCCACTGATCCTGCTCTAGATGGAGAAAAGAGTAAGATGCCAAAAAAGGACAAGGTGTTGTAATCTGGATCATTGCCAGAACTGCAGGGATTGCTAGCAACTGGAGGACCTACCCAGGATGAAATCAGCAAGGCATAAGTTTAGTGCCCTACGCTTGTGGGACTTCGGAAAATGGCCAGCTACAAAGGTGGTAGAAAGAACAGCACTCCTGGGGATCTTTTCAACTGTAGGATTTCCTGAGATGCTGATATCCAACCAGGGAGCAAACAATCTCCTCTTGCACGAGAAATAATATGGGAGCAATCTGGTGGGACCTACCACTTCTGCACTGGGATACCACCCACAAAGTATTGGCTTGGTGGAAAGTTTTAATACGACTATTTGGAGGATGCCTGAACTGCCAGAGAACATCAGTAGGAATTGGGATCTTCTCCTGCCATGTCTTTTGTGTGCCATCAAAGAAATCTCGCTGAAGTTGGTGGTAGTGGTTAGTACCTTCAAAATTCTGTTTTGTAACCCAGCGTGTGGACATACTCTCCTTTGTCAGATGGAGGTGTGATGGAATTACTTAGGCACCTCAAACGTATGTAGTGGACCATGTGAGTAGCCTCAGGAAGTTGATGGTGTGAAGCATGAGTCAGGTGAAGGAAAACCCTCAGGCTAGATAGTGCAGAGCA
Source organism: Lissotriton helveticus (assembly GCF_964261635.1). Classification (NCBI taxonomy): domain Eukaryota; kingdom Metazoa; phylum Chordata; class Amphibia; order Caudata; family Salamandridae; genus Lissotriton; species Lissotriton helveticus. The sequence continues at coordinate 156,363,547 of NC_136057.1, forward strand.
TGTTGGAGGTCAACTACTTGCAGGGCTCGACAAATCCACTCGCCCGCTCGCATTTGCGAGGTAGAATTAATGAGGACGAGCTATTTTTAGGTCCTACTTGCCCTTTCTGACAAGTAAGAAGACAAACTAACTTTTCTCCTCTGTCTCTGAAAACGGAGCAAATGTGACGAGATAACAAGGATTAAAGGCATTTTTATTGCTCTCAAAGTTAATGAACAATAAAGATACCTTTAAATCTTGTTATCTTGTCACATTTGCTCCGCTTTCAGAGACGGAGGTCAAGTACGTTGTAGTTAGGTCGAGGAGATTTTTCAAGGTACTAGACCTGCAGGACTAGTACAATTTTTCGAATTTTTCGAGCCCTGACTTGGTGAAAATGTGAGGAAATAAGATTCTGTTGCGGTACCCCCACCCACCACATTTTTTGCCAGGCTTTTGATGCAACTTTTCACTGTAGAGTACTTGGTCACTGCTGTCCATGTTCCCAGGACGAGTGTTCTTTTTCTAAAAACATATCCACAATTGGTACTTCTGCCCCTGTAAGTCCCTAGTAAGTGGTACCCTGGGTAGCTAGGGCATGGGAGCTGAATAAGGTCCCCTGGGGTCATGCCACTGCTCTTGCAACTTGCATGCATGCCCCTGTGAGGTATAAAACAAGAAAGTCGACATGGCACCATGTCTGGGTGCTATGCCAGCCAGCCCTGCCTGAAGGTATAGGTAAGTCACCCTTCTAGCAGGCCTTACAGCCTAAGGCAGGATGCACTATACCACACAAGAGGGCATATCTGCATGAGTAGATATGCCCCTACAATACTTAAGTCAATTCCTAAATATTGTAAGTGCTAGGAATAAATGTGCTGGAAACTAGAGTTCCCCAGCACCATGATGGCGTCCCTGAAACCAGTAGTGTTTGGTACCAAACTACTCCTTACAATAAACCCACACTGATGCCAGTGTAGGATTTATTATAACATGTACTCAGAGGGCACCTCAGAGGTGCCCCTTGAAAACATATCGATCCTGGTGTGGGCAGTGACTGTCTTTAGGCAGCTTGACACACACAGGCATGTTTTGGACACCTGTTTGGAGAACCTCTGCTCTCTGGGACCAGAAACAATGCACATACTGGGCAGAGATGTCATTCCTCCTCCGCAAGGATGGGCCAGTGCTCGAAGGGGAAGCTTCAAAGGCCTGACACCTTTGTAATGTAACTCCCAGCCTCTGCTGTTAGCAGAAGATGGCAGCCCCCAGTTTACACCCCGACTTTGGGTGGGAAAACCGGTGGGAAAACGTAGACAGGCTAGGAGGTGTGCCCACCTTTGTCAACTCTATCTCTCATGTGGAGGAGGCGAAGTTAAGCACACTTTTCAGTCCTCTCCACCTTGAAGAAGAGAAGACTCTTTCAGTCCGCGCTAGGACTGTGCCCCTTCCCTCAGGAGGGTGGCGTAATAGAGGGTGTAGTCACCCCATGTGAGGTGCCCATTGGCCCTACCTGCTACTACCCTGCTACTCCCCTAATACGCCCCCTAAATCTAGCATTTAGGAGGCTGCCTCAGACTTTGAAGTGGGATTCCTGCACACTTCGACGATAAAATCAACCTGTTTTATAAACCATTTCCTCAAAACGTTTGCCAGGTGCTACCTACTAAATCTGATTTAGTACCGCTAGTAGGCTCAGGTGAAGGTCTGAAACAGTTTAAGGTATTTAGGTCTTGCAAGTAGAAGCCATGCCTCAAAAGGCGAAATCCAGATCTCCTGTGGATACTATGCCCGCCTACAAATTTGCTCTCCTTGCCCCTCTCCTGGCCACCCCCATTGCTGAGATCTTGAACACATCGTTGAGTGAAGGCAGTGTGCCTGTAGATTGGAAGGTCGTCCAAGTGCTACCTATCAAGAAGAATGATCAGGTGCCTGCTGAAGTGCTCTCCAACTACCGTCCCATTTCGCTCCTACCACTTATGGGAAAAATGGCAGAGAGCCATGTTAACACGCAATTAATGGACTAATTTGATACCACCGGCATCCTTGATCCTTCACAGTCTGGGTTTAGATCCAACTATTCTACTGAGGCAACGCTCATTGGGGTAACTGATTATATTAAAATGGCCTTGGATGATAACAAACGAGTGCTGTTGGTCTTGTTGGATCTAACAGCAGCCTTTGACACGGTCTCTCATCAGAAACTGATATTTTGGCTGAGAAAGGGCGATCTGCAGGGGCTGGCTCTGGATTGGCTTGTCAGCTTTTTAGATCAGCGTATGCAAACCGTCAATCTGGGCCCTTTTCGATCTCACACTGTGAAGCTTAGCAGGAGGGTGCCACAGGGCTCTTGTCTGAGCCCGACCTTGTTTAACATCTATGTGGCCCCCTTGCTAAAGTCATCCGAGTGTACAACTTTACGCCGTTCTGCTACACTGACGATACACAATTACTCATATCCTTTGATAAGGACATGGAGTTAGTCGACCAGCGTTTTGCAAAGGACATGGCCGTCATAGCCGATTGGATGACGGAACACTTTTTGCAGCTAAATGCAGCCAAAACAGAAATCTTGCTGTTTGGTGCTGCACTAACTTCCTGGTCCCCTGAGTGGTGGCCGACAGTGTTAGGACCGGCTCCCTCTCCAACCACGGTGGCAGAAAATCTAGGGTTCCGGCTGGATGTACGGTTATTGATGAAGGATCAAATGATGACCACTGCCGGGACCTGCTATCATACCTTGAGCCTTTTGCACAGAGTGTTTATATGGCTGCCCATCTCGGTACGTAGAACCCTAATTCAGGCGTTGATTATAGGTTGCCTGGACTATTGTAATGCTTTATTGGCATCCGCTAACGAGTCTTCTCTTAGCAGACTGCAGATCGTTCAGAATGTGGCTGCACGCCTAGCTCTCAATAAACCATCCTGCACCTCCCCTGTGCCATTACTGAAATGTCTTCATTGGCTACCTATCCACCAGAGAATAACATTTAAGCTCTGTTGCTTCGTTCATAGAGCTGTTTATGGCACCTGCCCAAGCTATGTGGCGGATAAGTTCAAAGTGTACTGCCCGAACCGGAGTCTCAGATCAGAAGGCAAAGGGTTGCTGGTGGTCCCTCGTTTTCAGAAAACACGATCTGAAGGCAAAACCGTTGCTTATCTGGCCCCAACATATTGGAATTCTCTGCCAGAGGATTTACGTAAATGCCCTAGTCTTGTTCGCTTCCAAAAACTTTTGAAGAAGGAATTATTCAAGCCTTGAGGTATGGTAGTCTGTGCCTGTCTTACCCGTTCTTCTATGTTAGCGTGGAGATACCCCTTTCGAGGGTGACTCCTGCGCTCTATAAATTTCCTACATACATACGAAGAAGACGCCTTGTAGCAAAGCCTGAGGATGACTACTGACTTGACCCCAGCCCTACAGGCCTGCCTTCAGCTTTAAAGACTCTGCAAAGAAGACAGTGTCTGTCCTGTGGTCAGCTACTTCCAGAAACCAGAGGAAGACTGCCTGCTCTAAACAAAGTCCAGATCTCCCGAGGACAGTGGCCCTGTGCAGAAGAATCCAACTACAAGGACTCTGTATCCAGCTGGAACCGTGACTCCTGCCCACTCTGCCTGAATATGAGTGGGTCACCTGTCCAGTGAAGTCTCCCTAGCGATCCTGACTTTGAGTTCAGCATTGGCTGACCCCTCCTGGACTCAACGATGACGCCTGCAGCCTGAATTCAGAGGCTCCCCCTGACTGCGACCGGCTCTGATAAGACAACTCCAACATCTAAAGGCACCCCTGCACCCGAAGTCCATGCCGCTTGGTGAGCTGAATCAACGGTGCCCCTATGACTCCCTATATCTCTACTTACTTCTGCTTGCGTTGATCTACCACCTCCTATATCCGGTGCGACGCCTGCAGCCTGTTTGTCAAAAACAGAATCCTCATTGAAAAGCATTGGGGGCCTGATGCTAAAATTGCACCAGGCCGCCCCAGCGCCGCGGGTGGTGTATGTTTGTTGCTGCTTTGTGCCCACTATCTGTGCTTGACCTAGCCCCCAAAGCTTGGCCCCTGCACCCGATTTACTTACCTATAAGCAGTGTGGCTTCAAGCACCCCAGTCGCCATTGAAATGCATTGAGCCGAACTCCGATTTTGACCTCTGCACCCGGCGGCCCCTGTGCCACTGGTAGTGCAGTTTTGGTACTCACCTGCCCCTTGACGACCTTTGGTCCCAAAGACTGGAACTGTAGGTGCGATACTTACCCGTATAACCACATTATGGTTTTCTCTATAGGATAACATTTAACTGTTCAGAAATTGCACTCTTGCTTATTTAAAGTGAAAAGTATTTTAGCTAAAAACATACCTACCTTATTACAAAGATCTTGGTCTTACAATAAAAGACAAATAAAGCTTTTTTTTCTAAAATTGGTGTGGATATCCTTTCAGAGTCGTGTGTATCTTATTGGTTAATGTGTAATACATGACTTGCACAAGTCTATGTTAGGCCTAAGGCTGCTTGCCCACATACCACTAATAGAGCACTTTGGGATTTACATTGAGCCCTGTACACTTTTGAGGAACCCCTGGACTCTGTGCACGGTATAACCAACTAGTGGCATACCATATACAGAGCCAGCTTTTTACAAAACATATGCCGTAAGGGAGAGAAACAGGGTGTTGCATGTGAACTGACTTAAGCCATACCTTTCAAAAGAATTGGCAGAAGATCTCGGCAATTGCAGAAGAGGTTGAGAAAGATAGCAATAGCGATTCACTCCATAATCTGCTGCTTGGTGATTTGAAATATGGTTATTAGCTCAGGGGCAAGTTGTACCAACGGCAAACACCTGAGCAGCAGATGAGAAAGAGTGTAGTGAGGTGATGGATGATTTTCTAATTTTTTTCCCTTTGACTTCAGGATTGACACCTGTCTCTGTCCATGACATAGCTACAGGGGATAGTTTAGTGCACGGCTTACTAGCTATCTGACCAAGTCCAGGAATACATCAAAGCAGAGGTTGCCACCAAGAAGTTGGATCTCAGGGTAATTTAGTATTCCCATGGTCTTTGGTCCAGCTCTGTGGTGTTGATGCCAAAGGAAGGATCTACAGACTTGTGCTTTTGTGTAGAGTACTGGGGCCTCAGGAGGTGACCAAGGCAGACTCGCATCTCATTCCTAGAGCTGATGAACTATTGTACCAGGGCTTGTTGCTGCTCTGTACTTGAGTGTCTTTGATAAGACCAGTGGCAACTGACAAATTGCATTAGACCCTAGTGCCAAAAAGAAGATTGCATTTTGTGCGCTAGAAGGAAACTGTCAAGGAAAACAAGTGCCAGGTGGGGCAGTCCACTGTGGTCTACCTTGAGCATCAAGGTGCAAAGGTAAGATTCATCCAATTGACTCCAAGATCCAGTCTCTGGTGATGAGGGAGGTCCCCATTACCCAGATACAAGTGAGAGCCTTTTTAGGGTTCACTGGTTATTACAAGAAATGTTTAGCCAACAATGGAACTATAAATGTATCCTTGATAGCCCTAACACTCAAGAAACAGCCAAAGAAACTAATTTGTTCTGAGGAATGTCAAAAAGCCCTTGAGGACCTGAAGAGAGCACTGTGCTTCACATCTAACTACAGTCAGCCCTTCATTGATCAGATTGACGCCTCACATGAGGGAGTTGGAGAGTACTGTGCCAGAGTTCAGGGTAAAAAGAGGCATTGTTGTATGCTCTGGGCTGCAAACAGTGGAAGCTAGGTCAGTTTAAACTCATGAGATTGAGAAGTGAGCATGAATTCCTGTTGTTAAGATGAAATCAGGGACAACAGTAGCACACTCCTGTGTACTATCATTCAATATCTGATAGAGACTTCTAGCTGCAGATTCCTTACCTTAGAATTATCTCCAGGAGTCAGACTGCATCAGACGTTTTTAGGAGCAATACAGCGTGCTGGTGTTCTTTTCGCACAGTCAGAGCAGATCCTTGGGAGAGTTACCCCTCATTCGATATTTGACTGACCCTTTTTTCGAGTTTTGTCGAAGTCTTTTTTGAGAAATCTTCTCCCGGTGTGGCAGGTATGTCCACTAGGAAGGCTGGCTTCAAGGCCTGGCACCTGTCATCGACAGATGTGACGTGCCTGCATCTTGTTTGCCTCTGGTGCCTGGAGTGCGACCACAAGGTGAAGCCCTGCGTAGATTGCTCCGCCACACACCTCAAGGACTTGAGCGAGCGGTTCACAGGGGACTTGAGCGAGTGGTTCACAGGGGTACTGCTCATGAAAATTTTCCGGATGCAGTCTGATGCCCGGGTATAATTCTAAGGTAAGGATTCTGTAGCTAAATAGAGTCTCTACCAGATAAGGTGTTACCGAAGGTACGGTAACTTGTTCATGTAGAATCTACATCTGGCAATGGGCCACTAGTTAAATTGGCTCGCTCTATTCACTTATCAGTTCACACTTGTATCCGTCCCTTGTCTTTGTTGTATTTTCCCTTTTCCGTTCCTTCGTCATTCCCCATCTTGGTTCATAGTTCCCTTTGCCTTGCTATTTTTTATGTGGTGCTTGCCTTTTGTAATAACCATTCCGAAGGGGAGTGAGTTTGAACCCTGTCTCTCTCTCCTTTACCCTGTCTCTCCCCAGATTCCTTTCACCTGCAGCTTGTTAATCTCTGTTCACTTCAAGTAGGTAGTCAGGGACAGTAGAGGTTTTCAGCCTATCTACATCCTCTGAATCTGACACACTGGTTCTAATTGATAAAAATGGTAGCCTTTATCAGCTGTAGACTACTTCCTAAAAAACCGAACTGGGCAGCTATTTTGAAAGAATGCTTTGCCATAGTATGGGCTTTGAAGAGGTTCTAGCCTACTTGTTTCCTATCAAGGTTGTGGTCCTGACAGGTCACAAATTACTCAAGTGGTTAGTTGGCAGTTAAGTGCGAGATACCCAAGTTGTTGAGATTGTCTATTTAATTAAAATGTCTAGATTTCAGAGTGGCACACCCAGCCAAAATGAATCATGGGAATGCATATGGACTTTGCCCCTCGTTTTACCAATCTGATGAGACTACTTCTCGAACGATGGAGTAAGCATAAGAGTAGTTCGATCTGGAGGGTGCGTCTGTTGGGTCATGAATGTCCGCCTGCATAGTCTAAGGATGTGTCCCCCTGCTCTGAATGCCCAACTGTGACTGTACCTGGTGCCATGATATTTATTCTAGCCATAGCTTTATAGAGTGTGTGCAGAGGCATAGGACTGTGCCTGACTTTACGAAGTTCTGACCCCGTCCTGTGACCTGGAGGAGCATGCCAAGTGTTCCCTCATAGTGGACAGATGTGAGAAAGTGGCTCTATATATACTGGACTATAAGGAAGTACAGTGTGTTTAGAGTCCACAAACCCCAAAGGTATAACAGAGGTTAAAGTCAGGACTGACCTTACTCTCAAAAGTGGTAGCTTGGTCGAGCAGTAAGGCAGTACCAGAGGGCAGTGCAAATCATTTGTTGTACACACTTAGTCAGCAAAGGATTTCACACACTCAAAGACTGAACTCCAGGCCAATTGTTTTTATATCCAAAGATATAGTTGTTTTATTTTTAGAACCAACAGGCATAAAAATATACTCCTCTAGATATGAGTACTTTCATGTAATTACTTTGCAAGGAAGCAATAAAGTTCGTGAACACAATAGGTACAGGGGTTGCTGAAGGCAACACAGGTCTAGACACACTTTAGCATTGAGCTCAATGGCTTTTCAGCATATAAGTACAGTTGATTACCACACAGATTACTTTAGTAGTTCCAGGACTAGATCCTAGATTCAGTCCTGGTGTCTAAACTGAAACCAACTTAGTAAAATCGTTTTAGTTACTGTAGTGAGTTTTCATGAATATAAAGCTGTTTTAAAAGTTCACACTTAGAAACTTTTCAAGGTAAATATGACAATGTTATCCAACAGGAGAAAATTCAGGTTGCAGGTAAAGTACGATCGTGTTACTTTTGTAATCCAGTACTGGGATCCTGGGGCCAGCACTGGGGTCTCAACTTAAGACAGGTAAGTAATTGCGTTTCATTATTTCGTAGGATTTTTAAAGAATATTTCAAGTTTTCAAAAGTAGACACTTAAAATAAATTTCAGAGAAAAGCATACAATGGATTCCTATGGAGAAAATACGGGTTACTGATAAACCCGGTAAGGATTACTTTAGTGGTTCAGTACTGGGCTACAAGGTTCAGTACAGGGCTACAAGGTTCAGTACTGGCTTCTCCCCATATCACAGGTGAGTACTTCGGAATTCGGGGGATTTTATATGAATACTTTTAGTTTCCAAAACTTCACACTTAGAAGATTTTTCAAGTCAAACCAGTCAATGTTATCCAATGGCAGGTAAGTGAGTTACCGGTTTCCTGGTGAGTACTTGGCTGGTGAAGTCAGGGTTCTGGGCATAGACTCAGGGGTCCCCCAGTGTCAGGTAAGTACAGTTAGTTCACCCCCAGCGGCACAAGGGCGGCCGGGTGCAGAGGTAGTTAGGCCCAATGATATCCAATGAGGGAAAGGGGGCCTCCGGTTGGTGGCTGCTGGCTAGCAGACCACGCAGCTGTGGGAGCTGAGCTCCTGGTCACTTGCCCAGGGCAAGGGGGGACATAGGATAGGACAAAGGTGGCACAGCCAGCGGCACTCGGGCGGCTGGCTGCGGGGTGCTTTTGAGCCGTCAGGCGCTCAATGTTATCCAATTGGAAAGGTCAAAGGGGAACAAAGGCTGCAGGCTCGGGGACGGAGACTCTCCAGGGGCGACCAGCACTTCGAGAGGTAAGTTGGGATCTTGGAGCACAGGTAGGTACCCCAAAGGGAGGCACAGGGGGCAACAGGGCGCCGGGGGCAGGGGTGTCTTTGGGTGTCGGAAAAGGTTACCCTCAGCTGGTCGCGGTTGGGGTAGCCCCTGGTTCTGAGTCTGCAGGCGTCGTCTGGTTCGTCAAGGAGGGTCTTTGGGCACTGGAGTTCGGGTTCCAGTCGCCAGGGGGACGTCCTCGTGGTCTTGGTTCGGTTGGGCTTGTGCGGGGCTCGGCGGGTGCAGAGTGGGCTGGTCCGGAGCTTCCTGGCTGGCACCAGGTGGGTTGTTGCAGCAGAGCCTCTGCTGATGGGAGTCCCAGTCTTTAGGGGGGTCAAGGCAGGCAGGTCCTCTGGGTGTCCCAAGGTTGCTGTCCGCAGGAGTCGCCGGGATTAGGCAGGAGCAGGTTCCAGGATCAACAGACCGGTAGGGCTGGGGCCAAGTCAGTTGTTGTCGTCCTGTGGTTAGCAGCTGCACGGCGGGTCTCCTTCTTCTTAATCTTCTTTCTTCTTTTTCTTCTCGAGATCTGAGGAAAGAAGGTACAGGGAGCCCCTAAATACTGAATTTAAGGGCGTTACAGGTAGGGCAAGGACAGGGACCAATGGGTCCCTGTCCTAGGGTGAGTACACCCCCTAGCCTGCTCCTCTCCTGTGGGAGAGGGGCAGGAGCCTACCTGGGATTGGGCAGGGATCCCCATCTTCAAGATGTCCGGAGTCCGGGGTTGTACTTCACCTCGTCTCCCCCATCTGAGGGGTGGGGGTGGCACAGACTGGCACCCCCCCCTTCCTGACGTAGTTTTTCCCGCCAGTCTTCCCGCCAGTGTGGGGGTCAGGACTGGTGGGGGCTGGTTGCTGGGTACAGCAAATGGTCTGGGGAAGCTCACAGAGGCGGCATGCCTTTGAAGCTTCCCCCTGCCCATCCTGGGGAGGAGACCTAGCACCTCGCCCAGGATGTGCATTGTTGCAGGCCCAGGAGAGCGGGGGCTCTCCTACCCAGGGGTCCAGCAACATGTCTGCTGTGTGGCTGCCTCTGCAGCCACTCAGCCCAGACCTGGATTGTAGGTTCGGGTTTAGGAGGGCATCTCTAAGATGCCCTCTGGTGCATTGTACATTAAATCCCACACTGGCAACCGTGCGGGTTTAATGTGCTGAGAAGTTTGGTACCAAACTTGTCAATCTTCAGTGTAGCCATTATGGTGCTGTGGAGTTCATAATGACAACCTCCCAGCACCATATACTCTTAATGGCATCACTGCACTTACAGTGCCCAGGAATGGCCCTGGGTACTGTAGGGACACAGGGCTCATGCACCTGTGCCAACACCTCTGGCATAGGGCACCCAGCTAGAGGGGTGACTGAAGTATGCCAGGGTAGTGGGTTCTGTGGGCATGGCACACAGGGGTGTGTGCCATGTCGACTCTTTGTTTGGTTCTGCACTGAGACACTCAGCCTGCAAAGGCAGTGTGTGGGTGTCAGGGTACAGGGCCCCTGAGGGTGGCACAATAAGTGCTGCAGCCTTGAGGGGTCTTCTCTGGTCACCATGCCCTGGGTACCTAGGGTACCATTTACTAGGGGCTGACAGGTGGCCAGAGATGCCAATTAGGTTTTAGTTTCAACACCGTTTTAGGGAAGGAACACAGGCCCTGGGTACCTGGTTGGCAGGAGCCCAGGGCACACTCACTCAAAGCACATCAGCAGTTAAGAAAAAAGTGGGGGCATACCAATGCAAGAAAGATGGCACTTTCTCACACAGAAAACTACTGTTTCTGTCCAGGGTGTAACACATAAAGTGATGGTGTTCGGGGTGGTGTTTTTGAGACTGATAGTGTGACCAGACCTTTTTTCTGTATTACTGAAAGGGTGGCCTACAGATCCCTCTTGTGTTAATTTTGGCTATTAAGCGTGTGCCCAGCACTTTGTACTGGCAGCAGGTGTATGTTGAGTGTGTATGTGTGTGAATGTGTGCGTGTATGCAGTACTATTAGAGCTTTGAGTGTGAGTGGCCCTTACTACTGAATTCAGTTGGATCTATTTTGAATATTCCAGAACGGAGACGCCACAGGTTGGAGGCTAGGGACAACTTCCCCAAACAGTAGAGGGTAAAAAAACAGAAACTTCAGTGAGGAGGATGGAGACTGGCATACATTTAGCAGTTCTCTAATTTTCTTAGCAACAGGCTTCTGATTAGTTGTACCAGAGACCGCAATAGGATGGTAGGGGTGAAAGGTGGGACTGCAATTTCTTGTGTGTTGGTGAAGAAGTTTCTTGTTCAGGCCTGCCCTTTTGTCTATCTCGGATTGCTGCTTCTTTGAGGCTAATGACAGCCAGTTGTAGAAACCTGTGCTTGTGGTGTGGGTGCTCTCATTTGGCAACGACTCCAATTTTGCCTGCTGTGAGACTCATCAATCTAAAAAAAAACTTTGTTGGAACGTATGAAAAGGGAACCATACCAATCCACTTCTGAAGTTTGACACAGTGGATGCACATCCTCTGTCTAGAAAATATGCCTGAAACTTGGATCCAAACCACTCCACTTCTGTCCAGTTCCAAATCCGTTGTGGCCAAGGAAGGGTGTGCTCTGCAGAGTTCTTGAGGAACTGCTGTGTGACTACTGCTGATATGTGCCTGATAGCAGTCTGCCATAGACTGGTAAATCACCAGAAATCTGCATTTTTTGTTGGAGAAGCTAAAGGGTTCCCAAGTGCCTTCCTCACTGTTAAGTGATGGAAAGAGTTTGCCTGGCTCTGCAGGAGAGGAGACTGTCCAGGGCATAAAAAAGCTGCAACTTCCAGAGTAAGCAGATGACATGAGAGCAAGGTAGGAACGACACACACTGCTTACGGCCCCCTTGGTCTCTCAAATCTAGTTCCTGGTGGGAACCTCTTCAAGCCTGCATGCCTATATCAGCCTGATCAGGGCTGGATCGGCCAGGTCTGGACTGCATCTGCTAAGCTGTTGTGACGGCGTCGATTGGTTGCAGGTACAACTACTGTAGTGAATGTGCCACCCAGATCAGAGCTACATCTGCCTTAGTCGCTTTGCCCCCCGAGACAGGGCTAAAAATGCTGTAGTGGCTGTGACATTCCGGTCTGGACCTCTTACTGCTTAGACTGATAAGCCCAGCCAGTTTTAACACACAGCTGGTGTTCAGACAGAGCCAAGGTAGCAGGTTTAGCACCACAAGAGAGACTCATAACCAGGATCACTGCCCAGTATGCAAAAATGAACTGGTCAATATTTGGTATTGCTTCTTAAAATAAGAGCACTGGGCAGGACATAAAAGATTTTATGTTTTAGTTGATTGTTGAATTCTGAACTTTATTTTTTTATTCGTAAGGGATTTCCAGCAAGGAAGTATCTCGAAAAAGTGACTTCCGTTCAGTATGTGCTTATGTTCAATAGTTGTTCAGATGCCTGATCTCTCGTATTAAATTAACTTTGGGTGTAACTTTTGTATGAAGGAGAATAGGAAAACAAACACATGTGCACCCTTCTCTCCTCTCTTTCTTTTTGTGCACACCTTCCTGTCTTTCTCCCCTTCACCACCTCTGGTTTTCCTTGTTGCTGTTTCTTCTTCATCCAACATGCCCTAGTTCAGGAACAATCTCCTATTCATTTAAATGGCAAAATATAACACAACTTGCTTGTGATACTCCGTGAGGACGTTTTTAGAAGTCCATTTCCTTTGTCATTCTGTGATGCACTTGATCCCCGTAGAGTTCTGTGAGCTACAATGTGTTGGCTTCTGCCCAGAAAAGAACTTGCCTATGTCTTGCTTTTTGTGTGGATTTACTTTCTGTACCTATGCCTGAACAAATGCCCACCGCTTCATTTATTTTTGATCAGTCTTGTTGCACAGCTGTATGTGTACTATATTACTGATGTTAAGTTGGTTCCATTTATGCTCCTCTTGATGGTAGCAGTGCTCAAGCCCACTCCCACCTGTGATATAATGTCTTTCACTGCCGAACGTGCCATACTCCAGTTAACCCATCGACAGTACAGCATCCCACCCGGAATGTGCTTGAATGCTTCTCATGCTCCTAAATTGTGACTGTATTTCTCATCATTGTATCATTTAATACTGTGTGGCATATAAGTATTGTGTTCCTGATGCTTCTTCCATAACAAAACCTGTTAGTTCAATTATATCACTATTTTTGTCTGCTCCCTTTTGCTGTTTTGAATGTACAGCGAGTGTTTCGGTCAGTAACACCATTATATTCAACTCTTAAGATTGTCCTCTTATTTGTATGAAATCTTAGATTCGTATTACAATCTGAGGCCCCAGCTCTTCAAATATTTGCTCATAAAAAACATATATTGAAAGTGCAGGTGTTTACTAATCAGTGATGGCGCTGAACTTTGCACTCTTCTTCTAAATAGGAAGCATGATGGTGTGACCGACTGTATACCTTAAGCTCAATGTCCTTTTCTAGATCACACGCTAATTTTAATTTATTCATAATTGTGTCAATTAGAACTTAAACGGGTACACGCTACTTGAGACAAGGTTACGTCATCAAGACACTTTTGACGACTGACAATTCTAAAGAACTCACACTTGTTCTTTCTCCCTATCACTGTGTAAACTGTTCCCCATTTTGCTTGTGCTTCTGTAGTAGGGGATCTCCGTGTATAGTCATAATCTAGTGAATAGTTCCGCCCATGTGCGTGGACCCTGGAGCAATCAAAAATAATCTCTTACGGTGTCAAAAAATTCAAAAATGCACATACACTTAAGAGAGAATTAAAGACAGATAATGCAGCCTATATCCAAAGGCTACACTGGCCAGTACTTCAACTAGAAATTCCATCAAAAATCCACAAACAGCACAGCCTGTCCAGATTTCTCTTGCTTTAACAGCAAAAAGCCCTTTGGAATGATAGAGAGGAAGCCATGGACAGACACGCCCCATAGACTGCCATTATGTGGCTCAGAACAGGATACTGTGCCTTTAAGAGAACTTTCCAGAACTTCACAGTATCCCAGAATGCACTGCAAGTCCCTTTTACTTTCAGTTCTCTTTTCCGGTTCCTGCAAGCAGGACCCTGGAGCATTGAGCTCTCCCTTTTGAAACGTTTATTGGTGATTTTTCACTTGTTTCAAGTTCTTTGAGTACTTTTCTGAAGTACTTTGGTGGTTTTTCTTCCTGTTTGTCTTTTGGTGCACTCTTTGATTGTCAATGTGCCTGCATTATTCGACAAATGTCCAGAGTGCTCCAGGAAGAAGGCCAAATCGGACCCACACGAGGTGTGTATCATCTGCCTTCCCTCATCTCATGTCCCAGAGGAGTGTGACATTTGTCAGGGCTTTTCTAGCAGGACCCTGAGGGATAGAATGAAGATAAGACTTCAGGGCCTGGAGGACAGAAGGCTGAAGGCGCAAGGTGGGTCTGGGGGCTCCCCAGGGTTAGGAAGACCAGCAAGCGTCCCCATTCTCCGTCTGTGTCGATTGCACAGACTACGGCGCCAAGAGGGATGACTGCAGTCTGTTCCCCGTCTCTCCAGGGCTCTGGGTCGAAGCGGCGTCGACGTTCGGCGTCGAGGGAACTGAACAGACCGCCGTCGAGATCTCCAGTGACGATTTTGTCGTCGTCCTCGTCGGAATCGTCGTCGAGTAATCGACGTCGAGAGGCCCGGCGTAGGCGCTCGCCGTCGAGGCGACACCGCCATTCGCCGTCGGCGAAGAGGAGAAGGTCGTCGTCGAGGGGATCCTTGACGTTGAGGAGGAGATCACCGTCGAGGCGAAGGAGGTCGCCGTCGAGGTGCAGGAGGTCACCGTCGAGGCGAAGGCGTTCGCCGTCGAGCAAGAGACGGTCGCCGTCGAGGACAAGACGCTCGTCGTTGAGGGGCCGACGCTCGCCGTCCGGTCGCCGTTCTTCGACGCCCAGAAGGCGCGGGAGGAGTTCTGGCGCCAGGAGTCAGTCTAGCAGGCGCCAGGTGCCTAGGGGAGACTCGCCAACGACCCAGCCTAGAAAGGAAGGCGGATCACCAGGTTTGGTGTACTCAGTGGTGTATACCCCTTCTAGGCAGAAGTCTGTTACGCCTCCTCCTCCTTTGCCGAGAGGGCTTCCTCCGCGAGCTCCCACTCCGCCTCCGCTTCCACCACTCCCACCGCGTCCTCAACCTCTACCTCAACCTCAGCTGCCGCCAGACAAGCCGCCTTAGATTCCTCCGAGGTCGGTCTCACTGCCCTGATATCCGACTCCTCCCAAGGGGACCCCTCGGCCGAGGGCCCCAGCTAAGCCAAAGTCGCCCGCCCCTGTGGAACCGGCGGATCGACCGAAGCCAAGGAGGTCGCTATCACGCTCCGGACGGAGGGGGAGATCGAGGAGTCGTCACAGATCCTCCACTAGGTCGAGACGGCGCCATGGGAGGCGCCGATCACGGTCCCGCACGGACTCTTCCAGGACCAGGACCTATTCACCGACTTTGTCGGAATCCCCGGGGACGAGAGTGTCTCCTGTGGACGACATCAGCACGTTCCAGGATGTTCTCCTGAGGGGTGCAGCAAAATTGGGAATCACGGTGACGGCTCCAACACCCACGACGTCTGTGATTTTTGAGACGCTTCATAAGAAGCATTTGTCTCGCCCTTTACTACCGCTGGTACCAGGATTGGTAGAGCCTGCGGAGGAGCTGTTCCTCACACCAGCAGCGACGAAGGCCGCTCCCTCCCGGCTCCTTAAGAAGTACAGGGCCCCGGATTCTGACCCGGCTTTTCTGCAGATGGATCCGATTCCGGATTCTGTTGTAGTGACGGCGGCCAGGAAACAACATTCTACCTCCCCGTCTTCTACCGTGCCTCCTGATAAGGAGAGCCGATGGATCGATTCAGCTGGCAGGAAGGCCTGTGGGATGGCATCTACGGCCATGAAGGCGTCTAGCGATGCGGCTCTACTAGGCCGTATGATCGTGCCCTGTGGGAACCCCTCCAGCAGTTCACAGAACTCCTTCCACGAGAGAAGGAGGAGGATTTTCAGGAGATCCTGAAGGAGGGGATGCTGGTATCGAACCAGGTCGTCAGCGCGGCTGCTGATGTATCTCTTTTGGCAGCCCATGGGTACTGTCATGGGATCAACCAACGGCACCATGCTTGGCTTAGGCTCACATCACTCAAGCCGGAGGCTCAGCAGCGGGTGGCCAATCTGCCCTTCTCGGGGGAAGCCCTGTTCGGCAAGCATGCGGACGATGAGATGGCCCGCATGAAAGCAGAGGCCGAGACCCTAACGGCGGTTGGGTTGGAGAAGCCCAAAGAAAAGAAGGCCTAACGCCCTTTCCAGAAACGGTTCGGGGCACAGGGCAGGGGGCGAGGGCAGGCTTTGGGACAGCAGCAGCAACAACAGCAGCAGTTCCGGAGGCCCTTCCGCCCTTCAGAAGCGCCAGAAGGGTAGAGGAGGCCAGCAGTCCTCTACAGCAAACAAAGGCGCAGCCAGGTCTCGACCCTGAGCGGTTACGTCCCCTACATCCGTTACCCGCTCCGGTGGGGGGAAGCGGGCGGAATTTTTTCTGGCAGAGTGGAGAAAAATTACTCAGGACAAGTGGGTGCTGAATATTGTTTGCAATGGATACAGTCTTCGGTTCACCAGCCCGCCTCCATCAATTCCACCGGTCAGCTCGCAGTTTCAACTGCGGGAGCTCCAGGCGGAGGCAGATATCCTGTTAAGGAAAAGGGCGATAGAAGACGTACCTCTGTCTCAAAGAGGAAGAGGTCTGTACTCCCGGTTCTTTCTGGTTCGAAAGAAGAACAAGAACGAGTTCAGGCCCATTCTGGATTTGCGACAAGCAAACAAGTGGATTCGCAGAGAGAAGTTTCGCATGCTGTCGTTGCATCAGATTTATCCTCAGCTGCCACAGGGAGACTGGCTATGTGCAATAGACCTACAGGATGCGTACTTCCATGTGCCCATTGCTCACAAACACAGGAAGTTCCTGCGATTCCAAGTCGGCGCCAATCATTATCAGTACACAGTACTGCCATTTGGGCTGAAGTCTGCGCCCAGAACATTCTCAAAGTGCATGGCAGTGGTAGCTGCACACCTAAGGAAGAACAAGGTGTTTGTCTACCCGTACCTGGACGATTGGTTGATCAAGGCCTACTCCTTCTCGGAAGCTCAAGCGCACTTCCGGAAGACGTGCGTTCTCTTGAACAAGCTGGGGTTGCACATCAACATGTCCAAGTCTGTCCCGACTCCGGTCCAGTGCATACAGTACTTGGGAGCCTCCATCAATACGCTGTCAGCAAGCGTGTCTCCTTCGGAGGAGAGACGATTATCACTCCTTCGGAAGGCTCAGGCTCTTATGACCGCTCCATCCACAACAGTGAGGACGGTGTCTTCTCTACTGGGGTCGATGGCCTTTTGTATCTTCCTCACGCCACACGCACGGCTGTACATGAGACCATTGCAGGAGTGCTTGGAGGATCAGTGGGATCAGAGGAAAGGATCTTGGGACGACAATATACAACTGTCTCTGCATGCTCTTCAGTCTCTGAAGTGGTGGTGTTCAGCGGAGAATCTCCTCAGAGGGGTTCCCTTCCACAAGGACGTTCCCACGCAGACTATCGTGACGGATGCGTCGCTCCAATGCTGGGGGGCGCACTCCGGAAAATTACAGATTCAAGGGACGTGGTCCCCGACGGAGTCCACGTACCACATCAATTTCCTGGAACTCAGAGCTGTTCACTTGGCACTGAAGGCCTTTCATCCGTCCTTCCGGACCAACTTTCTGCTTGTTCAGATGGACAATACGACCACGATGTATTACCTCAACAAGCAGGGGGGGGTCGAGATCGCGCACTCTGTCGCAGGAGGCGCAGGCGATCTGGCACTGGCTCTTGGCCAGAGGACTGACGATAACCCATCTACCAGGTGTGCAGAATGTTCAGGCAGACGCACTGAGCAGACTGATTCAGGAAAACCACGAATGGGTTATAAACGACGAAATACTAGGAGAAGTCTTCGCAAGGTGGGGGACTCCAGACGTAGATCTGTTCGCCACCGTCGAAAACAGCAAATGCCGAGACTTCGCCTCCAGGTACTACCAGCCGGGGATGCTGGGGAATGCGTTATGGATCAACTGGTCGAACAGCTTTCTGTACGCTTTTCCACCCATTCCCCTGATCCCGACGGTGCTCATCAAGCTGTCCCGGTCCAGGGCGTGGATGATCCTGATTGCCCCGGAATAGCCCAGGCAGTGGTGGTTCACGGACCTGCTTCACTGGTCTCTACTTCCTCACATACGGCTGCCGTGCAGGCCTGACCTTCTCACGAAGTTCGGGGGGCAGATGTTGCACCCCAACCTCTCGTCTTTGAGTTTGGCGGCATGGCTCCTGAGATAGTGCATTATGGCCATTTGAATCTACCTGAAGATTCCATGGACATACTGAAGGAGGCTAAGCGACCTTCCACTAGGACTTCTTATGCTTACAAGTGGAACAGATTTTGCATCTGGTGCAAGTCCAAGAACTATGACCCAACAACGTGTAAGGAAGATGTCATTCTTCCGTATCTTCTACATCTGGCGCAGTCTGGCCTTAATGTCCATTCCATTAAGGTTCATCTTGGTGCGCTGACTGCCTACAGGAAATGCCCTTCACAGACTTCCTTCTTTCAGATCCCTGTGATCAAAGATTTTTTGGAAGGCTTGAAGAAAATGTTCCCTCCTGTCCGGCTTCCTTCGCCTTCATGGGAATTGAATGTGGTGCTGTCCAGACTGATGAAGGAGCCTTTTGAACCTATTCATAAGGCTTCGTTGCAGCACCTGTCCTGGAAGGCGGCATTCCTCGTGGCCATTACATCGGCCTGCAGGGTGAGTGAAATTCAGGCGTTGTGTTGTCAGGAACCTTATACTGTATTTCATGTGGCTAAGGTTGTTATGCGTACTCGCCCTAAATTTCTTCCAAAGGTTATATCTGATTTTCATGTTAACCAGACCATAACTTTACCTACGTTTTTTCAGAATCCTTCCTCTCCAGCGGAAAGGTCCCTGATTTCCCTGGATGTTAGGAGGGTGTTATAATTTTATCTGGATAAAACCAAGGATATTCGTAGGTCAGACCAATTGTTTATCAATTATGGATCAGTCAGGACGGGTCTTGCTACCTCTAAACAGTCCATCTCGAGGTGGATTGTGTCCTGTATAGAATTGTGTTACCAAAAGGCTAATAAGACCTTAGGGGGTAAACCTAAGGCTCATTCCTCCAGGGGTAAAGCTGCCACGACTGCTTTGCTCCGTAATGTTCCAATTGCAGAAATCTGCAAGGCGGCCACTGGGAAGTCGGTCCATACCTTTGCTAAGCATTACTGCCTGGACACTGATGCCAGGGCAGACTCTCAGGTTGGGCAGGCTTCGCTGCGAAATCTGTTCGCACAGTAGTGGTGTTATTTCTCTTTTCTCCACCGCCTGCTTTGGTGTGGGGATGGGCTTGCCATTCTATTCACTAGATTATGACTATACACAGAGATCCCCTACTACAGAAGGAGTAGTTTCTGTCCTGTAACTCCAGTTCTGCAGTAGGGGTATCTCTGTTATAGTCATAAGCGCCCGCCCTCCTCCCCGGTGGAGAGAGATATTCATGTAAGGAATGCTACAGTCTGGCGTGTTACGCCTTCAAAAAGAACTGAAAGTAAAAGGGACCTGCAGTGCATTCTGGGATACTGCGAAGTTCTGGAAAGTTCTCTTAACCGCATGCGTGCGGGCGGAATTCCGCTCGTACGCGGAGATTTTTAAAAGCGCATGTTACGTGACGAGCTGGGCTCGTCATCAGCGTAGCAGGAGGCTACCTCATGACGAGCCCAGCTCGTCATCAGCGTGGAAGGGGTTAAAGGCACAGTTTCCTGTTCTGAGCCACATAATGGCAACCTATGGGGCTTGTCTGTCCATGTCTTCCCCTCTATCATTCCAGAGGGTTTTTTGCTGTTAAAGCAACAGAAATCTGGACAGGCTGTGCTGTTTGTGGATTTTTGGTGGAATTTCTAGTTGAAGTACTGGACAGTGTAGCCTGTGGATATAGGCCGCATTATCTGTCTTTAATTCTCTCTTAAGTGTCTGTGCATTTCTGCATTTTTCGACACCTTAAGAGATTATTTTTGATTGCTCCGGGGTCCACGCACATGGGCGGGACTATTCACTAGATTATTACTATAACAGAGATACCCCTACTACAGAACTGGAGTTACAGGACTGAAACTACTCCTTCTCTCCCAAGACCTCATTTTTGAGCCCTTTGTGATGCATGGTCCTTTCCATTGGATCTTGCGTGTGCAGATAACATGTAGATGTTTAATATCCAGATGTGCAGAAACTGATGCCATCAAACCCAGAGAAAGTTCCCAAGGAAGAAGGACGGCAGGGAGAGAACCCCTCAACTGCAGACAAAAGCAGCGTGGGAGACTTAGCCAGCCCACAGGAAAAGAAGGTGGAATGGAGGCTTGGCTCTGTGCCCATCCTGAGCGTCACTCCGGCCACTGGTAAGCCTTTAATCTCTCCTCTAAAGTCTGCTCTTGGTTTTGACTGTTCTTTTTTAACAATGTTTTAGACTGCGTAAATCTATCCGTATTTGAGAATTTTATATTTTAATTGATTACCGTATGACTGTCCCCTATTGTAATGCAATTTGCTCTTTTATTATGAAAATTATGTGTACTTTTATGGTTACTTGTTTTCAACCGAATAAAGTTTTGAAACTGAACTGACTGTTCTTCTTAGTCTGCTGCAAGAACAGAACCAAATCACCATGACACGGTGCACATCAATATTAATGGACTGGTCACACTAAGGATGCACCTTTGGGCATGCAAGATCTTAGAGGAGTGGATACTTTTTGTATTATATTGCCTTTGCCAGCTTGTGAAATTGGCTTCTGCTGGGCAGACTGGCAAACCCAGTAAACTGCATTCTATGACTACTAATATCCTTCATTCGCTTTCAGGTTAGATCATGGGTGGTTCAAGGTTGGACTGTGTGAGTCATAGAAAGATTCAGATGTAAGTGGGAGAGGTGGTGGCAGGGAAATCATGCCATTTAGGGTGTGCCAAGATATTGGTACGTCTGCATAAGAGAGTGAAAGGGCATGAAAACAAAACATCCGAAGCAATAAATGCATCGGATGGATTATTTGGTTAACCAGGGGATTATGGTGTGGCCAGACCTTTGCTTGGGAAGGATGGGTTAGCGGTTCATTCCTGTGTTAGTCTTTTCCACATGAAGTATTGTTGAGACTGGGTTTTATACCCCTTTACGTGGCTCTTTGCTTTTGCAGATGCTAAATTTGACCACACAGAGCTCGGAGGATCCCAGAAGCGGGATGCTCACATCTCGTTCATTCGGCAGGCCTCTCAACCCGATCCCAATGACCCCAGACGCCTGCGCTGTCCTGTGTATGTGTACAACTGTGCAATGGATGTGCTACGAGAGCAGCTGATCAACCCTCGTCCCGATAAGGCTGCCCGAGATATCTTCTTCAGGTAAATGTTTCCAATCCTTACTCCTTGTCACTAGTTCCGAGGCCAGGTAGAAGAACCCACAATTGAGGGTTTTAAGGTCGACGGGCTATTCTTTGTTTTCATAAACAAAGCTTCTATGTGTTTTTGTTACAGTAGAAAGGGGGTATATGTCGGCAGTCCACCCTGCATCTTGGCAGGAACATGTCAAATATGTGCATGCTGTTATATTTATTCTTTTCTTGAGATTGCTAAGACTTGTTAGACTCACCAAAGGTCTCTTTCTGGATTGATTGATTTCTTTACCCCTCTGGAGTCGTGGAGATAAATAGGGACGCATTTTGGGTGATGGGTGTTTCTAAAACTATTTATTTTCTCCCCCAGTGAGTATAGGCAACAGGACTGCGGTACCTGGGAAGTGCTTCTGGATGTAAAAAACAGGTAGTTTAAATGTGTCTTGCTGCTTCTCCCGCTTTCAGGAGGATCTGTGCTTGCACTGCATGAGCTTGAAATGTTTGTTGCAGAGGGCAACCTGGGCAACTGGTGAGGCCATCACAAGCAACTCTGTGTAGGAAAAGGAGTGAATAGATCATTCCAGAGCAGAGAACTGTGTGAGAGTAGGCAATGTATGGCTGGTAGGCAATTAGATAACAGGATTGCAATGTGGATATAGACCATTACATGAACAGAAATGGTGCTTGGATAGATTAAACAAAAAAAGAAAAAACAGAAGAGGAGGAGGTGTGGCCCACACAGGCAACAAAAGGATCAAGCGAGGGGTGGATAGTCACTGGCAGTAGGCTCTGTCGCAAAAATAGCCATTGACTGAGAACTATATGGGATAGACCATCGTATCTCCAGAAGTGTTGTAGTACAGACAGTCACTAACCCAAACCTTTGTGGATAAACCATCATATAACAGAAAGCTATGTGGGCTAGACTATCACATGATGGGTGGAAGCAGCCAGTCACCGACAGGAGCATTTGTGTGAAAGACAGGATCTTTGACAGAATCTGTGTAGGCTACACCGTTAAATGACAAAATGCTGTCTGAGAGAGGAAGCTCCAGGCAGAGAGCTATGTGAGATATGCAGTCAAATAAAAGAAAGCTACGTATGATTGTCAGTCAGACTCCATGCGGTAGGCCACAGGACAGGCAGGGGCTACTGGGCCACAGATGTGGGAACTGATGTTATTTGACTTACTGTCCCAGGGCCTGTCCAACTATGGCTCTGCAAATTCAGCCAAGCACAATCCTTTCAGCACTTGACTCTCAGTGGTAGCAATGGTGAGCAGTGACCGGCTTCTCCGGGATGTTTGTGTGGAGTAAACCAGGCTCAGCTCTCAACTCCTCTCTGGCAGCACAGTAAGATAATTGTCCAGCCCAGTGCTTCCCTTTATAAAAACACAAGTACTTTATTACAAGAAAGCAAAATACGAAGCATTACAATAATGCTAGGGTACCCAACTTGCAGGTGTAAGTCTTTGATGCATAAATGTCTGTACGCCCCCACCCACCTCACCTCAATCCAACACTCTTCCCGCTCCTCTCATCATCTCAGTCTCAAGGTTAATATTGTGTAGTCTCTAGTATGAGTGCAGTGTTCCCCCTCACTTGCCTCAGCATACATTCTCAAAGGCTCAAGTCCCGTTTCAGTCTCTCATCCATCTCTGGTTGTGCTGCTTAGGGCCGCAGTGAACCTTCCTACAGCAGTCATCGGGGTCTTCCCACATGGCACATTGTCCTGACGAAAGGTATCAGATGCTGCCCACCTGGCTGGTCTCGGAGAGCCGCAGTAGGAACAGGTGCTTCAGGCCCTCTACTAGGTCTGGCTATTGCCCAGCGCAGACAGACCTCTAGGATATGGTTGTCAGGCCGTCACTCCAGTGAGTCGTTGGTCAGTTGCATTGGGCCTTTCAGGGTGTAGGGGATTGGTATTACCTTGACAAAGTAGTGGTCGCGTTGTTGTCTAGTTATGCCTCTTCGCTCCATCCAGTCATGGAGACGGATGGAGTGGTGTGGTGTGGCGCACTGGTTAGAGGCGGCAGACCCGGTAGCAGAAGTCGGCCCGGGACCAGGGTTCAATTCCCGACGCGGCAGGGTCGTGGACCAGGGTCAGCGGACTCGACAATTCTCGCCTCAGTGCCTACTCTAACCTGGGGTCCCACTCAGCAACTCTGGGCATTAGCTTGCCTAATCTCCACAACGGCCCCATCAACGCTGGGGATGCCTGGCTCCACCTTGGGGATTCCCAGTAGGGACCATCCCACAGGGAAAGCCAGGACGGGTTCCCCAGCGGTATACAGCGCCGGGACGCCCCTTTGCTGGGGCAGCTGTGCGCTTTACAAGTATACGACATTTATGTGTGAGACCACGCAGTAGTATGGTAGGGGGCACGGAGGCCTCCACCTTGTTCTCCTCTCCTGTTTGTGTGCCGTGGGATGTAGTCCCCAAGGCATGCCATGTTTGCGCCAGACTTCAGCATTTCTTTACGATGGCCTCAGCAGAGGTGGAGGCACCCGGGGCAATCTGGGTTTGGGGTAAGTGGCACCTCGCATATCCCTTCCTCAGAGGGGTAATTTTAAAGATCGCTGTGCCAACCCGTGGG
Organism: Lissotriton helveticus; assembly: GCF_964261635.1. Classification (NCBI taxonomy): domain Eukaryota; kingdom Metazoa; phylum Chordata; class Amphibia; order Caudata; family Salamandridae; genus Lissotriton; species Lissotriton helveticus. The sequence continues at coordinate 156,387,396 of NC_136057.1, forward strand.
GTATTTCCTGAAAGAGCAGCAGAGTGAAACACACTTGCTTTTCTTGATTTTCTTTCAACAAGTGCAAATCCTGGAAGTTGCATATAGATCAGGCCCATGTTTCTCATTTTGAGCTTGTTATGCTCCTGGTGGCCAGGCCTAGTCATGAGGATTTTCAACAGGCCTCTAAATTCCATGTGTTCTGTGGCCTGCTGGATTTGCTGGCTCCCTGTGCCATCTTTCTCCTCTGCCTGGATCCTGGTGCTCCTCTCCTGCTAGTTTGAGCATCTAGTACAACCCCTTCATTACCAGCTAGAAGAATGCCCTCCTGCCCACACTCCCCATGTCTTGCAGCGCACCTGTGGGGGGCATCGAACTCCAGGTCTATAGCGATTCTAAGGGAATCATCCAGGGTCCTCTAGTAGGTCATTTTCCCCCAACTGTTCCTCAGGGTGCAAAAATTGAGCCAGCTCACTGGCCCTGAAAAAATCCTTCCTAGTCCTGGGGGTCAGTTGGTAATATAGTATTTAGTCCATGTTTGCAGGGCATCAAGTGGCTTCTCTTTCCAGCTGGGCATTCGTTCTGCTGTTGTCACTTCCTAGGTCCAGTGTTGTCTTATCTGTCTCTCCCTTGTGCAGTGTTTTTTAAGTAGGGGTGCAGATATCTAGATGCCAGACACCCCGGTCAAACCTCGGATGCCATAGCATCCCTCCACCCTTTGTTCCAACCCCCCTGCACATTATACTGGGGCATTCCAACATGGCGACTTCAGGTTTTCTCAGGAAAAGGCTCTTCTGAGGGACGCAGCTCTGTTCTTAGCTAGCATCACTGTCTGACCCCTTCCCACCAAAACTTTAATGGTGAACCCCTACTCTCTTGGCTCCAGACGTGTGGGCTTCCTCCTTTGTTCTAGTGGGCCTGAGCTGTCCCAGTCCAGGTGCAGTGTGAAGGCTAAATTTCATTTCCCAGGAGCAGAGTCAATCACTAATAATTGCTCCTTTTGTGTGCAGAGGTTTTTGTTTCCTCTGCTGGGGTGCACAGTAATTAACTTGGCACAGTAAGGGGGATAAAGGCCTGAAATCGGATTATGAGCTGACCCAGAGAAATATGATACTTTCTGAAGTCCATTAGATGTTGATGTAGCGTGCTAGGGTTTGCAAATTCAAACTCAGTATGCATGCTTTACCCTAGTGTGACACCTCGTTGGAGCCTGCACTTTAGGGCAGATTCCTCCTATATGTATAACGCAGTGAAAACACCACTGATTTTCCAGAATGCACTACAGATGCTGTTTCCTATTCTATGAATGTCTGCTCATATTATAAGGCATAGCCCAGGACAGCACCTATCCTTGCAGTGTCCCTTCTGAGATAGACTACCTGTGCCCGGGGCCTCTGGGTTGCACACAATGGTAGTCTCACACATCTACCCCATACATGTGCACACACGTGTGCACACATAATCTTGTGTAACCAGCCCAGTGCCTCCTACCTGCTGCGCAGCACCATCCTGATCTTAAAAGGCAGACATTGGCGAGTAGGATGCTCAGTTCAATTAATATTCATTAAGTTAGGGCCTGATTACGATGTTGGAGGATGGGGTACTCCATCACATGTGTGACGGATATCACGTCTGCCGTATTAAAAGTTTCATAGGATATCTTGGAATTGTAAATCTGAAAGAAACAGCTTAGTGTTAGATTCCTTACCTTAGAATATCCCCAGGCGTCAGACTGGATCCATAAAGTTTTGCGTAGCAGTACCCCTGCACGTCGGTAGGCGTCATCTGCGGCTCCGCGTCCGTCGTCGGCGTCGTGATCGCCAGGATGACGTCGTCGGAGTACTTCTACGCCGCCCTCGCACGCTGACGTCGGTTCTTCTTTTTTCCGCGCCAGCAATCGCAGATCCGGGAAGAGCAGTACTCCTAGTCAATTTTTGACTAACTTTTTTCGATCTCATTTGGATCTTCTTGAGTCGATTCTCGACTCCGGTGCCGATAGGGATGCCTGGGTTCGAACCCTGCGGCGACTGAAACCGCTTGATGTCGGTTACCGACCCCCACCATTGGTGCCTTTACTGTCTCGGGGCCGACCATGATGACAAGTCGTGCCCCGACTGCCGGGCCTTGACGTCAAAGGCTAGGCGGAAGCGGTCCCGTAAGCGCCTCGAGATCCGGCAGTCAGCCCCGCACCGCTCGAGGTCCCGGTCCAGGAGGAGGTTGAGGGACCGGTCGCGAGGCCAAAGTCTTCACAGCTCGGCGATTCAACACCACTCGTCGGGCTCCAAGTCCTCAGGTAAGTTGAGGCACAAGAAGTCGAAGAAGTGACACCGCTCTTCTGACTCCCCACGACGCAGCCGGGGGTTCAGGTGACACCGCCCACACGGCTCCGCCGGAGCCGCACGCACCGCATCCAGCTCCATACCCACTGGTCCCTGGGCTGCATGCGACGCTGGAGGAGATCAACGCTTTCCTCACGGCCATGAGGTCGCGCTTCCCTCCGTTGGGTCCCGCGAGGCGCCTTCGGGCCCCGCGGGTCCTTCTGGGAGCCCAAGCGGGCCAGCGGCTCCGTCCCTGCTGCGGTCGGGTGCTTCGGCCCCGGCGTCGTCGACGACTCTGGTCCCGACGTGCAGGGCCCCTCAGGATCCAGGCCCGGATCCGCGACGCCGCCGGTCGACCTCACGACCCCTCTGCCGACGCCGTCACCAAGGGTGTCGCCCCCGGCGCCGTCCCCGAGCGGTCCCGTCCCTGGTCCCAACCTCTGTCCTGATCTGGCACCGGACCGACGCTGGCTTCGACGCCAATTGGTGAGCCCTTCGCCGATGTCCCGGCTCCATCATTTATTCCTGTTTTTCAGGAGATGGATGAAGAGGAGGACTGGGAGGGGTATGAGGACCCTCTGGCACTACAGTGCCAGTTGAGCCAGGACTGGGCAGACGAGCTGGGGGAGGCCAGTGGCCTGGACACTTCGCCCAACACTGGCTTTGTTTCCCCTCCTACCGTGGCTACAGAGGAAGGGGCTGCGTACAGCGTGGTGTTGACTAGGGCTGCCAAGGCCTTGGCTCTTGAGCTCCCTGTCGCGGCGTGAGGATTAACCTCCTCACTGAGGTGCCAAACCGCAGGCAAGCTCCTCGGAGCCTCTACTGCCGTTCAACGAAGCCCTCATGGACGTTCTACTGGGCACCTGGTCCAAGCCCTCCACAGGCCTCCCTGTGGATCTGAACGTGGCCAGACGCCACCGCCCACCTCCGGGCGACCCCAGCTTCCTGTCCACCCCACCCCCGAGAGCCTGGTGATCCAGGCCTCTACCTCCCAGACCGTATTCCCGACCGCCCCTCCGGATCGGGAATTCAAAAGGTACGAGCAGTTTGGGAAAAAGCTGTTCTCCTCACTAAGTTTGGGGTAGTGGTCCGTCAACATGGCCTGCCTTTTGGGCCGCTATACCCACTCTCTGTGGGATACAGTTGCGGAAGTGCTGCCGCAGTGCCCGGGGGAGGTCCAGACAAAGCATACCCAAGCCCTAGCAGAGGGAAGGGATGCAGCACGCTACTCCATCCAGTGTGGACTCGATACCACGGACTCGCTGGGAAGGGCGATTGCAACGACGGTGGCGGTTCGCCGCCACGCCTGGCTGAGGTCCGACAACTTTTCGGCACCCCACGGGTGTTCACGAAAGTGATGGTGATGGTCGCAGCTCATCTTCGCAGATTAGGGGTCTCAGGCTTCCCCTATCTCGACCACTGGCTGTTGTCCAAGTTACCCTTATGGAAATGCCCTTTGATGGCCGTCGCCTCTTTGGCGACAAGGCGGACAGTGCGCTGGAGCGTTTCAAGGACTCCTTGGCTACGGCCAAGTCCTTTGGCCTCGGCCAACGCCAGCAAACTTCTGCCTTTCTTCCCTTTCGTGGCCAAGGGAGGGGCGCCCCCACACGTCCAGCTAGCCACAGGCCGCAGAACCAACCTCAGCGCGGACGTGGTAACTGCCGTGGCTGTGCAGGGGTACACCGGCAAGGTCAATCCGCACCCACCCCTGCAGCATCTGCCTCTAAATCCTCTGAGTTTTCAGGCCCATTCAACGCCAGTGGGGGGCAGGGTTCGCCATCACCTCCTCCACTGGCGCTCCATCACATCGGACAGGTGGGTGCTGCAAATCGTCCGAAGGAGCTACTCCCTCCCCTTCGAGGCGACCCCTCCAGCCATGCCACCGTAATACCACCGCATATCGGGGGATCACTTGCGACTTCTGCAGAAGGAAGTTTCGGCCCTCTTGGCCAGGGGGGCCTTCGAGCGCGTTCCTGGGCCAGAAGTAGGACATGGTTGCTATTCCCACTACTTTCTGGTACCCAAGAAGGGCAAAGGAGGCCTACGCCCTATCTTGGACCTACGGAGCATCAACGGCTTCCTCCAGAAGGAGAATTTCAAGATGCTGACTTTGGCTCAGGCCCTAGCTGCCCTGGACCGAGAAGACTGGATGGTAGCGATGGTAGCGTATTTCCTCATACCTGTCATGCCGGCCCACCGGCGTTACCTGCGGTTCACGGTAGGCCACGAGCACTTTCAGTTTACCGTGCTCCCCTTCGGCCTTACCAGCGCCCCACGGGTGTTCACGAAAGTGATGGTGGTGGTCGCAGCTCATCTTCGCAGATTAGGGGTCTCAGGCTTCCCCTATCTCGACCACTGGTTGTTGAAGGCGGGCTCGCCCCAGACAGTCGTCAGCCATCTCCAGACTACGCCAGACCTCCTTCACTTTCTGGGGTTCTCCATCAATGTGCCGAAGTTGCACCTGTGCCCCTCTCAGAAGCTCCTCTTCAATGGAGCGGTTCTGAACTCGGCGCAGTTTTGGGTTTATCCTCCGGGATATTCAGGCTCTGATTCTCATCTTTCAGCCTTTATCCCGGGTCTCGGTCAGATTGACGCTGCGGCTTCTGGGGCTGATGGCCTCCTGCATCCTTCTGGTTCATCACGCCAGGTGGCGGATGCGGGCTGTGCAGTGGGACCTGAAGTTTCAGTGGGCCCAGCATCAGGGCAACTTGTCCCACCGTGTCTTGATCTCGGAGGGCACTGTAAGACAGTTGCAGTGGTGGCTCACGAACCGCGATTGGGTCAGCGGCAGATCCTTCTCCCTACCCCAACCGGAGCACATAGTTGTGACGGATGCGTCCCTCCTGGGCTGGGAGGGCCACATGGGAGAGGCGGAGATCAGAGGCCTCTGGTCTCCGGCGGAGTCCCGGCTCCATATCAACCTTCTGGAGCTGCGGGCGATCCGAATTGCACTGAAGGCATTCCTCCCCTCTGTCCAGGGGAGTGTAGTGCAGGTGTTCACGGACAACACCACCGCCATGTGGTACTCCAACAAAGAGAGCGGGATGGGGTCGTGGACCCTTTGCCAGGAGGCTCTGCGCCTCTGACAATGGTTGGAATGCCAGGGCGTCACCCTGGTGGTTCAACACCTGGTAGGTTCTCTGAACTCCAGGGTGGACGAACTCTTTCAGCAGTGGAGAGAGCCTTGGTTAGATCTATTCGCCACCGAAGAGAACGCGCAATGTCATCAGTTCTGCACGTTGGAATTTCCAAGGTGGCGCTCGCTCGGAGCCGCTTTTCGTCGCGAGTGGAGCTGCAGTCTGTTGTACGCCTTTCCGCCTATACCACTTCTGCCCAGAGTGCTGAAGAAGATCAAGCACGACCGGGCCCAAGTCATCCTTGTGGCTCCGGACTGGTTACGAAGGTACTGGTATCCCGAGCTACTCAGCATGTCAGTCGATCCCCCGATTCATCTGCCTCTTCAGGAGGACCTTCTGTCGCAGCAGCAGGGGACGGTCCTCCGCCCAAACCTATCCAGACTCCACCTCCATGCGTGGAGATTGAGCGGCGACAGTTGAGGCCATTTGACTTGCCTCCTGAAGTCTGTGATGTGATTCTGGCCGCCAGGCGTCCCTCCACAAAATCGGTATACGCCTGCAGGTGGAACACATTTGTGGCATGGTGCACAGCAAAGGCTGTGGATCCACTTTACGCCCCCCTTTCAGAGGTTCTCCTCTTTCTTCTTTCTCTCGCCCAGCAGGGCTCTGCTCTGGGCACTATCAAGGGCTACCTCTCTGCCATTTCAGCCTTCTTGAGGCTTCCTGATCAGCCTTCTCTTTTCAAGTCCCCTGTTGTAAATAGATTTTTGAAAGGCCTCAGACACATGTTTCCTCCTGTTCCTTTTGTGATGCCTCAGTGGGACTTGAACCTTGTTCTAACCTTTTTGATCTGCGCTCCTTTTGAACCACTTCACAATTGTCCTCTTCGCCTTCTAACTCTTAAGACTGCATTACTTGTTGCCATCACCTCTGCCAGGAGAGTGAGTGAGCTCCAGCCTCTATCTTCTAAACCTCCTTTCCTCTCTGTCTATCCGGACAAAGTTGTTTTGAGAACTCGCCCTTCTTTCCTGCCCAAGGTAGTCACAGCCTTTCACATCGGGCAGTCCATCACCATGCCCACCTTCTTTCCGCCTCCGCATCCCTCGAAAGAGGAAGAGAGGCTCCACCATCTGGACCCAAAACGTGCGCTCTCCTTCTACCTAGATCGCACACGCCAGATCCGGGTGGACGACCAGCTCTTTGTTGGTTACGTGGGCGCCAAGAAGGGACGGGCGGTGCACAAACGAAACATCTCTCGTGGGTCAGCTTGTGCATCAAGGTTTGCTACTCCTTGGCTAAGAAGGAGCCTCCAGTTGGGCTGCGTGCCCATTCCACTCAGGCCACGGCAGCTACCACTGCTCTGGGTCAGGGAGTCCCCTTGCAGGACATCTGCCAGGCAGCTACGTGGGCCTCGCTGCACACGTTTGCTAGACACTACTGCCTGGACAGCCAAGTCCGGAGAGATGACTTTTTCGGCCGTTCCGTTCGCCAGGCCTTTCTGGTGTGATCTTGGTTCGCAGACCCACCACCGGGGTTGGTATTGCTGGGGTATCTATTCTAAGGTAAGGAATCTAACACTAACCTGTATCTTTAAGATGCACAAGTTACTTACCTTCGGTAACGATATATCTGTAAGAAACAGTAGTTAGTGTTAGATTCCTTACCGTCCCACCCCTTCTCCCCGATCTGCGAACCGATATCTAGGGTTAAGGTATCTCCCTTTGAGGGCCCTAGTTTATTGGCACCAGTGTCTGTCTCTGGCATTGCTCTGCGTTCCTGGCGCGGAAAGCTATGTACAAGAACTGACGTCAGCGCGTGAGGGCAGCGTCTAAGTAGTCTGACGACGTCATCCCGGCGATCACGACACGGACGCGGAGCCACAGACGACGCCTACCGACGCGCAGCCGTACTGCTACGCAAAACTTTCCGGATCTAGTCTGACGCCTGGGGATATTCTAAGGTAAGGAATCTAACACTAACTACTGGTTCTTACAGATATATCGTTACCGAAGGTAAGTAACTAGTGCTTTAGTGGCCGGGATATCCGTCGCGTTTGTGATTGAGTAACCCTGTCCTCCAAGATCATAATCAGGCCCTAACAGTCAAATAGTGAGACTCACTCACAATTAAAAATAAAAAAAACTGGGTAGTCGAAAGAAAAAATCCTGGACGACTAAATGGGTGCTCCCATTTTCTGCAGTTGTCAGCCTTCAGGTGCATGCTTCCAGGTGATATCCGGGGTCCTGGTGGCAGTACCCTGATAGGGCACACAAGTTTTTGGTGTAACAACTGTCAGACGATATCTGCGTCACGTCGTGCCTCCAGGTGACAGTGTCAGATCTTCTGAGTAGTGCTTGCTTGTAGGCACGTTGGGTAAAGTGACAGGTCCTCTACTTGCAAGAGGGGTACCTGGGTGGGCACCTCTGAATTGCAGTCCTTACTTCTTTCAAGCAGTCGGGATTACACGGCACAAACTAGCACTGACCCCGGGTTCACCGCAAGCAGGTGAACAAAAGGCTCCCCCTCACATGACATGCATAAAAATGCCTGGTCTGACTATAAGCCCTACAAAAGAGAGTAGGCTACCACCACCACGCTACACCTATGAAACCTGTGACAAGGAAAATAGTCTGGCTGTCACTATGAGGAGTCTGCTTGGTGCGTCCTTCCAGGTCAAGTCCAGAACCTATCGAAAGTCAAGAGAGGGCCTAGGCCTCCATGCACACACATGATTAACTTGCGGCTAGCTGAAATCCAAACACCAGATTCTAGCAGTTTTTGCATACAGGGCAGGGGACATGACTGGACACCATGCAGGGATCCCAAAATACATGACCAATATCTATATGGGTTAGACCATGACATGGCAGAAAGCTATATGCAGAAGAACATCAAATGATCGGAAGGTGTGTTTGATAAACAATTAGGTGACCTGTTTCTGTGGAATAGTCCGTTACTGACAGGAACCATCGTAGAATGCACAGTGCTCTGCAGGATAAACCATCACATTGCAAGAAGCTAAGTATGATAGATCTTCTTAGGTAAACAAAATATGCTGGATAGATCATCACGTGACAGGTAGCTGTGTGGTTATACATCATGACATGATATGTATATTTGCATGGACAGACAATTGCATAAAGGGATAAAGTGCATGGATAGATTGAACAGGAGAGGAAGCTATTGGAGCTACACAATCACAGACAGGAACCTGAGTAGCACATGTATTGACATCACATTAAACTATGTGAGATAGGCAGTCGTATGACAGGAAGCTGTGTGGGATAGGTAGTCGTATGACAGGAAGCTGTGTGGGATAGGCAGTCGTATGTCAGGAAGCTTTGTGGGATAGGCAGTCGTATGACATGAAGCTGTGCGGGCTCTTCTATAGCATTGAAAGAAGCCGTGCAAGATAGAAATCTGTGTGGGTGCATACCACCGCATGATATGAATGGATGTATCATTGCGTTATAGAATGAAGTGCCTGGGCAGACTGATACAGGCAGAAGAATAGTCCTTCACAGCAAGTTGTATTAAAAAGACCATCGCATGACTAGAATCTGTGTGGTATGAAATGACAGCAAGCTCTGCAGGACAAGAACATTTGTATAATACATTTCACTTTCACATGGTGTAACATCATGCCATGTGCTGTGTTTGTAACCTTTGGTTTCTTCTGTTTTGGGCTTTCTGTTTTTCTTTAAATCTGTATCCATACTCATTTTGTGCTCACAACCAAACAATCTTAACAAGTAGTACAGTCATAATTGACTTTTTGTTAGCAGGCGCAGAAGAAATATAAATCCCTAAATTTTCAGGCATTGTTATCTTTTTACAAAGTAGAGAAACTCTCATATTTACTTCACAATAGCCAAGTAAAACATTTCTTTGCTATTTTATTCTAGCAACAAAAGAAATACGAATATTTATTTAAGATGCAATAATTTCTAATTTGTAATAACAGCATCTTCAACCGAATAAATAATGTTTTCTGTGATATAAATAATACTACAGAAGTACTTTACATGGCTTGTAGATGGCTTGTGCTTAATGTTTTGCCATCACAGTCTAGTAGATAAAAATGTCACATGCATTTTGTTTGGAGACAGAAACCCCTTGTTATGGGCGGGGAGTTCCTCCTCTACAGTATGTAAGGTTGCACATGTTTTAATTAATTCCAGTAACCAGGCCCTAGGCACTTAAATCACTAGCCAAGCTCTGCATTGGAATCATGATCTGCGGCACTGTGGTGTCAGCGGATATGTGCGCAGCTTCAGTACTATTTACACTTAGCTGTTGGCCTGGTAGCTGGGAACAGAAATGTACTGCTTTCAGAAGTATTTAGTAGCATCCCTCCAGGTGTCCAGTTACCCCTGAGTACCAACAAATTAACTTACTGTTGCAGGCATTAGCCCTTCAACAGCTAGTTTGTACCCTCTAACCAACCCTGAGTTAGATAATCAGTTGGAGGATGCAAGCCCTTTAGCTTTAGAGCTGCAGCTCTTAGTAATAACATTCCGAAGAAATAAAAGCTTTCTGAAGAAGAGCAGATTATCAGATTGACAGATGATCAGCCTTACAAGGTTTTACAAAGTAGTTCCCAACTCAGCACCCAGGCTGTATGAAACATGGTGCTCTTCCACTGCTCTGTCTTGGCTTATGTTGGCTATATGCTGTTAAGTCCTCGACATATGTGCACACCTGTGGTACTCTTAAGTTATCCACTGTGGTTCTTAGTCCACAGACAAATAAAATATAATAGTTTACAATCAGTTCTTCGTTTTCATTGTTATTTAAATCATGACCGGTTGGTGTCCGGTTGATAGACCTTACAGAACCGTCCCTGCCATCAAACCCAGTGGTGGCAATATACTCCCTTGCTTATTCTGAATTCAGATGTTTCCCTCTGCTGTGGCTGGTGCTTTCTCCTGAGTGTCGCTGTGCTTGGGATCTGTTCACCAACTTCTTTGGCAGCCTTTGAAGTGTGCTTTACTCCGGGACCCTGACTGGTAATCCTGATGTCAGCTTTGCTCTCAGTCTTTTGGAAGGTGAAAGAGTCCTCTCTGCTGTCATAGCCACAGTGCAGAACCGTCCTTTCAGTTCTCAGGCTTGTCAGTAGTGTAATATATTGGCTTCTTCCAGGACCCATTCCATGGAGCGACCGCCTGCTGCCTCCTGGATGGACCTCAAGCAAAAGGAGCTGGTCAACTACTGCACGTTACTGCAGGAGCATTACCACCAGTGTTATGTGAAAGGTAAGGAATGCAGCCATTACCACTAGTGGTTTGTGAAATGGGCACCGACTTTACTACTAGTGATATGTGAAAGGCACGGAGCGCAGGCATTACCACTAGAATATGTGAAAGTTAAGGGGTCATGTTCGAGGCATGTGGGCTGCTAAATTCATATCTATAGCATAGATCGCCGCCTAGTGTTGGGTCCGGATGATTGCACGTTGTTGTCCTGGAAGAGTCTTCGAAGTATCACGAGATAGGTGGCTCCTCCCCTGGACTACAGTGCGCATGGGCATCGACTCCATCCCCAGATTGTTTTTTTCCGCCATTGGGTTCGGATGTGATTTCGACATCTCCTGTTCGGAATCGATATACCAAACTTTTTTCAAGGACAAAAGGCCTTCTTTTACCCTGTCGGTATTGTTCGCGTTCGGTCTCGTGTATACTCCAACTCTTCGAGTCGGATATCTGAGGAGTCGGGTGACTCTTCGGTCATCGAGGCCCTGTCGACGCAGCAAGACTTTCGACGGCATGGAACGGAGTCCGTTCAAGAACTGTCCCGTGTGTGGTTCGAAGTACCCACACATCGACGTGCACCCTGTGTGCAACAAGTGCCTGTCGCCAGACCACGACGAGGCCAACTGTATGGCCTGTTCGAGATTTAGATCGAAGAAGACGATCAAGCTTCGGCGCGTGGCGCGCCTCGAGGCCCAGCGGTCGGCCCCGGCGCCGGACGACATCTTCGAAAACCCTGGAGCAGACGAGCTAAAGCTTCACCTGCAAATTTCACCTACATCGGCGGAGGTCGAGCACGACTACGGAGCAGACGTCGAAGGCCTAGACCTGGAGGAAAACGTCGATGAGGTAGGGGACGACGAAGAAGCATATGGGGCCATGGAAGGTAGCTCGGAGGAAGAGCTATGCCCCGTTCGTACTCTTACAATGGCTCAGGTCACGGGATCGCCACACGGCCTTACCCAAGACCTTACACCTCGATCCACGGCCCCGCCTTCCGGCCCGGCTCCGGACACCTCAGCGGAGCCGCCATTAACGAAATCGAAACCCAAACTAACAACATTGGTGTCGACGAAAACAAAGATGGACGACATGCCATCGAAACCAAAGACGTCTGCTCCACCGTTGACGCCGTCGTCTTCGGAGACCTCAAAGTCTAAAAAGGCTATCGACCAGGCACGGGTGCCTAAAGTGGTCAAGGAACCCAGCTCGACGAAGGTTGTCCAGCCGGTATCCAGCAAGGTGGTCGAGTCGAAGTCGAAGAAGACTATCGAGCCTACAGCGGGCAAGGCTACCGATCCAAAAGGCAAGAGGGCCATCGAGACAAAGTCGGCAAAGGGCACCGAGCCAAAGTCTGGGGTCCCGACGCAGAAGGCAAAGGCTGTCGATCCGAAGCTGTCGGCGTCGACGCCTGCGACCGTGGAAGCTGATCGTGGCGCTTCAGTCGGCGACGCGCCTGCGCCTCAAGCGGCAAAACCGAAGTCATCGACGCTCTGCTCTTCCCCTGGAGGTGGACCGAGGTCATCGGTCGGGTCGACGAAACCATCCGCTTCCTTTACGAAGCAGGTCTCGGACTCCCTCAAGCGGATACGGGACAAGGAGTCGGCGTCGGAGCCGAAAACACCTTCAGCACCTAAGCCAATGGCCCCACCGAAGAAGACTTCGATGCCGATCCTCTACACTCTACCGCCTAAGGTGGCGCCGAAGGCCTTTTCACCACGGATGGTGACCAAGGACTCTGCGGTGTCGACGTAAACTCACCTGAGTGGAAGTTTAAGTCATCGACAACCTGTACTAGAGGAGCAGTCGGCGCATATCATCGACGCCGACACTGGAAAACTCACGCTCTACAAAAGGAAAATCACATCCCAGCCCATTGAATCATTTGTGATTCCTCTGAAGCGAAAAAGACCAGCACCAGAGGCACCAGTACTGGTTGAGCACATTCTTCCACACCCTAGGAGGAGTGCAACACCTTCACCCACTTGCTCAGATGGAGAAGAGGGTGAGCAAGATGAGGAGTATAGTTTTCCTGCAAACACAGACCCTGATGAACAACAGGACTCGTGGATGGACACTGGTGATCAAGGGGACCAGCAGGCTGTCCCTGACCCTCAGGTCTACAGTGTGAAACCGTCTCCCACCGAAGACTCTGCGGCATTTAATGCCTTGATTGAAAGGGCAGCTTCAAACCATAAGGTGGAAATGCATGCTGACCCTGTGGAAGTTGACTTTCTATTTGACACTTTCTCTGCTGCAGAAAAAACTGTGAAAACTCTTCCTATGCTAAAAGGGGTCCTAAAGCATGCCACGGACATTTTCAAGGAACCCACTAGAGCAAGGGTTGTCAATCCCAGAATAGAGAAGAAATACAGAGCCGCACCTGGAGACCCAACTTACATACGGGGCCAGTTGCCTTTAGACTCTTTAGTGGTCTCTAATGCCCGCAAGAGGGCGAATTCCCAAACAACGGGTGAAGCTCCTCCCCCGGACAAAGAGTCAAAAGTGCTGGAGGCATCGGGGAAGAGGGTGGCCGCTCAGGCTGCCAACATATGGCGCATCTCAAACACGCAAGCTCTGTTGGCCAGATACGATAGGGCACACTATGACACCCTAGAACAACTGTTGCAACACCTTCCAGACCAGTTTAAAGAGGGAGCTGAGATGCTTATACAAGAGGGCAAGCTCATCTCCAACGCTGCGATAAAATGTGCGCTCGACGTTGCGGACACGGCAGCGAGAGCAATCAACACTAGCGTGATGTTGAGGCGTCAAGCATGGCTCCGCATCTCAGGGTTCAAGCCAGAGATCCAGACTACTATCCTGAACCAGCCCGTTAATCCAGACAGGTTATTTGGCCCAGAGGTTGACACCACCCTCGAAAAAATCAAAAAAGATACTGAGACGGCCAAATCCATGGGTGCTCTCCAGTCTCAGCAGTTCAGAGGGAACACTTTTCGTCGCTCAGGCAATCGAGGTGTTACCAGAGGACACTTGGCACAGCAGACGCCATTCAATAAAGGTGGGGCACAATCCTCGTACCCCAAGCAGGGTAGAAGAGGTTACCGTGGAAACAGCGCCAAGGGCAGAGGCAGAGGCAACAACAGCTCCCGTTCCTCTGCCACCAACAAACAGTGACTCCCTGTCACTGCCCCCCGACCATCCAACACCTGTCGGGGGGAGACTCCAACAGTTCCTGCCAGTCTGGAAGTCCATCACCACAGACAGGTGGGTAAGGAAACTTATCCAGTACGGCTATTGTTTGGAGTTAACGTCCACTCCACCCAACATACCACCAAAGCACCGTCCTATGTCAGCAGAGCACTTGCACTTATTGCAGCAGGAGGTACTCGTCATGCTGCAAAAAGGCGCAATAGAGCTGGTGCCAGTGGAGGAAGAAGGCACAGGGGTGTATTCCCTGTACTTCTTAATCCCAAAGAAGGACGGCTCACTCAGACCCATCCTGGACCTCAGGCCTCTGAACCAGTACATTCTTTCAGAACACTTTCACATGTTGACACTGCAGCAGGTTCTTCCATTGTTAAACCAGGGAGACTTCCTAGCAACCTTGGACCTCAAGGATGCTTACTTTCACATACCACTCCATCCATCCCACAGGAAGTACCTCAGGTTCACCATCCAAAACAGGCATTACCAATTCAAGGTCCTACCCTTCGGAGTGACCACTGCCCCCAGAGTGTTCACGAAATGTCTGGCGACAGTGGCGGCGCACCTCAGGAGGCAGAACATACATGTCTATCCTTACCTGGACGACTGGCTCGTTCAGGCCAAGTCTGCACAACAGTGCGCCGCAGACATGTCCCACACCATTCACCTCCTTCACAGTCTCGGATTTTCTCTAAACTATCCAAAGTCGCACCTTCAGCCAGCCCACGTGCGGCAGTATTTGGGCGCGACGATAAATACTCTGGCTGCCACAGCTCAGCCGAACCCAGCGAGAATCGACAACATCCAGTCGCTCGTCCAAAGGTTCCGACCGCAACACTCCCTTCCAGCGAGAGTGTTCATGCAGTTGATAGGCATGATGGCCTCCTGCATCTTCATAGTCCCGCACGCACGGTTGCATATGCGTCCGCTCCAGGAGTGCTTGGCACATCAGTGGACTCAGGCTCAAGGACAGTTGAAAGACCTAGTGTTGGTGACCGGTCGGGCATACAACTCTCTGCATTGGTGGAATCCACACAACCTTTGCAAGGGCGGACCGTTCCAGGAGCCTGTGCCACAGATTATTCTAACGACGGACGCATCTCTCCAGGGCTGGGGAGCTCATGTGCTCCACTACACGGTGCAGACTATGGACAACGCAGCAAAAGAAGATGCACATCAACTACCTAGAACTGATGGCAATCTTCATGGCACTCAAGTCCTTCAAAGTACATCTGTGCAACAAGGTCGTGTTGATCCGGACGGACAACATGACGGCCATGTACTACATCCAAAAGCAGGGAGGTACACACTCTCCACAGTTGTCTCATCTGGCTCAGAGCATGTGGAAGTGGGCCATTCAGAGGAACATCTTCCTCATGGCGGAACACCTTCCGGGCAAGGACAATCAGATGGCGGATCTGCTCAGCAGGTACAGCCATCAGATGCACGAGTGGGAGTTACATCCATCAGTACTCCGCCCGTACTTTCAGCAGTGGGGTCATCCAGAGATAGACCTGTTTGCCACAAGGGAAAACGCAAAATGCCAAAGCTTTGCCGGCAGGTTCCCTCACCCACAGTCGCAGGGCAATGCGATATGGATGAACTGGTCAGGAAAATTTGCGTACGCTTTTCCCCCAGCACCTCTCATTCCGCTGGTGGCAAGAAAGCTAAAGCAACACTCGATGACGCTCATCCTGGTTGCTCCCACATGGGCACGCCAACCATGGTACACCACGTTTCTAGAACTCTCCGTGGTACCGCATCAAAGGCTGCGCCTCACACCCAAGCTTTTGACGCAGAACCATGGCGACATTCAGCATCCAGATCCGCAACAGCTGAATCTGGCCATCTGGCTCCTGAAGTCTTAGAGTTTGGCTACCTTAATCTGCCTCCCGAATGCATGGACATCATACGAGAGGCAAGAAAGCCCACCACCAGAGCCTGCTATGCAGCAAAATGGAAGCGGTTTGTCATTTACTGTACAGACCACAATATCAACCCGCTAGATGCATCCATCCCTAACATCATCTGCTATTTGTTACATCTTTACAAATGCAATCTAGCATACGCTTCCATTCGGATACACTTATCCGCCATAGCGGCTTACCTTCAAAACAGGCAGCATCTCTCTGTTTTCAGAGTGCCTGCCATTAAAGCCTTCCTGGAAGGGTTGAAACGGGTCATCCCTCCCAGGACCCCGCCAGCTCCTGTATGGAACCTTAATGTGGTCCTCACCAGGTTGATGGGCCCACCTTTTGAGCCTCTACATTCCTGTGAGATTCAATTCTTGACATGGAAAGTGGCTTTTCTCATTGCCATCACGTCTCTTAGACGTGTTAGTGAGCTACAGGCGCTCACTATACAAGAGCCATTTATCCAAATTCATTCAAACAGGGTGGTGCTCCGCACTAACCCCAAGTTCCTTCCTAAGGTGGTGTCGCAGTTTCATGTAAATCAAACCATTGAACTGCCCGCATTCTTTCCAAACCCTGATACAGTGGCGGAAAGAATGCTCCATACGCTAGACGTCAAAAGGGCGTTAATGTACTACATTGACAGAACAAAAGATTTTCGAAAAACACAACAGCTCTTTCTTGCCTTCTCAGCCCAGCACAAAGGCAACCCCATTTCCAAAGCAGGAATAGCCAGGTGGATCGTTAAGTGTATTCAGATTTGCTATCAGAAAGCTAAGCGCACTTTAACGGTCCCCCCCAGGGCACACTCCACACGCAAGTTGGGGGCCTCCATGGCATTCCTCGGTAACATTCCTTTGGAAGACATTTGTAGAGCAGCCACATGGTCTACACCACATACATTTACCAAACATTACTGTGTAGATGTGCATTCCAAACAGCAGGCAGCTGTAGGACAGGCTGTTCTTAAAACACTCTTTCAGACTTCTGCAGCTGGCACGGGCGGCCGCCGTTAATGGAGGGACTGCTATGTATTCTATGCTATAGATATGAATTTAGCAGCCAACATGCCTCGAACTGAATATGCTACTTACCAGTATGCATCTGTTCTTGGCATGTAGGGCTGCTAACATTCATATCGCCCGCCCTCCTCCCCGGCGCCCGTAGCGGCTGCAGACTTTTCTTGAATTCAACCATTAGCATGGACATCGCTTACACTATTACACTCCATCTTTGCCACGATGGCTAAAAACAATCTGGGGATGGAGTCGATGCCCATGCGCACTGTAGTCCAGGGGAGGAGGCACCTATCTCGTGATACTTCGAAGACTCTTCCAGGACAACAACGTGCAATCATCCGGACCCAACACTAGGCGGCGATCTATGCTATAGATATGAATGTTAGCAGCCCTACATGCCAAGAACAGATGCATACTGGTAAGTAGCATATTCAATATTACCATCCTTAAGTGAAAGGCAAGAGGTGCAGGCATTACCACCATTATTTGTGGAAAGTAAGGGGTGCCGGGCATTACCACAAGTGACGTGTGTGAAAGGTAAGAGATTCTTGCATTACCACTTGTTTCTGCTGCTGGAGAGAAATGCAGTTAACTTGGCACAACGGTGTGACAAAAGTCCTTGGCTCTGATCTTGAGATGAGCAAGAGACATATGACAATCCTGGATGACCCATAAGCTGTACAGATATCATTGTGGAACTTGCAGAAATGTTCCCGCACAGGTTACACCCCAATTAGATATGTCACTGGTCTCTATAGACCAAAGGAAAGCGAAGCTGAACTCGAAGGCAGCCCTCCCCATAGGTATATAATGGAGTGCCACTGCCAACAAGACATTAAACCACAATGAGGTTTCCTATGAGTATACAATAACATTACGAGGTGTACCCCAGGTAAATGCCAAATTCCATCTCCACCAGGCTACTAGCGTGTTGTTACCAGGCTGCACACAGCAGGAGTCTCCCGCACGCAGCCCTCGCATGTGCACACATGTTCACATGCTATCAGCCAAGTGCATCGCAGCGACCCTATCTTAAAAGGTAGACACTGGCAATAAAAACGTGCAGTCCATTCACCTTGAGTTTACCCTGGGCGAGTCACCAATTGTGAAGCTCAACCACAGTAAAATGGTTCGAAACCTGGTGATCAAAAAGTGAAAAATCTGGGCAGATTTGATGGGCAGAACCCATTGCCTTACAAACCCATTCTGTGGGCTCACAGTCTTTGGAGGTACTGCGTTGGTATCTATTCTAAAAGTGAGGAATCTTCAGTTTGAAGTATGCATCAGAAGAATAAGCTAATTTCCTCCAGTAATGGCGGATACTCTAATCGCAGAATCACCACTGTCTTCCCACCTCCCTGTTGCGTGGAATGGTCTCTTTTTCCCATCTAAAAAGGCCACAAACATGACATCAATCAATCAAAGACTTGTGAAGTGCAGCAATTCCCCTGTAAGGGTCTCAAAGCGCTGGAGTTTCCTCTAGCTTCGTGGTGATCTGTTCATTCAAACTGCCAGGTATTGAGTCCTTTCCTAAATTGCTGGAGCAGTTGGATGGTCCTGAGGTGAAGGTGAAGAAAGTTCCAAGCTTTGGCTGGCAGGTATGAGAAGGAATGTCTTCCGCTTTTGTTTCAGCGGATACGGGGGGTCTCTGCGAGGAAGAGTGAGGCAGATCGAAGGTGTCTGGTTGGTTGGTGGAAGGTCAAGCGTTTGTTGATGTAGACTGATCCTTTGTTGTTCAGGGCTGTGCATGCGTGTGTCAACATCTTGAACCGGCGTCTCTTCTGGTTCGGGAACCAGTATAGCTTCTTGAGGTGGCGTGTGATGTGGGTTCTTCTGGGGAGGTCGAGTATGAGTCTGGCTGCTGAGTTTTGTATTGTCTATTCAGGAGGTGTGTGGTGTTTCCTACGTAAAGTGCGTTTCTGTAGTGCAGCCTGCTGGTGAAGAGGGCTTGGGTGACAGCTCTTCTGGGAGCCACCTGAAGAGCTTGTGGAGCATGCGTAGAGTGTAGAAACAGGCGCATAAGACTGCATTTACCTGTTTATTCATGGAAAGCTTACTGTCAAAGAAGATGCCAAGGTTGTGGGCGTGGTCTGTCAGTTCGGGGGATGGGCTGGGTTCAGCAGGCCACCAATGCTCCTTCCAATGAGAGGTGTTGTTACCAAAGATGAGGACTCTGTCTTGTCCATGTTGAGCTTGCGACAGTTGACCTTCATCCAGTCAGCGAAGTTCATCGTAAATCTGTGGAAGTAAGCTCTGGTGGTGGAGGGGTCTTCTGACAACAAGGTGATGAGCTGGGTGGTGTAGGAGATTATGTTGAGTCTGTGAGGTCCGAGGGTGCTGGTCATACATGTGTTAAAGAAGGTGGGGCTGAGGGATGATCCTTGGGGAACACAGCAGATAATCTTCTTGGGTTTAGAGGTGAACGGTGGGATACTGATTCTCTGGGTTTCTGCCGATGAGATATGTAGCGATCCATTTGAGAGCGTCTTCCTGGATTCCGATTTGGTGGAATCTGTTGATCATGATATGATGAGAGATTGTGTTGAAGGCTGCTGACCGGTCCAGAAGGATGAGGGCTGCCGTTTCGTCATGGTCCAGGGGGGCCTTGATGTCATCAGTTGGTGTGATCAGGGCTGTCACAGTGCTGTGGTTGACTCGGGATCCGGATTGAGAAGTGTCCAGGAGGTTGTTATTTTCCAGGTGTTCAGTGAGTTGCTGGCTGATTGCCTTCTCGAGAACTTCTGCTGGAAAGGGGAGCAGGGAGGTGGGCTGGCAGCTCTTTGGGTTTGTTGGGTCTGCAGAGGTTTCTTCAGGAGGGGTGTTTCAGCGTGTTTCCAGTCCTCAGGGAAGGAGGTCGAGGTGATTGAGTTGTTCAGGACTTTCTTGAGCTCATTGCCAATCGTCTTGCTCCCAAGGTTGAAGATGTAGCGGGGACAGAGGGCAGTGGGTGCACCCGAATGCCCAGAGTTCATGATGGAGATTGTGGTTGGAGTTGAGAGGATCCCAGTGGGTTATCAGGTGTTTAAGGCTTGTGTTCGTGGGTGTGAGCAGACTGATGTGTTTTGCAGCAGCAGTTTGGGGTTTGAAGTTTTCATAGATGACAGAGATCTTGTTGTAGAAGAAGTCTGCCAGGGTGGCATGCATTTCTTGAGAGGGGATGATGCTGTTCCTGGCGGCTGTGGGGCGGGGAACTCCTACACAATGGTGAAGAGTTCCTTGATGCGGTTTGTGCTGGCTGACATGTGCACACTGGTACCTCTGATTATTGTTGGCTCCACATCCGTGGCATGGACAAAGTCAAGAAAGAAACAGATGTTGAAGTGCTGGGGTGGCACATATGTGCCGCTCCATCGTCACTTTCAGGAAGCCACAGTCAACAAAGAGCCACTTGGCACCACCTACTTGCATGCAAAAGCTATGCTGTTTAAATCTTCTGGATCTAGTCTGGTGCCTGAGGATATTCTAGTAAGGAACCTGCAGTTAGGGTATCCACCAAACACAGCTATACCAAAGATAAATAACTTGTTCATTACCATGTCCAAGAACTCTCCTGACTCCAGTTATGTACCAGCATCCTGCAGTAGCATAACTTTGCTTGGGTGGTCCTAGGAGGATGGGACCACCACTGAATAGTTCAGCATGATATGCTCTTTGCGTTCACGGCATCTTCTTGCCCCCCCCTAGGTTAGGGGTGACCCCAAAATCATCACCTCTCTCATTGCCTGGTATTTTTCAGAATTCACTTTTGTGAATTGGATGTTCGAGGCATGTGGGCTGCTGAATTCATATCTATAGCATAGATCGCCGCCTAGTGTTGGGTCCGGATGATTGCACATTGTTGTCCTGGAAGAGTCTTCGAAGTATCACGAGATAGGTGGCTCCTCCCCTGGACTACAGTGCGCATGGGCATCGACTCCATCCCCAGATTGTTTTTTTCCGCCATTGGGTTCGGATGCATATTTGATCACTCAAGTTCGGAATCGATAGAAACTTTCTTTTCGGCCCTAAGGCCTTTCCTATAGCGTCGGTATTGTCTTGCGTTCGGTGCCCAGCTCTGTTCCGGCTTAGTTCCCGAGTCGGACATCCAGAGGAGTCGCGTGGCTCTTCGGTGCTCGAGGCCCAGTCAACGCAACCAGACTTATTCGACGACACATCATGGAACGGAGCCCGTTCAAAAGATGCCCCGTGTGCAACTCGATGTATCCCCACATCGATGTCCACCCGGTGTGCAACAAGTGCCTGTCGCCGGATCACGATGAAGCCAACTGTATGACTTGTTCTCGTTTTCGCTCCAAGAAGACGATTCGACTTCGGCGCGTGGCGCGCCAGGAGGCCCAGCAGACGGCCCCTGACCCGGTGAACATTTTTGAGGGGGAAGAAGCAGACGAGCTGGAAGATCGAGAGCCGATTTCAACTCCAGCGGCAGAGATCGACTCCAACTACGAAGCAGACGTCGAAATGTTCGACACAGAAGGCGTCGTCGACGAGGTAGGAGACGACAATGAGGCCTACGGTGCCACGGACGATAGCTCAGGTGAAGAGCTATGCCCCGTTCGAACAATAACTAAGGCTCAGGTCGAGGGATCGCCACATGGCCTTACCCAAGATCTTGCACCTAGATCCACGGTCTCGCCTCCGGGCCCGGCTACGGACGTTTCTACGGAGCCGCCATTAGTCAAATCGAAACCGAAAGTGAAAGCTTCGGTCTCGACAAAACCGAAAGTGATAGAGGCGCTGTCGAAGCAGAAAGCGCCTGTCGCCTTGGTCGGCTCCACGTCTTCGGACCTGTCGGCGCAGACGAAGCCAAAGAAGGTTGTCGAACCGGTGAAGTCGCTCAAGGGCGTCGAGCCGAAGACTGGGGCACCGAAACCGCTTGTCAAGGCCGCCAACCCGAAACCGTCGGCGCCGAAGGCCGTCGACACTGACAAAGGACTCGGAGCTCCAAAAGCTGTCGATGCTGCACGTCGGCCGGACAAGGCCAAAAGTACTGTCGCCCTCGAGTCTGCACATGGTGGTGGATCGAGAGCACCTGTTGGGTCGACGAAACCGTCCGCATCCTTCACGAAGCAGATGTCGGACTCGTTGCAACGCATCAAGGACAAGGCTTCCGCAGTCGATCCGAAGGATACTTCCACCCCGAAGCCTGCCGCCAAGCCGCAAAAGTCGACGGCGCAGATTCAGTTCACGCTGCCGCCGAAAGTGGCGCTGAAGGCGTTCGCGCCCAGGACGGTCGTCGAAGCGTCCATGAAGGTGTCCACGGGGACGAAGCCTACCCCTGCAGTTGTAGGCACAAAGCATCGACAACCCCTACTGGAGGAGCAGTCGGAACAATTTATCGACGCCGACACCGGTAAACTTTCCATCTACAAGCGAAAGATCACACCGGCACAGCCTATGGAGTCCTACACAATTCCTTTGAAGAGGAAAAAGGCTTCCACGGATTCCCCAGTTCTTGTTGAACTAATTACTCCACGTGCTCAGGATCCAATCTCGCCCACTTACTCGGATGTGGAGGCTGGGGAAGGGGACGATGATGAGTACAACTACCCTGCCGACACTGATCCTGAGGATCACCATGACACATGGGCAGATGCTGGGGACCCAGGGGATCCGCAAACTGCCCCGGACACTCAAGTATATACTGTCAAAACCTCCCCTACTGAGGATTCTGCGGCATTTAATGCACTTATTGAGAGGGCAGCTAGGAATCATGACGTCCAGCTCCATGCTGACCCTATTGAAGTGGACTTTCTGTTTGATATCTTTTCCACCTCTGAAAAGACTGTCAAGACTCTGCCAATGCTAAAGGGTGTCTTGAAACATGCTGCAGACATTTTTAAAGAACCCACACGTGCCAGGGTTATAAACCCCAGGATTGAAAAAAAGTAGAAGCCGGCACCTGGCGACCCTACCTACATCAAGGGCCAGTTGCCGTTAGACTCCATGGTTGTTTCTAATGCCCGGAAGAGGGCAAATTCACAAACTACTGGTGATGCTGCTTCCCCTGACAAGGAATCTAAGGTGCTAGAAGCATCAGGGAAGAGGGTGGCAGCTCAAGCGGCCAATATCTGGCGTATTTCTAACACGCAGGCACTCTTGGCCAGATATGACAGGGCACATTATGATACACTTGAAACCCTGTTACAACACTTGCCAGATGAGTATAAGGAGGCAGCAGAGATGCTCATTCAAGAAGGGAAACTCATCTAAAATGCTTCTATTAAGTGTGCACTGGACGCAGCGGACACCGCGGCCAGGGCCATTAACACAAGTGTAATGTTGCGGCGTCAGGCCTGGCTCAGAATCTCCGGGTTCAAGCCGGAGATACAAACCACCATCCTAAATCAGCCTGTAAACCCTGATCGCTTATTTGGACCTGAGGTGGACACCACCCTGGAAAAGATCAAAAAAGACACCGAGACTGCAAAGTCTATGGGGGCTCTCCAGTCCCAGCAGTTCAGGGGTAGTACTTTTCGTCGCTCAAGCAATAGAGGTGTTTCCAGAGGCCAGATGTCCCAGCAAACACAGTACACTAAAAGTGGTGCACAAACCTCTTACAACAAACAGAGTAGAGGCGGCTATCGGGGAAACAGCACCAAGGGCAGAGGTCGTGGAAACAACAACTCCCGATCCTCCGCCACCAACAAACAGTGACGCCTTGTCACTGCCCCCCGACCATACAAAACCTGTCGGGGGGAGACTCCAACAGTTCCTGCCAGTTTGGAAATCCATCACCACAGACAGGTGGGTCAGAAAACTTATCCAGTACAGTTATTGTCTGGAGTTAACGTCCACTCCACCCAACATCCCCCCAAAACACCGTCCTATGTCAACAGAGCATTTGCACTTATTGCAGCAAGAGGTGCTCGTCATGCTGCAAAAAGGGGCAATCGAGCTCGTGCCAGTGGAACAAAGAGGCTCGGGAGTGTACTCCCTGTACTTCTTGATCCCAAAGAAAGACGGGTCCCTGCGACCCATACTGGACCTCAGGCCCCTAAACCAGTACATTCTCTCAGAACACTTTCATATGCTCACGTTCCAGCAGGTTCTTCCGTTGCTCAATCAAGGGGATTTCCTCGCAACATTAGATCTAAAAGATGCATATTTTCACATTCCACTACATCCGTCACACAGAAAATACCTCAGATTCACCATTCAGAATCAGCATTACCAATTCAAGGTCCTCCCTTTCGGAGTGACCACAGCGCCCAGGGTGTTCACAAAATGCCTGGCAACAGTGGCTGCGCACCTCAGGAGACAAAACGTTCACGTCTTCCCTTATCTAGACGACTGGCTTGTCCAAGCAAAGTCGGCCCAGCAGTGCGCTGCCAACATGTCCCACACCATTCACCTTCTTCACGATCTGGGATTCTCACTGAATTATCCAAAGTCGCACCTTCAGCCAGCCCATGTGCGGCAGTATCTGGGCGCGACGATAGATACTCTGGCGGCCACAGCGCAGCCAAATTCTGTGAGTATCAACAGCATTCAATTGCTAATACAGAAATTCAGACCGCAACACTCACTTCCAGCACGAGTGTTCATGCAGTTGATAGGCATGATGGCCTCCTGCATCTTCATAGTCCCGCATGCGAGACTACATATGCGTCCGCTTCAAGAGTGCTTGGCACGTCAGTGGAATCAGGCTCAAGGACAATTAAAAGACCTAGTGTTGGTGACCGGTCGGGCATACAACTCACTGCATTGGTGGAATCCACACAACCTTTGCAAGGGCCGACCGTTCCAGGAGCCTGTTCCACAGATCATCCTAACGACGGACGCTTCTCTCCAGGGTGGGGGAGCTCATGTACTCCACTACACAGTGCAGGGACTATGTACAACGCAGCAAAAGAAGATGCACATCAACCACCTAGAGCTGATGGCGATCTTCATGGCAATGAAGGCATTCAAGGTACATCTGTGCAACAAAGTCGTGTTGATCCGGACGGACAACATGACAGCCATGTACTACATTCAAAAACAGGGAGGTACGCACTCTCCACAGTTGTCTCATCTGGCTCAGAGCATGTGGAAGTGGGCCATTCAGAGGAACATCTTCCTCATGGCGGAACACCTCCCAGGCAAAGACAATCAGATGGCGGATCTGCTCAGCAGGTACAGCCCCCAAATGCACGAGTGGGAGATACACCCATCAGTACTGCACCCGTACATCCAGCAGTGGGGTCATCCAGAGATAGACCTGTTCGCCACAAGGGAAAACGCCAAATGCCAAAGCTTTGCCGCCAGGTTCCCGCACCCACAGTCGCAGGGCAATGCGATATGGATGAACTGGTCAGGCAGATTTGCGTACGCTTTTCCCCCAGCACCTCTGATACCGCTGGTGGCACGAAAGCTAAAGCAACACTCGATGACGCTCATCCTGGTTGCTCCAACGTGGGCCCGCCAACCATGGTACACCACGTTTCTAGAACTTTCCGTGGTACCGCATCAAAGGCTGCACCTCACACCCAGACTTTTGACGCAGAGCCATGGCGACATTCAGCACCCAGATACGCAACAGCTCAACCTGGCGATCTGGCTCCTGAGGTCTTAGAGTTTGGCTACCTCAACTTGCCTCCTGACTGCATGGATATCATACGGGTGGCAAGAAAGCCCACCACCAGAGCATGCTACGCAGCAAAATGGAAGCGGTTTGTCATTTATTGCGTGGACCACAACATTGACCCGCTTGACGCGTCCACGCACAACATCATTTGTTATCTGTTGCATCTTTACAAATGCAATCTGGCATATGCTTCCATTCAAATACATTTATCCGCCATAGCGGCTTATCTCCAAAACAGGCAGCATCTCTCCCTTTTCCGAGTGCCTGCCATTAAAGCTTTTCTAGAGGGGCTCAAACGAGTCATTCCTCCCAGGACCCCACCTGTTCCTGAATGGAATCTTAATGTGGTACTCACCCGACTGATGGGTCCACCTTTTGAGCCTCTACACTCATGCGAGATTCAGTTCTTAACATGGAAAGTGGCTTTCCTAATAGCCACTACGTCACTGCGACGTGTTAGTGAGCTCCAGGCGCTCACTGTACAAGAGCCATTCATACAGATTCACTCCAACCGGGTGGTGCTGCGCACTAACCCTAAATTTCTTCCAAAGGTAGTTTCACAGTTCCATGTCAATCAGACTATTGAACTGCCTGTGTTCTTCCAAAATCCAGAGACAGTGGCTGAAAGAATGCTCCACACTCTTGACGTCAAACGGGCTTTGATGTACTACATTGATAGGACCAAAGATTTTAGGAAGACGAAACAACTCTTTGTTGCCTTTTCTGCACAACACAAGGGCAACCCCATTTCCAAAGCAGGTATAGCCAGGTGGATCGTTAAGTGCATTCAAATTTGCTATTAAAAGGCTAAGCGCACTTTAACGATCCCCCCAAAAGCCCACTCCACCCGTAAGTTGGGGGCCTCCATGGCTTTCCTTGGAAATATCCCTTTAGAAGACATTTGTAGAGCAGCCACATGGTCTACCCCACACACATTTACGAAACACTACTGTGTAGATGTGCACTCCAAGCAGCTGTAGGGCAGGCTGTTCTAAAGACACTCTTTCAAATGTCTGCAACTGGCACAGGCGGCCGCCGCTAATGGAGGGACTACTATATATTCTATGCTATAGATATGAATTCAGCAGCCCACATGCCTCGAACTGAATATGCTACTTACCAGTATGCATCTGTTCTTGGCATGTAGGGCTGCTGACATTCATATCGCCCACCCTCCTCCTCGGCGCCTGTAGCGGCTGCAGAATTTACACTTACTCTTAGCATGGCCATCGCTCACACTGTTACACTCCATCTTCGCCACAATGGCTAAAAACAATCTGGGGATGGAGTCGATGCCCATGCGCACTGTAGTCCAGGGGAGGAGCCACCTATCTTGTGATACTTCGAAGACTCTTCCAGGACAACAATGTGCAATCATCCGGACCCAACACTAGGCGGCGATCTATGCTATAGATATGAATGTCAGCAGCCCTACATGCCAAGAACAGATGCAGACTGGTAAGTAGCATATTCAATATGCTTTTTAGCATGTAAAGGTGTTTCATCAAAGGGTTGTGGATGCAGTAGCTATCTCTGTTACGTGGTGGAATAGGAATTATTGCATGAATTCCGTGTTTTCAATGTAATGCGTAGTTAACAAATCTCCTCAGCCTCCGCTAGGGGAGCGGAGTTTATTGCCCACGGTTAATAATAGTACACCTGAATAAGATCACTAGAAAGAGGATTATATTCCCACACCTGGATAAATTCACTAGAAAGAGGAGTATAGTAGCACACCTGGATAAACTCACTAGGAAAAGTATACTTACACACCTGGATAAGCTCATTAGGAAGAGGAGCATATTAGCACACCTAGATAAGATCACTAGGAAGAGGAGTATACTAGCACACCTGGATAAGATCACTAGATAGAGGAGTATACTCGCACACCTGTATAAGCTCATTAGGAAGAGGAGTATACTAACATGCCTGGGTTAGCTCACTAGGAAGAGGAGTATACTAGCACACCTTAATGAGCTCATTAGGAGGAGGAGTATACTAGCATACCTGTATAAGCTTGCTAGGAAGAAGGAAGTTCTCCGGAGAGCTTCCTTTGACCCAGACGATCACGCAGAGACGGTTGCATTTATTCAGCGACACACTTTTAATCGAGCCTTTTCGAATCTATACATATACAGTGTTTGGATATACAATTTTCTCAAATCATTTGGTAAAACACATTGGCAACGGATATATGAAAAGGACACACAGCTTACATTGTGAGCCCTGAAAAAGTCCGATTGTGGACGAAACGCGTTGGCGGTTGCAAAAATGTGTGAATAAAGGATGAATTTCAAATATCGAAAGAACATATTGACTCTTCTTGGGAAAACTACTGTGCTATAAACTTATCTTACTGTGGATTGTTCACATTTGATATCTATAAGTGTGCTGAGCTGTTTTTGTTGTACGAGTATACTATCACACCTGTATAAGTTCGCTAGGAAGAGGAGTATACTAGCACATCTGGATGAGCTCACTAGGAAGAGTAGTATACAACCACACCTTTAAAAGCTCGCTAGGAAGAGGAGTATACTACCACACCTGCATAAGCTCGCTAGGAAGAGGAGTATACTACCACACATTGTATAAGCTCGCTAGATACAGGAGTATACTACCACACCTGGATAAGTTCACTGGGAAGAGGAGTATACTAGCACACCTGGATAAGATCATTAGGATGAGTATACTAGCACACCTGTATAAGCTCGCTAGGAAGAGGAGTATACTAGCACACCTGGATGAGATCACTAGGAAGAGGAGTATACTAGCACACCTGGATAAGCTCATTAGGAAGAGGAGTATACTAGCACACCTGGATAAGCTCGCTAGGAAGAGGAGTATACTAGCACACCTGGATAAGCTCGCTAGGAAGAGGAGTATACTTCCACACCTGTATAAGCTTGCTAGGAAGAGGAGTATACTACCACACCTGGATAAGCTCACTAGGAAGAGGAGTATACTAGCACACCTGGATAAGATCATTAGGATGATGAGTATACTAGCACACCTCTATACGTTTGCTAGGAAGAGGAGTATACTAGCACACCTGCATAAGCTCACTAGGAAGAGGAGTATACTAGCACATCTGTATAAGCTGGCTAGGAAGAGTATACAATCACACCAGTATAAGCTCACTAGGAAGAGAAGTATACTAGCACACCTGGTTGAGCTCAAGACATTGCTTATTGTGTTGCACTGAGAGGACAAACCAAATCTAAAACAGTGCCTATAATTCTGGACCTTTCATGGATTAACACCTTTAAAACAAATGTTTGAGCCTCATGCTTGCATTGAGGTTTACCCACTGCTATCTGAATAGATCAGTCTGTCCTTGCCACTTCTAATGCTTGGGATGCAGTAATCTTTATGTGAGCAGGCATGCCCAATCTTGCCGATAGAAAAAGCAGACTAGCCATCCGCAGCTGCTGCGAAAGATGTATTGGATCAGCAAGAGTCATATGGAATGGACTTTAGCTACTTTAATATTTTGTTAGGAGAACTTTTTCTCCCCACTCCTTTCAGGTTTGACCCTGTGCAAAAATCGTGACTGTCCGCCCAGTTATCTAGCTTTGACTGCTGAACCAAAAATGGCAGATTTATGCCATCGTTGATGCCACTCTGACCCAATGGAAAATCTGTCATTTCCCTCTCCCAAAGGAAAACAAAGATTTCTATAAAAGCTCACTAATGATCTAGAGCAGTACCTGCTGTTCATAAGAGTGCTGCTTCCACCACTCATCATTGGAAGCAGCAAAGGTGGAGCTAAGCACTTGTTTTGGACTTCTGGGAATTGTAATTTGAGATCAACACATGAAATTGCTTAAACATCATGACTACCACAAACCTGTCTTATATTCAGATTGTAAGAGAGGCCTTCAGGCTCCTGTGCAGGTGGAAGACTGATATTTCAATATGACAAAGGGTTCTGAAGCAATGTCCAACACTGGGAAGGCCATTGATTATGCCCCTAGCAGCGGCTCGATAGAGGTTCATCAGTTAATGTTGTTTGGCGATTGGGATAACTTCAGATGGAAATTTGAAACATTGAAGTGCATTCCTGCCTCACTATAACACCTTTAAATGTAGAGAGATCACATTGCTCCTAGAAATGGGAAATCCTTAAGTTGCTTTAGAGAGAATTATTTGTCATTGGAGATGAGATATTACTTAAATGTTTGAAACAGAATTTATGATTCTGAGTGTTTTTTTACTGCAGTGCTTTTCTTAATTTAATCGTTTTTTTCTTTCTTGTTCAATGCTTTCCCTGCCTTCTCTCTCATATCTTTCTATGTCACTCCTTTATGGTTGTATGTTCTTTCTTTCTCCATTGCTCTCATTTGATCCCATTTAATCCTTGGATCACTCTTCACGATGCCCTGATTGCTTTCTTGTCTGCCTCTTTTTTCTTTTTAACCCCTGAAATCCCTTGCCTTTCTCTTCCTCTTTGAACTCTCCCTGTCCCTCCATTTCTCCCCTTCTGTTCTCTGCATTTACCCTGTCTCCTCTTGTGGTCTGTGTACACACCTCTTTCACCCTTGTGATTTCCACGCATGCTTTATTTTTCCTACCACTGTGATCCTTGCACACACATCATTTCCCCCTGCCATTGTTATTTACACATTACATTATTGTTCTTTCCTTTGTCCTTTTTTGCATGCATTATTTTCCCTTTGCTTATACACGGCCCCTTCCCTCTTGTGATTTCATTTCCATGCCCTTCTTTTCTGACCCTTGTGTTTTCTGTACACACACCTTTTCTACTCCACTTGTGACCTTTGCACATGCATCTTTCCTCTTGTGATCTTTGCATACATATTTCCCTTCCCCTTGTGATCTCTGTGTATGCCTTGATGTCTGTCTGTTTGTAATATAATGTCTACCATGTACCTCTTGCTGTGACCACACCTGCTCTTTCCATCGCCGCTCCTGTGCTGTCCCTTCCACTGCCGCCCTTCCTAGGATTGTATAAGAGTCTGCAGCAGAGCTGCAGCGTTTCATATCAGGACCTGCTCACAGCGATGGACTATTGTGAGGAGCAGCTGCAGGAGATCAACATCACCAGCTTCCTGCAGACTCTCTGTGGGCACATCCAGTGCTTCCGTGAGAGCAATGACATGATCACCTGTGACCTGGGCACATGCCCATCTGACAGCATCCGCAGCATGAGCCAGGAGCCTAGCGATGATTCCGCTTCCAGGACCAGGGGGATCCTTCTGTCTGAATCCAGGTATTCCACGCATATATGAAAAGATTGTCGTGGTGGCACCATCTTTGTTTGGCATTCAAGATGGGAAACATTGATTTCTAAGAATCCGGAAAGCTTATTAAAATGACAAGGCAGGGGCCTATGAGAAGGCCTGAGAGGAAGTGTTGCATTCTAGAGAACTTTGCCACTGTTGCTAAAGAGAAGACTAACTCTGGCAAAGATGGTGGTGCTCCCATGCCTAATACATTTCTATGTGGTGGTGCTCCCATGCCTAACACATTACTATGTTAATTTGCCCCTACTGAACTACCGGACTGTTTCAAGGTGTATATATTCTTCTTCTGGCCTTAGCATGGAATTCCAACAGGCATTAGGTACACTGAGACTGCCATCTGCTGATGGTGGTCTGGGGATCCTGCACTTCAAAGTTTATTATCTAGCTACACAGCTTCAGTCAGCACTTCGATTGCTTGACACGGGGCGAGCAGAGATACCTTTGGTAGTGAAATCGATGAATCTTTTAATTAATTTGAGAGAATCGACTAACTCCTTGCCAAGTTTGGTGAGAGTGCTTAGATTTTGATTGGTACTCTCTACGAGGGGGACAGTCCAGGCTAACGTGTGAATGGAGAAAGGTATCGGGACAGTGGGAGACTTACATGACACCAGGGGTTTTAGACTTTGCCAAGAATATATTTAGAACTACTGGTTCCCGGAGGACAGTTTTTAATGTATGGTCACTAACTAGGGCACTGAGACGGTTACGGGGAAACGCGACAGAGAGAACCTTCTACATATAAAGGTTTGCAATTGTTGAGGACATTAGGAGATGACAGTAGGGAAGTAGATGAAGTAGACTGGAGTAAACTATTGAGTTATATGGGCAAAGTTGCCAGAAATGCTTGTTTTATGCTCCTACAGTTTACCATCATCACTCCAAAGAAGGTCAGCACTGTTTATCCAGAGGCAGGCTCATCCTGCCTTCTGTGATGGTCATCATGGGGGCAGAGACTGCTGAGCTTTGAGGCATTTTGGTTCAAACAACTCATCCCTTAGCCGAAGTTGCTTAGAGGCCAGAACCTAGAGACCTGCCTATATTATCACCCCAGGAATAGGAAGCCTAGCATCAAATTCATGGATCTTGCTGTATTGCAGGCAAGAAGGTAAATAGCAATGACCCTAGAAACAAGAGAGGGGGTGGCCTGAAATTGATAAGATATGTTGATATGGGTTGAGATAGAATATATTATTTTGTATGTTCAAGAGAATAAGGGAATGCGATCCAGACAATGCCCATGTCAGGGGCGAGACGCTAAATGCTGTGTGGAAAACAATTGAGGGGGGCTCACTCTCAACCTCATATGTCTTTGGGGGGTGAGAGGGCGTGGTGAGTGGTACAGCACATTTTCATGTCTCTAGGAGGTATTACTGAAGTGGATCACCACCCTTAATCCTGCTGGACCTTTTTGACGAAGAAGGGTTTACACCGTGTTGGTGGTTGTGCTGTGGAAAGAACTGCTGAGGGAAATAACTTGAGTGCTCTGTTACTTCACCTGAAAGGACTACTAACTTACCTTCATACCATCTCCAACTGGAAGGATCTGGCAATAACTTTACCTTATACATTGTTGGGAGGCGGGACAAAAGAACCTGGGACAACTATCAATACAGCTTTATACATTCTGTAGGTGATCCTATCCTTTCCGTTGGTGGTAAACATGACACAGTTATGTGTGGAAAGCATGATGACATCTTTAGTCAGAAGAAGTGTTTATGCCATTATTCATGGCTCTTTGCACTTCCTTTATTTAGACCCAAAAATCAAGCTAAACTGCGTTAAAAAACAGAAGATTGATATATGGTGCAGCCCAAGGTTGTAAAAGGTGGCCTACTAAGTGATTACGTCGTGTTAACACCAAATAGTTTGTGGACCTTTTATAAAACATTTTTGCAAAGATTTGTAGAAACAAAGTTCTTAATTTTGGACAATTCGAGCACAATATTTTCTTGTTTTAATTCAGCATGTGATGATTAGAACTAATCATCACAATTCAGCATGTGATGATTAGTTCTAATCATCACATGCTGAATTAAAACAAGAAAATAATGTGCTTGCATTGTCCAAAATGAAGAACTTTGTTTCTTGTTGGATCGTTTATAGGGACGATCACGCTTTTCACATACCGGCATGGTCTGCTTCTAATAGCTTTGCACTTTGTAGAGCATGCTCGCTCTTGTGGCTCCAGAAAAGTAATCAAAACTGTCTCGAGCCATGTCTCCTCCCTGGTTCCTCTGTTGGTCTTTAAGTTTTAGCATAGATTTATTTGTGTCTCTGAAACATGGGTTAATTAGCTCGGTTCATCCGAGCAAAAAAATGTCAAGCTAAGCTATGCAACTTCGGAATCTACAAATAATTTATCAATCAGTTAATATTGTTATTTCCCCAAAATTGAAAATGTATTTTGTCGTTTCATAAAGGTTAAACTGTTGCTTTGTTCTAGTGTCGATGAAATCAGAAGCCACTTGTGTTTCTTTTGGATTTACTTATGTGTGATTTTTAACTGTGGTAGACTCTTAAGAGCGATTCGCTTATACTTCAAGCATACATAGGGGAATACTTTTGGTTACATATACTGAATCCTGCAGTGTTTACTGACGTTAAGGAATATTTATTGGCATAAGGTTGGCTTCTGATATATGTAACTGATGTGCTAACATCATGTGTAGGGTTGTTGGTAACAAAGGGAATGGTTTATACAATTGTCAGTCGAAGTGGAGGAAGGAAAACATTGTGAACGTTGTTGGGATGAAGCCTGGCTCTCCAGTCTTACTTTGTCCCTCCAACTTAGATATAACTTCCTGGTTTGGTATATTGTTAATCCTGGAGGTATATTGAAAGCCTAATTTCATACTGTTTTAGTTCCTTTGTTTTTTTTTTGTCTTGGCCATTAGTTCAGTCAAACTGTTTTTGATTAGGTCTTCTCAGTTCAGTAGCTGGCTCGGTTAACTTGGCTGCTAGTTTTTCTGTCCTTTGTTTGCTTGCTTGACTAGGCTTTTTAAAAAATATATTTTTCATCCAACCCTTGCGTCTTAGAACAGCTATAGGACCTTAGATCATTGGTTCTCAGTTTGATGGTAGGATTGTTTGACCAGGTCCCTATTAGACAGTTTAGTTATTTAACATTTTAATACATTCTGTTGTTTCCTTGCAATCAGAAAGGCTAGTTGTGCACTTGAGGCATGGAAGGAATTCTAGAATTCCAGACCTGTGCCTCTGTGGATCAGGATCTGTATCTGTTAGCTCACCATAAGCCTCTCATGTCTGTAGTGGGGGGGGGGGTGCAGTTTCTAGACTTGTGTTTCAGTATGGCTTGTTCATAACTAGGAGCAGAACCACTTAAACCTCTATTGTCTGAGTGAAGGATACGTGTTTTCCAAGTTAAATCTTTTTTTCACACCATTATTATGATCTCAACTAATCTTGAGTGGGTCTTTGAACACATTTGGCAAAAAAATCCAAAATGTGTATTGAGCCTGTTGGCTTCATCTCAGGAGTGGTATTTTGTCTGAGCCTCTGATGTTGAAGGTTCTGAAAAGACAAGCAGCGAAGAACCTACTAAATTTGTTGGTTTTCAGTCATCAGAGTAAAATCAATCTCTAGGAAGTAAGGGTATGTTTGAGTCCTGCAATCCTTTCTATACACAGGTTATTACAGGTTACAGGTTATTGTTGGTGAGTTTGCAGAATTAACATTTTCAGCCACTGTAAAATGTGTAGCCTTATTTTTTGCCTCTATGTTGGGGGTTTTGTTTGACTATTCTTGAGCATATCTACTTTTTGTTGCTCTGTCTAGTTATTTTGACCTTTTTTAATTATTGAGCTAACTTGCTGGAGATTTGTGTCCAAATGTGTGTCTGGTTTGCCATGGGTTTAGGAGAACATTGCAGCCAGGTATGAACAATGCTTGTGTTGTCCAATCAGACCACACATCATAGCATGACATGTAAGAGGCTTGCACAAAAGATATGTAAACTGAAATAAGTATTTTGCTCTTAGATAGGTCTGTCTCACATTTCTCATTTTATCTCTGATGTGGATACAGTTATACTCCCACTGGTTTTAAAAGATAACCCCCTTGTTACCACTGGAATGTCCCCGTAATAGTGCACAGTCATGTCCCATTCCCTATGTGTCCAACTGTATCGGATGTCCTGGTTTTTGGATTTACTCTAACCTAGCAAGTGCAAAGTCCTAGGCCTGCCTTGGATATGAGACTGGCCCTCGATTTAGACCTGGAGGGACGCACCTTGCGAGCCCTTATTAGTGACAAAGAAGTACTGTCCCTGTCACAGTTCATGTACGTAGCACGGTGGTGGCAGCATACTGTTATTACTTATTTGATCAGGCCTTTTTACCTGTGTCGCAAGAGTGGCAGCCTACTGGCCCCTTAGCTTAAATTTATGTTGCTAAACCTGAACCAAGAATCCTAGCGCTGAGGTCCCGAGGATGAGCGAGTGTTGTGTGTGAAAAGCGTTTTACACAGTGTTTGATTGAATGAGTAAACCAATCTGACACATGCCTATGGGATCCATTTTGCATGTTCAAGTGCACAAGGTTGAGGTGAAGTTACTTTCCCAGACAGCTGGATTGTATTTCTGGCTTTCCTGAGACTGGAGGGAGGGATCCCAGGCACTGAAATGGGGAAAGAGGAGCCATACATCCTATTAGATTCGATTAGGCGTTTTGAATCAGAGGGCTGCTCATTTGTTTTCCCGAAACGGCCATTTGGTGGCTGGTAGGTGTTACGGGTGGGGCTCAGTTCCTGAGTGTGATTGGATCTTTTGAAAGGGGGTCAGCCATTGTTCTATCTTCCTCATCAATGTCAAGTGGGACTGTTGATTGTCAGGTGCAGGCTTCTCTCACATCTGTTGTGGGTGCTGCAGTTTGGAGACAACCCTGCTGTGAAGAGTATCACTCAAGAGAGAGGCTGAGTGTGAAACACAGCCCGAGAAGGACACACAAAGAATTCCAACCCACACCGGTTTTGAAAGGGCAGACTGCGTCTCTTTATGAGAATGGGAACAGTGGTCAAACTTGCTTTTCTAGTTACAAGTTCCCGTTGTCCAAGAGGGTGGTGCTCCACAGAGTAGCCCAAGGACTGCTGTGCAACTGGAGTTGATGACTGCCTGATAACTATCTTCTCAGAGGTGAGAGTACATAACCTTGAATCTGATCTGGCAGAAGAACTGCCTTAAGAATCCTGCCTGAGTGAAAGGCAAGGAGTGAGCCTACCCAACAGGAGGAGCTGACTAGGTATGGACAGAAGTGGTTCACCCTGGTGCTATGGTCCATCCACCAGAGAATCACAACTTGTGTAACTGTGATGCTCTGGCCTGAAGCTGGTTACTGAACTCATCGGAAGAACTGCAGCACTTTCGAAGCATGCCTTAGTGGTCTCTGCTGTCATCCCTGTTGTCTCCGTTGTGGCACTTGCCCAAATGTGCACGATCGGTTCTGACTGAGGAGTGGATTGACGCTGTCATGCTCTCCCTGCGATGTGCCATGGTTGGTGCGACCATGGCATCAACTAACCCATGCCAGAGGGGTTCCAGCTGAATAAGAAAAGAATACTGCACACCCATTGTGCCCACTCCCCGGGTACCTCGCTGACCTGCACGAGTGGCTAGCCAAGCACTGACTGGCCCATAGTGCGCTAAATAGTAACGCTGCTGCCTTGAGGCACCTGTGTGCATGATATAATCCCTGACCTTGTTCGTGTTGTCCGCACTGGGCACCCACAAACTGCTCGTCTGTCAAAGCAGAGAGAATGACTTGCTTTTCAATGCTGCAAAGAAAAAGACGCTGTAAAAACGTACATACCAGTTTGCAATGAGAAAAAACACATTTTATCGGAAGGTAATCAATTTAACATCCAACTAATGTTCCAATTTTCAGAAGCATCTTCAGGGTGTTTTAGTCCTGAATTAACATTTTTTTGTGGCAGAAACATTTTAATTATTGTTACATTTAGATCCATAGCATGCCATGCTCCATTTCCTCTCTTCAGGCATGGTGTTTCCTCTCAATTTGAGGCATAGGAGGATCAGAGCGCTCTCTTCTGTGATTGATTTGCCTGAGGGAATCTATCTGAGTTCCTACCCATTACCCATCATTGTTTGTCCAGTGCTTGTAATCTCTAGGGTTAGCAGCACAGTCCACCCCATGTTAGGACCAGAACCCATGGGAGAGTTTGGGACAGCTGGTCGGTGGACCATCTTCATAACCATCGTTGGAAAGGAGTATTGGCTTTCAACGGGTGGTGGGATAATTCTATCTCCCTTGTTTTTGGCTTCATGTATGCTCATTCCCCGCTCTTTAAGATCCATGCTAGTGGACTTCAATGTTTGATGTTGTATTTTTCCTTCTAACTATAGTGCAAGAGTTGACAAGAAAAACTTTATTGTTTGATTAATTAAAATCATTACAATCTTCCATTTATGGGATCACAGAATATTAAAAGTAGCATTCATCGGAGATTGTTTAAAAGAGAAGAAAAGAAACAAAAAAAACGAAATAAAATTAATTCACATGGTTAAACAACTTATTTATCATATTAAAAAGGACACTTGGGAGCCGTTGTTGTCCCGTATGAGTTAGCGTCTACTAGAAATGAACACAAGGCGAAATGAAGATGCGTAAGAAATACTGCTAAAAACACAAATCTATTAAAACAGTAGGAACGCTACATATGATGACTTAATGGTCCTGAGACACGTGGTGTCCGGAGGTTGTCTATGTAAAGGATACAGCCTCGATCGGCTGCTATTTCACGGTACGAAAGGGTGGAACGCCCCGTTTAATGTTGGCCATTGTTTACTTGTTGGCGTTCCCGGTTGTGAATCTTATTGCTGCTCTTGTTATGAACTTGGTAAACCGAATGTTAAGCATTCGGTTGTCCCGATTCATTGATGCGAGTATGGCTTGTCTGCATGTCAGTATACCCAGTTTGTTCCATTCACTTTTTAACATGGTCTTCCGGTCGTCGAGAAGTACTGGACAGTGAAACTGAAAAATGTGATGATATGTCCTCTGTGGTTTGATGTTGTTTGGTGCTATGAAATGATAACACTTTGCAAAATGAAAAATAAAGTTTATAGAAAGTACTGGACAGTGACATGCCACGTGCTCGATTGATTCCTTGTCACTACCACACCCCCTGCACGCTACCTCCGTGTTTGTACGTTTCCAACTCGGCAGGTGGTACAAGAGTGGCCATTTGCCCATTCTAAGGGCCATGAATCTTTTTTTCCATATCATGGTGTAGGTGCATGACAGGTATGGGGCCATGACCCCTGGCTTGAACCATGGAATAATTGTCCAAGCGTGCTTACGTTTAGCAAGTTGAGCTTTGTCCGAGTGAAAGGACCAGAGACGAACGTTCCTCTTGATATATGTTTTGAGTGCCTGCTGTGATGGATTCAGATTCCAGATTTCCTCGGAATCCAGAAGTTTTAATGAGTCATGTAAATGGCGGTGGTATGTTCCACCAAGCTGTCCGACGGAGATTTCCTGCCACAGGAGGGCCTCCAGGCTTCCTCTTCTTGAATTACGTAGCTTATTACACAGCCTAATGAATGCTCCAGCCCCTACCGCATGGTGGTCTTGAAAGCCGAACTCGAGGCGTATTTGAGAAGGGGATGAGGATTTAGGCAGATTCAACGCTTGTTTGAATGTTCTTGTTGTTATTTTGTTCACAAGACTGTTGTCCTTCCCTTGCATGATCTAGTGCAAGAGTTCTACTTCATTAATTCAGTCTTCCTCTTCTTGCCTTGTTTGAAATTCCCTGGGCTAACAAGCTTTTGCCGAATGCCTGACCTCTGCCTGCTGTCTCATAAAATATCACCACAAGTAGAATGTCTTGTTTACCTGCTTCCACGTTAACTCGATTTTATCTCTTCTCACGCTGGTGCTTTTCCATCCTATTAAGATCCTTTTATGAAGAACTCAAGGACAGGTGATAGTAGTTATTAGTAGAGGACCTTATTTGCACTTTTCCAATGATTTTTACTCTGGAGATTTTAATACATATTCTAGAAAACGTTTCTCTTCAGCCCCTCTTTCTCTCTCGCCTGAAGCTAGTTTAAACAAAATTCCTACTTGTTTAACTGTGACTTTAAATTCTTCGCTCAGAGGGCGGGATAGAACCGCGGAGCACTAACCTGCACATGTCACACAGTGCTTGGATTTATAGTTTCAGTTCAGTAACTTATTACTTTCTGAATTCCTAACTGAAACACAGATACACACGGATACACATTTTGTTTGCGAACATTATACCATAATTAGTGAGAGCTCTGTTGGGCTTCTTATTAGATTTTGGTTTTGAACCGCTGTGTTGCCTCTGATTTACGATACCTAATCAGTACTTATTTGCAATTATTTTTTTATTTCTTTGTGGGTGCATGCATATACAAATTCTTAAGCCCCCTCCCCCCAGTGGTTTGTAAAGTGAAGCTAACAGGTGTGGAAACAGACTACCTCACTTTGGCATTTGATTACATACAGACCGTTCTTATTATTAAATTGATTTTTTGTTTTCGGGTGTCTAGTGTTGAGCTGGAAGATTTCAGTGAGCAGGAATTCCACTTCTCGTCTCATGCTACGCCTGCGCTAATGTCTACAAGAGACCAGAAATCTAATGATCCCGGGAATGCTGAGTTCTCGTTGTCTCTGCTGGAGTCCAATCAACCATGTGAAGTTTCTCCTAACCTCCACAAAATAATCCAGGTGCGTACACGCAGTAATAGTCATGCGCTACTGTGCTTTATCTATTCTTTCTCTGTTTTGCTTTGTTCTGAATGCAACAAGTCGTTGTGTTGGGCTGCGGTGTCAGTGAGAGCTGGTAGGCAGGGATTTCCAACTAAAAGAACTCATCATTTTAGCTGAGGACCATTATTTGTGGCAACAATTAT
Source organism: Lissotriton helveticus (assembly GCF_964261635.1). Lineage (NCBI taxonomy): Eukaryota > Metazoa > Chordata > Amphibia > Caudata > Salamandridae > Lissotriton > Lissotriton helveticus. Next base: position 156,426,866 of record NC_136057.1, read on the forward strand.
AGCTAATCATGCCAGGTACAACCCACAGTCTCTGCAGGCTAGATTCATGTTCAGGATAAATCGGCTGGAAAACTTTCAGTTTCAGAAACACAGACTTGGACTTTGCATGAGGTCATACGCTTAGTGTGATTTAGGGCATTGCCAGGGGTCAAAATAGCAACCACCAAGCCTCCGTTAGCAACCCCTGGCCTAGCTCTCGTAACGTCTGAGGCTCTACTTTCAAATTAGCCATATCATGGGGATCTTGCTCAACAGGGACCGTCTTGCCAGCCTCTCGCTAGATAGAAGCAGTTTACCGTGAGAGTGCTCTTCATGCTAAGGTACACCTAGAATTCCTCATCATTGATAAAGATTTCTGGATGTCCATCAACAGCTGGAAACCCACTTGTTCTCAAGTAAGGGACCCTCACCAGATGCCTTCCATTAATTCATTTCAGTTTTCCAGACCAGTCCTCGGAAATGTGTATCTTTTTAAACAGAGTTTACTTTAGTATTTAAAAACAAAATCCACGCCCAGTAAAAAGCGAAGAAAATATTTTTTAAAAAGGTGTTGTAATGTGCCAATATTGCTCCTTTTGACTGCCTACCAACATTGAAGCAAAACCTGTGTTAGATTTAAATCCCCCACACCCTTGTAATGGATTGCTTTGTGGTCTTTGAAAAAGTGATTCACTCTTATAGGTGATCCTTTAAAAAATGTGTGTAGTACATCATGCCGGGAAGGGAGGAATACATTCTTCAGTAACCGATTTGGGATTGCAAGAGCAGATGAAACATACAATCGTGAGTGAGCGTGATGGGGTAAGTGAGCATACGAGCCAAAAAAGCATCAGTGAGTTAGATGAAACTAGAAGACCTCAACAGCCACTTGATCTATAGTGGCATTGATTCGAGGAGGGGTTACAACAGCACACAGGACACATAATCATTCGTGTTGAGACTGGAAGAACAAGTGTGCATTGGATGCATTAAGATCTATAAGCAGTATAAAGGGTTTTAGGGTCACTGCTGCCAACAGATTATTCTGTCTACAGATGGCCAGTTTTGCACTTTGGACTGTGAAGTTAGGTAACCCTGAGGATGTGCTAATGAATGCTAGCCCTGGTCCAGCTCCATTAGTCTCCTAAGCAAACTTTGAAAACAGTTGAGCCTATAACTGCTTTTTCACAGACTTTGCCCTGTGACCAGATTGCTGGTATGCCATTAATTTGATACCAAGACTTTTTAGCTTTGGGAATTAGCCACTTAATGTCCTAAAGGCATCGTCTTGGGTTTGAGTTGGGTTAGTTTCTTTTAGGTTGCGGGTTTTTAGCGGACTTCACTTTTTGGGGTTGTTTTGTGAATTCTATGCTAACTGGCCTAAGACTCCATGAGTTTTATGCTTGCATTCATGCAAGCATTCCCGGGATCATTCGATTTCTGGTCTCATGTAGACATTAGCGGAGACGTAGCATGAGATGCATAGTAGAAGTACCTCTAGCACTTATGCTCAATTGTCTGGAATTGGTTACCTGGCCCATGGTTACACTTGATCCTTGTAAATTTCGAATGTTAGCTGAGGGCACTCAACCTTTACCCATAGGATAACATTGCCATATGTTACTTATATTAGAATGCCTTAACATGTAGTGCTACTGTTATGCTTGTGGTTTTTAGTGGTGGTGTTTAATTTAACATTCCTATGTGTAAATAAAAGTCCTAATCTAAGATACATCTGCGACTGGCCATTGAGTTTGTTTTTATAATCTTTATTGATAGATCCATCATGGATAATCAGACCAGTATTCAAATACAGTTTTCCAAGAGTTATAATTGTGTAGAAGTAGTGGTGCTTTACATGCCACTGAATTTCATTCAAAGCAACACAAGGAGATGATGGACGGAGCACCAAAACTTTTCAGACATTCACCCCTAGTCCCAGATCTGGGTTGAATCCATCATCGTTCTTTAGCTCACTTCGCCACCCTAGTTCAGACCCAGCTATATGCATATCAGTCTTGACCCTGTGCCTCATGGGAACAGTCCAGCCCGAACTGCCAAGCCAGGTCTTCCCTGGACCGGAAATGAGCATCCTGGTACCGGTTTGGGGGAAACATCCCTCATTAGCCAGGCTAGCTTGAATCCAGTGACAAAGTGAGCAAGGGAGAGAAGGCAGGACACAATGTGGAAAAAAACTAGCTTGGAGAAGTCAATGAGGTAGTATATCGCACAATATTGTATGAACAAAATATCTAGTTACAGTTTGAAGAAGTTGATGGTTGGGGAGCACTAAACCTATTTAGAAACCATCCAAGAAAGAACAGGAGGGAGTCAGCCATGAACAGTGCAGGTTGGTGCATGGGGCCCCTCAACTAGTGTAAGTGTAGGAAGATATCCTAAAAGTCTTAAATTGGTTGTGATTGGTCATTCAGCCTGTAAATCAGGTGTTCATGTGCCTACAGTAATCGCCATATAGTCTGTCCAGTACTCAATGGTGGAAGCCTTGGGTATACAAACCTTTGCTGCTGCCAAATAAGTGTTCCTCCATCTTTTCTCATGTCTGGTGATGGCAGAAAATCATTGAGTATCATGTAGCATGGCAAGGACTGCAGAAGCGGCATAATCGATCCCACAAGTGTACGCAAGTACTCTCCTTCTCTGGGTCCAGTAGGACAGAAGTGCAGGGCATTTACAGAGGACATGTAGAATATCAGAATTCGATTAGGCACACCTCCAGAGTTTGGATGCATTCATCAGTTTTGCCTTGAAAAGATGAAGACCAACTGTCTAAACCTGTACAACGACGAGAACGAAATTGTGATTGCTACGAAGAGCACATAACTGTGCTACTCCACCAGGGGCCGTATTAAACAAAGTGCCCCGGAGGTTCAACGGGCGTTTGCGTCCACTTTGCATGCTGCCGGGGTAGTTTGGTTATACAGAATGGGCCGCGGACACTTGTGCAGTCCCTTTTGTAATAAGAGATAGTGCTGGCGCACATATAGCGCCAGTTTTATCATCAGAGGATGTTCCCTCATTTGCATAGAGGCATAGCCCCATGTAAATGAGGGAATCTCTTTGCCCCTCCGCCCATGTGGTGGTACAGATTAAGGCGCAGAGGTAAAGAAGCTGTCAGGAGGCGCACGCTGATGGCAGCCCTCTGAAGGGTGTCTTATGGACCCCCTAGACATCCCCTGGCAGGCGGATGCAGTCACTCACCTGACCCACCTGCAAGATGATCTCTCACCCCTCTTAAAAGTGAAACATGGAGTAGCTGCTTAAAGCTGCACCGTATTTCATTGGAATGCGCTGCCCCCAGGACAGCACGACTTCGCAGCTGCCCTGGGGGCAATATAATACAGTGCACTCTTGTTGTTTGCGCAGGGCTTACCTTTTGAAAAGTGCACCTGGTGCAAATAAGGAGAATGCACCACAATGTGTAATATGGCCTTTTTGGCCATCAGAACTAGACCCAAACCTGCCACCGAAATCAGTAACCATGAGACCATCATCATCAACAGCAAAAACTCAACATGATAGTCCAAGTCAATGCCATCCCTGACTCATGCTGCCATATTCTGAAGATGTTGGTAAGATTTTCAAATGGCTCCCACTTAGCACCCAGCAAACTGTCACTCACGCCCTGATCAAAAGCAAGCCGGACTACGGCAACACTCCCTATACTGGGATCAACAAAACGCTCACCAAAAGGCTACACACCATTTGGAACTCAGCAGCCAGAATCACTCTCAGCATCCCACGCACCACTCCCATCACACCACACCTGAAGGAGCTCCACTGGTTTCCCATTCACAAATGAGCAAAATCCAAACCCTTCACCCACAGGCATTGCATAGCACTGGCTCAGCGTACCTCAACAATTGCATCTGCTTTCAGAAATCTTCCAGACACCTCCACTAAATTGGACTCCTACTTGCATAATCTCACGCATACGGAAAACCAGATCCGGCAGTCGAACCTTCTCTGCATTGCTGGTAAAGCGTGGAATGACGTATCGCTACACATAAGCGCCTCCTCCTCACTTCTTGAATCTGTAAGAAGATGAATCCCTGGCTTTTCATGTATTCCTTCTAGGCATCTCCCTTCCAAGTCCTCTGCACTTGCCTCGGATCCGCTTGCCCTTTGTAAATGTTTGTTGATTGTGGTTTTTAGTCATGCTACATCAGTTATTGTTTTAATAGTATTGTCAACTTGTGTAACCTTCAGCTATGGAAAGTTGGTACTAGATTAAGTTTTAGTGCAATGCATATATATTTGTTGACAAGGCAGACCTTGGATCGTGTATAACCTTATGCACATGTGTATTAGATGCCATGACAGATGCCTGGTCCAATTGCTACTACATCAAGCAGTGGTTTGGTGTGTTTTTCATATAGTTTGGTTGTTAGATCGACTTAGTATCTTAAGCAGTTTTCTCCTTCACCAAATTATACTGCACCTATTTCTATATACACTGCAGCCACTTCTCAAGAAATTGTTTTGTTTGTGAGGATCAAGTGCAGATGCGAGTACCTTATCATAACTATTTGCTGTATGACTTTCCTCTACATTTATGCTCTGTCACATGCATGAATGAAGTGTACATATTGTTACTTTGATGCAGACATGTGTGGATCAGGTCTCACTCATTAAGATTTCAACGCCTTCGCTCCTCCTTTCGCACAGCGTACCACGTATATGTCATACAACGTACCATGTATTTGTAAGTGCATATGACCCCCTTGTACTTTTATATCTTCGTTGTCAGGGTTTACCCATATGTGGGCCCTTGAGCATCTCACATCTCTCCACTTTATCACATCACTGGCAGGTCTCCGGTAGGTCTTTGCGACTTCCTTAGCTCTAGCTTAGCCTGCAGCAGCACCCGACTTTCTTCTAAATATTCTTATGTGGGTCACAGGCCTAGTCCAGCTCACCCAAGCAGCTGCCTGGGACCACAGAAGATCACCTCACAGTCACCGCTCCTGATCACTCCTTGATCACTGTTCTGTCTATAAAATTCAGGACCAGCGGTGCCCATTTCACTTTCTGTTTCTGTGCCAGGAGAGATGGCGATTCCTCCCCATCAATTTTGTTTACTGTCTGATTTGTCAAGTTTCGCATGGGATATAGTCTTGTGAAAAATCGTTAGCAGGTTTTTACTAGTGAATCCTGTTCGAGGCATGTGGGCTGCTAAATTCATATCTATAGCATAGATCGCCGCCTAGTGTTGGGTCTGGATGATTGCACGTTGTTTTCCTGGAAGAGTCTTCGAAGTATCACAAGATAGGTGGCTCCTCCCCTGGACTACAGTGCGCATGGGCATCGACTCCATCCCCAGATTGTTTTTTTCCGCCATTGGGTTCGGATGTGATTTCGACATCTCCTGTTCGGAATCGATATAAAAACACTTTTCAAGGCCAAAAGGCCTTCGTTTACCCCGTCGGTATTGTTCGCGTTCGGTCTCGTGTATACTCCAACTCGTCGAGTCGGCTTTCTGAGGAGGCGGGTGACTCTTCGGTGCTCGAGGCCCAGTCGACGCAGCAAGACTTTCAACAGTATGGAACGGAGTCCGTTCAAGAACTGTCCCGTGTGTGGTTCAAAGTACCCACACATCGACGTACACCCCGTGTGCAACAAGTGCCTGTCGCCGGACCACAACGAGGCCAACTGTATGGCCTGTTCGAGATTTAGATCAAAGAAGACGATCAAGCTTCGGCGCGTGGCGCGCCTCGAGGCCCAGCGGTCGGCCCCGGCACCGGTGGACATCTTCGTAGACCCCGAGGCAGGCGAGCAAGAGCTTCCCCTGCAAATTTCACCTACATCGGCGGAGGTCGAGCACGACTACGGAGCAGACGTCGAAGACCAAGACCTAGAGGAAAACGTCGATGAGGTAGGGGACGACGACGAAGCATATGGGGCCATGGAAGATAGCTCGGAGGAAGAGCTATGCCCCGTTCGTACTCTTACAATGGCTCAGGTCACGGGATCGCCACGCGGCCTTACCCAAGACCTTACACCTCGATCCATGGCCCCGCCTTCCGGCCCGGCTACGGACACCTCAGCGGAGCCGCCATTAACAAAATCGAAACCGAAACAGAAACCATCGGTATCGACGAAAACAAAGATGGACGATGCGCCATCGAAACCGAAGACGTCTGCTCCCCCATCGATGCCGTCGTCTTCGGAGGCCTCAAAGTCTACAAAGGCTGTCGACCAGGCAAAGGTGCCGAAAGTGGTCAAGGAGCCAAGCTCGAAGACGGTCGTCGTGCAGGTGTCGAGCAAGGTGGTCGAGTCGAAGTCGAAGAAGACTGTCGAGCCTGCAGCGGGCAAGGCTACCGAGCCAAAAGGCAAAAGGGCCGTCGAGACGAAGTCGGCAAAGGGCACCGAGCCGAAGTCTGGAGTGCCGTTACAGAAGGCAAAGGCTGCCGATCCGAAGCCATCGGCGTCCACGCCTGCGGCCGCGAAAGGGGCGCGAAGCGCAGTTGTCAAAGAAACGCCTGAGCCTCAGGCGGCCAAACGGAAGTCATCGACGCTCGGGTCTTCCCCTAAGGGTGGACCGCGGTCATCGGTCGGGTCGACGAAACCATCCGCTTCCTTTACGAAGCAAGTCTCGGACTCCCTCAAGCGGATACGGGACGAGGCGTCGACGTCGGAGCCGAATGCGCCTTCGGTACCAGCGCCGATGGCCCCGCAAAAGCAGACTTCCATGCCGATCCTCTACACTCTACCGCCTAAGGTGGCGCCAAAGGCCTTTGCACCACGGTTGGTGCCCAAGGACTCTGAAGTGTCGAAGCAAACTCACCCGAGTGGAAGTTTAGGTCATCGACAACCTTTACTAGAGGAACAGTCGGCGTATTTCATCGGGAAAACTCACGCTCTACAAGAGGAAAATTACATCACAGCCTCTGGAGTCGTTTGTAATTCCTCTGAAGCGGAAAAAAACGGCACCAGAAACACCAGTACTTGTTGAACACTTTATTCCACAACCTCGAAGGAGTGCAACACCTTCACCCACTTGCTCAAATGGAGATGAGGGTGAGCAAGATGAGGAGTATAATTTTCCAGCAAACACGGACCCTGATGAGCAACAGGACTCGTGGATGGACACTGGGGATCAAGGGGACCAGCAGGCTGTCCATGACCCTCAGGTTTATAGTGTGAAAACATCTCCCACTGAATACTCTGCGGCATTTAATGCCTTGATTGAACGGGCAGCTACAAACCATAAGGTGGAAATGCAGGCTGACCCCGTGGACGTTGATTTTCTATTTGACACTTTCTCTGCTGCAGAAAAAACTGTGAAAACTCTTCCTATGCTGAAAGGGGTCCTTAAGCATGCCGCAGACATCTTCAAAGAACCCACGAGAGCAAGGGTTGTCAACCCCAGAATAGAGAAGAAATACAGACCCGCACCTGGCGACCCAACTTACATACGGGTCAGTTGCCTTTAGACTCTTTGGTGGTCTCTAATGCCCGCAAGAGTGCGAACTCCCAAACAACGGGTGAAGCTCCTCCCCCGGACAAAGAGTCAAAAGTGCTGGAGGCATCGGGGAAGAGGGTAGCGGCTCAGGCAGCCAACATCTGGCGCATCTCAAACACGCAGGCTCTGTTGGCCAGATACGATAGGGCACACTATGACACCCTAGAACAGCTGTTACAACACCTTCCAGACCAGTTTAAAGAGGGAGCTGAGATGCTTATACAAGAGGGCAAGCTCATCTCCAACGCTGCGATAAAATGTGCGCTCGACGTTGCGGACACGGCAGCGAGAGCGATCAACACTAGCGTGATGTTGAGGCGTCAAGCATGGCTCCGCATCTCAGGGTTCAAGCCAGAGATACAGACTACTATCCTGAACCAGCCCGTTAATCCAGACAGGTTATTTGAGCCAGAGGTTGACACCACCCTCGAGAAAATCAAAAAAGATACTGAGACGGCCAAATCCATGGGTGCTCTCCAGTCTCAGCAGTTCAGAGGGAACACTTTTCGTCGCTCAGGCAATCGAGGTGTTACCAGAGGACACTTGGCACAGCAAACGCCATTCAATAAAGGTGGGGCGCAATCCTCGTACCCCAAGCAGGGTAGAGGAGGTTACCGGGGAAACAGCGCCAAGGGCAGAGGCAGAGGCAACAACAGCTCCCGTTCCTCCGCCACCAACAAACAGTGACTTCCTGTCACTTCCCCCCCGACCATCCAACACCTGTCGGGGGGAGACTCCAACAGTTCCTGCCGGTCTGGAAGTCCATCACCACAGACAGGTGGGTAAGGAAACTTATCCAGTACGGCTATTGTTTGGAGTTAACGTCCACTCCACCCAACATACCACCAAAACACCGTCCTATGTCAGCAGAGCATTTGCACTTATTGCAGCAGGAGGTGCTCGTCATGCTGCAAAAAAGCGCAATCGAGCTCGTGCCAGTGGAAGAAGGCACAGGGGTGTATTCCCTGTACTTCTTAATCCCAAAGAAGGACGGCTCACTCAGACCCATTCTGGACCTCAGGCCTCTGAACCTCTTCATTCTTTCAGAACACTTCCACATGTTGACACTGCAGCAGGTTCTTCCATTGTTAAACCAGGGAGACTTCCTGGCAACCTTGGACCTCAAGGATGCTTACTTTCACATACCACTCCACCCATCCCACAGGAAATATCTCAGGTTCACCATCCAAAACAGGCATTACCAATTCAAGGTACTACCCTTCGGAGTGACCACTGCCCCCAGAGTGTTCACGAAATGTCTGGCGACAGTTGCGGCGCACCTCAGGAGACAGAACATACATGTCTACCCTTACCTGGACGACTGGCTCGTTCAGGCCAAGTCTGCACAACAGTGCGCCGCACACATGTCCCACACCATTCACCTCCTTCACAGTCTGGGATTTTCTCTAAACTATCCAAAGTCGCACCTTCTGCCAGCCCATGTGCGGCAGTATTTGGGCGCGACGATAAATACGCTGGCTGCCACAGCTCAGCCAAACCCAGCGAGGATCGACAACATCCAGTCGCTCATCCAGAGGTTCAGTCCGCAATGCTCCCTTCCAGCGAGAGTGTTCATGCAGTTGATAGGCATGATGGCCTCCTGCATCTTCATAGTCCCGCACGCACGGTTGCATATGCGTCCGCTCCAGGAATGCTTGGCACATCAGTGGACTCAGGCTTGAGGACAGTTGAAAGACCTAGTGTTGGTGACCGGTCGAGCATACAACTCTCTGCATTGGTGGAATCCACACAACCTTTGCAAGGGCCGACCGTTCCAAGAGCCTGTGCCACAGATTATCCTGACGACGGACGCATCTCTCCAGGGATGGGGAGCTCATGTGCTCCACTACACGGTGCAGGGACTATGGACAACGCAACAACAGAAGATGCACATCAACTACCTAGAACTGATGGCAATCTTCATGGCACTCAAGTCCTTCAAAGTACATCTGTGCAACATGGTCGTGTTGATCCGGACGGACAACATGACGGCCATGTACTACATCCAAAAGCAGGGAGGTACACACTCTCCACAGTTGTCTCATCTGGCTCAGAGCATGTGGAAGTGGGCCATTCAGAGGAACATCTTCCTCATGGCGGAACACCTCCCGGGCGAGGACAATCAGATGGCGGATCTGCTCAGCAGGTACAGCCACCAGATGCATGAGTGGGAGCTACACCCATCAGTACTCCGCCCGTACTTTCAGCAGTGGGGTCATCCAGAGATAGACCTGTTTGCCACGAGGGAAAACGCAAAATGCCAAAGCTTTGCCGCCAGGTTCCCTCACCCACAGTCGCAGGGCAATGCGATATGGATGAACTGGTCAGGCAAATTTGCGTACGCTTTTCCCCCAGCACCTCTCATTCCGCTGGTGGCAAGAAAGCTAAAGCAACACTCGATGACGCTCATCCTGGTTGCTCCAACATGGGCACGCCAACCATGGTACACCACGTTTCTGGAACTCTCCCAGGCTTTTGATGCAGAACCATGGCGACATTCAGCATCCAAATCCCAACAGCTCAATCTGGCGATCTGGCTCCTGAAGTCTTAGAGTTTGGCTACCTTAATTTACCTCCCGAATGCATGGACATCATACGGGAGGCAAGGAAGCCCACTACCAGAGCCTGCTATGCAGCAAAATGGAAGCGGTTTGTCATTTACTGTACAGACCACAATATCAACCCGCTAGATGCATCCATTCCTAACATCATCTGCTATTTGTTACATCTTTACAAATGCAATCTAGCATATGCTACCATTCGGATACACTTATCCGCCATAGCGGCTTATCTTCAAAACAGGCAGCATCTCTCTGTTTTCAGGGTGCCTGCCATCAAAGCGTTCCTGGAAGGGTTGAAACGGGTCATTCCTCCCAGGACCCCGCCAGCTCCTGTATGGAACCTTAATGTGGTCCTCACCAGGTTGATGGGCCCACCTTTTGAGCCTCTACATTCATGTGAGATTCAATTCTTGACATGGAAAGTGGCTTTTCTCATTGCCATCACGCCTCTTAGACGTGTTAGTGAGCTACAGGCGCTCACGATACAAGAGCCATTTATACAAATTCATTCAAACAGGGTGGTGCTCCGCACTAACCCCAAGTTTCATCCTAAGGTGGTGTCGCAGTTTCATGTCAATCAAACCATTGAACTGCCCGCATTCTTTCCCAAACCAGAAACAGTAGCAGAAAGAATGCTCCACACGCTAGACGTCAAAAGGGCGTTAATGTACTACATTGACAGAACGAAAGATTTTAGGAATACTCAACAGCTTTTTGTTGCCTTCTCAGCCCAGCACAAAGGCAACCCCATTTCCAAAGCAGGAATAGCCAGGTGGATCGTTAAGTGTATTCAGATTTGCTATCAGAAAGCTAAGCGCACTTTAACGGTCCCCCCCAGGGCACACACCACACGCACGTTGGGGGCCTCCATGGCATTCCTCGGTAACATCCCTTTGGAAGACATTTGTAGAGCAGCCACATGGTCTACACCACATACGTTTACCAAACATTACTGTGTAGATGTGCATTCCAAACAGCAGGCAGCTGTAGGGCAGGCTGTTCTTAAAATACTTTTTCAAACTTCTGCAGCTGGCACGGGCGGCCGCCGTTAACGGAGGGACTGCTATGTATTCTATGCTATAGATATGAATTTAGCAGCCCACATGCCTCGAACTGAATATGCTACTTACCAGTATGCATCTGTTCTTGGCATGTAGGGCTGCTAACATTCATATCGCCCGCCCTCCTCCCCGGCGCCCGTAGTGGCTGCAGACTTTTCTTGCATTCCACCATTCGCATGGACATCGCTTACGCTATTACACTCCATCTTTGCCACAATGGCTAAAACAATCTGGGGATGGAGTCGATGCCCATGCGCACTGTAGTCCAGGGGAGGAGCCACCTATCTCGTGATACTTCGAAGACTCTTCCAGGACAACAACGTGCAATCATCCGGACCCAACACTAGGCGGCGATCTATGCTATAGATATGAATGTTAGCAGCCCTACATGCCAAGAACAGCTGCATACTGGTAAGTAGCATATTCATTTCAATTGATGAGCTCGCACTTGCTGGCTCCACGGCCGTAGGAGCAGCAAAACCAATACATAACCTAGTATTGAAAAAATACTTTCTTCTAGACTTACTTTTCTGGTATGTATTACATCCTTAAGAAGAGTTAGTGAACTACCAGCATTATTTGTAGAAGAACCCTACCTAAAAAATACATGAAACGTGGTTATAAGAACACATCCAAAATCCTTGCTACTTTGGAAATAGATCTGATATTACGCTGCCTTCGTTATTCCAAAGACCTAAAACATCAGCGGGAAGAGTGCTGCATACTATAAGGAGAGCAAATGTGAACAGTGTTAAAGAAACAAAAAATTGAAAAACAGAACAGTTTTTTGTTGCACATCTTCCACAAATGATAAGGGAAACATTAATCAAAATGCAGTCTCAAGATGAATAGTACCGACTAAATAAATGACTCGTAAAATCGCAAACAAGAACTTAGTAGGAATAACAGAGCAACCTTATCTTCCACTAGTAGTGTTTCCGTAAACAATATTTGTGCATACTTAACATGGACAGCCTCACACACCACATACAACATTGTGCGAGGGTTCAAGTTTGAAAGGAAGACATAGTAGGCAGGCCAGGCAGGTTTAAAAAATGAATTTGCCATTAGCTTTCTAACACGCACCACCCATGGTAGAGTATTCCGATACATAACCTATACACCGAAGTCACCGAAGACCAGCTCTCCATCACTCTCGCCCGAAGCCCACCCACAGACCCGCCCGATGCCGCTGGCAACATTAGACAGTGGATCGACGACTGCGCCACCACCCTCGCCCCGCTCAAGAAACCCTCCAACAGCCACACCAGCAAGAAAGCAAGCTGGTTCACCGAAGACCACCAGGCCTCCAAGCAAACCTGCAGAAAGCTGGAGAAGAACTGGATCCGTGAACAAACACCGAAAGCTACGCAGCCCACAAGAACGCCACCCGCAGACACCGCAACCTCATAAGATCCGCAAAAGGGTCTCCTCCTAAAACCGCCTAGACAACAACGCACACAACAGCAAATAGCTCTTCAACATTGTGAAGGAACTCTCCAACCCCAGCTCCAACGCCATCCCACCTTCGCAAGACCTGTGCGACTTGCTGGTCCTTCCACCGCAAGATCGCAGACATCCACGACCGCTTCAACGCCGCAACCGCCCCGGCAACCACTGAGGCCCCCGCGACCACCATCTGCACCAACCGTCTGCTCTCCTGGACCAACATCAACGACGACAAAACCATCAAGATCACGAACACCATCCACTCCGGATCCCCGTCAGACCCATGCCCTTCCCAGCGACCTTCCCGGAGAGCTGGAAGCACGCCGAGATCAACCCCTTACTCAAGAAACCCAAGGCCAACCCCAAGGACCCCAAGAACTTCCGACCCATCTCCCTGCTCCCGTTCTCAGCGAAGGTCATCGAGAAGGCCGTCAACAAACAACTGACCAGATTCCTCGAGGAGAACAGCATCCTAGACCCGTCCCAGTCCGGGTTCTGCAGTAACCACAACACCGAAACTGCCCTCATCGCCGCCACCAACGACATCATGACCCTGCTAGACAACGGAGAAACCGCGGCCCTCATCCTCCTGGACCTGTCAGCCGCCTTCGACACGATCTGCCACCGCATACTACGAACACCCCTCTACGACGCCGGAATCCAAGAAAAGGCCCTCGACTGGACCACCTCCTTCCTCTCCGGCAGAACCCAGAATGTCCGCCTCCCCCTCTTCCGCTCCGAAGCCACTGAGATCATCTGCGGCGTACCCCAGGGCTCATCTCTCAGCCCAATGCTGTTCAACATCTACATGGCACAACTCGCCCGCATCGTCCGACTGCACAACCTCAACATCATCTCCTACGCCGATGACACCCAGCTCATCCTCTCCCACACCGAGGACCCCCACACTGCCAAAACTAACCTCCACGAAGGAATGAAGGCCGACGCCAAATGGATGATGAACAGCCGACTGGAGCTGAACTCGGACAAGACAGAGGTCCTCATCCTCAGATCCACCCCCTCGGCCTGCGATGACTCCTGGTGGCAGACTGCACTAGGAACAGCTCCAAAACCCACCGACCATGCACGCAACCTAGGGGTTCATCCTCGACTCGACCCTCTCTATGTCAAAGCAGGTCAACTCCGTCTCTTCCTCCTGCTTCAACACCCTCCGCATGCTCCGCAGGATCTACAAGTAGATCTCCACAGAAACGAGAAGGATGGTCACCCAGGCCCTCGTCAGCAGCAGACTGGACTATGGAAACGCCCTCTTCGCAGGAGCCTCGGCCAAACTCCTGAAACGGCTTCAACGCATCCAGAACGCCTCCACATGCCTGATCCTCGACATCCCTCGCCACAGGCACATCACACCCCACCTGAGCGACCTGCACTGGCTCCCGGTCAACAAGAGGATAACCTTCAAGCTCCTCACCCACACACACAAGGCACTCCACAACTCCGGACCAACGTACCTCAACAGCCGTCTCAGCTTCTACACCCCCACGCGCCACCTCCGATCCACAGACTGCGCCCTCTCCACCGCATCCGAAGAGTGACCGCCGGCTGCAGAACTTTCTCCCACATCGCCGCAAAGACATGGAACACCCTTCCCATCCGCCTACGGCAGACCCAAGACCTACTGACCTTCAGAAAACTCCTCAGGACCTGGCTCTTCAAACAGTAGCAGCACTCCAACCCCCTCTCCCTCCTTTCAGCGCCTTGAGACCCTCACGGATATGTAGTGCACTTAACAAATGCTAGAACCTAGAAGAGATTCCATGCTCCAGAAGAATCCTTGCCTGGATCAATGGTTTTGCAGAATGAAACTCTTCTAGATTCACACGTGCCCTCCCACCTCCCGAGGTAGAAGGAGAATTAATGCAAAAAAATCTAAAATATATTGAGTTTTTGTGGGTGTATAGTTGATGTCAATCATTAGGTTGTGGGAGAATTCACAGCATGTCACTCTTATCAATTTTCAAAACCATTGTTACAGATACATACCTGATTTAATATATGTATATGATGATGCCACTCCCACTCCAAAGTTGCACACGCAACCCAGTTGGAGCTATCTCCGCAAGATATAATCATTCAGCCTTTTTAGGTTTTAGCGTTTTGTCATCTGCAGTCTTAGTCTGCTTCAGCTTAATTCCCTTAAGTATTTGTCTCCTGTTTATGCAAATGCCATCCAGTAACTTCTACAGTCAAGGTGCTGACATTCTGGGACACCCCCGCGCCGCACGGCCACCAGCTGCTGCAGTGCTTCCCCGCCTTCTGCCTCGCTGCCCAGGCTCCGCCGCGTGACCACGCCCCTTGACATCGAGCGGCGTGGTCTGTGCTCGCTTCTTGCTCTGTTTCACTGTATCTGCCTGTATTGTGTCTCTGATTAGTTTTTGTTGTTTAAATTGCACTTTTGTCCCCCCATTTCTGCCTGTTTAGCCTTAGTTTTCAGCCGCCGTCTCATCCCTCCCCGCTCCCGCTTCCCGCCACCACCACTGACCCCGCCCCTTTTTCTTTCTGTACCCTCCCCGCTCCCGCCTCCCAGCTGCTCCGCCCACCCGCGCACTTGGCCATATATGGCGACCGTGCGACGCAGGTGAGTGTGACCCAGTTCTGGGACACCCCCGCGCCGCACGGCCACCTACTTCTGCAGTGCTTCCCCGCCTTCTGCCTCGCTGCCCAGGCTCCGCCGCGTGACCACGCCCCCTGACATCGAGCGGCGTGGTCTGTGCTCGCTTCTTGCTCTGTTTCACTGTATCTGCCTGTATTGTGTCTCTGATTAGTTTTTGTTGTTTAAATTGCACTTTTGTCCCCCCATTTCTGCCTGTTTAGCCTTAGTTTTCAGCCGCCGTCTCATCCCTCCCCGCTCCCGCTTCCCGCCACCACCACTGACCCCGCCCCTTTTTCTTTCTGTACCCTCCCCGCTCCCGCCTCCCAGCTGCTCCGCCCACCCACGCACTTCGCCATATATGGCGACCGTGCGAACGCGCAGCGATCACGCGCAGCGGGCGCGCCGATTGTGCGCCGAAGGCGCGCCAAAGGTAAGCCCGTCTGCGCCCGTCCGCGCCTGGACCGCGCCCAGTGCCAGGACCCCTGGCCCTCGACGACCCCGACCGACCCGCCTGACGTACACCGCCGCCACCCTCTGCGCACTCAACGCCGGTCGACCCCCAGGATGCTACCAAGCCACACCACGACGCACCCACGGACCCTTCAGCTGCAACGCCTGCAAGTTCACCTGCATCCGGACCTGCCTCGCACCAGCACCCGCCAAGTCTTACACCAGCAGCACCCACCTCAAGTGCATCCTGCTCAACACCCGCTCCGTCCACAGACACGCCATCGAACTCTGGAACCTCCTCGACACCACAGCTCCTGACGTTGCCTTCCTCACAGAGACCTGGATGAACGCCTCTTCAGCTCCCGGACATCGCCATCGCCATCCCAGAGGGCTACAAGATCACCCGGAGGGATCGCACCGCCAACCAGATGGGAGGAGGCATCGCCATCATCCACAGGAACACCCTCCGTATCACGACCAGCACCGACAACACCCTTACCACCGCCGAACACCTGCATTTCCAGATCCACACCGACCCGAAGACCACCCTCAGAGGCACCCTGATCTACCGACCTCCAGGACCACGCACCCTATTCAGCGAGGACATCGCCGACTTCATCAGCCCGCATGCCCTCCCCTCCGCTGACTACATCCTCCTGGGGGACCTCAACTTCCACCTGGAAAACAACAACGACCGCAACACCAGCACCCTGCTCGACAACCTCGCCAATCTTGGACTCAAGCAGCTGGTGTCCACCCCCACCCACCTCGCCGGACACACACTCGACGCAGTCTTCACATCCAGCACAGACATCACCTTCAGCCACGCCACAGAGCTCCAATGGACGGACCACAGCTGCGTCCACTTCACCTTCAAAAGAACGACGACCCACCACCACCAGCAACAGGCTGCCCGCAGAAGCTGGAACAAGATCACAGCCGACCAGCTCGCCACCTCCCTGAGCCAGCACCCTCCTGCCAGCTCAGCGAACCCCAGTCAGGCCGCCGACAACCTCACGAAGTGGATCGGCGACTGCGCGGACGAGCTCGCCCCGCTAAGGACCCCGCCCAGCAGACCCGGCAGCAAAAAAGCCCCATGGTTCACCGACGAACTCAAGAGCTCCAAGAAGAACTGCCGAACCATCGAGAAAGCCTGGATAAGGGAACCAACACCGGACAACTGGACCACCTTCAAGCTTGCCACCCGGAAGCACCACCAGATGATCCGCGCCGCCAAGAAAACTGCCTTCAAGGACCGGCTGGACAACAACGCACACAACTGCAAGGAACTCTTCAACATCGTGAAAGAGCTTTCCAACCCCAGCGCAGGAAACAACGACATCACCCCATCGCAAGACCTCTGCAACTCCCTCGCCTCATACTTCCACAACAAGATCGCGGACATACACAACAGCTTCAACAACCAACCAACGTACACCACGACCGAACCACCACCCCCCACCACCACCCTCCGCGCCTGGACTCCGATCAGCACCGAAGACACCGTCCGCACGATGAACTCCGTCCACTCCGGATCTCCGACCGACCCCTGCCCTCACCACGTCTTCAACAAGGCCGACGCTGTCATCGCACCCCACCTGCGAGACATCATCAACACATCCTTCGACACCGCCACCTTCCCTGAGAGCTGGAAGCACGCCGAACTCAGCGCTCTACTCAAGAAACCCACAGCGGACCCCACCGAACTCAAGAATTACCGCCCCATCTCGCTCCTCCCGTTTCCAGCCAAAGTCATCGAGAAGACCGTCAACAAGCAGCTGGCAGCCTTCCTTGAGACGAATGGTTCCCTCGACCCCTCACAGTCTGGCTTCCGAGCCAACCACAGCACCGAGACCGCCCTCATCGCCGCCACCGATGACATCCGAGCCCTGATGGACAACGGAGAAACAGCGGCCCTCATCCTCCTAGACCTCTCCGCGGCATTCGACACTGTCTGCCACCGCACCCTAGTACAGCGCCTCAGAAACGTCGGAATCCAGGAGAAGGCTCTGGGATGGATCATCTCCTTCCTAGACGGAAGAACGCAGAGAGTCCGCCTACCACCGTACAAGTCAGAGGCCACCGAAGTCATCTGCGGCGTCCCTCAAGGATCCTCGCTGAGCCCCACCCTCTTCAACGTCTACATGAGCCCCCTCGCGGCCATCGCACGCCAACACGACCTCAACATAATCTCCTACGCCGACGACACCCAGCTGATACTCTCCCTGACCAACGACCCTGCCGCCGCCAGAGCCAACCTGCACGAAGGGATGAAAGAGGTAGCCGAATGGATGACGACCAGCCGCCTGAAACTGAACTCAGACAAGACGGAGGTCCTCATCCTGGGCTCATCGCCCTCCGCCTGGGATGACTCCTGGTGGCCTCCCGCCCTGGGCACCGCACCCAAACCGACGGACCACGCACGCAACCTGGGCTTCATCCTGGACTCATCCCTCTCCATGACCAGGCAAGTCAACAACGTCTCCTCGGCGTGCTTCAACATCCTACGCATGCTACGGAAGATCTTCTGGTGGATCCCCACCGAGACCAGGAAGACCGTCACCCAGGCCCTCGTCACCAGTCGACTGGACTACGGCAACGCCCTCTACGCCGGTACCACCGCCAAGGTCCAGAAGAGACTCCAGCGGATCCAGAACGCCTCAGCCAGACTCATCCTCGACATCCCACGAACCAGCCACATCTCCGGACATCTGAGAGACCTGCATTGGCTCCCCGTCAACAAAAGAATCACCTTCCGCCTCCTCACCCACGCACACAAAGCCCTACACAACCAAGGCCCGAGCTACCTCAACAACCGTATCAACTTCTACGCTCCCAAACGCCACCTCCGATCAGCCAACCACGCCCTCGCTGCCGTCCCCCGCATCCGAAGAGCGACAACAGGAGGAAGGTCCTTCTCCTATCTGGCCGCCAAGACCTGGAACTCCCTCCCGACCAACCTGCGCCTGACCCAAGACCACCTCTCCTTCAGGAAGAAGCTGAAGACCTGGCTGTTCGAGCAGTAGCGGCACCCCCCTCCCCCCAGCGCCTTGAGACCCTACGGGTAAGTAGTGCGCTCTATAAATGTCTTTGATTGATTGATTGATTGTTGTGAGGTTCATGTTGAATTGTTATGTCCTCAGAATGTGTTATTCATATTATGCTTCTATTGCAATTGGTAGTGTGCTTTTTATTTTCTGCCATGCCATTTACATTATTCTGCGTACTATTCATGTGCTGTTGTATTTCACAGTCATTCGTTCAGTGTAGACTGTATGCTTGTCTGGACCCTGCTTGGCTTCACTCTTTTCACCACTTTTCCTCTAGGATAAATTTCTGGAGATTGGACGACTGCATTTCAAGACCGTGCCTTCGAATCCGCATTATTTCTTCTACTGCCCGCCATCGTCTAAGAAAGAGGTCAGTGGGTTATGCTTTGTTTATGATCAATTATTTGTCTGCTTGCACGTTTCTATTTATGGTTCAAAAGAATGACTGGGTGTCAGTTGGTGGTATAATTTTGTGCCAGGTGATGGGACTTTGTCCTTGTTTGAAAACGTACATTTAGTGATTCAATGTTAGTCTTTAGTTTTGCTTGTTTTTCATAGGACGATGATTTGACTGTTCACCCAATACTCTTGATTGTTTGAAAATATGGTAACCACAAGTACTTTGGAGTGGGTTAGCTATGTTTTCATTGTCAATTCATCATGCTTAGTTAGTGATTGATCACTTTTGGCTGGTACCTGATGAGAAACGGCTCCAACCTAAGTCCCCTTTGACTAACCTTTGATAGTGGCTGTTACAGGTGCTATTTTGTCTCTTGATAAATAATGCAATTCAAACAGCCTTTTGGTGGCGTTCGTGCTCAGCTGAAGTAGATGACTTCCTCAGTTTTAATTCTAGTTGCCTGTTACGGGCTAACTACACTCCATTGGCAGTTGTCATTTTATTTGTTTACACTGAGCATCAGCACACGAACAGTGGCTACCATTGGCCTTGATGGCTGGTCATACTATACTTTCCTTCTTTTTAGTTAATAATCTTCTTTTCAATTTTTAGCCATGGCTTTAGTTCTAAAATTGAAAACTTGTGAAACAGCGTTTACTCCAGCTAGTGATGATCATACCCCATCAGTGATGGTTGGAAAACTCTCTGTGGTGGGGCACTGCGAGGATCTACTTGCTAATCTACCGTCTCTTCTTCTCACTTCCCAGGAGGAGGCGCACCAGGATCATATGGACAGGAAGTGCAGCGACGACCTTGATGTGTCTGAAACAGAGATGGCCGCTGAAGATGGTAAAGCCCAGGCTCACGACTACAGAGCTTCAGAAAAATTAAGGATCTTCCTGCTGCATCGTCAGCATCCGGCCATTCATAGGACCTTGAGGGCCTTACAAACAATTAATTCCTTCAATTTGTATTTGCAAATTGATTGCGTAAGACCCATTGAAGCTGATTAATTGAGTACTGTTCCTTATTGGAATTTCATTCTGTAATCCAACCCTGTACATTGTAATTAGAAATAATGTGGCACATGTTTACGTTGCCTTATTTCACTGTCCCTGTCATTAGCGCATTACAGAGTGCATCTTGAACGTCAGAAGCTGAGAGTGAGCAGTTGAAAGTGATGCATTTCCATGCTGTTTTGTATCCTGTGCAGATGGATTTCCAGCAGCAAGCATGCCTAAGAAGATTTAATTTCCAAGCTGGTGCCTGTGCCAGGCTGGTGATTTCCCATAGTTTAAAAAAAAATATGAGACACTTCCGTTGAGGCAGGTTTTAGTGCAGGCCTACCCTAGAATATGAAAGCCAATGAATGGTTTGATCTGATCATGATCTGTAGGACCCTTACTCACTGACTGGGGAAAGGGCGATCATGGACGTTTTGAAAACAGAGTTATAGGTTCAGTGCTATCAGTCCTTTTGCCTTCATGTGAGAGCTGGGGTTGTCCTCACAGATGCATGTTGATGATATTCATTGTGGTGAGGATTGCATGTGGGTAGTGAAACTCTTGTAATCCAAGCTGCGCTAACATATTGCTCATTTCTGCATGTTAATGGTGTTAATTGTGCTGAGAATTGCTAATAGGAAATGGCACTTATTAGATCCAAGCTGTGCTAATATATTACTCCTTGCTGCAGGTAACATGTCTGGGGGCTGCATAGCAACAGAGAGCGATCCAGACCTGGAAGTGGAATACCGCGAGAAATCAGACCTTGATTTCCAGGACATTGACTCTCCGTCTGATTCCAACACAGTTAACCAGGATGATGACTCCTTCAGCGTGCTGGGAGGGGACTCGCTCAATGAGCAGGACCTGCTGGATCAAGAGATGCCACCACTGTTCGTGCAACTTATTTGTTCCGTGACACTTAGGAACCAGCATGGCTCCATGCCTGTGCAGACACTGCCCACATGTCTGGGTAAGAAGTGAAGTTCATATGCTGCGTGCATGGGGCAGGGTGAGAAGAAAAGGTGGGTCTTATACTGCCCTTGTATTTACTGGCCACAATCTGAGTTAAAAAAGAGAGGGTGGGCGCACCACATTAACAGTATTAGCTCCCATGTAGCAGAAACACCAAAATGTCCATCAGCTGTGCAGAAACTGCCTTGGTGGCTAGTTTAAGAGGAAGAGGTTTGGGGCTCTCTGCAGACACTCTCATTGTGCCTCACTAATTTTGTTTTCCTCTTTTATTTTGTGTAACATGTGAACCTAGCCCCAAGGGCAGCAGAATGCTATAAAGAAGAACAACATAGGTAGCAAATATTTGAGGATCCCCACACTTTCAGGGTATTGTACAATGCAAGGTGGTGTTTGGTTTGGTCATGAAGGGTTTTGAAACCTGTCCTAAATTGCACGAAAGAAGTATTAAGCCAGAGATTATTCTTGTGCCTGCGCATTTGCAGAGAACCAATTCTTTGCCTGTACATGCTGCAGCTTTAGATCTTTGATAAATTCACATGCTTGAATCATTCCATGTCATTGAGCTGGGTGTCCCATTAAAATAGCAATATTAAGAAATTCCTATGAAAAGAATAAAATCATTTCCCTCCCTTCGGTGCACAGCCACCTCATTAAAGATGACCCAAACTTAAACTAATGAGGTGACTGCAGCTTAGATTTGTACCTCACACCATGAGATGATCAGAGATCTTTCTCAGGTCATTTTTTTATACAGTAATTCTTTAGTTCCTGCTGCTTTGGCACTCTATACATCTGTGACTCAAGAAATTGATCTGTTGAAGCGGGAAGTTTTTTTTTGGACAGTCTTTGTTTCACCAAAGAAAGCCTTATTTAGACTTAGTGACTCATGTAGGAAGAAGAGACTGTTCGCTGAGGACCCACGTGGTGAACGTACATACTTTATTCATTCTCATCGTAAAACTTAAAACTGTAACGTATGTTAAACTTTTTCGTCAAAAACCTAGTATAACGGTTGCTTCATTTGCTGCAGAAGAGGAAAGCCGCTAATCAATGCTCTGAGGAGGAGGAATCATCTCAAATTAGTGTCTAGGAATGTAGACAATCATCAGTACGTCATTTTGAGGGCTTAATGCCCCTGAGAAATGCGTCTCAGGAAAATCCACCATCTCCCTTCATAGATCCTCCTCGAAATACTGTAAAGAGGTCTGTCAGGAAGTTCAAAAAAGCTTCTCAAGTTATCTTTTGAGGTGCATTTAAAATCCTTGCAGTGAGAGTCCCTCTGACGAGTGTGTGCCTTGACAACACGTCTAACTTTAAAGAATCATTAACATAGCTAACATTGCCAGCTTTGTCAACAACACCCTCAACCATGTCAACGGTACCATTGTCAATGATGTCACCAACAAGAAATCTACTGTTCACAATGAGGTCCTCGTCAGTGGTTCATTTCTGATTACGGTCAAACAGTCGAGGACGCCAGAAGAGTAATCTGTGTCTTTACCAGCTGGATCAACCAGCCTTATTTGACCCTGGACATGCATCTTCTATTTTTAAAGACATCCTCTACTGCTTACAGCTGAGTAACAACAGTAATACAATTAATAAAAAGACAAAAACTACAGTCATCTCCAAACATTTGACATGCAGTAAGAAGTGATCACAGGTCAGTGCCCACAGAAGAAAAAATCATAGGTATCATACCTATGCCTGGGTGGTGAGCTTCCCTCCGTTCGCGGAGTTTGCAAAGTTTTCTGCACTCCGCACCCTGCAGAGATCGCGGAGTGCAGAAAACTCTGCTTCACGATGTGCAGCTGAGTTTTTTCCCCCGCTCGCGATCGTGAACGGTAAGTTCGCAAGCACGAGCTGCCGCTCGGGTAGAATTTCTACCCGAGCGGCTAAAATACCACCACAAACTGCAGGTCACACTGCACTCCACCACTCGCGGAACTTCGCTGAGTTTGTTGTAACTTCGCCGTGTTCCGCGTAGCAAAACTCCGCGAACTACGCCCAGGCCTTTAACCCCAACACTCTCCTCTCATGGCACCGCAGGTGCAACAGCATCCTCAGAGGCAATATTCTGCAAATCCTGCCTCCTATCCCAGAAAGGTAGTCAGCAGCTCACCCCAAGCCTGCAGGTCGTCCTCCACCTTATCATGTCTGCATTTCCAGAGGCATACTTCTTATGCAACCGCACACTCACATACATTTCTCTTACCAAGCCATCCACACTAGGCCCCACCTTCCCTATCCAGCTCATTGCGACACTCCTTTTCGCCTATAGCATGACCAACTGCAAAAATGTAAATTCATGTTCGAGGCGTATGAGCTGCAGATTACACACTGTGCATAGATCGCCACCTAGTGTTGGGCCCGGATGTTTGCAGTTGTTTTTGTCCTGGAAAATCTTTGGAAATCACGGGATAGGTGACTCCTCCTTTGGATCACATTGCGCATGGGCATCGGATCCATCCTCAGATTGTTTTTTTCCGCCATCGGGCTCGGATGTGTTTCCTGCGCTCCGGTTCTCAACTGATTCTCCTTCGACGCGCATTCCTCACCGATTTCGACGGTATTGTTTTGAGCGCGTTTCCAATCGACGCTACTCTTCACGACTTCGAAGTCTTCGATTCCGGTCGTCGACGAAGGCTTTCGGGCCTACCTAGCCCTCATCTTCTGGATCACGGAAAGGACGCCATTTAAGAAGTGTCCTCGATGTGGGTCGAAGTTTCCCCACACCGATCCCCGTGAGGTGTGCAACCTTCGCCTCTCACCGGAGCACGAGGCCAGAGACTGTTCCACTTGTGCCTCCTTCCGCTCCAAGAAGACGATCCGGGACCGACGAGCTCGAAGAACAATGGCTCGCTCGTCATCTTCGATCCCAGAAGACATCTTCCAAGAGGGCGTCGACGTGCCAGAACAAGAGCAAGAGCATGGTATCGACAGCAACTCCGAGGCCGACGAATCAGAAGTCGAGGACATCACTCCAAAAAGGCTTCGGTCACACCCTCGCGCCCGGGTGCACACCGAGAGACTGCTTCTCATGTCCCGCCTTCGAGCTCGGCAAAGAAGCCTAATAAGCCTTTAGGCGACTCGGGCTCGAGTCAGCCTACCCCCGGTGCCGGCACACACCTACCGCCACCGAAAAGAAGCCATCTTCTTCCTCCACGCCAGCTGCTTCCACATCCAAGCATTTGGCGCCGAAGACTGGCACCGGCTCCTCGACGCCAAAACCACACTCAGAGCCGAGCAAAAAATTGCCACCGAAAGCACCCGACTGCCATGGCTCGGAGCTGAAAAAAGCTCTGGAACCGAAAAAAATCTCACGTTCCACCAGCTAAAGACACTGCAAAAGAACATGTTTCTAAGCCAAAAGATGCTACCGGTTCGGTGCCGAATTAGCCTACGGAACCAAAGACCTCAGCACCTAAGGATCTACCTCCCACAGAGGAACTTTTTCATCCAGATCCTGCACAGAAGACTCTTGTAAAGGACCCCAAAACTGGTTGATTGACTCTTAGTTCTAAAAAAACGACCATTAGACATGCCTGCACCAGCTCCTCATCCTAAGAAGGACATTGCAATCTCTCCTCTAAGGATACCTTCTCCTCCTCCACCTCTTACTCCTTCTCAACCTCCCGCCCTACCCCATCACTCCCCTACACCATCTCCTACCCCATTAGAGGAGGATGATGACGGGGGTAACACCTCTGATGACACAGGGGGTAGTGCACATAATGACCCACTAGATAATCCTAGTCCTCATGGCTCACCTGACCCTTGGGATGATATTAGCACCCTAGACGACCCTAATATGCCACAAGATGACATATACCCCTCTAGGCCTTCCCCACCAGAGGACACTATGGGTTTTAACCAGCTGGTCCATAGGGCTGCCCAATACCATGGGATTGACATGCATACTAATCCAGTAGAGGACGATTTCCTTATGGACACCTTTGACACCACACAAAGGTCCACAACCTTACCCATGCTTAAAAGGGTCATCAAGCATGGGACAGAAGTCTTCAAAGACCCAGTTAGGGCTCAAATAATCAACCCCTGAATCGAAAAAATATATAAGGCAGTCCCCTCAGATCCAGCCTACATTAAAGGGCCTGTGCCACTAGACTCTCTTGTAGTCTCCAACACACGCAAGAGAGCCAATTCCCAAACATCAGTTGAGGCTTCCCCACCAGATAAAGAGTCTAAGCTCCTTGACACCTCAGGCAAAAGAACAGCGTCACAGGCCGCAAACATATGGCGCATTGCCAATACTCAGGCACTACTAGCAAGATATGACAGGGCACATTATGATGAGTTAGAATCCATAATGCAGCACCTTCACCACAAGTACAAAAATAGGGCCAATGAACTTATACAAGAAGGTAAAACTATTACCAATACCTCTATTTGTTGTGCCCTAGATGCATCAGATACTGCGTCAAGGGCGATAAACACCAATGTCCTCTTGCGTAGGCATGCCTGGCTACGCATTTCAGGTTTCAAACCTGAAGTGCAGAATGTTGATGAGCAACATTTATTTGGACCTAATGTGGACGTATCCCTTGAAAAAATGAAAAAAGATACGGACACAGCAAAATCTTTGGGAGCCTTGCAGTCGCAAGCTCCCAAACGCTCCTTTCGTCGCTCATCATACAGAAGTAACACCAGAGGCTACTCCACAGATTGTCCCTCTACTTCTTACAAAGCCCCTACACAATCCACTTACAATAGGGACTACCAAAGAGGGGGTTAAAGGGGCATCAACAACAAAGGCAGAGGCAAAACTAACAACTCCCGCTCTCCCTCCACCCCTGCCCAATGACTTCCCTCCACTTACCCACCACATTCCACTCCAGTTGGGGAAAGACTACAACAATTCCTTCCGCTCTGGACCAACAATCCATCAGACAGGTGGGTGCAACAAATAATTCAATCAGGTTACTGTCTCGAACTAACATCTACCCCCCCAAACATACCACCCAAACAGCGGCCAATGTCGCAAGAACACTTGCTTCTCCTAAGGCATGAGGTGATATCCCTCCTACAAAAAAGTGCAATAGAACTAGTTCCACCACATCAACGAAACAAGGGAGTTTACTCCCTATACTTTCTTATCCCAAAAAAGGACGGCTCTCGAAGGCCTATTCTAGACCTCAGGCCACTAAACCTGTACATACAATCAGACCACTTCCACATGGTGACACTTAAGCAGGTCCTTCCTCTCCTTTTACAAAACTTAATTGACACTATAGATCTCAAGGACAACTATTTTCACATTCCTATTCACACAGCTCACAGAAAGTATCTCAGATCTGTACTAGACGGTCACCACTATCAATTCAAGGTGCTCCCATTCGGAGTCACAACAGCACCAAGAGTGTTTACCAAGTGCCTAGCAGTAGTAGCAGCACACTTAAGAAGACAGCACATTCACGTCTTCCCATGCTTGACGACTGGCTCATAAAAGCCAGCTCATACAGTCAGTGTGTGCAACACACTCACACAACCATCCAACTACCCCACAACTTGGGGTTCACAGTAAACCACACCAAGTCCCATCTGCGACCGTCCCATGTACAACAATATCTCGGTGCCACAATAAACACCTCAACAGCGCTAGCTTATCCCTCTCCTGCCAGGATAGCAAACATGCATTCTCTTCTAACAAAATTCCAACCACAACACTCTCTTCCAGCTCGAGTGTTCATGCAACTCATATGAATGATGGCCTCTTGCATATTCACAGTGCCTCATGCAAGACTACTGATGCGTCCTCTTCAAGAGTGCTTAGCACAACAATGGAACCAGGCTCAAGGTCAATTACAAGACCTAATGTTGGTAAACCCTCGAACTCACCGCTCTCTGCAATGGTGGAACACCAAAAACCTTTCCAAGGGACGACCGTTCCTAGAGACAGTTCCTCAAATAGTCATAACAGCGGACGCATCACTCTCCGGCTGGGGAGCTCACCTACTGCAGTACACCATGCAGGGCAGGTGGACACCGCAGCAAAAATTACTCCACATGAACGATCTGGAGTTACTAGCCCTAAAAGCATTCCAAAAGCAGATAATGAGCAAAGCTCTCTTCGACGGCACAGACAATATGACAGCCATGTACTACATAAACAAACAAGGAGGGACACACTCTCTGCAACTCTCTCTGTTAGCACAGCAGATATGGAGATGGGCTATTCCTCTAAACATCTTTCTCCTAGCCCAGCATGTTCCAGGTGTACAAAACACAATAGCCGATCTTTTAAGCCGTCAAACACAACAAAGCCACGAGTGGGAACTCCCTCCACAAGTTCTTAAACCGTTCTTTCAAATGTGGGGACAACCTCAGATAGATCTCTTCGCCACCCACGAAAACGCCAAATGCCCAAGCTTCGCTGTCAGATATCCACACCCGCTGTCCAAAGGCTATGCGATATGGATGAACTGGTCCGGCAAATTTGCGTACGCTTTTCCACCTCTCCTACTGTTTCCACTAGTAGTACGCAAACTACAGCAATATTCCCTGACACTCATTCTAGTTGCTCCAACTTAGGCCAGACAACCGTGGTACACGACACTGCTGCAACTTTCCGTGGTACCGCACCAAAAGCTATACCTGTCGCCACGCTTACTAACCCAGAACCATGGAGAGATCAGACACCCAGACCCAGCTCAGCTCAACCTAGCGATCTGGCTCCTGAGGTCATAGAGTTCGGTTACCTTAACCTTCCCCCTGACTGTATGAACGTTATTAAAGAAGCAAGACGTCCCACCACTAGGGCATGTTATGCAGCCAAGTGGAAACGTTTTGTAATATACTGTCATAACAACCACATAAATCCTTTAGATGTGTCTATTCAACACATCATAGGATACTTACTACACCTCCAAAGATGTAACTTAGCGTACACGTCTATTAGACTGCACCTTGCTGCAATTGCAGCATACCTACAACATAGCCAACATCTATCACTTTTTAGAGTACCTGCCATAAAGGCTTTTATGGAAGGCCTCAAATAAGAATAATTCCTCCCAGAACACCACCTTCACCGGTGTGGAATTTAAACATTGTTCTCACACGGTTAATGGGATTTCCCTTTGAACCTTTACACAAATGTGAATTGCAATTCTTAACTTGGAAAGTTGCTTTCCTAGTAGCTATTACTTTTCTCAGAAGAGTTAGTGAGCTACAAGCATTCACCATTCAAGAACCTTTTCTGCAAATGCACCATAATAAGGTTGTTCTCCGAACTAATCTTAAATTCCTTCCAAAAGTAATTTCACCCTTCCATCTCAATCTGTAGAGCTGCCCGTATTCTTCTCGCAGCCACAAACAGTCGCAGAAAGAGCTCTTCATACTTTAGATGTTACTACATTGAAAGAACACAACCTTTTCATAAAACTATACAACTTTTTGTGTCCTTTTCACCACCACACAAAGGCAACCCCATATCAAAATCTGGGATAGCTAGGTGGATTGTCAAATACATATAGATTTGCTACAATAAAGCTAAACGTACATTATCTGTTCCTCCTAAAGCCCATTCTACAAGAAAGATAGGGGCTTCAATGGCATTTTTAGGGAACATTCCCTTAGATGACATCTTCAAAGCAGCTACATAGTCTACACCGCACACATTCACAAAACACTATTGTGTAGATGTGCAAACTAAACAACAAGCTACTGTGGGCCAGGCTGTACTCAAAACACCGTTTCAAACTACTGCAACAGATACAGGTAGTCGCCGCTAAGTGTGGGTACTGGTTTTCAATCTAAGCACAGTGTGTATTCTGCAGCTCATATGCCTTGAACGGAAAATGCTACTTACCAGTATGCATCTGTTCTTGGCATGTAGAGCTGCAGAGTTACACACGCCCACCCGCCTCCCCGGCTGCCTTTTATCTGTTCCAGTATTATCTTAATTAGATACAGCTTACATGGACATCCTTCCTTTTCTTGCAAAGCTCCATCATTTCCCTAATGGCGAAAAACAATCGGAGGATGGAGCCGATGCCCATGCGCAATGTGATCCAAAGGAGGAGTCATCTATCCCGTGACTTCCAAAGACTTTCCAGGACAAAAACAACTGCAAACATCCAGGCCCAACACTAGGTGGCGATCTATGCACAGTTTGTAACTCTGCAGCTCTACATGCCACAAACAGATGCATACTGGTAAGTAGCATTTTCCTTCTTTTGTTTTTAGGTCTCGGCTAGAAGCGCGCAAAGCGCGTTCTTGCCAAGAACTATAGTCGTCGGCTCAGCCGACAATGGAGACGAGAGCTGGCCAGGCGCGCAGCATCGTCAATGGGAGAGGGAGAGACAAGAGCTGGCAACGCGCGCATGGGATTTGGTCGCGTGCGTGAGTCAGTCTCCATTTTAGTCTCGGAGCTGCCGATGTGTACGCTCACGGCGACGGCGTCTCCGCCGCGCGCCGATGACTGCTCTCTTCCTGGCCGGCTTCACGGAAGGCAGCATCACGTGATTCGCGTTCACCACCAACGGCAGCAGCAGCAGAATCGCCATGTCGGTGCACTACGGAGCAGTAGAAAGATGCATGCAACTTACTTCTTTGCGTGCCAGTTGCCGAGATTACTGCACAATAATGCTATGTTTACATGGCAACCCTCGTCGCCATTTAAACGGTGGGCAGAACATCGTGCAGAACTCCCTGCCCTTCCAGCGAGTCCCTGAACAGGTTTACAGCATTAAATGCAATGCCCGCAGTGTCAACAGTCCTACGTGCCTGGCTGCGTCTCGAGGCCGATGCCAGCCCTGGGTGTTCAGGGGCACACGGTGCGCTCTTTCAGGCATTGAGATGTTCTTTCCTGCTGCAGCTGCTGTCGTCCTGCTCCGCCGCGCCCACTCCCAGGGTCTGCATCCGGCTGCTACCTCCTACCTCAAGGGACCGTCAAACGCCTCCCTGGGCTCCAGGCTGAGCCCTGGCCGCCCGGGTAGGCACCGCCCCTCTCCGCCTTCTGTACAGACTCACGGGAGCCACGTAAGCGGCACGGGCCGAGCTGGCCGGTCCCTCTCTTGGACTCGGTCTGCAAGTGTTGGGCTGGCATAACAGAGGGCGGCAGCAGCAGCACGCGGACATGCATCAGGCTGCCCCTAGCGCTACCAGTGCTTAACAGGCACTACATGGGCAGAGCTAGACAGCGCTGACTAGCACTCTATATTACAGGCAACTTTGCTTAGCATAAGCAACAGCTAACCATTCACAAACAATGTTTATATACCAATTGCAAATTAAAAAAAAGAATTAATGCAAAGCATTGTCATTTACAATGCCAGTAACTCAAACTTTAATGCTGCAAGACCTATTGCATTGTAAATGCTTGTTATGCTTCTTAACATATCCCAACAGCCAAATGACCGGATCCAGCTCAATTGCAGCCCCAAGGACCATGGCCACTCATCTCACAACAGACTCCTAAAAAGTGTTAACCAAGGGACAGCACCAGGCAAGGTGCAAGAAAGACACCACCGGGGCCTGACACTCATGGCAACGACTTGGCCTACTGGAGTCTAATCTGTGCTGCAGCACCGGTGTAACATACTTGCGGTGCAAGAAATTAAAATGGACCAGTTTAAATAATGTGTTACAGGGTACAGTCTGGACCTTAGAGCAAAACCTGCTCCTCTGTGTATCTTCCAAGGGCACCCCTTGTTGCTCCTCCCCCCAAGCAGCCCTGGCCGGGAACAGGATTCGGGGTTTGTCAGTGATCAATGAGCTGTACAGGGGCAAGACCAAATGGCGGGCTCCTCCCAACTCCAACAACCCTTGGAACAAGAGTAAAGTAGATGGGGCAGCCTCGTTTCCCTAGTTATGCCAGATATACCGTCATACGTTAAAAAATGCCTATTCCCTATCCCAAAGGCCTCCTGAGCATCGCCCTATTGTCTGTAATACTTAGACTCCGGGACTAGATCTATTTTCTTTTGGTGCCAGCCCCTCCTGGGTTGTTCTCCCCAGTAGGGAGTTGCCATGGACCTCTCTGTTGTGGGTTGTTGTGGTCCTTGGCTTGTTCCCCGGCGTTTTTCTCCACATCTGCGCTGCTTTTGCGCAGGGATTCCTACGTTCCACTGGCACTCCTAAATGTGGCGGACTCGTGGAGCCGGTTCTCCTTGTACATATTTTCCTGGCATCTAGGACCCATGAACTGGTCCTAAGTACTCCCTTGTTAGGCTGGTCTTTTCTTCTAAATTGTCCTGGAGAGGACTGCTCTCTCTTTCCGGACTGACTGCAGACGCTGCTTAGAGCCCGGACTAGTTCCACTTTCTGAATAAGCTGCAGGTACTTTTACCCGAGTGCCTGAGTTTGGACGGGTTTCAGCACCTTCTCCAGGCTGTGATGTGCCATGTTATTCCTCATGGCTTGTTATGTTATGTTGCCCAAATTTATAACGCGCACAGCTACCCGGAAGTGTCCCGGCGAGGTAGACCAATGCAGGTTCTTTCACGCCCTAAGGTTCAGTTCTACTCCATGCGAGGTGCTGCACTTTCTTTTAATCAAAAAGCACAAGATGATGGACGCAATGTTGCACAATGGCAAAATATTCACCCCCAGTCACAGATCTGTGTTTAATCCATCATTTTTTTGCTCACCAAGCCACCCCAGTTCAGACATGGCCATATGCAAATCAGTCTTGACCCTGTGCCTCATGGGAACAGTCCAGCCCGAACTGCCAAGCCATGTTTTCCCTGGACCGGAATCGAGCATCCTAGGACCGGTTTCTGGCTATCAGCCGTCTTCAGGCAGGATAGCTTGACTCCATCGTTTTTGGCCAGTATAGGTGTGGCAGGGTATACTCAGACATGAGTCCCTTGCTCACTGCTCCATCAGGATTCAAGCAAGCCGGGCCGACGACGGCTGAAATGCCAGAAACCGGTCCCCGGAAGCTTGTCTCCTTTCTGGTGAAGAATTGGCTTGGTAGTTTGGTCTGCCCTGTTCCCATGATGCACTGGGCCAGGGACAGACTAATTTGCATATAGCCAGGTTCTGAGCTGGGATGGGGCAGTGAGCTAAATAACGGTGATGGATCAAGCCCTGATCTTTGGACTGGGTAAGAGTGGTCTGCTTAATTCAGACACTCTGTTCATCACCACCCCCTTTTCTGAATCTTTCAAGGTTCTGCATTTTTTTTTTCACTCCGGTGCAAGCGTTTTGGCTTGGTGATTTTCTTCTATCATCCCCTCTACATGTGGGGGTTTTCGTGTTATTCTGGATGGGCTGTGGTGCTCTAGCCTTCCCTTGATTCCTGCTCTCTTCAGGGCACAGAGGTCTGGTGGTTGGCTGCGCTGTCATTTTGTCCCCACTGTGTTTCATCATTTGGTAGACGACACTCCTTTGGTCATGTTGTTGACCACTAGGTTCTTTCTGGACCTTGGTGTGGTTTAGTCGCAGTCCCGCCTCCTCCATGGGTATGGCATCGGTATCTATTCTAAGTTAAGGAATCTGTGGCTAGACGTCTTTTTCAGATGAACAAGTTACTTACCTTCGGTAAAGATGTATCTGGTAGAGACATAGTCTAGCCGCATATTCCTTAACGCCCGCCCGTCCTCCCCGTCCTGCGACAACGTTTCCAGGTTGGGCTTCTTTCCTTCGCCTCCCTTTGGGTGGCTGTATTCCTCTGCGAGGTGACGTTTCCTCTTCACTCCGACTCACGAGGCTACATTCTGTTTCGTGGCTATGCTCTGCCCATTCTTGTGATTGGACGGTATGCTCATATGGCATGTGTCCTTTACAACCCTTATCCTGGGTTGTCCGATGTGAGTCGTATTTATTCTCTCTTCTATCTATTTCAACCGCTTGAGGCCTCTTGCCTCCCATGCACTCTAGCGGTTCCAGTCTCCGACAAAGCTGCCTTCGGCAGATCCATTATTTGGATTTGACGGACTACTTTTAGGTGACGCTTTATAGTAGTTTGTCCTTGCTCCTGGATTTTGGACTGGTTGTCCTTCACTGTCATTTCTTGTGGTTGCAGCCTGTCTGCCGGCAGCTGTGCCTCTGGTGGCACAGACTCACACAGGTCAAGGGTTCTATACTGCCTATGCTCTGCATCTTCTTATGCCTCCAGGGGAAGTTGGAACTTTACACTTGCGGGGGTTCCTCTCAGAGTGGTGCTCTGTTCTTTCCCTCCCTCAGTTTACAGTATACAGTGCTTGGCACTGTCTCTCTATGGTGATGTTTATTCACCATACCTTGTTTTTTCTTTTTCTGCACACTGTTCCCATATTTTCACAGTTTTGGTGATGGCTTCGTGTTCTGACGCAGAAAAGTCTTCTGACGAAAATTGATGTCCGGGGTGGGGCATATATGGCTGACGTCACGTCCATGGACGATGTCAGGGCGGAGCAGAGGTGCTGCTGCGCAAAATTTTCTGGACCAGTCTGATGCGTGGGTATATTCTAAGTTAAGGAATCTGCGGCTAGACTATTCTCTACCAGATACATCATTACCGAAGGTAAGTAACTTGTTGGTCTACAAAAAAACTCACCTTTTAAAAAAGTGTCAAGGAAACGTAAGATGGAGCATATCCTACAACCTACAATCCTCTCCTATTACTAAGCTGAGAGATATAGCAGTAGTGATTAAGAACAATGTTACCTATACTGTTACAGATGCCTAGGGAGATGAGGAGAGCCCATATCGGATCCTGATTGGAAACCTACAAGGTCATCTAATCACTTTGCAGGATATATGCCTCTGTTGCTGCCCAGGAAACAAAAACCACTAAAAGTTCATGATGTCTTGGCAGCAGTAGCAAGGTAGGGGATTATCTTGAACTCCGACAACAATGCGGTTTGCGAACTTCAGAAAGTAGTGAAAGAAATCTCTAGCAGAGGTAGGTATGCAGGATGCATGGCGAGAGTTGCTCAACACTGACATATAATAAACATACTATTCTCACATCCACCAGACACACTCCCTCATCGACTGTCTTAGTTAGCAGTGCACTCCTGGCTGGGGTGCATCTGGTTGACATTTGCGCTATTGTTGTCCGGACCACGCCCCGGTCTCAGTGCTGCTGGAATTAGAGGTCTGTCAGGGATGGAACCTTCACCCTTCCTAATCAAGAAACCTAGTAACACGAAATGGAATTGGACAACTTATAGATGAATACTTTGCTTTCAATGAATTGGGGAGATCTTGATTGGTGGAGTCTGGGATACCCGTAAGGTAGTGATCACAAGCCGGTTCATAACTATTGCAGCTAATCGACTCCACCTCCGTAAGCTGGAGGTACAGAAACTCCAGCAGGAAATTCAAGACTTGGAACAGGACTGGGAACGAAATCCCACACTCCAGACCACAAGTAAGATGGTTGCCACAAGCGACCAGCTGCACACAAATTATATGAATAAGGTTGAACTTGCTTTCTTTATCCTTGAAGAAACAAGCTTACTTCACCAAGCCAGACACACAACTAGCTGGTGTGTTGTGGGGTAAGCAGGTGAGGGAATACATAAAAGAAATCCAAGCCACTTCTGGTGGGACATTAGCTGAAGCAAAGACCAGCTTGATGAATTGTGCCATTTCTGCTACAGCTTATACTTGGAAACTTGTTCTCTGACGCGACAGCTAGACTATCTTCAAGACATCCGTCTCCCTAGGGTCACAGATTTGCAAAGAGGGGTTTTGTACCGGCCTATACAATTGGAGAAAATCAAGCAGCCATAAAACCCTGAAGCATAATAAAGCAAGTCAACCTCTATTGGAGAGTCAATCATATTGGTTCTCCCTTAGGCAGGCAAGGACACTGGATTGTGCAGGGCTCTGGGGACGAGCTCCCTATTTGGTGGCAATTCCAGAGTGTGTGTTCCTTCTGAGAGGGGGTGGCTTATATGTTGAATATTTTGGGTACCCGCTCCTTCCCTCCACAGACGATTGAAGCCAACTAAATGCGATCCTTGTCGAAAACCTGCTGGCACCTGGTACTGTAATGTTTTGGAGCAGCCAAACTGACTATAGCTTATAATTGGAAAAAGAAGGAATCACCTTCGCTTACCCACGGTTTCATAGCTTCTGGACTGTTATTGCTATGGAGCATCTAGCTAGCAATATGAATGGTACCGCTCTATGCTTTGATGCCAAATCGAAGCCTATACAGAGGCCTTTTGACTAATGTGCTTATATATATTGGCTGACTGTACAGTGAATGGACCTATATGTAATCTGAAACATGAATAAAAATAATTACGTAAAAAACATTTTGGGATGAATGAAGAGTTGGTTCTCACTACCCTTGATCAAGACCAATCACCAGCCTGGATTCTCCTGGATCTCTCGCCTGTCTGTGTGACTGTTAAGCTTGACATTCTGCTGCTCCGATTGAGAGACATGTTTCAGGGATTCCGCATCACTTTTAAAGGAATCCTCTCATCCTTTTTGATCCTATTGAGCAAGTGTTCAGGGGTCCTAGAGAATTGTCTCACAGATCTGTAGGGAGGCCCCCAAGGTTCCACTTACTTCCCACCAAAACTTAATGTTCGAGGCATATGGGCTGCAGATGGTACATTTATGAATAGATCGCCATCTGGTGTTGGGCTCGGATGATTGCACTTTGTTTTTCTTCTGGAGAAGTCTTTGTCGTCATAGGTGACTCCTCCTCTCGGTGTTAGTGCGCATGGGCATCGGCTCCATCCTTAGATTGTTTTTTTCCGCCATCGGGTTCGGATGAGGATCGAAGCGCTCCGGACCGACTTCAACAAAGAAGGTTATAACCGGCGCGTATTCCTTTCCAAATCGACGGTATCGTTATCGAACGCGACTTCACTCCATACCGACGCGATTCGAAGGACGACGACTACGAGAAACTCGACGTAGTCCAGCCCGGGGTCCATGGAAAGGACTCCATTCAAAAAATGTCCAACGTGTGGTGCTAAGTTCCCACACAAGGACCTACACGAAGTGTGCAACCTCTGCTTGTCCCCTGAACACGAATCCAGGGACTGTGAGGCCTGTGCAGCGTTCTCGTCAAAGTCGACGATTAGAAACCGTCGAGCCCGAAGACACGAGGTATCGAGAATGCAGTCACAAGCAATCCCGGAGCTGTTCGAGGACCAGCACCCAGAAGAGGAGGAAGAAGAGGCCGACGAGGCGGGGTCAGAAGCGGACGAGTCCGACGTCGAGGAAATCGACGTCCAACAAACCGTGAGTGACGACGTCCCTTTACCGAAAAACAGACCCCGCACGGTGTCGACCCCGCCCTCGAGCCCGGTCAGACAACCGAAAAAAGTTTCCAACGCCCCGCCTTCGAGCCCGGCAACGAAACAGAAACCGAAACACTCGGTCCCCCATCATAGTGGTTCCGGTTCCGATAAACCGACCACATCGACACCGAAGCACCAGGTCAAGGAAAGCTCGAAGTCGAAGCAGTCCATGTCGACACCGAAGCACGCTTCGGCGCCGAAAACACCCTCGACACCGGGGACATCTTCGATACCGAAGAAGTCGGATCCGAACAAAACTTCGGCACCGAAAATACAAATGGACATTTCAAAGAAAAAACACCTTTCGGAACCGAAAACTGCGGTACCGACACAGGAACACGGAACGGATCCTAAACAAAAGACTTTGTTTATTGACCCAAAGACTGGCAAGGTAGTCACAGAACTACCTAAAAAGAGGAAACATGAACATTTGGACGACAAGGCTCATCCAAAGAAGAGAACAATGGGGACGAATACAACTCCTCCCCCTTCTCCCAAACCTCACACACCATCTTCGCCTATTCCTCACAATAGGCCAGATATTCCTCCCACACGTCCATCTACACCTACAACAGATGGAGAGAGTGACACAGGGGAGGGGGGACACCCTGGGGATGATGAGGACACAATCCCAGAGGAGGCAGACCCATGGGAGGAGTATAATGTGGGATCAGGTAATGATACCGACCTTGAGTCATATCCCTCAAAACCTTCACCTCCTGATGACAATACTGGGTTTGCACAACTCATTACTAGAGCAGCAACATTTCATAAGGTAGACCTACATACAGAACCTCTAGTACAGGACTTCTTATTAGAGACACTACCTACTGCACAAAAAACATCAGGAACACTACCAATGCTAAAAGGCCTTCTCAGTCATACATCAGAGATATTCAAAGACCCAGTGAGGGCTAGGGTATTGAACCCAAGAATTGATAAAAAATATAGGGCAGCTCCAAAAGACCCAATATACATTAAGGGACAAATTCCTCTAGACTCACTAGTGGTCACAAACGCTCGCAAGAGAGCAAACTCTTTATCTACAGGAGAAGCGCCACCTCCTGACAAAGAGTCTAAACTAATAGATGCCTCTGGCAAGAGAGTAGCATCTCAAGCGGCAAACAGTTGGCGCATAGCTAATACGCAAGCACTACTTGCAAGGTATGACAGAGCGCATTATGATGAGTTAGAAACACTCATCAAACATCTCCCTAAAGAACATCAAAAGAGAGCTGATCAACTTATACAAGAAGGGAAGTTAATTACTAACACTTCAATAAAGTGCGCCCTAGACGCGGCAGAAACTGCGGCAAGGTCGACAAATACAAGCATCATGTTAAGGAGACATGCATGGCTCAGAGTGTCAGGATTCAAACAAGAGGTACAAACCTCGTTACTTAATCAACCTTTTGATGGGAAAACACTTTTTGGCACAGGGACAGATGAGGCCCTAGAAAAGATGAAAAAGGATACAGAAACGGCTAAATCAATGGGAGCATTGCAGCAGCCGACACAAAGAGGTTCCTTTCGTAGATCCACCTATAGAGGAGGATCCAAAAGTACAGGTACAAACCAACAGCAAACCTCTTTTACACCTACATCACCCAGAGGTAATTCTAGAGGTGGATACAGGGGTAACAACAACAAGGGTAGAGGTCGCGGAAACAACAACAACCGCAACTCTCCAACCCCAAAACAGTGACTTCATAGAGCTTCCCCCAGACCATATAACACCGGTAGGGGGACGCCTATCACAGTTCCTACCTGTCTGGGAAAACATCACATCAGACAAGTGGGTAAGACAAATTATCCAACATGGTTATTGCCTAGAACTCACAGCTACCCCACCAAACATCCCCCCCAAACAGCGTCCAATGAAACAAGATCACCTGACACTGTTAAAACAGGAAGTAATATCACTGCTAGAAAAGCATGCCATAGAGAAGGTTCCACAGCACCAACAGGGAACAGGAGTATACTCCCTATACTTCCTAATCCCCAAAAAGGACGGGTCTCTAAGGCCAATACTGGACCTAAGACCTCTCAACGCATACATAAATTCGGAACATTTCCACATGGTCACGCTCCAACAAGTACTTCCTTTACTGAAGAAAGGGGACTTTCTTTCTACACTGGATCTAAAAGACGCTTACTTTCATATCCCTATTCACAAAGCCCACAGGAAATACCTCAGGTTTGTGGTAGAAGGACAACATTATCAGTTCAAAGTCCTCCCATTTGGTGTCACGACGGCACCAAGGGTGTTCACAAAATGCCTGGCAGTGGTAGCAGCTCACCTAAGAAGACAACAAATTCATGTCTTCCCATACTTGGACGACTGGCTAATAAAAGCCAGGTCACAAGAGGAGTGTCTGCAACACACACAAAAGACAATTCAGCTACTACACCAGCTAGGGTTCACGGTGAACTACACAAAGTCACACCTACAACCAAACAAAGTTCAACAATATCTGGGGGCTACCATAGACACAGAAAAAGCCAAAGTGTACCCCAACCCAATCAGAGTCCAAACAATGCTTACAATCATTCAGAGATTTCAGCCACAACACTCACTAACAGCAAGAGTGTTCATGCAGCTATTAGGCATGATGTCATCCTGCATACTGCTAATACCATATGCAAAACTACAAATGCGTCCGCTACAAGAATGCTTAGCGACACAGTGGAATCAGGCTCAAGGACAGATTACGGATCTGGTGTTGGTAGACGACCGCACACACCGCTCTCTGAAGTGGTGGAACAGAACAAACATTACCAAGGGGCGGTCGTTCCTAGAGCCAATTCCACAGGTGACAATAACAGCAGACGCATCGCTCACCGGATGGGGAGCACATATGGACAAATACACAGTACAAGGAAGGTGGAGTGTGCAGGAAAGAACACTGCACATCAACTATCTAGAACTACTGGCAGTGTTTCTAGCATTGAAAGCCTTTCAGATACATGTTATCCACAAAGCAGTCCTGATCAGAACAGACAACATGACAGCAATGTATTATATTCAAAAACAGGGGGGGACGCACTCTCTCCAATTATCCAGACTAGCACAGGAAATTTGGAGATGGGCCATTCCTCAAAACATCTATCTGTTAGCCGAACACCTACCAGGAGTTCAAAACCAGATAGCAGACATCTTAAGCAGACAGTCGGAACAAATACACGAATGGGAACTGCACCAACAAATACTGCAGCCATTCTTCCAAAGATGGGGACAACCAGAGATAGACCTATTTGCCACTCATCAGAACGCAAAATGCCAAAGCTTCGCGTCCAGGTACCCACATCACCTGTCGCAGGGCAATGCGTTATGGATAAACAAATTTGCATACGCTTTTCCCCCTCTCCCACTAATCCCATTAGTGGTCAGGAAACTGCAACAACATTCAATGACCATGATACTAGTAGCACCCACGTGGGCAAGACAGCCGTGGTTCACCACGCTCCTGCAACTCTCACAAGTGCCACATCAAAAGCTACGAATTCTACCCATGCACCTTACACAGAACCATGGAGAAATAATGCACCCAGATCCAACTCAATTGAACTTAGCGATCTGGCTCCTGAAATCCTAGAATTTGGGTACTTAGATCTCCCCCCAAATTGCATGGAAATAATTAAACAAGCGAGACGTCCAACCACCAGAGCATGCTATGCAGCTAAG
This sequence comes from Lissotriton helveticus, assembly GCF_964261635.1. Lineage (NCBI taxonomy): Eukaryota > Metazoa > Chordata > Amphibia > Caudata > Salamandridae > Lissotriton > Lissotriton helveticus. Next base: position 156,466,795 of record NC_136057.1, read on the forward strand.
TGGAAGAGGTTTGCTATACACTGTACTAATAACAATATCAACCCTCTAGACGTATCAACAAGGGAGATTATTTGCTACTTGTTACACTTACAGCAATGTAATCTAGCGTACACATCTATCAGAGTACATCTAGCAGCTATAGCAGCATACCTACAAAACAGGCAGCGCATATCACTGTTCAGAGTACCAGCGATAAAAGCATTCATGGAAGGTCTTAAAAGAGTCATTCCACCAAGATTACCACCTTCCCCAGTCTGGAACCTCAACGTAGTACTCACCAGACTAATGGGGCCACCCTTCGAACCTATGCATAGGTGCGAAATACAATTCCTTACATGGAAGGTGGCATTCCTTATAGCCATTACCTCACTCAGAAGAGTAAGCGAGTTACAGGCATTAACAATACAAGAACCATTCCTACAGATACACCAGAATAAAGTGGTTCTTAGAACAAACCCAAAGTTCTTGCCTAAAGTAATTTCAGCATTCCACATCAATCAGCCAGTGGAATTACCAGTCTTCTTTCCAAAGCCACAGACGGTGGCAGAAAGGGCTCTACATACACTAGATGTTAAAAGAGCCATTTTGTACTACATAGAAAGAACACAAGACTTCAGGAAAACTAAACAACTATTTGTAGCATTTTCCCCAACACATAAGGGCAATCCTATCTCTAAAGCAGGCATCGCAAGATGGATTGTAAGATGTATACAAATATGTTACATTAAAGCAAAGAGAACATTAACTGTTCCTCCTAGAGCTCATTCCACAAGAAAACTAGGAGCATCTATGGCATTCTTAGGGAACATTCCCCTAGATGACATATGTAGAGCAGCAACTTGGTCTACACCACATACATTCACAAAGCACTACTGTGTTGATGTACATGCTGCACAACAAGCCAGAGTGGGCCAAGCTGTATTAAAAACTCTATTTCAGACAGTTGCGACAGACACTGGTGACCACCGCTAGGGAGGTAACTGCTGTACAATCTATTCATAAATGTACCATCTGCAGCCCATATGCCTCGAACGGAATATGCTACTTACCAGTATGCATCTGTTCTTGGCATAGAGGGCTGCAGAGTGGTACATGCCCTCCCTGCCTCCCCGGAAACCTGTGTATGTCCCAACATTATCTTATTTAGATACATTTACATGGGCATATCTTTATATACTACACTACACTACTCCATCTAACCCTACTATGGCAAAACAATCTAAGGATGGAGCCGATGCCCATGCGCACTAACACCGAGAGGAGGAGTCACCTATGACGACAAAGACTTCTCCAGAAGAAAAACAAAGTGCAATCATCCGAGCCCAACACCAGATGGCGATCTATTCATAAATGTACCACTCTGCAGCCCTCTATGTCAAGAACAGATGCATACTGGTAAGTAGCATATTCCATACTGTTTTTTGGCCCCGTCTTGGCTATTAAACCTGTACAACATTGACTTCCAAATAAACACTGCCAACACTCAAATGTACATCCTCCTAGATAACAGTTCAGAGGGTCACAGGATTAGAGAAAGTGTCAGCTCTATGAATGGATCAAAAACAGAAATCCTAATTTTACTTGTTCAATGCACTACTTCTCAGCATAGGATCTCTTCCTTTCCCACTACTCGGAAAACTAAAATCCCCAGGATCTTCTTTGACTTGAACCTCTCATTCAACCTTATAATAAAAAACTTAATGTGGTCCAACATGCATCTGTCCTTCTTAACCACTTGGATGCTAAGCCTGTGGGCGGACATTCCATGTAATTTCCATTGAAGTCAATGGCAACTCCATGACGAGCTGAGCTCGTCATGAGCGTCGAAGGGGTTATTCCATCCTGCCCTGCAAACCTGTGTTTGAATTCAACTCATAAAATGTCTTGCAAGCACCAATATATTGACAGACTGCAGTGTCTACAAAATCAATTTGCTAAGAAGTGCTTGCATGTATTTCAGTATGAACATGCAAAACGGGCTCTAAAAGCAATCCACTGGCTTCCATTCAATGTTAGGATTACATTCAAGTCACTTGTTTTCATCCACAGGACCTACAGGCAATGTTCCCTCTAATTTTTTCCCTCTGTGGGCGGCAGAGTAGGGTCTATGTGCGCTGCAAGGAAGACTGTGTGCGCCAGGAACCAGACCGCGCGTCGGGGAGCAGCGCCAAATATCACTATAAACCTTTGCTTAAAAAAGGGAAAAAACTGCATTTCCACACATACAGCGCCACGTTAAGGGTCTTAAGGCAGGTTTGCAAGTTGGATACACACACCATGACATGAATTGGTTACACAGGCAAGTACACTTCGGGTTTAGAAAAGCACAAGACTCCAACAGTGGTACCATCATAATATTTTACTGCTGTAGGTATAATGTTACTTGTTGTATTAAATATCTGGATGCAGAGACAGAAAGAAGCAGCAAAACACCAGCCGGGCGGCACATAAGCTAAGCAAAGATTTCAAACTTATGTGTTACCTAAAAGTAAAGCCAGCAAGTCCAAAAGCACGACCTGTAAAGCATGTTGGTGCTCAGACCTGTCTAGGCAGCCGCCTCTGTTCAGGGGGCACAGGAGCTAAATTATTGGCCATGCTGGAGAATTATTTCCAAGCAGCCCAGGGCGGCCGAATGCAGTCCACTGGGCATGGGAGAGTGCACTGCTGCATCATGCAGTCAGGAGACAGCAGTGAGAGGGCCCTCACCTCGTCTTCTAAACCCCGCCACTTGAGTCTTTGCAGCTACAAGAACCATCTTTACTGAGGCCACCACCTGCAGACCTCCTATTGGCCTGCAACCACGCTTTCACCCTAACAATCCTTGGCTTCGAGACACCCATTCGGGTTCTCTGTCCCCTGCTTGCTTGGTCTGCCTTTCACAAATGAAAGCGATACAAAAGGGGATGATGGACGGAGCATTTGAGCAAATCAAACACTGACACCCAGTCAACTGATCTGGGTTTACTCCATCACCACTCTTTAGCTCATTCCGCAACCCCAGTTCAGACATGGCCATATGCAAATCAGTCTGACCCTGTGCCTCATGGGAACAGTCCACCCCAAACTGCCAAGCCATGTCTTCCCTGGACCGGAAACAAGCTTCCGAGGACCGGTTTCGGGTTTATAACCCTCATCAGCCAGGCTATCTTGAATCCAGTGGCAAAGTGAGCAAGGGACCATCAAAATCCCCATTCCCCAACCAAGAGAGGAACGAGATATTCACACATCTCTGATGAAAAGCACTATCGCACAATCAATGGGGTGAAAAAATGCAACAACACAAGACCTCGGGGCTCATGTATTTCTTGTGTCAGGCAGAGAAGGCAACACGGTCATAGCCCTGGTCCTCACAAACACATGTACCGTGTACTTGCTGGAGCGAGACTCCTGCACCGCAAATAAAGCACAGTCCCAGTGAGCCATCAAGGAAAAAGCAGGCGTCGCTGATAAGATGCAAGAAAACTAGCACAATGTATTTCAGTTATGCCAAGCAGTAGGTAGAAATTACGGTGCATAACAGGGATGACCTTCACAGTTAAGTCAGGAAGCAGACCCTGCCCCCCAACTACAACATACAGTATGTGACAGGTTAGACACAAGTACAGTGATTCAGAGTTATGTCAGACAGCACAGCATTAAACAGTAACACTGGGAGTAGAGTCACAGTTGTATTGGGCATCTTTTACAGCGCCATTTGGTAGCATGAACGGTATGTGATAGGTCAACCACATGTACAGTGCATCACAGTGACTTTAGACTGGAAGACCTTAAACAGTAAGCGTGTGGCACTGTTTTATCAGTCATAAGGTAAACCTTCTTCATCTCTCCACTCACCCAATCAGCCAGCCATTCATTTTCACGTTTTCACGCTTTCACCCTAACAACCCTCGGCTTCGATACACCCGTTCCGGTTCTCTGTCCCCTGCTTGCTTTGTCTGCCTTTCACAAATGAAAGGCAGCAAGTCTACAAGCACGACGTGGTTGTAGGCATGCTGCCTTTCATTTGTCAATAGGGCTCAACACTGAACAGCAGGGCAGATTGTGTGCCTTTGTTAAACTAATCATGTTAATTGCAGCGCTTGAAGGGCGCCGCGATTAACATGATTACTTACAAAAAGGGACACAATCTGACCGTTTTCGCGCCGCACGCATTTTAAAAGCGGCGGCGCAAAGGTCCTCAGTTGCCAGTGTGCGCTTTGTAATTTACAATGCGCGCTCCAGGCGATAGATGTGCGCGCCCACGCATCCGCGCAGCTTGGAGGGAACAGTGCCTACAGGTAGCAAAGGTCATGGCATATCCCCGCTAGCAACCTCTGATCAGCCACGTCTCCCGTTCTTAGCAACCCCCTTTAATGGTTAGAGGGTAATTGTTAGAATGAAGATCTACCCATTGATTATAGATATTTATTCTAAAAAAGATCTTCATATATAAATGTCACACTTGAGACTAGCGCCTTCATAATCATCCAACATGATTTGCCCACCTCCACGTTCAGAGCAGAAGATCACTGTAATGACGTCATACTCTTTTGATCAGTGCATTCCACATCAACCCCATTAAATATTCGCAACTTAATGCATTATACAAGCAGTCCCTGGAATAGCTGGATCCAAAATTTGAAGATTTCTGTATCCCACTTCTCAAAGCCAAACCCAACTACCTCAGATTAATAAGAAAAGCAAAAAACTACACGGTTTACAAAAGACTCGTGACTGCATCCGCAGCAAAAGGTGCACAAACCAACCCAATTGGACTCAACCGTGTCATTATCCTTTTACACTATTTGTGTTCCTTTATATTCTGTGCATTTTAGCACTTTGATGTTGTCATAACATTACAATAGACACTTTACAGAAATGTACAGAAAGAAATCCTAATTGATGGTACAGCATCATGTAAGCATTGCAGAGGACTTTCACCCTAAGAACACGATCCATGAAGAGCCAGTGATCAACACGTTTAAACATTTTAAAAAAAGGACTTTAAATTCCTGTCAAAGCTATCAGGTGCCAGGACGGTGAGTAGCATAACGTCTGTAACAGATTGTTATAGGCAAGTGAATAAGGCCTAATTTAGTGTTTGGCAGATGGGTTCCTCCGTCACAAACGTAACAGATAACCCATCCACATTATTACAATTGCCATAAGATATAATGCACTTATATGTACTAAGGCAGACAGGATATCCGTCATGTTGTGATGATTGGTTACTCCGTCACAAACTCTAAATTCAGGTTTGAACTCTTTCCAGAGAGTTACGGTCTTCTCCTAGAAGCCCCTTTCAATTCACCTCTCATGAGTTCCCCTCAAAGAAGGAAAATTATTTAGATTTTCTTGCAGTCTCCTAAGGCTTCTTCATTTTGCGATCTCACGGTAACCGTATCAAATTTAAGGCCTTATTGTTAGCCCATCATCTTTACATCTAGTCAGTCCTTGTATCTCCGAGGGTCTCGCACAAATGACCAGCACCAGTAGTTGGCTTTCCATGTGGTCACCAACTATGTAAGTGAAGCTTCTCCCTCTCTCAGTAGAAAATACCAGCATGCAGGAAATTACAGTCACACTTACATAAAGTTACCGTCATCTCCCTTGGTTTATATTACATTTTTTTGTTACCCATAAAATAACTTTGGTGGCTAAACTGAAATGCTATTTTGTCTGCCAACAAGTCTGTTCTGGGCAGTGGCTGCATTCATATAAGATTTTCTAGACCACATGGCCAAGAGATGTCCTGCTTCTGCTTTTTTTGTTCTATTCATATTGTAAGTTATGGGGCCTATTTAAGTCGCGCAAGGATGCACAATATTTCTGAAGACGTGATTTACAGAGCGTAATGTGCAATTAATTTTAAGTTAATTCAAAGAAAAACACTTCTGAAATCCCACTAAATTATTATTTTATATCCAGGCGTATTCGTAATTTTTTGGGGGAAGTTATTTAAATTTTATTAAGCCATTCAAACAAATTGCAGAAAAATGCAACACTAACTCTCTTCAAATGATATGTACTTTTTCAAAATGCATAAATGCTACAGATTTGTCCCAACGTTATGATGCTTCAAAGTGCAAATTAATTGTTTCCACAGACTTAAAATATCATTACTGATCAGTACGGTAGGCAATATTGTGAGGTAATTGCCTATCGCGATTTAGGAACCAAAAGCTGACTGCATGTTATGGGCGTGGTCATTAAGATTCACAACACCTGTATTTATATAAACATATTTTTGCTTGTTTAGGGAGGAGTGGATTTTTAAGAGCAAAGTATCAGTTAATGAAGTGGAGCTGACCCACCCCGAATTTCATTTGCACATTTTTCCACATTTTGGGTGGCAGTTGTATTAGTCCATGGAGGTGCACCCTCAAGAGAGAAGGATCACTATTTTAGTAGCTTTGCTAAACCCTGTAGTTTTGTAACTTGTTGGGCTAGCAAAATTTTTTTTTTTAATTAATGCCACTTGCGGAAACTTGAACTCCCTTCATATATTGCTACGGTCACTCCTAGATTCCAACTATGTGGATGTGAAACTAGAGGCTAATGATATAGGACAGTAGCAGTTCACGATGAGATGCCATGGTTCTTACTTGACTATACTGATAGTGATCAATTTTCACATCCTCCTTCATGCATGCTATAAGGGTCAAGTACACTATTAGAGTACATTTGTAAGGTACTTCTTAAGCATATACCATTCAACCAGTAAACACCACATCACAATCCAGAATGTATATCACTCATTCAACGACCAGGCCTTCTTCAGTCCCTGGTGAATGTAGAAGGTAAGCTGACTTTGGCTTTTACAGGGAGCAGCTGAGTGCACTTCTAACCCTGCACTGTTCCTTGTGGTGTTTCTGCTGACTGGGAGAACAGCTGTGCTTTAGTTGTTTTTTTTGCTTTTATTTGCGCTATTGAATCCATTGATCTTTAATTCTACCCTTCTTCTCTCCAGGAGAAGTCATCAGCTGCTTGGAAAATCATGCGTCCTTCCAGAGTTTTGACCTTAATGACCTCTACGTGGCTCTCGACATCTACATCCTCACCCTGCCTCTGGAGATAGACATTGGGAACTCTGACTTCCAGCACAACAGGTAAAAGTAGATTCCGCTTTACACCCACACAACCTTGTCCCCAACGAAGGATCTCTACCATGCAGTCATAGCTTGCCTTCTAATTTCACCCTGATTGCTGCCCAGAGTTTGTCTCCTTAACTCTTCTAAGCAGTTGTTTGCTAATAACTTTACTTAAAGCCTGTGCCATTAACCTTTCATCACCACAACATACAAGTAAAGAGAGGGTCTGAGGGCATTTTAAGACATAGCCTAGGTTTATACCCCCTGAGCAATATGTAGAAACACCAAAAAACCTAGGGGTCTAGATGAGAAACTATCTCAGTCTGTCACATTGGTCTAAACAGTGCCAAAAAATGACGTATCAATTATTTAAAGAAAGTGAGACAAAAAAGCAGATAAAGTGTCCGTAGTGGTTAGTGAGTAGAACCCAAGAGGTATTCAGAGGATACCCATCAACAACTTGCAATGATCAAATATTATCATTTGGTTATCCATCTTAGGTAAAGGGGTCTCTTGATCATTGAGACCATGTTAATACCTAGTACCATGGCTGGGTCCTTCCCATAAACACTTGTTAACCAAATAATGTCAAGAAGGTGGGTTTATAGTGCAGTGCAAAAAATTAAAGGTGGTGAATGCTAAAACAGGATAGAAGACAGAAGATAAAAGTTTAATGAGAATCTGCCTACTTCCTAATTAAAAACAAGAACAGTGCAAGAGAGCAGTGTCAAACAAATAACTGCATAAAAGCCAACATGTTTCAGCCTCAATGGGGAAGACCAATCAATCAATCAATCAATCAAGACATTTATATAGCGCACTACTCACCCGTAGGGTCTCAAGGCGCTAGGGGGGGGGGGGTGCCGTTACTGCTCGAACAGCCAGGTCTTGAGCTTCTTTCTGAAGGCGAGGTGGTCTTGGGTCAGGCGCAGGTCGGGAGGGAGGGAGTTCCAGGTCTTGGCGGCCAGGTAGGAGAAGGACCTTCCTCCTGTTGTCGCTCTTCGGATGCGTGGGACATCGGCGAGGGCGTGGCTGGTTGATCTGAGGTGGCGCTTGGGAGCGTAGAAGTTGATTTGGTTGTTGAGGTAGCTCGGGCCTTGGTCGTGTAGGGCTTTGTGTGCGTGGGTGAGGAGCCGGAAGGTGATTCTTTTCTTGACGGGGAGCCAGTGTAGATCCCTCAGATGTCCGGAGATGTGGCTTTCTTTCAGAGCGTGGTCTCATTATCCCTGAGTGTGTGTCCAGGTGAGGTGAGGCTATATCCCCGTTCATGCTGGGTGAGTGTTACAATTAATTCTTAATTTTTGTCTCCTTTGAGATACATGAGTGATACACTGCAAATATTTTGTTTGTTCTGTGTTTTGTGATTATAGATGCATTGAATCATCCACAGACACGGAGGATACGCTACTGATTTCTAGTATCCTTTTGATTTATTACTTCACAATTTTTGTGTTAACTGAGTTTCTCCCCTCTGATATTCTCACTTTGCAGTAGCAACGTTGTGAACAGAAGCCCTGAAGAAAGCCTTGGGTCTTCCCCATTGAGGCTGAAACATGTTGGCTTTTATGCAGTTATTTGTTTGACACTGCTATCGTGCACTGTTCTTGTTTTTAATTAGGAAGTAGGCAGATTCTCATTAAACTTTTTAGGTTTTGCCTGCAAGTGCGCACGTAGTGCGCATGCGCTAAAAAACCTCTTGAGTTCTATGTCGGATCGATGATCCGCCTCTGTCTCTCATTGGCTAGCTCCATAAATGAAGGCTAGCCATTGGGAGACAGAGGCTGTCAATCACGCTTTCTCGGGGAAAACGCGATTCGGGGGCGTTTGTCGGGCTTTTTTAAAGCCCCGCCCCTTTGTCCCGGGCCGCGCTGTGATTGGCTGCCGGCCTGGGACACCCCCGTGACGTCATTCCCCGGGCCGCGCTGTGATTGGCTGCCGGCCCGGGACCTGACTTGTTTCCTCTTTGTCTCCCAGTTTTACATCCTTCCTTGTTCCCACCTCTTATCTATATATTTTTATTCCCTCCATTTTAATTTTGTTTCCTTCGTGCCTTCACTTCACTTTCATTCTTGTTACTTTCCCATTCTCTCCCTCGTCCTTTCCTTTTGGCTTTTTATTTCTTCCTCCCCTCCCCTCGCCCTTCCGCTTCTCATCTGTTTCCGTTTGCCATTACAATGACGTACCGCTGCCAAGAAAAGCAGTGACCAGTAAACAAGTAATGCTGCTGCGTCATGCTTCAACCTTAGCAGTGATTTCATACTTTGGCACAGTGACAGAGACCACGCCGTGTTTTGCTTCAGGATACTTTATCACCGTGACCTGTGCTCGGTGATTCACCCATCATGTCCGTCAGTCCCCGCACCTTTTATCTCTCCATCCGCCCGGGGAGCAGGCTGGCAGGTGTCCCGGGGCATCCAGCAGACGCCCAGCCCTGGAGGGCTCGGAATTATTTCTTTATTAATTAGGGCTGTAAGTCGCCTGAGGTGTCCTGGCGGCGGAACGCGTGACTGAGCCGATTGGGCGCCGGGCTTGGGGTGAGATTGCAGGAATGCGCCGATGAGCTGTCCCCTCGGCATGAAGGGTTTTGTGGGATTGCACATTCTGTGTCAGGCTCCCGGCGGGGCTGCAGGGCTGCGCCGCGTCTCCAGTTACTAAACACAGTAAAAATGCCGTCACCCGATCCCGTGCCAGCTTTCTAGCGCTTTTCCCGCCACGAAGCTGCTGCATCATTTAAACCCTCTCATTTTGGCTCTGGCAATCCGATTTTACAGCGCTCCTTTTTTAATTTTTTTAATCTAACTCTTTGGCTGCTGGCGTCGGTCCGTGACCGGAAGGCAAAGGTTCACTTGCCAAAAAAAGACTCCTAGGACGGGAGCAGCTCGTTTACATGAAGGCGCGCAACCATCATAGGCGATGCAGTTATACAATACTGTTTACACTGCTCTGTGACAGGCTGGTGTTTATAGGGCACTGGTTGTGTATAGCAAAGGGCTGTCACTCTTGCGTAACTCCCCTCATGTAAAGTTACATAAGAGACGTGGCGCTAGTTGTGCAACAGCCAGCATTGCTACGAGAAAGGCTTCATGCGCATGCCCTTTCGTGTTTTTTATGAAGTCACACCAGCATGCAACATTTGGAGGGTGATATATGTGTGTTGTAGACAGTGCCCTTCTCTACTCAGTGAAGGCACACACCTACTAAATGTTACCTGTTGATTTTTCTCCACTTTTTGAGACTGAAAGAGGGTGAGATCGCGCGGGTGTTGAGGGTGCGCCCATTGAAAGAAGCCAAATTGTGTGACCCTTGACAAATATTTTATTTTTCCTTTTTTTCGCCATCGCTTATATAAAACGTCAATTTAGGGTGTGTGCGCTGGATAACAACTAATTGTGTTTAATTCAGTCGATTATAATATATGGGATTCTGCAAACCCTGTATAAAAACCCCATTGTTCATTTCTTTATAATAGGTGACTTGGTGACACACCCACTCGCTGATTTTAAAGAAATGACAACTGTAATAACTTATTACAGTTGCACTCTGAGGTCACAATGTCTGCTACCAGAGCAAGCACTGAGGGGAAAAGGAAAGGCAGGTCAGGTCAACCAGCATAATTAAAGCAGCAGTTTAAAGATCAAAAAAGTGTACTGTTCGTGCAAGAATTTCAGGATATCCTTAGGATAAATTTATCAACATTTAATTATAATAGAGTTCATTTTCATCATTTTGGCTATGCCTTCACCTAAAAGCCATAATGCTGTCCGTATTCCTGTACACGCATCGTTGCATCATCAGCTGCTTTGCGTGCAGGGACGTGACCTGTGATTGATTCGCTTCCTCCCCCTTGCCTCGGCGCTTCCTTTGTCCCCAGACTCACTGCATAAGGTGTGCGCAGTGTCATAACGCTCAGGGTGTCGTCGACGCATGTGCGGAGTGTGGGTGGAAATGTGTCACCCCGGAGTCACACCTGCGTCTGCAGCCGGCGCATCCCTCAACTTTACTCACTGTCTGTCGTTAGCTGCCTGTGTCTCCTCTACACTGTTTGAGCTGCTGCTTGAAGACGGTTACAGGAAAAGCAATTTCTGTGCTTCTCTCTCTTTTTTTTCGTCTTGAGAAAGTGTTTCATTTTTAAAGAATGCTAGCCATTTCCTTCCCGTGGTTTTAGAGCAGGGATGTTTTTATAGGATCTGAATGTCCCCACGAACAGTTTGCCTTCAGACTCAATCGAACTTTTGTACACATGCCACCAGATAAAACCAATTAAAGCACTCTCTGTACTTTACCCCTGTAATGACATACCCCTTGCCAACTTTGTGTTAGACAGTTTCATCCTGGGTGCTACAGATCGGCGTTTTTGTTTAAATATTTGGAAGGCTGAGTAAAGTTTGTTTTTACGTCTGAAATTTTAAGGGACGAGAGAGGCACTGGAGTGCGGGGGAGGGGAGGAAGGAATCTTTCTGTGAAGAATCTTAGACACTTTCTCGAATCTGGATTGTTCAGTCCGTCACCTAATCATAAAAGCCAAGCGGAAGTCAAAGTAAATGAATTGCTGGGCTCCCCTCCCTCCCTCTCTCTCTCCCTCCTTCCCTCCCTCTCTCTCCCTCCTTCCCTCCCTCCCTCCCTCTCTCTCTCTCCCTCCTCTGTGAACACGCTGCTCCTGAGGCGACTAGCCTGGAGAGAGCTACTTTTTAAAAATGTTAACTGTGTTATTTACTTGCTTTTAAAATTGACTGCACTCACCTGAAACCGCTGATTTAGACAAGCGGAGCCCTTGATAAATTCTAAACAGCGTGTAAAACGCCAGCGCCTCGAACCACCGGCAGGCCACGCCCCCCTGGGAGGCCACGCCCACCGCCCACAGTACAAGAGGGACGCTGATCACAAGCGCTCCCATCTGTGAACACGCTGCTCCTGAGGCGACTAGCCGGGAGAGAGCTACTTTTTAAAATTGTTAACTGTGTTATTTACTTGCTTTTAAAATTGACTGCACTCACCTGAAACCGCTGATTTAGACAAGCGGAGCCCTTGATAAATTCTAAACAGCGTGTAAAACGCCAGCGCCTCGAACCACCGGCAGGCCACGCCCCCCTGGGAGGCCACGCCCACCGCCCACAGTACAAGAGGGACGCTGATCACAAGCGCTCCCATCTGTGAACACGCTGCTCCTGAGGCGACTAGCCTGGAGAGAGCTACTTTTTTAAAATGTTAACTGTGTTATTTACTTGCTTTTAAAATTGACTGCACTCACCTGAAACCGCTGATTTAGACAAGCGGAGCCCTTGATAAATTCTAAACAGCGTGTAAAACGCCAGCGCCTCGAACCACCGGCAGGCCACGCCCCCCTGGGAGGCCACGCCCACCGCCCACAGTACAAGAGGGACGCTGATCACAAGCGCTCCCATCTGTGAACACGCTGCTCCTGAGGCGACTAGCCGGGAGAGAGCTACTTTTTAAAATTGTTAACTGTGTTATTTACTTGCTTTTAAAATTGACTGCACTCACCTGAAACCGCTGATTTAGACAAGCGGAGCCCTTGATAAATTCTAAACAGCGTGTAAAACGCCAGCGCCTCGAACCACCGGCAGGCCACGCCCCCCTGGGAGGCCACGCCCACCGCCCACAGTACAAGAGGGACGCTGATCACAAGCGCTCCCATCTGTGAACACGCTGCTCCTGAGGCGACTAGCCTGGAGAGAGCTACTTTTTAAAAATGTTAACTGTGTTATTTACTTGCTTTTAAAACTGACTGCACTCACCTGAAACCGCTGATTTAGACAAGCGGAGCCCTTGATAAATTCTAAACAGCGTGTAAAACGCCAGCGCCTCGAACCACCGGCAGGCCACGCCCCCCTGGGAGGCCACGCCCACCGCCCTCCTACTCACCTTTCTACAAGTATGTGCCTCCCCAGGAAGCGCAGCGGACGAGCGCAGCGGGCGCGACGATTGCGCGCCGAAGGCGCGCCTAAGGAAAGCCCGTCTGCGCCCGTCCGCGACCGACCGAGACCAGAGGCCATGCACCTTGCTGGCCCCATCCAATACTCTCAGGCGCAACTCACTACCCTTCAGGGCAAGTGGACATTACCGGCCGATACATTAGCTCGCATCTCCACTCTTGGACTACTAACTACGCAGAATCAAGTCTATACCAACACCCATCCCGAGGCCCCTTCCCCCACAGCAATCACTGTTATATATCTAAATACAAGATCGGCAGTCAAACACCAGCTCGATCTTTTCACTCTGCTTGACTCCCATAAACCAGATTTATTGTTTCTTACCGAGACCTGGCTCTCGGATAGCTCCCTCCCCGCCCTGTTAGCGATACTCCCCCCGGCCTATTATGCTATTCGAGCAGACCGCTCCTCTAGCAGGCCCGGTGGAGGGGTCGCTCTGATCGCCCGCAAGGAACTCACTTTTCAGCCTCTGGTCTCCCCTTCCATGGGAACCTCAGACTGCCTAGTGGTTCGCTCTCTTTCTTTCACCCCCCCGCTAACTTGTGTCCTTGTGTACAGACCCCCGTCTTCCCCCCTAACTTTTCTCCCCAGCTTTCAAGACCTAATGGCGACCTTGGTTGTTAACCATGCCTCCATCATGGTCCTGGGAGATTTCAATTTCTGGCCTTCCGACCCCGCGGAATGCGCCACGTCCAAGGAGTTCTCAGAATCTCTTCTGTCGCTCAACTTTACATCGGTTGTCAATACCCCCACACATAGGTTGGGACATATCCTGGACCAAATCTGGCAACGCGACTGCCCGGTCAATTCCCTTTTGATCTCTCCATGTTCATGGTCAGATCACTCACTAATCACCTTTTCCCTATCCCCTGCTCCATCACTCAAGCCCACTTCTGCTAGGAATGTCTGGGCGCGGTCATGGAATCGGGTCGACATCAAAGCTCTATCAAATCTCCTCTCTTCCTCTAGCCCTGATCTGACCGCGTTGCCTTCCTCTGGGCAGGCAGAAGCTATTACCAACTGGCTCCGGGTCGGGTGCGATGCCATTGCTCCTCTAAAATGCATCACAACCAAACGCCCCAAAGATGCAAACCGCTGGTTCTCAGACGACCTAAAGATCAAAAAACTCACTCTCCGCCAAGCAGAACGACAATGGAGACGGAACTACTGCCCTACTGCTAAAAACCGTTATACTGAACTCCTCACTCAATACAAAAAAGCCATACTTGACACAAAGAAAAACTACTTCTCCTCTAAAATCCAACTCGCGGAGAATCGGCCAAGAGAAATTTTTTCTATCATGCAGGATCTTGCCTTCTCTGATAGAGCGTCACTTAAACCATCACCCTCTCAAACATTATGTGACTCGCTTAACCATTTTTTTCTGGACAAAATCAATAAGATCAAAAGTAAAATTTCTTCTCCATCCCAGACCTTCACTGACCCCCGCCGTCCTCCAGCTATTGCCCATCTGGACTCAATCCCCCCCCTCTCGACCGACTCATTTCTTTCCATTCTCCCGCTGGTCAAGTCTGGCTCCCCACGGGACCCTTGCCCCGCCTTCATCTTAAAGCAGATTTTCACTTACTGCCCCTCTCCGCCTTTAGTGCTTCTAAACAGCTCGCTGGCTCAGGGCATTGTTACCCCGGTACTTAAATCGGCAGTGATCGTTCCGATCCTAAAAAAAACCGGCGCGGATCCCTCCGATCCAGCTAACTTCCGCCCGATCTCCCTTTTGCCTTACCTGGCTAAGGTATTGGAACGGCATGTGGCAAAAACCCTGAGCGAGTTCGTGGAAAGTCATGGTGTGCTGGCCCCAAGACAGGCCGGATTCCGCCCGGCCCACTCAACTGAGTCGGTGATAACATCGGTTTTGGACAATCTCCGACAAGGAATGGATACCAATCAACACCAGGCCTTGATCCTTCTAGACCTCTCCGCCGCATTCGACACGGTGGATCATACCATCTTACTTTCACGTGTCGAAGCGGCGGGAATCAGAGGAACAGCCCTATTATGGTTATCCTCCTTTTTGAGCGGCCGGACTCAAGCGGTTCGTCTGGGAGAGTTCTCTGCGGAACTCAAACCCATTCACTGTGGTGTCCCCCAGGGTTCTTCTCTATCTCCCCTTTTATTTAACCTCTACATTGCCCCCCTTATTTTTGCTTTACAGCAGCGGGAGGTCTCTGTGTATAACTACGCAGACGATCTCCAGCTCATTTTTTCCCTCTCCTCTACCCCGGAGTCTATGTCCAATGTTCAGTCCACTATGACCTTCATCCAGGACTGGATGAATTTCAACCACCTGAAGCTCAACCCCGATAAAACGGAGTTGGTGTTGACAGGTGGTTGTTCCAGTCCCTGGACCCCCTCCTTCTGGCCCCCCTCACTAGGTTCCCCCCCCACTCCTGTATCCTCTGCTAAAACCCTTGGATTCAAAATCAACAACGAACTCTCTCTGCATTCTCAAGTTGCTGCTGTGGTTTCCTCAGCTTTTCTTTCACTCAGGACTATCCGCAGAGTCTCTCGATTTTTCGCCCCAGACGCGCTCAAACTAATTCTTCTAGCCATGATAACATCTCGCCTAGACTATGGCAATATTCTTTTTCATGGCATGCCCGACTACCTCATGAGACGTCTTCAGCTTGTTCAAAACCAGGCCGCTAGGCTGGTTTTTAACCTTTCTAAGTCACACCACGTAACCCCTCTTCTTTTTTCCCTGCACTGGCTCCCGGTCCGGCAACGAGTCTTATTCAAGCTCGGTTGCACCATTTTTAAAGCCCGGACAGGCTCTGCCCCTTCCTTCATTAACTTGGCCATTCAACCCTACACCCCCTCACGAGACCTTCGATCCTCTTCTCACCACCTCCTTCTGGTTCCCCGCTTCAAACGGAAGAAGTGGGGTGGTTCAAAATTTGCTACCACAGGTCCAGCCTTCTGGAACTCTCTCCCTTTGGCCCTCAGAACCTGTACCCAGTACCCCCAATTCCGTAGAGACCTCAAGACTCTCCTCTTCACCCAAGCCTTCTCATCCTGAATGTTCTCCTCTCTCCCCGGCCCGCGCCGCTGAGTAGCTGTTGCCAGTAAGCGCCAAGAAACCGCCAGGTGCACGAGCGCTATACAAATCCTTTCAAATTCAAATTCAATTCCTTTCCTCCCACCCTCTCCCTCCTTCCCACCCTCTCTCCTTCCCTCTTTCCCTCTTTCTCTTTACCTCCTTCCTTCCCCCTCTCTCTCCCTCCTTCCCTCCCTCCCTATGTCTCTTCCTCCCTCCCTCCCTATCTCTCTTCCTCCCTCCCTCTATCCTTCCCTCCCTCCCTCCCACTCTCCCTCTCTCTCTTCCTCCCTCCCTCGATCCTTCCCTCCCTCTCTCTCTTCCTCCCGCCCTCTATCCTTCCCTCCCTCCCTCCCACTCTCCCTCTCTCTCTTCCTCCCTCCCTCGATCCTTCCCTCCCTCCCTCCCTCTCTCTCTTCCTCCCTTCCTCTATCCTTCCTTCCCTCACTCTCACACACTCTCCCTCTGTGTGCGTTGGGGCTCTGTGTGCGTTGGGGCTCTGTGTGCGTTGGGGCTCTGTGTGCGTTGGGGCTCTGTGTGCGTTGGGGCTCTGTGTGCGTTGGGGCTCTGTGTGCGTTGGGGCTCTGTGTGCGTTGGGGCTCTGTGTGCGTTGGGGCTCTGTGTGCGTTGGGGCTCTGTGTGCGTTGGGGCTCTGTGTGCGTTGGGGCTCTGTGTGCGTTGGGGCTCTGTGTGCGTTGGGGCTCTGTGTGCGTTGGGGCTCTGTGTGCGTTGGGGCTCTGTGTGCGTTGGGGCTCTGTGTGCGTTGGGGCTCAGTGCGCGTTGGGGCTCTGTGTGTGTTGGGGCTCTGTCTGTGTGGCTAGCTTTTATTTTGTAGGTGGCGCTATGTGTGGATGGCTCTGTGTGTGTGTGTGGCTCTCTGTGTGTGTGGGTGCAAATGCAATAGGTCTCGCATTTGCGAGAGATTAAGCTATTGGCATTGTAAATGACAATGCCATTTATTTATCTGTTTTCAAAACCAACACATAAATAAAAAAATTGTCATTTACAATGCCAATAGCTCTAACTTTTACAAAGGCGAAACCGTTGCATTGTAAATGCTTGTTTCTTCTGTCTTCTATCCTGTTTTAGCATTCACCACCTTTAATTTTTTGCACTGCACTATAAACCCACCTTCTTGACATTATTTGGTTAACAAGAGTTTATGGGAAGGACCCAGCCATGGTACTAGGGATTAACATGGTCTCAATGATCAAGAGACCCCTTTACCTAAGATGGATAACCAAATGATAATATTTGATCATTGCAAGTTGTTGATGGGTATCCTCTGAATACCTCTTGCGTTCTACTCACTAACCACTACGGACACTTTATCTGCTTTTTTGTCTCACTTTCTTTAAATAATTGATACGTCATTTTTTGGCACTGTTTAGACCAATGTGACAGACTGAGATAGTTTCTCATCTAGACCCCTAGGTTTTTTGGTGTTTCTACATTAACCTTTCATCCACACCATTCTCTAAATGCCATAAAGCACCAGCTGCACTGTATCATCCTATCAAACCACTCCTATTTTGCTTTGTATCCTTATCCTCCTTTATGCCTAGAACCCACTTGAAATGCCACATATCCTGGGTCACCCCTGGTCTTTTTCAAACAAACCTTTAATTTCTGGTCAGATCACCAGTGCTGTTTCTCTGAGACATTGACCCACATTCGTCTTACTGATGTACATTTTCATTCTATGAACTGTACGACTTCGAACATCCCCAGAACTGTGCATACTAGTACAACTCGTTTTCCCCCCACCATAATCATGGGTTGTCTGGCCGTGAAACTGGAGGTATGATATCCCATCACTCAGCTCTTCCCCAACAAGATTGTGTGCATATTTCTTTTAGATTCTCTGCCATTCTACCTAGAGTTTCTGAGGCATACCGCTTAACCAATACATGTCCTCTTAATTGCAACACCTTCCCCATTGGCTTCCTTAGTTCACCCTAAGGTCAAAGATCTAAAGTGTCAAAAATGGGGATAATGCTCTTCACTTTTCTATGAGGTTGACCACCAACAACCTTCTCTTCATTGGTAGTGAACTCTGCACCCCATGCCTTTGCACTATGTTTTCCTAATAGCAAGTAATTAAATAGTAATATAGCAGTACACCATTCAGTCTGTTGGCCCTACTGGTGAACAAAGCACACTTCAGTGGCTCTGTCTGGGAGCGCCAATCGCTTTGTTGGTAAACACAAATCCAAGGAAGACTCAGAAATACTTGCAAAACTTTTTTGTAATTGAATTTTCAACATTTCATCAGACAACATCAATATTCATGTGGTCACGCTGTCGAAGTAAAACGCAATAAAATAGTGACACGTGTTTCAAAGTGACATAAGTGCTCGGTGCTAGTGATAAGGTGTATATATCCAAATATGAGGCTATATACAAGAATATACAATTTCAAAAATGTTTGTAGCCCCAAGTGAGGAAGGGAGGTGTGCCCACCTTTGCCAACCCCACCCCTCAGGTGGGGGAGGCAAGTTCAAGCACAACTCTCAGTCCCCGCAATCTTGCAGATAGGGGGACCCAGCCAACCAGAGTGAGGTATACGCTCCCCTCCTACTGGATGGTGGAATAATAGGGGGTGTACCCACCCCAAGGAAGGGGCCCATTGGTTCCAACCTTTACCTACCTGTAACACTCCTAAATCTAGTATTTAAGGTCACCCCAAACCTTGCCTCCTCTGACCAGAACCAACGAAGAAGGAAAGAAGAAGGACCGAAGAACCGTATTGGAACTAAGAAGAGGACGACGCCCACTGGCCTGTACCCACCTCGAACCTACTCCAGCAAAATCTTGGTGTGTCCTTCAGCCAGCAACCTCAAGAACCCCGGGGACCTTTCCTGCCTTCCACATGAAGGGCTTTGTCTCCCGTGAGCACTGTATTTGCTCACCAACAGTCTCCAGCCAAAACCGTGAGTCTGCACCCAATGCCCACGGCCCGAGTTAGAGTGGCAGAACACCACAAGGAGGTCTCCCCAGCGATCCTGAGATGAGATCTGGTGCTCTCTGACCTGCCTCGAAACTCCAAGCGAAACCTGCAGCCTCTTTCTTGAGGATCCCCCCGACCGCGACCAGAGCTGGTAAGACAACCTGACACCTGAAGAGACCCCTGTACCCGAAGTCCCACGGCCTTAGGTGGCCCAACCAACAGTGTCCCAGCACCCCCAGGTATCCCAACGTACCTCTCCAATCGATGGTCACCTCCAGAAGATCTTCACCCCTGAGCCTAAAGTCTTTGTTGCAACTGGAGAATCCCCATTGAAAACAATGCTCTACCTCATCACTTTGTTGCTTGTCTTCAGAATCTATTGTAAGACCAAGAAGGTGCCCCCATATGTCTTCTTCTTTATGTGCTGCGCTTCCTACCACATCCACTCTATCTTCATGATGCGTCTCTTCAACGACCCAGTGGCCATGGTCATCCTTGTCAGGGCACCCGACACCAAAACAGCACCCAGCTGCCGCTGCTGGTGTACTTTGGGTGCTAACTCGGATCCCTCTTTGCCCTGAACCTCACTCCAGGAGCTTTGCTCCCACAACCCTATGGCCTGCTCGTGAGCTGCCACCAACCGGAGGCCTCCTATCCCCCATTGGATAACATTAGGCTTCAGCACCCTGCCGTCCTAGTGCTGTTGATTTGAGAGTGCATCTATGACCCTGGGGGAAGTCTGGTTCTAACCCCAGAATACCAACTCCCACAACAAAGTACTTACCTGTTAATCAATAGCTTAATTTCTCCCCATGGGAATACATTGAATGTTTTTCCTTGAAAAACATTTTGTGTGTAGTTGGTTTTTGTATTAAACTTTAAGAAAACTGCAAAGAGCAAAACATTGCTTACCTACCTTTTCTCTAGGAAATGTCCCAGTGTGAAATCTAGGTGTATCACACTGAGTAGAAAAAGTAATCCAGAAAGTAATCTGCAAAGTATTTCCAAGTAATCGAACAGTAATTACCACTGCATTGAAAGCATTTACAAACCTGTAACAGTAATTTTCATCCAGCTAGTCTCTATTGTTCAACCTGCCCTGAAAATGATCAAATACACTTACCTGTGCCAAGCTTGATTAGTTCTAGGAAATAAATACAACTAAATAATATTTGTATACAAATCAAATTGGTCTGAGTTCAGTCTTTGAGTGTGTGACATCATTTGCTGATTGTGTACAACAACTGCTTAACACTACCCTCTGATAAAGCCTTTCTGCTCGCCCACCCTACCACAAATAGAGAGTAAGGTGCTATCTACTTCTACCTCTGCCTACGTTTGGGGTTCCACTGGACTCTGTGCACACTATACCTCCTTTTGGTATAGTATATACAGAGCCAGTTTCCTACAAATGTCACCTAAGGACACGTTAGAACATTATAAACATGGAAATGTCACACATAAACTAAAGGAAAACTTGCCAGCTATGCAGTGGACTCAAAGTCTGTTAAGCTGAGCTCCATGGGCAGTTGAATGTTTTCTAACTACAGTCAAACAGGCATGGTTTACTTTCTCTTTAACTGCGTTTGATTTTCTTTGTTCAGACTGTGTTGTTCGTCACCAAAGAATTTGTTTCCATATTCTATTGGTGGGAAGGCGCACTCACGTATTTGCGATATCTGAGCGCTTCATTATTGTGGTATGTTTTTGGTATCGTTTTGCCTGCAGTATAGATGCCAACATTTTGCAACTGCAAAGAGGGAGATTCTGGCAAAAAATCGGGGTATTTTATTTCTCTGAGACAGAAATAGACTTCCTCTATCCAATCTCAGCACCCGGACTACCAGGGTTCCTTTCAAACCCTAAGGTACCACCCACCTGCCATAGGTTTTTATCCCTGGAAGGGCAGTCCCATCATTAAAGTATAGTGCAGGATCTCCCTTGCCAGTTTTAATTCTTCGATGCACACCCCACCTCTTCACAAACCACCTTACCCTCATTCATCGAACGGCATACTCTTAAAAGATCTCGGCCAAAATGACCCTTTCGGGGACCCATAGGGCATTTCTGCGCCGGCCCGACGAGGAGCACCACCCTTAGATGAAGCATGAGGTACCCTAAACAGTCCTACCGACTGTCCCTAGTCAGTACTCTGACCCAGGCACTCTCCACCTTTTCAGAGACCGTGTCTCCCTCTCTATCCTTTTCAGGAACACTAGCCCCTTGTTGAAAATGTACTTGGTCTCATAACCTCATGCATTCTTGTTCTACCACATTATTAAGGTAACTTAAGAGGTGCCCAAGTAGACATTGGCTACAGCACAAGTGAACCTCTGACTCGGGTGCAGATCTTCCAGTAAGTACATATTTATCTGCACTAGTGGATCAATCCCTCCAGGCTATAGATGGGTCACACATTGAGCCCTTCGCAGATACAGGCTACCATTGTCAGACTCCTGCTTGCTGGACTGAGGTGCTCATTGACCCTACACTGCAGGACAGTGGATAGTTGTTTCCATGTAGTGGGTAGCCATATTGTCATCTTTGCTTGCATATTGCTAAACACCAGGCATACAGCGACAGGCAGTTTGCCCGGACTGTGCAGCATAATGTTGTTGGGTAACTGGCACTACTAAATCCTGTCTCCCAGGGAGGTAGTGCTTTGGTACTCCTTCTTTAGCTAAGGCATCTGTAAAGAAGATGTATCCATCAGAAGAAAAAGTAACTTAACTTTTTTAACAATATATTGATAACCTCATTTCCTTTTGAGGAGTTAAAATTGTGACTAATAAGATTTCAGTGTGTGCAAACGCAGTCACAGTCATTATTTTCTCGGTTCGTCTAACACACAGTACAATATGGTGCTGAAAAAGTTTCAGGAACTGATGTCAGGGTACTGATTGGTTCCAAATATGCTCTGGTGTTGCTATGTCCGGAGAATGAGTCATAAATGGGACTGTGTCCATAGTGCCAACTGGTGAGGGATATCTTTAGCGGCCCATTCAGAGGGTAAAACTTTAAAACAAATGTGGTGGTACCTAACGGACACTAGGTAGACCGTCAGGGACTTAGTACATATTGTCCCGTCCCCCAGATAGCAGCTTCATCTGAAGCCACTGGACTGACGAGACAAAGGAGTCATGTAGAGCTGCATGTGTTCAGGGCACATTGTGATTCTTTTAACCTAGGTAACCAATCTGAGAAGTGTGAACGCAGCTATTAAAAGACAATTAAGGTAGATATTAAAAGACAATTAAGGTTTTCTTTTTCCTGTTTCTGATTGAGTGATTTGGGTTACAGTTGTGCCCCTTTACCTTTTCCCTACACCTGTTCTCCCTACATTAACCATACACTGCACGATTCCAGGAGTACCCTCACCAAACCTCCTCCAGCCATATTTTCGGTTGGCTACCTACATCTGGGACAGTGCTAATAAATTTGTCTGTCAACTACATCACTAGCAAAGCCTGGCCGCTGGCCACTCTTCTACTGGCATTTGGAATCCCCAGTAGCTCGATTTAGGACATCAGAGTACCAAAACCTTTTCATCTGAGGCTGTGGATGGAAGACATAAAGGATCCTGTAGTCCCAGCAGATCCACGCACACCCCCAACGGACAAAAAAATATTACCCGGCAAGATGCTTAAAGCCAAACCTTTGTTTTCCTCTGAAGTGAAATGGTCTACAAGGA
Organism: Lissotriton helveticus; assembly: GCF_964261635.1. Classification (NCBI taxonomy): domain Eukaryota; kingdom Metazoa; phylum Chordata; class Amphibia; order Caudata; family Salamandridae; genus Lissotriton; species Lissotriton helveticus. The sequence continues at coordinate 156,489,515 of NC_136057.1, forward strand.
ATACCCTCTAAAGATGAGCAATAAAGAGCACAGCTACCTGATGGAAACTTTTGTTTGTGAGGAGAAAAAATGGTTTGTGTCATCACTGCAAATAATAAGCCTGGATAGCCGTCTTGGGTTACAAAGTTAAGCCCTCTGCATGATGGAAGCCGAGCCTTATTCTGTGGGTTGTAAGTGTCTTGCATTGCTATGCTAGCATGAGATCTGGCTACTCCACAGTCTTTTGGACTGAGGAAGATGGTGCTTTTCTTGGTTGAATCATATGTGGAAGAGTTCTGTCAGCACTGAAGCTGTCCTCACCAAAGTACAGTAATTTGTCGGCGTTGAAGAGTCATCCACACCGAATCACAGAATTTGTCATTTCTGAATAGCCACCCTCATAAAAGCACAGATATTTGTCAGTATTGAAGGGGCATCTTCAATGCCCCGAGATTTGCCAGCACTTAAAAGTGATCTACACCAAAACATAGACTTTAACCAGCATTGAAGATTCAACCTCACCAATGCAGACATTTTTCAACACCAAAGATCCATCCTCTGCAATGCACAGACGTATCGCAGCACTAAAGGCCATCATCAATGAACAGAGATTTGCAAGCATTCAGGATCCATCCTGAGCAGTGCACAGAGATTGTTCAACCCACCCATCTGGTACAGACCCTGCAGCAGTCTGAACACTCCATTTGTGGCACAGATAAGCCTAACTGCTGCACCTTGGCCATGAAAGACCTTCCTGGTTGGCATTTATGCCTACTCTGTGAGGGCAGTGGTGGATCCAAAGGAAATCACAGTGGCTGATATTTGCTGGGTGGCCACTTGGTCTTCACTACATACCGTTGCCAGATATTACTGTTGGTTCAAGCGAGGAGTGATGGATACTACAGAAGGGCCCTGCTACATCATTTCCTTAGTTAATCAGTATTATTCAGTCCCATCTTCAAGAGGGCATTGCTTAAGGATATTATTAATATTTCTGATCATAGGCTCCTGACCACCCTTCCTCCTCCCCTTCGGACAGTCATTCTAAATAAAATCCAAAGACTTACAACTGTTGCTTTGCTGTTGTATAATCTGCAGTCTTTAGCCCCCTTTGTTCCCTCTCTGCACGTCTCGGTTGAACGGAGAAAAATATAAGGATCGAACATCAACACACCAGTGAGCAACGTACACAGGTGGGTGTGGTAACATTTGAGAGCCACATGGTAGCGCTGGCAATCAACTGCTGAATTTTTTTTCTGGATCCTATCTAGTGTCTAGGGAATATCCATAAGATGAGGATTGTGCTGAAGGTATAGTATCCTCCTAAAATATTGTTACTAAAGGTAATTAACTTTTTATGTTGGGTAACAACCGAACTACCACGATTATATTTTACTGTTGTTATCAAGAGAACGCTTTCTTCTCCAAAATTATACTCCTGGTAATGGCCTATGCTGCTTTCTCTTGTAGGTACGCATCGGAAAGCAGCGCCTCCTTCACCCGCTCACCAGGACAGTCTTCCTCATTCCGCTCTGATGAGGAAATGGTGCCAGCACTAGATCGATTTCCATCCTCTAGTGATGAAAGGTGAGACCATATTCAGGCAGCAGTGACCTTTAACATTGACCTTCTCAGAGATGCACTCCATTGTGACCTAACACACCATCTGTGGGACCTGACCCACACTGACTGTTAGAGGGTTAGATGGGGTATGTGAGCAAACAAAGAAATGTTTCGTCATTTGTTCAGATACATACTCAAACCGTCTTGTAATTGCCGCCGTTAGCTGTCTGATGACTAGTTTGCTATTATTTGAATCCAATTGAATCTTTTTGATATTTGACCGTAAGTGACCGAAAGAAGCTAAGATGCTGAAAATAGACATGAGCTTATGCAGACTCCACTTTAAATTTGGGAAAATCTTTAAAGCCTTATTCCAGGAAAGTCCAGCTTACACCCACGAGTGCCTGATCAATTATGCAGTTTTGCATACGTCCATACATTGTAACAAAATATTAATCATTTATACATTCAGTGGATAGCCTAAAAATATTTTTTATAACTGGCCTTGAAATGAAATGAAATGAAATGAAAACAAATTTATAACGCGCTGACTTAGCCCATCGGGCATCAAAGCGCCTAACCAGAAAATTATATATTTTTCATGTCCAGAGAAATGGATTACTGGTAGGCTTTCTTGAAACACCATGTTTTTAGAGCCTTTTTAAAAAGGGGCAGAGAGGTTAGGGACTTGAGTTCCAATGGAAGTGCATTCCAAAGGCGCGGGGCTACTGTGGAGAATGCTCTTCCACCCCATCTAGACTTCTTAGTCCGAGGGATCACCAACAGATTGTGTTGTGATGAACGTAGACATCTGCTAGGGGTATAGGCAAGGAGAAGAGATCCCAGCCCATCAGATGTTCCCGCTTTCAAAGCCCTGTGCACAAGACAGATAATCTTGAAAGAGATACGATGCTCTATGGGAAGCCAGTGGAGGCTCTTTCTGGCTAGTGTCGCAGAGGAGGAGCGGGGAATGTCTAGTACAAATCTTGCGGCCGCGTTCTGCACTATTTGGAGTCGCTGAATCAGACCCTTGTTAATCTCTGCATAAAGAGAGTTGCAGTGATCCAATCTAGCCCCAATCAGCGCAACTACTGTCTGTTTTCTAGCCTGGGGAGAGAGGTAGTGCACTATTCTTCGGAGAATTTTGATGATTCCCCAGCAAGTAGCCACCGTTCTATTGACCTGAAGGGTCATTGCCAGCGAGGTATCTAAAATAAACCCTAAATTTCTGGCTGAATAAGAGGGGACAGGGCAGGTTCCCAAAGAGGGTGGCCACCATTCATTTGACCATATATCCTGGTCCCTTCCAAATATCAGCACCTCGGTCTTTTCGCCATTCAGTCTCAAGGAGTTGAGTATCATCCAGTCGGAGACTGATTGCATACAACTCCTGAACCTGGATGCTGAGTTGCTGGCCGGTTGAGTCAGTGACACCATAACCTGAGTGTCGTCTGCGTATGACACTACTACCATACCATGTGCTCTTACTAGTCTTGCAAGTGGGGCCACATAAATGTTAAATAGGGTAGGGCTTAAGGCCGACCCTTGTGGTACCCCACATTGCAATGAAGTGGCAGGGGAGAGGTAATCTACGAATTTGATCCTCTGTTCTCTAAGATCTAAAAAGGAGGACAGAAGGCTCAAAGCGGGCCCCTCCACTCCCATCTCCCTCAATCGAGATGTTAAAATTGCGGGAGATAGGGTGTCAAATGCTGCGGTCAGATCGAGTAAAACCAGCAGCGTTGTCAATCCGTGATCCACTTTCACTCTAATGTGATTTGTCACCATGGTAAGAGCAGACTCTGTGCTATGCAACTTCCTAAACCCATGCTGGCTCTGATCTAAGAACCCAGAGGAGTCGAGGAAAGCAGACAGGTGTAAGTTCAGGTGGATCTCTAACATTTTGGCGGGCGCAGGGAGTAAAGATATAGGTCGAAAGTTTTTTAAGATGGTGGGATCTAGGGATGGTTTCTTTAATAATGGTTTTACAATCGCTTCCTTCCAGGCTGATGGATAAACCCCATGAAGCAGGGCACTATTCATTACCTCCAGCAATGGAGGAAGAAGTGTGTCCCTACACTCCTTCATTATTCTGAGGGGACAGGGGTCCAGAGCGGAGGAGGATTTAATCCTATTTAACAGGGAATCGAGGATGTCAAGAGTGATCACCGGAAAATAAGATAGGGTCATGGTAGGATCTTTAAGCCAAGTTTCAGAGTTGGTAAGAGCCTGAATGGTATGATTTCCTAGAGTATGTTTCTGCGATTCCAACTGGGAAGCAATTTCCTCGATTTTAGTATGAAAAAAGGTTGAGATCTTGTCGCAGAACTCCTGAGATCCCGTGACTGGGTCTTGGACTTGCAGTGAACAAAGAGAGTCCACTATTTTAAACAGCTCTTTTGATGAGGTGAGGGAGGTAGTAAGGTTAGAGAAGTATTGTTGTTTAGTCTTAATGACCATAGTCTTATATTCCCCTAACATATGTTTATGAAGCTCTCTGTCCACAATGTCCCAAGATTTCCTCCATTTTCTCTCCTGTCTCCTGCACCCCTGTCTCATCTTCCTAAGAGGTTCGGTGAACCAGGGGGCGGAGGGCTTACGCCTCGCTGAATATCGGCGTGTAAGTGGAGCTAAGGTGTCTATAGCCCCGGCGATGGTATTAACAAGGTTTTGTGCTGCCTTCTCTGGATCTGAGGGCATGGGGGCCAACCTGATAAGCGGGGCCAGAGAGTCATTGGTAATATTTTTATAGTTCCTTTTGCCCTCTCCTTGAGTCAGACCCTTCATGGATGGATCTAAACAAGAAAGGGTCAACACTATAGGAACGGCCAGATGGTCTGACCATACTAGCGGTTCAGGGGTACCAGTTTTAACCCTGGGGTCGTTAGAGAAGACCCCATCAAGAGTATGGCCAGCCTGATGAGTTTGGCCTTTTACCAGTTGGGAAAAGCCACAGGCTTCAAGGGGATCGACCAAGGTGGAGGTATCTTTAGATGTAGAGTCGTCCAGGTGGAAATTTAAGTCACCTAAAATAGTGAAATGGGGATTTCCAACATAAGGCTCCAAGATTCTAAACAGGTCGCAACTAAATTTGGATCTAGGTCCAGGAGGTCTATATACAAGAAGGCCAACAAAAGACGCAGAGGGAGATGAAGAGATAAAGAAATGTAGGACCTGGTAGGGGTCGGAAGGGACCGACAGGGCATTAATACGACAGATAAGATGTGACTGATAGAGAATTGCTAAACCACCTCCCCGTCGCTTAACTCTATCATATCTGTGTAATGAATAACCCTCTGGGATGGCCATAAAAAGGTCGTGTCCTGAGGTCTCTGAGGCCCAAGTTTCCGTAACAAAGACCCAGTCAGGCCTTCTGGCCACCACAAATTCATGAAAAGCGACGTTGTTTTTGATTAAGGAGCGGGCATTGATAAGATATCCCTTCTCCTCATGAGTCTTTTTAGGCATAGGGCATAAGTTGACAAGTGAATGGTTGTCCATAGGGGGTAAATCAGGACTAGAGGTATGTTTGATATGTGGGGCCAGAACCAGTACTTCTTCAGGTGTATACCTATGATGGCATATAGTGTCTGTCGGTTTCCAAGACTGCATATCCTCCAAGGTATAAGAGTATAGAACCTGATGGAAAGGGGCAGGGAACCCAGAGTACAGCCCGTCCTGCAGCCCGCCCTCAGCGCGGACGGGCGCAGACGGGCTGAACTCTGGCGTAACTCCGGCGCTAATCCGGCGCGACCGCTGATCGCGTCCGCTGCGCGGAGCCATGACTGTATGCTTTTATGGTGAAGACTCACCCAAGATGGCCACCGCTAACACTCCGCCCCGAGTCCCCGGTGTCTCAGCCCTAAAATCGGCTGGACACTGTATATGAGGCAGCGCTGAGTGGTAAGTGCCAAAAGTAATTTAAAATCAGCCCCTTAAAAGAAGCCTACACCCTAAACTAGATGTGGCCACGAACAGCGCCCTAAATCGGCGCGTTCGTACTGAGGGGGGGGGGGGAAAGACACAAGGGTCAAACGCTAGCAAATAAAACAGTTTCTGCCTTCTATCAACATAAAACCATCCCTTCGTTCCTGTAAGATCAAGAGTCTACTGAGTGAGGAAAGCTTACTTTTTATCATTTGGTAAATTTGAATAAAATATCACAGCCAATTTGTGTGACAAATGAGCCACAGCTAAGGGGACGCTTATATCCACCCAAATAGATTTGTGTTATCCCTGGTTTCAGGAGTTAACCCAATGAAATATAACCTTTTTTTTGTTTTTTTTTTTTGTTTTTTGAAAACCTTTATTGTACAGTTAAGGATATACAAATACGGGCCAACAACCGCTCAGGTAGGCCAGGACACAATATAATAAGCCGATGTATCCGAAGAGAAATGTGTCGGGGGGCACATTACATTTTGTAGGTAAGCAGTCAATATGAGAACGGCCATATACGACAACCGAAAACAGGAGCAAAGAAGGTCAATTTTATATTAGGAAGTATAGCAGGATTAATTGCAGTGTATGCTCATCCGAATTCCCATAGCGGGCCATAAATCAGACAGCAAAACATAAAGGCATCGGAGAAAACTATCATCACCAACAGTGTACATCAATTAGGATATATACGCCATATAACAAATCAATGTTCACCTTAGTCATCCCACCAACCAGTCACATACTGAGAGTGAACGGAGGAACCAGAACAGCAGCAAGAAATACAATCATCCGCCACACTAACCCAAATAATAAGAAAGAAGAGAATAAAGGGGGGAAAAGGGGGGAAAATGAAATAAATCAGAAAGGGGGGAGAACGCCACGCTGTGGCACGCGCCCCACAGCAACGGAGCAGGCAAAAAGAGTGAGGGTACAGCCAGCGAGGTGGACACGCGAGACGCAATAGCAATGTGGCAATGCAGTAGAAGGGAGAACAACACACCCCCAGTTACCACCCGCAATCGTACCATGGGAGACAAGCACAGACGCGGCGCTCCGATAAAGGGATACAAAAGAGCCATAGAACTAAAGGAGAAGAAAAAAGAGGAAAAAAAATAAAAAAACAACCACCCCACCTTGCACCCCTGCAGAAGGCTACGGCCTACCCCCCCAGCAGCGTGCCTGTCGCCCTAAATCAGAACCCGAAATATAGAGAAGTCAAGAAGAGAGAAGGGAATAAGAAGGCAAAAAAGAGGGAGGGGAAAGAACCCAAAAAAGGGGGGGGGGGAGGAGAACATAAGACAAGTCGGTAGGCCCCAGCCTCCCGCCCAGCCATACGAGTATGCAACGTCCAGACGAGATCGACACAACCGTAGGTATTATAAACTTGTAAAGGAACCGTCCATATTATAAATAAGCGGGGGCCATCAGCATGGCAAACTATTAAGCGGCAGTCCTCCGGGTGCAGCATCGGCTCATCCCTGGCCTGTCTTTGTCCTCACCACTATATGCGATATAGCAAGGAAAGGCAAGCAGTTTAAGGTGGAGCTGCTCCACGGTCGAAACAAACCAGGACTAGGGCGCAGATCAATGGGCTCCGGCAGCCAGCAACAAAACAAGGACCAGTCTCGGGAGTCCAGAACCCTCGACAGTAACACGATGAGCAGCAAGATGTAGGAGTCTCGCCTCGCAGCACAGGAAAGTTGAGTCCCCCCTGCAGCATAACAGCAGGGCCTCCCCATAGCAGATCGGATCAGCAATCCATGACGTTCCCCGAACCCCGGAGCAGCATCCGAACCTGACATGGAGCCCATGTCCTCGCACTCCACATTCACAGCCGCCAGGAGAGTCGGGGCCGCAGGGTTGCAATCATGTCTACGCACAGCGGAAGCACTCCTTGTAGTGACCAAGGGGGACAAAGCAACGCCATCCCAAAGTCGAGGGGTGTCCATGGGGAACGGTCCTTCAAAGACGGCGGCGGACCGCCCAACCCCCACAGGGGCACCGGGGGCCAAGGCCGCACGCAAAGACTGCAGGGCAGCCAAGACATCGCCGATCGTGGGTTCACGTTCATATGACCAGGCCCCTGCACACGCCAGCGACACAGATCCCCCGCCCCGATGAAATCCGTGTCCCCGGGTGTCAGCCGCCATCTTGTGGGTTCAGCTGCGTCACCACACTCCACGATGCCCGGGACGGGCTCTCACGCAGAGACACCGCCGGGGGTCACCGGGACACGCTAATGGCAATCTTGGTGCAGAAAAAGCGCCATCAAACTCGGGGGCCCGCTGCTCGATCACCCGAGGGCGCCTCCCGCCGACTCCGGGCGCAGGGCTTCAAGATGGCCGGACAAGGCATCAAAGGGGGGTCATCCTGCACAGACCTCCCACCTCCACGGTGCTCCGTGCTCCAACAAGGGGTCCACCGGCCGCAGGACCGGTCCGGCCAGGATCCACCGGTCTATTCGCACAATGGCCCTCACAGCCGGCTTCGCCCCCGCACCGGGGGCCGCCGCTGTCACCGCAGCACCGGCTGACCCACACAGGCAAGTCCCCGGTCTCTACACCGCGAAGGCCCCGGAGCAAGCAAGAGCCCAGCAGCGGATCCACAGCACGCATGGGCCCCCGGGCCATACGGTGAGTACCAGCGTTGCTTCCCCTTCCTTTTTCTTCCAGGGTGTGTCGTCTCGAGGCAGGATATTCGACAGGATTTGTGTGTTGGGCAGGAAGGCTGGCGGAGCCGAGCTACAGAGCGGCCATCTCGGTCGCGAGCTTGGCTCCTCCCCCAAGAAATATATCCTTTTGTTTCAAGTGTGACTGACTGTAGCAGAAAGGCCAGCAGCCCGTCTAAGGAAATGAAACCAAATCTCTGTAGTCAACAAACAAATTAATTGGTTAATGCTTGCAGATAGAAAGTCTTTTGAAACAAGCTGTCTAATCCCACAAAGTCCTTAAGCCCCAGAAGTATTCAGGTTAGCGTATTGGAGCCTCGAGTCCAGGACATCCGGCTTTGATCAAACTGTTTCAGCCTCCGTCCTGGGTCTCAGTGAGGATGTCTCTGAGACTTATAGAAGTATTGGCCTTCTGACTCCTGCTCGTCCATCACGCCAAATGACGTGCCAAAAGACATATGCAGACTCTACAGTGGGATCTGAATTCTCAGTGGGAACAGCACCAAGGGAACCTGTTGGACTCTATCCAGATTATGGAAGAGGCTGCAAAATATCTGCAGTGGTGGCTGCAAATGGAGCAGTGGCAACCCTCTCTCCCTGCTCCAACCAGAGCTGAGACTGATGGCTGACATGTCAATGCAGGGTTGGAGAGGTGGAGGTCCGAGAACTCTGGTCTCTGGTGGAGGCTTGCTTTCACATCAGCCTGCTGGAGTTGTGGGCTATTTGTTTGATGTTGAAGGCCTTCCTGCCTTCCATCATGGGAAGGCTGGTTCAGGTCCTCACAGAAAACACCACTGCCATGTGGTATTGCAACATGCAAGGTGGAGTGGGGTCCTGGACTCTGTCCCAAGAGGCCTTGTGTCACTAGATCTGGCTGAATTGTCAGGGAATCATGCTGATTGTACACCACATGGCGGGACTTTTAAACACCAAGCTAGTCAAACTCAGCCGGTGATACCTGGGGATCATGAATGGCAACTACACCCAGAGGGGGCGCAGTGTGTCCTCCAATGGGGAGATACCTGGCTTGATCTCTTTACCATCACAGAGAGCCTGCAATTCCAACACTTTTGCGTGATGGACTTTCCAAGAAATCTCTCTTTTGTAGATGCATTCCACCTAGATTGGAGCTCAGGATTCCTAAATACCTTCCCGCCACTACTTTTCCTGTCAGATTTCTGAAGAAGATCAAGAATAATGGGGCCTAAGTCATCGTGGCGGCCCGGAGGTCAGCCAGAAACGTGTTGTATCCAGATCTTCTGATCATGATCATGAGCATCTGTCCTTCGATCAGGCTGATGCTTCGTCAGGATCTTAAGTCACAGTAGCAAGGCAGTGTCTTGCACCCAGGCCTGGTCAATCTATGATTTCATGCATTGAGAATAAGCAGGAGCAGTTGACAGCATTCAATCTAACTCCCAAATTAATGGAGTTCTCCCTAAAGGTCAGGCGTCATCCTATGAAATAAAAAAAATGTGGATGCTGGGCCAAGTTTGTGCTTTGGTGTGGCACTTGTAACATGACACATTTTCTCCCCCTAAACCTTCTGTGATGCCACAGTGGTATCTTAACCTGGTTCTTACTTTTAATGTGCATACTCCTTTGGAGACCTTACATAGCTGTTCCCTACTGTGTTGCCTCACAAGACTATTTTTTAAAAATCTTGTTATCAGTGTATCGCATGAGTGAGCTTTAAGCTCTGTCAGTCCAACTGCCTTTCAGACAAGCCGGTTGTGAGGACCAAAGTGGATTTTCTCCAGAAGGTTGTTACATCTTTTTATGTCAGCCAATTCGTCACTCATCAGATGTTGTTCTCCCCTTCTCACCCCTCTTAAGAGGAGGAAAGACTCCATATTTTGAACCCCAAAAGAGCACTATGCTTTTATATCAATTGTACCAAAGATGATCAGCTCTTTGTGAGGCAAAGAAAATAAAAGCTGAACAGAAACAGACTTTGTTCAGATGGGGTAGTCCTCCATTAAGATCTGCTACCCGATTATAAAGAACCATCTTCTGTTACGGGTGAGGACGCCTTCACACAGGGACAACGCTGCGACCACCATGTCTGCACGCAGGGTTCCTTTCCTGGATATCTGAAAGGCGGCAATCCAGGTCTGACGGGAAGGACATATTGGCAATTCTGTGTGGCAGTCATTCTACAGACCCACTGTCTGGGGAGGTACTGATTTGGTATCCATTCTAATGGTGAGGAATCTGCAGTTCGAAGTATCCATCAGAAGAGCAACTTACTTGCATTCAATAATGCTGTTTCTGGTGGGTGCTCTATCTAAGCGCAGATTCCTCTCTGCCCTCCCTGTGATGGCCTCTTTTCCATCTAAAAAGGCTCCAAAGAAGAGACCTGCATACTGGCACAATTGGTTATCTTTTGGATCTGTGTCTTAGGGCACTGACACTATTCAGAAAGAAACTGATGTCCGTGCACTTTTTCACGCCTGTATACAGCTCCAGTTGTCATTACAGAGCAGAGTTGACGCGCAGCCACACGACACCGCCTATCGGCATGCAGGTGCTATGCTGAAAAGTATTCTGTATCTAGTCTGGCGCCTAGGGATATTCTAAAGGTTAGGCATCTGCGGTTAGAGTATCCACCAAAAAGAGTGTTGCAGGACTGTCTTTAGCTTCTAATTCAACCCTGGAAGCACAAACAATGCGTAGAACAACAGTTCAGCTGGTACCTTTGCTCATCTAATTGTTGTTTTTCTCTCTTTCTCAGGCTCTGCTCTTTATCCAAACTTCCAGTTGTGCACAGACAGGCTATTGAAGCCACAATGAGTGAGGTAAGTGCTTCTCAATATGTAATGGCCTGGTGCATTGTGCATTGTGTGCTTTGTAGAATTACGTAGGAGGTGCGCAATGTGGGCAATGCAGTAAGTATGGTACTTACAGGTAAGAGGCAGGGGCTGGAGGAGAGCAATGCACCATCAAGTATGTCTGATAATTACCTAAATTTGTGCATAGACACTGAAGACGGGAAATTGCACTGACAGCGTGAAGGTAGCCAGGGTAATTAGCGACCAAAATATGCTGTAACCAAACGAAGGATCGCTGTTTTAGTCTCACAACGGAAACAAAGTCAATTGTTGTACATTCTCTTTCCTGAAACTAGTAACTCTGGGCTTCATACTAGGAGCCAATATAGTTCCTTTGGGAAGTGTGGTGTTACGGATGCCAGATGCCAACCCTGCCTAAACTCTCTGAAGACTGCAGTTAGGCCAAAGGGTGAGTGTATACTGGTACAGGGTGAAGTCACAGCTCAGTCCAACCCCTGAGCCCTCCTCTGCAGAGTATAATAGTTATAAGGGGAAGAGCAACCCCTGCTGGTAGAATTTTCAAGCGTCTAGACCTGAATATGCTGCCATCCCTAACAGATTTTCTGCACATGTCTGTTCTCCAGATCCGTTGGCTCCTGGAGGATGAAATCGTCTCTGCTCTTCGTTATTCAAGAATCATCGATGCTGCTGTTCTACGCAAAGTGGCGAATCACGTGTCCAACTCCCAAGGCCGGTCTTGCTGTCACAGCGAGGTTGTCCGACTGCAGTTTGTATTTGGATCCGAACACTCCCTGGAGAAGTTCAAAGAGGTAACATGCAGCCTATATTATGACATAACCGATCACAAGTAGTATGAGACAGCCACAGTAACCTGCATTAAGAGAGTTTAGCACCAACCCAGGAGAATAGAGAGGGGAAATGAGCACAGTCACCAAACATGATCTGGAAACAAGCGCCACCCCCACCTAGAGAACAGAGGGAGGAGTTGATAAGTAACATGGGAAGTAAACCGTACTGACTCTGGTCACAAGTGGAGAGAGGTGGACTGGGTTGATCAGCACTGACTAGGGATAACTGCATGGATCTGGTAGTCGTGGGTGGGGAGGATCAAACTAATCATAAGCGCGGGGGACACCGGTGGTGTAATCATGCGCTCTATGAATGGCTAAACTAAACTGGATACCTTCTGTTTGAGCCAGCGTTGGCTAGAAGAGAGGAGAGGAGAGGAGAGGAGAGGAGAGGTCAGGAGAGGGCACCACAGATCCCCACAACATTATGTTCACCAGATATTTCACTGCGGGGCACAGTTTTTTTTCGAAGTGGGAGTTGAAGAGCAGTAACAACATACACAAGCAGATCTTTCTATAATAATCAGCAATCAATGAGTGTCTAAACAGCAGTTTTTTTTCTTACCTATTACATGCCTTTTCTGATGTAAGAAAGTGCATGTAATAAGACAAAGACATTACATCTTGCTTATAATAAGTTTAAAAAATGAGTTATGACATCATTGTGCAGCTGTAGGGTTTGAGGGCTATCCTCATCTCCCCATCCACACCAGCAAAAGGTTGTGAAGAGCCCTGTTGCATCTTTTGCCTGCAGTACTTCTAACTCACTAGCTGCAACACTGGTGCTTATAAGCACATGGTGAACTGCTCATATCTCGTACTGCTACTGCAATCCATGATTGATTGTGGCCCCAGCACTCTCTAGACTTTTAGATGCCATTGTTAATACCACGGCTAACACCAAGACTGCAGACAGAACACCAGAGGCCGAACTGTCTACTGAGGTGACATTGATAAAAGTGACTTTGTAGAAGGCTATTCTGTTACTAAAGATCTGCTGTGTTGATCTTGATGGTGGCTGGAAAGAGCCTAAGGTAGTAAAAAGATGAAAACAGACAGGCCTTGGAAGTCTTGTGGAAAGAAAGATGATCACAGTGGCGCAGGCTAACAGAAAGACAGTTTCAGTATATGGACAAGCTTATCAGCAAGTAATAATGACCTTTTGAATTTGTCTCTCCTTTAGAACCCGGCTGGGTTTCTTAGTGAGTATCTTTAATTTTATTTTCACTTGCACATGGTTCTCACGCACTTCACATACATTGAGCAATTCCAACACCAGGTAAATTTCCAGCCCATACTTCTCTAAGACAACGTCTTAAACTATACATTGGTCTTAGATTCTAAATACATATCTCTGTCTCCCCAGATGTCCCTCACATCATAAGTTCTGAAGAGACTCTATATCCTTGTTAGGGTCGAAAACGCCGTCGACAACTAAGAAAAGCGAACTAATATAACTGACACTCTATCATTCTATAGATGTTATATATTTGAAAAAAAGAAATTGGTTGTTTTTTTGTATATAACAAAGTTTATTTTGAAACCTTGCACATATTTTCTTACAAATGTATTCATATGCCTTGGTTCACAATTTCACTTGGGACACAACACACGACTGTTTATATTTGTTGTAGAACTTTTCTGGAATATTTTTTTGTTTTCAATACAATCATTGTACATTGTACAATCTAAATCAGTGTATTTGAGTCTCTTTTAGGGTGGCCCTGGTACTGCTGGCGCTGTTCTGCAGAGAGTCTTGCACTATTAGCCTTGAATGATTCAAAAACAGATTATTTTGAATGCAGTTTTTCTTTAATATATTTTTAATGTGGGTAATGTATGAGAGTCTATTACACACATTTTGCATGGAGTGTTTCATGAATATTAGATGCAAACACATTTAGAATTTGGACTAGTGTCCCTGTGCACTGACAGTGACCTGGCCAAAGAGTGCATGAAAGACCTGAAACTAAATTATAAATTCAAAGCTGTTCCGAACATGGCCCCCCAAAATCCTTAGGATGTCTCTGGACGGTAATCATTGCTGCGGCGCTTGTCGTATTTTTCTGCAAGCAAAAGAGGGCCATGAATTAGCTGATGTCTAAGAGCAAGACTTTCTGAAGTAGCTAAATTTCACATGCACCACACTCTTGCATCAAGGACGAGTGCTTTATGCTGGATCGTACCTACTATTCTCTCATGTGTAGTTTAATTTAGCATTACACCACTGTAACTTTATTTCTTTGGTGCAGACTTAATTTTAAAGATAGAAGCACAGAGGTTATACAAATAAATAAATACTCCTGCATTGAGAAGTGGTTGAAAGGAAGACCAAGAATGCATAGCTTTAGAAACCAAGGTGATTACGAGTAAACTACATTTTCACAAAGACGTGCAGACACACTGTCAAGTTTGACTTTGACTTCCAGCTGAACAGGTTTTGACTACTGTCTTTGTTTCTATTTCTTTACTGAATCCAGTTTGTAAAGTGATAAACACCTCCAACCCCATATTTAATTACTTCTTACCTTACTTAGTTGCTTGCAGGCTGCTTCTGTAGCGTCCATGGGGGCAAGCACAGACTGCTGGTGCTATCGCACGTGCAGTTAGTTTACACTGCACGCATGACCCGCCCTGCCTCACCCTGCAGACCACTGCATGATTGCGCAGGTGGTGCACCAAATGTGAATGTGCCGCAGTGCGGCCACATGAGCCAAGCCTCTGTGGCAGAGGGCCCACTTTATTAAAGTCCTACCACCAGTGCACAGAGCCAGCCTTTGCAGTGCATGGGCGGCAGGCAATTATCAATATTTAAACGCTCCTCTGCCTCAGAGACTAAACCCAGCTGATGCGTGCTGTGACACTGACTGCACGTTATTATGTCAAGCCATTCTGCATTGTGCTGAGAGGACCCCCTGGACCTCGGGGCACTCTCGCACCACAGGGGCCTATGTAACGCCCCTGCTAGGGCTGCAGCATGTATTGTGCCACCCTAAAGGACCCCATACCAAACACATACACACTGCCTCTGCAGGGTATGTGTTATGGTGTAGCTAAAGTAAAATAGTCGACATAGCACACATTCATGGGTGCCATGCCAACCTACTACTGCTTGCGTCATAGGCAAGTCACCCCTCTGGCAGGCCTTACAGCCCTAAGGCAGGGTGCACTATACCAGAGGTTAGGGCATAGCTGCATGAGCAATATGCCCATACAGTGTCGGAGTCCATTCTTGGACACTGAAAGTGCAGTGAAGACATTTTGAGTACATGGGCTCGAAGTTTGTCAACACAAACTCTCAGCTTAATAAAACCACACTGATGCCAGTGTTGGATCTACATCCATAACTCTGGGCCTCAACACTCTGCACCCAGCCGACCTAGTGCCACTGAGGGTGCAATTCCAGTGCATCACTGACCCTGGGAGACCCCTGAGTCTAACCCCAGAACCTTAACTTCCACAGTTGTTTACTTACCTGCAAACCGACAACCTGTTTTTCCTCCATAGGACGACATGGACAATTTTCCTTCCAAAAAACGACTAAGTGTGGAGTTTTGAAAACTAAAGATATACTTTAAAAATCGTACAAATAACCAAAACTTGTTTTCTCACCTGTTTGCAGGACATGTCCCAGTGCTGAATCTAGGCATCCAGCACTGAGTTAGAAAAAGTAACGTAAAAGTAACTTACCCGCAATTTATTGAAAAAGCCTATTCATTCCAATGTACTGTATTTGCTAAGTGTTGCATACTACTGCTCCCCTGTAAATCAAACAAAGTACAATTCCTATTACATTTCTAAACTGCTCTATACCCAGTAACTTATTACTGGAAAGTATTTAATGCTTACCTGTACCAGGCTTGCTTGGTTCTAAAAATAAACAACAGTATATTTTTTATACATATACAATTGGCCTAGAGTTCAGTTCTTGAGTGTGTGAATTCATTTGCTGACTGAGTGGGTTCATCAAATGCTTAACACTGTCCTCTGATACTGCCTTACTGCTCCACAAAGCTACCACTACTAGAGAGTAAGGTTCTATCTAACTTTAACCTCTGCCTACCTCTTGGGAGACTTTGACTCTATACACACTATACCTCACTTTGGTGTAGTATATATAGAGCCAGTTTCTTACACTTTTCAAAAAGCTTTTTTTTTAATTGTTGTCAAATTATAGTTATTTTAGGCAATATACGTTATATGAATATTCATTGTCTTCAAGTCTGCCGAAGCCAACGCATTTCTTTCCTGATTTAGTGGGTCTTCTTCAGGGCAAGACATGGTAGAGGGTAGAGATTATTGATGTAGAAGTAATAAAAGTCCTATGGTCACTTTGTCAGCTTAGCAGATCACAGTACCTGCAGCCTGTACAATCTAGTTTTGGTGGCACTTTTTGGAAATATTGAAAGCGTCATGTTAAGAAGCCCCGAAGCAATGAATAAAGAGACCAGCCATGCTAAGCTTTTACTTTGATAGTATGATATGTTCATGATAATTCAGAGACACTTTGTTTAGAAATGTGTTTGTTTTTATTCCAGTTTGTTTTCTTCTACATTTGTTAGGTAGGTCTGATCAATTATTTCTGAGATAAAGAATATACAGATGTGACGTCCTCCCCTAATTACTTGGATTATTCTGCCTCTGGAAATAAATGGGGCCTGTTGGTACTGGAGGGTTTCCTGCATGGTGATTGTGTATGCACCTCTGCCGTGAGCGCCCAGCTAATGTGTCTAGTAGTAGAGCGCAGAGACGTAGACCTTTCCCTGTCAACACAAGGTCCAAGTCCTGTCACTGCCCTCTTCTAGCTTCAGAATGTAAAGAGATAGTGGAAGCACACCATATTTTGTGAATCGACCACACCTTTTCATCTGTGTCGTTGAGAAGTGACTTTTTGACTCCCTCTTGTGTCAAGTTCTGCGGTTATGTGAAGCCCCGAACTTGTACTAGCATCCTGTGTGCATGTCGATTGCATATATTGTATGCATTTAGTAGATGGGCAGTAGTGGGACTGTGTGTGTTATGAATCGGAGTACTGAAGCCACTGGGATGCATTCTGAATGCACCTGGTTTAACACAGCACAAGATGCAGAATGAGAACAGCTTCCCCAGACAGCTGAAGTGCATCGCCTGCATTCCTCTGGCGGCATGGCGAAGATCCAGACACTGAAGGAGAGAGATTGGAGACAGAAATTGTTTAAAGACTTTATTAGCATGGAGCTGCTTAATAGTTCTTCCTGAGTACTGCCATTGGGTTGGGATGCAAGTTTCTGTTGGGCAATGTGAGGAGGTTTCTAGGTCAGGCCTGCCCCGCTGTTTGGCTGGTGCAGAAACCTCACACACAATTTTGTTCATGCTTTGGATGCTCCAACTTGGTGACAGCCCCGTGCTCTCCCCTGTGAGAAGCATCACTTTACACACAGGATAGGATGTGTTTGGAGAGAAGCCTGAAAAGAACACATGAAAAAGAACCACCCCAAACCGGTACTGAAGTTTGAGACACTAGATCCATGTCCCGTGTATAAAAGTGGGATCTAACCCACCACACTTTTAGTTTTCACGTTCTTCATAACCAAAGAAGGAAGTCCTTGAAAGACTGCTGGTCAACCAGAATGTTTGTCTGCCTGACAACCATTCTCACGCAGGTGAGGGAATAGCACCTTTCAGGTGGAAGAGATGTGGGCTGCCTAGATGCCTGCCTGCTGAGATAGGCATGGAGTCTGCCTGGCTCAGCAGGATTTGAGAAGCCCATCATGTTCCTGGGCAGAGAATGTGGAATGCCTGAGAGAGCAGATAGAGCGGAGCGGCATCTGTGTGTTCCTTAGAGAGGCAGCTAACGTTGAAGACATGGCTGTGCCCATCCTTCCCTGCAACCGCTACAGGAACAGCATGCGAGAACCAAGGGCTTCCACCTGTGGTCCGGCCCAAGCCACTGTAACGCATTGAAGAGGAAGCAAGGACTTGAGACTATTGCTATCCACTGCAACAACAGGGCTAAGTACAAAGTGAACTGATGGTGCATATGGATTTCTAGGGAATGTAATCTGTGCCAACAACCCTATGGGTGGATGCCACACTGTGAGAAGTTGGCCTGATATGCAGTGCTCACTATTCTAGTGATCACTATGTATCAGTCCAAACAACCCTTATTGAGGATTGGTTGTAAGTCAACCTTATAGACCAGCTATCCTAGTAGCATGGATACGAGCAGTCTAAGGCTAAGACTCTAGAGGGCGTGTTAAGCCAGCTGTTTTACCATCACATTACCCCTTGAACACCAAGTGAAAGGACACCACACAAGTTGTTATGAAAATAAACAGGTATTTATTTATAACAAGACTACCCTGAACTCTTTATGAGTCAGGGAGCTAAGCACATAACAAAACTCTTACGAAAATACTTTAAGTCGCACAATTTACACAAATGCCCTAGGGGCACGAAAAACCATATACACAGTAAGTGGAATGCGAACTTGCTAGCAGGTAAGTAATACTTTTCTAGACTCAGGAATCGCTAGGCCTACAATTCTAAACACTGGGATTAGATGCAGGAGGCCTGTGGACGTCGTGTGCAGAGTGGGAACTCTCACGCGTAAGGCGGGAAAAAGTCTATGGAGGCTAGCAGTTGCAAAGTTACTGTTCTCGGGCGAACCCGACTAGGTGGATCGAAAACAAGAGTGGATCCGAACACTAGGAGTGTTGGACTATGCTGGAGCACCGGAGTACTCGGTTTACCTAGCCCAGGGGCTGCGGCTGCATAGGGTTGAAGTCACGTCGGAAACCCTTGTTGACGAACCAGGAGCCTGAAGAGGAAGTTACTGGCAGGCGGCCAGTGAAGAAAAGTTAGTGGTGATCCAAGCCTGGATCAGGGAAGAGGAAGACCTGAAAGCAGAGGGGACCAAGTTCTGAATCACTAGCCAGTGATTAGATGGGCACCAGAGTGGCACCGGGAGAAGTCACCTCGACCAGGTGAGTGGGCGCTGCTGGGCTCTGCAGTCTCTCGGACCAGGAGGCGTTGTCGGCGACCAGGATGGAGGTGCGAGCTGTCCCACGAAGGTCTCTGCTGTCGACGTCGCTGGACCCAGGATTGGGCAACAAGTCTTGGCAAATGCAAGGCCCACGCGGTGGACCTAAAATGGAGTCTGGAGTGGACCAGGAGGGTCCGGGGTGCTCCTCTGTTGGAGGGGAGCAAGGGCCAGTCTGGAGCAACCAGACCAGCGGTGGTTGTCGTTGAAGTTCGTCGTCAGAGGGCCACTAGCCAACGGGCAAGTGACCGGGACAACGCGGTGAACAGCCAAGAGCAGAAGGGCCCCACGCAGATCTCGTGGATGCAGGGGGGCTGAACTTCGGTGCTGGAGCTGCTCAGGGTCGGGGCTTCTCTTACCCCAAAGCACTCGGTCGAGGGTCACTCGGTGGTCGTGCTGGACAAGCGTCGTGCAGTTCTGAAGATGGCCGGTCCCTCGAGGTCTCGTCACACCCACGAATCTCAGCGTAACTGACGATGTAGGTAGAGGTCAGAGGTGCCAGGGAAGCCGGTTCTCGTCGTGCTGGAGCAGTCTTGATCCGAAGGAGAGACTGGCAACAAACCGCGATGCTTGGTTGGTGCCTGCTGCTGCAGGGTGACTACTCCTTAGTCACAAGGGAGAAAATCTTGAGAAGAGTCTTGAGTTCTTCTTGTAGAAGGTCGGTTCAGGATTCAAAGATTGATCTAATTTGGAAGGGGGCCTGCTCCTACCTTTATCCTGCAAAAAAGGGGCTGGCACGCGACTAAGTCCTGCCCTATGGGTGGGACTAGGAGGGGGGTGGTTACACCCCTCTCCTTTGGCGGGCTTTCCCCAGCTCAGGGTCTGGTGTGCCCCTGGAACTGGTTCAAGCCGGCCTATGCACAGTGAGCACCGGGGTGCCACTTGCAGTCACCTTCCTCTAAAGCCCTGCCTACCTAGAATACACAAAACCCTGTCTGGGACGGTGCTGGCACCGCCCCTGGCAGGAAACCCTTTGTCCTTGCCTCCTGCTCTGGGAGGACTCCCAGCAGCAGAAGGGCAGACTTGTGTCTCGGTGGCAGCATCCATTTTGTGGAGCTAAGGCTCTGTCTGACTTTAACCGGGGTTATAGGTTACATACATGTCGTGTCCCTCTAGAAGGGTGGAATGCTAACCCCGTCGCCAGAATTGGCGAGGGGTTAGTATTCCAATTCGTATGACACCTTACTCGACATGTTTTGATAAAGCGATACCAGAGTTGGCATATAACCGCGAGGATTATAATGCACTTAAGAGTATATGGTATGCGTTATCATGGAAACGGCTAAGGGATAGATCCCGAAAGCCGCAGACAGGCTCAGCTCATGCCAGAGCACCATCTCACACGATTCCAAGCACTCTGCCTTCAGGATTGTCAAGGCCTGCCATAGGAGTGAGTGATAGGAGATCTGTGTGTCCATTTAGGTTTAGATATAGGTATACTATATCTAAAGCAAAGGGTGAGTACACCACTTCGCCCCAGCTGTCAAGCAGCCAGTTGTGTCAGATTTGGATGGCCAGCCAGGGGCGGCATAATACATGCTGCAGCCCCTGGTAAGCCCTGGGTACACCTATGCCCTGGGTACCTAAGGTACACTGTACAGGGACTGATAAGGTGACTCAGTATCCAATTAGATATGTACCTAAGGTACATGGAATCCATTTTACAGAGAGAGCAGTAGGCCTGGGGTCCTGAATAGCAGGGCCCCAGGTCAACTAAGTCAGAAAACCAGCAAAACACCAGGCAAAAAGTTGGGGGCAACCATAGTCAGGGATCTACCTTCCTACACACACTACTTAATGTAAGATAACACATGAGCCTGTTTCGTGCTCCTGCGCAAATTTACTGTAGAACTATAATAACCAGGGTTACCCAGGTGGGAGAGAGTACAGAAAGAAGGGTGTGGGGGGGGGGGGGGCATAACACAGAGAGGGCAGTAATGATTATGAATATAACCTTGTATTCACAGATTGGACTGTGTAATATTTAGCATTGATGCTTGGTGTCGGTATTTCATCCTACATGCCTCTAAATTGCCACATACATTTTTAGGTCTCGCCTGTCGATGCGCATGCGCATCGAGCAAGCGAGACTATAGGGGCTCATCCACTCTTTATCCACACTGCAAGGAATCGTGGCGATTCCTTGCAGTGCCCGTGACTTTTAAGGTCAATGCGCATGCGCATTAAGCTTATGCGCATGCGCATTGACCTTAAAAGTCACGGGCGCGTGCATGTCCGTCTTTGTTTACCCGCTCCGCCCCCTCCCGCCGTGTCGCCTTGCCTACTCTCTTCCACAGCCTCCCCCAGCTCCGCCCCCTCACTACTTGATTGCACGGCCGCTAGGCCGTGCCTCCCCTACTCTCCTCCCCCCTCCTCCTCTCCTCCCCTGCCTGCCTGCCGCTAGCCTTGCCTACTCTCTCTCGCACCCTCCCCCAGCTCCGCCCCCTCACTACTTGATTGCACGGCCGCTAGGCCGTGCCTCCCCTACTCTCCTCCCCCCTCCTCCTCTCCTCCCCTGCCTGCCTGCCGCTAGAAAGCAAACAAAATGTTAGCGGTAGCAAATAAAAGACAATATTACTGGGAAACACACAAAAAACCAGGCGCGCGTGATCGTGAGTTGTTGCTATTTTTCCTGATAGCACTCTGCAACTTGTATGAGGGATACAGTGCTCAAATTACTGTGCGGCTCGGATAGGATTACCGGGACTCTGCCATAAGCGCTTTCCTGCAAGCTGCAGCTCTCTGAAAGCTCGTCCAGGAAACCAGCACAGCAACCTTACATGACTTATTGCCAGGGGAGGGGGAAGGAAGGCAGTGCTTCCAACCGCGCTGCACTACTGCCACCTTCTGGCGCGCCGTCGCCCATCCCCCACCCCACGGCGGCAGACGCCAGCCCTCCCTGCCTCTTCACAGCCCTCCAGACAGCGGCGGCGACCGAACATGGAAATAAATCACTGATCTCTGAAAACCGGCGACAAGCGCGAAACCTTAGAAAGCGATAGGAAGGCAAGTAGCTACGCCACCCCCTAAAATTACATAAAGTGTAAAAGAGTAAATACAATCGTGTTATGTAATTAAAAATAAAAAAATAACGCTTTCTTTGTGTTGGATTCTGGACGGTAAATGAAACGGCGTAGGGCTCTCACATATGCATCACATGTTCGTTTCGCCACATAAAACGCCACTGAACTGACTGACTAAGAAAGAAGCGGGGGTTTTAGACGAGCACCGACCGTTCTCATTGGATGACAGGCATCTCTTCTGTAAATTATTAAAAAGAAAACAAAAAACCTCCCCAAAAAAAAAGGCTGCTCAGAAATTTTTTGACAGGTTCCTATTCCGTTCACGTCTTCACTGGACAGGCTCACCTTCAGATCTGCGGCTCCCAGAATATGTGTTCATTCGTTTAGGAGCCGTCATATTTCAATCAGAAATGTTGTCCTCACACACATCTTACCATATTGTGCCTCCTCATTCCAAATCTTTTTTTTGTGTGCAAAATATTTACTTTCTGTTCTGGTTTTATGTTTGTTAGCAATTTAAATATTGTTAACTAATGTTTGTCGCACGTGTACATCTGTACATTTGTAAGACTTTCTTCACAGGCTCATGATGGTAGCCTCTAGACTACCCGTGATTTCTCTATGCCCAGTGTCTTCTCTTTTTCGACTTTTTCCACAACTTTCCGTCTCACCCTCACTCACCCTCAACCCCTCACCCTCACACAGTGCAATAGGTCTCGGAGCATTTGAGTTAGAGCTTTTAGAAATGTTTATGGCTTTTTTTTTTAATTCTTTAGCATTGGCTACAGGAAACAAAAATGCTAAAGATTTACACAAAAACCCATAAACAATTCTAAAAGCACTAACTCTAATGCTGCGAGACCTATTGCATTTCCAATGCTTGTTTACTTTAAGCATGTATTGCTTTGCTGCTGTGCTATTACCAGCAATGATGTACAGAGAGGACCCAATCAAATGTGTCGCTCTGAAGTCATCCACTGAGGGAAATGTCATTTCTGTAGTTACTTGGAATCTATAATACGAAGTTTCCTTTTTGTAGTAGCACAGATGATGCAACTAGTATGCTACATGGACATTCATACTCTATGGTATATTTGCTTTATGTTGCAGGAGTTTCGAAGGGTGAACCTCCCTGGGTATATGCTCAACGAAGAAGACTATGATTATCACTATGTATCAGTCAGCCGTCTGCATTCTCATAGGCTGGAGGCAGCTCATTCACCAGCATCCACCTTGGTTCTCAGCCATGATCAGCCGGCAGAGGAGCTTGCAACAGATGTGTTTCACTTGCCAGAGGCTGAAAGGAAACCGGGCATAGTGAGCCCTGTGGGTGGAGAAAAGGCAAGAGATGGTCTGTCGCATGATCGAGACAAATCTCTGAAACTGTCACCAGCGAACGAGGCATTACCCTTAGTTTCTCAAATGGAGAATCGCAATGCATCAGTAAGCATGAATATACTGAAGGACATAAGGGAGGTACACATGCAAGAAAGAACACCTTTGAGTCAGAGCGTTGAAGTGGCTCCTGTGTCTATTGCTGGGGAGATTCCACGTGAGGAGGAGGTAAGATATAACCTTAACTGTACTATCATGATCCAAGTCTCATTGTTTATGGGAAAAGTAGGAAGTCCATATATATATATATTTCATTAGTACTTCTTGATACAGTGGCACATTTAATGTTTGCTGTAGATTCACTGCCAGTTAGGGTTTGGTTAACTCTTTCTGTTGCATTCAATTAACATTTCTGCATCATTAAATCATTCGTAGTCAAATGCTTTCTAAATGTCCCATGTCTCGAGGCTGGGACTCCTTATATCAAGCCATTTCATAGAAGATTTACTTTAGTAGTTTATTCTTCCTTGCTGGGGACATTTTGCTCTCAGCTGATTGTGAATGGGCTTAAAGTCCTGCTTGCCCGGAACAATCAGATTCTTTGACTGCCTATCAAGAGCGGAAGACCACAATAGAGCTCTGCTCATTTCACTGTGCTGTACCAAAGTGAACTTTTATTATTTGGCTGAAAAAAATATATATATTGTTTTAATCTGACAGACTGCCAGGCCTGCCTTGTGAGATAGATTCACCTGAGTTGTATCTTACCTGTGCCTCTTTGAAGGTTACTTTGAATACAGCTGAAATTTCCAGCAAATAAAACTTAAAGTGCCTTACACCTTGCAATATCACCAATGTCTGTGCATCGATTGGACCCAGACAATGTAGAGTGGAACTGACATATTTTCCCAGAAGAACCAATGGTAATTATCTTCTTCAGAGGAACCGTATGATACACCCTCACTTTTATCTGACTTGGTCCACTTCCTCACATCTGGAACCTGTGACATCAAAAAGGAAAGCCCCCTCAGGTGGGGTAATTCTGGAAAAGGATGTTAACTTTGAAAAAGTCAGCTCTGGCCATGTCTTCACTAGTAACATTGCCCTCCAAGGATCTGCCTCTCTGGGTTTCTGCTCCTCTTCTGTGGCATCTTCATTCATTGCTAATGCTTTGGATCTTAGGCCACAGCTGCTCTCTCATGCTGGAGACTGACTTCCTTCACAATCTCCCTCTTATCGACCACAAGCCCTCCTTCGACCAAACAGACACAGCTGACCATCCTGTTGGCAAACACCGCACAGTGCTTACCCACAGTGCTTACCATTGTGTTGAAAAGAAGAATTCAGTTGCTGACAATCAGCCTCTGGGTGGAGCCAATCACAAGTCTCAAGTTAGCTCCCGCCACCCACTCATCAGAAAATGCGAATATTTATACCACTGTTATGTGCTCTTGCAAGATTCCTCTGTTTCGGAATTGGGTGTTCGAGGCATGTGTGCTGTAGTTACACATACCTTGCATACTCCTGTCATCTAGTTTTGGTTCCGGATGTTTGCAAGTTGTTTTTCTTCGAAGAAGTCTTTCCTAGTCACAAGGTAAGGTGACTTTTGGTTATAGTGCGAATGGTCATCGACTCCATTGTTAGATTGTTTTTCCCTCCATCGGTTCGGACGTTTATTACTGCGCTCCGGTTCAAAACCGTTGTTCGGGTTCCCCTCGACGCGCAATCCTCTACCCTCATCGATATTGATCTGAAAGGGACTATTTGTTATAGATTCCTTACCTTAAAATTACCCCCAAGCGTCAGACTGTATCCGAATTTTTTTTATCAATCGGTGCTCCTGCGCTTCGGTAGGTGGTGTTGGTCGACTCTGCGTCTGTAGTCGCTGGGATGACGTCGCGATGTCTACTTAGACGCCACCCCTGTGCACTGATGTCAATTCTTTCTTTTTCTGCCCCAGCCTAGCGCAAATCTGGAGAGAGCTACCCCTTAGTCACTTTCTGACTAGTTTTTTTCTAGAGTTTTGTCGACTGCTTTTTTGAGTCTATCGACTCCTGGTGTAAGAGGGATGTCCCATCGATGGACTGGGTTTAAACCATGCGAGGCCTGTAACTGCTTGTTGTCAGTTACGGACCCCCAACTCATGTGCCTTTGGTGCCTAGAGCGCGATCATGACCCAAAGTCATGCTCCAACTGCCGAGGCATGAATCCGAAGTCTTTGCGGCAGCAGTCCCGAAAGCTCTTGGAGGCCTGGCAGTTGGCTCCACGTCGCTCGAGGTTCCGGCCGAGAGGAAGATCTCAGGACCAGTCGCGGAGCCACCATCACCATTCGTCATCCTCGGGTAAGTCGAAGCACAAGAAGAAGGAGAAGAAGCATCGTCACTCTTCGTCTTTTCCCCGTCGGTCGGCTTACGCGACACAGGACCCGGAGCGTCATCGCTCTCCAGCTCTGTCTTTGGAGCCTGCTCCAGGGACGGCTCCCTAGTTTTCCTACCTTTCCTGGTGCCAGAGCATCCTTGGCTGAAGGCCCTGGGCCTTCGATGCCGGTGGCTCCGGCCCCGGCACCAGAGGGTCCCCGAGGATCAAGGTCTGGATCCGGATCGATGCCATTCGACTTCACTGTACCTTCCCCAGCACCCATCCCGGTGAAGACTTTCCCAGCACCGGTCGTGTCCCCAATCGGTGCTGACCCCAGCCTCACCCCCGACTTGGGCACGGCGCCGGACCGACATCTGTAACGGTGCAAGAAGGTACATTTGTGCCTCTGTTCATTCCTGGTGTTCCTTTCAGGCCTGAATGGCAACCAGAGGAGGTGATGAGGACAGGGAGGGTTCTTTGGACCCATTGCCTGACTAACTTGAAGAGCCGCCTGGCGAGAGAACCTGGATGACACCAGTGGTTCAGATACCTCCCCAGACATTGGCATGCCCCATCATACCGTGGCTACGGAGGAGGGAGCCTCATCCACAGTGATGTTACATAGGGCAGCTGAGACCTTGGGCCTGGAGTTTCCTACGGTGGCAGTCAGGACATACCTGACAGACCGCTTCAACCGGCAGCAGCCTCTTCGGAGCCCCTTCTGCCTTTCAATGCACCCCTCACCGACGTCCTTCTGGGCACTTGGTCCATGCCCAGCACAGGGTCTCCTGTGGACAGGATGGTTACCCAATGCCACCACCTGGCCCGGGGTGACCCACTTTTCCTCTCCCAACACCCAACCCCTGAGAGCTTGGTGGTCCAAGCCTCGTCCTCTAAGGGTGCATTCCCTACTGCTCCCCCAGATAGGGAATCCAAGAAGCTGGACCATCTTGGGAAGAAGATGTTTTCTTCTGCCAGCTTAACGCTGGGGTCGGTGAATACCGCATGCCTCTTGGGCCGTTATACCCACACGGTGTGGAATACAGCTGCACAAGTGCTGCCACAGTGCCAGGAGGAGGCCCTGGCCGTTCTCACCCGTACAGTGGCAGAGCATCGAGACGCAGCTAAATTCACCATCAGATGTGGACTGGATCCCGTGGACTCACTGGGTAGAACCTTTTCCACGTTAGTAGCCTTGAGGTGCTACACCTGGTTGAGGACGTCTGTTTTTTTGGGGGATGTCAACTCCCTCCCCTTCGAGACTGCCCATCCCTCCATGCCACCATCCTTCCATCGCATGTCGGAGGATAACTAGGCCCTTCTCTGCCAGGAAGTTTCAGCTCTCCTGGCCAAGGGAGTTATTGAAAAAGGGTCCCTCTGCCAGAAGTAGGTCGTGGTTGCTACTCCCACTACTTTCTGGTACCCAAGAAGGACAAAGGCCTGCGTCCTATCTTGAAGTTCAGGGCCTTCAACCGCTTCCTCTTTAAGGAGAAGTTCAAAATGCTCACGTTGGCTTAGGTTCTGTCTGCCCTCGACCCCCGAGACTGGATGGTAGCGTTGGACTTGCAGGACGAATATTTCCATATCCCCGTCCTGCCAGCCCACAAGCATTACCTACGGTTCATGGTAGGCTACAAGCATTTTCAGTTTACCGTGCTCCCCGTTGGCCTTACCAGCGACCCTTGAGTGTTCACGAAGGTGATGGCGGTGGTCACAACTCACCTGTGCAGATCAGGGGTTCCAGTCTTCCCCTATGTCGACGACTGGCCGTTGAAGGCGAGCTCGCCCCAGGTTGTCCTCTCCCACCTCCCGACTACAGCGGACCTCCTGCACTCGCTCGGGTTCACTAATAATGTGTGGAAATTACACCTGACTCCCTCTCAGAAGCTCCTTTTCATCTGAGCAGTTCTGGATACAGCGCAGTTTCGGGCTTATCCTCCTGAGCAGCGAGTCTGGGATATTCAGGCTATGATACCGATGTTTCAGCCTCTATCCCTGATTTCGGTGAGATTGACAATGAGGCTGCTGGGCCTCATGCCCTCCTGCATCTTGTTGGTGGATCATGCCAGGTGGCATATGCGGGCTCTGTAGTGGAACCTGAACTTGCAGTGGGCACAGCATCAGGGGAATCTTTCCGACGTCGTACAGATCTCGAGGGGTCTGCACGTCAATTGCAGTGGTGGCTCATGAACCAGGATTGGGTCAGCGGCAGATGGCTCTCCCTTTCCAAACAGAGTTTACAGTAGTGACAGATGCGTCACTCCTGGAATGGGGCGGCCACCTAGGAGAGGCGGAAATCAGGTGTCTCTGGTCTCTGGCGGAGTCCGGTCTCCAAATCAACCTTTTGGAGCTCCGGGCGATACTTCTTGCATAGAAGGCATTCCTTCCTTCTGTCAAAGGAAGAGTAGTGCAAGTGTTCACAGACAACACCCCCTCCATGTGGTAATGCAACAAACAGGGCGGGTGGGGTCGTGGACCCTATGTCAAGAAGCTCTTTGCCTTTGGACATGGCTGGAACATCAGGGCATATCCCTGGTGGTTCAACATCTGTTAGGTTCTCTGAACGCCAGGGCGGAAGATCTTAGCCGTCAGTGCGTGATGGAACACAAATGGCATCTTCCTCAGATGTGGGCAAAGTCTCTTTCAGGAGTGGGGAGAACCTTGGTTAGATCTGATCGCCACCAAAGAGAACGCACAATGTCAGCAGTCCTACGCGTTGGAATCTCCAAGGCGGCACTCGCTCTGCGACACTTTTCGTTGCGAGTTAAATTGCGGCCTCCTGTATGTCTTTCCGCCTGTACCACTTCTGCCCAGAGTCCTGAAGAAGATCAAGCGCGACCGGGCCCATGTCATTCTTGTGGCTCCCGACTGGTAATGAAGAGTCTGGTACCCCGAGCTCTTGAGCATGGCCATCCATCCTCCGATCAGACTGCCGCTTCGGGAGGATATTCTTTCACAGCAGCAGGGGACAGTCCTCCACCTGAACCTGTCCAGCCTCCACCTCCTTGCGTGGAGATTGAGCAGTGACAGTTGACAGCTTTCGCCCTTTCTCCCGAAGTCTGTAAAGTCATCTTCGCAGCCAGGCGTCCTTCCACTAATACGGTATACACCTGTAGATGGAACACATTTGTGGCATGGTGCACAGCAAAGGCTGTGGATCCCCTTTCTGCCCCTCTTTCAGAGATACTCCTATTCATTCTGTCTTTGGCCCAGCAGGGCCCTGCTCTGGGCACTCTCACAGGGTACCTTTTGGCCATATCTGGCTTTCTTCGCCTTCCTGATCAGACTTCTCTTTTCAAGTCCCCTATTGTAAAAATATTTCTAAAGGGCATTACTCATGTCTTTCCTCCTTCTCCTTTCGTAATGCCGCAATGGGACTTGAATCTTGTCCTTACTTACCTTGTGTGCTCCCTTCGAGCCACTACATAATTGTCCTCTGCGACTTCTTACCTTGAAGACTTACTTCCTGCTCACCACTACCGCTGCTCGCAGGATGAGTGAGCTTCAGGCTCTATCCTCAAAGCCTCAAGTTCTTGCAGTCCATCTGGACAAAGTGGTCCTTCGCACTAGGCCCTCTTTTCTGCCCAAAGTAGCTACCTCTTTCCACATAGGTCAGACCATCACTTTGCCCACCTTCTTCCCGTCTCTGCACCCTTCCAAAGAGGAGGAGAGTCTCCACTGTCTGGACCCAAAACATGCACTGTCCTTCTACCTAGACCACACTAAAGATTTCCAGGTGGACAATCCATTCTTCGTTGGTTATGTGGGCGCCAAGAAAGGTCGGACAGTACAAAAACACACCATCTCTCGATGGGTTGTCCTATGCATTAAAATCGGCTGTTCATTGGCGAAAAGGGAACCTCCAGTGGGACTGCGCGCCCACTCTACCAGGGTGACGGCAACCTCTACTGCCTTGGGACGTGAAGCTCCGCTCATTGACATCTGCCAGTCACCCACGTGGGCATCTTTACACACTTTCACCAAACCCCTCCCCCCCCCCGGTTCGGCAGTTCTTCGGCATCAAGGTCTATCTCGAGCTCTGAGTCAGAGTCCTACATGGAGAAGGCTTCTTACTCCTCTGCCGCTGATGCCTCAATGTCTTCTTGACCGGAATCTTCACAGAAGATGTCCGGCATGTCTTCGTTGCTTTGACGCTGCATCTCTCGACGTCGAGCCCAATGATCGCAAAGAGTTTTCTTTGATCGAAACAATCGGCAAGCGTCGCAGTCTTCTTCCTTGTGCTCCGGAGACAAGCACAAGTTATTACCCCAATAGGTTGAGGTATTCTGGTCTGGGGATGTGGCTTTTGAACCCCCCTCTGTAAAAGGAATGACGAAAGGAAACTGTTTGATGGAGACTGGAGCGCTCCCATGGACTTCGCCACTTCAGTGTCCTTTTTCATCTTTTCTAACACTTGATCTACGTGAGGACCAAAAAGATGTTTTTTTGTCAAATGGTGTGTTAAGAATGGACTGTCGGACCTCAAGTTAAACCCAGAGATCCTTAACCAAGCATCGCTTCTGAGCAAAATGCTAGTGTTAACCTCTCTAGCCCGGGATCAGCAGCAACTAGAGCACACCTTATGGAGGAATTTGAAATCAGTTTACCTTCATTTACTAAGTCCTGTGCTTTAGCTTTATGCTTATCTTTGACATATTGAAGCAATTGCTCCATTTCCTCCCATTGTGCAATGTCGTACCTGGCTAAAAGGCCCTGTGTATTTGCAATGCACCACTGATTTGCAGCTTGAGCAGCTATGCGCTTGCCAGAAGCGTCTATTAACCACTTGTGTGCTCAGGACAGCCCCCGGATGTCCTACATCACGCTGGGTGTGTGCTCAGGATGGCCGGGGGGGGGGCGTCCGATCGCTGCCGATTACCCAGCGCGGCACGAATTCTGCGCCTGCGCTGAAGAATTAATTAGTGGGCGTCCCTCACACTAATTCTAGTAGCCCCCACATAGGTCCATCAACCATGGTACACCATGTTGTTAGAGCTGTCAATAGTTGCACGTCAAAAGCTGCACCTCACCTCCAGCCTCCTCACACTGAACCATGGAGAAATCAGCCATCCAAATCCCAAAGAACTGAATTTAGCAGTCTGGCTCCTGAAGTCATAGAGTTTGGTTATTTAAATTTACCACCATTTACCATTATAAATATTCTAAAAGAAGCAAGAAGTCCTACCACTAGTGCTTGCTATGCAGCAAAATGGAAAAGATTTGTTGTATACTGCAATAACAACAAAATCAATCCTTAGATGCTTCTAAACAAAACATTATCTGGATAATTAGAGGTTCATATGGTGTGGGGTCTTGTAGTGTTGAGGTGTAGTTACGGGCTTTTAAGGTTCAAGGAAGGGTAGTGTCCAGTATTAGTAAGCATTTTTAGGTAGCATTAAAGGGTGGTTCAAAGATTTGAAGTGTTAAGCGGTACAAAGGGGCTTCAGGCAGGATCCCCGGAATTATGTGGCAGGGTGGCACCAAATCATGCAGTAGGGTTAACTAAATTATGTGGCAAGAAAGGGCAAATTATGTTGAATAATGCGTTACATTTTTTGATAGCATTACTACATTATTTTGTTATTTGTACACATGTTAACACTGTCTGGACAAAGGTTTCTCCTCATTAGTACCAGTTTAACACCCAATACAGCAATAAGCAGCAGGAAGATCAATCTTTGCAACAGGATTTCCGCTGCGCTCACACTGCTACATTTTTAGTAACTTTTCATTCGATAAATAAAAGAATATAAGAAATACAAATAGCTTTTACATGTTAAAATTGTCATAGGAAATAATGAAGGGCACAGCATTAATACCTCGATTTCAACTCGACTTTAATGTAGTCAACATTTGAAAAGTTAATTTTATTATGTACAACTAAATGTCCATTGCACTGACGATAAACCCACCACTGTCATCCAGGGTTGGGAGGACAGTAGTCCCTCTCACTCAAAATGGGGTACACTTTAGGGGTTCCTCTGACATCGGGAACGAGCTCTGGTATCTTAAAAAAATGGTTACTACAAGGAAGCCCTTCAAGTGGTTTTGAAGGATTGCTGTGCTCTCAGGGAGTAAAACAAACAAAGGTATCTCGAATTACACACCGTCAGGACAGCACATCTCTCCCAAAGCCATGTAGAAGCTGCTGTACCAATAAATATTTTAATTCAATGTATAAGTGACCCAGCATTCACCCCCACTCAAACAATCAGAGTTTTGGATAAGGAGACAGCAAGTAAGGTCTTTCGTCTTGGCTAGCAGACCATACCGGAGGATAATTAGCGCTGCAAGGTAAAGTGCGAGTCGAAGACACTGAATCGAAGGCTCTACTGGAATTACAAGTAACATTTCCATCCCAGGTAGGTGTCATTATTTGAATTTGGTAATCTCAGTCTGCGTATTACAAAAATCAGGAAAAACTTTGAGGGTGCATGTACATAAAAAATTTCAAACGTATATATGGAGCAACATATATGTATGTTTGCTAAATAGTGTTTTGGGATTCGGAGGTTTTGTGAAATATTTAAAGAAGATAGACAGGTGTCAAATTGTCCTTTGGATAAAATCGATGTAAATGATTGGTAAGAAGAGTTACTTTTAATCTGATTTTGAAGTACTGTCTTGCCCGAATAAAGATGTAAACTTCCTGCTGTGAAGCTTAACTGTGAGAAGATTAGAAATGTTTATAAATGTTCTTTCCATGCTGTTAAAGGGAATACTTCTCATGCTTACGTTGTGTAGAATTTTGGCAAAGATAAACATATTGTCTTTTTCTAAGCTCCTCTTCTTATGATTGCACATAGCGACTTCCAATGTTCAAGCTAATAGTTTTACGAATCATTCAGTATATCCGCCAAATTAGCAAAAACTGATATGTTTCCTGTCAGGTTCCCATATATTGTTACCTTCCATAGCAATAAAAGAGTTGATGGATTTGTAATTCAGAAAATAATATCTTACTACACCATATACTTTTTACCGAAACCATCTTGCGGTCTAGCGTTAGCCTTAGGATTGTCCAGCTATTTAAGTATATGGTTTGTTCTGCAAGCAGGAAGCCACAGAATTGAATAATGTATAGCTACAGCATGTCTATTTAATTCCATTGAATGCCCTAAAACAGAGATCCAAGTTATGAGAATAAAGGCATGCATACTCCAGTTTGCTAACCTTGAGTGACACATAAACTTGACATGCCATTGTAAGGTGGTGCAGGTTTTCAGATGCATTGCTTGTTCCCATTCACAAGGACTGTTGAAATTTGATGTCGCCTTGCATTTTTCATTTTTTTATTATTAACAAAATATTAAGTATATCATTTGGGATAAAATGCTATCAACTGAAACGAATGTTTCAGCCTAGCTATGCCCTTCTGCTGTTTCAACCAATAGCAACTCCATGTTTTGGTGGACCCATCCAGATATTGATTGCAACTACCTTCCCCTCTTACGATAAAGGTTGCAGGAAATGAGCTTGGTGTGATATAATTGCATATATATAGGCTAAAGGCAATTTATAATGTTTAATTCGCTTCCATGAGCCCCTGTAATGTTAGTGTTTTGGTGGCTGTTGCACTTTGGGAATCTTAGTACATTGGTGTAGTCTCATACGTCGTGCTCCACAGCGGAGAGCTGGGTTTGATGATCCATAGAGGTCTTGTGATTAGTATTAAAATGTTACTGCACCACAGCATAGAGACGCCACAGATATTCAGTTGGTCCCTTTTACGAAGTCCAGAGCTGGTTTGTTGATGGGTGGTAATTGGGAAACAATGTTCCGGCCATGCATAGTGCAGTGATACAGGGATGGTAATTGCTGGATGCACTGAGACTCGATACATTGCTTCCCATTCTTCAGTTGTATTCTTGTCTAGCTAAACCTGTGAAAAAGTGAACTCTGTTAATTCTTCATATACAATTCTGAAAAAACTGCACATTCTTGAGTGATTTGTCTGTTGTTGGTCTTTGAATCTGTCTTTCAAAAGTCAAATATAGGCCTTTGTTGTTTACCAAAGGAGTTTCTAAAGTCCTAAACTCTATGAATTAATGTAAACAGCCTCACATTTTCTCTATTACTCTCCTTTTAGAACGTGTCCAGTATTTCTCTGACTATGGAGATGTTAAATGTGGTTCCACCTCACCCCTCAGAGGTCCTAGGTTTGAATGCCACCAACAGCAACGTGATAGTAACTGATGCCGCTGGATCACTTGCCTCTGAGAGAGGACAACCTGAACCATCACCGTCCAAAACATCACCTTCCGCGAGCCTTCCTGAGTCTGTGCAGTCCGCGCCAACGAGCAGCACAGGTAGGAATAGTTCATGGCAAGGGGCACAGAGATGGCATCACAGTAGGAACTTGCACCTAGCATGAGGCATAGAAGTATCGACACTGGTAGGACCTTAACCATAGCACATAGCATTAAGGTGGCAGTACAGGTAGGATTTTACCCATGATGGGAGGCACACAGCTATCAGGACAGTGGACCTTAGCCATTGAAAGGAATTCAGTAGTAGAAGCATAATGACGTCTTTTTCTTGGATTGGGGGGTGAAATCAGCATCACTAGTGGAACCTTAGCCATAGAAGAGGACACACAAGTAACAGTAGTTGTAGCCTTAGCTGTGGTAGAGATGCATGAACATAGCATAGGTAGGACGTTACCAATGGCAGGACTCATGAAGCCAGCAGCAAAGGCTGACCTAACTTATGGCAGGGACCTCGGGCAGCAGCACATGTTTTTTATAGCCTTAAAGGTTGCTTCATTGTGGAATTTTCTTTATAGAGCAGCTGGAGGCACCTCACCCACACTATTAACACACATTTCCTCTAAAAAAAAAAAAAGTCACTTATTTGTTTTGCCATTGCTTTCTTTTAATAATCCTGCTATTCATTTGAGACGTTTAATGTATTGCAAGTAGGTTAAGCAATTATAATATATAGAAGGTAATTCTTTGTTGCATAATTTACAATTAGAAATATCTGCCAATCATATCAGCAGGGGATGCAAAGTATCAGCACAGATTAGACTTTAGGCCATGGTGGAAGGAAAGGTGGGAGGAGCTCACCTATGCAGTTTATTTGTGTAATCTTTCTTGACCCTTTTTCCCATTTCTGACATGCAGGGGTGGTAAAGCAGCGGCCCAGCCGGGTGCAGAGCCTGGTGTCTAGCCAGGGCAGCATGGACTCGGATCAGCTAGGTAAGAGGAGTGAGGTGCCAAATGTCTTCAGAGGAACAATTGTGCTGCAGAGGTTTGTGCTTGAAGGGGAGCCATTCCCCAGAGATGCAGGCTTCCTGTCCCCCACACCTTTTATAATTTCTTGTAAAACATCTTCTTTCTGGTCACCCGTAGGCCATCTTAGCTGTCTAGAAGAACTCATGTCATCTGTTGTTCAACAAAAGTACAATTTAAAGTTGTACAGAGAGAGAATGGTCTTTGTTTCGGCCCCTTTCTGCCATTGGTCTTCATGTGTTTTTCAAAGTTTTCCTTTGCTTGACTAGACTGTCTTTCTAGGACATGAGATTTTTCTTGGATGATTACATTGGGATGTGACATGTAGTTTGTAATTGAGCCAGGGTATTCTCTTTAATGTATTTACTTTGTTAGAAGAACAACATTTTAGTTTCTGGTTTTGCCTGTCTAACCGTGTTAGAATGTGTTGGCCTGTTAGACCCATCGTTGAGTGCTCATCATGTTGGTCACTCATTTGTTTTAGTTTGTTGTCATGAGGTATTCAAAATGAATCCCAAAACCTGGCCTTATATGTATGTGCATTCTACATTCTTTCTAAACAAACAATGCAATTCTCCAACTAACAAAAATGATTAAATACTAATTACAAACAACCACTCTGCCTGAAATAATCGAATTTTCTCTTCTGCAATATTGTTTTCTTGATATTTGGATGGAAGACCATTTGCAATGCATCACATACTGCTTTGCTAACTGTATCACTTTAGTTGTTGCCTTTTGTATAAGAGCACCTGTCATCCACATTTGAGTCATAGTATCGCTTTGTACGTTCATATAACCTTTCAGATTTCCATGATGACATGTTTGTGCTACGCCATTGTACACCAGCATTTCACCTGCAATCTTATCAGTTTTCCTCTGATTCTTTTCCCATTGTGGAATCTGAAGTGTTGGGGAGGCGATAACTTATCTACCCCTATGTTGCTTGCTTCAACCTATGCTTTTTTTTCTTTTTCACATTTGCCACGTGTTCCTAGTACTGATATTCATTATTGTGCTGCCTCCTGTGTTCTGTAAGCTCAAAGTCTATTCAAACGTCCTGAAATTCAAAATACACTTGGAAGACACAGCTTGCACATAAGGTCAACTTGCCTGTACTAATACTAATTGCAGATGCTGAGACACAGTGAGGCTCAGCCCTGCTCTGCTTTCAA
The DNA here is from genome assembly GCF_964261635.1 of Lissotriton helveticus. Classification (NCBI taxonomy): domain Eukaryota; kingdom Metazoa; phylum Chordata; class Amphibia; order Caudata; family Salamandridae; genus Lissotriton; species Lissotriton helveticus. The sequence goes on from NC_136057.1 coordinate 156,525,452, forward strand.
GTACCCGACTCCGGAAATGTAATTAACATACTTTTAATAACTGTTTTGGCTTCACTCCCTCTCAGAAGCTCCTCTTCATCTGAGCGGTTCTGGACACCGCTCAGTTTCGGGTCTATCCTCCTGAACAGCGAGTCCGGGATATTCAGGCTATGTTTCCACTATCCTGGGTTTCGGTCAGGATGACCCTCCGGCTACTGGGCCTGATGGCCTCCTGGATCCTGCTGGTGGACCATGCCATATGGCATATGCAGGCTCTGCAGTGGGACCTGATGTTCCAGTGGGCACAACATCAGGGGAACCTGTCTGATTGCGTCCAGATCTCAGAGGGCACTGCACACCAATTGCAGTGGCGGCTAACGAACCAGGATTGGGTCGACAACAGATCCCTCTCCCTTCCCCAACCAGAGTTCACAGTGGTGACCGATGCATCACTTCTGGGATGGGGTGGCCACATGGGGGAGGCGGAGATCAGAGGCCTCTGGTCTCCAACGGAGTCCGGGCTCCACATCACCCTTCTGGAGCTTTGGGTGATTCGTCTTGCACTCAAAGCATTCCTTCCCTCTGTCCAGGGAAGAATAGTGCAGGTGTTCACTGACGACTCCACCGCCATGTGGTACTGCAACAAACAAGGCAGGGTGGTGTCGTGGACCTTATGTCAAGAGGACTTCCGCCTCTGGACATGGCTGGAACATCCGGGCATATACCTGGTGGTTCAACTCCTGGCAGGTTCAAGGAACCCCAGGGCGGACGAACTCAGTTGCAGGTGCATGATGGATCATGAATGGCATCTTCACTCGGAAGTGGTGCAAGGTCTCTTTCAACGGTGGAGAGAGCCTTGGTTAGATCTATTCGCCACAGCAGAGAACACGCAATGTCAGCAATTCTGCTCGTTGGAATTTCCAAGGCGGCACTCGCTAGGCGACGCTTTTCGTTGCGAATGGCATTGCGGTCTTCTATACGCCTTTCTGCCTATACCACTTCTGCCCAGAGTGCGTAAGAAGATCAATCGCGACCAGGCCCAAGTAATTCTTGTGGCTCCGGATTGGGCACGAAGAGTCTGGTATCCCGAGCTGCTATACATGGCCATCGATCCTCCGATCAGACTGCCTCTTCAGGAGGATCTTCTATTGCAGCAGCAGGGGACGGTCCTCCACCTGAACCTGTCCATCCTCCACCTCCTTGTGTGATTGAGTGGTGGCAGTTGATTTCATTTGATCTGCCTCCCGAAGCCTTTGATGTTATCTTGGCAGCCAGGCGTCCCTCCACTAAGACGGTATACGCCTGTAGATGTAACAAATTTGTGGCATGGTGCGCAGCAAAGGCTGTGGATCCCCTTTCTGCCACTCTTTCTGAGGTTCTCTTGTTCCTTCTTTCTTTGGCCCAGCAGGGCTCTGCTCTGGGCACTCCTAAGGGCTATCTCTCAGCCATTGCAACCTTTCTTAGGCTTCCTGATCAGTCATCTCTTTTCAAGTCCCCTGTTGTAAATTGCTTTCTTTGGGGCATTACTCATCTTTTTCCTCCTGTTCCATTCGTATTGCCTCAGTGGGATTTGAACTTGGTACTTACTTACCTTATGGGCGCTCCCTTTGAACTGCTACATAACTGTCCTCTCAGGCTTCTGACTTTGAAAACTGCCTTTCTGGTGGCCATCACCTCTGTGCGCAGGGTGAGTGAGCTCCAAGCTCTTTCCTCTAAACCTCCTTTTCTGACTGTTCATCCGGACAAGGTTGTCCTTCGAATTCGTCCTTCCTTCCTTTCCAAAGTGGTTACTCCTTTCCATATTGGACAGACCATCACTTTGCCCACCTTCTTTCTGCTGCCACATCCTTCCAAAGAAGAAGAGAGGCTCCACTGTCTGGGGCCAAAACGTGAGCTTTCATTTTATTTGGATCGCACAAAGCAATTCCGGGTGGATGACCAGCTCTTTGTTGGCTACGGGGCGCCAAAAAAGGTTGGCCGTGCACTAACGGACCATTTCTAGATGAGTCGTTTTGTGCATCAAAGCTTGTTATTCCTTGGCAAAGAAGGAGCCGCGAGTGGGGTTGCACGCCCATTCCACCTTAAGGACATCTGTCAGGCAGCTACGTGGGCATCGCTGCACATGTTTACAAGACACTACTGCCTGGACAGCCAAGTCCGGAGAGAAAGCCTTCTCTCCGGACTTGGCTGTCTAGGCAGTAGTGTCTTGTAAACATGTGCAGCGATGGCCGTTCTGTTCTCCAGGACTTTCTGGTGTGAACTTGGTTCACAGACCCACCTCTGGAGTTGTTATTGCTGGGGTATCTATTCTAAGTTAAGGAATCCATAACTAACTGTTTCTTTCAGATAAACAAGTTACTTACCTTCGGTAACAATATAGCTGTAAGAAACATTGGTTAGTTATAGAATCCTTACCGCCCCACCCATTCTCCCCGTACAGCGAACTGACTTCTAGGGTGAATGACTTCCTTTCAGGGCCCTAGTTTTGTGCACCAATGGTAAGTGTCTTGCATGGCTCAGCGATTCTGGCATGGAAAATCGTGTACAGAACTGAATTCAGCACGTGAGGGTGGTGTCCAAGTAACTTTTGCGACGTCAAAGACTAATGCGGAGCCGACCAACGCCACCTTTGCAGCGCAGGGGGTAATGCTGCAGGGGTACTGCTGCCGAAAAACTTTCCGGATCCAGTCTGACGCCTGGGGGTAATTCTAAGGTAAGGAATCTATAACTAACCTATGTTTCTTGCAGATATATCGTTACCAAAGGTAAGTAAGTGTTCTTTTTACCCATCAAGCCGGTTCTGCATATCTAGCCATTCTTATCGCCTAAAGTTGGTTTTCTCTTTCAAATGGCCCAGCCTATCACTGTTTCATCTGTCTTTCCTCCCCCCTCATCCCACAGAGGAGCCGAAGAGACTGCATAGACCGGTTCTCAAGTATGCAAACCTGTATTGCACTGACAGTACTCAGAGGACCAGAGTGACTCATTAGCTCTTTACGGGCCTTGCTGAAGCCAAGAAAGGCAAGACTATCATCAAATGCACCATTTTTCTTTGGTTCACCTTTGGCGTTAAGATCTGTTATTCCTTGGCCAAGAAGGACTGCCCACAGGCATTCAAGCAGTCTGCACTAGGGCCATGACTGCTACCATCACTCACACCAGAAACATCCTGTTGGCTTCCTCAGCCAGGCTAAGGCTGCCATCCCTGCACATGTTTCCTAAACATAAATACCCTCCCATCACCAGCATGCAGGGACTGATACTTTGCCAGGGCAGTGATGTATGATTTCCCTGTTACCTGGCATCACTAGCTCTCAGATCCAAGAGGACTCATTCAAGGTAAGAGGAATCGGAAGGAAGATGGATCCATCCATACCTTGATCGCAAATGTCTCCCTCCGATGGCAGTGAGTCCGCGTCGATTACATTAAGAACCCAAGCATGTGTGATGGTGGCTGTCGTTGATGCTAAATTGGATCGTTACCACACGCCGTGCTAGGGGGCAGAATAAGTGCGGAGACCTGACGGCAGTACTTAGGTTCGGGCTTTTCCTTCGTGGTGACATCATCACTGGTGGGCGGAGTCATGACAGAAGCCACAAGTTCACACTGGAAGGCTACTGCTGGTTTATGTTTACAGGTTTTATATAGTGCATAGCTGCCCAAGGGCTTCCCAGCACTGCGGAGCAGGAGGTCCTAGTTAGCATTAACTCATTCAGGAAACAACCATGTCTTGAGTTTTTTCTAAAGCTAGTCTCATCCATGAGAAGCCTTAATTCTTTAGGCATGGAGTTCCAAAGTTTAGGTACCAAGTGGGAGAATGATCTCCCTCTCCATCTGGCTTGTCTTATGCTGGTGGTTTTGGCCAGGCGTTCAGAGGACGATCTTAGGGCTCTATTATGTGTGTATGATGTGATGAGTGCCCTGGGGAGAGTGGACCTTTACCATTCAGGGCCTTGTGTGCAATGCATAATGCTTTGAACTTGACCCTGGCCTGTACTGGCAGCCAGTGGACAAGTCTCAGGGCCTCTTTAGCTGACTCGTACCTGGGTATGTTTTCAAGTTCCCTGGAAGCTGCATTCTATAGTACCTGCAGCCTGTTTTCAACACTTATTTGGGTGACCCCAAAAAGAGAGAGTTCACGTAGTCCAGTCGCGAGATCACCAGGGACTGTTTCACTGTCTTTCGAGTCTCCTCTGGAATGAGGCCCAGAATTTTACGGAGCATCCGCAGGATTCAAAAACATATGGCAGATAGTTTTCTGGCTTGAATTTCCATAGTCAGTTTAAGTTCTAGGTACATTTCCTAAGTTCCTTATGGAGTTTTTATGGACTGGCGGAGAGCCCAGTTCTTTTGGACATTCAATGGTGACTTGTGTTGGAAGATTATTTCCTAGGAAAATGAGTTCCATCTTGTCTCCATTTAGTTTTAATCTGCAACTTGTCATCCAACTTGCTACCTTTTCCATGCAAGGAGCCACTTGATTGTTTTTTGAGTTGGGGCTCTCTGCCACTGAGACTACCAATTGGGTGTTGTCCGCATAAGAAACGATTGACAGCCCAAATTCCTGGACAATATCGGCCAGGGACTGCATGCATAGATTAAATAGGGTAGGACTGAGGGCGGAGCCCTGTGGTACTCCACATGTCGTTTTTAGGGTGTCCGAGTAGTATTCGCCTTCTGTGATCTGGAAGGATCTATCCCTCAAATATGACACTAACCATCCTAGCGCGCTGTCTTGTATACCTACTTTCTCTAACCTAACGATGAGTGTGCTGTGATCCACTGTATCAAAGGCTGCGCTTAGGCCGAGCAGCAGGATGGCAGCGGAACCCCCTTGGTTAAAAGCTTTTCTGGGCCTGTGGGATGCCTGGGAGAGTCTGCAAGAAGTTCATGTACGCATCAGAAATATTGTAATCAAAATAACTTTTACTTTTGATAGGTAAGATCAGCGAAATATAAGGTGATAATTAAGGCAACGCTTGTTAAATATAAATAAAGCCTTGCGGTTGTAGCAAAATTAGTTTGAAGACAGAAACAATATCATAGAATCTTTTCATATTACTGTCCTGTCCTTATTAGAGCTGCGGCTTTAATGGTTTTTGTCTACGTTAATCTATATAAATATTTTTGTTATATTTTTCCTTTATCCACAAAGGTTTTAGTCTTGTGAAAAATGAAGCAGCAAATATAGTTATGCATTTATTTAACCGATATACACTGGTCTCTGAATGCCCGAGGAGTCTTAATGCTGTGAGTACCCTTATATGATTTCTTAGTAAAAGCACCGGAAAACGAACACAGTGAGTTCCATACACATTTGCCAACGTGCTGCTCTTCTAGCTTCATTGAGAAACCATCTCTCTTTTTACTAACTCTGCAGGCTGTCGGTCTGTGCACTTATTGGCCTGGCCCTCTTGACTGATGACATAGAGAATCAGTTTTAGCCATTTAAAAAAAAAACACAGGCAGAGAAGTAGAGTGTTATCTAGCTGTGGTTTTTATTTATTTATTTTACAAAAACAGTGCACACCTAAAGCTGGGAGACTTTTTCATTAATCGTGGATGCACCATTGTAGCGATTGAGAATAGCTATTGTTCGGTGACATGGGTCGCCAGACCTATCATGTTAAACGAGGAGGCTGCTCCACAGCTGCTGAGAGGTTGATATCTTGGATGTTGTACAATATATGTTCCTAGATTGCTAGTTGCTGTAGTTCCATGCTCAAAACTTGTCTTTTCATGGTAGACATGGATTTTCAGATCCTGAGCGCTATTCTTCTTGCAAGCAATGTTTGACAAGCTTCCTCGTCCGATCTTTGTACAAGCAAGTCGCCCACATCCGCCTGTATGCCACAGGATGCACCATACTGCATCTCCTTATTCCTAGCCTGGCACCCAAGGTTAGAGTTAACATAAGTAGACCCAAGTTGAGAAAGGGTTTTCCATCTGGCTGCTATATCTCTTTTGGCAACCATGCTGGCAGTACCCAGGAAAGCCCGATCTGCTGTAGTGCCGCCCATCCCCTCCATTATTCCTAAGATCAATACTTGAGGACAGAGTGGAACCTCCCAACCCAGGGCCTCACCCAGCTCTCTAACCACCTCTACCCAGTATTTCTGTATGACCTCACAGGACCATGTCAACTGATTGGCGTTGAGGGAAATTAGCTCCTGCAGGCCCTGAAAAGTATCCAACCAGATATTTCCTATTTGTGAGATGCCAATGGGGTCCCACTTTTGGAATCCTTCCAGTGTCCCTACATCCCTGGTCCACGTCCCCCGCCGCAGCGGTGTCTGAAGTGTGAGTTTGGCATCCCATTGGATATTATGCAACGTGGACCGCGAAAACAGGAGGACCGATCTCGTCACTGCTGGGTAACTTTGTGGAATTGCTGATCCGTAGAGCATATCTTGAAGCCTTGAGAACCCCAGACCTTACGGCTCCTGCTGGTATGCCGAGTCCGATCAGCCCCCATTGAACCAGTCATTGATTGCCAAGAGACACGTTGCTATATAGTAGAGGAATAGGTCAAACACTCCTGTTCTCCCGTCATATGTAGCTTTCTGACAGTGGGCCAATGCCACCCTCGGTCTGGAATTGCCCCAAAGGAATGATGTCACTAGTTTGCCAAGGGAGCGAAACCATTGGCGTGGGAGATGGAGCGGGAAGTTTAGCAGTCCATAAAGGAAGCGCAGGAGTATCATCATTTTGTAGAGAGCCGTTTTCCCTTCGAGTTCCTGCCTGAACTTTAAATTCATTTTGTGCAATTTCAGTGTTAAGTATACTTGAGCATTCTACCCTAACCCACCCCTCAAGAGCAAGTTAACTGTTTTCCAGTGCTATCAGATGTGAGTCAAAGCCAAAGAAGCTTTGGCAAAGCCAGTAGGTCTGGTCTTGGCAAACATGCAATTTTATTTTTTATTTAGTTGCACGACAGTGCCATAGACATTGACAGTTTAAAAGAAAAACATAATTATTAAAACACGTGAGAGAATGTCTATACTTTGCATTTGAAATAGATGTCCAGATGTGATCAAGAAAAAAAGCTATTACTCACATTTGAAGAGAACCAATGGCTGAAGCTTGCTAATCCTTGTAAAACTGTATTTTATGTAGTTTTAAGGCACAGTAGCTAAGTACCCCTGGCACTGAAGGGGGCTACTTTTAGGCCGTGCACGCACATTGTGCACAATTAGAATGCTGTGAATCAGTTAAACGGTACAAAAGGGGGTGGGGGGGGGTGGTGATGGACGGAGCATCTGAACCAATCAAACACTCACACCCAGTCAAGAGATCTGGGTTTAATCCATCACCGTTCTTTTGCCCACTCTGCCACCCCAGTTCAGACATGGCTATATGCAAATCAGCCTGACCCTGTGCCTCATGGGAACAGTCCAGCCCGAACTGCCAAGCCTTGCCTTCTCTGGACCGTAAACAAGCTTCCGAGGACCGGTTTCTGGCATTACAGCCGTCTTCAGCCCGGCTTGCCTGAATCCAGTGGCAAAGTGAGCAAGGGACTCACGTCTGAGCATACCCTGCCACACTTATGGTGGCCAAAAGCGGTACAAAAGGGGGTGGTGCATATAGCCGTGTCTGAACTGGGGTGGCAGAGTGGGCTAAAGAACGGTGATGGATCAAACCCAGATCTTTTGACTGGGTGTGAGTGTTTGATTGGTTCAGATGCTCCGTCCATCACCACCCCTTTTGTGAATCAGTTAAAGACACTAGTGGCATGTCCCATTCCCTGTATTGAAGACAATGGCGGGTGCAAGCAAATAGTAAATGCCATATGAACAGACTTATGGCTGAAGATATCATTAATAAAGCCCTTATATGTAAGTATAACATAATTGTTTTAAATTAAAAACAAAAAGGATGGTGACACAGCTAAAGCCTTCTCAAATGCCAGACTCTCAACAGGCAGATCCAGTTTTCCTCTGATTCTTTTCCCATTGTGGAATCTGAAGTGTTGGGGAGGCGATAACTTATCTACCCCTATGTTGCTTGCTTCAACCTATGCTTTTTTTTCTTTTTCACATTTGCCACGTGTTCCTAGTACTGATATTCATTATTGTGCTGCCTCCTGTGTTCTGTAAGCTCAAAGTCTATTCAAACGTCCTGAAATTCAAAATACACTTGGAAGAAACAGCTTGCACATAAGGTCAACTTGCCTGTACTAATACTAATTGCAGATGCTGAGACACAGTGAGGCTCAGCCCTGCTCTGCTTTCAAGTACCCGACTCCGGAAATGTAATTAACATACTTTTAATAACTGTTTTGGCTTCACTCCCTCTCAGAAGCTCCTCTTCATCCGAGCGGTTCTGGACACCGCTCAGTTTCGGGTCTATCCTCCTGAACAGCGAGTCCGGGATATTCAGGCTATGTTTCCACTATCCTGGGTTTCGGTCAGGATGACCCTCCGGCTACTGGGCCTGATGGCCTCCTGGATCCTGCTGGTGGACCATGCCATATGGCATATGCAGGCTCTGCAGTGGGACCTGATGTTCCAGTGGGCACAACATCAGGGGAACCTGTCTGATTGCGTCCAGATCTCAGAGGGCACTGCACACCAATTCCAGTGGCGGCTAACGAACCAGGATTGGGTCGATAACAGATCCCTCTCCCTTCTCCAACCAGAGTTCACAGTGGTGACCGATGCATCACTTCTGGGATGGGGTGGCCACATGGGGGAGGCGGAGATCAGAGGCCTCTGGTCTCCAACGGAGTCCGGGCTCCACATCACCCTTCTGGAGCTTTGGGTGATTCGTCTTGCACTCAAAGCATTCCTTCCCTCTGTCCAGGGAAGAATAGTGCAGGTGTTCACTGACGACTCCACCGCCATGTGGTACTGCAACAAACAAGGCAGGGTGGTGTCGTGGACCTTATGTCAAGAGGACTTCCGCCTCTGGACATGGCTGGAACATCCGGGCATATACCTGGTGGTTCAACTCCTGGCAGGTTCAAGGAACCCCAGGGCGGACGAACTCAGTTGCAGGTGCATGATGGATCATGAATGGCATCTTCACTCGGAAGTGGTGCAAGGTCTCTTTCAACGGTGGAGAGAGCCTTGGTTAGATCTATTCGCCACAGCAGAGAACACGCAATGTCAGCAATTCTGCTCGTTGGAATTTCCAAGGCGGCACTCGCTAGGCGACGCTTTTCGTTGCGAATGGCATTGCGGTCTTCTATACGCCTTTCTGCCTATACCACTTCTGCCCAGAGTGCGTAAGAAGATCAATCGCGACCAGGCCCAAGTAATTCTTGTGGCTCCGGATTGGGCACGAAGAGTCTGGTATCCCGAGCTGCTATACATGGCCATCGATCCTCCGATCAGACTGCCTCTTCAGGAGGATCTTCTATTGCAGCAGCAGGGGACGGTCCTCCACCTGAACCTGTCCATCCTCCACCTCCTTGTGTGATTGAGTGGTGGCAGTTGATTTCATTTGATCTGCCTCCCGAAGCCTTTGATGTTATCTTGGCAGCCAGGCGTCCCTCCACTAAGACGGTATACGCCTGTAGATGTAACAAATTTGTGGCATGGTGCGCAGCAAAGGCTGTGGATCCCCTTTCTGCCACTCTTTCTGAGGTTCTCTTGTTCCTTCTTTCTTTGGCCCAGCAGGGCTCTGCTCTGGGCACTCCTAAGGGCTATCTCTCAGCCATTGCAACCTTTCTTAGGCTTCCTGATCAGTCATCTCTTTTCAAGTCCCCTGTTGTAAATTGCTTTCTTAGGGGCATTACTCATCTTTTTCCTCCTGTTCCATTCGTATTGCCTCAGTGGGATTTGAACTTGGTACTTACTTACCTTATGGGCGCTCCCTTTGAACTGCTACATAACTGTCCTCTCAGGCTTCTGACTTTGAAAACTGCCTTTCTGGTGGCCATCACCTCTGTGCGCAGGGTGAGTGAGCTCCAAGCTCTTTCCTCTAAACCTCCTTTTCTGACTGTTCATCCGGACAAGGTTGTCCTTCGAATTCGTCCTTCCTTCCTTTCCAAAGTGGTTACTCCTTTCCATATTGGACAGACCATCACTTTGCCCACCTTCTTTCTGCTGCCACATCCTTCCAAAGAAGAAGAGAGGCTCCACTGTCTGGGGCCAAAACGTGAGCTTTCATTTTATTTGGATCGCACAAAGCAATTCCGGGTGGATGACCAGCTCTTTGTTGGCTACGGGGCGCCAAAAAAGGTTGGCAGTGCACTAACGGACCATTTCTAGATGAGTCGTTTTGTGCATCAAAGCTTGTTATTCCTTGGCAAAGAAGGAGCCGCGAGTGGGGTTGCACGCCCATTCCACCTTAAGGACATCTGTCAGGCAGCTACGTGGGCATCGCTGCACATGTTTACAAGACACTACTGCCTGGACAGCCAAGTCCGGAGAGAAAGCCTTCTCTCCGGACTTGGCTGTCTAGGCAGTAGTGTCTTGTAAACATGTGCAGCGATGGCCGTTCTGTTCTCCAGGACTTTCTGGTGTGAACTTGGTTCACAGACCCACCTCTGGAGTTGTTATTGCTGGGGTATCTATTCGAAGTTAAGGAATCCATAACTAACTGTTTCTTTCAGATAAACAAGTTACTTACCTTCGGTAACAATATAGCTGTAAGAAACATTGGTTAGTTATAGATTCCTTACCGCCCCACCCATTCTCCCCGTACAGCGAACTGACTTCTAGGGTGAATGACTTCCTTTCAGGGCCCTAGTTTTGTGCACCAATGGTAAGTGTCTTGCATGGCTCAGCGATTCTGGCATGGAAAATCGTGTACAGAACTGAATTCAGCACGTGAGGGTGGTGTCCAAGTAACTTTTGCGACGTCAAAGACTAATGCGGAGCCGACCAACGCCACCTTTGCAGCGCAGGGGGTAATGCTGCAGGGGTACTGCTGCCGAAAAACTTTCCGGATCCAGTCTGACGCCTGGGGGTAATTCTAAGGTAAGGAATCTATAACTAACCTATGTTTCTTGCAGATATATCGTTACCAAAGGTAAGTAAGTGTTCTTTTTACCCATCAAGCCGGTTCTGCATATCTAGCCATTCTTATCGCCTAAAGTTGGTTTTCTCTTTCAAATTGCCCAGCCTATCACTGTTTCATCTGTCTTTCCTCCCCCCTCATCCCACAGAGGAGCCGAAGAGACTGCATAGACCGGTTCTCAAGTATGCAAACTTGTATTGCACTGACAGTACTCAGAGGACCAGAGTGACTCATTAGCTCTTTACGGGCCTTGCTGAAGCCAAGAAAGGCAAGACTATCATCAAATGCACCATTTTTCTTTGGTTCACCTTTGGCGTTAAGATCTGTTATTCCTTGGCCAAGAAGGACTGCCCACAGGCATTCAAGCAGTCTGCACTAGGGCCATGACTGCTACCATCACTCACACCAGAAACATCCTGTTGGCTTCCTCAGCCAGGCTAAGGCTGCCATCCCTGCACATGTTTCCTAAACATAAATACCCTCCCATCACCAGCGTGCAGGGACTGATACTTTGCCAGGGCAGTGATGTATGATTTCCCTGTTACCTGGCATCACTAGCTCTCAGATCCAAGAGGACTCATTCAAGGTAAGAGGAATCGGAAGGAAGATGGATCCATCCATACCTTGATCGCAAATGTCTCCCTCCGATGGCAGTGAGTCCGCGTCGATTACATTAAGAACCCAAGCATGTGTGATGGTGGCTGTCGTTGATGCTAAATTGGATCGTTACCACACGCCGTGCTAGGGGGCAGAATAAGTGCGGAGACCTGACGGCAGTACTTAGGTTCGGGCTTTTCCTTCGTGGTGACATCATCACTGGTGGGCGGAGTCATGACAGAAGCCACAAGTTCACACTGGAAGGCTACTGCTGGTTTATGTTTACAGGTTTTATATAGTGCATAGCTGCCCAAGGGCTTCCCAGCACTGCGGAGCAGGAGGTCCTAGTTAGCATTAACTCATTCAGGAAACAACCATGTCTTGAGTTTTTTCTAAAGCTAGTCTCATCCATGAGAAGCCTTAATTCTTTTGGCATGGAGTTCCAAAGTTTAGGTACCAAGTGCGAGAATGATCTCCCTCTCCATCTGGCTTGACTTATGCTGGTGGTTTTGGCCAGGCGTTCAGAGGACGATCTTAGGGCTCTATTATGTGTGTATGATGTGATGAGTGCCCTGGGGAGAGTGGACCTTTACCATTCAGGGCCTTGTGTGCAATGCATAATGCTTTGAACTTGACCCTGGCCTGTACTGGCAGCCAGTGGACAAGTCTCAGGGCCTCTTTAGCTGACTCGTACCTGGGAATGTTTTCAAGTTCCCTGGAAGCTGCATTCTATAGTACCTGCAGCCTGTTTTCAACACTTATTTGGGTGACCCCAAAAAGAGAGAGTTCACGTAGTCCAGTCGCGAGATCACCAGGGACTGTTTCACTGTCTTTCGAGTCTCCTCTGGAATGAGGCCCAGAATTTTACGGAGCATCCGCAGGATTCAAAAACATATGGCAGATAGTTTTCTGGCTTGAATTTCCATAGTCAGTTTAAGTTCTAGGTACATTTCCTAAGTTCCTTATGGAGTTTTTATGGACTGGCGGAGAGCCCAGTTCTTTTGGACATTCAATGGTGACTTGTGTTGGAAGATTATTTCCTAGGAAAATGAGTTCCATCTTGTCTCCATTTAGTTTTAATCTGCAACTTGTCATCCAACTTGCTACCTTTTCCATGCAAGGAGCCACTTGATTGTTTTTTGAGTTGGGGCTCTCTGCCACTGAGACTACCAATTGGGTGTTGTCCGCATAAGAAACGATTGACAGCCCAAATTCCTGGACAATATCGGCCAGGGACTGCATGCATAGATTAAATAGGGTAGGACTGAGGGCGGAGCCCTGTGGTACTCCACATGTCGTTTTTAGGGTGTCCGAGTAGTATTCGCCTTCTGTGATCTGGAAGGATCTATCCCTCAAATATGACACTAACCATCCTAGCGCGCTGTCTTGTATACCTACTTTCTCTAACCTAACGATGAGTGTGCTGTGATCCACTGTATCAAAGGCTGCGCTTAGGCCGAGCAGCAGGATGGCAGCGGAACCCCCTTGGTTAAAAGCTTTTCTGGGCCTGTGGGATGCCTGGGAGAGTCTGCAAGAAGTTCATGTACGCATCAGAAATATTGTAATCAAAATAACTTTTACTTTTGATAGGTAAGATCAGCGAAATATAAGGTGATAATTAAGGCAACGCTTGTTAAATATAAATAAAGCCTTGCGGTTGTAGCAAAATTAGTTTGAAGACAGAAACAATATCGTAGAATCTTTTCATATTACTGTCCTGTCCTTATTAGAGCTCCGGCTTTAATGGTTTTTGTCTACGTTAATCTATATAAATATTTTTGTTATATTTTTCCTTTATCCACAAAGGTTTTAGTCTTGTGAAAAATGAAGCAGCAAATATAGTTATGCATTTATTTAACCGATATACACTGGTCTCTGAATGCCCGAGGAGTCTTAATGCTGTGAGTACCCTTATATGATTTCTTAGTAAAAGCACCGGAAAACTAACACAGTGAGTTCCATACACATTTGCCAACGTGCTGCTCTTCTAGCTTCATTGAGAAACCATCTCTCTTTTTACTAACTCTGCAGGCTGTCGGTCTGTGCACTTATTGGCCTGGCCCTCTTGACTGATGACATAGAGAATCAGTTTTAGCCATTTAAAAAAAAAACACAGGCAGAGAAGTAGAGTGTTATCTAGCTGTGGTTTTTATTTATTTATTTTACAAAAACAGTGCACACCTAAAGCTGGGAGACTTTTTCATTAATCGTGGATGCACCATTGTAGCGATTGAGAATAGCTATTGTTCGGTGACATGGGTCGCCAGACCTATCATGTTAAACGAGGAGGCTGCTCCACAGCTGCTGAGAGGTTGATATCTTGGATGTTGTACAATATATGTTCCTAGATTGCTAGTTGCTGTAGTTCCATGCTCAAAACTTGTCTTTTCATGGTAGACATGGATTTTCAGATCCTGAGCGCTATTCTTCTTGCAAGCAATGTTTGACAAGCTTCCTCGTCCGATCTTTGTACAAGCAAGTCGCCCACATCCGCCTGTATGCCACAGGATGCACCATACTGCATCTCCTTATTCCTAGCCTGGCACCCAAGGTTAGAGTTAACATAAGTAGACCCAAGTTGAGAAAGGGTTTTCCATCTGGCCGCTATATCTCTTTTGGCAACCATGCTGGCAGTACCCAGGAAAGCCCGATCTGCTGTAGTGCCGCCCATCCCCTCCATTATTCCTAAGATCAATACTTGAGGACAGAGTGGAACCTCCCAACCCAGGGCCTCACCCAGCTCTCTAACCACCTCTACCCAGTATTTCTGTATGACCTCACAGGACCATGTCAACTGATTGGCGTTGAGGGAAATTTGCTCCTGCAGGCCCTGAAAAGTATCCAACCAGATATTTCCTATTTGTGAGATGCCAATGGGGTCCCACTTTTGGAATCCTTCCAGTGTCCCTACATCCCTGGTCCACGTCCCCCGCCGCAGCGGTGTCTGAAGTGTGAGTTTGGCATCCCATTGGATATTATGCAACGTGGACCGCGAAAACAGGAGGACCGATCTCGTCACTGCTGGGTAACTTTGTGGAATTGCTGATCCGTAGAGCATATCTTGAAGCCTTGAGAACCCCAGACCTTACGGCTCCTGCCGGTATGCCGAGTCCGATCAGCCCCCATTGAACCAGTCATTGATTGCCAAGAGACACGTTGCTATATAGTAGAGGAATAGGTCAAACACTCCTGTTCTCCCGTCATATGTAGCTTTCTGACAGTGGGCCAATGCCACCCTCGGTCTGGAATTGCCCCAAAGGAATGATGTCACTAGTTTGCCAAGGGAGCGAAACCATTGGCGTGGGAGATGGAGCGGGAAGTTTAGCAGTCCATAAAGGAAGCGCAGGAGTATCATCATTTTGTAGAGAGCCGTTTTCCCTTCGAGTTCCTGCCTGAACTTTAAATTCATTTTGTGCAATTTCAGTGTTAAGTATACTTGAGCATTGTACCCTAACCCACCCCTCAAGAGCAAGTTAACTGTTTTCCAGTGCTATCAGATGTGAGTCAAAGCCAAAGAAGCTTTGGCAAAGCCAGTAGGTCTGGTCTTGGCAAACATGCAATTTTATTTTTTATTTAGTTGCACGACAGTGCCATAGACATTGACAGTTTAAAAGAAAAACATAATTATTAAAACTCGTGAGAGAATGTCTATACTTTGCATTTGAAATAGATGTCCAGATGTGATCAAGAAAAAAAGCTATTACTCACATTTGAAGAGAACCAATGGCTGAAGCTTGCTAATCCTTGTAAAACTGTATTTTATGTAGTTTTAAGGCACAGAAGCTAAGTACCCCTGGCACTGAAGGGGGCTACTTTTAGGCCGTGCACGCACATTGTGCACAATTAGAATGCTGTGAATCAGTTAAACGGTACAAAAGGGGGTGGGGGGGGGGGGTGGTGATGGACGGAGCATCTGAACCAATCAAACACTCACACCCAGTCAAAAGATCTGGGTTTAATCCATCACCGTTCTTTTGCCCACTCTGCCACCCCAGTTCAGACATGGCTATATGCAAATCAGCCTGACCCTGTGCCTCATGGGAACAGTCCAGCCCGAACTGCCAAGCCTTGCCTTCTCTGGACCGTAAACAAGCTTCCGAGGACCGGTTTCTGGCATTACAGCCGTCTTCAGCCCGGCTTGCCTGAATCCAGTGGCAAAGTGAGCAAGGGACTCACGTCTGAGCATACCCTGCCACACTTATGGTGGCCAAAAGCAGTACAAAAGGGGGTGGTGCATATAGCCGTGTCTGAACTGGGGTGGCAGAGTGGGCTAAAGAACGGTGATGGATCAAACCCAGATCTTTTGACTGGGTGTGAGTGTTTGATTGGTTCAGATGCTCCGTCCATCACCACCCCTTTTGTGAATCAGTTAAAGACACTAGTGGCATGTCCCATTCCCTGTATTGAAGACAATGGCGGGTGCAAGCAAATAGTAAATGCCATATGAACAGACTTATGGCTGAAGATATCATTAATAAAGCCCTTATATGTAAGTATAACATCATTGTTTTAAATTAAAAACAAAAAGGATGGTAACACAGCTAAAGCCTTCTCAAATGCCAGACTCTCAACAGGCAGATCTTGGCTTTAAGTCACCTTCTAGTAGCACCTTGCTCTTTTGGGTCCAGGGACAGCTAGCAGTACTTGTTATAAGGATTTCCCAGTTATCTCTGAGCACTCCGTGCCTTGAGTAGCTGATCTGACAGTGTGGTGCATGAAGATTGTGTTGTGTTAGATAGCTTGGCTCCCCTTGGTATGAGCTTTATGTTGGCTTTGCGCCTCCAGTATTTTCTCTTTTGTGCAATGAGGGTTGGGAGAACTCGATTACCATTTGCGGACTTTTACTTTCTGCTTGGTGTGAATTCCCTTTTTGTGTTTACAGGTTATGACGGTGGCAGCAGTGACTCCGAGGGTGAGGAGCCGGTCATGAGTGAACCAGACCCCAAGTGTCCGTTAATGCCTGATTTCTGGCTGATCATAAAGATCCACCACGATCGAGTGGAGGTTTATTCTCACACCCGGTAAACGTTTGCACTTGTACTCTCTGTCGTATCGCAAAAGGTGTGATGGGTGTGTTGAAAGGTTTGTCAGAAGATCATAGCTGGTGGGCAGAGGATGACTGGTAAATGGTGGAGATTGGGCTCAGAGGGTGGGCACAGGTTGGAAGAAAGTAATGGGCAGAAGATAGTAGGTGATGGTAGGAGCAGAGGGCGGGAGGTTAGTGCCACACCGTTTGCTTCACTTCTGGAGCAACAAGAAATGACACAATTCAGAGTGCACTTTACAATGAAATACAAGCATAGGTATTTGTAAATTGTATATTGTTGCTCCTTACCTAATATTGACTATTTACACACTGAATTGTCTGACTGACACATGAGAAAAGCTTTAGAACAATAATAGAAGGGGTCCTTACAACATTTACGTTTAGAATTCAGTGTCCTTTTGTACAGTGATCTAACCTGTATACTACATTGAAAACATATACATTTTCAATATTAAACCATTTATTTTACATTCAAAACCATCTTATCTTAATTTTAAAATGCCATCCATTATTTTAATTTAAGACTTTTTATGTGGATTGTTTCATATGTTGGCTCTTGCAACAAGACAACTGGTTCCGCTGGCATTTGGCTTTCCATTTCTTCACTCACCTTTCTTCTTTGCTGGTACAGACCCTGCTGCATTTTCACTCTTGTGAGTAACGTCTACTTTCTTCTTGTGCACCTCAATAGAACTACAAGCTACTCCAAGATAAAGGATGAGGATGAAATAGACGAAAGCCTTCGTCTCCACCAAGTCATTGTCAGAAATATTGGAGAGATCTGCCGTGTTGTAAATCAGGTAATATGGAATATACTATTTATTTCATTGCTTGTGTTTTGCTCTTGTTTTTACATCTGGCCTCTGAGGCCGCTGTACTGATTCGCCAGGTAATTGCTCTTTTTTTGTGGAAAAATAATACAAATTATATGTACATATGTTTACTATTGGTCAGTGGTCTTCTTCCTTTGGTCTTTTGTATTGTCATTGTGAGGGATACCTCTTACTGTAGATTCCTCACCTTGTGAATATCTCCAGGCATCAATCTTGATACCTATATTTTTCTCAGTAATTTGCATGCCTGCTGGTAAGTGACATTGTGTGGCTCCGTTTGTACTCTGTCCCACCAGTGCAATGACGCCAGAGCCCCATATCGCCCCCACCCCTGCGTGCAGACATCAGCTCCTTCCATCCCCTCTTCCGACTCTGATCCGAGCTCGCTCCCTCATTTTTCTATCTTTGCCAGACTTATTTTGCAAATATTTTTTACAGTGTGTGAGGGACATGTCTCCCCCTGTAACTAGGTCTGTAAACTCCATAAGGTGTGCCATAAGCAGATGTCGGGTATGTCGCTGGTGTTTGGGTTCCTCACATGACTCAGTCATGTAACAACTGTACCAGGATGAACATGAAGGCCATGCTAGACCTCAAGGCCAAGCTCTACGTCACTTAACACGGTAAGAATGTGCACAGGTGCTGAAGAAAGAACAGATTGTCCTTTCGGACTTGGAAGTGAATCCACCTCGATAAAATTCTTTCCAACTTCAACCATAAACACAGCTCATGGAGCCCCGTTCTGACTCAGATCAGACATTGCCACTGTTGACACATTTTTCAGATTGAGAACCCCATGATGGTGATGATGATTCCCATCTTTGAGGAATAGAAACCATTTTTTGAACCTCCAAAATGCCAGTGGATTAGATATGTCCCCTGACACTGGCATTAACTCTTCACCTGGCCCTTCCACTGAGGAGTCAGCATCTTTTGCTCTGGTCCTCAGCTGGTCTATGGAAATCCTCTACCTCTAGCTGCCACCAGCAGAGGTGTAAACCACTGTTCTTGTAGAAGTACTGCAGCCTAGGACACTTCTTCAGAGCCACTCTTGTGTTCACTGGAGCCCTAACAGATACCGTAACTGGTACTTGGTCCAGACCTGGTTCTTTCCCACCTGTGAATAGGCAAATTTCTAGAAGGCACAGACCTGCTCTAGGGGATCCATCTTTCCTCCTCCAGTATCTTACTCCTGAGAGTCTTGTGCTACAAGCTTTCACAATTGGGTTTTACCCAAACTCTTTCCTGCATACTCCCCCATATAGGAAGTCCAAACACATGGAGGGCTTTGGGAATAGAATGTTCTCATCTGCCAACCTAGCCCTCAGATCAGTCAACTCCAGTTGCCCCTTAGGACGTTAATTGCACACAATATGGGACATGGGGTGCGAAATCTTGCCTGCAATCCCTGATCGGTTTTGCGCCAGTTTGACTCTGATCATACAAGTTGGATAAGACGCTGTGAAGTACGTCATCAGATCAGGACTGGACACTAACGATTGCTTAGGTTGGGCAGTCAGTACCCGTGTGATGCCTCGCCACCAGGGCTGGATGTGATCCTGGGGCTTCTCCAGTGACATCTAGGCATCCCTAATGGACATGCCATGTGATAGCACCCATCTCCTTGGAGATGAAAACAGATTCTGCCCTGGGGCTCTTCAAAGAAAGCAGAACCAAAGCACGCTCCATTGGTCTTTGAACACCCATGCACCAGTATCTCCAACAGCATCTTCCTTTTCGAGACTTCGGGAGAGGCATCCAGCAGAGGCAACGCCAAGGCCTGCTTCTGCAACAACAGACCTCCCAGTCCTTTTAAGGTTGAGGTCAGGGATTCGGCCAACAGTGTCCAGGTCATCATGGGCAATGCACTGTCCGGTCTCTTGCCGCCACTCCTACATTACTTTTTGCTTACCCTCAGTGGCCCATTGTCACCCTGTTAGAGGCAGGATACGTTACTGTGTGCACGAGTGGCACAGAATCACATCGGACAGATGGATGATTCAAATTGTCCAGGATGTATACACCCTACCTTTCCTTTCCACCTCTTCCCCATATGTCGCCTACCCCACAGAGACTTCTGGAGGACCACTTGTCCATTTCACATAGGGAGGTCTAGGCTCTTTTGGACAAGGGAGTATTGAGAGGGTGCCAGCAGCAAAAATAGTGACTGGATGCTACTCATGCGACAATGGACAATGATGGAGTTTGACCTACTGTAGACCTTTGCCCTTGGAACTTCTTGCTCAAAAGGGACAAGTTCAGGATGCTCACTCTGGCCCAAGTTCTGCCTACCCTGAATTCAGGCAACTGGGTGGAGGCATTGGATATGCAGATGCCTATTTCCACATCCCCGTCCTGCAGTCCTTCAAACATTACCTGCAGTATCATGTCGGCTAAGACCATTTTTGGTTTCCTTTGCTTGCACTCGGCCGCACCAGTACCCTCGCCTGTTCATGAAAGTGATGATGGTGATTGCTTCACATATTCAGAGGTTGGTAATATCAGTTTTAAATGCCTTGATGATTGGCTCTTGAAGGCAGCCTCGTTTCATCGAGGTGTGGACCACCTCCAGATGACACAAACCACCTTGTTTTTTGCGCCAAAGTCACACCTGACTCTGCAGAGGCTCCTCTTAATCGGAGCCATCCTGTATACAGTGCAGTTTTGAGCCTCTTCTCCACCTCACCAACCGGTACACCCACGTGTTTAATTTTTACTGGGAGCCGCAGGGAGAGTCCCAGGGCCCGGCGGCCCCAGCTGACCCATATTGTGTGTTCCACAGGGAGACAGCATGAGTGCCCTGGTGCCTACACGGGGCACCCACATTTACATTAACGTTGGAGTGGGAGCCTTAGTGCCCCTGCAGCCCCAGCCGGCTCCCCTTGTGAGAGCCAGCCCTTTTTATTTTTTTATTTTTGTTAAGTGCTCACCCAGGACACCCACAATGCAAGGGTCATTGGGAGCCACAGCATGCACTGCTTCAACCCTTACATATTATATCACTTATGATATGTTCAATGACTGCATTGATAACATCCCTAATGACATCTGAAATGACATCATTGATAACACTGTGCATGGCGAGGGCACAAGTTGTAAGTACTTTAGGGAATGAACTATAGTTACTTGAGATAACTATAACTGGTTAATTTCTGAGATTTTGTTTGTTTAAAATTGTAAAATGGTGTGTTTTAACTTTTATTTTCACCTTTAGGACAATCTGTTCTTTCTTCAGCACCTGTGCACATTCTTACCGTGTTAAGTGACGTAGAGCTTGGCCTTGAGGTCTAGCATGGCCTTCATGTTCATCCTGGTACAGTTGTTACATGACTGAGTCATGTGAGGAACCCAAACACCAGCGACATACCCGACATCTGCTTATGGCACACCTTATGGAGTTTACAGACCTAGTTACAGGGGGAGACATGTCCCTCACACACTGTAAAAAATATTTGCAAAATAAGTCTGGCAAAGATAGAAAAATGAGGGAGCGAGCTCGGATCAGTGTCGGAAGAGGGGATGGAAGGAGCTGATGTCTGCACGCAGGGGTGGGGGCGATATGGGGCTCTGGCGTCATTGCACTGGTGGGACAGAGTACAAACGGAGCCACACAATGTCACTTACCAGCAGGCATGCAAATTACTGAGAAAAATATAAGGTGAAAATAAAAGTTAAAACACTCCAATTACCCATTAATAATCAGCATAATCCAGGCAGGAGGCTTCAAATGCCTCTCCCTCCTTTGATATGAGACCCAGGTTTCCCCCAGACAGTGGAAATGCCACCCCCTGCCCTGGCCCATTTGTCTACAGGAAAGGTGGGAAAATAGTCAGGAGGCTTATTCACTATCAGGCCAGTTCCACCCCGAAGGTGGGCTACCTAATGTGAACAAGAAAACTAGAATTCTTGCCATCTTGGTTTTTGGTGGAATTAGGTTAATTGGGTCAGTGTTATGCCCACTTCCCACAGGAAGTTGTCTTATATGGGGTGTAGTCACCCTAAAGGTAAGAAGTCCAGTGGCTCCTTCTTGTCACTCCCTTCAACGACCCATAATTGAGTATTTAGGTGGCACCCCTGATGCCAGGCACTCTGATTCGACAGACCCAAAGAAGAGCCATGAAAACAAGAACTGAAGACCTGCTGGGGACATTTTGGCGCCAAACCCTGCCGGCCTGCACCAGTCTCGACATTCATGAAGAAACCGACTCGGAACTTCGGTAGACTGCCTTCCCTTCACAAATTGCCAGAAATCTCCGTGGAGAAGTGTGGCTCACTGGTTAGAGGAGGCAGACCTGGAAGCAGATGTCAGCCCGGGACCAGGGTTCAATTCCCGGCTCGGCGGGGTCTTGAGTCCTAAAATGTCCATGGACTCGACAATTCTCGCTCCGGTGCCTACTCGATTCACGGGTTCACACTCTGCGACTCTGGGCAATAGCTTGCTTAATCTCCACAACGGCCCCTCGCGGTGGGATGCCTGGCTTTCACCTTGCGGATACCCTGCCGGGGTTATCTCACAGGGGAATACCAGGACGGGTTCCCTAAGCAAGCGCTTAGAAACCGCTCGGTGATTTGCGCTATATAAATTCCTGTACATTTACATTTACATTTACATCTCCCTTGGAGGTGAGGAGCTATTCCCCTGCAGTCAGCAGGCACCAAAACAGCAGAGTCCGGTTTACTGTGCTGCTGCTCTCCGGTCTTACCAACTCAGCAGTCACCCAGGAAGAGGTCACCATGCTCTCTGGATGGTCAGATCCATCCACCCACCAAGGGAGGTGAAGCCAAGACCAATTGGAGCTGCACAGCACCAATACCCAGGGTACTGGACCCCTTGCAGGAACCAAAAACTGTTTGAGTCCAATCCAGACTTGAACGACATCGAGACCAAGCAGCTGACGAGTGACATAAGCCCCACTGAGACCCATCTTCAGAGTGGCCCAGCTATCATGATTTTTGCACCCGCAACCGGCGAGGCCAACAACAGCAAGCACCTGCAACACTCAAGCCCAGCTGACCTAACCCCTCTGCCCCTGGTTCTTGAGAACTGACTGTATTGCATTCCTCCCGGGACCCCTGTGAAACAAGCCCCCCATTAGGAGCTCCTGGAGTTGTCCCCAAGTCCTGCTCCCAGCCTGTTTTTAAGTGGCCCCTACCCCCTCATTTGGTGTAGCGTGCAAGGCTAGCAACCCGGCCAGCACCTCTGCACCTGGACGCCCCAGGGCAGGTAAACTCTAGCTGCTGGTGGTACTTTGGACTTACCCCTCTAGCCTCTTAAGTCCTCCAGGGGACTCCCGGAAACCTCTTGCAAGTACCTGTACACCGCATATTACTATTTCTCCTATAGGGAAGCACTCTGCGTGAAAGTCGATATTTTAAAAAGTCCTTGCTTAAAAAGTTCTTGGAATCTCAATCTATATAAAAATGAGTTCTTTTTTAAAATTGTTCTCAGATTTATCCTTTGATTGTGTGTCTTATTGTGTATCTTATTTAATGCCTCTGTGAGAAACTTATGCTTAACACTACCATATGATGAGCCTAGACTGCACGCCACACTGCCACAAAGGAGAGCATTTAGTGTTATCATTTTTGCCTCTGTAAACCAATAAGGGTTGCCTGGACACTCAGCACAGTGTACCTTGTTTTGGTACACTATATAGAGAGCCGGCTTCCTACAAATACCATACAATTCATGGGTGGCATAGTTCAAGTTGGCTATCAACCACAGATAATAGGCTAACTTGTACTGCACACAGTGCTCAATATGTATTCAACTGTTCAGGGAAAACCAAGTTCATTGAGATATTCAAGCCCTGTTATATAACTAATGCCCTACTACCAACAGTCTTTACTTCTATCAAATCCCTCACAGTCACTGAACCTACGGTGAAGTAGATATGAGTAGAAAAGTGGATACAGTAAATAAGGTTTACTTTATGGAGAGAGTTTACTCTGTAGCACACTGCTTGCAGACCTAGAACACTCGTGAGAAATGCACTGCAGAGTATTAAAAAGGATCTACTAAGTACAGTGTAAGCTGTATGCAAAACGTGTTCAAAGAGACTATTCACTTAAAATAACCAAGATCTATAGGTGCTATATGTCCTACTACGTGCAACCTTCATACTGTGGTGAAAACGTTACGGATACATCATCTTCTGAAGTTAAATAATCTCATGAACATGGGTAAGTACCTGGTGCACACAGTCCTCTATGTTAAGTTGAAAGTTTCCTGCTTAGACCATTCTGTCTAATAACTCAAGGTTGCTTACAATACTTAGTATGTAGTACGGAGAGTTTTGGCCCTGTTGGAAACTTTTTGCAGAGACAAAAACTTTGTGTGGAACATGCTGAACACAAGTCATCAACTGTCACCTGTGCACAGAGTTACTTTTCAATACAAAGAGTTCAGTACCTTTACACACCTAAGATGCATTAGGAGCACATGCATTTGTAAACACTTGCACCCATTAGTTGGACACAGGCTTTACAAAATTAGGTAGAAAAATAATATGTTTAAACACTGAAATTCACATCTTATTGTTAGTGCCTAAGTGCATCACTTGCTCAGTAGTCATGAATACCATAGCTTGCAAACCAAATGCAATGCTTATGCATAACAGTAAACGCAATAAGTATGGAGTTAGCCCAGAATGGTAAAAGCAGGGTGATATAAAGTAAAAGGGGAAGAGAGGAAAGAGACTGTTATGTATTTGATTAAAAGGAGAAAGAGTACTACTATAACATGATGCTGAAAGTTAATAAATATTGCTATAAATATAGAATTAAAAAAAGTATTTCAGACATAATATAGGCTGCAAATAGAGTGTGTTAAATATGTGACCTCATTAGAGGATAGTGCAGTACATTTGAAAAGATAATTTTTCACTTGGAACCACATTTCATTGTGTTTAATTGTTAACTAAAGAATTAAGGTTCTGTCTCTCTAGTCTGTTTTTATAATGTACAAGATTCCACCAAGCTCTGAAAGTTATTTTGTCACAGGACTTCGAGATTAAAGTAATAATTTGCAAAGTGACCAGTAATAAAATATCAATTTACCCAATTTTCAGCACTGGCACTATACATTATGATATCCACCTAGAAATAGATTACCGATGGAAAAGGGAACAGAAAAGATGCTGGTTTAAATATTCTTTGCCTGACGTTTTTCCCAAATTTGTTTACCTTAGGGTTCGTAAAAATGTTTGAATATAAATTGCTAGTATGAGAATTACGCAGCCATGAGTATACTGATTTCCTGTATTTATTTTACTAAGAGGAGCAAGAGTATAATAAAGACTTGCATAAGAACAAAGTTTGCATCATGCATGCGGATTGTGAAATAAAGTGGATTTTAGACCAAACTGTATCTGGAACGCATATCAGTCCGTCTCGATTCAATTCAGATTCCCATAGAGCCTTAACTTTTGATTTCAGTCCATCTAACCCTGATGAAATTCTAGATTTCTATATAACTGAGGCTTTAGTGGGAATTGTTTTTGAGAATAAAACAGTGAGCGTCCTTGGAGCATTACATTCCACAGAAACAAGTACTTCGAAGGCATGTTTTAGGGAATCCACAAGCTTCTATTTTCACAAGAAAAATTATTAGGAAGCTAGTATTTAAGTACTAGATCTTAAATAGAGATATTACAATTCAGTACACATTCCTTTAGACACCCATCTCTTCCAATTAGAACTCCAATGCTTTCTGCTTTCACTTATATTAAAGCCTCCTAAAGGTTTGGTTACCACCAACTGTGAAGTAAGCTGGTGGCAAGCACAAACCTCATATAATATTTTTCATCTCCTTCAGCCCCATTTGTATTGTATTTGGTGAATTTGGCTAGATAAATCATGAAAAAGGAATGACATAGTAGCCATTAAATTGGATAGAAAAAGTGTAGACCATGGAATAGACACATTCTGGGATTTTCATGATCAAGCATTCTATGTGCATATCAGTAGGGGGTGCGCTCAATGTTCACAATATATGAACAGTTTCATCATAAAGAGCGCAGCCGTGTGGAAACCATAACATTACCCCTGGATTCCTTGGGCAACTCTTTGCAATTTGTGCGTTATATACTTTTAATTTCATTTGGGAATATTTGATTATGACTAGAGAAGTTAACCAATTTAATTCTTGGTTGCTAAGCTCACGCCTTGGCTCTCATTCTATCAAGTGCTTTTGGGCTGTAAATTCTAGTTTGTTTGAGAGTTGCAGTTTCTTGGAATGTAGGTTAACTACTCTAAATTGCTATTTCCTGCGACCCTCCCTATTTTTTATTTCCTTAAAGATTTTCAGAAGGTATTTGGAGTATTGTGTAGCATGACTGTATAAAGCTCATTGAAGGTGTTGCTGGAATCCCGAGCCAGAATCTATTTTAATGAGTGCTAGTTCTCTGAAGAAGCAACACAACTGTTTTTCTCAGAGGCAGGTTAAGGAAGAGTGTCTGAGCTACATAACGCAGAAAGCGGGGTTTATGAATGGCAAGCCAACATAAATGTCATACTAGTGCTCCCTGGGCAGGAGGGACACTCCTGAACTCATGAGCATCTTACAAGAGTAGCTTGAATCTTGCTCATTGAAACCAGAAAAATGAGTTCATTGTGAAAATTCCTATGGAGGAACCAATGAGAACTGAAGTAGTTAAGTATGGAAATTTCCCATATCCGTGAGTTATCAAGGACTTACAACTAGTCCGGCTTACAGGGCAGGTCCTATCATTAACATAATGTTTTATATCTCCTGTTTGGCCAAGTTGAGTGATTGGAGTTCGAAACCCTTGTAGCATTAGTTTGGTCGGATCATGATATCTGTTTTGCTTTTAATGGTAATGCTAGACTGCCACCATCTTCTTCCAACTCTCCCACATAAAGAACTCTCGACCATAGAGAAGATTTTCTATTTTTCGTTTGACCTCAGTGCTAAGCAGTGTTTTTCAGATAGGATGACTCTGGCTCCAAGTGTTGGAGCTGGGTAATGGGTAGGACAGTTTAAACTTTCAAGGACAGTCCTCTTTTGATGTTACAAGCTGAATCATTCATTCATTTAATACATCTGTGCTGCATTTTGAACAGCCATTAAAGAATAAAATAATAATACAAATATAAATAAAACCAGCCATAAAAGAATATAGTAATAATATGAATATAAAAAAATATTCAATGGATCAATTAGGGCAGTAGCCGAATCCAAAGTGATCTAATTGAAGTTAAAGTGGAAAGGACAGTCCTACACAATCTTTAACAAACCTGGAGAAACAGTGAAGGTAGGACATTCATTCATTATACATATTGTTGCTTTGTAGTTTTGACATATTTTCAGGGCTGCCAAAATGAAATACTGTTCCATGCAGATTATCTCGGTGCCTGTCTGACTAAAGAAGCCATCAGCCCCAGAATCCTACTTATTATTACTGTGTCACTGACCACAGGCTCTGTCCCAGATGAGTTGAAAACTGATGATCATGAGCCCTTCACTTAAAAAAAAATAATGTTTAAACTCTTCTGACCCTGCAAACTTCAGACCTATCTCTTTATTAGCTTATGCTGTTAAATTGGTAGAGAGCACTGAGGCCAACCAACTAGAAGGTTACATTGAGAGTAACCTAGTATTGTACTCTTTCCAGCTATGTTTTATACCGGGCTTCAGCACTGAAGTTATAATGGTGATATTGGGGCGAAGATTTTATACGCCTTCGTCATGGCAACTATGGGATGTTGCTCTCTGTAGTAGATCAGGCCTGTGTTGGGCTTAAGGTGGAAGACTAGCTAGCCTCTTTCTTATGTAACAGAAATCTGTAGGCGCAGCTGCATACTTTCATCTCTGTCCAGAGACGGGTGCCTTAGTGTTTTGCTTTCTCCCCTCCTCCTCAGCCTGTGTTCAGCCTTTCCCTTCTCCGCTGCATGGGCAAGATTCATCCTTTATGTGCAGGCTTGATCCACCCAACATTTGATAAAGGTGGCAACAGTGTGCATGGGGTGTTGGAACCTGTTAGATGGTGGATACATAGAACCATCTCAAGCTGAATCCTTGTAAACTCCTGTCCTGCTAGCTCATAATGCGCCCAGTTTTAAAGACCACTTACGGTGGCTCCCTGTGATGGATGCACGCCCGCCTCTGCATGTAGTGAGAAACCATGCAGTTCTTACAGATGTGGAGCTCTTTGGTACTCTGGAGGGTGTGATCTCTGATGATTCTTCATGGTAAGTCTCTGTCTCTTCTCAGCGGCTGCTCCTTCAAGACCTGCATGACAGCCATGTATGTAATACCCTGCTGGTCGCAGAGAGTGAGGAGGACATCTGGAAGCCTGAAACCCTCTACAACTATCGACAGCGAGTGATGCAGAATGATGGTGAGCAGAGGTTCCCTCTCTTGACTTCTACCAATCCCCCACTTGTAGGCTTACCTGCCATCCAGCCCTCTCTCATCTTGTGCTTTCAGGTTATTTATCCTTCACGTATGCTCGGTCATCCTTCACATCTAGTTCTTTTATTCTCCACATACAAGTCACTTAAGCCCATTTTAATCCTCTTTCCTTCTTTCGTGTCTCCTTCACTTCCTTTTCTTTCATTTTCTGTCCCCACCTCTTTCGTCCTCCAGCTCTTTCCTCATATACCTCATCTACCCTTTACTTCCACATCCACACCTATTTCCACTTTCCTTTTCCACCTTTGCCTCTTTCATCCTGCGCCTCCAATATTTTCCCCCTTCACAGCTTTCATCCATCACCTTTGCTTCCTGCATCACTTTAAGCCTCCACCGCTGTCATTGTCTGTATCCAGGCCTAGACTCCACTTCCCACTTTTTCCCCCTCCCTGTCATCATCGTCCTGCAAGTGTGATGTTTTATCCTCCACCTCGCTCATCCTCCTCCTCACCTCACTCATCCTCCACCTCACTCATCCTCCTCCTCACCTCACTCATCCTCCACCTCACCTCACTCATCCTCCACCTCACCTCACTCATCCTCCACCTCACCTCACTCATCCTCCACCTCACCTCACTCATCCTCCACCTCACTTCACTGTTCCTCCACCTCACTTCACTGTTCCTCCACCTCACTTCACTGTTTGTTTCTAGCCCTTTTTGTCTCTACCTCTAGCTCGTCCTTCCTTATGCAGAGTCATTTTCTTCTCTCCTTTCGTTCACTTGTCAGTCTCCATGTACATTTCCTGCTTTTGGTTCATGATTCATATTCTGCACCCATCACTCATAGTGAAGTTCCCTACATCAGCCAGATTGAATTGAACGGCTATACGTTGATCCACCTTCACTGTCTATTGTCCTTCACACTCAATTAATTGCCCCTTTTTCCATACTGTAGTTGTAGCATGTACCCATACCTACTGTATTAGTTCAGTCCATGTTTTTGCTACCTTTTTCATCTGTTCTCCGACCT
Source organism: Lissotriton helveticus (assembly GCF_964261635.1). NCBI lineage: Eukaryota > Metazoa > Chordata > Amphibia > Caudata > Salamandridae > Lissotriton > Lissotriton helveticus. Next base: position 156,554,281 of record NC_136057.1, read on the forward strand.
TATTTTGTAGCACCCCGTAGTGACGCTTCCATTGTCCCTCACATCTGCCCTGCTGTGCGATCGGCAGGATCAGTGCTGAGGAAGGATCAGCCAAGGTTTGAGAACTTTGCAGAGGTCTTCTGCTTTTACGTTATCTCATTTCTTTTCCAGATTACTCCGCTGATGAGAGCTACCAGCACCGCGACTACCTTGCCGCCACCATGCAGTTTATCCCAGGACACTTCGCCTGTGACCTGGTGTGGAGCACCATCATACACATCCATCCCCGGCTAAAGATGGGACCCAACATGGGGGTATCTCGAGGTGAGCGCCGCCACCCTGAAGTGTGAACAGCAGAGGCCAGGATTCTTACAGGATGGAGTCTGAGAGTGTATGTGGGTGACAGCATTTTACATTTGTATTTCCAAACCTACCCTCACAGAAGAGGCCTTTAAAGGTGTGCATACCAGGGAGCAGGAGTCTTGCTGGATAGGATATTTTTGTGTGTATGGCGGGGCATGATTCTTACAGGATATGATCTGAGAGGGTGTATATGGGTAATGGCATCTTTGAGAAGAGAACCCTTTTTGTATGTATACTCAAACCAAACCTCCTCACAGGAGAGCCCTTCGAGTGTGTATATCAGGCGGAAGGATTCTTACAGCATAGCTTATGGAAATGTGTATATCAGAGCATAATGCTCGCAGAATAGGTTCTGAAAGGGTATATGTGGGTGACAACATCCGTACCGAACTGGACCCTTTCTCACAGGAAACGTTCTGGGAGAGCGCATGTCAAAGGTCAGCATCCTCAAAGTAGAGGGTCTTGGAGTATAAATGCCGAAAGCCATCATCCTCACAGGAAGAGAGCCTGCAATTTTGTACTTCAAAGACTAGTCTTACAAAAATGTATCTTGGATGTGTGTATCTATAAAAGAAGGTCTTCATCTTTCTGTGTGAAGAGTTAGTGCGAGCACACACTAAGGGGCCAGTGTCCTTTTAAAGGAGGAGTCTGGCTTTGTGTGTAGCAGGGTGCCAACATTGTTTCAGGGCAAGCCATTGGTAGTGTTTACACCATAACCCTGCATCCTTAATGTGAGAGGTGTTGGAGCATTTGTATCTTTGGCAGCATCTTTGTAGAACAGGGACCTATCACTTCATGTACAAGAGGGGCTCTGTCCTGATAGGAAGAAGGCTTGGGAGTGCTTCAGCAAAAGCCTCGCATTCTGGCAGGAGAGGGTCACCAGTGTCTGCTTTGTACAGGGAAAAGTCTGAACATGTTTAAACAGCACAGATCCAATTTATTTTTACACCAGAGAGCTGGTCTGGGAGTGCATACCCCAGGGACCTTGTATCACTTATAGGAGTGTGTACACAATATGCCAGCATATTTAATGGAGATTGCCCAGCAGTGTGTATACTAGGAGCAGCCATACAGACGAGAAGCCTCTTAGAGTGTGACTACCCATCCAGGGGAGAGGCTGAGTGTGTGTATTGGGCTTCAGCTTTATTTTTATTTTTTTATTTTATTTTTTTTTGAAAACCTTTATTGACATCAAAAAAGGAGAGACAAGCCAAGGCCTACAACCAAGCCGGCCGGCCGCAATGTACAAAACAATCAGGAGTCACCAGGCAAATAACACAGAATCAATCAATACAAAGCAGAGGCCGTACAATCATAAAAGGGGGGGAGAAAAGATACAGGAACCAAAGGGCTAAAACACAGGAGTAAATAAGGCTTAATTTTATAATATGGGGAGAAGACGTATGACAGGTTCACTTTCAATACGGAGGCATCCGATATCCCGCAATCAACTTCAACATTAATAAGGGGGCATGGGGCCAGAAGAGCGGGGGGGACAATACAATGCATTCAAGGAATCAGGATATGTGAGACACAATCAGCCCCTGAGCCTTTTCTTCGTAACATGCCCACCACCCAAGACACTGCCAAGCCAGAACAGAGGGATTGGATAGACAATGCACCAAAACCAGCTCGTCATAGTAACTTCTAGGACACCGAAAGGAAAAAAAGGGGGGGGGGGACGAGGTAGGGAAGGGGAAGGGGAAGGGAAAGGAAAATGGAGGGAAGACAAAATAAGACAATAAAAAGGGAAATAAGGAAATAAGAAAAACGAAAGGAAGAAGACACGCCGACCCAGGCCCCCCGTGGCGGGAAGACAGGAGACAAAAGGAGTAGCGACCCAAGTGGGGGTATGGCAATCGGGGAGAAAGACAGCCGAAACATATCAGGAGGATTAACGACGCCACACCCCCCACCCGAAACACACCAGAGGAGGTCAGGACAGACGCGGCCTCACGAAAAAGAGATAGAAAAGGGCCATAGAACCAGAGGACAAACAAAAAATAGTACCCAACCCACCCGTCCCACCCTGCACCCCTGTAGAAGGCTATGGCCTACCCTTCAAACAGCGTGCCTGTCGCCCTAAACCAGAACCCGAAATATAGCTAGAAGTAAGAAAGAAGAACGAGACAAAAAAACAACAAAAGCGAAGAAAAGAAGACAGGAGGGAGGAGAAGAATAACTATAATCCGAACGGGCGGCCGCAGCCCTCCGCCCAACCAGACAAGCACAGTCAGAGACAGACCAGGACGACACCCCATCACGCGCCATAAAACATTAGGAGAAGGGGACCGCCCACCTTTCTACGATTAAGAACAATGATGCTACTAAATCGTATACCGGGAATCAAACAGAAGTCGCACAATTCACCCCCAACCCTTTCGAACGACAAACCCCACCCACCACATGGCAATGTAAAACCACATACTAAATACGAAATCAGCATATAGTCGAGTGGAATGGTGACTAACATAGCTACATGGGGGGAAGATAGATCCACAAGGGAGCAATAGTCCGAACCGAAAGTGTAGATGCATCAACAATCGCAGCACGAGCAGTGAAAAACAGGAGTTCAGTTGCGCCACTGGATCGGGCGAGGTGGCCCCAAGTATAGACACAGGCAAAGTCGTCGAAGCAAGCACAGGAGGCAGTCCAACAATAGTTTCAGGCAACAATGTCAAACAGGGTCGCAGTACAGCATCCAAGTCCCCGGGATTCGAACCATGAAAAGCAGGGCGCCCCAAAGTCACCGGCACTCTACACGATCTTCGTTCAGTGGCGGAGACACTCAAGTCAATCGAGGGGGGCGAGGCAATGAAGTCATCGAAACAAGAGGGCGACAAGAAGCGATGGCCGCCCAAAATGGCGGCAGATCGTGGCGGACCCAACGAGACGCCCAGGGCCAGGGAAGCGTGCAGGGATCTCTCAGGGCTTCCAGGATATCTCTGACCGTCGGCTCACAACCACCAGATCCGCTCCCCACACAATCAGGCAACACGGGCCCGCCGCCACAGGGTGATTCTCGTTCCAGAGGGTCGGCCGCCATTTCGTGAATCAGCCCAATCGCCGCCCACCAAGACCCCCGGAAATAACAGTTCGCAAATGTAGGACTCTACAAGCTCTGGGGGTCCCAGCAAGGGCAGCCTCGATGCCAAAAGGATATCCGCCCAAAACGGGTCTCCGCCAGCACCAGCACCGGTGCCCCAAACAAGCGGAGTCCGGGCCCCGAGGACCAGGGCCGCCGGACTAAGCAGCGGCGGGGGGAGACCCCTTCACAGAATCAGGTCCCGGGGCCTCTCACCCACGTCGGCCGCGCGGCCACCAGGGCAGGCCCGAGTCAGGATCGCCGGGATCTTCGCACATCGGCTCCCAACACTGGTTCTCGCTCTCGGCCGGGGCCGAGAGCCGTCGGATCCCGCTGGCCAGGTCCCGGTCCAAGTCTCGCAGAGGCCCCGATCCGTCGGAGGCCACAACTCCGGAGCCACTGCACACCGAGACCCCGGGGTCGGATGGTAAGCACAAACAAGCCGTTATGTTTCAATGCCCCAAAAATGTGTCGTCTTCGGACAGGATAGAAGACAGGATAGGCAATCAGGACGGAGGGCTGCGGGAGCCGAGCTAAAGAGCGACCATCACGGCCGCGAGCTAGGCTCCTCCCCCCTGGGCTTCAGCTTTATTAATGGATATTGTCGTTAGTGTGTAGTAGGGCATATTATCTAAATATTGAAGTGTGTACAAAACCGAAGTAATACAATTGTGTATACCAGGGATAATGCATTTGTACTACAGGAGGGTCTTGCGGTGTGTAGACCATGGGGCGCATTTACCCCTGTGTTGCAGAGCATGGATATAATCCCTCACAGTTCAGGTTGGTTTTATTAAGTAAACAATCTATACTGCTGTGTCAGACACAACTCAGTGATCCATAGGGTAGCAACAAAAGCTAGCAAAACTTCTACTAAGAGTGTTTAACTCAAAGGTATAACTTTGTACTCCTCATTAGATATATAACAACCCAGAATCTCATAATCCAGAAATAGCAAATTGCACCATACCTTCGTTTTTGTAAAGTATTCAGTCTCTGGGAAATAGTCATCAGAGAAAGCGCCTCGTAGTCTTTATATTTTCTATTTACTTCAGAATACAAGGCAGAGAATGTCCACCGTCTCAGAAGATACTGAGCAGGATTTCCAGAGACTGAACAAGGTTTCGCCTAATGTAATTGGTTAAATTAATAATGTATGCTTCCTCTGCTTTGCATTCCTCAGCCATCAGAAAAGTCTAGCACAAAGTGATTGGGAATCCTTCCTCCATCTTGGTGCTCGCAAGTACTGTAAGGAATATAATCCAGTATGGGGGAATAATTGGTCTGCCTAAGTTGTTAAAACTATTCCCAGCAAAATATGTTGCTGGTTGTATCTTCTAAATATTCTCAACCCCAATATGTTAGTTTTTCTCTGACAATACTCCTCCCACGTTATACTCCTGTCTCTAGTTTGATGGTTCCATCTAAGATTATATCGTGATTAATGTGAAGGCCGTTCATTTTGGTGCTGGACACCCCACACCATAGTCCTGCATTGTGCAACGTAGCAATTTTTGGGGAACAGCTGCAATTTGTAAAGGAGTTCTATAGTCCTATGTACACACATTTACTAATCTTTGTTTTAAAAGGATGTTCTAGTCAGTCAGACAGTTCTGAATACATACATCAGTACTTAATCTATGATGTAAGTTGGAGTTTGTGTCCTGGTACATTGTGGGCTTCAGGCTGACGTGCAAGAACATTGCATGGGTTATTAGGAGTCCTGGTGAGTAACATTTTTCAGTTGAGACATTCCCCATGCATGAAAGAAATGGCCTTGAGCACCAATTTGGCTCAAAAGTTAGCAGGCTTATGGTACATTTCCACAGGGAAGTGTCACTCCTAATGGTATTGTCATAAGTCATTGGAATGATGTCTAAAGCTGAAACAGATGTCATTGAGAAAAACACATTGGAATATTCCAGACACATCACTAGATAGAAAGGAAGTGCACATCATGTGAAAGAACAAGCTGCACACCAACGTTTTGCATGTTCCTTTAAGCAAAGTACACATGTTTTTGCAAACATTTATGCAACAGACTGTGCCCAAATGATTGTGACTTTCTAGCCAATGAGATGTTGGAGAAATCTGAACTCCCTCTGGTACATTCCACTTCTGACTGTGCAGTCCCCAACCTTAAAGAGATGTATTGTTCAGTGCGTTGTACATAATCCCTTCTCTTTACTACTCTGGTAACTACTTTTCTCCCTTAAGTGTTGTTCTGCCTATTGTCTGATCTTACCATTCTTCCTTCTCATACAGCAATCCAGGCTCTGCGCTCCGTGCTCAATGCTTTCTCTGTGGTGAACCGCAAGAACATGTTTGTCTACCAGGAAAGGTCAACCAAAGCGGTCTTCTACCTTAGGTAATGTTTGGCCCTTCTAAAGTACATCAGTGTATGGGCCCCTAAAATACAGATGTCCTGTTTATCCCTTAAAGTGCTGTCCATCCATGGGTATTCTGCCCCTCTCTGCCCCCCCAATACTAACTTACTCTGTCTGCCCCATCCCAACTCCCCCTCCATGTATATCTGTATGTATGCATGTGGTATTTTTACAGCACAACGCTACCTGAAAGGCAGCACAGCCCTTCGCTGGGTCAAAAGCGTTCAGTCAATGAGGATTGTGTGTCAAAAAATCGAGGTAAAAAAACATTGGGGTCCAAAATATCAAAACCTTGATATTGAGGGTTAAAATATTGTGCAGGTAAGTATGGATTTACTATTCTTATCTCGTTTCTACATACCTTGAAGAAATATATCGTCAAGGTACAAATGTGTGAAGTTAAGACTAGTAAAGCCATACTTACCTACATATACTTACTGTCACAATAGTTTGGTCCTTGATACTTAGGCCTTCATATTTTGGCCCCACAATGTTCTTTAGCCGATATTCTGGAAGAGGTAGCTGGGTTCTGAGAGCTGAAGTGGACTCTTACTGCCTCATGATTTAGTATTATCAAAAGAGATGTTTATTCGACTCTGTCCTAAATTGCAGCAGATGATTCTGTGTTGTTGTTCCAGATACTAGGAGCATAGTTGAATACTGGTGGTCCTATTCTCTATTTCTTTTTTGTGTGCATTTTTTCAGTTTTGTCCTCTCCATTCTGGTAGTGCTGGAAGCCACCAGAGATGCCAAGTAGGCAGGGGTGTGGGCTATGATCGCTTTGTAGAGGATGCTTCTGGTTTTAAGATTGTGCAAGGGGAGCCAGTGGCTTTCCATCCAGATAGGGCTGATGAGGTCATATTTCTTCACTTCCTTCATTAGGCATGCTGCAACATGTATGATGCTCGTAAAGTGGTAGGAGACAGTGTAATGTGTGGAATGCCATATAGCAAGGCTTTGCCACCCTCCAAATGCGAGAGTATGTGCCCTTGAACAACATTTCTGAGGTTGCTTTCTGAAAGGATCAGTTTCACTTTCTTTAAATGAGAGAGCTTGTACCAGGCTTCCTCGATTTTCTTTGTGGTGTGCTCCTTTAGGGTAAGGTTGCTACAACCAAGTGACTTGGCTTTGGGGGAAGTTTGGGTTTGAGTCCACCCAGATCATGTCTTTCAGCCAAGTTTGGCCGAAATAAAGGGTTGCTGTTTGGTGAGGTTATCAGGATCCCTGATCCCACCCCACATCCCACTGGGGTTCACTTCCTGCCTCGTCCACCAGCCCCTCCCAATCTATTGTCTTTCAAACTTTTCCATATGTAGGTTGTCCTGTCTTCAGTATTTATTTTGTGTAGTTTCACAGGTGTTTTATCAGTGCTTTCCAAAGTTTTGAAAATCAGTGCATATGGCTCTTTATTCAGCTGCCTAGCCCATAAAATACCCACAAACTGTTTTCCAGTGTTTACAAAACATGTTTTTGCAGTGATTGTTATAAACCACAAATTTATTTAAAGGAGGCATAATGCAGAGAATGTAGTGTCTTCCCAATGGCAGTGTGTCCAATGGACTTACATTCGCCTGTTTTAAACTTGCAGAGGCTGTGTACTGCACTCCCACACTCATCTCATTACCCTCTGTCACATCTCGTTACCCACTCTCTCATCTCATTATCTCTCACGCTAACTCTGTCAGGACTCTGCCAGGCTTACAGGACTATTAACTCCTTGCACGCTGATGACGAGCTGGGCTCGTCATGAGGTAGCCTCCTGCTACGCTGATGACGAGCCCAGCTCGTCACGTAACATGCGGTTTCGCAAAACTCAGCGTACGAGCGGAATTCCGCCCGCACGCATGCGGTTAATGAATTTTAAAAGTAAGAGTGCTATGTTCAAATGTTTTAATAAACAAATTCCTTGACACAGTTGAGGATCATTCGCCTACTCCCGATTGAATACTATGACATAGTAGGGGTTATCTACCCTTCCAACAGAATAGTACCATGTGAAACCTTTACATTATTGCAGGCGCGGCTGGTCCATTGGGGCTGAGGAGCCACGCCCCTCCACCTTTTGGCCCTCAGGAACAGTTTTGTCAGGCTGAACAAAGGTCAGCCTGACAGACACTGTTCACTTTCAGTTCAGGCAGCCAGGAGCCAGACATGTGCTAAATGTGCAGGCTCCTGGCTGCCTGAGATGAACTTTACTGGGCTGAGGAAGTCACAGCTCCTGTGGGCGTTATATCCTCAGCTTAGCAAAGGTCCCCGAGGCCCTCCCCTCAGTGACGAGGGGTTACGTCACTGATTGCTTCGCACCTTGGTGCTTCAGTTTTAATCCCTGAAGTGCCCAGGGTCGAGTGTCAATCAGTGACGCTTCATCACAGAGTAGGGAGGGGTCAGCAGTCTCATTTACCCTATCCCACTCTGTGATGATATTCGCACTGTTGCCTTCCCTCATTGGCTGACCTTAGGTCAGCTAATGTAGGAAGGCAGCAGTCCCGCGTCTCCTGGAACCTCCGAGGCAGAGCTGGATGCAGGTAAGTGTGTGTTTTGTTTTCTTTTAAATTAATGTTTGGTGTATGCGTGTATGTATGAATGTTTGGTAAAGAGTGTTGTGAATGGATGTGTTTGTGTGTGTGCGCGCGTGTGTGAATGCATGGCTGTCAGTGTTAAGTGTATGTGTGCGTAAATGTGTGTCCCATCCGCCCACCTCCCTCCAAAACTTACCGGCCCCCACTGCATTGTTGAATTACACCAGATTTGTTTTTAGCCGTGCTTTCTAAGGTACCTGAAAAGTGATGCTTTAAGCATTCTCACTAATGTTTTTCTCACTCTTTGCCTGACTGCACTAAGACGGTGCTGCTGTTAAGTGTCCATACGGCAAATGTCTCACTTTAATTCAGACCCAACTCTTTACCCAACATCAAATTGTAATCTGGGACTTAAAACTTTGTTGTTAACATTTTAACTGCACGCTCAAAACTCCCAACAGTGCAGTTGGGTAAAAAGCCAGGATTAGCTGATGGTGCCACAAATAACAATGGGATACCTTTCAGCAATGATTTTTGTTGGTATGTTAAAAGTCTTGTCTCATCTTTTCATCACTATCCTGTGTGCAAGGTGTCCGCACTCATAGGTACCTGCTACTGTTCTATGAGTGTTTAAAGTCTGGAAGTTGGCAGTTGACCTGCTGTCAATTCTGACTTGTTAGAAAAGGGGGCTGATTTATCAAAGGGTTTTACCCATTCGGTCTCTGTGGGTCAATACAATAGTATATATTTGCAAAGAATCTATTGAACCAGCCATTTCACCAATCAGTGACCTAATTAAACACTGACAGAAGATGCAAGTATGATTTTAATATCCCTATATTCTCTACAGTGTATAAAATAATTAGAACTGACTGAAAACAAGCTTCTAAAGCACACACCTTTAATTCAGGCTCTCAAAACTGGAGTAACCAAAAGAAGAAGAAACAATATTTAACCTCTTGGATGCTATGGGAATTCCCCTGCTGTGCTGGGATTTCGTGATCCTCATTGGTTTATGACGAGCTGGGCTCGTCATGAGCGTGCGAGGAGGCTACTGCATGACGAGCCCAGCTCGTCATGAGCGTGGAAGGGGTTAAGTAAGATGACTAAACAACAAAACTCAAGCAGAATATTAGACTAGCCTTTATTGCTGCTACCTTGTATAACAAGCACTGGCGTTGCCAGTAGGTCTCGTAGAATGCAGTGCATCCTTCTTGCTGTAGTAGGGCGATTGGGTGGCTGTTGGTAATTAGAGAGTGGCTGGAGGGAAGCCGGATGGGGGCAGGAGAGCTGAGATAGCGTGTTAGGGGAGGAGAAGCCGCAGAGCGCACGCTGGGCGAAGCCCTTTGATGTGCTGTGCGGCCCTGAATGCCAGCGTGTTAGGGGAGGAGAAGCCGCAGAGCGCACGCTGGGCGAGGCCCTTTGATGTGCTGTGCGGCCGTGAATGCGCGTGCTTGTTTGCTCACGTGATTCACGTGAACTTAAAGAAAACCGCACAAACGAAACCCTTGGTTTCACGATTGTTTTCAGCACTTGAATTCTCGCTCCCTCAATGCGCTTGCGCGCATTGATAGGTCACGAGACCTAAAAACGTTACATTGTGTTGTCGTCTTCAGAATGAGATACAAATGACTCCCTCAGTTTCTGTTCCTTGAATGGCATTTTAAGTCTGTAGTTGTGCAGGGGTTTATCAGTGTTAATATGTTTACACTTGCGAGTACTGTTTCCCTTTCAGTAGGGTTTTTATCAATTATTGTCGATGTAAACCTAAAACAGGATATCCTACCCATCTGTCATCTTACAACCTTCCCCCAATTGTCTTGGTCTATTCCCCCATTTGTCCTCATCCATTCTCCCCCCCATTTGCCCTCGTCTAGTCTCCCCTATTTGTTCTCATCCATCCTCTCCCATCTACCCTTGTTCGTCCTTCTCTCATCTATCCTCACCTAGCCTTGCCCGATCTGTCCACATCTCCCCTCCTACTTGTCTCTGTCCTTGTCCCACCTCTCTCCACCCATCCTTATCCAACCTTTCCCTGCCTATCTGTATCCAACCTCGTCTTGCCCTTTTTCTCACACCCCTCCATTTTTGTGTCCAACTTCTACCCGTCAAAGTACTTATTTAACCTCTCCCTGTCCATCCTTTTTAGCATTTTACTAATGGACTCTTAGTTCCACTCCACCTGCCCTATCCATAACCTTCTTTTTCCTGTACCAGTCTAGTCTGCTTCCTCTCCATCTTCATTTACCTCTCCCTGTCCAACGTTAGTCCCTCTACCCTTCTTTAACTTACCTCTCCCTGTCCATCAAAAATCCACTTTTTCTTTACCCTTTTCTCGTTCTTGGCAAGTGGCAGTAATTTGGTAGGATTATGCTAGACCCTCCTGTCTGGATGAGGTGCTGTAATGTTTGAGACTTTATTTCTGGAGCAGAAGTGACTTTCAAGTAGAGTTGTGTGCCATTAGCGTAGTGGTTAATTTTGACACTATTGTTAGTTACTAGAGAACCAAACATCTCCATGTGAAGGTTGAAGATGATGGGTGACATGATGGAACCCTAGGAGACTCTGCAGGTTATGGGAGAGCTTATTGGACCTGGTTGGTACCCTTGTGAATCAACTGGTGTTTCTTGAACAAGTTGAAGGAGAAGCAATCAAGACATTGGAAATGAATCCCATATGAGACCTCAGGGTGTGGACTACGACTGTGTTAGAGACAGCTGAGAGATTCAGGAGTATCTGGAAGCAGGGGTCATCTTTATCTGTAGACATGAGGCCAGTATCTATCATTACACGGGTAGCTCATGCTGCGACATGATCTGAAACTAGATTTGAAGTTGTGATCTTAGATTTGTGCTTAGACTTCTTTTAGAATTACCTTTTTGATGACAAATAAATGATTGCCTGGTACTTGGTAAAGTCATGAGAATCTAGTTTAGGTTTGTTCATCAATCGGAGGGCAAGGTATGTCTTGAGAGCTTTTGAGAAGATGTCTCTAGTGCGGGAGGGGTTGAAGAGGGCTAGTAGATAAGCGTTAGCTTCTCTAGAGCAGGCTTTGATGGAAGGACAAACATAAGGCATCATCATAGGGAGTAAGTTTCAGCAATCCAAGTATAGCAGCCAGTTCTGTGAGATGCAGGGGTCTGAAGGATGACCATTGCCGAATGCTTTGCAGAGGGGTGGTTGTAAGCAGGTGTGCTATTTTTAATGTGCTGTCAGATCTGCATTTTTTCATTGATGAAAAGGTTCATGATGTTGCATTTGTCTATTGAATATATATTGGAGGGTTAGGCAATATTTTGAAGCAGTGCTTGTCCCGATTTCATCTTTTGATCTCTGTCCCAATCCTACCTTTCCTCATACCTCAGAGGTGCGCATGTGAAGAAACTACTACTGGGTAAAAATGTAGGGGGAGTAGCAGGGAAGGGCATTTCCAGTGAATCCCATGTGAGACTCCATAGTGCATATTAAGGTGGGCTGGTTGATTTGTGTTGAAGGTAGATGAGAGGTCCAACAGTATCAAGATGCAGAGAACATATTCATCTGTGGTCTAGAAGGCGTTGCCTTCGAGGTAGCAGGATCCGTACTGCCATTCCTGCCGGAGATGGTTAGCATTTTTGTAATCTGAGTTTAACCTAGACTGCTTTTTCAATGACCTTGTCAATGAATGATAGGTGAGTGATGGGCTGGTAGTTGGTGCAGTCATCAGGGTTAATTGTAGGTTTCTCCAAGAGTGGGAGGATCTGGCCTATCAATTAATTTAATATTTTTTGTTACTGCAGTACCCCAGCGGTACCGATGCCCGAGCTTCAACCCATGAAACTGCAGTAACATGCAAGCTTCCCCCGGAATAGCTTGTGCTGCACCTCAGCATTAATGGGGTTAAGTTTCTGCAGAGGTTCTTAAGGAGTACTGTAGTACCTCACAGTAGGGCTGCACTGTCCCACAGGAGTACCACAGTACCTGGGGCACACACAAAAAATTGTCTTTGAATCTTGGAGGGAGGGGCTATCTCTCTGGGTTCCACACCCAGAAGAGACAGAGGGTCAGGAGGACCCTACCTCGCCCACTCATGCTACTTTTTTAAACAATCTCAGGACATGCGGACCAAGATCCTGAGTCTTGTAATGGTGCCCACATCATTTTCATCTGGATTGTAGCCAACAAATTAGATCTCTCTTTACTGTGGGATAGGTCCCGGTCCGGCGGAACTGAAATGTCTAATGGAAGAAAACCCGTCTGCAGCCAATCAGAAGGTCCTATTTTGTTTTTTTTATTGTTGGAGCTGCAGGACTCTCGTGGGGCCAGCCATCCAGATATACCTATTTTTTAACCCCTTCATGATCTCCCCAAACACCTCTTTAAATGCAAATTCATCTAAATAGACTGAACAAATTTACACCAGATAACAAATATGAGTAAAGTTCTAGATTTTTGCCAAATTAGGTGTAATTCCATGTAGCTGTTTTTCTGAATCGACTGCAGACGTTTCCCATGGAAATTAGCATGGGAAAACAATGTAATGTGCTTTCCCTGCCCCTTCCTCCCTGCCCTCTCCATGTATCGGGGTTGTTAGAGAATGTGTAGACCTAAGCAGTGGTGTGATGTTTTTACCGGTCAGGAATGGGTGATGTTTAGGGGTGGTGTAGGATTTTTAGGACTCAGGAATGGGTTGAGATAGAGATGATGATAGATTTTAGGGGTGAGGGAAGGGTAAAGGCCTAGGGTGTTCTGGGTTTCTTAAATTCAGGGAATAGGTGCAGCTTTAGAGGAGGTGAGGCATTTAAGGTTTAGGGTGGGTGGAAAGGCAGGGGTTTCTGAGGGGTTTTATGGTTCAGGGATGGGTGGAGTTAAGCGGTGAAAATAATTTGTTAAGGTTCTGGGATGGGTGGAGTTTAGGGATGATGAGTTTTATGAGTTTAGGAATGGACGGAGTTTAGGCTGGTGAGGGTTTTTTAGGAGTCAAGGAAAATTGGAGTTTATGGGTGGAAAGGGTTTTAAGGGTTTAAGTGTAGGTGGAATTTATGGGGGGGAGAGGTTTTAGGGGTAAGCAGTGGGTGATGTTTAGTTTGGTTATTGAGTTATTAAAAAATAAGCGAAGTACAACTAGCAGTCTGGGCTGGATATCACACACTGTGTTGGGCTGTGCTATGGACACTTGGTGGTTATGCGTCACCAAGCTTGGATGTGCACAGTACGTTTTTTCTGCTGTTGTAGAGGTATCCCTCCAGGACGTGCCCTCTGATGGCTCCAGGCTGTTTGTAGACAGAGCAGAATCACTCTTATAGTGATTCAAAGGTAGCCATGCAATGGCTTGCTCTTTGTGCTCACTAGCTCCATCTCAGCAGATCCACCGACAATGCTGAATGTTCAAAGGATGCATTGTATTTTACATGGCTGAAAACACAGATGAATTATACCTTGTTTAAAGAGCATGGTAAAGAGAAAATGCAGCCTCTAATAGGCTGAGCACACACGGTACCTATTGATACAGCATATCTAAGGTTTTCGAAGGCTGCCAGCAATTACATCATGCAGTGTAGGGTCAGTGAGGTAGCTCTTTATTCTGGCTTACCTGAGAAAAATCACCCATGACTGATGGCAATTTTAAGGTTTATTTTAGCTCACAACCTGCATTCACTCTGGGGTTTTTATTCCCTTGATGTATTTAAACATCCACCCCGTTTTTCTGAAATGATTCCTTGCTTTTTCCTGTTTATTTTCATGAGGTATACCTTCTCACCCAGTCTCTAGAGCACCGATATCGGCAATATATCTATTGTGTAGATGAAGGAAGTCCTGGAACGATGCACAAAATGGGTAGGTCATCTGCGTTTTGCATTCTCACTCCATCACAAAGTGTAAAAGATGCCAAAGAGGCAGTAAAGGGACAAGGAGTGATACTCTGGGCGAAGCAGGGACAGGGGTGCACTGAGAACACTCAGCAGCCCTCGCAATTTTATCGGTGCATCCCCCCATCAACTCCCCCACCACCCCACCCCGCGTTAAGCACTGCTGCATAACTAAACTGGTCCCCAGCACTGCTGCTTTTGTTACTGGGGGCCAATATTGCAGCACTGTTGCAAACCCCCCCACTGCCCCCCTCCCTCCCCTCCCTCCCACCACCACCTTTCCAGCTTCCCAGGGAAACGCCTGGGTCCTGCTACGCAAGTCCGGCCCTGAGCAGGGAGAATCAGGCCCTTCAACCTCATAGTTCACAAGCTTCAGAGAAGCAAGAGTGCCTTCACCCTCTTCTTCAGTCCCTGGTGTGATTCAAGCCCTCAGGCCACTCCAGGTGTTCTTGGTCCTAGTCGACAACGTTGCACTCCACATCAAGGCTCTCAATGGGGAAACATTGATGCATTCATTGTCCAGGGTGTCAGCAAACTCTCCCTAGGTTCCAGTGTTTCACCGCCTGTGAGCGGACCGCTGTTAGCGCTGCAACAAAGATAGTCCACACGCGAATTCAACTGGGAAGTGCTAGACCTGGAGGCACATTCTACATGCCTCTCCTTCTCACGAGTCACAACCCTCTACTAATGAGCTCCCACCCTTTCCAGCAGAAATGAATGTCTCTCAACAACTCAACTCAGAGGAAATGAGGGTTCATCTCCTTGCAAGACATTACCTGCTAAAACCACTAGTCCTCCTGTGGTTTTGACTCCTGTCTTGCCTCATACTACTTCAATACTCTAATCAATCTATTTTGCTACCAAGACACGACAAGGACATACCAAGGAACAGATCTCATTACCATCAACATTGTTCTGAAGAAGAACCAGGGAGGAGAAATGAGAACAAGAATTGCCATACTCGCCATTCAAAAGAGAGAGAATCGGCTACATCACAATGATCCAGGTCACCTATTGTCCCAAGTAGACTTTCCTAATCTTCTCCAGAGTTACCTCCTTATAGGATTTTACCACCAGATGAGGTCTCCTTCCATGAGGTAATCATCAGACCTACAAGGAATCTTAATACTGGGGCACCTGCCTCGTCTATGGAAATAATGTTTTGGATCCTGCTTCTAAAGCCACAGGCTACATCTGTAGGCTGGTAGCACGTCTACCTTCCTGACTCCGGCCTCCATCACACCTGTGGATAGATGGCTGATTCAGAAATGCAGAACACCAAATTTGTATGCATTAATCTTGAGGGATAATCCTCCTGATTCTCTAGTTGTGTCTGCAGCTAAAATGTTATAACACCTCTGCTTCTTGCTCTGTTGATCCTCCAGGAAACAAAAGGCAAGTGGATTGCTGCAATGGATAAGGAAGATTGCTCAACATCAGTTATTACCTGAGAGTTTCAAGTTCCCCTGCTTTACTGGACTACTGCAAGAGTGTTCACTCACTTAGCTTGACTGCCTAGCTCATGAGTACTGCCGTACAATGAT
This sequence comes from Lissotriton helveticus, assembly GCF_964261635.1. Taxonomy (NCBI): domain Eukaryota; kingdom Metazoa; phylum Chordata; class Amphibia; order Caudata; family Salamandridae; genus Lissotriton; species Lissotriton helveticus. Next base: position 156,570,007 of record NC_136057.1, read on the forward strand.
GGATGACTGCATGAAAATTCGAGTTTACGGAAAGGTTGTCTCTCAGAGATTATATTTTAGCATCTCGTTGATTAAGGACTTTACCAGGGACTAAAGAAGGTGATCCCCTGGTATGTGGCCTTCTCAACTATGGAAACTAAGCATTGTCCTGTCCAAATTAATAGTTCTTCCGTTTGAGCTAATGCATGAGGCAGACCTGCAACATACTTTCTCAAAAGTGGTCTCTTTTGCTGCTACAATTTCATCCCAAAGGTTTGAGTGAACTTCAGGTTCTGTGTTCAAAGGAATCATGTCCGTTTTTCAACTTTAACAAAGTTTTACTAAGATTTTCATGTCAATCAGAGATTCTCGCTCCATACTTTCTTTTCAAAGCCTACATCTCAAGCAGAAAGGGGTGCCCATACCCTGGATGTGAAGAGGGCTCTAAAATAACAAACAAAGCAATTGGAAAAAACAATGAGCTGTTTGTAAATTATTTTAACGGTCCGTACTGGCATTGCTTCATCTAAACAGACTATGGAAAGTCTCCCACATAATTAAATGTTACATAAAGACATCCTGGGTAAGCCTAATGCATATTTTGCACATGAGAAATGGGTTCTAGATATTTCCCAAGTTTAAGCCTGGAGATCAGTGCACAAACATTCGCCAGTTGTTACTGTGTTGACAATGAATCGATAAATGATGCCCGGGGAGGTCAGGGTTTCTTGTGAAATGTAATATTTTTGTCTCTTCACCTTCGGAGCCCTCTTCGACATGGGGGTAATGTAGTTTGTTGTTCTACTCTACATTTTATGGATATCATAGAGAATCCCACAGCAGAACAAAAAATCGTATTTACCTGTATTCCTAGCTCTTGTCATAAGTATTCTCTCTGAGTCCATAAACAACCCACCTGCCTTCCCGTCTTTTCCAAATGGCTTGGCATATTACTAAGCTGGTCCTCTAGTGTTTTATTGACAGGTGAGAGACTTTGCTTTTATTTTGTTTCTCCCTAGAATTTGTCTCTCACCCAGTTTGAGCCCTTTATGGTCTCTTGGTTGCTGCCTCTGGGTTGGTGATCAAAGGTAAATGCAGTATCACCATTTCTCAGTGATGGCACTTGTTATCTTGGTTAAGACTCTGAATGGTCTGCAATATAAGACATTTATTTCCTGCACCCAAAACTTTCCCCGAGCTATTATAACGTTTGTCAGTCTTTTTTGGGTAAAGCTTTAAAGGATTGAGATAGGTGAATAGTCTTTGCCTGAATAGAGGCTCTGCCCTCTGAAGAGAAATTGATCACACATGCACTGCATCTTTCTGCATTAAAAAAAAATGCAAACATTGATTGCTCTCTGACCACCTCAGTGGAAATTGGGCTGACCCAGTTTGAAAATAAATTCCTCTCTCTTTGAAGATGGAAAGGTGCAAATGCCACACACGCCTCCAAATTGTACTTCATCGTTTAAAGCCCATCATCTGTAACGTTCTTGTTCACAACAGCTTTCTGATCAGCTGTTGATACATCTGTCAGTGTATCGGGAAGGGATCTCCATGCTCACCACACTCTTTTTGTTGAAATCACAACTATTACTGTAGCACCTTCCCCATTGGTGACAGAAAGAAAATCACTGTCAACATCTGGAACACCCTTGTCGAAAAAAACGTAGTCATTGAGGTAAACTTGATAATGATGAGTTCTTCAAAACACATTACATTGACAGTAACTTCAGTGTCTGCATCCTCAGCCTTACTCGCTGCCCCAGCAACAATTTGTGATGATACAGATTACCCCAAGTAAGATTTGCAGAGCAATGGTAAGAATGTACAGAAAGACAAAACTGAAAGATCAGCATTCTGTCTGTGAGGCTCTCAAATCTTTGGCAGCTAGAAATCCATTTCTTCACAGGCACTGAACATAAGGACTATCACAAAGAAGAAGACCGCATCTTCTTCCCAATCTCCTTCAAACACCATTGCTATCGATTCCTCATGTTTGCGTATCCTCATCCTCCTTTGGTCCAAGTACTGTTTGGACTTCTTCGCATCCCTGCAAGGGATGATGGATGGATTCTGTGTAAGGTTCCCACAACCAGTATGTCAACCTTTCCCCTCTCAATTGCATCTCCACCTTGCAGCAGCTCTGCCATCAACCATCTTCTCATTACGTATATAATCAGGGCCAGTCTCTGCAGTGTCCTAGAGCTCCGTTGCCACTTTTGGACATCCATACTGATCAGAACGGTGCTCATGGAGACGCATCAGATAGTGCAGCTGGAGATCATGTACCTTTAATGGAACTTTAATTATGATGGATGTGAGAGCAATCAGTGGAAAGACTGTTACAGAAGATTTCCCACCTGAGGCGTTGCCCATTGATACCCTGCCTAGCCACTCTTCCATCCTCCATCGTTCAGCAAAGTCTCACAATTACACCTCTCTGTGGAACAGTGCCTTCCATGGTTGAACTGCCAATGGCCACCAAATATAAGGAGGTTGTCCTTCACATTGGTACGGTAAACGCCTCTACAGTTATTGATAGAATGGAAAAGCAATATTTAATTCCTTGTTTTGTCATGAAGCAAGGCCTCACTCACTAATTATTGCTGCTGTTCAAAGAAGTGCAGGAAATACAACCTCACATACATGGTGTTTATTAAAAAAAGTTGCCTACAACAGTTGCTGTAGCCATTAAAGTCTCTTACATGCTGCCTATAGGTGATTGATATCATTACTTTGGGATTAAAATGGGTCCCAGTAACTTTCAAGTGAGTGGTACTATACCACTATTGTTGACTCACATCATGTCCTTTAGACATGAGGTTCAAATTTATATTTTGGTCATGCCATTCTATGGTGATTTGCTGTTTGTCGAGCATCTGGAAGAAGTTTTCAAACAATCAAAATTGCCATATAATTTGCCGCAACTTTAGTCTCCCACATGCCTTTATGGGGTGTAGGGAGGAGAGCACCATTGATGGGTTGGGAATTATATCCCTTTTACCAATCGTTCTGCAGCACATGTCAACATGGCTACAGCTGCTACCACTCCAAACAGAGAAACCAGTCTGCTGGAGCCACCACTAGGCGCTTAGGATCGAGGCTGACTCTGAAATCAAGGGTCTTCGAAAAGAACCCGACTCCCGTGGTATTACTTCACCCTCTTCTGCTGCTGTTGCTGTGGACAGAAGGCTAGTAGGTATTATTCAATTCAGTAATTTAATCTATAAAATTGTACTTCAGTGGACTGAGATCTCTTCTGGTATCTGCTCAGCTCTATCCCTTTCAGGCATTCCAGCAAAGGGCAGTCAGTTTACAAGTGAGGGATTATGCAGCACTGTGAATCCTTGGAATTTTAGTTAATTGGATACATAAGGTGATTTCTAGTGTATAATTTTTCCCTTCTCTTTCTTCCCTTATTCAGACTCTCTGAGACCACCTGCACTGGGAAGCTGTGGGATGGGGATGCTACGCCGGCGCTTCTCTCGCGCTCGCTGGCGCTTACCCGTAGCCAGGAGCCCATTGCCACTGAGGATCACACGGTAGGATTTTTTCTGGATTCAGTCCCAGACTATCATGTTAAATTCATCTGTCAGCAGCAGTGTTTGATACCTGTTGGTCCAGTCTACCCGTCTGTACCTTCGCTATTTTAGATTTGTGGAGGAAGTGAATGTAGCAGGAAAAGAAAAAACTTAGTGTTCGAGGCATGTGGGCTGCTGAATTCATATCTATAGCATAGATCGCCGCCTAGTGTTGGGTCCGGATGATTGCACATTGTTTTCCTGGAAGAGTCTTCGAAGTATCACGAGATAGGTGGCTCCTCCCCTGGACTACAGTGCGCATGGGCATCGACTCCATCCTCAGATTGTTTTTTTCCGCCATTGGGTTCGGATGTATTTTCGTTATCTCCAGTTCGGAATCGACTAAAACTTTTCGAGGCCAAAAGGCCTTTTTTTCTATACGTCGGTATTGTTTGCGTTCGGTGCCCCGGTTCTATTCCGACTCAGTTCCCGAGTTGGATTTCCAGGGAGTCGAGTTACTCTTCGGTGATCAAGGCCTAGTCGACGCAGCAAGACCCTCGACGACGCGACATGGAACGGAGCCCGTTCAAGAAGTGTCCAGTGTGCGGATCGAAGTACCCACACATCGACGTCCACCCGGTGTGCAACAAGTGCCTGTCGCCGGACCACAACAAAGCCAGCTGTATGGCTTGTTCAAAGTTTCGTTCATCGAAGACTCTTCGGCTTCGGCGCGTGGCGCGCATGGCGGCCCCGCAGTCGGCCCCGGCACCGGTGGACATCTTCGTCGACGACGAAGCAGACGAACAAGAGGTTTGAATCCAGATTTCACATCCGACGGTGGACATCGAATGCGAATACGACGCGGATGTCGGAGGCCTCGATGTAGTAGAAGTCGTCGACGAGGTAGGAGACGACAGCGAGGCCTATGGGGCCATGGAAGATAGCTCAGAGGAAGAGCTATGCCCCGTTAGAACATTTGCAAAGGCTCAGATCGAGGGACCGCCACTCGGCCTTACCCAAGACCTTATACCAGCATCAACGGCCCCGCCTTCTGGCCCGGCTACGGACACTTCGGCGGAGCCGCCATTATCGAAAGCGAAAGCGAAACCGAAACCATCAGTGTCGACGAAAACAAAAATGGCCGAGGCGCCATCGAAACCGAAGACGTCTGCTCCACCTTCGACGCAGTCATCTTCAGAGGTGTCGAAGCGGTCGACGCCGAAAAAAGCTGTCGACCCGGTCAAGGTGCCGAAAGTGGTCAAGGTCGTCGAGCCGAAGTCAAAGAAGGCCACCGACTCGGAGTCGGATAAGACCGTCGAGCCAAAGTCCAAGAAGGCCGTCGAGCCGACATCAGGCAAGGGCGTCGAGCCGAAGACCGGAACCCCGACGCCAGTAGTCAAGGCCGCCGATCCGAAACCGTCGCCGTCTGCGGCCAAAGACAAGGATAGTGGCGCACCAAAGGAGGATACTCCTACGCCTCGCTCAGGGAAGCCGAAGTCATCGACGCTCGGATCTTCCCCTGGAGGTGGACAGAGGTCGACTGTCGGATCGACGAAACCGCCCGCTTCCTTTACGAAGCAGGTCTCTGACTCCCTCAAGCGAATTAGGGACAAGGCTTCAGCATCGGAACCGAAAGCGCCTTCCAACCCGAAGCATGCTGTACCGACGCCAAAGACTTCGGCGCCGCTACTCTTCACGCTGCCGCCGAAGGTGGCGCCGAAGGCCTTCGCACCTCGGTCGGTGCATAAGGACTCTGTGGTATCGAAGCCGACTCAACCGGATGGGAGTTTGCTGCATCAACCACCCTTAATGGAGGAGCAATCGGAGCATTTCATCGATGCCGACTCCGGAAAGCTCATGCTTTACAAGAGGAAAATCACGGCGTCGCAGCCTTCGGAGTCATATACTATTCCAATGAAGCGCAAAAGGCCGGATCCAGAAGCACAGGTCTTGGTCGAACCAATACTTCCTGCAAGAATTGCGACACCCTCACCCACTTATTCTGATGGGGAGGATGCAGGGGATCAGGACGAGGAATACAATTTTCCAGCCAACACAGAGCCTGATGAACACCAGGACTCCTGGATGGGGGCAGGTGACCAAGGGGATCAGCACACCGTCCAAGACCCTCAGGTGTACAATGTTAAAACCTCTCCCACCGAGGATTCTGCGACATTTAATGCCTTAATTGAACGGGCGGCCAAAAACCACGCCGTTGAACTACATGCTGACCCTGTGGAAGTGGACTTCCTCTTTGACACTTTCTCAACTGCTGAAAAGACTGTCAAGACTCTTCCTATGCTAAAGGGGGTCCTTAAGCATGCTGCGGACATTTTTAAGGAACACACACGGTCAAGGGTAGTCAACCCTAGAATCGAGAAAAAGTACAGAGCGGCACCTGGCGATCCTACCTACATCAAGGGCCAGTTGCCATTGGACTCTTTGGTAGTTTCTAATGCCCGCAAAAGGGCGAATTCGCAGACTACCGGTGAAGCTCCTCCCCCAGACAGAGTCTAAAGTGCTTGAGGCATCGGGAAGAGAGTAGCAGCTCAGGCGGCCAATATCTGGCGTATCTCTAACACGCAGGCACTCTTGGCTGGATACGACAGGGCACACTACGACACACTCGAGACCCTGTTGCAGCATCTACCAGACCAATATAAAGAGGCAGGGGAGATGCTTATCCAAGAAGGGAAGCTCATCTCCAACGCTTCCATTAAGTGCGCACTAGACGTTGCGGACACTGCGGCCAGAGCAATTAATACCAGTGTAATGCTCAGACGGCAAGCATGGCTCAGAATCTCAGGGTTTAAACCAGAAATCCAAACGACCATCCTTAACCAGCCAGTAAACCCTGACAGGTTATTTGGTCCAGAGGTGGACAGCACCCTGGAAAAGATAAAGAAAGATACTGAGACTGCCAAGTCCATGGGAGCTCTCCAGTCCCAACAGCTTTGTGGGAACACTTTTCGTCGCTCAGGCAATCGAGGTGTTAACAGAAGCCAGATGTCACAGCAGTCCCAGTTCACTAAAGGTGGGGCGCAATCCTCGTACACAAAGCAGAGTAGAGGAGGATACCGGGGCAACAGCTCCAAGGGCAGAGGCAGAGGCAACAACAACAACTCCCGTTCCTCTGCCACCAACAAACAGTGACTCCCTGTCACTGCCACCCGACCATCAAACACCTGTCGGGGGGAGACTCCAGCAGTTCCTGCCAGTCTGGAGATCCATCACCACAGACAGGTGGGTCAGGAAACTTATCCAGTTCGATTATTGTTTGGAGCTCACATCCACTCCACCCAACATACCACCAAAACACCGTCCTATGTCAGCAGAGCATTTGCACTTATTGCAGCAGGAGGTTCTTGTCATGCTGCAAAAAGGCGCAATAGAGCTCGTGCCAGTGGAGGAAGAAGGCACAATGGTGTACTCCCTGTACTTCTTGATCCCAAAGAAGGAAGGGTCCCTCAGACCTATTCTGGACCTCAGGCCCCTAAACCAGTACATTCTCTCAGAACACTTCCACATGCTAACACTGCAGCAGGTTCTTCCGTTGCTCAATCAGGGAGACTTCCTCGCAACCTTGGATCTCAAGGATGCTTACTTTCACATCCCACTCCATCCATCCCACAGGAAATACCTCCGGTTCACCATTCACAACAGGCATTACCAATTCAAGGTCCTTCCTTTCGGAGTGACCACAGCCCCCAGAGTGTTCACGAAATGTCTGGCGACGGTGGCTGCGCACCTCAGGAGACAGAACGTCCATGTCTACCCTTATCTGGACGTTCTGGCTAGTTCAGGCAAAGTCAGCCCAGCAGTGCGCCGCAGACATGTCCCACACCATTCATCTCCTTCACGGTTTGGGCTTCTCACTGAACTATCCGAAGTCGCACCTTCAACCAGCACATGTGCGGCAGTATCTGGGCGCAACGATAAATACCCTGGCAGCCACGGCTCAGCCAAATTCAGTGAGGATCGGCAACATCCAGTCGCTAATCCAAAAGTTCAGACCGCAACACTCACTTCCAGCGAGAGTGTTCATGCAGTTGATAGGCATGATGGCCTCCTGCATCTTCATAGTCCCGCATGCGAGGTTGCATATGCGTCCGCTCCAAGAATGCTTGGCACGTCAGTGGACTCAGGCTCACGGACAGTTGAAAGACCTAGTGTTGGTGACCGGTCGGGCGTACAACTCTCTGCATTGGTGGAATCCACACAACCTTTGCAAGGGCCGACCGTTCCAGGAGCCTGTGCCGCAGATTATCCTGACGACGGACGCATCTCTCCAGGGATGGGGAGCTCATGTACTCCACTACACGGTGCAGGGACTATGGACAATGCAGCAACAGAAGATGCACATCAACTACCTAGAATTGATGGCGATCTTCATGGCGATGAAGGCATTCAAGGTACATCTGTGCAACAAGGTCGTGTTGATCCGGACGGACAACATGACAGCCATGTACTACATTCAGAAGCAGGGAGGAACACACTCTCCACAGCTGTCTCACCTGGCTCAGAGCATGTGGAAGTGGGCCATTCAGAGGAACATCTTCCTCATGGCGGAACACCTCCCGGGCAAGGACAATCAGATGGCGGAGTTACATCCATCAGTACTCCGCCCGTACTTCCAGAAATGGGGTCATCCAGAGATAGACCTATTTGCCACAAGGGAAAACGCAAAATGCCAAAGCTTTGCCGCCAGGTTCCCTCACCCACAGTCGCAGGGCAATGCGATATGGATGAACTGGTCAGGCAGATTTGCGTACGCTTTCCCCCCAGCACCTCTCATACCGCTGGTGGCAAGAAAGCTAAAGCAACACTCGATGACACTCATCCTGGTTGCTCCAACGTGGGCACGCCAACCATGGTACACCACGTTTCTAGAACTCTCCGTGGTACCGCATCAAAGGCTGCGCCTCACACCGAGGCTCTTGACGCAGAACCATGGCGACATTCAGCACCCAGATCCGCAACAGCTCAACCTGGCGATCTGGCTCCTGAGATCTAGAATTTGGCTACCTTGCCTTGTCTCCTGAATGCATGGACATCATCCGGGAGGCGAGGAGGCCCACTACCAGAGCTTGCTATGCAGCAAAATGGTAGCGGTTTGTCATTTACTGTACAGAACACAATATCAACCCGCTAGATGCATCCATTCCTAACATCATCTGCTATTTGTTACATCTTTACAAATGCAATCTAGCTTTACACTTATCCGCCATAGCAGCTTATCTCCAAAACAGGCAGCATCTCTCTGTTTTCAGGGTGCCTGCCATTAAAGCCTTCCTAGAAGGGCTGAAGCGGGTCATCCCTCCCAGGACCCCGCCAGCTCCTGTGTGGAACCTCAATGTGGTCCTCACCAGGTTGATGGGCCCACCTTTTGAGCCTCTACATTCATGTGAGATTCAGTTCTTGACATGGAAAGTGGCTTTTCTCATTGCCATTACATCTTTACGACGTGTTAGTGAGCTACAGGCGCTCACTGTACAAGAGCCATTTATTCAAATTCATTCCAACAGGGTGGTGCTGCGCACTAACCCTAAATTCCTTCCTTAGGTGGTTTCGCAGTTTCATGTTAATCAAACCATCGAACTGCCCGCATTCTTTCAGGACCCTGAGACAGTAGCAGAAAGAATGCTCCACACTCTTGATGTCAAAAGAGCGCTAATGTACTACATTGATAGAACAAAGGATTTTAGAAAAACACAACAGCTCTTTGTTGCCTTCTCAGCTCAGCACAAAGGCAACCCCATTTCCAAAGCAGGTATAGCCAGGTGGATCGTTAAGTGTATTCAGATTTGCTATCACAAGGCTAAGCGCACTTTAACGGTCCCCCCCAGAGCCCACTCCACCCGCAAGTTGGGGGCCTCCATGGCTTTCCTTGGTAATATCCCTTTGGAAGATATTTGTAGAGCAGCCACATGGTCTACACCACATACCTTTACTAAACATTACTGTGTAGATGTGCACTCCAAGCAGCAGGCAGCTGTAGGGCAGGCTGTTCTTAAGACACTATTTCAGACTTCTGCAGCTGGCACAGGCGGCCGCCGTTAATGGAGGGACTGCTATGTATTCTATGCTATAGATATGAATTCAGCAGCCCACATGCCTCGAACTGAATATGCTACTTACCAGTATGCATCTGTTCTTGGCATGTAGGGCTGCTGACATTCATATCGCCCGCCCTCCTCCCCGGCTGCAGACTTTTCTTGCATTTACTCTTAGGCATGGCCTTCGCTTACACTAAAAAAGGCCTTTTGGCCTCAAAGTTTTAGTCGATTCCGAACTGGAGATAACGAAAATATATCCGAACCCAATGGCGGAAAAAAACAATCTGAGGATGGAGTCGATGCCCATGCGCACTGTAGTCCAGGGAAGGAGCCACCTATCTCGTGATACTTCGAAGACTCTTCCAGGACAACAATGTGCAATCATCCGGACCCAACACTAGGCGGCGATCTATGCTATAGATATGAATGTCAACAGCCCTACATGCCAAGAACAGATGCATACTGGTAAGTAGCATATTCATTCTCATTTTCTGTCCGAGATGTTTCTCTCCAATTTTGTAATATACCTTGATCATTCCTGTGTTTGCACAGGGTTCAAGATCCTCTCTAGATACTATCTCCAGCCGCAGCTCTGAAATTTCCCGTCCAGTGGGACAAGTGGACAAACACATACTTCTGATGGTGCATGGTGTGGGGCAAGCAGGTAAGCGAAAACATTTTGCTTTGAGTGGTTAGGTATTATTTTGTGTGGTGGAACATGGAGAAATATTTAGTGTATGAAATATGGCATTCCAAGGGCTTTGATGATTCTGGGAAAGGGAACATATTTGATGTGAGATAGAGATCACACTACATTAATATTCTGTGGCTCTAAGAGAGGGGACCATGTTCTTGGTCAGATGAGTACACATTCCCTGTGACCTCATCCTGAACTCGATCGTCTGACCACAGAGAAATTTCAACACCTGTAACTTTGATTTACTATACGGAGCTAGGATGCACACAGCAGTACGAGAGATTCACAGAACCTCTAAATAGTGCGTATGACCAACCACGTTTTTACATACAATGGTCATTGGTGGAGTTTTCAGGACCCATGGACATCCTACTGGATCCACACAGCATTGAAATTCATAAGAGCCCTGAAAAGCCATTAGACCTGCACAGCATTTGTCGGCTGTCCGGAACTGCAACATCTTTTGTGCAGTCAATAGATTGGAATTTGCTTGCCATTTATATAGAATCATCTTTGAATTGTCTGGAAGAGAATAAGTATATCAAAGTGAAGGCGGGGGTTGTTAACATTTGCAATCATTTATTTATTTAAGTGTCTTCTATAGCGCTGGCCAGACCCGAAGGTATCATGATGCTTAAGGACACGCATTGTTTTTAGTCAACAGCATTGTCATGTGTCGAATCTGGTTAAGGCTTGGAGGGGATCATAGAGTCAGATCAAAAGATAGGCGATGTAGATGTCCTCTTGTTAAGGTGGCTAGTTTATCAGCTGGACGAGATTCCTGTAGCAGAGGTACTCTGTCTCGCTGGGTGGTCGCGATCCAGTTGGTTGAGTTTGGTTGAGAAAGAGATCTTTGAGCATCATCATCAAACCTTCCCTATGAACAAGGATGCCTTTAGGGGATTAGAACAATAGAGTACACTATGCCAATACCAGCTGGATATCATTTTGATCTTTTCAGGTTGAATTCAATCTAACATAAAAACAGAACTACAGGTAGCTCATTTATCAAAAAACTAAAGCACAAACACATAGCACGCAGAATGGTAGAAATGGAGGCTGTCATCTAAGCACTGGAATAGTCTAAACTGCAAAGTGCAAACATCCCTAATATGTATTTGAGTGAAGGGGCACGCTTAAACTAGCTTCTAGGAGATAGAAGGTTCTAACTTGTTTACACAGAATGAATCCTGAATGAGGTATGATACCTCTATCTGTGTAGAAATTTTCAGCTGACTGTTTCCTTAATTGCTACACAATTCTGCACCCATAGGATGTCCTCTGCACATACTTGTGAGTCTTGGACAGATGGACAGTGAACATATTCTGTGCATTCCAAAGTAACTTGTCTGGACGTTGACTGATCATGATTAAGAACTATATGCTTTCAAGAACTAGGTCATAGCTCTGATGCCAAGATTTGGTCATAGTGTTTCAGATTCTGAGCCACACTCTTCTATTACACCAGCCTTTCATGACACCTCTGTGACTAACTATTTGGGCAGCAATCTATTAAAAATAAAACTGTAAAATGGTAGCTGGGTAGTTGGAATCAATAAACATATAAAAGTTTTTAGATGTATTTTACAAGCCACCAGGCAACCAATCATACCCCCCCCCTACCCTCCTATATGGCCCATACCTACATAAGCAGTCATAAATTATTCTTTATTATCAAGTTGGATAACCATATTGTCCATCCGGCAGAATGAGGGAAGTGGATCATGTCAGACACTGTGCCTTGCATGCCAGGGGTTTTTGTGCACCTACTCATCAGTGTGGTGTTACCCAACTGAAAATGCATGGGCAATGAATGGACTCGTCCATCTGGATTAAAGCTGGTACCCTTGTTTCTCTGTATGACTCGCTCCCTCCTTCACCTGTTCCCCCCCCCCCCCAAAGTTCAGGGGTCTACTCTGGCAACTGTGGACAGGTTCCTGGTCAGTGCTAGGGTTCTGAGCCACGGTATAGCTCTGTGGGCTTTCTCTCAGTATCAGTTGACCTGATCTGGTTGCTTCTTTCTTTGCTTATCAGGGTATCTGACAAAGTGTTGCTACTCTGTCGATTGCAGTTACTTAGCTCACTTTCGATCAAGAGATGGTATTTTACTTCTGATGCTTTTGATTGCACTTTCTTCAGGTCCTGAGATAACAGATGAACTTGTCAAAGTCCTGAGAAGACGTCTCGATGAGGCCACTTTGGATATCATTACAGTAATGCTTGTTCGTAACTGCAAACTGACTCCAGCAGATGTGGAGGTAAGAGCATGCTAACTTAGCAGTCATAGGTGTGACATATAACTCCATGCAGGTGTGAAGGTGTGATACAAAAATCCTATATTTGTATACATCATAGTGTCTGATGCGACTGACCTTGCTTCTGCTTTCCTCATCCTATTTTTGTCTGGCCCTGCCAACTCCGAATTGCTGCACCAAAACCAGTGTGTTTCTGCAGAATTTACTTCTGCCACCCCAGTCCCCTTGGTGTCATGTTAGGCTGAACTCACTAATAACTCTTTCATTCCCCTGGTATCTGTCTGAAGGTTCTTCTGCATATCATATTCTAAGTGTTATCTGATGCTGATGAACTCTCTTCTCCCTGTCTAATCCTGGTTGCTTACCCGGATGAACTCACTTCTGACTCTTCTCACTTCTATCTGGATTTACCAAACTCGCTTCTCCCTTTCCAGTTCCTTTGATGTCTGACATGGCTGATCTGTTGTTTACTTCCTCTATTCCTTTGGTATCTAACCCAGCCACATTCGCTTCTACCCACGACTTTGCTGTACTTGCTTCCACTTGTCCCTTGTGGTTTTTGTTTGGCCATGCTAATCTCTCTCCAATCTAGCCCAACCCTCTGATATTTAACCTCACTGAATTTACGTCATCATTTTTTTCAGCCTGCTTTTGTCCAACTCTGATAAACTTCCATTTACTCCTTCTTCCCCTGATTATAGATACTTAAACTCCCACTGGCCTCTCCAATCAAGAGGTGCTGGATCTGCTGAATTCTTTTCTACCTTTCCTCTCCTACACCACTTGTATTTTACCCATCTTTATTTCCTTCAATACTGCCCATGCTGCTGGTGTCTAGTTCTGCTAAACTTGTGTCTTCTCCTCTATTTCAGCCCCACCTGGTTTCCATTTAAATCTCCTGACTGGTGGTTTCTGACCTGGCTTAATTCTGGTCTCCCTACACATTATCATGGATTTCGCACTGGTTGATATCCATTCTTATTCACAAACTTTTTGTGGTCCGACCCATCAAAATTACATTCCCTCCCTTTTCCCACCCTGCTGGTTTATGACTCTGCTGTACTCCTTTATTTCTCTTGTGTTCTCCTATCTTTGATCAGACCAAATTCCTCTCTAGCATTGGGATCTGAGCAGGTTAAACTTCTTTATCCCCTCCCTTGCCATCCTGCGGCAGTCTGATGCCTCATGGCTCCCTTCTAGTTTGTTTATCCTACTTTTTTCAGTTCATATGAACTACTTGCTGTTGTTTTTCAGTTTATTCAGCCTCCTGGGACACCACCCACTGAAGTCATCCAGTTCTCTATTCCTCAGTGCTTTCTGCCTTGGCTGCATGCAGTTGCATACTATCTGCGCCAGAATCTACTGATATTCCTGCACCCCCCAAAATATACGGACAGCAATGTTGCACATCACTTCCGGGTAAGTTCTAATGGTGCTTACCACACTATTTCTGACTAAGCCTTCACTGTATCTCCTCCGCGTTGCCACCACCATGCTACTGGGTAAGTTCTCGTGGAGCTCACGATACTATGTCTGGGTAAGCCTTCTTTGTACGTCTTCAGCGTTGCCACCACCATGTTACTGGGTAAGTTCTCATGGATCTCACCACAGTACTTCTTTGTGTTCTCAGTGTTCTCATTAAACTGCTTCTGGGTAAAGTCTTGTGCTGCTTCCCTGTTAACCTGAAGTAAAGCAGTACTATTTTATGAGATCCTTGCTGGAGATGAGATCTTAGGGTCTTAGTTTGTCCACTATTTCATCTGCCGTGGGCAGTAGAAAGGCATCCATGTTAATGGTGTGATTCCAGCATCTAGAATCAATACAGAACCTGGAGATTTCATCAGCCTTGGGGCAAGAATGAGCTTTCTCAATCATTGCTGGGCTGTCAGTCTAAATGTCATTAAGGATGAGAGTGAAGTTGGAAAGGTGTCAAAAGTGTCCACATTGCTCGCACTATGCCAGCCTGGCTTGAAAGTGTGTCATTAAAAGATAAAAGCTTGTTCTTCCGCTCAGAATCTCAGCGAGCTCCTCAGCTTCAGTTAGGCATGGTATAGTCCTCTCTGATGTCTGATAGGTCACAAGACTCAGAAGACTGGGGAAACAAGGACCCACCTGAGGTAAGTATCCCGGAAGCCCACTGAGGCTGTGTGCAGAGTAGAAACACAGCCGCATGCCCAGTAGACGTCAATGGAGATGTTACTGTTGCAGTTTTAAAGAAGAAGGACCCTTCTCAGAGGAGCCCGGAGAAACCCTATGGAAGACGGAAGGTTGGAGAGCCACCCCACGCATGGATGCACCAGGAACAAGGTTACCTGCACCAGGGTACCCGGGTGCATAGGGGTGTAGAGCCACCCCACCCATGGATGCACCAGGAACAAGGTTACCTGCACCAGGGTACCCGGGTGCATAGGGGTGTAGTGATGTCGGAACCTGCTGTAGATGACTATGGAAGACTTCGGATAAAAGGCCTTTTGAGAAGTTTGTGAAGATGTCCGGTGGAATCCAAGTGTGGATTTTTGAAGTGGAGAATCTGAAAGCAGAGGGAACAGTGTCTATGCCACTTGGAGGCGACCAGGAGGCAGGTGAGCATAATGCCCACTGAAATTGAGAGGTTCAAGAGTGAAGACAATGCCCTTGGCGCTGCAGCTGTGAGGACTAGGCGACCCTGAGGAAGACCAGGAGCCGTGCACGAGCTGACCCATGTCCCATGTCAGATGTTGGTGTCTAGGTGGTCGGTGTCCGGCGGGAGCACCAACAAGCCTTGCTAGCCACAACTGCAGTGGAAAGTGGCAAACATTGGGACAAGCATGGTCCAAAGGACTCACCAAGTGCAGGAGAGTCAGAGCAGACCCAAACAAGTAGGGAAGCCCACTGAAGCAAAGGAAGACCCTCAAGAGAACCCACAGGCCAAAGGCACAGAAGCCGCAAGAGGGCCTCAATCAATTGTCACAAGGGCCTTAGTTTCAGGCGGATTACAATTAGCCACTTTACTTCAACTGGTACTTCTTGCTGGTATATCTTCAGAGTCTCTGTTAAGGGTGTCAGTCAGACGAGTGTTGCATTTTAGTCCAGTGACCCCTGTTTTCCCCAAGCCCTGGGATGCTCCTGCATTACTTCCATAAATCTTGGATTGTTCAGTTCTGGAGATACCAACCCCAGCGGGCTGGTCTAAATATTTATTTATTTATTTATTTATTTAATGGTTTTGTAAAGCGCGTAGTAACTCGATGAGCATCCCAGCGCTGACCTGATTCTCCAAGGGTTTCAGCTGTCTGATGAACTTATGTCTGCGGGAAAAGGAGGGTCTTTAGGGTTTTTCTAAACTGGAGGTAGTTCGGTTCTGTCCTGAGTTTCCGTGGTAGATGGTTCCAATGTTTTGCCATGTGAACCGAAAAGCGACGGCCACCGGTCTTGGCTTTCCTAACTCTCGGGACTGCGATAAGATTTTCTGCCCCGGACCGGAGGTCTCTCTCCGCTTTGTATGGGATTAGGAGTTCTTTGAGAAGGGGGGGACCATTATTGTTGAGGGTTTTATGGGCCAGGCAGAGGGCCTTGAAGACGACCCTTTCTCTGACTGGGAGCCAGTGGAGGGATTTAAGAGCCGGCCTGGCGGAAGATCTTCCTGGTGTGCCCGTGAGTAGGCGGGCGGCGGCGTTTTGGACTTTTTGCAGTGAGTTCAGGGTGGCTTCAGGGGCTCCCAGGTAGATGGAGTTACAGTAGTCTAATCTTGCCAGGATTAGACCCTGAATGAGGAGCCTCCTTGCGGTCTCAGGGAGTAGAGGGAAGACCTTCCTGCAGGCTCTGAGTAGCCCAAAACATATTCCTGCCGTTTTTTTAGCCTGGGTTTTAAAGCTCATATCCTTCTCAATCCACACACCAAGGCTCTTGACCTCTTCCTTGGGTGTAGGAGGGTCACCTAGGCAACTAGGCCAAAGGTGAGATGGTAGAGAGAGCCCCTTGTGGCCCATCAAGAGGATCTCGGTCTTGGACCCATTCAGTTTAAGTGAAGAGAGGTTCATCCATCGGTGGACCTCGGAGAGGCAGCTGTAGAGATCCGATGGGGCGTGGTGGGGATGTGAGAGGGTTACGACCAGTTGAGTGTCGTCGGCGTAGTTGATAATTGATACGCCGAACGAACTGACCCTCTTCTCCAGTGGGGCCATGTACACGTTAAACAACGTGGGGCTCAAGGATGAGCCCTGTGGTACTCCACACCGGAGGGGGAAGGTGGATGAGCAGCTGTCATTTTCCCGCACCTGAAAGGAGCGTCCTGATAAAAAGGATTCTAACCATTTCAGGGCCGTACCCTTTAGTCCGATCTCTCCCAGTCGATGGATTAGGGTTGGGTGGTCTACGGTGTCGAAGGCCGCACTGAGGTCCAGGAGGATCACTGCCACTGATCCTCCTGTGTCCAGAATGCTTCTGGCCTTCTCTACCGCTGCCAGGAGGGCGATGTCCGTGCCCTGACCTGGACGGAACCCTGTCTGGGAGACCGCTAAGAGGTTGTTGCTTTCTAGGTAAGATGATAATTGTTTGTTTACCAGCTTCTCTGCGATCTTGCTGTTTCCAGGAAGGAGGGATATGGGCCTGTAGTTGGTGAGGTCCCGCGGGTCTAAGGAAGGTTTTTTTAGTAGACCTTTGACAGCTGCCGTTTTCCAACTGGAGGGGACTATGCCCTCCGTGAGGGAGGAGTTGATCAGGGCCGTAAGAGGGGGGATGATGGTGCTCGACACTTTTTTTAGGAAACGGAGGGGTGCAGGGTCGAGGGGGGAGCCACTTTTAATTGAGGCCAGCGTTGCTCCTACTTCTTCCGTTGTTACGGGGCCGAAGGCATCCAGGAAGGGTTGGGGGTGAGCTAGTGGCAAAGGAGGATAGGTAGAGGTGGCAGTGAGATCCTGCTCTGTGTGGGCTTGGTCGGGGGGGGGTATGGTAAGAAGAATTTTTTGAATCTTTTCGTCAAAGAAGGTGGCTAAGTTGTTACATTTAGTTTCAGCTTCTTTGGGGTCAAGGTGTTTGAGTGGGGGGTCAGGGGCGTGGAGGAGTTCTTTAAGAACTGAATAGGTTTCATGGGCCGAGCAAGCGGCGTTTTTAATTCTGTTCTCGTAGAAGCTAGTTTTGGTGTAATGGAGCTCTTTTTTGTACGTTTTTACAGAGGAACGGAATGACTCTTTTTGTTCCATGGTTTTTTCCTTCCTCCAGATACGTTCATTCCTTTTGCAAATCTTGCGAAGAAGGTTCAGTTCCGGGGTGTACCAGGGTGAGGGATTAACTCTCTTGATGTATTTCAGAGAGTGGGTTTTAGGCAGAATGGCGTCGAGCGATTGGGTAATCCAGGTACTGAGTTCTTTGTCCCCTGCTAAGGTGTCGTGGGGGGGAGGCGGGGCGTTTTCCCTGAGTTTAGCTGCCCACACGTCTGGTTCCAGTCTCTGCCAACGTCTGGTATACGTTCTGGTTTTGGGAGGTGGAGGGGGCGGAGTGATGATGTCCCATACTAGGGAGATCAAAAAGTGGTCCGTCCAGGGAAGAGGGATATGGTCGAGCGTTCTCAGATTGGCGATATTGGAAAGAATCGGATCAAGCAGTTGCCCTCTTTCATGAGTGGGCCGTGGGTTTTTGAGATCAAGGCCCATTGAGGTGAAATCTTGGAGTAGTTCACTGGCCTGCTTGTCATCAGGGTCCAAGAGATGTACATTCAAGTCTCCTAGTAATAGGTAGTTAGTGGTGGAGGTACATTTGATGGACGTCTGGTCGATAATTTTGTTCGAAAAGTCTCCTAGATTGCCTGGTGGACGGTATATCAGTGTCCCTGACAGCGAGGTAACTGGGGATATTTGTATTGTGTAATGGCAGCTTTCGTATCCCTTGATGTTGCCATCAGATGTTCTACAGGTGAGGGTGTCCTTAAGAATTATCGCTAGTCCACCTCCCCTCCCTTCTGGTCTATTCAGTGAGCACATGACGTATCCGGGGGGGAGTGCTAGAACGATGTCTGGGCCACTGCTGGGGGTAAGCCAGGTTTCTGTTAGAAACAGAATATCTAGGGCATTGTTTGTAATTAAAAGGTTCACTTTGTGTGAGTGTTTTACGAGCGACCTGCAATTAAGTAGGCCTAGGTGCAAACCCTTGGGTGCCGAGTGTTGATTGGCAGGGTCGCAGGTGTCACAGCCAGTAAAATAGGTGTCTCCATTCAGGATGCGTGAGCAGGCGGGCTGTTTGTTGGGGTTTAAGGATAATAAGTCCGCGCGAGTGTAAGTCCGGTCGTTGCGGGCCGATAAGGACAGTGTGACTAAGCCTGGGGCGGCTGGGCACGCACGGGCCCAGACGGGCTTGCCTTTGGCGCGCCTTCGGCGCGCTGACGGCGCGCCCGCTGCGCCCGTCCGCTGCGCTCCCTATGCTGGCACATATTTTATGGAGCGTTGATGGGCGTTGGAGAGATGGGCGTGGCCAACAGGAGTGCGCGTGTCCCGTGGCTCCTCGAGGTGAGGGATGGCGGCGAGCAAGCGTTTCCTGCCCCTGACAGCGCTTGGATCGGCTGATTAGGGTTAGCAGGTAAGCGTGAGGGAGTGGGTGCTAAGTGGTTTAAGAACACACAAAATACAATTTTAAAAGCAACAAATTCAAGTTTTTCAGCAAACAGAACTCCCGGCTTCCGCCTCAGGAGGATTAGGTACAATGCGGCTCTCACAATCAGGCGCGCTTTAGTACTAGCGAGGGGTGGGCGTGGCCAACAGGAGTGGGCGTGTCCCGTGGCTCCTCGAGGTGAGGGATGGCGGCGAGCAAGCGTTTCCTGCCCCTGACAGCGCTTGGATCGGCTGATTAGGGTTAGCAGGTAAGCGTGAGGGAGTGGGTGCTAAGTGGTTTAAGAACACACAAAATACAATTTTAAAAGCAACAAATTCAAGTTTTTCAGCAAACAGAACTCCCGGCTTCCGCCTCAGGAGGATTAGGTACAATGCGGCTCTCACAATCAGGCGCGCTTTAGTACTAGCGAGGGGTGGGCGTGGCCAACAGGAGTGGGCGTGTCCCGTGGCTCCTCGAGGTGAGGGATGGCGGCGAGCAAGCGTTTCCTGCCCCTGACAGCGCTTGGATCGGCTGATTAGGGTTAGCAGGTATGCGTGAGGGAGTGGGTGCTAAGTGGTTTAAGAACACACAAAATACAATTTTAAAAGCAACAAATTCAAGTTTTTCAGCAAACAGAACTCCCGGCTTCCGCCTCAGGAGGATTAGGTACAATGCGGCTCTCACAATCAGGCGCGCTTTAGTACTAGCGAGGGGTGGGCGTGGCCAACAGGAGTGGGCGTGTCCCGTGGCTCCTCGAGGTGAGGGATGGCGGCGAGCAAGCGTTTCCTGCCCCTGACAGCGCTTGGATCGGCTGATTAGGGTTAGCAGGTAAGCGTGAGGGAGTGGGTGCTAAGTGGTTTAAGAACACACAAAATACAATTTTAAAAGCAACAAATTCAAGTTTTTCAGCAAACCGAACTCCCGGCTTCCGCCTCAGGAGGATTATGTACAATGCGGCTCTCACAATCAGGCGCGCTTTAGTACTAGCGAGGGGTGGGCGTGGCCAACAGGAGTGGGCGTGTCCCGTGGCTCCTCGAGGTGAGGGATGGCGGCGAGCAAGCGTTTCCTGCCCCTGACAGCGCTTGGATCGGCTGATTAGGGTTAGCAGGTAAGCGTGAGGGAGTGGGTGCTAAGTGGTTTAAGAACACACAAAATACAATTTTAAAAGCAACAAATTAAAGTTTTTCAGCAAACAGAACTCCCGGCTTCCGCCTCAGGAGGATTAGATGTGGGTGTATCTTCAGGCTGGGGGTGTTCTGGGTCTGGGTTTGCTCGGGATTCAAGGACTGTTATTTTGTCCATGAGCGTAGTACGTTCTAGATTTTTCACCCCCTGAAGTTGGTCTATTACAGTACCTACAAATTCATCTAGGCAGTCTGGTTTTGTTTTTTTGGGTTTTTTTTTTTGGTGTCCTCGTTTTCGCCCTTGGTATATAGCATAGAAGCACTAGGAGAGAGGAATATGCTGTCACAGATAAACTGGTAGTGCCTAGGATCCAAGAAGCATACTACTTGTCTGTACTGTGCTAAAATTGCAAATTAATTGCAAAAAGCTTCCTTTATATGACCAGATATGATAATATAAGCTTTTATATCATGCATATAGTACTCTTATAATGGTGAAATTGATAATTTGGTAAGCAGTGGGAGATGTGATGATTTTGGGATCCTCCCTAACCTAGGGAGAGTACCAAACAGATGCCTTGAAAACAAAAAGCACATCTTATTGAACGATTTAGTTGTGGTCCCATCCTCTTAGGACAAACCCAAACACAGTTATTGGCAAACAAAACATTCCCAACCAAAGGCCCTGCAAAGCATTATGGGATAAAATTAGCAGTGGGCAGTGAATATTATATAGTATACAATATCAAAAGAATTCTACAAAGAGCTGCAGTTCCACTGATCGTCCCTAGATGTCCCTCACGAGTCAAATGCAAATGCTAGATGAAAGGGTTTCAATGGTTTTGCATTTGACTTGTGAGGGACATCTAGGGACGACCAGTGGAACTGCAGCTCTTTGTAGAATTATTTTGATATTGGATACTATAGTATTCACTGCCACTGCTAATCTTGTCCCATAATGCTTTGCAGGGCCTTTGGTTGGGATTGTTTTTTGCCAATAACTGTGCTTGGGGTGGTCCTAAAATGATGGGATCACCACTGAAGTTCAACAAAATGTGCTTTTTGGTTATGCTCTTTGTGTTCAAGGCATCTGCTTGGTGCTCCCCCTAGGTTAGGGGGGACCCCAAAATCATCAGCTCTCTCATTACCTAATGCTTTTATTGTAAAAGTGCATTTTTGTGAATTGGTTATATGCTGGTAAGCATGTAAAATTGCTTTTTCAATGCATCTGAGAATATTGTTCATTTAGATGCTACCCTGCGTGATGTTGAAGCCCAGGGTTAGTGTTGGGTATATTGAGGAAAGGAAGAGACCAAGCAGCTTCATCATAGGTCAGTGGGGGATAAAAAACAAAAAAACACCATCGAATTCAAAAGGGACCAAAAATTACGTCGGAGATGTGCCAGTCTAACAATGTAGGAGGTACTGGGACCTTCCATTTCCTACAAATTTCTCTTCTAGCCAACAATATACAATAAAAAAGAAGATTTTTAGTGGGGCCCCGAACTTCTGCTGACGTTCCAAAAATTGCAAGCATTGCATTGATCGAGATCTGAAAGCCCAGGAATATAGTCAACTGTGCACTAATCGAATTCCAATAGGGGAGCAGCAATGGATATTCGAAGAACATATGTATGTCGGAGGCTGCCAACAACCCGCACTTAGGACACGCCACATGAGAATCAGTTGAAAATTTCAATAACCGCTGTGGTGAATAGTACGCCCTATGTAGGGTAAAAAGATGGTTCCTGCGGAGCCAAGCCGGTTTCACAATGTCCCACATGATCTTAAAAGAGGAATACCACAAATTCTCGAGGTCCTGACCAATAAAAGAGGAGCTCCACAGCGTCACTGGTAGTATAAATTCACCGTCGACCTCTTCTAATAGTAAATTATACCAGAGTGAGATCTCCTTACTTGCAGGTGGTTTGTCCAGCATCAAGGCCACTAAGCTACTTTCTCCTCCCAGTTGGTATCTACCCCTAACAGAACTCTGCGAGTGGGCCCAGCTCGCAATCTGTAGATATTTAAATCTAGAAAGACCCGGCTCTATTCTAGCTAATAAAGAGTCCCAAGGGAGCAAAGAGCCTTCTATAAAAAGGTCCCCCCAGACCTCCAGACCAGCCTCTCTCAACGGTGTCGCGAGGCTATCCAGAAGCCATGCCGGACATCCCAGGGAATCCCACATAGGTGACCTGCCTGCAAAATAACTAACCCTGGGCGTCCGAATCGGCTACGCCCACGGAGTAGGCGTAGTGTTGCCTCCTACGCATTTTGCGTAGACAGCGTAGCCGGCAACACTACGCCCACTCCGTGTGCGTAGCCGAGTCGGCCGCCACCCGCCTCCCTCCCGCCCTCCCCTACATACATTATTGAAGCAAAATACCCATAAAAAAGCAATTTTAAAGCATTTACCGTGTCCGGGGCTCGTCCGAGGCTCCCTCTTGGAATAGCGTCCCTTCATAGATACCAATGCGCATGCGCGGCCGCCCGAGAAATGCGCATGCGCGGCCGCCCGCGCATGCGCATTGGTATCCATGACGACGCGATTCCAAGAGGGAGCCCCGGACGAGCCCCGGACACGGTAAATGCTTTAAAATTGCTTTATTAAGGGTATTTTGCTTAAATAATGTATGTAGAGGAGAGCGGGAGGGAGGTGCGTAGTGGGGCTACGCGGAGTGCGGGAGTGGGCGTAGCTTCTCGCCCCACTACGCCCGGGCTTAAAAATAACCGGGCTTAAAAATAACCCACTTTTATGGCACCTCTTAGTTTAACCCACGTTTTTATCATTCCCAGCAAGATCTTCAGCTTCACCTTTTTAAAAAATTTAGGGTCCCCAAATTTAAACAAAAAACCCTGCTGGCCTACCCCTTCTCCTCTAAGTAATGCAGCAAACATGCTACCAATTCCCAAGTTCGTAGCCATTTTAAGCAGCATCCTAGCGTGGGAGAATTGAAAAGCCCACGCATATAGTTGCAAGTCAGGAGCTGCAAGACCACCCTTTTCCCTCCGGCGCCTGATTTTCTTCCATGCTATCCGGGTATGCGATCATTCCAAATAAAAGAACTAATGTCTCCTTGAATTTTAGCTATAGTGGAGGGCTCAAAGTACAACGGAACAGTATTAAACAAAAAGGAGATTTTGGGTAAGATAGACATTTTAACAAGATTAACTCTACCCAGAATGGACAAGGGGAGTGAAGACCAAGATCTCATAAGTCTTCTACAATCTCTCGCTACTGTAGTAAAATTCAACATTGCGATTTTATCTATGTCTTTGACAATGGTGAGATCGAGATATCACATAGAGCGGCTCAACTGGGCCCCTGCCACAGGCTCAGGATCATTCCACAGCATCATCTCCGTCTTAGACGGATTGATTTGATAACCAGATATCTCACCATAATCATGAGCCAAAGCGATCACGGAAGGGAGGGCAGTGCGCAGATCTGAAGAGAAGATGAGAATATCATCCGCGTACAGGGCTACTTTCCTCTCCCATCCCCTATAGCTAAAAGACTTGATGTTACAGTCATCCCTCAGCCGTTGGGTGCAGGGTTCTATATATAAATCAAATAGGAGAGGAGAGAGGGGGCAGCCCTGCCGGGTACCCCGAGTGATGTTAAATGGGTCTGATAGTTCTCCATTGACCAGTAAAGAGGCCGTGGGATTCTGATAGAGCAGACTCACTGCTCTACAAAAACCCTCCCCGATGTTGAATTTGCCCAAGACCCCGACAGGAATGTCCAATTCACCCTGTCGAAGGCCTTGGTAGCATCCAATGTGATAATAGCAAGGGGAAGGGAGTCCTTAGTCGCCATATCAATAGCTCACACAAGATCGTAAGTGAGTTCAAAGAGCTGGCGACCCCTCACAAAACCCCGCTGGTCATGATGCAGGATAGACGGTGCCACCACCCCCAATCTACTGGCTAGAACAGACGTAAAAAGCTTGTAATCCGCATTTAAGATGGAAATCGGTCTGTATGAACCACAACTAGCTGCTGATTTACCTGGCTTCAGAATCGAAGTAATAGAAGCATCATTCCAAGAGTTAAGGGGAGACAACCCTACTTGGAAAATCTGGTTAAACAACAGAGTTAAAAAGGGGACTATTGTTGGCAGCAGGGCCAAATAGACCTCAGAGGGGAGGCCATCAGTGCCCGATGCCTTGCCCTTCTTACTGTTGGAGATGGAACGACTAACCTCTTCCTGTGAAATAGATCTATCTAAGGTGGCCCTCTGTTCAGACAAAAGGGAGGGTAGGGACACTCTCCTCAACCAGTCATCAACTTGCCTCGCCTCGATATGCTTATCCTCGTGATAGATGTATTTAAAAAAATCACGGAAGGCTCTCCTAATATCGTCATCAGCCGAGTATGTCACATCATCTACCTTTATTTGATCTATGTTGTTTCTGACTCGATCGGTTTTAACCTTCCAGGCTAAGAGCTTCCCAGCCCCTTCTCCATATTGAAAATGGGCCAGCTTACTAGCCTCCCATCTCTGGAGAACCCGGGCATTCAAGATTGAGCCCAGTTCCCTTTTTAAAGTGAGTAGCTTATTTTGCCATTCTTTCAAGATTTCTGGGGAAGCAACAGGATGTAGCAAGATATTCTCTTGCACCTTAGCCATGTTGGATTCCAGAGAGGAGACCGCTTCTCTGTAAATCTTCTTTTTATATGAGGCCTTGTTGGTTATTAGGCCTCGCAAAAAGGCTTTAAATGCATCCCAAACGCAACCTGGGGAAGCGGACCCGATGTTGTTATAAAAAAAAATGTGTGCTTCAGTTTTTAAAAAGGTAATGTCGTCAGGAGCCACGAGTAATGAACGATCAAACGACCAAGTTCTCGGCGGGTTTTTTAACCACATCAATGCTGATGGTATTCCCCTCCTGTGCTGAGATTTGATGATTCCCATTATTCATGACGAGCTGGGCTCGTCATGAGCGTGCGAGGAGGCTACCTCATGACGAGCCCAGCTCGTCATCAGCGTCGAAGGGGTTAACAGCCCACCCAGTTCCAAACAAATGGCCGCATGATCTGATAGATGGAAAGGAAGATGAGAGATGTTTTGCACTGATTTAACTAACTGCTGGCTGATCAGGATGTAATCGATTCATGACTGATGGTGATATTTATAGTTGCGAAATGAAATGCCTTGCTGGAGCCCAGATCTTAATCTCCATATATCAACATAGCCAAACTCCTTCATTTTGTCAAGTAAAAAGGCCCTAGTTTTATAGGGGTTTATCGGTCCATTAGTTGAGGATTTATCTAATTTGGGGTCTAAGACTATATTAAAGTCTCCTGCCAGGACAGTCGGCTCTGGGAACTGTCCAAAGACTCACAAAAGTTCAGAATTTCTGATTGAATAGCAGAGGACGCCTCAAAGCCTTTCTTGATATCTGCTGACAAAGACGAAAACATTGTCTGTAGGTAGGTGGCCAAAGATGGATTGACGCTATTATCCATCAAAGTATCCGAAAGGGCCATCGCCCCGTGACCCCGAAGGTCCCCCCTTGTGTCGCGGTCTATTTTGGGGGCCCAAGTGACGGAGTAGCTAGGAATGATACAGAAGAAGGTGGAAGAATCGGGGGCAAGGAGGAATGCGAAGGCTCTATAACTTTGTTGGTAGGAGTAGAAATAGGAGGTGCAGTGAGCGACCCCTCAGGGTTCTTGCTCAAAATTAAAGAACCATCCAAGATATTAACAACCTCCAACTCAGCCTCAACCCCAGCCTCGGCCCCACCTTGTGCCACCATTATCTCACTGGGTTCATTGGTATTGATATCTGCATCAACACCCACATCTTCAACTTGGCCCTGCGTCGTACTGGCAGTAGTGGAGACAATTTCTTCAATAGTAGGGGTAGTAGATGCAATAGCAATGCCATCAAGTAAGAGGCGCTTTTGGAAACAGTACTACAGATACTGGGGAGAAACATGGCGACAGCTAGCTGAGCTGCCGCGGTGCTCCGATCTGAGTTCCCGTCCATCTGAATCGGAGATGTGCGGCCGTCAACTCGTCGATGTGGATTCATCTGTCCGATCACGCTTTCCCCCAGGAGTGACTTTTTTGGCGTGTTTGGTATTTTTGTTTGCCCGCACGGTAACTCGGCTTCTAAAGCTTTCATGTGCGGGGACGGGGACCGGGCGTGCCTGACCTGCCTGGCGTCCACTGGCGTATCTGCTGCCACGTTTTCTCCGCCTCCTCTGCCTATGTTAGTTTCACCGTGGAGCTCGCCGTTGATCAAACCGTTTGGATTGCTGACATCTCCATCTCCATTGAATCCGCAGCAGGCTGTTTCAGGCCTGCAGCTTTGGTGTTTGGCCGCGCTGGAGCTCCGCCGACGGAGGAAGACCCGCAGCCTTCTCTTGGGACCCGGAGGTAGCTCAGTGGGGTCCAGCTCCGGTTTTTGCACTCGCACCAGTAAAGGACGCCTGAGAAGGGTGGAGGAGGAGGAGGAGGAGGAGGAGGAGACTGAGGTAGGCAGAGAAACAGTGGCTGACACGGCTGTGGGGGTAGTTTTGGGGGCCCAAAGCAAACAGGGGGGGCAAGGTGTGTATAGCCCTGTGTCTGCATCTGAAGACCCGGAGGGCCCTGTCTTGTCGGTAAACCCGGGATCCTCTCCAACTTTACAACAGATAAACAGGAGGAGGGGGAAGCGCGCTCCTATTAGTAAGGTGGTTAAAAACACTGATAACCCTGGGACTGAGTCTGGGCTAGAGTCGGAGTCCTCCAGTGCTAGCAACCATCAAATAGCTGATTCAAGTCAGATAACTCAAGTTATCTCCTCAAGGAAGAAAGTCTCCTCTTATCTATCTGGTGAAGTTAAAGCAAAACGAGCTTTCACCTGCAAAACAGCAAAGACAGCAAAGAGTTCTAAAAACTCCAAGTTGGCTAACACTATTGGGTCAAGGATAACACCGTCGCTGCGGTCCTACTTTAAGGTGAATCCACAGGTTCTACGTCTCTCAGTCTGGTTTTGTTGTAACTGGTCTTCCCCTCCCTTTGATCAGGCAGTTTTACGATTTTGGCCTTGGGTTTTGCAGGCAGAGTGGACGTCAAAACAACACTGTCAAGATGGTGCTGGTTGGATACAATCTGTTTTACTTTAGACACAAGTTGGGGTGAATCCTGTTGTTGTTCCCCTGTGCCAGAGCAGCAACAAGGGTGAGCCTAATAGGCGCAGAGCATTGTATGCTGGTGGAATTGGAGTCACTATCAGATTCAATAGTGGCTACAGAAGCTGCATGAGTCATCAACTCGGTAGAGGTAAATGGAACTAGGCTAGCTAGACTTGTGGGTGGTTCTCCATCTCACCCCCTGTGAAAGCCTCCTTTCCGTAAGTTCAATATCAGATCGAGACATTCTTCCCAGGCATCAGACTGCATCCGGAAGAATGTTCTCACTAGTACCACTGCGCGCCGGGGGGCGGCGCTGCATGGCTCCATACAACGTCGACTCCCAATATTACGTCCATGGAGCCATATAAGTCCCCTCAGGCGTGCTGATGTCATTTTCTTATTTTTCCGCGCTGCACGCTGATCCGAAGTAGTGTATTTGTAGCTGTTTTCGGCCTGCTGTGAAAAGCTTTTCTAGTCGTAAACAGTGTGCAAAATTCCTATGCCCTCTTGGTTTAAGTTCTGTGGGTCAAGTGCTCACCAAATGTCTAGTACCGGCCCACATTCTATCTGTATGCGGTGCTTGGGCAATCATCACGACGCTGACAATTGTGGCGCCTGCCAGCAGGTGAAACCGAAGGCGCTGCGGGAGCGGCGTATTAAACTTCTGATGGCGTGGTTGGCGCGGACCTCCAGCTCCTTGTGGCGTTGGTCAGCCACCCGATCCAGGGTCTGTTTCAGTGACTGCCGCTCTTCTCCCCGTAGCCAACGGCAGCGGTCCCAATTCCGGTTACCTCTCATGGTAAGCATTGTCGTAAGAGATCGAAGTCCTGTGCCTCTGTGGCTCCTTCGACTCGCGAGGTGTATCTTGGAGACTCTTCTACTTCCGCTCTGGCATCGCTCCTGCTTCTCCCACCTTTTTCTGGAGCCGGGGCGACCTAGAGCTGCAGGAGAACTACAAGGTTTTCCATCTTGTTTTTGTGCCCTTGTCTCCTTCTGTAACGCATGCGGGCTCCCAAGAAGTTTTGTAGGTGCATTAACTGTGTCTTCCCCAACTTCTTCGCCCTTGGTGGCAGTTCCAGTCTCGGACACTGAAGCGTTGGTGCATGGTCCTTCGGGACCTCCACTAGTGACATTGGTTGCCCCACCGGTGCCTATTTACTCTGTGCCGGAAGACTCCGAGCCAGAGTCCGTGCATGACACGGCTGTGCGATATGTAGGGCCAGCTTCACCTCGGCTCCATGCATCTGCGCTGACTTCGATTAACGCCTTTCCCCCTTCCTAGGCGGACGTCGTTACAGCGTCGGGTTGGCGCTGTCCGATGCAGATTATAGAGCCGTTTTCTGAGCCAATGGTTTCTGCGGAGGTTGCGCAGGACCAGTTGGGAGAAGAACGCGACGATATAGCCCCCTTGGAGCAGCCAATGTTTGTGGCTCCTAAGTTGGACAGCCGCATTGCTGAGCTGAGTGAAGCAAGCGGACTAGATTTATCCCCTACTTTCTTTCACTTATCACCTCCTGGCCTTGCCTCGGAAGCCAGTTCTTCTGTGGCAGAAATTTTGAAAAGAGTGGTTGATGTCTTACATCTCACTCTACCTATAGTGGAGAAGGCTATGGACCCTCTTATTGAGGTCCTTCATTCCGGCCAGTCGGGGTTGAACCAATACTCCCCTTTTGTGAGGAACTATCTGATATTTTATTGGCGGCATGGGCAAAACCTGAGTCCGGTGTGCCTGTGGACCATGCTATTGCCCACATATACGGCCCTGCCCCAGAAGACCCTGCTTGCTTTTTCCGACAGCCAACCCACCGCAGCTTCGTGTTCCAGGTCATTACGGTGTCACTAGAGATGGAGAACCTTCCCTATTACCCCCTTGACTAAGAGTCCAGATAGCAGGATTCTTGTGGGAAATGCGGTTTTTCCACCTCTAGTGCAGCATTGTCCTCCACCAACATGATTTACGTCCTCGGTCGCATTTTCCCTGCCTTGTGGGACTCCTTGGCACAGCTTTGCCTAGAGGCTAGCAAGGACAAGTTGACCCAGTTGAATTTCGATGGTCACGAGGCGGTCAAACTGCTCATCAGGTGTAGAATGGGCTCCACCAATTCCGTTGGTCGTGTGATGGTGTTGGCAGTGGCATTACACTGGCATGCCTAGCTTTGGGCATCTGGATTTTCAGAAGCTGTCCAGATAGCCTTGTTTGACATGCCATGTGACGGAGTTAATTTTTTTGGAGCCCAAGCAGATGCAGGCTTATATAGGTTTTGGGCTAGTCTGGGAGGGCCAGACCGTTAGCTTGCCCCCCTCCCATTTTTCCCCCATGTTATTGCAATGCAGTATGTGCTTTTAGTGGCATTGTTCGCCAGATCAGTGTCTTTACCCTGGTCTCTGGTGCTGCTGGCTAGTCTTCTGTCTTGAGACCCTGCAGAGGGTCTTCGTCTACTGGCTGGTAGGGTTCGCTGGATGCGACTGTAATGTGAATCCCTTATCACGGGATTCCCTTAGGTGTTACGTGATGTGTGATCTTGACCTCTAGGGCTTTTTGACCTTTCTTCTGTTCCTGTGCTGCGCTCAGGACTTATCCTGTTATTGTGTTGGGAACCGTGTTTCCTGGTTCAGTTCCTTTGGCAGCCTCTTATCTTCCCTTGGGGTTCTATCACCTATCAATGGTACGCAGTTTTTGCTCTACACTCCCTTGGAGTTGTCTTATTCTATCCTTCAATTGTTACAGTGGCAACATGTTTTTTGTATTGACATTTTCCATCTTGTGGATTTGGTCTTGACCCCTGTGTTGCACTATGCCACCTCTCCTGGCTAGAGGCAGGATTGGCGAGTTTCATGGAGACTTGCTGTCCCTACGTTTTGGATTCAAGAGTGCCGCCTTGAGCCTCTGGTGGTACAGGCCTCCCAAGCCAGGAGCTTAAATTCCTCTGATGTTGGGGACTATACGGCAGACCCCAGGTATTAACCGTCCTCACCGCTGCGGACGCTCCGTAGGGTCGGTATGGTTGACATTCGATTGTAGAACGACATAGGTTTTCCTGTTTTCCTTCTGCCCCATTCCACTTCTGTTGCGTGATCTGCTATCCTTCCCTGTCGGTGCGTGACCTGTTGTCCTTGCCTCCCTGCTGTTGTGTGATCTGGTCTCCTTGTCTCATAGATAATGAGCAGTCCTTGTATGAACCTATGTTGTGTATATATATATATATATTATATTCCATGGTTGCCCATCCGATGGGAATTGCTTCCCTCATCTGTCTTGTGGGAGGTTTTCTTCTGTATATTTTATTAGCTGATTCTGGAATACTCAGTCATACCTTCTTGTTATCTAGGTCTAGTTATTGGTACGCACTTTTGGACAAGCACACTCTTTCATGTTTTCACCTTAGGAAGTATGTGCCTAGTGAGATTCTTCTAGCAAGCAATGTTGTCTTGTGCTCTGTTTTCACTTTCTATGGTACTCTGGGCATTTTCAGTGTTCCTCGAGCATTGCTGTATTTTTTCAGACTGTGGCATGCATTACCTTTATTGCTAAGACAGTGTCCAGTTTTTCATTTGTCCATTTATGCCTATGGATAGGTTTTCATTTTGGTTAGTTTGTTAAAAAAAAAAATAGTGTTGGGAAAGGGAGAAAAGGGAGGGAGACAAGGACACAAAATGACGTGTTCCCCATGTTTCTATTCCTTCTTCGTTTGATGTCTGCCTTGTTTTTCTAGGACCTTACCCTGCTTGGGTTAAGGGGGTTTGTGTCTGGTTGCCAGTCTTCCGTTGCTCTTACCTGGGCAGTAGCCTCATGTTTTCTTTCATACCCATTCTTAGCGTACTTGGGGTTCACATATGGCATCCTGACTGTTGTCAGGTAATTTTGTGTAGGATTTAGCCCCCTTTTTTCCCAGACTTTCCCAGTTTTTCCTTGCTGGAATTGCCTCCTCTTTGGGCCAGACGCTGTAGCTCAGAAGCAGTGTCCTGTGCAATTGATGTATCTCTTTTCCACCTGGCGGTGGAGATTAAATTCATTTTGTTGTGCTTGGACGGATTCCATGTACACTTTTTCTTCATATCTTAGTATCTTCTTTCCACCTAGCGGTTTACTTTGGCTCCTTTAGTGACCACGTTCTTTCATCTAAGAAAGATGCCATCCTCTGGTTAGTTGGTCTGGTGGCTCAGTCTCCTATTGTACACATTGCAGACTCCTCTGCACCTTCTAGTGGTCATGCACTCACGTTCCAGTGGGGCCAAATAGCCTTTTGTTTAATTGGATCCAAGCCAATCTTCCTTGGAGTTTGGTTACAGCGGGTGTCTGTATTTCGGTACCAATATGCCTGAGGAAACATGCTCCTTACTCTTGGTGCTTATTCCTTCTTTGGGATTTTGTTGTGGTCGTTGCCACCTTTAGAAGAGAGCTCTCGCTCTTCCTTATCCTTTCCCACTGAGGTGTGGCCAATCTTAATCTCGGTCAGCCAGTGCTCTTGGGCCTGTGTGGGATTGGTTCGCGGACCCTCCTTCTAAAGATTATGGCTATGGTATCTAATTCACAAGTTAAGCAATCTTCGACTAGATGTCTTTATCAGTTAAACAAGTTACTTACGTTTGGTAATGATGTATTTGATAGAGACCTAGTCTAGCCGCAGATTCCTTAAAGCCCGCCCATCCTTCCCATGACCTTGAGGTCTGCTCTTGGTGTTTTTAGTCCACTTAATTCCTGAATCTATGACCTTTGGCATGGGAATGTTTTCCCCTTTTTCCTTTCCGCTCCTTTTGTAATGAGATCCTCCAGTTCCATTGGCTGGTCTCCTGACCTTACATGAAGCTCTTCTCCCCCGCCCCCCTTTTTATCTCTTGGTATATGGTGTAGGGAGTTCCACCTTTTCCTCCTGTTCTATGGTTTAGGGTGTAGAAGGTATTTCTCTTGTGTACTGTCATGAGCCTCTACGCAGTGTACCATATGACTTCTGCTTCTTTGAGATTTTGGCCTTTTCCTTGAGTGTTTTCTTTGGTATTATCACACCCTTTGTCCCCCCTTTTTTTGTTGTTGTGGTAAAGAGTTTTCCTCTTTTTTCACGCACTGTTCCTACGGCCAGTTTCTATGTGTCTCCGCGAAGAAAGTTTCACAGAAGAAGCTGACATCAGCGCACCGGAGGGGACTTATATGGCTCCATTGATGTCCTATCTGGAGCCGACATCGTACGTAGTCATGCGGTGCCGCCCACCAGCTCGACGTACTGCTGAGAAAATGTGTCAGGATCCAGTCTGATGCCTGGGGAGAATTCACAAACTATGGAATCCCTGAACTATGTCTCTAAAAAGCAGTACATTTAGCCTGCACTCAAGTGTGCTCGATACTTCAGAGTTATTTATGCTCTTTTATTCAAATGTGTGCTTTCTTGTACCAGGACCTGCTCGTGTCCACTGCATACACTGCACAAAGGGCACTATGCTTGACCTCTAGGGGTCCAACAATATCAAACAAATCTGACCAAAATAAACAAGATAAAACAACAGTATATGATTCTTTGTTCCAATTTATAATTGACTCATTACATTACTTTTAGTATGAAATCATAACAAATCACTCATTCTTCTTGGTCGAGAGAGCTTACATATATAATAACAAAGCTACATCACAAACAATGCTACACCACATTGCTTAAAACAATGTCCTTATTTCGACTGTGTAAAGCTTCATTTCCCATGCTTCTTTTCCCAATGCATTTCAGGTTTTGTACAACCCTTCATCAGGGTAACTAAAATCAAAAACCCAAATCTGTTGTATCTAAGATCGATTATTCAATTCAAACTTCACCGATAAAAGTAAACAGCAGGGGACCGGTGGTACTGCATGCCAGGAGAAAGCGAAATGGCTCATGCTGAAATAGTTTTTCACCAAGAATCCGAAGAAAAACATTGAGAATCCTTTGTGGTTGTTTGTTTAATATTGTTGGAACCTTAGAGGTCAAGAGTAGCGTGCTGTGTGCAGTGGATACACACCTCTGAGGAAGACTATGTCTCTACCAGATACATCGTTACCGAAGGTAAGTAACTTGTTCTTCAGTAGCAATTCCACCAATAGCCCTTTGGAGCATTTTAATAATGGTAGTCACTTTAGCAGGTGGCTGTGTAGCAAGCCCCAGCCAGTGCACTTGCATTTCCCCATCGTAATGAACATTCTTAAGCCAAATATAGTTAATATTCTTAAAGGTAATCAATGGGACTCACCCCCAAAATCCTTTGTAGTTTTAACACAACAGGCCAAGAGGGGTGGCCCAGCCTGGGCTCAAACGGGCCCGGACAGGGCCCGGCCATGCACCCGTGCAGTGGGAGCACTGAATGAATTTTGTAATACGCCTCCGGGCGCGGTCTGGTGGCTTTGGCGGCTTCCTGCTGCAGTGTCTTGTGGAGCTTGTGGTCTGCCCCCTCTCTCGTGTTGCGGTCGCGGCTCTCACCAGCAAAACACTTTCTGTTAAATTAGACCAGAAAGGCAACGGTGAGGCAGTAGCTCCTATAACAAAGGAATACTAAGGGCTAGAGTTCCACCCGCTAGCCAGCATCTGTAAACAAGGTCCAGTATGGGCACAGTATCAGCGAGACAGCTTCTGTAAACTAGGAGTGCTGAAATCAATCATAACAATAGGGAGTCAACATGTGAAAATTATCAGTATGAAAAGGGAAAATGAGAGGATGCATCGGTAAAGGAGGAACACTAAATTAAAGATTATTCCCACCAAGGCAACTTCAGTGGCTTAGCTAGACTTTGTGCCCCCGTGGGGCGACATTTTTAAGCGGGGGGCTGGTGATTCCTGCAACGGGTGCAGGTGGAGTGGGTTGCTACGCCACTGGGCAGCTTCACTGAAATAGACGTGTTGATATGTGGAAAGTCTCCAATAAGGCATTTTACGTAAGTGCATAATAGTAAAGAGCAAGTCAATGGTATGGCAAAAAAGCAGTATCTGATGGAGACTTTCAGCTGCACATTCGTTACTTTAGGATTATCCCCAGACTGGATCCTTAAATATTTAGTGAACTGCACACCTGCGCGCTACTAGGTGGTATCATTCGGCTCCGCGTGACGGCATCCACGCCATAAATGAGGTTCGCTATGCCTATATAGGCGCCACTCAAGCATGCTGATATCAGTTCTTTTCTTTCTGCACCAGTCAGTGCAGATCCGCTATTCCCAGCCTTTTTTTTTTACTGTCATTTTTTTAACTTTTTGCCAAAGTTTTTTTTAGCCTTGTCTCCTGGTGTGGCAGGGATATCAATGAGGAAGGCTGAATTCAAGCTCTATTCCGGCTGTCACCAGTAAATGTCTGTGACGGATTAGCACCTTGTCTGTCTCTGGTGCCTTGAGCGCAACCACTTCGCTAAGACCTGCATCAGTTGTCGCGCCAGGCACCCTAAGGCCTTGAGGTAGAGGTCCATCAAACTACAACAGTCTCGATCCTGGTCGAGAGGAAGGTCCTGAGATCGGTCGCAGCGCCATCGGTCTTTGATGCAGTTGAAGTTCTCCCACTCCCGTAAGTTCCACAAGAAGAAGAAGAGCAAAAAGTCGAACAGATCTTCGACTTCACCCCAACACATCCAACAAGACGGAGGGCCTTCATCACTCGAGGCCTGGCTCTGTGGTAGAGCCTAAGCTGTCTCCGCGCCTTCTGAGTTTCTGGGAGCTGGAGCGACCCCGCCAAAATCTGTGAATTCTATGAGGCCACCACCTCATATTTGGGTGACCCGTCCCTGCTGGAGCGCCTGGAAGCCCTGCTGGCTGGAGAGGGGCCAATACTGGTTCCCCGCTGGCAGGTCCACACTTGCCATCGTTCGTACCCCTTGTATCCACAGATGGATGTAGTCTGACGCCCGTCATTCCACCTTAACCTTCCCTGGCGCCCGTCTCACTGTCCACGCTCCCAGCGCCACCTGTGCCCTTCAGTGTCACCATCCCCCTTCTCATCCCCAACTCCAGAATGGCATTACCTGACGCTGACTGTGGTGCCGACTGGAGCCGTTCCCTCTTGAAAAAACTCCCTTTGGGGTATTATGTTAACATACCAGTCATGCACTCACAACATTCATACCACTCAGTACAAACTCTGGTCCGTATCTCAGTTACTAGTAAGTCAATTCTCACTCAAATTTCTGAAAAGATATAAACATTTTTTGATTTTATTCAGTTAGTTCAAGAGAATATATACTCATAAAAACATCTATTTGCATTAGAAATAATACAACATGATGCACGTTAAAAACATGACAAGTTAAGAATTATTTTAAAATTTCATTTGTAACAAAAGAATCCAGGTTCATTTACTTAAGAACACAATAGCATACAACAATAGATTCAGTAATGTGTACTTAAATTCTATCAGTTAACACACACACAACGTGTATTCATAGGCCAAGAAAAAGCAACACGTTTCGGATGGTTTACAAAGGTCCAACCTCCTTCTTCAGGCTTCTCAAGACTTGGTTATGACAGCAGTATTGGGTTATCACTCAATCCATGTGTCATGTTCTCTAAATCTTTCGAATCAAGATTTGTCCTTCCAGGATTTTGTTAAAATCAGGCTAAAAGATTGCTGCTAATTCCGGTTACTTTCATTGAATTCCTAAGTCCAAACTCTATATATCCATCAGAGTTGATAGTTGGTGCGTACAGGCGAAGAAAAGTCACACTGATTAAAAAGCCTCATACAACTGCAAAATATCAATCCTTTATCATATGGAAAAAATGCCCAAATTCTACCATCCTATTGTGCTGGTGGTAGTATAAAAGGTTGTTCGAGTGGCCGGGATTGAAAAATCTCATGCGCGCACTCCGCCCACATTGGACCCAAGTCATGCTCTCCCAAGCTATGGCTGATAGGAGAGAGGCAGCTAAGTTCCCAATCTGATGTAGGCTGGACAAGACTGATTCGCTAGGCAGAGCGGTTTCTTCGTCGATTGCCTTACGGCGCCACGTCTGGATGAGGACAACTGGCTTTTCGGGGGATGTCCAAGCTTTGCTTTTGGGCATGGCCTTTGATGGCTCCAGTCTCTTCAGAGAATAGGCGAACTCGGCACTGGAGCTCTTCAAGGGCAACAGGGATACGCCCAGGTCCTCGGGCCTTTCCATGGCCCCTATCAACCCCAGTCTGCCTTTCGCTCCTTTCATGGCCACAGAAGGGGCTTCCAGCCGTGTCTCTAACCACCTAGCCACAATGGCTCGCAAGCTTTCCAGCCACTGCGTGGCAGATGATGCGGCACCCATAGACCACAGGGGTCAGGCAGCCAGAGGTCCCACCTCCCCCGTACTATGGGGGAGGTGGGCCGTTGGGGGTCTTTGTCGACATTGCTAAGTTACCATGAGCTCTGCAGCCATGATGCTGCTTTTGCACACGTTACTACATGGCTTTATTATGCACGACTCTGTTTGTGCCTTTCACATGAGAACTGTCTGCTTTCTGTGTTGTGTTCACTGCTGGTTCCTGGAGTTAAGTCCAAACACGGAGTACAAGGTCGATAAACAATGCCCCTTGTTATACTGTTCTGGTCAGTCTCTAGCACTTAGACAAAACATGCTACACAACTGCAGCACCTGGAGACTCGTGCTTTATTGTGGGGTTGCATGTTGGTTTAACACACACTTGGAGAGGGACCTTTCCAAGGAGAAGAGCTATGCAGTTCCTTTAATGTAAAACTACAATCTAGGCACTAAGGTATGGGGTCTGCTGACAAAGCCCAGAGATCATCCTTTATATAATAAAACTTCTTCTTGCCAAGGGGAGGGTGGCTAGGCCTTATGGTCCGTTATCCACTTTCTGTAAAAGATGATATCCCCTTTCATTGTCTATGGACTTGCTGCAATGCTAACTGTTTTAGGTTTATGCGTTTTGCTGCTGGTAGTGGCTCGTATACTGTATTATAGAGCATGATAGTTAAAAATAAGCTTTTTGAACTATAACCGTGTCTGTCTATTCTTATTGTGGACAAGTACGAGTGAGTGAGCGAAAGGATACGTCTTGCTACCATGATTCCTGAGAGAGTCTGGAGTGTTGTGTTCTGGGTTGTTTAATCATTTGTAGCTTCGTGATTATGTAGAAGAACGAATGAGGCACTATAGCTAGTCGGTTCTAGGATTTTGGGTACTGAGGCGGTAGGAAGGCTTAGCCCCTACACAACGAGGTCCTGTTTTCCTGCATATAGTTCTGTACATGTGAAGGCTCCCTGCAACACCCCCATGAGCTGCAGACTCCAACCCTCTTTGGATTGCCCTCTGACCACCATGGGCAACAGTGGTTGTCAGGATATGGCATCACCTGCACCACTGGAGTCAGTGACATCATACCTCTGAGTTCCCGAGATTATCCAAAGAGGCTACTCCCTCCTCTTTGTGACTACCCCTCCACCTATGCAACCCACTTACAACAGACTGACGGAGGACCATCTCTTCTTACTATGCCAGCAATTGGTGGCTCTCTTGGCCAAGGGAGTCATAGAGAGGGTGCAAACATCAGAAGTAGGTGCAATCAAAAAACAATGTCCCAATAGGTTAGAATATACAGTCAATTAAATAAGCATGCACATCGCATTGCTCGCAAGGAAAAAGGAGAACACTCTTTGAATTTAAGACAAGATAGTCAATCATCTTATTTCATGATGCAAGTTCATGGTCAGTAATATACAGTTATAAGCAGCACTGCATAAAATCAATTTGGTGACAACCATATAAAACTTGGTGCTCTACAAAAGTGACTGTAGTGGAAGTGGCGACGCAAGTGAGAGAGTGAACAGCATGGACGGCGCACTGTGAACAAGGTGCAAGTAATCTACAGTGGGTGGCTCTGATCATGTGACAAAGTGATATCACAGATTAAAGATTTCTTTCCATTATTCGAACCACATTAGAAAAGTACGCCTATTAATGAGCTGCAAAGTAGACGGCGTTTCGAATT
Organism: Lissotriton helveticus; assembly: GCF_964261635.1. Taxonomy (NCBI): domain Eukaryota; kingdom Metazoa; phylum Chordata; class Amphibia; order Caudata; family Salamandridae; genus Lissotriton; species Lissotriton helveticus. Next base: position 156,608,252 of record NC_136057.1, read on the forward strand.
CAATTTCTGACGACCGCCTCTGATCGTCCCAAATCAAGTTCACTTTGTCACATGATTGGGACATTGTTTTTTGATTGCACCTTCCTTACCCAGTCCTGATCAGGTATATGGGTCACACTCCTGTATTTTTTACTCTATCATCAGAAGTAGGTCATGGTCGTTATTCTCGCTCCTTTCTGGTGCCCAAGAAGGACAGAGGCTTTTGACCTATCCTAGACCTGTGCCTGCTCAATTGCTTCCTGAAAAAGGAGATAATCGAAATGCTCACACTCGCCCTAGTCCTGTCTGCCCCGGGCCCGGGAGACTGGATGGTGGTGTTGGATTTGCAGGAAGCATAATTCCACATCGCCGTTCTGCCTTCCCAAAGATGTAACCTGCGGTTCACAGTAGGTCACAAGCACTTACAGTTCACTGTGCTCCCCTTTGGCCTTACCAGCGTTCCTCGGTTGTTTACCAGTGTGATGGCGTTGGTTGCAGCTAATCTGAAGATGGTCAGGGGAGCCAGTCTTCCCCAATCTCGATGACTGACTATTGAAGGCGGGCTCGTCCCAGACAGTTGTCTCCCACCTCCAGATAACGTCAGACCTCCTGCGCTCGCTAGGGTTCATTATCAACATGCTTAAGTCACACCTGACCCCTTCTAAGACTTTCCCTTTCATTGGAGCTGTTCTGGACACTTTGCAGTTTTGTGCTTATCTTCCCCAACGACGAGTTCAGGATATTCAGGCTACGATACTGATGTTTCAGCCTCAATCGTGGATTTTTGTAAGACTGCTGGACCTCATGGCCTACTGCATCCTGCTTGTGAGACATGACCGCTGGCATATGCAGGTTCTGCAGAGGGATCTGAAGTTCCACTGGGCGCAGCATCAGGGGTATCTCTCCAACATGGTCCAGATCTTGGAGGGCACTGCAAAAAATCTCCAGTGGTGGCTAACAAACTGCAGTTGGGTCAGCGGAAGACCCCTTTCCCTTTCCCCAACCAGCGTTGACTGTATTGACAGATGGGTCTCTCCTAGGATGGGACAGCAACCTGGGAGATGTGGAGATTAGCCTATTAAAGCTCTGGCGGATCCGACTGGCATTGAAAGCCTTTCTACCTCCATCATGGGCAACACTACCGCTGTGTGGTACTGCAGTAAACTGGGTGGATAGGGGTGCCGTGCACCCTTTGTCAAGCAGCCCTGTTTTTCTGGACATGGCTGGGAAGTCCAGGCATTCCCCTGGTGGTTCAACACCTGGCAGGCTCTCTAAAATCCATGGCGGAATTAATTCATCTGAAGATGCCTAGAGGATCACGAATGGCGCTTCCATCCAGAGGTGGTCCAAGGTCTCTTTTAATATTGAGGAGAGCCTTGGTTAGGTCTGTTTGCCACCACTGAAAACTCTCAATGTAAGCACTGATGCTGCTGGAGGTGCCAAGGCGGCTCTCGCTCGGAGATGTTTTTTTTCTCGAGTAGAGTTCCGGCCTATTCAAGATCAGGAATGATCGGGCCCAAGTCATTCTTGTGACTCCAGACTGGGCCCAAAGAGTTTGGTATCCTGATTTGCTGAGCATGACCATTGGTCCTCAGATCAGGCTGCCCCTTCGGGAGGATCTTTTGTCACAGCAGCAGTTAATGGTTCTCCACCTGAACCTGTCAGCACTCTGCCTTCATGCGCGGAGATTGATCAGCGACATTTGACAGCTTTGGACCTTCCACCTGAAGTCTATTATGTCATCCTGGCAGCCAGGCGTCCCTTCACCAAGACTGTGCATGCCTGCCAGTGGGACAAGTCTGTGGCATGGTGTGCAGGAAAACTGGTTGACCTCCTTTCTGCCCTCCTTTCTAAGGTTCCTCTGTTTATTCTGTCTTGCCCAGCAGGGATCTGCTCTGTGCAGCTTAAAAGGCTATCTTTCTGCCATCTCAGCATTTCTGCAGTTGTCTGATCAACCATCCCTTTTCAAGTTTTCTATTATATATAGGTTTCTGAAAGGTCTCCAACATTCGTTCCCTCCTCAAACCTTCATCTTGCTTCAGTGGGACCTAAATTTAGTTATGACGTTCTTAGTGCACACTCCTTTCAAGCCGCTGCACAACTGTCCTTTCAGACTTCTAACTATTAAGACAGCCAGGACACTTTACATACTTCAGAACACGCTGTGTCCTCTTCCCCCGAGGGTCTTCCAGACACTGAATATGCTCCTTACATCTCTACTCTGGGCGGACAGGCGTAGTAGAGTAGCCCTGCATACAGTGGTGCGCTTTTACGAGGAAGGAGACCTAGAGGCCCCGCGCTTTGATTTGTATTATTATGCTGCGCAGATGCTACCGGCTGCTAGATGGTTTGCGGATGCGGACGTCTGGGAGACGCAACTGTTGGCAGGTAGAGCAACGGTTCTGGAACTGTGGGAGGATTTGATGCAAGGCAGGGGGGCAAGTGAGACTTTGCCCTACGTCGTGAGGCACACGGCGAGCATTTGGCATCGATTCGTGGAGAAGGTGTTGCGGACGGCACCCTTCCACAGGGACTTACCGATTTGGATCCTGGTGCCCATGGTGACAATGGAACAACATATGTCCTTTCGGGCCTGGCGGGAGGGGGGCTGTGAAACGCTTGCTGACCTGTACCCCACCGAGACCTTTCTGACCTACGAACAAGCGGAGGAGGCCTTTGGTCTTCGCAGAGGGCAGTACCTGCATTATATGGGGCTGCGCGAAGTAGTGCGGTCACTTTGGACTCAATACCCAGAGGCGCCCCCAATGACTCACATCTTAAATATCCTGCTGTCTTGTGGCAGGGGCCGTAGACTTATTTCCCTACTATATGATCCGATGCGTCGGGACTCGGCCCGCCGGTGCCACCGACGTGGGCGGCCTGGGAAGCGGTCTTAGGTACACCACTTGACATGGGGCAACGCAAGAGAATAGGGGCCCTTACACGGAAGGTATCTTGTAACGCACGTTTTAAATTAATACATTTTAATTTCCTACACCGCACCTACCTCACTCCAAACCGGCTGAAGCGCTGTTCCCCGGATAATGATGATGCTTGTCCCAGATGTGGCGAGGGAGGGGCAGGGTTCCTGCACTTGGCTTGGAACTGTCCGCTGATTCAGAGCTTTTGGGCGAGCGTAGTAGAACACATATTGGCCACGACGGGGCTGCGTCTCACGCTGACGCCTTTGCACTGCCTGTTGGCGCTGGTCCCTAGGCCAAAGAAACGAAAGCTGTCCTATAGACTAATGCAATTGATGTTGGTATTGGCTAGACGCACGGTGGCTATCACCTGGATGGGACAGAGGGCCCCGGAGATACTCACGTGGCTCAGGGATGTGAGGGAATGGTCCCTGGCTGAAGAGACTCGTATGCAGAGCAGCAGGAGGGATGAAAAATTACAAGAGGACCAACTGGCCTGGCGGGTTATGTGTGCTATAGGATTGGGGGGTCGGGGACACACCTCCCACAGCGATTCCGAAAGGGCGAGTGAAGAGCTATTCTCACCGCGGGGATCGGGTTCTGAAGAGGAGGCCGAGGGAGTCACCTAGGGTGGAGCTAGGATAATGCGTAGTGTATGGACTGGTTATGTACTCACAGTAATGCAACTCTTGTATGTTATTCTGCTATGCCTTCGGAGTGATCGTGTGGCTCAGTGGAGCCTCTAGCCAACAAAAGTGCCTTAATGAGTCAGACGATTGAAAACGTGCAGTTTTTTTTTTTTTTTTTTTTAAGACCTTTATTGTACATGCACAGAGATACACAATGTAGGGCCTACAACCCCCAGGGCTGGCCGCAGCGATAAAACAAGCAATTCGGAATATACTGAGCACACAGCCTTAAAGCCGACAACCCAGGGGGTCCGGCGGGGGACGGAAATATCGTGATGCATGATGGTAAGAAAGTAAACATACGACATGACTTAGGTCTAAGATTTTTCTCTTTTTTAAAACAAATAACAAACCGCACAGAAAATGAAACCCACGGCAATCACGTTCAGTCCCTCGAAGGCGACAAAATATCTGTCAGGACTGCAGCTGTAGTAACAGTGATGTTGTGACCAAAAAACAAATCCCACAGTGAGAAGCCCGCTAAGCAGTCGTGCGGGGTCTATCAAGGCAAAAGGAGTTCCATGCTAGCTTATGCAAACCGTAGATCATACCTGTGAATCCGAAAGACACTCATCCGGTTCAACTCGTGGTGGCTCACATATGTCTCCCCTAAATTGGTTCCAGGCCCCCCAGATTTGCCCCCATTTTTCGGGGCATCCCCGGTAGACAAACACTGCTTTTTCAGCCACCATCGCTTCATCCATGTCCTTACACCAGTCTCGCAAAGTAGGCAGTGCGGTGGATCCCCATAGCTTGGCAATATTCCGCTTTGCCACCAACATCCCTAGTATGGCCCAATCTTGTTGACGGTGAGTCAAATCCTCCGCATCCCAGATGTTTAACAGGCAGCGACGCGGGTCGGGCGTTAACGAAATGGTTGTGGATTGAGAAATGGTTCGCATCACCCCTGCCCAGTACGTGGCCACCCGGCTACAGTCCCAAATGGTGTGAAAGAATGTCCCTCTCTCCCCACATCCACGGAGGCAGAATTCGTGGGAGGCCCTCCCCATTTTGTAAAGGACCGTTCTGGTGTAGTACGTGCGATGCAGTATTTTAAACTGAACTAGCTTAAGTCGGGATGGGATCGCAGATTCTCGTGGTGACGAGAGTGCCTCCTGCCATTCCGAGTCATCAAGGTCGCCAATTTCTCCCACCCAAGACAGGCGCAGTTTAGATAACATGTCAGGTAGGTTGTTGACCAGCTTCCTATATGTGTAGGACGTCGCTTTGTGGGACATATGGTCTGTTAGTAGCCTTTCTTCCAACGGAGTGGACTCTGGCAGTTGTGTACCAACCGGGCATGACCGACAGAAGTGAGTGACGGATCTGCATATATCTATAATACTCAGACTGGGCCATTTCGTGTTTGGCTTGTAGATAAGTGAAGTAGACTATGTTGTTTTTCCTCCAGAGATCTCCCACCACCGAAATGCCTATGGCGTCCCATGCCCGGAATCCCTTGCTATTGCCCATGAAGCCTAGTCTGTGTGAGTCCCAGAGGGGTGTCATTTGTGTGATAGTGTCTGCGCACTGAAGGCGTCTATGCGCCCTATACCAGAGTTGGACCGTGTGACGGGTCGGACCGACGAGGTCGGACGGAACGTGGCGACTATAAAGGGTTCTTAGTAGTCCCCTGGACTCGGTATTCTGCCTGTCCGCCATAAAGGCAGGCTCGGTCTGCGGGGCGTGTAACCAGAAATTAATTTGCTTGAGGTGGGCAGCCCAGTAATATAATTCGATATCAGGGAGTGATATGCCCCCATCATACCAATCACGTACTAGTTTGCATTGTGCAATTCGTGCCGGTTTCCCGTCCCATAACAAAGTAGAAACCGCAGCTGCGATGGCTCTGAAGTAGGAAGAGGGGACCGGGAACGGAGTGTTCTCGAGTAGGTAGAGAAAACGAGGCAATGCCATCATTTTAAACAGTGCGGCCTTGCCAAGGAGGGTGAGGGGGAGGGAACGCCACACCTTGACATCCCGCGTAAACCTTTCCAGTGGGGGTCTCAAGTTCAGGGCGTGGAATTCGTCTGGGTTGGAAGACACCTGGATTCCCAAATATTTAAAAGGAGTGTCCGTATAACGCAGCGGACAGTCCGCTGGGAGGGAAGGCGGGCTGCCGGCGAGGACGTACAGGACTGATTTGGTCCAATTAATTCTATATCCCGAAACCCTCCCAAACTTTTCACAAACATTCAGAATTTCCAGGATTGACTTTTTGGGGGAGGTGAGGTAAAGAAGGACATCATCCGCATAGAGAGATATCCTATCTTCCCAGGACGGCGACCACCTGATACCTTTGATGGAAGGTTCCCACCGAATCCAGATTGCTAGTGGCTCAAGGATCAGCGTGAACAGCAAGGGGGACAACGGGCAGCCCTGCCGCGTCCCACGGCCAAGCGGGAAATCCCTGGAGACGTGGCCATTTACTGCTACCTGGGCCAGGGGCCCGGCATAGAGCAGGCTGACCCACGCACAGAACTTGGGGCCAAAGCCCATGTGACGGAGTACGGCAAATAGATAAGGCCATTCCACAGTGTCAAACGCCATAGTGGCGTCTAGGGAGAGAAGCACTGCCGGCTCGTGTATGTCTTCCCGGCGGGCCAGAACGAAAACGTGCAGTTTTGATGCCTTTTGAGGGGGTGGTTTGTATGTTGTATACTATAAATCTGAAAAATAAACTATTAAGACAGCCTTTCTAGTGGGACTAACATCAGCCTGGAAGTTCAGTGAGCTCCAGGCTTTGTCATCTAAGCCCCTGTACCTCAACATCTTCCCAGACAAGCTGGTCCTTCCTACCGAAGGTAGTTATTCCCTTTCATGTAGGTCAATCCACAGTCCATCACTCTGCCTACCTTTTATGCTCCATCACATTCCTCTACAGAAGACAAGCAACTGCCCTGACTGGACCCAAAAAGAGTGTTGTCGTTCTGCCTTGGCCACACAAAAGAGTTGCAGGTGGATGAAGAACTCTTCGTGGGGTATGTCAGAGCCCAGAAAGGCAAGGCGCTAGAGAAACAAACCATCTCCCGATGGATAGTACAACAAGCATTAGAAATGCAATCGGGCTCGGATTTATTTGAGTTTGAGCTAATGGCATTGTAAATGCCAATGTATTGTTGCTATGTGTTATGGAGTGTGTTCATGTGGTGTGTACTGACAGTGATCTCCTTGTGAGTGTGAGAATATTGCACCGTTACTGCCTGTGATGTCCTTCTTGTGAGTGTGAGAAGCTTGCACCTCTGCTGCCTGTGGTCTCCTTGTGAGTGTAAGAAGCTTGCACTGCTGCTGCCTGTGATGTCGTTCTTGTGAGTGGGAGAAGATTGCACCTCAGCTGCCTGTGGTCTCCTTGTGAGTGTAAGAAGCTTGCACAGCTGCTGCCTGTGATGTCCTACTCACTACTCTACTCTACTCACTACTCTACTCACTACTCTACTCACTACTCTGCACTCACTACTCTACTCACTACTCTACTCACTACTCTACTCATTACTCACTACTCTACTCACTACTCTGCACTCACTACTCACTACTCTACTTACTACTCTACTCACTACTCACTACTCTGCACTCACTACTCACTACTCTGCACTCACTACTCACTACTCTACTCACTACTCACTACTCACTACTCTACTCACTACTCTACTCACTACTCACTACTCTACTCACTACTCTACTCACTACTCACTACTCTACTCACTACTCTCGACTCTACTCACTACTCACTACTCTACTCACTACTCTACTCACTACTCTACTCACTACTCTACTCACTACTCTACTCACTACTCTACTCACTACTCACTACTCTACTCACTACTCACTTCTCTACTCACTACTCACTTCTCTACTCACTACTCACTTCCCTACTCACTACTCTGCACTCACTACTTTACTCACTACTCTACTCTACTCACCTCACTACTCTACTCACTACTCTACTCACTACTCTACTCACTACTCACTACTCTGCACTTACTACTCACTACTCACCTCACTACTCTACTCACTACTCACTACTCTGCACTCACTACTCACTACTCTGCTCACTACTCACTACTCTACTCACTACTCACTACTCTCCACTCACTACTCTCCACTCACTACTCTACTCACTACTCTACTCACTACTCTACTCACTACTCTACTCACTACTTTCTACTCACTACTCTACTCACTACTCACTTCTCTACTCACTACTCACTTCTCTACTCACTACTCTGCACTCACTACTTTACTCACTACTCTACTCACTACTCTACTCACTACTCACTACTCTGCACTCACTACTCACTACTCACCTCTCTACTCTACTCACTACTCTACTCACTACTCTACTCACTACTCTTCTCACTACTCTTCTCACTACTCTTCTCACTACTCTACTCACTACTCACTACTCTGCACTCACTACTCACTACTCTGCACTCACTACTCACTACTCTACTCACTACTCTACTCACTCACTACTCACTACTCTGCACTCACTACTCACTAATCTGCACTCACTACTCTACTCACTACTCACTACTCTGCACTCACTACTCACTACTCTGCACTCACTACTCACTACTCTACTCACTACTCTACTCACTACTCTACTCACTACTCTGCACTACTCTACTCACTACTCTACTCACTACTCTGCACTACTCTACTCACTACTCACTACTCTACTCACTACTCACTACTCTGCACACTAACTGCACTCACTACTCACTACTCTACACACTCACTCTGCACTCACTACTCTGCACTCACTACTCACTACTCTACTCACTACTCTGCACTCACTACTCTGCACTCACTACTCTACTCACTACTCTACTCACTACTCTACTCACTACTCTACTCACTACTCTACTCTACTCACTACTCTGCACACTAACTCTGCACTCACTACTCACTACTCTGCACACTCACTCTGCACTCACTACTCTGCACTCACTACTCACTACTCTACTCACTACTCTGCACTCACTACTCACTACTCTACTCACTACTCTACTCACTACTCTACTCACTACTCTACTCACTACTCACTACTCTGCACACTAACTCTGCACTCACTACTCACTACTCTGCACACTCACTCTGCACTCCCTACTCTGCACTCACTACTCACTACTCTACTCACTACTCTGCACTCACTACTCTACTCACTACTCTACTCACTACTCACTACTCTACTCACTACTCACTACTCTACTCACTACTCACTACTCTCTACTCTGCACTCACTACTCACTACTCTGCACTCACTACTCACTACTCTACTCACTACTCTACTCACTACTCACTACTCTGCACTCACTACTCACTAATCTGCACTCACTACTCTACTCACTACTCTACTCACTACTCTACTCACTACTCTACTCTGCACTCACTACTCTACTCACTACTCTACTCACTACTCTACTCACTACTCTACTCACTACTCACTACTCTACTCACTACTCTACTCGCTACTCTACTCACTACTCTACTCACTACTCACTACTCTACTATTATTATTATTATTAAAACAGTTTTGTATAGCGCGTGGTTACCCTAGAGCATCCCGGCACTCACTACTCTACTCACTACTCACTACTCTACTCACTACTCGCTACTCACTACTCTACTCACTACTCTACTCTCTACTCACTACTCACTACTCTGCACTCACTACTCTGCTCACTACTCTACTCACTACTCACTACTCTACTCACTACTCACTACTCTCCACTTACTACTCTACTCACTACTCACTACTCTACTCACTACTCTACTCTCTACTCACTACTCACTACTCTGCACTCACTACTCTGCTCACTACTCTACTCACTACTCTACTCACTACTCTACTCACTACTCACTACTCTACTCACTACTCTCTACTCTGCACTCACTACTCACTACTCTGCACTCACTACTCACTACTCTACTCACTACTCTACTCACTACTCACTACTCTCCACTCACTACTCACTACTCACTACTCTCCACTCACTACTCTACTCACTACTCACTACTCTACTCACTACTCTGCACTCACTACTCACTACTCTGCACTCACTACTCTACTCACTACTCTACTCATTACTCACTACTCTGCACTCACTACTCACTAATCTGCACTCACTACTCTACTCACTACTCTACTCACTACTCACTACTCTACTCTACTCACTACTCTACTCACTACTCTGCACTCACTACTCTGCACTCACTACTCTGCACTCACTACTCTGCACTCACTACTCTGCACTCACTACTCTGCACTCACTACCCTGCACTCACTACTCTGCACTCACTACTCACTACTCTGCACACTCACTCTGCACTCACTACTCACTACTCTACTCACTACTCTACTCAATACTCTACTCACTACTCTACTCACTACTCTGGTGGTGTTAGTACTGGTAGTACTGATGGTGGTAGTACTGGTAGTAGTGGTGGTGGTTGTGGTACTGCTAGTACTGGTAGTGGTAGTACTGGTAGTGGTAGTACTGGTGGTGGTGGTACTGGTAGTACTGGTGGTGGTGGTAGTACTGGTGGCTGTAGTAGTGGTAGTACGGGTGGTGGTAGAACTGGTAGTACTGATGGTGGTAGTACTACTCTGCACTCACTACTCTACTCACTACTCACTACTCACTACTCTGCACTCACTACTCACTAATCTGCACTCACTATTCTACTCACTACTCTACTCACTACTCTACTCACTACTCACTACTCTGCACTCACTACTCACTACTCTACTCACTACTCTACTCACTACTCTACTCACTACTCTACTCTACTCACTACTCTACTCACTACTCTACTCTACTCACTACTCTACTCACTACTCTACTCACTACTCTACTCACTACTCTACTCACTACTCTACTCACTACTCTACTCACTACTCACTACTCTACTCACTACTCACTACTCTACTCACTACTCTACTCTCTACTCACTACTCTACTCACTACTCACTACTCTACTCACTACTCACTACTCTACTCACTACTCACTACTCTACTCACTACTCACTACTCTACTCACTACTCACTACTCTCTACTCTGCACTCACTACTCACTACTCTGCACTCACTACTCACTACTCTACTCACTACTCTACTCACTACTCACTACTCTGCACTCACTACTCACTAATCTGCACTCCCTACTCTACTCACTACTCTACTCACTACTCTACTCACTACTCTACTCACTACTCTACTCTGCACTCACTACTCACTACTCTACTCTGCACTCACTACTCACTACTCTACTCACTACTCTACTCACTACTCTACTCACTACTCACTACTCTACTCACTACTCTACTCGCTACTCTACTCACTACTCTACTCACTACTCACTACTCTACTATTATTATTATTATTAAAACAGTTTTGTATAGTGCGTGGTTACCCTAGAGCATCCCGGCACTCACTACTCTACTCACTACTCACTACTCTACTCACTACTCACTACTCTCCACTTACTACTCTACTCACTACTCACTACTCTGCTCACTACTCTACTCACTACTCACTACTCACTACTCACTACTCACTACTCACTACTCTGCACTCACTACTCTGCTCACTACTCTACTCACTACTCACTACTCTACTCACTACTCTCCACTTACTACTCTACTCACTACTCACTACTCACTACTCTACTCTCTACTCACTACTCACTACTCTGCACTCACTACTCTGCTCACTACTCTACTCACTACTCACTACTCTACTCACTACTCTCCACTCACTACTCACTACTCACTACTCTCCACTCACTACTCTACTCACTACTCACTACTCACTACTCTACTCACTACTCTGCACTCACTACTCACTACTCACTACTCTGCACTCACTACTCTACTCACTACTCTACTCATTACTCACTACTCTGCACTCACTACTCACTAATCTGCACTCACTACTCTACTCACTACTCTACTCACTACTCACTACTCTACTCACTACTCTACTCACTACTCTGCACTCACTACTCTGCACTCACTACTCTGCACTCACTACTCTGCACTCACTACTCTGCACTCACTACTCTGCACTCACTACTCTGCACTCACTACTCTGCACTCACTACCCTGCACTCACTACTCTGCACTCACTACTCACTACTCTACTCACTACTCTACTCAATACTCTACTCACTACTCACTACTCTACTCACTACTCTGGTGGTGTTAGTACTGGTAGTACTGATGGTGGTAGTACTGGTAGTAGTGGTGGTGGTTGTGGTACTGCTAGTACTGGTAGTGGTAGTACTGGTAGTGGTAGTACTGGTGGTGGTGGTACTGGTAGTACTGGTGGTGGTGGTAGTACTGGTGGCTGTAGTAGTGGTAGTACTGGTGGTGGTAGAACTGGTAGTACTGATGGTGGTAGTACTACTCTGCACTCACTACTCTACTCACTACTCACTACTCTGCACTCACTACTCACTAATCTGCACTCACTATTCTACTCACTACTCTACTCACTACTCTACTCACTACTCACTACTCACTACTCTGCACTCACTACTCTACTCACTACTCTACTCACTACTCTACTCACTACTCTACTCACTACTCTACTCACTACACTACTCACTACTCTACTCACTACTCTACTCTACTCACTACTCTACTCACTACTCTACTCACTACTCACTACTCTACTCACTACTCACTACTCTACTCACTACTCTACTCACTACTCTACTCACTACTCTACTCACTACTCACTACTCTACTCACTACTCACTACTCTACTCACTACTCACTACTCCCTACTCTACTCTCTACTCACTACTCTGCACTCACTACTCACTACTCTGCACTCACTACTCACTACTCTGCACTCACTACTCTGCTCACTACTCACTACTCTACTCACTACTCTCCACTCACTACTCTACTCACTACTCACTACTCTACTCACTACTCTACTCACTACTCTACTCACTACTCTACTCACTACTCTACTCACTACTAACTACTCTACTCACTACTCTACTCACTACTCACTACTCTACTCACTACTCACTACTCTACTCACTACTCTACTCACTACTCACTACTCACTACTCTACTCACTACTCTACTCACTACTCTGCACTCACTACTCACTACTCTGCACTCACTACTCACTACTCATTACTCACTACTCTGCACTCACTACTCACTAATCTGCACTCACTACACTACTCTACTCACTACTCTACTCACTACTCACTACTCTGCACTCACTACTCACTACTCTACTCACTACTCTGCACTCACTACTCACTACTCTGCACTCACTACTCTGCACTCACTACTCTGCACTCACTACTCTGCACTCACTACTCACTACTCTGCACACTCACTCTGCACTCACTACTCACTACTCTGCACACTCACTCTGCACTCACTACTCTGCACTCACTACTCTACTCACTACTCTGCACTCACAACTCACTACTCTACTCACTACTCTACTCACTACTCACTACTCTGCACTCACTACTCTGCACTCACTACTCAACTCACTACTCTACTCACTACTCACTACTCTGCACACTCACTCTGCACTCACTACTCACTACTCTGCACACTCACTCTGCACTCACTACTCTGCACTCACTACTCTACTCACTACTCTGCACTCACTACTCTACACTCACTACTCAACTCACTACTCTACTCACTACTCACTACTCTACTCACTACTCTACTCACTACTCTACTCACTACTCTACTCACTACTCTACTCACTACTCTACTCACTACTCTACTCACTACTCTGCACTCACTACTCACTACTCTGCACTCACTACTCTGCACTCACTACTCACTACTCTGCACACTCACTCTGCACTCACTACTCTGCACACTCACTCTGCACTCACTACTCACTACTCTGCACTCACTACTCTACTCACTACTCTGCACTCACTACTCACTACTCTGCACTCACTACTCTGCACTCACTACTCACTACTCTGCACACTCACTCTGCACTCACTACTTACTACTCTGCACACTCACTCTGCACTCACTACTCACTACTCTGCACTCACTACTCTACTCACTACTCTGCACTCACTACTCACTACTCTACTCACTACTCTACTCACTACTCACTACTCTGGTGGTGTTAGTACTGGCAGTACTGATGGTGGTAGTACTGGTAGTAGTGGTTGTGGTACTGCTAATACTGGTAGTGGTAGTACTGGTAGTGGTAGTACTGGTAGTGGTAGTACTGGTGGTGGTGGTACTGGTAGTAGTGGTGGTAGTACTGGTGGCTGTAGTAGTGGTAGTACTGGTGGCTGTAGTAGTGGTAGTACTGGTGGTGGTAGTACTGGTAGTATTGATGGTGGTAGTACTGGTATTACTGGTGGTAGTGGTGGTACTGGTAGTGGTAGTACTGGTGGTGGGGGTAGTGGTAGTACTGGTGGCTGTAGTAGTGGTAGTACTGGTGGCTGTAGTAGTGGTAGTACTGGTGGTGGTAGAACTGGTAGTACTGATGGTGGTAGTACTGGAAGTACTGGTGGTGGTGGTGGTACTGGTAGTGGTAGTACTGGTGGTGGTGTTACTGGTAGTACTGGTGGTGGTGGTGGTACTGGTAGTGGTAGTAGTGGTAGTACTGGAGGTGGTGGTACTGGTAGTGGTAGTACTGGTGGTGGTAGTACTGGTGGTGGTAGTACTGGTAGTGGTGGTACTGGTAGTGGTAGTACTGGTGGTTGTGGTACTGGTAGTGGTAGTACTGGTGGCGGTACCGGTAGTGGTAGTGCTAGTGGTGGTGGTACTGCTGCCCGTAGTACTGGTAGTGGTAGTACTGGTGGTGGTGGTACTGGTGGTGGTAGTACTGGTGGTGGTAGTGGTACTGGTATTGGTAGTACTGGTAGTGGTAGTACTGGTGGTCGTGGTACTGTTAGTACTGGTGGTGGTGGTAGTTGTAGTACTGGTGGCTGTAGTACTGGTAGTACTGGTGGTGTTGGTGATACTGGTAGTGGTAGTACTGGTGGTGGTGGTAGTACTGGTGGTGGTGATGGTAGTACTGGTGGTGATGGTACTGGTGGTGGTGGTAGTGGTAATGGTAATGGTAGTACTGGTAGTGGTAGTACTGGTAGTGGTAGTACTGGTGGTGGTGGTACTGGTAGTACTGGTGGTGGTGTTAGTGGTAGTACTGGTGGTCGTGGTACTGTTTGTACTGGTGGTGGTGGTAGTGGTAGTACTGGTGGCTGCAGTACTGGTAGTACTGCTGGTGGTGGTGCATGTATCAATGAGTCTAATTTTTCCTAATGAAATAGCCATTGGCATTACGTGAGACACACAAGACATTTGTGAATTCCCATTGTAACCGCGGGAAGGCTCTGTTTTCCATGATTATTGCGTATTCACGTTTTTTCCACAAACTTTACAATAATGATGACTGCATGTTAACTCTGCGAGTCAGGCTCGACAGCACGTGTCACGAAGGTCACTTTTAACCCTCATCATTTATTCAACCAGTAGTCTGCATGTCAGCACTTATTAAAATTCGGAAAACAAAGCTTACAGAACCAGAATCCAAGTGTTTTATAATAAAACGCCTTTAAACCCTGTTTTTTAAACCACAGACAAAAATAGTGCAGCGCAGCGTGCGAGGAAAAGAAGGAAATGGCGCCCTTTGGAAATGAGAGTATTCAGGAAACACAAGAACTACAGTGTGGACGAGCACGTATGAGTCATCTTCTGTGAGCCTCGCCTACTGCCTCGCCTCTCGTCTTTTTACATTGAACGTGCTCACCGCTCAGACCATCTGGATTGCATTACACGGGCACTCTGACAGCTCCTAATTAAGATTAATAGTCTGCCGTGCGCGTAACCGCACAGAATATGCCAACATGGCCGCCTAACATTACATATGCCCTATGGCATCAAGACTACTACAAAAACAGCACCGCGACGACCAATCACCATTCAGATAATAAAAAAAAGCTCGCGCACTAAGGAATGTTTCTTTCCCGAGCCCTAAATAAACTTTTTTCTTTTTTCTTTAACAATAGGAGCTCGGAGCTCCGCCCCACTTCGTGGTGACGTAGGCCGAGCCCTAAAAACTGCTATGCTTTGGCCAAAATGCAACCGCCTGAGGATTTGCATGTGCAGTCCACCAGTTCCAAGGCTGTGACCACTGCTTTAGCATGAAGAGTTTTGGTCCTGGACATCTGCCAGGCAGCAACGTGAGCATCTCTGCATAATTTTACCAAGCAATACTGCCTGAACAGTTAGGTCTGTAGGGATGGGCAATTTGCCCGGTCGGCTCTTCAGAACTTTTTAGTGTGAAATTGTTTTGCAGCCCACCCTCCCCACCAGTAAGGTATTGCTTGGGTAACTAATCTAAGGTAAGGAATCTGCTTCTAGAAGTCTCTATCAGATAAACAAGTTACTTACCTTTGGTAAGGCCTTACCTTGTAGAGACTGTGTCTAGCTGTAGATTTCTTACCAATCCACCCATCCTCCCTACTCTACAAACAGATTTCTAAGGACAGGTCTGTTCCTCTTTCAAGGCCCTAGTTTTCCACACCAGTGGTAATGTGCTTCTTGGCTCAGTGCTCCTTGCGTAGAAAGACGCTAAAAGAAACTGACATCAGTGTGCTGGGGTGAGGTCTACGGCAGCCAAATGATGCCCTCTACCGGCTCGCAGGGCTAATGCACACTAAAAATGTGCATATCCAGTTAGACGTCTGGGAATAATTTTAAGGTATGGAATCTGCGGCTAGCAGTATTATCTTAAATGTGTGAGTTATTTATCCATTCATCACTAACAACCTGTGATTTCAAACAGCACTCTACAGCTTTTTGCAGGCATACATTCTACCGAAGGTCTTTGACTTTGAGTATGATCCGAAATGTATAGATTGTTGGTAAATGTGACAATTTATTATTTGTCAGGTGATCCTGTTGAATATGGCTGTGGTCCTCAGTGACTGCCATGCAATTGGTTGCTTCACGTGAGGCCCCATGTTTACAAATGCGATCACTGCCCACATGATGCTGCTAGAGTCTTCGATCCTTGCTGCTCTAGCCCTTGCTGATCTCCAAGTGTGCTTCTTGAAGGCGTGGTTCCTCCGTGATACCATACTCACTCTCCCTTTCTTGTTTCCTTTCAGCACTATACGCCGCAGGGAGGCTCCTCTCCTGACTTGGATCTGTTCTTGTACAACAAGCCTGGAGGACAGGGAACTGGTGGCAAAGGTACTGGGGTCTGTAGATGTATAGATGAGGGAGTGGGAGGCAGGGAGAAGGAGATAAAACTATAACTGGAGGGGGTGGGGGCACCCCAAAGAGAGAGATGGGGTTGCTGGAAGAAAATGGAAATGAGGTTCTACTACGGTCATATGTTAAGGAGTCGGAGTTTCTTCAGGCAGGAGATACTGATGAACTAACAGGTCTGAAGGGGGGCCATATACTGAGGAGGCAGGGTTTCTGAAGGAAGAAGGATGGGTCAGGGGAAGTTAACACAATGACGGGGATAAGAGTCAGGAAAGGGGTAAGAAAATGTATGCAGAAGACCAGTTTTCAGCTTTTGTAAATGCCTCCACATCTAGAGGAGTTTGAGCAGTAATCATTCAGTTTGCTTTCCTGTAGTGCTCCTCACATATTTTGTCACTGGGGCTTTCTATGGCACAGGAAGAACTTGCACTGTTTCATTGTTGCGTTTGCAAGGAGATTCAACTCTTTTGTTAGCTCTGGTCTGTGTGTGTAAGGGGCACATCCTGTGTATTTTTCCTATCTAGTTTGATGCGGAATTGTAATGAGTTTATTTTTTTTTTAAGTGTATGTTGTGAGCATTGACCAGGGGTGCATCTGTAATGATACTAATCTGTGAAGTCACCTATACACTCACAGTGCTTCACACCTCAGCACAGTGGAAGAAAACTGGAAACACAGACAAGAGTAAACCAGGAACACCAAGATGTAGTTGGGAGCCTTTCTAAGTTCAAGATTAAAGACATGAAAATATTTCTACTTCTTGCCCTGTGTTTCCGAAGAGGTTTCTCCTGGATCTGCGAGCATTGATTTTGTAGCACATGCTTGTCTCAAAATCTTTATGATGAATGTTCAGATGGGCATTTTAGGAGATTACATCTAATGAGATGCTGATTCCTAAGGCATATGAAGGTCAAATAAACCCCCCTGAAAAAAGCATTACAAATTGCTGAATTACAAATGCATGAACAGAAGAATCAGCAACACTTCCATTTCCAGACATCATATACTATGGGTAGAAACTCACCCATATTTTAAGAATGTACTCATTTTGGAGGTCACGCTTTTGTACCGAAACATTTCAGAGACACAGACACAGTGGAAGCCTCTTAGGACAGCAGTGTTTAGAGCAGGGCAGGGTTTTCTCTCAAATTAAATATTTCAAGAACTAGCGATGTACATTTATCATATGAGAGAGAAAGTAGAAAATGGAGGTATTGTAGGGGAAAGTGTGCTTGACAAATCCAGTTAAACACCAAACTGTAACCTATGAGCTTTGCTAACATAGCATGAATGTGACCATTGAGTTGAGATGGATGATCTATTTGCAGCATTAGACTGATACTTTGCTTCCAGTACATGACGTCTTATAGCACGGGCAACTCCTTCAGGGAGCTACAACAGTTCATGAGATGGCATTTGATAAAGATTCTGCAGTTATGGAAAAAGCTGTCTCAGTGTTGCCAGCATGTGTCTGTGCAACTTGGTCAAATGTCTCCTGTACAACTTAGTAAGGCAAGGTAGGGACCAAGTGCACCATTTCACACTAGACCATACTCTTTATCAAGATCTGCCACCTTCACCAAGAAAGAAGCTCAGAGGGCATTCATGCCCATTCCACTGGTGCCAGGACTGTATTCACACCTCTCCCCGGAGGCCTCCTTGTTGCCTGCGGATTCCATGTGGGGACATAGTCAGGTTTGAATACTTTTGCAAATCTTGAGGCTCGCTGCGATGGATATTTTGTCTCTGCTGTGTTGCATGGTTCCTTGGTCTAAAAGAAGTCTTTTAAGGGCTCGTTCTAGAGGTGAGGAATCTGCAGGAAAATGAATCCATTGGAATCAAAACTTGCTTCCTTGTTTTCTTACTTCTGTAAAGAACACTATCTGTCCTAATACTAGCAATAGAATCTCTGCAGTAACAGCCCAGCCCCAGTTATACCAATGCTGGATAGTACAAAAGAAAAGGTAACTGATCTTTGGTCATTATATGTTTGTGGCATGTGTGGCTGTAGATATACATGCTTTGCCATCATACAGGGTAAATAGCATTCTCCTTTTGGTGTATGCATAATCTTCCTGTAGATTTGATGCAGTACTCGCTGCTCTCCTGAGAAGTTATTGGCATTAGTAATAAGATTTCAAGATATGCAAACATTGTATTTTCCGCTCATTAATCCTCGATGGGGTGTGGAAAAGTTCAGGAACAGACCTCAGTTTTCCAGTTAATTTTTCTGTGCACCAGTCTTGTCATGTTTGAAAGTAGACATGCCCCTACATAGCGCTACCTGGTGGTGCTAGAGCGATGTTGTGATAGAAATGCTTTTTTGGACCCGCCTAAAGGATAATTCATAAGGTGAGGAGTCTGCAGGAAAATGATGGATCCACAAGAAATATCAGTACCAAAGTGCAGCACATTTTTTGTTTGTGTTATCCAACATGTACAAAAATCACAAGGTGGTATGCTTTGCAAAAGTAAAAAAAAAAAAAGACCTGACACAGCCACGACTTGGGATTTAAGGAAAGATCAGTTTTCACCTTAAATCCCACTATAGGATAGTGGATTATTATTTGTAGAGGACAGGTGTCAAACGACGAGGCCATCACTTGCTAAATGTTAAACAAATGGTATAAAATAACCCTGTGCTCAATCCCTGGTAATGTGACACAAAGCAGTTTGGCTTAAATCCAAACTTTCCTTTTACCCAAACAACCACAGGAGTATGTATACTTTTTAAGCCCCCCCGTACCTCAGGGGGAGGGCAGCAATGAGAGACTCTCAGGGTGTCAGGCAGAGTCCCACAGCAAAGTCCGGTCCAGGTCCTGTTGCAACAGGTTAGCAGGGTACTTCCAGAAAAAGGACTTGTGTAGCTTGGTGTGTCCCTGTAGCCACACAGTAGACCTGCCTAGTCACCCTTGGAGTCTACTTCATTGCCCTGGGTAGAAGAGGGAGCAGGTCTAGTGCTTCAGGGTTCCTCTCGGGTTGCAGACGGCAGATCTTCTGATCTTCCACAGGTCCATAAAGTGAGGGTTCAGTTATGTAGGGTTCACCAGCCTAGAGGTGGGGATGACTCCTGGACACTACCCAACCTACCCTCTTTTTCTGTAGTTCTCTTTATACTACTGAGAACAATCCCACTGTGCCCCTCTCCCTTGGAATTCAAGATAGGGAAAACGTTTTCCCCTTGTGCAGAGCCTGTGTGCCCAGAGTAATGAGCAGTGCCCTCCTTTGTGGCCATTCAAAACTGGTTCTTTCCACCAAACTTAGTGGAAGCTTTCCTGCCACTGAGTTTGGTACTGGCGGGACCATGGGGGAAACGCTGGGAATTTCCAAGTGGCATTTAACATTTGCTTCTGACAGAGCAGGGCACATTGAAGTTAAATAGGTTCCTGGGCCCACCTCAACTGGTCCCCACTGCCTGTCCATTGTCTGCTCTGGGAGCAGTTCGCAGACCTCTGTCACTCCTAATTCCTGACAAGGACAAGCTGGGCAGTTGCTGTAGAGCTCCAGCGGCCACAGGCAGGTTAAAGGAACATTTCTAAAAGGTGCTCTTCTCATATATTTACTAAAAATCTGATCAACTTTACCATTTTATTGGATTTGTATTAAATATAAAAATAAATCTTTTAATGGAGTCTGGAGCTGATGCACGTCAAACTTTGTACCAGGTACAACCTGACCAGAGACAATGTTGTTTTAGGCCATAGTCAATGAGGGGGGAATGCAATATTAAATGTCACACATGTTGCACTCTTAAATATAATGCACCTACTAGGCAGCAAGATGTGATTAGGAGTGACCTAATTAATTTTTAAAATAAGGTTTCCCTACCTCTCAAAGGGTTATTTTGACGTATCTGTGCAGCACAGATAAAGCAGCTGCCGCCAGTCCACACAGGGTAGGCATGAAGCCATGTTTTCACTGCCACTCTACTTGATGTCCCAATAGGTGCAGCTTTCCACGAGTGACATTTAACTTTCCATGCCTGGTGTGTATTTCTGTGTCACATACTGTTGCTTTGCAGAAAAGTGCCAATCAGTTTTTAGGCCAATTTTGACATGTTTGGGGTCCGAGCACACAGACTCGATAGCGGTGTTCCCATGTTAGAGTTTAAGATTACCAGCATCTAAGTCCTACAATAAACTAAAAACTGGTGGAGACCACCCAAAAAGGGGTCGCTTTTCAAAACCCAGGTATTGCATTACCGTTATTGATTCATGGCAACCACCCAGGCCTGCCTGGCAGATGGTCAAGTGGCAGAATATCACCCTGCCATCCACCCCACAATCACGACCCCCGTCTTGTCTGACATCCGCTGAGTCCGGCAGACCATCCTGTCCCAGACGCTGATCATACGCTGCTGGTAATTAGCATAGATTCCATTCCGCACTACTGGCTGAAGTCCATCTCTTGAACATTCAGAACCTCCAGATAGTCCCTCAGCTAATTAGCCACAAGCTCTTCAGAAGTCTGATTACAATTCGAATGAGCAAACTAGATCAGAAGTTGCCGGACTCTGAGGGATCAACATAGATTTGTTTTAGAAATAGTGTTGCAACTGGTGAGTTAAGGGGCTGTGGTTCAACACTGTGTTTAAATCTAATGAGAAGTTTTAAAAAATGGAGGGACTATGGTCTCTTCAGTAATAATTGAAGGTTGGGGATACAGCGCAGCCACAATACCGGTCTGAATTTTGGATCTTAGATTTAATAGATTCTGATAATTGCAAGTGTCATTTACTCACACCTTTAGCAATGCTTATTCTTAACGAGCCTCGAGTCTGCATTGTAAATATTTAATGCAGCTTTATATTTGTCAGGGCCTGACAACTTATAAAGGGCTTCCAACTTCTCTTCCACTGCTGGGGTAAAACAGACAGCTTTGCCCCCTCGTTTTGTCAATCCTTTTCACCATTTTGACCCCTCCATTAGACGTGAGTTACAGTCACGGAAATTGTGGCCAGACTTGTAATCTGACGTGTAATAAATTCGACATGGGAATTCTGCGACCAGCCTAGCAGCTTCCCCCAACCCCTTCGTCATCAACAGCTGAACAAACTCAGGGGGATGTTACCCACTTGCACAGCAGTGACCTCTGTCTAGAACCATGAAACAGAAGGCTCTACTTTCAGATGACCTAGAAGCATAATAATCTTCAAAGAGTAGATAGATAAATAGATAGATTCTTTATTGAACAATTCATTAAAGTCATTTCAATAGAACCGCAAGTACTTCTGCAAGTGCAGTATAAGTTTGAGTGCTAACAGGTAGGTTCTACAAAGTCATGCTTAAAAAGACAGTTAAAAAAAAAACAGTTTAATGACCCTATGATCCCAATACTTAAAATGCTTAACTTTGCAGCTGGTGTAAATTCCAATGCTAAAGCCGAGGTAAAATGCAAAATGTTTAAAGTGCGATATTTTCAACCCTCCGCATCCAATACAAAAGATGCTAGCTTTGCCTCTGGTGTAAATTCCTATTCTAATACCTAGGTAAAGTGCAATATTTTTAAAGTGTGATATTTTTAACTCCATATTAGATTAAAAGGGCTGCCATGGATATCATATTATCTGACTTCCAAAGGCCAATGATGCTCTGTTTGCTTCTAGTGAGTGGTCCGCATCTTAAACCTAAGCAAAGGTTCAAGGATTTTTAGCATTATATTGAGTTAAAATAAGTTAAAAGGCCATTGAGCATAAAAGGTAAAAAGACCTACAGTGGAGACATTATCTGGCCTCCTGAGGCCAACAAGTGCTCTGTATGCCTTTTTTTCCTTTTTTTTTGACCGCCTCCAGATCATAAGGACTGTGAGGGCCATAAAATACTCCATTCACCCATACACCCAGTCTCTAAAGTGCTAGCTTTGTCTGAAATATAAAGACATATCTTAATGCCCATATAAGGTACAATGTTTTCGGTCATGGAAAATGCAAAGTTTTGAACATCAAATTAAATTAAAAGGGTATGTAGCTGTGCCTACCCACACAGTTTAAGGGATAAACAGCCACGTCCCTGATGCCCCCCTGTGCAAAGAGTACAACAGTAACAGGAAATTAAGTCATTCAGCTGCAGGTAAAGCCTTCCCTCTTTCCTCCCAGGGTCACCCAAGTGGTTAGGATACTGTGAGCCCATCCTCAACTGTCAGTTCCCCCCACCATATAGAAAGTCAAAGGCCCAAACAAGAATAGAGAACCGCTTCAGACTGCTCGATGTGGGGTCTGTCCTCACTGGGGTATTGGAAGTTTGTCCAGAGCAGGTCGTAAATTTACTAGTTCCTATGCTGAAGTTAGTGATTCAATACAAGGGCCCTGTTCAGTTCAATCAATCAATCAATCAAAACATTTATATAGCGCGCTACTCACCCGTGAGAGTCTCAAGGCGCTAAGAGGAGGGGTGCTGTCACTGCTCGAGTAGCCAGGTCTTGAGGTGTTTCCTGAAGGTGAGGTGGTCCTGGGTCATTCGTAGGTGTGTGGGGAGTGAGTTCCATGTCTTGGCGGCCAGGTAGGAGAACGATCTTCCTCCGGCAGTGGTTCTGCGGATCCGTGGGACGGCGTCGAGGGCGAGGCTGGCTGATCGGAGCTGGCGGGTGGGAGTGTAGAACAAGAGGCGGTTGTTGAGGTATTCGGGTCCTTTGTCGTGGAGAGCTTTGTGTGCGTGGGTGAGGAGCCTGAATGTGATCCTCTTGCTGACGGGGAGCCAGTGCAGGTTTCTCAGGTGTGCGGATATGTGGCTGTGGCGGGGGAAGTCGAGGATGAGTCGGGCGGAAGCGTTCTGAATGCGCTGGAGTCGTTTCTGAAGTTTGGCTGTGGTTCCTGCGTAGAGGGCGTTTCCGTAGTCCAGTCGGCTGGTGACGAGGGCCTGGGTGACGTTTTTTCTGGTTTCGGTGGGGATCCATCGGAAGATTTTTCGGAGCATGCGTAGGGTGTTGAAGCAGGATGATGAGACGGCGTTGACTTGCTTGGTCATCGAGAGGGAGGAGTCCAGGATTAATCCCAGGTTACGTGCGTGGTCAGTGGGAGTAGGTGCGGAGCCCAGTGCTGTGGGCCACCAGGAGTCGTCCCAGGCGGAGGGGAAATGTCCGAGGATGAGGATCTCTGTCTTGTCTGAGTTCAGCTTCAGGCGACTGAGCTTCATCCATTCTGCGACATCTTTCATTCCTTCCTGGATGTTGGTTTTGGCGGTGGCTGGGTCCTTGGTCCAAAGACAGGGAGAATATGGAGACGTTTGACTTAGAGTTTTTGATTGTCATCATGCTCTAAAATCTCAAATTCTTTGCTTTTGATCTCATTCTGCTCTTTCCATTCAGGAATTGCTTGCATAGCCCTGTCGTTTGTGGATGAGCAAGGCTCCCCCATATTACTGGCATGCAGTGAGAGGCCAGATCCAACTGTGCTTGAGGCACACTCTGCATTTCCGCTTCGAGATGTGGAGTTTGAGAACCTGACAACTGTTAAGAAAGTGGATACATTCCCAGGCGATCTCCATTCAGGTGCGAATTGAGGAATGAAGGGTCTGTGTTAAGCCGCTCCCACTGAGCTCCACTGAACACCTACACTTAACCTCCTCTCCATAAGTCTTTAGTTATCCTGCTTTGACTCTCCTTCCAATTTCTGTTGCTTTTTGCCAGTCCTCTCCATTAACCCTTGTCTGTCTCTGTATCTCAGACATCTGCTGTACCCTCAGCCTTTTCCTTCCTTTGCCTCTGTCTTCCTTTTTGTGTGTTCTTTGACTTCTTTTTTCTGCCCTTGCTCTCCATGTTAGCGCGTAAGCTTCCTCCTTATCTCCTTTCCACTTCCACAGCATATGTATTGAATTTGTTTTCATTTCTTCCTTCCTTGCAGTCATCTAATGCTCTCTTCAACTCTATTTCATCTTAATCAGTGCCTGTAGTATACTTCATCCCACAATGTCACCCTTCCCATTACACCTCTTCCCACCCTAACCATTACCCCACGTTTTTGTATTCCTTCACTACCTACTTACATCTTTCCCTTTACCATACTTCATGCCACTCATTACACCTTGTACCGTCCACTTTACTACTCTTCTTTACAGTCTCACCCCAATAGCCTTTCCACACATTTCTGTACTCTTCTTCCCCTTCTCTCTTTCTCTCTCTCTCCCATTTATCCTCATCCGTTTCTCACTTTGCCACCTTCTAATACCACCTTCTCCTCACAGTTCCATGTATCCTGGTGCGTTTTAATATCTGGGAGAAAGGAAATGTGAGTCCTCTGCAGTTGTCGGATAAGCTGAGCAGTGCACTTCGCCACGCCCTGTGTGATACTATCATGGAGTTCCGCCTGCTGCCTGCACCTCTGTGCTTGGAGTCGGGCTGCCCTGTTCAGGTTGCAGAGCCAGAAGATGTGGGAAATGGTAAGTGAAGGTCATTACCAGTACTGTGCCTCCTCGAGACTAGCTAACTGTGTCTAAGAGGATATTGCGGGGTAAGGGTGTGAGTTTTCCAAGGAAATAAAGCAGGAAGACTAGGTTGTGAGACTTGTAACATCATTGGGCGGTATCGCTTAGCTTATTGTGGGTCATGACTTACTCGGATGCAGTGTTCCCGGTGACTTCTCTCCTCACCTTGCGGATATTCCCCTGACTTTCAATGACTCCTGTTCTGGTCTCTCCTCTTATAATAAACTATGTTTAGGTCAAAGCATCAACACAATATTATGAGATTTTAGAGTAGTCGGTAAAGAACTGTTTGTGCACACATCAAGTTAACTGCACAAGCGTCAGCTCATAATCCCCATTCGCAGGGCGTTTTAGTATTATAAGTGGCACTGGTTCTTTCAGCACTTTAAATAATGCCAGCTTTTGACATACATCAATCTGCATGCTACCTGGTGTATGTGGTGGCACTGTTCATTTCTGTGTATTCCATTTTACTCAGCAAAGAAGACTGAAGGTCTTAGCAGACGACAGTAGGAGTTGGCATTGAATAAAATAAAAATTACTTCAGTGTCATTGCAATTTCAAAAGTTGTCAACCCGTAGCTTCACCACGGGTGGGAGGTTGGTCGGTTGCCTACATTAGGCACAGCCACTGCCACTGCCAGAAATCTGGCACTGTCTTTGGATTTTAGTCCTCGTAGTGCAAGAAAACAAAGTTCAATTTTGGATTTAATATCTTCTGCCGCAATAGCTTAGACCAGAGGTCATTAGCAGGGCTCTAGTCCTATATTAAGTGGATGAAGGTAGCTTCTTCAAGGTCACACTTAGGTACTTCTGCCCTCATCATGCAGCAGTGAGATACGATTTGTTAATGGCTGTAATTTATACGGTAGAATTTAAAGAAGGTGTGCAGTTCCTATGTGAGTGTTGGGGGTCTTTCTTCGTGATGCCCTCACACACCCCGCGAGGTGTCATGCTTCATCATAGGGCGGTTGCCCCTCGTCAGGCCGGCGCGGCAATGCCTGACGGGCTCCCGAAACCGGGGTTCTTTTGAAGAAGAAGCCGTAAGTTGTGTGCGGGTGTAGGGGCTGGGTAGTGCACAGTGAGGTGAAAATAGATAAAATAGGTGTGGAGCAGTCCTCTAGAATCAATTTTTAATAGAAAAGTAGCTCTACCCTAATTAAAAAGAGTGGGCCCCTGTGTGGATGATAATGTTCCTAAGAGGCGATCTATGTGTGGAAGGTCGACATGTTTCGTGCCTAGTCTTACCCCTAACGAGTCAATTGGCACTTCTTCGGGCCCGTTTAAAGAAAATAGTGGAATTTGTGCACTACCGCCTGGTATATAGATAATCGTTATAAATTACCAGGGGCGGTAGAAATGCCCTAGTTGACGTATACTGGGGAATTTAGTAGACCCCTAGTACACCGTCAAAGGCTCCCCGACAAAAAGCCCCGGTTTCGGGAGCCCATCAGGCATTGCAGCGCCGGCCTGACGAGGCAACCGCCCTATGATGAAGCATGACGCCTCTCGGTGTGTGTGAGGGCATCATGAAGAAAGACCTATCTTCCCCCCACACTCACATAGGAACTACACACCTTTAAATTCTAGCCTCGTTTGGGAGACTTTGTGCAGGACCTCATAACCCAGCTCTCAGTCCCCCCCTATTTGAATGTAATTTATGCAGCCCACTCTTGGTTGCAAGGCTTTTGATGGTGTGCATATGTTAGACTATTATTTATTGGTCAGGCCATGCCTGTTGGCCATCCACCATTAAGCTGCAGTTCTTGTGTTTATGCTGTTTAGCCTACTGCGCATATGTGTGAATCATTTTCTACATTTAGTTAAATGATTTAAATATACATGTACATTTGATTAGCGGCTAATCCTCCATTGAATATCTGCTTCAGTTCGATCACCCTGCTTAAAGTAATAATTTTTAGAGCAGAATAATTTGTATTTAACTTCAGAATAGGGTTGGGCTACCTTTCAGCAATACCTGGTGTAAACAGTTTCCCCGCTGTCACTGAGCAAATGTAAACTTGAATTAGTTTAGCCCTTTAGGGAATATTTGTGTTTTTCTGCACCAAATCTTCTCTAGAGGCACTTGCTTAAGTCGTTCCCCATCGTAAGGCTGGAAGTGCTTATAACATAGTAGTAAACAGTGTTAACATGCCCATAGATAAAACAAGAATGTTTTATTTGGTTGCCCATTGCCTCTTTGAAAACCGCCCAAACCTCTGGCAATGAGGAGAATGTGCTCTCCTTTGAGGCCACCACAGCTCCGATTCCTACTGCACCTGGAGTGAGAGGGAGCCTCCAGACAAATTTCTGCTTGTTTTTCTACAGCCTCGGTATTTTCTTTACTTTTCTGTATTTTCCATTGGAAATTACATTTTCAGATACAGTTTCATCCCATGCTTCTGCTGGTGATGGTGTTTATGGAATTCTCTTGCCCATGGGGAGACATCGGAATAATGAATTAGAATAATAGAACGAAAAAAACATGTTGTTCAAACCGACAGATCATAGATATACTAGTGTTTAGGAACTGGAGGACCAAAGCCAATTGTTTGTGGAACTTTATCTAACAGAGATGGTGAGTGTGGAAAAGATTTCAGTTTTGATTAATTTAAGGGAATCTTTTCAGACTTCTAAAGCGCCAATTCAATGTTCATGAGTTGTTTCCTGTCCTCTGTTCTTTATCAACGTAATTAAATGTGTAGTTTATAATTTGCAGATATTTATATTTGTTTTTTCAAGTGATTTTTGCTTCCATTATAGAAATTTCTTTTCTGGAACTTCAATGCAAATGTAAATATATATTTGTGACTGTAAATCTTTTTTTCCCAATAAATTCTGATGAAATGTCAAAAAAGGCTGATGCATCTTTGCACCTTCCAATCATGAGTTTTGAAAAATCATTCAGGGAGGATCGAGAAATTGTCCAGTAAGTTGATTTTTTTTAAGCCCAGCTCATTATTATCAGCACATTGATTAAAAGCAGAGCTGAGACAGACTAGCAGCTCTGTGTAAATGTTGAAGGTCAAAGAGCATTGGGGTACTGTGTATGCAGATGGAATACTTGAGTATCTGGAATCTTCATATGTTACTTGTTGAAAGAGATCACTGAGATAAGAAGTGAACTATTCTAGATTCTGAGTTCTTCTGCCGAGTTCAGATTTTTAAGGCGTTGAGCAGGGTGTAGTGCTGTGATGTCATAGTAGTACAAAAGGGGGTGGTGATGGACGGAGCCTCTGAACCAATCGAACACTCGCACCCAGTCACCAGATCTGGGTTTAATCCATCACCGTTCTTTAGCCAACTCTGCCACCCCAGTTCAGACATGGCCATATGCAAATCAGTCCGACCCTGTGCCTCATGGGAACAGTCCAGCCCGAACTGCCAAGCCATGCCTTCCCTGGACTGGAAACAAGCTTCCTTGGACCGGTTTCTGGCATTTAAGCAGTCTTCAGCCAGGCGTGCTTGAATCCAGTGGCAAAGTGAACAAGGGACTCGCTTCTGAGCATACCCTGCCAACTTATGGCGCACAAAGCGGTACAAAAGGGGGTGGTGATGGACGGAGCATCTGAACCAATCAAACACTCACACCCAGTCAACAGATCTGGGTTTAATCCATCATCATTCTTTAGCCCATTCTGCCACCCCAGTTCAGACATGGCCATATGCAAATCAGTCTGACCCTGTGCCTCATGGGAACAGTCCAGCCCGAACTGCCAAGCCATGCCTTCTCTGGACCGGAAACAACCTTCTTAGGACCAGTTTCTGGCATTTCAGCCGTCTTCAGCCAGGCTTGCTTGAATCCAGTGGCAAAGTGAGCAAGGGACTCACGTCTGAGCATACCCTGCCAACTTATGGCAAACAAAGCGGTACAAAAGGGGGCGGTGATGGGCGGAGCATCTGAACCATTCAAACACTCTCACTCAGTCAACAGATCTGGGTTTAATCCATCACCGTTCTTTAGTCCACTCTGCCACCGGAGTTCAGACATGGCCATATGCAAATCAGTCTGACCTTGTGCCTCATGGGAACAGTCCAGCCCGAACTGCCAAGCAATGCCTTCCCTGGACCGGAAACAAGCTTCCTAGGACCGGTTTCTGGCATTTCAGCTGTCGTCAGCCAGGCTTGCTCACTTTGCCACTGGATTCAAGTAAGCCTGGCTGAAGACGGCTGAAATGCCAGAAACCAGTCCTAGGAAGCTTGTTTCCGGTCCAGGGAAGGCATGGCTTGGCAGTTTGGGCTGGACTGTTCCCATGAGGCACAGGGTCAGACTGATTTGCAAATGGCCATGTCTGAACTGGGGTGGCGGAGTGGGCTAAAGAACGGTGATGGATTAAACCCAGACCTGTTGACTGGGTGTGAGTGTTTGATTGGTTCAGATGCTCTGTCCATCACCACCCCCTTTTGTACCTTGATGTCAAAGTATGCAGAAGGTGTGCATGAGCTTAGTAGACTATCTTCACCTGTGTTCTAAGAGTGTCATCAAAATAGTATCACTTATATGGGTTTCCTAAAATCTGAGTCACAGAAGTTCCAAAGGACTCTGCAGGATGTGAGGGTGATAAGAGGAGCGGATGTTGCATCAGACTATCACCTTGTTGTTGCCAGGCTGAAGCTGAAGAAAGCATGGGTGGAATCGACAAACCAATGCCAGCGATCTAATACCACCCTCCTTAAAGATGCACAGAGACTGAGTGAATACACCATCAGTAACAAGTTTCAAGTCCTGTAAGAAGTAAAGGACGATGGAGACCCATTTAAAAGCTTGCAGAAGAAGATCAAAGAAACAGTGGCATTAACCTGCCAGAAGGTTCTGGGTCCCAAGTAACACCAGCATAAAGAATGGATCTCCACCGAGACTCTGCAAAATCCAAGCAAGAAAGGGAAGGAAATCTGCAGTCAACACCAGCTGAACATGAGCAGAAAAAGCAAAAGCTCATGGTGAATACACCAAAAGTAAATAGGAAGCAAGCAGAAGCTTAAGAGCAGACAAGCGAAGATTCATTGATGGTCTTGCCAGAGAAGCCCAAGAAGCAGCAAGCCATGGAAACTTGAAAGAACTCTGACTCATACAGCAAGCCTGAAAGAACTGTTAAAGACAAAGCTGGGAAGACATTCATGAGTACCGAAGGCCAACAATGAAGATGGGTGGAACCCTTTGAAGAACTGCTGCTGAACCAGCAACGGTCTCAACTAGACATACAGCCAGCTGACAAGGATTCGCCATTTGACTGCAGCAGACCAACCAAAGAAGAGATACAGCAAGCCATCAAAGATCTGAGACATGGGAAGGCGGCAGGACCTGGCAACATCCCTGCAGAGGCACTGAAGGCTGAGAGTGAAACATCAGTAGACACGCACTACCCATTGTTTGGAAGTATCTGGATGCAGAAAAGGTGCCATTCGATTGGAAGGAGGGATATCTGATCAAGATCTAAAAGACATATGACCCGAGTATCTGCGCAAACTATAGAGTGATAGCTCTTCTATCAACCCCAGGCAAAGTGTTCCACAGAGACATCCTGAACAGAATGAAGGAACAAGTCGACGCTCTGCTACGATACAAGCAAACTAGATTCCACAAAGCTAGATCCTGCACAGACCAGATAGCAATACTGGGCATTATCATTAAATTGAACTCCTTCTCTATCTCAATTTCATTCACTATGAGAAGGAACTCAACAGTGTTAACAGGGAGACCTGTTGGAAACTCCGTTGTCACTATCGTGTGCCAGATAAACTTGTAAGAATCATCAGGAACTCTTACGAGCGAATGACCTGCAAGATAGTCCATGGAGGACAGCTTACGAAAGCCTGCAAAGTGTAGACCAGAGTCTGCTAGTGTTGTTTAGTCTTGCCTATTCTTTTCCTGCTGGCCTTAGACTGGATCATGAAAACATCCACGGCAAGGAAAAGAAATGAGATCCAGTGGACACATTGGACACAGCTTGACGACCGGGCCCTATTTTCCCATACTCGTCTGCAGATGCAAGAGAAGACCGACAAAGTGACAGCCACATCAGCACAACTTTGACTCAACATCCACAGGTGAAAAACCAAGATCCTGAAGGCTTGCATGGTCAGTATAACTGCAATCACTCTTGCAGGTGATACACTGGAAAAGGATGAGGCCTTCACCTACCTGGGCACTGTTATGGACAAGCAGGGCATCATATACACCAACGTCAAGACAAAAATTGGCTAAGCAAGGGCTGCCTTCATTTAACTAAAGAAGATCTGAAGTTCCAAGGACTTGACCCTGCAAACCAAGATCAGAATTATTAACACCTACGTAAAATGTGCCCTTCTGTATTGAGCAGAAACTTGGAGGACAACAGTGACCACCATCAACAAGGTCCAGAACTTCATCAACACCTTTCTGAGGAAAATCCTCCAAATCCGCTCGTCAAACACTATCAGCAACGACGACCTATAGCAGCAGACTTTTCAACTCCCGTCTCATGTAGAAATCGTGAAAAGACGCTGTGGCTGGATAAGTGAAACCCTCCGCAGGCCCTCATCTGGAACCGTCAAGAAAAAGGAAAAGATGAAGACCAAGAAACAACTGGCGTCGAGGCCTTGAGGCTCACTGCAAGGAGATAGTTTGCACCTGAAGTCAGATTGAAAGAAAAACCCTGGACAGAGATGGCTGGAGAGTCCTGGTCGATGGCCTATACTGCAGGAGGGGTAGTAGACATAAGTGAATACGTATTTTGCAGTTTGTTTTGTATGATTCTTTGAGTTGAAAAGCAATATAGTTTTCTAGTAACTTGTCCAAGGATTGAAGACCTATAGTGGGTCACAAAGTGTTTAGGTCAAGTGGCATGTTTGCTGTATTTTTTTTAAAATCCTGGTTTGCCTTGGCCCATGTCCAAATTGTTTGGAGCTATACATTGTGTCAGACAGCAGTTTATGATACTGAACAAGAAAGGATATAAGTTTTGGCACATTTGTGTTACCACCCCTCACCAGTCCCGATTTAACCATTATCAGCCACAGGGGAAGGTTCAACAGGAAGGGACAGGCAAATTTGATTGACTAACTTCAAAATAAATCAGTTGGCTTCGTGGAATCAAAGTCCATTAGAATCATGGTGGATCACTCCTGGCCATACCTCCAAGATGATCCTTTGTCTTAAGATGAGAAATACCATCTCCTACTTTTATTGTCTATTGAGTTGTTACTCTGTTCACTACCTTCAACCACCTTTTAGAGTAGTGATCTCCATAGATGGAATGCTTGTCAATTTTGACTCAGTTGGAACCGAGAGCCCACTGCCTCATTAGCAGTCCTGGTCCTTTACCTTTTAACTCTGGATTTTGTTTCTTCAGGTCGCCTGAGGAGAACCATGTCAGACACAAAGGGGTTGTCCCTCACAGTTGGAGGTGCTGGGAAGTTGTGCCCACGACCACTACAGTTCTCATCCACAGCTATGTCCGGTGCTGGGAACCCTGATGTCATCACACCACCCAGCAGGATGGGACGGCGCAGCTTTTGGGACATGCTGGTAATGCCACTATATTTGTTATAGGATCTGTAAGGTATGATGGGAGCTTTCCATAGACACGTATATAGTGTTGTGAGGCGCACTGACGCAGTGAAGAAGAATGTTAACCACCTGAGGCACAGTAGGCGGTGAATGGAGTCTTCTTTAGCATGGTAATGGTTGATGAGAGGCTAAATCGGAACTGTACATGGTGATGGGAGCCTTCTAGGGCATAATAAAGATTGATGCTAGTTGTGAGTACAGTAAATCGTGATGGGAGTGTCGCATTGCACTGTATGCTATGACGAGAGTCTCCGTTGGCATAATCTGGAGCATTGGACAGGGGGTAAGGGAAGGCTTGATGGGAATCTTGCAGGGCACAATATCTGGAAATGGGGTCTCCCAGGGCAAAGTAAGGACAGATGCTCTTGGGGTACAGTATGGAATAGTAATGGCAGCATCCATGGGTACAGTTTGTGGTGAACACCTTACAAAGAAAGTAAGGATTGATGGGCTTGGTAAATGCTGATGGAACCTTCACAGGAACGGGGATAGAAGTTTGATTTTTCTTTTGTATATAGTTTTTATTGCATTTTACAGTAGCATTTAGAATACTTTAAGTCCAGTTTCAATGCCATATGCTTTTTAGTTATCAAACAGTTCCTCAGCATCCCCCCGCTCTAACAAGTGTGCGCACATTTTAAGTAGACTGTGCCATCATCAGAGTTATCCGTTTCCCTTTCCATGTATATCTATAACAATACCGTTCAAAATTAAGCCTTTTAGTTAGGCAGATTGTAGTCACTCTACTATTAGCTACAGCTTTAACATTTCATTATGCACTATAATTCAGGTATCTGCTCACAAGCGATCACATCATGCATCGCTCACCCCCTCTTACCTTAAACTCTCACGGTGATTGCGTATCCGGGGGTCCCTAAGGAAGGCCAGCATGACCGCCTATGCCCGCAGGTCATTGTCCACTTTCTCTTCCCTCCTAGTCTGCTTAATGTGCAATTCCTCGGCCACCACCCTTTCTGAAATGACTTAAAGCCAATCTCTGTAGCATGGACTTTCCCGCACCAGCCAGCTAATAGCAGTGCAACGCTTAGCCAGCAACTGCCCTAGAAGCAGAAGCTTTCTACTCAGCCTTCTGTTTGACAGAGACAGGAGTATACCAAACAGGAGTTGTACATTCCATCCAATGGCTCCATTCAACTTGTCTGGGGATAGAAGTCTGATGAAATACACCAAGTCTTCTCAGTCTCAGTGAGGGGTGATGCAGGTATCCCAGGAAAGGGTAAGGTGTGATGGGAACCTCCAGGACCCAATAAAGAGAGCTGTGTGGCCTTGTATAGATCCCTGCAGTGATGAACACAGATATGAATGTATTTTCAAAACCAGGGTGATGTTGCAACTGATTGTTGATGATCAATGTTGGTTTATGCTGGGAACGGGCCACAAGAACCCTCGGAGACTTTCTCATGTTCTGTACATAACCCAAAGTGAAGAGATGAAAGGTGCACTTATAGTGCAGGACATTAAGGAAACTTTTGACATCCTGAATCGGGAATATTTTTGGGCAGTTCTGAGAAAAAGGAGGTTCAGACCACAGTTTTTGAGTTGGGTGAGGCTGCTGTATACCAAGCCTGTGGCCCAGGTCTGCACGGGTGGCCTTGTATTGGAGAAATGGGATATGCAAAGAGGTACAAATCAGGGACGCCCTTCTGTATCGAGTCCTCTTTGCCTTGCCAATAGAGCCATTGGCAATATATTTGTGCGGCACAGTGCAGGAGTGGGTTATTAGGATTAGAAATAATACACATATTGTTTCAGTGTATGCTGATGAGATCCTGGTCCATATGAGGCATCCACCATCTTCTTCTGCAGGCGCTGAATTCATTTTGAGCTGCATCAGAACCCTAGTTTAATAAAAACCAAATAGTGCTGGTTCCCCAGCCTGCTTTGAGGGAGGGAGCTAATTTATCTTCCTGAACTGGGGTTACCCTGGGGGAGACTAATATTCCTCTATGTGTATTATAAGCAGGGTTGTCTGGGGAATCTATAAAGTTCTGGAATACTCTGCCGCAGTTGGTTACGGGCAGGATAGCCCTTAGTAAAATGGTGCTCCTACTCACATGCCTTTGTTATGCCAACTCCTTATGTATATTTCTTGGTTCAACCTTCCAGACGTTTAACAACATTCTGATTTCTCTGGTATGGGCTGGCAAAAGAAGCAGAGTAAATTTAGAGAACCTTAAAATAGATGGAAAACAAGGAGGGTTTAAACTCCAAAACATGCAGCTGTATTGTGTTGCTAGAATCATCCAGTATGCAGCACAATGGTGCTCTGAGGGAGCAAACTTGAAGAACAAATTAGTGGAAGGGTGTGTGCTTTGCCGTATCTCACGAGCAGCGCCTATATAGGAGAGGATTGCCCATTTGTGGTGCAATGTCTCGAAGCTTGGGAAGTGGGCATTAAACAGGTCCTGAGGAGATCTCCTTTTGCCAATTCGCTGAACATTTGATGTCTAAGGCCATTCCGTCAGATGCATTAGGTGATGGACATAAGACAATGGATAGAGGGGGTTGCCAGACACTTGCAGACTTTTAAATGGATGGCACATTTCTTTGTATTGAAGATGTGAGACAGCTTGGGAAGGATCAGTTCCTCCATGTTTACAAAAGTCCCTAGAATAGTGCATGAGATTTGGACAGACTTCCTTGCAGTGCCACACATTGGAGTCGATACTTGATGCAGTGTCCGGCAGCACCATGATTTCACACCTCTGTCTGTTGCCTTGAAAAGGGACAAAAGACATAAGACGCGTCGCCTGAGGGATGCTGACCTCCCGGACCCACTCACAGATAACAAATGGATCAGGGCATGTGCACTGGTGCAACATGTGTCCAGTAATGCTAAAGTTAGACTGGCTCCTTTCCACTATGTACGCTGTGCTTCTCTCACACCTTAGAGACTGCTCATGATCTTCCCCACTAGGTCTCAGGTGTGTGCGAGGAAGGCCACGTGTCCTCATATGACCTGGGCATGTAACAGCTTGCAGGAATGAGAGAGGTGTGACACAGTGGCCAGAGCAGCTGATTCTGGAGCGCAGGGCTCATGGTTTGATCCCTGGCGGCAGCTCCTCTCAGCTCAGCACCATGTGACTCTGGGCAATACCTTATTCATTTCCCCCGACAGCCGACCAGCGCCTTGAAACCTTAATGGGTTATATGTTTGAGCTTGACAATGCTGGACGACATTGGTAGAAACGATTCATAACAGGGGGTGGTGATGGACAGAGTATCTGAATTAAGCAGAACACTCCTACCCATTCAAAAGATCAGGGCTTGATCCATCACCGTTTTTTAGCTCACTGCACCATCCCAGTTCAGAACCTGGCTACATGCAAATTAGTCTGGGCCTGGCCCAATGCATCATGGGAACAGGGCAGACCAAACTACCAAGCCAATTCTTTACTGGAAAGGAAACAAGCTTCCGGGGACCGGTTTCTGGCATTGCAGCCGTCTTCGGCCCGGCTTGCTTGAATCCTGATGGTGCAGTGAGCAAGGGACTCACATCTGAGTATACCCTTCCACACTTGTGGTGGCCAAAACGATTCATAACAGGGGGTGGTGATGGACAGAGTATCTGAATTAAGCAGAACACTCCTACCCAGTCGAAAGATCAGGGCTTGATCCATCACCGTTTTTTAGCTCACTGCACCATCCCAGTTCAGAACCTGGCTACATGCAAATTACTCTGGCCCTGGCCCAGTGCATCATGGGAACAGGGCAGACCAAACTACCAAGCCAATTCTTTACTGGAAAGGAAACAAGCTTCCGGGGACCAGTTTCTGGGATTGCAGCCGTCTTCGGCCCGGCTTGCTTGAATCCTGATGGTGCAGTGAGCAAGGGACTCACATCTGAGTATACCCTTCCACACTTGTGGTGGCCAAAACGATTCATAACAGGGGGTGGTGATGGACAGAGTATCTGAATTAAGCAGAACACTCCTACCCAGTCAAAAGATCAGGGCTTGATCCATCACCGTTTTTTAGCTCACTGCACCATCCCAGTTCAGAACCTGGCTACATGCAAATTAGTCTGGCCCTGGCCCAGTGCATCTTTTAGCTCACTGCACCATCCCAGTTCAGAACCTGGCTACATGCAAATTAGTCTGGCCCTGGCCAGACTAATTTGCATATAGCATGTAGCCAGGTTCTGAACTGGGATGGTGCAGTGAGCTAAAAAACGGTGATGGATCAAGCCCTGATCTGTTGACTGGGTAGGAGTGTTCTGATTAACTCAGATACTCTGTCCATCACCACCCCCTTTTTGAAATTATTTTGGCCACCATAAGTGTGGAAGGGTATGCTCAGACGTGAGTCCCTTGCTCACTGCACCATCAGGATTCAAGCAAGCCGGGCCGAAGACGGCTGTGATGCCAGAAACCGGTCCCCGGAAGCTTGTTTCCTTTCCAGTGAAGAATTGGCTTGGTAGTTTGGTCTGCCCTGTTCCCATGATGCACTAGGCCAGGGACAGACTAATTTGCATGTAGCCAGGTTCTGAACTGGGATGGTGCAGTGAGCTAAAAAACGGTGATGGATCAAGCCCTGATCTGTTGACTGGGTAGGAGTGTTCTGATTAACTCAGATACTCTGTCCATCACCACCCCCTTTTTGAAATTATTTGGGACAACATTGGTAGAGCTGCACGCGTGGTGTTGTTAATAGCTAAGAGATGGATAGCCATACACTGGCTTTCACTGGACCCTCCCGGCCTTCACTCCTGTAGTGCCCATATGCTTGAATGGGCAGTGGCAGAGAAGGGATGAAATCAACAGGGAAGAGTGGATTAATATGCAGAGTGGGATCTGGGGCTTTGGAAGGAGATGATTGCCTATGTGTTAGAATCTCTGCCTGACCCCAATGTAATCGTGTACTCTCAAATGACTATTTTGAGAATTGATTCACCTATGGCTGTTTACGGCCGTGCTTGGCTCCGCTGTTTATCCTCGGCCGGGCTTGGCTCCGCCATTGTTGGTCCCTTGCTGTGGGTGCTCCTGGCCGGGCTTGGCTCCGCCGGGGGACGCCTGCAACTACATCCCCCAGCAGCCCCATCGCGGCAAGGATGCCGCCGCCGCATCCAGGAAGCGCCGGGAGGCGCATAAAGGAGACCACGCCCCCTCGCCCCGCGGGACGCGCCCGGGAGAAGCCCGGGACAAGGGCGGGACCGTCTGTGGCCGTCCGGGGTTGACCAGGGACGGGACGGGCCACCCCCCTTGGCTGTAACTGTGAGTACCAGTCCCTATTCTTAGGGCTGAAAGCTGCCCATTTTACAAGCTTTGTGTGTTCCTAGCAGTTCCGATCCTTTGTGTGCTGTTTCGTAACCGTCTGCTGCCTTGACCCGTTAGCAACCATGTCAATTCAAACTACCCTAACGGACAACTATTTGGTGAAAGTTGTCAGCAGAATTAACTGTGATAGAAGGAAATCGCTAGGGAAGGGCACCTTACCTGACCTTCCATCGGACCCACCAGTGGATCCCACTACCGAGGGCACTAACGATACAAATTTGGCAGCTGAGACTGATAACACCAGTACTAATGCTGAATCTGCCCATGCAGAGGCTTCAGTTGATCTCACTGCAGAGGAGGAACTACCAGATCCCTCTGAGACTGTTGATGGCACCCCACTACAATCCACTAGGTCTACACGTTTCATGAGAGCATGTAGGAAACCGGCTCCAAAACGGGGAAGTCACTCAGCCAGGAAAAGAAAGGACGTTGCCCCTAAGGAGAATACTGGTGATCAAGGGACAATTACCAAGGACAACTGTGTTACCATTAATACTAGCCAATTTGATCTATTACTAAGCTGTATTGACGACAAACTAAAGTTGGTTGTGGAGCCTTTATTAGTTAAAATTGATGCACTGTCGGCTGAAGTTCTTAGACTAGGGGCTATGGTGGATCAACATGTAGCCAAGTCGGATGATTCTGTTAGAGTTGATACATGTCCTCAACCTGCACCTAAGCTAGATAAGGGAAGGCCTTGCTATACCAATACTGCCCCCTCTGGCCCAAATGTAGGAAGACAACCACTACAGGTGACACCTGCTTTGACCTATCTGAAACCCCACCCAGTACGTAATGCGGGACGATCTGTGCAGGTACCGGTGGTTATACCAGCGGCCTTGGGGCTTGCAGGTGTAAATTCCAGTACAAGTACAAGTACATTACCAGCACCTAGTAGAGCTAGGACCATGCTATCGCCAGTTGCGCCAACTGCTGTAGCAGGGCCCGATGGGATGTATGTGGGTACAAGTGGCCGCCCAGTAGACCTCCCACCAGAGTGTGTACCCTATGTTGTGGTTTTAACCAATGTCCCGCCTCTAAACCAGGCTCTGGAGTCCGGAGACTCATTAAAAAATAAAGCGGTTTCCTGGTTAAACCGTCATTGTGGCTATCCAGTCAACTATTCTGACCAAATTATATCTATCAGAAGGGTTAACTGGATCGGTAACACTAGAAAGACCTGTGGGGGTGACTGTGTGATTATTAATTTCAAACACCCCCAACATGTTGCGACGGTCTTACTTAGAGCAGTTGCCCTAACACAGTCTGAGACTGA
Organism: Lissotriton helveticus; assembly: GCF_964261635.1. Classification (NCBI taxonomy): domain Eukaryota; kingdom Metazoa; phylum Chordata; class Amphibia; order Caudata; family Salamandridae; genus Lissotriton; species Lissotriton helveticus. The sequence goes on from NC_136057.1 coordinate 156,647,618, forward strand.
CGTAGCCGCAAGACCTTTGGGCTACTTCTACAATCATCTTAACAGGTTGCCTCCCGCAAACTGTAGAGATGGGGTTTTCAACTCTAACGTCATATTCAATGGCAACAGACCTATGCTACCTACTTTCAATTCTGGTTTTACTGATGGCAGTTCTATCTTGCCCACCCCCTTGTTGAATCCTGTCCCTAGTGGTAATAGATTTGTAACACATAATACCAACCTTGCATCTAACTGCGATAATATCTTTTCGCCGGTTAATGGGATGGTTTATCAAGTCCCAGTTCAGAACAGGTACCAGTCCTTGAGTTTTTTTGACCAAAATGATTGACATCAGATGGGGCCTGGGACTGGGAGGAACGTTATTCTGAGCACCATCAATGACAATGCAAGCGAGGCGAGAATGGACCTATGTTCTGCCATCATGGGCAATCCTGAAAGTTGGACAGCAGTTCACTGTGCAAATGAGATTGTTGAGGATAAAGTGATTGCTACAGGGATTGCCATAGGCAGCTGTATAGATGCACCAGGGTCAGACCTGAGTAATAGAGGTAATTGTTCTAATAACACTGTTGATATCGCCAATGATTGCCATCCTGTGGGGGTTTCTATGGCAAGTTGGAACATTGCCGGGTGGGCATCTAAGGCATTCAAAGCAGAATGGGAGGAAATTGTAAGATCTTATGATATTTTATGCCTGCAAGAGACGTGGTGTGTTAATAAACCTAGCCTTGAAGGGTATACATGCTACAGCTTGGATGCCTCTGAATCAAGTCATGGTAGGGCTAAGGGAGGTCTCCTTATTCTTATCTCTGTAGATGTTAAGTTGACTATCATCAAACACCTGTTAGTCGAACCGCACTCACAAATCTTGTGGGTACGTCTACCGGATAGCACTAATGTGCTTTTAATTAATTTTTATAATAATATTTTTACTAATTCTCGGCACAAAGTGATAGATGAGCTATCCTGTGCCTTAATGAAGCTGGTAGGCGAAGCAACATGCACTTTTAATTTTGTTTGGGTCGGGGATTTTAATTCACAAGTATGTAGTTTATCCTCTTCTAGGGTCTGTGGGATCCTAACTAATAATGGGGAGAATATGGCCCACTTCCCACATAATGCGTATGGAGAGACAATTAATAGCACTATGGTCTCGTTTGATTTAGAGCTATTGAGTACTGCACAGGAGGGAAGTGAGTGCTCAATTCCCACCTTCACCGGAAGGAATGTGAGCTCCATTATTGATCATATTATGGTCTCATCCGACTTGGTACCCCATTGCACAATTAGGGTTAAGGATACATCCTCCCTGAGCAATCATAACTGTGTCAGCTTGCAAATTGCTACATGGATGATTAGAACTGAACCACCTACCAGAGTACTGTTAAATATAGAGCCGCATAGGCCTAATGGGGTTAGGCTGAGATGGAAAGGTGAAAATTCGGCCATAGTGGAACCTTTAATCATAAATAAATGCATGATGGACATTGATATTATCTTATCTTTTGGATGCCCGTCTGCTCAGGTTATGACTCATTTTCTTAATATCAATACTGTCATTAATAACATCTTTACGGGGAAAAAAGTAGGCAGAGGAGGGAAAGGGATTGGATGGTTTGACCATGCCTGTACGTCCCTGCTCTCATTACTCAAACAAGCTTTGGCCTATACCCCTAGAGACAAGGATAGAGTCAAACTTTTAAGATCTGATTATAAACAGGCGCTATGTAAAAGAAAGAAGGAACTACAGCAGGAAGCCTGGGAGCATCTTACACAGGCAGCCGAAACTGCTGATATTCGCCTGTTTTGGTCCACTGTTAACTCCCCTTTCCTCCAAGATGACAAAATCCCGCATCTTTCATCTAATGTAGGCAGCGAGGATTGGGTGAACCATTTTTCTGCGATTTTTCAAGATAATTCCTTGACGCCCAACGAAAACAGGATCTGGCCTGTAGTACCTTTAGATATTACGTTGGGAGAGGTGGAAAATGGTATTAAAAATAGCAAGGGGGGTAAGGCCCAGGGACCAGATGGAGTCCCGATAGATGTTTACAGGTCTCAACCGCAGCTTTGGGGACCAATACTTACATTGGCACTTAACGCTGCTGTAATCACCATGATCCCACCAACATGGGGTGACTCCATTATAGTCCCAATTTATAAAAAGGGGGATAAAGCACTGGCAAGTAATTACCGGCCCATCAGCCTGCTCGACTCGTCTGTAAAAATTATGAGCAGAGTCCTGCTTTTCAGATTGGAGGAGTGGGCTGATGAGAACGGAATACTTGCAAACTCACAATACGGATTCAGGAAGGGTAGAGGGACCCTGGATCAGTGCTTGAATTTGGAGTTGTTGATAGGCAAGTATACCAGAGCCAAACCCGGTAACATCTATCTTTGCTTTGCTGACCTTAGCAGTGCTTTTGATTTGGTTAATCACTCACTTCTTTGGACAGTTTTGCTTGATATGGGTGCCCCGAAAGAAATTATCTTTTTTCTCGCCAGATTATATAGTAAACTGAAAACATGTGTTCGGTATGGTGTCAGTGGGGAATGTACCAGTGATTTTAATGTTCAACGGGGAATTAGGCATGGTTGTGTCCTTGCTCCCCTTTTATTTACCCTTTTTATTAATGGGGTTGAAGCCGCCTTGAAATCTATCAAGGCTGATGCACCACAAGTTGCAGGTGATAGTGTCCCAGTTCTGCTATATGCAGACGATGCGGTGCTCCTATCTCGGACACCCATTGGTTTGCAGCGTCTGATGGACAAGTTCACCGAATTTATTGGGAGCAGGAGACTGTTGATCAACAAGAATAAAACTCATACTATGATCTGTGGGACTAAAGTGGGCAGAAATCACCCCTTTTTTATTGAAGGGGTTAAAGTGCAGAATGTGAACAGTTTTTGTTACTTGGGGGTTACTTTTACTAGTGATGGTAGTTGGAGGGAGGAATTAACGAATGTCCGAACCAAAATGAGCAAAAGCTCTTATGGCATTTTTAAATTTGCGTCTAAGCTGGGGGATAGACGAATCAAGGATATGTTGGAAATCTACAAGGCACGTAGTGTATCCATTGCCCTTTACGGGGCGGGGCTTTGGGGCTACTGCAAAACTGATTGTCTACAGATAGAAGAAAACATCTTTCTTAAGAAATTATTGTGCCTCCCTAAATCTGCTTCAACAGAGTTGATCCATAGAGAGGCAGGGGTTTTTCACCTAACAGAGCTCGCCTCACTTAGGCCTTTATTGCTTTACCGAGCAATTTGGCTTAAGGATGAAACCGAATTCAATCAACTTATAATAAGGGACTGCCTTGAATTAGACAACTGTATGCAGATATCGTGGCTTAAATATGTTGTAGATTGTTATAAAAGTATCTTTGATATCGATTTGTTGTTAGAAAACTGTCCCCCTAGAGGTCTTGCGAAGCTGGATCTCAAAAAGACTTTTATGTGTCATAAGGCTCTTAAACGTTCAGTAACAACCAACTCCCTCGCTACTGTTAAAATTTACAATAACTATATTGCTGCTGAGGGATTTCAATGTTATCTGAACTTAGTAACCAGGCCAACGCATAGGTTTGTACTGACCAGATTAAGAGTTGACATTGCTCATATACTAGTGGCCTTCCCACATCCTAAAAAGCCTCCTGTGGATCTCTTTTTTAAAACCATTATTTCTTAAGTATGGAGTGTTAAATGTGGAGGATGCTATGTGTTTGTTGTATAATTTGGACCACCCCGATATATGTTTTTATACTGCCAGTTTTATATGTGAATCTATGGCTTTTAGAAAAAGTATGAGTTTCTAATCATGTATGTACTTTTTTTTAAATTCTATTGCCTGTTTGCTGTGCTTTTATGGTCATTTTTACCATGAACCGAATAAAGCTTCATGAACTGAACTGAACTGACTATTTTATCGCAGAGTGAAGGTCGAATTCAAAAGTTAGTTAATGGATGGAGAAAAGTAAGTGAAAGAAGTGTGATGGAGTAGAATGGGAGGGTACAAATTAACTGTCAGGTGCTAAGTGTGCACTCTGCCTCTGCCTCTGTTCCTGATTCTGCCCCCGACAATTTAAATGAATTTTAATGATGCTTATCTAACTATGTATGCCACCTGAACTATAATTTAGAAGCTGAAGCGATTATACTTGTTTGTTATATAAGCATTGCATTATTTGTTCATGACAGGCTAAATAAAGATTTTTTAAAAGAGAGAGTGTTGTAGTCATCAAATACTCTTCCATTCAATCTCAAAGCCCTCCTTTATATAAAAAGTGCAGACCCAATGTAACTTTAAAGGCATAGAAACTAACTGGATTCTATAAAGGCAGAGAGTTGAGAGTTAACTTCTTTTTCAGGATCTTAAAGGGAAAAGAAAGAAGAGAAATGGGGCGGTAGTTACTCATTGTTAAAGGATCTACCATTCTTTTTTTCAGCAGGGAATAATCAGCATTTCTTTTCAGACCAAGAACTACTGCAGAGTTTAAAGATACATTGTAGAGGAGGAGCTGCTGCGTACCTATGTTGTCTAGTGCCAGGCTAGAAATATGTACAGGACCAGAGTCGTTTGGTGAAAAAAGGCTTGCTTGCTGTATATGTGCAAGATGGTGTCTAACATTCCAGGACAAAATTGTGAAAGAGTAGGTTGAGTGCTGGGAAAAGTAGAAGTGACCTCAGTATCCTTCATAAGTGAATGATATTCATTGTTAAAGGAGTGGTATATATTCAAAATGTGTTCCACAAAGTTGGTGGACCCTCCTAGGACACAATAAGGGGCAATGGATGCCTCCAGATGTGCTGTAGGAGGGTGTGGAAGCAACCATGGCAGAGGACTCTTCTGCATCCCAGGAGGATCTATCAATCAATTATGATTTATAAACGCAGCAAATCTTCAGTGAGTGTCTCAAGGCACTGGAGTTGCAAACTGCTTCGCGTAGAAAGCAGTGAAAAACAAGCCTAAAGCAGGAGAAATCACTCAGAAAAACAGGGAAATGGAAGGCAAAAGCTTTAAAAAACAAGCTAAAAGCAGGAGAAAACACTCAGAAAAACGGGGAGGAAGCAGAGCTGTGCAGCAGCACGAGAGAGCTGGACCTGGGCCCTGCTTAATGGGGTTGCGCTGCGGCCTGCATTCAGTAGGTCCTGGGAGGAGGGAGCGGCACTGGGAGGCAGTGGGCGGGGCAATGCGGGAGTCAGGAAAAAAGGCAGCTGGCAGGAGTGACAAATGAGGAAAAAACAAGGAGAAGCACGGAAAAGCAGGAGAAAGCACTTCGAAAAATGGGGGAAAGGATGGAGAAAGCAGTAAAAAATGAGGCAAAAGTAGGAGAACGCGTTCAGAAAAACGGGGGGAAAGGAAGGCGAAAGCAGTGAAAAAGCTGTGAAAAAGTAGGCAGAAGCGGGACAAAGCACTCCGAAAAGCAGGGGGAACGGTAGGAGAAAGCAGTGAGAAACGAGGCAAAAGCAGGAGAAATCACACTGAAAAACTGATGAAATTAAGGGAAAATACTGTGAAAAATGAGGGAAAACAAGGAGAAATCACTCAGAAAAATGGGGAGGAAGCAGAGCGGTGCAGCAGCATGGAAGAGCTGGACCTGAGGCCTATTCAACGGGGTCGCGCTGCGACCTTCATTAACTCGGTCCTGGGAGGAGAGAGCAGCACTGGGAGGAGGTGGGCGGGACTAGGCAGGGAAACGGGCAGCAGGCGGTAGCAGCAAATGAGGAAAAAACAAGGAGAAACAGTGAAAAACAAGGAAAAAGCAGCAGAAATCACTAAGAAAAACAGGGGAAGCAGTAAAAAAAACAAGGGTAAAGCAGTCGAAAGCACTCAGTAAAACAGGGGGGAGGAATGAGAAAGCAGTAAAAAAATGTAAGGCCAAAGCAGGAGAAAGCACTCAGGAAAACGGGGAGGAAGCAGAGTGGTGCAGCAGCATGAAATAGCTGAGCCTGGGCCTGCTCTCCCGTGATGGGAGCCTCCAAGGGCACAGTAAGTCTCTGCTGTATGGTGGGTTAAAATCTTTGGGCCCATGTAGGTACAGCAGCAGTTAGTTGAATCCTGAGGAGGCCTGTTATTGGTAAGGAGTGCTATTAGTAACAGGATGCTGAAGGCAGCTCTGTGTGGGTCTAGTCAAACTGAAGTGAAGCATTAACTAGGCAATGTAACACATGGATTTAGACACCGCTTATGCTCAGAAATTGGGGTATACGTTGGGGAGAGGGTAATTACCACCTCAAATAATAGTCACAATGCTGGTCAGGGTGAACCCTTAAAGTCACTAAGGTGACCTGAGCTCAACCCCTGATAGCTATGGCGCAGGGCAGACAGGCTTAACTTCTTATAGGCAATGTGTAAAACAGTAATAAAGTTTAAACGCAAAACAATAAAAATCTCATAATGAATTTTAAATAATGGACTAAGAGTTAATAAAAAAAGTGACAAAAATCCAATAGGGGAACCGGAGATTTGAATTTTTAACGTTTTAAGTAGAAATTGCAGCACGAAACACAATGTGCCAATGATAGTCACTGGTGGTGGAAGAATAGGACCTAGTTTCACTTTAACGCTGACTGCGATGGAGTATGGGTCGGATACACTAACCAGGTTCTTCTTGATCAAAGATTTTACTTTCTGACTTTAGCTCTTTAAGTCCCAATTCACCACAGGAGTACAATCCTAAAGCCCCCGGAACCTTAGTGGAGGGACTTAGAGACTCACAGGGTCAGGCAGGCAGCAGCCAGCAAGAGGGCCCAGTACATATCCATTTGCCACTGGTGGTCCCTGTAACTTTAATACGAGGTCAGCTTTCTTACCCCGGGAGTCCACTTCTTTGTCCTGGGTACAAGAGGAGAAAATAGGTCTAGTCTTCTAGGATCTTCTCAGGTTCCAGACAGCAGGTTCAGTCCTCTTCTGACCTTTTACAGGTCAAGAAGTGTTCTGAAGTAGGTGCCTGGAGATGCCACATTTAAACCTGGCACAAGCTTGTGGGTGACAATGGCATTGGGGCTTACACTACCCATGTTGAGTTTTTCCAAGATGATTGAAGTCTTTGGCCACACTAAAATTGGCCTCTGTGGGGAGTGTACTATGATAAACCTAGTTTCCTCCCACATCCAGTTTTAGGCAACCCTTGTACTCCCAACAAATTCAGGGACTGAAGTCTGATCAAACAAAGCTTAACTTTCAGGAACAAGACAATAGACACACAAATTGGTTTGACATTCTGTTTCCCTCCTTTGAAGTGTGCCCCAAAGTCATATGAAAAGGTTCAGCAGAATTACCAAGCGGGTTTTGACACTCAAGAAGGGTCTGACATTGTGATATTAACAAGAGGCACACTGATGGAGGCCAGTCTGGTTGGTAGGCGTGGGTGTTAGCTACATCTGCTTGTGACAGGATAGGCCACTATAAAGTTAATCAAGTCCTAGGGCCCAACCCAAGGCCCATTCTGTCAAGGGCACCTTCCCGCTATCAAGTCCTTCAGTTCCTGTCCTGGGAGCAAGTTCACAGCTTATTCACACCACCTGAAATTCTAATTACTGGCTGGTTGAAGGAAGAGAGCAAAATGTAGATTTGGAGTCCTGTGACTTCAGACAGGTGACTTTTTAAAAGTCCTCTTTCTGAAATATTTATGACAAATCCGACTTCACCAGTGGGTTAGGCTTAATAAATATTTCTAAAAGTCTAAAAATAAAATGTGTAGTGGTTTCCTAGGCCGCGATGATAATTATTAAACTTTAATATTGTTTCCCAATGCTTACCTATGGAACAGCCAATTCTGCAAGAATGAAAAGACTTTTGAGGGCATTTTCACTAACTCAATGTCCTACTTTTAAATACCGTGTTCCTTGCCTTATGGACAATAATGGATGGCCTAGGCTTGTCAAAAGCGGGTTATTGTTACAGGTAGAATTTGTTGTTTAGAATTGCACAGCCGGTCTAAAATGGCAGATCAGAAAACATGCATTTCAGTGTCACTGCAGTGGATGGCACAGCGAGTGCTGCAGTCCACTGGTAGCATTTAATTTACCAGTCCTGGGTAAATGTTGTACCTTATAGGAGGAAACGTATAGGTAAGTTAAATAAACCACTCAGATGTATACCTATTTCATCATGTTGATAGGAGGAGCACAATCATTTTTCCCCAGGCTGACAGGGATAAAGTGCACACTGTCTATAGCCAGTAAAAATAGGGTTCAGCAAAAAAGGCAACACAATCCAGGTGACCCTACAAAAAGTGCAAATGAGTATGAGTGATGCTACCTGGGTACGGTAACACAAGGATTAGTGTTTCTGTTTGGTAACAGTAATAGGAGAGTGGATGACATTTGGTGCTGCATCTGTCTTTAAAGTGGTACGTGAGGGTGGGGGCACTTCTTAGCATGGAAACATGTCGCAGGGGGAGACGCATGGTAAGAAGGACGTGGGGGCCACAATGATACCTTGAAGGAAACTTCCCTGCCTGTGTACTGTACCATGAAAAAAGGGTGAATGTATTCAATTAATATGTATTATGTGGGTGTTGGTTGTGCTTGGACAAAGCATAGTGTGTGGAATGTTTGCTCCCATGTGCCTCTCATTCTTCTACATTTTCATTCCTTGTTGGCAGAGTAAACCAGAGAATGCGGAGTTCAGCATTCCCAAAACTACTGATGACATCATACTGGAGCGAAGTGATGAGAGCCGCACTCGGCGCCGCCACAAGACTGAAAGCGTGAAACAGGTGTCAAGCCAGGAGCGTGCCGCAGCTGCAGAGCTGGAGCAGGCACAGAGGCAAGCCGCTGCCCACAGGTTGATTCTCACCCACATCCCTCCTTCCCTCCGCTTGCTGACTTCAGCATTGCCACTTCCTGCCCTCCTTCCTCTTCATCTGGATTCCTGGGGCTTGGGCATTCATGATGGTTGGAGCTGGTTTAGAAGAGGATCTGGTACTCATGCATGTGATCTGTGAATAAAACATGCATGCATGGTGGGCAGCTTAGGCATGCATGAGGGCCTGTGCCCATGTATTTAATATATGAAAAGAGCCCCTGAGTGTGGTGACCAAATGGTAAGGTGAAATATGATTTCTGATGGATACGTCTAACTTCTGATTTCTCAGCTTGTGAATATTCCCCAGGTGTCAGACCGGGTTTGGGAACTTTGAAAGCAGTACACCTGCTCACCAGTAAATGTTGTTGTGTGGCTACAGTCTGATGTCGATCCACTTCCAAGTGACAAGCAGAGACGCATATAAACATAATTTATGCTTGCTGAGTTCAGTTCCTTTCTTATCGCATCTTTAGATGCCAATCCGAAACTTCTCCTTGGTCTTTCTAACCATTACTTTTCTCTTAAATTGTCTACTGTGCAAGGGAAAATATCAACCCCCCCCCCCAAAAAAAATGAAACTGTGGAAGGACTGCCGAAAACATATGTCATTGACAAACCCACATAAATTCTGCTTATGTTGCTTGAGATCGGAGCATGACTCTAGGGCCGACTACGACTGTGCCCAGATGAACCCTAAGGCCATATGGGACTGTGAGGCCAAACTTTACATCGCCATACACAAAAAGACTCCACTCTGCGGCCGGTCAAAGCCATTCCCAAACTTTTTCTCGTGGAAGATCATCGTCACGGTTGAAGCCTTCGGGAAAGTCCAAGAATAAGCATTAGATGCCAAAGTGGGAACCTGGCCCCTTTCCACTCTCTCAAAATCCTGACAGGGTGCAAATGCATTAATTTGCTTCCCGATCTCCATCAGAGCCTATTTGCAGTTTGGTCCCAGCAGCCCCTGAATTTACAGGTTTCCCAGTAAAGTTGAAGCCAGTAGACTTGAGAGGCCACGCTGCACATTTGTGGAACTTTTCAGGCTCCTTGTGGCATGCCTTTGGGCCCCAAGAATATAAAGCGGCCTCCAGTCAGACTTCCACTAGCGGGGCTACTCGAAGTGCCATCTGTGCCTCTTGAACCCGCATTAGCTCAAGCATGGACTCTGATGCAGACTTTAGTCCAGCGCCATCCTGTGCGCTGCTTTCGTTTGCACCAATTCCAGGGGGGATGTTCAACCCATTGTGCTGTTCGACTTCCAACAGAATCTATCTCGACCGAGATCATGCACTGCTTCTACTCGCAGTCACTAGACAATCCTTCATTTTCCGATACCTTGTCCTTACCACGTGGTAGAGCCCAAACTTAACTCACTCTTCAAACGTGTGACAGTGGCAACTATGATAACTATTCTCCTCAAAATAATGAGGAAAACTGGTATGAAGAAATGAAAGATGCCTGTAGCCTGGATACTTCCGTATCTACTTACCTTGGGTCTCGCCTTGCTCTTGCCCTGGAAGAAAGAGCCTATTTTGCAGTTATGAGAAGGGCAGCTGAACTTTTAGATTTACAGCTCCCCAATCTGGAAATGAAGACTTATATGTCAACAGAGGTTCTTCAACCAATTCAGGCTCCTACAGAACCTCTGTTACCATTTAATGAAGCTCTAATGGGATACCGTTTTGCACATTTGGTCAAACCATGTTCAGCTTGGCTTGTTAATATGCAGCTCACTCATGTCCATCATCTCGCTCCACGCGACCCTCCCTTTCTTACTCAAAACCTGGCATCATAGAACCTGGCGGTACAGCCATTAACAAATATAAAGAATGGCAGAGCTTTTCCCTCCATACCGTCTGATCAGGAATCTAAACAGATAGACACTTTTGGGAAACATATTTTGTCCTCTTTGAGCCTTGCCCTGAGGCCTGTGAATGCCATCTGCCTTCTAGTCTGCTACTGTCATGCTCTTTAAGATACCATGGCACAAGTTTTATTGGCTGTTCCAAATGAACTGAGGGCATCACTTGCCCAGGCAAATCAAGACATTTGCAATGTGGCAAAGTGTATCATACGTTCTGGCTTGGATACAACCGGCTGCTTGGGCTGTGGAAAGGAGCATACAAAAAGTGACTCCATACAGAGCTGACGATGGTCACAGATGCATCACTACCGGATTAGGGAGGTCTACTGGGAGAGGTGGGGATTAAGAGCCACCACCTTCGGAGGTACTGCTTTGGTCTCTGTTCATGAGGGGAGGAACCAGTGGTTAGAAGTGTGCATCAGAATAAGAAGTTACTTACCTTTGCTAACAATCTTTCTGGAAGATACTGTTTCTAACTGCAGATTCCTTACCCACCCTCCTGCAAGTCCCAATTTAGAGATCTGCGCACTGGTCGTACCAATCTGCTGATGGGTTCAGTGCCCCGGGTGTGGCCAGCCTAGAAAGACACTGACATCAGCCTGCATAGGTAGCTCTTAAGTACGGCTCATCTCGTCACTTCCGGGGCTCAACGATGTCGCACAGAGCTGCATGATGCCATCTACCAGCGCACAGAAGTAATGCTTTAATTGTTTCCAGATCCTATCTGACCCCTGGGGGGGTGTTCACAGGATGAGGAATCTGAAGTTAGAGTATCCACCAGAAAGCCTGGTACTGAAAATAAGTAACTTGTTCTACAGAGTCTTAAAATCTCTTCTCACAGCTCTTCACATTTAGGACATGGCTAATGAAAAAAACTGCCAGTAGAGAGGGTAGTCAGGTGTGATTGCTGTAGTTGTGGGGGACCCTGCATTCTGCAAGCTTTCACATTTGTTCTGTATTTCCTCTGGATCCTGCTGCTGAGACCAGTGTCAAAGTAAATAACCTTGATGGTCCCACCATGCTGTCTACTTGGTGTACAGTCTGGCAAATTAACAATGACTGCCGCAGAGCACCTACGTTCCATGCTTCTTTTTCAGGCTGTTCAAGTGCCAGTTGACTCTATCAGCAGTAACTAATTTAATTCCAACTATTGGCATTGTACAGGGAACATGTATGAGACCATTCAGACTGTGCTGGGGGAAGACAGGAGATGAATGCGTGGGAGGGAATTAGGCACAACGATGTGTTTGAAAAGTATTGGTCAAGGCTGCAATTCTCACCCCAGCTATGTGGAATCCCCCATGTAACATTAGAGTACAGGTACCATGCAGCCTGCTTTGTCTTTTTGTTTTACTTGAGAAATTGCTCAAAAGAATAGGCATCTCTGGCCCCAGTGGCCTATCAGTGCCCTGACAGGTACAGCTGTCTTAACCCTGTGCAACTAAAGTTTTTAGCAGCCTCCCCTTTTTTCCTGGCCAGTGTTGTGCTCAGTTGCATCTGAAATGATGCCTTTTGCCTACTTGGTCGATGTGGTTAACAAACACTGTTGGGTGGAGGCCATCCATCTTTATCACTGCTTGGGATCTCTTTATGCTGTGGAGAAACCCTAGATCCGTGGTGGGAGCTCAAAGGACAGTAGAACCTCAGTACCACATTCTACTTTGAAGCCAGGTACTGTACGCCAGTGCCTGTAAGGAGATTTCATGATGAGTATGACCAGGGCATGTGGTTGCAGTTGGCAGAGATATGAAGGCATGACGTATTGCCTTATGGGATGACGAGCAGACTAGAGCAGAGGATAGATGTGCCCTGTAGCTTCTTTTGAAAGTTATCCTCTTAGCAAGTAGCTATACTGCAGCGCTGTGGAACCTGTGTTTCTGTTATAGCCGTGCTTTGGGCCTTTTTGTAGAGCTCCTTCATTGGAGACTAGTGTGGATGGAAGAGTACTGTCTCCATTGCTTCTAGTGCACTGCTTGCTTGTAGGGACACCAGATCCTAATTCATCTGCAGATGCCCTGATTCTGGGTCAGTGTTTTGGAAGTAGCAAAACTGCTGCCTCACTGCCATCTACAGAGAGGCATTCCGAGATATGTCCTCTGTGACTTGGGGCCTAATTTAGAATTTGGCGGATGGGTTACTCCATTACAAATGCATCTGATATCCTATCCACCTTATTACAAGTACCTTAGGATATAATGCACTTGAATACCTTATATTACATATATATGATACCTTATGTATAATCCATAAATACCTTATTGGCCTCAGGAGTTTTTTTTAAATGATCGTTATTTTGTGTTACTTAATGTCTTGCTCAGCCTCAAAGATCAGAGCTCCAGATGTACCCTTTGTATATAGAAAGTCAGATCTTACTTTTATATCAATAATACTGTTTGTATTACAACATTTTTTCATAGAATTACTTCATAATTTAGAGGAGATGGTCTATTACTTGAATGCACTACAGATATGGAAATTTGACCCCCACAGGGCACATTAGAAATGTTTTTTCTTTCTCTTATTCACCTTGGGATGTCAGAAGCTTCACAAAGTATTGCTATAGTAAAACGGATGTTTTTCTCTGTCATTTAATTCTACAAGCTTTACACTTTCTCTCCTTATTGGATACACGCTGGCTTAAAAAAGTCAAAGTAAGCGTTTCCCTGAATTAGGCAGCTGAAGTGAGTGTACTACTCTGCACGCCTTTTGCAAGTGTTCGATTTTTTATTAATCTATTAGAATTCAAGCAAAAATTTAAATTTGTGAAATAGTTTTCTCCCAAAGCCAGTGCTCCTTTCCTTAATGTCTTAATGTTCTTTACTGTAGTAAGTGAAAGTCTCACACAAAGGCAGGGGTCAGGTTAGTTGAATTCAGTCTTGGGCCTCCTGTTATTGGCTGCTCCCTGCTCTTCTTTCCTCAGTCATCATGAGCTGGGTCCATTTTGGCAGACTCTCGAAGGAAAGTGCTGTGGGCATGCAGTAAATGTAGAAGTGTGCCCGATTATACTGCAGGAGTATGTATGCATGGTGCTTGCTGAACACCATTTTTACTATCTTAAGGCGTTTCTACCTCTACCACAAACTGGTGTCTTTTCCCTTGGATTGGATATCCGAAGGGGTTCCGAACCACTAGTAAAGGATTGCCTGCTCATAACCCTATGTCTTCTTTTACAGGAAGCGTATATGCCAGATTGAGGAGGGAGAACTGGGGACCCTGCACCCTTTCTTCAGTCACATCTGTCAGCAATGGATGGCCTTTATGGGCCAGCTGGGTAGGTCCTACTGTAAGGCTGACTGCAGTACATGCGGTTTCCTGTTTTGTATCACTCCTCATGTTTCCTATTTGTCTGTTTTTGTTGTCTACTGGTATATCCTACAACCCTTTCCTCCAACCGTTTAGGTATCCTTTGCTTCATACCATGGTGCTGAACATTTTTTGCATAACAAAGAGCTAAATTATAAGTGTACATAAATGGGTATAATGCTATATGTATCATGTACCTTTATATTAAACATTTAAGTAGCTGCGATAATTCACTACTCAAATTACACATCAGTGCAATCTACAGTTACACATCAATTGACCAAAGTAACAATAAGTTACATTCCTTTACTTCATTTATAATTTTACTCAACATGCAAATGGGAAGGAAAATAGCTTTTCTGATTAATAAAGAGTAAAGTATAGAAATAAATAGAAAATTGAAGCATAGGCTGAACTGACTGCTAACTGATGCATGGCCTTTTCATGTTTGGGGAGATTACCACACTCCATTATCAGTTGTGTCCCATTTATTCAAGCCCTTAGGTATCTGAAACTCTTACATTTAGACAAACTGTCAAAAGTGGAGTCTGTTTACATTTTTTAACAAGTACTACATTTGATGAGGAGTTTAGCAGGATGTGCATCCTAAACTGCTGCTTCTTGTGCGCCCAGGATGTTTAACACCTCAGTACTTCTCTCATGCTCTGGGTGACTGGATGTCTTTCTCAGAGTTTGCTGTGGTTCTTAGTACCTGCTTTTTGCTTTTTCTGAGGATGGTTTCCGGCTTCTCTGCCCCCATCAACTTTCAGTCACTCTTTTATGCTGGACTGGTGTTTGTTTGTGGGGGGGGAGGAAGGGATAGTGGTGCATGCTACATAGATCTGGATTACATGCCATAATGTGCATGTCAGAGATGCACAGCAGACATTTACCTAAGCAACATCATACTTAAATTCATGGTCAAAGTATCAGTAGTGGAAATTCCAATTCTCTAAACATGGAAGAACCCTATTAATCAACAAAATGCTTATTAATCCACATTTACATGTAGGTCATTTGGAGAAAAAAGGAAGGGGGGTGTTAGGAGGAGCAGAGATTGTTGTAGAATAGTATTTTTATATATAATTTTGGGCTTGCAGGGCAATGAAACTGAAAGCCATAACAGAGTGTTACTGTACCCCAGTTGAGGAGGCTATTTATTACCTTTCAGAGTGATTTCTTCCGGCTGCTTGAGATGCTTTCCACCTATATTGCTGGAATCTATGCAGTGTGCCTATCACCAGAACTTGCTCAAAGATACCTCCTGGCCCGAGAGGGGTGCCAGGCTCCATTTATAGTTGCCTTTGGGCCCAAGAATACCAGACAGATGGTTGTCGGAAGGAGCAAAGAATACCAACGCGTTTTCCTAGGCGCCTTCTAGGTCTTTGGGTACTAGATCATGCTTCAAAGTTTATCCTCTTGTTAGGCTATATTATGTTATTTATATTTGTAAAGCACACCACCACCCATGAGGGTATCCTGGTACTTCGCAGGGGTGTGAGGTTAGCCCCCAAATGGGGACTAACTCAAAGAGTCAGGTCTTTAGCTGCTTACGGAATTCAAAAAAGGGAGGAAGAAGACTCTGGTGCAGAGACGTAGGTTGGTCCATGCTTTAGTAGTGATGTGTCAGGAGGCTTGCCCTCTGGATCTGCTTCTAACAAGAACCTGTCCAAGCGTAGGTGCCTAGAGGGTTGGTGGAAATGTATGTGGCTGTTAGGCTGTGCCTAATTTGTGAAGTATTTTGTATATGTGTATGAGGAGCTCGAATTGTGTGCGCTTGTGTATTGGGAGCCAATGTAGCATTCTCAGGTGTGGTATGCTGAGAGCCTAGCATGGGAAGTTGAGGATGAGTCTGGCTCTGTGTTCTGGGTAGTCTGTAGTCTATACATGCGTTGCTTGTTGATTCTTGCGTAGAGGCAGTTCCCATAGTCCAGTCTACTGGTAATCATGGCTTGGGTTATGTTTTTTGGTGTTGTTCAGTACACACTTGGAGATGTTTTTCCGCATCCTCAGGGTGACTGCGTTGACCTGGGTGGACATGTTCAGTTTGTTGTCAATGATGATCCCAAGGTTTCTTGCTTGTGGCCGGTGGGCAGGACCAAGGTGTATAACCTGCCAGGTGAAGTCCATTGGGATGTTCTTTTTTGAAGATCAGCACTTGGGTTTTGACAGTGTTCAGTTTAACATGGTTGGACTTCATTCAGGTGGCCACTTCGGTCATGCATGTGGTGAAGTTATTCCTAATTCTGGGATGTTGGTCTGTGAGAGACCGTATTAGTAGCTTCTCGCCGGCATAGGATACGATATTGATGTCATCGAATGATGTCGCCCAGTGGAGTCTTGTAGATGTTGAAGAGGGTGGAGAAGAGAGAAGAGCCTTGAGGTACTCAGCTCGTGGGTTTCTGCACGTAGGTTCCCTGGCTTCTACAGAGTAAGGGGCAAGCGTGACTGTTTATGTTCTCCCTTCAGTTAGTTTGGAGCAGATCCATCGGATGGCGGGCTCTTGAATGCCAGTTTTGAGCAGTGGTCTAATCAGGATTGGGTGCGAGACCATATTGAAGGTTGCTGAGAGGTCCAGTGGAATAAGGGTCTTGGTTTCTCCTTTGTCCAGGATCCTCTGGATGTCATATTTTGCTGCAATAAGGCTGTCTCCGTGCTGTGGTTGAATCTGAAGTCTTATTGTGTGGTGTTGAGTAGCTGGTGGTTGGTGAGGTGATCTCCAAGGTGTCTTTTGATTGCTTTTTTTAGGAGCTTGGCTGGGTTTGGTAGGAGGGTTGGTACTTAGCAAATTTTGTCTGGTCTTCTTTAGGAGAGCGTTGACCGTTGCATACCTCCAGACTTTCTGGAATGTTGTTTTGTCAATGGAGGTGTTGAGGATGGGCGTGAAGGCTGTTGTGATGGGGGTGAATCCTTTGTTGAAGGCATGGTGAAGGTTTAGGACCTGGAGTGCATGAATTTCATGATAATGGGGTTTTCTCTGTGGTCATGGTGTTCCATTTGGTCAAGGTGTGTTCTTCATTTGTTATCTTTAGACTGGGGTGATGTCGCTAGGGTCAGGCCGGTTATTGAAGTTTTCATAAATGGCTGTGATTTTGCTACTGAAGTTCGATAGGTTGCTTCACATTTCTTGTATTGGGGTGATATTGCTGGCAGTGGCGGCTGGCATTTTGAAGCCTTAGATAGAACTAGAAGATCTCTTTGCTGCTGTTAGAGCTGGCATTGATGCTGTCTGATGAAGTCTACCACTTGGTTTCCCAGATTTGTTGGGGTAAGGCCTCAGGGAGGATTTACAGGTATCTTTATCTGTGCCTTCCTCGCTTCTTCTCTATCCACGTTCAAGCAGCTTTCAGTATTGTTTGGATAGTTTGAGTTCTGCTTAACACATGGCTTGGGTACTTGTTCTTGCTGGTTTGCACTGTTTTTTATGGGGCCAATGTCATTAAAGTTTTTGATGTTTGGCATGTTGCTGGTGTGATCTTGGGAGTTCTGGGAGAGGGCTGAAGCCCAGCCTTCTCTGCTACGTTTTCCCAGCATTGACAGAGTAGGCATGTGGTGATTGCTTGACTGTGGTGCAGTATGTGGATTGTAAAACTTACAAGAGGGTGGTCAGTCCATGTGATAGGTGTAGGTTTGTTAAATTTGATATCTGAAAGAATGATGCTAGATATAGATTCCTTACCTTAGAATTACCCCAGGCGTCAGACTGGATCTGGAAAGTTTTTTCTCCAGCCGTACCTCTGTGCGTCGGAAGGTGGTGTTGGTCGGCTCCGCGCCCATCGTTGACGTTGTGTCGCCGGGATGACGTTGCGGCAGCTATTTAGACGCCGCCCTCGCGCACTGATTTCAGTTCTTTATTTTTCCGTGCCACCAAGTTCAGATCCGGGAAGAGCGGTACCTCCAGTCACTTTTCGACTGACTTTTTCCCAACTTTTGTCAACTTCTTTTTTGAGCCTGTCGACTCCTGGTGCACTAGGGATGCCCGGTTTCAAGGCATACGGTTCCTGTAACTGACTGATGTCGGTGACGGACCCGCATCGAGTGTGCCTTTTTTGCCTGGAGTACGACCATGACCCCAAGTCATGCTCCGACTGCCGGTCGATGGCGCCGAAGAGGTCCCGAAAGCTGCTTGAGCACCGGCAGTTGGCTCCATGCCATTCGATGTCCCGGTCGCGAGGGAGGTCAAGGGTCCGGTCGCTGAGCCACCACCACCACTCGTCCAAGTCTTCTAAGGTGTTTAAACCGGCTGCAAGCTCTTCGGAGCCCCTGCTACCATTTAATGAGGCTCTCACTGATGTCCTTTTGGACACATGGTCCAGGCCCAACACGGGGGCTCCCGTGGACAGGATGATCGCCCGACGCCACCGCCCGGCTCCGGGCGACCCCACTTTCCTCTCCCAACACCCCACCCTGGAGAGCTTAGTGGGTTCAAGCCTACACTTCCAAGAGCGCTTTCCCTACCGCTCCACCGGAAATGGAATCCAAGAAGCTGGACCATCTTGGGAAGAAGATTTTCCCTTCCGCCAGCTTAGGACTGCAGTAGTTAAACACCGCATGTCTCATGGGCTGTTATTCCCACTCTGTGTGGGATACGATTGCGCAGGTGCTGCCTCAGTGTCCGGAGGAGGCTTGGACAGTGCTCTCCCAGGCTTGGCAGTTCGGGCTGTACTGTTCCCATGAGGCACAGGGTCAGACTGATTTGCATGTAGCCATGTTTGAAATGGGGTGGCTGAGTGGGCTAAAGAATGGTGATGGATTAAACCCAGATCAGTTGACTGGGGGTGAGTGTTTGATTTGCTCAAACGCTCCGTCCATCATCCCCTTTTGTATCGCTTTGTTCGCCCTAAGTGTGGCAGGGTATGCTCAGACGTGAGTCCCTTGCTCACTTGGCCACTGGATTCAAGATAGCCTGGCTGATGAGGATTATGAATCCGAAACCGGTCCCAGGATGCTTGTTTCCGGTCCATGGAAGACATGGCTTGGCAGTTCAGGCTGTACTGTTCCCATGAGGCACAGGGTCAGACTGATTTGCATATAGCCATGTTTGAAATGGGGTGGCTGAGTGGGCTAAAGAATGGTGATGGATTAAACCCAGATCAGTTGACTGGGGGTGAGTGTTTGATTTGCTCAAACGCTCCGTCCATCAACCCCTTTTGTATCGCTTTGTTCGCCCTAAGTGTGGCAGGGTATGCTCAGACGTGAGTCCCTTGCTCACTTGGCCACTGGATTCAAGATAGCCTGGCTGATGAGGATTATGAATCCGAAACCGGTCCCAGGATGCTTGTTTCCGGTCCATGGAAGACATGGCTTGGCAGTTCGGGCTGTACTGTTCCCATGAGGCACAGGGTCAGACTGATTTGCATATAGCCATGTTTGAAATGGGGTGGCTGAGTGGGCTAAAGAATGGTTGTCGGGGATTGGCAGCAGCGCAAGCATATATTCGCCACTAACCTTTGCTCAGGATGTCCGGCAGAAACGACGTCTGACGCTAAGTACCCCAGTCCCTACCAGCTACGGATCCCACAGCGAAGGATCACTCACTGTGCGAACACATACCCAGCAGGGAAAGGGTAAGTGGATAAAATAAAAAACAGGTAGTGGCGAATCTTGAGGATCCCTCTGGGTCTGGTCAAGTGGCGGCAGAGAATAGACCAGGGCACTCCACCTGTTCCAGGAAGAGTAAAGAATTTTGTTATCACCACTTCCTCTGTGCCTATGAATACCGCTAACCCCCCTCGGTTTCTGAAGCTTACCAGAATCACACACCACCCAGGCTGTTTAGAAAGAACAAACAACGGAACTCCAGCGGGACAGAAAACCCTCTGACTGCTCAGGTATGGATGAGTCTGGAGAATGGCAGACTGTTCTTTAGCTGTGGAGTTCCGGACCGTTGCCTGCAGCGGTAAAAGTACATAGACTGTGACGGCTGTTACAGCACAAGCCGAACACGGCCTTTCTCCACGGAAGTGTAAGGGTGCTCAAACACAAAGAAGTAAAGAGTCTCTGTCTCTTGTTTCAATGATTCCCACTCGGGACGTCACAAGAAACTACGTCTCCCAGAATGCCTCTCTGGGGAGTAGCGTACTGAAAGGAGGCAAAACTCCGTCTTTGCTGCAGACGAGTTTCCCTCTCAGAGTCTTTCAGGGTACAAACAGGGTCCAGAGACAATCAGGCGCACGGTACCAAACAATTCCCTATCTGACTATGGTACCACACGAACACAGGTTTTTACAACGGAAGCGGGCCCGCTTCCGTTCGCCTCTGTACTTATCGGAAATGCAGGCAGCAGGTTTCAGGACGGCTTCGGCTCTTCTGCAGTCTTCAGGCTTCTAGCTGAAATCCGGCGGGGAACACCATCCGCCATTCCCACTCGGGTTCCGGATTGATTGACAAGCACCTTTCTGGAGGAAGGGAGGTGCTTAAGTGTGCTAGGTCCCGTGACTCCGCTGACTTGTCCCTTGGCATGCTGGTTCTTGTAGTTCGTTCGGCCTGTCCTGCACATACTCCCGGGCACACACCAGCGACGGGGCTTTCCAAGTTGACCTGTACCCCGCCCCCAGGACCCAGCAATCGCTACAGAACCCCCTCTCGAGGACTGCCGACTCGGCGGTCGACCCGGTCTACCCGGATGCAGGGCATGGAAACGCTCAACCAACTCGGGACAGTGCAGATTACCCACAGGTTCCCATGACCGATCCTCAGGGCCATACCCTTTCCACTCCACCAGATATTGGATTCCGCCCCTCACCATCCTTGAATCAAGAATGGAGCGCACCTCATACTCTTCCTGCCCGTCCACCTCAATAGGAAGAGGCTTCTCCGGGAGCCTCGTACTTAGAGGGCAAGGGACGAGGAGGGAAACATGGAACACAGGGTGGATCTTCCAACCCTCCGGGAGTAGGAGCCTGACAGCAACAGGGTTAATCACTTCCGTTATTACGTAGGGACCCACATACTTGGGCTTCAGTTTGGAATACCCCTTGATGCGGAGGTTCCTAGTGGAGAGCCACACCTTGTCCCCCACCCTATAGCTCGGCTCAACCGCCCTTTTCCTGTCAGCGAAGTGTTTCTGCGCGGACTGAGCATCGGCCAGACTACGTCTCGCATCTATCAACACCGCCCTGAGATGTGCATGATGTTCTTGGATGCTAGGGACTGGGGAGCGAACAGGCCACTCAAAGGGCAGGACATTCGGGTGATACCCATGGAGACAAAAAAAAGGAGAACAACCCAGTGTTGTGTGCACAGCATTATTGTATGCAAACTCTGCCATCCATAGGAGCACAGTCCAGTCCATATCATTTTGCAGAGAGAAGCAACGAAGATACTGTTCCAGCGTCTGGTTCAGACGTTCCGTTTTGCCATCCGTCTGAGGGTGGTAACTGGAGGAAAGTCGGGCATCAATGTCCAAGGTGGTGCACAACGCCTTCCAGAACCGAGACGTGAACTGAGTGCCCCTGTCGGTTATCAACACTCTGGGGAGACCGTGGGCCCTTACAACATGTTGGAGAAACACCTTCGCTAGTTCTGAAGACGTGGGTACTTCCGCCAGTGGTATAAAATGGCCCATCTTTGTCAGGTGATCTACGACAACCAAGATCACTGTCATCCCATCACAGGGGGGCATCTCAACTATGAAGTCCATGGAGAGAGTATGCCATGGTTGGGGAGGTATGGGCAAAGGTCGGAGTAGTCCCACAGGTCGAGTATGTACGGCCTTTCCTTGTGCGCAGACAGCACAATTCCTAACGTAGGACCGAACGTCCTCTCGTAACTGAGGCCACCAGAAGGAACGTTCTACACTAGCTATGGTTTTGTACATTCCCATATGGCCTCCCAATACAGAATCATGGGACCAAGCCAACGCTTGCTGCCGCAGGGCTTCCGTAGGAATAAACAAGGCGGTACCATGATAGGCGAGGTCATCTTTTTCTAGGCGATGTTCTGGGTCTTCCTGAATCCATTCCTGTAAGTTCATCTCCGCAAGGGCTATCTTAACATCCTCTAGGAAGTTGTTAGCGGACAGAAGGGCTACAGATCCTGAGTTCGTTTCCGCTTCCTTGAGAATCAAAGGTGTTTCTGTTTCATCTGCCCTTTCCGGTTCTCCATCATCTAAACGTGAAAGTGCATCCGCCTTACCGTTTTGGGGCCCAGGTTTGTACTTGATGATAAAATCATAGTATGAAAAGAACAGGGACCACTTTAGCTGTCTTGGAGTAAGGGCCTTGGCTGTTTTCAGGAATAACAGATTCCTGTGATCCGTATAAATCTCTACAGTATGTACCGCTCCAAGGAGATAGTGACGCCACTCCTCACATGCCCGTTTGATGGCGAGTAGTTCCTTGTCTGTGATGGTATAGTTAACCTCGCAGGGCGAGAGCTTCTTGGAGAAGAAGGCAACTGGGTGTATTTGGCCGGTAACTGGATGTCGTTGGGATAGCACGCCTCCCACAGCGTATTGAGAAGCGTCAGTCTCCAGAATATATGGTCTTTGCGGATCAGGATGACGCAGGATGGGAGCCTGGGTGAACTGCTTCTTTAGATACTGAAAGGATGCCGCCGCGTCCTCACTCCAAACAAACGGAGTATTCTTCCTCAACAAACTGGATATTGGGTGTATAATTTTGGAGAAGTCTTTTATGAATCTTCTATAATAGTTTGCAAAACCGAGAAAGCCCTGCACAGCCTTAACGGTCCTCGGGGTACTCCAATTGATGATTGCTTCCACTTTGCTCGAATCCATTTGAAAGCCTTGTGCGTTGATCACATATCCAAGGAAGGACACCTCCTGTACATGGAACAGACATTTCTCCAGTTTTGCGTACAATGAGTTCTGTTGTAATCTGCCAAGCACAGATTTCACATGCATGACATGTTCAGAGAGGGTAGACGAGTACACCAAAATATCGTCGATATAGACGATGCAATAGGTCTCCAGACACCCGCGCAAGACTTCATCCATGAAAAACTGAAACGCGGCGGGGGCGTTGCATAACCCAAAGGGCATCACCCTGTATTCAAACAAACCGAACTTTGTGCGAAACGCTGTTTTCCACTCATCCCCTTTTTGGACGCGCACCAGATGATAGGCCCCACGGAGATCGAGTTTGGTGAAGTATCTGGCCCCCTTTAGCTGGTCCATTAGCACTGGTATCAAGGGGAGAGGGTATCGGTTTTTGATGGTCACTCGATTAATAGCTCTATAGTCGATACAGGGTCTTAATTCCGCGCAGTCCTTCTTCGGAATGAAAAACATAGGGGATGAAGCAGGGGAAGTCGAGTGTCTGATGAATCCTGACGCTAGGTTCTCCTCTATGTACGCCTTCAGATACTGTGTTTCTTTTTCGGTCATGGCATAGACCCGACTGCATGGAATGTCGGCTCCAGGTACAAGGTCAATCCGGCAGTCATACACCCGGTGTGGGGGCAAGTGGGTAGCCTGTTGTTTATCGAACACAGGAAGAAATGCCTGATAGTCCACGGGAAGTACGGTAGCGCAACAATAATGGACTGGTGAGCATGCAGTAGCCAAACATGCAGACGGTGATGTTTCAGGTATGCAGGTGTCAGAAGAATCGTGAATACAATGTTCCTGACAATAATCGGATGACAGTGTGATGGTGCGTGCAGCCCAACTGACTTTTGGATCATGTAGAGTTAGCCAGGGCATTCCCAATATGAGACGGAATTGAGGGGCGTCGATTATGTCAAACTGAATATGTTCCTGATGATTAGGGCCTGTTTGCATTAGCATAGGACGAGTGTGGTAAGCCACTGGACCAGATGACAAAACGGTTCCATCAACGGCTTTCACCAATTCAGGTTTTTCTTTTTTCTCACAGGCGATACCGATCCTCATAGCGAATTCTTGATCGATATAGTTTCCGGTGGCTCCAGAATCTACCAAAGCGTCTATGTTCAAGGCTTTCTGAGGTGTGACCCATAGGGTGACCTGAAGATTCATGTGCGCCACAGCAGGATGCAATGTGTTAGCAAGTGAAGGGGAGATCGTTAGTGGCAAACAACCCAAGGCAGAGACCTCCTCCTGATTTGGGTTCTTCAGTTTTCCGTCGGTTTATCGGACTGTACGAGGGCTTGTACCCTTGGAACGAGGGCTCTTTCAGGTACTGCATTCCTTGCTCGGCATTCTTTAATAAAGTGTCCACCTTTCCCACAGTACAGACATTGTTTTAGACGGCGCCTTTTGTCTTTCTCCTCCTGTGTCAAGGGACCACGAATTCCGCCTATCTGCATGGGTTCAGGGCCTTCAGTCGTTTTGGCACGTTCTTCCGTAGGGCCTTTAAAGCGAGGGTAGAATGAACGATTTTCCCCTTTTGTTTTGTCCCCTCTCCTCTCCAGGAGCCGATGGTCCAACTGAACTGTTAGATCAATGAATTCTTCGCACGTGTCAGGAAGCTGTACCACTTGTGCCAGGACATCTTTTAGTTCCCCTCGGAGGCCTTGATAGAACAATGATATACGTTTAGCAGGGGGCCAGTCAGTTTCGACCACCAGCCTATTGAACAAGGTAATGTATGATAACAAGTCCTGAGAACCTTGCCGTATGGTGAGCAGTTCCCTATCCAGGGTCAGCATATGGGATTTCCGATCAAAAAGCTTTCGTAGTTCCACACAAAAAGCAGGAAAACTGTGCAACACTGGGTCATTTCTCTCCAACAAGGGGATGGTCCAACTAGCAGCGTTACCACCCATATAGGACATCTAAATGCGGTCTTAGCGGGATCGTCCTGAAAAACCCCAGGTTTACATAGGAAATGTAACGTACACTGATTCAGAAATGTCTCGAATTTTCGGGGGTCCCCGTAAAAGCGTTCAGGCGGGGCCAAAGGAACACCCACTGTCTGTACAACGTGAACAGTATGAACTGGATCAGTCGGGGGTGCTGTAGTAGGGGCTACTTGAGGAGGAACAAAAAACCCACCCCCTTCTGCTCCCAGAGGTGTCTTGGTGCCAGGAGGAGGTAAGGTAGCAGGTTTCAGATAAGGACTCCCCCCTGTCCCTTTCCGGGCTAGACCCGCAACCTCTCTCCTTAATGTACCTACTTCTTTATGCAGTGTCTGGTTTTCTGCTCTGGATGTAGCTACTTCTTGCTGCAGGGAAGCCAAGCCTTCCACCACGGAAGCCAACACGGTTTCGATATTCATCGTTTGGGCCGGCTTATAAACTTGGGCTTGTCAATCTGTCGGGGATTGGCAGCAGCGCAAGCATATATTCGCCACTAACCTTTGCTCAGGATGTCCGGCAGAAACGACGTCTGACGCTAAGTACCCCAGTCCCTACCAGCTACGGATCCCACAGCGAAGGATCACTCACTGTGCGAACACATACCCAGCAGGGAAAGGGTAAGTGGATAAAATAAAAAACAGGTAGTGGTGAATCTTGAGGATCCCTCTGGGTCTGGTCAAGTGGCGGCAGAGAATAGACCAGGGCACTCCACCTGTTCCAGGAAGAGTAAAGAATTTTGTTATCACCACTTCCTCTGTGCCTATGAATACCGCTAACCCCCCTCGGTTTCTGAAGCTTACCAGAATCACACACCACCCAGGCTGTTTAGAAAGAACAAACAACGGAACTCCAGCGGGACAGAAAACCCTCTGACTGCTCAGGTATGGATGAGTCCGGAGAATGGCAGACTGTTCTTTAGCTGTGGAGTTCCGGACCGTTGCCTGCAGCGGTAAAAGTACATAGACTGTGACGGCTGTTGCAGCACAAGCCGAACACGGCCTTTCTCCACGGAAGTGTAAGGGTGCTCAAACACAAAGAAGTAAAGAGTCTCTGTCTCTTGTTTCAATGATTCCCACTCGGGACGTCACAAGAAACTACGTCTCCCAGAATGCCTCTCTGGGGAGTAGCGTACTGAAAGGAGGCAAAACTCCGTCTTTGCTGCAGACGAGTTTTCCTCTCAGAGTCTTTCAGGGTACAAACAGGGTCCAGAGACAATCAGGCGCACGGTACCAAACAATTCCCTATCTGACTATGGTACCACACAAACACAGGTTTTTACAACGGAAGCCGGCCCGCTTCCGTTCGCCTCTGTACTTATCGGAAATGCAGGCAGCAGGTTTCAGGACGGCTTCGGCTCTTCTGCAGTCTTCAGGCTTCTAGCTGAAATCCGGCGGGGAACACCATCCGCCATTCCCACTCTGGTTCCGGATTGATTGACAAGCACCTTTCTGGAGGAAGGGAGGTGCTTAAGTGTGCTAGGTCCCGTGACTCTGCTGACTTGTCCCTTGGCATGCTGGTTCTTGTAGTTCGTTCGGCCTGTCCTGCACATACTCCCGGGCACACACCAGCGACGGGGCTTTCCAAGTTGACCTGTACCCCGCCCCCAGGACCCAGCAATCGCTACAATGGTGATGGATTAAACCCAGATCAGTTGACTGGGGGCGAGTGTTTGATTTGCTCAAACGCTCCGTCCATCATCCCCTTTTGTATCGCCGCCGGGAGAGATGCAGCGAAGTTTGCCATCCGTGTGAGCTGGACACCGCCGACTCTCTGGG
The DNA here is from genome assembly GCF_964261635.1 of Lissotriton helveticus. Classification (NCBI taxonomy): domain Eukaryota; kingdom Metazoa; phylum Chordata; class Amphibia; order Caudata; family Salamandridae; genus Lissotriton; species Lissotriton helveticus. The sequence continues at coordinate 156,674,115 of NC_136057.1, forward strand.
CAGAACCATTTCAACGTCAGTAGCTCTTCATCGCTATGCCTGGATGAGATTGCCTTGCTTTTCGGGGGATGTCCAGAACACCTTGATGGACTTGCACTTTGATGGCCGTCGCCTTTTTGGTGACAAAGCAGACAATGCTGAAGAGTGTTTCAAGGACTCACGGACTATGGCCAAGTCCTTGGGCCTCTCCACCCGCCCCGCGCAGTCTGCTTTTCGCCCCTTTCGTGGCTACAGAAGGGGTGCCCCGCTACGTCCCACCCAGAGCCACAAGCTGCAGCAAGTTACCCCACCTTTGCGCTGCCCGTGGACGTGGGAACAACCTTCGTGGTTCCGGGGGCCAGGGGACAGGCCAGTCCACTACCCCCACCCCTCTGCAGCAGGCTCCAAACCTTTCTAGTCCGATATTTCAGGCCCATCAAATTCGCCCTCACCTCCCCCACTGGCACACCATCACGTCGGACAGATGGGCTTTGCAGATAGTCCGAAGGGGCTATTCCCTCCCCTCTGAGGCTACCCCTCCAATCATGCCACCACAATACCATCGCATGTCGGAGGATCATCTGGCACTTCTCCGGCAGGAAGTTATGGCTATTTTTGCCAAGGGAGCCATCGAGCGCGTTCCTGTCCCAGAAGTAGGTTGTGGTTGTTATTCCCACTACTTTCTGGTCCCCAAGAAGGACAAGGGCCTGTGTCCTATCTTGCATCTCAGGAACGGCAGAATGAGAAGGAGAAGTTCAAAATGTTGACGCTTGCTCAAGTGTTGTTTGCCCTCGACCCGGAAGACTGGATGGTAGCGTTGGACATGCAGGGTGCTTATTTCCACATCCCCGTCCTACCGGCCCACCAGCGTTACCTGTGGTTCACTGTAGGCCACAAGCATTTTTAGTTTACTGTGCTCCCCTTGAACTTACCAATGCCCCTCGGGTGTTCACAAAAGTGGTCGCAGATCAGGGGTTTCAGTCTTCCCCTATCTCGACGACTGGCTGTTGACGGCAGGCTCGCCCCAGGCAGTCGTCTCCCACCTCCAAACTACGGCGGACCTCCTGCATTCGCTGGGGTTCACTAGCAACGTGCCGATGTCACACCTGACTCTCTCTCAGAAGCTCCTTTCCATCGGAGCAGTTCTGGACACGGCGCAGTTTCGTGTTTATCCTCCCAAGCACCGAGTCTGGGATGTTCGGGCTATGATTCCGATCCTTCAGCCTCTATCCTGAGTTTCGGTCAGACTGACCCTGAGGTTGCTGGGCCTCATGGCCTCTTGCATCCTGCTGGTGGATCATGCCAGATGGTATATGCGGGCTCCGCAGTGGGACCTGAAATTCCAGTAGGCGCAGCATCAGGGTAATCTGTCCGATCTCCGAGGGCACAGCACAACAATTGCAGTGGTGGCTCACGAACCTGGATTGGGTCAACGGCATATCCCTCTCCCTTCCCCAACCAGAACACACAGTGGTGACAGATTCTTCCCTTCTGGGATGGGGCGGTCACATGGGAGAGGCGGCGATCAGAGGCCTCGGGTCTCCGGCGGAGTCCGAGCTCCACATCAACCTTCTGGAGCTTCGGGCGATTCATCTTGCACTGAAAGCATTCCTTATCCAGTATTAGGGTATCTTTCATAGATTCACATACCTGAATCATTCCCCGTCGTCGGGATGGGAGTCCCCGGTACATAAATAGCTCCAACACCAATGACATCCCGCTGTCGCAAGCCCTGTGCAACTTCCTCATCACCGCAAGATAGCAGACGTCCATGACAACTTCCAAAAACCAGACAGCCCAAACAGACAGCAAAACAACAGACCCTCCGCACACCATCGACCACAACCCCCTGCTAGCCTGGGCCAGCGGGAGCATGGATGACACCACCAAGACCATGCGCACAATCCACTCCGGCTCTCCATCAGACCCATGCCCGCTCCACGTCTTCAACAGAGCAAGCAGCTCCATCGCACCCCACCTGCGCAACGTCATCAATCTCTCCCTCGAGACCGCGACCTTCCCAGAGATCTGGAAACATGACGAGATCAATGCCCTACTCAAAAAACCTAAGGCAGACCCAAGAGACCTCAAGAACTTCCGGCCCATCTCTCTGCTCCCCTTCCCGGCCAAGGTCATAGAGAAAACCGTCAACAGACAGCTAACCCGATACTTCGAAGAAAACCTGGACCCTTCCCTGTCAGGGTTCCGCAGCAACCACAGCACCGAGACTGCCCTCATCGCCGCCACAAATGACATCAGGACCCTGCTGGACAACGGCGAGACTGCAGCACTCATCCTCCTGGACCTCTGCCGCCTTCGACACAGTCTGCCACCACACACTACGCACACGCCTCCACGCCGCAGGGATCTGAGACAAGGCTCTGGATTGGCCCACTTCCTTCCTCTCCGGCAGAACCCAGAGCGTCCGCCTCCTCCCATTCCGTTCCAAAGCCTCCAAGATCATATGCGGCGTACCCCAGGGATCCTCCTTCAGCCCGACGCTGTTCAACATTTACATGGCCCTGCTCGCACACGTAGCCCGACACTACGACCTCAACATAATCTCCTACGCCGACGACACTCAGCTGATCCTTTCCCGCACCAAGGACCCCATCACCGCCAAAGCCAACCTCCACGAAGGAATGAAGGCCGTCGCCGACTGGATGAAGACCAGCTGTCTGAAGCTGAACTCGGAGAAGACGGAGGTCCTCATCCTCTGCTCCAACCCTTCAGCCTAGAACGACTCCTGGTGGCCGACGGCACTGGGGGCAGCCCTGACACCCACTGACCACGCACGCAACCTGGGAATCATCCTCGACTCAACGCTCTCAATGACCAAGCAAGTCCACGCCGTCTCCTCCTCCTGCTTCAACACACTCCGCATGCTCCGCAAGATCTACAGATGGATCCCAACAGATACAAGAAAGACAGTCACCCAGGCCCTCGTCCGCTGCAGACTCGACTACGGAAACGCCCTCTACGCGGGAGCCCCGATCAAGTTCATCAAACGACTACAACGCATCCAAAACGCCTCTGCACGACTGATCCTCGACGTACCACGCCACGGCCACATCACCCCCTGCCTGAGAAACCTGCACTGGCTCCCCGTCAACAAGAGGATATCCTTAAAGGTCCTCATCCACGCACACAAGGCACTCCACAAGACCGGCCCAACCTACCTCAACAGACGGCTCTCCTTCTACATCACCAACCGCCAGCTACGCTCCCCCGACCTCACTTGCCAACGTCCCGCTCATCCCAAGAACAACCACCGGTGGGAGATCCTTTTCCCAACTCGCCGCCTAGACATGGAACACCCTCCCACTGAGCCTACGACAGACCCAAGACCTGCTGACCTTCAGGCGGATACTCAAGACCTGTCTGTTCGATCAGTAGCGCCCCCCAGCGCCTTGAGACCCTCGCGGGTATGTAGTGCGCTTTACAAATGATTGATTGATTGAAGCTGTTGCTGACGGGAGAGATGCAGCTAAGTTTCCCAAATGCTGTGGCTTGGATACGACTAACTCAATAAGCTGAGCGGTTTCATCTTCAGTGGTCTTACGGCGCCACCTCTGCCTGAGAACGACTGGCCTATCTGAGGATGTCCAGGCCTCACTCTTAGACATGCCGTTTGATGAATCCCGTCTATTGGGAGAGAAGGTGGACCCAGCACTAGATTGCTTCAAGGACAGCAGGGCTACGGCCAGGTCCTTGGGCCTTTTCATGGCCCTTCACCAACCACTTCGCTCCTTTGTTAACCATTGAAGGGGCTCCCAGCCGCATCTCCAAATGCCCACCCTCCACGGCCATCAGACTACTCAGTCTTTGTGTGGCCGAGGACACAACACCTACAAGCATCCTTGGTGTTAGGTTTGTTCACCCTAAGTTGGCAGGGTATGCCCAGATGTGGGTCCCTTTCTCACTTTGCCACTGAAACCGAACACTGGATGCTTGCTTCCGGTCCAGGGAAGACCTGGCTTGGCAGTTACGGCTGGACTATTCCCATGAGGAACAGGTTCAAGACTGATTTGCATATGGCTGGGTCTGAACTGAGGGGATATAGTGAGCTAAAGAATGATGATGGATTCAACGCAGAACTGTGACTAGGGGTGACTATCTGAAACGTGTCAGCGCTCCGTCCGTTATCTCTTGGTGTTTGTTCCTTGGTTAGGTAGCCAGAGATGGGGCCATCATGGGCACCCTCTGCGCCACCACCTGCACCACTGGAGGTTGATAACATCTGAACACAGAGTTCTCCAAATTGTCCAAAGGGGTTATTCCTTCCCCTTTGTTACTACACCTCCACCCATGCCTTCTACTTAGGACAGGCTGACAGAGAACCACATCTTATTACTCTGCCAGGAAGTGCAAGCTGTCTTGGCCAAGGTACCCATAAAGTCGGTGCCGGCATTAGAAGTAGGTTGTGGTTGATATTCACGCTACTTTCTGGTGTCCAAGAAGGACAGACGCCTTCGTCCTATCCTAGACTGGTGCCTTCTCAATTTCCTACTAAAAAAGAAGAAATTCAAAATGCTCACGCTCGCTCAAGTACCCTCTGCCCTGGACCCGATAGACTGGATGGTAGCTTTGGACTTGCAGGGCGTATACTTCCTCATTCCAGTCCTGCCGGCCCACAGACATTACCTGTGGTTCACTGTGGGCCACGAACACGTTTAATTTGCTGTGCTCCTTTTTGGCCTTACTATCACCCCTCGAGTGTTCAGCAAGGTGTTGGTGGTCGTTTCAGCTCATCTGCGGAAATCAGGTTTTCCAGTCTTCATCTTGGTGACTGGTTGTTAAAGGTGGACTAGCCAGAAGCGGTCGCCTCCCACACTATAAGTAACCTCTTGAATTTACTGGGGTTCACTATCAATGGGTACTGCAGTTTAGAGCCTATCCTCCCAAACGGGTTGCCCAGGATATTCACACTATAATCCCGATGTTTCAGCCTCTTTTCTGGATTTTGGCAAGACTGACTCTGAGGCTGCTGGGCCTCATGGCTTCCTGCATCCTGCTTGTGACGTATGCCCATTGGAACGCGCGGGCTCTGCAGTGGGACTTGAAGTTCCAGCGGGCACCGCATCAGGGTAGTTTCTCCGACATGGTCCAGATCTCAGAGGGCACGCCAAAGCTCTGCAGTAGTGGCTGATGAATCATGATTGAGTCAGTGGCAGACCCCACTCGCTTCCCCAACCAGATCTGACGGTATTGACAGGCGGTTCACTTCTGGGCTGGGGCAGCCTTCTGGGATAGGTGGAGATCAGAGGACTCTGGTCTCAGACGGAATCTGTACTCCCTATCAACTTGGAGTTTTAAGCAATCCGGCTGGCATTAAAAGCCTTTCTACCCTCCATCAAGGGAAGGCTGGTGCAGATGTTCATCGATAACACCACTTCCATGTGGTACTTCAACAAACAAGGCGGGTTGGGGTCAAGGATCCTCCGTCAAGAGGCCCTAAACCTCTGGAAATGCCCGGAGCGTCAGGTATTTCATTGGTGATTCAGCCCTTGGCTGGTCTCTGAATACCAGTGTGGACAATCTCAGTCAAAGATGCCTAGTGGATCACGTTTCCAACTGGTGGTGGTGCAACGTCTCTTTCAGAAAGTGGGGGGAGCCTTGGTTAGATCTGCTCCCCAAGGACAAGAATGAGCAATGTCAGCAGTTTTGTGCGCTGGAGTTTCCAAGGTGGCTCTTGCTTTGAGACTCTTTTAGTCTCAAGTGGAGCTCCGGCTTCCTATACACCTTTCTGCCTAGACCACTCCTGCCCATAGTTCTCAAAAATAACAAGAAAGACCGGGCCTAAGTCATCACTGTGGCTCTGGACTGGGCACTGCGTGTCTAGTATCCTGAACAGTTGCCAATGTCCATCGGTCCTCCGATCATGTTGCCCCTTCGGGAGGATCTCCTGTTACAGCAGCAGGGGAGAGTTCTCCGCCCAAACCTGTCAACACACCGCCTTCATGCGTGGAGTTTGAGTGGCAACAGTGGACATCTTTTGACCTTCAGACTGAAATCTGTAATGTTATCGGGTTTCCTCCACCAAGATGGTATACGGCAGCCGTTGGATCAAGTTTGTAGCACGGTTTACAGACAAACATATTGACCCTTTATCTGCACCCCAAGTTCTTATGTTTATTCTCACCCTGGCCCTGCAGGGCTTCACATTAGGCATGTTGAAAGGTTATCTGTCTACTGTCTCTGTTTCTCTGAGGCTGCAAACAGAGCCTTCCCTTTTCAAGTTCCCTATTGTACATAGTTTATAAAGATCTTCAGCATGTTCCTCAAGCTCCTTTCGTTATGCCTCAATGGGACCTCTTTTCTGATGTGCTCTCCCATTGAGCCGCTTTATGACTGCCCTCTTAGACTCCTCACCATCAAGACGGCCTTTCTGGTAGCAATTATATCTGCCTGGAGGGTTAGAAAACTACAGGCGCTGTCATTTCAGCCTCCGTACATTTATTTTTACCCAGACAAACTGGTCCTTCAGACTCAAGTGGCCTTCGTGCAAAAGGTAGTCACACCGTTCCACGAAGGTCAGTCCATCACCTTGACTACCCTTTTCGCTCTGCCCCATTCCACTAAGGAAGTGGAGAGATTCCACTGACTGGACCCAAAAAGAGTGTTGTCGTTCTATCTTGACCGCACACGACCGTTCCGGGTGGACGATTGTGGGGTATGTAGGAGCCAAGAAAGAGAAGGCCATGCAGCAGCGAACCCTCTCCTGATGGATTGTAATCTGCATTAAGATATGCTACACATTGGTCAAGAGCAACCCCCAGATGGCCTGTGTGCTCATTTCGCCCGAGCAAAGGCTGCGACCACTGCATTAACATGGAGTTCTGGTCCTAGACATCTATCGGGCTGCAACATGGGCTTTGTCGCACACTTTCCCCAAGAACTTTTGCCGGGACAGTCGGGTCCATCGAGATGGGCATTATCGCCTATTTAAGGTAAGGAATCTGCAGCTGATAGTCTCTATCCGATGAACAAGTTAGAGTCTCTAAGTTATCTGCTAGAGACTCTAGTTGGCTGCAGATTCCTTACCAACCCACCCACCCTCCCCGCTCTACGAACAGATTTTTAGAGTTAGGGCTGTTCCCTTTTTAGGGCCTAGTTTCACATACCAGTGGTCAGTGTTCTTAGTGGCTCCGCCCTGCTGTGTGGAATGTCGCACAAAAGAAGCTAAAGTCAGCGTGCTGGGGTGCCGCCTCTGTAGGCATCTCGCACATCCCTTCTGGCGCAGACAGCCTGGGGATTATTAGAAGGTAAGGAATCTGTGGCTAGATAGAGCCTCTACGTGATCAGGCATTACCAAAGGTAAGTAGCTTGTTCTTCTGACCCCCACATTAACTAAAATATAGTGCTTTCTATCTTTTTCTTAAATCTTGTTGATCCATAGATTCTTCAAATTTTCTCTTGTCAGAATGAAATCCGTACATTACCCTGCAATTTGTAAGTTATTTGTGTACCTCTCTCAAGAGGCATACTTACATGGAAATTCGTCACGGGATAAGTTGTATTGTGAATACTGGGAAGCCACGAGGTTGCTGGCCTTGTTACCCTGCAGAGAGAGGCAAGGCTGCTGCAGTGTCGTTTCAGCACTGTGTTGTTCAGGAAATCTTCTGCAAAGCAGCCAGTTGGTCAAAATAGAATAGATTGTATACCCACTCTGCTGGATGTGAGCCGGAAAGATGATGCTCAGTGTGGCCTCGCTTTATTTAATTACTTGTTTGGCTAGTTCAGATGTAAGTAGGTTGCCAGCCCTGTGTAAATGTTTGATGCTGGTCGGTGATAAGTAAATCTGAAGGGAAGTGTACTAGATATACCCTGCATACAAGTTGTGCAAAGTAGTGATTCTTGTACTGGCCGTCTGTAATCCCTTTCAGCTACACATGCCCCTCGCTCTTCATTGGTATTATCAATGGGTAGTTGGAGACCCAAGGACTTAAATATTAGAAACCGGCAGGCACATAAGGGGAAGTTCCTTGGGCGCACATGCACCTTGACTGAATCATAGTTTAACTCTTCCATCGATGAGCCATCACCAGTGCATGTGGGCTGGAGAAGGAGGGGGCTGAGGGAGGCCAGTAAAGAAAAGCTGTCACAAGTCATTTACACTTTACTCGTGTCTCTCTGTTCTGTTCATCTGGTTCTGCTGCTGGTTTGTCTCCAGTCTACATGCTGCTCCACCCACTGTGTTTCCTGTTTTAGGCTCTGTGTCCTTGTGCTTCCTGTTCTTGTCTCTCCCTTTGTGTGTTTTCATATCTCTTTTACTCACTTTCCGACTGCTCTGATGTGCACTTGCTCCCCTCTGTCTCATTACATTGCATTTCTTGGTTTTGTTTCTGTTCTTGTGTCGTCTGTCTGCTGTCTCATGCTATCTACCGCTCTTGGGCCTCTATTATGAGTAGTTCCTTAATTCTCATGGGACCAGGAACAAGTTACTGGACACATTGAAATTATTAGAGCTTGTGTTTCCACGGATCTGTTCATTTTCACATTTGAGATTTTGGCTGCTGAATATTCGATGCTGCTCATTGTGAATATCTGGGGGTACTCTGGAATTCCGACCCAAAAAGGACCAATTCTCTCACTAATTCATCTTTTGTATGGAGATTCTTGAGGTCAAATGTAATGGTCCTGATTGTCCTGGTATTGGTGCCTCCATAGGTCATTTTCCTGACCACTAGTAATGAGAATAAGGCCCTTGGTGTTTCTGCTGTGCAAGTCTATGCATCTCTTCTTATATTTCTGAAGTTTCATGCTGCAGATCTACTCTTGTGTTCCTGTTCTGGGCTTTGTATCTCTCCATGTGCTTCTGCTGCCTCAGACTGTGCATCTTCCCTTGTTTTCCTGTTCTGGGTTCTGTATCTCTCCTTGTGCTTCTGCTGCCTCAGACTGTGTATCTCCCCTTGTGTTCCTGTTCTGGGCTCTGTATCTCTCCTTGTGCTTCTGCTGCCTCAGACTGTGTGTTTCCCCTTGTGTTAATATTGTATCTCTTCTTTCTCAGACTATCAATCTATGTGTTTATCTTTTTGTATCTGCTGTCTCAGTCTATTTATGCGTATCTTCTGTTCCTCTGATATCTATGTTTCTCTCCTTGTGTTCGTGTTCTATGCTCTGTATCTCTACTTGTTATTTTTATGCCTCAAACTGTATTTCTCCTGGTGTTTCCTTTGTATTTTGGCATGTGCCACTGGTGTTCCTGTTCTAGGCTTGGCATCTATATTTTTGTGTTTTTTCTGTCTCGGGCTATACCTCCCCTTATGTTCCTCGCCTAAGTTCTGTATTTCTCCCAGAACTTCTGATGTATCTGGTTATCACTCCTCGTGTTACTGTTCTATGGTTGGGATCTCTTCTGTTTCTGCTGTATCAGGCTTTGTTTCACTTGTTGTGTTCCTGTGATAGGTATGTGCTCAGGTATTTTGTTTTGGCTGATGTTCTGTTGTGAATGTATCTAGGACCCTAATTAAATATCCCCGATTCATGCCTTTATGTGGTTATAACAAAACATATCCTTATAAAGGCATAAGAATCATGTCCATATTTAGTCATAGCCAATGCAGTCCAAATACGGCAAGGCTACTCCCATAGACTCCTAGAAAGTACAACGCGTTCTTTAAACAAACCAAGCCTCCAGCAGCCCGGGAATTCCCTCTGCTTTTGTTTTGATTTGCACAAGAACTCCTGGAGTCCAGAAAGAACTGTAAGTTCTTAGTGACGTCTTATGTCCAACCTTACGTCAAACCCGGCACCTTCCAGGTATAAATATACCAACGTTGCCTTAAGCAAACACACGGTGTTTTTGAGCAGAGCGGCTATCTACTTGCCCGATGCCCAGCTGATGCGAGTGCTGAAGGAAGCCGCCCTCCCATTGACGCACTGAGAAAGACGCTGTCTTTTCTCCTGCCGAGAAATTCCAGCTCCGGTGTTTCCAGTCACCCTTGCGGGTTGCTGGGAGATCGAGTCCTGAGAGAGAGATACAAGACCTCCTTCATTCTAGAACCAAGGTACGGAGCTGATTAAAACCTTAAGAGAATTCTTGATTCAGATTCTTGGCAAAAACCAACTTAACTTAAACTGCCACTTACTTACTCCTTCCCACGTATTAGGCTTAGGTCAGGTACACCGGGGTAGGCGTATCTTAGAAGCACCAGTTGAGTACGTTAGTCAATGTTTTTATGTATGTATATATTTTATCTGTTTTAAAGTATCATATGGCTAAGAAACCATATTAATGCTTTTACAGTATTATTTCATAATACTCCTTTTACTGTACTTCATGATAAGTATTGCAATTGTGGCAACTCATTTCTCTTGCATGAGAAAGAAGACTGCTCAATAAATAACAACTTTTATTGAAAACGCCCATCTCTCTATTTCTCTGCACTCTGGTGAAATTAAGCATGCACGATTGACTCAGTGAAATAGCTATCTATTGTTTTCACACGACTCTAGAGATATACTCTTTATTCTGAGGGAGCAAAGTTGTCATGTTTATGCGGTTGTCAGAAACTAATCCCTTCTTGTCTAATCAGAAAAGTTAACTCCTTACTGAACATTCGAGAAAGTTTCTAGTGACCTCTGAGCTAGCTGGCAAACCTAATTAAGTCTAACATAGTCAGTAGAGACCTAGATGACCTCAGTCCTACGTCTAAACTGCTGTTTATGTTATTCCAATGAGCAGAGCCTATTGGGAATATAGGAACTACACTACATGGCGCCCAACGTTTGGTAAGGCGATAATCTAACGCAAGACATTAGAGTAACTCAGTCGTGCTTTTCACACAGACCCCTTTTCCCGTAAAAACTCCAAAAGACGTCTGGAGTGGGTAAAAGGTTAATATCCGCCGGAACTTAGTAGGAAGAGATTCCTATGTATTAGTTTTTGGTTTAGTCAACGTTGAAGGATACAGTGTTCCAAAATATTGTGCACCTAATCTTTGTTTCCTTGAAACTTTCTCTGCAAAGCAACAAAGAACTTTCTGTCAGTAAAATGCCGGAAGGTGATGAAGACAGAGATGCTTTAGCGTCTCAACTGTTGTTAGATGACACAACTCTCCAACAGAATGACCCGAATGCTATAATCATTCCGGTAAATGTAAGAAGAACTATACCTTTTAAACTTATAGAAAATGGACTATCATCAAGAGGTGGTACAGTCATATTTGTGGTAGAGGCCCATGAATATCGGCAGACAGAGGTATTCTATTCATGGATAAATTTTCCAGCAGCAAACGCTGTAACACAAGATTTCCACTATTACAAAATAGAGGAACCTCCGGATGAATACGCTCCTTTCGAGGACGTTGAAATCCCACTAACATACCATATGGTTTAATGGCGCCCTAAAACATCAAAATCACATTACCAGGCTCGGTCCACTAGGTAGACCAGGAGCCACGTGGCCAGTTCTAGCCGGCTACACACGACATTCCGACATTGGAAAAATGTCAAGCGAAGAACTTTTATTTAAACTAAAAGAATTAACAGAGGCATATAGAGAATTAGTTCAATTGACAATTGATGATACAATATACCTGCAGAAATTGAAAGAAACAGATATAGCAGAACAACCATTTGAACTTGCCAGAATCATAGAAAAATCCTATGAAGAACTAGGTAGAGATAGTTTGGGTGGGAAACCACTAAAACCCCAACTAACTGAAAATCCTGAAAAAACCTTTATTAAAAATAATCTCAACACTCCAAAAAAGAGTTGGGAGGGTAATAAACAATCCACTCCCAGAGAAAAACAATTCCAGTCCAGAGGAAGGTCTCCTCAACTGAGAGATAGATCTCCAGAACGAGGAGGCAAGTCTCCCCAGAGGGAGCCCTCTGAGAAAAGATACAACCTTAGAAATAGGGATAATTTGAGAAAACCTGACAGATATCAAGATATTGATACACGTCCCTCTCGATCTTTTCAGACTTCCTCACAGAAATCGGAAAGAGGACGGTCAGAACACAAAGAAGAGCACGTCAAGTCCAAAGACAACGAACCTGCTCATCAAAGTAAAAAATTACAATTTCCAAAGAAGAAGGTAGCCAGTATTAAAATAAAACATGCCGAGGATTCTGAGGACACAACTGAAAAAGGGAGAGTGGGCCCAGACAATGCTAGACAGCGCAGCAGAAGTAACCATAGCTCGCAAGATCCTGATGAATCTTCTGGAGATAGTGGACACGAATGAATACATTCAGGTGGAAACTGCAGATACCAGAGTTAGCAAATCCCATAAATTATACGAAATAACATTGCGTATAGAGAGGGACAAAACTAGGAAAACAAAGGGTCTCTTTTGGGATAACCTTTCGAAAGGCTATGATATCCTTCTAGCTGAGAGAGACTGGCCACCAGAGTCAGGGAGTGCCCTCATGGCGAAGAAATGATCATGCCTGCCTTCTCAAATCACATTCAAATTCATAACAGATACACATTTGCAAGAAAATGGGCAGTGGCCCAAGCCCCTGCATTATATAAAAATCATGTAGGATGGGATGAGGATTCTCCTCACCATAAAATCCAGTTAAAAAATCAACCCACTGCACAAAGGCAGTATCCAGTTAAGCAAGCAGCTAAAAAGCAAGTCAGGGAGATCTTAGATCAACTTGAATATCAGGGGGTGATTGAAATATGCACCTCACAAATAAACAATCCTTTGTTTCCTGTCTCCAAGCCAGACGATTCATATCATCTAGTTTTGGACTACAGACACCTAAACTCCTGCTGCAAGACATTTGCAGTACAAAACTCACACAGTGCAGCACTAATGAATAACATCGTGCGCAAAAAATATAAAACAACATTAGATATCTCTAATGGATTCTGTTGTCAAAACATTGCACCTGAAAGCAGGTATTTGACCGCTTTCTCCTGTATGGGGTCACAAAAACAATTCTGTTGACTCCCACAGGGATTCAAGAATAGCCCAGGATTATTTTCAGCAAGGGTAACAGAGTTACTACAAATATATGATGATGAGGCATTATCTTATGTCGATGACATCTATCTCACAGATGATGACCTGGAGACTCACTTAAAAAGAGTGAACACCATAATACTTGGGTTCGCAGCTGAAGGGTACAAATTCAACTTTAAAAAGTCACGAATTGCTCACCTAACTGTCCTGTTTTTAGGATATGAATTATCAAGTGAAGGCAAAAGCCTAGCAGACAACTTCTTAGAGAAGTGTGCTGTACTCCAAGCTCCAAAAACGCTGAAGAACTTACAATCAATACTATGTTTCCTGAATTTCGGAAGAACATACATTCTAAATTATGCAGAGAGGGTTAAACCTCTCTATGAATTAATAAAACCTGATTTCAAACCAATTAATTGGACTCAGAAACGCACAGAAATTTTGAGATCATTACAAACAGACATGTTAACCAAAACAAAACTGCAAACACACGAAAACGTACGCAACCTTGTAATCCGAGTCATCCCAGGAAGATGCGGGTTCACGTACCTGACCTCTAATGAGGGAGAAACAGTACCAATAGCTTACAAATCACACTAGTACACACAAGCTGAAATGAAATTCAGTTCAACTGAAAAAATTCTAACTGCGGTTCAAACTGCTGTAGCAAAAGAAAGAGCCCAAGCCCAAGGCAGGAGCATATCTGTTTTAACATCAGTATCAGCCCTTGAGGCAGTAACAAGACCACGCATTCCAAATGCAGTGGCATTAGATCCAAAATGGACACAATGGGAAAACTCTCTTGCTGCAGAAGACGTGAAACACGCTTTAGACCCGAAAATGAAAAAACTAGAAGATCTAGAATACGAATATGAATATCCTCTGCCGACCGAAATCCTACCTCTCGAACATTACGGCTGTATAATATATACAGACTGTTCAGCACAACCCGCAGTTGGGGGTAAACAAGCATATAGTGCTGCGTGCACGATTGTTAAAGGTCGTTGGCACGAAGGAAAATTTAGACCACTGGTCACTAAAACTCAATCTCTAGGAGCGAGCTGAACTACTGGCTTTTAAGATGGCGCTTGAAAATACCGATCGCGAATTCCCCACACTAATAGTGTGCGATTCATATTACTGCGTTCAGTCTTACAATGAATACTTGCAGAACTGGGTTCAAAACGGCTTCAAAGATGCAAAAGGTGGCACAATCTAGCATAAAATGCTTTGGGAGCAAGTAGTTCTTTTACAGAAAGAACTACAAAAGACTCACGTGATACATACACCGAGTCATCAACGTGATGGCGCTCCCGTTGTGGGGAATTCATTGGCTGGTGAGGCCGCGAAGGCAGCTGTGCAAACGGCTTCCGTAGCTGCTATCACCCGGTCAAAAACAAAAATAGACAGCGATATAATGCAAGCTGTCAGTGCGTCAGTAAAAGATGATAGAAAAAAACTCCCGAAAGACTTTCAAGTAAAGTACTCATACATAACTGATGAGAATAATGTTCCTTTTGCTCGAATCCCTGGAGTGGGGGATAGGGCAGTTCCAAACATGGAACACAGGTTAGGACTAATTTTAGCGGCACACGAAGGGCTCGCTTCTGCACATGCTGGTGTTTCCGCCACAGTATCATTATTAAAACACCGATATTGGTGGCCGCGCATGAGAAAACAAACTAGGAACTATGTTCTAGAATGTGAAATATGCCAAAGAATGAAAGTATCAACAGTGAAACGACCAGCACAGACGCCCCTTCTGATCTCAGATAAACCATTAGCATGTGTTTACCTGGACCACTGTGGTCCCTTACAAAGGTATGGCAACTATAAATATATCATGGTCGCAGTGGATTCCTGCACGAGATTCATTTGGATGTGGCCCCAGCGCTCGGCTGACGCCAGAACTGTTATAAAACATTTGCGAGTCTTTATCGGCACATACGCAATTGGCATGCTACATTCTGACCAGGGTCCTGCGTTTAGCTTTCGAGCTTACAAGGAGGCCATGACCAGCATGGGTATTGCATTGCGGTACTCTTCTCCCTTCCATCTGGAGGGAAAAGCGGTAGTGGAAAGAAAAAACCGTGACATAAAGCAATCTATAACGGCGAGGGTATTAGGTTCGGGTGATGGGTGGGTCAAACATCTTACAAGTGTCCAACGTAGTCTTAACAATCTGCCAAGAAATTCTCTAAAAGGTATCACTCCTTACGAACTATTGTTCGGCACTAGAATGAAAATCCAGGACTTAGGTTGTCAGACTTCAGTGGTGAAAGAAAAAGCCTTTGATATCAAAGATCGTTTGGCTGTTTTACAGGACTTAAATGAAACAAGAAGAAGTCTAAGTAACATAAAGTTAAAGCCAACAGCCACTGAAGAGAAACCACCTGCCCCAGCAAGACCTGTCTGGATTCCAAAGATTGGGGATCTAGTCAGAGGGAAGATCGCGGTGAAGAAGGAATTTGGGCCTTCTTACAGAAAAGCAGTACCTGTCTTAGCTGTCAGCGGAACAAGATCAGTAGTACTACCGCCACTTGCTGGTAAAAAGGAGAACAGAGTTGTATCCATCGACCTAGTAAAACCACAATCATGTGGCCAATAATAATTAGTAGGCCCAGTGGACTCCCAAGAAATAGCAGAAGACCAAATCTTGCTACAATCCAAGAGGTTCAAACTGAAAGACTAATCACTTTTGATAAACCTGCAGTGAATAAAAAAGGACTATGCAACAAAGCCATGGAACTTGTGCCTCTTGAAACCCAAATTGCAACAGTTCGTCAAGAAACACCAGTCTACAACGATGTAGCCTCAGACTATGCTAATGAAACAAAGAAAGATCCAAAGACCAATGCAAATCCGGAAGCAATTCCAACAATTGACAGAACTGCATCTCGCTACTTCATCGATTTCAATGACTTTTCTGATGATCCCAGTGAACATGAAGAGACGCCAACAACAAAAACTTTCAAAGAAAAAATGACTGAACTCGTTCATCAACTAAAAGAAACATATCTGATTTCTCCATGGATTGAATTTTGGATTGTGTTAGGTGTACTTTTCCTCCTGCTTTGGTTTTATGTTTGGGTAGATTTATTGATGGAAAATATAGTACAATGGAAACAGCAAGTCAGAACATCAACTTGGTCCTAAAGCCTCACAGATCCTCTCACATCGAGAAAAGAGAACTGTCATCAGTGAACATCACAGCCAATCCAATACCCGGTGGGGTAGCATGGGACAAAACGGATTATGAAATCTATGGCCCGATTGAGCTCTTGAAATATCTACATCAGTTCAAGGTTTCATTAAGTGACTTTGTGACACCAAGTACTTTCTCTGATGATTGGGACTTTGAAAATATTAATAATATGATGTCAGATTTAGTAATGTCAGCTAAATTCACAGAACATGATTATTTGCAGGGTTCATCAAATTATGAAGAAATGTACTATTATAATCATTTTGGTCATCACTATTTGCATAAATCTGCTCAGCCTAAAAATGTTTTTACATATAACCAATGGGAACATTGTCCAACTCCGCCAAAAGGCAGCTCGAAAACATTTTATGAGAAATTCCAATACTTCTCAGGGTTTAACACCAGTGATCCAGAAACGCTTTATTTTAAAATGTTAAATAATACAGGAATGAAAACAATGTTGACAAATACTAAATTGATTTATTCTGAAAAATTTGATAAAATGTCTACATTTGGTTTTGAATTTTGGAAACACAACATTGAGACAAAAACGATCTGGGGTACAAAAGACTGGCAGGTACAAGGCCTAGAAGCATTATTTAGAGCCTGCATGATCCCAGAACAGATAATATTCCTGAATGACACCATTCAACAGACAACCTGCCTTGGCTTAGCCAAGATAAAAGACTTAAACAAACCGTCTATTCCAAAGCCCATACCTGATAGTAATAGCACTACAGATGTGGAGATAGACGTATCCCGTATTTTACACCAAAACAGAACAAATTCTGATTGGAAAAAATTGTTGATATGGCCCACAGACACAAATAACTATCAAGATAGATTCCTGAACAAAACACAGGGGTTCAAACAGACCAGGCCAGACCCAAGATATTCCCAGAGACAACATCCAGGGATAGTTACAACATACAGTGTAGGGAAACTATGCCTTGAGTGGCTACAGAAATCCACACTGGCTGAAATAAGGCAACACGTGACTTTACTTAAAGACGGTGCTGACTTGTGAGATTTCATACTGGGACCTCGCAAACAGCGTCAAAAATGTTTCATATGCGCCGGTATATATGCTGCTTACAACGAAGCTTGGAAAGTAACGCAAATTGAAACTGCTGAAAAAATGTGAGAAATTGATCGTATACATTTGGAAAAATCACTTTCTGTAGTGGACAATGGGTTAACGACTCTGTCCTCCAGAATTTATTCACTGGACAGCATTGTATCATCTGCTATTGATATAACAGAGCAGGACTTGCTAATGTTACAACATGGTCAGTCCCAATTGCGTTCTATTGTACAGCTAGGCTGGACGTTGCAAAACCTGCGTTCAGGCTACGTGCCATGGCGTCTAATCAACATAACGTCATTATTTTCTGTCTTTAACCCTACTGATAAACAAATCAGGTTGGCACAAAAAGGAGCAGACTATACGATTCTGAGCATTGAAAAACTTGAGAGATTACCATTGACAATGTCAGAGAGACCTGTCATTGAATGGATAATACACGGAACAATTACAATTCCGATAACAACTTTCCAGTTTAAGTATTGCCAAAAATATATACCAGCAGGCCTGTATGAAAGGTTGGGTAAAGGATACATCAAATCAACCTGGAATTTACCTTATACACACAAATGTTATAGTGAAGGGAAAAAATAAGTATTTCTTCGTGGTAACAATTGTAAAAAATCACTAAGCGGTACACTTCTGTGTCAAGGTATTAACTTGCATGGAGCCTGCGAGGGTTCATCAAATAACCTCTCATGTCACCTGCATGGCACTCCTGCAACACAGATAGAGCCTTTTTTCAGGCAGCTTTCCAACGGCAGCTACGTTCTAATAAGTGACCACAGCTGTTGTGGCATGGTGCCGGGAAAAGCCTATCTCGTAACCGTTACTTCCAGGGTCATTTGCTGTATGCAAGTATTGTATCCAAACAGCAATCCAGACATGGAGGCGGCAATATGGCCTTCTTTGAATATCTCTTCTATTCGAATTGATACTTTAAGCAGAATGAAGTCTATTCTTTTATAGACAACTGTGCCTTTAACCTCGTCCAAAGAGACGTATGATCTGCAAGTTGCAAGGACAGCTGCAGAGATACATACCCTATTATCGACAAATTGCCCCTTGCATTTCGTAGAAATGTTAGATCAAATCTTAAACATGTCTGATATCAGTGGCATCGCACATGTATTTAAGACAATTTTTTCGGGACTGTTAGCACCCTTTGAAACAGTTCTCGGCATTTTCCGGAATTTTCTGTATTCGTTATTTGGCGGCCTGCCTCTTCTTTTGGGACTCGCAGCAGGAATTTTATTTTTGATCCTTCTGCTCCGATATGGTAAGCCAAGCCACAGACAAAACTCCAGCTACGATGGAAGAAATGATCCTAGCAATACGCTACCGAGACCGAATCACTAAAGTCCTCAGATTAGCCCGGCTAAGAGATCTGAATACAACTTGGTTTCTTTCATTCAGACCAATCTGGCAAGATTGC
This sequence comes from Lissotriton helveticus, assembly GCF_964261635.1. Classification (NCBI taxonomy): domain Eukaryota; kingdom Metazoa; phylum Chordata; class Amphibia; order Caudata; family Salamandridae; genus Lissotriton; species Lissotriton helveticus. Next base: position 156,692,741 of record NC_136057.1, read on the forward strand.
ATCTTACCTGTGCTTCGATGTCTGCTATGCGGAGAAGAATGCGTGTTGGACATCTGTCTTACACTGTTATGTTATGTTAAAAAGCTTGTAAAGCGCACTTACACCCAACGGTTTCATGGCGCTGTGAGCAAAAGAGGATGAACGTTCAGCAATTAAGGCAGCAGAGGAAAAAGGGATTAGTCATAAGCTATACGGAATAGGTGAGTTTTCAGAAGAGATCTAAAATGGGCATAAGAGGTAGTGGATCTAAGCTCCAGAGGGAGCGCGTTCCAGCGGGTGGGGGCAAGGAACGAGAATCTAAGGCCCCCGTGCTTCTTGCGTTTAAAAGTGGGAGTCGTAAGCAAGGCGAGGTGAGAGGAGCAGAGATTGTGTGATGGGCGGTAATGATGGAGAAGAGAGGAAATAAAAACCGGGCCGAGGCCGGCCAAGGCTCTGGAGGTAATGCAGCTGATTTTAAATTCGCACCGTTTGGCTACCGGGAGCCAATGGAGGGTTTTGAGCACGGGGCGAACGTGATGGTGTCTAGGCTGGTGAAAAATCAATCTCGCGGCCTGGTTTTGAACCAGCTGCAAGCGGTTCAACTGGTATGCAGGGATGCCAATGTAGAGAGAGTTGGCGTAATCGATCCTGTAAAATGTAAATTGATACTTGTATAGCGCACTACTCACCCGCAAGGGTCTCAAGGTGCTTGTACGAATACCGCTGTGGAACCCATCCTGGCTTTCCCTGTGAGGTGTCCACTCCTGGGCACCCCCAAGGTGGAGGCCAGGCATCCTTAGCGTTGTGGGGGCCGTTGTGGTGATTAAGCAAGCTATTGCCCAGAGTTGCAGAGTGGGACTCCATGATTGGAATAGGCACCGAGGCGAGAATTATCCGGTCCGTGGAATTTTTGAGCCCAAGACCCGCCGAGGCGTGGAATCGAACCCTGGTCCCGGGCTAGACCTCTGCATCAGGGTCTGCCGCTCTAACCATTGAGCCACACTTCTCCACTGATCCTGGAGATTACAAGGGCCAAAAGGGCCAAAGTAAGGGCCTCCGTAGTGACGAAGCGGGAAATCTTGCGGATCTTACGGAGGTGGAAAAACTGGAAGAGACCACTGCATTAATGTGGGGCTTTATCGAGAGGTCCTTACAAATAATAACTCCCAGGCTCTTTGCAGAGTCAACAGGGCGGGGATGTAGGCCAAGACCTAGTGGCCAGAATTTGGAGGTCCATGTATTGGGGGTGCCCCCGATCAAGACCAGCTCGGTCTTGTCGGGCTTGAGGTGATTTTCCCCCATTCAATCACTAATATGGCACAGGGTGGACTGAAAATTGTGAATGGATTGGTCGGAGGAGTCAATATCAAAGACCAACTGAATATCGTCCGCATAATTAAATGCGGTGACGTTACTGCCTCGGAGGGAACGGATAAGGGGGGTAAGAAACAGATTAAAAAGGAGAGGGGAAAGGGAAGAGCCCTGGGGGACGTAACATGTCAACTTCACTTTGTCAGCTGAGAAGTGGGAGAGACGGACTGCCTGGTGACGGTTGCTTAAAAAAGAACGGACCCACTCAAGGGCCGGCCCCTGGATGCCGGCCTCTCCGGCACGGCCGACCAGAATATCATGGTCGACCGTGTCAAAGGTGGCCGACAAATCCAGGAGCACCAAGACTGGTCTTAAGGTCCGCCCCTCTCCGCAGCTCTTCCATCACTGACAGTATGACTGACTCAGTCGAATGGGCAGGTCTGAAGCCAGCCTGTTGAGGGTCAAAAAACTGAGTGTGTTCGATGAAAGAACTGAGGAAGTTGGTGACATGGGCTTCCAATACTTTGCTAAGATAGGGAAGCAAGGAAATGGGGCGGAAATTGCTCATCAGAGCCGGGTCAGCATTAGGCTTCTTAAGGATTGGTACCACTTCAGCGATCTTAAAGGAGGCGGGAACCAGGCCGAGTCGGAGGGAATTATTAAGAAGTGTCAGAGGGGGCTTCGGACAGGCAGTGAATGCCTCTCGGAGGACATGGGGAGGGCAACAATCTGAAGGGGAGCCAGAGGCCACCTTTTCTAACAAGGCAAAAAATTATTCTTCCGAAATCGGGGGTATCTGTGCAACTGAGTAGGGGTTCATAGTGACGGGAATAGTGACAAGGGTAGGTGTGGTTGAAGGTGTACTACGGGAAATACTATTTTTGATTGTGACTCCCTTAACCTTTTTTTTATGGACAAAATTGTCAAAAAGTGCTTGGGAGGGGAGGGGTTTAATGGTCACCCTGTCCGGGTGTGATAGTTCTTCCACAATGGAAAAAATATCTTTCGCCTTAGTTGCAGAGTCTATAATCTTATTGGAGAAGTATAATGTTTTTGCCTGGAGAATGCTATATTTATTATCTTTAAGCTGGGTCATGAAAGCCAATTTTTTCTCAGGGGCATAGTCTCGCCTCCAACAGCGATCAGCCTGCCTAAGTGTAAGTTTTTTTACTTTAAGTTCTTCAGAGAACCATCTCTGCGCATCATGGGGACGTTTCAATTTAACACATTTAAGTGGTGCCACAGTGTCTCTAGCTGATTCAAGCCAGTGTCTCAGGCTCAGGGCCTGGGTATCTGGAGAATCACACTCGGCAGGGGGGGAAGCACTGAGTAGAGTACAAAGTTCGCTAAGGTCGGCTCTGTTCCAGTTCCTAGCCAAGAAATTTCCCTCGAGTGGTTCAATAGTGTGAGGAACAGTAACAAGGGAGAACGTAATAATAAAGTGGTCGGACCATGGGCAGGGAAGGATAAGGGGCGGGGAGATATCCAGGTTGGCGGTCCAAACCTGATCTAAAATGTGGCCTTTAACGTGTGTTGCTGATTGGATGTGTTGGGAGCAATTCATGCCAGCCAAAAGATCGGTAAAGGCGGACGAACAAATGCTCTCTCTGGTGTCAGATGGCCAGTAGTTAAAGTCACCTATAATCAAGAGTTTTGAGTTGTTAATCACCAACTGAGAGAGCATGTCCCCAAACAATGACGGAAAGCTAGGCATGGACTGGGGGGGGGGGGCGATAAGCAAGGACACAAATGAGAGGGGACACAGAGGATTGGAGTTTTAAAATAAGGCTGTCAACCAAAGGAATACTGGCATCATTTAGTGATCTAAACCTAAATGGATGTTTAATGATGGCTGCAACCCCACCGCCCGGCTTACCCGAGGCTCTGTTTGCCTGGAGAATGTAATAGCCCGAGGGGATAGCCGCCAGGATGTCAGGGGATGACTCCTCATTAAGCCAAGTTTCTGTTACTAACAGAATGTCAGGTTTCTCTGCATCTAAGAGTTGGAAGATCTCTAACTGGTGTTTGACCAGCGAGCGTGAGTTCAAATACATAACCGTGAGGCTGGAGCTAACAGCTTTTTTAGCTAAAAGTGGGGGAGCGGTCCGGAGGATGTGCCAGGGGGAAGGCAGTACCGTGTCCAAAGGGGAAACAAATTCCTGAAAATCAGGTCGGGGCAAAGAATACCCAGTGAGTCTAGTCGGAGTAACGTAGTGGGACTAAGGGGCCATCGGTTGTGGAGACGAATTAAACCTGGGGCTGGACAAGAAATAAAGCTGGCAGAATTTCCTGCCCCTAGCCCCGGACGGGCGCAGACGGGCTTTCCTTTGGCGCGCCTTTGGCGCGCCAGCTGCGCGCGTCCGGCCGGCCATTGCAATTTGTAGCTTTGCCCCACCCCCAGCTAGACCGCAGTAAGCAGCCCCACAGGGATCCAGGTCCTCACCCAAGATGGCGCCTGCCCTCCACAACAATCGGCACGTCAGCCGCGGTGGAACGGGGCAGGGAGGCACACCCTGGTGCGTTTAGCAGGTATTGACTGACCCACGATGTTGACCCAGATTCAATCAGGCAAGGCAATTCTACAATTTAAAATTTTACACAAACGGAAATTATTACGATTAAAAGAGCGTCCTAGAGGTAAAGTGGTGAAAGGGTAACAGAAGAGCTCCACACTACTAACGGCTCGCAGTCTGCCCCAAGATGCTCGAGCGGGTCCTCGTAAGTGCTGCCACCAACCTACGAGTTCCATCAGCAGTACCTATGGATATCGATACTTTGGTTGGTTTTGTAACGGCTCATGCAACGTGTTGTCCCCAGCGGCTACCTATTCTGATGACGGCATTCGTTGAGACTTCACCATTACGATTAGGTGGCGGTGAAGTACGAGATGAAAGCAGCACCACACAGGTACAACCTTCTGTGAGCATTGCTGATCCAGACATCGATGATAGCAATGATTCAAACATATGCACTATTTCAGCTTTTTCGAACTTGGTCGAACTTACACCTACTGTTGTAGACCAATTTTTCGCAATGCTGTCTGATATGATGTTCTCTCCTAACAACGAGAATAACTTTTAAAAACAACGAGCACACAGCGTTCCCTGAACTCTGAATTTGGCCTTCAGTTTTTTGATAAACAACACTACTGAAAACAATTGGAACTATTTTTTCCCCTGAAAGCGAAATTATTTTTCCACTTCCAAAATATTTACCTTTTTTTGGCACATGGTACTCTGCTTGAAGTAGAACTATTCTTAGAGAACAGAGCTTCTATTTTAAAAAAAAACACTAGAGACAATATTTTACCTCAGCCTCTAGCACATGTACAGTATTGTATAAATATGTGATGAAATGGTCTCGACCTTCTTTTCTGTATTAAGAGCAATTCATAAATGAAAATTTTCGCAATTCATTCAGCCAATATTTATATATGCATTATCTGAATGATGACACTGCTTGAAAAACGTAAAGTATAAATACTCATTTTCGTGTATGTACCATACACCATTTCAAATGCAATTTATGTATTTTGGGGTGGGTTGGAAAACACACATGCATTGTTATATGTTAGTATTGCTTAGTATTTAGTAATGATGGATATTAATACGTGGAGTGGGTGTTGTGAATGTATCTAGGACCCTAATTAAATATCCCAGATTCATGCCCTTATGTGGTTATAACAAAACATATCCTTATAAAGGCATAAGAATCATGTCCATATTTAGTCATAGCCAATGCAGTCCAAATACGGCAAGGCTACTCCCATAGACTTCTAGAAAGTACAACGCGTTCTTTAAACAAACCAAGCCTCCAGCAGCCCGGGAATTCCCCCTGCTTTTGTTTTGATTTGCACAAGAACTCCTGGAGTCCAGAAAGAACTGTAAGTTCTTAGTGACGTCTTATGTCCAACCTTACGTCAAACCCGGCACCTTCCAGGTATAAATATACCAACGTTGCCTTAAACAAACACACGGTGGTTTGGAGCAGAGCGGCTATCTACTTGCCCGACGCCCAGCTGATGCGAGTGCTGAAGGAAGCCGACCCTCCCATTGACGCACTGAGAGAGACGCTGTCTTTTCTCTTGCCGAGAAATTCCAACTCCGGTGTTTCCAGTCACCCTTGCGGGTTGCTGGGAGATCGAGTCCTGAGAGAGAGATACAAGACCTCCTTCATTCTAGAACCAAGGTACGGAGCTGATTAAAACCTTAAGAGAATTCTTGATTCAGAGTCTTGGAAAAAACCAACTTAACTTAAACTGCAACTTACTTAGTCCTTCCCACGTATTAGGCTTAGGTCAGGTACACCGGGGTAGGCGTATCTTAGAAGCACCCGTTGAGTACGTTAGTCAATGTTTTTATGTATGTATATATTTTATCCATTTTAAAGTATCATATGGCTAAGAAACCATATTAATGCTTTTACAGTATTATTTCATAATACTCCTTTTACTGTACGCACTTTACTTCATGATAAGTATTGCAATTGTGGCAACTCATTTCTCTTGCATGAGAAAGAAGACTGCTCAATAAATAACAACTTTTATTGAAAACGCCCGTCTCTCTATTTCTCTGCACTCTGGTGAAATTAAGCATGCACGATTGACTGAGTGAAATAGCTGTCTATTGTTTTCACACGACTCTAGAGATATACTCTTTATTCTGAGGGAGCAAAGTTGTCATGTTTATGCGGTTGTCAGAAACTAATCCCTTCTTGTCTAATCTGAAAAGTTAACTGCTTCCTGAACATTCGAGAAAGTGTCTAGTGACCTCTGAGCTAGCTGGCAAACCTAATTAAGTCTAACATAGTCAGTAGAGACCTAGATGACCTCAGTCCTACGTCTAAACTGCTGTTTATGTTATTCCAATGCGCAGAGCCTATTGGGAATATGGGAACTACACCACAGTTCTCTTCTATTCCTCTTCCAGGCTTGGTATCTCTTCATGTTTTTCTGCTGTGTCAGACTTTGCTTGTTTTTCTGGTTTCTCCATTTCAGGTTTTGTTGCCCTGTTTTTTCATCTCTTGCACTCTCTTTGTTCCTTGACTGTCCGTCTGTTCCCTTTTCTCCAAGGCTGCCCATCGATTCAGCAGTGCTCCGTAGAGATTGTCTCCCGGTTTCTGCTTGCTCCCATCTTGATGGAGATGGAAGGTCTGGTGACATCGCTGGCCTGTGACACCAATGTGAAGGTGTTTGAGCGTCTCAGGTGAGGCCATTTGTGTGACAGGAATAACAGGCTCTCTGGTGTATTGTTCAATGAGACGCACACTAAAGGTCATTGCTCTGTCCATTTTACAGTTGTCCCCGGGGCTCAACCTTTGTGCCTTACTCTGTGAAGCAGCAAATGAGTCGTCGTCCAGCTGCGGTCCGAGAGTTCATTCTGCTGGGACGGAACTTCCACCAGTGGCGCTACAGCACTGAGCAAGGTGAGTGCTCCCTGTGGTGCCCTCTACGGATTAGTAAGTACTGGTGGCCACACTCCGGGCCTCCTGGTTTCAAGGTTACACATTCATATTTCACCCACACACTCACTGGACCTATGAGATCAAGGTATACTCACCCTAGCACATCTTAGAAGGGGACAGCAAGATTAATGTGCATTGCCAAGATAGGGTGTCATAGTGGCACAAGGTGCTCGAGGGTACACCCTTTTGTTGTCAGAGTGGCGCCTTATTATCCAGCCTCCACCCTTGTAGCAGTCACTGGTTTCCAACCTCTACAGCATCACAGTGGATCCGTATGATCCAGCCTGTGCCTGCGGTGCCACAATGGCACCTTATGATCCATCCTGTGTCTGTGGTGCCACAGTGCCAACTTATGATCCAGCCTAGATCCCTGTGGTGCGTCAATGGCACCATGTAATGCAGCCTCTGCTCCTACAGCATCACAGTGGATCTGTATGATCCAGCCTGTGCCTGCGGTGCTTCAATGGCACCTTATCATCCATCTGCTGTGCACAATGGCAGCTTCTGGTCCAGCTGGTGTGCCCCTGTAAGGTCACAGTGGCACCTTGTGATCCAGCCTGGATCCTGTTGTGTCACCTTAGGATCCCGTCTGTGTTCCCGTGATCTCACAGTTGCACCTCATGATCCAGCATTGATTCCTGTGGTCTCACAGTGGCACCTTATGGTCCAGCATTGATCCCTGTGGTCTCACGGTGGCACCTCATGATCCAGCCTGGGCCCCTGTGGTCTCAGTGGCACCTCATGACCCAGTCTAGATCACTGAGATGTCACAGTGGTACCTCATGATCCAGCATTGATCCCTGTGGTGTCACAGTGGTACCTTAGGATCCCGTCTGTGTTCCTGTGGTCTCACAGTGGCCCCTCATGACCCAGCATTGATCCATGAGGTGTGATGGTGGCACCTCATGATCTAGCATTGATCAATGAGGTGTGATGGTGGCACCTTATGATCCAGCCTAGATCCCTGTGGTGTCACAGTGGCACCTCATGACCCTGCATTGATCCCTGTGGTCTCACAGTGGCATGTCATTACCCATCCTAGATCCCTGAGGTGTCACAGTGGCATCTCATGACCCATCCTAGATCCCTGAGGTGTCGCAGTGGCATCTCATGACCCATCCTAGATCCCTGAGGTGTCACACTGGCACCTCATGACCCAGCCTAGATCCCTGAGGTGTCACAGTGGCACCTCATGTGTCAGCATTGATCCCTGTGGTGTTACAGTGGCACCTCATGATCCAACATTGATCCCTGAGGTGTCACAGTGACCCCTCATGATCCAGTATTGATCCCTGTAATGCCACAGTTGTACCTTATGGTCCAGAGAATGAAACCAATATTGCGCAAGACAGACATTTTCTAAACTCATAATGAGGTAGTGCAATACTCAAACCTAGCAAACATTGCTTCCCTCTCTACCTTTACACTTTGGCGGTGCATCACATAAAACAGCTAGTATATCTCAAATTAATGTGACTGTGTGATGTGCTGTTAAAAAGACATCTGAAAGAAACAGGTTAGTATTAGATTCCTTACCTTAGAATATCCCCAGGCGTCAGTCTGGATCCGGAAACTTTTGCGTAGCAGTACCCCTGCGCGTCGGTAGGCGTCGTCTGCAGGCGTCCCCTGCGGCTCCGCGTCCGGCGTCGGCGTCGTGCGCCGTGATGACGTCGCTGGAGTATATAGACGCCGCCTCCGCGCGCTGACGTCAGTTCTTCTTTTTTCCGCGCCAGTTAGCGCAGATCCGAAGAGCAGTACTCCGGTCTTTTGACCAAAGTTTTTGATTTACTATCTACTCTTAAGGTGCCAGTAGGATGCCCGGTTTCAAGAATTGTGACGGGTGTGACCGCACGATGTCGGTCACGGACCACCACCGACTCTGCCTCCGGTGCCTGGGCCCGGACCACGACGTGGACTCCTGCGTCGACTTCCGGGCCTTGACGAGTAAGGCTAGACGGGAGCGGTCCCGCAAGCTGCTCGAGCTCCGGGTGTCGGCCCCGCGTCGAGAGCGGTCCCGGTCCGGCCGGAGGTCGAGGGAGCGGTCGAGAGAGCGGTAGCGGAGCCGCCTCGAGCGCTCCGGAAGTCGTCGCCATTCCTCTGGTTCCTCAGGTAAGAAACACAAGAAGTCGGGGCGTCGTCATCGTACCCCCGACGCGGCTCCGCGTGGGTCGCCGGCGCTGCCTGCTCCATACCCTACGGTCCCTGGGCAAGGCGCGTCGCGCGAGGAGATAGAGGAGTTCCTCATGGCCATGAGGGCACTGTCTCCTCCGACGGGGCCTACGGCGCCTGCGGGCCCGGTGGTCCCGATCGGGGGCCCGAGCAGTTCGGGTGCTCCTGCCCCAACGCAGTCGGGTGCTCCGGCCCCGACGATGCCGGCGGCTCCGGCCCCGGCTCCGCTGGGCCCTTCAGGGTCGACGCCGGCTGGTCCACCGGCCTCTCCGGCGCCGATTCCATCGGGGCTAACCATGGTGCCGCCTCCGCACGGCGCCGGGCCTCCGGCGCCGGCTCCGGCCGGCGCCGGCTCCGGGCGGCGCCACCCCCATTCCCTCTCCGACTCCGGACACGGAGTCGGACCGGCGTCGAGTCCGACGCCGATGGGGCCCATGGGCCCCGAGGAGCCGGTCTACATTGTTGACTCCGAATATGGGGAGGATGTAGAATACGGAGAGGGTTGGGAGGGGTCTGAGGACCCTCTGTCAGGCGAGTGTCAGTATGACGTGGACTGGACAGGTGATTTGGGTGACGCCAGTGGTCTGGACGACTCTTCTAACCCTGGTTTTGTCTCGCCTCCTACAGTGGCCTCGGAGGCTGGGGCTGCTTATTCAGTGGTGTTGATGAGGGCTGCCAAGGCCTTACACCTTGAGCTCCCCGTCGCGGTCGTGAGGCCTAACATCCTCACGAGGTCTTCAAACCGCAGGCATGCCCGCAGGAGCCTCTGCTGCCGTTCAACGAAGCCTTGACAGACGTTCTTTTGGGCACGTGGTCCAGGCCCGCTTCAGGTTCGCCTGTTGATAGGAACGTGGCCAGACGCCACCGTCCGTGTCCGGACGACCCCAAGTTCCTGTCCACCCATCCCACCCCTGAGAGTCTGGTGATCCAGGCCTCAACTTCCCAGACCGCATTCCCGTCGGCCCCGCCCGACCGGGAATCTAAGAGGTACGACCAGTATGGGAAGAAGGTCTTCTCGTCCCTGAGTTTGGGACTGCGGTCTTGCAACACCGCATGCCTCTTGGGCCGCTACACCCACTCTCTGTGGGATACGGTCGCGGAGTTGCTGCCTGAATGCCCGCAGGAGGTATGGGTGAAGCTCGGCAAGGCTATGATTGAAGGCCGAGATGCAGCAAGATATTCCATCAGGTGTGGTCTTGATACGACCGACTCGCTGGGCAGAGCGATGTCCACGACGGTGGCGATTCGTCGCCACGCCTGGCTGAGATCCGCCAGTTTTTCGGCAGATGTCCAAAATACTTTGATGGACATGCCGTTCGATGGCAGTCGCCTGTTTGGCGACAAGGCGGACCACGCGCTGGAGCGCTTCAAGGACTCCAGGGTCACGGCCAAGTCCTTGGGTCTTTCGACCCAGCGCCAGCAAACGGGTTCGTTTCGCTCCTTTCGTGGCCAAGGAAGGGGCGGTCCCACACGTGCTGCCAGCCACGCACCGCAGAACACTTCTCAACGCGGTGGCGGCCGTGGATTCCGCCGTGGAGGCGGTCGGGGACAACGGCGAGGTCAGGCCACACCTCCCCCCGCAGCGACAGCCTCCAAATCCTCCTAGTCCGTGCTTTCAGGCCCATGTGACGCCAGTGGGTGGCAGGGTTCGCCATCACCACTCCCGCTGGCGCACTATCACATCGGACAGGTGGGTGCTGCAGCTCGTCCGAAGGGGCTACTCCCTCCCCTTCGAGACCACTCCTCCAGCCATGCCACCGCAGAACCACCGTGTGTCGGGGGACCACTTGACACTTCTGCAGGAGGAAGTTACGGCCCTCTTGGCCAAGGGGGCCATCGAGCGCGTTCCTGTGCCAGAAGTAGGGTGTTGTTGCTATTCCCACTACTTTCTGGTACCCAAGAAGGACAAGGGGGGCCTGCGTCCTATCTTGGATCTACGGAACGTCAACGGCTTCCTCCGGAAGGAGAAGTTCAAGATGTTGACTTTGGCTCAGGTCTTGGCTGCTCTGGACCCGCAAGACTGGATGGTGGCGTTGGACTTGCAGGATGCGTATTTTCACATCCCCGTCCTGCCGGCCCACCGGCGTTACCTGCGGTTCACGGTAGGCCACGAGCACTTTCAGTTTATCGTGCTCCCATTCGGCCTTACCAGCGCCCCACGGGTGTTCACGAAAGTGATGGCGGTGGTCGCAGCTCATCTGCGCCGGTTAGGGGTTTCAGTCTTCCCCTACCTCGACGACTGGTTGTTGAAGGCGGGCTCGCCCCAGACAGTCGTCCACCACCTTCAGATGACGGCAGACCTCCTGCACGAGCTGGGGTTTTCCATCAATGTGCCGAAATCACACCTGTGTCCCTCTCAAAAGCTCCTTTTCATCGGAGCGGTTCTCGACTCGGCGCAGTTTCGGGTTTATCCTCTGGAACGGCGGGTCCGGGATATACAGGCTTTGATTCCCATCTTTCAGCCGTTATCCCGGGTCTCGGTCAGGTTGACGCTGCGGTTTCTGGGGCTGATGGCCTCCTGCATCCTTCTGGTGCATCACGCCAGGTGGCGGATGCGGGCTCTGCAGTGGGACCTGAAGTTTCAGTGGGCCCAGCATCACGGCAACCTATCCGACCATGTCCTGATCTCGGAGGGCACTGCCAGACAGTTGCAGTGGTGGCTTACGGACCGCGATTGGGTCAGAGGCAGATCCCTCTCCCTTCCCCAACCGGAGCACGTAGTTGTGACGGACGCGTCCCTCCAGGGCTGGGGAGGCCACTTGGGAGAGGCGGAGATCAGAGGCATCTGGTCTCCGGCGGAGTCCCGGCTCCATATCAACATGTTGGAGCTGCGGGCGATTCGCCTAGCACTGAAGGCATTCCTCCCCTTTGTCAACGGGAGTGTAGTGCAGGTGTTCACGGACAACACCACCGCCATGTGGTACTGCAACAAGCAGGGCGGAGTGGGGTCGTGGACCCTTTGCCAGGAGGCCCTGCGTCTCTGGCAATGGCTGGAACGTCAGGGCGTGACTCTGACGGTTCAACACCTGGCAGGTTCTCTGAACGCCAGGGCGGACGAACTCAGCCGTCGGTGCTCGGTGGATCACGAATGGCGTCTGAACTCGGACGTGGCGAAAGGCCTCTTTCTGCAATGGGGAGAGCCTTGGTTAGATCTATTCGCCACAGAAGAGAACGCGCAATGTCATCAGTTCTGCGCGTTGGAGTTTCCAAGACGGCACTCGCACGGCGACGCCTTTCGGCGCGAGTGGAGCTGCGGTCTGTTGTACGCCTTTCCGCCTATACCACTTCTGCCCAGAGTGCTGAAGAAGATCAGGCGCGACCGGGCCCAAGTTATCCTTGTGGCTCTGGACTGGGCTCGAAGGTACTGGTATCCCGAGCTACTCAGCATGTCAGTCGGTCCCTCGATCCGCCTGCCCCTTCGGGAGGACCTTCTGTCGCAGCAGCAGGGGACGGTCCTCCACCCGAACCTGTCCAGTCTCCACCTCCATGCGTGGAGATTGAGCGGCGACAGTTGAGGCCATTTGACTTGCCTCCTGAAGTCTGTGATGTGATTCTGGCAGCCAGGCGTCCCTCCACAAAGTCGGTATACGCCTGCCGGTGGAACAGATTTGTGGCATGGTGCACAGCAAAGGCTGTGGATCCCCTTTCTGCCCCTCTCTCCGAGGTTCTCCTCTTTCTTCTCTCTCTTGCCCAGCAGGGCTCTGCTCTGGGCACTATCAAGGGCTACCTTTCTGCCCTTTCCGCCTTCTTAAGGCTACCTGATCAGCCATCTTTGTTCAAGTCCCCTATTGTAACGAGATTCTTGAAGGGCATCACGCACATGTATCCACCTGTTCCGTTCGTGATGCCTCAGTGGGACTTGAACCTGGTTCTGACTTTCTTGATGTGCGCTCCGTTTGAGCCGCTTCATTCCTGTCCTCTCCGTCTCCTGACTTTAAAGACGGCCTTCCTGGTTGCCATCACCTCTGCCAGGAGGGTGAGTGAGCTCCAGGCTCTTTCTGTAAAACCTCCTTTCTTGTCCATTCATCCAGACAAGGTGGTTCTTAGAACTAGACCTTCTTTCCTGCCCAAAGTGGTTTCTGCTTTTCACATCGGGCAGTCCATCACCTTACCCTCCTTCTTCCCGCCTCCGCATCCTTCAAAGGATGAAGAGCGGCTCCATCGTCTGGACCCAAAACGTGCGCTTTCATTTTATATGGATCGCACACACCAGTTCCGGGTGGATGACCAACTGTTTGTTGGCTACGTGGGTGCGAAGAAGGGAAGGGCAGTGCATAAATGAACCATCTCTCGGTGGGTCGTCCTGTGCATCAAAGCGTGTTACTCTTTAGCTCGGAAGGAGCCTCCTGTTGGGCTGAGAGCCCATTCCACTCGGGCCACGGCGGCTTCGACTGCCCTGGGCCGGGGAGTCCCCTTGCAGGACATTTGTCAGGCAGCTACGTGGGCCTCGCTGCACACGTTTGCAAGGCACTACTGCCTGGACAGTCAAGTCCGGAGGGATGGCTTCTTTGGCCGTTCTGTCCTCCAGGACTTTCTGGTGTAGGCTGTATTGGTTCGCAGACCCACCTCCGGGGTTGGTATTGCTGGGGTATCTATTCTAAGGTAAGGAATCTAATACTAACCTGTTTATTTCAGATAAACAAGTTACTTACCTTCGGTAACGCTATATCTGTAAGAAACAGTAGTTAGTATTAGATTCCTTACCGCCCCGCCCATCCTCCCCGTTCTGCGAACTGATACATAGGGTTAAGGTCATCCCCTTCAGGGCCCTAGTTTCGCATGGCACCAGTGTTGGTTCTTACATGGCTCTGCGTGTTCTGGCGCGGAAAAGCTGTGTGCAAAGAACTGACGTCAGCGCGCGGAGGCGGCGTCTATATACTCCAGCGACGTCATCACGGCGCACGCCGACGGACGCGGAGCCGCAGGGGACGCCTGCAGACGACGCCTACCGACGCGCAGGGGTACTGCTACGCAAAAGTTTCCGGATCCAGACGGACGCCTGGGGATATTCTAAGGTAAGGAATCTAATACTAACTACTGTTTCTTACAGATATATCGTTACCGAAGGTAAGTAACTTGTTCGTCAAGCCTTCACGTACACTCTGTGGCTAGATCACCCTTGGATTAACTACCTTATGGCAAAAAGCAAGTCCACTCAAATCTCTGGGGTATCAGGTTGGGTGAGTACAATCAACTTTATACTAACCCACTTCCGCAAAGTTAAATCATACAACAACATTATTCTTCGCCCCCTACGGTCAAGTGATAACATTGTTTGTGACCTAGTCCACGCCCAGGTGAGCTCAGTGATTCCTTATGTTCCAGACTGCATCCCACTCCTTGTGTAAGCACACGGTGTAGTCTGAGACTTCAGAGCATTACTCTGCATAAATTCCACCTACTTGTCGCTGTCTTGAGCATTCATGTTTTCTTTGCCTGTAGCGTACAGCATTGATGAAGAGGACTTTGCATATCTAGTTCATAGCTTTCAACGTAAGTCTGCCTGAGCATGAAGGGAGTGGACCTGGGTGCCTGTAAGTATTGCGGATACCAGAATATCTCATGGATGGTCGTCAGGGATTGTCACCTGTTCACCGGGGTAGTTTAAGGAGAAAGACCGCACTAGACACGAGATGGTCCAACTGAATCCAATGTACGACCAAAACGGGGTGTGAGATATTGTGGTATCCAGCAGCAGGAAATGCACAATCAGCACAAACTAATTCCAGCTTTATCGCATCTCAGCCTGCTATTGGCCTCTTGTTTTGCAGTCACGGTGTAATTTGGGTAACTTGTCTCCTTACAATATTTGGACAGCATTGTACTGATGTTATTGCTGTGACCACGTGCTTTCAAGTGTCTTATTAAACTGGTGCGGGTTTAATGGTCTAATGATAAGGCATGCCTTCACAAAAACTTGAATAATTGAGTTCAAGATCTAACACAGGGGAGAGGTGAATGGCACTGTTGAAAGCATTTACAGCTGTTTTGTATTGGGTTACAGCATTTTCATAGCACTTATTGCCTTTGTATGGGGTGCTGTCATCCACATGGGTAGAACAATATAACGTGTGAGCATGAGCTTGAAAGAGTCTAAAATGTCTTCACACTTAATGGGGATGACTTGTATCTTATTGGAATTCTGTCATGTCTGTAATATTGAGCAGGAACAATGTGATTGTGAAAATACCATCTTTTCTACATTTGTACAGGTGGGTTCAATATCATCTACTGTGGAACATGGGTAATCATAAAACATCTAGTCCCATTAAAAAGAACCCAAAACATCTAAACCCTTTATTTAAGGTTCCCACACTTTCACATTTTGTTATCCAGTCCCGTTTTAGCAATGTAACCATGATTCCTCCATTCTCAGTTCCTTTTCTCAATATTTTTGCTTATTTGTATAAACCTCACCACTTTAGTGTTCTCAGTTTTACGCACTGGTAGAGATGTGCGGTGTCTCTGAGATATGAGATAGATCTGTGGCAGGTTACACAGTTTGGGGCCTTCAGCTGTCACAGTGTCCATGGAGGCGTTTCTGTGGTGAGAGGAACAGCCTTGTCCTCAGCCCAGCAAACAGCACAGCCATGATAAACATGAGCGATGGATAGATAGAAACCATTCAAATGGCAGGCTCAGCAACCCCGTCAAAAGCAAAGAGTTGAGCAAGATGCAGACTGAAAGGGTAATGAGGTACTTATCCACCTAGAATCTGAGACTGAAGAGGGGCCTTAACATTGTGGATGCAAGAGCAGAGGGTGTGCTGGCTATGACTCTTCAGGAATGGTCCTCACTACAGGTCAGCCAGCCTTGGATATTGAGGTGCAACTTGGAAAGTCCCTGAGTCACATTATAAGTGTTTCTGTGGAACCTTGCTTGCATAGTCAGGAAATCCACATAGACTGTGTGCAGTTGAAGGTACCCCTATGGGCCTCCCAGTTTAGGCAGGGAAAAAGCAGAACAATCTAACTTGTCCAGCATGTATCCGGAGCAGGCCTTTACTGAGTTGGTGTGGGTTGGCAAGTGTGGATGGCATGCAATATGGTGGGAATCCGTGGTCTCTGGGTACCAGCAATGAGTGGAAATGAAGCAATGAACTACCCAAAACCTGTGTTGTACCAAGGGCAGCTCTTGGGTGATCTGGGCCTCTGCACATCCTGAAGCCTATCCTATCCATGCAGGTACAAAGCGGCTCTCAGAGATTTCACTCCAGGTGCATCAGCTGGAAAAGAAATAAAACACTGGCTGCATAATCCTTGTGCACCCTTTTCAGCATGAACATGACTCTCATCAGGAACAGACGAGGCCTAGCAGTCCTTAAATCATCCATGAACCCACTTTAGACCTTGATGACTGCACCAACTACCGCCCCATCTCTCATTTACAGTTCTTTGGGAGGAGCATCGAAAAAGCGGTCTCACTCTGCTCCAAAAACACATCACCACCAATCACTTTTTTTCAGGACTATCAATCAGTCTTTAGCTCACAGTTTAATATAAGGGGAACAGTGTTTCCAACAGATCTGTAGGTCTCTTTGACTCAGTGGAGTAATGCATTCACTCCAAAACCCTATGTTCTGGCAGATCTTCAGACTCATCATTCCAAGGTGCAGAAAATAAGTAGCATTGTGTTGGGTAACAAGAAGCGTCTGTTTTTCAGTGCCGAGAGACCCCAGGGTGAGAATGTGGTTTACAAATACACATTATTTATAACACTTCCTTTATTATTTATTTTTCAGAGGCCTATATGAAACTCTATCCCCAGAAGGAGCGTAAGCCTAGTTAACAGCACTCTTCGCCATGATCTTTCAAATACGGGTTTTTAGGCAACCTAATGTTTGGGACTCGACAAACTAGGACTGGACAGTCAGTTCTTATGAGATGTGCATTATGCATCAGATAATAGTCCTATTCGGCATTGCAACAAATAAAAGCTTCTGTAGAGATCCCATGAGGTGACAACTCGATCTATGTCTGGAATATGGACAGATTTATGTAAGCAAATGTCTAGCTTCACAATGAGTCTCTTGAAAGCGAATGTATCAAGGTACCCTGCCTGCTCCAGGAACCTGGACTGTTTCATCAGGAGATAGTCCACACTATCTATTAATGTTTCATACTATTACATATTGAATGCAAGGTCCTTAATCAGGACAAGGGAGTGTCAAGCAACGACTGTGGTATAACTGTAGTTATAGATTGTCACCAGCCAAAGAGTCACTCAAGTAACATCATATCCATTGCACACCAGCTGTAGAGGACAAAGACTGCCCAAGGTCCAAAGGCTGTTGAATGTCTCCAAGGTTAAGCTCAATCAATGAAAGTGTAACTTAGAAACAAATTAAGGGTTTGTATGAGAACAATCATCTCTTCGGGCGTGCATTGATTGCTGCTGAGGGGTGGATCATGCTGCTGCACCACATACATATTGAGAGATGGGTACACAATATAGCATTGTGCCGTATAACCAGTGAGATGTATGCTCAACTACACCCTGAAACAACTCAACCTCTAGATATATGTGACCCTGTCCAGAAGTAGCTGAGAGAAAGTACTCGGGTGCCTTATTAGCCACACACGTTTTCAAGCCAGGAGTCAGCATGTGAGAAGGGGTGGGGGTGGAATCCAGAGGTGTGGTATGTCGAGCTAGATAGCACCCTTCATCTCTAGACTGGCATGCTCTCACTTTGCAACTAACATATAAATATCACAGTTCCACTGATCTACCTATACATGAAGCAGGCCATTGCACTTTTATCTTTGTGTAATGATTATGTAATGTAGATGCTCAAGCTTATGCGCGCTATATTGATTATTGACAAGTTCAGTTACATAATAGCAGTAATAAAAAGATCACTCCACAGCACTGCACCAGCCACCATTCAAGCAGTCAATGACACCCTCCTGGCAAACAATAAAAGGCTCTTTCCTCTGTTGCTTATGACCATTTGCAGTGTTGGCCATCCTACTATCATCCACACCATGATGTATTAAATGATGTCCACAGCACTGTTCTGCACGGATTCTCCTCTTGCGTGCGCAATGGCCACCACCCCATCCAGATGGGTACCTCTAGATTCCAGAAGGTTTCTTGAACCTGTAGAGTACCCTCAGGGCTCATCTTCAGTGCCTATATGCAGCCTGGAAGAACCCTACTCACCAACAGCAACTTCATAATTTACAGAGATGCTAATAACATACAACCCTATTGGAAAATCTCCCCAAACATCAATGCTCAGTGACTCAAACACTGCCCCCGCCTCATTCAGACCAGGATATCCAGTTCCTATCTAAAACTCAACCCCACCAAGACCCAATTCCTCCATTTGCTAACAACGCATATATGATCCCACTAGCCAGCATCATCTGGTCTTACAACATCTACATCTTTACCTACCCTGATTACTCACAAATCATCCTCTCCCCCACAAACAAAATGCCCAGTCCCAAGGTTAAGTTCAGTGCCTGCATGAATGAATGAATGAAAGACATCTTGTATTGCGCAGACTTAGCCCATGGGCATCAAGGCGCCTAACAGAAATAAAATAAAACATATGTACCGGAAACCAACGTACAGATAGGCCTCAGCAAAAAGCCATGTTTTTAGTGCCTTCCTAAAAGGACCAATAGCGGGTTGTACTTTTAATTCCAGAGGGAGAGTGTTCCATAACCTCGGGGCCAGAACGGAGAAGGCCCTTCCGCCCCACCTGACTTTCCGGGCCCGGGGTACAGTCAGGAGATTTTTACTGGAGGAGCGTAGGTCTCTACAGGGAGTGTAGGGGACTAGGAGAGATCGTGTGTCTTCCGAGCCATCACCACATAGCGCCCCATAGACAAAGCATAGGATCTTAAAAGAGATCCTAGCCTGAATTGGGAGCCAATGCAGACTCTTCCTGGCTAAGGTGGCAGATGAACGGCCAGGGGCATCAAGAACGAACCTAGCTGCCGCATTTTGTACAGTCTGCAGGCGTTGTATTAGGCCTAGGTTAATACCCGAGTAGAGTGCATTACAGTAATCTAACCGGGACGTGACTAGGGTCACTACAGTCTGTTTCCGGGCTTTCAGAGAGAGATAGTGAGTGATTTTCCTCAGGGTCTTGATGATTGAAATCACCCACTGGATGAAGGCCAACTCTCTAAAGTTGAAAACCGACTAGACTGAAATTGTGATCTTTCGAAAGAGCACATCACAATGGGACTCCGCCTGGTGGCTAACGGAGCTAGGACTGGTACCCAGCGGCCACACCAGGAACCTCTGGATTGTCATCAAGAGCATATTCGACATGACCGACCAAATTAGTGCAGTCACTGCCTCATGCTTCCATGCTCTGAATATGATGAGAAACATTTTCAAATGGCTCCCATTCAGCATCCGGAAAATCGTCATGCCTTGGTCTCAAGCAAGCTGGAATGCCGGCATCAACAACAAACTCATAAGAAGGCTGCAGAACATTCAGAACTCAGTGGCCAGAATCAGTATAAACCTTCCATACTGTAGTCACTACACACCACACCTGTAGGAACACCTAAAGGAACTCCACTGACTCCCTATGCACAAATTAGCACAATTCAAGCTCCAAAACCACAATTCCAAGGCTCTGGATAACACTGAACCAGCATACCTCAACAATTGTATCTCTATCGGGTGATAGTGTGCTCTACAAATCTACATCAGCTCGCTCAAGGAACACATGTCCATTAAGATGCAATACACCACATTGGTCCCCCAGAAAGGCACTGTATGTGCCACAGCACACCTGATGTAAGAATATGTAGAAGTTTGACTTTATAACCGGCACCTTGATGTAACTCCACTATATGTTCTTGCAAACCTTCATTCTTTTCAAGACTTTCTGCATCATCTGCAAGACTACAGAAAACACCTATTAGGCCCACAAAATAATCACTTTTGACCGATCATGACATCCCCAACACCAGGTCACAGATAGACTGCAGATAACCTATAAGAAACAAACAAAATGAGATACAGGCCATTTGATAGGAGACTTCTATCTGATTCCTTACCTTAGAATTACCTCCAAGTGTCAGACTAGATCCGGCAAATTTTCGTGAGTAGTACCCCTGCGCGCTTATAGATGGTGTCGATAAAGCTCTGTGTGACGTCCGCACCAGAAGTGACGTGCGCAGTGCCTATATAGATGCCACCCCACCGCGCAGGCGTACTTTCTTTTCTTTCTGCACCAGTCAACAGATCTAGGGAGCTATCCATAGTCAATTTTTAGCAAACTTTTTATTGAGTCTTTTATGAGGTTTTTCCTTGTTTGACATGCATGTCTTCTTCGAGGCTGGCTTCTGGCCCTGTGGTGCCTGTCAATGCTCGATGTCGGTGACGGCTGTAGGAAAATGTCCCTTTTTGGCATGGTCACACCCACTTTTTGCCTGGTAGCTGATGCAATTTTGAGTGCACTGGTTTCTGCTATCCAGGTTCCCAGTGCTAGGTCTCTTTCCCTAAACTGTACAGTTGTTCCCCCAATTTGCAATACCTTTAGTACTGCCAATTGGCATCTAGTAAATGGTACCCCTGGTACCTAGGGCAGGGAAGCTAAAGGCGGACTCTAAGGGCTGCAGCATGTATTGTGCCACCCTAAGAGACCTCTCAGCACCAACATGCAAACTGCCATTGCAGGCTGCGTGCCATGGTGCAGAGAAAAGTGAAAACATGACATGGCACACATCCCTGTGTGCCCTGCCTACGAACACTGCATGCAGTATAGGTAAGCCACCCCTCCAGCAGGCCTTACAGCACTACGGCAGGGTGCACTATACTTACATGTGTGGGCATATCTGGATGAGCAAATATGCTCCTGTGATGTCTGCGTCACTTCTTAGCTAGCACAAGTGGATAGGGAAGCTATTTTAAGTACATGTGCTGGACACTGGTAACAACGAGTTCCCCAGCTTCATGACTTCAATGAAATATATGGTGTTTAGTGGCAAACACCTTGTATTAATAAACCTACACTGATTCCAGTGGTAGATGTATTAATACATGCACCCATGGGGCACCTTAGAGGTTCCCCCTGAAAACCTACCAGCCTTTAGGGGGTTGGCTGACTAGTGTTTACCAACCTGCCACCACAGCCATGTTTCTGACCCCCTGCAAGTGAGAGGGGCTCTCTACTCTGCTCCGCTGGGAGCTGTTTTCAGGAAAGTGTAGGTGTAGACTCCTCATACTAGATGAGACAGATGCTGAGTCCTAGGACCTCATGAAAGATTCCTTGACAAAGATAATGAGTCTTCTGAAGGCCCCCAATAGCATTTTCCGGAGAGTGGACCCTGAGACAACACACAGACCAAGGGTGCATTCCAGGGTAAAAATTGGGATCACAAGAAGGCTTGGTGCTTTAATTGCAAAGCCAGTGGGCACCGAACTGGAGACTCTTATCTGTCCCAAAAGGATTCCCCTAGTGCACCTGCAGTCCTAATGCAGTGGTAAGCCTTTAGATGGGATCTTTGTTGTGTCCTGACCATAGTCAGAGTGTGCACTGAAGTGACTTTAGTCTCGGAGGGTGGGGTGGGTGTAGCTGCCCTGGCTGTCTGTCCCAGTAACATGGAGAAACACAAACAACAGCCACATATTAATGGGGTTAGAATTATAGCACTGAGGGATACATGTGCAAGTGCCACTATGGTGACTGAGCAACTGATATCCACAGGACAGTATCTGACTTGTGAGGCCTTCACAGTCCTCAATGCTGACAACCAGACTAAAGTCCATCCTAAGGCAATGATGTCCTTAGAATGGGGAGTGGATACTGGCCAAAAGAAAGTTGTGGTATTCTCTGGAATTCCTATGGCTTGTCTGGTAGGAAATGATCTGCAGTCCTCAGCCTGGGCTGAGGTCGAAATGAAAACCCATGTAGCAATTGTGGGTAAACCTGAATGGCTGTGTGTAAAAACAAGAGCACCGTGCAGAGCCCTAGGTGAAGAAAAGGAGTTGGATCCAATTTATAGAGAGGGGGACACTAGGAGCTGATTATTAGGTCCAGTGACCCTTGCTCCTTAAAAGTAACTCGTACACAAAGGGAGTCACTGTTCCTTGCAGAGGATGAAAGAGTAAAAAGAAACGTTTTTTCGTGTGCTACTCTATCTGTGGGGGACAGTGTGTCCTCATCATAATGCCCTCACACACCCCGAAGGATGTCATGCTTCATTATTTGGGCTTTGCTCCTCTTCGGGCCGGCCTTGCAATGCCCTAAAGGTCCACTTTAGCGTCTCTTTATTGGAGATCTTTTGATGAGAATCCGTTTGGGTGCGTGGGTGTAAGTGACAGTGAAGTCTAAAGTGGTGAATTAAAAAATTACTGAAGGGAGAGTGGGTACTATTTATTGGGGTGATCCCTCTGTCATTATTAAAACAGAGAATGTAGTGCCACCCTAGGGGATATTATGTCCCTCTGTAACTGGGTATATGTCCCTAATGTATAACACAGAAAACACAGAGGGTCTATCAGCTTAATTATATAGCTGGACGGTCAGTCCGAGTCACCAGGATCTCGGGGTGTATAAATCACATGAAGACAGCATAATTCAATATACGGGGAACACCATGTGTATAGGAAAAGCCAACACAGCGCAGATCATTCATACATGGCTGACAAATCCAGAACAATTAGTGAAGGGTTTCCATCAAATAGACTCAGTGATCAGTCCTATCATTTGGCCAAACCCAAGTCCATGTCAGTCTGGTCCCCTGATCATTGGGACAGCAAACACCGCACCATCTATTGCTGGTTAAGGATTTGGTCCACCAACATACGCGAACCGTCAGTGATGGCTGATCCTTGATGGTCAAGTGAATAGCAGTGCAACAAAGAAATAGTGACTTTAAAATAGGATGGAGTGTCCTCCTACTAATAACTTTATTCTGCGGAGGAACCACACCTCCTAATTAAAAACCAAGAACAGTGCAAGAGAGACAGTCAAACCAATATCTGTCTGATAACGGGCCAACATGTTTCTGCCTATCGGGTATAAAATCCCATGGCATTCGTCAGGGCCTCTGTTCTTTCAATAGTTGCACAAGTAGTAGTGAAACAAAAGAAACACCACCTCCAACAAAGTGAGAGAAATAAAAAATTCGAAAGGTTGAATACGGTACAACCTGTAATAACTGCAGACATTAGCCCTCCATGTCAATAAGGAAATACAAATTCCTCCATGGTAGGGAGAAGGACCTCACCTCACCTGGACCTTGCTCAGGTTGTACGAGGCCCCGCGCTATCCGTCGGTACCTCAAGCTTCCATCTGAGACTTGGGGGAGGCCCTAATGGACAAATATAACGGTCAACATGTTTCGCTCTATATGTGGCCTCAGAAGGAGATCCAAAGCGCTTCTTCAGGACCAAAGGAAGGTCAATTTTAGTATCAGTGGCGGCCTGAGCTAACCAGGCCTCCTGGCGAAGGGGAGAGGCACGCAGGTGGATCAGCCCTGCTACTACAGGAGAACCTTCCTGAGTGCCCTCTCTGATCTCATGAGGTCCTGACTCTAATATTAAGGAAAACGCTACTCCCGTCTATAAACTTGGTGGCACTAGTTAGTTCAGGCTGCCACTGATGCTAAAATTGACCTTCCTTTGGTCCTGAAGAAGCACTTTGGATCGCCTCCTGGGGCCACATACAGTGCGAAACATGTTGACCGTTATATATGTCCATTAGGGACATATACCCAGCTACAACAGAGGGACATAATATCCCCTAGAGCAGCACTACACACTTTGTTTTAACAATGACAGAGAGATCACCCTAATAAATAGTACCCACTCTCCCTCCAGTCATTTTTTAACTCTCCATGAGTAAAGGCAACAAGTCTGGGAAACCAGATTCCAATCAGACATAAGCACAGGTTCCCTTTCCTCAGGGAAAAGACCTCTCAGCCCCAGGAACTTGGGCCTTACATGGCAGAGCTCCTAGGCACAGGGAAACCCTCTAGTTAAGTTCTGTGACAGGGACAGAGGACGTGTCCCACTCTTGAGATCCTTAGACAGCAAGCTGCTGACCAGGAAAAGGAAGATGTCCGTGGCTTCCACAGAATCTATTGGTAGGAGGGATTCCTGCACACTGAGGCCAGAGACCCCACACCTGGTGCCACTAGAGGAGTGGTAGTACCTCAGCAGTATAGTGAGTTCTTACTCTCTTTAGCACATGGCATCCCCTTAGCTGGGCGCATCTTGGCCAGACCAAAATAAGAGTAGGTTAATCACCCACTTCTACTGGTCAGGGATGTCACAGAAGGGAAAGGAGTTTTGCAACTTCTGCGTTGCCTGTCTGTCAAGCCAGTGGTAAGACAGGTAGCCACCCAAAGCCCCACTTCATTCCTGGGATTCCCCTTTAAATGGTAGGGGATGAAGTTGTTGGTCCCTGAACCCTCTAACAGAATCAGGGAACAGGTTCATCTTGTTGGTAGTGGATCATGCCACGAGGTACCCTGAAGCTCTTCACCTTAGCACTGCCACTGTTCCTGCAGTTTACAGAGTCCTCTTAAGTATTTTTACAAGAGTATGTTTCCATACAGAGGTGGTGTTAGACAGAGGTAGTAACTTCATGTCTGGCTACCTAAAGGCATTTTGGAATGAATGTAGTGTGACTTACGAGTTCACTACCCCATATCACCCACAAAGAAAGGGTTTTGTTGAGAGGTTCGATATGAAACCATGGGTATCCCTGAAAAACTCAGGAGATGAGATGTCTTTTACCATGCCTACATCTGGCTTACAGAGAAATACTTCAGAAGGGAGTAGGGGTTTCCCCCTTTGAACTTCTGTTTGGGCATCCTGTAAGTGTCTAGTTAGGGAAGGCTGGGAGAGACCTCTCAAAGAGTTAGGCTCTATTCCACATTGTGGACTATGCACTTAGCCTACGTTCAAGGATGTCTGAATACATGGAGAAAACATCCAAAAACCTTGAGGCCAGCCAAGCTCTCCAGAAGCTCTGATATGACCAAGTGGCTGCACTGGCAGAATTCCAACCAGGACAGCAGGTGTTGGTACTAGAGCCTGTGGCTCCCATGGCACTTCAGGACAAATGGAGTGGTCTTAGCCTATCCTTGAAAGGAAAGGTGAGGTCACCTACCTGGTTGACCTAGGCACCAGCTGAACCCTCACAGAGTCATCCATGTTAGCCACCTAAAACCTTTCCATGATGTGGCTATGCTGATGATCACTGATGAGGATCAGGCAGAAGAGAGTGAACCTCTACCTGACCTTCTCTATCATTGTCCTGAAGATGGATCCGTTGATGGAGTAGTCTTACCAGACACCCTCTCTGCCGAACAGCAAGCTGACTGTAAGCAGGTCCTGGAACAGTATGCTGAGCTCATTTCCTTCCCCCCTGATCCGACTAACTGGTGGACCCATGATGTGGACACTGGTGACAGTATGCCTGTCAAAAACTATACAGACATTCTGATTAAGGGAATGAAAGCATCAGGGCTGAAATCACCAAGATGCTGGAGTTAGGGGGGATTGATCACTCTGAAAGTACCTGGTCAGCCCAGTGGTCTTTGTCCCCAACCCTCATTTCAAGGGTGGGAAACCAGAGCAGATGTTTTTGTGTGCACTATAGAGGTCTCAATGCTGTCACTAAGACGGATGCACATCCTAGCCCAGTTATTATTATTATTATATTTATTTTTGTAGAGCGCAACAGCTACCATGAGGTTTCCCGGCGCTATAGACATAGAGAGCGAAAATACAGAAGGGGACAGTGGGCTATTAAAACAGAGTTATTGGTTAAACAACCAAGTCTTTCAGTTCTTACGAAATTGAAGGTAACAGTCGTTGGTTCGAAGCTGAAATGGGAGAGAGTTCCATAGAGAGGGGGCCAGGTAGGCAAAAGAACGGCCTCCCTGTCTAGCTCGATTAATCCTGGGTATTTGAAACTTGTGTTGGCTGGAAGATCGTAAAGTTCTTGAGGGACAGTATTGGTGGACTAGGGTGGTCAGATAGGCAGGGGCCTTGCCTGCCTTGATTCTGTGCATAACACACAACGCTTTAAATTTTGCTCTTTGTTCGATACGGAGCCAGTGCAGACTCCGAAGACAAGATGAAGTTGGGGATTTTTTGGGCAGCATGCCTATCAACCGGACAGCTTCGTTTTGCACTGTTTGAAGTTTCTTAGTGACTTCTTTACATGCCCCTAGATATAAGATGTTACCGTAGTCCAGTCTAGATGTAATCAGAGCCTGGACTACGGTTTTTAGCGTGTTCTGGGGGAGCATCCATCTGATTTTCTTGAGCCACTTGAGAATGGTAAAACAAGTGGCCGCCACTAGCCCAGTAGCCGACAAACTTATTGACAGGATAGGCGCAGCCAAATTTCTCAGTACTTCTTTTGATTTAACATCAGGGTACTGGCAGATTGGTCTGACCCCCGGAGAAAATGAAAAAATCTCCATTCTCTGTCCCAGATGTACATTACAAATTTACAGTAATGATATTTGGACTAAAGAATGTTCCTGCCACCTTCCAAATGTTGATGAACAAAGTCCTTGCTGTTTTGGGGTCTTTAAGTACAGCATATCTTAATGATATTGCTTTCTATAGTTCCACTTGGCAGGATTACCTGATCAACCTTTGAAAGATCCTTGAGGCTCTGCATAGTGTAGGCCTCGCTATCAAGGCATGCAAGTGCCAGATAGGGTAGGGTTCTGTTGTATACTTGGGCCACCTTGTAGGTGGAGGCCAAGTTCAACCCAAGATCCAGACAATTATGGACTGGGTTGCTCCAACCACCTAAATCGGGGTATTCCTTGGCTTGACCGGGTACTTCAGGAGGTTCTTGAAGGGGTATGGTACCATAGTGACTCCCCTTACAGAACTGACCCCCAACAAAATGCCAAAGAAGGTAAACTGGAGAGGGAGCTGTTAAAAGGCATTCAATCCTCTGAAGGAAGCATTATGCTCAGCACACATTCTAAAATATCCAGACTAATCTAAGCAGTTCAGTCATCTACATTTCCCATAAGTATAGGCTAAAGTCTACGCCTATAACAAAAGATTCACTCTAGGTAAAGCACTAACCCTGAATGAAGACCTGTAAGTCAATTGCCTTACACTCACTAACACGAGGGATCTCCTAAAGTCTAGGTTTTCCCACATAACTGTCCTGGTGACGGCCTCAGACCAGTAGGGGTGACGGCTTGGTCGAAACATTTTAACCAGACCACTAGGTGTTGCGGACAAATAATTTATCTGCATTACACTGCTCCGTTTTTTACCTTATCCCTGTCCTTGCCTTTTATTAAAGTTTCCTTTTGAGGGGCAAGAGATAAGTTTATGATCCACTTCCTTCATCTTGAGATTGCCACCACTCAGAGATTCTCCCTCCTGGTGGAAGACATTGTCACTTGGAGAACAAGACACTCAAGTGATCAGCACGATGATGTTTCTATCCACCATATCACACCCAAGGTGATGACATACACCAATGTTTTTGAAGATGTGGCTGAGGGGGTCTTCAAGACAAATTCTTGAAGATCCTGTCAAATGTTTGTGGTTTACTATCCTTTGACTAGGGTACACCATACATCATGTGTGGGCATATCTGCATGAGCAAATATGGCCCTGCGATGTCTAAGTCAATTCTTAGATATCACAAGTGAGCAGGGAAGCCATTTTAAGTACATGTGTTGGACACTGGTAAAAACAAGTTCCCCAGCTACATGATGGCTGCACGGAAATCTATGGTGTTTGGTATCAAACATTTTATATTAATAAATCCACACTGATTCCAGTGGTGGATTTATTATTATATGCATCCAGAGGGTGACCAGTCAGCCGCCACAGACAAGTTTCGGACCACAGGTAGGTGAGAGGCTAAATTCTCTGAGGACAGAAACAGTGCCTGCTGTGGCTGAAGGTGTTGACACCACTTCCAAGCATGAAGGCTAAGTAATCAGCTTAGCAAGGCAGGAGGCTTTAAAGGCCTCTGCTGCCTTTGATATGTGACCACGGCTTCCTCAGACAGGAGAAATGCCAACCACCTGCCTTGGGCCTATTTGGCACAAGGTCAGGCGGTAAATGAGATATACAGGGAGGCCTGGTACTCTACCAAGCCAGTCACACTCCTAAGGTGAGAAGCCTGATGTGCCACCCTCTAGGAAAATGGCAGAATTAGGAACTTTGGGAAAGGATTATGCCCACTTCCCCCAGGAAGTGGTTATAGAGGCTGTGTAGTGACCCCACGGGTAAATAGCCCATTGACTACCAACCTGCACTCCACTTAATGCCCATAAATCTGATTCTTAATGGAGCCCCTGGCACCAGTAAAGCAGATTCTGATGACCGAAGAAGAAGGACACAGAAGAGCTGCGAAGAGCAAGAACTGAGGTGTAGCAACTGACTTGGCGCAAACCCTGCCGGCCTGCCTGCTGCCCCCAACAATTGCAGAAAAGACTTGTCCTACAGCTACTCTGCCTCCAAAAGCCTGTGAGGACTGCCAGCCCTTCAACAAGTAACCAGCATCTCCCGTGGAGGTACCCAAGATGTACCGTGAGGATTCTGGAGCACAAAAACCAGACACCAGAAAGCACCACTGCATCCGTGCCCCCCACCCTGCATCGAAGTGGGCCAATTGTTCCAACGAGGTCCTGAGACCCTCCAGAGTCTACTCCCAGCTTGGGTTTGCCCAGGCTCGGCTTTCAGCCGCCTTTTGCAGCCTCTTTGTGCAGGACCCCCAACTGCGAGTGTCTAATTCAGCGCCGACCTGACACATAAAGACACCACTGCACCAGAGTCCTGCTGCCCGATACAAAAGTGGATCATCAGTGTCCCTACGTGCCTGATCATCTCGAGGATTGAGCCCATTTGTGAGTTCAACCAGACTCTTCCCCCAGTCCCAGCTTGCAGCCTCTTTTTCCAAGGATCGCCTCCCATTGAAATCAACGTGGCACCCGACGCTGTAACACAGCTCTACCCCGCCTTGCACCGTACTCCCCTTAACTCCAGAAGATTGGTGCTGTAAGTCGCTGTTAAATACCCGTATGCGGTATGTGTTTTTCCACTTAGGATTTAACATTACTGCATTAGAGACAATACAAGTATGCCTACTTGTTTCTTCAAAACTGCAACTCTAAAAAAAAAAAAAAAAAAAAAAAAAAAAAAAAAAAATTTAACCAGTAACAAAGTTCTTGGTGTCCAAGATTATATGAAGAGCGTGTTATTTTTCTGTATTGGGGTGTATCTCGTTATTGACACTCCTCCTTGATAATCCTAAAAGAGAACCTTGGAATTGTTAAAGCAAGCCCCTGTCAACTCATAAGAGATCCCTGGACTCTCTACACATTATACCTCTTTTTGTTATATTATATAAAGAGCCAGCTACCTCAAAGGCCTGCGTCTTGTATGCCTTTAGAGCCTTGAGCCAGACGAAGATCCAAAGGCCTGCTCCGATTGCCACGCCATGAACAAAGAGGCCTTGAGGGAGCTATTCCTCAAGCTCCTGGCGGCTCACCTTGCGGCTATCCTGGTCCCCATCGAGAGGAAGATCATTGTCTCACTCGAAGTCGTCCGGTCATTCAGGTAAGTCCTGCAAGAAGAAGAAATTGTAAAAAATGTCTTCAACTTCTTTTCGTTCATCAACCAACGAGACAAGTGAGTGTCATCATTTGAGGCCTGGCTCCACAGTTGAACCAGCGCCTGTGCCGTCTCCATGTTTTTTAAGTTTTCAGTAACAACCCTCGATTTGGTCCAAGCCGAACACAGGGGTGCCTGTGAACAGAACTATTGCCTGCGGCCATAGTCCCGCCCCAGGAGACCCCAACTTCCGAATGCATCACCCTAACCTGGAGAGCTTTATGGTCCACTTCCCTCGTAAATCCTGGTACATTCCCAGCCGCACCACCGGAGCGGAAATCCAAGAGGCTGGATAACTTAGGCAAGAAGATGTTTTCTTTCACCAGCTTGGCACTGTGGTCCGTGAACACCGCATGTCTTTTGAGCCGCTATTCCTGTGCTCTGTCGAATCTGGTTGCACAGGTGCTACAGACGGTCCCGGAGGTGGCCTGGGCCATACTCTCCCAGGCGGTTGCCGACCGGAGAGAGACGCAGCTAAGTTCACGATCAGTGTGGACTGAACACCACCGACTCACTGGACAGAGCGGTTTAGTCTACAAGCCTTATGGTGCCATGCCTGGTTGAGGACAACTGGCTTTTCTAGAGATGTTCAAGCGTCTCTTATAGACATGCTCTTTGATGGTTCCTGTCTCTAAAAGATGAGGCGGATTTGGCGCTGGTGCTCTTTAAGGACAGCAGGGCTAGGGCCAGGTCCTTTGGCCATTCTATGGCCCCTTGTCACCCCTAATCCACCTTTCACTCCTTTTGTGGCCATGGAAGGAGCTTCCAACCACATCTGTACCCACCCACCCACGTTGGCGCACAAGCTTCACAGCCTCTGCGTGGCTGAGTATGTGATACCCACAGACCTTGAGGATTGCGAAGCCTGTGGTTGTGCCAGTCCACCACTCCCCAGCAGCTGCAGCCACCAAGCCATTATAGTCTGCCCCCTTTTCATGAACTCCTAGTGGGCAGCAGGATCCACCATTAACTGCACCACTAGCTGTTTATCACAATGGGTTTTGCAGATTGTCCGGAGGGGCTACTCCCTCCTCTTCGAGACAACCCCTCCACCCATGCCACTTGCTTACGACATGTTGACGGAGGACCATCTTTCTCTGCTTCGTCAGGAAAGGGATAGCTCTGATGGCCCTGAGGGACCCTCTCAATTTGTTCCTCAGGAAGAAGTTCAAAATGCCCACGCTCGCTGAAGTCTTGTCTTCCCTGGACCCGGGAGTATAAATGGTAGCGTTAGACTTGCAGGATGCATATTTCCACATTCACCTCCTGCCTGCCCACAGGTGTTACCTGCGATTTACGGTGGGCCATAGGTACTTTCAGTTCGCTATGCTCCCTTTAGTCCTTACCAGCTCCCCTCGGGAGTTCACCAACGTGATGGTGGTGGTAGCTTATCATCTGTGGACATCAGGGGTGCCAATCTTCCCCTATCTCTGTGACAAGCGGTTGAAAACGGGTTCACCCGAAGATGTCGTCTCCCACCTCCGGACTATGCTGGACCACCTGCTTTTTCTAGGGTTCACTATCAGCGTGCCGAAGTCACACATGACTCCCTCTCAGAGGCTCCCTTCATCGCAGCTGTTCTGGACATGGTGCAGTTTCAGGCCAATCCTCCCGAACTGCGAGTCCAGGATTTTCGGGCTATGATACTGATGTTTCAACCTCTATCTGGGATTTTGGTGATATTGACTTTGTGGTTGCTGGGCCTCTTGCCCGTTCGCATATGCAGGCTCTGAAGTGGGACCCAAAGTTCCAATGGGCACAGCATTCGGGCATTCTCTCCACATGGTCCAGATCTCAGATGGAACTGCACAAGGTCTGCAGTGGTGCTTAACAAACCATGATTGGGTCAGCAGCTGACTCCTCTCACTTCCCCATCTAGATCTGACAGTGGTGATAGATGCGTCACTCCTAAGACGGGGTGGCCATCTGGTAGAGTTGGAGATCAGAGGCCTCTGGTCCCCGGCAGAATCCGACCTCTGCATCACCCTTCTGGAGCTCCAGGCGATCCGCTTGGCATTAAAAGCCTTTTTACCATCCATCAAGGTGAGGCTTGCACTGGTGTTCACGGACAGCACCACCAGCATGTGATACTGCAACAAATAGGGTGGGGTCATGGACCGTTTGTCAAGACGCCGTGCATCTCTGAACCCCAAGGCTGACAAACTTAGTCCCAGATGCTTTGCAGATTATAAATGGCATCTCCATCAAGAGGTGGTGCAAGGTCTCATTTAGCAGTGAGTAGAGCCTTGGTTAGATTTGTTCACAATCAGCGAAAATGCGCAATGTCAGGAGTTCTGCGTGCTGGAGTTTCCAAGGCTGCTCTCGCTCAGAGACTCTTTTTGTCTTGAGTGGAGCTCAGGCCCCCTGTATGTTTTTCCGCCCATACCACTCCTGCCCAGAGTCTCAAGATGATCAACTGGGCCCAAGTTAACGCTGTGGTTCCAGATAGGGCTTGAAGAGTTTGGTATCCTAAGCTCTTGAGCATGGCCATCGGTCCTCCGATCAGGCTGCCCCTTTGGTAGGATGTTCTGTCGTAGCAGTAGGGGACCTCCACTCGGGTGTCAGTATATTTCTGTCCAATCGAGCACAGATCCCGAGCTCCTCTTCAACGACTCACCGAAAACTAAATTCAGTGTGCAACTGATCGATCAATGTTCCCTCCTAAAATGACAGGTTTCAAATAATGTAGACACTATAGGTAACAGACGTTGGTCACGGACCAGGAAAGGTGTCTTTTCTGTTTGGACTTGGGGCACGATTCCAATTGGGTACCTGTGGTATCTTCCCCTCCTTTCCCCCCCCAGCAGCTCTGCATGTAATGGAGCTGCTTGCGGTGACATCACTTAGAATGTCACCGCGATCAGTGTTCCAAGGCGAGCGCCGTGGGGACAGAGTGAAGCTGCCACCTGTTGTGGCTGTTGCTGTGGCTGAGGTCTCTGCCTTTCCCCTTACTACTTAAGCTGTAATAAATATCTACTCGACCTCCTAACTACCCGTGTCTGTTGTTGATGACTATTATTACACTGGCGACGAGGGTCAACCGGGGACAGCGACCTCAACACGCTTGCGGGGTCAAGAAGCGCTGTGAAGCATGCGAAGAGTAATTCATGACACTCCTGAGGCAGACTGAAGTGCTGCGATAGACTTGCGGTAAGGAGCGGCGGGGTGTCGACATCAGCTGGAAGTTAAAGGTGTGAAAGGAATCAGCTGTTGGCACAAGATAAGGGAAGAAACGTAACGAAGTGGAGTGTCAGCCATGTGCAGGCGCCCTGTGCTTTTATCTACGTGTGAAGAGCGGACAGAGTGTGAATTGGTGGCGGATGTCACGGAAGAGTCGAGGAGCGGCGGTGAAGAGAAGCGGCAGTGAGTCGTGCTCTCTGTGAAAGAGCACCAGCTGTGACCATCGGACAAGAGGAGGCGGCGTGGAATGCCTGAAGTGTCTACGGGGCGCAAGTAGAGCAACACGTTTAAACAGTTGTTGGAGTTGCTGGCGGCGCGTGGCGGCGTGGCTTGAGACCCGCAGTGAGTCGCAGCTGGACCATCTGTTGGGCGATTGACACGAGCTCGATCACGTCAGCGCGTGGAGACACGGGCTCTTGTTCAGGTATAGCGCTCTGACTGGGTATGCTATCATCGAGGTGACTGGTGGTGTGACAGAGACGTGCGTCGTAGATCCTGGAACTAATGTGAGCTCAGACATCATACTTTTGGTATCGCAACGGCAGTAAGAACCTCAATCCTCGTGAAACCTGTGGACTTATTTGTGTTTCCCCTGCGATTGCTCCGTCATCTGCTCAACGGGGAAATAGACTTTGTTGGACCAGCCCTGCCGTTTTTTTTTTGTGAGGAAGAGAAACAAAGTGGGTTGGCCTCTTCAGACTGGTGCTGTCCTGTGCATGAATAACAGGGCAGTTATTCAAGTGTGAAATTCACCTCTGTGTGAACTGACTTTGGCGCCAAAGTGCCACCCAGTGGTTTAAAACGTTTTTTGTCCATATCATCTTTAAGGTTGCAGTATTAGTAGATTCCGTTTGGAAATCCCTTCGTGATCTGTGCATGTATAACACTTTACTTCTGTATACGGGTCATTTTACGTTTTCTCATACCCCTCTAAACCCTGAAGTGAACATTCCCTACTGACTCTTAGCAGGGCTCCCAGGGACACTGTAACCATGCAGAGTGTAACACCTCCACCCTTCTTCCTGACTAACCCTGGGGAACCTGCAATTCAATGGAAAAAGTGGAAAAAAGTGTTTTTTAATTATGCTACTGTGTGTGGCCCAAATCTTGGGTTAGAAAGGAAGGTAGCATTATTGTCATATTACTTAGGAGCAGAGGGGGAAGAAGTTTTAGATCACCTCCCAGATCTAGGGGCGCAGGAAGCAAGGGGTCTGAATGAGCTGGAGATAAGCTTTAAGAAATTAGATGTGCACTATCTCCCTAAGACTAGCACCATAATGGAGAGATACCATTTTGGGAAAAGAGTACAGAAGGAAGGGAAATCCATTAAAGATTTTGTGTCTGATTTAAGGAAACTAGCTGCTACATGCAAGTTTGGTGGCGCAAGTGAGGAGAGGATCAGGGACCAGTTTGTGCTAGCTTGTAGGATGGAACGAGTACGTGAGGAGTTGTGGCTGAAAGATGACCCACCCCTGAGGGAGGTCTTAATAGTGGCCAACCAGGTAGAACACATGCTGCAGTGTGTCAGTGAAATCAAACAGGACAGTGGTGAGAAAAGAAGCAAAGACAAACCTAAAGTAAGCGAAGTTGTGACTGAATGTGAGGCTGTGTCTGTGATCAAGGGTCATAAAATAGTGGGGAACGAGCAGAAAGAGAACAAAATGGGATGGTCATTCAAGGGTACCTGTTATAGATGTGGTAGGCAAGGGCACATGGCCAATGACACGGAGTGCCCTGCCCTCAAGTTCACATGCAACAAGTGCGGAAAGAAAGGTCATTTCAGGCAGTACTGCAAAAGTGGACAGGGATTCAGTAGAAAGAGTAAGGACAGGACAAACACAGTATGTGACGAAATAGTTGTGCAAGTAGGTGAAGGTCAGATCTGCAGTCTCAAAGACACTTTATGTGATGAAATAGTTGTGCAAGTTGGTGAAGGTCAGGTCTGCAGCCCTAAAGACACAATAAAAGTAAAGGGTACTGAATTGAAGGCATTGTTTGATTCCTGTTCAAGAATAACAATCATCAGTGCAAAGGAATTTTCACGGGTGTCCAAGGGGAGGATAAGCTTGAGGAGGATGGATGTAAGGCCCGGGGGGTATGCTGGTCGCCCCATCTCTATGAAAGGTAACTTCTGGGACAAAATTGAATACAAGGACAGGACAACAGTGTCTAAGGTTTATGTGTCTACTGTCGGTGATAACATCTTGGGTTGGCAGGCACAGAAGGAGTTGGGGGTATATCTAAATCCAAATAGCAATCCCCAAATCTTAATACAAGAAGTGAAAGAGCCAAAGGAAGATTTAGTGACAGAGTTAAAAGAGGTATTTAGTGAAGAGCTTGGTTGTTTGAAGAATTACTGCCACAGGATCAAACTGAAAGAAAACGCGAAGCCTGTAGTAGCCAAGGTAAGGAAGCTACCCATTGCCATCCAAGAAGCGGTGAAGACTGAACTCAAAAAACTGTGCAAAGCAGGAGTCATCGAACCGGTGGAAGCGACAGAATGGCTGGCACTAATCGTGGCCACCCAGAAAAAGGATGGGTCGGTTCGGCTGTGCATTGATCTTAGGGCTTTGAACAAAGAGGTCGTGGTCGACCGTTTCCCACTGTCCAACATCACCCAGATGATGAGCATGCTAGAGGGCGCAAGAGTATTCTCCACACTTGACCTTACTACAGCTTATTTTCAGATCAAGCTGCATGAAGAGTCGCAAGAACTCACAGCGTTTGTGACGCCCATGGGCGCATACAAGTTCAAGAGGATGCCTTTCAGTCTGGTTTCAGCGGCAGCCGTGTTCCAGAGGATCATGGGGAACATCTTGAGAGAGATTCCTGGCGTCGTATGCTACCAGGACGATGTGCTAGTATTTGCTAAAGACCATGAGGAACATGACAAGAGGCTGAGACAAGTGCTGGCCAGGTTTAGGTCGCAAGGACTAACTGTGAGAAGAGAAAAGTGCGTGTTTGGCTGCAGGGAACTGAATTTCTTGGGACACAAGGTAACAGAGGAAGGAATCCGTCCGAAAGCAGAGCTCCAGAACACCATTGTGAATTTGGTGCCCCCGAAGAGCAAGGACGAAATCAAGTCTTTTATGGGAATGCTGGAGTTCTACAGCAAATTCATACGGAACTTTGCAGGAAGGACGTATGCCATCCGGCTGTTGTTGAAAAAGGACAGTGTTCAGCTGGAGTCAGGAGTGTCAAAGAGAGTTTGAAGACGTGAGGAATGCACTTGCAGAAGCACCCAGCCTAAAGTCTTTCATACCCAATCGTGCGACTGTAGTCACCACCGACACAAGCGCAAAGGGCTTGGGGCGGTCCTCACACAAGTAAGCAAAGACGGAGAAGAAACGATAGCTTTCGCCTCAAGATCCCTACAGAAGTCAGAGAGCAATTACTCCGTGATCGAATAAGAAGCCTTGGCAGTATTCTGGGCTTTGGGCAAATTCAGGGATTTCCTGTGGGGCACAAAGTTCATTCTTCGTACTGACCACAAGCCATTGGTGGAGGTCTTCGGTAAGAAGGGCCTGGATGCGATCTCTAGCAGGATCAGGCGTTGGGTTGTTGGCCTCCAGGAATACACATTCTGTGTTGAGTACGTCCCTGGAACACGTAATTTTCCAGCAGACTGTCAGTCGCGGTTGGTGAAAGAAAATGATGTGAACGAAACGCATGTCAAGGTGGAAGATGAAATTGAAGACCATCAAATGGAAAACGTGTGCGCTATCCAGAGAGCAATAGGTGAAGAAACATGGAAAAGTGCACTAAAGAAAGACGAAGTCTTGGATGAGGTGTGCAGAAGAGTGAAAGACAGATGGAAACCTGAAGATAAATGGGTTGATGCTCTACGGCCATTCTGGATTGTCAAAGATGAGCTGTCCGTAGTCGACGAATGTCTGTTCAGGGGGACGAGGTTGGTACCTCCCGCGGCAGTGAGAGAAAATCTGGTAGATATGGCTCACGATGGCCACCTGGGCATCACCAAGACCAAACCAAGATTGAGAGAAGACTACTGGTGGCCGAACATGGACCTTGCAATTGAAAGGAAAGTAAGAGACTGTATTCCGTGTAGCATCAGCGATAAAGTGCTGAGACAACTGACGCCTCCAATGGTGTGCAGGCCACCACCATCAGGACCTTGGGAAGAGTTGGCGATGGACATCGTTGGCCCATTGACGGGAGAAGTGCGCACGCCGTACATTCTGGTGCTCATGGATCTGTACTCCAGGTGGCCGGAAGTGAAGTTGGTGGGTGGAATCACAACTAAGGCCGTCATTGAGTTCCTTCAAGATTTGTTCATTAGAGAAGGATTACCCAGCAGTCTACTCACGGACAATGGGGTGCAACTGTGTTCGAAAGAGATGGAAGACTTCCTTGAGGAGAGGGGAATCACACACAAGCGTTGTGCTCTGTATCACCCTGAGACCAATGGCATGGTCGAGCGCTTTAACAAGACCCTCAAAGAGAGCATTCAGTTAGCCAAGACCAGCGGCATGAACTGGAAGGAAGAAGTATGGAGGCGGATAGAAGCGTACAGGTTTACCCCGCACCAAACGACGGGAGTCACCTCTTTTGAGTTGCTCCGAGCAAGAATACCCAACACCAAACTATCGCCAGGTTGGATGGGGTGGCATATGGGATGGTCGGACCACTCCAAAGAAGCGAAGGGATTAGTGAGACAGGAAGAAGCTATGGTTGGGAGGAAAGAAAGGTTCGACAGGCTCCACTCTACACAGGAGGCGGGGTTCAAAGTAGGGGATTACAGTAAGATCAGGACACCTACTGGCAGGGCAAGTGGCAGGGCAAGTTGGTCTAAATACAGTAGGCCCACCAAGATCACTAAATTGTTTAGGAATGCCGTCAAGACCCAGGAAGGAAAGATCTGGAACCTGGGAAGAGTAGTGAGATATCACCCCCCCGGGCAGGATTCCTGTAGAGAAAGAGGGCGTGAAGGCAATTCCGAGGGGAGCATGGGTCCCCCTCCCAGGGAACTGTGGCCGGTCCCCCACCCGGGTGGAAGGACTAGCTGGAGAGTGACCAGACCACCCAGACATTTGGAACAGTATGTGATGATGTAATTTTCTGTTGTACTATTGGTTTCTGATGTTCAATTCTGATGCCTCATTCCGCAGGGAAGGGGGATGTGTGGTATCTTCCACTCCTCCCCCCCCCACCCCACCCCCCCCCCCAGCAGCTCTGCATGTAATGGAGCTGCCCGCGGTGACATCACTTAGAATGTCACCGCGACCAGCGTTCCAAGGCGAGCGCCGTGGGGACAGAGTGAAGCTGCCACCTGTTGTGGCTGTTGCTGTGGCTGAGGTCGCTGCCTTTCCCCTTACTACTTAAGCTGTAATAAATATCTACTCGACCTCCTAACTACCTGTGTCTGTTGTTGATGACTAATATTACAGTACCCTTGTGAACCCAAAGGTGATCCGGGACCGTGAATCGAAGCCGTATGTTGCCGACCACAAGAAATCATGGCCCAGGTTTAAGTCCCATTCTCCCAAAAAAGGCTTCCTCACGGTCAAAGTACTCGGGTAAGTTGAAATCCAAGCCAAAACATAAGAAAGCAAAGCTGGACTGCTCTATCCCGCCACTCTCTATCAAAAGAGACACCCTTTTGTACCACTTTGTTCGCCAAAAGTTGGCAGGGTATGCTCAGACGTGAGTCCCTTGCTCACTTTGCCACTGGATTCAAGCAAGCCAGGCTGAAGATGGCTGAAATGCCAGTAACCGGTCCTCGGAAGCTTGTTTCCGGTCCAGGGAAGGCATGGCTTGGCAGTTCGGGCTGGACTGTTCCCATGATGCACAAGGTCAGACTGATTTGCATATGGCCATGTTTGAACTTGGGTGGCAGAGTGGGCTAAAGA
Source organism: Lissotriton helveticus (assembly GCF_964261635.1). Classification (NCBI taxonomy): domain Eukaryota; kingdom Metazoa; phylum Chordata; class Amphibia; order Caudata; family Salamandridae; genus Lissotriton; species Lissotriton helveticus. The sequence continues at coordinate 156,731,308 of NC_136057.1, forward strand.
ATGGTGATGGATTAAACCCAAATCTGTTTACTGGGTGTGAGTGTTTGATTGGTTCAGAAGCTCCGTCCATCACCACCCCCTTTTGTACCACTTTGTTCGCCATAAGTTGGCAGGGTATGCTCAGACGTGAGTCCCTTGCTCACTTTGCCACTGGATTCAAGCATGCTGGGCTGAAGACGGCTGAAATGCCAGAAACCGGCCCTCGGAAGCTTGTTTCCGGTCCAGGGAAGGCATGGGTTGGCAGTTCGGGCTGGACTGTTCCCATGAGGCACAGGGTCAGACTGATTTGCATATGGCCATGTCTGAACTTGGGTGGCAGAGTGGGCTAAAGAACGGTGATGGATTAAACCCAGATCTGTTGACTGGGTGTGAGTGTTTGATTGGCTCAGATGCTCCGTCCATCACCACCCCCTTTTGTACCACCTTTGATGCCAGGCATCCATCTATGAAGTCGATTTACACTGGGCGCTGGGACAAATTTGTGGCCAGATGTGAAGTTTGCAAGACATACCTTTTATAAACAAAACTGCAGGATATTTTAACGTTTGGTTTGTCTTTGGCCCAGCAAGGCATTGCAGGGAGCACTATTGAAGGTTATATGTCAGCCATTTCAGACTTTCTATGTTTGCAGAACTAACTGTTCTTATTTAAATAACCTGTTATGATGCAGTTTATTAAAGGTTTGACACACGTTTCCTCCAAAACCGTTTCTGATGCCACAGTGGGACCATAACTTGACTCAGACCTTTCTCGTGCGTACTCTCTCCAAACTGATACACAGCTTTTCATTGCACCTTAAAGACTGTCTTCCTCATTGAGATCACTTCAGCTTGTTGCATTAGTGAACTCCAGGCTCTATCAGTTCAACTGCCCTACGCCATTTTTTTTCCAGACAAGCTAGTGCTGAGGACTCCGCAGGCCATCTTGCCTAAAGTCTTGACTTCTTTCTACATTGGACAAACCATCTCTCTCCCGGCATTCTTTGCCCTGTCTCATGCCTCGAAAGAGGAGGAGAAGCTCCATTGTTTAGACCTCAAAGGAGCTTGAAGCTTGTACATTGCTCGTACCAAGGACCATCAGGTGGTTGATCAGCTTTTTGTGTGGTTCTTCAGGACGAAGAGAAGCAGTTTGTGGTTGCGAATTGCCCAAAGGAAGATGGACCATGGGGTGGGGGGGAACACCCCATTAAAAAAAGAAAAGATAAACATCTCGGGCATACACAGGCATTAAGAGTGTATCTGTGTTTACCCAGCTGGGGAATGTAGCACATCTCGACAACCAGGTCTGATACGAAAGGCATTTCACCCTTTCGGTCTTGCAAGACTTTTAGGTCTGAGCCCACTCCTTAGACCCTCCACCTTCAGAAGGTACTGCTTAGATATTTACTCTAAAGGTGAGGAATCTTTAGTTAGAAGTATCAATTAGAGAAGTAACCCCCAGATTCATCAATGTCCCGATTTGCGAGTCCTTAATAGCGATTATTAAGGAATCGCTATTAAGGACTTGCAAATCGGGATTCATGTAGAAATCGCAAAATAAATTGCGATTCCTACAGCCTCCTTATTTGCGATTAGCAAATTGCTAATCGCAAATAAGGAATAACTCCCCATTCATTCCTATGGGCCCTAAGGCCCATCGGAATGAATGGGGAGTCAATCCTTATTTGCGATTAGCAATTTGCTAATCGCAAATAAGGATGCGATTTCAAGGCTGCAGGGGTGTCCAAAGGACACCCTGTTGCACCCCTGATATGACATTGGACGCTGGTGTTACGCACACACATGTCCCAAGGACATGTGTTTGTGTAACATACCACTTAGAAAAATGCACTTAAGTGCATTTTTCTAAGTTTCCGCTATTTACCACGAGGTTTGACTTCGCGGTAAATAGCGGCCCAAAATTGCAAATTCGCTATTTTTAAATGTTTCACGAATTGCATTTAAGGAATCTCAAATAGAGATTCCTTAAATGCAATTCATCGCAATTTTGCGAATTTGCTATTAGCGATTTTTGCATTTGGGATGATGAATCCCAAATGCAAAAATTGCGCTCGCAAAGGGCCAGATTCTCAGAATCTGGCCCTTTGCGAGCGCAATTTTCAATGATGAATCTGGCTGTATGTTCCTTACATTTGATAATTCTCTTTCTGGGTGGATACTCTATATAACTGCAGATTCCTCATTGCCCTCCCACCTTAAATTTCTGTGGGGTGTTTTTTTTTTTGCAAACTAAAAAGGTCCTAAATTAGAGATCTGTACACTGGTGCCATCAATTGTTTTGTTATTTGCGTCCAACGACATGGAAAGAGCCAAGCAAGAAACGGATGTTGGCACGCAGGGGTGGAGCTCATATACAGCTCTGCTCCACCTCTTCTGGGGAGGAAGAGAAGCCAGTGTGGAGCCACACAGCGCTACCTAGCAACACACTGGAGTACTTCTATAAAAGTTTCCAGATCCAATCTCGCGCCTGGGGAATATTCTAAAGGTGGGGAGTCTGTGGTTTATCGTAGCATCCACCAGAAAGAGTGTTACTGTAGATAAGTAAATTGCTCTTTTGTGCTCCTGTGAAGTGGCGGTGAGTACACTCTCCAAATCTTTCTGTCAGTTTGAGGGGTAAGAAATTGATCAATACAGTTCTGCAGTTAAGCCGCCTCTTTCTGTTGAAATGCACTCCTTTTCATATTTTCACATTTTTGAACATTTTTTGATGCAATTTCTAGATTTTGATAACTGAGTGTAGCTGCATGTAGTGATTGCATGTTCCTTTAAATGGAATTCTTTCTATGTATTGTGGAATGTTGTCTTAAAAATGAATGGTCTACTGTGTGTACTGTAACTGGAGTTGGGATTCATTCTTTGGATGAACCTTCCTTCCAGCTGCATCTATTCTTTACCGCTCAGGAATAAATACTATTCATTTAACTGCTTGGAGTTCTCTTTATTTACCTTGGACTATTACAACAATTTTGGCGACATGGATGGTCTTTGAAAGAAAAAGAACCAGATTCCTAATTCTACAGTTCATCGCGACTTTAAGGAGTTAAGTGACTAATTGGATTTCTCCTATCCTGAAAGAAACCGTGTCATTGACATCCTCAGTCACATGTGTACAAGCTGTTAACACCGTGGTGCCATTGGGAAGGTTAACCAGATTCCGCTCGTGAGTACATTTGGTGTGTGACTGTGTTATTTAAAGCGGAGAGTCAAAGTTTGCCTATGTAATTTTGGGCACATCTGTGTGATTTTCACAGAGCAGTTAAGCATGAAGGATTACAGTAATTAATCTTCGACAAGCTCTGTACTTTGACAGTTGTATTCAGCTAAAGTTAAACAGCGCGACTGTGAGCAGCTGAAGGGAACCCAATGATTAACTGGCTCAACTCGACAGTACAGGGTACTCATTTGGGAAGAGGCTTGTGAAAGGAAATTATCCGGTTTGGATGGCGTTTTTTTTTTTTTGTACTTTCTCAACTTCAAACAGTGAGGTTTCTACCTGCTGTTTATCTTTGAATTCGGCGCTGCAACGGATCCCTGGCAATAACGTCCTGCTTTGGAACGTCTCTGACGTGGTTCTCGAGGGAGCGGTGCACAGCATCTCATCTCCATCTAGGAATCACCACGTCATCACGACGCGTTAGGACGCACGCCACCTAGCGTGATAGCATCATCACGCATCACGCCATCCAGCGTGATAGCGTCATCACGCATCAGCCTAGTGTGTGACGGCCATTTTGAGAAAGTGTTGTTTCGGGTTTCTTTGGCAACCACTTGCGTTGTGGATATAAGAGAAGAGGCAATTTTCGGAAAGGAATCTTAGCGGTACTTTTATTGTGTAGCGGTGTAACTCACAAGGATTTTCTACTATTTTAATGCAGCTGGAAGTCTAGAACAGTACTGGAGGACACCTTTTCACGAGGTTATTTCACGATTTGGAGTTTCTATTCATCATATATGATTTCTTTTTCACTAACCCAATTTATTTTGCAGGTTTACTTAAAAGAATATTTTTTTAACCTGGTGCATCTCAAACTGCCGTTATTCATGAAGTGATTGCGATATAATTCACGAAGTGGTCGTATTCATTATTCTATAAGTACAATATTTTACATGTTGTAAGACGTTATTCACGAAGTGGTTGCTTTCAACGAGTACTATAACTAACAAACTGTCTTTTTGGTATTTCTTTACATGAAGACATCAGGTGGTTCATTCAATATTCAATGTTCATGAAGTGGTTGTTTCAAATAACTAACTAGTTATTGTGTTAGGTATTTCCTTTTTCACGAAGACATCATTCATGAAGTGGTTGTTTCAAATAACTAACTAGTTATTGTGTTAGGTATTTCTTTTTCACAAAGATATAATTCAAGAGGGGGTCGTTTCCGATAACTAACCAATTTTGTTTCAGGTGTTTGTTTTCTTTTATGCATTCAATTATGTCACTGACAGCGAGCGCATCAAAAACAGTTGCAACCAGTGACAAATATCCATTGATTTTACAAATCAATTCACCTAGAGAAATTTGGTCATTTTGTGGAGAACCTGTTGTTTCCTGGGTGGATTGGAATGCATTTTTCTTTAATGTCATTGCTAACTTAGAGGATGTCAACGGTACATTCTCTCCTGAAAAGAAGAAACGAATGCTGTTATATTCATTTGGTCCAGAGGGTTTGCGCATTTTTGAAAAAATGCATACACATGAAAGAACAGTAGGAGATTTGGATGTTTTTAAAAATGCATTATTAGATTTGCGTGTTTTTTTTTCTTCCTCAGTAGCTATTGCTGAATTTCGGAAGGAATTTATTTCAGTTCTGGAAAGGTTAACGAGGAATTGTGAATTTGTTCAATTACATAATGATCTAATCCTTGACCTGGTAGTAAGGTATACCAATAACAAATCCTTGCGGGACAAGTTAAGGGTCGAGACAGGAATGTCTGATCATTGTGCTGAAGCTACGTCATCGCAGGGTAACAGGGTGTCAAAAGGAACTGTGGGGAAGGTAGTAGAAGAAGTAAGAGGGTATAAGAATCTTGAAACCTACAAGTTTGAGAAAGTAAAAATTGATTTCCATGTTAAATGGAAATTTAAGGGTATTGAGCAAAAGGTGTGTAGCAACTTAGTTTGTTTTGGATGTGGTGGTTATTCAAATGCTGTTCTCGTTGTAAAATGCCCTGCCAGATCTGCCAAGTGCTGGGAGTGCGGATTGATGGGACTCTTTTCGCGAGTGTGCAACAGGAAGAACAAGAATGTGTTAAAAAAAAAAAGTGTTGTATGTCCAACATGAGGGTGATTCTTCTTCATCAAATTTGGACAATATTGTTGTTCAAGGAAATTTAGTACGGAAAAAAAAAGTTGTTGTAAATACCTCTAATGACTCATCTTTTAATCCTTTTTGTGATATTTCCTTGGGTGGAATTACAGTACAATTGGCAGCAGATTCGGGTTCACTATTCACTGTAGTGCCACAAGAGATGTGGAAAAGTCATTTTGTGGACAAAATAGGATGGTAGTTAGAATCCAATGATGTTACTGCCGAAAGTTTTACAGGCGGGAACATTGATATGCTAGGGTTTAGAACCCTCATGTTTCGTTTTAAAGGAAAGCATGCTATGGGAAAATTATATGTTGCAAATAATGGTCCACCCGTATTAGGGTGGAAAGACCAAAAGTCACTGGGCATCAGCTTCTGCACTGTTTCAGAGGTTGATGTCGAACTTTTCAGAGGTTGTTATCTTCCAAAGCAATATTCTGATTATGGGCAAGGATAAGATTCAGCAGAATGCCACTTTAAGGGAAGTTTTGTCCATTCTCAGAATCAAATTTCTTGGGTGTTCAAAGCAACAATTGTAAGCGTTCAGGGAAAATGTAACTTTCTTAAGACGAACGACTTATGCACTCATTTGGGGCAGGAAATGTTTTTTTTTTTAAGGTCAGACCACAAAACGTTACTTAGAATACTAGCTATAGAAGATTTATCCACAGCATCAGGTAGAGTAGCCAGGATGTCTATATGACTCACAGATTTAATTTATAATGTACAGTGTGTTCCAGGCATCTCAGTAGGCATTCCTTATTGCTTAAAGAAATTTCCCTAGACCTGTGTGGAGTGTTGCTGCAGTATTTGGAAATTCTCTGTCTGAAGCTTATGTGGCAAGAGGAATATAAAGAAGATGATATGTTGTGTGCAATTTCTAGTAGATTTATTAAGGTAGGGTTATTCAGGGATGGTGTAAGAATGTTAAACTTGGTCATCCGGGAATCTTTTGGACCAAAAGACGTATTAAAATGTATTGATGTAAGCATAGATAGACTCGTTCATATTGGTTTTTGGTGTGGAATTTCGGACTAAGCACAGAAAATGCTTATTCCACCGCCATCTTTGTTAGATTGTACTAGTTTGCCAGACTCAGGATGGAATTGGACGGTGTGATTAGGTACATTGTAGTGTTCGTGGACTTATTTTCAGGATGGTTTGAAGTGAAGATCGTAAATAAGTTGGATGCATAGTGTGTATTTAGTTTCTTAGAGATGTGGGTTTTTTTTAGGGAGGGTTTTCCGGTTTTTAGTTTGACGAACTATGGTGTCCGGTTCAAATCAGATTTGATGGTGAGTTTCGTAACTAGTACAGGTTTTGGACGAGAATTTACTGTTTTGCACTATCCCAGGTGAGATTGTATGTTGGAAGAGTAAATAGTATAGAGTTGTTCTAGAAGGGTACTTCTTTGTGGAAAAGTAAGATACTGCTAATTTTAAAAGAGTTTATGTCTCATTTCAAAAAGGAGGATGGTGAGGACACAAACACAGTTTACACAACAGCTCTGATAGTTCTACACATTTCGTTGGGGCTACACTGTAAACAGGTTTGTGAAGGTTTAGACTCCTTTATAGGTGAAGTCAGTCCTGACATTTTTGGACAGCAAGACTTACAGTACTTTGAGTTTTGTAGCCAGTGAATTGCAATGCTGACTAAGTTCAGCAATCTATTTTGAGGTCACTAGGTAGAAATAAAAATTATTGTGATAGGAAACATGGCACTAGGGAAGTAAATATCAGTGTTGGACACATGGTGCGTGTTAATACGATCCAATTGGATGTTGGCACGATTCATCATATGAGTCGGTTTGCGTTAGCAGGCGAGACTGGTTTAGAAGGGAATCTCTGTAGTGATTTGGAAAGGGATTATGGGTGGTTGGGTGTTTTTTCTCTCTCTCAATTTGAAAAGGGAGATGGTGTTGTGGGTGAAGATTCTGAAGCTCAGGATGGTTCACAAGTTCCTGTTTCTTTGAAGGTTCGTTATTTAACATTTGTTGTATATATTGTTTTTATTAATTGTTTTTCTTATTAAAGAATGGGGATGTGTAGTGATTGCATGTTCCTTTAAATGGAATTCTTTCTATGTATTGTGGAATGTTGTCTTACAAATGAATGTTCTACTGTGTGTACTGTAACTGGAGTTGGGATTCATTCTTTGGATGAACCTTCCTTCCAGCTGCATCTATTCTTTACCGCTCAGGAATAAATACTATTCATTTAACTGCTTGGAGTTCTCTTTATTTACCTTGGACTATTACAACACTGCACATATATAGCTGTATAGTGTTTAATTGTGTTCTCTCTGCAGTATCTGGTTTATTTTACACTCTGACCTGACCTATTATTCGTATAATCAGGATTTAGTTTGATCATTGTGCAGTCTGGACCTGTAACATGAGTTTATTCAGCATTGTTTCCGGTGTGTCATGCTGTACCTTTATTTTTCTACCATTGAATTTTCAGTTAAACCCTTGTTTTCAAAGGCAGTATATATTTTTTGGCTTGTGTAGCTTTAAATGAAATATTTTGCTTCTTTTTTTTCTGAAACGAAAAGCGTTTGTTTTGGAAGTTGATGGTCATAACTCCTGATAAACCATCCTTTTTGAAATTCCAGATCCACGTTCCCCTTATCCTCTGCTACCTTACATTAAAAAAAAAACCTGCACATAGAGAAAGATGGGGTATATGGTATCTGTGTTTGGAATTGTCTGTTGTTTTCTTTTGTAGACTGTGTGTTAATGTGAATATGAGCAACATGGACTAAGCTCTGAATTAAATATGCAGAATTTATGTTAGGGTGGTCTTTGGAAATGTTTATGTTGTTTAAACTAATGGTGACGGCGAGCTTCCAGGGTGGCACTAAAGAACTGTCTCACAGCTAGTCCCCAGTGTGGGAAGAATGTGGCAGCGGAGTCTGAAAGCAGTGGGCCTGATGGAACACGCATAAGCTATTGAGAGAGCCTAAAGTAGTATGCAGAGCATACAGCACTGTCTGCCCATGGCTTGCAGTTGCATCATTGGCATCTTCAGCCCAGCAGTTCCATCGGATGGGATCATCCCCTCTGTGCAGTTGCATCATAAGTGTATTTTGGGACCTGTGCTATTTCATAGAGTCCAGATGCATGTCCTGATAAACGTATTCACTACTTTTGTCTCCAGGGATCAGTGATGTTAGTTGGTTGATTGCATCGAGTCTTAAGAGAGCGCATCAAGTCATGCATCGTCCCTTTTCAGTAACTTTTTTATGTTTAGCATTTTATTCAAAATAATAAACAATAGAGTGTGTTTTCTCCCCTAGAAGTAGTCCTTGGTCACTGCTGTTTCTAGTCTTCTTTGGTGTGCTGTTACATCCCCTGCTTCATTTACTGGTGACACTGCTCCTTCCTTTTCCAGTGATACTAACAGAACTGCTGCACATTCCACTACTGTTACTACTGTTAGCAACTACCAGTAGTATTAGCACAACAGTCGTTCCTACCAATATTTCTGTTGTACTAATACTATAAGTACTGTTATTACTCCTAATTGTACTCCAGATTTTACTACAAAAAGTGAGTGGTGGTGTAAGGAAAGTAGTACCGCTCATCATAATACCACCAGATCTACTACTTACACTGGTGTTACTACTATAAGTAGGTCTACTGCTACATGTAATGTGCACATCACTACTGTTACCACTTTTGTTTGTACCTTTACTAGTGACACTCCACTACATTTGGTCCCAGTACTATTTTTACTATTACTTTCAGCACAGAGCTTTCCCCATCACTCTGCAATCCTACGCTGATATAGAAACTGCAGCTGTTCCCAGCAGATAGACCCACTGTACAAGATCCTGGATTGTCTCTGGCCCTTTACTATGACTGGCTCGATGTGTATGCACTGTATAAATCACAGTGTAGATATATATATATATATTATGCTTATTTTTCTTCTTCTTTTCACTTTCCTGTTTTTACACACCATGGCCAAATGCAACTATATCAATAAGCTAAGTCATGTATAGGTTGTAAACCTAATGAGCTGAACCAAACCCCTAAGCATCACATCATAAGTGTTTTCTTATACCTTGCGGTCATCATTTTATACAGTAAATCTCTGCTCGCACCCGGCAGATGTCTGTGTAAACCCTGCAAAACACACAAGGTGATGGACGGAATGTTGCACATTGGCAAAACATTCACCCCCAGTCACAGATCTGGGTTTAATCATCGTTAATTTGCTCACCAAGCTACCCCAGTTCAGACGTGGCCATATGCAAATTAGTCTTGACCCTGTGCCTCATGGAAACAGTCCAGACCGAACTGCCAAGCCATGTCTTCCCTGGACCGGAATCAAGCATCCTAGGACCGGTTTCTGGCTATCAGCCTTCTTCAGCCAGCATAGCTTGACTCCAGTGGCTTAGTGACACGGGACCCACGTCTGGGTATACCCTTCCCACATAGGGTGAACAGCAAAACACACAAGGTGATGCAAATTGGCAAAACATTCACCCCCAGTCACAGATCTGTGTTTAATCCATCGTTATTTTGCTCACCACCCCACCCCACCCCAGTTCAGAATATTTTTGCCGTCTTCAGCCAGGATAGCTTGTATACCCCGCACTCATTCGGTTCATGCAGCTCCCGCCCTTGCCCTGTCAGGTTGCACATTTCAGACCTGTTCATACCCTGTGATGACATTGCACAGTGTCAGGCACTGAAATGGATCCAGATGCGTCACTCATCTACCAGCTGTAGCACCTCCTCCTTAGGCTCTGTTTCCTCCTTGGTCTCATTACAGTGCTTTAGTCTCATTTAAAGGCTAAGTTTTTGTTTTTCACACAGCTCACAAGGGATTCCAACGCTTCGAGGCGATGGAGCCGATCTCTGCAGAAAGGGTGCTGGATTCTTCCACCTCCATGAAGGACATGGTGCCACGCCAGCGCTTCTTAATTATTCACATCATCGATAAGAAGGTAAAGGATGTCTGTGGGGGTTTTAGATTTTCCCGAGTCTGCTACAGTGAAGCTATATGTACTTGGTGATGCAAACACCTAAATGTACTGACAAGGAAAGAACAAATGGCAGACCAAGGTCAAGCACATCCAGGCCAAATGTACTGTAAATTCAAAGGGTTGTGCAATTCTCTTCCCACACCCACCGTCCAGGGGTGTCAAGTAGTAGCCAAGTTCACCAAAGAAGAATGGAAGGTGCACTCGTTGTGAAGTCAGTACAAACAACGTTATGAATTGTTCCAAAGTTGTTTCTTTTTATTCAATAAATGGCACGACGCAGAGCCTTTCGTTTATCAGCCTATAGATCGATCCTCCACAAATTTACAGCTGGCTGATGAATAAAGACTTTTTTGAATGCTATGTATAGTGCTACCGTACTACATAGGAAGCTTTCACACCTATTACTTGGAGTTTAGAGAAAACTGTACATCGTACCGGAATTGAGGTAAATCTTTTTGCTTTATTGAGCAAATGGTTAGACTTTTGAGTTGTGAGAAGCTTTGCCATATACACTATTATTGAGGTTTATTTTTTGCCTTATTGGATTGGATTTCCGCAATATACACACCTCTATTTGTAATTGACAACAGAAAAGATAGGAGCCCTGACGAAGTTACCTCTGGCAAAGAATCGGGAATGAAACGTGTGTGCCAGTTTTAAAGATCTATTGAATAAAAAGAAACAACTTTGGAACAATTCATAACGTTGTTTGTACTGACTTCACAACGAGTGCACTTTCCATTCTTCTTTGGTGACCTAAATGTACTGAACTGAATTAAACTCCCTAGGCACCCTTAGTAGGTTGCGTTCAGCAACCCTCCATGCTCAGTGCACACACTCTCATCCTTGTACTCCACCTCGATTTAAAGTTCATATTCGGAGACATAGCACTGACCTCATAAGGTAAGTAGCTGTCTGGTTAAGGCTTCAAAATATAAATAGACTGGCCCAGTTTGCACACGCATGGGCACTGTCTGCTGAGCAGATGCTTCTCACCCATTGTGGGTGAACAGCTGCTAGTTCTGCTTGGGCACAAGCCAACCCAGCAGGGCCTGCAAGTCCACATGAGAAATAGATCTGTCTGACCACTTCCTGGAAAGTCAATTTACTTTTTTTTTTTATAGTATCGTCACCCTACTTTGGAAAGGACAGGAGGTACATGCGAGAAAAATGTAAACTTTACAGCCTTAAGACAGGATACATTGGCAATTCCATTAACTTAGTTTACTTAGTTTAACAGATGGAAGATAAAAACATACAGCTTTAAAAGTCATTGAAAGTAAAAGTGACCTTCTAAAACATCCTTCCCAAACTATTTTCATTTTATTTTAAAGTGAATGATAGGGAAAGATAGGGCAAGGCTGCAGTATTGAAACCATGAGAATAGAATACTGCTCCTTTAAGGGAACCTTGAACCCCAGTGTCTTATCATGACCTGCATGTGGCAGGATGCTCAGGTTTTTTTCCTGCTCTTGCTGACAGGATCCTGAAGTAGAGCTCTGCCTCTTTAAGGATTTTTCACTTGGCTTTTTTTTATCAGAACTATTTTTAAAGTGGTTTTCTCACCGGAAATATGTCTATTTTTTCGCAATTTGCCATCCTTTTTTGCAAAGTGCCCAGTATTTGGCAGAAAACATACCAAGATCTGTATCCTCTGTTTGCCAGAATTACATCCACACAAGACATGTTATCAATGCAGGACCTTTTGCAGACGTACTTTGAGAGAGAGTGAGAGAAAATTCACCTGCATGGACAAGTTGAGCTCCGAATAATGCAAGATTTCCTGAGAGGAAAGGCATCTGAGGGTGAGCGAGACTGCTCCCTATCTCAAGCTCTGAGGACTCCTGCAGGGGGAGAGGCAAAAGGAGACGACTGGCTGAGACACGACTTCCCGTTTGATTTCGAAGACATAGACGTCAAGAAGTGGTACAGCACCTACTTGCTCACCATTGAAGGATGGTTCAGTGTCAAGGAGGAGACTGTTTACTTTGAGACCTCAGTCGATGCCACAAACTTTGACTTCGAGACATCATTCTACTATGCAGAAGACAGAGGAATGGGCTTCACACATGAAATCTTGAAGTCTCCCATCAGAATTAGATCCAGAGCACTTCTTGGCCTACTCTCCATCCAGACTGACTTCTCCTGTCCTCATACGGGAATCTCCGTCTCCACGTGTCTTGCCTTCTACATTCCCTCAGGTTTCAGCAGAATCTCCTCTTCCTCCTTCACTATTGGTAATTCCAGCTGTAATCCCTCGACCAGATCCGCCAACCAGTCCTTTTCAGCTGCCACAGTCACCTGTACCAGTGGCAGCTTTACTGATCACTCTAGATCTTGCTCATGTCATACCTGACATCGCAACAGAGCTAGGTTGAGAACAAGGCTAGATCCCATTGACACCTTTGCTGCCTCCTCCACTACCACCTCAGGATTTCCTCCCTGTAGAATCCTACACCAGCGATTCCTTCTGGGTTCTTCCACACAATGTTTGAGGTCTTCAGGAGAGCACTAGTCCTTTCTGAAAAGCCTCCTGGCCCCATGGTGCTATGTGGACTTGGCGCCTTCGTTGGCTTCGACGCAGACATTACTTCCTACAGCTCCACTTGCTCCTTTCTTTAGTGCCGATCGCACTACTGGCAATGCCGGCACGAGGCCGAAGCTCCCTATTACTGCACACCCTCCTGATAAAAGAGCTATGCCTCACATAACCAGACGAAAGGCTCACTGCCTTTGTGAGGAACAGCAATACAGAAAGGAACATATTGAAAGGTCATCTTATAGAGACCCCATACATGATGTTTTGGGTGTGATTTCAACCCGTTGGAGGTAAAAAGGACAGGTGATGGTGAGCCACCACAATTCCTGCCAGGAAGTTTTAGATGTTTACCAGGAACTGGCTGAAGCCAGTGAGCTAGATACTTCCCTGGAGTTAGAAAGGCTCGGTCATTCAGGGCCACCTACCCCTGAGGCGGTTTCCTACCATGCAGTGGTCAGAAAGGTGGCAGAGCTACTGGAACTTCCCCCTCTGTAGAGGCTAAATCACATATTCTCACAGAGTTGCTGCAACCTTCTGCCTAGACAGCAGACCCTTTCCTACCATGCCCTTTTAAAACTAGTCTTCGTGGCCTGTGAGAGACTGACTACTACTCTGGCCTTCGATAGGGCAATTGACAGAAGATCATGTCCGGCTCCTGGGCAGCCCCCCTTTCTGCCCAAGCATCCATTACTAGAAAGCCATGATGTTCAGGCCTCCTGCTTCTCGAAGTTCTCCAGAAGAACTTTTCTTGCAGCCTCGGTGGATAGTGAATCAAAGAAGCTGAAAGCTGTGGGCAAGAAAGTGTTTTGGGCAGGCTACCAGACTCAAATGCTCATAAGTGCCACCTGGCTCCTGGGATGGTACACTTTGGGATCTGGTGAATCTGGTGAAAACATCCTGGAACACGTGCAGGAACATTTGTCTGAGCTGGTGAGTGATGGCCAAGTGGCATCTTTTTTTTTTTTTTTTATTCTTTTATTGAAGTCCTTAGTGACATCATTAATAATGACATAAAGGCATATTTAGCAAAAATCATAGCATATAACAAATCAGCCTGGGGATACAAGCATCAATTAATATTCATTTTTGATCTACAAAATCTTCTAAACAATTAATCAAAATATGATCCCCAAATTGTTTCAAATTTTCTCACCCCCCTGATCCTCTGAGCATAGAATTGTTTGCTTTTTTTAACTCTTTTTATTTTCTGAAGCCATTCCTGCACCGAAGGAACCTGCTCTGAACGCCAATTCTGCAGTAACAACGATCTAGCCACTGCCATTACAATATACACAAGTTTTGCCAGCTGGTCTGGAAGCTTAAGATCCGATCGAAACCATACAACATTAATTTAACAATCCAGAAAATCATAATCTTGTAATAAGTTTGAAGAAAAACAAAAATTCCATCCCAAAATGCCTTAATTTTAGAGCAGTGGACCATTATGTGAGACCAGTTGGCCGGAGCATATTGTAAGCATCTAAAGCAGTTAGATGGAGTATTAATGTACATTTTGGCAATAGCCGCCGGAGTACGGTACAGAAGCCATTTACTGAAGAATAACATTCTGCGCCAATTGGCTCCCCTTAATACGCTAAAATAAAATGTATTAATGGTCTTCCAAATATTGAGAGAGAGCCCATAGTTTTCTTGTTCCTGCCATTTTCTAATTGCTTTGGAACTTAAATCCCCCTCCCTACTCTGTGCTAAACAGCGTTTCCAATCCCCGGGTTTCTTTACCCGTGAATCCACAAAAAGATCATGAGTCAACTGATTAGGTTGCCTTATCTGTGTTGGGTCCATTTGCCCCAGAGTTTTATAAATCAGATTATAAGACCTATCAGCAAAAAATTCCCCTGGATTAAACGTGCCATCTCTGTCAGGGTTATCCAGGATCCATTCCTAACAAAATCCATTAGCGTGGCAAACCCAGCCCGCCCCCAATTTTCAACTATCTCCGTTCCTATTTTAATCCCTATGAATGAAAATACACTAATCAGGGGAGTTATTAAATTAAAGAGGGGAAGAGAATATCTTTTAAGCATAACACAGCGTCTCTTAAAAAACCAGGTCAATGTCTTATAGAGAACAAATTTGGGTGATTTAAGTTCTGTCCGTGAGTTTGGTTTTTGAATCTTGCCAGATACTGTGCGAAATATGCATTGTAATAATCCTTAAGATTTGGTAGGGAAAGACCTCCTTGATCCGTGTCCTCATAGAGAGTCCCTATTGCGATTCGAGGCGTCTTTTTTGCCCAAACAAAGGCTGAGAACAGAGATTCTACTTTAGAAAAAAACGCACTGGGCAAAAAACAGGAGATGGTGGAAAACAAAAAATTAAATAGAGGGAGGAGGGACATATTTATCAATGCCACCCGACCAAGGATAGATAATGGCAATTAATTCCACCGTGCAAACATTGTACAAACTTTTTGAAGAAGAGGATCAAAATTAAGTATATACAAATCTTTAACTGAAGCAGAAAAAAAGGCCCCTAAATATCTTTTAGGTCTAATATTGATACAGCTACCTATATCAGGATGAAGTTCTGGATCTATACCCCCGCAAACCAAAATTTCTCTTTTCTTTTTATTAATCCGGTATCCCCCCCAAGGCCTGTAGACCCTGCATTTGAGATTGCATATCAGGTTTAATTGACAACATGATATCGTCAGCATATAATTTAATCTTGGCCATAGAGGTGACGGGAGGGGATATATTCACACAGTTCCGGATTGCCACTCCTAGTGGCTCAATAAAAAATGCAAAAAGAACAGGTGACAATGGGCATCCTTGCCTCGTGCCCCGCTTGACTGACACTGATCTCACCATGGCTGTATTAATAATAACATTGGCTTTGACACTCGTGTAAAGATTCTGAATTAAGTTAGTGATTTGTTGTGGGATCCCAAAATGCTGCAAAATAATAAAAAGTGTCGCCCAAACCACCAAATCAAAAGCTTTTTCCGCATCTAATAATAAAATTAACGCAGGGACCCCCCGTGTCTCAAAATAATCTAAGGCCTCAATCAAATAATGTGTATTCGTGATCAATTGTCGACCTGCGATGAAACCATTTTGATCAGGATGGATCCCGGAAGCTTGTTTCCTTTCCAGTAAAGAATTGGCTTGGTAGTTTGGTCTGCCCTGTTCCCATGATGCACTGGGCCAGGGTCAGACTAATTTGCATGTAGCCAGGTTCTGAACTGGGATGGTGCAGTGAGCTAAAAAACGGTGATGGCTCAAGCCCTGATCTTTTGACTGGGTAGGAGTGTTCTGCTTAATTCAGATACTCTGTCCATCACCACCCCCTTTTTGAATCTCTTTAGCTTGCTGGCGGCGGGCCTTCGCCTTAATTCGTGCATTCAGGAGTTTGCCCATAATTTAGCTTCTCCAACAGTAAGTCTTTAAGTGGAAAAAAAAAGGGAGAATCTAAGAATTCTGGATGCTGAAGTCCTGAGCGAAAATACATAAAGCTTTCTGACACCAGATCACCAGAAATCGAGGTGAGTAATCAAGGCAATATATCCAAAAAAAGAGAGGAGGGAGTAGGATTCTGGATACTGAAGTCCCAAGCAAGAAGGAAATGCAGACACCAAATCACCAAATCACCCGAGGCACGGAGATCAGGGTGAGAAATCAAGATATATCCAGGGTGTCTCCAAATGCAGAAACAATTCTCTTCCACCTCCTTCACACGTGCAAAAAAAACCCTGAGCCTGCCACTGCCGCCACCGCAGCGCGCGAAGTTTTGTGTAAAAATGTATCAAGTGAAAAGGACTCACCCGAAACCACCAAACCAAAGAGTGAAAGTCGTTTGAGCCTGGGAGCCAAAAAGTCCGCAGATCAGCAGTCTCTCATCCACAAGTCCTGTGTATCAATAGGTCTGCGGGGCTCAGGGCAGGGCAGGCACGGTGATCGACGCTTTACTGCCCTCGCTGCAGTCTGCCAAAATATCCTCGAAATTATGTTTTTTTTCGTTACGACGATTTTCCCCGCTGCAACTCACAAATGCCTCATAACCGCTTTAACACTTAGCCGCTTTAACGCTCCCAGACGCCAAGAGCATGCGAAAAGCACACAATCCGTTCACGGAGAGCGGGAGCCGTCAGGACGCCAGCTACCTGCCGCCATCAACCTCGTGGGGGGAGGAGCGAAGGAACAGGGTGCACAGGTCCTACGTGGAGGCGTGGAACTCCACCGTAGCGGTCCGTTCCAGCCAAGCGGCATCTTGACAAATTATTCAGTTGGGTTTGGACTCCGCAGAGTTGGGCGCCAGGCCCATTGGTCGTTTGATGGCTATCTTACATCATGCCTGGCTTAGCACCTCTGGGTTTCTTGCAGACATGAAATTCACAATTATGGACCTGCCTTTTGAAAGCTCCAAGTTATTAGTTGAAAAAGCTGATTTGGCTTAGAAGCAGTTTAAAAGGAGCAGCGCAGTCGCTCCCTAGGTCTAAAGCCCCCACAAAGAGACTGCAGGCAGTTTAATTCCTTTGAAAGGTTCACAGGCGGATTTAATTTTTGCCAAAGTCCGCTACAGCAAACACAGCAGCAGCCCAATAACCCACTGCTTCGACAGTATGGTGACCTATGGAACGGTCAGAATCCACACCACTCAAAAACCATCCTCCGTCTCGCCCTCCCTTACGCCCCACTAGGAAGTTTCTCTCATTTGCCCTTTCTACAGGCCTGGAAGCCCATAATTTCCTACCAGCTGGTCTTCCAAACTGTAGAAAGGGGGTATGTACTACACTTCCAGCAGGCTTCTCCCTGAACTCCCTGTCACTGTGTTTGTCAGACAGAAGACCATCTACGCGCCTTGAAGCAGGAGGTGGCAGTAGAGCTGCAGAACACATCAGTGAGGCTGGTGCCAGAGCAGGAGATTGGGCAGGGCTGCTACTCTCTGTTCTTCCTCAGAAAGATGGCTGTCTTGTCAAACCCTAGACCTCAGTGTCTTGAATCTCTTTCTCCACAAACAGAAATTCAAGATGCTGACCTGGCTCAGGATGGCTGTGTTGTGGCGTCGGTCAAGGGATACCTAGCAGCCTTGTCGACCTATCTCTGCCTTCCAGCCCACCCATCTCTGTTCAAGTAGTTTTCTGAAGATCGTCACAAATATGACTCCCACCTGCTCCCTTTATTCCGCAGTGGGACCTTAAATTGGTTCTAACATTCCTGATGGATCTTCCTTTGAGCATCTTCAAAGATGGCAATTAAGACTGTTGATTTTTAGGACTATTTTTCCTAATAGCTATCACTTCAGTGAGAGACGTCAGTGAGTTGTTGCTGTGAGTATACGCCTGCGTGTTACTGCCTTTTTCCCCAACAATTTTGTTCTTTAAACCCTAGCTGTTTTCCTTCCCTGGGTTGTGACCTCATTCCACCTGGATCAGCACCTCCCCCTTTCTTCTTTCTATCTCCTTCCTCCTGCCTTCAAGGAAGAGGAGAGGCTGCACAGGCTGGATGCGAAGAGAGCATTCATTTTCTATATTGACTGCACCAAGGCCTACCTTGTTTAACCTTTTCTTCAGAACCCTCCTTTAAGTAGTGTGCTGCTTGGCAAGTGCGTTCAAAAGCTGAGGAACTGCAGGTATAAGTATCCACTTGAAGAAAAAGGTACTTACCTCTCTAACCATCTCTCTGGTGAATACATTCTATCTGCCTGCAGATTCCTCACCGATCCCATCCTCCTCCCAGTCTTAAAGGATGGGCATAGGCCATTTTAATAAGGTTCCTAGGAGTTTCTTTAGACTGCATCTAAACGTACATGATGTTTTTCTTGCGTCTCGTTGATGTGGAAAAAATAGAGGAGAAACTGACATTGTCAAACCAGGGTGAGCACTTTGTGGGTCTGGTGGTTTCACATTGCTTCCGGTTGTTACCAGTGTCCATGTGAAGCCAGCATCTTCTGCTGAAATGGAATAGCTCTGAAAAAGTTTCCAATTCTGGCCTGACAGCTGGGATGTTAAAAAGATGAGTAGTCTACAAGTAGATAGAGTATCCACCAGAAAGATTGTTACCAGAGGTAAGTAAATTTTTCTTATGGCTGCTATCTCCCCACAGAAATAATTGGGCTCTCAGCATTGGGGGCCTAAGTCTCCCAGTGATAAAAACATAAAAACTGACTTGTTGATATTTTTATTTTAATATATATTTTTTAATTTAATTTAATGTAATAAAAAAAATCTTAGTAAACACTGTTGGAATAATCCTTGTGATATCATTAAATGAAAATGGAGTAACTACACAAAGAGCACTAGTTGCCACTTGACCTTATTTTCAGGCTTGTGACTACCGCGTGTATCTAGGAAAGTTGTTGAATGCCTCATCACAGAATCATTACTTTTGCATCTCACTGTGTTCTGCGTTTTCCTCCATTGGCCTTTGTGGAAAGTGTTTGGAGCAATTGAGAGTTATTAATTAATAACCAAAGCAATGCCACTTTCATGTGGGCATTAGTTTAGGATTTCCTCATCCCCTGCTCTTTAGTGCTTGCATGTTATCCCTCATTCTTCATCTCATCCCTCACCTCTCATCCATCAGCCCGTATTGATCTTTCTTCATTCGTCATCCATCTTTCCTCATACCTCATCCCTCGTACATTACACCTTAACACTCATTCCCCACCCCTCAGTCGTAGCCCCTCCGTGATCAGCTCTCCTACTAACGTGAAGTTTGATAATTAAACTAGACCATGAGGATGTTCTATGATGCCCATTTTAGAACATCTCTGCCCCTTGTCTCAGCTCTTGTTCCTCTTACCTCACTCCTTCCTCTCCCCTTCCTCCTCAAGTGCTGAGCACAAGTGCTGCTGTTAGTGCTTATGGCCAGAATAGAGAAGTGCTCAGCCCTGGAAATGACTATCTAACACACCAGAATTAATAAGCAACATTTTCATGATTTGTTAGTTAAAATAGTGTCACAGCCTGCTTTTAGAAAACAAATGTCTAATGTACGTCTACTAACGTTTTGAATAAAGACTTCAGTTTCATAGAATCTAATCTGTCTCACAACTTTTTTCTGACCAATTATTTATTTTCATTTTTGTTTCCAAAGTCATGATTATTTCCCTTTTTCATTTTAATCATTGACTCATTAAAACTCTCTCTCGCGTTACCACTCAAAATGATTGTGAAACTGTGGCAGAACGTTATAAGACAACAATAACAATGTAGATGTGTAACATAAGATGCCCTAGAAATGTAGATATTTCCTCATTCAGTCTGCAATAAGAATTGACATTTTTTATAGTGCAAAATATCCTGGGTATGCAAATATCCCATGGCCAGGTCCGGCTTTTGTGTGTTAGTTGTCTTACCTGAATATGGCACTCTATTCAGTTAATTCTACAGTACTGCAATCCTATTTGGAATACACTTTACGAATTTCTAGGTTGAATTTATTGCCCATAAATAAATTGCCTAAAGCTAGTCTTTTACTTCCCTATTGATGGGAGGGAATGTCTGTCTATGTTGGACACAACTAATAACATCAACACCAGTGGAGGGCCCATGAGGAGCAAGTAGTGAGGGATGAACAATGGATAAGTCTGTCCTAAAAATTGGCAGATTTATATTTATTTTAAGACATTATCATTTGTCTATATGACTCACCACTCATAAAGTGAGGGCTAAAGAGTGGGAGGTTAAGGTGTGAGGACTGAGTGCAGGGGTGAATGGGCGGGGGTGATGGGTTGTGGGTAATGGGTGGGGATGTTGGGTGGGAGAATGATGGATGACAAAAGAGTGATGATAAGTCGGAGATGAGGAAATGGATGTCCTAAAATGGTCTTTATAAGGGTGGAGTTACTTTTTCAGCTGTGATTCTCTGCTTATCTCACCTTTTACAGCTGACCTTGTACACCTACAACTGGTCCCCAGATCTCGGTGCAGCCCTGAGCCGCGCTCTCACGCGTCTGATCCAGTGGCAAAATGCCCGGTCCCATGTGGTGCATTGCCTGCTGAGCCAGAAAATGGGACTCTTTCACCACTGTTGCTTTGCGGACGCACCATGGCACGAAGACCCAAAACAGGTATGTTAGTGAATATTTAATTGCCACCATTTCTATGGGGCAGAAATGCTTTTGGAATATTATGGTTCTGGGATTCCCATTGACTGGAGTCAAAGGGGTCTTTTGATATCCTGCAAACATGGTTAGGTGTCATATTGTTCAGAGGTGGGTAATATTAGATAGTGGCTGGCAAGAATGTGGTAGACTCATGTACTGTTCAGTGGAGGATTATATTGGATAGGTACCAACTGGAACCTGTTATAGATCTGTGTGGAGCCATTTGTGCTTAGATGTCTGTGACAAATGGCATGGCTGTTTCATTTGTTCTGCTGGTGTGGACAGTTGGCCATTGCTTGGGTTCAGGTAATTCTCAAGTTTGGGCCATTTTTGACCATTGGGTGGCTTCAGTGCCATTCTGTAGGTAAGTGGGTGTGCTAGGCTTAAGTTAACTTATTCAGGATGGTTGATATGTAATTCGGGTAGAGGGTATAGATGTTTCAGAATATCAGGCACATTTGAGAAGGCCAAGCTATGGCAGTTAGATGGCTTGGTGCATTGTTGTGTATATAGTAATGTCAGAGCTGTGTCCGTGTCCTGTGGTCTCTTACGCCAAGCAGAGGACACCCTTTTATACCTGCACACAGGCAAACTCTTCACCAAGGTACTGACTGGACGACCTTCCTCATGGGCTTTCAGTCATCCCCAAAAAGCGAAGACTCGAGTTTGTGAAAGAGTTGGCTTTCAAGTCACCCAGGCCTCTATTCCCCAAGAAATGTAGAGGCCGGGGGAGAATCCCACCATGCCAGCCTCCGACTCCTAGGCACTTAGCTCTCCACAACCCTCACAAACTTCCATACCCCCTCAGCATTCCTCACCCCCGAAAAAAATCCCAAACCCATTTGGCTGCCATCTCCTGACTCCTTGAGAGATCAGTCCCTACTTTTTCACACCTAGACACCCCTTATGAGCCACTAGACTCTTATTATGAGCCCCTACTGCACAGGAAGGACCC
Organism: Lissotriton helveticus; assembly: GCF_964261635.1. Taxonomy (NCBI): domain Eukaryota; kingdom Metazoa; phylum Chordata; class Amphibia; order Caudata; family Salamandridae; genus Lissotriton; species Lissotriton helveticus. The sequence continues at coordinate 156,753,181 of NC_136057.1, forward strand.
ATGGGAGGGCCCCATAGCCGACTGTATGGACGACTGAGACATAAAAGATCACTCTGCCAAAGTGTCTCTAACCAGTGTTACTCCCACACACGGTTGCCCAAGACCACAAGGTAGACTTACACATTCTATAAGATGAGGCTGAAATGTCCAAACCTCGCCTCCAGGTACCCACAGTCCATGGGCAATGCTCTGTCGATAATCGGTCAGGGAAATTCTTTCTTCCTCCTCTCATCCCATAGATGTTGAGGAATCTGAGACCTAGAGGCTCCAACCGGGCCAGGTAACCCTGGTACTACATGATTCATTCTGGAGATATACATCAACTTTCTAAGTATGCTCAGACAAGACCTCCTTACTCAACATCTGGGTAAACTCAGACACTCTGACAGCTCGACCTTGCAATTTGGCACATGAGATCCTAGTATTTGGTTATCGGAACCTCCCAGTGGAGTGTATGCTCATATCAGAGGAGGCGCGTAAACTAATCATGCTTGCACACTACACAGCAGAATGCAAAAGATTTGTCCACTAATGCATCTTAGTGCAAATAAAGCCCATTGAGGTCGAGATATTATTTGCCACCACTTAAATTTACAAAAGGCAGGCCTAGCGTACACCTCCATAGGCTTGCACTTAGCCGCAGTTGCAATGTACACACAAAATAGAGAACACTTGTCCTTCTTCAGAATGCCTGTGGGGAAGGCCTGCATTGAGGGGCATAAGAGTGTGATACCGCCTATAATGCCCCTTGCCCCTGTGTGGAATCTCAACAGATTCCCCACACAGCTCATAGGTCCACCCTTTACACCCATCCACTCTTGGAACTTGCTGTTTCTGTAATTGAAGGTAGCTTTCCTAATTGCAATAGTGTCGCTGAGGAGTTTTTGCAAGCTCCAAGTGCTAACGATCCTGGAACATTTCATCAAGGTTTACAAAGACCAAGTGCTCATCAAGAGCAACCCCAACTTTCTGCCCAAGTTACTGTTATCTTTTCACTTTAGTCAAACCATTGAGGTTCTTGTCTACTTTACACAACCACACTCTGTATTGGAAAAGGCATGACACACACTAGACGTTAAAAGGACACTCATGATATATTTATAGGATGAAATCCTTTCTTAAAACAAACAAACTGTTTGAAGACTTTATCTGAAAGAGACACGTTAGTGATAGATTCCTTACCTTGGAATATCCCCAGGCGTCAGACTGGATCCGGTAAAGTTTTTCGTCAGTAGTACCCCTGCGCGTCAGTAGGTGGCGTTGTGCGGCTCCTCGTCCGTCGCTGGCGTTGTAAGCGACAAGATGATGTCATGGAGACTACTTAGGCGCCACCCATGCGTGCCGGCGTCAGTTCTTTCTGTTTCCGTGCCAGCATGCGCAGATCCGGTTAGAGCACTTACCCTGGTCACTTTTTTACTAACTTTTTTGAGACTTTTGTCTCTACTTCTTTGAGTCTTGACTCGTGGTGCCGCGTAGGGATGCCTGTGTTTAAATCCTGCGGGGCCTGCCGCCGTACGATGTCGTTGGCCGACCCCCACTGCGTTTGTCTTTACTGTCTGGGCCGCGGCCATGACTCCCGGTCATGTTCCGACTCTCTGGCCATGGCTCCGAAGGCTTTGCGGGAGCAGTCCCGAAAGCTGCTGGAGGCCCGACAGTCGTCTCCGCACCATTCGAGGTCCAGGGGTCGCTCGAGGAAACGACCGCAGAGCCACCATCATCGCTCATCGGGGTCGAAGTCTTCACCCTCTGAATCGGGTAAGAGACGTCACAAGAAAAAGTCAAAGAAGGGTTTACACTCTCCGACATCCCCCCGTCGGCCTCCCGATGTGGACGAGGGGGCCAGGAGTTCTTCCCACACGGCTCAGTTGGAGCCTGAGAGTCCTGTGGCCTACCCACCTTATCCGGATCCGTCAGCGACTCCGGCCCAGGTGCAAGATTTTCTTGCCGCCATGGATGGTCTTTTCAGGCCCAGGTCTCCCGTTGGTGCGCCTTCGGGCCCCGCGGTCCCTATTGAGGGCCCTTGCTTGCTGCCTGCGCCTCCACCGGTGGCTCCGGCCCCGGCGCTGCAAGGTCCTCCGCCGGCGGCTCCGGCGCCGCAGGGTCCTCTGCCGGCAGCTCCAGCCCCGGCGCCCCCTGCGGCTCCGTTCCTGGTGCTTCAATGGGTCCCGTTCGTCCGACCTCCACCCTTGCCCGGGTTTCTGGACAATTTTGCTCCAGCTTGGGACCCTAATTGAGACATGGAGCCGGATCTGCGCTGTTCCCGGCACCGTTGGAGCATTTGTATTCCCCTATGCCTCCCCCGCTACCGCAGCCTGTGCCTCGGGCCGTGGAGGAGGGGGATGACTGGGAGAGATTGGAGGACCCTCTTGCACGGCAGTGCGAGTCCGAACATGAGTGGGCGGAGGACTCGGAGGATGCAGGTGGCCTTGACCTCTCCTCTGAGCCTGGATTTATGTCTCCTCCCGCTATCATGGAGGAGGGCGCCACATATACTGTGGTGCTCCGTAGAGCAGCTGAGGCCCTTTACCTTGATCTTCCTTCTCTCACTCTCAAGACGAACCTCCTTACTGAAGTGCTTCAGCCGGCGGCAAGTTCTGTGGAACCTCTGCCTCCGTTCAATGAGGCCTTGACAGATGTTTTGATGGGCACCTGGTCTAGACCTGCCACAGGGGTTCCTGTGGATAGGAACGTGGCCAGGCGTCGTTGCCCGGCACCGGGTGACCTACCTTTTTAACAAATCATCCGACTCCGGAGAGCATGGTCATTCAGGCCTCCACTTCCCAAAGTGCATTCCCTACTGCCCGCCGGATAAGGAATCAAAGAAGCTGGGGCAGTTTGGCAAGAAGGTATTTTCCTCTGCTAGCTTGGGGCTGCGGTCAGTCAACACCGCATGCCTCTTGAGCCGCTACTCTCAGGCTGTGCGGGACTCAGTGGCACAAACACTGCCCCAGTGCCCGGAGGAGGTTCGGGCTGTACTTTCCCAAGCTGTTGCAGAGGGAAAGGATGCCGCAAACTTTGCCATTCAGTGTTGGCTGGACACCGCAGACTCTTTGGGGAGAGCGTTCTCCGCGACGGTGGCCGTGCGTCACCATGCCTAGCTGCGGTCCACGGGGTTTTCGGGGGATGTCCAGAGTTCCCTCATGGACATGCCTTTCGATGGTACTAGTCTGTTAGGTGATGAGGCAGGCAGTGCGCTGGAGCGTTTCAAGGACTCTCGGGCTACAGCCAAGTCCTTGGGTCTCTCCACCACATGCCTGGCCACGTTTACCTTTCGTTCCTTTCGTAGCCACGGAAGGAGCGCCCCTGCACGTTCGTTCAGCCAGAAACTTGTGCAGAACCAACCTCAGCGCGTCCGGGGGTGTGGAGGCCGCCGTGGCGGCACAGGGACCAGCGTGCGGGTCAATCCACCTCTGCTCCCGCAGCATCCGCCTCAAAGCCTTCCTAGTCTGAGCTTTGGGGTGCCACCCAAGCAGGTGGGCGGCAGGATTCAACATCACCTCCCCCACTGGCGTTCTGTCACTTCGGACAGGTGGGTGCGGCATATTATCCGGAGGGGCTACTCCCTCCCCTTCGAGCCTGCCCCCCAGCCATGCCTCCTCAGTTCCACCGCATGTCGGGAGATCACTTTGCTCTTCTCCGACCGGAAGTCACAGCCCTCCTGGCCAAGGGGTGTCAGTCTTCCCCTACCTCGATGACCGGTTGTTGAAGGCAGGCTCGCCCCAGGCAGTCGTCACCCACCTCCAGACTAAGGCCGACCTCCTCCATTTGCTGGGGTTCTCCATCAACGTGCCGAAGTTGCACCGGAGTCCCTCTCAGAAGCTCAACTTCATCGGAGCAGTTCTGGATTCGAAGCAGTTTCGGGTTTATCCTCCCGAGCAGCAGGCCGGGATATTCAGGCTATGATCCCGATCTTTCAGCCTCTATCCCGGGTTACAGTCAGGATGACCCTCCGGCTCCTGGGCCAGAAGGCCTCCTGCATCCTGCTAGTGCAACATGCCTGGTGGCATATGCGGGCTCTGCAGTGGGACCTGAAGTTCCAATGGGGCACAGCATCAGGGCAACCTGTCCGATCATCTCGGAGGGCACTGCACGTCAATTGCAGTGGTGGCTCCGAATAGCGGTTGGATCAATGGCAGATCCCGCTCCCTTCCCCAACTGGAGCACACAATTGTGAGGAATGTGTCCCTCCAGGGCTGGGGCGGGCACTTGGGAGAGGCGGAGATCAGAGGTCTCTGGTCTCCGGCGGAGTCCCGGCTCCATATCAACCTGTTGGAGCTTCGGCCGATCCATTTTGCACTGAATGCATTCCTCCCCTCTGTCCGGGGAAGTGTGGTGCAGGTGTTCACGGACAACACCACATTCATGTGGTACTGCAACAATCAGGGTGGTGTGGGGTCGTGTACCCTATGTCAGGAGGCTACGCGCCTCTGGACATGGCTGGAACATCAAGGCATTACCTTGGTGGTTCAACACCTGGCAGGTTCTCTGAACGACAGGGCAGACTAACTCAGCCGCCGGTGCTTGATGGATCACGAGTGGCGTCTGAACATCGACATTTCGCAAGGTCTCTTTCTGCAGTGGGGAGAGCCTTGGTTAGATCTATTCGCCACCGAAGAGAACGCACAATGTCATCAATTCTGCGTGTTGGAATTTCCAAGGCGGCACTCGCTCGGCGATGCTTTTCGGCGCAAGTGGAGTGCGCTCCGCTGTACGCCTTTCCACCTATGCCACTTCCGCCCAGAGTGCTGAAGAAGATTCGGTGCGACCGGGCCCAAGTCATCCTTGTGGCTCTGGATTGGGCATGAAGATACTGGTATCCCGAGCTACTCAGCATAGCGATCGATCCCCTGATCCAACTGGCTCTTCGGGAGGATCTTTTGTCGCAGCATCAGGGGACGGTCCTCCACCCGAACCTGTGTAGCCTCCACCTCCATGCGTGGAGATTGAGCGGCGACAGTTAACAGCTTTCGATCTTACTCCCGAAGTCTGTGATGTCATTCTGGCAGCCAGGCGTCCCTCACTAAAACAGTATACGCTTGCAGGTGGAACAAATTTGGCTGTGGATCCCCTTTCTGCCCCTCTTTCTGAGGTACTTCTGTTCCTTCTATCTTTGGCCAAGCAGGGCTCTGCTCTGGGCACTATCAAAAGTTATCTTTCGGCCATCTCCGCCTTTCTTCGGCTTCCAGATCAGCCTTCTCTTTTTAAGTCTCCGGTTGTTAACCGTTTCCTCAAAGGCATTACACACATGTTTCCTCCAGTATGCCTCAATGGGACTTAAATCTTGTCTTGACCTATCTGATGTGCGCTCCCTTTGAGCACCCTTCATAACTGTCCTTTACGTCTTCTCACTCTAAAGACGGCTTTCCTGGTAGCTATCACCTCTGCCAGAAGAGTGAGTGAGCTACAGCCTCTTTCTTCTAAACTTCCTTTCCGTTCTGTTCATCCGGAGAAGGTGGTTTTAAGGACCCATTCTTCTTTGTTGCCAAAGTTTGTAACGCCCTTCCACCTCAGGCAGACCATCACTTTGCCCACCTTCTTTCCGCCTCCGCAACCTTCAAAAGAGGAAGAGAGGCACCTCCTTCTGGAACCAAAAAGTGCGCCCTCGTTCTATCTGAAGCGCACACAACAGTTTCGGTGGATGACCAGCTCTTTTTTGGCTATGTGGGCCCCAGAAAAGGTCGGGCCGTGCACAAATGAACCATCTCTCGGCGGGTTGTTCTGTCCATCAAAGCATGCTACTCATTGACCAAGAAGGAGCCTCCTGTGGTGCTGCGGGCCCATTCTACCAGGGCAACAGCCTTACTGCCTTGGGACATTTGTTAGGCAGCTACGTGGGCCTCGCTGCACACGTTTACTAAGCATTATTGCCTTGACAGTCAAGTCCGGAGAGACTGCTTCTTTAGCCGTTCTGTTTTCTGTGACTTTCTGGTGTAATCTTGTTCGCAGACCCACCACCGGGGTTGGTATTGCTGGGGTATCTATTCTAAGGTAAGGAATCTATCACTAACGTGTCTCTTTCAGATGCACAAGTTACTACTTGTGTAACAATATATCTGTAAGAGACATTAGTTAGTGATAGATTCCTTAGCGCCCCACCCATCCTCCCCGTTCTGCGAACTGATTTCTAGGGTTAAGGTCAATCCTTTCAGGGTCCTAGTTTCATGGCACCGGTGGTCAGTTTCTTTCATGGCTCTACGTTCCTGGTGCGGAAAGTCGTGTACAGAACTGACGTCAGCGCGCATGGGTGGCGCCTAAGTAGTCTCCGTGATGTCATCTCTGTGCTTACGGCGCCAGCGACGGACGCGGAGCCACACGACGCCACCTACCGACGTGCAGGGGTACTGCTGACGAAAAACTTTCCGGATCCAGTCTGATGCCTGGGGATATTCTAAGGTAAGGAATCTATCACTAACTAAAGTCTCTTACAGATATATCGTTACACAAGTAGTAACTTGTGCATTAAACCCCTTAAGAGTCACCCCTTCTCTGTGTCCGGCATTACGAAATGGATAGTTTAGTGCATCCAGACTTTCTACACCAAGGCAAAGCTCACACTTCCATTGCTCTCAATCACACTCCATCCTCAAAAAGGGTGCCACCATGGCTTTTCTCGTAACATCCTGCTAGCAGACATATGCAAATCTGCCACCTGGTCAACATCACACTTGTTCACCAAACACTACTGTATTAGATATTTTAGCCTGCCAACAGGCAATGGATGGCCAGACTGTGTTCCAAATAACTGCGTAATCTGCCTGTGAGCCACCACGGTTGGGGAAACTACTTCACTGGCTAAGCATAGCATGTGTATCTACAGCCACACATGCTGCAAACAGAAATGTTACTTACCCTGTAAGCATCTGTTCATAGCATGTAGTACTACAGATTCACCTGCAGAGACCCTCTGTCCCTGAAGCGGGCAATGTTAATAGATGTCTAATCACTTTTTAACTTATTTTTTTGACTATCCACAATACACGGTACACACTATAGTCTTTGATACTTCACGCCACGTATACCACTCGACCGGCGAACAGTAAACAATCTGAGGTGCACCCTGTGTCCTAGTGCTTTGTGGACTAAGGGAGGATTAACACCCATTCGTGTGAACTTAAATTCCTTCGAATTAAAACTGGTTGCAAACATATGGGTCCAACACAAGATGGCACAAGTGTGCAGAGCATATGAATCTTCAGCACTATACACTGCAAACAGATGCTTACATGGTAAGTAACATCTTCGTTTAGGGCAGTGTGTGATTTTAACTTGATATGGATGTGGCTGCCCAGTTGGCAAACACCTAGCTAACTACACCGCTTAGAGCAGAGTGTTACACTCAAGGGGCTAAGGACTGATTCAACAGAGGATATGCGAGTATAAGGCAGTTCTAACGGTAGGGAGACAGTGGCAGAGTCTTCCCCGACCCGCTTGTTCGCTTGAGGTGCCTGAACTGTGTTTTACGTTGTGCTTTAAATTTTATTAACCCCTCATTAAATCTGTTGCTGATTTTAAAAATTGTAAGATTGAATTTGCAAGCTCATCTGCGCTAGCCTGTATTTGACTTGGCTGCTGGTAATACTTCTGTCCCAACCTGAATTGAAAGGGGGGACGGTATTTACAGGGCAGCTGTGGAAGCCTGGGCTCGATCACCACTCCTGCCCGCCCCGGTCCGACGCGGTAGCTAGTACCGTTGCGCGGAGGGCAGGCCAGTGAGAGCCAGACACTTCCTGTTCATCACTGGAGCGGTTAGCGCTCTAGTGGTTGCATTCTCAGGGATATTTAGCCCTCACCTATTCTCGAGCGCGCAGCGTTCACGCGCAGGAGAGCCGAAGAGGAGCCAAAGAGTAGGCCGTCTGCGCCCGTCCGCGACAGGCCGGGGCTAGGGGCTATGGACTCTGCTCAAATCGGCATAGATCCCATTGGAGAATATCGCATCAGGTATACAGGTCAGGCTTTATTAGATTTGCAACCGGTGCCTCTAGTGGGTTGTACCCATGACTTTTGGCCATGCCCAGAAGGCCCTTTTGCGTGTATTTCTTGTCGATTTCAGGCATCCTATTTTACCCTCTCTATTGGGTGTAAGGGAGAGGGAATTCCAGTGCAAAATGGTTTGAAAAGTTTCCTCCTTAATATCCGTTCCCGGCCCAAGCACTATTTTGAACTCTGGGACCTTATTAATACGGTAAAACCTGAAATTTGCTTCCTAACTGAAACATGGTTAAAACCGGTCCCTGCTATTACTTTGGGGATCCCTGTAGGATATAAAATCCTAAGGCTTGACCGTCCGATTAAAACTGGTGGCGGCATTGCTATAGTTTATAAAGAAGGTTTGAAGGTTTCTATAGTGGAACAAAGAAGTTGCTCCCTGATGGAAGCAATGATCTTTAAGATTAGTTCAGCTTCCAGAGCTCATTGGAAGGGAGCTCTAGTTTACCGTCCACCAGGGCCAAGTACGGGCTTTACGCTATCCCTGACCGAACTATTGGCCCCTTATTTTAAAGCTAAAGAAGATTTCCTTCTCTTGGGGGATTTTAATATTCATGTAAACCTTCCCAATCATCCTGAGGCGCTATCTTTATTCTCTGATCTCTCCCGACTAGGGCTTGAAATACAGAATATTGGCCCTACACACATAGGAGGCCACACTCTGGACGTAATTTTCTCTAACTGCCCCAAGATATTGTGTCGACCCTCGACCCGAGTAAACTGGTCAGACCATTTTATGATTGAATTTTCCCTTCTTGGACTAGACAAACCTAATAAACGGCCCCTCTTTCCCCCCCCCCTGTGGCGCAGGCAGTGGCACAAAGTGACACTGGATGAACTACAAAAAGTATGGATGGAACCTATCATCCTAGTTACGGACAACATGGAATCCGCCTTATCCAAGTTTAACATTGCCCTTCAAGAGGCGGTTGACCTGTTGGCCCCTATGAAATTGCATAAACAGCATCCTACATCCAGACAGGAGGTATGGTACACTGAACAACTTTGAATGGAGAAACAGGGTTGCAGGAAATTGGAAAAAACCTGGAGGAAACCCCACACTGAGGAAAGTGGGAAAAAGTACTCTGAGGTTTTGTCCTCATATCACAAGAATATTAGGCTAGCTAGGAGGAACTGCCTTACATCGCAGTTGGCAGAAGCGGGCAATTCCTCCTACAGGATTCTACAGACTTTTGTGAATCCTATAGCATGTGAGAGTCCTGATAATTTCTCCCAATACCTGTGCGATGACATCTCTCTATTTTTCAAAAATAAAGTAGAGTTGATCTATGAAAAAATCACAAAGGCTTCCAGCCCTAAGGGTAGTGCCTCTAGTACCCCTCCATTATCTCTTACACGCAATAGTGGCACACTTTCTGTCTTTCCGGAGGTTAGTCAATGTGATATCAACTCACTGATTAGCCATATTAAAACGGGGCCCCCTCTAGACTTTATACCAGCTAAGATGGTTGCTTCACTGGATAATCTACTCTGCCCTATGATTCAGACACTAATGAATCTTTCTCTTAAGGAAGGAAGGGTACCCCAAGAATGGAAAAGAGCTGTAGTAAATCCTATTCGTAAGAACTCTGCCCTGCCATGGACAGACTTATCCAACCTCCGCCCAATCTCTCTTCTGCCATATTTGAGCAAGATGACTGAGAAGCATGTGAATACCCATTTGTCTAATTTCATCGAGGCATCGGGAGGTTTAGATCACCCCCAATCGGGCTTCAGACCCAACTATAGCACTGAATCAGCGCGCCTCTCCATTACAGATACCATCAGGATGTCACAGGATAGAGGGGGCTCTATGATTCTGGTGCTTTTGGATCTGTCTGCAGCCTTTGACACGGTATCACATGATATCCTTCTCGGTCGTCTGCAGAAGGTGGGGATAGGAGGTCTTGCCCTGGCCTGGCTAGAGAGCTTTCTCTCAGGCCGCTCTCAAAGCGTCAACTTGGGCTCCTATCACTCTACTTCTATGGAGCTCACTAAGGGGGTTCCACAAGGCTCATGCCTAAGCCCTACACTATTTAATGTGTATGTGGCCCCCTTAGCTGACATCGTGAGAGCATATGGATTTATTCCAGTGTCGTATGCTGACGACACCCAGCTTCTGTTTCCATTCCAGACCCTCACCCCTGCAATCAAACACTCCTTTGCCGAAGGAATGAGAGCGGTGTCCTGCTGGATGGCCTCAAATTACCTTCAATGCAATGTGGGCAAAACTGAGGTCATGCTCTTTGGGGAGGCGCCTCTTCTGTGGTCACCGGATTGGTGGCCACTGGACTTAGGACCTGTCCCCTGTCCTAAACAAATAGTGAAGAACCTAAGTGTGCGACTAGACCAGGGACTATCGTTAAAGGAACACGCAAATCACGTGATTGGGTCCTGCTTTCGTGTAATTGGACTCCTGAGACGCGTATTTCCTTTCTTGCCCGACATCTACAGAAAGACCCTTGTCCAGGCCCTTGTAGTTAGCCGGTTGGATTACTGCAACGGCCTTCTTATATCTGCTAATGAAAATCTGTTTAGCAGACTGCAAGTGGCTCAAAACACCGCGGCAAGATTGGTCCTTAATGTCCCGCCTAGAACACCTTCTCGCCCCCTCCTGGAAAAACTCCACTGGCTGCCCATTCGCCAACGGGTTAAGTTTAAAATCTGTTGTGTTATACACAAAAGCATTTTTGGTTCAGGTCCCCAATACCTGGCTGAGAAAATCAGTATCTACAATCCTGGACGTCTCCTTCGTTCCAGTAACCAACTACTGCTACAGGTCCCTCTTATTAGAAAGGCAAGGCAGGGTGGCCGAGTACTTTCGTACATGGGCCCTACTATCTGGAACAAACTTCCCCTCAGCCTGAGACAAAATACTAACTATCTTGTCTTTAGGAAAATACTAAAGACACATTTGTTTCAGACAGCATAATTCCATGCACACTCTTAAAGCTCGGCCTTTAGTACATATGGTGAACCAAGCGCGGAGATACCCCTTCGGGGGTCGAATATAAGCATATAAATAAATAAATAACCTTATGGGCTGCTGAATTCATATGTGTGCATAGATCGCCGCCTAGTGTTGGGTCCGGATGATTGCACCTTGTTGTCCTGGAAGAGTCTTCGAAGTATCACGAGATAGGTGGCTCCTCCCCTGGACTACAGTGCGCATGGGCATCCTCTCCATCCTCAGATTGTTTTTTTCCGCCATTGGGTTCGGATGTACTTTCCTGTACTCGAAGTTCGGAATCTAAAAAAACTTTTCTAAAAGGCCAAAAGGCCTTCGGTCTCGTTGGTATTGTTTACGATCGGTGCCGACAGCTTTATTTACAGTTATTCAACTCGGGACGTCGAATCGGGCCGCGGGCCTTCTCGACGCCAAAGGGACCAGTCGTCGATGGAACGAAGTCCATTCAAAAGATGCCCTCTTTGTAATTCGAAATACCCACATATAGATAAACACCCTGTATGTAACAAGTGTTTATCTCCGGAACATAATGAATCCGACTGCCTAGCTTGTGCCCAATTTCGATCCAAAAAGACACTTCGGACTCGACGGGCCGCTAGGCTAATCATGCAGAAACCAGCGCCGGAGCCGGAAAATATCTTCGACGATGAAGACGATCTCGCCGAAGCAGAAGAATCAGATCAACAGTCGGATCAAGATTCGGAGCATGACTCCAACTACTATGTCGATGAAGAAGAAGACATCGTCGATGTAGGAGACGACGAACAAGGGATCGGAGACGTCTAAGACGACTCCAGTGATGAAACGGGGCCAACCGTGAGTACGACGCCCCAAACATACACTTCTATGGTTCTACAGGCTCAGGTCGAGGCATCGCCAGAAGGCCTTAGCCAAGATCTCGAAACCCATTCTATAGCCCCGCGATACAGCTCGGCTAAGAATATTAGAAAAGAGCCATCGGATCAACGTACTCCTAAATTGTTGATATCGAAACCAAAAGTTATGGAACCAAAAACAAAACCGAAACTGATCGACTACACAGTCTTCGGACCAAACTACGTCGATCCATCGGAGTCGATCCCAAAGAAGATCATCGACAATACGGTCTTTGGACCAAACTATGTCGATCCATCGGAGTCGAACACAAGGGTCGTCGAGCCGAAGGGCAGCGTACCTATATCCACTCCAAAACAAAAGGCCGTCGAACCGATAAGATCGGCGCCGACAGCCGGCAACACAAAAAAGGGACTTGATCCGAAGAAGGTTGTCGAACCCAAACAGAGAGTCGACAAACCAATGGCTGTGCAACCGAAAACGATCGAGCCGAATAAAATCGACCCGAAGAAGGCCATCGAGCCGAGACCAAAAAGCATCGGTCCAAAACCACAGGTTACGAAGACGCTACAATGTCAGAAAGGTACGATCGACCCGACAAAAAACGTCGGAACGATAAAAACATTGGCTCCGAAGAAACAGGCACAACCTAAAAAGACTGCTGTAACACCGAGGGATCTCGGACCGATCAAGTTTGGACTACCAACTTCCTCTAAAACGAAGGCGGTCGACCCGAAAAGCGGTATCGAACCGAAACAAACAAAACAAAAGACATTGGGAAAAACGCCAAGAACTACTGAGCAGGAGATCTTATATCCAGACCCCTCATCAGAAGAACAGTCAAAACTTTACATTGACCCTAATTCTGGCAAAGTCACTCTCTACAAAAGAAAAATCAGACCAGAAACTGATAAAGAGACTTATATCATCCCACTCAAAAAGAAAAGGGACTGTTCTACTTCACCTATTCTATTTGGGACTATAAAACCAACTAGGCCTGACACGTACACATATACACCCACACACTCAGATGAAGAGGTGGATGATGAATATAATGAGGAATACAATTACCCAGTAGACCATGACCAAGACAGTCAAGCTCAACCATGGGTTGACCCAGTAAATCCTGATGAGTCTCAACCCATTCCAGATACACCTGCATACCCTGCTAGGCCTTCTCCTACAGAGGATACAGCTGCTTTTAATGCACTAATAGATAGGGCAGCCCTCCATCACAATGTAGAAATGCATGCAGACCCCATTGAGGAAGATTTCCTCTTTGACACCTTTGCCACATCAGAAAGATCGGTCAAAACACTACCTATGTTAAAAGGGGTACTTAAACATGCAGGTGACATATTTAAGGAAACAACTAGGGCACGGGTCATTAACCCCAGAATAGAGGAAATACAGGTCAGCACCAGTAGACCCCACATATATTAAGGGACAACTGCCTTTGGATTCTTTAGTGGTATCCAATGCACGAAAACGTGCAAACTCTCAAACAACTGGAGAAGCTCCATCTCCTGACAAAGAATCAAAGATCTTTGAGGCATCAGGGAAAAGGGTAGCTGCTCAAGCAGCTAACATATGGCGAATATCTAATACGCAAGCCTTGTTAGCTAGGTACGACAGGGCACACTATGACACCTTAGAAACACTTCTCCAGTATTTACCTGAACCTTACAAGGAACAGGCTGAAGACCTAGTACAGGAGGGAAAGTTAATAACTAACGCCTCCATTAAATGTGCCCTAGACGTGGCAGATACAGCGGCCAGATCTGTTAACACCAGTGTTATGCTCAGGAGACATGCGTGGCTTCGTATTTCAGGTTTAAAAAATGAAGTCCAGTCTACTTTATTAAACCAGCCAGTAAATCCTGACTATTTATTTAGTCCAGCTGTAGATACAATCCTGGACAAAATGAAAAAAGACACTGAGACGGCTAAGTCTATGGGAGCCTTACAGTCCCAACAACATAGAGGCTCCTTTCGTCGCTCCAATTACAGAGGTGCTGCAAGGGGTAACTCATCACAGCAGACCACAAACTACAAAGGGAATACGCAAACCACCTACAATAAAAACAATAGAGGTGGATACCGCGGCAATAACTACAAAGGCAGAGGACGAGGGAATAATACCACCAGATCCTCTACCAACACAAAACAGTGACTTCTTAGCGCTACCCCCAGACCATACAATACCAGTCGGGGGACGATTACAGCAGTTCCTACCAGTCTGGCAAAACATCACTACAGACAAGTGGGTAAGGCAAATTATCCAGGATGGCTATTGCCTAGAGCTAACCTCCACACCACCCAACATACCACCAAAGCACCGTCCTATGTCTGTAGAACACCTAAACTTATTGCAGCAAGAAGTCATCAGCATGCTGCAAAAAGGGGCCATAGAACTTGTACCATTAGAACATCAAGGTACAGGAGTATACTCACTATACTTCCTCATCCCCAAAAAGGACAGGTCTCTCAGACCAATATTAGACCTCAGGCCCCTAAATCAATACATTTTACCAGAGCATTTTCATATGCTCACTCTACAACAAGTCTTACCACTGCTGCAACAAGGAGACTTCCTCGCAACTTTGGACCTCAAAGACACATACTTCTATATACCGATACATCCTGCTCACAGGAAATATCTCAGGTTCACAATACTAAATCAACATTACTAATTCAAAGTCCTTCCATTTGGTGTAACAACAGCCCCAAGGGTGTTCACAAAATGCCTAGCGACAGTTGCTGCACATTTGAGAAGACACCATATTCACGTCTATCCGTACCTGGACGACTGGCTAATACAAGCAAAGTCGGCCCAGCAATGTGCCAGCCACATGTCCAAACCATTCGCCTCCTGCACAGTCTAGGCTTCACGTTGAACTACCCAAAATCTCACCTTCAGCCATCCCATGTACACCAGTACCTGGGAGCAACAATATATACTCTAGCAGCAAAAGCATACCAAAACACTGCAAGAATCAACAGTATGCAACTGCTGATCCAAAAGTTCAAGCCCCAACACTCGCTCTCTGCCCGAGTGTTTATGCAACTCATAGGCATGATGGCTACGTGCATCTTCATAGTCCCTCACGCAAGACTACACATGCGTCCGCTACAAGAGTGCTTAGCACGGCAGTGGAACCAGGCTCAAGGACAATTAAAAGACCTAGTGTTGGTAACCAGTCGTGCATACAACTCTCTGCATTGGTGGAATCCACAAAACCTTTGCAAGGGACGACTGTTCCAAGAGCCTGTACCACAAATAGTGTTGACAACGGACGCATCCCTGATAGGATGGGGAGCCCATGTCCTTCAGTACACAGTGCAGGGCCTATGGACAACACAACAAAAGAAAATGCACATCAACTTGCTAGAGATGATGGCAATTTTTCTGTCAATGAAAGCGTTCAAAGTACATTTATGCAACAAGACTGCGTTGATCCGGACGGAAGACATGACAGCAATGTACTACATACAGAAACAGGGAGGAACACACTCTCCACAGCTATCACATCTAGCCCAAAGCATGTGGAAGTGGGCCATTCAAAGAAACATTCTTCTCATGGCGGAACACCTCCCAGGCAAGCACAACCAAATAGCGGATCTGCTCAGCAGACACAGCCAACAGATGCACGAGTGGGAGATTCATCCCACAGTGCTACAACCATACTTCCAACAGTGGGGACAACCAGAGATAGACCTGTTCGCCACAAAGGAAAACGCGAAATGCCAGTACTTTGCCGCCAGGTTTCCACATCCGCAGTCGCAGGGCAATGCGATATGGATGAACTGGTCAGGCAAATTTGCGTACGCTTTTCCCCCAGCACCGTTAATACCGCTAGTGTCACGCAAACTACGCCAGCATTCACTGACACTAATCCTGGTTGCTCCAACATGGGCGAGGCAACCATGGTACACAACTTTCCTAGAACTTTCCGTGGTGCCTCATCAAAGACTGCGGCTAACACCCACTCTTCTCACTCAGAGCCATGGAGACATACAGCACCCAGATCCGCAACAACTGAATCTTGCAATCTGGCTTCTGAAGTCTTAGAGTTTGGGTACCTAAACTTACCTCCTGACTGTATGAACATTACCAGAGCTTGTTACGCTGCAAAGTGGAAGCGTTTTGTCATTTACTGTAATAACAATGACATAAACCCACTTGATGCTTCTACGCAAAATATCATTTGCTATCTTTTGCACCTACATCGTTGCAATCTGGCTTATTCATCTATAAGAATACACTTATCTGCCATTGCAGCTTTTCTTCAGAACAGACAGCATCTTTCGCTGTTTAGAGTACCTGCAATTAAAGAATTCATGGAGGGACTCAAACGAATAATCCCCCCAAAACACCCACCTTCACCTGTCTGGAACCTAAACATCGTTTTAACCAGACTAATGGGACCACCATTTGAACCGTTGCATTCATGTGAATTACAATTTTTAACATGGAAGGTGGCTTTTCTTGTAGCAATTACTTCGCTTAGAAGAGTTAGCGAGCTACAAGCCCTAACTATTCAAGAGCCATTCATCCAAATACATGCACATAGGGTAGTTCTTAGAACAAACCCTAAATTTATGCCCACAGTGGTATCCCATTTCCATATCAATCAGACAATAGAACTGCCAGTGTTCTTTCCAAATCCACAGTCAGTACCTGAAAGGGCTCTACACACACTAGATGTCAAGAGAGCTCTTCTATAATACATTGATAGAACTAAGGATTTTAGAAAGACTAAACAGTTGTTTGTTGCCTTTTCACCACAACACAAAGGCAACCCCATTTCAAAATCTGGGTTAGCCAGATGGATAGTTAAGTGCATTCAAATATGTTATCTAAAAGCAAAACGCACTTTAACCGTTCCCCCAAGAGCGCATTCTACACGCAAACTAGGGGCATCCATGGCTTTCCTAGGAAACATTCATCTAGAGGAAATATGTAGAGCAGCCACAGGGTCTACCATACATACTTTCACAAAACACTATTGTGTAGATGTACATTCCAAACAGCAAGCGGCTGTAGGACAGGCTGTTTTAAAAACTCTGTTTCAGACTGCTGCAGCTGGCACAGGTAGCCACCGCTAAGGGAGAGACTGCTATACATTCTATGCACAGATATGAATTCAGCAGCCCACATGCCTCGAACGGAATATGCTACTTACCAGTATGCATCTGTTTTTGGCATGTAGGGCTGCTGACATTCATATCGCCCACCCTCCTCCCCGGTGCCTGTCGCAGCTGTAGCATTCATTCTTACTTTCTTGCATGGACATCTCTTACTGTACCATACTCCATCTCTGCCACAATGGCGAAAAACAATCTGAGGATGTAGAGGATGCCCATGCGCACTGTAGTCCAGTGGAGGAGCCACCTATCTCATGATACTTCGAAGACTCTTCCAGGACAACAATGTGCAATCATCTGGACCCAACACTAGGCGGCGATCTATGCACAGATATGAATGTCAGCAGCCCTACATGCCAAGAACAGATGCATACTGGTAAGTAGCATATTCCATAAGTTCTACAAACCTTGAACTTCATCTCAATTTTTCCCTTTTGCAGCATGTATACTGCATCTACCCTGGCTGACCTTTGCTTTCTTACTCATTGTCTTCCTTTTTACAAGGGAATGCTTTTTGCTCCTGGCTTCTACATAACCTCATGATCTCATTCATCTTTTATTCAGGACAATCCACAGAGTTATATCACCATTTGCTCACAAATGCATCTTGTATATACCCGCTTCAGCAGATCTCCTTTCTTCTTCTTTTTCCCAGTCTCTTCACTATATTCTTCTCATTTGTCATGTATGTCTCTCTTTCCTTCGAGTATTTCTTTCCTTACTGTGTTCGAATCTCAAGCATTACCCCAAATGTTTTTCCCGCGCCTCAAGTTGCCCTCTACAGTATTTACTCCTTGTTTTCTGTGACCCTGCAGCTTTCTCCATTCTACGCTCTACGCTTTGGCCGGAGTGGTCGCTCCCAGTGCCCCTAGCACCTCACTGGTATCGTTTGCAGCGCTTTTGCCAAATTTGATTTGTGATTTAAGCCTTCAGCTGTGCCTGGCTGCCGCTTTGCTCTGTAGGCGCTTTACCTGATTGTAATAGTACTTTTATGCTGCATTAGCGATCTTGCCGAATTTGATTTGTGATTTAAGCCTTCAGCTGTGCCTGGCTGCCGCTTTGCTCCGCAGGCGCTTTACCTGATTGTGATTGTACTTTCATGCTGCTTTAGCGCATCCTCCCCAAGCGCCCTGTTGTGCTCCCCCCTCCTCCATTTTGTTTGTTGTTGTCGTGCGCAGCCCGCCCCGCCTCCCAGCTGAGCCGCCCTCGCCCCTCCCCCTCAACTATCCGTATATGACAGGAGTTCCCGCGCGCAGCGTTCACGCGCAGCGACCGCGCCCAATCCGCGCCGAAGGTGCGCCAAAGGTAAGCCCGTCTACGCCCGTCCGCGCCTGGACCGCGCTCAGCGCCACACCCCCTGACCCTCGCACTGCCCAGCCCTCCCGCATTTCCTACGACGCCGCCACCCTCCTAGCCTTTAACCCCGGTCGCGCCCCTAACTGCGTCCAAGCCGCTCCAGGACACACCCATGGACCTGTCTCCTGCTACTCCTGCAAATTCAGCGGCACCGACAACTTCTCCGCTTCGACCACACCTCAGACTCCCGACCCCAACCACCTACAATGCATCCTTCTCAACACCCGCTCGGTCCACAGACACGCCATTGAACTATGGAATCTACTAGACACCATCTCTCCAGACATCGCCTTCCTAACGGAAACATGGATGAACGCTTCCTCCGCCCCAGACATCACCATTGCCATCCCTGAAGACTATAAGATCACGCGCAAAGATCGTACCGGCCACACAGGAGGAGGAATCGCTATCGTCCACAAGAAATCAATCCGCATCTCAACCAGCTCTGACTCCAACCTCACCAACTCCGAACACCTTCACTGCCAGATCCACATCGACCCCAAGACCACACTCAGAGGCACCCTCCTCTACAGACCACCAGGACCCCGCGCAAAATTCAGTGAAGACATCTCGGACTTCATCACTCCACACGCGCTCCCCTCCAAAGAATACATCCTTCTGGGAGACCTCAACTTTCACCTTGAAAAGAACAACGACCGCAACACCACCACCCTCTTGGACAACCTCGCCAACCTCGGACTTAAACAACTGGTCACTTCCCCCACCCACATCGCAGGTCACACACTCGACCCCATCTTCACCTCCAGCAATCATGTCTCCTTCAGCCACACTACGGATTTCCTCTGGACTGACCACAGCTGCGTTCACTTCACCTACAACAAGCCCAAACCCACCAACCACCTCCAACCAACTCTACAAAGAAACTGGAACA
Source organism: Lissotriton helveticus (assembly GCF_964261635.1). Taxonomy (NCBI): domain Eukaryota; kingdom Metazoa; phylum Chordata; class Amphibia; order Caudata; family Salamandridae; genus Lissotriton; species Lissotriton helveticus. Next base: position 156,772,365 of record NC_136057.1, read on the forward strand.
AAATCACCACCGACCAGATCTCCTCATCGCTCCTTCTAAGCACCCCAACCCATTCTTCTAACCCAAACCAAGCCGCCGCCAACTTCACCCTATGGCTATCCAACACCGCCGACACCTTAGCACCACTGAAAAAACGTCAAAGCAAACCTGGCAACAAGAAGGCCTCATGGTTCAACGATGATCTTAAGAAGTCCAAGAAACTCTGCCGCACCCTCGAAAAAGCTTGGAAAAAAGACCCAACCACCAACACCAAGGACGCCTTCAAAAACGCCACCCGCACTCACCACCAACTAATCCGAAAGGCTAAGAAATCAGCATTCAAGGAACGACTTGACAACAACGCCCACAACAGCAAGGAACTTTTCAACATCGTCAAGGAATTTTCCAATCCCTCAGCCAACTCCAACGACATCACCCCCTCTCAAGCCCTCTGCGACTCCCTAGCCTCATTCTTCCACAACAAGATTGCAGACATCCACAACAGCTTCGACAACCAACCCGGAGTCCAACCCACCCAACCATATGCTGAACACTCTCCCCCCGCGAACACCCTTAACAACTGGAACCCAATCTCCACCGAGGACACCATCCGCCTGATGAACTCCATCCACTCTGGATCCCCCACAGACCCATGCCCTCACCACATCTTCAACAAAGCAGACTCCGTCATAGCACCGTACCTCCGAGACGTCATCAACTGCTCCTTCAATTCCGCCACCTTCCCAGAAAACTGGAAACACGCTGAACTCACCGCCCTTCTTAAAAAACCCACAGCGGACCCCACCGAACTCAAAAATTACCGCCCCATTTCGCTCCTTCCATTCCCGGCCAAAGTCATCGAGAAAGCTGTCAACAACCAGCTCGCCGCTTTCCTCGAAGCCAACAATTCCCTCGACTCCTCACAATCTGGATTCCGAGCAAAACACAGCACTGAAACCGCCCTTATCGCAGCAACAGACGACATTCGAACTCTACTGGACAATGGAGACACAGTCGCCCTCATCCTCCTCGACCTCTCTGCAGCATTCGACACAGTCTGCCACAGCACCCTTTTACAACGCCTCAGCAACATCGGAATACAAGGAAAAGCACTTGAATGGATCACCTCGTTCCTCACCGGAAGAACCCAGAGAGTCCGCCTTCCACCATTCAAGTCCGAGGCCACCGAAGTCATCTGTGGCGTACCACAAGGATCCTCACTCAGCCCCACCCTCTTCAACGTATACATGAGCCCCCTCGCGGCCATCGCCCGCCAACACAACCTCAACATCATCTCTTACGCGGATGACACTCAACTAATCCTTTCTCTCACCAAGGACCCCAGCACCGCCAAAACTAACCTACACGAAGGAATGAAAGAAGTCGCTGAATGGATGAAACACAGCCGTCTGAAACTGAACTCAGATAAAACAGAAGTCCTCATCCTAGGTACATCCCCCTCTGCATGGGACGACTCTTGGTGGCCGGAAGCCCTTGGAAAAGCACCCATCCCGACAGACCACGCACGGAACCTAGGCGTTATCCTGGATTCTTCACTCTCAATGAACAGACAAGTCAGCGCCGTTTCCTCATCCTGCTTCAACATTCTTCGCATGCTCAAAAAAACATTCCGCTGGATCCCCACCGAGACCAGGAAAACAGTCACCCATGCTCTGGTCACAAGCCGACTGGACTACGGAAACACCCTCTACGCAGGTACTACCGCTAAACTCCAGAAGAAACTCCAACGAATCCAAAACGCCTCAGCCAGAATCATATTGGACATCCCACGCAGCGAACACATCTCTGGTCACCTGAAAGACCTCCACTGGCTACCCGTCAATAAGAGAATCACTTTCCGACTGCTAACCCACGCGCACAAATCACTCTACGACATTGGACCAGAATGCCTTAACTCACGACTGTCCTTCTACACCCCCCCCCGCCATCTACGTTCTTCCAGCCAAGCCCTCGCCTCTGTACCTCGCATCAACAAGACCACCATGGGAGGCAGATCTTTCTCATACCTGGCTGCTAAAACATGGAACTCACTTCCCACTTACCTTCGCCTCACCCAGAACCACCTAGCATTCAGAAAGCAACTTAAAACGTGGATATTTGACAAGTAATCCTCTTCCCCTCCTAAGCGCCTTGAGACCCTCTGGGTATGTAGTGCGCTATATAAATTTTCTGACTTGACTTGACTTGACTACGTCATTCCCCATCTTGCATTTTCCTGTTCTTGCCATGTATTAGTTAATTCTTGTGTGTCTCTTTCCTGCATGTTCCCCGGTTTCCTGCATTTGCTCCTCTTACAAGCATATCTCCTACCTCCATGTCATCTCCCATTCTGGTGACTACTCTTCCAATCTTCTTGTCCCACTAACTTTATGTCGCTCTTTTTTTGTTGTCTTTACCGCTTACTCGTGTGCCCCTCCTTCTTTCTGCATGTTATAATCTTTATCCATCTACCCCTCTCCCGCCCCTGCAGGTTTTCCTCTCTACATCTTGGTGCATGCACTTGTAATTCTTTGAATATGGCCCCCTTTCTCTGTGCCCTCCTTCCTGTGTGCCATACTCCATTCGGCTGCATTGTGGCCTTCCGGGTGCATATAAATACTGTGGTACCAAGAAAGGCACTCCTCTTCTGCAGTATTATTAGCACAATATCCTGAATATATGGATGTCTAAGCACATTGCCTTAGCACACTGCACTTTTATTAGATACGAAAATCAGATCTAGATGGTAGCTTCAGATTCTGCTTGGCTTCATATACTGCTGCCAATACGTTTTTCACTGACGTCTTCATGAATTTCCTCTTTATATCTTTGTCGAATGATTACAAAAAAAGTTCATTCAATCTGATAATTCAAGATACTTCTGGTATTCATACCTACAGCAAAGGTGCATTTTTTTTTAAGTCTCATGATTAAATAGGATTAGGAGACACGTTTCAATAGGAACAAAGGAGACACGTTTCAAATATGATTTCACATTGTAAATAAATAGAGCAGTAAAGAATAAAGAATTAATTTATCATTGATTCTACCAACATTATCTAATTAACAATGTAATCTGTATGATACTAGACTATACAAATTTTCTGATGGATGCTTCTCACGGCAGATTCCTCACCTTTAGAATAGCCAAGGTGCCAGGCTCGATGTGGAAAATTCTCCCAGCAACGGCTCCTGCACGCTAAAAATAGGTGCTGTGGGGCTGCGCAGTGGTCTTGTACCTCACAGACGTGAGTGAGCGGGCCGCATATAGGCATCACCCCATATAGGCATCACTCCTGCGTGCTGATGTCGGTTCCGTTCGTTCAATAACCACAACCAGGTCTGGATGTTGGTCAGTCTCAACTTGATTGGTTATCTCATGACTCCAAATAAAGTAAAATATTTTCAGATAATGTTCTATAAAAGATGTCTCCTCTGAAGAAGACAGGAGCCATACTACGACTGCTGGAAGCAAAATGTCAGTTACGGACACGCACAATGTGTACTTGTGGTCAGGTCAGTTGTGTGAAAAGTGTGCTCTCATGCAGCTGAAGGTGATCAGAGAGTGGGAGTCGAAACTGCAATTCTTAGCATAAGAAGAGGTTCCATTCAAAGTAGCGGTCTCTCCCCTGCTGGAAGTCCTAGAGCTGCTTCCTATCTTAAAGCCATTCTCGCTCAAAGTCTAAAGGTAAGTTGAAGTGATGACAGATCTTTCAGATACTTCTGCTCCCTTTAGTGTGCCTTTGGGCCCCACAGATGCACAGGAGCCTTCAGTAGGACTTCTGCCAGGACTCAGGAAGGATTGGAGTGATACGAAGCTGCGGGGCGAACCTTGTGTACTTGGTACTGAGGGCTCTGAGTGGACATTTGGCAGTGTACCCGTGGTGAGATCGGGCCCAGCCCTGTGTCTGTATGAAGCACTAAGAGGACTTGGGATGTCGCCTGTGCAGGAGCGGAGCAGCGGTGCAGGCCACAACTGAAGACACTGCAAGGTCAATCCGCTCAGTGAAGAGCAGTGGCGGTACATTGTATGCTAGTGGTCCCCGCTGCAAGGTACAAAGTATTGCGACCAGTGATCGGTGGATAACTCAGCCGCTCCAGAGCAGGTGCCGCCGAGGAGATGGGGCCCTGATCGGTGAAGTTTAAGGAGGCCGGCGGAGAGGGGAAGGACCGGCGATCACAGTGAAAACATCAAGACGGGCACTGTGAGCTGTTGAGGGGAGCGGGGAGCGCAACAGCCGTACAACAGGAACCTTAGTTCGCGGGATTAGCGCTACCCCCACCCCCACCCCCTGGCAAGAAACTTAGCCAATGGGTTGTGAACCAGCGCCAGAGAAGGTGCATGGCATGACATGGAACCTGGCAGCGTGGCACAAAGCATGCAAAGGGGCCAACACGAATACAGTGGCCAAGCCCAAAAAACAGTGGTATGCAGTAAGTTTTCAGAGCCTACAGGGACACGAGCGACAACAAAGCTGCGATGTAGTCACCCCACACAGTGATTGCTCATGAAATACTGCCTGTACCTGCCTAAAATGACGGCCGCAACAAACCCTCCTGCGTCTCTCCTGACCTTATCTCCGTCCTACCCCTACCCCTCTCTGCTCCTATCTTCTCCACTTTCCTGCTACTGACCTTTGCCCTCACCTGTCCTGGCCCTTAGTCCCCACCCTGTTTATCTGTGAATTTTCCCTCGTCAATTGAGATCTAGCTATTTTGGCTGATGCCCGATGGAGCTACCTGGTTTAGCTATAGGGGAGACAGGCCGGGGATTCCCTCCGTGGACGTCACCTACCCAGTCGGTCTTTAGACAGACTTCCTTTCGTCTCTCCTGTCGTCTCTTCCCACATCCTCCCTCTATTTATGTCTCTCCTTCTCTCTCTCTCAATGTATTGAGACTGAACTATTTTGTCTGATGCTCGATGGAGTTACCTGGTTTAGCTATAGGGGAGATGGGCCGTGGATTCCCTCCTTGGTCGCCACCTACCCAGTCGGTCTTTAGACAGACTTCCTTTCGTCTCTCCTTGTTGTCTCCTCCCTTATCCTCCCTTTCTCACCGCCCCTGCCCCCTCCACTACTTTTCTCTCTCCTCTCCTAATTGTATTGCCTATTTTTTTTATGTATTGTGTAATTGTTGATCTTTTTCTGTTACATTGTTGATTCTCATGTAAAGCGCTCTGATACCTTTGGGTCTAGCCAGCGCTATATAAAACTCTTTAAATAAATAAATAAGGCTGGCTGACCCCCTCGATACCTCCTTCCTGGGCCATATTGATACCCATCCAGGCTCCCTTTCCAACTCCAAAGCCCATGCCAGTCCCTTCCATGCTGGTGCCACTGCCACCAGCCCTATGTTGCGCGGTGAGAGTACAAAGTTGCAGCCAGTGATCAATCCACCAGCTCCTCAGCCTTCTGCTCAACACCTTTATTGCCAGAGCATTGAGGCCCTACTCGGTCTTGATGCTGACACAGTCCAGAGCTTGCAAAATGTTACCCATTACACTGATAAAAAGGAGATGGACAGTATGTTTCATTGTCATTGTCACTGATGAAGGACTTTACCTAATCCTATAGAATGCCAATGGGCTATACCCCTCCCCTGAGACCGAGATGGGTTCACCACCTCGTCCATCTACAGAAGAAAGACCCTCCTTTGCTGTAGTGGTTCACAGAACAGCAGAGGCAATAGATTTAAACTGCCTACAGCTGAGAACAAAGACACTTACCTGATTTATACTCCAACCAGACCCTCTTTTGTCATTTAATGAGGCCTTCACGGATACCCCTTTGGCCACTTCACAACTGTGCCCAGCTCCTTCATCCAGTTGACCTGTAGCCAGGCAACACATTTCTGATTATGTAACCCCACCAAGGCCTGAAAGCCTTGTGGTGCAGGCATTGACGAGTAAATGTCTTCCCCGCAAATAACCCATATAGGGAACCAAAGCTTATTGATATATGAAAAAAGATGTTTGTTTTTTAGCTTAGCCCTATGCTCCTTGAATGAGGTGCCGTCTGGGTAGGTTTCGTGGGACATGACCAGCGAGAGCTTGCCTTCTGTCCCAGAATAGCTCTGCTTGTTTCTTGCCTAAACAATTCATCATGGGCAGGATGCAGCAAAATATGTACTGAGCATTAGCCTGAACACCACTGATTGGATAGGCTGCTCTATTCTCACCAGTGTAGTGCTTCAACAACATGCTTGATTGGGGCAGCTGAATGTTGTGGGGCTGTCCAGGTGTCTCTCATTGATATTTCCATTGATGAATCTAGATTCTTTGGAGAAAGGCACAGCTTGCCAGCAATCTCAACCATCCCAGCTGGTGCAGCAACTGACACAGTTTTTCCAGTGGAGGCGGTCAACCCCTTTCATACCAGCAGGTGCAACGCTCACCCATTTCCTTATGCCCTCCTGCAGCAGCACCCATCCTGCTTTGATTGGCCCATGCAGACCCAGCAGAGTAGGGCAATAGAGGGGCAGGAGCAAGCATCTCCTCCTCAGCTGGAAATTCATCATATCGTACCATTGGGTTTTGCAGCTATGCTGTACCTTTTATTTTCCCCCCCACCTCATATTTCCCTACACCAGGTCGCCTTTAGGCATACCACACCTTAATCTCAATAAGGGATAGTCGGGAAGGGATAGCTTCATGCTTGCCAAGGGTGCCTTCAGACGAGTGCTGAACTCTGAGGAAGACGAGGAGTATTACTTCCTCATGCAAAAGCACATAGGCCTCAGGCCTGTGCTGGACCTCTGGCTATTGAACTCCTTTCCGAGAAAGGATAAAGTAAAAATGATTCACACTGCTTCAGATCCTTTCTAATCTGTATCCTGGAGACTGGATAGTTCTCTTGGACGTCTATTTTCATAGACATCTTATACAGTCCTACAGGCGCTATCTGCGGTTCACAGTGAGACTGAAACTCTTCTGATATGCCGTGCTGTCCTTCTGCATTACCTCTGCCCTCTGGTGAAGACTGTAGTGGCAGCTCATCTTTGGGGGTCGGGGAATGTTAGTCACACATCTTTACCACTGGCTTCTCAAGGGAAGCTTGAGCAGTCTGTTGCATACCACCTTCAGAAACAGCCTCTTTCCTGACCTACATGGGGTTTCCATCAGCGAGTCAAAGTTACATCTGATGCGTATGCAATGACTTTGCTTCATTGGGTCTGTCCTGGATATGATGGTTTTCAATTAATTTCCACCACCGCTATGATTCTGATGTTTTGGTTTCAGTCCTGGATTTCACTGAGGATAGTTCTGAGGCATCTTTGCCTCCTTGCCTAGTTCGTCTACCTGTTCTTCTCTGCTAGATGGTAAATGTGCACCCTGTGGTGGAACCTTAGGATTCAGATCGCCCAACACTGTGCTACCTCTCGGATTTTTTTCCAGGTATTTCAGTAGGCGGCTCAGTATCTTGTGTGGTGGCACATGAATACTAACCAGACCTGCATCAAGCCACTTTCCCTTCCTCACCCAGACATGGCTTTTGAGAGAGGTGTTACTGCTAGGGTTGGGTATCATCGGGAGCGGTCAAGAGCGGAGGCCTGTTGTCTCCAGCGAAATGGCGATTCTATATCGGTTTTTTGAGCTTGGTGAAACCCACCTAGTTGTGAAAGTCTTCCTGCCAACCGTCAAGGTGAGAATGGTACGGGTCCCCACGGACAACACAACCACTGTGTAGTAGTTCAGAAGCATTGTGGAATGGGGTTCTTGATCCTGTTCCAGGAGGCCTTGCACTTGTGGAGTTAGCTGGACCAGCAGCAGATCATTCTGGTTACCAACCATCTGCCAAGGTCCCTGATCGCTAGAGCAGATAAGCTGAGCAGGTGTCAGTTGACAGCCTACAGATGATGTCTCTATCTAGAGGTTGCACTAGCCATCTTCGATCAATGGGGCCTTCCTTGGCCAGATCTTTTTGACACTGCAGGGAATGCCCAGAGTCAATGATTTTGCACGCTAGGGTTCCCTCATGTAATTCACTGGGATATGCATGCGATGTTGGACGGCTCTTCTGGATGCCTTCACACCATTACCTCTGATGCATCGAGTTCTAAGGACACTCCGGATGTACCAGGCCCAAGCCATCTTGATAGCCCCAGATGCAGTATCCAGATCTCTTCGGCCTGAACACTTGCCCTCATTTATGGCGATCTCAGTAACACGGGAGAGTCCTAAACCCAAATCTCTGGAATCTACACCACAGTGCATGGAGCTGGAGTGGCGACAGTTGACTTCCTTGGATCTCCCTTCTGAGGTGATGGATGTCATCCTGGCAGCCACACGTCATTAAATGAAATACATTTACACTTGATGCTTGGAGAAATTTGTTTTATGGTGTGGGACCAGTCATCTTGTTCTCTCTGTAGGCAAAACTTTCTGAGCAATTATTTGTTTTGTCACAGGCCCAATAAAGTCTTGCAGTGGGCACAGTTGAGCGTTACATGTCGACCATTTTGGCTCTTTTACCCTTGCCGGATCAGCCTTCCCTTTTCACTTGGCCTGTTCTGGTGCTCTTTCTGAAACATCTGACTCAGCTGTTTTCTCCACATTTTGTCATGCAACAGTTTGGTCGTCACATTCCTCATGTGCATACCTTTAGAGCTGATACACAGTTACTCTCTACGGCTCCTATCAAAACTTTCTTTATCATCACAATCATTTCTGTGTGCCACATTCATGAATTGTAAGCAGTGCTGGTCCTTCCTGCCTGCATTACTTTCTTTTCAGACAAATTGGTCCTGAGGGCTCGGGCCACCTTCCTTCCAAAAGTGATGTCACCCTTTCATATCTGACAGTCGGTTACCCTACTGCCTTCTTTGATCTGCCACACCCCTTGAATGAAGAGTAGGGGCTTAATTGACTTCCCTAACTATATGTTCATGCCAGGGCAGAAAAAAGACCCCTGAAGGCCTTTGGCCCCATTCTACCAGGGCCAAAGTTGCAACATCGGTGCTGAAGAGAAAAGTGTTGGTCCTAGGCATCTGCCAGGTTGTGAAGTGGGCGTGTGTGTATACATTCCCGAAGCACTATTTCCTTGGTAGTTAGGTCTGCAGACAGTGCCATTTTGCCCGTTCAGTCCAACAAGACTTCCTAGTTTGAGTCCGCTCCTCAGACCTTACACTTTCTGGAGGTACTGCAAGGATATCAAATATAGGTGAGGAGTATCCATCAGCACAATGAGTTGCATATATTCTTTAACTCTCTAACTCACAGATACACAGATTCCTCACTGCCTCTCTCCTCCCTGTTCTTTGGAAAGGACATCTGCACAGCGTAATTAGGTCCTAAGTTACATTTTGACATACTATCATCTACACTTTGTTGAGAATGAACACATCTGAGAGTGTGAAAAGAGCTTTACAGAAGGTAAGTAACTTGTTTTTTTCACAAATCATTCAAATGCAGTGCTTACAGCTCAATTAGAACATTTTCAAATCAGTTAGTTTTTGTTACATTACCTTGCTTTCTAGTAATAATGTCCTACTGTTTTTATTTGTCAGTCATTATAAGTCATCTTGAAATAACAATTTAGATTGGATTTATTGAAATCACTTAATATAGATATCTGATAGAGAGATTTAGCTGCAGATTACTTAACCTTTGAGTTCTCCTCAGGCACCAGAATGGTTCTGGAAATTTTTCAGCAGTACCTCTGCGTGCCAGGGGACGTCGCCAAACCACTCTGTGATGACATTGCCTCCGTTTGTGATGTCAGTGGAGTCATGTAAATCCCCTCCTGCGCACAGATGTCAGTTTTCTTCTTTTCCGTGCTGCAACGCGGATCTGGAAAAGCGGTTCCTCTGGCTGTTTTTTCTGGCCAAGTTCAACAGTTTTTGAGGGTTCAGAACATTGTGCCTTTGTTCCCATGTCATCCGGCTTAAAGCCTTGTGGGTCTTGTGGTCTGCAAATGTCGGCGACAGACCCGCTTTCTGTTTGTATGTGGTGTTTGGGAAAACAACACGACTACGAGGATGGTGGCTCCTGCCAGAGGCTGAAGCCGAAGGTGCTCAAGCAACGCCTTATGAAGTTGCTGGCGGCACGTCTAATGTGGCCCTTGAAGACCTCACGGCCTCGGTCTTCATCTCCCATAACAGAGGTCCATTTACGGGGCCGTTCCAGGAGCCAAAGCCGATCTCGGAGACATTTCACTCCAAAGATGTCCAAAGGTAAGAGCAGGTGTTTGAAGTCGCGGCACCCCCTGACTTCGCTTTGTGGAGACTCTCTCACAGCTCCTCCCGCTAGCCGATTGAGGAGGCCGTACAAGACTCCTCACCACGTCCCCCCGTCTTTCAAGGAGCCAGAGCGTTGATGGCCCAGATGGGAGAGTTCTGTTACTCTCTACATCTCCTCTTTGGGCCCCTGCCTTCCCTTTGAGCAACCTCAGGTCCAAAGGAGGGGAATGGAGCCTCGCTGGTGGGTTCACCCATGGTGGTGTCATCTGAGTCGTTGGGTTTGCGCCTGTTGGCGTCGGCCAACTCCGCATCAGCACCAGTGCACAGCACTTCGGGGACTTCACCTCTGCCATCCAGTCTTGCTCAGCTGACTCCGGCATGGACGTCGGCGCTGCCGATAGAAGTCACTCCACCTCTCCTTATTGAGGTCGAAGCGTAGCCTTCTCGGCATCGATTGGAGTCGGGTGTGGAGTCTGTGGAGCAAACTGAGTGGAAATGTGGCATTTTCATTTCCTTCTCATAGTGAGACTTCTAGGAGTCACCTTGTGGAGTCTGGGACATTTCAGACCATTTCAAAGATTATTCCACCTCAAGTGGACGAGAGTTGGATATTTGCACTTGCTGAGGCTAGTGGGCTGGAGTTCTCCCCAGCCTCAGTGCTACCTTCCCCTCCTAGTCTCGCTACTGAGGCAAGATCCTCCTTTGCTGATATGTTGAAGAGAGTGGCTGCAGTTTTGGAGTTGTCACTGCCTATGGTAGAGAAGTCCACTGACCCTCTGATTGATGTCCTTTATCAAGGTCAGACGGGGGAAGAACCTCCAAACAGTGAAGCCATGTTCAGCATATTATTGGGAACTTGGGCTAAACCTGATACATGGGTCTCAGTGGACTCTGCTATATCTTGCAGGCACCTGCCTGCTCCTGGAGCCTCAGTTTGTCTCCTGAGGCATCCTACCACTCGATCGTGGAAGTTCAGGCTGCTACTGCTTTATAGGTTATGGTTTCTTCACCTAAGACTCCATTGAATAGAGAGTCTAGGAGTCAAGATGCACATGGTAAACACATCTTTCTTCTGCTAGTTCTGCATTAAGGTCCACAAACACGTCTTGTGTTCTTGGGCGTTTTCCCCATGCTTTGTGGGATTCTTTGTAGACTATGTTGCCATTGCTTCTGGATAACCTCCGTTCGGATATTAAGCAGCTGATTAGAGATGGCCAACAGGCAGCTAAGCTGATAATTACATGTGGTATGAATACTACTGATTCAGTAGGTTGAGCCATTGGATTATTGGTGGCACTATGGCATCATGCATGGTTTAGAACCTCAGGTTTTTTCAGAGGCTGTCCAGGCAACTTTGGTCGATATACCCTTTGGCGCCATCTTTTTGGTGCCCAGACCGCTTCAGCATTACAGCGTTTCCGTAATAAGCAAAGTGAAACAGAGTCTTAATTACTCTTTCTCTGCTTATATGTGCTTTAATTCTGTCCCTATACTTAGGTCATAGGAGTGATACAAGAATTTTTCTTTCTTTTATGTCTAGCCTTGTTAGGGCAATGCCATGTTCACCTGTTGGTTATGCCAGATTTGGTGCTCCCGCGATTAGCAGATGTTATGGTAAGGGGTAGTGGCAGTTCCTCCTGACCCGCTAGCTCGCCAGAGGCCATTGTATAGAGCCTGTGCTCCAGCCTAGATGTGCTTTGTGATTTGCTAAACTTTGTTTTATCTGGGATTTAAAACGGAAAAATTTTACATTTTTAAAATTGCACTTCACATTCTTGCACTCACTGCAGAAACTCGCCACACTCATCCTAATTGTGTGCAGTAGCCGCATTTGTGTTCGTTTCTTCGTTTTCCCTCTGAATAGCAAGGGGGAGGACACCACTTCCTGTCCAGTATCTGCTTGGCGGTTAGCGCTCTAGCGCCTGGGTCTCTCGGGGCTATTTAGCCCTTGCCCCCTGTCGAGCGTGCAGCGATCGCGCGCAGGGGAGCCGAAGAGTAGCCAAAGAGTAGCCCGTCTGCGCCCGTCCGCGACAGGACGGGGCCAGGGGCCACTCACTCTGTCCATTTTTCTACTCATCACCATGGCCCTTCTAGAAGACACACGTCTCAGGTACACTTCTCAATCCTTATTAGCTCTTCGACCTCAGGGGTGGCAAAGGTGCGCCCGTGATAATTGGCCATGTCCCGAAGGGCCTTTCTCCTGCCGGTTATGCAGGTTCCAAGCTACATCCACCACTATTATTAGCGGGTATCCCAAGGAAACTAAACCAGAAATGAAAGGCTGGAAAAGCTTCCTATTAAATGTTCGATCACTACCGAGACACCACTCCGAGATATGGGACACTATCCAGAGCCTCAAACCAGAGGTTTGTTTCCTCACGGAAACTTGGTTAAAACCACATACCATCCCGTCCATTACTTTGGGGATTCCCCTAGGATACAAAATCCTAAGACAGGACCGACTGGACAAAATTGGTGGCGGGATCGCAATTATACATAAAGAAAAGCTCCATATTTCAGTGATAGAACAAATCATACAACCTTCCAAGGAAATAATGGTTTTTAAAATAAAAACAGGACCCAAGGATCACTGGAAAGGTGCTTTAGTGTACCGGCCCCCTGGACCCAATGCTGGCTTTACACTAGCCCTAACCGAAATATTAGCTCCGCACATGAAGGCCAAAGAAAATTTTATTTTACTTGGAGATTTTAATTTTCATGCCGATGTTCCGGAACACTCTGACACAAAGTTCCTTTTAGCTGACCTCGCCCTTTTAGGTCTTCACTTGAGATACTGTGGCCCCACTCATAAGGGAGGACATACTCTGGATTTAATTTTCACTAATTATCCTACCATACACTGTCACCCCCCCAAATTTATAAACTGGTCAGACCACAGTATGTTGGAATTCTCCTTCATGCATTTAGCCAAATCTACGGACCCCCCTGCCACTCTGACTATCAAGCGGAGACCTTGGCATAAAGTCACCCCGGACACATTTGAACAAGTCGGCTCTATCCAAGCTTAATAATGCACTCCTGGATGTTATCAACTCTTTGGCCCCTCAAAAACTAATTAAACAACGCTCCACTGCCAAAAAAGAGATATGGTACACGGAAGCATTAAAACTAGAAAAACAAAGATGTAGAAAGTTGGAAAAACTCTGGAGGAAAACCCACACTAGTGCTAGTAAAGAACATTACTTGCAGGCAATGTCCACCTATTATAAAAATATAAAAAAAAGCTAGAAAGACCTGCTTAACATCACAGCTAGCCGAAGCTGGCAATTCCACCAGGGAACTATACAAAATCTTGCAGACCTTCACTAAACCTTTGGTATGTGAAAGCCCCGACACATTCTCCCAAGAGCTGTGTAACAATATCTCTCAATTCTTTGAGGATAAAATTGAAACTATTTATAATAAAATCATCTTGGCCAAATACCCCATGGACACTGAGGCCCCCAGTACTCTTCACTTGGAGACTCAAAGAGACACTTTTCTTGACATCCCTGAAGCCACTGAGAGTGACATTATGTCACTTTTAAACAACATGAAAACTGGCTCCCCCCTTGATCTGCTTCCTGCTAGAGTGGTGACCACTTTGAGCAAGACACTATGCCCAATCATTTATAAAATTTTGAACCTCTCCTTCAAAGAAGGGCAACTCCCTCAGCAATGGAAAGAGGCAGTAGTGAATCCTATACGGAAAAACTCAGCTTCACCTTGGACGGAACTCTCTAACCTCCGTCCCATCTCTTTATTACCCCTCCTGAGCAAACTGGCGGAGAAACATGTCAACATCCATGTCTCCAGTTTCATAGAGGCGACAGGGGGCCTGGACCACTCACAATCTGGGTTCAGGCCCAACTACAGCACCGAATCAGCACTCCTCTCCGTGACCGACAACATCAAGATGTCACAGGATAGAGGAGGCTCAATGATTCTGGTGCTGTTAGACCTGTCGGCCGCTTTTGATACTGTGTCTCATAAAATACTTCTAAGCTGTTTGCAGGGAGTGGGCATTGGAGGACAGGCTCTGTCCTGGCTGGAGAGTTTCCTCACCGGGCGATCACAATCTGTCAGCTTGGGCCCCTATCGTTCCACCTCAAGGGTGCTCATGAAGGGGGTGCCACAGGGCTCATGCCTAAGCCCCACATTGTTTAATGTGTACGTGGCCCCCCTTGCTGAGATTGTAAGGAAGTACGGATTCACACCGGTGTCTTACGCTGACGACACCCAACTTCTCTACCCTTTCCTTTCTCTTAACTCGAATGTTAGGGAAAATTTTGCTGAGGGTATGAGGGCAGTGTCAAATTGGATGGCTTCCAACTGCCTCCAATGCAATGTCGGGAAGACGGAGGTAATGCTTTTTGGGAAAGCCACCGTACTCTGGTCTCCCGACTGGTGGCCTCAGGACTTGGGACCTGTACCCTGCCCAAAGTTGACCGTGAAAAACCTGGGTGTGAAGTTAGATCAAAATCTAACCTTAAAGGAGCATGCAAATGTAATCTCGGGAGCATGTTTCCGCACCATTGGCCTGCTAAGGCGAGTTTTTCCCCTCCTGCCCGACACGTATAGAAAGACCCTTGTACAAGCCCTGGTGATAAGCCGGTTGGATTATTGTAACGGGCTCCTGATATTAGCTAACGTGGATGCTTTAAACCGGCTGCAGGTGGTCCAAAATACGGCGGCAAGACTGATCCTGAATGCTCCTGCAAGAACCCCCTCCAAGCCCCTACTGAGAACTCCACTGGCTACCGATACGGCAACGTATCAAGTTTAAAATCTGTTGCACTGTTCATAAATGCCTTTTTGGAGGTGGCCCCAAATACCTGGCCCAAAAATTCCAGCTCTATAAACCGGATCGCCTTCTTCGATCAAGCAACCAACTGTTACTAAAATCTCCGTTCATTAAGAAGACCAGACAAGGTGGCCGTGCCCTCTCTCTTGTGGGGCCGACCTTGTGGAACAATCTGCCCCTTAGCCTCAGACAAAACACCAACCACATATCCTTCAGGAAAATGCTTAAAACAACTCTGTTCCTGGAAGACTAATGGCCTTTAGCTCATCCACATAGGTACGAACTTTTCCATCCTGGCGTGCAAAGTGCGGAGATACCCCATTGGGGTCGATTCTGGCGCGATATAAGAAACTAAATAAATAAATAAATACTGTCTTTAACAATTTATTGGGTATAGAGATACCTACTGTATGTTTTTTTCCTTTTTCGCTTTTCCTCAGATGGTGGGCTTCATGCTAAAGACGTCATTTGCAGGTGATGTCTTTCAGTTAGGAAGTTTACCTGTGTCGCAATCTTCTTGGAACCAGTTCGCTATGCTGGTATGCATTACTTTCACTTGCAATATTTCTTATAGTGACATATTCTTTATGCGAATTGTGAGACCTTTTATACAGTCAATGCTTGTTCTTGCGAATACTCTGAATTTCCGCTTCAGGGTAATTTTAGTCTCTGGCTTGACCACTGCAGTCCTTTTTGCTACTTAAGTGGAGTGCACTTTTCATTGAACTTGGGAGGTGAACCGATAGTTTTGCGTTAGAGAGTTCCGTACTTGCAAATTCGATTTTGCTCCATAGATGTGTGCACCTCTTTTCTGAAGGTGTTACACATGGCAGGTTCAAGGTTTTTGCTTATGTTCTTTCAGATACTGATAGTCTTGGTTCCCTTGATTTCTAGAGGTTATATTATTTCCTATGTTCATTTTTGGAACATGGTTGGTCCGCTAACTCTGCTTGTAAGGTTATATGAGATGCATAGTTGGAATTATAGGGGTTACAGTTTACTGCTAAGTCTTACATGGTTTGGGAAGACTTCTGCTTTATCAAAAGAGACGATTTGCTTCTTGGTCTTTTTTCTCCTTGAGAACATTTTTATTTATTTATTTATTTTATTCGACTTATATAGCGCATTATAACCCAGGGGTCCCTAAGCGCTTGACAGGTAAGCACAGCAGAGTTCCTAAGAAACCGTTCTGAAAGTTATAGCCCATCCCAGGCTTTCTGGAAGAGAACAGTTTTTAACTTCTTCCGAAAAGTCATCAGATTGGATTCCTTCCGCAGATCTACCGGTAGATTATTCCAGGCTGCTGGGAGGGTGTTGGAGATGGCGCGACCACCCACTGTGGCCAGTCTAAATCGTGGTTGGGTCAGGAGAGTTGCTTCAGAAGATCTTAGCGACCTACCCGGTTTGTATGGAATCAGGCGGGTCTTAATGTAACTTGGCGCCTTTCCATAGAGCGATTTGTGAGCAACACAAATCCCCTTAAAGAGCACCCTCTGCCTTACTGGCAGCCAGTGTAAAGCGCGCAGAAGTGGGGACGCATGCGAACTCCTTGGCTTCTTAAAAATGAGCCTGGCAGCATCATTCATTACCACTTGAAGTTTGTCCAGAAGTTTTTGGGGCAAGCCTAAATAAAGCGAATTGCCGTAGTCCAACCTTGATAATATCATTGCGGACACAGCCCGCCTCAAGGTGGAAAAGGACACGAGTGGCGCGATTTTCCTAAGTTGCCGAAGAAGACCGACACATGTTCCCACCACCATGGTGACTTGCTTCTGCATGGATAGTTTGTCATCCACCTGAATGCCTAGACTTTTTACGACCGTTGCAGGTTCTGGGGGCGACCCTAGTTCTCTTGGCCAGAACCCGTCGTGCCAAGGATTGCCCGCAATGGTGATTGGTAGGACCTCCGTCTTATCGGGGTTGATTTTTAAGGAGTTCTGAGACATCCAATTAGCTGTATTCTTGAGAATGTTTTGCAGCCTTGCTGACGACCCAGGAGCATCATCCAATTGGATAATTTGGGTGTCGTCGGCGTAATTATACACCTGACAATCCAGTTGATTGAGGAGTGCAATCAATGGTTGAAGGTATATATTGAATAGAAGGGGCGACAAGGCCGACCCCTGCGGCACTCCGCAAGAAATTGGTGTAGGGGTAGAGAGCAGCTCTCCCAGCTGTACTCTTTGCGTTCTCCCTTGTAGGAAAGAAGCAAACCAGGCATAGGCTGTGCCCTGAATGCCGGAATCCCTCAACCGCGACAGAAGTTGTTTATGACACACGGTGTCAAACGCCGCGGAGTGGTCTAACAACACCAGGGCACCAGGCATCTTCCTATCAGCCCTATTCCTAAGCTCATCCATGATAGACAGCATGACCAGCTCCGTGCCGTGATTCGCACGGAAGCCCGATTGGTTTGGTTCCAACAAACCATTCCTTTCCAGATGATCGGACAGGTCAGACAGAACATGCTGCTCAAGGACTTTGGCGAGGAAAGGAATCTGGGAGATAGGCCTGAAATTTTTCAGGCATTTTACGTCTGCCCCTGTTTTTTTTAACAGAGGAATCAGTCGTGCCTCCTTAAGAGCTGACGGAACCTTGCCTAATGCTAGGGATGAATTCAGGAGGGCCAATAATTCCTCTTCTATTCCTGGCATGGCCAGTTTAAATATTTCAGGAGGGCATGGGTCAGCCTGCGAGCCAGACTTAACTCGCCCTAGAAGCAATGCCAGTCTATCCTTCGCAATCAAGGGTAGAGTATCCAGAGGTCTGTCCACCTGCTTCCTTGGCCAAGGTGGTCTGTATGGAGCAGGCATGCACAGGAGTGCGAGCAATTTCAGAGATGATGTCAGTGATTTTGTTGGTAAAAAAATCCTGAAATCTTTGACAGTCCTCAAGAGTAAATTCCGGCCTCTGCTCTTTTATCTTTCTGAGTTCATTTAGAACTCTAAAGATTTCTTTTTGTGGATCTTTGGCTGTGGTGATCCTTTCCTCGTAGAACTCGGCCTTCCTGGCTATTATTGCCCGTTTGTACGTTGCTAATTCTAGCAAATACAGCCTTCGCGTATTAGTGTCATAGGCTTTACGCCAAGCTCTCTCCGCCTTACGTAGAAACCTCTTCTTCTCCCTGAGGGAGTCGTTATACCAAGGGGATCCAGCACCTCTGTTTACTAAATTGACCCTACGTGCTGGCGCCACATGATCGATCGCCCTACGGAGTCTTTCATCCAAATTACTACAAAGAGTATCCGGGTTAGTCGTCAGAGGATGCTGGGGTGGATTCGCTAGGAGCTCTGCTACCACTTTGTCTCCCTTGATGTTCTTCCATTTCCTCACCACCCTCTGTCCTTCCACCGGTTTCGCTCTCTGTAGAATCATCCGGATAGCCCCCTTCACCAAATAGTGATCCGACCAGACACACGGCAACGTGATCGTCGAACCCCGTGCCGGAAGTGACGTCCACACAAGATCCAGCGTGTGCCCTTTCACATGTGTCGGCCCCTTCACTTGTTGGGCTAGCCCCATTGACGATAAAGCCTCATCAATCTGGCTGGCCTGGCCTTCTTTCGGGGTTACTTCCCAGTGATAGTTAAAATCACCCAGTATAGCCATATTATCATACCTTGAGCGCAGATCCTGCACTAATTTCAAAAACAGGTCTGAGAACTCCGGCAAGGCCCATGGGGGGCGATACACCACCAAGACTAACAAGCAATCAATCCCTATCCTCAGTTTAACGCCCAACACCTCTGCTCCTCCCAAATTTTCTGCCAGGATTGTTTCTCCTCGCATACGATCAGCGAACAAGAGTGCCACCCCTCCACCTCTCTTCACCCCAACTCTATTACAATATAGAGCCGAGAAGTTTGCCGGTAAAGCGGCCACAAGATCCGGCAACGAGGAATCCTCCAGCCACGTCTCCGTAACTCCTAACACATCGAAATCCCCATCCTCCAGTAGTGAAAACACACCTCCATAGTGTTTCTGGAGGGAACGGGTATTTAGCAGCCCGTAGTGCAAGACCTCGGCTTTAGGTGCATGGAGCCTTCCGGGCCCTTTCTCCGGAGTTCTCCACAACCCCTCCTGTTGAAGTAGGGCCACACTCCCTTCCGCAAGAGATGTATTAATCAGATTAATTTCCAGTAGCTCACCTCTGTCGTAGATGATACGCGAGCCAGGGGTCCTGGCCCCGGGCCCCGTCTGGTCACGGATGGGCACAGATGGGCTCGCCTCCGGCGCGCCCGCTGCGCGCGTACGCTGCACGCTTGCATTTGGTAGGTTTAAATGGCCTCCTGTAAGCCTATCGCGTCGGACAGCAGCTGGCCTGCTAACAAAGATGTCCGCCGCAGCCGGCACTACCTCACCCAAGATGTCCCCTCGCACACAGAAGCAGCTAAAGGGCCGCTGTAACAGCGGTGGAATTCTCCTATTAACGTGCAAGCAATGTCCTATGAAAGCCCCGTTTTCCCCCACATAAGCACGACGAAATTAAGGCAACTAGAGAACCAAGAAATTAAAAATGGGCAAATGTAAAATACAGCGCGATCAGGTTGCGCAGCTCGAATATTAAATTGGGCAGTTATAGAGTCTAAAATAAAAGCGCGACCAGGTTGCGCAGATCCATCAATTTAAACAGCAACTTTAAAATATGCAATTGTCCTTAAGCACAGCAGCGCTTACCTTTCAGGGAGAGCGCCAGGTCAATCTGTCTTAAATGGCCTCCTGTAAGCCTATCGCGTCGGACAGCAGCTGGCCTGCTAACAAAGATGTCCGCCGCAGCCGGCACTACCTCACCCAAGATGTCCCCTCGCACACAGAAGCAGCTAAAGGGCCGCTGTAACAGCGGTGGAATTCTCCTATTAACGTGCAAGCAATGTCCTATGAAAGCCCCGTTTTCCCCCACATAAGCACGACGAAATTAAGGCAACTAGAGAACCAAGAAATTAAAAATGGGCAAATATAAAATACAGCGCGATCAGGTTGCGCAGCTCGAATATTCAATTGGGCAGTTATAGAGTCTAAAATAAAAGCGCGACCAGGTTGCGCAGATCCATCAATTTAAACAGCAACTTTAAAATATGCAATTGTCCTTAAGCACAGCAGCGCTTACCTTTCAGGGAGAGCGCCAGGTCAATCTGTCTTAAATGGCCTCCTGTAAGCCTATCGCGTCGGACAGCAGCTGGCCTGCTAACAAAGATGTCCGCCGCAGCCGGCACTACCTCACCCAAGATGTCCCCTCGCACACAGAAGCAGCTAAAGGGCCGCTGTAACAGCGGTGGAATTCTCCTATTAACGTGCAAGCAATGTCCTATGAAAGCCCCGTTTTCCCCCACATAAGCACGACGAAATTAAGGCAACTAGAGAACCAAGAAATTAAAAATGGGCAAATATAAAATACAGCGCGATCAGGTTGCGCAGATCCATCAATTTAAACAGCAACTTCAAAATATGCAATTGTCCTTAAGCACAGCAGCGCTTACCTTTCAGGTTCTGTTTTTCTTGCTTAACATGTACTTATATTTTTATATAACGCCCACTGGACAATTGATAAATAAAGAAGTGAATGCAGTTCCTTCTCATGCCTAATGTGATGTCAGCGGCGCAACCCTTTGATAAAGTTCAAGGAAAACGAACAAAACATGTTAGGGCTGCCGGCTGCTTCGAAATAAAGGGATGTAAGCTTTGTCGTGGTGTGCGGCTATTTACTTTCCTTGTCTTGGAAAGGTGGTTGGTGGATATTTAACTGAGTGGTTCAGCCGTAAGCGACGCACCGCCACAAGAGCGCCATAGCCTGCCCGAAACTGAACCGCCTTTGGAGAACGCGTAAGCAACAGGACAGGCAGGTGCCGCCAAAGACTGCCTCTGGTATTGGTTCCAGGGAAACTTTGAAAATGGGTTTTCTGGGACACGACGAACTTTACATCAGGAAATTGGCATGAGATATGACCCACTGGAGGACAAAAACAATCGGATAAAATTAGGAACTGCATGGACCATAAAACCTAGCGACGGAGTGTAACGCCCACTGGACAATTGATAAATAAAGAAGTGAAGGCAGTTCCTTCTCATGCCTAATGTGATGTCAGCGGCGCAACCCTTTGATAAAGTTGAAGGAAAACGAACAAAACATGTTAGGACTGCCAGCTGCTTCGAAATAAAGGGATGTAAGCTTTGTCGTGGTGTGCGGCTATTTACATTCCTTGTCTTGGGAAGGTGGTTGGTGGTTATATTTTTATAATTACACATTTTCTGTTTGGAGATTACATTTTATCTGTCTCCTTGGGGGGCCTTTTTTAGTTTCTTTCTCAAATAAGAGTTTGTTCCTTTCTGTAGCTTACACCCTTTTTAGGGATCATAGTGTGAGTGTAGGATCTGTGGCTTCTTGTGCCCTTACAGAGGTAGGTAGGTGTGTGTGTC
This sequence comes from Lissotriton helveticus, assembly GCF_964261635.1. Lineage (NCBI taxonomy): Eukaryota > Metazoa > Chordata > Amphibia > Caudata > Salamandridae > Lissotriton > Lissotriton helveticus. The sequence continues at coordinate 156,793,739 of NC_136057.1, forward strand.
TGATTGTCTGTCTGTCCCGTCCCCGTCCCCATCCCCGTCCCTGTCTTTAGGCTCTGGCTTCTATGTCTTGTGGACCGTTACTTCAACTGGATATCCCTTTTTGGGGGGGAAATTTCCAGGAGTTTGGTTTATTCTTCATCTTTACCTACTGGCCATGTCTGGTTGTAAGTCGACTTGCTACAGGCAAGGGTTAATTTTCATGTTTTCTTTAGGTGGTACCAGCCGTTAAGGTACTTGTGGCAGACAGCATTATCTTAATGCTAAATTACCCAGGATGTGTTATCTCTCTCGAAGTGTATGTTGTATTGTACCTTGGGCTGGTTTTTCATTTCCATTTATCTGTGTGTGTATTTAGTGTATGCATAAGTGTGTTGCATATGTGTTTACACATACTGATATATAGTTTCACTATGTCTAATGAGACAGTATGTCCCTTGTATTATTACAAGTTTTTATTGTGAGTTGATTATCTCTTCACTATAAGTTTTGGGTATATACTACCTTGCGATGAATGGGTTTATTCATCTGGTCTTTAATGAAATGGGTTCTGGAACCTCTTCTTTTCTGGAATGTGTAAGGACCGGATTCCTGCAAATATTTATTTACTGATGTAGAGACTGCGGTTTTTATGGCAGTCACTTTGCCTTTGGCCCTTCCAGTATAAGGGCTCGCTTTACCCTTTGGGGGTTACACACGAATGACTAACTGAGGTCTGATTTTTTCTAGCAGGGTGTTATCATGCTCCCCTTGAAGCTTTCGTTTTACGAGCCTGTGGTGTTGTTTATTATTTACATTATAAAACCTGTGGCAATGACCACGTAAAAAGAGCCATGCTCTTTTTTTAATCTAATTACTATGTATTTCTGGTATTTTGTCCGTTTCGACCGGCTGGTTCTCTTTGAGAACTTTGCTAGGATTAGTTTGCAGACCCTCCTCCGGGTGGATATACCTATGGTATTTAATTCAAAAGTTAAGGAATCTGGGTCTAGATGTCTCTATCAGATGAACAGGTTACTTACCTTCAGTAATGTATTTTCTGGTAGAGGCACAGTCTAGCTGCAGATTGCTTAATGCCCTACCGATTCTCCCCGCTCTGTGAACGACCTATAATATAAGGGTTATTACATTTTTCAGCACCGGTTATGTACACTGGTGATCACTGTTTCATGTACTTGTGTGATTTAACCACCCATTGGGTCCTATGGTTCACAAATTGGTATTGTTATACCATACATTTCCATATTCAAGTTATTCTTTAAAAGATACGTTGATCTTTTTTGCCACAGAGTTTACAGTTTCTATGGTAGATCTGTGTTCTGGCGTGGAAGGCTTCACAAAAGAAACTGACGTCCGCACACTGGAGAGGACTTCTATAACTCCACTGACGTCATAACAGGAGTCGACATGATCGCGGAGTCGTATGGCGATGTCCCCCGGCGTGTAGAGGTACTGCTGAAAAATTTCCAGATCCAGTCTGGCGCCTGGGGAGAATTCAAAACTTAAGGAATCTGCGGCTAGACTGTGTCTCTATCAGAGAATACGTTACTGAAGGTAAGTAACTTGTTCATATTGATGAAACTTAAAAATGTATTCTGTGGAACACCATATGGCCTTTGGTATAGGAGTGTGATCCAGTATCTAGAAAAGTCCATCCAGATTACTTAATTGCCTTTGAATACATCAGCCTTGTTTAATATACCTAAAACTTAAAATTCTTTTGCCACACACTTGCCACTGCATCAAAGCACATTTCAGTCACCTGGATAAGCCAGTAATACTGCCTTACATTCCTCAGTATTTACCTCTCCAAGCCCTCCTCTTGATCTTTTCAGAACACAGTTTATTTCGATCCCTGGTGTACTTGGCATGATATGATTCTTCTCCCTATGCTCCTCGGTAGTTGCATTATTTTCTGATAATTTTGTGTGTCTTTCATCCTGTCCATCCCTCTAATCAATTTTCATCCTAAACTAGGAGCCAAACCCTTTCCTGAACTCCACCATGGAAGCAGACACCCTTATCAGAAGTTCCACTCCTCCGGCCAACAAAGAGCAGGGCCGGCTTGGCACACCAGGTCGTAGCCAGCCCTCTCTTCACTTCCCACCTGACATTGTCATGTTTGATGAGGCTCTGCGAGACATCGTGGCCTCCCGGCCTTCACATCATGGTGTGGATTCTGGGCATCAGGACACAGTGTCCGCTCATGGCGCCCATTTCCTGGAAATCAAGAACACTGAGAGAAGAGGTACATGGTGAAGTTTGTTACTTGTGAATATACCTGCAGCTGGTTGTGGATTGAGGAGCAGCTAGAATCCCAATGAGTTCTGTGAGGGATGCAGCAGTCTTGTGAAGTACACGCTCTGTGACATCATGAGATTCCTTATAACATGTGGCGTCGGAGACATGCTGAGAAACCTGGGCTTCTCGGTAATCCAATAGGGGAATGTGACTTGGCAATTAGAAATAGAGGGTGAGGATATCAATTATTTGCAACCACTAATCAGGGTGGGGGCATGCAGTGATAACACTAATATGCTGATTGTGCCACCAAAGGTGTTTGAACCCTTTTAATGAGCCCCAAAATGCATGCAGACTGTTCCAGAGATCCACCCTGATAAGTGTGCTGTGCTTTCTTTTCCAGAAGTGGAGAAGCAGTTGAAGATTGAAAACTTGTTTGTGACATGGCAGCAAAGATCGGCTCAGTCTAACATGCCTATCACTGTAAGTGTGTATCTTTTTTTTCTCTAAACGCTCATCAGTAATTGTGGCTGTCCATCTGCCTGTGGGTGTCAGTCTTAAGTACTCTTTACTGTGCAGCCCATAGCTTTCTCACATATCCTAGTGAGCCACACATGATGCAGGAATGCATAGTGGGAATCAGAAGAGACAAGGGCTGTTTGTGTTTGGGTTTCTGCATCTGTTGAATTTGCTCTCACTGTCAGAAGAAAATGTTTTGTTAGAGGCCTCTTCTGCTAGATCACACCCTCTGTTTGAGGATAGATACTGCACTAGACCACACACACACACACACACACACACACACACACCCTTACCCCTTTAGACTGCCTAGTATGCACTTTTCATGAATTCAGAGGAGATAAATCGTCTCCTGTATCTTAACATCTGTCTTGTTTGCAGACTGCAGATCTGGACACACTGAAGCAATCTTCACGGCTGGTTCACTACTGTGCCACCCCACTCCTGTTTGATGCGGTCTTTCGTCAGCAGATCCAGGCAGACCAGCAGGTGAAATTTGAAGGGAAGGTGAGTTCTGAGCAAGAGAATGGTTTGTTATTTATTTGAAGTTTTTATATAGCACAGCCAGACATTTAAGGTAATTACCATATCTGAAAGAGATAATTAGTTATAGATTCCTTACCTTAGAATTACCCCCAGGCGTCAGACTGGATCCGGAGAATTTTTCGTCAGCAGTACCCCTGCGCGGCAAAAGGTGGCGTTGATCGGCTCCACGTTCGTCATTGGCGTTGTGATCGCCGGAATGACGTTGCAGTAGCTACTTAAACGCCGCCCTCGCACGCTGACATCAGTTATTTCTTTTTCTGCGCCAGCCAGCGCAGATCCGGACAGAGCGGTACCTCCAGTCACTTTTTGACTGACTTTTTTGGCGACTTATGTCGACACCGTTTTGAGTCCTCGACTCCTGGTGCCTGTAGGAATGCCCGATTTCAAGGCTTGCGGCTCCTGTCGACGGTTAATGTCAGTGACGGATCCGCACCGCGTGTGCCTGTTCTGCCTGGAACCTGACCACGACTTAAGTTGTGTTCCGACTGCCGGACCATGAATCCGAAGTCTTTGCGGGAGTGGTCCCGAAAGCTTCTCGAGGCCCAGCAGTCCGCTCTGCGCTGTTTGAGGTCCTGTTCGCTTGGGAGGTCGAGTGACTGGTCGTGGACCCACCACCACCAGTCTTCTTCCAAGACTTTGCACTCCTCAGGAAAGTCGAAGCACAAGAAGAAGTCGAAGAAGCATCGTTGCTCTTAGACTTCTCCCTGTCCGTCGGCCGACGTGACGAGGGATGTGGGCGGTGCCCCTCCCACAGCTCGGCGTGCGGAGCCTACTGGGTCGACTCAGTTTTCCTTAGACCCTGACTGACCCCTGCCCACCTTCGGAGTTTCTACGAAGCGATGCATGCCATCTTTGGGAAGCCCAACTCTGCTAGCGCACCTTCGGGCTCCGCGGACTCAGCTGGGGGCCCTGGGCCTTCGCCCCTGGCACCGCAGGGTCCCCTTGGATCCAAGCCTGAATCCGGATCAGCGATGGTTGACCTTGTAACACCTCCCCCTGCGCCGACTCCATCTGCATCGCGTCTGCAGCTAACGCCGGTTGTGTCCCTAGCCAGCATCGACCCCAGCCTCCACCCTCAGGTGGACAGGGAGCTGGACCAGCGATGACCGACGCCAGATCAGGTGCCGACGGGTACTATTGTGTTGTGCCCCTGTTCCACCCTAGTGTTTTTTTCTGGCCAGATTGGCAACCAGAGGAGTGGGAGGGGTCTGGAGACCCTTTGACTGACCAGTTGCAATATGAACCGGACTGGAGAGAGGAGCTGGGGGAAGCCAGTGGTTTGGGTACCTCCCCAGACCTTGGCATGTTGTCTCCTCCTACCGTGGCTACGGAGGAGGGAGCATCTTATTCGGTGGTGTCGCGTAGGGCGGCCGAGGCTCTCAACCTCGAGCTCCCTACGGTGGCAGTCATTACTAGCCTCCTGACAGAGTTGCTTCAACCGGCAGCGAGCTCTTCAGAGCCCCTGCTACCGTTTAATGAAGCCCTCACTGACATCCTTTTGGGCACCTCGTCTAGACCCAACACAGGGGCTCCTGTGGATAGGATGATTGCCCGACACCCCTGCCCGGCCCTGGGCGATCCCACTCTCCTCTCCCAACACCCCACCCCACGCCTGAGAGCTTGGTGGTCCAAGCCTCAACGTCCAAAGGCGCTTTCCCTAACGCACCACCTGATAGGGAATCCAAAAGGCTGGACCACCTTGGGAAGATGTTTTTGTCCTCCAGCTTGGGACTGCGGTCGGTAAACCCTGCTTGTCTGTTGGGCCATTACACCCACTCTGTGTGGGATATGGTGGCGCGGGTGCTGGCCCAGTGCCTGGAGGAGGCCCGGGCCGTGCTATCCCGTGCAGTCACCGAGGGGAGAGACGCAGACAAGTTTACCATCCGATGTGGGCTGGACACAGCAGACTCACTAGGCAAGACGATTACAAGCCCTTCGACGCTATGCCTGGCTGAGGTTCAATGGCTTTTTCGGGATTTCCAAGCTACCCTTATGGACATGCCTTTTGATGGCCGTCATCTGTTCGGCGACAAAGTAGACAACGCGCTGGAGCGCTTGAAGGACTCTCGGCCTACTGCAAAGTCCCTGGGCCTCTCCACCACCCGACCTGCGCATTCTGCTTTTCGCCCCTTTTGTGGCTATGGAAGGGGTGCCCTGCTACGTTCCACCCAGAGCCACAGGCTGGCGCAAGCTTTACAGCCTCAGCGCGGCCAGGGACGTGGGACCCACCGTCGTGGGTCTGGGGACCAGCGAGCGAGCCAGTCCACCATCGCCCCCTCTGCAGCAGCCTCCAAACTCTCCTAGATTGACCTTTTAGGGCCACCAATCGCCAGTGGGCGGCAGGATTCGCCATCACCTCCCCCACTGTCGCACCATCCCGTCGGAGAGTTGGGTTTTGCAAATAGTCAGAAGGGGCTACTCCCTCCCCTTCGAGGCTACCCCCAGCCATGCCACCTCCGTTCCATCGAATGTCGGAGGACCAGCTGGCCCTTCTCCAACAGAAAGTTATGGCTCTATTAGCAAGGGTGCCATTGAGCGAGTTCCTGCCCCAGAAGTAGGTCGTGGTTGCTATTCCCACTACTTTCTGGTGCTCAAGAAGGACAAAGGCCTGCGTCCTATCTTGGATGTCAGGAACGTCAACCGCTTCATCGGGAAGGAGAAGTTCAAAATGATGATGCTAGCTCAGGTACTTTCTGCCCTAAACCCTGGAGACTGGTTGCTAGCGTTGGACTTGCAGGACACTTATTTTCACATCCCCGTCCTGCCGGCGTTACCTGCGGCTCAGTGGGCCACGAGCACTTTCAGTTTATGGTGCTCCCCTTTGGCCTCACCAGTACCCTGGGGTGTTCACAAGGGTGATAGCGGTGGCCACAGCTCATGTGCGCAGATTGGGTCTTCCAGTCTTCCACTATCTTGACAACTGGCTGTTGAAGGCGGGTTCACCCCAGGCTGTCGTCTCCCACCTCCAGACTATGGCAGACCTCCTGCATTCACTGGGGTTTTCGATCAACGTGGTGAAGTCACTCCCTCTCAGAAGCTCCTCTTCATCGGAGCGGTTCTGGGCATGATGTGGTTTTGGGTCTATCCTCCCGAGCAGCGAGTCTTGGATTTTCGTCTATGATTCTGATATTTCAGCCTCTATACTGGTCAGGGTGACCCTGCGGCTGCTGGACTCCTGCATCCTGTTGGTGGATCATGCCAGATGGCATATGCGGGCTCCGCAGTGGGACTTGAAGTTCCAGTGGGCACAGCATCAGGGGAACCTGTCCGATTGCGTCCAGAACGCGTAGGGCTCTGCAGGCAAATTGCAGTGGTGGCTAACAAACTGGGATTGGGTCAACGGCAGATCCCTCTCCCTTCCCCAACCGTTTGCGTCCAGATCGCGTAGGGCACTGCAGGCAAATTGCAGTGGTGGCTAACAAACTGGGATTGGGTCAACGGCAGATCCCTCTCCCTTCCCCAACCGGAGAACACGGTGGTGACGGATGCATCACTTCTAGGGTGGGGCGGCCACATGGAAAAGACGGAGATCAGAGGCCTCTGGTCTCCGGCGGACTCTGAGCTCCACATCAACCTGCTGGAGCTCCAGGCGATTCGTCTTGCACTCAAAGCATTCCTTCCCTCTGGCAGGGGAAGAGTAGTGCACGTGTTCATGGACAACATCACCGCCATGTGGTACTGTACCAAACAGGGAGGGGTGGGGTTGTGGACCCAATGTCAAGAGGCCCTCCGTCTCTGGACATGGGTGGAACATCAGGGCATATCCCTGGTGGTTCAACACCTGGCAGGTTCACTGAATGCCAGGGCAGACAAACTCAGCCGCAGGTGCATGATGGATCACAAATGGCGTCTTCACTCGGAGGTGGCGCAAGGTCTCTTTCAGCAGTGGGGAGAGTCTTGGTTGGATCTGTTCGCTATCAAAGAGAATGCGTAATGTCAGCAATTCTGCACGTTGGAATTTCCAAGGCGGCACTCACTCGGCAATGCTTTTCATCGCGAGTGGAGTTGCGGTCTGTTGTATGCCTTTCCGCCTATACCACTTCTGCCGAGAGTGCTCAAGGAAGATCAAGAGCGATCGGGCCCAAGTCATACTTTTGGCTCAGGATTGGGCACGAAGAGTCTGGTATCCCGAGCTGTTACCCGTGGCATTCGATCCTCCGATCCCACTGCCTCTTCGGGAGGATCGTCTGTCGCAGCAGCAAGGGACGGTTCTCCACCCGAACCTGTCCAGTCTACACCTCCTTGCTTGGAGATTGAGCGGCGACAATTGACAGCCTCTGACCTTCCTTCCGAAGTCTGTGATGTTATCTTGGCAGCCAGGCGTCCATCCACTAAGATGGTATACGCCTGCAGATGGAACAAATTTGTGGCATGGTGTGCAGCAAAGATTGTGGATCCCCTTTCTGCCCCCTTTCCGAGGTTCTCTTGTTCCTTCTGTCTTTGGCCCGGCAGGGCTCTGCTCTGGGCTCTCTGATGGGCTACTTCGCAGCCATTTCAGCCTGTCTTTGGCTTTCTGATCAGCCTTCTCTTTTCAAGTCCCCTGTTGTAAATCGCTTTCTTAAGATCACTACTCATCTTTTCCCTCCTGTTTCATTTGTAATGCCTAAGCGGGACTTGAACTTGGTTCCTATTTACCTTATGTGCACTCCCTTTGAGCCGCTTTATAACTGTCCTCTCAGACTTTTACTCCAAAGACTGCGTTTCTGGTTGCCATCACCACTGCTCGCAGGGTGAGTCAGCTACAAGCTCTTTCTTCAAAGCCTCCTTTTCTGGGTGTTCATCCGGACAAAGTTGTTACTTCTTTCACATTGTCAAAGCATCACTTTGCCCACCTTTTTTCCACTTCCGCATCCTTCTAAGGCGGAAGAGAGACTCCACCATCTGGATCCAAAACGTGCGCTTTCATTTTATTTGGATCGCACCAAGCAATTCCGGGTGGATGATCAGCTCTTTGTTGGCTACGTGGGCGCCAAAAAAGGTCGGGCCGTGCACAAACTGACTATCTCTAGGTGGGTTATTTTGTGCATTAAAGCTTGCTACTCTTTGGCAAAGCCTCCAGTGGGACTGCACACCCATTTCACCAGGGAAACCGCAGCGGCCACTGCTTTGGGACGGGGAGTCCCTCTCAATGACATCTGTCAGGCAGCAACGTGGGCATCTCTGCACACGTTCACAAAACACTACTGCCTGGACAGCAAAGTCAGAAGAGACTGCTTCTTTGGCCGTTCTGTTCTCCAGAACTTTCTGGTGTGAACTTGGTTCGCAGACCCACCTCCGTGGTTGGTATTGCTGGGGTGTCTATTCTAAGGGAAGGAATCTATAACTAATTGTCTCTTTGAGATGAACAAGTTACTTTCCTTAGGTAACGATATATCTGTAAGAGACATAGATTAGTTATAGATTCCTTACTGCCCCACCCACCTATCCTTCCCGTTCTGCAAACTGAATTTTAGGGTCAGGGAATCCTTTACAGGGCACTAGCTTGTGCACCAGTAGTCAGTGTCTTGCATGGCTCTGCGCTTCTAGTGTGGAATGTCATGTAAAGAACTGACGTCAGTGAGGGCGGCGGCTATCACAACGTCATCACGATGCCAACGCAAATGTGGAGCTGACCGATGCCACCTTTCGACTCGCAGGGGTACTGCTGACGAAAAATTCTCTGGATCCAGTCTGACGCCTGGTAATTCTAAGGTAAGGAATCTATAAATAATCTATGTCTTTTACAGATATATCGTTACCAAAGGTAAGTAACTTGTTCTTTACTGTAAACCTTACTCAAGACAAATTGTAACAGGAAAGGATAGAAAGAATGACAAGCCAGAAAGAGCTAGAAACCTACCAGGCTAGCTTCGGGAAACCGAAGAGCTGATGTAATGGTCTAACTGAGAAGATGCTGATGGGAAGGGCATGGTGAAACTGTAGGAAAAGGTTGAGTTTGAGAAAGAAGCAGTAGAAAGGAGTTATGGCACATCTGGGTGAAGCTTATGTGGTAGTGGCAGGTCTTTATAAATCACTATGTTTTGATTGATGGCTACAGGTCTTTTCATAGTGAGCATATTAGAGGCAGTTTTTGCAGTTCAGATGAACTGGTGACTGCCCTGGAGGTGATAACCATTGATACCGGTCACATGGGATTTGAACCGTGGCCCCAGGCATGTCTCTTGAGTTTCAGAACTCAGAGCAAGACACCTCGGGCCACGGTTGTACCTGCATCTAAGTAAGTTTTCACTTTTGCTGCAAATTCCCTCCTGTAACGTGAAACTCCAATGATGATTATTTGTAGTTACACCTTGCCAGGATGGGCCACATCTGTGTAGTCACACCTCCAGGCCATCAACATCAGTGCCTGTTTTACATGGAGGGAACTGAAAAGCCAGACCCCGAGAATTACTGAGGGAGTTTAGAAAATTATTTCTTTTAATACCAAAAAATCTGCGTTTTCAGAACTGTATGAACCTCACACTAAAGCAAAACAATTCACATTCATGATGAAATGGCATTTGATTCAGTACTTGTACTGACCCTGAATGTTGATGTTTATGATGAGAATTGCATCTCATTGTATTTACCAGGTGCAGCCTGCACATCAGGTGAACTCTTGTGGGCACTGGCTCAAATACTTGGCCCAGAAGACATAGGCAAGTTCTCCTTTCTCTCGCTTTTCTAGAACTGGAAGTACAGAGTGTGTAATGGTTCTTTTTCAGATGTGCTGCATTGGAAGTACCCACCTATGTTTAGAAATATAGCCTCCTAGTCCCTATGTTATTCAGTGGGATTAAGGAGCAGTGCAGTGCTGCTGAGGTGTTCATCCCCCACCCCTTTTGTCCTGTTTAGCCATGCTCGGGCAGACAGGGATCGTCTTCCTGTCCCAGTGACATTCCATGAAGCACTTAGAAGTGATCCATGCCACCAAGTGTCTGTGATAGCCTAAGGAATATCTTAAGTGGAGCAGTTCAACTACTGCCTGTCCTCACAGGCGTCCTCTAACAGTAATCCAAAAACATTTGTTTTAAATGTGGACTGGGTCCTGTAGCACAACCTGGATCCCCTCCCTGAAAATTTATAACACATCTATTGGTAAGTGACACATGATAAGATACCCTCTCTGTGCATCAACACGGGGTAGGTTGCAGAGCTGCTGTGCACAAAACTTTCACTTTTGTGCATGGATGTGACACCGCTTGCCCCTGGTCTTTCCTACACACTTCATACCGACATAGGAGCAATATGTTTCCCACACCTCCCTCTGGATGCTTCCTTTTGTTTTGAGAATATACCTTATGTACGCGTACACCCAGGCAAATGGTTGGGAAATATGCCTGATACCCATGCTTAATGACAACTCATCCTAGTGCTTAGTCTCCTTATAGGCAGCTACTAGTAGGAATTCCCAGTCCCTCTCAGACAAACAGTCACACATCATCTGCTGATCATTCAGCCCCTGCACCGTACCCAGTCACACATTTCCAGTCTTGATTTGCCTCTGAAATAACGCATGACCTTTGCCTATGGAGTTTTTGTTTTTGCCTTGATTCTGGAGTGCAAACCTGGCCCAAGGCATTGATGTGCTTCACAACAGCACCAGGCTGGTACACATTTTCCTTTTAACACACAGGGAGATTAGATGATTTGCCCAGAATTACAGGATGTTGAACCCAGGCCTGGATTCGGACCTATTTCCTCATGTTCTAAAGTTAGCAGCAGTAGCTCTTGTCAGTATGCCACGTCTCCTTCCCATCATACATGGCAAGAGGGACAGAAACATGGAGGAAGAGTAGAACAAGCTCCTTGTTCACTGGAATGATGCCCAAAACAAGAGGAAATATTTGAGAAACATTCTGAAAGGAAAGCAAATTGTTTTATCCTTTGTATCCCAAAGGACACTCTTTATAATGACCAACAATGCTTCGGATATAACAGCATGACAGTGGCAACCTTAGTTTCATGCAGTGGCAACCATGGTGTCATGCTTTCATTCACACCTACAGCGAGGACAAAGGAGGGCAGAATGTAGTTTCAGGAAAGTTGACATCAATGTGAGTGTGCACAAGCCAGACATCAGCACCACAAGAATGATGCCCGTAGAGTAGTGAGTCTGGGAAGGCGGCTGAGCTTCTTAGAAGTAGAGAAACTTTGAGCCAATGGTGCCCTTGTTCCGTGCCAGTGTTGGTTGCGGCACTGACAGTATTCACCGCCATCTCTTGTTTTACAGAAGAGGCACCGCTCTAATGACTCCAATGCTTCAGGCCGTGATCGTAGCTACAGCTGTGACTCCGTCGAGATGCTGCCCTCCAAGCTGCGAGATGAGCCATGGCTACTGGAGATGTGCAACACCTTCATGCAGCAGTACATACAGTATCTGCAGAGCATGGGCTTCATCTTGGTGCAGGTGCGGCCTCACTCTCCGGCCAGAAGGTGAGCACACAACAGCTGCGTTGTTTACCGGTTTCACATCCAGTCGTTTCAATGTCTAAATTATTGTGAGTTCTGTTAAGCACCTTTTATTGATGTATTTATTTTATATGTGTTTCAAGTATATGGGTGACATATTTCGGTTCTAGCATATAGGTGAGGTCTCTAGCCCCTTTCTGAGAACATCCTTCAACATACCACAGTAAAGAATGTACAGTTCATGATGTTTACTGTGTACAGTTCATGATGTTGTGGCAGATACAAGAGCATTCAATCTGGGAGTTCTTAGGAAGGCAGAAACATGCAGAATAGTTTTGGGCAGTCACAGCAGTATGGAGAGCATCAGTTTTTTATATGCAATACTTTGAGTGAAGGTGTGTGGTGCATTCATGCTACAGAGGTCTGAGATGTCCAGTCAGTTCATTAATTCTTGTGGCAGATTGTGATAGCGAGGGGAAGATGAAGGCATGGGCCATTATTTGAAACTCCTGGGTGAATAGGATTGAAGTGCCGCACCTGATGCTTCTCTCAGCCGGCCTCTCTGATGACCCACTGGGCTTCCTAAGTGAGCACAGAGGATTTTCACTATGTCTTTTGTTTCACCTCACAATCAGGTTTTAAGCTAGAGGCTGCACTACGCAAATCGGTGATATAAAAAAAAGATGATTTAGCAGACCAGGGTGTAGATGCTTTACAAAGATATTAAATGGCATTGAAGAGAAAACTGAAACTGGATAGTGTCCATGGTTCACGTAAATGCAGGAGCACCCTTTGCCGTCAGTCTTTGAGGAAGAATGCAGTACTAGTAGTGAGGCCAGCATATAATTATTAGTGTAGGCTTTGTCATGGGTGAGCACCATCTAAAAAGAACAGGACAGTTCATGCCATGCTCTTTCCACTGAGCCCAGCAGTGCTGATCCTATGTCAAATGCTGCCTAGAGCGATTAACCCTTTTCCTCACCGCTGCTTGATCTACTATACAGCATAGGTCAGCTGCAAGGCCAAGCTGTCGTCCGAAACCTCACTGGGTGAGACTGAGAAAGAGCTCAATCTCTGATGTTTGAAGGCACAAGTAAGAAGGACTCTTCATGAGAGGTGTTGCGCAGCGGCCAGGGTAGCTGACTCCGAAGCACGGGCTCACGGTTCGATCCCCGGCGCCAGTGGTGGGTTAGTCCAGCACCATGTGACTATGAGCAATAGCTCACTTAATCTCCCCGACGGTTCCCTGCACCTTTAGACCCTTAGGGGTGATTAGTTTGCGCTTTACAACTACCGGGTTAATAATATTATTATTCATGACTATTTTCATTCCACCTTTCGTTATTGTGCCTCATTACTCATTACCCAGATATACACTTGATGCATTGAGTTTGTACTCTTATAACAGTACTTTGTGACAAACTAGCAGCTCACTTTAAGGAATGTAATATAAATTCCATAAATAATATTAGCTAGAGGGAAGGGTAGGGGTTTCAAGGATGGATAAGAGTTCATACATCTGGTAGCACTTCAGAAGGTGGGTCTTGGGCCTTCATTTTACCTTTTAGGTTGCCTTGGGGGCTTAGAGGGCAGATGTGTTCTGAGCCCAGGGGAACCATATTCTAATGTAGGGTGCAAGCAATGAAGACATTAAATTAGGACACTTCACTTAGGGGTTTCAAAAGATTTGGATTCCTGAGTTCAGGTTGCTTGAACAATTTGCGAGGTAGTTAGTCTTGGATAGCTTTGAAGTTCAAGCTCAGGAACCTGAATAAGGCCATATTTTTGTCTGAGAACCTGCCTGCCTGTTGGTGATAAAAGGAGGAGGAAGTGTTGCATGTAAAGAACAACAAAGGAAGAGCAGTACCATTGACAACTTCGTCCTTAGGGGTGAAGGATTATTGGAGTGGTGAAGCTTGCTGACAACTAGAGTTGTTGAGTGGGGGTAGAAGAGTTGCCTGATTCTGTATATGTTATGGTAGTGGCCTCAAGCGACTGAATACAGATGGGTAGGCAATGATTTTTGACAGAAAGTGAGGGCTGATGGTGTGGAACGCAAAAAATATAGAGGTGCAAGCAAATGCTGTGTCAGTCATCCCACTGAGGAAAGGTGTCACTGTGATCAGTTGTGTTCAATGTGATCAGTTGTGTTGAGTGGAATGAGGATGGACGTCCGACAGAGTGCAGTTTTTTTTTCTTCCCTATCTTTATTTGTTTTATAACATGAAACAGTAACGATGGACAGTCCAGGTCCCAAGCCAGGCCCAGGAGCAAACACAGTGGAGTTACCCATGAGGATGTTGTCACACATTCATCACCTGACAGAAAGTTCTATCAGTAAAATGCAAGTCATTAACATATAACCATGAGGTACAATCCATGTAATCAAATTCCCCTATGTAGGTCTTCCGCGGCAGGGGGAGGTCATCAGTTCACATCCCTCATCCTTCACAACCCACTCGACCAAGGGAGGGCTGGGGTATTCTGTGATGGGGTCATCTATGAACCCGCTATGACGAGTGGCTCAGAGTGCATTGTGCTTGAGGTGTAGCGCAGCGGCCAGGGCGACTGACTCCGGACCCGGGAGCTCACGGTTCAATCCCAACCCTGGCACCTGTGGCAGATTAGCCCGGCAACATGTGACTATGGGCAATAGCTCACTTAATCTGCCCCATGGCCCCCAGCGCCTTGACACCTTCGGGTAATTGTTTGCGCTTTACAAATACTGGACATTTACATTTACATTGAGACGGAGAGAGTGCAGTTGTAACAAGGTTATCAAGTTGGTTGAGGACAATCTTTTTGAGGGAAGATGTGTGGTCAAGTAGTTTGTGATTTAAAAGGTGTGAACTGGTCAAACACTAGTTTCTGTGAAGGACAGAAGTGAAACTGGCTGATAGTTTACTATTGTGTTTGAGTCTGTGATGGGTACTTTAAGTCAAGGGATTACCAGTGCTGTTTTGAAGCACTGATTTGTTGGCATTATGTTCAAGACAAATACGTGTGTTATCAGTTATGGTGAGAGTGCATAGGAGAGGTTATCTCACTATAGAATGGTGTAAGTTCATAGAGGATGAGTTTGGTAAGGCAGGTGAGCATGCGAGGGAGGTAATGAATGTATATTATGGGAGTGGGTACAAAGTAGGAGTGTTGATTGGGTATAAGAGGAAATTTAAGGAGGGAAACATTAGTGTGATCTTGGACAAGAAGGAGGAGGCAAAGCCACTGGCTTATTTCCTACGATACCAGTCCTGGTCACACCAAAGTATGGACACACGCAGTCTCTGGGTTAGTATTACTAGATGCTTTCTTTAGAAGGCAAACAAGGACAGAACATGTGCAAATATATTAAGAAATATCAGAATAATCATGCTGATAAAGAATGAAGAGAAGAGAATCTAAATATTATGAACAGAGGTGACATGAAATTCTGTAAAATCCCCCTTCCTATTGACACTTTGATGTGCAGACTTGGCACATAAAGGTTCGCCATCGAGAGAGGGCAGTATGTCATCACATACCTGTTTGATTCAAGTAACTGGCTTTGCTCGCATGCCAGGCTCTGTGAGAGCCCAACTTGCTATCAGATATTGTCTTTGGTGGAAATCAGAATGCCAAGATGTGCGCCTGTGTCTGAGAGAACTGAAGGTGCTGTTCTACTACTTTACAGAGCTGGTATGAGGATGTAGAGGAGAATAATCTGGCTCAGGGCTAGTGGTCTGATTGTGACTCTTTTTTTTAGGATGGGATAAAACTTAGATATTCCCTCCTCAAATGTCACTATCCTTCCCCAAGAAGCCATGGAGATGGTTCCTACACTGCTTGACATCTGGCACCTTTGGGAGATCGATGGCCGATGAGAGTTCACTCTGCGTGGACATCTTCCTTGGAGTCGGCATAGGACCCGATTTTGGATGCCAGGGTGTCTAGTCATGGCCTTGATGTTGAGTCGGTGTTGGCTGGAGCCAGTGCTTTGGCCCTTGGCATAACACTGTTGATGCAGAGTGGGCTTGGTACCGGAGGTCACACCCGAAGGCTAATACCTTTTGTAGGCAGTCACTGGGCTCCATACCTTACTCCTTTGGAGCAGTGCTTGGCCTGTGGCTGAGTCTGTTTTCAAGCTTTTTCCCCTGACTATTGATCCTTGGTGTGGATTGAGGAACAGTAACTCGAAGGGGGGCGGTCTTTGTTATGGGACCTGTTGTTTCATATGGATCCGCAAGCTCTGCTTTTCTGGGGCAGCTGGGATAGCTAATATGCCCTCCCCTCTTAGCAGTCTCCATCTTCTTGGAGCCCAGAGCGTCCGGCATGGTGATGGAGTGTCAATGCAGAATTGTATAGTGTACCAGTGATGCTAGCGGATAGGGCTTCTTATTTCTGAATCCTTGGCAGGCTGAGGAGTTTGACGTGGTCTCAAAGGAAGCAGAGGTTACGGACCCAATACATGTCTGTCAATGGAAGCTTGGTATTACTTTTTGTACAGAATGGAAAATGTGTATTCTCCATACCCCGGCACCCACTGACTCAATCTCAAATTACCTTTGACCTGGAACCATTCTGGTGGCAGGAATATGAAGTGCCAACATTTTCGATTATGTCTTTCAACGACGGCTGAGGATCTCCACGACTGTAATAGAAAGGAACAGAGATGGTTCGGTATCTCAAGGTGATTGGAACCGCATGGCTGAAAAAAACCGAAAACAATCTGAGGTGAAGTCTACTTGTACATTGTGGGCTAAGGGAGAAGTCACAAAATATCTCAAGACTGAAGAATTATTTTAAGAAATACAATTTGCAAAGGTCCTTGTCCAAAACATGATGGCGAGGGTATGCAGAGCATGTGATCTACAGCAACACATGCTAAAAACACCCATACATATTTGGTACCTCCATGCTCGGGGAAACCCAGAGGAACAAATTAAGGGGTAAAGCCTAGGCCGGGATATGCTCCTGCACAAGGAAGACTAGAGGGAATTACCATGTTTTTGACAAAAAGAACTGTAGTGGTGGATGGGCAGCAGCAATTGGACCAGCGACAGTGCCCTCTCCTTACTCCACCCAGTACTAACGGTTGTGACGAATGCATTGTTGCTGGGTTATGGAGGAAATCAGGGGACTTCGGCAGAAGTTCACCTTCACATCAACTTGCTGCAGTTGCGAGCAGTGCGCGTAGCACCGGAGATGTTCCTCGCGACTATCAAAGGGCGACAGGTACAGGTGCTCACAGACCACACGACCGCCATGTGGTACTGCAACAAACAGGGCAGTGTGGGTTTGTAGGTCCTGTGCCAGGTGGCTCCATGCCACACAACACCTGGTAGGATCTCTGAATGCCAGGGCAGATTAACTCATCCGTCTTTGTCTTGCAGGTTACGAATGTCGGTTACACTCTGAGGTGTCGCAGGGTGTCTTCCAGCAATGGGCAAGACCTTTGCTTGATCTGTTTGCCACCGCAGAAAATGTGCAGTGTGCAGAAAATATGCAGTGTCAAAGCTTTTTCACATTGGAGTACCTGTGGCAGTCCTCTCTAAAAGACACTTTTCGCCTACACCGGAGCTCTTTTGCCCAGATTACTTAAAAAGGGCAGGCGAAACGGGACTCCCGTCATTCTGGTGGCCACAGATTGGGTGAGGAGTGTGTTACCCAGAACTTGTGGCCATGATCATTTGTCCTCCTATCTGGCTTCCCCTTCGGGAGACCCTCCTGTCGTGACAGCAGGGCTGAGTTCTGCGCCTGAGCTTGCAAAACCTGCATCTCCATGCATGGAGATTGAGCGAAGACAGTCAATGGCTTTCATTCTTACTTTCATTCTTACTCCCAAAGTGGATAGGGTTATGCTGAGGGTTAAGTGTTCGTCTACCAATACAGTATATGTAGAACGCTAAGAGAAGTTTGTCACTTGGTGTTCCCCTGTCCCTTTCAACTCTTACAAGCAAGTTTCTCCGACATTCTTCTGTGCAGTGGGATCGTAATTTGGTTCTCACCTATCTCTTGTCCAATGCTTTTGAACCCATGCACATTTGTCCTCTTTGTCTGCTAACCACAAGGCAGTTTTCCTCATCACCATAAAACCTTCCAGGTGAGTTAATTGCAGGCATTGTCACTTCACACTTCGTACTTCCCAGACAAACTGGTCCTCCAGACAAAAGCAGACTTCTTGCCCAATGTAGTTCTACCCCTTTCACATAGGACAATCAATCACCTTGCTGGCTTTCTATGCAATGCCCACCCTCCAATGAGGAACAACTGTCCCACCGTCTTGACCCAAAAAGAGCTCTTACCTTCTGCGTTGATCGGGCGATGGAATACTGACAGGATGACCAACTACTCAGTTTCTCTGGAGCTAAGAAAACAATAGTGGTGCTGAAGAGAACCATCTCCCAATGGATTGTGTTATGCATCTAATCTGCTATGTGCTGGCCAAAAAACAACCTCCTGAAGAGAGGACTCAATCCACCAGAACAAAGGCTGCTACCACTGCACTGCACACACGTTGTGTCTGTCTTGGACATCTGGCAGGCTGCAGGCTGCTATATGGTCATCCCTCCATACATTCACTAAGCATTACTGCCTGGATAGCCAGGTCTGGCGTGATAGGCAATGTGTCCGATCTGTCCTGCAAGATTTCCTGTTTAGAGTTATTTCACAGTTCCACCTGCTGGGGAGATGTACTTCTTTGGCATCTATTCAGAAGGTGAGAGATATACAGTTAAAAGTATCTATCAGAAGAATGTTAGTTACCTTCGGTAACACTTTTTCTGGTACAGACTCCCTCAAAATGCAAATTCCGCACTGACCCACCCTCCTCCCTGTCCTGTGGAATGGACTCACTCTCCATTATTAAGATTCCATCTTTTGAAAACATCTGCACACTATCACATTTTGATGTCTATGGTCTCCATATTTGTTGGCGCAGACAGAGTCCAGAAACAAACTGTGTGCGGAAGTGGCTGATATATAGGGTCCCGATGCCATGGGTGGGGCGGAGCATCATAGAGCCGCGTGACCCCACCTACTGAGACTCAAGGGAATTGTTACTAAAGTTTCTGGTTCTAATCTGAACCCTTGAGATGTTCACAAGGTGAGGAATCTGCACTTAGATAAAGTCTTTACCAGAAAAGGCATGTACCGATAGTAAGCTACTTGTTCATTTCGAAATCTGCAGAGGATACAACCTAGTAAATAGGCTCACCACTTACACTGTATTGAAATAATTGACATTTCCAAACTGCTATAACTGTAACTCTCATAAGACAGCTGTCTTTTTGGTCTCCTGAATGAACAATATATTTGCAGCCTCTGCTACATTACATCCTTCTATACAAACTGGAATGTGACCTTTAAGGTGTATAATTTGATTGGAAATTGTTATCAAAATGATATTTGCAGCGCGTATGTGTCCTCTGTAAAAATGTGCTCAATCCTGTTATAGCTATTATGAAATATTCTGTCTGAACAAAGCCACGGTGCATCGACTGACATAAATTTTTTCTTGGAATCTCACTAATTTCTCACTGTGTAACGGTCCATCTGTCCACCGGACACTATAGGGCACTGATCACACAATTGCCAGGATGGGCATGGACAGTTCTCCTAAAGCCTAGTAAAGCATCTTTGCCTGATTATAATCTGATGTATTTTCCTCCTATTCAGAAAGGATATCAGGAAGACTTAGCAGGTCCATTCCCAGGCCAAGTGTAGGCTCAGGAGAGATTACCTTTGAAACTCAATTCAATTCAATTCATGTAGCTTTATTCGGCACATATAAAATGACCATAAAAGCACAAAGATAAAAGACATGGTAATAACAAATAGATCGATATCTAAAAAGGTTTACAAAAATATTGCAGACATGATTCATTAAAAACACATACTTTTCCTGGCATTAACACAATAATTTAAAAACGTAGCTGTATAAAAACAGATATCGGCCGATTGCAGATTAAAAATTAAAATCATTGCCTGATTAACTGTACGTACACCATATTTTATGAACATTGGTTTCAAGAATGCAGTACGTAAATTCGGGTACAGTTTGCAGAACAGTAAAAGGTGCAAAGTGCTCTGAATAGAAACTCCATCACACATGCATGGGCCCGACGGATGTTTCTTAAGGGTCGGAAGGGCCACCAAATGATGTGCCACACCGAATCGAAGTCTAGTGAGTGCAAACTTATGAGAATATTGAAACTCATGGGGCTGACTGGAAATTACTTGGGGTGGAGCTGTGAGGCAGGTGAAAGCTCAGCACAGCTGAGAAAAGGATTCTCCATTTAAAATGTTGGCGCATGGTCTCTCGATGCCACAAATCATATTCCCAGGACGGATCGTGCTTCACTCTGCTGAATAAACTAAATTGGAAGCCTTTGAATTGGATTAGGGGTGGGTATACTTCACCAGTAATGCCTGACTGGTTGACACTCTAAACCCGCTGTGCAGGGAGAATCTGCCTGAAACCGAGAAGGAAAGCTGCCTTCAGGAGTCCAACTGGCCTACCAGATAGCATAGCAGAGATTTCTTTCCTGCTCTGTCTGGTGTGTTCTCAGCATTTTGCTCCAAGAATGATTGTGCCAGACTGCTGACGCACAGGGCTAAAGAGGTTCAAGGTCTTCGCAGTGGAGCCTGTTTGCCCCATGGAACTTCCTTCCCACTGCTTTAAGCAGTAGACAGGGTATTGACGGAGGAAGCTGCTGCCTCCTGGAATAATTCAAGGTTGTCAGTTAGTATTGGGCATTTCTTGTGGACCTGGAAGGTGAGCTGTGGGGATCCTTCTGCAAGAAGTGGACATGAGACCCTGGAGCCAGCCCTGAAAATGTTAATAGTGTTCTTAAAGGTAAAACTGCTGTCAGAACATGTGGAAAAATCTTTCACTAGGGACTGTGGAAACACTCTAAACTCTTTCTCAAAAAACACAATTTTGACAACTTAAAGTTTGCCTTTTTTTACAGCCTTGTGTTTTTGGCAGTAGTGCAAAGCTACAGCAGGACGGCTCGATCATGGTGTTCGAGGCATGTGGGCTGCTGAATTCATATCTATAGCATAGATCGCCGCCTAGTGTTGGGTCCGGATGATTGCACATTGTTGTCCTGGAAGAGTCTTCGAAGTATCACGAGATAGGTGACTCTTACCTTGGACTACAGTGCGCATGGGCATCGACTCCATCCCCAGATTGTTTTTTTCCGCCATTGGGTTCGGATGCATATTTGATCACTTAAGTTCGGAATCGATATAAACTTTCTTTAGGCCTAAAGGCCTTTTTCCTTTAGCGTCGGTATTGTCTTGCGTTCGGTGCCCGGTTCTGTTCCGGCTCAGTTCCCGAGTCGGACGTCCAGAGGAGTCGCGTGGCTCTTCGGTGCTCGAGGCCCAGTCAACGCAGCCAGACTTATTCGACGACACATCATGGAACGGAGCCCGTTCAAGAGATGTTCTGTGTGCAACTCCAAGTATCCCCACATCGATGTCCACCCGGTGTGCAACAAGTGCCTGTCGCTGGATCACGATGAAGCCAACTGTATGGCTTGTTCCCGTTTTCGATCCAAGAAGACGATTCGACTTCGGCGCGTGGCGCGCCAGGAGGCTCAGCAGACGGCCCCTGCCCCGGTGAACATTTTCGAGGGGGATGAAGCAGACGAGCAGGAAGATCGAGAGCCGATTTCTACTTCAGCGGCAGAGATCGACTCCGACTACGACGCAGACGTCGAAATGCTCGACACAGAAAACGTCGTCGACGAGGTAGGAGACGACAATGAGGCCTATGGGGCCGCAGAAGATAGCTCAGGTGACGAGCTATGCCCCGTTCCAACAATAACTAAGGCTCAGGTCGAGGGATCGCCACATGGCCTTACCCAAGATCTTGCAACTGGATCCACGGTCTCGCCTACGGGCCCGGCTAAGGGCACTTCTACGGAGCCGCCATTGGTCAAATCGAAACCGAAAGTGAAAGCTTCGGTCTCGACAAAACCGAAAGCAATAGAGACGCCGTCAAAACAGAAGACGTCTGTCGCTCTGGTCGCCTCCTCGTCTTCAGGCATGTCGGGGCAGCCGAAGCCAAAGAAGGTTGTCGATCCGGTGAAGTCGCTCAAGGGGGTCAAGTCGAAGTCGCTCAAGGGCGTCGAGCCGAAGTCGCTCAAGGGCGTCGAGCCGAAGACCGGGGCACCAAAACCAACTGTCAAGGCGGCTGACCCGAAACCGTCGGCGCCGAAGGCCGTCGACACTGACAGAGGACACGGCGCTCCAAAAGCTGTCGATCCTGCTCATTGGCCGGAAAAGGCCAAAAGTTCTGTTACACTCGAGTCAACAGGTGGACCGAGAACACCTGTCGGGTCGACGAAACCGTCCGCATCCTTCACGAAGCAGGTGTCGGACTCGTTGCAACGCATCAGAAACAAGGCTTCCGCGGACGATCCGAAGGATACTTCCACCCCGAAGCCCGCTGCCAAAACGCATAAGTCGACGGCGCCGATCCAGTTCAAGCTGCCGCCGAAAGTGGCGCCGAAGGCGTTCGCGCCCAGGACGGTCGACAACACGCCCATGCAGGTGTCCACGGGGCCGAAGCCTCCTCAGGCCGTTGTGAGCACAAAACATCAACAACCCCTGCTGGAGGAGCAGTCGGAACAATTTATCGACGCCGACACTGGTAAACTTTCCTTCTACAAGCGTAAGATCACGCCGGCACAGCCTATGGAGTCCTACACGATCCCTTTGAAAAGGAAAAAGGCTTCTACGGATTCCCCAGTTCTGGTTGAACCAATTAATCCACGGCCTCAGGACATTGCTCCACCCTCACCCACTTACTCAGATGTGGATGCTGGGGAGGGGGACGATGAGGAGTACAACTTCCCTGCCGACACTGATCCTGAGGATCACCATGACTCATGGGCAGATGCTGGAGACCCGGGGGATCCGCAAACTGCCCCGGACACTCATGTATATACTGTCAAAACCTCTCCTACTGAGGATTCTGCGGCATTTAATGCTCTAATTGAGAGGGCAGCTAAAAATCACGACGTCCAGCTGCATGCTGACCCTATTGAGGTGGACTTCCTGTTTGATACCTTTTCCACCTCTGAAAAGACTGTCAAAACTCTGCCAATGCTCAAGGGTGTTTTAAAACATGCTGCAGACATTTTTAAAGAACCCACACGTGCCACGGTTATAAACCCCAGAATTGAAAAGAAGTATAAGCCGGCACCTGGCGACCCTACCTACATCAAGGGCCAGTTGCCGTTGGACTCTCTGGTTGTTTCTAATGCCCGGAAGAGGGCAAATTCACAAACTACTGGTGATGCTCCTCCCCCTGACAAGGAATCTAAAGTGCTCGAAGCATCAGGGAAGAGGGTGGCGGCTCAAGCGGCCAATATCTGGCGTATTTCAAACACTCAGGCACTCTTGGCCAGATATGACAGGGCACACTATGATACACTTGAGACCCTGTTGCAACACTTGCCAGATGAGTATAAAGAGGCGGCGGAGATGCTCATTCAAGAAGGGAAGCTCATCTCCAATGCTTCTATTAAATGTGCACTGGACGCAGCGGACACCGCGGCCAGGGCCGTTAACACAAGTGTAATGTTGCGGCGTTAGGCCTGGCTCAGAATCTCCGGGTTCAAACCAGAGATACAGACCACCATCCTCAATCAGCCTGTAAACCCTGATCACTTATTTGGCCCTGAGGTGGATACCACCCTGGAAAAAATAAAGAAAGACACTGAGACTGCCAAGTCCATGGGGGCCCTACAGTCGCAGCAGTTCAGGGGTAGTACTTTTCGTCGCTCAAGCAATAGAGGTGTTTCCAGAGGCCAAATGTCCCAGAAAACACAGTACACTAAGGGTGGAGCGCAGACCTCTTACAACAAGCAGAGTAGAGGCGGCTATCGAGGCAACAGCACCAAGGGCAGAGGTCATGGAAACAACAACACACGAACCTCCGCCGCCAACAATCAGTGACGCCTTGTCACTGCCCCCCGACCATACAACACCTGTCGGGGGGAGACTCCAGCAGTTCCTGCCAGTCTGGAAATCCATCACCACAGACAGGTGGGTCATAAAACTTATCCAGTATGGTTATTGTCTGGAGTTAACGTCCACTCCACCCAACATCCCACCAAGGCACCGTCCTATGTCAACAGAGCATTTGCATTTATTGCAGCAGGAGGAGCTCGTCATGCTGCAAAAAGGGGCAATCGAGCTCGTGCCGGTGGAGGACAGAGGCACGGGGGTGTACTCCCTGTACTTCTTAATCCCAAAAAAGGACGGGTCCCTCAGACCCATACTGGACCTCCAGCCCCTAAACCAGTACATTCTCTCGGAACACTTTCAATCAATCAATCAATCAGAGACATTTCTAGAGCGCACTACTCACCCGGAGGGTCTCAAGGCGCTTGGGGGAGGGGGGGGTGCTGCTACTGCTCGAACAGCCAGGTCTTGAGCTTCTTCCTGAAGGAGAGGTGGTCCTGGGTCAGGCGGAGGTGGGTCGGAAGGGAGTTCCAGGTCTTGGCGGCCAGGTAGGAGAAGGACCTTCCTCCTGTTGTCGCTCTTCGGATGCTGGGGACGGCGGCGAGGGCGTGGTTGGTCGATCGGAGGTGGCGTTTGGGAGCGTAGAAGTTGAGGCGGCTATTGAGGTATCCTGGGCCTTGGTTGTGTAGGGCTTTGTGTGCGTGGGTGAGGAGCCGGAAGGTGATTCTTTTGTTGGTCGGGAGCCAGTGCAGGTCTCTCAGGTGTCTGGAGATGTGGCTTCGTCTGGGGACGTCGAGGATGAGTCTCGCCGAGGTGTTCTGGATACGCTGGAGTCTCTTCTGGAGCTTGGCGGTGGTTCCGGCGTAGAGGGCGTTGCCGTAGTCCAGACGGCTGGTGACGAGGGCCTGGGTGACCATCTTCCTGGTCTCGGTGGGGATCCACCGGAAGATCTTACGTAGCATGCGCAGGATGTTGAAACAGGACGAGGAGACGGCGTTGACTTGTCTGGTCATGGAGAGGGAGGAGTCCAGGATGAAGCCCAGGTTGCGTGCGTGGTCTGTCGGTTTGGGTGCGGTGCCCAGGGCGGGGGGCCACCAGGAGTCGTCCCAGGCGGAGGGCGAGGAGCCCAGGATGAGGACTTCCGTCTTGTCTGAGTTCAGTTTCAGGCGGCTGGTTGTCATCCACTCGGCTACGTCTTTCATCCCTTCGTGAAGGTTGGCTCTGGCGGTGGCGGGGTCGTTGGTGAGGGAGAGAATCAGCTGGGTGTCGTCGGCGTAGGAGATGATGATGAGGTTGTGTTGGCGTGCGATGGCCGCGAGGGGGCTCATGTAGACGTTAAAGAGGGTGGGGCTCAGCGAGGATCCTTGAGGGACGCCGCAGATGACTCCGGTGGCCTCTGACTTGTACGGTGGTAGACGGACTCTCTGTGTTCTTCCGTCGAGGAAGGAGATGATCCATTCCAGTGCCTTCTCATGGATTCCGACGTTGCTGAGGCGTTGCACTAGGGTGCGGTGGCAGACAGTGTCGAAAGCCGCCGAGAGGTCTAGGAGGATGAGGGCCGCTGTTTCTCCGTTGTCCATCAGGGCTCGGATGTCATCGGTGGCAGCGATGAGGGCGGTCTCGGTGCTGTGGTTGGCTCGGAAGCCAGACTGTGAGGGGTCGAGGGATCCATTTGTCTCGAGGAAAGTGGCCAGCTGTTTGTTGACGATCTTCTCGATGACTTTGGCTGGAAACGGGAGGAGCGAGATGGGGCGGTAATTCTTGAGTTCGGTGGGGTCCGCTGTAGGTTTCTTGAGTAGGGCGCTGAGTTCGGCGTGCTTCCAGCTCTCCGGGAAGGTGGCGGTGTCGAAGGAGGTGTT
This sequence comes from Lissotriton helveticus, assembly GCF_964261635.1. NCBI lineage: Eukaryota > Metazoa > Chordata > Amphibia > Caudata > Salamandridae > Lissotriton > Lissotriton helveticus. The sequence goes on from NC_136057.1 coordinate 156,819,247, forward strand.
GATGATGTCCCGCAGGTGGGGTGCGATGACAGCGTCGGCCTTGTTGAAGACGTGGTGAGGGCAGGGGTTGGTTGGAGATCCGGAGTGGATGGAGTTCATCATGCGGACGGTGTCTTCGATGCTGGTCGGAGTCCAGGCGCGGAGGGTGGTGGTGGGGGGCGGTGGTTCGGTAGTGGCGTGCGTTGGTTGAGTGCTGAAGCTGTTGTGTATGTCCGCGATCTTGTTGTGGAAGTAGGAGGCGAGGGAATTGCAGAGGTCTTGCGAAGGGGTGATGTCGTTGTTTCCGGCGTTGGGGTTGGAGAGCTCTTTCACGATGTTGAAGAGCAGTTGTGTGCGTTGTTGTCCAGTCGGTCCTTGAATGCAGTTTTCTTGGTGGCGCGGATCAGTTGGTGGTGCTTCCGGGTGGCAAGCTTGAGGGTGGTCATGTTGTCCGGAGTTGGATCCCTTCTCCAGTCTTTCTCGAGGGCTCGGCAGTTCTTCTTGGAGCTCATGAGTTCGTCGGTGAACCATGGGGCCTTCTTGCTGCCGGGTCTGTTGGGCGGGGTCCTCAGTGGGGCGAGTTCGTCCGCACAGTTGCTGATCCACTTCGTGAGGTTTTCGGCGGCCTGGCTGGGGTTCGCTGAGCTGGCGGGAGGGTGCTGGCTCAGGGATCGGCGAGCTGGTCGGCTGTGATCTTGTTCCAGCTTCTTCGAGCAACCTGTTGCTGGTGGTGGTGGATCGTCGTTCTTCTGAAGGTGAAGTGGTGGACGCAGCTGTGGTCCGTCCAGTGGAGTCCGGTGGTGTGGCTGAAGGTGATGTCTTTGCTGGATGAGAAGACGGCGTCAAGTGTGTGTCCGGCGAGGTGGGTGGGGGTGGACACCAGCTGCTTGAGACCGAGGTTGGCGAGGTTGTCGAGCAGGGTGATGGTGTTGCGGTCGTTGTTGTTCTCCAGGTGGAAGTTGATGTCCCCCAGGAGGATGTAGTCGGCGGAGGGGAGGGCGTGCGGGCTGATGAAGTCGGCGATGTCCTCGCTGAATTGCGTGCGTGGTCCCGGGGGTCGGTAGAGCAGGGTGCCTCTGAGGGTGGTTTTGGGGTCCGTGTGGATCTGGAAGTGCAGGTGTTCGGCGGTTGTCAGGGTGTCGTCGGTGTTGGTCTTGATGCGGATGGTGTCCCTGTAGATGATGGCGAGGCCTCCTCCAGTCTGGTTGTCGCGGTCTCTTCGGGTGATCTTGTAACCCTCTGGGATGGCGATGGCGATGTCGGGCGCTGAGGAGTCGTTCATCCAGGTTTCCGTGAGGAAGGCGACGTCAGGGGCTGTGGTGTCGAGCAGGTTCCAGAGATTGACGGCGTGTCTGTGGACGGAGCGGGTGTTGATCAGGATGCACTTCAGGTGGGTGATGCTGGTGTTCGGCTTGGTGGGTGCTGGTGTGGCGTGGGTCCGGTTGCAGGTGAACTTACAGGAGTGGCAGTTGAAGGGGTCCGTGGGTGCGTCTCGGGGTGGCTCGGTAGCATCCCGGGATTCGGCCGGAGTTGAGTGCGTTGAGGGTGGCGGCGTCGTACGTCCGGCGGGTCGGCTTCCGTCGGTGGGGGCCAGGGGTCCTGGCACTGGGCGCGGGCGGGCGCAGACGGGCTTACCTTTGGCGCACCTTCGGCGCTCAATTGGTGCTCCCGCTGCGCGCGTCCGCTGCGCGGTCGCTCCGGGGGCGTCATAAGAAGGGAGCCGGTAGGGAGGGTCTGCGGGGAGGCGGGAGCGGGCCAACCAATCGGCTGGCGGGGGGGCGGGGCCGCGGGCTGGCAGCGGCGGGAAACCGAGGACAGGCTTGGTGGGTGGCCCTGCGGCATCTGGGGCAGCGGCGGGAAAACGGGAGGCCGAGGCTAGGAGGGCGGCCCTGCGGCGTCTGGGGCAGCGTCAGCGGCGAGATTCAGGTGCAGCGGGCAGCAGGTAGGCAGGAAGGCAGAGGGGGCGACCAGGCCAGAGGCGCAGTGGTCACATGCTCACGCTGCAGCAGGTTCTTCCGTTGCTCAATCAAGGGGATTTCCTCGCAACGTTATATCTCAAAGACGCATATTTTCACATTCCACTATATCCATCACACAAAAAATACCTCCGATTCACCATTCAGAATCAGCATTACCAATTCAAGGTCCTCCCTTTCGGAGTGACCACAGCGCCCAGGGTGTTCACAAAATGCCTGGCGACGGTGGCTGCGCACCTCAGGAGACAAAACGTTCACGTCTACCCTTATCTGGACGACTGGCTGGTCCAAGCAAAGTCGGCCCAGCAGTGCGCTGCCAACATGTCCCACACCATTCAACTCCTTCACGATCTGGGATTCTCACTAAATTATCCGAAGTCGCACCTTCAGCCAGCCCATGTGCGGCAGTATCTAGGCGCGACGATAGATACTCTGGCGGCCACAGTGCAGCCAAATTCTGTGAGGATCAACAGCATTCAGTCGCTGATCCAGAAACTCAGACCGCAACACTCGCTTCCAGCACGAGTGTTCATGCAGTTGATAGCCATAATGGCCTCCTGCATCTTCATAGTCCCGCACGCGATGTGTCCGCTTCAAGAGTGCTTGGCACGTCAGTGGAATCAGGCACGGGGACAGTTGAATGACCTAGTGTTGGTGACCGGTCGGGCATACAACTCTCTGCATTGGTGGAATCCACACAACCTTTGCAAGGGCCGACCGTTCCAAGAGCCTGTTCCACAGATCATCCTAACAACGGACGCCTCTCTCCACGGTTGGGGAGCTCATGTACTCCACTACACAGTGCAGGGACTATGGACAACACAGCAAAGGAAGATGCACATCAACCACCTGGAGCTGATGGCAATCTTCATGGCAATGAAGGCATTCAAGGTACATCTGTGCAACAAAGTCGTGTTGATCCGGACGGACAACATGACAGCCATGTACTATATTCAAAAGCAGGGAGGTACACACTCTCCACAGTTGTCTCATCTGGCTCAGAGCATGTGGAAGTGAGCCATTCAGAGGAACATCTTCCTCATGGCAGAACACCTCCCGGGCAAGGACAATCAGATGGCGGACCTGCTCAGCAGGTACAGCCACCAAATGCACGAGTGGGAGACACATCCATCAGTACTCTGCCCGTACTTCCAGCAGTGGGGTCATCCAGAGATAGACCTGTTCGCCACAAGGGAAAACAAAAAATGCCAAAGCTTTGCCGCCAGGTTCCCGCACCCACAGTCGCAGGGCAATGCGATATGGATGAACTGGTCAGGCAAATTTGCGTACGCTTTTCCCCCAGCACCTCTAATACCGCTGGTGGCACGAAAACTAAAGCAACACTCGATGACGCTCATCCTGGTTGCTCCAACGTGGGCACGCCAACCATGGTACACCACGTTTCTAGAACTCTCCGTGGTACCGCATCAAAGGCTGCACCTCACGCCCAGACTTTTGACGCAGAGCAATGGCGACATTCAGCACCCAGACCCGCGACAGCTCAACCTGGCGATCTGGCTCCTGAGGTCTTAGAATTTGGCTACCTTGACTTACCTCCCGACTGCATGGCTATCATACGGGAGGCAAGGAAGCCCACCACCAGAGCATGCTATGCAGCGAAATGGAAGCGGTTTGTCGTTTACTGTGCAGAACACAATATCAACCCGCTAGATGCATCTAATCACAACATCATTTGTTATTTGTTGCACATATGTAATCTGGCATATGCTTCCATTCGGATACACTTGTCCGCCATAGCAGCTTATCTCCAAAACAGGCAGCATCTCTCAGTTTTCAGAGTGCCTGCCATTAAAGCCTTTCTGGAAGGACTGAAACGTGTCATTCCTCCCAGGACCCCGCCAGCTCCTGTATGGAACCTTAATGTGGTCCTCACCAGACTGATGGGTCCACCTTTTGAGCCTCTACATTCATGTGAGATTCAGTTCTTAACATGGAAAGTGGCTTTCCTGATAGCCATTACGTCACTGCGACGTGTTAGTGAGCTCCAGGCGCTCACCGTACAAGAGCCATTCATACAGATTCACTCAAACAGGGTGGTGCTGCGCACTAACCATAAATGTATTCCTAAGGTGGTTTCACAGTTCCATGTCAATCAGACTATTGAACTGCCTGTGTTCTTTCAAAATCCAGAGACAGTAGCTGAAAGAATGCTCCACACTTGACGTCAAACGAGCTTTGATGTACTACATTGATAGGACCAAAGATTTTAGGAAGACAAAGCAACTCTTTGTTGCCTTTTCCACCCAACACAAAGGCAACCCCATTTCCAAAGCAGGTATAGCCAGGTGGATCGTTAAGTGTATTCAAATTTGCTATCAAAAGGCTAAGCGCACTTTAACGGTCCCCCCAGAGCCCACTCCACCCGCAAGTTGGGGGCCTCCATGGCTTTCCTTGGTAACATCCCTTTGGAAGACATCTGTAGAGCAGCCACATGGTCTACCCCACACACATTTACAAAACACTACTGTGTACATGTGCACTCCAAGCAGCAAGCAGCTGTAGGGCAGGCTGTTCTAAAAACACTTTTTCAAACATCTGCAGCTGGCACAGGCGGCCACCGCTAATGGAGGGACTGCTATATATTATATGCTATAGATATGAATTCAGCAGCCCACATGCCTCGAACTGTATATGCTACTTACCAGTATGCATCTGTTCTTGGCATGTAGGGCTGCTGACATTCATATCGCCCGCCCTCCTCCCCGGCGCCTGTAGCGGCTGCAGAATTTACACTTACTCTTAGCATGGCCATCGCTCACACTGTTACACTCCATCTTCGCCACAATGGCTAAACACTCCATCTTCGCCACAATGGCTAAAAACAATCTGGGGATGGAGTCGATGCCCATGCGCACTGTAGTCCAGGGGAGGAGCCACCTATCTCGTGATACTTCGAAGACTCTTCCAGGACAACAATGTGCAATCATCCGGACCCAACACTAGGTGGCGATCTATGCTATAGATATGAATGTCAGCAGCCCTACATGCCAAGAACAGATGCATACTGGTAAGTAGCATATACAATACAGTTTCACAGACTCTTCATAACACACAGTCTTCAAGCGTGTACTGCTTGAGATATTTTGAATCCATAAAACTTTCAAAATCTCAAGTTAAGTCTTCCAGGAGGATGAACCACCATATCACCATCAGACAACGCTCATTCATGGATTGGCCTCTAAGGGTGCCTTAATTCCACAGAAAACTTGCGAAGGACAGTTTGTCGCTTTTCATCAGACTCATAATCAATAATATTGAAGGACTTTTTGAGGATTAATTTGTGCAAATTAGAACCATTCCAGTGTTGTTTATTTTGGTGGCATTTGTCTTAACTGTATATGCTGTTAGCAAACTTGCTTTAGGTCACTGAAAATCTTTTTTGTTTATCCAATTTTGGCACCCTACCACATGACCACGATCTTGCTGCTTAAGGCATGCTGCCAAAAGTGATCCAAGGATTCCTCCTGAAATGTTTGCCTAGTTAGACTGATTGGGTCTTAAGGAAGTACAGTCTCAGCTCACATCAAGGTTGTGACTGCCCTCTCCCTGAGCTGGATGCCCTTCAAAGATGCATGAAGAGCTCTAGCAGAACAAAATTGTAATCATGCACAAGACCATTAACTTTGTTAGTGTCACGGGGATAGTTATTAAGGGAGTAGACTTTTGACAGCATATGCTCATAGGCCGGTCATCACTGTGTTAGTCATTACAGCATAGTGGCTCTTCTGCTATTCCTACTGCACCTGTACCTTCTGCTAGTATGCATTTTTGTAACATCTGTGAGATATGGTGGAAAATACCTGAACCTGAGACAGCTGATGGACATCATAAACTGCAGGACATGTGCTCAGAAGCAGCCATTTCATCTGAGCTCCAAAGTTACTTTGTGCATACACTTTTAAAAATCCTCCAGCATCCTCCTACAGTTGGCAGAAGCCCCATTGGTTTGGATAATGGTGGACAATAAGACGATGTATAATCAAGTTTGTATATCTTGTACTTTTAATTTGGTTGAGTCGCCAAATATTTTATAATGTTTACAAGTAATGTCTGCTTTCTATCACTTCAACTCTTACAGCACAAACCGTATCCGGGCACTGGCCTCCCTGATCTCTGAAGGCAGGGCTTCATTTTCCTTCTCCAAGCAGAAGAGTGAAGGTAGTCCCAAGGTGAGTGCCAGGAATGTGTGATCCTTGTGCACAGGCGACAACCTCCATGTGATGCATAAAATCTGGTGCTTATTGGGCATGGAAGCTTCTTAGGTTCCTCTTTATGTCTCATCTTTTCATTCACTCACTTACTTCTCCTCAATATTCTTTCTTCATATCCAGCCACCTTCTCTTCTTTCTCCTACTTTAAAAATTCAGTTCACACTTTTCCTCCTATTTTTACACCTTCCCACATCTTATCTTAGACTCTTATCCACCTACCTCATCCTACTGATATTGTTTGTGATGGACACCTTTACTGCAGATGCCTCACCTTTAGAATATCTCCTTGGTTCCAGACTGGATTCAGATATTTTTGCAGCAGTTCTTTAGGCGATGCTGTACGGCTTCGTACTTCCCTAGAAGTGACAGAGTAGAGCCACATATAAGTGCCACCCTTACCCACTGACTTTCATGCCTTTCTTTCCGTGCCTTTCAATGCAGACCCAGAGCTCTAATCCCAACTTGCTCAGTCTTCTGATGGTTTTGAAATACTTCAAAGACAATGTGATGGGAAACTATCTCCTCTCTGAAAATAGCAGGTTTTACTCCATTTTCAGACAACACCAAGCAGATGTCCGTCATGGACCCCCACGAGGTATGCCTTCGGTGTCGGGGCTCTGGTCACTGCTTCAGTTTGTGTGGCAAGTGTGCCCTAATGCACCGAGATACGAAGCTATATGTCACTGTATATAGGAAGATGTGTGCTCCTGGTTGTGGGTGTGGTTACTTCCTGCTCAAAATCTTCAGGTAAGTCGAAGTCCAGACAAAAGCACAAGTGATCAAAGTATTACCCACAGCATCCCACCACTTTGGTTCCAAAGAGAATGGGCAAGGTTGTCCTGATCTAAGCCGCACTCCTTCAAGGTTACCGGCCATGGAGTGTATACCCTTTCAGTTCCCAAATGCCTAGATTTTCTCAGATTGAGACTTTAAAGGAGGCTATGCTGCAAATATTTACTGCACTTCTGGCTCCCTCTGTGCACCTTTGGCTTGATAGAGCTACATGTGCCTCTGGTCTGTTTACCACTGCGTATCCTCTCACAATGCTCTCTGCCACCTTGCACCTGTTACTGCGCCCAAACTGATGCCACTGCAAACTTCTACTTTTGCCCCACAGTCCACCCACTGCACCGGTGGCATTTCTGACTCCGCCGCAGCTGACTGATGACCCAGTGTAGGCGTCCATGTCAGACGGCCTGAATTTGCCTAATGTTGTCCTATGAAATAACTTAAGTGCAACTAGTTATTATGCTGTGATGCCGATGTTAGCAGAGGCATCACAGCTCTCATCCTGTTCCTATATTAGAAGGGAACACTCCAAGATAGAGATGATGATGGAGAAGGGTGTGGCTTGCTTCCCCCTCATTATACATGTTATACCTTGACTTACAAAGGGCACTGGACTTTACTTCTCCCCTGAAATAGAGCCTGACTTGCCATATGGGCCACCAATAGAGTAAAGTGCTTCATTTGATTTGCAGTGGTGGTTTGGAGGGCAATTGTAGGAGGCTGACTTAGTATATGGTGCACACTTTAAGTGAAGCACCCTGCACTATTCCAGACAACCTTTATGGTGATTTTAGTGGTCTTAGACAACCATTGAAAGCTCTGTAAGTGAAAGCTGTGGAGAACAGCCTTCAGGCTTAGTCCAGAAGGAGTATTAAGCAGCTTATTTTTTTACCAGATGTAATAATGTAGAGTAGGCTAAACGAAAAAGAAGCGCACAGTGTAGTTATAAAAATATGTCTATTTATCACACAACACTCACTAACACTTTGGTATATCTTCTAGCCGGAGATATCAACACAAATACACAGAAATACTTCAATTGCAAGAGGTAAGTTAGCACAATATACAGAGGTCTACTGGGGGAGACCAAACCATATACTAAAGAAGTGGAATGCGAACTGCGACCGAAGTTGGGACTTGGACTAGGAGACTCAGAGGAGATGGGGACACAAGGAACCACCCAAAGTACCCAGGAACCCCACGGAGGCTGTGTGCAGAGTAGAAACACAGCTGTGTGCCCAAAATAAGTCAACGGGAAAGTCGCAGTTGCAGTTTGAAAGAAGGACGCTTATCAGTGGACCCTGAAGAAACCCAGTGGAAAACAGAAGGTTGAAGAGTCACCCCACCCCTTGCATACCCCAGGAAACCTACACCAGGGAAGCTGGGTGCGTAGGTGCGAAGTGACGTGATGTGAAGAACCTGTAAGCAGAGGGTACAGTGTCTATGCCACTCAGAGGTGACCAGGAGGCATGGAAGAGAAATGCCCACCAATGACAGACGGTTCAGGAGAGTTGACGTTGTCCTTGTCACTGCAGCTGTGAGGACCAGGCGACCCTGAGGAAGACAGGAGCTGGGCACGTGCTGTCTCATGTCGGAAGTCAAGAACCAGGGGGTCGGTGTGTGGCGGGAGCCCCAACAAGCCTTGGCAGCAGCAACAGGCATGGCGAATGCTGAAGGAGCAACGTTGGGATCAGCAAGGTCCAAGGGACTCACCAAGTACAGGTGAGTCCAAGCAAGCCCTGAGCAAGCCGTGGAGTCCACTGAAGTCAAATTAGACCCTCAAGAGGACCCACAGGCCGAAGGAACATGATTCGCAAGAGGACTTCGAGCAGCTCACCAAAGATGCTGGCCCACAGTGCAGAGGATGTGGTGAGGACAAAGATCTTGACAGGAAGAGATGCTGGAAGCTGGAGCTTTTTGTAGACAGAAGATCTCTGCAGCGCAGAGCCAGCAAGCCTTGGCAGCGGCAAGTCAGCGCGGTGCACAGGGATTCTGTTCCAATGGTTCAGATGAAGGGTACTGGCCTCAAAATGGCTGGAAGGACAGGTCAGGCATCAAGGGAGTTGTAGAACCACCACCTGTGTTGCTGAGCCTTTCCAAGTCTGTGGGGAGTTAGGAGCAACAGCTTTCTTGGGTTGCTTGCAGATGCAGGGGAGTGACTCCTTCACTCCTAGGGAGATTACTTTAGATGTCCTTGATGCCCACAGGCTTGGAGAGGGGCCTGCAAGAAGCACAGGCAACAAAGAAGACTTGCAGAACAGGGAAACCAAGAGCAGCAGGAGTCTTCCTTGTTGCAGTCTCAGTTCCAGGCAAAGTCCAAGTGCCCAGACGATCGAAGTTGAAGTGGTTTCGGGTTTGAATCTTGTCCCATGACAAATCTGAAGAGCCACCCTTAAGCACTCTAGGGAACAGGTTGGGACGATTCAAGGGTCCCTCTCAGAGGCGGGGCTGGACAGAGGGGAGGACACTCCCATGTCCTTTGTCCAGTTTAGCACCAGAGCTTGAGCCCAGGGCTCCCTGAACTGGCTCAAACTGGAGTATGCAAAAGGACACCAAATGTGCCCTTCAAACCAGACTGGTGGTGCTAGCAAGCGCCCCCCCCACAGCCCAATACACCAAGTCTTGTCTGGCAGGTAGTCACACCTCCCTGTGACTGGAAACCTTTTGCTCTACCTTACCCTGCTAGAGCTCTGCTCAGCAGCAGGCGGGCGGAAAGGTGTCTGTGGTCAGTAGCAGCACTAGCTTGCTGGTAGATCCTGAAAGGCTGGTACCAGTAATACAGGGGGGCACCCTAGGGGAGGCACCCAGTGCATGGGATCCTACATCCAACACTGAAGTCGATGTTGGGGTAGTATTCCAACATTTTTTAAACCAAACATGACCGGTTTCAGGGCAGTCAATACATTGTTAGACATCTTGTAAATGACTCGATGTCCTCGATATGTATAAAATGGCTGCCCGCACTTAGAAAGCCTGGAGATTCGACTCTAGGGTTCGTAGGGGTGACCTGCTCACGCAGGGGCACCCTCACCTTTATAACCAAGTACTCTACTTTCAAGACTGAAGAGCCTGCTATAGGGGTGACTTATAGGTATTAAGGGTAGTGACCTCGGAAACTTGTATCTGTTGTGAGAGGTGTAAGCACCAATTCACATAGGTTGCAATGGCAGGCCTGTAGTCACAGTTTAAGTGGACTCCCATGGGTGGCACAATATGTGCTGCAGCCCAAGGGAGACCCCTGGTGTATCTATGCCCTGGGTACTTTAGTACCATATACTAGGGACTTAGAAGGGTACACCAGTAGCCAATTGGAAAGGGCCCAAAGTACTTACCACTGTCACATTTAGGGCGAAAGCACAGTGACTGGGTTCCTGATTAGCAAGATCCCAGTCACACTAGTCATGAAACAGAATAACACCAGCAAAAAGGGGATAAGGGGGTAACCATGAAAGCAGATCTTAATTACCTACAGCAATGCTGAAGTGCTAGGATTGCAGTTGCTCCCCATTGAGACTACGACAAATGTTCTAAATGAGGTTCTCCAACCTGGGGCAGCAACATTGCATCACATTTAATTATGCCTTCACAAATACCATGATGAACACCTTGTTAAAACCATGTTCTTGTTTCCCCTTTGGCCAGCAAGTAGGCAGGAGACACAGGCCTTTGCCCTGAGGTCCATATTTTCTTACCCGAGCACCACGCTCCATGAATTCTTATTGTCTAGGATTCAACCAGTAAGGTTAATCCTAACTAATTTCAGACTAATGCCCCAGGATAGAGAATCTAAACTGATTCATGCACTTGGCAAGCAAACGTTTTCTTCTGCCGGTTTGGCAATGTGGACCATAAACAGAGTCTATTAAGCTGCAACACACCTTATGGGGCATGGCCAGCAACATCTTGCCAGTAGTCTGGGAAGCCTTCCTGACTCAGACAATCCATGGCGGACAGTATGCGGAAAAAAATATGTTCTCCGTGCAAGCCTGGACATTAGCAGAGCAGTTAGCACCAGTGTGATGATTCGAAGGTACGCCTTTATGAGGGTGACTGAATTTTCTGCTGATGTACAGGCATCACTGATGGACATACCTTTTAATTCTAGACTCTTTGGCGAGACGGTGATCTAAGACAATAGCATCCCAGCACCTTTCTTGAAGCTTTTGGCTTCTGCAAAACAATTTCCACATCACTTTTGCAAATTTAGGGTCTATTACAATAGGGTTGCTCATAAACAATGACTGTCTACCCAGCCAGTGATGCAGGAAACAGCAGTGTCTTTTTGGAGCCATGGACGAGGCACACAAAGGCATCGTATGTGACAGCAGCAGCATCAGCCCTCCAACAACTCCTCCCTTGCTACCATGGCCTCAAGCTGCTATAGATTGTCCTCAGCGACTCACGATCGACCGGTGGGAGGCAAGATTTGCTATCTACTCCCAGATAGGTAATCCATCACAGTCTTATACTTATCCCAAAGAGGTCTTTCATTTCCTCCCCACAGGTTCTCACAGACAACACCACCACCATGTGGTATTGCAACATGCAGGACGACGTGGGGTATTAGACCATGTTCCAAGAGGCTTTATCTTTCAGGAGTTGGCTGCAGCAACTGGACATTTTTGTTGTCTCCAAACCACCCGATGATGTCCGTGAATGCCAGAGTGGATGAACAGCGCAGGCATCCACTTCCAGATCCAGATTGGCTTCTGCATCCCAAAGTGGCAAAGGGTGTATCTGATCAGTTGAGAGAGCCCTGGCTTTATGTTTTTGCCACAGTTGAATGCACAGCGTCAGTGATTTTTTGCATTGTGTGGTACCGAGAACTCCTGGGAGTGAGCATCTGTCCTCCAATCAGGCCACTACTTAGGGAGGATTTCCTATCTCAGCTACAGACCAGAGTCCTGCATCTAATCCTCTGTGAACACTTCATATGTAGATATTGTGATGCAGCATTTGATTGTAATTCACTGCCAGACGCCTCCCACAAAACATTTGTGCTAGGCCCTGGGAAACATTAGCTGTCTGGTGTGGTGCCTGAAAACACTTACCACCTTAAGCTAATTTGTCAGATTTGTGTTTGTTTGTAGCAAACCTTGCAGTGGGTACTCTATGACACCAAGTGTTGACCCTTTTATCCTGTTTGTATTTGCCACACACACCATCCTTATTAAATCACCTGTTTTGATGGGGTTTATTAAAGGTTTGAGCCACAAGTTCCATCTCAAACTTTATGCCGCAGTGGTGCCATAACTTGGTCTTCACATTTAATTTGTAAGCCCTGTGTGTATGCATGGTTACTCAGTGTGCTTCTGAACTCTGAAAACCATCTTTCTCATTGAAATTATATCAGCTTGTTGCATAAGTGAACTTCAAGCACTTTTGATGCAGCTGCCGAACACCACCTCCTTTCCAGAGAAGTTGGTGTTGAGAGCTTGAGCGGCCTTCTTACTGAAGGTTGTGACTCCCTTTCACATTGTGAAGCTGATCACCCTGTCACCATTCTTTGTAACCTCACAGCCATCAAAAGCAGAGGAGAGGCTGCATCGTGCCAAGTGTCCATTGACCTCCGTATCCAAATATGCAGAAGCGAATATTGCCCAACTAATCTCCCCCAGAACCGGCCCGGCGAACTACTAAAGAATTACCACGAGTGGTTGACACCCTTTCCCAGGGAGAAGGGAGTAAAGACAGGAGGAGCACACTGGATGGAGAGACGAGTTAATCCCACTTGTCTCATCAGGATAAGGACTTCCAGTACCAGGTAAAATATTAGTTAAGAACTTCAGTATATTGTGGCAAGATCAAAACATGATTACTCCACGAGAGGAAAGGAAATACAAACCTTAGTCACATTGCTGCTCCACAGGTCCATCAACCTTTCAGCAATGCACTGACCTTTTGTTCTGCACTATTCCAGGAATTAAATGGGGGACACAGTACGCAGGCGTCATAAGAGGGACCCAACACAGACACAGGTAGGGAGCATAACAGGGCTAAAAACAAAAGAGCCCCTGCACCCGTACCACAACTCCCCCAACAAGAAACTGAATGAATGCCTCTCGTCTCCATTACCAGACAGGAGGATAACTGTGCTTCAGGCATAAGACATCGGTTGGACCCCAATAGGGCTTTGAGTATTTAGCACGACGATTCCAAAGCCCATTGATCGACAGGCCGATCGACTCTTTGTGGAGTTTCTTGAAGTGCCGGAGGGGAAAGCTGTGTAGAAGAGGCCTGCTGAGGTGAATAGTCCTTTGCATCAAAATTTGCTATGCCCAGGCCAAAAAGCCTGTGCCAAAAGAAGGTCAGAGAACAGCGCGGCGAGCGGAAGACTGGCTGGTAAGTTTTCTTTTTTTTAATTATCTTAGCCCCCTTTAGCGCTGATCCCGCACCCCTGCACCCTTCTGTGCTGGCTCCCCCTGCCCCACCACATTTATTTCATCAGCCACTACAGGGGATACCTTGCCTAGCTGCGACTTGGGCATTGTTGGCTATAATAATGAAGCATTACTGCCTTTACAGTCTGGTCCGGTGTGAAAAGCACATCACATTCCTGATTTTGCAGAGCTTTTTGATTTAAGTACACTCCACAGACCCTACATCTTTGTGAGGTGCTGTTTTGGTATCGATTCTAAAGGCGGGAAATCTGAAGATAGAGGTTGCTTACAAAATACCATATAACATCAACCGTCTTATTTATTTATAAAGTTTTATATAGCGCGAACTTGATCCCGAAGTACATCAGAGCGAGACAGTACATTCCTCTCCTATTTGTCTACTTTCTTAATGTTTTGTGATGTTTCTGTTTTGCCTTTGTGCTCTCAAGCATACTTGCTTCTTTGTTGAATGACTTTTATTAGTTGGTTTTCTTGCACTTGTGCCTCTTTTCCAAAATAGTCCTCATTTTGCCCCCTTTGTTCGCTCGCACTGTTCTATCATGCATTTCTGCTCTGCTTTATTTTGTATTGCTTCTCGGTACTCTTTGTCATTCTTGTCCTTAAATCAGTTGTTTCAGACAGTCTTCACCCCCACCTGTCATTGTTATGAGATCCCGTCTCTAAGTTTGGTTCTGTCTCCTCTGCAGAATGCGGGCCCCTCCATCACCACCTACCATCTCCAGAGAGCTCTGCCGGGCGGGATTGTTCTCATGGAGCTGGCCTTCCAGGTGAGTAGAAACTGTGCTCCCCGGAGATGTGAAGGTCACACCCACACGTTTCTGCTGAATACTCTCTGTAAGAGTCACTCGACTACTTATGGAGAGATGCACCTTGGTAAAAACTCCTAAAAAGGGTTATGTTAAATATTATTAAACATGGGCCTGGCTTTTCCTTTTTTTGCAAAAGTGAACAGAATTTGAGGGCAGACAAGGGACTACAGGACCGTCTGCTCAGCCTACTCCTGTCCTCACATGTGGGGTAAATGATGTGGAGTGTGATACCTCTGGCCAGGAGAGGGATGGGAGGAAGAAAGGCCAGCAAAGGGCTGTAAGGCTTGGAGGTCATAGCAAGTAGAGGATGCACCAGCCTCTCTAGCATGCACAGTAAAGTTCTCCAGCACTTTCATGATGTAACATGTTCCTCTCCTTTGAAGATATGGAGGATTATAAATGTAGATATGTCTGGAAGAGCTTTGGAAGAAAAAGGGGGGGGGAGGGTAAAAAGTGAGTGCAATAAATAAGTTATTTATTTTAACTTGGAGCTCCTTCATTTTTCTCTCTGATTGGACAGTGGGTGAATTTTGAAACTTGAACCTAATGACACAAGTCAGAGCAAGGAGAGTAGGACAGAGTGAGACATTTTGAGCCATTTCATGCATACCTTTTTTCCTGCCCTGTATACTATTTTGATCTCTCTCTTGCACCTCTCTGTCTAAGCGTTAAAGGGGTATAAAGATGTTAAAGGAAGAGATTGATGAAGAAAAGGCAGGTTGATGTAGGACAAGCCTGTGATGGGTTTCTGTGTTCTACCTTTGGCAGTAAGGTTTACCCTTTTGATCCCTTTATATTCGTTGTGCCTTTGCTGCTGTTGTAGCATGGTTGTCATTCTCCTGTGGCATTGGGATGTTGCCTTTTCCTTGGGTGGTCGAGGCTGGCATTGGGTTGTTAACCATTCTCAGTCTTACTCATTCCTGTTATCGTGTAACCTGTGCCTGTTGGCGAAGTTTTGCGTACTTCTTTTGTTGCTGTAGTGTTTTCATACCCTCACTGGAGTATTGTCTTCCTCCTCTGTATCTATCACATCACCTGTGCTGTTTTTTACTGCAACATCCATCTTACATGTTATTGTTCATCCAGGATGTTATTGTGTTGTTTGTGCCTGGCTATATTGGTCTTTGGCAGTGTTGCTCTTGCCTGGTGTGGTGATTTGTTGCTCATGTCTATTGCTGGGCTGTTGTTTGAACACTCTGCATTTGTATACATACCCTACATCAATGTGTCATTGCATTTCTTATCTGTTTCCTTTATGTCATTGGGTAGTTGTTCAAACCCTGCATTACTGGAAGTTTTCCTACATTCAGGATGTCATTCACTAATTTTTAGATACTTAGGGCCGAAAAGGAATTCTCTAGATCATTGGCCATTGAATATTGGTAATGTCACTCAGGAACTTTAGTAGATGTTGAGCTCTGATCCGAACATCGCTTTTATTTTAGCAACCAAAGGAGAGGACTCCCATGGCATAGCCATAGTCGAGGATATGAAAAGGGAAGTATAGCAATCTGGTTGAGTTGAGTTGCAGCTCTCCATTAAGGGAATATTTTTGAACTTCCTAACGAAATTTCTTTCCTTAGAGGTGAGCCTTCAAGTGGCATATGACCCCTCTATTAGTTTATAAGCAATAAATGCTCAGCAGAACTCCTTTGGAAAAATACTTAATGCAACAAAAAAAATCATTGGAATGTTCGCTTCTCTCTTCTGCTGTAGGGCTGCTATTTCTGTGTGAAGCAGTATGCGCTGGAATGCTCTCGTATCCCAATGGGGCAGTCTGTCAACTCTCAGGTAATGATGTCTTGATGAGTTCAGTTTCAAGTTAGATTGATGCATTAGTATGCCCTCTGTGACTGTATGTCCTTTCCTGATTTAGCAGTAATGAGTCTCCCAGAGATCCACAACCAACAATATGTTCCTTTAGGAGCTGGCTTCATTGATGTCTCCCTCATTCGTACTTCTGCTGCATCCCCCTCAGGAAGTATGTCCCTACATGTACAATATTAGTAGGGCTTGCTCTCTCAAATGTACATCTACAGCATGCCTTAGCTAACAGGATGTCCCTTCATGTACTAGAATGATTTCAGACTCCCTGAGATGTACAGTTCCACAGTACCCTCTGACACTATGTTCCTTCATGAACAAGCAATATCGCTGGTTCTGTAGTTGTACAGCTGCATCAGGCCTTCTTTGACCGTACGCCCCTTCATGACCGAGCAGGCTTCCTAGCAATCTCAGATTTACAGCTGCAGTAGGCCCTCTTTGACTGTATGCCCCTTCATGACCTAGCTGGCTTGCCAGCTGCCTCGGTTTACAGCTGCAGCAGGCCCTCTTTGACCGTACGCCCCTTCATGACCTAGCAGGCTTCCTAGCAATCTCAGATTTACAGCTGCAGTAGGCCCTGTTTGACTATATGCCCCTTCATGACCTAGCAAGCGTGCTAGCTGCCTTGGATTTACAGCTGTAGCAGGTCCTCTTTGACCATACGCACCTTCATGACCTAGCAGGCTTCCTAGCTACCTCAGATTTACAGCTGCAGCAGGCCCTCTTTGACCATACACTCCTTCATGACCAAGCAGGCTTGCTAGCTACCTCAGATTTACAGCTGCGGCAACCCCTCTTTGACCGTACGCACCTTCATGACCTAGCAGGCTTCCTAGCTGCCTCGGTTTACAGCTGCAGCAGGCCTTCTTTGACCGTACACCCCTTCATGACCAAGCAGGCTTGCTAGCTGACTCGTTTTACAGCTGCAGCAGGCCCCCTTTGACCGTACACCCCTTCATGACCAAGCAGGCTTGCTAGCTGCCTCGGTTTATAGCTGCAGCAGACCTTCTTTGACCGTATGCCCCTTCATGACCTAGCAGGCTTCCTAGAAATCTCAGATTTACAGCTGCAGCAGGCCCTCTTTTACCGTACGCACCTTCATGACCTAGCAGCTTCCTAGCTACCACAGATTTACAGTTGCAGTAGGCCCTCTTTGACCGTACACACCTTCATGGACCTAGCAGCTTCCTAGCTACCACAGATTTACAGCTGCAGTAGGCCCTCTTTGACCGTACGCACCTTCATGGCCTAGCAGGCTTCCTAGCTACCACAGATTTACAGCTGCAGTAGGCCCTCTTTGACCGTACGCACCTTCATGACCTAGCAGCTTCCTAGCTACCACAGATTTACAGCTGCAGTAGGCCCTCTTTGACCGTACACACCTTCATGACCTAGCAGCTTCCTAGCTACCACAGATTTACAGCTGCAGTAGGCCCTCTTTGACCGTACGCACCTTTATGACCTAGCAGCTTCCTAGCTACCACAGATTTACAGCTGCAGTAGGCCCTCTTTGACCGTACGCACCTTCATGACCTAGCAGCTTCCTAGCTACCACAGATTTACAGCTGCAGTAGGCCCTCTTTCACCGTACACACCTCCATGACCTAGCAGCTTCCTAGCTACCACAGATTTACAGCTCCAGTGGGCCCTCTTTGACCGTACGCACCTTCATGACCTAGCAGGCTTCCTAGCTACCTCAGATGTACAGCTGGGAGGCTATTAAAAATACTCTAAGTTTTGCTCTTCTTGCAATAGCAAGTATCCAGGGCCATACCAAAATCACATCTGTAACATGTCTACTGAGGGACCACAGAGATCCCACTTGGTGAGAGGGTTCTGGGGGGGTCTGGGGTCCCTGGGTTGATAGCGGCTGAGAATGTTGCTGGCTTAGATATGATGACAATGAGGTAGGACGCTCAATTCCTCAGAAAGATCAACAGGACTGGAACCCTATTTCCATATCTCCTGAAGACTTCAACTCTGTAGAGACAGACTCGGTCGGTGCCCAAGGAAATCACACCCAGTAATAAGACCGTGCTGCCTTGTATTTCAGGGATTGACACCTCGGACTGTTCGCAAAACCTACTTAACCTCTTAAAACAAAGGGGTAGCCCTCGCCTTGGTGTTAAACATCTGCCCTTAAAAGGTGGCTTCTCCTTTGAAGCCTGCCTTTTGGGGCTAACACCAAGTGGCTCCTGCAGGAGGAAGGTGACACCACCCTGTCCTGCAATTCCTCATTGTTCTCTTTCCTGAGAACTAAAGCTGCACACTGCAACAAATTACATTAATTTCGACTTGAGATACAAGTTAGGCTTAATATAACAAGTTGTTTGATACCTTGGGGTGCCCACTTTGTTCGCACCGTTCAGGAGTTATCACCATTGAGGGCTCAGTGTGTTATCCTGTACACGCCTATTTGGCGACCAATCCTTTCCACAGTCAAAACTGTTTTGCGTGTTTTACTGTCAGGACATCTAAAGTACATGTCCTGCTTCTGTCATATGTTGCACCCTACCTTTAGGACTCGATAGTCCTGCCAGAGGAATGACTTACACACATGTCCAGGGGAAGTGATGGCTTTATTTTTGCTTTCTATGGCAAAGTCAGGCTAGCAGTGCACAACTGCTCTATCAGACTGCAGTGGCAGACTAGATGGTTCGTTTTACTTGGGGGACCTCCAGGGTGGCATATTCGGAGTTGCAAACCCTGGGGTACCCCTATAACTTACATCCCCAGGAACCAGAGTACCATTACTATGGATTTACATGCAAGTAAAACATTTCCAATTGGGTACAGCTAATTCAGCATACAATTGAGGGTTAGGGCGCCGAGGTCTGGTTAGCAGGCCTTAGTGCTCTGAGTCAAAAAACCTGGGGATTGATCATGCAAAAAGAGACATTTTCTTACAACTACAGTTTGGACATGCACACCGACAACAAGCCTTAGTCGGACAGACTTAACTTTAAAACTTTGTTCTCTATGTCTTCCATCTCTACACGCAAGCCACCATATTAGGGGTATGGGTTCTGCTATTTAGTCTATGCAAAACACATTATCTACTGCTACACAAGCTGCAAACAATATTCAGCTTGTTGTGATGTAGGTTCACAAGCACAACACCCACCTCCTCGGAAGCAATAACAGGTTAATATATGTGAAAATGGTCGTCATTATGTGAACTCTAGTACTTGTAAATTTCTCCCCAGCACAGACATTGTAGTGCTTCACTTCTGTGCAAAGATGCTGAGATTCTTAAATCTGGGAAAAAAGCAATGCTGGTGAAAATGGAATTTGTGACCTAGTGCATTGCGAGTTCAAGGGAGGGAATAAGAGTCGGCTTGAAACCTAAACTCCTGTTACAGAAAAAAAACTTGTAAGATTTCAAACCCAATTCTAGATGGCAGGAGAATGTACAGTATATGAATCTACTGCACTAGAGGATGCAACCCAGTTGTTAAAGATAATTTATATGTTCTGTATATTCTGTTTGGTATTGAAAGAAAGGTACCCATTTGGGTAGAGGGAACAATAAAGAATTATTCTCGAGTTCTTACTGGATGTTAGACTCAAACTCCTAGGCCCTTTAAAAAAAGACCGTTCAGCCCAGTCTCAAACAACTCTGCTGGATTTGATTATTATAGTATGGTACCGCCCACTCTGCTTGACATGGCATGGCTGTACATCTGCATTGTTTGGTCTGGGGGATGTCCAGCACTCTGTGTCATGGTGGCTGAAACTCATCCTCTGCCAGATGTGGTGCACATTCTGAACAATATTGCACCATCATGATGGGTAAGCACCTCTCTGTTAGATGTAAGATAGAGCTAGACTCCAACCAAGCTAACCTTAGTAAAATCCAGGATTTCATCCCAATAAAACCTCCAATGTAGTACTGTACGTCTGTAACTAATCAATCTCCTGTCTGCTGAATAAGCCAACTTATAAGTAGAGGATTAATGAAGACGTCCTCATCTTTTCTCCCGTAACTTCAATCACACAGGCAGTGTGTGTATATGTCCAGCATGTCACATGAAATCTTTCCTACAGGCATCTCTCCTACCTTCACTTTGCCATTCTCTTCACACTCCCTTATATGTTAGAGGCAAATGAGCTGTAGATCATATGCTATGCACAGATCGCCATCTAGTGTTGGGTCCGGATGTTTGCACTTTGGTTTTCTTCGAAGAAGTCTTTCTAGTCATGGGGTAGGTGACTCCTCCTTTCGGTGATAGTGCGCCTGGGCATCGACTCCATTGTTAGATTGTTTTTTTCCGCCACCGGGTTCGGATGTTACTCACTGCGCTCTGGTTTCCCTCTGTGCACAAGACACTCAACCTCGACGGTATTGTTTCCGATCGTGTATACTATTCTTCGCGTGTCGGATTTTCTGGTTAAAACTCTTTCAATCGGGAAAGTTCGACTAGCGGTCGATGGAACAAACTCACTTTAAATTCTGCCCTCGGTGCCATGCAAAATACCCGCGCACCGACTCACACGAAGAGTGTAACCTGTGCTTGTCCCCTGAGCACAGAGAACAGAACTGTGACATGTGCAAAGCGTTCCTCTCCAAGAAGACACTTCGTGACAGTCGGGCTCGACGCCTCGAAATACAAAGTGAACGCACAGCCTCCATTCCGGACCTCTTCGGACCTCAATCAGATGAAGAAGCTGAGGATGCTATCGGGGCTGAAGAAGAGCAGGAACCGATCTCCGTTTCCGAGTACGGTTCGGAGCAGGATGATGACATCCCACAGGGACAACGTACTGTGAGTATAGAAACTCCCTCGCTCCGACATCCACCTCAACCCAAAAAGAAGGCTCAGCACCAACCTGTGCCTTTAGGCCCCAGTCGGCCCCGAGATCACGCTTCCGATGCCCCGCCTTCTGGCTAGGCACCAAAGCCTTCCAAAAAGCCTTCCGGCTCCTAAAAGCCCCAATCCAAAATGGGAAACAAGCCGAAACACACTTCGGATCCAAAAAACCCAGCCCCTAAACCAAGAGCCGAAACAACCGCAGGCCCCGAAGTCACCAAATAAAGTGGATGATATCTTTAGTGATCCTGTCAGGGCACATACATTACCCCTAGGGTAGACAAAAAATATAAGTCAACACCATCTGACCCAGCATACATTAGGGGACAATTATTGTTGGACTTACTAGCAGTGTCTAACACACGCAAGAGTGCTAACTCCCAAACCACAGGAGATGCTCCACCCCCAGATAAGGAATCTAACCTTCTTGATGGTTCGGGGAAAATAATTGCATCTCAGTCAGCAAACGTCTGGTGCATATCCAACACACAAGCATTGCTAGCTAGATACGGACATGCGCATTGGGATGAAATAGAACAATTGTTCCAATATCTACCCCAAGAACATAAATCTAAAGCTGTAGACTTGATAAGGGAGGGTCAACTTATTTCCAACAATCAATCAATCAGACTACTTGTAAAGCGCGCTACTTACCCGTGAGGGTCTCAAGGCGTTGAGGGAGGAGAGGGGTGATGCTACTGTTCGAAGAGCCAGGTTTTGAGGAGTTTTCTGAAGGCGAGTAGGCCTTGGGTCTGCCGTATGTGGGTGGGAAGGGTGTTCCAGGTCGTGGCGGCGAGGTAGGAGAAGGATCTGCCGCCAGTGGTTGCATGTTGGATGCAGGGGACAGCGGCGAGGGCGAGGCTGGCGGAGCGGAGCTGGCGGGTGGGGGAGTGGAAGTTGAGTCTGCTGTTCAGGTAGGCTGGTCCGGCATTGTGGAGTGCTTTTTGTGCTTGGGTGAGGAGCTTGAAAATGATCCTCTTGTCGACGAGGAGCCAGTGGAGGCTTCTCAGGTGGGGGGTGATGTGGTCGCAGCGGGGGACGTTGACGATCAGTCTGGCGGAGGCGTTTTGGATGCGTTGTAGTAGTCGTAGGTGTTTTGCTGGGATTCCTGTGTAGAGTGCGTTGCCATAGTCTAGTCTGCTGCTGACGAGGGCATGTGTCACCGTTCTTCTTGTTTCCATCGGGATCCACTTGTAGATCCTGCGGAGCATGCGGAGGGTGTTGAAGGAGGAGGAAGAGACGGCGTTGACCTGTTTGGACATGGATAGGGAGGAGTCGAGGATGAATCCTAGGTTGCGTGCATGGTCGGTGGGTGTTGGTGCTGTTCCCATAGTAGTCAGCCACCAGGAGTCGTCCCAGGCTGAGGGGGTGGGTCCAAGGATGAGGACCTCCTTCTTGTCTGAGTTCAGCTTCAAACGGCTGCTCCGCATCCAGCCGGCGACGGCCTTCATTCCCTCGTGGAGGTTGGTTTTGGCGGTGTGTGGGTCCTTGGTGAGGGAGAGGATGAGCTGGGTGTCGTCGGCGTAGGAGATGATGTTGAAGTCGTAGTGGCGGGCCACTTGTGCGAGGGGACCCATGTAGACGTTGAACAGCTTCGGGCTGAGTGATGAGCCCTGGGGGATGCCGCAGATGATGTCGGTGGCTTCGGATTGGAAGGGTGGGAGGCGGACGCTCTGTGTTCTGCCAGAGAGGAAGGACGTGGTCCAGTCGAGGGCCTTCTCTTGGATTCCGGCTTCTAGGAGACGTGTCTGTAGAGTACGATGGCAGACTGTGTCGAAGGCGGCCGACAGGTCCAGGAGGATGAGGGCTGAAGTTTCGCCGTTGTCTAGTTGGCGCCTGATGTCGTCTGTAGCGGCGATGAAGGCTGTCTCGGTGCTGTGGTTTCGTCTGAATCCTGACTGGGAAGGGTCCAGGATGTTGTTGTCTTCGAGGTGGCGGTTCAGTTGCATATTGACGATTTTCTCCATTACCTTTGCTGGGAATGGGAGCAGGTGCTACCTCGATGCTGCAGACACAGCTGCCAGAGCAGTCAGTAACAGTGTTCTTTTAAGAAAGCACGCCTGGCTACGTATCTCTGGATTCAAACCCAAGGTCCAACCTCCATATTAAACACACCTTTTGATAAGCATCACCTTTTTGGCCCAGCAGTAGACTCTTCACTGGAAAAGATGTAGAAAGACACTGAAGTGGCCAAATCCATGGGGGTGCTTCAGTCACCACAAGGCATAGTTTCTTACGGCGCTCTTTCTATCAAGCGAGTTCCAAGAATTCTTCCTCAGAAAATACCTCCGCCTATAAGGGTAATAATAAACCCTCTGGCTCTAAGAACTATTTCCGAGGAGGGTACAGAGGAAATAACGCTAATTGAAGAGGTAGAAGTTCAAACACATGCACCTCCCCCTCCAATACAAAACAGTGACTCGCCTCTCCTTCCCCCGACAACCTAACACCTGTCGGGGAAAGACTGTCAAATTTCTTAACAGCTTGGCAGTCAATAACAACAGACAAATGGGTTTTGCAATTTATCCGTTCTGGTTACTGCCTGGAGTTCATCAACATTCCTCCAAAGTCACACAAACTCTCACAGGATCATCTACACCTCCTCAAACAAGAGGTACAGTCTCGACTTTTGAAAGGAGCTATCGAGCCCGTACCGCTACAACACGAAGGGTCGGGCGTGTACTCTTTTTACTTCCTAATACCAAAAAAGGACGGGTCTCTCAGACCAATCTTCGATCTCAGAGAACTCAATTCTTACATACAATCAGACCATTTCACATGGTAACACTTGAACAGGTACTGCCTCTTTTGCAAAAGGGCGACTTTCTGTCTACTCTAGACTTAAAGGACGCCTACTTTTATATTCCAATCCACCCTGCTCATCGCAAATTTCTCAGGTTTATGTTAGCCGGCCTACATTACCAGTTCAAGGGACTCCCATTCAGAGTCAACACTGCCCCAGAGTCTTCACAAAATGTCTGGCGGTAGTAGCCGCTTATCTCAGGAGACAATGCATCCATGTCTTCCCATACTTAGACGACTGGCTCATCAAAGCCAGCACTTACCAACAGTGTCTCAAATACACTTCCTTAACCATCAAGTTACTGCATCAACTAGGGTTCACAGTCAATGTGCCAAAGTCACATCTTCAGCCAGCCATTAGTTAGAACTACCTAGGAGCTACTTTAGATACTCAAAAGGCTCTGGCGTTTCCCAGCATAGCCAGAGTTCTCAACATTCAGGCTTTGGTTCTCCAGTTTCAACCCAATCAATCTCTTCCAGGTCTGGCTTAATTGCAACTGCTGGGGATGATGGCATCTTACATCATGATCGTCCCGTATGCCAGGCTCCACATACGTCCGCTTCAGGAATGCTTGGCCAGTCAGTGGAACCAGTCCCACTGTTTATTAACAGATCTAGTGTTGGTAAGCGGCAGTACTCATCGCTCTCTGCAGTGGTGGAACACGCAAAATCTGTCAAAAGGATGGCCCTTCTTAGACCCGGTTCCACAGACCGTACTAACAGCGGACGTGTCTCTAACTGGCTGGGGTGCTCATCTACAGCAACACACAATATGAGGCTTGTGGAGTCATCGACAAAAGTTGCTCCACATCAACCATTTAGAGCTCAAGGACATATTTCTAGCAATCAAAAAAATCCTTTCAAACCCATGTGGCTGGCAAAGCTGTCCTGATCCGTACCGACAATATGACAGCTATGTATTACATACAAAAACAGGGGGGAACACACTCCCTCCAACTGTACCATCTAACCCAGGACATCTGGAGGCGGGCTATTCATCACAAAATCGATCTCCTAGCAGAACACCTCCCAGGACTAGACAATCAGATGGCAGATCTGCTAAGTCGTCAGACACAGCAAGTCCACGTTTGGGAACTACACCCTCAAGGTCTCCTTCCATTCTTTCAAATGTGGGGCTTTCCAGACATAGACCTGTTCACCACTCACCTAAATGCCCAAACTTCGCGTCCATGTATCCACAGCCATTGTCCAAAGGCAATGCACTAAGGATGAACTGGCCAGGGATATTTGCTTACGCTTTTTCGCCTCTCCCACTCATTCTATTAGTGGTTCAGAATCTCAACCATGTGTCCTTGGCACTAATCCTCGTTGCTCCCACATGGGCACGTCAACCATGGTTCACAACCCTGTTGGAGCTCTCAGTAGTTCCTTATCAAAAGCCACGTCTTACACCCAGTCTCCTCACACAGAGCCATGGAGACGTAAGACACCCAGACCCCAGTCAATTCAATCTGGCGATCTGGCACCTGAAGTCCTTGAGTTAGGCTATCTTAATCTACCGCCAGACTTTACGAATATTATCAAGGAAGCTAGACATCCTACCACAAGCGCCTGCTATGCAGCAAAGGGGAGTTGTTTGTGATTCACTGTAATAACAACCACAACAACCCGCTTGATACTTCTCTCCAAAACATTATATGCTATTTGTTACATCTACAACGTTCCAATTTAGCATACACGTCCGTATGTATACATCTAGCTGCAGTAGATGCATACCTGCAAAATAGACATCTATCTCTCTAGATTACCTTACATTAAAGTGTTTATGGAAGGACTCAAAAGGGTTTTTCCCCCCCGAGACGTCCACCTGCTTCAATATGGAATCTCGCAAAAAACACAGTTGATGGACAGAATGTAGAACAATGTCATACATTCACCCCAGTACAAGGATCTGGGCCTAAATCCATCGTTTTTTTGCACTCCACACCACCCTGGGTTAGACACTGGCTATATGCAAATCAGCTCTGACCCTGTGCCTCATGGGAACAGTCCAGTCCGAACTACCAAGCCATGTCTTTCCCAGACCGGAATCAAGCATCCAAGGACCGGTTTCTGGCTATCAGCCTGGATAGCTTGACTCCAGTGGTGTGGAGAGCCTGGGACTCACGTCTGAGCATACCCAGCCCACTCGGGGTGAAAATTGCAAAAAACACAGTTGATGGACAGAATGTAGAACAATGTCATACATTCACCCCAGTACAAGGATCTGGGCCTAAATCCATCGTTTTTTTGCACTCCACACCACCCTGGGTTAGACACTGGCTATATGCAAATCAGCTCTGACCCTGTGCCTCATGGGAACAGTCCAGTCCGAACTACCAAGCCATGTCTTTCCCAGACGGGAATCAAGCATCCAAGGACCGGTTTCTGGCTATCAGCCTTCATCAGCCTGGATAGCTTGACTCCAGTGGTGTGGAGAGCCTGGGACTCACGTCTGAGCATACCCAGCCCACTTGGGGTGAAAATTGCAAAAAACACAGTTGATGGACAGAATGTAGAACAATGTCATACATTCACCCCAGTACAAGGATCTGGGCCTAAATCCATCGTTTTTTTGCACTCCACACCACCCTGGGTTAGACACTGGCTATATGCAAATCAGCTCTGACCCTGTGCCTCATGGGAACAGTCCAGTCCGAACTACCAAGCCATGTCTTTCCCAGACCGGAATCAAGCATCCAAGGACCGGTTTCTGGCTATCAGCCTTCATCAGCCTGGATAGCTTGACTCCAGTGGTGTGGAGAGCCTGGGACTCACGTCTGAGCATACCCAGCCCACTCGGGGTGAAAATTGCAAAAAACACAGTTGATGGACAGAATGTAGAACAATGTCATACATTCACCCCAATATGGAATCTCAACATTGTCCTCACCAGACTAATAGGTCCACCCTTTGAGCCATTGCACAAATGTGAACTGCAATTTCTCACATGGAAAACTACTTTCTTGGTGGCTATCACAGCACTTAGAAGAGTGGGTTAGTTTCAGGCATGAGTGTCAGGCACGAACTATAGAAGAAATTTTTTTACAAATGCACCAAAATAAAGTGGTTCTTCTGAATAATCCTAAATTCCTCCCTAAAGTCATTTCTGCTTTTCACATCAAACAATCTGTTGAGTTACCTGTGTTCTTCCCTCAACCAGATTCAGTAGCAGAACGTGCTCTACACATACTAGATGTAAAGAGAGCATTGCTGTATTACATAGAAAGGACAAAACCTTTCCATAACACAAATCAACTTTTTGTCGCTTTTGCTCCACCACACAAAGGCAATCCCATATCAAAATCAGGAATTGCAAGGTGATAGTTCAGTGCATTCAAATCTGCTACGCAAAAGCTAAATGAACATTGACAGTTCCCCCTAGAGCCCATTCTACACACAAACTTTGGGCTTCTATGGCATTCTTCGGAAATATACCCTTAGATGACATATGCAAAGCTCCAACATGGTCTACACCTCACACATTCACAAAACACTATTGTGTAGATGTGTTGGCAAGACAACACGCTAGAGTAGGCCAGACAGTTTTACGTGCACTATTTCAGACCACTGCAACAGATTCAGGTTAGCCACCGCTTTGGGAGATAACTGGTGTATAGTCTATGCATGTGTTCTAGCAAACAAATGATGGACGGAATACTGACAATGCAAACATTCTCCCCCAGTCAAAAGATCTGGGTTAAATACATCATTCTTTTGCCCACTACGCCACCCCAGTTTCGACCCAGCCATATGCAAATCAGTCTTGACCCTGTGCCCCATGGGAACAGTTCAGACCGAACTGCCAAGTCAGTCCTCCCTGGACTGGAAACAAGCATCCTAGGACCGCTTTCAGGGTGTGTCCCCCTTCTTCAGCCAGGCTAGTTTGAATCCAGTGGCACAGTGAGCAAGGGACCCACGTCTGGGCATACCCATCCCACTTAGGACAAAAAGTGTTACAGCAAACAAATGATGGACGGAATGCTGAGAATTCAAACACTCTCCCCCAGTCAAAAGATCTGGGTTAAATCCATCGTTCTTTTGCCCACTACACCACCCCAGTTTGGACCCAGCCATATGCAAATCAGTCTTGACCCTGTGTCACCCTTCCTCAGCTTGAATCCAGTGGCACAGTGAGCAAGGGACCAGTTCGGTCTGGACTGTTCCCATGGGGCACAGGGGTCAAGACTGATTTGCATATGGCTGGGTCCAAACTGGGGTGGAGTAAACTCTCTGGGTTAGATAAACCTAAGAACTCTTTGTGGACTGTTCACACGCAATCTAATCTCTGTCTCTTTTCTGGAAAGAAGGGTGCAACAGAGCTCTCTTGCATAAGTGAGCTCCTTCTGGGATGCCTGTGTCCGCGGATAAAGTTAATTTTCTTATTAACCACAATATATTTGCCTCTTAGATCTTCTTTAAAGCAAATCCCCAAAATCACGCCATGTTACAGAGTCTTCTTTCTCTCTCTCTCTCTCTTTCTATCAACAAATATATAATAGTCTCCGGCTTTAAATAAACTAGAAATTCTGCAGCTGTGCATTAGCCATTTCACTCTTTTGCTTCACATTGTGTTAAGGCAAATACCTTGCCAAGACTCTCTTGCAATATATAAAGTTGCTTGCCGTAGAATGTCCTTGATTGGAGCCTCTGATCTCCCAGTCCTCTGGAATGTGAATGTGCTGAATTTGTAGAGGTTTTGTCCGAGAACAGGACTGCTCCAAGATACAGCTGCTTGTTCTCCGATGACTGCATTGACGAGCGGTAATTGTCTAGGCATGTCTCTTAGTTATACAGGGGCTGCCGCAGCCATCATAAGATCTCTAGGAATTTGTGAGATTCAAGATGGTTAACGGAGCGCCATTGGAAATCTGGGCACACTTTTACCAGACGTTTGGCATCTGGCCGAAAGTGTTTTAATCTGTCCCAAGGCTCCTCGGACAAACCCTGGGGCGCTTTAGTCACTACCTGACCTGGGCCATCCTGAAATAAGCACCTTATGCATGATCACGACTGCTAACACGCCAAATATATGATGCTCGCGATGATGTGATCTGCTATGCTGATTGTGAAACTATTAACTGGAGTGGCGCCGTAATGAGGGCGCTGCTCACTACAGGCTTTGGAGGCTGGCTGAAGCTGAGCTTGGCTACAGTGTATCAGTAGTATTCCCAGGCGCAGCATTACCTTTTGACTGAGTGATCTGTATCAGGAGAGGCAGTGCCCAAAGGCTATGACCGCTGCTCAGGACGTCATGTTTTGCTGCCGCCCCCTGTGGCGGCGCGAGTGGGTGGCTAACATTTTGGGACTCAGGCTATGACAATACCACTGCTCTCACAACTGCGCGGTAATTGAATCCCTGCATCTGCCGCTTGAGCCCAGGTACACTACAGTGCAGCGGCTGCTGATTCTTGAATGCAGCCGGGCGGCCCATTTGCTGAGGGAGACCAGTCGTTCATTGCGTTCTGGACTACTCCGGGGAGACAGGTGGTGCGGCCTTAAAACAAATTGCCCGGCTGCAGCTTGCCTTGCAATTTAAGTACGTTTAATGTCAGTTGTCTCAGTGCACATCTGGAGAGTGTTAAAGTGACTTAAAAGTAAAATTAGCCATATATTATTATAGCGCTTTCTGCAATGTACTTGAGATAACACAGCTCCCTGGCTCACTCAGCTGCCGCGCTATGTGTGTGCGTGCCTCTCAGCCTCTTTCCCCCCAATGAATGCCTGGTGCTGTCCGCCGCTGTGGCTTTTAGTCTGTGAGTTTAGAGTGTGTTGCCTCATTTAGGCAACTCATCTGGGTCGCTGGCTGCGCCGGGGCTGCGCACATAGCGGCATGCCACAGTTGCAGTAAAATTTCCTAGGCAGTTCAAATGATACAGATCACATCAATTTGTTTTCGTCATGACTAAAGAGATAATTAGAACTCAGTGTAAAGGAGAAGCAATTCTTTAAAACATACAAAAATTCATTTTATTCGTGTTTATAATAAAAAATGGACATTTAAGAAAAAATCTGGATACAAATAGGTACATTGCAGATCAGATACGATGTATTCATTGTTTAACTTGTTTAGTTTGATAAACCTTTGGATCTGAACAATGAAATTACACAAACATCTAGAGAATAAACATGCATCTATTATTAACAATAATGTAAAGACAAAAACTGATATAGCGTGGCTGTGTGATGAAAGTTCTCAACGCGTGTTTCGGCACAAGGGGTGCCTTCATCAGGAGTGCCACAAATAATTTTCCTATAAAGATGATCAAAAAGAATACACAAAGTTTTTCATAAACATCACTTGATTAAATTTTATTAAAATTACACTGAGTTCAAAGATTCTAAGGTAAAAGAGAATACTCAAACATTGCCAAAAGAGTTACAAAAAAGGCTAATGCAGATGACCAGGTCAAGAAGAAATCAGTGGTGACAATCACCAAAGAGGATTAAAGAAAATTTTAATGTGAAGAGAATGAGTCACCCTTAGTGTGGAAAAAGAAGAATAGAAGTTACTAGAACTTACAATAAATAAATGGTATGTCAAGTCGGTGTACTTCAAAGAGAAAGGCCAGGGCGGTATTCAAAGTATGACCTGTATATTAAAAACTGTAGTTAACCATTTGGGAGTGGGGGACCGGCATGGAAAATATGCACATGATGTGGACACAATTTAACTTTAGACTTTACTGTAGGGACAACAGACTTCTTGTCATTTGTAATGTGAAAGGATGTTTAAAATTCTATAGTTAATCTGTACAGATAATGGCTTGATATGGATACTTCTGCCTGTATTTAGACTGCCCTGTAGATGATACTTTATTTCTAGTCATGCGAATATATATATGGAGCTAGGATAACTTTGGTGGGTGGGTGAACCGATGAAGAGTAATGCAGTGACAAGATTTGTCAGACTACCGAGCCAACATTCAAATTAAAAGTTGTCAGCTTGACTTCTTAAATTTCCCTGTTGGGACAAGAGGAAGATGGAAACGTACTTGTTTACCTGGAACTGATGGTCGGGCGATTAACCAATCCAGAGCGTAAATATGCAGTAAGTGATACAGGCGATTTAAGACGGCCAAGGACAGAGGGCTGTGCCGGGAAAGGGGCTTCCAAATGAGCGTCACAATTGGAAACTGCAATAACCAAATGGAAAAAGAGGCGTTATGGTGGTATTTACGTGCTTCCAGGGAAGTGAATAATGTTACTTCTAGCGCATGGATACCTTAACCCCTTCCATGCTCATGACGAGGTGAGCTCGTCATGTAACGCGGCTTTTAAAAAAAAGCCGCCCAGCGTGAGAAAAGCCGCCGCACGCATGCGGTTAATATTTGAGATGATCAAAGTGACACTAGGGCCATACACGACCAGGTCGCGGACCACTTACTTCGGGATAACTTTTTAGGGTTAACCACCTCTTTTTGAAATGACATTACAGAGCCATGGCTACCAGCTGTGACTTATGTGACTGCGTGCCTCAGCCAGCCTGAGGCTTGCCCAATGCCATTGCTTATGCTGTCGGCAGCGGCAGTAGTCCAATTTCAATGACTTTTACTTTTAGGGCTGTAGGGTGTTTTGGTAAGTCCTCATTGAAATATTGAAAGATTTAAATTACAAATGAGATGTGTATTTTAACCTGACAGGCATGCATTTTTAAAGAAAAAGAGGAGTGGGGTTATTTTGTTTAGAATCATGCTACAATCAGCAGTCTCGTGTAGTAGCCTCCTCCAACCAGACACTGATATAATCTGTTGCATTGTCCAGTGGCACTGGGCTCTGTGTATACACTATATATTTTGCTGTGGAGTATAGCGGTATATTCAAACTGGGCCCACCACAGTGACCTCACACTGAGAGATTCTCTCGCGAGACATGCACTGATTTCATACAGCACTCACAAGTAAGTGCAGCTTTTCCAGTACTGATATGACAAAATAGAAAACAATTTGGAGTTCGATAAGATCATGTTTCAAAACACTTTGACATAATACACAACCACGAAACAGACATTGATTGTGCACAGAACTTTAACAAAGTATTGCCTTTGAAAGACTTGTTTAATATCATGGTTATACTTTAACAGTACGATCAGGTTAAAAGGGCTCTAGGTTAGTGCTATTCCATTTCTGGTGCTTTGCAGCAATTTTAAGATCTTCTTAGAGTTTCTTGTTGCTCACATGGGTGTAATTTCTGATATTTATATGTTTTCCTTGTCTTCATTCCTTGAGTTTGCTCACGAGAAAGTATTACTCATGGGCATTGAAATGTCACTCATAATTACACTGAAATTATGAAAATGTCATACACAGCAATCTGAAACCTTGGCAGCTATGCACAGGGTGTTGAGCAATGTTCTGCACAAGGCTGAGGCACATGTCACCTGTTTCAAGCTTTGTTTTCTTACCTGTGCTAATGCAGCTCAGGACCAGCCTACTGTAAGAAGACCTTTTCTTGCACTGTGCTCTTCAAGGCTGTGTCCAGAAGAAACTCACTCACCCATCATGTCAGAGAGAAGAGGCATTTGTTCGATATTTCGTGAATGTGTTTTCTGTTTTTCCATTCCTTTTGCATCTTCTTTCTCCATCAGGGCTCTCTCACTTCTCGAGCTCGTACCAAGAGCCTCTCCGAAACCAGTTCCGTCTCAGAGTCTGCGGTATGTCCCCCTTCTGCAAGCTATGTCTGCCTTGTTCACTTGCTGCCATCACACTATTGCAGTTACTGGTGGCACCCGGTGTTTGTCTTGTTCTTTCTACCTCCACTTGGATGCCTTACTCCAACACTTTCTTTAAATTTCTCAAATATTCAGCGCTTTTCTGTTCCCTTTTCTGGTGCCCGTAACCATTGACAAAAGCTACTTTTGGGATACGGTTTCCTATCTCTGGGCCTATTTTCTCTATTGTCTTTTTCAATTTTTTGGCTAGGGCACTAAGCATATTGCAAATCACCTTTGTATATCCTATCCACAATGTATAGTGTTTCTTAAACTCGAACTGCGCCCCTCTTTTCTCTGTCGTGGTGCTTTAAGGGTTGCACATTGGGTGTTTTGCTTGCTTCATTCTGGGTGGAATGTGTGTGAATCATTGTTAGGTCAGTGTTAATTGTCTCTGATGCTGTTGTCGGTGGTAATTTATTTAATGTGTAGAGGTTAATTTGGAATAAAAATGTATGTGTGCTGTGCATTCATGGATTAGATCTTTTCAGGCCAGTAATGAAATGTGTGATCTTGTTAGGAAAGTATTGGAATGTATGTGTGCAATGCGGTAGAGTCGATACTGAAGTGTGGGAATGCGTCCAAGCCCTGGAGTGGATCCCTGTCTTTGGCATATTGAATCTCATCAGATTCAAAGAAACTGTTAAATGCTGATGCAGAAAAATCACAACTCAAGTCACTTAACATTGATCTAGCTTCTCTAGAGCCTTTGTTTGTACCAGAGAGCTGCAGCCTCGGCTACTTTATCCTTCTTTATGGGAGCACAGAATTAAAAGGGTTGACTGGTCATGCAGGGCATCGTGTTTGTATAGTGCCTGACATTTTTTATTCCAGCTGTCCTGGTCTTTGGCCACGTCAATACATTCTAATGCAGAGAGTTACCAACAAGGCTTTTAAGGCCATTCTTCCTATAATTCAAAAGACAGTAACCAAAGTCCACAACACAACAGATATGCAAGGATTGTGAGTGTGCGCATTCTCATGTGCAGGATGGCTGGGCTCACACAGTCTTTTTCTACTGCAAGGAGTGACAATCAA
This sequence comes from Lissotriton helveticus, assembly GCF_964261635.1. Lineage (NCBI taxonomy): Eukaryota > Metazoa > Chordata > Amphibia > Caudata > Salamandridae > Lissotriton > Lissotriton helveticus. The sequence continues at coordinate 156,852,618 of NC_136057.1, forward strand.
GGCTTCCAATCTACGCAGGAAGGAGGATGTGCTGGCCAGGACTAGGACATGCTGAATGAGGCCCAAGTCACCCAGAGTAGATTTCCTCACTGGTGGATCCTACACCAGGGAATGGTGTATTAGTGTTTTACCATCACCTTTGCCATTTGTCTCCAGAGGATTCACTGACCGACTGGACAAGTTGAGATGTCAGTTTCCAATCCGTTTGCTTTTTTCGTGGTTGTGCTTTGTGTGGTGGATCTAAGAAAACTAAAATGTACAAAGCTTTTTTTTACTTTAATCACCTAGGTTTGGTTTAGAAGAATGTGTTATCTGTAAATGCTGAACTTAACATTTTAGCCTCCAAGGAATCCTCAGGAGAAAAGGGAATTTCTCTCTGGTAGAGAGGAGAATCCTGGGCTCCAGTGGAGCCAACCTGAACACCAGTGCCTGGTAGCTGAAAAGATGAAGTCCCAGAAAATGTATGCGATTTTTGTTTCAGCCTCCGTGACCATGTACTAAAGCAGTCTATTCTGGGATCTGTGATTTCTTTTTTTTTCGGCTAGTGGTCTTAAAATAGACTTGCAGCTCTGAACTCACAGCTCCAGTATAAGATGTTTTACAGTTATTAGCCCATGGCTTGACACTGGTATTGGTAATTGCTATTTTGCCACCATTCTAGCTTTTAAGAGGACTCTTAAGCAAGGCTGTGATTTATACTTCCCAACAGAACTGCAGTTTCTGATGATACTTCTAGCCACAGAATCCTCACCTTGTGAATATTCCCCCGGCATCAGACTGAATCTGGAAACTTTTAGAGCAGTTCTCCCACTTGCTGTTGGGTGGCACTGTGTGGCTCTGCTCCAAAGCTGTTCCACTCAAGAAGTAATACGTGGAGCCGCTTATAAATGCCACCCACACACGCTGATGCCAGTTCCTTTCTTTTTATGTCTTAAGACGTGGATCCAGAGCTTCTCCTTAGTCTTGATAGCATCTTTTTTTCAAACTGTTACCATTGTGCAAGGCAAAATGTCACCTCAGTCCCCGCACACCCAAAAAAAACAACAGGGTTTAATCCATGCAGCAACTATCGCAAACTAGTGTCTATGATGGACCCTCACAAAGTCTCTTTGTGGTGCCTTGGGTTTGTGCACAAATCCAGGACCAGCGGCAACTGCCCAGATGAACCTGAAGGTCGTATGGAACTGTGAGACCAAACTCCATATCACCAAACAATAGAAGACTCCACTCCACAACGAGTTGAAGTCGAAAGGAAGGCCCTGTTCACACTTCCGAAGTCGTTCTTGCAATAGTCATTGAGGTCTCAATTTTCAAGTCAAAGAAAAAGCACAGGAAATCAAAGCTGAAACCCTCCCTTTCCCGCCACTCTGGAACTTCAGGTAGGATGCAAGAGTATCAACACGCCTTCTAGTCTTGCTCCCTATCTCCATTGGAGGTGATTCCTAGTTTGGTCCTGATGCACCCTGAATTTCCAGGTCCGTTGGCGTTGTTACAGCAAGTTCAGGCCTTCAGGGTGGACAATGTGCATATATTTAGCATTTTACCAGCTCCCTTTAGTGCAGTTTTGGGCCCCAAGGATCCGCAGCATCCTCCAGTTTGACGTCCGCTGGCTGGTCCGTCTTCAGCGCCACCTGTGCCCCTTGGATCCGCAGATGGTTCAACATCAGATCCGGTACAGGCTTTGATTTTGGAACCATCCTCCGCACCAGGCAAGGATGTACAGCCCATAGTGCTATTTGAATGCATGCTGAATCCACACACTACCTGATCCAAAGAGGCGCCTAGCGTCGACTTGCACTGGCATCCCCTCTGATTCCGATACTGTGCCATTACCACGTGGGATAACCTTCACACCAGGGGTCTACAACCTTTCCCACATTGAGCGCTACTTGTGATAATTGAAAACCATTGTGAGCTACTGCCTAATATCGAATTTATTAAATGTACACAGAGACCACATAACTTCAACACTGGCCCTAGAACACTCCAGTCCTGCTGCAGGAAGAATCCAGCATTCATGGCAAAGGTTCTGTATATCAAAATGTTTACATTTAGGGTCTCTTTGGATCAGTTTCGTCCTTTTGCTTTTGAGACAATGAAAGGGACCGAGAGAGACGGAGAAAGAGAGAGAGTGTGAAAAATCAAGGAGGGGGAGTGTGAAGAGGAAGAAGAAAGACAAAGGAAAACATGATAGAAAAAGCGAAAAATAAAGCAAAAAGCAGAGAAAAACAGGGAAAGAAAGGTCAAAGGAAAAAGGAAGAATACAGAAAAGAATAATAAACAGAGTAAAGAGCAAAAGAAAGAAAGCAGAAGGAAGAAAGAGAAATTAAGAAGAACATGAAAGGAAGAAACAGTAAAAAGAACAGAAAGAAAATGACAAAGGAAAAAGAAAAAATAGCACAACAGAGAAAGACAAAAAGAAAGCAAAAGAGAGAAAAAGGTCGAAAATAAGGAAAGGAAAAATTAGAAAGGGTAATAAGGAGTAGAAGAAAGAAACAAAGAGAATAGAACTCTGATAGAGGAGAAGAGGAGGAGGAGAGGAGAAGAAAGGGAAAATACAATAACTAAGTAGATCAAGAAAAGGAGAAATAATAGGAAAGGTGAAGACAGAAAAAGAAAGTAAGAGTAAGAGTAAAGAAGAGGAAACAGCAGGGAAAGAAATAGGATAAAAGAAAGGAAATGGAGAAAGAGATGGATCAAGATAGGAGGCAGGAAGGAAAATATGCACAAGGAAGAAAGACAGGGGAGGAAAAAGAATGAAAGAAGTGAAGGAAAGAAGCAAAGAAAAAAGAATGAAAGAGAAGAAAACAAAAAGTAACCAAGAAAAGAAGCAGAGAGGAAAAGTAGAGGTAGGAAGAGGGAAAAAAGAAACATTAGGGTAAATAGTAAGCGTAAAGTAAAGATAAGATGAAAAAAGGAGGCGGTAGAAACTGGAAGAGAATGCACAAAAAGAGAGACAGAAGTAGGGAAAGAAAGAAAGATAAGATAAATTGAGAAAGGGCAGAAAGACATGAAAGCAAGTAAAAAAGAAAGACAAGGAGAGGCAAGAAAGTAATCAGAAAAAGGACATTTTATTTTTCAAAAGATGATAGGCTGAATCGTCCAGCACTGTCAGCTTTCGAGCCCTCAAAGAGCTGGTAACCATGTAGATTGCTTACTTGTGGGCATATGTACATGCTCCAGAATGATGGCAGGCAATTATCACAATGGAAGCTACCCAGTGGCAGCCAGTGAACTACTGGTAACTTCCGATCGACCTTTTGATGAGCTTAGCACAGATTCAGACAACGATGAATGATGATGGGTACAACTATGTTCCCTAGATATAACAAGGAAAACTGGTATGAAGAGCTTCATAATGCCAGTGTGCTGAATACTTTACACCTGACACTGACCATGGATTCCTCCCAGGTCATGCTGTGGAGGAGAGAGCCTCTTTCAATGTGGCCTTGAGAAGAGCAGTTGAAGTTTTGGATTTATAGCTACCAACCATGGAAGTAGCAATGACGAAAGTCTTGCAATCTGGTCAGGCTCCCACAAAACCACCATTTACCATTTAATGAGACCCTTACAGACACTCTTTGAGCCTTATTCATACCAGGCTGTTAACAGGCAAGTTGCTCATTGCCATCACCTTGCCCCTAGGGCCCACTGCCTTTCGTACTCAGCCTTTGATGCCGTAGAAGCTGGAGCTACAGGCGTCCACCAGTAAAGTTAATTCCAAAACCTTCCCTACCACTTTGCATCAAACCACATTTGGTAAACAGATTTGTTTCCTCAACAAACCTTGCTCTGAGATAAGTAAATGCCAGCTGCCTTCTCATCTTCTGCTCTCATGCACTTCAGTACACAATGGCAGAAATTTTAAAGGCCATTCTGGCAGACCTTCAGTTGCCCCTTACTCAGGCTATTCAGGACGCCGCGATGTGGCTACATTTTTAATCTGATCTGGACTTGACACAAATGATTGGGACGTGCCATCGGAATCAGTGTGGCTCTACTGCACCCCCCTTAGATGAGGTCTACAGTCTTCTGCAGGGATGTCCAGGCATCCTTAATGGAGATGTCATTTGACGGCTTTTGCCTTTGTGGCACCAAAGCGGACTCACCCTTGAACAGTTTCAAGGAGAGGAGAGCTACAGCATGTTCTTTAGACTTTTCTACTCCCACAATTGTACCCATTACTGGAAAATTGTTTGAAGTTGTTTTGTTTGTTCTGCCCCAGATCAGCGAGAATTTGCTTTGGGCACTGCTAATGCTTTTTAGGTCGAGCGTAGCGAAGGGACCTCGTGTATACTTTTAGTATACTTTTGTAAATGTGGGAGGTGCACACGCTGGGACTGGGGAGGTGCACGCGCTTTCCGTCGTGGCTCTCGGATTTGACCTCGTGAGCGCGCATGTGTGTGTGTGAGCGCGACTCTGCCATGCGCTTAGGAAAACGAAACCTAAGAGCCGCGCGACGTGAGCTGTCTACGGTAGAAGCTCACGCGCGCGGCTCTTAGGTTTCGTTTTCACTGGTTTGTTTGGGTTAAAGATCTTTTAGCCTTATAAGCATCTCTCTCCTTCAGCTTGTTAAGGTAAACTTACAATACTTCTCAATTGTGTGTCTCCATTTAATATAAAAGCTTTTTCTTGTTCATCGAGTATTTGTGTTTATGGCTGCTTCATTTTAAACACGATTGTGCAAGCTGCTACATAGCAGAGGACTTTGATGCGTGTCCGGTTCTGCTGGCACGAAATCCCGCGGTCCCGGGGAAAATCACTTTATCACAGTTTCGAGGTTTCAGTGAGCGCTGAAAATAAATCAGTCCCAGTAACTGCAACGTCGCCCAGAACACACTGACGCCGGTTTCATCCACTAGTCTCTGCCTGTTTTCTCACTGCGCAGCAGCTCCTCTGTTTACATGCTGCGTCCTTTCTTGGCAAAGGGTCCCAAGCCGTGCATCGAAAGGCTTCGCTTCGGGCCATGAATGCAGCCAGTCTTCTGCAGCTTCACCTCCGATGTTTTCCTGCTTTCCACCGGAGCGATGCTGCACTGATTAATGTATAATGTGAATAAATCTCTGCTCTGCTGTCTGAAAGCCTGTGCATGTTATATGTTTGTATCCTGTTGCATAGAATATTCCTGTGATTGCTTAGGTTGTAAGATTTGTGTACACTAAGTCATAGGGGTTGTCGTCTGAAACTTATCTGTAGATTCAGTGAAATCTGATGGATACTTTAGTTATATGTCTGTGTGTCTAAAAATCTCTGTAACGGATAGTTTTCTCTCGATGATCTTTGAGCCTGTAAGATCTGTTACCTGACGGAAGCCAGCTGTTTACCTAAGATAGCATCGGTGTCTGAACTTTTTATATGACATTTTTGGAACCAGGGCGATGGGTTTGTTCTTTAAAGATGAAGCTTCAACTAACGCCCCCCACCCCATCTTCTAGTCCGGAAGTGTTGACTACTGTCTGAAATGGTGCAATGCATGGCTCGTCTGCAATTCGGAGGCAGTATAACCATACGTACATACATTATATATTTACACACATCAACAATGAGGTCCGTATCAAAGTAACCATGCGCAGCTTGAACATACATACCACTGCAATCAAGAAAACACCAGCATTGCATGTTCTAAGTGTAAGGACTGCAGTGGTATGCGATGATCGTCACAGCATATATAGATACATCAATAAAGGTTAGTGGCTTAAAATTAGTTACACAATACATTTGATAATAATAACATTCATTATTAACAAAAGTCAAGATACAATTTAGTTTGAACTGTTTTCTGTATAAATGGTTAGTATGTCTCACGCCTTTGTGTCTTCATAAATAGTCACTATTTCTCTTGACTTTGTATAGCTGAATGGGCTAATGCACCTACCGAGATAGCTGTGTAAATTATATGTCACTGGTTGTACTTTCGAAAGGGACAGCACAGCCTTTCATGCCCCCAACGTTGGTAAAAGAAGCATCGCTGAGTTTGAGTAACATCTTATATTTTAAAGGGCCAGGAAACATTATATTTTGTGTGGAGTGCGTCATTGAAAGGTTCAGAAGCTCTCTTGCATGATAGAATTGTTCTTGTCTTTTGCCCTTGTTTTGGACAGCTGGCTCAGTGGGTAACAGTGCATGCTGCAGACATGTGTGCGTGAAGTGCCTGTGGGAGGTACAAATCTAGGTAGGAACTACGCAGCCTCCTGCTCTTTGGAAGTGGATGAAAGGAATACTGTTGCGTTTGGTGACACTGACGTAGAATATTGAAAGGCAAGGGATAATTTTAGTGCGATTTATAAAAGCCAGTATGAATGATTTTGTGTAAACGTGAGGTGACACGTTTGAGTCCCGGCAGGGACGACTCAGCCTTTCATCGTTAATACAACACATATTGCATTACAAATGCTATAGGTGTCACATTTGTGAAAGTTAAAACTATGGGCATTGTAAATGACAAAGCTATTACTTTAGCTATTACTATAGCTATTTTCACAACCAACACATAAATAAAAAAAATGTAATTCACAATACCAATGGCTCAAACTTTCCTAATGCGAGACCTATTGCATTGCAAATGCTTGTTATGTAGAGGTTCCCGGTGCAGGCTTCATTGTTTAAATCACCTTTCTGATGAGATTTTAGAAAGGTTTGAAATATTTGTTTCCTCAAAAGTCAAAACCCTTTGTGATGCCTCAGTGGGACTTTATTTTAGTCCTCACTTCCTTAAAGTGCACCCCCTTTGAGTCACTGCACAAATGTTCCTTGAGGCATCTGACTTTGTAATCTTTCTTATTGCCATAACACTGGTCAGACGTGTCAGTGAGCTTCAGACTCTTCATGTTAATCCACTTTATACCTCCTTCTTCCCATATAAGTTGTTTTTTGAGGATGCAACCTTCATTTCTTCTGAAAGTAGTTATGGCTTTTTGTTATGTCGGGCTGGCTCTCACCTTTCCATCACTCTTTGTTTTGCTTCATCCCTCTAGAGAGGAAAAGTGACTCCGTTGCTTTTTGGACACTAAAAGAACGATGAGCCCCTATATCGATTGTACTAAGTAATATCAAGCAGTACTTTTGCATTGTTTGTTCTACAATTTTTGAGTGATCTTCTGATCTACTTCCATTATCTTTTTACTGCAGTTTGAATCTTTTTTAAGATGATGAGTATATGGGGGAAAGTTATGATTAGAAGAACAAGTTACTTTCCTTTAACAACTGTCTTTCTAGCAGATATGATCTTCCTCCCACAGATCCATCATCACCCTCTCATCTCCGGTCTTAGTTAGGGTGGCTAAATTACATTACTTATAAAACCTTTTTAAACTTTGTTCAGATTTGTCATCCTTTGGCCTCTGTAATGTGGGAAATGTATACCGAATCTAAGATATGAGGTTCTGCTGCTCCTGTGTACATGATGATGAGACCATCTCTTAGCTTCTCTCATCTTTTCTTCCACCACTGGCTCCCACTTCTTTTCCTCTACTATCCTTTGATTGTCTTCACTTTTTTGACACCATCCTCCTCTGCTCCTTACTTTCCTGGTTGTGCTGGACATAGAAAAAAGACTACTGCAGTCATTTTTGTTTCCCTTTAGCATGTTACTTTTTTTGTATTTGTACTAATTCTACTTTGAGGAATTTTAAGAAGTCGTTTTTAGTGATACACCCACCACCCCCCAGCCCCTCCCTCAGAATTCCAAACGGGCTGAGATTTTTCCCCCCAATGAAAAATATTGAATTTTTTTAGTAGAAGGTATCTAGTCAGTCTTGTAATTCTCCAAAATGAGAATTCACCACTCTACATTCTTTAGACTGATATTCTCCATTTTGGTAATCTGTCACAAAGAGATATTAGTATAATCACCAGATGTGCCATTACATTTTTCATTACTGAGATTTGCTCAGTGTTGTAATGAGTTTTTAAGGAGACCTGGTCAATGTCGTCATGATTGTTGTTGTCGGTAATGTTGGCATTTGTCAAAAATTAGTGTTCTGAAATGAACACATGATGGTCTTTAAAGCATTCAATGGATGGGTATATTAACACATTTCCATTAGTACCCGTCTTCCCTTTATCTTACTCCCTTCTTTGACTGATGCTGCGTCTTGTCTTATACTTTCCTCCATGCTGCTTCCTATCGCTTTTCCCACTTCTCTCTTCTTAGGTTCTCGCTTTTGCATCTGGGTGGCAAATTACAGAGGTCACTCCCTCTTGAGGCAGCATTGCTGCTTATCTGGGTTTTGACGTTCCATGGTTGGGCAATTGGTGTGAGAGGGTTAAAGGTGAAGGGGGGCAAAAGAAAGAATTAAAAATTTTCTTTTTGTGAAACAGCTCAGTGGTCTTCACAGCAGTGATACCTCATGTGAAGGGGATGGCATCTCATTCACGGTTTGGATTATCTCCTTGCTGTTCACTATGAGTCCACCTCAAATTGAGCTGATGAGCCCACTTGGGTGTCCTGTTGGGATCTTGTGCTTGTTGGTGTTCATTGGACACTGCTCGGTATCGTCCTCTTACAGGGATGTTTTTTCATCTCACATGTTCTGCTTGAAGTAGCCTATCTGCTGATGTAGTTTGTCTTTATTTTCTTTAGTTGCATCAACGCTCGCCTGTTATTGATGTTGTGTAATAAATTAAGATTTGTTTTTTCAGCTGGTTGTATTTGCCTTTGTTATGCCTATATCCAGATCCATACATTCTTATATTTTTCTTGCTTCTACTTGGTCCCTAATAGTTGTCTGTTTCACTGTTTTACATTGGCTCCTCACATTCCTTGCTGCTTCTGATACATCCCAATATAATTGAGACAATAAAATACCAATAATGTGTGGAGCTCCATTTAGCTGAGATCGCAAAACTAACTGAACTTGAACTCCTTCATTCCCACAAAAGAGCATAAGGCCCTTAAGCCTTGACACTGCTATGTCCCATATCTGACACTGTTGGAAGGTGGCCCTTAACTTGACCTGCCTCTGATGTCGGAACAACTGAAACATTAGGCTGCATAGTGCCTGGGGTCATATTATTCACTTCTTTATAAAGGTTTATTAATTTGATCATTCAGAGAAGTACCTTCAATAGAAATTGCTTCTTTGACATAAACCTACACAGATTTCTGATCCCAAGGCTATCTCTCCATTCTCACAAAACATATAGAACAAATTACTTTCAAACCGGTAACAAAGACAGCAATTTGGGAAACTCATGTGGCAAAAACCCAAAGTCCACCTGACATCCCTTCATTCAGGAAAACAAAAGATCCTAACTTCTACGCCCTGCCCTCTCCCCCACCGCCTCTGATCCTTTACCGAAGCAGGATGCACCAAATGATACTCATGCTGATGAGGACGACTTGTTCACCTCTTATAACGCTATGTTATACTTTGATTTTCCAAACCTGGGAGGGCTTGAGATACAGCTAGATTCGCCATATAGGCCACCCACAAAAGAAAGTGCCTCATTTGCACTGGTAATTCGGAGGGCCGCTGAGGTACGAGAATGAAAAATGTTCTATCTATAGTAAAAGAAAGTTTCAATTCTATTAAGGACTCGAAGGCGAGGATTAGGCTTAACTTTCCTTACTTTATTCACCAGGAGCCATTTAAAGTATGTAACTGCAACAACTACATTTCCCATTAGTCCATCTGAATTAAAAACAAATAAATCCTCCAATCAGAACAGCGTCAATTCTTTAGCTGCCTCTGTAGACGCTCTATACTACTCTTTCTTTCTGCAGCCGTAGCTGAAACCTTTCAAAATCATTTCTATTTATTTACCTCCGACAGATAATTGATGTAAGGTAACAAAAAAGCAAAGGGCAAATCCAAAGAAAACAATATCACAACACAATAGTCCAATGTTCAGCAAATTGAAAAGACACAATTCCTCCATAATATTTAGTGAAACATAATCATGATGTGTATCTAAACCACAGGCAATACAATAATCCTAGGCTAGGAAGATTGAGACCAATCAAATAAGGGTGGGCTAATCCTCGCCTCCTAGTCCTTAATAGAATTGAAACTTCCCTTTATGATAGCTTCGAATTTTTTCAGTGCGTCAGGACCGAAGGCGAGGATTAGGCTAGTTTTAAGCTTTTCCACCACTAGAGATGTCAGATGTGTAACTGGTTGAAAATAAAACCTTTTAAAAGTAGAGTCCGAGGACCAATCTGCTGCATTAAAGATGTCCTCCAAACGAGCTCCTAAGGAGAAAGCTTTAGAAGCCATAGCCCCCCATACAGAATGAGCTCCAAACTTAGAAATGTCAATTCCAGCTTCATGCAAAATCCATCTGAGCCATCTGGCAATGGAGGGAAAGAAACAGCTTTCTGAGGCTTTGTAAGCGCAATAAACATGTGCTGTTCGCTCAGAGGGCGATTAACTTCTGTCTGGGTTTTAACCACACACAACTTTGGAACATCGGGGAAAGCTGGGTATTCCACAATCCTAGAATTGCATTTCATATGTCTAGGAATTTGAAAAACCACCCCTTCTGTGGTAAATACTGTGTTAAGTCCAGTACTCTCACATCTGACACTCTTTGACAGGGAATCAAACATAACAGGGTAGCAAGTTTCGCCGATATCTATTTTAAAAAAAAGATATTTATTAAAGGGCCAGGATTAAAAAATGTGAAGGACTTTATTGGCGTCCCACAGGTGAGAATATCTGGGTTCTGGAGGAATAGACAACCTACTACCTCTGAAAAGTGTACAAACAAGGGGCTGCTCTCCTACTGGAAATTCAAAATACAGACAACATCTGGCCCCACGGGATCAAGTTGCCATTGATGACACACCAACTGAGCCATTGCGACCAGGCAGAGCAATATGTCTTTTGTGGGCTATTTGCCCAGGCTCTTGTGAGCAAGGCTGCAGCCTTTGAAGAATTTCCCGAGACTTTCCATTGTTACATGTAATCTGCCATGCCATGAGAGTCAGTGAAAGTACCAATCTGAAAGAAGCAGGTTAGTATTAGATTCCTTACCTTAGAATAACCCCAGGCGTCAGACTGGATCCGGAAATTTTTGTGTAGCAGTACCCTTGCGCGTCGGTAGGCGTCGTCTGCGGCTCCGCGTCCATCGTCGGCATCGTGGGCGCCGTGATGACGTTGTCGGAGTACTTAAACGCCGCCTCCGCGTGCTGACGTCAGTTCTTCTTTTTTCGCGCCAGCAGCACAGATCCGGAAAAAGTGGTACCTTAGTCATTTTTTTACTAAACTTTTTACGATCCGTTTTGATAATTTTTCGAGTCTTCGACTCTGAACGGTGCCGCTAGGGATTCCAGGCTTTAAACCCTGTGAGGACTGCGACAGACTGATGTCTGTCACCGACCCTCACCGTCTGTGTCTCCACTGTCTCGGCGTCGACCGCGACGACAAGACCTGCTCAGACTGCCGGGCCATGACTTAGAAAGCTAGGCGGGAGCGGTCCCGCAAGCGTCTCGAACTCCGGCAGTCGGCCCCGCGCCGTGAGAGGTCCTGGTCCGGACGGAGGTCGAGGGACCGGTCGCGGGGTCGGAGCCATCAAAGCTCCGGGAGTCGACATCACTCCTCAGGTTCGAAGTCGTCAGGTAAGCACAAGAAGTCGAAGAAACGTCATTGCTCTTCCGACTCCCCCCCGACGCTCGCGCGACGCGGCCGGGGGTTTGGGTGACACCGCCCACGCGGCTCCGCCGGAGTCGCGGGCGTCGCGGCCTGCCCCATACCTTCCGGTCCCTGGGCAGCACGCGACGCCGGAGGAGATCGAGTGCTTCCTCGTGGCCATGAGGTCCCTCACTCCTCCTGCGGGCTCCGCGGCGACTTCGGGCCCAGCGGACCCATCTAGGGGCCCTAGCGGGTCGGGGGCTTCGTCCCCGACGCTGGCGGGTGCTTCGGCTCCGACGCCACCGGCCCCTTCGGGCCCGGCGCCGCAGGGCCCCGCTGGATCCGGGTCGTCGCCGGTTGACCTGACGGCCTCACCGGCGCAGGTCCCTCAGGTGCAACCTACAGTGTGGTGTTGAAGCGGGCGGCCAAGGCCTTGGCCCTTGAGCTCCCCGTCGCGGCCTCACTGAGGTCTTTAAACTGCAGTCATGCTCGGCTGAGCCTCTGCTGCCGTTTAATGAGGCCTTGACTGACGTTCTTTTGGGCACTTGGTCCAGGCCCGCTACAGGTTTGCCTGTAGATAGGAACGTGGCCAGACGCCACCGCCCGTCCCCGGGCGACCCATGTTTCCTGTACACCCACCCCACCCCGAGAGCCTGGTCATCCAGGCTTCAAATTCCCAGTCCGCATTCCCGTCGGCTCCGCCAGACAGGGAATCCAAGAGGTATGAGCAGTACGGCAAGAAGGTATTCTCCTCCCTGAGTCTGGGACTGCGGTCTTCCAACACCGCATGCCTCTTGGGCCGCTACACCCACTCTCTGTGGGACACGGTCGCGGAAGTGCTGCCAGAATGCCTGAAGGCATATCTTCCCCTCTGTCCGGGGGAGTGTAGTGCAGGTGTTCACGGACAACATCACTGCCATGTGGTACTGCAATAAACAAGGCGGGGTGGGGTCGTGGACTCTTTGCCAGGAGGCTCCGCGCCTCTGGCAGTGGCTGGAACATCAGGGCGTGACCCTGGTGGTTCAACACCTGGCAGGTTATCTGAATGCCAGGGCAGACGAGCTCAGCCGTCGGTGCATGATGGATCACGAATGGCGTCTAAACTCGGACGTGGCGCAAGGCCTCTTTCAGCAGTGGGAGAGCCTTGGTTAGATCTATTCGCCACCGAAGAGAACACGCAATGTCATCAGTTCTGCGCGTTGGAATTTCCAAGGCGGCACTCGCTCGGAGACGCTTTTCGTCGCAAGTGGAGTTGCAGTCTGTTGTACTCCTTTCCGCCTATACCACTTCTGCCCAGAGTGCTGAAGAAGATCAAACGCGACCGGGCCCAAGTCATCCTTGTGGCTCCGGACTGGGCACGAAGGTACTGGTATCCCGAGCTACTCGGTATGTCAGTCGATCCCCCGGTTCGTCTGCCTCTTCAGGAGGACCTTCTGTCGCAGCAGCAGGGGACGGTCCTCCACCTGAACCTGTCCAGTCTCCACCTCCATGCTTGGAAATTGAGCGGCGACAATTGAGGCCATTTGACTTGCCTCCTGAAGTCTGTATTGTCATTCTGGCAGCCAGGCGTCCCTCCACAAAGTCGGTAAAAGCCTGCAGGCGGAACAAATTTGTGGCATGGTGCACAGCAAAGGCTGTGGATCCTCTCTCTGCCCCTCTTTCTGAGGTTCTTCTCTTCCTTCTTTCTCTTGCCCAGCAGGGCTCTGCTCTGGGCACTATCAAGGGCTACCTTTCTGCCCTTTCAGCCTTTCTGAGGCTGCCCGATCAACCTTCTTTGTTCAGGTCCCCTATTGTAACTCGTTTTCTGAAGGGCATCACACACGTTTCCTCCTGTTCCGTTTGTGATGCCTCAGTGGGACTTTAACCTTGTCCATACCTTTCTGATGTGCGCTCCCTTTGAGCCACTTCACAACTGTCCTCTCCGCCTTCTTACTTTGAAGACTGCTTTCCTGGTTGCCATCACCTCTGCCAGGAGAGTGAGTGAGCTCCAGGCTCTTTCATCCAAACCACCTTTCCTTTCTGTCCATCCGGACAAGGTTGTGTTGCGGACTAGACCCTCTTTCCTGCCCAAGGTTGTCACGGCCTTCCATATCGGGCAGTCTATCACTGTAGGAGAGTAGGGTCTGCAATCCTATGATCACCCAGATTTTTGCTTTTTGCTTCACTGGTTTACGACTTTCCCTGGCTGTGGGCCTGCTAATCAGACCCACAGCCTAGCTGTTCTCTCTAATCCAAATTGTACCCAGGTACTGAATTGGCACTGGGCCCTCTCAAGTCCCTGTACCCAGGGCTGAGGTGCACCCAGAAGTCTCCCAGGGGCTGCAGCATGTATTATGCCACCCCTGGACTGACTAACTAAATCTGACACAACTGGCTGCACGACAGCTGGGGCAAGGTGGTGTAATCACCCTTTGCTTTAGATATAGTATTCCTCTATCTAAACCTAAATGGACACACAGATCTCCTATCAGTCACTCCTATGGCAGGCCTTAACAATCCTGAAGGCAGAGTGCTTGGAATCGTGTGAGATAGTGCTCTGGCATGAGCTGAGCCTGTCTGCGGCTTTCGGGATCCATCCCTTAGCCGTTTCCATGATATCGCATACCATATACTCTTAAGTGCATTATAATCCTCGCGGTTATATGCCAACTCTGGTATCGCTTTATCAAAACATGTCGAGTAAGGTGTCATACGAATTGGAATACTAACCCCTCGCCAATTCTGGCGACGGGGTTAGCATTCCACCCTTCTAGAGGGACACGACATGGATGTAACCTGTAACCCCGGTTAAAGTCAAACAGAGCCTTAGCTCCACAAAATGGATGCTGCCACCGAGACACAAGTCTGCCCTCCTGCTGCTGGGAGTCCTCCCAGAGCAGGAGGCAAGGACAAAGGGTTTCCTGCCAGGGGCGGTGCTAGCACCGTCCCAGACAGGATTTTGTGTATCCTAGGTAGGCAGGGCTTCAGAGGAAGGTGACTGCAAGTGGCACCCCGGTGCCCACTGTGCAAAGGCCGGCTGAAACCAGTTCCAGGGGCACTCCAGCCCCTGGCCTGGGGAAAGCCCGCCAAAGGAGAGGGGTGTAACCACCCCCCTCCTAGTCCCACCCATAGGGCAGGACTTAGTCGCGTGCCAGCCCCTTTTTGCAGGATAAAGGTAGGACCTGGCCCCCTTCCAAATCAGATCATCTTTGAATCCTGAAACTACTTTCTTCAAGAAGGAACTCAAGACTCTTCCTAAGATTTCTCCCTTGTGACTATTTATTTATTTATTTATCGATTTATTAAGCGCAGTTGCTGCCCAGGGGCGTCCAAGCGCTGAGTTTAGACAGAGACGTGACGGAACACAGGAGGAACTAAAAGGGCTTCCTGAATAGTATGGTTTTCAGTTTCCTGCGAAAAGGGAGTAGGTCGGGTGTGGATCGAAGATCAAGGGGGAGTGCATTCCACAACTTGGCGGCGTTCAGTGAGAACATCCTGCCCCCCGACCTAGCTCTCTTTACTCTGGGTACCACTGCCAGAAAAGCACCGGAAGACCGGAGGTTCCTGTTAGGGTGGTAAGGGGTGACAAGGCTGGTGTTGATTGCTGATCCAGTCTTCCAAAAAGCTCGATGTGTGATGCACAGAGCCTTGAAAGCCACTCTCTGTCTCACAGGTAACCAATGTAGGCTTTTCAGTCCCTGTCTGACGGACTGTGACCGTGGAATTTGGAGTATGGTACGTGCTGCGCAATTTTGTACCACCTGCAGCTTTCGAAGAGTCATCTCAGGCGCCCCCACTAAGGAGTAGTCACCCTGCAGCAGCAGGCACCAACCAAGCATCGCGGTTTGTTGCCAGTCTCTCCTTCGGATCAAGACTGCTCCAGCACGACGAGAACCGGCTTCCCTGGCACCTCTGACCTCAACCTACATCATCAGCCCAGCTGTGATCCGTGGGTGTGACGAGACCTCGAGGGACCGGCCATCTTCAGAACTGCCCGACGCTTGTCCAGCACGACGCCTGAGTGACCCTCGACTGAGTGCCTTGGGGTAAGAGAAGCCCCGACCCTGAGCAGCTCCAGCACCGAAGTCCAGCCCCCCTGCATCCACGAGATCGGCGTGGGGCCCTTCTGCTTTTTGCTGCTCACCGCGTTGTCCAGGTCGCTGCCCGTTGGCTAGTGGCCCCCTCACGACGCTCCACGACAACTAACACTGCTGGTCTGGTTGCTCCAGACTAGCCCGTGCTCCCCTCCAAAAGAGGAGCACCCTGGACCCTCCTGGTCCACTCAAGACGCCATTTTAGGTCCACCGCGTGGGCCTTGCATTTGCCAAGACTTGTTGCCCAATCCTGGGTCCAGCGACGTCGACAGCAAGAACCTTCGTGGGACAGCTCGCACCTCCATCCTGGTCGCCGACAACGCCTCCTGGTCCGAGAGACTGCAGAGCCCAGCAGCGCCCACTCACCTGACTGCGGTGACTTCGCCCGGTGCCATCCTGGTGCCCACTTAATCACTGGCTAGTGATTCAGAACGTGGTCCCCTCTGCTTTCAGGTTTTCTTCTTCCCTGATCCAGGCTTGGATCTCTTCGAACTTTTCTTCACTGGCCGCCTGCCAGCAACTTCTTCTTCAGGCTCCTGGTCCGTCAACGTGGGTTTCCGACGCAACTTGAACCCTATGCAGCCGCAGCCCCTGGGCTAGGTAAATCCAGCACTCCGGTGCCCCAGCATAGTCCAACACTCCAAGTGTTCGGATCCACTCCCGTTTTCGTCCCAGCTAGTCGGGTTCGCCCGAGAACAGTAACTTTGTGAATTCTAGCTTCCATAGACTTTTTCCCGCCTTACGCGTGAGAGTTCCCACTCTGCACGTGGCGTCCCTAGGCCTCCTGCTCCTAACCTGAGTGTTCAGTATTGTAGGCCTAGCGTTTCTAAAGCCTCTGAGAATCGTTACTTACCTGCTAGTAATTCGCATTCCACTTTTGTAGTATATGGTTTTTCGTGCCCCTAGGGCAATTGTGTAAATTGTGCGACTTAAAGTATTTTCGTAAGAGTTTTGTTGTGTGCTTAGCTCCCTGACTCATAAAGAGTTCAGGGTAGACTTGTTATAAATAAATACACTTTATTTTCATAACAACTTGTGTGGTGTCCTTTCACTGGGTGTTCAAGGGGTAATGTGATGGTAAAACAGCTGGCTTAACACGCCCTCTAGAGTCTTAGCCTTAGACTGCTCGTATCCATGCTACTAGGATAGCTGGTCTATAAGGTTGACTTACAACCAATCATCAATAAGGGTTGTTTGGACTGATACATAGTGATCACTAGAATAGTGAGCACTGCATATCAGGCCAACTTCTCACAATCACCTTGCCCACTTTCTTTCCGCCACCGCATTCCTCAAAAGAGGAAGAGGGGCTCCACCCTCTGGACCCAAAATGTGCGCTGCCGTTCTATCTAGATCGCACACGCCAGTTCCGGTTGGATGACCAACTCCTTGTTGGTTACGTGGGCGCAAAGAAGGGACGGGTGGTGCACAAGAGGACCATCTCTCTGTGGGTCGTCTTGTGTATCAAGGTCTGTTACTCCTTGGCGAAGAAGGAGCCTCCTGTTGGGCTGAAGGCCCATTCCACTCGGGCCACGGCGGCTACTACTGCCCTGGGCCGGGTAGTCCCCTTGCAGGACATCTGTCAGGCAGCTACGTGGGCCTCGCTGCACACGTTCGCACGACGCTACTGCCTGGATAGCCAAGTCCGGAGGGATGGCTTCTTTAGCAGTTTCGTCCTCCAGGACTTTCTGGTGTGATTATTGGTTCGCAGACCCACCACCGGGGTTGGTATTGATGGGGTATCTATTCTAAGGTAAAGAATCTAATACTAACCTGTTTCTTTCAGATGAACAAGTTACTTACCTTCGGTAACGATATATCTGTAAGAAACAGTAGTTAGTATTAGATTCCTTACCGCCCCACCCATCCTCCCCGTTCTGCGAACTGATATCTAGGGTTAAGGTCACCCCCTTTCAGGGCCCTAGTTTCAATCACACCAGTGTTGGTTTTTAACATGGCTCTGCGCTTCTGGCGCGGAAAAGCTGTCTAAGAACTGACGTCAGCATGCGGAGGCGGCGTCTAAGTACTCCGACGACGTCATCACGGCACCCACGACGACGCCGACGGACGCGGAGCCGCAGACGACGCCTACCGACGCGCAAGGGTACTGCTACGCAAAAATTTCCGGATCCAGTCTGACGCCTGGGGTTATTCTAAGGTAAGGAATCTAATACTAACTACTGTTTCTTACAGATATATCGTTACCGAGGGTAAGTAACTTGCTCGATAGTGAGGATTCCCTTGGGGGATCCTGAAGGAGATCAGGAAAGAGGTATCGGAAAATTCCAAGAAAGTACCATCAGAACTGGAGACCAAGCTTAAGATCTCCATAATGGGTGATCCGGCCCAAGTCAGCGCTCCGTTGACGTACCTGATTGGACTGCTGCATAATCATTTCAAACTGAGGAAAGGCATATCCCTTCTCCGTGCTTCAGTCTTGGAGAAAAGCATCGGTTGATACCGCATAGGGATCCATTCTCCAACTGAGTACCTCTCCAACTGGTGATCCAGTCGCAAGGCAAACAGGTCGATTGTGAAAGGACCCCACTTCGGTTGGAGAGCCTGAAACACCCTCGGGTGGCATTTCCAAAGACTGGTGTCCTGCCAATGGCAAGAGTACCAGTCCGCCACCTGATTGTACTGACTCTGAAGATATTCCATCGAGAGGGCAATGTGATTGGTCAGGCAATAATTCCACAGGGCTCAGGCCAGATCCAACAGCGCGCTTCATCTTGTGCCCCCGAGGTAATTGACGTACCGAATTGTGGCTACATTGTCCATCTTTAAAAGGACACAGAAATGAGCCTTGTCTTTGGTCCAACACTTCACCGCAAAAGAACCCGCCATTAATTCCAGGCAGTTTATGTTAAGGCTTTGTTCGATGGATGACCATTTCCTCCTGTAGAAACATCCCTGCAGCGAGCTCCCAAACCACTGGCATCCGATTCCATGACCAGGTCGGGTTGGGATCTGAAGATTGCCCGGCCATTCTATGCACCATATGGGATATCCATCATTGCAGTTCTTCCTTCGCTTCCTCTAATAGGGGAATGGATTGGTAGTAGGTGAGTTCTGGGCGTGGATGATAGATTTTTAGGCATTGTAACACTCTGCAGTGGAAAGGACCTGGAAAGACCACCTGAACCGACGATGAGAGCAGGCCCACCACGTGGGCTAAGTGGTGTATGCTAATCGAAGACTTGGACAGAGTTCGTCTGAGTTCGTGTTAGATTTTAGTCAGTTTGTAAGAGGGAAGACTGATGGTGGCTTTGATGGAGTCCACCACAAACCCCAGGAATTGGGTGGATTAAGAGGGGGTCAAGGATGACTGGTCCTCGTTGATCACGAAACTCAGAGACTCCAGCAGATCTATAGACATCTGCAGATGTAGGGAGGGATGTGTGGGGCACTGATTCAGGATTAAGATGCAGTTGAGATAGACTATTACCTGATTTCTTGAGCCCATAGGTGTTAGATCATCAGCTTTATAATGTAGGTGAAACACCACGGAGCGGATGACAGTCGGAAAGGAAGGGAGGTGAACTTGAATACCCGTGATCTCCATTGGAATTGGAGGCATCGCCTGTGGGGAGGAAAAATCTGGATTGTAAGATAGGCATCCTTGAAGTCCAGGTGGACCACCCAATCCTGAGACTTCAAGAGATCTCTGAGGAGAGGGATACCCTCCATCTTAAAATGGCGGTATATCAACTATTTGTGGACTATCTGCAGGTTCATAACCGGACGGTATCCCCATCCCTCTTCTCTATGAGAAAGAGATTGCTGAGAAACCCATGGGGATGAAGAGTGGTAAAAACAATGGCCCATTTGTTCATCAGTTAGAGAATCTCTGCATCTACTAATGCTGACTGGTCTGGAGAGAAGGTCAATGATATACGAAGAACCGGTTGAGTGGGAGAACCAGAAATTTTATCTGGAACCCCGGAACGGTTTGGAGTACCCATGCATCTGAGGTGAGGGTCCGCCAGTTATGGGAGAAGTCTCCCAACCTGCCTCCCAATCTTATTCCCCTGGAGTCTTGTACACTCACCTTGTGGGGCATTGTGCGAACCATTGGCACTTCCTCTTGTCCCTTGACATTGGGGATAAGTTCTGGTGGAGTAGAAGATGGCAAATTTTGCTGGATCCTACCACTGTCCTCTGCAATAGTCACCACCTCTGGAGGAGAGCTAGTAGGAAACACGGCCCGTCGAGCACCCTCTACCACTAGGGTGAATGTATGACATTGTTCTGCATTCTGTCCATCAGCTGTTGTTTTTGCATTTGTCACCCCGAGTGGGACGGGTATGCTCAGACGTGAGTCCCGTGCTCTCCATGCCACTGGAATCAAGCTATCTTGGCTGATGAGGGCTGAAAGCCCGAAACCGGTCCTAGGATGCTTGTTTCCAGTCCAAGGGGGACCTGGCTTGGCATTTCGGGCTGGACTGTTCCCATGGGGCACAGGGTCAAGACTGATTTGCATATGGCTGGGTTCAAACTGGAATGGCATGGTGAGCAAAAAAACGATGGATTTACGTCCAGATCTCTGTACTGGGGTGAATTTATGACATTGTTCTGCATTTTGGCCTTCAACTGTTGTTTTTGCATTTGTCACCCCGAGTTGGACGGGTATGTTCAGACGTGAGTCCAGTGCTCTCCATGCCACTGGAATCAAGCTATCCTGGCTGATGAGGGCTGAAAGCCCAAAACCGGTCCCTGGATGCTTGTTTCCAGTCCAGGAAGGACTTGGCTTGGCAGTTTGGGCTGGACTGTTCCCATGGGGCACAGGGTCAAGACTGATTTGCATATGGCTGGGTTCAAACTGGAATGGCATGGTGAGCTCAAAAAGATGGATTTTTAGGTCCAGATCTCTGTACTGGGGTGAATGTATAACATTGTTCTGCATTCTGTCCATCAATTGTTGTTTTTGCATTTGTCACCCCGAGTGGGATGGGTATGCTCAGACGTGAGTCCCATGCTCTCCATTCCGCTGGAGTCAAGCTATCCAGGCTGATGAAGGCTGATAGCCAGAAACCGGTCCTTGGATGCTTGATTCCGGTCCAGGAAAGACATGGCTTGGCAGTTCGGGCTGGACTGTTCCCATGAGGCACAGGGTCAAGGCTGATTTGCATATGGCCATTTCTGACCTGGGGTGGTGTGGAGTGCATAAAAACGATGGATGTAGGCCCAGATCTCTGTACTGGGGTGAATGTATGACTTTGTTCTGCATTTTGTCCATCAACTGTTGTTTTTGCATTTGTCACCCCGAGTTGGACGGATATGTTCAGACGTGAGTCCAGTGCTCTCCATGCCACTGGAATCAAGCTATCCTGGCTGATGAGGGCTGAAAGCCCAAAACCGGTCCCTGGATGCTTGTTTCCAGTCCAGGGAGGACTTGGCTTGGCAGTTTGGGCTGGACTGTTCCCATGGGGCACAGGGTCAAGACTGATTTGCATATGGCTGGGTTCAAACTGGAATGGCATGGTGAGCAAAAAAAGATGGATTTAGGCCCAGATCTCTATACTGGGGTGAATGTATGACATTGTTCTGCATTCTGTCCATCAACTGTTGTTTTTGCACATCTACCACAACCAGCAAAAACATGTGGCATAAAGATGCACCTAATAGAAGTCTGGGCTTTCTCCAGGGATGTGAACATATTCACAAATTTCCCTAATTCTTTAATAAATGGATCTCCAAACAGATTACCTTCAGCTGTAGAGCCTACCTCCGAAGTCAAAAGCTCCCCTAGCTTGGGGTCGATCTTGATCAATAGGGACCTACGTTGCTCAGTGGAGATTGCACAATTTGTGTTCCCCAATAGGATTATGGCCGTCTGAGGTCAATTGGACAGCACCTAAGGAGCAATCAGGGACCCGGATGCTTGCACATCCTCGGCCATGTCCAAAATCTTGGCCAGAGGTCTGGCAACATCCAGTAGTTTTGTCTTGGCAAGATCACCAAGACCTGTCTGTTCCCTTCTTGGATTCCCTCACAAACTTCGTCAAGAAGGTCCCCATCTTGTGGTTGATCCCCGGCGTGGAGGCTGCTCTGCCCTCCACAGTGGGTTTAGAGTGGTTGTATGATAGAGGCACGCATGGCTAAACTAAGCGTGTCTCTACCACCCAGCCCGAACCACAAATGCATCCTAACCACACATTCCTTTACAGCGCAATTTCGTGGTAAAGGCATGAACGGTAAAGGAGTATGAAGGGTTATATGTGGCTAAGATCGCCCCTACTGGGATCCAGCTCTGCCCCCTGACCTAAGCTACAAACCACCTCCCTGCCCTGACAACCAAAACCTTCTCACCCGGCCCACTCGCACCCAAGCCTAAAACCCTAACCTCTCATTTAAAAAACTACCCAACCCCCCAGCCCTAAAAATTACCTTGGCCTCTCCTAAGCCTAAAAACTACCCATTCCCCACCCCCTGAGGCCTAAAACCCTTCCCCTTTACAAACACTATCCCAACCCCGTGCTGTCCCTAAAACGACTTAAACCCCTTCCACTGCCCTTAGGCCTAACACCCTAACCCCTTATTAAAAAAACTACTCCGCCCCCCCCCCCCAGCCTTAAAAATTACCCCGACCCCCCCCACCAGCCCAGAAAACTACCCTGACACCCCAAACCCTGAAAACTACCCTGACCCCCAGCCCTGAAAACTACACCAACCCCCCTGCCCTAAAAACTACCCTGACCCCCACCACCCGCCCTTCTCCCCCAGCCCTGAAAATACCCATCCAACCCATACTAACCCGGCCCTGTGCTCTATTTGTTTAAAGGTAACACTTTGTCCAGATTGATGATGCCAGTGGGAATTTGAGAAATATGGGAATCGCATAACAAAATTGGGTGCAAAGATATATGTCTGACAATTAACCTTGCTGCGGTCAGAAACATCTTGATGCTGATCATTAGGAACTTGGCTGGAACATCTAACCATTCAGCCAATGGAATTTCTAAAGATCTAGTGATGGTGAAGTTTTAGTAAGTTTGGAACACCAAAGGGCTGTGAATTTGAAGATATTAAACAACTGTATGTCGGCTCTTAGAAAGGCCGTAAGATCTAGAGATTGGACCTTACAAGAACAGGAATTCTAGCAGTTCTGTTATAGTAGGGCAAGAACGTCTGCCGGTTGGGCTTTCTCTGGGCAAGAGCATCTGGAAAGTTATTTACCTGAAAAGGAACATCTGGTGGTTAGGCCTGCAAGAGGATAAATATGTGGAGGTTGAGTCTTGGGAGGATTGGAGCATCTAGACATTCAGCCTTAGGAGGTAGGAACATCCAGAGGTTGTATTTGGGAAAGCAGGATTAGAAAGTGGTGTGTGGTGTAAGGAGTTCTTGTATCCAATGTTCTCTCCTTATTGTAGACGTCTGAAACCATATGTGTTATAATTTTACCTGTTTCTTCCTATCTTTTAAATATCCTGAAAGGGCACTCGATAATGCAGGTAATGTTCAGAGGAAGACATTCCGAGTACTACTTCAGTGAAGTTATGTCCAATGCTCACACCGGATGTATACGTTTTTCAGCACCATATTTCTACTATCCCTTTAACATATCCACCTTTTGCCCTTTCTCCAGCTCTCCATGCTTTTTACTGAGGAGTGTGACAAGGTGCGTGATCTGATGCATGTCCACTCATTTAGCTACGACTTCCACCTGCGGATTGTGCACCAGTACCTCTTGGGCTCCCACATGACGTTGCGCCAGGGCTACCACCTCACCAGCTTCCTGGAGGACTTCATTGCACAGCATCCAGACATACCCAAGTTTGGACGCAATCATGTCTTTCAAGGTACAAGTTACTTATGTAATTAAAAATGTTTCACTGTTTCTTAACTATGTATTTATTCTACAAAGAATACATGTGGTTTAGCATTGCAATACCCTCTTTAATCTACAAAAGAATTGTTTTGGAGCACTTGAGTGTGTACGAAAGTCCCAGAAATTAATGTTATTTTTATTTTATTGGTGTCAACGGTGGACAACAACAACATTGCATGCCAGGTCTGTCTCACCTTCCACTCCAAGAAGACCCTCAGGTATTGATGAGAGAGACAGTGGGCCAATTAAAAACAACACTAATGCATATCACTAACTATAAGGAAATGCCTCTCTGTGCATGATCACCCCCAGGTTTTTAGACTGATGGTGCTGGTTTTTCGAGTTGCAAATGCACTGAGTCCTGCCAAAGAGGCCTCAGTGCCAGTACTCTGACCCCTTTAAAAGGTATATGTCTAATTGGCTCTCGCACAATTGGCATACATTAACTTACTTATTATTATTATAATTAAATTTCTAAAGCGCTCAGCTACCCGTAGGTTTCCCGGCGCTAAACCAAAAGGTGAGAGGGGAGAGTCGGAAGAGAACTGTTAGATGTCAAATAGCCAGGTTTTTACCTGTCTACGGAACCTAAGATAGTTAGGTTCAGTTCGTATCTGAAGGGGGAGAGAATTCCAGAGTGAGGGGGCCAGCCAAGCAAATGAGCGGCCACCCATTCTGGCTTTTTTGATTCTAGGAACTGACAATAACTTTTGATTAGAAGATCGTAGATTACGAGAGGGATGGTATGGTTGTGCCAAGGGGTTGAGATAAGAGGGGGCTAGACCAGAGTTTATTCTGTGGATGATACAGAGGGCCTTGAATTTTGTCCGATTTTCAATTCGGAGCCGGAGACTTATTAGTCCATAGTATATTTTACCAGGGTAACCTAGGGCCTGTAAGTTAAAGTGTTTCTCATGGACTGCACCACTAATTTTGCCATCACTGGTGTGACAAAGCAAAGCATGACTCCCATCCCGCAATTGCTGGCTGTCAGAGCAGTTTTCAACAGTCAACTGGTCTTTTCCATTTAAAGTCATGGCAGAGCCCAAGCCTTCCTTTTTAATATTTATTAGCCATCCCTAAGGCGGGCCTGCAGAGCACCAAGGACAGGGTATGTGGAGAAGTGTGGCTCAATCTTTAGAGCGGCAGACCCTGATGCAGAGGTCTGGCCCGGACCAGGGTTCAATTCCCGCCTCGGCGGGTCTTGGGCTCAATTTCCCCGGACCTGATAATTCTCGCCTCGTGCCTATTCTAATCTTGGGCCCCACTCTGCAACTCTGGGCAATAGTTTGCTTAATCTCCACAACGGCCCCAACAGCGCTAGGATGCCTGGCTTCACCTTGGGGGTGCCTAGGAGTGGGCACTTCACAGGGAAAGGCCAGGAAGGGTTCCACAGCGGTATGTGTACAGCGCCTTGAGACCCCTTCGGGGGTGATTCGTGCGCTATATAAGCACTACATTTACATTTACATTTACAATATATTAAAAAGATGGTCATGCGCTTTAGTAACTTTACATGTCCTGGCTGTAAAAACCCTGCCTTGTTGTTTTTACTGTGAAGAAGCTTTTCACTCCATTGGCGAATACAGGTTTACAAGCTGACAACTTAGCAGTGCTAACTTCTGAATGGGAGTACTCAAGATACTACATGATTCATTGCATTAAACCAGATTTGTTGCCCAAGTTTAATTTCATTTAACATATACAAATGGCAACTTAAAAAAGTTACCGCTTTGTTGCCCAAAGTTTACCAGTGACTGTTTAAAGTTGCACACAAACTGTTGTCCTCGAGACAGCTGTCTGCTCTTATGGAGAGATGTGTGAACTAGTCTCAGGAAGGAATTCAGAGGATGTGCTATTGGAATAGTTGTCTCCTTCTCCTGACAGGCTGGCCAAAGTGGGTGTGAGCCCAAAAGTTGAGCTTCAAAGGTGACATACTCAAGAGGGACTGCTCATTTGTTGTAGCAGACAGGCTGGCCTCTCGGACTGATAGGGGGAAGCCAAACTAGTTTTTCCATCGGTGTGTAACCCCCAACTAGCCACACCTATGGGATGGGCTAGGAAGCTCCTCACACCAAGAGAAGGGTTGTAGTGGACAAAGTGGTGCCTTATAGGCTTGCTGGGTGCACTCACAGAGAATCTTCACTAGGTGGGAGAGGACCTGGTTGCCCATTGGCTAGTAGTCGCTTAATGCCAGAGGGCAAGAAACACACATAAAAGTGGCACCTCTGGCACTCAGACCTCAGATCTCGTCTGTACTGGAGAGGACTGTTGGAGGACTGCCCAGCTGTTCCCTGTAGCCCGCAAAGAGAGGCTGCACCAAAGACCTGTTGCACATTGGGCTAGGAATGCCTGCGGTGTCCGCTCAGGAAAAAGTTGTCCCTGAGCCCCAGACAGAGAAGGTGACACTAGGGGTCAGTTGGATGGCTCCCTGTTACAGCCACAGGGCCATGAAACCTGAAGAAGCCTGGCTTTGAGAGTTGGCTGCCAAGAATGCCTGGTTGCCACTCACAGCTGAAGTGCAGCCTGGGAGACAGAGTTCCGACTTCCAGAAGTTGCACCCGAGTCTGTTGGGCCCATGAGAGTCATCAAAGGGCAGTTTGGTCACCCAGCTAGGAATTTGCTGTCAGTTAAAGGGAACCACTGTTATCGCTTTAACTGGAGACCGGTGGCAACTGTACTTCACCCAGACTTCAAGGGTCATTGACCCCTGAGCCCAAAATCACCCCCTTTGTTCATGGACCAAGTGGTGGCCACAGGCAGTCCCCCGATAGCAGCTCAGAAATCTTGAGCATCTTCAACATCCTGCATCCCTTGCATCAGGACCACTACTTTGCTTCTTATAGCAGTTCACCATTAAACCCTGAAACTAGACTGGAGACTCCTTTAACTGGGAAGTAATTGTTCAACTGAACTTTATTGGTCCTTGTAACTGGTTCCCTGTCAGAGTTGGTCACCACAAGAGTGCCTTTATAGCCATTTCAAGTTACTTGTGACTAAGCCTAATCTGCAAGTCTCTGTAGATTACAGTAATTTATTGCACTAAATGAAATCTATGATTTATTTTTATTTAAAAATCCATGTCTTCGAAATCCTCCAGGGGATTTTTGACGCTGATTTGTCCATTTAAAAATAAAAATGTGGGGGGCGTAGCTGACCGCTGACAAAGATGGCCGCTCATTGAAGCGGCTATAATCCCCCGTCCCAAATATCTCTAAATATCCACCACAAGAATCAGTTCCCAGCTGACCGATAAATGCCCATCGACTAACCTGGAGCTGGAGAGGTCCTTTCCAGCGACGAAACAAGGCTGGATGCCGGCAGCGGCGGAATCGAGAATCGGCGGAGGGCGAGCGGCACGTTGACTCCGGACACAGCCCGGCTGCGCGGGCTGTGGCGAGACACACAACTGGGGAGCAACAGTCCACAAGATCGTGAGGCCGAGCCAACCACAAACTGTAGCGATCGAGATTCAAACTGGAGCCCGGTCGGGGACCGACGTGAAGGCAGAGACTGGCTGGGTGTGGTGATCCCACCCGCAGCCGGAGCACCACTGCATCGAGGTAAGGGCTCGAGGACATGTGAGCTGTATTATCCGGTGCGGGCTCCCCTCCTGTATTCCCCCCCCTGCTTTCTTACTGAGCCAGAGGAACAGAGGAAAAGACCCGAAGGGGCCATCTGCATAGTTAGAGGAGACCCGTGTGGCAGGTTGCCCAGAGACTCGCACCTGATTCTGCCACTGAATTAGCAGAGCAATCAAGTGCGGAAAAGCCTCAATTGGAGATCTAGGCAGGGTGAAAGTGGCATACTCAGTAACAGAAAATAAATACAGTAATGTATTACAGGAATGCTGCAGGAAATAACAGACAGCCAGGCTGCACATGCCACCCTGCTAGGAAGGGTGAAAGCAGAGAGAACTGACCCACCCTGATTCTGCCACAGGCTAAGGCAAAGCGGGGAAGAGACACCTGAAAACCAACAGGTCGCAGAGGGAACGAAATTCCCAGGGCAGGCGGTGATGACTGGGTACTGCCCCGCCCATGAATCCACCGCTCCCTGAACCAGAGACACCAGCAAAAGGGGTAAAAGGAAGACAATAGACACAAACACATCATAACAGGAGGGAAAGGACCCAAGGCTGGTCACCAGACGAAACTAGAGAACTACACTGCCACGAGAGAAGCACAAACTCAGGACGGAGCTTCAGAATAGACGCCGCAAGGTACAGCTGACCCAATGGCGGAAGAGGCCCTCACACTCCGTGATGTCGGCCATACAAGGGGTGTGCACGGCGCTGAAAGGCAAAATCGACACGATAAACTCTAAACTGACACTGGTGAGAGCTGACTTGAGAAATTTAGGGGCCAAAGTTAAAGACATGGAAGGCACAACAGAGGCATTGAAAACAGAAACCACCTAGCTCAAAACATAAGTATCTGATCTTAAAAAGACAATGGCGGACCTTGAGGCCTGGGTTGAGGACACAGAGGGCTGCTCAAGGCAAAATAACATCCGCCCCCTGGGGGTACCCGAAAAAGCGGAAGGCTCAGCCACATACCTTTTTTTGGAGGACTTCCTATTAAACCAACTATAGCCCAGAGGTCTATCAAAATTATTTTCAGTTGAAAGGGCCCACATGGTGCCTGGGGCCCCCCCGACAGCCGAATTCACCCCCTTGCCCGATCATTGCGCAAATCTTCAAATTTAGAGACCGGGACGTGATCTTAGAAGCAGCCCGAAGGGCCCCACCAATACAATGTCAGAACTCAACAGTCACGTTTTTCCAGGATTTCACACTCAAAGTCCAAGAAGGCAAAAAAGTAATGAGAGAACGAAATATCAAATGCTCTTCCCGGCCCGGTTAAGAGTCGCTGCTGAGGGCAAAACATGGTTCTTCAACATGGTGGAGGAAGCCTGGGAGTGATTAGTAGGTTTGAGAAAAGCTTCAGGACCCAAGGCACGTGGAAGACGCGAAAGACAGAGGAGAAATGGAGAACACGTGGGTCCACAGCGCCTGACAGAGGAAGGGAACATCCAGGACGAACCACCTTTGCTCGATAAACCCTAACTAAAATTATAGTATGGACCAAAGGTGCATGCTACGAGCAGCTGGACAAGATTAAAGAAACTTTGCGGAGATGGGACGGAAGTGTGGCGTAGCTCTCTCCCTATACAAAGTTAGTTAGAAATGTCTTTTGGGGCTGAAAGCGCTCTGCAAGTGGGGGCGGTGGGCAGTTTGACCCTCACTTTGCAGGGAAGCAGGGCGGGAGGACGAAGTTGGGACCAGGTTCAAAAGTTAAGTATTATTTGATTCCTAGCACAGAACACATCACACAAAGAGCACACACACATACCTCCTACACACCCCAAGTGACAGGACAACATGGCGACACATACTTAATCAATAGAGATGGAGGAGTCGACCCAGCAAGCCAGAGATGCGCTAACTAGCTCTAGGCCAGCTCCGCCTAAGAAAGCAACGTTGTGGCTCCTCTCATGGAACGTCAACGTGATGGGGACAAATTCTAAAGAGGTACAGTACTCCAATACCTAAAATAACATGCCCCCAGCATCGTTCTCTTACAGGAGACGCACATGACCGACGCAAAATGCAATGCACTAGATGGATGAGGTTACAAGTTGCTGGGACATGGCAACTACAGATTAGGGTCCCGAGAGGTTGGAATAGTGGTCAAAAAAACATTAGCCTTCCAGACACACTCCACCCGAAGCGATAAACAAGGCCCATATGTAATAGTAATGGGTAATTGGGAGGGGACCCTGATTAATATTATCAGTATATACAGTCCTCCAAGACTTCAGGAAGCCACAATGACCGAGTTGAGCGAGATACTCCTCTCCCTCCCCGACGGCGCTCTGTGCATTGGGGGAGACTTTAACCTCACCCTAGATGACTCTATGGACTGGTGGCCCAACAAGCAACGAATCGATCCATGTTGGGAGAATTCATAAATGCAATGGGACTCACAGACGTGCAGAGATCTCACAACCCAGTGAAACAGCAATTCAATTTCCACTCTGGAGCACATGGATTCCTCTCAAGAATAGACTATTTCTTGACCCTGACTCACGGCTTGAGGCAGATTCGAGAAATCCGTCACTTACCGAGAGGCATCTTGGATCATTCACCTATAAGGTTGATTTATGACAGAGCTGCCACTAGACAACAACACGTTATGAGACTCAACCCCTGGTATTTTAAGGTACCCACAATTAAATCAGCACTAGCCCTAGCTATTGAGCACTATCTCAAGGATAACGAAACCCTTGTGCATTCAGCAACAACGCTCTGGAAGGCGTACAAAACAGTCATCAGCAGGCAGGGAGTTTCACTGGTGCTGGGACATAAGAGACAGGAGAGCTCAGGTCAAAGCTACTGAAAATGACATAGAGCAACTGGAGGAACAGCTTACACATACGGGTGACATAAAGATTGCCCACAGACTTACACTTAAGAAGCAGGAATACCGCGGACTAGTGACAGAGGAAGCCAAGACGAGACACACGAAGACCTTGCATAGAATGTATAAGTCACAATGCACAAAGCAGGGAAGCCCCCAAGAGACTGCACATCTTATAGGCCCACCTCCCCCCTCAATGCTTAAACAAAGATCCTAGCCAAATTATTAGCCTCCGGCCTACTACAAATAATCACTAGATTAGTACACCCAGACCAATTAGGGTTCATGCCAGGCCGAAATACAGCACGAAACCTGAGAAGATTTCACAACATAATCAGCAGAGCAAAATATATGAAGGAAGACGCCGTTATTCTCTCACTAGCAGCCCACATGGCGTATGACACAATGGAATGTCCGTTCCTCTTCGAAGTATTAACGAAGCTCGACTTCCGACCAGAGTTCCTTGGTTGGATCTGACTTCTCTATTCAGAAACATTAGCCCAGGTACTGGTCAATGGCGAAACTTCCCACACCTTCCCATTGCGTAGCAGCACCGGTCCGGTTTGTCCACTGTCCCCATTCCTCTTTGCCATGGTGCTTGAACCCCTAGCCGCCTGGATACTAATAGATCCTATACTACGGGGCTTCCATTGGTCAATTCAGTGGGAGAATTGGATATTGCTCTATGCGGACGACATCCTTCTATACCTAGGGGATCCCAAACTCTCCCTAGCCAGGGCAATAATTATAATGGATAGCCTTGGACGCGTTTCCGGATACTCGATCAACTGGACAAAATCACAGATGTATATACTGAGCGGCACCCCGCCAGTGATGCCACAAAATGCAGTTCGTCACAGACTGATTAAAATACCTAGGGAGATTCACTATAGCTGATCCCTCCCTATTTTATAAAAATAATCTCCTCCCGCCGATAGAAAGATTAAAAACAGATGTGCGGCATTGGAGATCACTTCCTTTGTCCCTCCCTGCCCGCTTCCTATATGCCCTCCATAACTCTCCATACACAGTGCAAGCAAACTATTTCAAAACAATTAACTCTACACTGCTAACACTCCTATGTAATGGAGACACGGCGAGAATCGCACTTAAGAAACTAACATGTGGGTGGTACGAGGGCAGCATAGTTCTTCCCGATATACAAAGGTGCTACTGGGTGGCACAGCTGACTACAATTAACCAATGAGGGAACATACCACAAGATGGACCGTCGCTTACGATGGATCGCCTGATAATGCGCCCGGGCGGATACCAGCGGCCCTTGTACTCAACGCATCCTAGAACACAACAACACAACCTGACAACCATAACCATTAGCCTCTGGGACACAGCACACAGGCTGACAAAACAAGTTGGCCCTGGCCACCCCATTATGGGACTCAGCGGTCGGGGACTTGTAGAAGCAGGGGGCGATCTTGTCCTTTGACAACCTCCAACAGGAATACAATCTCGCAAACACAGAGATCATTCGTTATATGCAGATCAAACACGTGTTTGCAGACAGCCATCCCAATGGGGAGGAACTGCCAGACTACACCCCTCTAGAGGACCGCCTCCTTGACAGACACATAACACTTAAAGCCACATCGCTCATATGCAAGAAGATTAGCAACAATATGCCCGACCTACTACACCAGCTATGGGCCAGGTGGCCGGGGGATTTGGGCGACATGGATGATGAGGAATGGGCAGAAGCACTAGCCTCGCCTAGAGAAATAGCCATCAAGGCATGGTTTTGTCTGATTCAAGGTCCACCTTGCTCCTATTAAAGCTGTGCTCAACCTTGCAGCCAGGCTCATCACTGACTTCAAACGCTTTGACCATATCTCCGCCGGCTCTCAAATCGCTTAAATGGCTCCCTATTGAAGGGAGATCAACTTACAAAACGGCCTGCATTGCTCATAAAGCTCTCCACCAAAACACTCCGCAGTACCTATCCAAGAAACTCCTTATCGCTGGTACCTCTCGTCCTCTGAGAAGCTCCAACGCCCTCCTCCTAATCCCTCCCCTGCACAAAAAGAAAGCAACACAATCTCGCTCCTTCTCTGGAAATGCCCCTACTATCTGGAACTCCCTCCCGAAAAACCTTCGCTGTAACCCCTCGTACACCAGCTTAAAAAAAGACCTCAAAACCCACCTCCTTAACTACTACTGGGGTTCCTAATCCTGTGCCATGACTCCTGATCTCATCTCACTATAACATATCTGTCCCTGTAATATAGGACCTTCTTACTGTAATCAAATTTACCTATATTACCAGTATTATACTGCTTCATCTCTTGCTTCATTCCTCCTTGATTTTGTAATATTGTTGTTTTTTACTTTGTTATTATGCTTTTTATACCACTTGTGGCCTTATTCTATCATGATCATGTAAAGCGCTCTGATACCTCTGGGTCTAGCCAGCGCTATATAAAACTTTTAAAATGAATAAATAAATACAACTTTTTAAAAATAACTATGCATGCACCACGCTAAAGAAAATTGGGAGGTCTCCAACTAAACATTGTCGCCGTACATGTAACCAAAAAGGCACCTTCTTTCACATCATATGGGAATGCCCTGTAATACGACACTACTGGGAGGCAGTAGCTACCAAGATGGACAAAATATGGGACACCAACAACACCCCCGCGCCAAAATGGTGCTTATTAAATATCTGGGATGAGAAGGAGGTCACCTCCGGGGCAGGACATGGATGACATTGGGACTTGCTGTGGCTAAACGCAATGTAGCTCGCTACTGGGGGGCATCGACAGCGCGCCTAAGTGAGTGGGAGAAAGACATGGACACTAACATGTTTACAGAAAAATCACTCTATGTAAGTAACGGATGCCTGAAGAAATGGTCCAAAATCTGGGGGAGATGGAACGACGCTCGTGGTGGTATCTGCACCCCACCTGTCCTCAGCATCGTACCATGTGGAGACAATAGCTGTTTGGAGGGACGAGGGAGGGCCCTGGGGAGGGGGCGGGGTCTGGTGTCCTCCATTGCCGTTAATTAGTCAATACGATGTGAATCATGAGCTATACTGTTTGTTTTTTAATATTCAATAAAAAGGATTTTTTTTAAATCAACCTATTTTTAAAAATTGGTATTGGATTTCTATTGTGTTGTCTTTTATTGTTATGCAGCTGTTTTGGTACTTCTAAATACTTTACCCTTGTTCCTTTGATCAAATCTGACTGCTCTGAGCCACATCTACCCAGGATTGAGCTGAGGTTTTACAAACAAACCTGGCTGGACATAATATGGAACTGTGACTTTATTACACGGGCAGGTTGCACAACCACACCATATAATGAACCACTTTCCTCACACTAACACTGGGAATAATATGTACATTTCTAACATGGTTAGGCTATTCCTGACAGCCTACTACCCTAAAAACTACTTTTAGGTGCTAAACTATGAGAGCATTAAGTAGATAACTTTTATCTAGCGTTTCTTGGGATTTAGTGCCTTGCATACCTGTTCACAGCGGAGAAGTTGTGGTTATCAGACTTTGGCCGGGCATGTTCCCTCAAAAGGAAAACACACATCAGCTGGGATCAGCTCCTCTCCTCTCTGTATCAGCTCTCAGCATAGGAACGGATGCTGTGGCAGTCTTTCAGGACCTCTTGCATTAACCTGGGACGATGATCTCTTATTCAGTGGTCGTTTCCTGTGAGTTGTATAGAGATGACCACTGACGTCTGCCCTACATTGGGGGACTTTCCACTTAATCCAAGACCTGGCTGGTATGAACCAGTATGAAGAAAATATGTCAATTAGCTGTTAAACTGCTGTCTGACTCTAAATCGTGATTCCATCTATTATACTATATCTTGATATTGTTTTCAAAGATTGGTTAATTCACTGACTACAATCAAGTCATGCCTCTAATTATACCCACTGTACTAGAATCAAATGTTTAGGGCTAATATATAAATAAGGTCCCACCAAAGCTATACCATTTTATCTCAGAACTAATCTGTATATGCATGTCCTTCAATTTTATCTAAATTTTAAGACTGAAGTTTGTTCACACTGCAGACATTGAATGGACAAACGTATCAGCTTAATAAAATTATCAGCTTAATAAAATAGAAATTGTACTTTTGGTTCTCGTCTGTTGGAAAACGTGGTTCCTGAATCATGTGTTTGACCTGGATACAAATAGTAGATTTTAGCAAAATGGTCAATATGGTCGGAAACCTTGGCTTTATTTTATCCACCTGATTTAATAAATATATTGCCTGGTTAAATTGTTTAACAGGTTTTACTGTTAGGACTTCTAATGTATTTTTTGTTTAATATCCAATAAAAATGAAGGCTTTTGAGCACTGCACCCTGGATGCACGCGGCCGTCTCCAGGCATCACTTGTTGGGCTCTTGCTTGAGGAAAGGTAGTGAGTGGCTGTCAGTCAGTGATATGCATGTTAGTCTCTTGCCCATCCTTGGTCCAGGCTCACAGTAGAGAAGTCCACACTTGGTTCTCAATCTATTATGTTTTTCATGAAAACTGACAGGCACAGACCAGGAGGTCAGTACACCTGAAATCCAAAGCGCAGACATCTTCATTGCGCTGATGCCATTTCTTATCTAATAGCTGATCTGACTGCCTCATGGTTATCAAGGATGAGTGGCATGAGAAGCCTGCCCATAAACCCTTAGCCGACCAGAACATGGCATGTGGCTGACTTGTTTTATTATTAATGTTGGTGCTTCCACTGCCTCCACTCCACCATAACACTTACCTTGAGGGAGGAACCCGTCCGTATATATTCAGTCAGTATAGATAACACATTCCACTACAGATACTTTTTGTTGTTAGTATACGTGTGTGTGTGTGTGTGTGTGTGTGTGTGTATAACTAATTAACAAAATAAACAACGTTTAATCTTTGAATATGGAACACAGACCTTAGATTTGCATTTCTTGTATGAATCTGCATGGGGTTTGTTCGTACTTCTGGTCAATGTAAAGTCTATTCCTTATCAGGGATGAAAACTAAATTTCTCTCATTCCCTAGAACATTGCTATGTGGAACATACTCAAAGCATTATGAGACAGGAATGTACATATCTTAGTACTCCATACAGTTCGTAGAGTGTTGCATCATGTTTAGTTATACCTCTATGTGTAACTATATGTGTAACTATTGCCGATCTGTCCAGTGACGTCCATCGTTTAAGGAAGATCAGCATTTTCAATCATAAACCCCATTACCTTGAGCTGGCATTTTACCTACATGTTTTAACAGCAGCCCCTAATGCCAAGAATGAAATGTGAGGAGCAGTCCGAGTATCTGAACATGATGCTGTAGGAAGCACGATGATGAAACAAGAAATAATTCTAAGTGTCTTAATAACTTGCAGAATAATTTCTGATTCTGCCAGTTATTTGCTATTCCTTAAGTGACCCACAGAATACACCTTTAATCCCCTGGTAACTCCAAAACGAACTCCGAGTTTCTGGTATCACTGGTGTTTGCAACTACAGGGAGTGGTGGAGCCACAACACCAACATCAGGCACTTCGTGATAGGCCCTACGTGTCCATAGGGGCTCTCTGCAGCGCACCAGGCCTTTCTGCTATTAACGCTATTACCCCAAACCTCTGAATGCTCTTTTGGCTCTCTGAGCCATTTCAGGTATTGAGGTGTTCTTTCACGGAACCACCATGGAGACTTGATCTATCTGGCTTGTAACTGCTCTCTCTGTAATGCTCTAACCTCTTTCAATCCATTGTAGGCATGTTGGCCTTGACAACTAACTTGATCGCTGCCTATCAGCTGTACAACTACATCGCCGACCATGCCAACACTTACCACATGAAACCCCTGCGCATGTGTCGTCCTGCAACGCCAAGCACAGACAGCAAGAAAGCCCAAAGCAGTGAGCAGAACGAGTATGCACTGGTGTCCATCTGGAACAGGTAAGCAGGTTGGTTTATGGGATAGGGTGCTCTCAGTGCGTAGGTACTGCGATGCCGTGCGTGGACTCTACGGTTCATTGCGGTTTGTATTCATGCACATATATGCTGCAGTGATATCTTTTCTTGTCAGCATGTTGAAGTATGTGATTTGAGCCTTTATTGTTGTCAGTTCAGAAGACAGCTTGTGTTGACCTCTTATTTATGGTTGGTGTTGGTATAGTTATGTGATTTACATTCTGCAGGACTTGCTGCCTGTGGTTTAGTTGCCTATGGAATTAATATTGCAAATCTTGTGCAGAAGCTTCCTGTGGTAATTTTGATTCTGCTCAATTTTCAAATTGTTTTGGTATTCAGAAGAAGACTTTAGTAGTTTTTCCTGTTTTCCTCCTTAGTTCTGGATCTTACAAGGACTCTGAGGGCCTGCGACACCACGATGACTTTGATGTGTCCCTGCTGGTGTGCCACAATGCCGTACCATTCGAGGAGCAGCCGGAGGCCGATAAGAACACCCTAAAGTAAGTTAGACCGATTTTACTAAGTGCGTTCTTCAAGCCCATGGAAGTGACACAAGAGCAAGAAGCCATGGGAGTCCTTGAATGACAGTTCAGGACAGCATGGGTTGCACGTCCTAGGATCAGATTAGCTCTTTTGTGGAAGATGAGCTGCATTTACTGAGCCTCACTGGGCGTTTTGTGGTGTATTTTCTAGAGATCTGGAAGTTGATTCAGTCCTTCCTTGAATACACTGAGGCAAGAGGAATGTCTGTCTCCCATTGGAACTAGTTCGTAGTGCCGGGCTTCTGGGTTCTTCCTGTCCTGCAGCTGATTATAAGTCATGTGGAAATTTATAGTCCTTCTCCAGGAACACCAGATGAATTTCACGCTTATATTGAGGAACAATGCATGCCAAACGTTTGACCAGCAAGTGCAAAACCTTGGTATTTGTGCTTACACAGTTCTTTGTAAATTAGTACAAGTATCCCAATGGAAAAATGGGCTAAATATTATTGGGATGGTGAATTTAGAGTTGTCGGTCAAAGGGAGAGCACTGGTCAAATTATATTGGGCTCTTGCAATGCAATCCCCTTGGAAAATCGGATGAAGGTGTTGGAAGTATTGATGGATTGTGGCTTGACGATGCCAAGGTCATCCATGCTCTCATGGAAGCCTCTGAAATTCTCAAGAAAGCTGGTGATAGTCTAATCTGGTGAGTGCTTCAGGGAAGAAATAGATGCATCCTGTTCAGAGACCCCTCATAAGCAGCCATATAGGTGCATTTTCGTTCCATATGAAACATGGACTACAAAATATATTTTGCACTAGCATAGATTCCAAAATATAGACTGCCACCATCGCAACCTTATCTAAATTATCTTTTTACTGCAATGCCACTGGTTGTAATTCCTAAATCCAACAAAATCACTTCCCATACATTTGAATCCTGTGCTTATCTACTTTTCTAAATTCATTTCTAGCATGTTTTGGTGCAGTGGCATGATGGTGCGATTAGGTCAGAGGTCTTCAAACTATTTGATGCCGAGATCCTCTTGTCAAACTTTGTTAGGTGTAAGAACCCCCTACTGACAAACATTTCTAGAACATGGTACTCCCCATCATCAACTTTCTACAACCATAAACCCCCACAATTCCCTAAGCAAATACTTTTTCTAGTGGGGAAATAATATTAAACAGTGTTTAGCAAACCAAAAGTCAGTGGGCGTGGTCAGAGGTATAGCTAAAAACAAAGGGCCACATTTATGAGGAATTGGCGTAGGGCAGCGCCACAAGTCTTTTTGCTGCGCTGCCCTCTGCCAATGTAAAAGGGCAGGAATGCACTGCATTTATGAAATACGTGCATTCCTGTCCTTTTCCCTTGCGTTGGCACACAAATTGCTGCCTAACACCAACATAGACAGGATTGTTTTTGTACAGAAAGGGGCACCTTCCTTCACAAAAACAATCCAGAGAGGCGTTTTCCTCTCTCTATGTGCAGAATGCAGCACACATGGAAAGAGGAAAAAACTAGGAGAAATTAAAACATTTCTCCTCGTTACGCCTCCACTAGGCAGGCGTTTGTTTTTAGAGCTGCCCTAGGTTTACGTGATTTTTTAAATATGTGGCAGCATCAAAATCCATAGATTTTGCGCGGAAACCCCACGCAAAGCGCATGGAACACCTCCTTGACGCAGAGTAAGGCAATACAGTGACTTGTGCTACTATGTCTTACTCCATATCTATGATGCCATGCAGGGTGACTTTACACCGCTTCATAGGTATTCGTTAAGATGCTTGCGCCACTGAAGCATCAAAAAAGCGATGCTCTGGCGATGCAAACCTCTCATAATTAAGCGCCAAAATATACCCTATGCTTTTTAGGTCTTTCACCATCAGGTATTTACATATAAAATAATGGGCAGCGTAAATGAAACATACATTTTAAAAGTTGTTAGTGGTAAATGCACTGTAGTACTTTAGGGAACCTCTACTATGTAATGCACTGCAGAGGTCTTTGTGCAACCAGAGAGCCACAGATTTAAATCTTAATTGGTGCCGTGGAGAAAAGTGATGTGTACTTTTGGTGCTACAAGGTCACAGCCTGTGACAGAAAGCACTGTGAATATGTAAGTCATTATTTTAAACTTGCATTACACACAGTGTAAGATAGAATTCTGCAAAAATTGCAAATAGTTTTACGATAAAATGGTGCTTCCAAAATGTAGACTTTAAGAATACCAGAGCGTATGCAATGCATTTCTTTTTTACATAACTGTCCCTTCAACGCCTCTTTAGGGGTACTAAGAGCTGTGTAAATGCAGTTAAAATTAAAAGCAAGCACTTTCCAGCCCAGTTGTTAACTCTTTGCACTTCCACTCAAAAAAACAAATCACTGTCATCACAAACCTTGGAGTGATTTGATCAATTAAAGCCAGAATCGCTCCCATGCATACTTTACACTTGCTGATTAACTGATAGGCACATTTGCATTTCATTCAGGCAAGCAGCTGATAAAGATCTAAATTAGCCAGCTGTCTTTTTCTGAAAGGAAATTGCGACCCCCTTCCCAGGACTCCACTGCCCCCCTGGGGTACGCGCCCCACATATTGAGGACCTCTGGATTAGGTGCAGATTGAGCTTGTGGTAGGGAGATAATTCTGAAAGATTGTGATTTTGTAGTCCATTTTTCCAATTCATCTTCATCCTGTGTGGATGCCAGCAATATCATGCTCAGCAGTGATTGGATGGTGGGTGCTCGTGGTAGTCTCACACATTGATTCCCCATTGCTGGAGCACACAGTTAATTTGTTAGAACATTTGATTAAATAATTGCTTTCTGAGAAATCCACTTTCATTCACTCCAGTTATCGAGCCATCCTGCCGGTCTATCTATACTGACAGTCCTAATAATATGTGGTGGATTGTTAATGGCTTTTCCCAAAATGATAACAAGACCAAAACATAGATGTCAAAAAGCTGGGCAACTGAACTGAGCTATGCCCCCAGTCCTGCCACCTTCAGCCATTTACGGTCATCTGACTGAGCCGAAAAAAATGAATACAAAAACTTCACAAAAGAAAGACCTCAGTCCTCCCACCAGAACCAGTTTAATTTACAGTTCAATCTAAAATTTTATGGTGGAGGTGCCCAACTTGGTCACCAATCGCATCTTCAGCGTACGCTATAAACTGTGTGGATATATATTAACATACATCGCAAGTAATTTTCTCCACATCTTTGGCCAACTCTGGGGGTCATTGGAGACATCTACTTTTTTTTTCTTGTGTTTGGCTGCCAAAAGTCTTAATCCTATTAACTAATGTGTGCGATTGTGTAGAAACCTCTTCTATATCAGCTGCCTACTCTCAGGATCGTGTCCACCTTGTCTGAGGTATCCTTGTCCCATTAATCACTCTGATAATCTTGAAGGTGACATCTCAGAACCTGCTTTTTTGGGGCAGGACCTCAGTTTATGCAACACTTCATTCATGAGGTTGTTTTCTGGGATAAGTTGTTCTTGGCCCTCTTGATGTGAGTTACAGAGAGGCGCATTAACTGTGGAAGCTTATACACTGTTTGTATGGAGATTGAGAATGCTGCAGCTTTTGTTCAAAGTCTGTTGCACTTAAATTAGATAAATAGGTCTCTCTTCCTAATTCTTTCTCACATGATAGCATAGACATCTAAGTAATCAAGGGGGCCTCCAGTTGGGATTACCTCAAACGAGATCCCCTCCGGCGCCATCTATACCCTTGGACCCTGTTACCAGGCCTCTACCTACTCCAGTACAGACGTGCACCCCTGCCCCAAGATCTATGCTGGTTCCCACTGCCCAATGTTTGTGCTAACACCACCAGAGAATGACCTGGTGCCAGGGCTTAATTTGTAAAAAGATAAGTGCCAGGGCTCTTGTCAGGAGGCCACTGCAGCTTGCACCACAGATTGCCCTGCCATCCTACAGATTGCCCTACCAATAACAGTACCAACAGAACTACTAACCATCACACGCCTACAAGTGTGACAATGGCTTTGGCTGCAGATAATAGTAATTTTTAATGTATATTGATTTAATAATTAACTGTTGTTGTGGTCATCTCTAAAACAGCCAGACAGCATCACCTTGTGGCAAACTATCTCAAGCGCCGTTGTTGACAATTAAGTGTTAGTGCCGAGCACCGGAAGCCACTGGCTCAAATGAAACACTGCCATGTGCTCAAATCCATAATGGTCCCGAGCCGACATTGGCCGACCTTACAGATGTTGTGCTACAATTGCAAAAACACAACAGATTTTCATGGAGCCTGAATCTAAGCCTGTGCCTCTACTGTGTCACAGCTATCTACAGAGGCTCCATTAGCTACTGTGTTCCAGAGAGCCTCCTTGTAAAGGACTCGACAAGCAAAGTCAGTCCTGAATCATTTCTAACCGTTTCTTCGGATAGAGAATCTAAAAGGATCGACGCCTTTGGCAAAGATGTTTGTTCATCCAGTTTGGCATTGCGGTCTGTAAACATCGTCTACCTGTTGTGCCAATACACTCACGGCCTTTGGGGCATGGCCAGCGAAATCTTCCCACCAGTCCTGGAAGATCTTATGTTCTCATTTTCCCAAACATTACATGATGGGAAATACGAAGACACATCTGTCATCCAGTTAGATTTTGATACAAAGTGCTCTGCCAAGGCAATCTGTGGTATCAGTGCAGTCCTTCGTATGCATGCCTGGATGAGGTTCACTGGGTTCTTCAGTGATGTGCATGTTTTGCTGATAAAAATGTTTCTTCACGGTTCCCGACTCTGTGGAGAAGGTGGACTCCAATTGTAAAGCTAGGTCTGACATTTAGACGTTTACACAAAGATAGCCTTCCCAACCAGTGATGCAACAGAAAGCCCAGTCCTTTTGGGGCCACATACGAGAATCTGGCAGGCAACATGTGGCACACCAGTCTTCTAACTTCTTCTCTCTTGCTACAACACACCGTAGGAAATTGGAGGTTGTGGCCGCAGGGCAGAAGGTTGGGATGAATGTTCACCCAGTAGCCAGGGCGTTGTCTGTTGGCCCCACTGACCCAACCTCAAATGGGCTAGGGAGAATGATGTGCGAGCTGGGAAACATGACATTGCTGATGCTTTAAGTCCCCGACATATTCTCAAGAAGGGCAAAACTGTTGGGGGGGATTGCCTAACTGGAGCTGAAAGGTCCAAGAAGCGTGTGAGGGCCGAGCTCTCCTGATATGCTCTAGAGCTGAATGTTCCTTCTCACCAATCATGGGAGAACTGTCTGAGGGCATGTAAATCAAAGGAGCCTGGACGTCTGTCGAGAAGCCTGTGGGCCTCATCTTAGTGTGGGGGTGGAGCGCCATAGTGATTTGATAGCCCTACATAGTTAATCCATGTTCTCCAGGTCTGAACAGATGGCAAATCTGGCCTCTACCCAACCATCCTGAATATTTTGGGCTTGAGAAACCCATAGGTCTTTGGGGACCACATGCAAAACCTCACAACTATGCTCCAAAGTGCGTGAGAGTAGCGGCCTATTAAGCAGCTTATGTTGACGGTCCTCAAGGCAAGGTTGAGAAGAGGATACGCTTTCACAATGTTCCCACTCGTTTTCACTCTGCCATGGGGTGTGGTAGGTAAGGCATTTGAGTTGACTCTATTGGAGGGCACCATGACCATCCGATTGCCAGGTGTTGGGTGCTGTGTAAGGATATCCGGGTCTCCTGAAGCAAGCTTATCGTGGTGGGCGGCCTGTTGGTTGACTGAAAGGCCAGGTCAGTGGCTTAGCTCAAGTGCCCAGCTGCGTGTCAGTGAGGGCTTCATTGAAGGGAAACAGGGGTGTGGTCGATCCCTCGCCTGGCTCTGGGACTTCAGTCAGCATGATAGTTTTTACCTCCATAGCGGTGAATGTCAAGGACCTCAGCAGCTCTCCTTATTACTGTGGCAAATGAAGAGATATCCTCAGTTGGTGGTCAGGGGTATCCAAGCATGAGCCTTATATCAGGGGAGGTATCCATGGCACTGGTATCCTAGAGCTCCATATATCACCTGTCATCATCATAGGATGGGGCAAATCTTTCTCCACCCCCACCATTGCTTTTCTCCGTAAGGCTGGCTGTAGTCAGTGTCCGAGCTGAAAAACTGGTGTAATGTCTGGCTGAGTGCGTGGCAGAGGAATTGTCTCAGTTGGATGGGTTCAGCAGGGGCTGCCGCACATTAAGATCTGGACATGGCCAGCTCAGTGTTGGACGCCACAATGGGTTGCGGGTCTTCCTCTGCCTTCAGTGCTGTTTTCGATACCTGAGGAACTGGTGTAGATATCTGAAAGAAACAGATTAGTATTAGATTCCTTACCTTAGGAATATCCCCAGGTGTCAGACTGGATCCGGAAATTTTTGCGTAGCAGTACCCGTACGCGTCGGTAGGCGTCGTCTGCGGCTCCGCATCCGTCGGAGTACTTAGACGCCGCCTCCGCGTGCTGACGTCAGTTCTTCTTTTTTCCGCGCCAGCAGCGCAGATCCGGAAAAAGTGGTACCTTAGTAATTTTTTGACTAAACATTTTACGATCCCTTTTGATAATTTTTAGAGTCTTCGACTCCGAACGGTGCCGGTAGGGATGCCAGGTTTTAAGCCCTGTGAGGACTGCGACCAAATGATGTCGGTCACCGACCCTCACCGCCGGTGCCTCCACTGTCTCGGCGTCGACCACGGCGACAAGACCTGCCCCGACTGCCAGGCCCTGACTTCGAAAGCTAAGCGGGACCCGTCTGGGGGCCCTAGCGGGTCGGGGGCTTCGGCCCCCTTGCCGGCGGGTGCTTCGGCCCCAATGCCGCCGGCGCCTTCGGGCTCGGCACCGCAGGGCCCCACTGGATCCGCTTCTGGATCCGGGTCATCACCGGCGCCGGTCCCTCAGGTGTCACCTCCGGCGCCGTCTTTGGGCGGCGCCGTCCCCGATGCCTCCCTCGATCCGGTTCCGGCACCGGAGCGGCGCCGCTCTCGACGCCGCTTGTGGAGTTTTACTTCAATGAACCGGCCCCATCACTTGACAACCCTGATTATCAGGAGATGGGTGATGAGGAGTGTTGGGAGGGGTCTGAGGACCCTCTGACACGGGAGTGTCTGTCCCAGGAGGACTGGACAGGTGGACTGGACAGGTGGACTTGGGGATGCCAGTGGTCTGGACACCTCGCCAGACACTGGTTTTGTCTCACCTCCTACCATGGCTACGGAGGAGGGGGCAACCTACAGTGTGGTGTTGACGCGGACGGCCAAGGCCTTGGGCCTTGAGCTC
Organism: Lissotriton helveticus; assembly: GCF_964261635.1. Classification (NCBI taxonomy): domain Eukaryota; kingdom Metazoa; phylum Chordata; class Amphibia; order Caudata; family Salamandridae; genus Lissotriton; species Lissotriton helveticus. Next base: position 156,896,239 of record NC_136057.1, read on the forward strand.
CCCGTCGCGGCCGTGAGGACTAACCTCCTCACTGAGGTTCTTAAACCGCAGTCAAGCTCGGCTGAGCCTCTGCTGCTGTTTAATGAGGCCTTGACCGACGTTCTTTTGGGCACTTGGTCCAGGCCCGCTACAGGTTCGCCTGTAGATAGGAACAGGGCGACCCTGGTTTCCTGTCCACCCACCCCACCCCCGAGAGCCTGGTTATCCAGGCTTCAAATTCCCAGAACGCATTCCCGTCGGCTCCGCCTGACAGGGAATCCAAGAGGTATGAGCAGTACGGCAAAAAGGTATTCTCCTCACTGAGTCTGGGACTGCGGTCTTCCAACACCGCATGCCTCTTGGGCCGCTACACCCACTCCCTGTGGGACACGGTCGCGGACGTGCTGCCAGAATGCCCGTTGGAGGTACGGGCTAAACTCGGCCAGGCCCTTGTGGAAGGCCGGGATGCAGCACGGTATTCTATCCGGTGTGGGCTGGATACCACCGACTCACTGAACAGAGCGATGGCAACGACGGTGGCGATTCGTCGCCACGGCTTGTTGAGGTCCGCCAACTTCTCGGCCGATGTCCAGAATACACTCATGGACATGCCGTTTGATGGCAGACCATGCGCTTGAGCCCTTTAAGGGCTCCAGGGCTACGGCCAAGTCCTTGGGCCTCTCGGCCCCGCGCCAGCAAATGGGTGCGTTTCGCTCCTTTCGTGGCCAAGGAAGGGGGCGCCCCCACACGTGCTGCCAGCCACGCACCGCAGAGTAACATCCAACGCGGTGGCGGCCGTGGAAACCGCCGTGGCGGCGGACGGGGACAACGGCGAGGCCAGTCCACACCTTCCCCCGCAGCATCCGCCTCAAAACCCTCCTAGTCCATGCTTTCAGGCCCATGTGACGCCAGTGGGGGGCAGGGTTCGCCATCACCTCCTCCACTGGCGCACTGTCACATCGGACAGGTGGGTGCTGCAAATCGTCCGTAGGGGTTACTCCCTCCCCTTCGAGGCGACCCCTCCAGCCATGTCACCGCAATACCACCGCGTATCGGGGGATCATTTGCGACTTCTGCAGGAGGAAGTTACGGCCCCCTTGGCCAAGGGGGCCATCGAGCGCGTTCCTGGGCCAGAAGTAGGGTGTGGTTGCTACTCCCACTACTTTCTGGTACCCAAGAAGGGCAATCTTGGATCTACGGAACGTCAACGGCTTCCTCCGGAAGGAGAAGTTCAAAATGCTGACACTGGCTCAGGTCTTGGCTGCCCTGGACCCAGGAGACTGGATGGTAGCGTTGAACAGCGTCAGCACTGTGTTACAATTTGTAATTCCGCCGCGGCATATGCCGTTTGATGCGGAGGGTCACTTGGCAGTACACTCACTTCCGTTTATTCGAACGGAAGTAAAGGTAGCGTACTAGTGCATCTGGCTCCTCTCCTTATTTAACAGCGAGGGAGGCGCGGACGCGCGCAGCGGCACCCTGACTAAGAGGGTGAGTCGCTTTTTGGGAAAGCTAATACCTGAAGAATTTAACGAAAACTGCTGGAGGGTATTTCTAGTTGTCTACCTGACTAACAAATCGCCATAATCATTTTAAAACTATCACCCGATCTTTGTTTGTTTTTTCGCCGTAACATTGACAGCGTGATTGATATTATTTTAAATTCAGCACTGTGTTACAATTTGTCACTGATTTTAATATTGTCCATTTGGTAACCCTGCCTGACCCCGTTCCACCGCGGCATATGCCGTTTGATGCGGAGGGTCACTTGGCAGTACACTCACTTCCGTTTATTCGAACGGAAGTAAAGGTAGCGTACTAGTGCATCTGGCTCCTCTCCCTATTTAACAGCGAGGGAGGCGCGGACGCGCGCAGCGGCACCCTGACTAAGAGGGTGAGTCGCTTTTTGGGAAAGCTAATACCTGAAGAATTTAACGAAAACTGCTGGAGGTTATTTCTAGTTGTCTACCTGACTACCAAATCGCCATAATCATTTTAAAACTATCACCCGATCTTTGTTTGTTTTTTCGCCGTAACATTGACAGCGTGATTGATATTATTTTAAATTCACCACTGTGTTACAATTTGTCACTGATTTTAATATTGTTCATTTGGTAACCCTGCCTGACCCCGTTCCGCCGCGGCATATGCCGTTTGATGCGGAGGGTCACTTGGCAGTACACTCACTTCCGTTTATTCGAACGGAAGTAAAGGTAGCGTACTAGTGCATTTGGCTCCTCTCCCTATTTGTGACCCCTCATCGCCTCTGCCCTGAGTGGTTCGCTCCCCTGTCTCTCTGCCGAGACACGGTATCGTAGAAGCTGTGCTGATTAGCATTCTCACTGTGCCATTGTTTATTTTTTCGCCTGCTATTTAATTTGTGCTCGCTTCGCCTGCCTGTACCATTCCAGCTTTGTAATTTCATTTTAGCGCGATATCCCCCCCGGCGCCCTAGAAGCTGTGCTGTTTAGCATTTTTACTGTGCCATTGTATTTTCGCCTGCTATTTAATTTGTGCTTGCCTCGCCTGCCTGTACCATTTGAGATTTGTAATTTGATTTTAGCGTGATATCCCCCCGGCGCCCTGCTCTGCTCCCCCCTCCATTTTGTCCCTGTTGTTGTTGTTGTGCTTCCTGAGCCCGCCCCGCCTCCCAGCTGAACCGCCCTCCCACTACTTATTTACGGCGCCCCCGGACCTCGCAGCGCTGTGACCCCTCATCGCCTCTGCCCTGAGTGGTTCGCTCCCCTGTCTCTCTGCCGAGACACGGTATCGTAGAAGCTGTGCTGATTAGCATTCTCACTGTGCCATTGTTTATTTTTTCGCCTGCTATTTAATTTGTGCTCGCTTCGCGTGCCTGTACCATTCCAGCTTTGTAATTTCATTTTAGCGCGATATCCCCCCCGGCGCCCTAGAAGCTGTGCTGTTTAGCATTTTTACTGTGCCATTGTATTTTCGCCTGCTATTTAATTTGTGCTTGCCTCGCCTGCCTGTACCATTTGAGATTTGTAATTTGATTTTAGCGCGATATCCCCCCGGCGCCCTGCTCTGCTCCCCCCTCCATTTTGTCCCTGTTGTTGTTGTTGTGCTTCCTGAGCCCGCCCCGCCTCCCAGCTGAACCGCCCTCGCCCCTCCCCCTCCACCACCCATATATGACAGTTGCTCCCGCGCGCAGCGTTTACGCGCAGCGACCGCGCCCAGTCCGCGCCGAAGGTGCGCCAAAGGTAAGCCCGTCTACGCCCGTCCGCGCCTGGACCGCGCCCAGCGCCATAGCCCCTGCCCCTCGCGCTGCCCAGCCCTCCCACACTACCTACAATGCCGCCACCCTCCTAGCCCTCAACCCCGGTCGCGCCCCCAACTGCGTCCAAGCCGCTCCTGGAAACACCCATGGACCTTTCTCATGCTTCTCCTGCAAATTCATCGGCACCGACAACATCTCCGCTACAACCACACCACAGATTCCCGACCCAAATCACCTACAATGCATCCTTCTCAACACCCGATCGGTCCACAGACACGCCATTGACCTATGGAATCTACTAGACACCATCTCTCCAGACGTCGCCTTCCTAACGGAAACATGGATGAACGCTTCCTCCGCCCCAGACATCACCATTGCCATCCCTGAAGACTATAAGATCATACGCAAGGACCGTACCGGCCACACAGGAGGAGGAATCGCTATCGTCCATAAGAAATCCATCCGCATCTCAACCAGCTCTGACGTCAATCTCGCCAACTCCGAACACCTTCACTTCCAGATCCACACCGACCCCAAGACCACACTCAGAGGCACCCTCCTCTACAGACCACCAGGACCCCGCTCAAAATTCAGTGAAGACATCACGGACTTCATCACTCCACACGCGCTCCCCTCCAAAGACTACATCCTTCTGGGAGACCTCAACTTCCACCTTGAAAAGAACAACGACCGCAACACCACCACCCTCTTGGACAACCTCGCCAACCTCGGACTTAAACAACTTGTCACTTCCCCCACCCACATCGCAGGTCACACACTCGACCCTATCTTCACCTCCAGCAATCATGTCTCCTTCAGCCACACCACGGACCTCCTCTGGACTGACCACAGCTGCGTTCACTTCACCTACAACAAGCCAAAACCCATCAACCACCTCCAACCAACTCTGCAAAGAAACTGGAACAAAATCACCATCGACCAGATCTCCTCATCGCTCCTTCTAAACACCCCAGCCCACTCTTCTAACCCAGACCAAGCCGCCGCCAACTTCACCCTATGGTTATCCAACACCGCCGACACCTTAGCACCACTGAAAAAACGTCAAAGCAAACCTGGCAGCAAGAAGGCCTCATGGTTCAACGATGATCTTAAGAGGTCCAAGAAACTTTGCCGCTCCCTTGGAAAGACCTGGAAAAAAGACCCAACCACGAGCACCAAGGAAGCCTTCAAAAACGCCACCCGCACACACCACCAACTAATCCGAAAGGCCAAGAAAACAGCATTCAAGGATCGACTTGACAACAACGCCCACAACAGCAAGGAACTTTTCAACATCGTCAAGGAATTTACCAATCCCTCGGCCAACTCCAACGACATCACCCCCTCTCAAGCCCTCTGCGACTCCCTAGCCTCATTCTTCCACAACAAAATTGCAGACATCCACAACAGCTTCGACAACCAACCCGGAGTCCAACCCACCCAACCTTATGCTGAACATTCTCCCCCCTTGAACACCCTTAACGACTGGAACCCAATCTCCACTGAGGACACCATCCGCCTGATGAACTCCATCCACTCAGGATCCCCCACAGACCCATGCCCTCACCACATCTTCAACAAAGCAGACTCCGTCATAGCACCGCACCTCCGAGACGTCATCAACTGCTCCTTCAACTCCGCCACCTTCCCGGAAAGCTGGAAACACGCTGAACTCACCGCCCTTCTGAAAAAACCCACAGCGGACCCCACCGAACTCAAAAACTACCGTCCCATCTCGCTCCTTCCTTTCCCGGCCAAAGTCATCGAGAAAGCGGTCAACAACCAGCTCGCCGCCTTCCTCGAAACCAACAAATCCCTCGACCCCTCACAGTCCGGCTTCCGAGCAAAACACAGCACTGAGACCGCCCTCATCGCAGCAACAGACGACATTCGAACCCTACTGGACAATGGAGACACAGTCGCCCTCATCCTCCTCGACCTCTCTGCAGCCTTCGACACAGTCTGCCACAGCACCCTTTTACAACGCCTCAGAAACATCGGAATACGAGGAAAAGCACTTGAATGGATCACCTCGTTCCTCACCGGAAGAACCCAGAAAGTCCGCCTTCCACCATTCAAGTCCGAGGCCACTGAAGTCATCTGTGGCGTACCACAAGGATCCTCACTCAGCCCCACCCTCTTCAACGTATATATGAGCCCCCTCGCGGCCATCGCCCGCCAACACAACCTCAACATCATCTCTTACGCGGATGACACTCAACTGATCCTTTCTCTCACCAATGACCCCAGCACCGCCAAAACTAACCTACACGAAGGAATGAAAGAAGTCGCCGAATGGATGAAACACAGCCGTCTGAAACTGAACTCAGATAAAACAGAAGTCCTCATATTAGGTACATCCCCCTCTGCCTGGGACGACTCTTGGTGGCCAGAGGCCCTTGGAAAAGCACCCATCCCGACAGACCACGCACGAAACCTAGGCGTTATCCTGGATTCTTCACTCTCAATGAACAGACAAGTCAACGCCGTATCCTCATCCTGCTTCAACATTCTCCGCATGCTCAAAAAAACATTTCGCTGGATCCCCACCGAAACCAGAAAAACAGTCACCCATGCTCTGGTCACGAGCCGACTGGACTACGGAAACACCCTCTACGCAGGTACCACCGCTAAACTCCAGAAGAAACTCCAACGAATCCAAAACGCCTCAGCCAGGATCATATTAGACATCCCGCGCAACGAACACATCTCTGGTCACCTGAAAGACCTCCACTGGCTACCTGTCAATAAGAGGATCACTTTCCGACTTCTAACCCACGCACACAAATCACTCTACGACATCGGACCAGAATGCCTCAACTCACGACTATCCTTCTACACCCCCTCCCGCCAACTACGTTCTTCCAGCCAAGCCCTCGCCACTGTACCTCGCATCAACAAGACCACCATGGGAGGCAGATCCTTCTCATACCTGGCTGCTAAAACATGGAACTCACTCCCCACCTACCTCCGCCTTACCCAGAACCACCTAGCATTCAGAAAGCAACTTAAAACGTGGATATTTGACAAGTAATCCCACTCCCCTCCCTTAGCGCCTTGAGACCCTCTGGGTATGTAGTGCGCTATATAAATTCTTTGACTTGACTTGACTTGACTATTTAACAGCGAGGGAGGCGCGGACGCGCGCAGCAGCGCGCCGGCGGCGTGCCAAAGGCAAGCCCGTCTGCGCCCGTCCGCGCCAGAACGCTGCCAGCTGCCCTGTCACTATTCTTTTGCTATACCGGCTTCCACACTGTTCTGTACTTCCGAAAATGCCTACAACCACTCTAACCCAAATCAGGTACGCACGACATGATTTGTTGGCTTTTAATTGCCCTCCTCTTGAAGTATCAGAAAAATTAAAAACCGATCTTCGTAAGGCCCCTAGTGACTGTATTAAGATCGATGATGTCCAAACTAATTTTACTAGCTCCCCACAGGGAAAATACACTGCTATATATTTTAATGCCAGATCTGTCCCAAGACATGTTCTGGAGATATGGAGTCTCCTCAATTTTGAAGAACCAGATCTATGTTTTATAACGGAAACATGGCTACATGAGCATGCCATCCCTGATCTCCAGATAGCCTTTCCTCCGCAATATTCTATAATAAGACGCGATAGAATAGGAGGAAAAGGTGGCGGAGTACTTATAGCAGCTAAGGAAAATATAAATGTTCAAATCATAGATAGTCTTGTGATAAATGATTCAGAAATCTTAATTTTTAAAGTGAATGAGCTAGAAAAAGAAGATATATGGAAAGGGGCACTATTATACCGCCCGCCAGGGAATAAAGGAGATTTTGCCAACACCCTACTAGAAACCATAGCTCCATACGTACTGACAGCAGATTACTTTTTACTAATAGGTGATTTTAATTATCACGTCGATGACCAGTATAACATTGACACGGAAAAGTTAATCTCTGCAATGAGCACTTTGAACTTGACACAAAAGATTACCGGCCCCACCCATCAAGCCGGTCATACGCTTGACCTTTTATTCACCAATTCATCGAATGTCACGTTAACGACCCCCTCCCCACTATTATGGACCGACCATTTTCTTGTGAAATTCTCCATAAGCAGCCATAGGTCTAAAATTATAAGAAACAAAAAACAAAAAACATGTAGAAACATGAAAAAAATAACTTTGGCTGCCTTTTCTGAGAATTTTACGATAGACCACATAAATTTAAAGGAAAATGTTAATCTTGGAGCTATACATCTGGAGTCCGCTGTCCATAAGACACTGGACAAGATAGCCCCTATTCGAAAGGTGTATTGTAGGGAAAAAATGTCACCTTGGTTTACTGACCAATTAAAACATCTTAAAACCCTAACAAGAAATGCCGAAAAAATTTGGCGAAAAAATAAAGATCTTAATAATCGTAAAATCTATCAAACCCTACACACCAAATATATGAGGGAAATAAAAACAGCAAAAAGAACTCATATAGCCGAACGAATAAATAAAGCAGAAAATTCGTCCAAAGAGCTCCACCACATTTTAAAAGAATTTACCTCCTTTAAAAGTCCGCAAGAAACACCAAAAACAAATGAATGGACGGAAGATCTCTCTACGTTTTTAGATGAAAAAATCACCAAAATATGTCAACCTTTTAAAATAGAGAATACATCTCTTCAACACCTTGAACAGGAGTTACTCATGAACCCAGACACGCACATAAATGTTTCTTCCCCGAACTGGTCTACTTTTGATTTGTTGGACAATGAAAAAATCATGCGTCTAGGACAAAAAATAAAATCAGGTTCTCCCTGTGATCAGTTAACTTCTAAACTATTTTCCACTCTTGCTCCAGTGCTGGTTCATCCTCTCTCCTGCCTCCTAAATACATCCCTGATAGAAGCGGAATTCCCAAAAATTTGGAAGGCCGCTAGAGTAAAACCTTTATTAAAAAAAAACGGTGCTGATGTAAATACTTTCTCAAACTACCGCCCCATCTCCTTGCTACCCTTTTCAGGGAAAGTACTAGAGGCATTTGTTAATGAACAGCTGATAGACTATCTCGAGAAGAACAATCTACTCGATTCCTCACAGTCAGGTTTCCGTGCTGCCCACAGCACGGAAACAGCCCTGATTGAGGTTGCCGACAATATTAGACTTGCTCTTGACAAACGTCAATCGTGCATTCTGGTACTTTCAGACCTGTCGGCTGCCTTTGACACCATCTCCCATCAAATTTTGATCAGAAGACTGTGGGAGTGTGGTGTCAAAGGGCAGGTTTTAAGATGGTTTATCAGTTACTTGTCTAATCGAACAACTACACTGCAAACAGATGAAACCCTAGCTAGTACTCGGCCGGTTATAAGAGGTGTGCCTCAGGGCTCCATTCTTAGCCCCTCGCTGTTTAACGTTTATATGGCCCCTCTAGCCAATCTTATCAGGGCATATGGTTTTGACGTGTTATCATATGCGGATGACACGCAAATACTAGTTACCTTTGGCCCTGATGTAAATGACACCAAAATGCGCTTTAAAAAGTGCTTGATGGAGGTAAAAAATTGGATGAGTTTAATTCATCTCCAACTAAATGGTGCCAAATCTGAAATAATGACATTTGGCCAAGCTAGTGTACATTGGACCCATGACTGGTGGCCTTCGGAAATGGGGGAATGTCCCGTCCCAAAAGAATCAGTCCGCAACCTTGGAATCCACATGGATAATAAATTATCCATGAAGGACCATGTAAATCACACCGTTGGCACCTGCTTTGGAATCATGCGAAGTTTACGCAAGGTTTTCAAATGGATACCGACGGAATCACGCAGAATCCTAGTTCAGGGCCTCATTTTAAACAGGTTAGATTATGGAAACGCTCTTTTGCTTGCTATAAATGAGTGTCATATCAGGAAATTACAAGTTGTCCAAAACACCGCTGCTCGTCTGATTCTGGGCCTACCAAGACGATCCCCTTCCCTGCCATGTCTAAAAAGTCTACATTGGCTCCCTGTTAAAAAAAGAACCATTTTTAAAACCATGTGTCTGGTTCATAAACACATGTATGGTACAGGACCAAAATATTGGAACAGAAAACTGACATGGTACCAGCCTGGTCGACAATTGAGATCAAGCTCTAAGTTTCAGCTCACGCCACTTAGAGTTCTAACCGCTAGAAATGGCGAACGTGCTTTTTCCTATATGGCACCATCTCTATGGAACAAACTCCCTCTAAACCTACGTACAACCACCGAACTCATGAGTTTTCGAAAGAAGTTGATAACATGGCTCTTCAGTTAGGCCTCTTATTCCATGATCACTCATCTTTCTCCTTCTGGGTTTGTCCGCATGCGCCATGAGACTCCTTTGTGGGACGTGATATGTCTGTGCAATACAAATATCCAGACTAGACTAGACTTGCAGGACGCTTATTTCCACATCCCCATCCTGCCGGCCCACCGGCGCTACCTGCGGTTCACGGTTGGCCACGAGCACTTTCAGTTTACTGTGCTCCCCTTCGGCCTTACCAGCGCCCCATGGGTGTTCACGAAGGTGATGGCGGTGGTCGCAGCTCATCTGAGCAGGATCGGGGTTTCAGTCTGCCCCCTACTTCGACGACTGGTTGTTGAAGGCGGGCTCGCCCCAGACAGTCGTCAGCCACCTCCAGACGACAGGAGACCTCCTGCACCAGCTGGGGTTTTCCATCAATGTGCCGAAGTCACACCTGTGCCCCTCTCAGAAGCTCCTCTTCATCGGAGCGGTTCTCGACTCGGCACAGTTTCGGGTTTATCCTCCCGAACAGCGGGTTCGGGATATTCAGGCTCTGATTCCACTCTTTCAGCCTTTATCCTGAGTCTCGGTCAGGTTGACGCTGCGGCTTCTGGGGCTGATGGCCTCCTGCATCCTTCTGGTGCATCACGCCCGGTGGCGGATGCGGGCTCTGCAGTGGGACCTGAAGTTTCAGTGGGCCCAGCATCAGGGCAACCTATCCGACCATGTCCTGATCTCGGAGGGCACTGCGAGACAGCTGCAGTGGTGGCTCACGGTCCGCGATTGGGTCAGATCCCTCTCCCTTCCCCAACCGGAGCACGTAGTTGTGATGGACGCGTCCCTCCGGGGCTGGGGAGGCCACATGGGAGAGGCGGAGATCAGAGGCCTCTGGTCTCCGGCTGAGTCCCGCTCCATATCAACCTTTTGGAGCTGCGGGCGATTCGTCTAGCACTGAAGGCATTCATCCCCTCTGTCCGGGGGAGTGTAGTGCAGGTGTTAACGGACAACCCCACCGCCTTGTGGTACTGCACCAAGCAGGGTGAGATGGTGTTGTGGACCCTTTGCCAGGAGGCTCTACGCCTCTGGCAGTGGCTGGAACATCAGGGCGTGGCCCTGGTGGTTCAACACCTGGCAGGTTCTCTGAACGCCAGGGCGGACGAGCTCAGCCGTCGGTGCATGATGGATCACGAATGGCATCTGCACTCGGACGTGGCGCAAGGCCTCTTTCAGCAGTGGGGAGAGCCTTGGTTAGATCTATTCGCCACCGAAGAGAACGCGCAATGTCATCAGTTCTGCGCGTTGGAATTTCCAAGGCAGCGCTCGCTCGGAGACGCTTTTCGTCGCGAGTGGATTTGCGGTCTGTTGTACGCCTTTCCGCCTATACCACTTCTGCCCAGAGTGCTGAAGAAGATCAAACGCGACCGGGCCCAAGTCATCCTTGTGGCTCCGGACTGGGCACGAAGGTACTGGTATCCCGAGCTACTCAGTATGTCAGTCGTTCCCCCGGTTCGTCTGCCTCTTCAGGAGGACCTTCTGTCGCAGCAGCAGGGGACGGTCCTCCACCCGAACCTGTCCAGTCTCCACCTCCATGCTTGGAGATTGAGCGGCGACAGTTGAGGCCATTTGACTTGCCTCCTGAAGTCTGTAATGTCATTCTGGCAGCCAGGTGTCCCTCCACAAAGTCGGTATACGCCTGCAGGTGGAACAAATTTGTGGCATGGTGCACAGCAAAGGCTGTGGATCCTCTTTCTGCCCCTCTTTCTGAGGTTCTTCTCTTCCTTCTTTCTCTTGCCCAGCAGGGCTCTGCTCTGGGCACTATCAAGGGCTACCTTTCTGCCCTTTCAGCCTTTCTGCGGCTGCCTGATCAACCTTCTTTGTTCAAGTCCCCTATTGTAACTCGTTTTCTGAAGGGCATCACACACATGTTCCCTCCTGTTCCGTTTGTGATGCCTCAGTAGGACTTGAACCTTGTTCTTACCTTTCTGATGTGCGCTCCCTTTGAGCTCCTGCCTGGACAGCCAAGTCCGGAGGGATGGCTTCTTTGGCCGTTCCGTCCTCCAGGACTTTCTGGTGTGATTATTGGTTCGCAGACCCACCTCTGGGGTTGGTATTGCTGGGGTATCTATTCTAAGGTAAGGAATCTAATACTAACCTGTTTCTTTCAGATGAACAAGTTACTTACCTTCGGTAACGATATATCTGTAAGAAACAGTAGTTCGTATTAGATTCCTTACCGCCCACCCATCCTCCCCGTTCTGCGAACTGATATCTAGGGTTAAGGTCATCCCCTTTCAGGGCCCTAGTTTCAATGGCACCAGTGTTGGTTTTTTGACGTGGCTCTGCATTTCTGGCGCGGAAAAGCTGTGTCTAAGTGCTCCGACGACGTCATCACGGCGCCCATGACGCCGACGACGGACGCGGAGCCGCAGATGACGCCTACCGACACGCAAGGGTACTGCTACGCAAAAATGTCCGGATCCAGTCTGACGCCTGGGGATATTCCTAAGGTAAGGAATCTAATACTAACTACGGTTTCTTAGAGATATATCGTTACCCTAGGTAAATGTATTTCGATTTATATAGCGCACGAATCACCCAGGGGTCTCAAGGCGCTTGCTTAGGGAACCCGTCCTGGTATTCCCCTGTGAGATACCCTGGCAGGGTATTCACAAGGTGAAAGCCAGGCATCCCGCCGCGAGGGGCCGTAGTGGAGATTAAGCAAGCTATTGCCCAGAGTCGCAGAGTGTGACCCCGTGAGTCGAGTAGGCACCGGAGCGAGAATTGTCGAGTCCGTGGAATTTTTGAGCCCGAGACCCGTCGAGGCGGGGAATCGAACCCTGGTCCACGGCTGATCTCAGCTTCCGGGTCTGCCGCCTCTAACCACTGAGCCACGCTTCTCCACCTAAGTAACTTGTTCTTTAGCACCAATCCCAACGTCGGCATGGAACCTGAAAGAGGCTCAATGTGCCCTGATGGCTCCAAGGGCAAACCCACTAGTGTTGACCAGAGTGGGATTCTCTGAAGATTCTTTGGGCCCAAGGTCACAACAGAGGGAGCCAAAAGTGTGCCAAGGACGTGCAGTATGGCTTCAGGAAAGGCCTATGCCTCGTGTGAAATTGCAGATGGGCCCTGGTTTACAGGGTGTAACAGGGACCAGAGATAGAATTGGCTTGGCTCCTCTGTGAAATGGGTTAAAGACCTGGTGGCACAGGGATTTCCTTGCATCTTCTCCACAAATCTACAGTATTGTTAAGCAGCAGAGTCCTGCTTGGACTTCTTGTGTTTCTTCTTCGAATTACCTGAAGACTTCAACCACGAGGAAGATCTGCTTCTTACTTCTTAGTTTGGAAGTCTTGCACAAGCACTTTCCACAGTGCTGCTCCAGATATAGAGCTGAAAATGATTGATGTCACGGCCAGAAAAAAACATTTTCCTCAGGGAGTCTTGCATTGAGGTCATCTAAGGCACCATGCCTTCACTATAGAAGCAACCATGCTCTAGAAAACATGGGAAGACCGGCTACAGCAGATCCGTCTGAACTTACCCAGGAGCTTTTTGATCAGGTCCTACCTGATTGCATTGAGGCATCAAAAGGCTTGACGTGGACCAGCATCTACATGTGGGTATAAAATGACACGTTGAGGACCAACCTCAGCACAGTCTGTGCTCTTGCCAGATCAGTGGTCACAGGTGTTCTGTGCCAGCATGTTGGGTTACAGGCATTTCAATGTATGTCCAAGTTTAGTCAATAAACATCTTTTTAATGGGCAGCCACATATTTGCAATTTGGCTTGCTGGTCGCAGGAAAAATTCCTATAGATGGGGCTGAATGACTGAAAGATTGTTGGGTTTGGTCTCAGTGTCTTTCACATTTCATCCAAAGAACTGTACCTTTAGGGCCTCACCCCACACCCATTCTGTAGCTATGTATGTCTTTGGCGCTAAAGTGCGAAGCAGCTGGTAAATGGTCACAACTGCCCCCTTTAGTGTCAGACCCATTTGTTACCCTAGAATCGCCTGATTGTGGCTGCGTCCTTCCAGTTCGATTCTCAAGTGGGGGTAGAAGGTGTTGGTCTTTATGGAAATTTAGGCTAAAGCTCCTCAAGTTCACTGCATATAACCATCATCGTCAGAAACATGAATTTTAGAGTTCTTAGATTAGAATTCATCACTCCTCATCCTTCATCCAGAAGTAGTGGTATTCATTGAAGTTAAGAATTAGCCGAATCAAAACTTTATATACACATTAACGCCTCTGTGCCTGGTAGCCCACCCTATCCCAGGGTCTGACTGCGACTATCATATCACCCAGGTTTTCCTCTCTATGGGGGCTTCCAGTTCATGGTACATATACTTACAAGCTTGCCTACCTATTTTATCAACTCGTCCACACTGCCACCCTCCCCTCCCCCCGCGCCCCCCCTCAGACCTCCTCCTAAGCTACCTGGAAAAGAAAGTGAATGTGGCTCCTGTCCGCTCCCATTTGTTGATTCGCTGTTAGTTGAAATTGTTTGTTTAATATGAAAATGGCTCTAACGAATTCCTATCTTGCTGTGCACTCCCAAGTCTGAAATCCATTCCTCCCCTCAGCCATATACACTATCACCACTTTGGTTACTACATCTTCATGCTTGGACAGTTATCACCCTGACCTCTTGCTGCTTAACATTGAAAATTACAAATTCACATTACTTTATTTTAGGGAAGTTCCTACTGACTGCTCCTTGTTCCTTGTTCCGTACAAGATCACTCTCTTACACAGTTAGCAACGATAATATTGATAAATAAAAACACGTATTATTTCACGGATCACTTTAAAATGCTGTCATTCAATAGCTCAAGGCTTCAGAAGTTTTCTGCTTGCCTCTTTTGCTTAAATAGTTCTCTATGTTTAGTCACGCCAGCTGACACTGCACATTAGAGCTTATAAGATTGTATAAACGTGTTTCCATTTATACTTTTATACAGTTTTAAATAGTCTAATATTAATTTCTATCATTGTGCTGTTGTTAAATTAGGTGCAATAAGTGTATGTGGTTATGCTGTTTGTTTACGTTCTGCCTCTGTTTACCTCAAGGGTATCATATGTAAAGCGCCCTGAGGCTCTCGGGCCTTGTACAGGCTATATTGAAACTTGAAATATAGTAATAAGTTCGAGGCATGTGGGCTGCTAAATTCATATCTTAGCATTAGATCGCCGCCTAGTGTTGGGTCCGGATGATCGCACATTGTTGTCCTGGAAGAGTCTTCGAAGTATCCTGAGATAGGTGGCTCCTCCCCTGGACTACAGTGCGCATGGGCATCGGCTCCATCCCCAGATTGTTTTTTTCCGCCATTGGGTTCGGATGCGGTCTCGACGTCTCTCTGTCGGAACCGAGAAAAAACTAACTGTAAACGGCCAAAATGCCTTGTATTCTTTGCGTCGGTATTGTTTGCGTGCGGTCTCGAGTTCTTCCGTCTCTTGGAGTCGGAATCAGCGGAGTGCTTACACTCTTCGGACATCGGGGCCTTCTCATCGCGACAGGACTGCGACTTTACAGCATGGAGCGGAGTCCGTTTCAGCTCTGTCTGCTCTGTGGGTCCAAATACCCACATATAGACCTGCACCCGGTCTGTAACAAATGCCTTTCGCCAGACCATGACGACGGCAACTGCAGGGCCTGTGCAAAGTTCAGGTCCAAGAAAACACTCAAGATTCGGCGCACGGTGCGCCTTGAAGCCAGACAAGCGGCCCAGATCCAGAAAACATCTTCGGCGACCAAGAAGACGAGGACCAGAGCCATCATCTTCAAATCTCCCCGCCCGAGACGGAGGTCGAGGCAGATCCGGAACACGACGACGGAGTCGGGGGTCAAGGCCTTGAATACGTCGAAGAGGTAGGGGACGTCAAAGAGGTTTATGGGGCCGCGGAAGATAGCTCGGGGGACGAGCTATGCCCCGAAGGTTACGAAGATCGAGATCGGGTCACGGGATCGCCTGTCGGCCTTACCCTAGACCCCGTACCGCAAGCCACGGCCCCGCCTTCCGGCCCGGCCACGGACAAACTTGCTGGGCAGGCCTTATCGAAACCGAAACCTACGGTATCGACTACACCTAAAATGGCCGACCCAAAATCGAAACCGAAACTTATGGATTCGAGCACACCTAAAATGGCGGCCGTACCAACGAAAACAACCAAACTCGCTGCTTCATCGACTCCGTCGACCTCCGGCCCACAGAAGTCGAAGAAGTCTGTCGATTCCACAGTGTCAAAATCGACGACAGAGGAGGGATCCTCTAAGAAGGGTGGTCGGCACGGGTCGACCGCTGCGGCGCCGTCAAAGCCCGCAACAGCCAGCGAAACGGCTCCGGTTCCGACTGGGACTCCGTTAGTCGGACGCGTGGTGGAGACGGAGCTGAAAAAGACACACTGATCGAAAGCTGGTACATCTGCGCATCGGTCCAAGGACTCTGGGTCGGCGGCTGCGGCATCATCGTCAAAGACTCAGAAGGGGCAACAGGACGTCGGATCCGAGGGCAAGGTCAAGTCCTCTTCGTCGGCGCCAAAGGCCACTGTAAGTGACGCGTCCCTCGTCGCCGCTTCACTACAAAGAATCAGGGAGAAGGCCTCTGCAACGTCGGCTCCGATGCCATCGCCACAGACGCCGATGGACACTCCGGTGAAGCCTGCGAATAAACTTCTCTTCCTTCTGCCGCCAAAGGAGGCGCCGAAGGCCTTTTCAACAAAATCGGCGCCGAAGAAGTCGGATTCTTCGACGGCAGGGGCGTTTTCAAGTCGGGTACTCGACTCAGAAGAGGATTCTGAGCGTTTTATCGACGCAGACACGGGCAAATTGACCCTTTACAAGAGGAGAATCACTTCACAGCCAGTGGACTCCTATGTCATCCCCCTAAAAAAGAAAAGGCTTCCTCAGGACGCTTCAGGCCTCATGGAACCTATCCAGCCTCCTCCAAGAAGGAGCCCAACTCCTTCCCCAGAACACTCTGAGGGTGAGGGATATGATGAGGATGACCAATACACTTTCCCCATCAATGAACCAGATGCACAGCCGGATTCATATGATGACATTGGTGACCAAAGCACCCAGGATGTGGGGCAAGACCCACAGCCTGACCCACAGCCTTTCAGTGTTCGTGCCTCCCCAACAGAAGATTCTGCAGGTTTTCATGCACTCATTGAGAGGGCAGCTGCTAATCATGATGTGGACATGCATGCTGACCCAGTAGAAGAAGACTTTTTATTTGACACTTTTTCAGTCTCTGAAAGGACAGTAAAGACACTGCCTATGCTCAAAGGGGTCCTCAAACATGCTGCGGACATCTTTAAAGAACCTACCAGGGCGAGAGTGGTCAATCCACGTATCAAAAAAAAGTACAGACCAGCACCTGCAGACCCTGCATACATTCGGGGACAGTTGCCGCTTGACTCCCTGGTGGTCGCAAATGCCCGCAAAAGGGCCAACTCCCAAACAACGGGTGAAGCTCCTCCCCCGGATAAGGAGTCCAAAGTGCTAGAGGCAGGAGGCAAAAGAGTAGCTGCACAGGCTGCCAATTTTTGGCGTATTGCAAATACACAGGCACTCTTGGCACGTTACGATAGGGCGCATTACGACACCCTAGAGCAAGTTGTACAACACCTGCCTCCGCAGTTTCAAGAGGCTACCAAACTGCTTATAGAGGAGGGAAAACTGATCTCCAACGCAGCCATAAAGTGTGCACTTGATGCCGCGGACACGGCCGCTAGGGCCATTAACACTAGCGTCATGCTGAGACGGCAGGCGTGGCTCCGCATATTGGGGTTTATACCTGACATTCAAACAACCATACTTAATCAGCCAGTCAATCCTGATAGACTGTTTGGTCCAGATGTTGACACCACCCTAGAAAAAATCACAACAGTTTCGTGGCAACAATTTTCGTCGCTCAGGTGCGCGTGGAGTCACCAGAGGACAGATGGGTCAACAATCACAATTCTCTAGAGGTGGAGCACAATCCTCGTACCCCAAACAGAACAAGGGGGGTTACCGAGGAAACAGCACCAGAGGACGTGGCAGAGGAAACAACAACTCCCGCTCCTCTACCCCAAGCAAACAGTGACTCTCTGTCACTGCCCCCCGACCACTTAACACCTGTCGGGGGGAGGCTACAGCAGTTCCTGCCCGTCTGGAGAAACATCACCACAGACAGGTGGGTGCGACAACTTGTCCAGTACGGTTATTGTCTAGAGTTAAAGTCCACTCCACCCAACATTCCACCAAGGCAACGGCCTATGTCCGCAGAGCATTTGCACTTATTGCAGCAGGAAGTAGTGGTGATGCTGCAAAAAGGCGCTATCGAGCTCGTGCCGGTGGAGGAGGAGGGCACAGGGGTATATTCCCTGTACTTCCTTATTCCAAAGAAGGACGGATCTCTCAGACCCATTCTGGATCTGCGTCCCCTCAACCTGTATATACTGTCAGAACATTTCCATATGCTTACACTACAACAGATTCTTCCCTTGTTAAACCAAGGGGACTTCTTAGCAACCTTAGACCTCAAGGATGCTTATTTCCACATTCCACTACACCCGTCCCACAGGAAATACCTCAGATTCACTATCCAAGGCAAACATTATCAGTTCAAGGTCCTACCCTTCGGAGTGACCACAGCCCCAAGAGTATTTACCAAGTGTCTGGCGACAGTGGCGGCGCACCTCAGGAGGCAGAACATCCATGTCTACCCCTACCTAGACGACTGGCTCGTTCAAGCCAAGTCGGAACAACAGTGCGCCGCGGACATGTCGACTACCATTCACCTCCTTCACGATCTGGGCTTCTCGTTGAACTACCCAAAGTCGCATCTTCAGCCGGCACATGTCCGGCAGTTTCTGGGCGCGACGATCAATACCCTGACGGCCATGGCTCACCCAAACCAAGTCAGGATAGACAGCATGCGGTCTCTAATCCAAAAGTTCAAACCACAACACTCACTTCCAGCGAGAGTGTTCATGCAGTTGATAGGCATGATGGCCTCCTGCATCTTCATAGTCCCTCACGCACGGTTACATATGCGCCCGCTCCAGGAGTGCTTAGCAAATCAGTGGACACAGGCTCGGGGACAATTGACAGACCTAGTGTTGGTTACCGGTCGGGCGTACAACTCTCTGCATTGGTGGAATCTACACAACCTTTGCAAGGGCCGACCGTTCCAGGAGCCAGTGCCACAGATTATCCTGACGACGGACGCATCTCTCCAGGGATGGGGAGCTCATTTGCTCACTTACACCGTGCAGGGACTATGGACGACGCAGCAACAGAAGATGCACATCAACTATCTGGAACTGATGGCAATCTTCATGGCGCTCAAGTCCTTCATTGTACATCTGTGCAACAAGGTAGTGTTAGTCCGGACGGACAACATGACCGCGATGTACTACATTCAAAAACAGGGGGGCACCCACTCGCCACAGCTGTCTCATCTGGCTCAGGGCATGTGGCGGTGGGCCATTCAGAGGAACATCTTCCTCATGGCAGAACACCTCCCGGGCAAGGACAATCAGATGGCGGATCTGCTCAGCAGATACAGCCATCAAATGCACGAGTGGGAGTTACATCTGTCAGTACTCCTCCCGTACTTCCAGCGGTGGGGTCATCCGGAGATAGACCTGTTTGCAACAAAAGAAAACGCAAAATGCCAACACTTTGCCGCCAGGTTCCCTCACCCACAGTCGCAGGGGAATGCGATATGGATGAACTGGTCAGGCAAATTTGCGTACGCTTTTCCGCCAGCCCCTCTGATACCGCTGGTGGCAAGAAAGCTAAGGCAGCACGCGATGACTCTCATCCTGGTTGCTCCAACGTGGGCGCGCCAAGCATGGTACACCACGTTCCTCGAACTCTCAGTGGTGCCGCATCAAAGACTGCGCCTCATGCCCAGACTCTTGACGCAGAACCATGGAGAAATTCAGCATCCAGATCCGCAACAGCTCAACCTGGCGATCTGGCTCCTGAAGTCCTAGAGTTTGGATACCTTAACCTACCTCCAGAATGCATGAACATCATCAAGGAGGCAAGGAAGCCAACTACCAGAGCATGCTATGCTGCAAAATGGAAGCGTTTTGTCATTTACTGTACAGCCAATGACATCAACCCGCTAGATGCATCTATCCCTAACATCATTTGCTATCTGCTTCATCTTTACAAGTGCAATCTAGCGTTCACTTCTATTCGGATACATCTATCCGCCATCGCAGCTTATCTTCAAAATAGGCAGCATCTCTCTGTTTTCAGGTTGCCTGCTATTAAAGCTTTCCTTGAAGGCCTGAAACGAGTCATTCCCCCAAGAACACCGCCAGCTCCGGTGTGGAACCTCAATGTGGTCCTCACCAGACTGATGGGACCACCATTTGAGCCACTGCACTCGTGTGAACTCCAGTTCCTAACATGGAAAGTGGCTTTCCTAATTGCTATTACGTCACTGAGGCGTGTTAGTGAGCTACAAGCGCTCACAATCCAAGAGCCATTCATTCAGATTCATCCAAATAGGGTAGTGCTACGTACTAACCCCAAATTCCTTCCAAAGGTGGTGTCACAGTTTCATCTCAACCAGACTATTGACTTGCCGGCATTCTTCCAAAACCCACAAACGGTAGCGGAAAGAATGCTCCATACGTTAGACGTACGGAGGGCGTTAATGTACTACATAGACAGAACACAACACTTTAGGAAGACAAAACAACTTTTTGTTGCCTTCTCACCACAACACAAAGGCAACCCTATTTCCAAAGCAGGAATAGCCAGGTGGATTGTTAAGTGCATCCAAATCTGTTATCACAAGGCCAAGCGCACGTTAACGATACCCCCAAGGGCGCATTCCACACGCAAATTGGGGGCATCCATGGCTTTCCTAGGGAACATTCCTTTAGAGGACATTTGCAGGGCAGCCACGTGGGTTACACCACATACCTTTACAAAACACTACTGTGTTGATGTGCATTCCAAGCAGCAAGCTGCTGTGGGACAGGCTGTTCTCAAGACACTTTTTCGGGTTTCTGCAGCTGGCACGGGCAACCGCCGCTAATGGAGGGACTGCTATGTATTCTATGCTAAGATATGAATTTAGCAGCCCACATGCCTCGAACTGAATATGCTACTTACCAGTATGCATCTGTTCTTGGCATGTAGGGCTGCTAACATTCATATCGCCCACCCTCCTCCCCGGTGCCTGTCGCAGCTGCAGATCTACTATTGTATTCAATCATTAGCATGGACATCCTTTACACTTTTCACTCCATCTTCTGCCACAATGGCGAAAAACAATCTGGGGATGGAGCCGATGCCCATGCGCACTGTAGTCCAGGGGAGGAGCCACCTATCTCAGGATACTTCGAAGACTCTTCCAGGACAACAATGTGCGATCATCCGGACCCAACACTAGGCGGCGATCTAATGCTAAGATATGAATGTTAGCAGCCCTACATGCCAAGAACAGATGCATACTGGTAAGTAGCATATTCAATATTTCCAAAATAACAGGATAGTTTTTAACTTTACAGACATTGTAGTAGTTATTCTGTAAATATAGGAATCCTTAACAACTTTAAGAAGCCTATAACGTTTGTCTATTAGAGGTTATACATTTGCATCAATTATGTTCCAGAAAACGAAACTAAAACTGTTGAAATACATACAATTCATAAAAAGTGGCTGAAAAGAAAGGTCAAAGTAAATCTTTTTTAACTAAACAGTATAAGATAATAGGGCCCTTGTTTAGAGGTAGTTTTTATAGATTTGCCAAGTCCTTGTATAAATACATGCTTACTTTTTTAATATTCATTTTCTATTAATTTCCAGTGCCGTCATATCAAACCAGGGCATTTTCATTTTATATTAGGAGATGAAACATAATAAGGAATATCTCCTATAACATTCTGATGAGTTTAGAGTTTATGAAGACCCATCTTAAGAGCTTTACTGTCACGGTTAATGTTGATATTATCAAAAAGATTTTAAGAATGACTTTGTAAATGTAAGAAAGCTAAAAAATATATATGTTTTTGTATGGTTAAAAAAGAAATTAGTAGCTTCCCCCCAGCCATCTAGGTCACAGATAAATATTAACAGATATTAACTGGTTTGTTTTAACGTTTTCTTTTGTCTTCGCAAAATCATCACTAAATGCTTACAGTTAGCACTGCCCTATTGAATCCATGAGTTTCTAAGAATAAGAGGTAAGCATAAAGTACTAAGGGAACAATGTGCTTTTAAACGATTCAGTGCACAACCAGAGTCAGCCAGATAATAGTCAGCAGTACTAAGTATCGTTGGGATAGACTGTCCTGGGTTATCAGTATATAAATGTCTATCATTTGCAATAAAAGAAGCAGAACTGGTTGGGATATGGTACACTTGCCTGAAATGATTGCGCCAAGGGCAAGGTGTATCCACTGCTTTCATCTTCTCATGTCATAAGGCCTTAGGGAGCAGCCGTAGGTTTGCTGAGAGTAAGTCTGGGGCAGACAAGTCTTCTATTAATCGCAGACCTTTGGGAAAGGCTACTTGATCCGGATGGACTCTTTTTTGTAATGAATCTTGTCAACCTATGTACCAACTCTTTAACTTCAATTTAACACTTTTTAGTGATGAGCAAAATCAGCCGATTGTTAAAAACCTTTAGCCACCTGTTACCTATTGTTACATTTTATAAGTATTTCCGTCTGACCACTGTCGCGCCATCTTCTTGCCAAGCTGTGTTTCCTCGTGATCTTTAGCTGTGACTTCCTCCCTATTGATTCTTAACAGTGCTAATGAACCCCAAACACCATTATTTTCTACGCTGTACATGTATGTGGTTATGAGCCCTAATCTGCTTCTTCTCTTCTCCAGACTGTGCTTCTACGTGATCATGACCAGTCAGAGGGAGCTGTTCCCCCGCCTCACTGCTGACATGCGTCGCTTTAAGAAACTGCCACGCATGCATAAGGACCTGGAGCCATTGATGGGTAAAGGCTCTTGGGAGGCAGACGATTCTGAGCCCGAGAAGAAGATTGATGCGGATCTGTGGGAGGATTTCGATGACGGTAGCGAGTTCTATGCTGGGGGCTCGCAGGTGAAGATGGGTCCAGGTCTGTTCTACACGTCTCCACTATTCCCGCTTCTAGCCTCGGAGGTGACTTCAGCCCAGAAACAGCTCACCAGTCTTGTACAGCTTGCCAAGCGCCACTGCCGCAGAGACAATCTATGGAAGCGCCTCTTTTTGCTGGAACCTCTTGCATCGGACAAACTCAAGTTGGGAAAACTCTCCCTGCAGGAACTGGAAGAACTATTGGAAGCTGTGCACTGCAAATCAATCTCTGAGATCGACCCGCAGCTGGTAAGAGGGGGTGGGAGTTATCGCCATCTGTAAACTGGCCCCAAACACTTCAAAGTCCTTCTCTAACGTTAAAACAGAGTGTGGGAAGTGGACAGAGGCAGCTAGAACCAAACCAATGCACAGCTTAGACACAGGATAGTCAGAGATCCAGAATAAGTACAGAGATCTATTGATGACGCCTTACAACTGAAAGCTTACCGCTGTCACTGAGATAAGCTCCAGCTTAAGAGTACAAGGACAGCCAAGGGGGTTATAGACTTATTCCATAAACTGCCATGTCCATCTCTGAAACAGACCTAGAGCTGGTAGGAAGCGCGAAGCCTCCTATAGAACGGCACTGTGAAGGTCCCACAGATGTCATTTAATTGACGTCACAAGGATGTCAAGTAGACCAATTGGGATGAAACCTATGAGCTTCAGGTTACACACCGATCCCTGTAGTGGATGCATTAGTCCATTGAGTGATTTACCAGGTTACCATGCGGCCAACTGTGGAGACCGCTCAAACAATTATGAATCACTCTCAGTCATGATGAACATGAGAGTAGCGGGTCACAACACTGGCGAATGTGGGTATCTTGAGGAAAATAAGGTGCAGAAAAACAGTTTAGGCAAGTATAGACTGCACACAGTAGAGTGCCTGTCTAGACCACAGGAAGACAGAGAACCAGCTGCATGGTTTTTGAGGGGTTGAAAATACCTTCAGATTGCACTCCCGCTTTGTTCTTCCACGGCTAAGGTTGATTCCTATCATCGCAATGATTGGCCTTCTTCTTGTGAAATATATATATTTTTTTGTTGTTGTGGTTTTGTATTCAGCAGAACTGATGCTACTTTCTCCCTTCCCCTGCAGGACTTTCTACTGACTATGAACGTCTCCTGGTACCAGAGTCTGATTAAAGTGCTTCTGAACCGCTTCCAGCAGAGCTGCCGGCACTTCAACAGCACAGACACTGGGACACAGTACTTGGTAAGACCTTGTGGTGGCATTTCCAGTGCACGGCAGCCGTCTTATTGGTAAATGTCTATGATTCCCCAGAGAGTATGGTTGACGACTCAGGTCTGTGAGGGTGTGACTGAAATCTTGATTCCTTTGAGGTGTGAGTGGTTTCCCATTTCGGTCGAATATTCCTGTCCCTTGGAGGCGGGTATTCACTTCTCATCTGTTTACAAGGGGCAACTAGTTGAATGTCTCACTTGACTGACTACATGACTGACTTTCTATTTCCTTGAAAATCATAGTTAGTTTTCATTAAGGGTGATTTGTTTTCACATGGATTCTCTTTTCCATGGAGGATATGCTTCCTCTCTCACTTCTGGGTGAGCATGATCGGTTTCTTCTTTGAAGGACGTATTTCTTTCTTTTTTCCCTTGCGGATTTGACTGCATCTCATTTGCCTTTTGCTGTCATTGCTTTCTCATATCTTAGGCATATTTGCTTTGTCTTCTGTTTATCTGTTGGTATGATTTTATTATTTGGTTTACCTGGAGGCTGTGATTTGTTTTTCATTTCTCTGTAATGGCTTCCCTGTTTCCTTGGAAGGTTCAAGTGCTTTCTGACTTCTGGTGGGGGTGATTAATTTCTAATCTTCCCAAATAAAAGTGACTTCTTTCTATTTTCTATGTAGTTGTGAATTTCTCTGAATGTCGTGATTGTTTTCTTATTTATGGGTGAATGGGATTTATTTCTTGTTTGCCTGCCAGTAGTAATTTGCTTCTTGTGTACCTGGCTGCAGTGTTTTGGGCTGGGTTAGCTTCTCAATTAAATGATGGATTCAATTATTATTCTGTTTACATAGAGCAGGCTTCTGCTACTACTTGTGGGTATCTCTCCTGTGTGCAACACAGCCTACTGTTAAGCTTTTGCTTTGTACAAATTATATATGTGTACCAAATTGATAAAACTGAACCTAATAAATAGTTGGGTTATCAAAACATATTTTTAAATTATATTTAAGTGATAAATCATGCGGCGTAAGGGGGACTAATTACTAATATTACTAAATTGATACCAAAGACATTGCAGCTATGTATGTTATGTATTACCCACGTCGAGTCATTCCACATTGACAAAACTTTTTTAGGTCGAGCCTAAAGTCAGCATGCATGCGCTGCTCTGCGAGACTTGTGGTACTGGAGTATGGAATGGAGGCCCGCCCACTCTCCCCCATATTTGTCATTGGCTTGTGACATTGTCCTTCGTAAATGCAGGCTTCTGATTCGTAAATAGGCTTGTTAGTCCCTCCTTTGTACCGCCTTGCCTTCATTTGTAACCTCCCATGGCGACTGGCCCTTTTACTTTGGTTTTACACAGTGTGTGTTATTTAGTGAGTAATTATTGAGTTTCTCTTAATGCAGGCAGGACATGCGCTGCTTCAGCTGGAACTGCTTGTGTTTAATTAAGCAGCACGGCCTCCTGCTTTCTCCTTAATACGGGCGCCCGCTTTCAATCACATCCATCCTTCACTAGTCACAACGTTCTCCCCTGAAAAACACGCCTCGCCCTTTTTCTACCAAAAAACTCGCACTTCCCCGAGGTTTGCTTCCTTCCTGAATGAGATTACACAACCACGCCAGTACTGCCAACAACTAACTTCCGTGACAGGAATCGAAAGTGATTTGCTTCTTTGCTGCAGGCTGCTGCGCTCCCAAAAGTGCACACCTCTTGGTCCTGAGCCCTCACTCCAAACACTCCAGCGAGCGATGCTCATGGAGCACCTCGGTCTTTGGCGGTGCTGACACTCCGACCCTTGCAGGGGAGTAACTTTATATCCACAGGCTCAGCTGAGAGCTATGCGGGCGTGCTAGTGCTCTGTGGAGCTCACAGCTTTCCCAAAACCTTCTAGGAAAGCAAAAAATCTTGGAGTTTTAGTTGACGATAAACTCACTTTCGAGGACCAGATAGATCCGGTTGCATGTGCTAGCTTCCACCTTCTTAGAATGATTAAGAAAATAATGCCTTTCTTGCCGGAGGACAGTTAACGCATAGTTAGAACATCTCTCATTCTATCAAGGTTGGATTATTGCAACAATCTCTACCTGAACATTCAAAAGCGACATTTAAACAAACTTCAACTTCTGCAAAATGTGGCAGCCAGACTGCTTACCGGTACGCCAAAATTTATGTCTGCGTCAATTAAATCAATAAGGTTGCACTGGCTCCCAGTTAGACAATGGGTGTATTTTAAATCCTTGTGCACCGTTTTTAAAGCCCTTCAAGGAACAAGACCAGTATATCTGAAACATGGATTTCAATGGTACGTCCCTAAAAGAGCCCTCTGCTCCTTAGGAGCTAGCAGGGTGTCAGTACCCTCCATTAAAAAAGACAACGGGGTTGGGAGAAGTTTCATCACCTGCGCAGCAAGGGCCTGGAATGAACTCCATCTCCATATTAGAACTGCCACTGATCTAATGACATTTAGGAACGAATTGAAAACCTGGCCTTTCAGTATATAGGATTCCAATGTCAACCTCTGTTCAGATGGCAGTTGCTAGCGCCAGGACACAGCTGCGCTTTAGAATACATATAACATAACAGGCAAGACAACTAAAAATAGAAAGGAAACCAACATATATACCGTCTTCCTTTCCTGACTGGGCCTGCCGAGAGTGGGGCATGTCCATGCAGGCCACTTTTCCACCCGAATTACCTGCGTGACTATGTCTGGGTCAGGTGCTTTCTTGTAAGAAAAGGGACTCCGTAAGATCAGCGGCCATTTTTGAATGGTCGCCCCTTATTTTAATGGTAGTGATATTGTATGCACTTGACGTCAGTCTGATTAGGTGGCCATATGGAAACACGCACATTGTGGACACACTTGTTGGGGTGTAGGTTATGCCACAGTGGGCCTGTTCTGGGACTTCTTTGACTGGAGGATAAAGCAAACCATTTCAGCTGACTTAGCTTTCACGTCTACTTCAGGACCAGCGCGGTTAGTAAGGGCTTATAGGATCCTGTTCGCTCTTGTTTTCTGTTGTTTCTAAAAATGTTTAGTCCACATGCATACGCTGAGACTCTCTTTTACGATCTTGAATACCACGTGCTAAGTTTAATGCTCGTACTCGAATTCCATGTGCCATTAAGGGAGTCCTATTTCCTCTTAATCACTGTTTGTTTACAGCCTCCAAAGCTATATGGTTTCGTTTGTCGCTCTCTATTACATTAATGTTTGCGATAAGAAATTGGAGGTGCCATCTGAGTAGGTAGCTGCTGCAGGCAAGTGCTTTGCTAGCCACTCAGCCATTCTTGTTAGGCACATGTGAGCGGTTTCAATTGTTAAATACTTTCTGCTGTTCGCTAAGTTTTACCTTTTTCCATCTGCACCTACACTAGTAAACGGTTGGCCCCTTGTGTTGCTGTTTGCGTCAGCGCACATTACAGGGTAGAATGGGTATGGTCTTTATGAATACGTTTTAACATAGCATTCCTGGCTTTGCACAGACGGGTAGCTAATGATATTAAGTGCAGATGGTATTATTTCGATGCCACTTCAATTTTCGATGTTCGTCCATACAAGGAGGTTTGGTTTGCCAGTGACTGCTGTATGTTCTGTTGCGTGTGTGGAATACTTTAGTGAGCCACTAATGTATTTGTAGTGTTATGCATAATGTGCTGCTCTCACGTAGGTGTTTTAAACTCTTAAACAATCCCAAATCACCCACCCACCCACAATGATTTTGCTGATCCATCCAACCTCATTGAAAGGCTAAGGAGCAGTAGTGCGTCCTTTGCAAAATATTTTAAACTGTGCACTTTGGTTGATACACTTTCCATTCCTTGTTTCAAGCAAACATGTATTCCTGAATCAGACTGCATGACCCAGTGTGTAGTAATTGTACAGCCGTTCAATCCCTGGTGGCACAGCACCTCGGATAGTGTGCTGCAAGGCTAAACACTTACAAGGTCCCAAAAGTGAAACTTATTGGCTTTTCCAATGCTTGTTTACATTGCTGCTGGCCACCGTGCCTGGTAAACTGAAACAACCACTGCTGGCAATCTGGTATATGATGGTCACTAATGTCTTCTTTTCTGATGTGGATATTACAACTCTAATAATATTAGAGTTAGGGATGATTTTCATTGCACATAAATAGATCTTATGACAGAAAAGGTTGCAGACCCCTGCCCTGGAGGGTATGATTTGTAACTCGTATGTTTGCAACAGTGTGTAGGTTTTTAATTATCATGCAGGTATGATTTCTCATTTGCTTGGAGCAGGCATTTAATTTTGTTTGGGAGTGAAACGTTTTGGTTCTGTTGTCACTTTTGTCTGTAGAAGGGTTGTAATAGCTTCTCATTTCGTGGAGTTTCATTTATTTCATAGAGGCAATTGGGTTTGCCTTTATCTGTGTATGTGGTTTGGAGCTTGTTTTCCTCATTGATTTCTTGTATCCGGGAGAGTATGATTGGTTTTCCATTTTCCTGTTGCGATTCGGTTCCCCTTACATTTTATCGCTATAATTGATTGGATTGCCCTTTTTGCTGGATACCTTTGATTGCTTATTTCCATTAAGTTTTGCTTGTTTTCAGTTGCTCATGTGAAGATGATTATTTTCTTTTTAACCTGTGATTGAGAATAGTATCCAATTTATTTGCAAGGGGTGTTTGATTTGTTATTTCCAAGAAGTGCTGGTGTTTTATCATTTAACTATGGGTGAAGTGATTGTATCATTTCAATGTGGATAATGTTATTATTATATTCTACCCATACAGGTGGTGCTGAATCAAAAGTTTACAGACTGCTTTGTTCTTGTGTTTCTGGACACTCATTCAAGTAAAACGGTAAGCTGAGGCAGGCTTGCCAATCATAGAAGCTTCCTGACCTTCAAAAATTGCAACTTTATTGGCCATCAACATTGACTTCCAAGTATCTCCTAAGGGGTCTGAAGCGACTCCTACAGACTGTCTTCCCTTGTCATTCACTGTAGGCTCTGTGTGCTCCTCTTCTAGCACCTGTACCCTTTGCATTACTATCTTCCTCCCAGGGCTCATACAGACTCACTGTCTTCCATATTCATTCACTGGAGGCTCTCTGTCCTCCTCCCGCTATATTCCTTTCTTCCTCCCAGGACTCAAACACTAACTATCTTCCCATTCTATTAATTATAGGTTCTTCAGTCCCTAATGTTGTTTGCTTTCTTCGCAGAGCCTGCAGGTCGTGTTCCGGGAGCCGTTCCCCGAGCAGCCGTCGAATGGGGAGAGCCCCCTACCACAACTAGTGTCCACCTATCATCACCTGGAATCTGTCATCAATGCTGCTTGTTTCAACTTGTGGACGTGCCTTTTGTAGGCCTTCTCCAGGTCCAGAAGCATGGGCCTGCTTCCTGCATCACACATGGAGTCCTACAGACCTTGCCAAAACCTTTGTGGGGCCCCTTGCGACAGATGGCTTCAGGCGGGTGAGGAGTTTGCCTCGCTAACACTGGAGTTAATCTCCTAACTACTGAATGTATTTATACATCTCAAAAGGAGGAGAACGATCAGGTATCCGTCAGCACATGCAACCCGACAGCACTGTCTAGTCCTGGCAACTAACAGTGGTGGAGGTTCCAGCTTTCAGGCACCATGAGGGCTGATGTAGAAGGACCTACACATGCACAAGAATCCCTCTTGCAACGATAAGTGCCAGCCTGCCACCAGACTGACATGGAGACCCAGGATCCAACTAGCAATGAAACGGGTGACATTGAATTCTAAGTTCAAGAAGAGAACACCATTGAATTGTGGATAATTGAGGAATATCAGCAGACGCCTTCTCTACTTTTGTTAATTTGTAATATTTGAAATGATGAGCTGTATTTGTAAGATTATAAAGTGGGAAGGGTTTGATTTTATGATAATGTATATTTAATAAATAAATTTAATGGTATATTGCTCTCTCTGTTTTAAATAAAAAGAGGGGTGTGAGTGATAAGCCCCCATTCTCTGATTTGGTTACATGGATACATTCCAAGAGATTCTATGGGCTTCTCTGCACCAGTTACCTGTGGTCCTTACCAATGCAAGATTTCATGCTACAGGTAATGCCCTACCTTGCAGTGTGAATCTAGAGTGCATTCATATGTTCTGCATATTCATGCCAACCTAGCAGCTGAGTCCAAAATCTTGTGTTTTTTTCCCATCCATCCATATATTTTTATTTCGTTCACCATAAAAGTACATAAACATAAAATATACTCCCACAAAGGAACCATAGATAGTACATAGCTTTAAAAGTGTGTTCACATAAAACTGCATGTGCTAAAAAGTGACCAAGTAAATAACTAAACAGTTTGGAAAATTTTACAACAATAAGGTGCATCTTAAAGTTTACAAGGAGATAAGTCTGGACAAATCATATTTTAACCCTTCAGAGTCAAACTGCCAGGAAATCACTCCAAACAAGACTTTTGAGCTAAAATGTAGTCACAGTTAAAAACGTATTCCATCACATAATATTATCATTAAAGAGGAAGGAATTAGTACAGAAGTATTAAGCAGATACGATTCCAAGGGCCATAATACCTGGTTTAAGAATATCCAACGTTTGCGCCACATCGAAGTTAAAAAACAAGATACAGCAAAGACAATGGCGGCATAAGTGTTGTACTTTAAAATTCTAAATGCCTCTGCACAGAAGGAAAATGCTACGTACCAGTATGCATCTGTTCTTGGCATGTAGAGCTGCAGAGTTGTACACTTAGCATTAAATCGCCACCTGGTGTTGGGCTCGGATGATTGCATGTTGTTGTCGTCTTGGGAGAAGTCTTTGTAGGTGACTCCTCCCTTGGACAATTGTGCGCATGGGCATTGGCTCCATCCTTAGATTGTTTTTCGCCATGATGGGAAATGATGTAGTTAGCAGAAGTAAAGAAAAAAGATGTCCATGCGTGAGCATTTAAGTAAGATGAAACTGGAACAGATACAGGTCCCGGGGAGGCTGGAGGGCGTATACAACTCTGCAGCTCTACATGCCAAGAACAGAAGCATACTGGTAAGTAGCATTTTCTGTTCGAGGCATATGAGCTGCAGATTGTACACTTAGCTTCGATTGTGCAGCAGTGTCTCCCCTAGCGGTGGTCACCTGTATTTGTTGCAGTAGTTTGAAATAGTGCTTTAAGGACAGCTTGGCCTACTGCAGCTTGCTGCTTGGCTTGCACATCAACACAGTAGTGTTTAGTGAAGGTGTGTGTTGTAGACCATGTTGCTGCCTTGCATATGTCCTCTAGGAGGATGTTTCCTAAGAAAGCCATAGAGGCTCCTACTTTACGTGTTGAGTGCGCTCTAGGAGGAACTGTTAATGTACGTTTTGCTTTTTGATAGCATATTTGTATGCATTTTACAATCCACCTTGCAATCCCACCTTTGGAGATGGGGTTGCCTTTATGAGGTGGAGAAAAAGACACAAACAGTTGTTTTGTTTTTCGGAAGGACTTAGTCCTATCTATATAGTAGCGAAGAGCTCTCTTAACATCTAATGTGTGTAGAGCCCTTTCTGCCACAGAGTCTGGGTTTTGAAAAAACACAGGTAGCTCTATAGATTGGTTTAAATGAAAAGGAGTTATGACTTTTCGAAGGAATTTTGAATTAGTTCTTATAACCACTTTGTTATGATGGAGTTGTAAAAAAGGGTTCTTGTATTGTAAATGCTTGTATTTCACTTACTCTTCGAAGAGAGGTGATAGCGATGAGGAAAGCTGTTATCCAGGTGAGGAATTGCAGTTCACATTTATGTAAAGGTTCAAAAGGGGGTCACATGAGTCTTGTAAGGACAACGTTTAGGTTCCATACTGGAGAAGGTGGCAACCTTGGTGGAATGATTCTATTCAATCCTTCCATAAATGCTTTAATTGCGGGCACTCTGAAAAGAGACAGATGTCTATTTTGTAAATATGCTGCAATTGCTGCCAGGTGCAGGCGTATGGATGAATATGCCAAGTTACACCTTTGTAAATGTAAAAGTTAACAAATTATATTTTGGATGGAAGCATCCAGGGGATCAATTTGGTTATTGGTGCAATACATGGCAAATCTCTTCCATTTAGCAGCATAACAAGCTCTGGTAGTAGGTCTCCTGGCCTCTTTAATAATGTTCATACAGTCTGGTGGTAGGTTAAGATAACCAAACTCTAAGACTTCAGGAGCCAGATCGCCAAATTCAGTTGATTTGGGTCTGGATGTCGGATGTCTCCATGGTTTTGCGTTAGCAGGGATGGAGTCAGTCGTAGCTTTTGGTGTGGAACTAGGGATAGTTCTAGCAGTGTGGTGAACCACGGTTGGCGTGCCCATGTGGGAGCTACTAGGATTAGTTTGAGAGACTGTTGTCTGAGCTTGCGTACTACTAATGGTATTAGTGGTAGTGGCGGAAAAGCGTACGTAAATCTGCTTGACCAGTTCATCCATATCGCATTGCCCTTGGACAGCAGGTGTGGAAACCTGGCGGCGAAGGTTGGAAATTTTGGGTTTTGGTGTGTGGCAAACAGATCTGTGTCTGGATGGCCCCACTCGTGAAAGAAAGGTTGAAGAACCTGTGGATGTAGTTCCCATTCGTGAATTTGTTGTGTCTGCCGACTCAACAGATCTGCTATCTGATTGTGAACTCCTGGAAGGTGCTCCGCCAACAGATATATGTTTTGTGTAATGGCCCATCTCCAAATGTTCTGTGCGAGCTGGGACAGTTGTAGAGAGTGTGCCCCCCCCCTGTTTTTGTATATAGTACATGACTGTCATGTCCGTCCGGATCAAGACAGCTTTGTTCTGTACTTGTACTTGGAACGTTTTGAGTGCTAAGAATATTGCTAGCAGCTCTAGATGGTTGATATGGAATAACGTTTGTTGACTGTTCCATTGTCCTTGAGTTGTATGATGTAGGAGATGGGCTCCCCATCCTATTAGAGATGCGTCTGCTGTGAGCACTAGTTGTGGAACTGGCTCGAGGAACGGTTTGTTTGGAGCCCCCTCTATAGAAGGAGTGACGAAAGGTACCTCTACTTTGTGTGGACTGTAAAGCTCCCATTGATTTGGCAGTGTCTGTATCCTTCGTCATTTTTTCAAGTGCTGTGTCTACTTCTGGTCCAAACAATTGGTTTTGATTAAAAGGTTGATTTAAAATGGTAGTTTGGACTTCCTGTTTAAAACCTGAAATGCGTAGCCAGGCATGTCTTCTAAGTACGATACTAGTATTGACAGCTCTAGATGCAGTGTCTGCTACATCTAGTACGCACTTGATTGAGGCATTAGAAATAAGCTTGCCTTCTTGTATAAGGTCAGTGGCCTGGCCTTATATTGGTCAGGTAGATGTTCTAGCAGTTTCTCTAACTGATCTTAATGAGCCCTATCATATCGGGAAAGGAGGGCTTGTGTATTAGCTATGCGCCATATATTGGTAGCTTGTGCAGCTATTCTTTTGCCTGAGGCATCTATGACCTTGGATTCTTTGTCAGGTGGGGGTGCCTCACCTGAAGTTTGTGAGTTTGCTCTCTTCCTAGCATTGGACACAACTAGTGAATCTAATGGTAGTTGTCCCTTAATGTAGACTGGATCTGCAGGTGCAGGTCTATATTTTGTCTCAATTCTAGGGTTTAAAATCCTAGTACGTACAGGGTCTTTAAAAATTTCTGGAGCATGTATGATGACCCCTTTAATCATAGGAAGAATTTGAACAGATCTTTGTGATTGCTCAAAAGTATCTAATAGGAAATCTTCCTCTGCCTCATCAGAATGCATAGTGACGTTATGGTACATGGCAGCTCTGTGCAATAGATACCCAAAGCCAATGTTATCTTCTGGAGGAGAAGGTTTTGACGGGTATGACTATGGGTCAGGAATATCTGGTGTATCCTGTGGGTTTGAGTACTCCCAGACTGTCATCTGTAGGGTATGGGAAAGGCTCATATGTGTCCATCCCCCCTCCTAAACTATACTCATCATAATTTTGAGGTGAGTGTGGTGGTAAAAGAGGAGAATGTGCAGGAGAGATCTGTGGTGAATTGTAAAGAGGAACAGGAGGTGAAGGAGAGGGAAGTATAGGTGAAGAAGGGTGCATAGGAGATGTGGCTGAGTCCTTCTTCTTGGCAGGAACTACAGGTGTGGATGTTTCATCTGCCTTCCTCTTCTTGTGTGGTGTAGTGGACACCTGACCTGTATTTGGGTCAATGTAGATCTTCTTTTGCAGAGGATCTGGTTGGAAAAGTTCTTCTCCTTGTGGAACCTTCGTTGGCATCGATTTTTTTGGTACCAAACAAGGTTGCTGATTGTCTTTAGCCTTAGGAGTTGTTGCAGTGTCCTTTGGCGTAGTTTTCGGCACCGAAGGTGTTGTTTCGGTGTCGTAGGCCGTTTCGAGGTCTTGGACGCGTCGGAATCAGGCCTTGTCAGTTTCGTAACCGAAGAGGATGTCTTCGGAGTGGAAGCTGGTCTCGTCGACTTCGAGGCGTCGGACGCTGGCTTCATACCCTTGTGTTTAGAAGTCGACGGTTTCGGAGCCGAGACTTCTTTCGGTTTCGGTGCCGAGGGAGCTGGTGGAATCGGCACGTGCGCCTTGCTCGGTACCGGAAGGCTTAGTTACTTTCTTAGGAGCCGGGCTCGATGGCGGGGCTGTTGAAGTGGTTTTTCGGTCGAGACTGGGCCCCGGTGGCGGAGTGTTGACCTTTTCCTTCAGTTTGGGTGCTGTGTGTGGTGCACGGGCAGTAGTACTCACCCGCTGACCCGATGGTATGGAGTCATCTGAGTCGTCTGCCTCTGATATGATCTGGAGATCGGGAACGAGCGGAACCTCCTCGTTGAAGATATCCACCGGTTCCGGAGCTGATCTCTGCATGTCGTGTCGACAGGCCCTCCGATTTCGGATGGTTTTCTTGGATCGAAAGGACGCGCAGGCTGTACAGCTGGATTTGTCGTGTTCTGGCGATACGCACAGGTTGCAGACCTAGTGGTGGTCACTGCGTGGAAACTTTGCTCCACACACGGGGCATTTCTTGAATGGCGTCCTTTCCATGAGTTGTAGACCTCACGGCGTGGATAGGCCCAACGGCCTGCGTCGACGACCTTAATCGAGCTGATGGAGTCGAAACGATATGAGTCGATGTCGAAATTAGTTTGAAGAGTTTTAGGAAGTTTTGTGCGCTTCGAAGTGCTTGAAAAGTCTTTTTCGAGCCGGAGCGGAAAACTTTCATCCGAACCCAGTGGCGGAAGAAAACAATCTAAGGATGGAGCCGATGCCCATGCGCACTATTGTCCAATGGAGGAGTCACCTATCTCGTGACTACAAAGACTTCTTCGAAGACGACGACAACAACATGCAATCATCCGAGCCCAACACCGGGTGGCGATCTAATGCTAAGTGTACAATCTGCAGCTCATATGCCTCGAACACTAAATTCCTGCAGAGTTGGATGACCCACGCTGTCTAGCTGATTTATAACCAGGACAGAAAATAAATATGCATCTCTGACTCTTCTTTACAATTGCAGGCAGGGCACACTCGAGGTAGACTTTTAGAACCTTTGTTGGAAAAGGCACAGAGCGGTAGGGCTTCAAATCTAAACTGTACATATAATTTCCTAGACAGGATTGGTTGAATGTCATCCAGGAATGCTTCTATGATGTACTCGTCCTTGATTTAAAAAAAATCAGCTGCCAAATGTCCTAAGACCGAGGTTTCCTGCATAACAGCAAGTCTTTACCTCCTGTAGGATTTAACCAATTCTGACAGCGAAATTAATGGGCACAATTCTTCAGGCTTGATCCATAGGCCCGATTTGCCCAACCTATGGCAAACATGCTATATATACACAAACCAAGGTATTTTACTGACACCCAGGAAACACAGTAGCTCATTAAGCTCTAATTGATAAATCCAGGGTCTCCCATAATCTATTCCAAAAAGTTAAGGGTCTAAGACTGATCTCCTATAGGCCTAATGCCCAAGTCCAGGCGTAGAGGGTCAGAGGAGTACTAAGGGGGAGACCTAACATCTGCCTCATACAATTATCTACCTTGCTAAGGCTACTGGCAGAGCAATGGCCCCATAGGTCTGCCCTGTACATTGTGGCACCCCTTGCTTGTACTTTAAAGATTTCTGCTAATGGCCCGGATGGTTTGTGAGTAGATGTTCTGTACGGTTTAGCAATTCCCCCTACAGTCCAAGCGAGCTTAAGGCTTGCTTTGGCCACTTGCAGCCCCCACTCCAGGTTTTATGTCAAGGTGACTCCTACATAATCAAAGACCTACACTCTTTCTAACAAGGTGCCAATCAGACAAGGGTTGGGACAAGACTTGTTAGCTGGTTTGAAGACCATACATTTGGTCTCCTGTGTATTAATCTCCAGCCTCCTGCGTTTACAGAAGGCAATAAAACTGTTGTGAATCCACCCAATACCCATAGGTGACTTTGAGAGTAAAAGAGTGTTGTCAGCAAACATCATTTTTGGGACCGTACCTGCAATCCTTTACTTTGCTAAGTTGATCAACCAATGCATTAATGAATAAACAGAATAAGGTAGGTGCGAGCACGCACCCCTGCCGTACTCCTTTATTGGTCGGAAAACGAGGGGTTAGTTCACCACATTTTCTGTACCTCACTTGAGCAAAATTGCCTTTGTGTAATCTCATCAAGATGCTAAGGGGGTAGGGGGGATCTACAGGTCTCGATGTATACCCCATAATTTGTCCCTGGGCACCAAATCACAAGCCGTCTTCAGATCCACAAAAATAAGATAGAGGCTGCCACCTTCTATCGTCACCGTTTTCCAAAATAAAAGTTGGAGTCTAAAGATTTGGTCGACAGTAATGTGTTTTTTCTGAATCTGATATGGGCTCAGGATCTCTTGTTCTTCCATCCACACCTGAAGACGGTCGAGGAGTACCCTTGCAAACAATTTCTGAGTGACATCGATCAAACTGATCGGCCTGTTGTTTGTAGGCAGAAGCGGTGAACCCTTTTTTAGTACTGGGACAATTTCTGCCCCAACCCAAGTTTCAGGGATCACCATACCTTTCAGGATGGCATTGAATAAGTAGGGTCTCCATATTTCTGGTTCTGCCCGAATGAGATCCCCTGTTAAGTTATCCAATCCCGGTGCTTTACCAAAGGGGAGCCTATTTATTGCATTTAGTACTACGATCATGGTGATTCCAGGGGCCTCTAACTGGTTGATCCCGGGAAAGTCATAGAAACTTCGTTAATTTGGCCCACAACTTCCTTGATAGTATATAGAGCCTGGAAGTGTGCCTTCCATATTCCAGATGCTATATGTGGCTCAGTAGCTGACCTCCCTTCGCTGCCACCTATACTAACTATAATCAAAAGGCCTTCATATCTTTATTGGAGAAGGCAGTTTTGCGGGCCTTCCATCTGCCAAATTCCCAGTTCTTTTTTGCTTCCTGGATGCTATCTCTGTACAATACACAATTCTGTTTAATACGGTGCATATCCTTAGGTTTAACAACTTCTAACAGATCCTGTTTAGCCTTTCGACATTTGTCGTTAAACCAAGACCATTTAACCCCTTTCTTTGCCCTATGTGATACCACTGGATAAAATATATCTGCCAGACTGGATGTTAGTTCTACATGCAGTTTCACAACTCTCTCAATACTTAGTGAAGTGTCCTCTATGACTGTGGCCTCCCGCATTTCTAGTAAAATCGGAATTACTGATTGATATAATATGGCCAACTTTTCAGGTGACTGATAGATTAAGACCCACTGTTGTTTGAGAGTATTAAACCACTGCCTGAGGATGTAGAACTAGCCTTATAATTAGGATGGCCCAGGTCCGGCATCTCTATTTCCATGGGCAGGGCGTTATGGTCACCGTCATGCAGCATCAAGACAGCGAAGTCAAGGACCCTTTGCCATAACCTGGTCTCCACTAGGATATAATCCAACAGGGTTGATTGGCCTAATCTAATAAACGTTGGCTTCCCCGGAATATCCAATTTTAAACAGCCATTGCATGCTCTAAGGGGGTGAGTC
This sequence comes from Lissotriton helveticus, assembly GCF_964261635.1. Lineage (NCBI taxonomy): Eukaryota > Metazoa > Chordata > Amphibia > Caudata > Salamandridae > Lissotriton > Lissotriton helveticus. The sequence goes on from NC_136057.1 coordinate 156,933,992, forward strand.
TATGTAATTGAGTTAATCTGGAGTACCAGTGGGGACCAAGCCTTGACCGGTTGAATTTGTGAATCTGGGATTAGCCACTGCAAGTCCTCCTCACTGGGGGTCGTGTTAATTGAATCAACAAAGGGCTCTAATTGACAGTTAAAGTTGCCACCAATTATCAACCATGCGCTTGTGTTAACTGTAGGGATAAAATGACTCAGTTGGTCTAGTGTCACAGATTCCTGGGTAAAGCTAACAGGCCGGGAGTAAACATTATTAAAACCAATTTTTAGCTTTGAAGAAAAGGAAATTACTACACTCTGGATATCATTAGACCGGATAGTCAACTGTTCAGTCCAATTACGAACCTATCCAAATAGTTAAACCCCCAGATGGTCTGCCCCTTCTACCCGAAGTAGCAGGGACATTGAATGAAGCAAACCCCACCTCAGAGGATCTTCCTGTGTCCAGGTTTCCTGGAACATGTATATATCGTATTGGTCTACAAACAAACCCCAATCTGGACAGGACAGTTTGTTTTTTTAAGTCCAGCAAGACTCTAGGATAAAGCCCTCAAGTTATTACCTTGTGTGCTCTTTCTATAGATACATTCAAATATGTTGGCAATGGGAGGTTGAGTATTCCTCTTTAGAGCCGCAAGATGATTGTCAACTTGTGTTGTGGGCACTCCTTCTCTTGGTTTGTTGACCAGGGGGACGTGTATTGGGGCAACATGTATTCCTAGTACTTCTACCCCTACTTCTACTAAGCCATTGGTAAGTGATATTTCTACTTGATGGCCCTTACGTTCTGCCCCAACACAGGACATAAAGTCTGACTAAGCTGGTCACCACTATACTCCTTTGATTTTCTGGGCGTCCTCTGGCTTCTAAATCCCTGAGCTGAAATCAGTGTCACTGCTGGTCAATCTACCTCCTCCAGGACCCCAAATCTGTTGTGTACTGGTATATTGAATAGCAAGGGTCTGAGAGGTGCATGCCAGAACCTGTGGCTTAATTATTTAATGTCCATCTGCGTGCTTCTGGGGTGATGTACATCCTAGGTGGCATTTGACATTAACTATAAAAATAATCCAGTGCAAACAGCCTAATCCGTGTGAGTGACTCCTGGTGGCATAATTTCTGATTAAGTAGGCTACCGACGATTTTTATTTTTTAAAGTTTGACTACACAATCCCCTTGCATTGTTTTTCGTCTCTTTCCCACCCAGTCAACTCTGTGGACCGTTAGGATTTTTCCAGCCCTAGCATAATCAAACTGCCTGTGCCTCCCTAGCCAGAACAAACATTTGCTCCTGAGGTCCAGTTGTGTTTCCCTCTGGTCATTTTTAATTGTGGGTACTCCTGTCAGTATGATTACGTAAGAAGAAGAGGTAGGGGGTACATTTATAGTTGGTAAGTTAACTGCTTCAAGCCTGCCAACTGTAGCTTCCTCCCTCCCCCACTCTATAAATCCACGTGGAGGGGGGCTATTTCTATCCCTAACCCTCTTGGGGGTACTGATTCTGACCTCATGGCTGAAGCACCTGTCTGTCTGGTGGCTGTTGTCGTTTTGCTGCCTTGTGCCCTGGGTTGTGATAGGGTCTAGAATCCTCTGCACACCCAACCCGTCCCGGGGTGTCAAATTTGGGCTGTCCAACTGGCAGCTAAAATCTTTCCTTTTTACTAATGTGTGGGTACTGGTTACACTGGTGTATGCTTGCCTGCTGTGCTCCTCTGGTACCATTTAATCTAGACGGTTAAGTAGGGGGGCTAACTGTTCCCTTACAATGACTCTAAGTTGGTTCTGTAGATCAGTCAACAGGTTCAACGCCCAGGTAGGATAATCATTATCTAATTTAGTATATGAGGTGCCTCCTACATTTGAATCAGGATTATCCCGGTCCTCCACACTAGTTGATATGTCCTCACTTATTTTCTTTCTTTTGGCTCAATCCCCGATTGTAACCTTGTGCTTCCCAATCTTGGGAATACTGGTGGTATTTCTCTCCTTTCGTGTTACTATTATGGGTGCATCTTCTTGATGTGCAGGTGACAGCGATTCAGGTGAGGGGGCTAGGGTGACGGTTTGATAGGTAGATAAATCAGACTGCGTGGCATAAATCAGGAGTTAGTGACAAGCGCCTCTCAGTAAGCTCTATTTCAGTAATGACCCGAGCTATAGCCCTCTTTAGCATCATATCAATTGAGGTTGGTAGCAATGGAGATAAGGAGGTAGCTTTGGGGGGAGGTGGTTGTTTAGTCTGTGCCAATAATGGCATCTGTTTTTAATATGTGCCAGTGTTTTTCCATCATTTTTCTTAAAGTACCCGCATCTTGTGAAAAAGTGGTTATTAGCCGAAACTTTCCATCATAGTTTTTTTTCTCTGGTTTGGGCTTAAAGAGTTCATCTCTAGATATAGATTCCACTTTTTTGAGTGTGCTGTCAAAAAGCTTCCTACTGTCGCCCCTTGCCTCAAATCTGGTAATACTATCTGGCTGCTAGCTCAAAGTCATTTCTATTAGTGCAATTGCATTTCAACCTCAAAAATTCCCCATAGGGGATGCTGTTTTTGAGGTTGTCTGGATGGCTACTAGTGGCAAGTAACGTACTGTTTCCAGCAGTTGTTTTTCTGTAAAGTGCATTACTTATCTTGCCATCCTTAATCTCGATTTTAAGGTCCAAGTAGTTAGCTGCCACCAAACTTACTTGTCCTGTAAACCGTAGGTTGACCTGATTTTCATTAAGCAATGCGATGTAATCTTCTGCCTCATCCACCGGTCCATTCCATATTAAAAAATAGGTTGTCTGCCGTATCCTGCTGGTTCGTCGGAGGTTCCTCTGCCTCCCGAGGGGTTTGACCTGCGGTCTGCACTGGGAGTGGCGGTCTACGAGACCCATCGTCTACACAGTCGCAGGGGAGATACCTGCTTCACCGCCTGCCCGGCCTCCTCCCCTCCCCTCTTCCCCTGACCACCGACTCACGCCACTGCGGATCCTTTCACGTTGCATCAGCTACAAACTTTGGGGTCCAGGGCACTGGGAGTGAAACAGTTTGGGCATATAATAACAGAATAACTGTTTGATCCACCCCGTCTACACCAGCTATACGCCGTACAGCCCAGGGTAAAATGGCGGGCAGAGGGCCTAGGAATCAGCCTATACAGGCTAAGTTGGACAAGTTCGCTTATGATAAAGGATCTAACATAACGCCGACTCACGGCAAAACGCAGGAAGGCGACGGAGGGAAGAAGGTCACGTTGGACGACATCACGAAGGCGCTCGCAACGTCCAGACAACGGTCGGGACGATATCCACAGACTTCTCCCTGCTGCGGGCAGACCTCCACAAAATGGCGGATAGAGTGAAGGACGTGGAAATAGTGGCAAAATCCTTGGTTCAGGACACGTCTGACCTCCAGCTGTCAGTGACCCGCCTCGAAAAGGACAACAAAATGCTAATTGACAGGCTAGACGACCAAGAGGGGCGCGCAAGACGGAACAACATCAGAATTATAGGTATTCCGGAGTCGGAGGGCATCCAGGCAATGGACCTATATGTAGAAGAACTGATAAAAACTAGGTTACAGCCTAAGGGACTTTCACATTTCTTCTCGGTTGAGCGCGCTCATAGAGTGCCTGGTGGAAGGTCGAAGCCGGGGGCGCCACCGAGACCAATTCTTGCGCGTCTCTTTAACTTTAGAGATCGAGACGCAATTCTACAAGCGGCAAGGATCTCCCCCTCCCTATCCGGATACTAAACTCAACCATCTCCTTCTTCCCGGATTACACGGCAGACGTTTCAAGGAGACGTCGCAGCTTCTTCGAAGTGAAAAAACTGCTCCGGGCGCAGGAGTTACCGTATTCCATGCTTTTTCCAGCGAAGCTGAGGGTAGTGGCTGAAGGGAAGACTTGGTACTTCGACTCTCCGGAAGCGGCACATGAATGGCTGGAGGGATGGCGTCCAGTGAACAAAACAGACCGGAGACCGGGGCTGCGCCGCCGTCGAGTGGGGGAGGACTCCCCAGAAGACATGGGCTCTGGCAGTCAGGAGCCACACCACTAATGAACTCTCGAAGAAGAATAAGGTCGGACGTATTGAGAACAATCCTCTATAGTTGTTGATGCGGCACTAAAGACATTAATGTTTGTGTTAACTTGAGGCTTTGGACTAGGGGGGGCCTGAAGGACTCCGAAAGGCTGCTGCCTCGTAGGACTCCTCCCCCGACACGCAAGTATTGCAGCACTGGGAGGGAAATTAAAGCGCTCTGCAAAGTTGGGGTGGCGGGCAGTTGTAGGTTCGCTAAGCAGGGAGGCAGGGTGGGACTAGGGATGGGAAGGTAACTGAAGCGCTAAATTCTGTTGATACTGTTGCATATCTGATTTTTCTTTGTTGTTTTGTTGAATGCAAACTGGATATCACAGCAATATGGGATGATACTTTAGCTTTGCGGGCCGAATACAATTCTAGATGGTTAACACACCTCACTTTAGATGATGGCTGAAACTGCTTCACTAGGGCTACAGGCTCCCCGTACCACCCTCACTCTACTCACCTGGAATGTTCGGGGACTGGGAGACAAAGTAAAGAGAGGCCTAGTATTGCAATACTTGAAGCGTTATGACCCTGCAGTGGTCCTTTTGCAGGAAACGCACCTGGTTTGGTCAACTGTTCGAGCTATGGACAGATGGGGATTCCAGATGGTAGCCCATGCAGACTTTTCCTCTGGTCCCGAATGAGACACAATACACTTTTTACTCGGCAGTCCATAACTGTCTCACACGCATTGATTATTTCCTGACATCTACAGACGCCCTGCAAGGTAGCTTAATGCCACAAAAACAGAGGTCATGGTTGTCGGGAAGGGAGTGGAGCTCTGGGGCGATCAGTGGTGGCCTTCGGAGTTGGGCCCCATTCCGACCCCGGTGTCGGAGGTAAAGAACCTAGGGGTCTGGTTAGACGTCGGTCTTACATTCATAGGGCACACCAAAAAAACTGCAGCCTGCTGCTTTGGACTCTTAAGAGGCTTAAGGCCAGTGCTCAGGTTCTTCGATGCCCCCACCAGACAGCTTGTAGTCCAGGCAACCATCATCTCTCGTCTGGACTATGCAAGCTCTTTGTTGGCTGGGGCTAACCAGGCTGAGTTAACCCGCCTGCAGCGGGTGCAAAACGCCGCGGCGAGAGCCATTGTCGGCTTACCTAGGTTTTGCCCGGTGACTAATGTCCTCCGCTCCCTGCACTGGCTTCCGGTCAGGAAGCATATTCTTTTCAAGGTCTTGTGTTTGACCTTTAAAATTCTAAGAGGCATAGGCCCTGAGATTCTGGCCAACTCTATTTCCTTTTATGTCCCCACCCGCAACCTTCGGTCTCAAGGTCAGGCCCTTGCTGTTGTCCCTAGGTTCAGGCTCAGCAGGATGGGGGGTCGTTCTTTCAGGGTGAAAGCGGCGTTAGTCTGGAACACCCTTCCAGTTGAAATCCGGCTGCTTGAGGACCTGTTGTCTTTCCGTAGAGCCATCAAGACCTTCTTGTTTTAGCCTCTTTTCCGTGGCATTTGTCTCCCTGTTATGTTATGTTGCTCCGTTGTCTCTGCGCCGGGATGCTCCTTCGCTGGGGTCGCTGTTGCGCATAATAAATTGTTATAACATAACATAACATAACATATAGAGGAGGTTACTATCCGCCCTAGGGGCATATCGGACCACTCCCCGATACTGTTTAAATATACCCATCACCAGGCCTGCAGAAGACGCATGTTCCCGGTGCATGCTGGCTTCCTCCAGATGGCACCGGTTACAACGGCCCTTACACGTACTACTAAGCAATTTTTCCCAAAAAAAAACAGGTCTCGGTGGACTTACCTAGTGTGCTCTGGGAGGCATATAAGGTGGTCCTCCGAGGTCAGGCGATGGCTTCCATCTTAGGTCACAAACGGGAACGGCGGGCGGAGTTGGACAACCTCGAAGCCGAACTAACTATGGCTATCGCAGAGCAGGAGGCCCACCCTTCACCGGGAACTGCTCGAGCGGTCAGTTTAAAACAAACGGAAGTGTTGGCCCGCCAAAGAGAAATGGCGCTAATCAAGATACAAGCCACTAGGCATAGGGTGTACGAGCTGGGAGACAAGGCAGGGAAAATGCTAGCCTGGCTAGATAAGAAAGAAAGAGCGAATAAAGTCATTGCACAACTGATATCCCCTGCGGAATCCCTGGTCTCTGACCCTGATGGTATAGTCAATCTCCTAGCCGACCACTATGAACAAATATATGCTTCCCGGGCAACCTACACAGTCGCAGAGGCATATGAATATATTAAGGATCTATCGATACCCAAGCTCTCCCCGGAGGCAGCGCTTCTGTTGGAGGCGGACATTACCACTGATGAGGTCCAGGCGGCTACTTACGCACTGGCGTCCGGCAAGGCGCTGGGGCCAAATGGCCTCCCAGTCGAACTACATAAGAGAACGGTGCAAACGACAGCCCCCTTCTTCCTAAGTATGTTATCCCATAGCCTTGAAATAGGGGAGCTGCCGCGGGATCAGCGACTGGCCCCAATTGTCGCGATCCACAAGCCTGGTAGACCTAAAACAGATTGTGCCTCCGATCGTCCAATTTCACTCATCAACGCGGAGCCTAAGATACTGGCCAAATTGCTTGCGCTGCGCCTTACTCCTCACCTAACGTCACTAGTTAACCCAGACCAGTCAGGCTTCATGACACATCGGAGCACAGCCCTTAACCTCCGCCGGCTTCATGCGGTCCTGGCGCGTGCACCATACCTCAAAGAGCCTGCTGTCATCCTTTCACTGGACGCTACTATGGCGTTCGATACAGTCGAATGGCCTTATTTATTCGCGGTGCTCTAACATATGGGATTTGGTCCCAAATTTTGCACTTGGGTTAGTTTATTATACACTAAACCCCTAGCGCATGTTTTTACAAATGGGCACATCTCACGAGACTTCCCTCTTGGCCGGGGCACAAGGCAGGGTTGCCCACTATCTCCGTTGCTTTTTGCATTGATTTTGGAACCTCTGGCGATCTGGATCAGATGGGAACCTTCCATCAAAGGGATCCGCTGGACCGATTTGTGGGAGGATCGTATATCCCTCTACGCGGACAATATCCTTCTATATCTCACCTCCCCCAAAAAATCTATTCTTGAACTATTAAATGTCTGCGAGAAGTTCGGTAGAGTGTCAGGTTATATGATTAACTGGACTAAATCAATTCTGTTTGTCCTGGCCGGTCCCCCGCCTGTCTTGCCTCTGAGCTGCCCCCTGAAGACTGCCACAACGACATTTAAATACCTGGGTATATTTATTACACCAGATCTTGACGGAGTCTACAGCCTGAATCTCCGCCCCCTTCTAGAGAGGTTTAAACGTGACGTTAAAGTGTGGCAAACTCTCCCTCTCACACTTTTGGGCAAGGCAGCGTTGTATAAAATGATAGCACTCCCACGCTTCCTCTACGTGCTTGAAAACACACCATCTACGGTCCCTTCACACTATTTGAAAGCTATCGCTGCAACAGTATCCCATCTACTGTGGGGCAGGAAGCCGCCCCGAATCGCGCAAGATAAGTTAACCAGAGACTGGTACGATGGGGGGATAGCACTACCAAATATAGAACTATATTATTGGGCGGGGACATCTAAAGCAGATTAACTTCTGGTTACATGCCCCACAAACTGAGCCGGCATACCCTGCTGACAGACACTCCTTGGAAGGCAGGGGGCTGCTAAGTAATCTCTACAGCCCTCGCCCGCCTCCAGATTTGATAGGCCCGACACAGCACTCTGTGCAGTTATGGTAGAAGGCCAACAGGCGTCTTAAGTGCTTGGGAAATATCACCCAAATGACACCGTTGTGGGACTCTAGCAAGTTGAGCTTCCTCCGTAATAGCAAGGGATTCCAGGCCTGGGATGCCATTGGTATATCTGTGGTGGGTGATCTCTGGAGGAAGGGTAAGGTGGTGGACTTTGCCCATCTACAAACACAGTATGAGTTGTCACAAACGGAGAAGTTTAGATACTTACAAATTAAGCATGCGCTACAGTCTGTTATAACGACAGGTACTGTCCTACAGGAGTCGTCTCCACTTGAAGACAGGCTCCTGACCGAACACATGCAGGACAAGGCCACTTCCCTCACGTATAGAAAGCTCTTAAATAACCTCCCAGACGTGACGGCCACCTTGAAACAGAACTGGTCGGAGGAGGTGGGCCCCTTAGTAGACTCCGAATGGCAGGAGGCTCTCGCCTCACCCCGGGAAGCCGCTATTCCCTCAAGATTGAAACAACAACTCAAAATACTACACCGTACATACTACACTAGAACGATTTTACACAGGATAGGAAAAGCCACGCATAAATTCTGCTTGCATAACTGTGGGGAGGAGGGAACGTTTTTCCACACCATCTGGGAATGCAGATACATGACGACATACTGGACGGCAGTGATGCGCACGATCTCTTAAACAATGGACATCTCCTTGCTCCCGGAGCATTACCGCTGTTTGCTAAATGTTTGGGAACCCAATGATCTGAACCACCGGCAACAAGACTGGGTAATGTTGGGCATGTTGATAGCAAAACGTAACATCGCCAGGCTCTGGGGTTCGGCAATATCGCCGACGCTTCGAGATTGGTGTAGGGATGTGGATGAGGCCATGGTGGCAGAGAAGGTGGTCTACATCCACCGTGGCTGCCCAGGAAAGTGGGGTAAAATCTGGGGGGCCTGGAACGCATTTAGGGGTAACATTTGCGAACCTCCATGTATCACCGAGGAAGGTGAAGACTCGGACTAGTAGAACTTGGTCAAGATATGCGGATGAAGTTGTGATGTGTTCAGAATGTCATACTCGATTTTTATGATCTGAAACGGACTGTAATTGTGTTGTACCCACTAAAGTACTCATATATATGATGTAACGAATTTGTGCAGAACTGTCCCGTTTGCAATGTTAATATAAAATACAAATATTAAAAAAATAAAATAAATAGGTTGTCGATGTACCTATACCACGACACTACCTTTTTGGACCAGTCTTCATTATTGGGTGCCCAGGCCACCTGCTCCTCCCACCAGCCAACAAATAAATTTGCATAGCTGGGGGCAAAGCAGGTACCCATCGCTGTCCCGGAGAACTACCTAAAGAGTTCTCCCTGAATAAGAAAGATTTTATTGAAGAGGCAGTATTTTACTAATTCTAGCAGCATTTGGTTGTGTAGGACAAATTTCAGTTGGCGTTTCATAAGAAAGTATTTTACTGCCTCTAGTCCTCGCATATGGTCAATGCAAGTATAAAGGCTAGTAATGTCCAGAACAATAAGACAGTAGGTTGGGTGCCACTCTATTTGTTCAATGCGTGTGATGAAATCCGCGGTGTCCTTAATGTAAGATTTTAGACCCAGCACTGATTCGAAGAGGTAATGGTCTAAAAATCTTGAAAGGTTCTGTGTCAGGCTACCCATGGAGGAGACTATTGGTCGTCCGAGTGGGTTAACTTTGTCTTTGTGCACCTTTGGCAGATGATAAAAAGTCGGTAAGATAGAGTTGATTTTTCTCATGAACAAATATTCGTCCAGGTCCAGCATTTTTCTGTCGTGCTATTTCTTGAGCAGTAGGTGGAGTTGGTGGATACTGTCATTATACTTCTCCATTGAAGTTAGTACATAACAGCTCTCATTTATTCTTCTCCCCCCTGAGGTGGGAGGAGAATAAACAAATTCCTTACTTATCAAACCACTTTCGCAGTCTATTGTCTAAGGTGTCCATTTGGACTCAAATATATTGGAAGTACCATCAACAGTGTAAAATTGAGAGTCCTAGAGCACATGCGAGCCATAACTAAAAAAGATTTTTCATATCCGGTGGCACGCCATTTTTCTATTAAACACAGAAGCAACAGGGACCTGTTAGAATACTTCTGTTTAGACTGTGTACCATATAGTCCGAGAGGGGGAGACAGATTGCTAAAGTTGAGAAGATTAGAATCCAGGTATATAGTAGATCTAGAGACCAAATCACCTGGAAGACTAAACAGCGGGGAGGAACTAGCAGTGCACCTGGGAAATTAGTTTTCTAACTGGATCTCTTTCGTTCTTTGTGCTTCCTTTTCATGAGATTTATCATTTTAGAATATGTATAGGAGAAAAGATAGCGAGGACGTTTGGATAATTGGTGACAACCAACCTAGCAATGGAACGGACCACAACGCAGCGCAGACACAGTGGGTGACCCTGGGGGCCATGATTGCTAAGAGAGATATTGCTCAATTGTGGGGGTCCCCGAGGCCGCCTACGGTCGCGGCATGGAAGGAAAACATGGACTGGTGCATGTTCAGGGAAAAGACTGTGTACTTGGCCCGGGGCCGACCCCGGAAATGGTGTAGAGTTTGGGGACCCTGGAATGGCTAGCGTGGAGATATATGTACGCCACCTGTTGTAGATGTCCCAGATGTCCTCATTTCCCCCTAACCCCGCATTCCGCTTACTGTCCTGTATATTTAACTTTGCCCTGCCCTCCCCCCTCCCCCTCTCCTACACTGATTGCCGATTTCTTTGTATTGCTTTTCCTTCCCCGTCTTGGAATCGGTACTGTATGTAATATATTTCTCTGCCTTGCTGTTTATATAAAATTTTTCAATAAAAAGAAATATAAAAAAAAAAACTAGCAATGGATTGGACTGAGCCGATTCACGGCTAGATAGGTCCCAGGAGGGAGCTACTGGGTAACCAGGATGATGAGTATAAGGAGAGGGATAATCTCTGGGTAAATCTCATGTCCTAATTGTCATTGCAGCCCATTGTTTATGAAAAATGAATTCAAATAGTAAACGAATAATTGATGGGTTTACACTTTCAAGATGGCCGACGCCATTTTGCTAGGTTGGTTTGCATGGCGGAATTGAACTGAATGTCAGCATGATGAATTTTGGACTTTAAACTGTATATTATGAATTCTATATATAAAAAGTAATTTTATGGATCATGTAATGTTGCACATAAGCACTTTGAGGGTTATAGCAACCCAATGGGGTTGCAATTGCCGATCCACGGCCATATTGAAACACGTTTGGCTAATGTCAGAAATATTATCTTTGACATAGTATTAGTATAGCAAATTGAAAGAAAATGCTTGACGAAGGCTATAGATCAAGAAACATGTATTTGTATTGACAATGTAACCCTTATAAGATAGCGCACATCGTAAAATAACGCGTTGTCCCCTCTTTGTGTCTTGCAACCTATACTGATAGGTTTAAATGGCGCCGCGAAACGTAAAATCAAATTGACACCAAGGAAGGAGTTATCTCCGAAACGCGTCTGTCTTTTGGTGAAATAAACGCCGTATGAACTTTCCCCGTGAGTGCTGTCTTCCTTTATATGGATTTTAGAGGATTGAGGAGCGATTATTTATTTATTTATATATATATATATATATATATATATATATATATATATATATATATATATATATATATTACCTACTGGCGGTCGCCAGTAGGTATATATAGTTAGGATTGATTTCCATAGGGAAATTGCATCATTCTATTGGGAATAACTTTGGCGCCGGTTGAGGAATCTGCCTGAATTTTTCAGCAACTTTGCCTCGCGGCGCTCCGGTCCTTCCCTGAAAGTTTGGGGGGGATTCGTCAAGCGGGGGCCGAGATAAAAGGGGGGGTCCCAAAACGTGTTTTCCCCATGTTAATTTCCATAGGGCGGTCTGTCGCACTTTTAGTTCGAACGGCTGAATGGATTTTCACCAAACTTGGCAAAATTGTAGGGACTGGTAGCCCGATGTGCCTTTGCTATGTCTCAAGATATGTGCTCCAGAGGATTTTGAGTAATTTAGGTTCAAAATAATTTATATATCTATGGCCGCGCCCCGGTACGCGCACCGGGGAGCGCTCCGGGCGCGCCACGCGACTTGCGCACGGGAAGCTGATTGGTTCTCGGGTGTCTGTAAACATTCGAAACAGTCCGCAGCTGCCGCCATCTTGTCTCGGTAGGATTGAGACACAAGAGGTGGCAAAAATCAAAGGGGGAAATGACCAAAATGGGGCAGGGTAGACCCCCCCTGGCCCCCTTGGTTTGATGTGGGGGCCATTAAAGGGTCCTGCGGGGCAATTTTTTTTTTTTTTCCGTTTTTCGCGGGGGGAGCGCCCGGTACGCTCACCGGGGAGCGTACCATGGGGAAAAATAGTGAAAAAAATTATATAATCATAATAATAAATAATAAAATAATCATTTTGAGTGATTACAGGTAGGGTAGCTCTGAAAAGAGCTTTTGGTTCTGTGGCTGTTTTAGGTACCTACAAGTACGTCCCACACACACGCACACAACCCCACACCTCCACACCCACACACTCCCCACACACACCTCACACACGCACACCTCCACCCACACCCAAACACCCCACACCCCCACACCGACACCTTACACATCCACACCCACACCCACACATCCCACACACACTCACTCACACACACACCTCACCCCCCACACACAGATACCTCACAGACACACCTCACACATCCCACACACACACCTCCCCCCCCCCACACACACACACACACACGCACACCTCACAGACACACCCACACATCCCACACACCCCACACACACCTCACACCCCCACACCCCAACACCCCACACACCCACACCCACACACACACCTTACACATCCACATCCCCACCCACACCTCATCCCCCCTCTGACACACCCACACACACCTCAGATACACCCCACACATCCCCCACACACACCTCACCCCTTCCCCACACACACACACACCTCTGACACACACCTCACACACACACACACCTCACACACCCACACACACACTCCTCTCACACACACACCCACCCACCCCACCCACACACACACACCCCCCACACACACCCACACATCCTACACACACACCCCACACACATACCCCCCCACACACACCCCACACCCCCCCCCCCACACACACACACCACACACATTTTTTTTGAGGGGGTGCCCCACACACATACCCCGACACACACACACCCCACACCCACCCCCCCACACACACCCCCCACCATACCTCATACACCCACACCTCCACCCACACCCAAACACCCCACACACCCACACACACACACACACCATACACCCCCACACCCCCACCTACACACCCCACACACCCCCACCCACACACACCTCACTCCCCCCACACACACACACACCTCACAGACACACCCCACACCTCACCCCCACACACACACACCTGACACACACACAGACACACACCCCACACACACACACACCCCACACACACACCTCACACACACACACACCCATACCCACACACACATTCCTCACCCCCACACACCCCCACACACACCCCCACACACACCCCCACACACACACACCCCCACACACACACACCCACACATCCTACACACACACACCCCACACACATACCCCCCACACCCACCCCCCCCCCACACACACACACACCACTCACACACACACTCATTTTTTTTTTTTTGAGGGGGTGCGCGCCCCGGTACACGTATCGGTACGCGTACCCTGGAGAAAAAAAGAAAGACAGAGTTTTTTAAAAATGTAGCATTTTTATATAAATTGGAGGTAGTTCTGAAAAGAACTGTTTTTTTATTCTTATTGTTGTTTTATATTTTTTTTATTGTTTTTTTGTACCCCTTTAAAAAAAATATATATATTTTTTTTTGCCTTGGGGGTCCTTGTGGGACCCCCTGAGCAGGCCTAGGGGGTCAGGGTGTTTCTACTCTGGCCCCTTTGCGAGTTTCACACCTTTGTTTCACTGCTTTCTTGTGCCTTGGTACGAACAAGGCACAAGATGGCTGCCAGGGACACCCAGTATGCAAGGGGAATTAGTTCCCCCTCTTCAAACATGCACGGGGGCTGCGTTGAGAGAGGTGTAAAAAAGGGTGTGGCCTCATTACACCGCTATGCAATGCAGCCATCTGGTGCATACTGGAGGCTCCTGGTGGGTAGTTGGCCCCCAGGGACCCCCATTATGCAAGTGGAATTAGTTCCCCCTCTGCAAACGCGCCAGGCGGCTGCATTGCAGATAGGTGTAACAAGGGGCATAGCCTCATTACACCTCTGCAATGCAGCCCCCTGGCGCATACTGGAGGTTCCAGGTGGGCTAGTTGGCCCCCAGGGGCCCCCAGTATGCAGGGGGAATGAGTTCCCCCTCTTCAAACATGCGCGGGGGCTGCGTTGCAGAGAGGTGTAAAAAGGGCCGTGGCTTAATTACACCTCTCTGCAATGCAGTCCCCTGGTGCATACTGGAGATTCCTGGTGGGCTTTCAGGTCTTATATAGTTAGGAATTAGCATTAAAAAAAAATTTGAAATTCACTGAAAAAAACATAGGTTTCAGGCCTTAGATAGTTAGGAATTAGCATTTAAAAAACCTTTGAAATTCACTGAAAAAACCATAGGTTTCAGGCCTTATATAGTTAGGAATTAGCATTTAAAAAACCTTGCAAATTCAATGAAAAAACCATAGGTTTCAGGCCTTATATAGTTAGGAATTAGCATTTAAAAAACCTTGCAAATTCACTGAAAAAAACATAGGTTTCAGGCCTTATAAAGTTAGGAATTAGGCACAAGAAAGCAGAAAAACAAACGTGTAGAACACAAAAAGGGGGCAGGGTAGGAACACCCTGACCCCCTAGGGCTGCTCAGGTGGTCCCACTAGGATATTAATATATTTAAACGTTATCCGCTAATAGAATTAGCATTTAAAAAACCTTTGAAATTCACTGAAAAAACCATAGGTTTCAGGCCTTATATAGTTAGGAATTAGCATTTAAAAAACCTTTGAAATTCACTAAAAAAAACATAGGTTTCAGACCTTATATAGTTAGGAATTAGCATTTAAAAAAACCTTTGAAATTCACTGAAAAAACCATAGGTTTCAGGCCTTATATAGTTAGGAACTAGCATTTAAAAAAACCTTTGAAATTCACTGAAAAAACCATAGGTTTCAGGAGTTATATAGTTAGGAATTAGCTTTTACAAAACCTTTGAAATTCACTCAAAAAACTATAAGTTTTAGTGGTGTTATAGTTAGCTGGACATTTTACTCATACAAAACCATTGAAATTGCTCCTATATAGTTAGTTGTACTAAGTATATATCGCGCACCCGCAATCCACTGCTGATGATGTCACATATTACATCATTCATGACATGGTCAGTGACATCACTGATGACATCTCAAATGACATCACTGATGACATCACTGATGACATCATCCACGTGACAATCACATACACCTTTTCATACACTATTACAATTTTTCATCACTCTTTGTAAAATACAGAGTATCATATTTTAATCCATTGTCACAGCAATACAAGTATCTAAAAATCCACTCAGTGATTCATACATGTATACACACATCTAATCCCTTACCTATGGATTCACTCATACATGCTGTCAATGAACAATAGAATACTATCAAAAATACTTATACATCTATATCGACATTAAACAACAGCACGCATCCTATTCACATATGAAGTCATCCTACTCACTTATGCAAACAATGGATCATACTTACATATTTACTTAGCAAAACACTTATACAAACACCACTTCTTCTATTCATTTAGATAGTAAGTCATACTTAGTGAATTATAAAATCATTATTACAAGTATACAGTTATCCATACAGTCACTCACACAATCATTGTCTTATGTATACTTATTTATATACAACAACTGACACATACACTGCCTTTTATTTTTCTAGTTTGTTGGACCTGTACCTTTGAGAAATATATTTGCTCATCACCACACCCGTAAAGAGATTCCCTCACCCAAACTGTTAGAACATGTAGTTTTAACCTAATATATCTACTGAATAAACTATTCACACATCTTTGGACAGTCACACACCCTCCACCGAACCACACACACTTTCACACTCCCATACAAATACTCAGTTAACTAGTCAATAACTAATATAGACTTTCACATAGCTAGTAACCAACTGTAGAATCAGTTTACACAACAACTGACAAAGTGATACAGATATTCACACAGTTTAGTCACTATCCACTATATTTAGTGAGACATTATAAATTGGTCAAGTAAACAGTCAATTACACTGCTACTAAATCCTCCATCCAAATATTTATTTATATATCCACTCATTCTTCAATGCAAATTGCTATATATATAATGCATATTTAAATAACGAAGCAAACCACATTCACTGGATGATGTCATCAGTGATGTCATCAGTGATGTCATTTGAGATGTCATCAGTGATGTCACTGACAATGTCATGAATGATGTAATATGTGACATCATCAGCAGTGGATTGCGGGTGCGCGATATATACTTAGTACAACTAACTATATAGGAGCAATTTCAATGGTTTTGTATGAGTAAAATGTCCAGCTAACTATAACACCACTAAAAATTATAGTTTTTTGAGTGAATTTCAAAGGTTTTGTAAAAGCTAATTCCTAACTATATAACTCCTGAAACCTATGTTTTTTTCAGTGAATATATATATATATATATATATATATATATATATATATATATATATGTTGGAGGTGCACGCAATGACAGGCGAACTCAGCCACCACGGTTAAGTCCTTTATTGAGGCACAACGGGACATATCGCTGGATATTTCATTCAGCCCCAACGCGTTTCGGAGCTCCTTATGCTCCTTGCTCACGGGGCGGGCATGCAGCAGCAGACGTAGGAAGAGAACAAGACCCTGGTTCGTCCTGTTTCATAGCAATTATTACTGACGTCATCTTTGGACTTATGGGATTCGTAGTCCTCCAACCACCATATGACCCATGTTGGGCTCTGCCTCCTGCAAGATAAAATCAAACCCTTAGTCGGGCCTCCAAATCTGTGTCCGTTGAAATTAAATGCACAAAACCTGTCATCCTGCAATACGGGTTCTCAACATTTCGAATCCTGCAGTCCACAAACATTTTTGTGATGTTGCTACCTCCCCGACCTGGCTATATCTTTGGTCACAGAAGATAATTATATGAGATCTATGATAATTGTAAAGTACTTTTGCATTGCAAGTTTTCCAGTATTCAATAGGGATGGGCGAAATATTCTGACCGCCCGTGGAATTTGGGCCACTCTGTGTTACTCTTTAAAATTGAGTTCTAGACAAATTCCACCAATTGAAGTGTGGCAGAATTTTTCTCCCACGCGGCTTCAGAATATGCAAGCGAGATTTGGCGTCTCCTAGTGTGATTTTCTAACATGGGCAGCCAACAGCATTTGCGGGGCTTCTGTTTGAATATATTTGCTGCTGCTCTAGTAGATTTTCTACTCGAGCAGAATAAAAATCCATTTGAATGGCTACGCACTCTTGCCCAACACATGGCGCTGTTTGCACTGATTGTCAGCGGTGCTCAGGCTATGGGCATGAAATTGCTATGCAAGCTGCATGTTGTCCGCCCGTTGGCAGAATTCGGCAGTTTTTCTTAAACTCCTTGGAATTCCACAAAATGAAACTCCATGAGTTCCGCCCACCCCTAGTATTCAAGCCACGCTGAGGTGCAAGTGTTATGAGAAAGTTTCAACTTTTCCGGTTTCTAGGTTCTTGTATTTTACTCTTTAGAAACTATCTCCGGCGTTTCCAGCTAATTCTAGAGCGTAGCACCAGTCTCCCCATAATCCAGAAGTAGTAGTTCATTTGGCCTAGGTTTGGAAGGGCACACCATCTGTCTAGCCAAGCCTTGTGCTCTGCTGGTAAATGTCATCAAAAACTTAGAGAGTATACATGGAGGTCATTGATTGTAAAGCACAGTGGGATCAAAAACACAGTGCATGCTTTGCAAGTTATCATGGCCTTTCGTCCCCCATAGGACATCCAGACAAGAATGGTATTTGAAAGGCCCATTTGGCTAGTCTATGGAACTCTGCATTGAATGTGCAGCTGGTGATGGAGAAGCAGAGATGTTCACATAAAAGGTCACTGTGAATGCTACAGAGGTCCTGACCTAAACCCATGCTGAAGGGATGCACAGCAGCACCTTGGGGCCAGCTACTGTGCCATCCAGAGTGAAGCCCGCTCTTGTGACTCATCTGCGAATTCTCACCTTCAGCTCCTAAGGCTACAGTGGGCATTTAATGTGGCCTTCCACGTCCTGTAGAAGGCTGAAGAGTGTCTGGGACTGAACTTACCTATATAAACCTAGGTCCTGAGAGCAGATTAAAAACACCAACCGATTCAATGCTTACACGTTAGTACCCAGTGTAAAATATCTCACTGTCACTGTAGTCCTATCTTTCATGTAATCTGAGCACTTCTTAAACATTATAATTTCTCCTAGTCAATCTCAGTCGGTCTTGAATTTGGTTACTAATTTTCTGCCTGGACTTTTGCTGCTGGAAGGTGGTTCTGTGTATTAGTGTATCCGAATGTCTCTAGGTGGAAAGCTGCAGCCATAAGCCACCTTGAATATCAGCAGTCCTCCTTACTTGTATACGTGTCAGTACATCCTTAATCATTCTTATTATTATCCGCATCAGTACATCCTTAATCATCCTTACTCGTGTGTGAGTCTGTACATCCTTAATCATCCCTACTCGTATACACATCAGTACATCCTTAATCATCCCTACTCGTATATGCTTCAATACATCCTTAACCACCCTTACTCGCATACACGTCAGTACATCCTTGATCATGCTCACTCGTTTACACATCAGTACACCCTTGACCATCCTTACTTGGTTACGCATCAGTACATCATTGACCATCCTCACTTGCTTACGCATCAGTACATCCTTAATCTAAAAGAAACAGGTTAGTATTAGATTCCTTACCTTAGAATATCCGCAGGCGTCAGACTGGATCCGGAAAACTTTGCGTAGCAGTACCCCTGCGCGTCAGTAGGCGTCGGTAGGCGTCGTCTGCGGCTCCGCGTCCGCCGTCGGCGTCATTGGCGCCGGGATGACGTCGTCGGAGTACTTAGACGCCGCCCTCGTGCGCTGACGTCAGTTCTTATTTCCGCGCCAGCAAGTGCAGGTCCGGAGAAAGTGGTACCCTTTAGTCACTGTTTGACTAAGCCTTTTCGATCCTTTTTGAATAAGTTTCGAGTCGTACGACTCCATCGGTGTCGGTAGGGATGCCCGGGTTCAAGCCCTGTGCCGACTGCAACCGACTGATGTCAGTTACCGACCCCCACCGCAGGTGCCTACATTGCCTGGGACCCGACCACGATGACAAGTGTGACCCGACTGTCGGGCCTTGACGTCTAAGGCTAGGCAGGAGTGGTCCCGTAAGTGCCTCGAGCCCCGGAGTCGGGCCCGCGCCGTTCGAGGTCCCGGTCCGGAAGGAGGTCGAGGGGGCGGTCGCGGGGCCGGAGTCATCACAGCTCGGCACCACTCGTCGGGCTCCAAGTCCTCAGGTAAGAGGCACAAGAAGTCGAAGAGGCGACATCGCTCTTCTGACTCCCCCCCAACGCTCGCGCGATGCGGCCGTGGGGTCGGGTGACTCAGCCGCAGGCGTCGCGGCCTGCTCCATACCCCTGGGCAGAACGCGACACCGGAGGACATGGACGACGAGGGAGACTGGGGGGGGTCTGAGGACCCCCTGGCACGTGAGTGCCAGTCATTTCAGGACTGGACACAGGAACTAGGGGAAGCCAGTGGCCTGGATACCTCCCCAGACACTGGTTTTGTCTCCCCTCCTACAGTGGCTATGGAGGAGGGGAGACAAAACCAGTGCTGCTTATAGTGTGGTGCTGATGAGGGCAGCCAAGGCCTTGACTCTTGAGCTCCCCGTCGCAACGGTGAGGTCTAACATCCTCACGGAGGTCCTTAAACCGCAGGTAAGCTCCCCAGAGCCTCTACTGCCGTTTAATGAGGCTCTCACAGACGTCCTGTTGGGCACTTGGTCCAGGCCCACTATAGGTCCCCCTGTAGATAAGAACGTCGCTAGGCGCCACCGCCCTGCCCCGGGTGACCCTAGTTTCTTGTCAGCGAACCCCACCCCTGAGAGCCTAGTTATCCAGGCCTCTACTTCCCAATCCGCATTCCCGACTGCACCACCAGATCGGGAATCCAAGAGGTATGAACAATTCGGAAAGAAGATGTTCTCCTCCCTTAGTTTGGGGTTGCGGTCGGTCAACACCGCGTGCCTCTTGGGCCGTTACACCCACTCTCTGTGGGAAACGGTTGCGGCCGTGCTGCCTGAGTGCCCGGAAACTCGCTCAAGCCCTCGCAGACAGAAGGGATGCAACGCGGTACTCTATAAGATGTGGACTGGATACCACGGACTCGCTAGGAAGAACGATTTCCACGTCTGTGGCGGTTAACCGGCATGCCTGGCTGAGGTCCGCCAACTTTTCGGCCGATGTCCAGAACACCCTTAAGGACATGCCGTTCGATGACAGCCACCTCTTCGGTGGCAAGGCAGATCATGCTCTGGAACGCTTTAAGGACTCCAGGGCTATGGCCAAGTCCTTGGGCCTGTCGGCCTCGCGCCAGCAATCTTCTGTCCAGCACTCCTTTCGTGGCCACGGGAGGGGTGCCCCCACACGTCCTGCCAGCCACGGGCCGCTGACTAACATTCAGCGCGGTGGCGGATGTGGTTACCGTCATGGTGGTAACAGGGGACAACGGCGCGGCCAGTCCACATCTACCCCCACAGCATCCGCCTCAAAGCCTTCCTAGTCCGAGCTTTCAGGCCCATTTGACGCCAGTGGGGGGCAGGGATCGCCATCACCTCCTCCACTGGCGCTCCATCACATCGGACAGGTGGGTGCTGCAAATTGTCTGAAGGGGCTACTCCCTCCCCTTCGATGGACCCCTTCAGCCATGCCACCGCAGTACCACCGCGCGTCGGGGGATCACTTGCAACTCTGCAAGAGGAAGTTTCGGCCCTCTTGGCTAAGGGGGCCATCGAGCGTGTTCCTGGGCCAGAAGTAGGACGTGGTTGTTACTCCCAATGCTTTCTGGATCCCAAGAAGGGCAAAGGGGGCCTACGCCCTATCTTGGACCTACGGAACGTCAACGGCTTCCTCTGGAAGGAGAAGTTCAAGATGCTGACTTTGGCTCAGGTCTTAGCTTCCCTGGACCCGGGAGACTGGATGGTAGCGTTGGAATTACAGGACGCATATTTTCACATCCCCGTTCTGCCGGCCCACCGGCGCTACCTGCGGTTCACGGTAGGCCAAGAGCACTTTCAGTTTACCGTGCTACCCTTCGGCCTTACCAGCGCCCCACAGGTGTTCGCGAAAGTGATGGTGGTGGTCACAGCTCATCTGCGCAGGTTAGGGGTTTCAGTCTTCCCCTACCTCAGCGACTGGTTGTTGAAGGCGTGCTCGTCCCAGACAGTCGTCAGCCACCTCCAGACTACGGCCGACCTCCTGCACCGCTGGGGTTCTCCATCAATGTGCCGAAGTAACACCTGTGTCCCTCTCGGAAGCTCCTCTTCATTGGAGCGGTTCTAGACTCTGCGCAGTTTCGGGTTTATCCTCCCGAACAGTGGGTTCGGGATATTCTGCTCTGATTCCGATCTTTCAGCCATTATCCCGAGTCTCGTTCAGGTTGACGCTGCGGCTTCTTGGGGCTGATGGCCTCCTGCATCCTTCTGGTGCATCACGCCAGTTGGCGGATGCGGGCTCTGCAGTGGGACCTGAAGTTTCAGTGGGCCCAGCATCAGGGCAACTTGTCCGACCATGTCTTGATCTCGGAGGGCACTGCAAGACAGTTGCAGTGGTGGCTCACGGACCGCGATTGGGTCAGCAGCAGATCCCTCTCCCTACCCAAACCGGAACACGTGGTTGGGACGGACGCGTCCCTCCAGGGCTGGGGGGGCCACATGGGAGAGGCGGAGATCAGAGGCCTCTGGTCTCCGGCGGAGTCCCGGCTCCACATCAACATTCTGGAGCTGCGGGCGCTCCGGCTTGCACTGAAGGCATTCCTCCCCTCTGTCCGGGGGAGTGTAGTGCCAGGTGTTCATGGACAACACCACCGCCATGTGGTACTGCAACAAACAGGGTGGGGTGGGGTCGTGGACCCTATGCCAGGAGGCTCTGCGCCTCTGGTAGTGGCTGGAACATCAGGGCGTGACCCTGGTGGTTCAACACCTGGCAGGTTCCCTGAACGCCAGGGCGGACTAACTCAGCCGTCGGTGCATGATGGATCACGAATGGCGTATAAACTCGGACGTGGTGCAAGGTCTCTTTCAGCAGTGGGGAGAGCTTTGGTTAGATCTATTCGCCACAGAAGAGAACGCGCAATGTCATCAGTTCTGCACGTTGGAATTTCCTAGGCGGCGCTCGCTCGGAGACGCTTTTCGTCGCGAGTGGAGTTGCTTTCTGTTGTACGCCTTTCCACCAATACCACTTCTGCCCAGAGTGCTATAGAAGATCAGGCGCGACCGGGCCCAAGTCATCCATGTGGCTCCGGACTGGGCACGAAGATACTGGTATCCCGAGCTATTCAACATGTCAGTCGATCCCCCGATTCGTCTGCCTCTTCAGGATGACCTTCTGTTGCAGCAGCAGGGGACTGTCCTCCACCCGAACCTGTCCAGCCTTCACCTCCATGCGTGGAGATTGAGAGGCGACAATTGAGGCCATTTGACTTGCCTCCTGAAGTCTGTGATGTAATTCTGGCAGCCAGGCGTCCCTCCACAAAATCGGTATACGCCTGCAGGTGGAACAAATTTGTGGCATGGTGCACAGCAAAGGCTGTGGATCCGCTTTCTACCCCCCTTTCTGAGGTTCTCCTCTTTCTTCGTTCTCTTGCCCGCCAGGTCTCTGCTCTGGGCACTCTTAAGGGCTACCTCTCTGCCATTTCTGCCTTCTTAAGGCTCCCTGATCAGCCCTCTTTGTTCAAGTCCCCAGTTGTAAATAGGTTCTTGAAGGGCATCACTCATATGTTTCCTCCTGTTTTTTTTCTTGATGCCTCAGTGGGACTTGAACCATGTTCTGACTTAACTGATGTGCGCTCCCTTCCAGCCACTTTATTACTGTCCTCTTTGTCTCCTTACTCTTAAGACTGAATTCCTGGTTGCCATCACCTCTGCCAGGAGAGTGAGTGAGCTCCAGGCTCTTTCTTCTCAACCTCCCTTTGTTTCTTTCCATCCGGACAAAGTTGTGTTGCGGACGCTACTCTCTTTCCTGCCCAAGGTAGTCACAGCCTTCCATATCGGGCAGTCCATCACCTTGCCCACCTTCTTTCCGCCTCCGCATCCCTCGAAAAAGGAAGAGAGGCTCCACCGTCTGGATCCAAAACGTGCGCTCTCATATTATCTGGATCGCACACGCCAGTTCCGGGTGGATGAACAGCTCTTTGTTGGTTACGTGGGTGCTAAGAAGGGGCGGGTGGTGCACAAACGAACCATTTCCCGATGGGTCATCTTGTGCATCAAGGCTTGTTATTCATTGGCTAAAAAGGAGCCTCCTGTGGGGCTACTTGCCCATTCCACTCGGGCCACAGCGGCTACCACTGCCCTGGGTCGTGGAGTCCCCTTGCAGGACATCTGTCAGGCAGCTACGTGGGCCTCGTTGCACACGTTCGCAAGACACTACTGCCTGGACAGCCAAGTCCGGAGAGATGGCTTTTTTGGCCGTTCCGTTCTCCAGGACTTTCTTGTGTGATCATTGATTCGCAGACCCACCACCGGGGTTGGTATTGCTGGGGTATCTATTCTAAGGTAAGGAATCTCTAATACTAACCTGTTTCTTTCAGATGCACAAGTTACTTACCTCCGGTAACAATATATCTGTAAGAAACAGTAGTTAGTATTAGAATCCTTACCGCCCCACCCATTCTCCCCGTTCTGCGAACCGATATCTAGGGTTAAGGTCATCCCCTTTCAGGGCCCTAGTTTCATGGCACATGTGTTGGTTTTTATCATGGCTCTGCGTCTCTGGTGCGGAAAAGCTGTGAATAAGAACTGAAGTCAGCGCGCGAGGGCGGCGTCTAAGTACTCCGACGACGTCGTCATCCCGGCGCCAACGACACGGACGCGGAGCCGCATACGACGCCTACCGACGAGCATGGGTACTGCTACACAAAATTTTCCAGATTCAGTCTGTTGCCTGGGGATATTCTAAGGTAAGGAATCTAATACCAACTACTGTTTCTTACAGATATATCGTTACCGGATGTAAGTAACTTGTGCATCATCCTTACTCGTGTACTTTCTTTTTTTTTCTTAAACAATTTATAAAGCGCACGTTCACCGAGCGGTTTCTTGGCGCTAAGCAGGGTCGGTCAGTTGCTGGGACAGTAAATGCGGAATTCAATTGTAGGCCTGAACAAATAACCACGTTTTGAGAGACTTCCTAAATTGGGTATAGGAAATAGCCAGACACAATTCGGGAGGAAGAGAGTTCCAGAATTGTGGTGCCAGACTCGAGAATCTTAGACCACCATGTTTCTTAAGTTTGCATAGGCAAGGGGTCAGCAGATTCATATTCGCAGAACGTAAATCGTGGGAGGGGACATAGCGCAGTAATTTAAACGCAAAGAAGGCCGGACCACGATCCAAGAGGGCTCTGTAGATTGTGCAGCCTAATTCAAAGAGACAGTGTTGGCTCATGGGAAGCCAATGTAAGTTTTATAACAAGGGTTTCACATGGTGAGATTTAGGTTGACCGTAAACAAGCCTGGCGGCTTGGTTCTGCACGAGTTGTAGTCGACGTAGTTGGTATGCGGGAATGCCGGTATACAGAGAGTTAGCATAGTCAATACCCGACCTAACCAGGGCAAGAATAACCTGGATCTGGGCCTCGATGGTTAGATATCTGCTTATTTTGCATATTCTCCGGAGGTGAAAGAAGCAAGCGGAGACCACAGCACTTATCTGTGCCTTCATCGTGAGATCGTTGCTAATCATGATTCCCAGGCTTTTGACCGAGCTGACAGAAGACAGGGGCACCCCAGTGAATGTGGCCAAGAGTTGGAATTCCAGGGATTCACTGGGCCACCAGTGAGAATCAGCTCAGTTTTATCGGGATTTAACTTGAGATGATTAGTGTTAATCCAGTTACTGATGAATATCCTAGTAGACTGGAAGCTTTCCGTGGATAAAGGGGAAGAGTCAATATTGAACACTAACTTGAGATCGTCAGCATAGTTAAATATAACAACCTCTCTCTTTTGGAGGGCCAAAATTAAGGGAAAAATATACAAGTTAAAAAGAAGGGGAGAATGCGATGAGCCCTCTGGGACCCCACACGTCAGTCTCCTTTTTTTTAGCAAGAAAGCTGGTGAGACGGACTGCTTGAAAGCGGCCACTGAGAAAAGAAGATATCCATTTTAGCGGAAGACCCCGGATCCCCGCGCTTCTGACCCGGTCGACCAGCAAATGGTGGTCGACCTAATCGAAAGCAGCCAAGAGATCCAGGAGCACCAGAGCTTGCGTGGAGTTCTGGTCAGCCCCCCTTCGCAATTCATCGAGAACTGCAAAAATGACAGACTCAGTAGAGTTTTCGGGTCTAAAACCGGCTTGGTGTGGGTCCAAGTAGTGTGGATGCTCGACAAAAGTGCTGAGTCAGTTGGCCACGTGGGCATCTATAATTTTTCCCAAGAAGGGCAGCCGTGAGATAGGACGAAATTTACTGGGAATTGAGGGTCAATGCCTGTTTTTTTAAAAATAGGTACAACTTCTGCACTTTTAAAAAGGTTCGGGACAATGCCTTTAATGAGGGATTTATTAAGAAGCAACATAGGGGGCTCAGGTCAATGGAAGAAGACTTCCCGAAGGATGTGAGGGGGACAGCTGTCCGAGGGAGAGCTGGAGAAAACCTTCTTAAGCAGAGAGACGAAAACCTCTTGGGTAATGAGAGGGATTTGAACCAGGTGGTGAGGATTAGTGTGTGAGTCGCGGAGATCTGATAGTGCAGAGGACTTGGGAATACTAGATTTAATGTTAGCAATTTTTTCAATAAAGTAAGTGTTGAGGGAGTCACATAGGAATTGTGACGGGGTAGGCTTTGCTATGACGCGATCGTGTTTCACAAGCTCATCTACAGTAGAGAAGATGTCCTTGGCCCTGTTAGTAGATTCCAGGATTTTTGAGGAAAAGTATTCATATTTAATCCTGAGAATGGCACTTTTGTAATCTTTAAGTGCTGCCATAAAGATGTTTTTTTATGAGCGTAATAGTCCTGTCTCCACTTACGTTCGGCTTGTCGCAAACATCCTACATCCTTAATCATCCCTACTTGTATACGCATCAGTACATCCTTGAATACCCTCACTCGTTTACACATCAGTGCATCTTTGATCATCCTCACTCGTTTACACATCAGTACATCTTTGACCATCCTCACTCATTTACACATCAGTACATCCTTGACTATCCTCACTCGTTTACGCATCAGTACATCCTTGACTATCCTCACTCGTTTACGCATCAGTACATCCTTGACTATCCTCACTCGTTTACGCATCAGTACATCCTTGACCATCCTCACTCGTTTACGCATCAGTACATCCTTGACTATCCTCACTCGTTTACGCATCAGTACATCCTTGACGATCCTCACTCGTTTACACATCAGTACATCCTTGACTATCCTCACTCGTTTACGCATCAGTACATCCTTGACTATCCTCACTCGTTTACGCATCAGTACATCCTTGACTATCCTCACTCGTTTACGCATCAGTACATCCTTGACGATCCTCACTCGTTTATACATTAGTACATCCTTGACCATCCTCACTCGTTTACGCATCAGTACATCCTTGACCATCCTCACTCGTTTACGCATCAGTACATCCTTGACCATCCTCACTCGTTTACGCATCAGTACATCCTTGACCATCCTCACTCGTTAACACAAATACATAAGTACATCTTTGACCATCCTCACTTGTTTACGCATCAGTACGCCCTTGACCATTTTCACTCGTTTACGGGGTTCTTCCTAGCTATATGATGCATGATAGCAGAAGTTTTCAGCTCATGACTTGAGCACAGCAGGGGAAAGTCTTTGTTTACCATGACCTTGTTGTGTCTAGCTTTTAGCACGCACTACTCGCGCTGTTCCATTGAACTTTTTTTTTATCTAAGACTATATTTCACATGCCGAATGGGTGAGGATTTCTTTTCCTTTGAATGGAGAGCACTATTTTATCTGGCTAGGCTTCCTGGCTTTCCTTTCCTTCTTCTTGCACGTAGGGTGGGAAGTGTGGCAACATCTTTCTGTGGACCCTGTGACTCCTCATGAAGAGGCGGTTTCTCTGACTAATACTGTACTTCAGGAGAAGATTTCTGATGCCATGGCTGCTGCCTTGGATTACTTTGCGGTCCTTCTTCCTAAAAAACCCATACCTGAAACAGACCCCAGCACAGCTAAAGATGTTCAGGGGTCAGGGCTCGTGTCCCAATGGGAAATATATCAACAGGGTTCACAACTCACTGAAGCTGTGGAGCACATTCAAGAAACACTGGCTTTCTAGGCACCTGAATGGGAGTTCAATGATATTTATGCCCATTTGGCATTCGACTGCTACCCTTTCTCCACATCCTCAAAGAGATGTTTCTGAAGGAATGGAAGGACACTGACAGGACAAGCTTTCCACGTTATTGAGAAAACACTACAAGTTGGAAGACTTAAGTAATCGCTTTCCTGAAATCAATCAGATCAATACTATTCTGCTAGCAAACCTCTTCCTCATCTTTGGCTTCTGACAAAGCCTTCTTTCCAGTCTTATGGATAAGAAGGTTGAAGGGGTTGCTGGCTAAGTTTAAGGATAATGTTTACTCTTTGAGTATCAATTTACTGCATGCAGAGTATGTACAGAGATCAAAATCATTTGAATGGAGACTCACTTTGTTTTTCTTATACACTGGTCCTGCGTGGTGTGCAATGGTCAGTGATCGCTTGAAGGCATGTATAGGGATGCACTCATTGATATATAATGGTGGTGTGCTTCATTAATTATCTTCATCGCTCTCATACCAACAGATAAATAGGGACCAAATGGGGTCGGTAAGTATGGCATGAATCAATACGGTGAATGAGAGTTTCACAAACTGTTTATGCGCACAATAGTTTCTGAGATTCTGACGAAAGCTAATTAGCCCGGTGATGGGTGAAACATGTTGACCCAGGGTTACGGAGCATACTAATTATTGTGTATCCCCACCTATCTTTAACTCTGTCAGTGTGCCCTCCGAAAATACAATTAACCCTCAGGACACCTTAGACTATTTCAAATTTAGGATCTATTGCATGCCACTGGGAATTTTCAGTAGGTGATAGTACCTTTAATACCATAGAGTGACCCCCTTCAGCAGGTAAAAAGAGATAAGCTTGGCACAGTAGTAGTTCTCTCCTGTTGTTTTCAACTATCTTCTTTTAAGACAGAATTAGACACCCTATCTGTTCTCACTCTCATCTTCTGGAGCTAGGGTTTCTGTTGAAGCTGAAGATGTTTCACCTTATGCTGGTTCAGGCCATCAGTTCATTCGAGCTGTGTTTAAGACTACCTTCCGCTCTTTCTACCAGAGAATAGAGTTCACCGTCTGCAAACTTAGCTCCAGCGATTAACTCCTCACTACAGTGGTTCCTTAGGCTCTTTTGCACCTGAACTCTTGGTGGTGAAACACCGGCTACTTTTTGAATCCTTGTGTTGCATGAATGATAACTTGATTCCAAGGTCAGGTAATACTTTTTCCATACTAGATTTCTTGCAGGATGTTCCACGTTAGGTACTCAATGGGTAGTGGTTTGAATTTACAAAGAATCCTTGGGAGTCTCTGTCTCCAGTGGTTCCATTAAGTGCATGGCTCCTTAAGGGTTTCCGCAGCAAAGCCCCACCCTTAACTCCCATCTTCTTATGATCCCATGGTTTTGCAAGATTTGCAAGGTTCCCAGTTTGAGCCTCAGATATCTGCTTCTCCTTCTTGGCTTTCTGTGAATGTTTCTTTCCTGGTTGCCATTACTTCGGCCCGTAGGATCGGGGAATTGAGGACTTTGGACATTCCCACTTCTGAATTAAGGTTTTTTCCTGATCAGGTGGTTTAGACTCTGGGTCAGGCTTGAAGGCTTCACCGCCTAACATTCCTTTCCAGTTTCATTTGTCTCAGGAAATTGTTCCCCTGCTTCTCACCCTGAAGAGTTGTATTATTCTCATCACTCCACATGGTCGCAGAGCCCTACTAATCGACCCGGACCAATGAAATTTGTACTTCAGAATCCATTTCTATTCCTTTGGGGCAGCTAGTAGGAGTGAGTAGCCCTCTGCTGCTACACTGAGTTGTAAGGTTGGATGGCTATAGTTCGGGTCTATTTTTCCCTCTGGAAAGTTCATCTGGTGGGGGTTCAAGATTCACTCCAATAGGGGTACAGCTTATTATTGGGAGGAAGCTACTAGGCAGTGGTGGCTGGCACAGATCGGGATGGAAGGGGCTAAAAAATAAAAACCACCTACCTCCTCGCCTCTCTTTCTGCCGTTCTCTTCCGGAACGGGATTAGAGCACCCAGGCTCCCCTGAGCCAATCACACCGCTGCAATGCAGCATTGTTATTTGGTCTGAGCGCCATGGTACGGAGCTCAGATGGGGAATGGGAGCCTGTGCATGTTCTCTACCCAGGCTGTAATGCAGCCTGGGTGGACTACATGCAAAGTGCGCATGACTGTTTGGCCGGCCTGAGACGGCAAGCCAAACATTCATGCACACTTACGGTGTGCAAACCACTCCTCCCCTGCTCAGTCAGCAGAGCAGCCCCTCCTCGCCCGCAAAGCTGCCACAACAAGGAAAAAAAAATTATAACTAGAGTTATCATTTTATTTTTCCTTTATTTATACTGCTTAAAAGCAGTGGTGCAATGCTCCTCCGCCTTAGCGGAGGAACCGCCCCTGCTAGTAGGTCTTGTCTGTAGCACAGCTTCTTGGGCGCATTCTAGCGCTTTTGTTTCTCATACTGACTGGATGTCTTAGGTTCAGCTAGTGGCTGTTTTGGTGTCAGGCTTATGGGTGCTGCTTCTGTTTAGACACCTAAAGTTCTTTTTCTCTGTAATAAATTGCTGCTTTCTACCCCGGATTCTGAATATTTTCTGCAACCGTTTCTGTGCTTAGTGCATCCTCACATATACAAAGAAAGGAATGAGGAAGGCAGACAAGGAGGCAATGCTCTGACTACTTACTGGTAATTTGTATTCCTCAGACTCCAGACCTTCCTACACCCGCCCCCTTTCCGTCCCTCCCTCCTTTCAGCTTTGGACACTATGCGCCAGATGTATCAATTGGATTACGCATTCTGTGTCTATGGAAAAATCGGTTGGTACATTTGGCCCTATGCCAGGATGTTGGCTATGATGGCCATTGGTGTTTGGGGACTTTAATATGGTGGTGGCGGTGGATGGGGAAGGTCTTATAAAACTATGGTGAGGGAAGGACGACACAGCTAGACAACAGGCAAAAGGGCTTATTACTAGCTATGTGATATCGGGATATTGTCTCTTAGGAGGCATGCCGCCTCATTTAAGTAAGGCCCAGGATAAAGACGACACGGACTCCCAAGTAATGAAGATAATCAGAACACTTCTCTTCCTACAGAGTCCTACTCTCTCTGGTGCTTCTCTCTGTGACTCCCTGGTAACAATCATATTGGTCCTTGATTAATACAGTGAAGAAGAGCCCTCTTTCTTAAGATCTTGTGATGGCTGCTGTGGCCAATGCTGGATTCCTGGGACATTGGGGATACTTAACGTCTAGTGTTCACCTTCTTCTGGGAATTTAGAATATCCTGCAGCCGCCAGTGCCAAAGCAGCGCCTCTAATGCCATTTGCAGAAGCACTTAAATTATGTGTCCCTGCAGGCCAATCAGGTATTCAACCTTGAACCAAAGCACTGGCAGCCAGAGACACCTTGGAAGGGCCCTTGTTAGAAGGCACTAGAAGAAGAGTGGTCTACTTCAGGGCCTTAAACGTGTAGAGCTCTTCTTCCTATGTCCCCCAGATTACACATACTCTCTTCTCAAAATGGGTCTGAAAATCCACCATGGGTAAAAATCACTAAGTGGTAGAACAGAGAATACATTTATAAAAAGTGTAGCTAAATAAGGCAGGCCTTAGCTTACACCGCTTTGGCTGTTTCAGCTATGGTTCCTCTCACTCACTTTGGTCTGTTTCCACCCACCTGCTTCAGCCTCTGTCAGTAATCTAGTGCTCTGTACACCCAAGCATAATGATCTGTCACTAATTCTAGCACTTTGTTGTTCAGGGATGCACCCAAGCATAAGTATCTTCCACAAATCTAGCGCGCTGCTGTTCAGAGACGCACCCGAGCATAAGTATCTTCCACAAATCTAGCACGCTGCTGTTCAGTGACACACCCAAGCATAAGTATCTTCCACAAATCTAGCATGCCGCTGTTCGGAGACGCACCCAAGCATAAGCGTCTTCCACAAATCTAGCGTGCTGCTGTTCAGCGACGCACCCAAGCATAAGTATCTTCCACAAATCTAGAGTGCTGCTGTTCAGCTACGCAGCCAAGCATAAGTATCTTCGACAAATCTAGCGTGCTGCTGTTCAGCGACGCACCCAAGTATAAGTGTCTTCCACAAATCTAGCGTGCTGCTGTTCAGCGACGCACCCAAGCATAAGTATATTCCACAAATCTAGCGTGCTGCTGTTCAGCGACGCACCCAAGTATAAGTGTCTTCCACAAATCTAGCGTGCTGCTGTTCAGCAACGCACCCAAGCATAAGTATATTCCACAAATCTAGCGCGCTGCTGTCCAGCGACGCACATTAGCAGAAGTATCTTCCACAGATCTAGCGCGCTGCTGTTCAGCGACGCACCCGAGCATAAGTATCTTCCACAAATCTAGCATTCTGCTGTTCAGGGATGCACCCGAGCATAAGTATCTTCCACAAATCTAGCGTGCTGCTGTTCAGCGACGCACCCAAGCATAAATATCTTCCACAAATCTAGCGCGCTGCTGTTCAGCGACGCACCCAAGTATAAGTGTCTTCCACAAATCTAGCGCGCTGCTGTTCAGCGACGCACCCAAGTATAAGTGTCTTCCACAAATCTAGCGCGCTGCTGTTCAGCGACGCACCCAAGCATAATTATCTTCCACAAATCTAGCGCGCTGCTGTTCAGCGACGCACCCAAGTATAAGTGTCTTCCACAAATCTAGCGCGCTGCTGTTCAGCGACGCACCCAAGCATAAGTATCTTCCACAAATCTAGCGCGCTGCTGTTCAGCGACGCTCCCAAGTATAAGTGTCTTCCACAAATCTAGCGCGCTGCTGTTCAGCGACGCTCCCAAGTATAAGTGTCTTCCACAAATCTAGCGTGCTGCTGTTCAGCGACGCACCCAAGCATAAGTATCTTCCACAGATCTAACGTGCTGCTGTTCAGCGACGCACCCAAGTATAAGTGTCTTCCACAAATCTAGCGTGCTGCTGTTCAGCGACGCACCCAAGCATAAGTATATTCCACAAATCTAGCGCGATGCTGTCCAGCGACGCACATAAGCATCTTCCACAGATCCAGCGAGCTGCTGTTCAACTTTGCACCCTAGCGTAAGTATCTTCCACAAATCTAGCATTCTGCTGTTCAGGGACGCACCCAAGCATAAGTATCTTCCACAAATCTAGCGTGCTGCTGTTCAGCGACGCACCCAAGTATAAGTATCTTCCACAAATCTAGCGCGCTGATGTTCAGCAACGCACCCAAGCATAAGTATCTTCCACAAATCTAGCGCGCTGCTGTCCAGCGACACACCCAAGCATGAGTATCTTCCAAAAATCTAGCGTGCCGCTGTTCAGCGACGCACCCAAGTATAAGTGTCTTCCACAAATCTAGCGTGCTGCTGTTCAGCGACGCACCCAAGCATAAGTGTCTTCCACAAATCTAGCATGCTGCTGTTCAGCGACGCACCCAAGCATAAGTATATTCCACAAATCTAGCGTGCTGCTGTTCAGCGACGCACCCAAGTATAAGTGTCTTCCACAAATCTAGCGTGCTGCTGTTCAGCAACGCACCCAAGCATAAGTATATTCCACAAATCTAGCGCGCTGCTGTCCAGCGACGCACATAAGCAGAAGTATCTTCCACAGATCTAGAGCGCTGCTGTTCAGCGACGCACCCAAGCGTAAGTGTCTTCCACAAATCTAGCATTCTGCTGTTCAGGGACGCACCCGAGCATAAGTATCTTCCACAAATCTAGCGTGCTGCTGTTCAGCGACGCACCCAAGCATAAGTATCTTCCACAAATCTAGCGCGCTGCTGTTCAGCGACGCACCCAAGTATAAGTGTCTTCCACAAATCTAGCGTGCTGCTGTTCAGCGACGCACCCAAGTATAAGTATCTTCCACAAATCTAGCGCGCTGATGTTCAGCAACGCACCCAAGCATAAGTATCTTCCACAAATCTAGCGCGCTGCTGTCCAGCGACACACCCAAGCATGAGTATCTTCCAAAAATCTAGCGTGCCGCTGTTCAGCGACGCACCCAAGTATAAGTGTCTTCCACAAATCTAGCGTGCTGCTGTTCAGCGACGCACCCAAGCATAAGTGTCTTCCACAAATCTAGCGTGCTGCTGTTCAGCGACGCACCCAAGCATAAGTATATTCCACAAATCTAGCGTGCTTCTGTTCAGCGACGCACCCAAGTATAAGTGTCTTCCACAAATCTAGCGTGCTGCTGTTCAGCAACGCACCCAAGCATAAGTATATTCCACAAATCTAGCGCGCTGCTGTTCAACTTTGCACCCAAGCGTAAGTATCTTCCACAAATCTAGCATTCTGCTGTTCAGGGACGCACCCAAGCATAAGTATCTTTCACAAATCTAGCGTGCTGCTGTTCAGCAACGCACCCAAGTATAAGTATCTTCCACAAATCTAGCGCGCTGCTGTTCAGCGACGCACCCAAGCATAAGTATCTTCCACAAATCTAGCGCGCTGCTGTCCAGCGACACACCCAAGCATGAGTATCTTCCAAAAATCGAGCGTGCCGCTGTTCAGCGACGCACCCAAGTATAAGTGTCTTCCACAAATCTAGCGTGCTGCTGTTCAGCGACGCACCCAAGCATAAGTATATTCCACAAATCTAGCGTGCTGCTGTTCAGCGACGCACCCAAGTATAAGTGTCTTCCACAAATCTAGCGTGCTGCTGTTCAGCAACGCACCCAAGCATAAGTATATTCCACAAATCTAGCGCGCTGCTGTCCAGCGACGCACATAAGCAGAAGTATCTTCCACAGATCTAGCGCGCTGCTGTTCAGCGACGCACCAAAGCGTAAGTGTCTTCCACAAATCTAGCGCGCTGCTGTTCAGTGACGCACCCAAGTATAAGTGTCTTCCACAAATCTAGCGTGCTGCTGTTCAGCGACGCACCCAAGTATAAGTGTCTTCCACAAATCTAGCGCGCTGCTGTTCAGTGACGCACCCAAGTATAAGTGTCTTCCACAAATCTAGCGTGCTGCTGTCCAGCGACGCACATAAGCAGAAGTATCTTCCACAGATCTAGCGCGCTGCTGTTCAGCGACGCACCCAAGCGTAAGTGTCTTCCACAAATCTAGCGCGCTGCTGTTCAGGGACGCACCCGAGCATAAGTATCTTCCACAAATCTAGCATTCTGCTGTTCAGGGACGCACCCGAGCATAAGTATCTTCCACAAATCTAGCGTGCTGCTGTTCAGCGACGCACCCAAGCATAAATATCTTCCACAAATCTAGCGCGCTGCTGTTCAGCGACGCACCCAAGTATAAGTGTCTTCCACAAATCTAGCGCGCTGCTGTTCAGCGACGCACCCAAGTATAAGTGTCTTCCACAAATCTAGCGTGCTGCTGTTCAGCGACGCACCCAAGCATAAGTATCTTCCACAGATCTAGCATGCTGCTGTTCAGCGACGCACCCAAGTATAAGTGTCTTCCACAAATCTAGCGTGCTGCTGTTCAGCGACGCACCCAAGCATAAGTATATTCCACAAATCTAGCGCGATGCTGTCCAGCGACGCACATAAGCAGAAGTATCTTCCACAGATCTAGCGAGCTGCTGTTCAACTTTGCACCCAAGCGTAAGTATCTTCCACAAATCTAGCATTCTGCTGTTCAGGGACGCACCCAAGCATAAGTATCTTCCACAAATCTAGCGTGCTGCTGTTCAGCGACGCACCCAAGCATAAGTATCTTCCACAAATCTAGCGCGCTGCTGTTCAGCGACGCACCCAAGTATAAGTGTCTTCCACAAATCTAGCGCGCTGCTGTTCAGCGACGCACCCAAGTATAAGTGTCTTCCACAAATCTAGCGCGCTGCTGTTCAGCGACGCACCCAAGCATAAGTATCTTCCACAAATCTAGCGCGCTGCTGTTCAGCGACGCACCCAAGTGTAAGTGTCTTCCACAAATCTAGCGCGCTGATGTTCAGCAACGCACCCAAGCATAAGTATCTTCCACAAATCTAGCGCGCTGCTGTCCAGCGACACACCCAAGCATGAGTATCTTCCAAAAATCTAGCGTGCCGCGGTTCAGCGACGCACCCAAGTATAAGTGTCTTCCACAAATCTAGCGTGCTGCTGTTCAGCGACGCACCCAAGCATAAGTGTCTTCCACAAATCTAGCGTGCTGCTGTTCAGCGACGCACCCAAGCATAAGTATATTCCACAAATCTAGCGTGCTGCTGTTCAGCGACGCACCCAAGTATAAGTGTCTTCCACAAATCTAGCGTGCTGCTGTTCAGCAACGCACCCAAGCATAAGTATATTCCACAAATCTAGCGCGCTGCTGTCCAGCGACGCACATAAGCAGAAGTATCTTCCACAGATCTAGAGCGCTGCTGTTCAGCGACGCACCCAAGCGTAAGTGTCTTCCACAAATCTAGCATTCTGCTGTTCAGGGACGCACCCGACCATAAGTATCTTCCACAAATCTAGCGTGCTGCTGTTCAGCGACGCACCCAAGCATAAGTATCTTCCACAAATCTAGCACGCTGCTGTTCAGCGACGCACCCAAGTATAAGTGTCTTCCACAAATCTAGCGTGCTGCTGTTCAGCGACGCACCCAAGTATAAGTATCTTCCACAAATCTAGCGCGCTGATGTTCAGCAACGCACCCAAGCATAAGTATCTTCCACAAATCTAGCGCGCTGCTGTCCAGCGACACACCCAAGCATGAGTATCTTCCAAAAATCTAGCGTGCCGCTGTTCAGCGACGCACCCAAGTATAAGTGTCTTCCACAAATCTAGCGTGCTGCTGTTCAGCGACGCACCCAAGCATAAGTGTCTTCCACAAATCTAGCGTGCTGCTGTTCAGCGACGCACCCAAGCATAAGTATATTCCACAAATCTAGCGTGCTTCTGTTCAGCGACGCACCCAAGTATAAGTGTCTTCCACAAATCTAGCGTGCTGCTGTTCAGCAACGCACCCAAGCATAAGTATATTCCACAAATCTAGCGCGCTGCTGTCCAGCGACGCACATAAGCAGAAGTATCTTCCACAGATCTAGAGCGCTGCTGTTCAGCGACGCACCCAAGCGTAAGTGTCTTCCACAAATCTAGCATTCTGCTGTTCAGGGACGCACCCGAGCATAAGTATCTTCCACAAATCTAGCGTGCTGCTGTTCAGCGACGCACCCAAGCATAAGTATCTTCCACAAATCTAGCGCGCTGCTGTTCAGCGACGCACCCAAGTATAAGTGTCTTCCACAAATCTAGCGTGCTGCTGTTCAGCGACGCACCCAAGTATAAGTGTCTTCCACAAATCTAGCGTGCTGCTGTTCAGCAACGCACCCAAGCATAAGTATATTCCACAAATCTAGCGCGCTGCTGTCCATCGACGCACATAAGCAGAAGTATCTTCCACAGATCTAGAGCGCTGCTGTTCAGGGACGCACCCAAGCATAAGTATCTTCCACAAATCTAGCATTCTGCTGTTCAGGGACGCACCCGAGCATAAGTATCTTCCACAAATCTAGCGTGCTGCTGTTCAGCGACGCACCCAAGCAGAAGTATCTTCCACAAATCTAGCGCGCTGCTGTTCAGCGACGCACCCAAGTATAAGTGTCTTCCACAAATCTAGCGCGCTGCTGTTCAGCGATGCACCCAAGCATAAGTATCTTCCACAAATCTAGCGCGCTGCTGTTCAGCGACGCACCCAAGTGTAAGTGTCTTCCACAAATCTAGCGCGCTGCTGTTCAGCGACGCACCCAAGCATAAGTATCTTCCACAAATCTAGCGCGCTGCTGTTCAGCGACGCACCCAAGTATAAGTGTCTTCCACAAATCTAGCGCGCTGCTGTTCAGCGACGCACCCAAGTATAAGTGTCTTCCACAAATCTAGCGTGCTGCTGTTCAGCGACGCACCCAAGCATAAGTATCTTCCACAGATCTAGCATGCTGCTGTTCAGCGACGCACCCAAGTATAAGTGTCTTCCAAAAATCTAGCGTGCTGCTGTTCAGCGACGCACCCAAGCATAAGTATATTCCACAAATCTAGCGCGATGCTGTCCAGCGACGCACATAAGCAGAAGTATCCTCCACAGATCTAGCGTTCAACTTTGCACCCAAGCGTAAGTATCTTCCACAAATCTAGCATTCTGCTGTTCAGGGACGCACCCAAGCATAAGTATCTTTCACAAATCTAGCGTGCTGCTGTTCAGCGACGCACCCAAGTATAAGTATCTTCCACAAATCTAGCGCGCTGCTGTTCAGCGACGCACCCAAGCATAAGTATCTTCCACAAATCTAGCGCGCTGCTGTCCAGCGACACACCCAAGCATGAGTATCTTCCAAAAATCGAGCGTGCCGCTGTTCAGCGACGCACCCAAGTATAAGTGTCTTCCACAAATCTAGCGTGCTGCTGTTCAGCGACGCACCCAAGCATAAGTATATTCCACAAATCTAGCGTGCTGCTGTTCAGCGACGCACCCAAGTATAAGTGTCTTCCACAAATCTAGCGTGCTGCTGTTCAGCAACGCACCCAAGCATAAGTATATTCCACAAATCTAGCGCACTGCTGTCCAGCGACGCACATAAGCAGAAGTATCTTCCACAGATCTAGCGCGCTGCTGTTCAGCGACGCACGAAAGCGTAAGTGTCTTCCACAAATCTAGCGCGCTGCTGTTCAGTGACGCACCCAAGTATAAGTGTCTTCCACAAATCTAGCGTGCTGCTGTTCAGCGACGCACCCAAGTATAAGTGTCTTCCACAAATCTAGCGCGCTGCTGTTCAGTGACGCACCCAAGTATAAGTGTCTTCCACAAATCTAGCGTGCTGCTGTCCAGCGACACACATAAGCAGAAGTATCTTCCACAGATCTAGCGCGCTGCTGTTCAGCGACGCACCCAAGCGTAAGTGTCTTCCACAAATCTAGCGCGCTGCTGTTCAGGGACGCACCCGAGCATAAGTATCTTCCACAAATCTAGCATTCTGCTGTTCAGGGACGCACCCGAGCATAAGTATCTTCCACAAATCTAGCGTGCTGCTGTTCAGCGACGCACCCAAGCATAAATATCTTCCACAAATCTAGCGCGCTGCTGTTCAGCGACGCACCCAAGTATAAGTGTCTTCCACAAATCTAGCGCGCTGCTGTTCGGCGACGCACCCAAGTATAAGTGTCTTCCACAAATCTAGCGCGCTGCTGTTCAGCGACGCACCCAAGCATAAGTATCTTCCACAAATCTAACGCGCTGCTGTTCAGCGACGCACCCAAGTATAAGTGTCTTCCACAAATCTAGCGCGCTGCTGTTCAGCGACGCACCCAAGCATAAGTATCTTCCACAAATCTAGCGCGCTGCTGTTCAGCGACGCACCCAAGTATAAGTGTCTTCCACAAATCTAGCGCGCTGCTGTTCAGCGACGCACCCAAGTATAAGTGTCTTCCACAAATCTAGCGCGCTGCTGTTCAGCGACGCACCCAAGCATAAGTATCTTCCACAGATCTAGCATGCTGCTGTTCAGTGACGCACCCAAGTATAAGTGTCTTCCACAAATCTAGCGTGCTGCTGTTCAGCGACGCACCCAAGCATAAGTATATTCCACAAATCTAGCGCGATGCTGTCCAGCGACGCACATAAGCAGAAGTATCTTCCACAGATCTAGCGAGCTGCTGTTCAACTTTGCACCCAAGCGTAAGTATCTTCCACAAATCTAGCATTCTGCTGTTCAGGGACGCACCCAAGCATAAGTATCTTCCACAAATCTAGCGCGCTGCTGTTCAGCGACGCACCCAAGTATAAGTGTCTTCCACAAATCTAGCGCGCTGCTGTTCAGCGACGCACCCAAGCATAAGTATCTTCCACAAATCTAGCGCGCTGCTGTTCAGCGACGCACCCAAGTGTAAGTGTCTTCCACAAATCTAGCGCGCTGCTGTTCAGCGACGCACCCAAGCATAAGTATCTTCCACAAATCTAGCGCGCTGCTGTTCAGCGACTCACCCAAGTATAAGTGTCTTCCACAAATCTAGCGCGCTGCTGTTCAGCGACGCACCCAAGTATAAGTGTCTTCCACAAATCTAGCGTGCTGCTGTTCAGCGACGCACCCAAGTATAAGTGTCTTCCAAAAATCTAGCGTGCTGCTGTTCAGCGACGCACCCAAGCAGAAGTATATTCCACAAATCTAGCGCGATGCTGTCCAGCGACGCACATAAGCAGAAGTATCTTCCACAGATCCAGCGAGCTGCTGTTCAACTTTGCACCCTAGCGTAAGTATCTTCCACAAATCTAGCATTCTGCTGTTCAGGGACGCACCCAAGCATAAGTATCTTCCACAAA
This sequence comes from Lissotriton helveticus, assembly GCF_964261635.1. Classification (NCBI taxonomy): domain Eukaryota; kingdom Metazoa; phylum Chordata; class Amphibia; order Caudata; family Salamandridae; genus Lissotriton; species Lissotriton helveticus. Next base: position 156,973,685 of record NC_136057.1, read on the forward strand.
TCTAGCGTGCTGCTGTTCAGCGACGCACCCAAGTAAAAGTATCTTCCACAAATCTAGCGCGCTGATGTTCAGCAACGCACCCAAGCATAAGTATCTTCCACAAATCTAGCGCGCTGCTGTCCAGCGACACACCCAAGCATGAGTATCTTCCAAAAATCTAGCGTGCCGCTGTTCAGCGACGCACCCAAGTATAAGTGTCTTCCACAAATCTAGCGTGCTGCTGTTCAGCGACGCACCCAAGCATAAGTGTCTTCCACAAATCTAGCATGCTGCTGTTCAGCGACGCACCCAAGCATAAGTATATTCCACAAATCTAGCGTGCTGCTGTTCAGCGACGCACCCAAGTATAAGTGTCTTCCACAAATCTAGCGTGCTGCTGTTCAGCAACGCACCCAAGCATAAGTATATTCCACAAATCTAGCGCGCTGCTGTCCAGCGACGCACATAAGCAGAAGTATCTTCCACAGATCTAGAGCGCTGCTGTTCAGCGACGCACCCAAGCGTAAGTGTCTTCCACAAATCTAGCATTCTGCTGTTCAGGGACGCACCCGAGCATAAGTATCTTCTACAAATCTAGCGTGCTGCTGTTCAGCGACGCACCCAAGCATAAGTATCTTCCACAAATCTAGCGCGCTGCTGTTCAGCGACGCACCCAAGTATAAGTGTCTTCCACAAATCTAGCGTGCTGCTGTTCAGCGACGCACCCAAGTATAAGTATCTTCCACAAATCTAGCGCGCTGATGTTCAGCAACGCACCCAAGCATAAGTATCTTCCACAAATCTAGCGCGCTGCTGTCCAGCGACACACCCAAGCATGAGTATCTTCCAAAAATCTAGCGTGCCGCTGTTCAGCGACGCACCCAAGTATAAGTGTCTTCCACAAATCTAGCGTGCTGCTGTTCAGCGACGCACCCAAGCATAAGTGTCTTCCACAAATCTAGCGTGCTGCTGTTCAGCGACGCACCCAAGCATAAGTATATTCCACAAATCTAGCGTGCTTCTGTTCAGCGACGCACCCAAGTATAAGTGTCTTCCACAAATCTAGCGTGCTGCTGTTCAGCAACGCACCCAAGCATAAGTATATTCCACAAATCTAGCGCTCTGCTGTTCAACTTTGCACCCAAGCGTAAGTATCTTCCACAAATCTAGCATTCTGCTGTTCAGGGACGCACCCAAGCATAAGTATCTTTCACAAATCTAGCGTGCTGCTGTTCAGCGACGCACCCAAGTATAAGTATCTTCCACAGATCTAGCGCGCTGCTGTTCAGCGACGCACCCAAGTATAAGTATCTTCCACAGATCTAGCGCGCTGCTGTTCAGCGACGCACCAAAGCGTAAGTGTCTTCCACAAATCTAGCGCGCTGCTGTTCAGTGACGCACCCAAGTATAAGTGTCTTCCACAAATCTAGCGTGCTGCTGTTCAGCGACGCACCCAAGTATAAGTGTCTTCCACAAATCTAGCGCGCTGCTGTTCAGTGACGCACCCAAGTATAAGTGTCTTCCACAAATCTAGCGTGCTGCTGTCCAGCGACGCACATAAGCAGAAGTATCTTCCACAGATCTAGCGCGCTGCTGTTCAGCGACGCACCCAAGCGTAAGTGTCTTCCACAAATCTAGCGCGCTGCTGTTCAGGGACGCACCCGAGCATAAGTATCTTCCACAAATCTAGCATTCTGCTGTTCAGGGACGCACCCGAGCATAAGTATCTTCCACAAATCTAGCGTGCTGCTGTTCAGCGACGCACCCAAGCATAAATATCTTCCACAAATCTAGCGCGCTGCTGTTCAGCGACGCACCCAAGTATAAGTGTCTTCCACAAATCGAGCGTGCCGCTGTTCAGCGACGCACCCAAGTATAAGTGTCTTCCACAAATCTAGCGTGCTGCTGTTCAGCGACGCACCCAAGCATAAGTATATTCCACAAATCTAGCGTGCTGCTGTTCAGCGACGCACCCAAGTATAAGTGTCTTCCACAAATCTAGCGTGCTGCTGTTCAGCAACGCACCCAAGCATAAGTATATTCCACAAATCTAGCGCGCTGCTGTCCAGCGACGCACATAAGCAGAAGTATCTTCCACAGATCTAGCGCGCTGCTGTTCAGCGACGCACGAAAGCGTAAGTGTCTTCCACAAATCTAGCGCGCTGCTGTTCAGTGACGCACCCAAGTATAAGTGTCTTCCACAAATCTAGCGTGCTGCTGTTCAGCGACGCACCCAAGTATAAGTGTCTTCCACAAATCTAGCGTGCTGCTGTCCAGCGACACACATAAGCAGAAGTATCTTCCACAGATCTAGCGCGCTGCTGTTCAGCGACGCACCCAAGCGTAAGTGTCTTCCACAAATCTAGCGCGCTGCTGTTCAGGGACGCACCCGAGCATAAGTATCTTCCACAAATCTAGCATTCTGCTGTTCAGGGACGCACCCGAGCATAAGTATCTTCCACAAATCTAGCGTGCTGCTGTTCGGCGACGCACCCAAGCATAAATATCTTCCACAAATCTAGCGCGCTGCTGTTCAGCGACGCACCCAAGTATAAGTGTCTTCCACAAATCTAGCGCGCTGCTGTTCAGCGACGCACCCAAGTATAAGTGTCTTCCACAAATCTAGCGCGCTGCTGTTCAGCGACGCACCCAAGCATAAGTATCTTCCACAAATCTAACGCGCTGCTGTTCAGCGACGCACCCAAGTATAAGTGTCTTCCACAAATCTAGCGCGCTGCTGTTCAGCGACGCACCCAAGCATAAGTATCTTCCACAAATCTAGCGCGCTGCTGTTCAGCGACGCACCCAAGTATAAGTGTCTTCCACAAATCTAGCGCGCTGCTGTTCAGCGACGCACCCAAGTATAAGTGTCTTCCACAAATCTAGCGCGCTGCTGTTCAGCGACGCACCCAAGCATAAGTATCTTCCACAGATCTAGCATGCTGCTGTTCAGTGACGCACCCAAGTATAAGTGTCTTCCACAAATCTAGCGTGCTGCTGTTCAGCGACGCACCCAAGCATAAGTATATTCCACAAATCTAGCGCGATGCTGTCCAGCGACGCACATAAGCAGAAGTATCTTCCACAGATCTAGCGAGCTGCTGTTCAACTTTGCACCCAAGCGTAAGTATCTTCCACAAATCTAGCATTCTGCTGTTCAGGGACGCACCCAAGCATAAGTATCTTCCACAAATCTAGCGTGCTGCTGTTCAGCGACGCACCCAAGCATAAGTATCTTCCACAAATCTAGCGCGCTGCTGTTCAGCGACGCACCCAAGTATAAGTGTCTTCCACAAATCTAGCGCGCTGCTGTTCAGCGACGCACCCAAGTATAAGTGTCTTCCACAAATCTAGCGCGCTGCTGTTCAGCGACGCACACAAGCATAAGTATCTTCCACAAATCTAGCGCGCTGCTGTTCAGCGACGCACCCAAGCAGAAGTATCTTCCACAGATCCAGCGAGCTGCTGTTCAACTTTGCACCCTAGCGTAAGTATCTTCCACAAATCTAGCATTCTGCTGTTCAGGGACGCACCCAAGCATAAGTATCTTCCACAAATCTAGCGTGCTGCTGTTCAGCGACGCACCCAAGTATAAGTATCTTCCACAAATCTAGCGCGCTGATGTTCAGCAACGCACCCAAGCATAAGTATCTTCCACAAATCTAGCGCGCTGCTGTCCAGCGACACACCCAAGCATGAGTATCTTCCAAAAATCTAGCGTGCCGCTGTTCAGCGACGCACCCAAGTATAAGTGTCTTCCACAAATCTAGCGTGCTGCTGTTCAGCGACGCACCCAAGCATAAGTGTCTTCCACAAATCTAGCATGCTGCTGTTCAGCGACGCACCCAAGCATAAGTATATTCCACAAATCTAGCGTGCTGCTGTTCAGCGACGCACCCAAGTATAAGTGTCTTCCACAAATCTAGCGTGCTGCTGTTCAGCAACGCACCCAAGCATAAGTATATTCCACAAATCTAGCGCGCTGCTGTCCAGCGACGCACATAAGCAGAAGTATCTTCCACAGATCTAGAGCGCTGCTGTTCAGCGACGCACCCAAGCGTAAGTGTCTTCCACAAATCTAGCATTCTGCTGTTCAGGGACGCACCCGAGCATAAGTATCTTCCACAAATCTAGCGTGCTGCTGTTCAGCGACGCACCCAAGCATAAGTATCTTCCACAAATCTAGCGCGCTGCTGTTCAGCGACGCACCCAAGTATAAGTGTCTTCCACAAATCTAGCGTGCTGCTGTTCAGCGACGCACCCAAGTATAAGTATCTTCCACAAATCTAGCGCGCTGATGTTCAGCAACGCACCCAAGCATAAGTATCTTCCACAAATCTAGCGCGCTGCTGTCTAGCGACACACCCAAGCATGAGTATCTTCCAAAAATCTAGCGTGCCGCTGTTCAGCGACGCACCCAAGTATAAGTGTCTTCCACAAATCTAGCGTGCTGCTGTTCAGCGACGCACCCAAGCATAAGTGTCTTCCACAAATCTAGCGTGCTGCTGTTCAGCGACGCACCCAAGCATAAGTATATTCCACAAATCTAGCGTGCTTCTGTTCAGCGACGCACCCAAGTATAAGTGTCTTCCACAAATCTAGCGTGCTGCTGTTCAGCAACGCACCCAAGCATAAGTATATTCCACAAATCTAGCGCGCTGCTGTTCAACTTTGCACCCAAGCGTAAGTATCTTCTACAAATCTAGCATTCTGCTGTTCAGGGACGCACCCAAGCATAAGTATCTTTCACAAATCTAGCGTGCTGCTGTTCAGCGACGCACCCAAGTATAAGTATCTTCCACAGATCTAGCGCGCTGCTGTTCAGCGACGCACCCAAGTATAAGTATCTTCCACAGATCTAGCGCGCTGCTGTTCAGCGACGCACCAAAGCGTAAGTGTCTTCCACAAATCTAGCGCGCTGCTGTTCAGCGACGCACCCAAGTATAAGTGTCTTCCACAAATCTAGCGCGCTGCTGTTCAGCGACGCACCCAAGTATAAGTGTCTTCCACAAATCTAGCGCGCTGCTGTTCAGCGACGCACCCAAGCATAAGTATCTTCCACAGATCTAGCATGCTGCTGTTCAGTGACGCACCCAAGTATAAGTGTCTTCCACAAATCTAGCGTGCTGCTGTTCAGCGACGCACCCAAGCATAAGTATATTCCACAAATCTAGCGCGATGCTGTCCAGCGACGCACATAAGCAGAAGTATCTTCCACAGATCTAGCGAGCTGCTGTTCAACTTTGCACCCAAGCGTAAGTATCTTCCACAAATCTAGCATTCTGCTGTTCAGGGACGCACCCAAGCATAAGTATCTTCCACAAATCTAGCGTGCTGCTGTTCAGCGACGCACCCAAGCATAAGTATCTTCCACAAATCTAGCGCGCTGCTGTTCAGCGACGCACCCAAGTATAAGTGTCTTCCACAAATCTAGCGCGCTGCTGTTCAGCGACGCACCCAAGTATAAGTGTCTTCCACAAATCTAGCGCGCTGCTGTTCAGCGACGCACACAAGCATAAGTATCTTCCACAAATCTAGCGCGCTGCTGTTCAGCGACGCACCCAAGCAGAAGTATCTTCCACAGATCCAGCGAGCTGCTGTTCAACTTTGCACCCTAGCGTAAGTATCTTCCACAAATCTAGCATTCTGCTGTTCAGGGACGCACCCAAGCATAAGTATCTTCCACAAATCTAGCGTGCTGCTGTCCAGCGACGCACATAAGCAGAAGTATCTTCCACAGATCTAGCGCGCTGCTGTTCAGCGACGCACCCAAGCGTAAGTGTCTTCCACAAATCTAGCGCGCTGCTGTTCAGGGACGCACCAGAGCATAAGTATCTTCCACAAATCTAGCATTCTGCTGTTCAGGGACGCACCCGAGCATAAGTATCTTCCACAAATCTAGCGTGCTGCTGTTCAGCGACGCACCCAAGCATAAATATCTTCCACAAATCTAGCGCGCTGCTGTTCAGCGACGCACCCAAGTATAAGTGTCTTCCACAAATCTAGCGCGCTGCTGTTCAGCGACGCACCCAAGTATAAGTGTCTTCCACAAATCTAGCGTGCTGCTGTTCAGCGACGCACCCAAGCATAAGTATCTTCCACAGATCTAGCGCGATGCTGTCCAGCGACGCACATAAGCAGAAGTATCTTCCACAGATCTAGCGAGCTGCTGTTCAACTTTGCACCCAAGCGTAAGTATCTTCCACAAATCTAGCATTCTGCTGTTCAGGGACGCACCCAAGCATAAGTATCTTCCACAAATCTAGCGTGCTGCTGTTCCGCGACGCACCCAAGCATAAGTATCTTCCACAAATCTAGCGCGCTGCTGTTCAGCGACGCACCCAAGTATAAGTGTCTTCCACAAATCTAGCGCGCTGCTGTCCAGCGACGCACATAAGCAGAAGTATCTTCCACAGATCTAGAGCGCTGCTGTTCAGCGACGCACCCAAGCGTAAGTGTCTTCCACAAATCTAGCATTCTGCTGTTCAGGGACGCACCCGAGCATAAGTATCTTCCACAAATCTAGCGTGCTGCTGTTCAGCGACGCACCCAAGCATAAGTATCTTCCACAAATCTAGCACGCTGCTGTTCAGCGACGCACCCAAGTATAAGTGTCTTCCACAAATCTAGCGTGCTGCTGTTCAGCGACGCACCCAAGTATAAGTATCTTCCACAAATCTAGCGCGCTGATGTTCAGCAACGCACCCAAGCATAAGTATCTTCCACAAATCTAGCGCGCTGCTGTCCAGCGACACACCCAAGCATGAGTATCTTCCAAAAATCTAGCGTGCCGCTGTTCAGCGACGCACCCAAGTATAAGTGTCTTCCACAAATCTAGCGTGCTGCTGTTCAGCGACGCACCCAAGCATAAGTGTCTTCCACAAATCTAGCGTGCTGCTGTTCAGCGACGCACCCAAGCATAAGTATATTCCACAAATCTAGCGTGCTTCTGTTCAGCGACGCACCCAAGTATAAGTGTCTTCCACAAATCTAGCGTGCTGCTGTTCAGCAACGCACCCAAGCATAAGTATATTCCACAAATCTAGCGCGCTGCTGTCCAGCGACGCACATAAGCAGAAGTATCTTCCACAGATCTAGAGCGCTGCTGTTCAGCGACGCACCCAAGCGTAAGTGTCTTCCACAAATCTAGCATTCTGCTGTTCAGGGACGCACCCGAGCATAAGTATCTTCCACAAATCTAGCGTGCTGCTGTTCAGCGACGCACCCAAGCAGAAGTATCTTCCACAAATCTAGCGCGCTGCTGTTCAGCGACGCACCCAAGTATAAGTGTCTTCCACAAATCTAGCGCGCTGCTGTTCAGCGATGCACCCAAGTATAAGTGTCTTCCACAAATCTAGCGCGCTGCTGTTCAGCGATGCACCCAAGCATAAGTATCTTCCACAAATCTAGCGCGCTGCTGTTCAGCGACGCACCCAAGTGTAAGTGTCTTCCACAAATCTAGCGCGCTGCTGTTCAGCGACGCACCCAAGTATAAGTGTCTTCCACAAATCTAGCGCGCTGCTGTTCAGCGACGCACCCAAGTATAAGTGTCTTCCACAAATCTAGCGTGCTGCTGTTCAGCGACGCACCCAAGCATAAGTATCTTCCACAGATCTAGCATGCTGCTGTTCAGCGACGCACCCAAGTATAAGTGTCTTCCAAAAATCTAGCGTGCTGCTGTTCAGCGACGCACCCAAGCATAAGTATATTCCACAAATCTAGCGCGATGCTGTCCAGCGACGCACATAAGCAGAAGTATCCTCCACAGATCTAGCGCGCTGCTGTTCAACTTTGCACCCAAGCGTAAGTATCTTCCACAAATCTAGCATTCTGCTGTTCAGGGACGCACCCAAGCATAAGTATCTTTCACAAATCTAGCGTGCTGCTGTTCAGCGACGCACCCAAGTATAAGTATCTTCCACAAATCTAGCGCGCTGCTGTTCAGCGACGCACCCAAGCATAAGTATCTTCCACAAATCTAGCGCGCTGCTGTCCAGCGACACACCCAAGCATGAGTATCTTCCAAAAATCGAGCGTGCCGCTGTTCAGCGACGCACCCAAGTATAAGTGTCTTCCACAAATCTAGCGTGCTGCTGTTCAGCGACGCACCCAAGCATAAGTATATTCCACAAATCTAGCGTGCTGCTGTTCAGCGACGCACCCAAGTATAAGTGTCTTCCACAAATCTAGCGTGCTGCTGTTCAGCAACGCACCCAAGCATAAGTATATTCCACAAATCTAGCGCGCTGCTGTCCAGCGACGCACATAAGCAGAAGTATCTTCCACAGATCTAGCGCGCTGCTGTTCAGCGACGCACGAAAGCGTAAGTGTCTTCCACAAATCTAGCGCGCTGCTGTTCAGTGACGCACCCAAGTATAAGTGTCTTCCACAAATCTAGCGTGCTGCTGTTCAGCGACGCACCCAAGTATAAGTGTCTTCCACAAATCTAGCGTGCTGCTGTCCAGCGACGCACATAAGCAGAAGTATCTTCCACAGATCTAGCGCGCTGCTGTTCAGCGACGCACCCAAGCGTAAGTGTCTTCCACAAATCTAGCGCGCTGCTGTTCAGGGACGCACCCGAGCATAAGTATCTTCCACAAATCTAGCATTCTGCTGTTCAGGGACGCACCCGAGCATAAGTATCTTCCACAAATCTAGCGTGCTGCTGTTCAGCGACGCACCCAAGCATAAATATCTTCCACAAATCTAGCGCGCTGCTGTTCAGCGACGCACCCAAGTATAAGTGTCTTACACAAATCTAGCGCGCTGCTGTTCAGCGACGCACCCAAGTATAAGTGTCTTCCACAAATCTAGCGCGCTGCTGTTCAGCGACGCACCCAAGCATAAGTATCTTCCACAAATCTAACGCGCTGCTGTTCAGCGACGCACCCAAGCATAAGTATCTTCCACAGATCTAGCATGCTGCTGTTCAGTGACGCACCCAAGTATAAGTGTCTTCCACAAATCTAGCGTGCTGCTGTTCAGCGACGCACCCAAGCATAAGTATATTCCACAAATCTAGCGCGATGCTGTCCAGCGACGCACATAAGCAGAAGTATCTTCCACAGATCTAGCGAGCTGCTGTTCAACTTTGCACCCAAGCGTAAGTATCTTCCACAAATCTAGCATTCTGCTGTTCAGGGACGCACCCAAGCATAAGTATCTTCCACAAATCTAGCGTGCTGCTGTTCAGCGACGCCCCCAAGCATAAGTATCTTCCACAAATCTAGCGCGCTGCTGTTCAGCGACGCACCCAAGTATAAGTGTCTTCCACAAATCTAGCGCGCTGCTGTTCAGCGACGCACCCAGGTATAAGTGTCTTCCACAAATCTAGCGCGCTGCTGTTCAGCGACGCACCCAAGCATAAGTATCTTCCACAAATCTAGCGCGCTGCTGTTCAGCGACGCACCCAAGTGTAAGTGTCTTCCACAAATCTAGCGCGCTGCTGTTCAGCGACGCACCCAAGCATAAGTATCTTTCACAAATCTAGCGTGCTGCTGTTCAGCGACGCACCCAAGTATAAGTATCTTCCACAAATCTAGCGCGCTGCTGTTCAGGGACGCACCCGAGCATAAGTATCTTCCACAAATCTAGCGTGCTGCTGTTCAGCGACGCACCCAAGCATAAGTATCTTCCACAAATCTAGCGCGATGCTGTTCAGCGACGCACCCAAGTATAAGTGTCTTCCACAAATCTAGCGCGCTGCTGTTCAGCGACGCACCCAAGTATAAGTGTCTTCCACAAATCTAGCGCGCTGCTGTTCAGCGACGCACCCAAGCATAAGTATCCTCCACAAATCTAGCGCGCTGCTGTTCAGCGACGCACCCAAGTATAAGTGTCTTCCACAAATCTAGCGCGCTGCTGTTCAGCGACACACCCAAGTATAAGTGTCTTCCACAAATCTAGCGTGCTGCTGTTCAGCGACGCACCCAAGCATAAGTATCTTCCACAGATCTAGCATGCTGCTGTTCAGTGACGCACCCAAGTATAAGTGTCTTCCACAAATCTAGCGTGCTGCTGTTCAGCGACGCACCCAAGCATAAGTATATTCCACAAATCTAGCGCGATGCTGTCCAGCGACGCACATAAGCAGAAGTATCTTCCACAGATCTAGCGAGCTGCTGTTCAACTTTGCACCCAAGCGTAAGTATCTTCCACAAATCTAGCATTCTGCTGTTCAGGGACGCACCCAAGCATAAGTATCTTCCACAAATCTAGCGTGCTGCTGTTCAGCGACGCACCCAAGCATAAGTATCTTCCACAAATCTAGCGCGCTGCTGTTCAGCGACGCACCCAAGTATAAGTGTCTTCCACAAATCTAGCGCGCTGCTGTTCAGCGACACACCCAAGTATAAGTGTCTTCCACAAATCTAGCGCGCTGCTGTTCAGCGACGCACCCAAGCATAAGTGTCTTCCACAAATCTAGCGCGCTGCTGTTCAGCGACGCACCCAAGTGTAAGTGTCTTCCACAAATCTAGCGCGCTGCTGTTCAGCGACGCACCCAAGCATAAGTATCTTCCACAAATCTAGCGCGCTGCTGTTCAGCGACTCACCCAAGTATAAGTGTCTTCCACAAATCTAGCGCGCTGCTGTTCAGCGACGTACCCAAGTATAAGTGTCTTCCACAAATCTAGCGTGCTGCTGTTCAGCGACGTACCCAAGCATAAGTATCTTCCACAGATCTAGCGTGCTGCTGTTCAGCGACGCACCCAAGTATAAGTGTCTTCCAAAAATCTAGCGTGCTGCTGTTCAGCGACGCACCCAAGCATAAGTATATTCCACAAATCTAGCTCGATGCTGTCCAGCGACGCACATAAGCAGAAGTATCTTCCACAGATCTAGCGCGCTGCTGTTCAACTTTGCACCCAAGCGTAAGTATCTTCCACAAATCTAGCATTCTGCTGTTCAGGGACGCACCCAAGCATAAGTATCTTTCACAAATCTAGCGTGCTGCTGTTCAGCGACGCACCCAAGTATAAGTGTCTTCCACAAATCTAGCACGCTGCTGTTCAGCGACGCACCCAAGCATAAGTATCTTCCACAAATCTAGCGCGCTGCTGTTCAGCGACGCACCCAAGTGTAAGTGTCTTCCACAAATCTAGCGCGCTGCTGTTCAGCGACGCACCCAAGCATAAGTATCTTCCACAAATCTAGCACGCTGCAGTTCAGCGACGCACATAAGCAGAAGTATCTTCCACAGATCTAGCGCGCTGCTGTTCAACTTTGCACCCAAGCGTAAGTATCTTCCACAAATCTAGCATTCTGCTGTTCAGGGACGCACCCAAGCATAAGTATCTTTCACAAATCTAGCGTGCTGCTGTTCAGCGACGCACCCAAGTATAAGTATCTTCCACAAATCTAGCGCGCTGCTGTTCAGCGACGCACCCAAGCATAAGTATCTTCCACAAATCTAGCGCGCTGCTGTCCAGCGACACACCCAAGCATGAGTATCTTCCAAAAATCTAGCGTGCTGCTGTTCAGCGACGCACCCAAGTATAAGTGTCTTCCACAAATCTAGCGTGCTGCTGTTCAGCAACGCACCCAAGCATAAGTATATTCCACAAATCTAGCGCGCTGCTGTCCAGCGACGCACATAAGCATAAGTATCTTCCACAGATCTAGCGTGCTGCTGTTCAGCGACGCACCCAAGTATAAGTGTCTTCCAAAAATCTAGCGTGCTGCTGTTCAGCGACGCACCCAAGCATAAGTATATTCCACAAATCTAGCTCGATGCTGTCCAGCGACGCACATAAGCAGAAGTATCTTCCACAGATCTAGCGCGCTGCTGTTCAACTTTGCACCCAAGCGTAAGTATCTTCCACAAATCTAGCATTCTGCTGTTCAGGGACGCACCCAAGCATAAGTATCTTTCACAAATCTAGCGTGCTACTGTTCAGCGACGCACCCAAGTATAAGTGTCTTCCACAAATCTAGCACGCTGCTGTTCAGCGACGCACCCAAGCATAAGTATCTTCCACAAATCTAGCGCGCTGCTGTTCAGCGACGCACCCAAGTGTAAGTGTCTTCCACAAATCTAGCGCGCTGCTGTTCAGCGACGCACCCAAGCATAAGTATCTTCCACAAATCTAGCACGCTGCAGTTCAGCGACGCACATAAGCAGAAGTATCTTCCACAGATCTAGCGCGCTGCTGTTCAACTTTGCACCCAAGCGTAAGTATCTTCCACAAATCTAGCATTCTGCTGTTCAGGGACGCACCCAAGCATAAGTATCTTTCACAAATCTAGCGTGCTGCTGTTCAGCGACGCACCCAAGTATAAGTATCTTCCACAAATCTAGCGCGCTGCTGTTCAGCGACGCACCCAAGCATAAGTATCTTCCACAAATCTAGCGCGCTGCTGTCCAGCGACACACCCAAGCATGAGTATCTTCCAAAAATCTAGCGTGCTGCTGTTCAGCGACGCACCCAAGTATAAGTGTCTTCCACAAATCTAGCGTGCTGCTGTTCAGCAACGCACCCAAGCATAAGTATATTCCACAAATCTAGCGCGCTGCTGTCCAGCGACGCACATAAGCAGAAGTATCTTCCACAGATCTAGCGCGCTGCTGTTCAGCGACGCACCAAAGCGTAAGTGTCTTCCACAAATCTAGCGCGCTGCTGTTCAGTGACGCACCCAAGTATAAGTGTCTTCCACAAATCTAGCGTGCTGCTGTTCAGCGACGCACCCAAGTATAAGTGTCTTCCACAAATCTAGCGCGCTGCTGTTCAGTGACGCACCCAAGTATAAGTGTCTTCCACAAATCTAGCGTGCTGCTGTTCAGCGACGCACCCAAGTATAAGTGTCTTCCACAAATCTAGCGCGCTGCTGTCCAGCGACGCACAGAAGCAGAAGTATCTTCCACAGATCTAGCGCGCTGCTGTTCAACTTTGCACCCAAGCGTAAGTATCTTCCACAAATCTAGCATTCTGCTGTTCAGGGACGCACCCAAGCATAAGTGTCTTCCACAAATCGAGCGCGCTGTTCAGCGACGCACCAAAGCATAAGCATCTTCCACAAATCTAACGCGCTGCTGTTCAGCAACGCAACCATGCATAAGTATCTTCCACAAATCAAATGTCTAGTGATGCATCCAAGTGCAGGCACTCATCAGAAATCTAGCACTCTAATGTCTAATGATGCATGGAAGCTCAGGCTCTGATCAGAAATCTAGCGCTCTAATGTCTAGTGATGCATCCAAACACAGGCACTCATCAGAAATCTAGAGCTCGAATGTCTTGTGATGCGTCCAAGCACAGGTACTCATCAGAAATCTACCACTCGAATGTCTAGTGGTGCATCCAAGCGCAGGCACTCCTCAGAAACCTAGCGTTCTGATGTCTAGTGATGCGTCCAAGCGCAGGCACTCATCAGAAATCTAGCACTCTGATGTCTAGTGATGCGTGGAAGCATAGGCACTCCTCAGAAATCTAGCGCTCTAATGTCTAGTGATAGGTGGAAGCACAGTCACTCATCCAAAATCTAGCGCTCTAATATCTAGTGATGCGTCCAAGCGCAGGCACTCATCAGAAATCTAGCGCTCTAATGTCTAGTGATGCATCCAAGCACAGGCACTCCTCAGAAATCTAGCACTCTGTCTAGTAATGCGTGGAAGCGCAGGCACCCATCAGAAATCTAGCACTCTAATGTCTAGTGATGCATTTAAGCACAGGCCCTCATCAGAAATCTAGCACTCTAATGTCTAGTGATGCGTCCAAACCCAGGCACTCCACAGAAATCTAGCGCGCTAATGTCGTCATGTGTCCAAGCACAGGCACTCCTCAGAAATCTAGCACTCTAATGTCTAGTGATGCATCCAAACACAGGCACTCATCAGAAATCTAGCGCTCGAATGTCTTGTGATGCGTCCAAGCACAGGTACTCATCAGAAATCTACCACTCGAATGTCTAGTGGTGCATCCAAGCACAGGCACTCCTCAGAAACCTAGCGTTCTGATGTCTAGTGATGCGTCCAAGCGCAGGCACTCATCAGAAATCTAGCAGTCTAGTGATGTATCCAAGCGCAGGCACTCCTCAGAACTCTAGCACTCTAATGTCTAGTGATGCATCCAAACACAGGCACTCATCAGAAATCTAGCACTCTAATGTCTAGTGATGCATCCAAACACAGGCACTCATCAGAAATCTAGAGCTCGAATGTCTTGTGATGCGTCCAAGCACAGGTACTCATCAGAAATCTACCACTCGAATGTCTAGTGGTGCATCCAAGCGCAGGCACTCCTCAGAAACCTAGCGTTCTGATGTCTAGTGATGCGTCCAAGCGCAGGCACTCATCAGAAATCTAGCACTCTGTCTAGTGATGCGTCCAAGCGCAGGCACTCATCAGAAATCTAGCACTCTAATGTCTGGTGATGTATCCAAGAGCAGGCACTCCTCAGAACTCTAGCCCTCTGTCTAGTGATGTGTCCAAGCGCAGGCACTCCTCAGAAACCTAGCGTTTTGATGTCTAGTGATGCGTCCAAGCGCAGGCACTCATCAGAAATCTAGCACTCTGTCTAGTGATGCGTCCAAGCGCAGGCACTCATCAGAAATCTAGCACTCTGTCTAGTGATTCGTCCAAGCTCAGACACTCATCAGAAATCTAGCACTCTAATGTCTAGTGATGTATCCAAGCACAGGCACTCCTCAGAACTCTAGCCCTCTGTCTAGTGATGTGTCCAAGCGCAGGCACTCCTCAGAAACCTAGCGTTCCTATGTCTAGTGATGCGTCCAAGCGCAGGCACTCATCAGAAATCTAGCACTCTGTCTAGTGATGCGTCCAAGCACAGGCACTCCTCAGAAACCTAGCGTTCCTATGTCTAGTGATGCGTCCAAGCGCAGGCACTCATCAGAAATCTAGCACTCTGTCTAGTGATGCGTCCAAGCACAGGCACTCATCAGAAATCTAGCACTCTGTCTAGTGATTCGTCCAAGCGCAGACACTCATCAGAAATCTAGCACTCTAATGTCTAGTGATATATCCAAGCGCAGGCACTCCTCAGAACTCTAGCCCTCTGTCTAGTGATGTGTCCAAGCGCAGGCACTCCTCAGAAACCTAGCGTTCTGATGTCTAGTGATGCGTCCAAGCGCAGGCACTCATCAGAAATCTAGCACTCTGTCTAGTGATGCATCCAAGCGCCGACACTCATCAGAAATCTAGCACTCTAATGTCTAGTGATGTATCCAAGCGCAGGCACTCCTCAGAAACCTGGCGTTCTAATGTCTAGTGATGCGTCCAAGCGCAGGCACTCATCAGAAATCTAGCACTCTGTCTAGTGATGCGTTCAAGCGCAGGCACTCATCAGAAATCTAGCACTCTAATGTCTAGTGATGTATCCAAGCGCAGGCACTCCTCAGAACTCTAGCCCTCTGTCTAGTGGTGTGTCCAAGCGCAGGCACTCCTCAGAAACCTAGCGTTCTGATGTCTAGTGATGCGTCCAAGCGCAGGCACTCATCAGAAATCTAGCACTCTGTCTAGTGATGCGTCCAAGTGCAGGCACTCATCAGAAATCTAGCACTCTGTCTAGTGATTCATCCAAGCGCAGACACTCATCAGAACTCTAGCACTCTAATGTCTAGTGATGTATCCAAGTGCAGGCACTCCTCAGAACTCTAGCCCTCCGTCTAGTGATGTGTCCAAGTGCAGGCACTCCTCAGAAACCTAGCGTTCTGATGTCTAGTGATGCGTCCAAGCACTCCTCAGAACTCTAGCCCTCTGTCTAGTGATGCGTCCAAGCGCAGGCCCTCATCAGAAATCTAGCACTCTGTCTAGTGATGCGTCCAAGCGCAGGCACTCATCAGAAATCTAGCACTCTGTCTAGTGATTCGTCCAAGCGCAGACACTCATCAGAAATCTATCACTCTAATGTCTAGTGATGTGTCCAAGCGCAGGCACTCCTCAGAAACCTAGCGTTCTGATGTCTAGTGATGCGTCCAAGCGCAGGCACTCATCAGAAATCTAGCACTCTGTCTAGTGATTCGTCCAAGCGCAGGCACTCATCAGAAATCTAGCACTCTGTCTAGTGATTCGTCCAAGCGCAGGCACTCATCAGAAATCTAGCACTCTAATGTCTAGTGATGTATCCAAGCGCAGGCACTCCTCAGAACTCTAGCCCTCTGTCTAGTGGTGTGTCCAAGCGCAGGCACTCCTCAGAAACCTAGCGTTCTGATGTCTAGTGATGCGTCCAAGCGCAGGCACTCATCAGAAATCTAGCACTCTGTCTAGTGATGCGTCCAAGTGCAGGCACTCATCAGAAATCTAGCACTCTGTCTAGTGATTCATCCAAGCGCAGACACTCATCAGAACTCTAGCACTCTAATGTCTAGTGATGTATCCAAGTGCAGGCACTCCTCAGAACTCTAGCCCTCTGTCTAGTGATGTGTCCAAGTGCAGGCACTCCTCAGAAACCTAGCGTTCTGATGTCTAGTGATGCGTCCAAGCACGCCTCAGAACTCTAGCCCTCTGTCTAGTGATGCGTCCAAGCGCAGGCACTCATCAGAAATCTAGCACTCTGTCTAGTGATGCGTCCAAGCGCAGGCACTCATCAGAAATCTAGCACTCTGTCTAGTGATTCGTCCAAGCGCAGGCACTCATCAGAAATCTAGCACTCTAATATCTAGTGATGTATCCAAGCGCAGGCACTCCTCAGAACTCTAGCCCTCTGTCTAGCGATGTGTCCAAGCACAGGCACTCCTCAGAAACCTAGCGTTCTGATGTCTAGTGATGTATCCAAGCGCAGGCACTCATCAGAAATCTAGCGCTTTAATGGTGCACCCAAGTCTATGCAATAAGGAGTGAAAGAGGTGAGAGGAAAGATAGGCCTTTAGACCATCACACACTCCTCCGATGCATCTCTATCCTACTTCACACACTCTCCTGCCTCTCCGGGGCTGGACCTTCCTACAGATACGCAAGACTCTGCAGCACCTTTGCAGGGTCTCACACACCTCTACTGGTGCACCTCAGTACTGACATGCCGCGAACATACAACAATCAGGTACTTCATGGAAGTTTCACACAAATGGTAGTGATTCATCAATGTCTTTAATTTATTCAGCTTCACAGTCGAAATTAGTTCCACACTCTACTCAGCCATAATTTCTGAGCAGGGGTCTTGTTCTCCCGATCATATTATATCAGTGTCTGTAAAAAAGCAAATAGCCTGAGGGTCCACCCTTGTCATCGATACACAAGCAAATTAAAGTCTGCTTCCTGGAAAATGACCATTAGTTACTGGGGTACAGGAAATCCAGGGTGATGGGGGGAGAAGTGACAGAGTGCTGCATGTTGATCAGTAATCGTTTGTAATTTTACTCCGCTGGTCCCTTGGCGTAGCAGGTGGCTTCTTCCGCTGACCCTCTGGTCACTGGCTTATCTGCTGGTCAGTGCTCATAACTCATCGCATCTTCTCGTAGCCCATGGGGCAGAGTCTGCTGCTTGGAAGTTCTCCAAATTATGCACTTTGGAGACCGCGGCTCTCCCAGTATGATCGCAGCCATCCCAGCCCCTCCAGCGTGTCTCCTGCGGAGAGAAAATCAGTGACCAGTCAGGAAGCATCTACATCACCCATTCAGTGACCCGAGCAGGAGTCTTCTCCGGTCATTACTGGACCTGTTCACAAATTATCCATTTATAGACATAGGCACACATGGACTAGGAAGGTCAACTTTCAGAAGTAATCACCATTAGAACTTAAATCTTTTGCCTGTATCATGTCCAACTACTATTATGTAATACATTGGTAATATGTTATTACATAGTCAAACATCCATATTTGTTTTAATGTATCAACTATTTCAAACAAATATGGATATTTTATAATAGTTTGAAGTCTTGATTGCTTGCTCATTTTTATGGCTCTGGTAAGCCTGAAAGCCTTAAGGGGCAGGGCTGTAGCTTTGCACATTTCCTAGTAGCATACCTCGCTTTCAAATTGGTTGCTCTCTAACCTTTGTTCTCTCCCCACCCCCTCCTCTGTGTGTTGCTTTCCTCCTACTACCTCCCCCTGTCGCTTCATTACCCTTCACCTCTCCCCAACACCTGTGGTACCTTTTTTTTAATGCACTTTTGCCCTACAATATTGGATTTATTTTTATTTAACGATGCAAGTGGTGCCAAACAACTTGGCCATGTAAATAAGAAATTAAAGTAAATAGTCAAATTCAAATTCAAAAGATGCTTTATTCGAGTTTTGCTCATAAAAGCACATACAATCACAAATACAAAAAACAACCTTAAAAAAAAGCACCTCAATTATACATGTCAATTGAATTTCAAACATATTATGCCTTTTAGTCAAAACATTAGTTAATGGATAAAAAAGCGTATAAAATATACAAGAGAGGTAAAATACAGACAAACCCTGATGCAATAAAAGACAATCAGCTGCCTAAACCCCTCTGTCTAATAGTCCATGCCCATCCAAGATATTTGGCTGTTGCTAAAACTAAAGGCAGTGCAGTGCTGGTACAAATAATTCTTAGGGCTACTGCACTACTACTGGTACCTATGTTTTTGCAGATTGGTATTAACCAAACACGCCTGGGTTCAACATAGGACCTGCAAGCAAATAAAAAATGACCAATTGTTTTCTTGTGTGTAAATAAGAAATTAAAGTAAATAGTGTTCACCTTATTCCACCGACATGCACTCTGATACATGCAAATGGCATGATGCACACCCCTTGTTTTGTTGCTGATTGCGCCTGTTTTGTGATTCCTTCGTGTTTTCCGCCGCCCTCCACCCTCCCTTCCCGCCACCGCCGCTTGGCCCCGCCCCTTTCTTCTCTTCTGTATCCCTCCCCGCTCCCGCCTCCCAGCTGCCCCGCCCACCCGCGCACTTGGCCTTAAATGGCGACCGTGCGACGCAGGTGAGTGTGACCCACTTGTGGGACACCCCCGCGCCGCACGGCCACCAACTGCTGTGTGTGCCCCTGCCCGCCCTCTGCCTCGCTACTGCCTCGTTTTGCCGGCTGCCGGCTGCCCCTGCAGTAGAGTTGTTTTGCCTAACATTTGTGCCTGTTTGTTTTCTCCTGAATACTCCGTGCATCTCCTTTTTTTTCCTCCTCATTTGCCTGTTTTGTTCAACAGTTGTGCTTGTCTAATTTTCTCCGTGTTCCTGGTATCTTTCCCCCTCACACCCCTTGTTTTGTTGCTGATTGCGCCTGTTTTGTGATTCCTTCGTGTTTTCCGCCGCCCTCCACCCTCCCTTCCCGCCACCGCCGCTTGGCCCCGCCCCTTTCTTCTCTTCTGTATCCCTCCCCGCTCCCGCCTCCCAGCTGCCCCGCCCACCCGCGCACTTCGCCTTAAATGGCGACCGTGCGAACGCGCAGCGGTCACGCGCAGCGGGCGCGCCGATTGTGCGCCGAAGGCGCGCCAAAGGTAAGCCCGTCTGCGCCCGTCCGCGACCGGATCGCGACCAGCGCCAGGACCCCTGGCCCCCACCGACGGAAGCCGACCCGACGAACCTACAGCGCCGCCGACCTCAACGCACTCAACACCGGCCGCATCCCAGGATGTCACCGAGCCGCCCCGAAGCACACCCACGGACCCTTCAGCTGCCACGCCTGCAAGTTCACCTGCATCCGGACCTTCCCTGCACCCGCCAAGCCGAACTCCAGCAGCACCCACCTCAAGTGTATCCTGCTCAACACCCGCTCCGTCCACAGACACGCCGTAGAACTCTGGAACCTGCTCGACACCACCGTCCCCGACGTTGCCTTCATCACCGAGACCTGGATGAACGCCTCCTCTGCCCCAGACATCGCCATCGCCATCCCAGAGGGCTACAAGATCACCCGGAGGGACCGCGACAACCAGACCGGAGGAGGCATCGCCATCATCCACAGAGACACCATCCGCATCACTACCAACACCGATGACACCCTCACCACCGCTGAACACCTGCATTTCCAGATCCACACCAACCCGACCACCACCCTCAGAGGCACCCTGATCTACCGACCCCCGGGACCACGCACACGATTCAGCGAGGACATCGCCGACTTCGTCAGCCCGCACGCTCTCCCCTCCGCCGACTACATCCTCCTGGGGGACCTCAACTTCCACCTGGAGAACAACAACGACCGCAACACCATCAGCCTGCTCGACAACCTCGAAAACCTCGGACTCAAGCAACTGGTGACCACCCCCACCCACCTCGCCGGACACACACTCGACGCCGTCTTCTCATCCAGCAAAGACGTCACCTTCAGCCACGCCACAGAACTCCACTGGACGGACCACAGCTGCGTCCACTTCACCTTCAAAAGAACGACGATCCACCACCACCAGCAACAGGTTGCTCGAAGATGCTGGAACAAGATCACAGCCGACCAGCTCACCGCTTCCCTGAGCCAGCACCCTCCCGCCAACTCAGCGAACCCCAGCCAGGCCGCCGACAACCTCACGAAATGGATCAACGACTGCGCGGACGAACTCGCCCCTCTGAGAACCCCACCCAGCAGATCCTGCAGCAGGAAAACACCATGGTTCACCGACGAACTCAAGAGCTCCAAGAAGAACTGCCGAGCCCTCGAGAAAGCCTGGAGAAGGGAACCAACGACGGACAACATGACCACCCTCAAGCTCGCCACCCGGAAGCACCACCAACTGATCCGCGCCACCAAGAAAAATGCATACAAGGACCGGCTGGACAACAACGCACACAACTGCAAGGAACTCTTCAACATCGTGAAAGAGCTATCCAACCCCAACGCCGGAAACAATGACATCACCCCGTCGCAAGAACTCTGCAACTCCCTCGCGTCCTTCTTCCACAACAAGATCACGGACATACACAACAGCTTCAACAACCAACCAACGCAAGCCACAACCGCAACGACGCCACCCACCACCACCCTCCGCTCCTGGACCCCGATCAGCACCGAAGACACCATCCGCACCATGAACTCCATCCATTCCGGATCTCCGACTGACCCCTGCCCTCACCACGTCTTCAACAAAGCCGACGCTGTCATCGCACCCCACCTACGGGACATCATCAACACCTCCTTCGACTCCGCCACCTTCCCTGAGAGCTGGAAGCACGCCGAACTCAGCGCTCTCCTCAAGAAACCCACAGCAGACCCCACCGACCTCAAGAACTACCGGCCCATCTCGCTCCTCCCGTTCCCGGCCAAAGTCATCGAGAAGACCGTCAACAAACAGCTGGCCGCCTTCCTCGAGACGAATGGATCCCTCGACCCCTCACAGTCCGGCTTCCGAGCGAACCACAGCACCGAGACCGCCCTCATCGCCGCCACCGACGACCTTCGAACTCTGATGGACAACGGAGAAACAGCGGCCCTCATCCTCCTGGACCTCTCCGCGGCTTTCGACACTGTCTGCCACCGCACCCTAGTACAGCGCCTCAGCAACATCGGAATCCAGGAGAAGGCACTGGAATGGATCACCTCCTTCCTCGACGGAAGAACACAAAGAGTCCGCCTACCACCGTACAAGTCAGAGGCCACCAAAGTCATCTGCGGCGTCCCACAAGGATCCTCACTGAGCCCCACCCTCTTCAACATCTACATGAGCCCCCTCGCGGCCATCGCACGCCAACACAACCTCAACATAATCTCCTACGCCGACGACACCCAGCTGATCCTCTCCCTGACCAACGACCCCGCCACCGCCAGAGCCAACCTGCACGAAGGGATGAGAGACGTGGCCGAATGGATGACGACCAGCCGCCTGAAACTGAACCCAGACAAGACGGAGGTCCTCATCCTGGGCTCCACGCCCTCCGCCTGGGACGACTCCTGGTGGCCCCCCGCCCTGGGCACCGCGCCCAAACCGACGGACCACGCACGCAACCTGGGCTTCATCCTGGACTCCTCCCTCTCCATGACCAGACAAGTCAACGCCGTCTCCTCGTCATGCTTCAACATCCTGCGCATGCTACGTAAGATCTTCCGGTGGATCCCCACCGAGACGAGGAAGACGGTCACCCAAGCCCTCGTCACCAGCCGACTGGACTACGGCAACGCCCTCTACGCCGGAACCACGGCCAAACTCCAGAAGAGACTCCAGCGGATCCAGAACGCCTCGGCGAGACTCATCCTCGACATCCCCCGACGCAGCCACATCTCCGGACACCTGAGAGATCTGCACTGGCTCCCGGTCAACAAGAGAATCACCTTCCGTCTCCTCACCCACGCGCACAAAGCCCTACACGACCAAGGCCCGAGCTACCTCAACAACCGGATCAACTTCTACACTCCCAAGCGCCTCCTCAGATCAACCAACCACGCCCTCGCCGCCGTCCCCCGCATCCGAAGAGAGAGAACAGGAGGAAGGTCCTTCTCCTACCTGGCCGCCAAGACCTGGAACTCACTTCCCACCAATCTGCGCCTGACCCAAGACCACCTCTCCTTCAGGAAGAAGCTCAAGACTTGGCTGTTCGAGCAGTAGCGGCACCCCCCCCTCCCAGCGCCTTGAGACCCTACGGGTGAGTAGTGCGCTTTACAAATGACCTGATTGATTGATTGATTGCAACCATTATTTTTGCCTTATTGTATTAGATCTCGCCAGCTTCAGCGCATGCGAATAAAAGATATTGTGTTTTCTATGGGCTGGGAGCCTGCCCATTGCTTACCATTGGTGGGCTTCATTGTCACTCTCATTTGCTGTCTTATAATTGGACATCGCAAACCGTATTCACTTACTCCTTTTTCGGCAGGAGCATGGACCAAGAACTGATTGTTTGAGAGGTATTAAGGTCTTTTCACTGCTGACAATGCGATGGAGGTACTATTTTGTTAGTTGCTTCTTAATCCTTCTGACCCCGTCTGTGTTGCTTCTTAACACCCCCTGTCTTTCTTCTTCCCCTCCAACCCACCACACCCGTTTTATCTTCCTCTCCTACCCACACCATCTTCTTCAAGTCCCTGTTTCTTCTTCTCCTTTGCTAATGCTTGTTCTTAGTATGGCCCTCTGAATGTTGAGGTCTAACGTCTTTCTCATGTTAACATTTTCAGTGAATCTTATCTGAGTGAGCTGTTCACCCCGTATATGTTCCTTCAGAGTTCCAGAAAATACAAGAAAGGTTGTACTAGGGATCGACTCTGAGTCCTATTTTTTAAATTATATATTTGCTCCTTCTGCTGTTCCCGATTAGATCCCACGGGATACCCTTTGTGAATTATGCTGACGATACGCAGCTAATTCTATCTCTGGACAAATCTAGTCATATTTGGGTTGAAAAATCTCTCACCTGCCTTCATGATACGGCTAATTAGCATAAAATAAACTGTTTAAAGTTCAATTAAGGAAAAGCATAATTTCTAAACTGTTCTTCTGAACACCATTACCTACTCCCGGCCAATTTTTGGCCTTGGAGCAGCGCAGAGAACCTGAAGACATCGCGGGTAGTACAACATTTGGAAGTTTACATGGATGAGAAGTTATCCTTGGAAACCCATAGCAATAAAACAGAAGCTACATGTTTTAGTCTGCTAGGAGGCTAGTAATTCGATGCACAATTTTGAGCA
This sequence comes from Lissotriton helveticus, assembly GCF_964261635.1. Lineage (NCBI taxonomy): Eukaryota > Metazoa > Chordata > Amphibia > Caudata > Salamandridae > Lissotriton > Lissotriton helveticus. The sequence continues at coordinate 156,997,156 of NC_136057.1, forward strand.
GAATGGACTACTGTAATGCTCTTCTTTTGGGGGGACCGGACTACTAGGTGAAGAGATTGTATAAGGTTCAAAGTACCGCAGCAAAATTGGCTATGAGCAAATCAAGATGATTCCTCCTTGGCTGCAGTGAGAGAGCGGATTGTCTTCAAATTTATGTGTGTATTATTTAAGACATTAAAGGGAACTGGACTAGTGCTGCTACAAGGGAAATATAGCTATTACAAGCCAGGGAGAAATCTACGGTCCGCCACCGCTAATTTCGTTTGTATTAAAAAATTCTGGAAATAAATTGCAGGGGGCAGGACCTTCCAGATTAAGTCGGCCCGGTTGTGGAACAAGCTCCCAGCCTCCCTCAGAGCCAGTAGTAATCTTAACTGCATCAGGAAAAATTTGAAACATGGCTCTTTCCAAGAAAAGAGCTGAGATGAAACTGGAGTATGGGTATATGTAGGACTGTGTTGGGAGGGATTATTACAAAAAACAGTGGACCCTAGTAGTTTGGGTGATCAGGGTAAGAATAGACACCAACTGGAATAGGATTTATGTCCTTTGCCCAGCCGACAGGAATTTATTTGGTGATGCACACAATCAGAAAGTAATGTCAAGGGGGCACAGCACGTGACCCACAGTGAACAAGACAAAACAACAAGTATAGGCAAGAACGAGCAAATCGGTCTGTACACTTATAATCAGTGAACAGACTTGATTGTAGTTTGAGTGACCATTGTACATAGTATTCACAAGCATATCCAATATATATGATCCTATTGTGTCGACGACGTTTCAATGCCGAAAAACAAGATAAATGGCATCATCTTCAGGACAAATATATAAATCATGTTTGTCTTGGAATTATAAACAATTGCCTTTCATGCAAGACAGATCCTTAGGCGGGGAGGTAGTACAGGTCGAGAGAAGTGGATCGATTTGGACCAATGATAGCGTGTATTTCAGATTGTGCCGGTTGCAGAATCGCAGGACGCGATCCCCGCCAGAGATGCCGCGTCCTGCGATTCTGCAACCGGCACAACTCGAGTCGTGATCTGGACGGTCTAATTGATTCAAAAGCGGGATAATCTGATAATCTGCACACGGCCATAGCAGGGATACTAAGTCATGTGGTTTTGTTGCTTTACAAAACTGTGACAGTCCCACGCCAACTGGATTAACACTGAGCCATACCAGTATTTTAGTTGGAGCCATTACCTGAGACCATTGCTACTAGCAGGGGTCATGGTCCAAAACTGTCTTAGTCTGATATTAGACATCACTGGTCATGTCCGTGATCTGGCCGTAGCATAAGAGCATAGCTGGTCTAGTAAGGACACCATACAAAAGGCGTACATGAATATTCTAGTTACTCAGGGTTATGTAGTCAACAGGAATCAATAGGCTCCAAGTCTCCCGCTATCTGTAGTACTGCTGTTCGGCCATTCGTGGGTGAGATCCGTCCAGTGTTGGATCAGCCATACCGCTTCTAAAATACACTTCTAAAATAACCCATGCCCCTCCCCCCTTAGTAGTATGGCACTAGCAGTCACGCTTATCTCAGAGGCAATGTGTAAAGCATTTGCACATAACACACAGTAATACAGTGACACCACTACAAAAGGTCACCACAACATTTTTAGAACAAATAGCCAATATTTAGCTGTGTAAAACACGACAAAAATAATTTCCAACATACAGTAATCAAAATACGAATATTGTAAGAATAACCTTCCAATACAGTGCCTTGAAGTCGATAACTCCTTCCTGGGCTATCAGAACATCGCGTACAGAGCAGGAGTTGTTGGGCCCTTGAAGTTATGCATGTAGAAGATCAAAGTCCATGAGGTTGAAGTCAGGAGCGCCGGCAGGCGTCGGTTGCTGTGGTGTGTGGTGCGGCGTGTGGTACCCTTAGATTGTGTTAAAGGCAGCAACTCAGTGGCGGCGTCCAGCAAAGTTGGCGAGGCCGGGCTGCGGGCGATGCTTGTTGCGGTGCTGGCAGGTCACGGTGCAGACAGCGGCAGTGTTGTTGCTGAAGTGCTACCATCGCGAGTCGATGGCGTTGGTAGGCCAAAGCTGCGGTGTGGGACGGAGCATTGCACTGAATAACTTACGAGTGGTGCCCTCAGGCCAAGGAGCAGGCAGCGGTGTTAATGTCGGCATGGAGCATCGTCGGGGATACCAAGAAGGCGATGTGAAGTGTGGTGCCCTCAGGTCACGGTACAAACAGCGGCTCAGTGACATCGTCATCGGTGAGACCAGGTTTGCAGTGTGGTGTGGTGCTCTCTGGGGTGCCAACAGGTCACGGAACCGGTTGCATCGTTGATGGCGTTGAGTGGCTTTTTCTTCTCTTGCAACACAAAAAACACAGTTCACAGTGCTGGTAGCAGATGAACCTGAAGTCTTTGCTGTTCCTGAGACTTCTTAAACAGGGAGCAAGTTCTATCTCAGGCCCTTGGAGACACAGTCCAGGCCTTTCACTGCCCAACACAGAAGCAGCCACCACAGGCCAACACAGCAAAGTGGTAGTTCTTCCTCACAGCTTCTCAAGCTCTTCTTCTTGGCAGGTTCCTTAATCCAAATGAGTTCTAACGTTCTGGGGTCAGGGCCCCAACCTTTATACCACTTTTTTCCCCCCTTGAAGTTTTAGGCAGAAAGCCTCTGTGTTCAGTAGAAACCAGTTCTGTCCTCTCTAGTCCAGCTTCACTACAGGAGGTGGAGACCGCATTGTGCGGAGCAGACACAGCCTATTCAGATGCTCTTACGCTCTTCCCACCACTCAATGTAGAAAGGTCCAATCAGCCAAGCTATGAGTCACCCGGGAAAGGCAGGACATCTCAACCCCCTTGGGACTGTCTAGTGTGAATTTACATCCCCAGGTCCTGTCACTCCAAAAGCAGACGGTGAATACACAGACAGGCAGAGGCTCACTGGATGGTTAAGTAAGAAAATGACCACTTTCTAAAATTGGCATTTTCAAACACATAATTTAAAAAACACCTTTACTAAAAGATGTATCATTACATTCTGAGTGCTGAGAGCCAAAACACAATTCCTCTATCTTTTACCAATTGAAAATGACACATGTAAAATGTTACAGTGAAGCTCCAATGATAGCCTATGGGACGCACATCCTTTCAACAGTGAAAAACTAAATACACAGTATTTCACTATCAGGGCATATCCTACCTTTCACATACACTGCACCCTGCCCATGGGGGTACCTTGAGCCTAACTGAGGGGTGCCTTACATGCAAGAAAAGGCACGGTTAGGACCTGGCAAGTAGGTGCACTTACCATGTCGACATGGCAGTAAAAACTGCACGCAGACACTGCAGTGGCAGGTCTGAGACACCTTTGAAAGGCTATTGATGGCACAACTACTGCTACAAGCCCACTACTTACTAGTAAATTATCCTTATCATGGAAAAACAATCATAACACAATTTACATTAGGACCCTTGCACTTTTGCACAGAATAGCAGTGAAAAAAAGCGCAGAGACACTAAACCAGCAAAAACGAAGTCCAGCCTACAATCAAAAACAGGAGGTCAGAAAGCAAAAAGACTGGGAAACACGCAAAAAAATGCCAGGCCTAACACCTATGGACTAACCCAACCAAAACCTGCTAACTCTGGTATATTTACTTTTAAAATACAGTGTATATATAAAGACACTACTTATTTTCCTATTATTGAGCTTGTTTGCCATTGAAACTCTGGTTGGACAAAGGGCTGTTGCCTGTTTGCTCAGGGGGTGGGAGCTTGTTGGGGGTTGTTAACTAGAGAGAAATGAGGTATTGGCGCCTGACTGAAGCACAGGAATCTGAGTCGATCGGCCCCTTATATGTGAAAGAGATTAGAGGAACTTTGGGAATAAAAGGCATCAACCGCCCACGGTTGGGCCCAGAGCCTCCTGCTTGCCCCGTGGCCCTCTAAAAGGGGTTCTGACAGAAACAAATTACTCGTCTGCCAACATGTAAGGGTGCCCTGGAGAGGAGTAGGATGTACTGTACTGAGGCAAACACTGGCAGGCATGCCAACCCATCAGGGTTCCATGGAGAGGAGTAGGATGTACTGTACTGTAGGATGTACTATAATGAGGCATACACTGGCAGGTGTGCCAACCCATGAGGGTGCCCTGGAGAGCAGTAGGATGTACTGTACTGTAGGATGTACTATACTGAGGCATACACTGGCAGGCGTGTCAACCCATGAGGGTGCCCTGGAGAGGAGTAGGATGTAATGTAGGATGTACTATAATGAGGCATACACTGGCAGGTATGCCAACCCATGAGGGTGCCCTGGAGAGCAGTAGGATGTACTGTACTGTAGGATGAACTATACTGAGGCATACACTGGCAGGCGTGCCAACCCATGAGGGTGCCCTGGAGAGAAGTAGGATGTACTGTACTGAGGCATACACTGGCAGGTCTGCCAACCCATGAGGGTGCCCTGGAGAGCAGTAGGATGTACTGTACTGTAGGATGTACTATACTGAGGCATACACTGGCAGGCGTGTCAACCCATGAGGGTGCCCTGGAGAGGAGTAGGATGTAATGTAGGATGTACTATAATGAGGCATACACTGGCAGGTATGCCAACCCATGAGGGTGCCCTGGAGAGCAGTAGGATGTACTGTACTGTAGGATGAACTATACTGAGGCATACACTGGCAGGCGTGCCAACCCATGAGGGTGCCCTGGAGAGAAGTAGGATGTACTGTACTGAGGCATACACTGGCAGGTCTGCCAAACCATGAGGGTGCCCTGGAGATGAGGTAGGATGTACTGTACTGAGGCATACTTTGGCAGTTCTGCCAACCTATGAGAATGCCCTGAGGTCTGTATTCTGTGCTGTACATAGGCACACACTGGCAGGTCTGCCAACCTGCGAGAGTGCCCATGGGATGAGAATGAGATATGCACCTCAGGTGCACGTGGGATTGCCATTCACAGACTGGGTCAGAGGTCTTAATGATCAGCTGACACATTCTCATACAGGGAAACAGATACACTCTGTTACCAACTTACCTCGCGGAGTGTACTCGCACCCCACGTACCCGGCATAGCCCAGGTCCTCCAGCAGCTGGAACAGGTACTGAAAGTTGACTTCTCCTGGGCTGTCAGGTTCGTTACGGTCAGGTACCTGTGCAATCTGGATGTGACCTGAGGAAGAGACAGTGAAAATAACAAACGATTACTGAGAGACCGCAGCAATGACCTCGCTGGAGAGTGCAGCAGGTAGACACTCACCAAGAGTCCCATGGAGTGTAGGAGGCTGCCCCTGCATGTCAGCAGAGACCAGCCACAGAAGAAGCACTTACAGTCAAATGGGATCAGTGAGACGGTCACTGCATGTCAACTTCAGCAGAAAGACCACGCAGATGAGAATAAAGGGGGGATGCGGGGGCTACACGAACAGAAGGCGTGAGCCAGTGATTGACTTGGCTTTGAACCTCTCTTTGCCTCGACCTACAATGATCAATACGTACTCACAGGCTAGTAAACTAAATCCTGATTAATAAAAAACATGTTTATTGTACAATTAATACAGTGCTGGGATCCCCAGACTTTTTATACGAGCTAGTCATATCCAATACAAAACATCCTGAGCTACCAACATAAATGATCAGTGTTGCACTGTTGACCACTGAGGCCACAGCGTGCAGAATTACTAGCAGTGACCAACTCGGTGTATATCAGGTAAGTTCACTAGGAATATTATGTTAAAAAAATTGTTTCTCAGTTTCAATTCTGAAAGCCTGTAGATGATATAACAGTGATATACGCGGTGCCCTCTGGAGTCTAAGAAAGAACATCAATAATAAGACCTCAACGCAACATGAATTACCACTTAAAGATAGCCTTAAAAATATATTTCTGCAAACATCAGCCAATCTGAAAATGCACACATTTTACTTTTAAATACACCAATTTCAATTTTGGAAACATACCTAGCAAAGTGCATGAAGTGATCGAATTGTTGTCGAATTGTGCAATGGCTTAAGACAGAGTGGCATTTCAAATTACTGTATTTTCCAGCTACTCTTGCCTTTCAAATGTAAATCGTATCTCAATTTAATTAAAAACAGGTGTATCTGATAGAGACTTCTAGCTGCAGATTCCTTACCTTTGAATTTCCAAGGCATCAGGCTGGATCCGGAAACGTTTGCTGAGCAATACTCACTGCAAGCCCCGTCGAGTGGCTCCATTGGGCTTCGCGTGACGTCGGCGGCATCGGTTATGATGTCACAGTAACTATATAGGTGCCACCCAGGCACGCGGAAGTCAGTTATTTTCTTTCCAGGCCAGTTAAATGCCAATCCGGGAAGAGCTACACCTCTGTCGCTATTTGACAGGTTTTTTCTCCACTTTTGTGGAATTCAGAAATGTTTTCCAACTTCGTGTGGGAGGGATGTCTTCAACGAAGACTGGTTTCAAGCCGTGCCGTGCCTGCTACCGCATGATGTCCCTTACCAAACCCCACCTTGTCTGTCTCTGGTATCTCGAGCACGACCATGACTCTAATTAGTGCTGAGACTACTGGGCGATGGCTCCGAAAGCCTTGGGGGAGCGGGCTATGAAGCTCCTTGCGGCCCGGCAGGAGGTCCTGGTCCCGATCGAGGAAGAGGCAGTCGCGGGACTGCTCCTGGATCCCTCAGTCCTCTTTGTCTCACTCGAGGTCCTCGGGAAACTTGGGAAAGAGGCATGAGAAAAAGAAGTCCAAGCGGACTACATATTCACCTCAGCTGTCGTCGTTCGCCGAGAGAGGTAAGGAGCACCGAAGCTATAGGCACAGTTCCCCAGAGCCGACTTCGTGCCTCCCTCCCATGGGCTATGTATTTGAGAGGGCCAACCCCGCCGGTGAGCCCTCAGGCCTTGCGGGGTCGGAAGAAGTCCCATCGGGTTCAACCCATCTGTGCAAGCCACGGCGCCGGTGGGGCCTCATGGATCAAATCCTGGATCTGGGTCGACGATGGTTGTGCCAACGCAACCTCCTTTGGTGTCTGATGCCGAGTCGGTGCCTGTGGCACCGCCGCTGCCCATAGACGGTGCCAGTCCCATCCTCATCCCTGACGACACTGGGTCGGAATGACACCGCTCGACGAACATTCCGACATTGATTGAACCTAGGGGTTCAATGTTGTCACCTGAGCACTTTGAGGTTGTGCTAGGCTCAGGATAGGAATGGGAGGGGGTCTATGGACCCTCTGGAACACCAGGATGACTCTTTGGAGCAGTTGGACTGGTATGGGGAACTTACGGAAGCCAGTTGACTGGACACTTCTCCAGGTACTGGAGTGCTCTCTCCGCCAACAGTGGTAACGGAGGAGGGTGGGCATCCTATGCCGTGCTGGTAAAAAGGGCAGGTGAGGTCCGTGGACTAGAGATACCCTCAGTGCAGGTGAAGACTGATCTCCTGACCGAAGCGCTTCAACCTGGGGCTATCACTTCCGTACCGCTTTTGCCCTTTAATGAGGCATTCACAGACTACCTCCTAGGCATGTGGTCCAAGCATTGCACAGGGGCCCTTGTGAATAGGACGGTTGCACACTGCCATTGCCCAGCACCGGGTGATCCATAGTTTCTAAGCCAGCACCCCACCCCAGAGAGTTTGGTGGTGCAGGCCTCTACTTTCCAGGGAGGGTTCCCTTCCGCTCCTCCGGACAGGGAATCCAAGAGGTTGGAGGCCTTTGGGGAAAAACAGTTTTCTTCCTCCAGCCTGGCATTGCGGTCGGTGAATACCTGTCGTGGCCATGGGCTGCGGCTCTAGGGACACTATTACCACAGCTGGTAGTAGTAGCTCTGCTCAGCGCTGTGTCCTTATGAACAGATGTGCGGTATCACGTCCTCTCTGTGCAAGATGCATTGTGCCTCCTTTACGGCACGATACTGATGGCATTGTCATCGTCATTCAAGCAGCTGCCGCAGCTTTGAACTATAGTGTTATCCTCACAGGTGCTGAAGTATCAGGAATCACTGGAAGACAGTCATAAGTGTATTGACCTCCCGAGTCACAACTTTCTGTGCTATTGCTGTTCCGGGTTCATGTCTTTGCCACAGGTATCATCATGAAGATTGGCCCCGCCTACAACAACGTTACCAAATGTGGCGGCAATCTTGGGTGGGGCTCTTCTATCAAAAGGAGCCACACCCATCTTTGGATGCTCGTTATTCTCTCACTGGTTCAGGGTTTTGATGCGGCTGCAGTATAGTGGTATCTGCAGCTTCGGAAGGTCGTGATTTGGAAGTCGTCCACATTGTGACCAAACTACAGTGAATGCAGTCATAACGAGTTGTTGTTCGTGTTTCTTGCCTCACAGCTATAACAGAGAAGCTGTGCACCATAGCTGAAAATAGAGTGTAAGCTATGGTGGGTTTAGTATAATATTCCAACATTCATATTACAGAATATATAAATGCCCATAGTAGACTCTGGTCAGTCTTTAATAACTCACAAATGTTTTGTATTATAGATTCTCTCTCTCTTCACTCTAACTTTTAAGGCAACCTACAGGTGAATATGTTATTCTTTGTTGAGTGATTTATGGGATATAATCAGGAATCAGCTAGCCTAACTCATAGTCTTAATTTAATTTCAGATCTCCTTCCCTGTTGATCCCTTTCCCAGCACCCTTTACCCCACCTGGCCACTCTAATAGTCTGTGCTTTAACGGCAATCAGACTTGGAGCTGCCTGGAGGTGGCCCCTCTAACATCGTGCAAGCTCTGAGGAAACACACCTTTGGACAATACTGCATGCTTATTGGGCTGTTTCTCCCACTCTCTTTGGGAGACGGTTGTGCAAGTGCTGTCACAAGTCCCAGAGGAGGCCTGGGCTGTGATCTCCCAAGCAGTAAAGTATGAGAGAGATGCAACAAAATTCACCATTTGGTGTGGCCCAGATATGACGGATTCGCCGGGAAGATTGATTTCAATGACAGTGGCCTTAAGGCACCACATTTGGCTTAGGACATCTGGCTTCCTGGGTCCAGGCCGATCTGATGGACATGCCCTTTGATGGAAACCGTCTTTTTGGGGAAAAGGTAGACTTGGCCCCCAGGTTCAAGCACTCTCGCGATAAGGCCAGATCATTAGGCCTCTCCTCTAGTCCTCGTGGCCAGTCTTCCTTTCGATTCTTTTGTGGCAACGGAAAGGGTTTCCAGCTGCACCAGCTACAGTCTTGCACAGACTGCCCAAGCCTTGCGAGGACGTGGGCGCAGTGCATTCCTATCCAGATACGGAGGCCAGAAGTCGTCGGCCACCCTGCCCCAGGCAGCCGCAGCCTCCAAGCACTCCTAGTCTGAGTCTGCAAGACCACTCTACCCCAATTGGTGGGAGAATTTGTCACCATCTCCCCCACTGGAGATCCATAACATCGGACAAGTAGGTCTTGCAGACCATCCAGGAGGGCTATTTCCTTTCTTTTCCTCCTCCCATTCTGCCAAATCAGGCACGGCTGAAGGAGAATCATCTGAAATTGCTCCATGAGGAAGTTACAGCTCTCTTGGCCAAAGGAGCTATAAAAACAGTCCCGGTTTCAGAAGAAGACCGTGGTTGTTTTTGCCGCTACTTTCTGATTCTGAAGAACAAAGGGTTGCAGCCCATTTTTGCTCTTCAGACTGTCAATCTCTTCCTCAAGAAGGCAAAGTTCAAGATGCTCACTCTAGCTCAGGTTTTGTCTGCCCTAGACCAAGAAGACTGGATGGTAACGTTGGACCTGCAGGATGCTTATCACATTCCCATCCTGCCAGGCCACAGGCATTACCTGCGGTTCAAGGTAGGCCGCAATCACTTTCAGTTTACCGTGCTCCCCTTCGGCCTTACCAGTGCCCCTCGGGTGTTCACCAAGGTGATAGTGGTGGTCACAGCTCATCTGCGCATATGCTTGCTGTTGGCAAATATTTGCATTATAATGTACAGAAAGGTCAATTGACCCGCTTTCTGCTTCTCTTTCTACAGCCCTTCAATTCATTCTCACCCTTGCCCACCAGGGCTCCACTTTGGGAACTCTCAAGGGTTATCGCTCTGCTCAGTCTGCTTTTTTGAGGCTGTCAGACCAACCATCTCTCTTCAAGTCTCCTATTGTACATAAATTTCGAAAAGGGCTGGCTCACTTGTTTCCACCCACGCCCTTTGTTATGTCACAGTGGGCCATAATTTGGTCCTCACACACCTGGTGTGTGCTCCATTTGAGCCTCCACACAATTGCCCCATCCTGCTGTTGACCATCAAAACAGCCTTCTAAGTGGTGAATACATCGGCCCGGAGGGTGAGTAAGTTGCAGGTTTCATCTTGCTCGCCTCCCTATAATGTCCTTTCCTGACAAAGTGGTGCTTCGCACCCGGACTTTCTTTATGCCCAAAGCTGTGACCCATTCCATCTGGGTCAATCCATCACACTGCCCACCTTCTTTGCTCCCCCGCATCCCTCTAAGGAAGAGGAGAGTCACCACCGACTGGACCCAAAAAGAGCATTGTCGTTCTACCTTGACCCTATAAAACAGTTCCGGGTGGACGACCAACTCTTTGTAGGGTACGTGGGAGCAAAGAAGGGGAGGGTAGTGTAGAAAAGGTCCGTTTCTAGCTGGGTTGTTCCCTGCATTAAGCTCTGCTATGCCTTGGCAAGTAAGCCACCACTTGAGGGATTAATGGCCCATTCCACCAGGGGAAAGGCTGCGACTATGGCCTTGGCTCGGGGTGTCCCAGTCCAAGACATCCGTCAGGCGGCAATGTGAGCATCATTGCACATGTTTGCAAAACATAACTGCCTGGATGGTCAGGTCCGCAGAGACAGGCACTTTGCCCACTCGGTCCTGCAGGACTTCCTAGTTTAAGGTACTGGTCCGCAGCCCACTGACGGGACTGTTTGGCTTGGGTATCTAATTCAAACAAAAGGAATCTGCAGCTAGAAGACTATCAGATGAATAAGTTACTTACCTTCGGTAACGCATTATCTGGCAGCGACTATCTAGCTGCAGATTCCTTACAGCCCCACCCATGCCTCCCTGTGTCAGTTACTTCGTGGCTCTGTGCCTTTGGTGTGGAAAAAACAAAAAGTACTCACGCCTGGGTGGCGCCTATATAGGTACAGCGACGTCATAACCGACTCTACCAATGCCGTTACGCTGAGCCGAATGGAGCCACCCAATGGTGCGCACAAAGGGTATTGCTCAGCAAAGGTTTCCAGATCCACCTGACGCCTGGGAAATTCAAAGGTAAGAAATCTGCAGCTAGATAGATTCTCTACCAGATAATGCGTTACCGAAGGTAAGCAACTTGTTCGTTAGTGACACAGGGTGGTGTCTCAGGGTCTCATGGGAGCGATGTTGAAGCCCCTACTAGTGCATAGAGTGTGTAAAGTCTCATCTTCAAAATACATCCAGGAGCATACACTTTTTTGTAACTGACTTCAGGCTTCATCTAAATTTATGGACCAGTAACAGCCCCAAACTGATTAAATAGATATGACTAAAACATGCTATTACAGTTTAAATTCTATAGCTATGTGTATTTGTTTTTTTGTTCCTGAGTTTAATCCAGATTATCATTTTGGATATAGCCCAGTACAGCCTCATCAGCTGCAATGAAAAGCTAGTAGATTGCTCCTCATCCCTCTGTCATCCGAGAGGCCTCTGTCTTCACCCGGGAGCAGAGTATTTAAGGAACATTAAAATGAAACAATGTTGACAAGATGTCTGAAAAGGGAGGCAGTCCAATCTCGCTCACTGAGTGTAATGTTACCAGCCCCACTGCTACCTGCAGAAGGATCAACAACTTGGAATACCGCCGTCTCTACTCGTAAATGATTCCTTCATTTTCTATTTGGAATCAAACCCAAATTTGACAGTGCAGACTTTCATAATACCTTTTGGTCGGGAAAATCATTCCAAGCTACTAATATTATTAGTGCTAAACACACCAGAAAATATTATCTCATTGGCCACCCTATGCAAGATTACCAGCTGTGATTACCCCAGAGCAGGATTATCAGCAGTAAATAAAAAAGGTTTTGTCTATTTCAAATGCCTCTAGAAGGGTAATACATAAAAGCCCCATCTGCAATGCCCCTGGTACTAAGGTAATAATACCAAGGAATATTAGTAATACATCTCCCAATGCTGCAGGATTATCATTTATCAGTTTTAAATATGTTTTAGAAATTATGGGCTTTGAAAATACACACATTTTCAGTTCCGAAATATGTATAGTAATTCAACCTGGCAAAGGTTTCTAATTTAGTAGACTGGGCTGCACACAGGGGAGCTACCCACGGATAGCTGGAGAGCTACTAGTAATTCATGAGCTACTTGTTGGAGAGCCTTGATTTAGAGGAAGCTGACAAGCTCCCGTCCCGCCAAACCTGCAGTTCTCCCACCCCATTTGAGGTGCTAGAACCACCAGCATAGGTCTCAGCTGGCTCTGCTGTCTGAAACCTTGAACTGACAGCCCATCAGACAAAGGACCTTTGGGTCACCCTGGTGGTAACCCCGTCCTACCTCGAGAGCAATCACTACTGGTGACATTCTCTGCCCAAGGCCGCTATGCATGCCATGGTGAGCCCAGGCAAGGAAGACAGGCAATGACCGATGTGTATAGACAATTATTTTTGGTTTTTTCCAAACTTCCTCTGGAAATCTGTTTGAGAAAACCAATAAAGGATGCAGAGTGTTCCAAAAATAAAGAACCATGGCAGCTACCCAACATTCAGCTTTGTCTACAGTTCGACCACCACATCAACGGGTGCTCTGTAGGCACAGAGACCTCCGGCAGGCAGTAAGGGATCACTAAATAAGGCAGGTGGTCCTTCGCCTCAGGAGTAGAGGTAAAGTCCTCCACTGACCCAGTAGGCCGTCCGTCTAACTCTAGATCAGCGCCTGCAGTGGTGGTGCAGGGTCAGTGAACTACTTTCATCACTTTTTTTGACCCAATCGCTCTCAACTGGAAAATCTATGGATAGGTGAATGTGGAGAACAACAAGTCTGTGAAGGCTGCATTGAGTGCCATAACTCTCATCGACATCCGAATGAGAAACAAACCACAGAACACTGGGCCCAAACTAACTTAAGACAAAATCCTAAACTTACTACCATTCACTCATTTTGGTATTCACAAAAGGCACTTACTCGTTGATGAATAAGTGCCTTCTGTGAATACCAAAATAAGTAAGTGCTCCTTTTGGTATTCACAGAAGGCACTTACTCATCAACGAGTAAGTGCCTTCTGTGAATACCAAAATGAGTAAATGGTAGCAAGTTTAGGATTTTGTCTTAAGTTAGTTCTGTGAATCGGTCCCACTGTTCGGTATTGAGGCATCTAAGTATAGAAGCAGAATCTTTGGTGGGACAACTCACACTCATTTACCGGCAACTGGTGCGGTCCTAGGGAGTACTGCCGAGGGCTGGCCCACCAATCCCAGAAGAGAAGGCAGAAGACACTGAGTTTCTGTGCACACTCTGGGATCAAGGCGGGAGGCCAGGCAATTTAATGAATTTCAGCACTGGATAGTGCTGGCTCATGAAATATCCCTCCATCCTGAAATAGGCTTTCTCTACAAAAAAACACTCTGAGTCACGCAGGGGTCTGAGTACTGCCTGGGAGCTTAAGAAGAGTCAGACTAAGGTTTGAAGAGAAGTCTGGATAGGGCAGACCTAACTTCAGAGGGAAGTTACGTGAAAGCACCTGGAATCTGAACATTTCACACCCTGAGCCGGGGGTAGTTGGGAGAAACCTCAAAATGCAATCCTACCACCACCCACAATCAAAAGTACCCTTCATCCAGCATTTTGGAGGAACACCTTCTGAAGTGTGGCGCGTCCTAGCATCCACGGTCCACCAGATCTCCAGTGGCCAAGGAGTTTGTGGTTTTTTAGGACATTTCTGCCATCTAGGTTTCGACTGCATATGTAATTTTTTTATAATGTATTTTATACATTTCTTTTCATAAGATGTAGTGGGCTTCTCTTAAGTGAGAAGGAACAGTTGATAAAGCAAAGATCCTCATGGTCAAATAACTGGCACATGAAATGACAAAGAGAGAGATGGATCATCCCAGGATAGAAAGGGACAAAGCACCCCAGGAGTGACCGGGTGTATGGGGACAGAAATGAACGACATCGAAAGGAGAGAATGGAGGATGAGAAGGCGGTGACGAAATATAAGTGTGAGAGGAAGAGTCCATGAGAGAGGACCAGCGAGAAGCAGAAAGAAGTGCAGCTCCTGCAGAGGAAAGAAAGAAAAGCACAGAGAGAAGAATGGAAGAACCAATACCCACCCTACTGTTGGCTCCAGCCCAGGAGGCAGCACTCACCAATGAGAGAAAGATAGGTTTTGATGTTCTGAGTGAGGTTTCCATCCATGATCTGCCAGTGGAAGACATCCTGTGGATGAGCAGAGAGAGAGGTCAGTGCCATCAGCAGCAGAGTAATGAGGAGGGGCACTCAGTGCCTAGCATGCACAGCACTGAACTGGGGCCACTCAGTGCCACCAGCAGCAGAGTACTGAGCAGCGCAAGCATGTGCCCCTAGCAGACATATGACTGATAAGGGACAGGCTTGCACCACTACCCGGGCAGAATTGAGCAGGGGTAGGCTCGTGCCACTAACAGACGCAGAACTGAGCAGGGACAGTCTTTGTACCACCTGCAGACAAAGGGGTGGGCATGGACAGGCCTGTGCCACCCGCAGCCACAGGAATGGGCAAGGATAGGCTTGTGCCACTATCAGGCGCAGGTCTGTGCAGGGACAGGCTTTGTATCACCAGCAGGCACAGGGTGTCGCAGGGACAGGCTCCTGCCACTAGTGGAAATAGGATTGAGCAGGGACAGGCTTGTGCAACTAGCAGATATAGGACTCAGCAGGCATATGCTGGTACTGGCAGCAGACATAGCATTGATCAGGGGCAGGCGTATGACACTTACAGGCATATGACACTTACAGGCTTATGATTGCACAGAAACAGGCTTGTACCAGACGCAGGACTAAGAGGCCACAGTGATAAAGCCTGACTTGTCAAAGCCCTGCAGGTAAGTAGGAAAGTCAACAGAAGTTCTAAGGCTACAGGTGATACAAAGCACCAAAGCATGGGACCCTAGCATGAGAACTCAATCTGACAAAGACTGCCTGGAGCCATCACTGGAGAGACAGGCGGAGCCTTCCCTGCTTTTAGGGCAGCACAGTGTCTGGAAGAGTACTCACCATTTGGAGCTTCAGGTTGGTATGTCCCACCTTCTTTAGGAGGGCAGCAGCTGAGAAGCAAAGGGAACATGAGGGTGAGAGTGAAAAAGGACAGGAAGTGAGTGGACAGTGCAGCAACTAACAGGAAGCACCGATGATGCTTGTCACACTGTAATACCGAAATTACATGCAGACACTGTGACACACTAAGCTAATTCACAATGCAATACATGAAAAGAAGCACAGCCACACTGCAACTGCCCACACTAATCACAGCCACACTGCAACTGTCATCACTAATCACAGCCACACTGCAACTGCCACACTAAGCACAGCCACACTGCAACTGCCCACACTAAGCACAGCCACACTGCAACTGTCAACACTAATCACAGCCACACTGCAACTGCCCACACTAAGCACAGCCACACTGCAACTGTCAACACTAATCACAGCCACACTGCAACTGTCAACACTAATCACAGCCACACTGCAACTGCCACACTAAGCAGTCACACTGCAAATGTCAACACTAATCACAGCAACACTATAGCTGCCCACTCTAAGCATAGCCACAGTGCAACTGCCCACACTAACCATCACCACAGTGCAACTGCCTACACTAAACAAAGCCACACTGCAAATGTCAACACTAATCACAGCCACGAGGCAACCGCTCCATTAAACACAGCAACCCATATATGAAGCACAGCGCAATGCATTAGACCACATTGCAACTGTTTATAGTAAGCACACACACCTTGCATCTTCCCTCACTAGGCATGTTCAGACAGAGGACCTCACAATAGATAGAGCACTGAAACTATCAATCTAAGCACAACCACAATGCAACCATCCACACTAAGCACAGCCACAATGCAACCATCCACACTAAGCACAACCACAATGCAACCATCCAAACTAAGCACTACGACTACCATCCATCCCTGCGCTGACATGCAGGGAATTTCTGTCCAGTCACATCTGCACTGATGCAGCCCTGACTTCCTGAAACCCCAGACCCAGCTGTGCCCCGAAAGGCACTGCCTACTTCTGCTTCCCCTGCCCAGTAGGGGCTGATGCGGACATCTGGAACTTACTCCACAGCCTGAAAGGCTGGAAGGAAATCCCAGATTAGAGAACACTGCCAGAACATGGCAGTGGAAACAGGGGCCCAGGTAGGGCAGCCTTCAGGGAATGCCCGCCAATGCTGGAGGGAGGGAAGGGGGGCAGTAACCACTGTGGAGTATCTTACCTTGCTGTGGCGTGTTCAGGAAGTAGCGTGGCTCACTGATGCGGCTGTTGATTGGCTCCAGCAGGCCCAAGATTCCCTCCTGTAAGACATATATGCACCAACCATCAATGTTCACCAGTCTTACACTCCTAAACAAGAGCTCCTTCTGTTTTATTTTATGTGACTTGTATAGCGCCTGAATCCCCCCATACGGGGTATCTCTGTGCTGAGACTGCTTGTGGCCATACCGAGGGGGACTAGAACAGTTCCGTTTTCAGAAGTTTTCTGAAGGCTAGGAAATTTGTGCACTGGCGCATCTGTATAGGGAGTTGATTCCAGTACCAGGGGGCTAGATGGGAGAAGGCTTTGCCTCCCGTGCGTGCCAGTTTGACACAGGGAGTACAGAGAATTGCTTGATGGCTAGACCTAAGGGGCCTGGCCGGAGTATATCTGACCAGCTTTTGGGATAGAAAGCTGTTGGACAAAGAGTATCTGCCATTGGTTGATGGAGTCTCCTGCTCTTGCGCTGTAATTGTGAGTACAGATCTGGAATTTGAGATCTCGTCTCACTTTAGTCTAGATCCTCTCAGGTTCCTCCAGAATCTACCATGGTGAGAAAATAACTGCGTAGAAGCCTGCCGCCTGCGAAATGAATACATTAGAAATAGCAAAGTAACACAAGAAGGGAGTGAAGAGGTAATGCTCAAAAGAGCAGAAGAGGTGGATACGTCCTCCTCAAGTTATATTGTCAAAAAACAAAGGGATCCACCCTTATGGGAAAGTATAGAATTGTTCCTCCACACTACGTGTGTCTCCTACAGTGGTGAAAAGCACACAGCTTTGTTTAAATACCCCTCACCCACCAAAAGGAGCCTTGGTGGCATGCTTCATCATCGGGGTCTTCCTGCCCCTCTGCGGGACGGGAGTACTACGACCTAAGACCATGTGGGAGCACTGGTTATGAAAAACAATACTATGTGTGGTGTAGGAGTGTGAGTGGAAGGGTCAGAAGTGAGTGAATGGTGAAAAAATTAAAAAATACCTGGCTCAGTGGAAAAAATAAATGTTAATGTTTGTTTGTGTATGTATGGTATATAATGTGAACTATATATTATTGATTGTTTTTTCCTAGTGTTCAGGATAAAATATACGTCCTAAAGTAATTCTAGCTTACTAGACAGAACCAACCCTTAATACATACTGTTCTAGTTCCCAGGGTTCTGTGAGATACTGGGTTACCACACTAATCTTCAATAAGAATGGAAGGGGGCGTTAGAGATGTGAGAAGACACTCAAAAGATGTCAAAGGACATTGGAGAGATGTGAGGGGTACTTGAGAGGAGTAATGCGACAATCATGAGATGTCAGAGGACACTCAACAATATAAAGTGGCTTAGTTGTTTGCAGACGCTATGGGATGTCTTGAGACACTCAATAGATATAAAGAGACATTCATCGATGCAGGATGCTCAGGAGAAGTAAGGGGACTAATAGTAATAAAAGCAGACACACAGAGATTAATGTAGATACACAGAGATAAAAGCAGACCGAAAAAAGTAGACTCAGAGACAAAAGGATGTACAGAGATAAAAGTAGGCATACAGAGATAAAAACATAGAAGCAGACACACAGAGATAAAAGTAGACACACAGAGATAAAAATGAGACGCACAGATAAAAGTGGAGACACACAGATGCAAAGACACAACCAAGGAACATCTCACCATTGTGACTCGTTAGGCCTAACCTGACACCATGGATGTTTCTCACTCCCTTGTGGCTACACTTGACGCGGACTCTTCTGCCTACCTGAGCCAAGACATCCGAGGCGTACTTCAAGTTCTCTACGAAGGTGTCTTCCATCTCTGCCGCTACAGCCGCTCTATCCAGTCCTGCAGGAACTCGACCCGCCATGATATGGATCCTGCCCGGAGAAAGAGGACAGTGGTGGTGAGAAACACAGAGTGAACTGTGTAACCAAGTCTTAACCAGTGGGCGCGTCTCCATTCATGGTCCAAGACCTCAGTTCGCCATCAGATGATACTGGTGGGCAGGAGAGCAGCCCCTCTGAAGCATTCCAGATAAAAGAGACAGACATTTCTTGTAGAGAAGGAGACCCCTCAATCACAAGTCACATAGCATTCAAACCTCTGGCAGAGTGAAACCCAAGTATTTTATTAAAAACTCTTCAATGTAGCATCAGAAGGAAGATATTTGGTGTATTTATGAAATGTAAGCTTAGACTGAACCCAGTGTCAATGCAAACAGCATGAACAGAAGGGTGAACAGTGGGGTGCTGTCGGAACCCCACACTCTGGAAGATTCAGAAAGAAATAGTGAATCTGCACACACAGGTTTACATCTCAGGTGGGCGTAGATGTACTACTTTTCTGAAATTCACAAAGATTCCCAGGAAAATGCATGAAAAGCTGTGCCAGGTGGAGGGTTCTGCGCAAATTTCTGGGATCCTATCCCTGCTGTGCGGGGTTCCCCGTAAAGGAGAACTCCACATGGGGGGGGGGGGGGAAGGATCCCCCATGCAAATGACGATTTTTTTATTTCCACAAGGAAAACATTTTTCCCCATGGAGAAAACTCCCCCAATACACAGCCATAAAAACAATGGATGATCCATTGCCTTTCCCCCCCCGGAAAGGGATTTACATAAGCCCCTGGTTGGAGTAAAAATCCAACTGTTTCCAGGCAGGAAAGTGGAAAGAGAAGAGTTTCTGAATGCCCAAACTTTGAAGGCTACCATGCCTTGGAACACCCAGTTTCCATCGCCTCGGGTGGGCTTAACAGGTGCGAAGACCTTACTCACTCTTTGCAAACGTAAATGAACTTACTCCTGCCAGGAGCCCTATGTGAATTTCTGGCAGCCACAAGTGAGGTAGGTTTGGTCCTACCGTTGTTGGACTGCCCTTAGTACGGCTTGGACTCCTTGCCAGGTAGGTGCTTGAGTTCCTTCTCCACCAACAGGCTCCTGCCTGCGCCTCATCCCTGGTGGTCTAGTGGAAGAGCTTGCTCTTCTGCTATTCCGCTCTGTGTGTGTGTCATCTTATTCTGTTTGCCTTTCTTTCCTCTGGTTTTCCGTTTCATTGCCTCTTTCCTTTCTTTAGCCTACTTTTCCCTTGCGCCGCATGCCGCTGCTGTCCACGCGGCTCTCCCCCCCCCAGCATGTCTCTCCTGCCTCCCCCTCCGAGCTGTTCACCTTCCCCCGACACCTACTTATTGGCGCGCTAAAGGCAAGCCTATCTGTGCCTGTCCGTGACCAGCGCCTGGTCCGCCGATCCCCTGCCGGAAACAACCCCAACACTCTCTGCGCACTCAACACAGGACGCAACAACAACTGCTAGCTCTTGACGCAGAGCAACACCCAAGGCCCAATCTCCTGCCGACACTGCCACCGCACCTTCACCCACCTCCGGACCTAAGCAGCTACCCCCAACACGTTGGACGCCACCACACACAAGCCACCGAGCTGCATCCTCCTCAACGTACCCTCCCTGCACAGACAAGCCGTAGAAATCTGGGACCTACTCAACACTCACACGCCCAAAGTCACCAGGCAGGCACAGTCATACCTGGCCATCTGAAACACAGGCAGACACTTCATACCTGGCCATTCGAAACACAGGCAGGACCGGTCATACCTGCCCATCCGAAACTCATGCAGGACTGATCATACCTGGGCATCCGAAATACAGGCAGGACCGATCATACCTGGGCATCCGAAACAGAGGCAGGACTGGTAATACCTGACCATCAGAAATACAGGGACCGGTAAAATGCCCCGTGGCTCTCACCCCCCTCCAGCGTGTCACTCCCGCCTCCCCCCCTCCCAGCTGTTCACCTTCCCCCCCACCGACCCTTACTTATTGGCGCGCTAAAGGCAAGCCTATCTGTGCCTGTCAGCGACCAGCGCCTGGTCCCCAGATCCTCTGGTGGTACAACCTCAGCACTCTCGCGCACTCAACCCCGGACGCAACAACAACTGCCAGCTCTCGACGCCGAGCAACACCAAAGGCCCAATCTCCTGCGGACACTGCCACTGCCCCTTCACCCACCTCCGGACCCAGGCATCTACCCCCAACATGTCGGACGCCACCGCACACAAGCCACTGAGCTGCATCCTCCTCAACGTACCCTTCCTGCACAAACACGCCGTAGAAATCTGGGACCTACTCAACACTCACACGCCCGAAGTCACCACGCGGGCACAGTCATACCTGGCCAACTGAAACACAAGCAGACACTTCATACCTGGCCATCCAAAACACAGGCAGGAACGGTCATACCTACCCATCAGAAACTCAGGAAGAACTGATCATACCTGGGCATCCGAAATACAGGCAGGACCGATCCTACCTGGGCATCCGAAACAGAGACAGGACTGATCATACCTGGCCATCCGAAGCATAGGGAGGCCCGGTAATACATAGCTATCCGAAAAACAGACAGGACCAGTCATACCTCGCCATCCAAAAAACAGGCAGGACCAGTCATACCTGGACATCTGAAACACAGGCAGCCACGGTTATACTTGGCCATCCGATACACAGGCTGGTACGGTCATACCTTGTTATCCGAAACACGGGCAGAGCCAGTCATACCTGGCCATCCGAAACACAGGCTGGTACGGTCATACCTGGTCATCCGAAACACAGGCAGGACCAGTCATACCTGACCATCCGAAACACAGGCTGGTACGTTCATACCTGGCCATCCGAAACACACGCAGGCATGGTCATACCTGGCCTTACAAAACACAGGCAGGCACAGTCATACCTGGCCATCCGAAACACAGGCAGGGAACGGTCAGAACTGGCCATCCAAAACACAGACTGGTACGGTCATACCTGGCCATCCGAAACGCAGGCAGGACCAGTCCTACCTGGCCATCGGAAACACAGGCAAATATTTATCAAACAAAGGATCTGCACCAGTGTGCTGAAGAAGAGACAGATTTTTAGGAGGCTCATAATGGGATGATACATTAACTAAGGGGCAGATTTATGTTGGGAATGCGCCACGTTTGCGTCACGCAACTGCGGCGTAAACGTGGCGCATCCCTATGACCCATTTACAACGTGACGCATCTAGGCAGATGCGTCACGTTGTAAAGCCCTGCGCCACTTGTGGGCATTCCGGCGCAGGGTGGGCGTTCCGAGGCAGGTGCGCCTCGCAAAAGTGGCTGAGTGAAATCTATAAGATTTCACTCAGTCACTTTCAGGCCAATGCTGCGTCAAAACCCTGCACCTGCTTGAAGCAGGCGTAGGTCTTGACGCAGCATTGTAAAGATGGGGCACCCCCGAGCCTTGCTGGAGCTGCGTTGCGCTTGCGACGCAACTCCAGCAATGTGCCACCTTTACGGCACAGATGCGTCACGCATCTGTGCCGTTTTTGCCCCATGGTGCGCCGCATTGTAAATGCGGCGCACCATGGGTGGCGGAGCAGCGGCGCAAAATAACTGGCACATCCCTGGGGATGCGCCAGTTATCATAAATCTGCCCCTAAGTATTTATGGTCGCATATGACCATTATTTTTGGGTTCTTTGACCACAGAGCCTGGAAACCATTGCTGGTTGAACATGTTTCAATTGATGAGTTGCGAGGAAGGGTGGTGTCCTGCATCACATATATCATTTGCTCTCCTACCTCTCGCAGTCCAAGGCCTTTGCATACTTCACTGCAAGGTCCAGCCCATTCCGAAAGTCCTCCTGTCTCCCAGGAACCGCGCCGAGGCCCATCTCGCCTTTTCCTAGGTCTCCTGATGAGAAAAGGACACAAAAGACACAGTTGTATGGATGTACACAAAGGCATTTCAATGGCACAAGCCTGGTTATGGAGCAGAGAGGAAGACTTCTGTGTGAAAGAGAAACCAGCATCCTTCACCAAATCCAACCCTCCAAGCGCTTCCATGTCCTGTCTGTAGTGGGATACAAAGGTCCACTCGTAGTGGGACACATAGGTCGAAGGAGAAGCCCAAGAAACGCTCCTGCAAGTGTGCACAAGACCTACCCCAGAACATGCGCCTAGAAGCCTCCACCCCACTAGGGTTCCTTCCTCGTCGCTATGTAAGCCGCGGAGATGACAGTCATACTACCGCTGTTCATGGTCACAGAATCAAGTCTTCCTCCACCAGCACCACGGGTGTAACGCAGACCCCTGCAGTCCCTGTGGAACAAGGGGAGCCCCACTCAACCTCGGGACTATGACTACCTTTGACATGCAGGGGTCTCTCCCTCTGGGACCCCTACAAATATTCTGTGGGTAGGGGCCATCTTTGTATGTTACACCACTGTCCAGGACAGGCAGCGCCAAAAGCCACACATAATTTACTACTGAGCCAGACAAAAGCTAGCTCCAGATACATTGAGAGGATGAAACGCTCCCTCATCCACAAAATTAAGCAGAGCTTCCCAAGTGAAGGTTTTATACCACCTTTGAGATGAATCAAAGCTCAAGTTTCAAAGTTATTTAATCTGGGAAAAACACAATTAAAGAGACCTGTGACCAGAATGCTCAGTCCCCGCCCCCAAAATGACTCCATGATGACGTAATGTCGACCGGAAAGAACATCTCGAGTGACACATTGTCAAGGATACTTTTCCTAAAAGTACAAACAGCGTGTCCTGGGAGCTGGAATCTGGCACTTCCGGCGACTGGATCCGCCATCTTGAAGGGGCTGTTCTGCAATTACTGGTGCTTGGTTGAGACAGTGAGTTCTCTGAAGTACTAACCATTTCTTTCACTCTGCCGCTTTTTGGCTTCACTTCATCCTTTTATGTGTCTCCCTAGTGGATCTTCGCCTCTTGCTTCGTACCCTTTCCTAGCAGCAGTTGGTGACTTCTATGTAGATGACACTGACATGTTTCCTCTTGTTGGAGCATCTGGTCGTGTACTGGCAATGGACGCGGACCCTGGATCCCCTTTAACACGTCACAGGCGCCAGCACCTGCCCTGCCACAGTGGAACGTACCAGGACCATCTGTAGACGGGGCCTTCACCGGCCATGGCTTTCCCAATTGAGATCATGTAGATTATGGAGCCTTGAGAGTTAGTACACACCTCCCCCTCCCTCCCTTCTCAGACATGTCCCCTGTCCTCTACAGGAAGAGTAGGTCACACCTCTACCTCTGGAAGGTCTCAGAGATGCTGCCCATGTCTCCATCTTTGATTACTGCTCTACGTGTTGCTTTTCTCATGTGGTGTAACTCTACAGCAGTACACATCCCTGCCATTAAAAGGCGCAAAGCTTTGGCTCATATGAGCAATGGATTACTGAGCCTGGTGTGATTACACTCACAGTGGCTGCTCTGCTACTCAGCATGGTAGGTTTGCAGTACATAGATTATACCTATAACTCAAACTGAGATACAAATGATTGCTGCCAAACAGTAACAAATCCCATAACACAGGTGCAACAATTACTTCAGCCAGGCATTACACATAATAGTTCTATCAGATTAGCCCCAGACATATGCAAATCAGCCTAGATTCTACTCCAATAGGAACAGTCCAGCCGGAACTGAATCGGAACACAAGCCACCTTGGACCAGTTCTGCACTAGTTGGGGCTGGTCTTGGGTTTGCTTGTGTTTTGGTTCAGGGTTCCTTTGGAGCAGGGTGTGCAGACGGAGAAATTACCAGTTGCTGTGATTAATTCAAGGATTAAATCCATCACGTTTTTATCTACTTTTCTGATTTCAAGTAGAGCATTCAGCATGTGTAGAAATGTAGGGAAAGCATCAGAAAGACAAAGCAGGAATAAAGCATCCGTTCCCATCCAAAGGATCATGGGATGTTAAGATGAACCTGAGAGGACACCAAACGATCAATGTTGTGCTCCCCGAAACTCGGCCACAAGCCTTGGAACACCTTTGAATGTCAACACAGTGCCTGGGACATGAGAGACACCTTCCACCACTTGTTGGCCCAACATTACCCACTCCCTGGATATGAGCCACCATCAGCGATCGAATGTCCTCCTCCACCACACAAGAAATGACATTAAGAGCCATGACGAAAGAACAACCACATCCTTTCTGTGACCTTTTGATACAGGACACCCAGAAAAATCGGCCTGAGCGTGATTACCTCCTCTTTGGAAGCAACACCGATCCCATCAAAGGTGCAATACCGCGTACCTTCAGCATGAACTCCTCTATAGACACCAGATTTGATTTGGGAAGGTTAATAAACAAAACTGAGCTGATGCTGAAGCCAATCATTTAGTTATGGACAAAGGGAAATTCCTTCCTGAAAAAAACGATCCATTAGAAAGATAAGACTCTTGTTAAAACGCATGGATCTTTCCGCAGCCCCAATGGCACCACAGTGAAATAAGAAGCCCCCTCCATTGCACTCCCCTCTGTATCTCATATTGCTCATTTATCTGGGTACTCTAGGTGGTATGCAAAAAATGGAGATGCGGGGTGTCTGAAGGTCTGCGGAATCTTAGAAATCCATCTCTTCTGCACCCTCAGTTTCAGTGTCCTCACGTGCACCAGCGCACGACCCTTGGATCTCAATTACTTACGATCACTATTTCTGACCATCAATGTTATTGACTATATTTCAACAAACTCCATTGCCAACCCCAACGCATTTGAGGCCAGACTGAGTCCTTCTTCAGATACAAAAAGTGTTGGAGCACACCTAAAATTTCAAAGTAGGCTAATAAGTAGGTAAATAAGTCAGTGTTTGGCGCACAAGTTCATTGAACAAATGTATTGTCCTTCCTGGATTTTTTCAACATACAGTTGGTACTGTGAAATGTAAAGTGAAGTACATCAAACATCCAGGGCAGCCGACATGTGTTTCGTCCAATTGAACATCAACGCTGATAAGCTTCATAAGTCACAGACCCAATGTCCAGGGTGATAATATTGTACAAGATAATATACATCAATTCAGTATTCTCAGACAGATATGTGCTAAGAAGCAACTAGTCTATGGGAACAAAAGGATGAAGAGGTCATAGTAACCTTGGTAACCCTGCTGCGTCTGAAGAGCTCCAAGGTAAGAGGCCGGGTAAAAAGAACCAGGAATTAAGCAATGACAAGCCATACAAAAGTGGAGCAGTTACTGAATTTCAGAGTCTAGCCATATTGAGTGTGCATATCCAACACACAAAATGGGTCCTTCTTCAGGGCATGCTTAAATTACTAGTACAACTCTCCTATTGTTCTGAAAGTAATCAGTTATACAAATTATTCCAGGTATGTAAGGAAAAGCTAAGAAAAAAATAACACAAAAAAAAAGAGAATATTATCACTAAACAAACCCCCACATGCATCAAAATAGCCAATAGCAAATCCTTAATTGCGATTTTTCAGGAATCACAATTAAAGATTCGCTATTGGCTATGCATGTAGGAATCGCAAATAAATTAACGATTCCAACAAATTCCTTAATTGCGACTCGCAATTAAAGATGGGCTTCACATTCAATCCTATGGGCCCTGAGGCCCATAGGAATGAATGGGAATTGCATGCGCAATTTGCGGGTACCCAATAGGTACTGGCAAATTGCGCATGCAATTTCAAGGGTGCTAGGGTGACAAGATGACACATGCATCAAAATAGCCAATAGCGAATCCTTAATTGCGATTTTTAAGGAATCGCAAAGAAAGATTCGATATTGGCTACGCATGTAGGAATCGCAAATAAATTAGCGATTTCTACAAATTCCTTAATTGCAACTCTAATGGGAAGTGTATGCGCAATTTACAGGTACCCAATAGGTACTCGCAAATTGCGCATGCAATTTCAAGGGTGCTAGGGTGACAAGAGGACACCCTGTAGCACCCCTGAAATTGCTAAGTGAACCCATGTTGCGCACACACATGCCCCAAGGGCATGTGTGTGTGTGTAACCTTGAACTTTGAAAAATGCACTTTAGTGCATTTTTCAAAGTTTTCGCTAATTACCATCAAGTTTAATTTGATGGTAATTAGCGGCCCCTAATAGCGAAATCGCTATTTTAAATATCATCATGCATTACATTTGAGGCATCGCAATTTGTGAGTCCTTAAATGCAATCACAATTTAAGTAATCGCAAATTTGTGATTCCTTAAATTGCGATTTTTGCATTTGGGATGATGCATCCCAAATGTAAAAATACCGGTCTCAAAGGGGCAGCGTGCGACCAGTTTTAAGTTTGATGCATGGGGTTCAAAATCTTTTGATCTGTTCCTCATACTTACATGCGGATGCAAGTTCCAGACTTCAGTGTCCTACTCTTGCAGCACATTAGAAGTTCTACTGGATGTTTGGTTTACAGGCTACATGGTTAGTGGTACTTTATTATTTTGCATTCCACCATTAGAGGGGCCCGACATACTGTGAGGAGTAGAATTCCACTCGCATTTGTTGAACCAGACGGTACACACTAATTTAAAGATCTGCCATTTTGGAAGGGATGTATGTACCCTACCACTGAAGTTAATGTACAATATGTGGGCATCAAATGACTTATACACGGACTGCAAATTGCACTTTCATGTTCGATTCCAATGAAAAACAATATTCATTGTCAGTGTAGGACTTACTAACAAATAATGGAAGATGCAACGTGTCGTAAAAAAAAAAAACACACAATTTTGATGAACAAAGAGAATTAAAAGGAAAAGGAAACATATAAACATAAAAGAATTCAATAAAAAAATAAAAAAAATAGTACGTAATTGAAATGAGAATTATTGAGACCTGCAGGTCATATGCCAGTACAACTTGGGACACACTCTATGAAAAGCAGTGTGCGGAAAGGAAAAAGAGGGAAATGGCTACACTTGCCTTTCACAGCGATGCGTGGCAACTTCTGAGGACACTGCATACTGGGAATACAGTAATACACTTCCATGAAGTATGGAGACAGTAGAGATACTACAGCTGTAGGGTGCTACAAAGTCTTAGTGGTAGTCAGAGTTGTCTGTTTCACCGCTCCCAGCACAGTTCCTGGGATCCCTACCCTGAAACCTTTCTGTAGTCAATTGTCCTCTCTAGGTTCAAACCATCAAAAGGCAGAGCAGGCCTTTCATTAAATTGGTCTAAATCCTCACCAGTTCCAGCATGTCTTGTGTGACCTGGCCAGAGCAACACTTGGACCACACCTGTCTGGATGTGGACCGAAAGCAAGGCCAAAGTGGACATTCCCTCCAGAAAGAGACGGACTTCAGATTGCGAAACAGTTTGCCTGGAACCTACAACCCTACGCTTTCACCTGAAGAAGTTTGCTCCAGAGCAGAAGCCTACTGAACAGAACTTGCAAGATATTATGATACATTTCCACAGTAGCTTTGGGGCACATTTGTAATAAGACTTGACAATTGGCTGACACTTCCAGCATATCCAGAGTTCACCTTTGTACCTGAAGCTGTGCATGCTGGTGTAGGAAGAGGAGAGAGGCATTAACCAGGGCGATCTTGCTTTAAATTGATAAGGGCATCAACACTGGGACTGCAAATCAGGTCCAAGATCTGGTGTCCAACACAGAAAGAACCTGCCTTGCATGCTTTATTCGGGGACCCCGATGGCCACAATCTCCAGGCTGCAGACTGCCCAGAATCGGGCCGCCCGACTGCTGCTCCACATTCCCAAACTGCAATCTGCCAGACCTGCCCTGAAATCCCTCCATTGGCTTCCCGTCCTGGAAAGAATTACATTTAAATCACTATGCATCGCCCATAAATCATTCCATAATTTGGGCCCCCCCATTCTCAACAACATCATTCACCTCTATGAGCCCAAGAGAAGCCTCTGCTCCAAATCCCTAAACCTTGCCTCCGTCCCTAAAATTAAAAAAGCCAGAAGTGGAGGCCGACAATTCTCTCTGCACACTGCTAAACTCTGGATCTCTCTCCCGCACGATATATAAATACCACTCAATTTCAATTTCAATCTTGGTCCAAAGATTCCATCACCTACCAGTCTGGTCTGGTTTATGAGCTGCAGTTGCAGGTATGAGTGCACTTGAGGGGCTGTTAGTTTATAGCAGATTTTTTGTTGTGGATAAAATGATGTATTATATGTTAGAAGCAATGTTTTCATTCTGTCTGGGTTGTTTGGGGACGACTAAGGCTTTGGTGACCATGCTACATGCACTGGTTTCCACTTTCCGAGGAGCCTGTAGTGAACTGACCATCACTATCGGAGGAGGTGGAGGAGGTGCCAGTGGCCTGTTGTTTTTTTACTGAACTACTACTGAAAGAGGAGGGGTCTCCAGTGACCTGTTCTTATTGAGTATCAATACTGGAGAAGTCTCTAGTGATCGATCCTGTTTATTGATTATCTCTATTATTAGCAGCTTAGGAGGCTGTACTTTCCTCCTCTGTTGATTGGTTTGCACTACTAGTTATCACCATGGGAAGAGGTGTCAGGGTTCTCTGTTGATTAGTTATCACTACTGAAAGAGGCAGGAGAGTTCTAGCACCACCCCCTGTTTATTGGTTATTGTTAAACATGTCAACCTTAGGGTGATCTCCCCCCAAACCGTTTGCCTTCAACCTCCCATATTTGCTGATCCCGTTTTTGTTGGCCTTAGGACTCTGTGCACTTTACCACTGCTAACCAGTGCTAAGTACTTGTCTCTCCTTTAAACATGATGGAATTGGCTTAGACCTAATTGGGACAATTTAATTTACCTATAAGTTCCTAATAAAATGGTACTACATGGACTCAGGTCCTGTAAAGTAAATGCTACTAGTGAGCATGAAGCATACATTGTACCACCCACGTAAGTAGCCTTTCAAAATATCTTACGCCGGCCGTTGTAGCCTGTGTGCAGTGTTAAACTATCATTTCGACCTGGCAAAATTAACCTTTTGCCAGGCCTAAAACTTCCTTTTTATGTTCTGCCGGGCTTGAAAAATCTCTTGCATTTAATATATCTTTTTAGGGGGCTCATTACCGAATTACTGTGTTCATATTTACGATACGTCTACTAAAGCTGTTCACGCTGTTTAATCCCCATTCACTGTCAAGATAAGAGCTCTTCTCACAGAAAAGGCAGACAGCTTTGGACAATATGGTGGAATATGGTGGAATGCTTACTTTTTTTATTACTTAGTTGTGTAAAGAAGATGCTTTAGCCTTAGAACGTTTGTGGCATTTCCTATTCATGCCTCAGTACTTTCTTTGCACTTTGTAGCCATTATCAGATTGATAATTTTCGACTTACTCTGTTTGGTCATTATGATAAAAATTCAGAATATTCTAACAAACATTGCACGTTAAAAATAAAGTTAATATACAAGAGCTATGCTATATTTTATTACTTAACAGGCAGCTACAAGTGCAGTTACCTTGCAGACAACATGGTCATGATTGAATGGTGCAACAGGTACAGTGGCACCACGCCCAACATTTGTCATGACCTCCTGGAAACACCTAATATTGCTATATTTTACTACTACACAGGCAGGCACAATTGCAGTTATTTTGCAGTTAAAAGGGGCTTGGTTTGAATGGTGCAGCAAGTGCAGTGGCACAGGGGACAAAAGCTCTAGGGACCTCATCAAACACAGAACACTGCTAAACTTTACTACTAAACAGGGAGTCTCAAGTGCAGTTATCTAGCAAGCACTAGGGCCATGATTTCAATGGTGCTGCAGGGGCAGTGTCACCGGGGCCAAAAGTTGTCAGAACTCCTCTAAACACAAAATATTGCTATATTTAACTACTAAATAAGCAGTCACAAGTGTAGTTACCTTGCAGGCATTAGGGTCATGATTTCAATGGTGCAGCAGGTACAGTGACAAAGGGGCCCAAAGCTCTAGGAACCCCTCTAAACACAAAGGGGCAGATTTACAATAACTGGCACATCCCTGGATATCAGCAGGGATGCGCCAGTTATTGTGCGCCATGCCTCCACCACCATGGATGCGCCGCATTTACAATGCGGCGCACCATGGGGCAAAAACGGCACAGATGCGTGACGCATCTGTGCCGTAAAGGCGAGGCATTGCTGGAGTTGCGATGCAAGCGCGACGCAGCTCCGGCAATGCTCTGGGGGGCCCTATTCTTAAAGTGCTGCGTCAATCCTTACACCTGCTTCAAGCAGGCGCAGGGTTTTGACGCAGCATGGGCCCAAAAGTGACTACTCAGCCACTTTTAGAAGGCATTCCTGTGCCGGAAGGCCCCCCCCGCCCAGGAACGCCTCCTTCTGGCGCAGGGCTTTATAACGTGATGCATCTCCCAGATGCATTACATTGTAAATACCCCGCAGCATGGCGCATTTTTTGCGCAGCCGCTGCATCACAAAAGTGACACAACGGCGGCATAAAGAGGCGCAGGGGGCTTGTAAATCTGCCCCAAAATATTGCAATATTTTACTACTAAACAGACAGTCACAAGTGCAGTTACCTTGCAGGCACTAGGGTCATGATTTGAAGTGGCACTGGGACGAATAGTTGTCAGAACTCCTCTAAACACATAATGTTGCATTATATCAATTAATTCTAATATTTCCCTCATTCATTTTTCAAAATGTTGCGATTACTTACCCGCACACTACCATTGGTAAAAGAACAATATATTGCCTTTATGTACATAAACAAGTCATGACACTTTAACAGACTTTCTGTAACTGTGCTAAACTGGTGCCTGTATGCATGCCACGCTGGCTGAGAAGACTACACGAGCCAGCACTGCAAGCCCCGGTTCGTAACTGCTGGGCCGCAGGGAGACCACTCAACGGCAGGTATATGCCACAGTATAATTACCAAAGGTAAACAAGCATTGGAAAAGCCAACAGGAGTATCCTTTGGGACCTATTTGCTTTACAAATGTTTTTAGCCATGCTGTCCTTTGGAGCTAAATAAGGGGCGAAAAGCCACTGACGTAGCCACCTTTTTCCATTTTTATTTGCCATCGGAACTAGATCAGTAAATAAAAAGGAAAAAAAACTGTTTTTTAAGAAAAAACACATCTGGGGCAGAAGCAACACGGAAGCAGGGGTAGTGAGCAGCAACAGGGATAAAGAGGAGAAATTAAGTGATTAGGTTGTACACTAAAGCAGGCAACTGTGGCAAGTAGAACACACACACAAACACAATGTGAATGGAATCTTTTAGTGGACTTGCTCCATTCACAGCGCAGCTCCGACTGGTAGCTGCTGCAGTCCTCGAACACAGGCTAGACCCCGTTTTCTCCGCCAGTGGGAAAAATAAAGTTAATATACAAGAGCTATGCTATATTTTATTACTTAACAGGAAGCTACAAGTGCAGTTACCTTGCAGACAACATGGTCATGATTGAATGGTGCAACAGGTACAGTGGCACCACGCCCAACATTTGTCATGACCTCCTGGAAACACCTAATATTGCTATATTTTACTACTACACAGGCAGGCACAATTGCAGTTATTTTGCAGTTAAAAGGGGCTTGTTTTGAATGGTGCAGCAAGTGCAGTGGCACAGGGGACAAAAGCTCTAGGGACCTCATCAAACACAGAACACTGCTAAACTTTACTACTAAACAGGGAGTCTCAAGTGCAGTTATCACCTACAGCCATACCACCGAGCTCTTCTGGACCGACCACCACTGCTGCATTTCGCCTTCGCCACACCCACCGTACACCACTGCCTTCATGGCCCCTTTCGCAGCTGGAACAAGGCCACCGAAGAACATTTGTCGACCTCCTCAGCACGCCCACCCTGCCAAAACCAACAGACTCCAACACTGCATCTTGCAACCTCCACCGATGGATCTCCAACTGCACGAAACTCTGGCACCCCTCAAGAAGGCACCAGGCCAGCAACACTCCAAGAAAACTAGCTGGTTCACTCCCGCTCTCCACGAGTCCAGATGCACCTGTCGATGACTTGAGAAGGGATGGAGGAACAACAAAACCCCGGAAACCCACACAACCTTCAAATCCGCCGTCAATGCACACCACCTTCTCCTCATAACCACAAAGAAAACAGCTTTCCAAGACAGAATAAATGCCAATACACACACCAGCAAAGAACTCTTCACCATTGTCAAGGAGTTCGCCAGGCCCAACAGTGAGACCACAGACATCCCACCCTCCCGAGACCTCTGCAACAAGCTTGGCACCTTCTTCCACTAGAAAATCAGGCAGATCTGCGACTGCTTCGACACTCAAGACGCTGCCACCACCACAGTATGAAACCACGCCACTCCCCAACAGATCGGGCTCAACTGGACTCTGCTCATCACAGACGAAAAAACTCAAGACCCCATTGGCTCCCTGCCCGTACCACATCTTCCACAGAGCAGCCGCCTCCATCGCCTCCCAGCTGCACCGCACCATTGAAACTGCCAACTACCCAGACGACTGGAAACACGCTGAGATCAACCCTCTGCTGAAGAAACCGTCTGCTGATCCAACAGACCTCAAGAACGTCAGATCCATCTCCCTCCTCCCCTTCCCAGCAAAGGTCATCGAGAATGCCATCAAGGCCCAACTCTCCGAGTTCATCGAAGAGAACCACGTTGTGGACACCTCCCAATCGGACTTCCTAAGCAACCACAGCACCAAAACCGCACTTCTCGTCACAGCCGGCAACATCCGCTCCCTCCGTGACAGGTTAGAACCTGTAGCCCTTATCTTACTGCACCTCTCTGCCGCTTTCGACACAGCCTCCCACTGCACCCTAATCAGAATACTCCACAATACCGGCATCCGCGACAAGGCACTGGACTGGATCCACTTCTTCCTGACCGGCCGAACACAGCGAGCCAGACTACCCCCGTTCCTTTTAGAACCTAGAGAGAACAGCTGCAAAGTGCCCCTGGGGTCCTTCCTGAGCCCTACCCTCTTCAACATCTACATGGCCCCCCTCGCAGCCATCGTCAAAAGCCATGGACTCAACATTGTCTCCTGCGCAGATGACACCCAGCTGATCATCTCCCTCATCAACGAACCCACAACCGCCAGAACCAACTTTCACAACGCAATGAAGGCAGTCGCCACCTCTATGCAAGACAGCTTCCTCAAGCTCAACTCGGACAAAACCAAAGTACTCAACCTGGGACCCACCCCCTCAGCTTGAGACGACTCCTGAAGGCCCGCCGCACTAGAAACCCCTCCCACCCCTCCGAACCACAGATGCAACCTTGGCATCATACTGGACTCCTTTCTCTCAATAAGCCGCCAAACCAATGCGGTATCCTGCTTCCACACACTCCGCCTACTTCAAAATACCTTCAGATGGCTCCCCACAGAATCCAGAAAGATGGTCACCCACACATTATTCACCAGTAGACTGGAGTACGGCAACGCACTCTACGCTGGCTTCACCCATAAACAGCTCAGGAAAGTACAGAATGTCCACAACACTGGTCCTCGACATCCCCGCTACAACCACATGACACAACTCTTCCAACAACTCCACTGGCTCCCTATCAACAAGAGAATCACCTACAAGCTCCTCAAACACGCCTACAAAGCTCTCCACAACACAGGACCAGCATATATGAACCACTGCCTCGCCTTCTACACACCCGCCAGACATCTCTGCTCAACTCGCCCTGGCCTCCGTCCCATGGATCCACCAGACCAGAACTGGAGGAAGATCCTTCTCCTACCTCGCTGTCAAGACCTGGAAGACCCTGCCTCTCCACTTCAGACAATCCCCATTGTTAACACAGTTCAGGAAGGACCTCAGGACCTGGCTCTTCGACTGAGCCTCCACACCCAGATGCATCAGCAGCTCCCCCTCCCCCAGCGCCTTGAGACCCTCACCGGTGAGTAGCTGAGTGTTACAAGCCCCTGATTTATTGATTATATTGTACAACTACTCAGCAAGCTACAACTACACGTAGGCAAATCCTAATGCATTTACCAATGCATGTTTAATACACATAAATCACCCCTAGGGTAGGGCCTAAACAGCCCATAGAGCAGGGTGCAGTGTATTTAAAATGTTGGATGTGTACTTTTTACTTTTACATGTTCTGGAAGTGAAAACCGCTTAAATTCATGTTTCACTGCTACAGGCCTTGCCTCTTACATAGGATAACACTGGGTTACCTTATTACATTTAATAAGTGATCACTTTTGAATGGGAGTAGGTCGGAATATCGAGGCTAGTGTCTAAATAATTGTAATTTAACACCGTCTTGAATGGTAAAGTCAGATTTTACGTCACAATGCGTAATATGGCACTTTTACAAAGTTGGTCTTTTCTTGTCCAAACCATTTGGTGCCTGCATCCTGTGTCACATGACTAGGTGTGGCTGTGCCAAGCTACTAAAGGTTTAAGCACAGGTAGATTTTGTGACTTTGGAGGTTCACCAGGACGGGGATTGTGGCTGTTGCCTGAGAAGGGCTCACTCTTTCCTCAACTTACAATCTGACTTCTCACGGTTATTATTACTAGAAGAGGCCTGAGAGTTCTTTAACCTTCCTCTATGTACTGGTAAGCACTGCAGGAAGAGGCACAAATGTTCTAGTGCCCTTTTCAGGATAGTTATCACTACTGGAAGAGGTTCTAGAGATCTGCTGTATTTATCAGATATCACTTCAGTATGAGGCGGGGAAGTTCTAGTGCCGTCTTCTGTTCATTGGTCATCACTCCTTGTGATGGAGCAGTCTATAGGGATCTGGTTGGCCACCAGCAGCCTATATATTGACAAACACTAATGGAGGGTAAGGGGTTCTGATGCCTTAGTCTGTGTAGTCTCTGGTGCTTCTGGAGAGGGTGTGCTGGACACTCCGGTGGCTCTGGCCCGGTTTCACCTGCCCATGTATCGATTGGACAGAGGTGACCGGCTCAGTTTGTCACTTCTGGAGCAGGCGGGGTGGTCCCAGTGACCCTTCGCAGCCTGTTACCTGGTGGGGTGTTGAGGAGCACGACTCTCAGTCGGTTCTTCTCTGTCTCCTGCCGCAGGAGCTCTGGGGCCCATTCGTAGGGCCAGGCCACCTCCACCCAGCGGAACCCCGCTCCAGCCGCCGCCTCTAGGCGCTCAGGTAGGGAGGGCAGTGTGGGGAAGAGCCAGGAGAGGTTAGCTGAGAACTGGAGGAGCGGCATCTGGAGTGGTGGGTCAGAACAAGGAAGGAGGTTCAGGGACACCGTGGAGGGAAGGTTCTGGAAAGTGGTGGGATATTACCACTGGCAGGCCCAAGAGTCACGGGGTGTGAAAAGCGGTGAGAGCACCACTGACACACAGAAGGAGGAATGGAGGGAGGGAGAGATGGAGAAGGGAGAGCTGGGCACCTGGAGAGACTGGTGATGGGTGTGGGAGAAGAATGACAGGTGTGAAAGGAAAGGCTGGCGCTGGGTGAGGGAGAGGAGTGGCAGGTGTGAAAGGAGGCACTGGTGCTGGGTTATGGAGGGGAGTGACAGGTGTGAGAGCAGTGAGAAGAGGTGGGCGTGGCCTGGCCACTGGTTGGGGTTCACTTCAGAGGAAATTAAAAGTGAAAGCTGAGTGGGTGGCAGCAGTGCTGAGGCCTCCGTGGGAGCTGCGTGAAGGGTGGCAGGCTGGGGGGAGAGAGAGAGACAGTCAAACCAAGATCCGTGAAGGGAGGCGGCCAGAGGCGGGCTGGGGGGCAGGGAAGAGGAGCAGGTTGAGCTGCAGGAGGGACGGGGGAGGCCTCGGCTGCTCAGGCGGGGCGAAAGGGAAGCACGTGGGGCGGGAGGAGGAGTGAGGGAGGGGCAGACGCTGAAAGGAGAGGGGCAGAAGAGGTAATAGAGGAGGAGGAGCGTGGCTCACTCGCTCACTCTGGAGGCGTGGTCTCCCCGGGGGGGGGGGGCGAGGAGGCGAGGAGGAGCACGTGGATGGATAGGGGAGAGTAGTGTCACGTAGGGGCGTGCGGGAAGGAAGCTGCCTTGAGGGGGAGGGAGGGTTCAGAAGAAGAGATGCATCGGTGGGATTAGGAGGAGCAGTGTCACGGGGCGGACAAGGCCTGACCCTTGCACCCTGTGCTGGATGCTGACCAGGGGACGGGGCTGGAGGAAACACACGGGGCAGGAAACCGAGGGGATGAAAAGCTGGGGGTCTTTAAAGGGGGCGTGGCTTGTGCAGCAATCATTGGGAGTCTGTCGCCTGTGTAATGAAGGGGGGCTTGAAACATGTCAACTGCAGTCACATGCTTCACATAGCAGGACACCCAGGGGCGGATCGTAAAGCGGGCCCTCTGGCGATGGGCCCATATGGGCAGTGTCTGCTCTTCGGCCCAGTGGGGGGGGGGGGGTCTGTGCGGCCTTTATTTATTTATTTATGCGTTTTTCTATAGCGCGGACTTTACCCGATGGTGTCAGGGCGCTTCACAATAGGAACAGAACTGATACAAGAGAACATTACAAGTGAACAAATTACAAAAGCAAACGTTACATTACATGAGGCAAAAGTAACAATTGTGAGAATAGCAAACGGTGCATTACAGGAGGAAAAAGTGACATGTGTGCAGGTTACAAAAGTGTACAAAGTACAAATAGAGGTATAATACTGCAATAAATGGAGGACACTCAAACACAAGAACAAACGTTACGTAGGCAAAGGTGGCACTTGTGCTAGTATCGAAAGCAAACAAAATGTAAGAGGTAGCAAACTGTGTTACAAGAGAAAAGTGATGTGTCCATGTTACAAAAGAGTATCAAACACAGGTAAAAGGGTAGTACTGCAATAAATGACTGTGAGAAGTTAGCCTGATAAGTGATGTTTCCAATTCTGGAACCACCTATTATCAGACCAAACAATCCCTTATGGTGTCAGGTTGTAAGTCAACCTTGTTAGACAAGCTATCCTAGGGGTAGCATGGACTAAGCAGCCTAAAGGCTTAACTTAAGAGGTCGTGTTAAGCGAGCTGTTTTACCACATACAATCCTGTAATATCAAATGAAAGGACACCACACAAGTATATATTATAAAAATATATGTGTTTATTACTAAAAACAATCCCCAGTATTCTTTATGAATAAAGGGGCACAAGCGTTAACTCAAAAGCACAGTTTAAACATACAAGTTGCACAATTATGGATGAGGGCGGGTGGCCACTCAAACTATATACTAAACAAGTGGTATAAGAGATACCAATCGAACAGTGGTTAGGCCTAGGGCCTAGGGAATCGCTGGGAGCAGTCAGGACAAGCAGTGCTGAAGTCGGGAGAGGCCCACGGGATTCGGGAGCAGTGCGGAAAGCGCACGCATGCACCAATGTTAACCAATGGTGCGTAAAATGACAAAGTTAGAGTTTAAGGACACTTCCGCTGAACCTAGAGGAACAAAACTTAAGACACAGACCCTAGAGGTGTGCACCAGTGTGGGAACACCGGCGGAGCAAAGTTACCTCACCCACAGGAAGCGGGTGCACAGGGTCGAAGTTGAGTCGGGTTTCGTCACGCAGGCTCTTGGTGCTTGAAGCTGAAAGGGCTGCAGGCGGGGTGAAAGAGAAGTGTCCGGTGGAGTCCAAGGGTGGACTCGAGTCGAAAAGTACCTGAAAGCAGAGGGGACAGAGTCTGGGTCACTCAGCAGTGACCAGGGTGGAACCAGGACGGAACCAGGCAATGTCGGGTGCAATCAGGTCGCTGTCGCGGTGCTTCTCTCCGCTGTCACGTGGGCTCTGGGGCATCTACGACGTCCAGGAGCAGGTCACGATCTGTCCCACGCAGGCTCTCACCGTCGGCGCTGTCGGCTTCAAGATTGGAGCAAACAACACTTGGCAAAAGCAATCCACGCGGAACCGGGAGATTGCTTCTCACTCGAACCAGGA
The DNA here is from genome assembly GCF_964261635.1 of Lissotriton helveticus. Taxonomy (NCBI): domain Eukaryota; kingdom Metazoa; phylum Chordata; class Amphibia; order Caudata; family Salamandridae; genus Lissotriton; species Lissotriton helveticus. The sequence goes on from NC_136057.1 coordinate 157,035,233, forward strand.
AGGTCAGAGTGGGGGCTCCTTTTCAGGGGAGCTGGTGCAGATCCGGAGCAACCAGATTCACAAGTCGGTTTCAAGTTTTCGTCGGCACAGGGGCCACTAGCCGGCTGGCAACTGACCGGGCCAACGCGTTGAGCCAAAAGTAGCAGAAGGGCCCCACGCAGCACTCGATGAGTGTAGAGGGGTGAGCTTCGGTGCAAGAGTGGCTCAGGGTTGGGGCTTCTCAAACCCCGGTGCACAGCTTCGAGGGTCACTCGTGGGCTGCACGGTCAGCGTCTCGTGGTCAATTCAAGATGGCGTGCCCAACGCTTCCGGTCGCCTCCACGGGTCTCAGCTCTGCAGGGACTGTGGATCGGGCTGTTGGAAGGCAGGCAAGCTTGATCTCGTCGATCTCAGTCGCTCGAGTTCCGGCGGGAACTGCAACCAAGTAGACGTCGAGGGCTGGATGGTGCCTGCTGCTGCAGGGTGGTCACTCCTTGACCACAAGGGAGATTCTTCGGGCTTCCACGTTGAGATGGAGGTCCAAGGGTCCAGAGTTTCGTTTCTAATGTTTCTTCCAGGAAATCTGATGTGCATTGGCACTGCTCCCACTCTTATTCGAATCTGGGGGGCGTGATTACCTGCTAGGTCCCCCCCCTATGGGTGGGACCCAGGAAGTGGGTGGATACCCCCCCTTCCTTTGATCCAGGCCGCCCTGGCACGAGGGCTGGAGTGCCCCAGAACCGGTTTGGCCGGATTATGCAAGGGGCAGCCTTGTGCGCCCCAAGCAGTGTCTGGTTTCTTTCAAACCTCCCTGCTACAATCCACTATCTCCTGTCTGGAGGGCGGTGACACCCTCCTGTGACAGGAAACCCTTTGTCCAGGCCCCATTTGGCTGAGTTTCGGTCAGCTGCAGGGGTCCAGACTCTTGTCTGTGGCAGAGGCATCCATTTTGTGGATCTAAGGTCTTGGTAGAAATTAACCGCATTTAAGTAAAGCAACATGTCCTACCCCTCTAGAGGGGTGGAATGCTATCCCCGTCGCCAGAACTGGCGAGGGGATAGTATTCCAAATCGTATGACACCTTACACGACATGTTTTGATAAAGCCAAACCAAAGTTGCTATATAACCGCGAGGATTATAAGGCACTTAAGAGTATATGGTATGGCATTATCCTGAAACAGCTTAGGGAGTTGTTCCCGACAGCTGCAGACAGGCTCAGCTCATGCTAGAGCTCCATCTCACATGAAACCACGCACTCTGCCTCCAGGATTGATGAGGCCTTCCATAGGAGTGGCTCACAGGTTTATATGTGTCCAGATATAGGTTTAGATATAGGTATACTATATCTAAGTAAGGGGTGATTACACCACCTTACCCCAGCTGAGTGATCAGCCAGTTGTGTCAATTTAAGAACCAGCCAGGGGTGGCAAAAGATATGCTGCAGCCCCTGGTAGGCCTTGGTGGCCCCTATGCCCTGGGCACCTATAGTGCATTATACAGGGGCTGACAAGGAGTCCATTTCCAATTGTGGTATGTACCTAGGGTACATGGAATCCATTTTACAGAGAGAGCAGATGGCCTGGGGCCCTGATTAGCAGGGAACCAGGTCAACTAAGTCAAAAAACCAGCTAAACACAGGCAAAAAATCTGGGGTAACCATAGTCAGGTAGCCACCTTCCTACAATGACAGACTCTCAAACCACGAGAACACACTGGGAAGGCACTTCCATAGTCATGGAGAATAGAAATTTACTATACTAAAAGGTCTTCCTTCAGATAATAGAGCGGGCATGAATTAACTTTGGAAGTGTCTTTGAAGGAGGAGAACTTTGAGGTCCATTTTGAAGGCCTGGGAGGAGGTGGTGGTCCGGAGCTGAGGCGGAAGTGAGTTCCAGATTCTCACTGCGTTGCCTGAAAAGGATTGGGCCATCGATCTTTCCTTCTTGAAAGTGGGAGGTTCAAGCAGTAGATTTTCCGCATTTCGTGATGGTCTAGAGCAGAGCTCTTCTAACTTTTGTTGGCTGAGCCTCCCCATCGTAACCTTTTTACACATCCAGCCCCCCTACCGCCACCACCATCTGACAAAAATGTTCTGGAAGCTGGTATTCTGCATCATTGATGGCCATTCCCTCCTGCGGAGCCCAGGTCATAAGCAATTTGAAATCATAGCCATCTCTCAGTGAGATGGGAAAGGGCAGCCCCATGCATCTATCCGACTAGTATTTCCAGGGAACACCACAAATTCCACTCAGTTTAATGATCAGGTTACAGACATATTGTTATGAATGCTTTCATTGGCAATGCAGGTTGCCCCAAGTGAGCAACGAAAGTCCTAGAATTGTAAATTGATACTTGTATAGCGCACTACTCACCCGTAAGGGTCTCAAGGCGCTTGTACGAATACCGCTGTGGAACCCATCCTGGCTTTCCCTGTGAGGTGTCCCCTCCTGGGCACCCCCAAGGTGGAGGCCAGGCATCCTTAGCGTTGTGGGGGCCGTTGTGGAGATTGAGCAAGCTATTGCCCAGAGTTGCAGAGTGGGACTCCATGATTGGAATAGGCACCAAGCGAGAATTATCAGGTCCGTGGAATTTTTGAGCCCAAGACCCGCCGAGGCGGGGAATTGAACCCTGGTCCCGGACTAGACTTCTGCATCAGGGTCTGCCGCTCTAACCATTGAGCCACACTTCTCCCATCTTTTGGTCTCCTTCTTGCAATTTATGCTCTCAGTATTCCGAGACCATCCCCTTCATTTCCAGGTATTCTGCTTGGAGTTTGGTTCTAGGAGTGTGTGATATACTGGTTCTTTGGATCAATCAAGGTGGCACGGGGTAGCTGTCCTACACAGGAAGCCAGTGCACTATCTGGCCTCTACCAGTGAATGCCTGATTTCTGCCTACAATTAGACATAATTCCAGACCGTTAGTGCATCATTTTGCAGAAATTCTAGGGCATTTAACTACTTGATGTAATTATCCTGTGGAATGAAATTCTCTGAAAGTCTTTGATGTCAACAGGTGTTATGTTTACTTTCCAGGTAGGGCTGGAGCTGGTTGCAATAGGTCCAGCAACCATGGAAAAAGGTAGAAAAGATGTATACGTTAGCCCCTCCTTTGCGAGAGTGGATTTTGCAAGTGTTTGTAGTGAAGTGTGCACCAGTAGTAATAAAAGGAACATTTTGAGCCTTTAGAGTAGTCTTTTGGGAGTGACGCACATGTCCCTTTTATGCTTAAACCAAAGTCCAGGGATGGTCCAAGCAATTAAAGCCTTGGCAGTAATTCAGTAAGGCAGCAAGTGATCGTGCATTTTAAATGACTTGCATTCTATCTGTTCCAGGTCCTCTATAGTCCCTTTCAATTGACTCACTAGTGCATCCACGTCTTTGCTTCCTGATTGTTTGAATGGTTATGTAAAGGTCTCTGGCCTGTGTGAATTCTAGACAAATGGCAGACCTGTGTAATCTGTAGAAATGTGCAATTTGTTTTTCACTCCAGCAGAATTGTTGTATTTTCAGAAGCTGGGGCATAATTACAAAGTCCAACATTTGTGTAATTTCAAACTTAGGTTTTTACACCCATCATTGTTTCTCCTCCCATATGTTTTGTTATTTTCCCCTATCTCTTTCGTCTTTCCCTTCCGCCTCCTACTTTTCGCTCACCCTTTCTTCTCTTCTCTTATACAGTCTATCTCTTTTGTTCTATTGCTGTTTCTTTCTCACTTTCTCACACTCTTTTGGGCTCAATCAATCAATCATTCAATCAATCAATCAGAGCATTTGTATAGCGCACTACTCACCCGGAGGGTCTCAAGGCGCTGGGGGGGGGGGTTCGCTACTGCTCGAATAGCCAGGTCTTGAGCTGCTTCCTGAAGGCGAGGTGGTCCTGGGTCAGGCGGAGGTGGGTCGGAAGGGAGTTCCAAGTCTTGGCGGCCAGGTAGGAGAAGGACCTTCCTCCTGTGGTGGCTCTTCGGATGCGGGGGACGGCGGCGAGGGCGTGGCTGGTCGATCGAAGCTGGCGCGTGGGAGCGTAGAAGTTGAGGCGGCTGTTGAGGTATCCTGGTCCTTGGTTGTGTAAGGCTTTGTGTGCGTGGGTGAGGAGCCGGAAGGTGATTCTCTTGTTGACCGGGAGCCAGTGCAGGTCTCTCAGGTGTCCGGAGATGTGGCTGTGGCGGGGGATGTCCAGGATGAGTCGTGCTGAGGTGTTCTGGATCCGCTGGAGTCTCTTCTGGAATTTGGCAGTGGTTCCGGCGTAGGGAGTTGCCGTAGTCCAGACGGCTGGTGACGAGGGCCTGGGTGACCGTCTTCCTGGTCTCGGTGGGGATCCATCGGAAGATCTTGCGTAGCATTCGCAGGATGTGGAAGCACGACGAGGAGACGGCGTTGACTTGTCTGGTCATGGAGAGGGAGGAGTCCAGGATGAAGCCCAGGTTGCGTGCGTGGTCAGTTGGTTTGGGTGCGCTGCCCAGGGCGGGGGGCCACCAGGAGTCGTCCCAGGCGGAGGGTGAGGATCCCAGGATGAGGACTTCCGTCTTGTCTGAGTTCAGTTTCAGGCGGCTGTTCGACATCCATTTGGCTACTTCTGTCATCCCTTCGTGCAGGTTGGCTCTGGCGGTGGCGGGGTCGTTAGTGAGGGAGAGGATCAGCTGGGTGTCGTCGGCGTAGGAGATGATGTTCAGGTTGTGCTGGCGTGCGATGGCTGCGAGGGGGCTCATGTAGACGTTGAAGAGAGTTGGGCTGAGCGAGGAGCCTTGAGGAACGCCGCAGATGACTTCGGTGGCCTCCGATCTGAACGGGGGGAGGCGGACTCTCTGTGTCCTTCCGGTGAGGAAGGAGGTGATCCACTCCAGTGCCTTCTCCTGGATTCCGACGTTGCTGAGGCGCTGTACTAGGGTGCGGTGGCAGACAGTGTCGAAGGCCGCGGAGAGGTCCAGGAGGATGAGGGCCGCTGTTTCTCCGTTGTCGAGCAGGGCTCGGATGTCGTCTGTGGCTGCGATCAGGGCGGTCTCGGTGCTGTGGTTGGCCCGGAAGCCAGACTGCGAGAGGTCGAGGGAGCCGTTCGTCTCGAGGAAGGCGGCCAGTTGCTTGTTGACGGTCTTCTCGATTACTTTGGCCGGAAACGGGAGCAGCGAGATGGGGCGGTAATTCTTGAGGTCGGTAGGGTCTGCTGATGGTTTCTTGAGTAGAGCGCTGAGTTCGGCGTGCTTCCAGCTCTCCGGGAAGGTGGCGATGTCGAAGGAGGTGTTGATGATGTCCCGCAGGTGGGGTGCGATGACAGCGTCGGCCTTGTTGAAGACGTGGTGAGGGCAGGGGTCTGTCGGAGATCCGGAGTGGATGGAGTTCATCGTGCGGATGGTGTCTTCGGTGCTGATCGGGGTCCAGGCGCGGAGGGTGGTGGTGGGGGGCGGTGGTTCGGTCGTGGCGTGCGTTGGTTGAGTGCTGAAGCTGTTGTGTATGTCCGCGATCTTGTTGTGGAAGTAGGAGGCGAGGGAGTTGCAGAGGTCTTGCGAAGGGGTGATGTCGTTGTTTCCGGCGTTGGGGTTGGAGAGCTCTTTCACGATGTTGAAGAGTTCCTTGCTGTTGTGTGCGTTGTTGTCCAGTCGTTCCTTGAATGCAGTTTTCTTGGTGGCGCGGATCAGCTGGTGGTGTTTTCGGGTGGCGAGCTTGAGGGCAGTCATGTTGTCCGGTGTTGGGTCTGTGCGCCAGGTTTTCTCGAGTGCTCTGCAGTTGTTCTTGGAGCTCTTGAGTTCGTCGTTGAACCATGGGGCTTTCTTGCTGCCGGGTCTGCTCGGCGGGGTCTTCAGCGGGGCGAGTTCGTCTGCGCAGTCGCTGATCCATTTCGTGAGGTTGGTGGCTGCTTGACTGGGGTTCGTTGTGCTGGTGGGAGGGTTCTTGCTCAAGGACGTAGTGAGCTGGTCTGCAGTGATCTTGTTCCAGCTTCTGCGGGGAGCCTGTTGCTGGTGATGGTGGAGCGTGGTCCTTCTGAAGCTGAAGTGGACGCAGCTGTGGTCCGTCCATGGGAGTCCCGTGGCGTGGCTGAAGGCGATGTCCTTGCTGGAAGAGAAGATCGGGTCGAGTGTGTGTCCGGCGTAGTGGGTGGGGGTGGTCACCAGCTGCTTGAGTCCCAGGTTTGCGAGGTTGTCCAGCAGGGTGGTGGTGTTGCGGTCGTTGTTGTTCTCCAGGTGGAAGTTGAGGTCCCCGAGGAGGATGTAGTCGGCTGAGGGGAGGGCGAGCGGGCTGATGAAGTCGGCGATGTCCTCGCTGAATTGTGTGCGTGGTCCCGGGGGTCTGTAGATGAGGGTGCCTCTGAGGGTGGTCTTGGGGTTGACGTGGATCTGGAAGTGCAGGTGTTCGGCGGGTGCGATGGTGTCATCGGTGTTGGTCGTGATGCGGATGGTGTTCCTGTGGATGATGGCGATGCCTCCTCCTGTCTGGTTGACGCGGTCCCTCCGGATGATCTTGTAGCCGTCCGGGATGGCGATGGCGATGTCGGGCGCTGAGGAGGCGTTCATCCAGGTTTCTGTGAGGAAGGCGACGTCTGGGTCTGTGGTGTCGAGCAGGTTCCAGAGCTCGACGGCGTGTCTGTGGACGGAGCGGGTGTTGAGCAGGATGCACTTCAGGTGGTTGCTGCTGGTGTTCTGCTTGGTGGACGCTGGTGCAGTGCAGGTCCGGATGCAGGAGAACTTGCAGGCCTGGCAGATGAAGGGTCCGTGGGTGCGTCTCGGGGTGGCTCGGTAGCATCCAGGGGTTCGGCCGGCGTTGAGTGCGTTGAGGGTGGCGGCATCGTACGTCCGGCGGGTGGGCTAGGGTCTGCGAGGGCCAGGGGTCCTGGCGCTGGGCGCGGTCCAGGCGCGGACGGGCGCAGACGGGCTTACCTTTGGCGCACCTTCGGCGCTCAATCGGTGCTCCCGCTGCGCGCGTCCGCTGCGCGGTCACTCAGGGGGCGTCATAAGAAGGGGGACGGGAGGGCGGGTCTGCTGGGCTGGGCGAGCGTCCGGGCCAATGGGCCGGTGGTGTGCGGGGCCGCAGGGGCCAGCGGCGGGAAAAGTGGCGAGCGGCCGGCTCCGCTGTGGCTGGGCCGCTGGGGGGTGCTGGGGGGCGGCGGTGGCGGCAGGCAGGCGGCAGGCAGGCAGGCAGGGCAAGGAGGCAGGCTAGCAGGGCAGCAGGCGAGTGAGGGGGGTGACCCGGCCTCGAGAGGCACAGTGGTCACTCCCGCGGTCACCCAGGCGCTCCCCTTAAGAAGGGGTACGGGAGGGCGGGTCTGCTGGGCTGGGCGAGCGTCCGGGCCAATGGGCCGGTGGTGGGCGGGGCCGTAGGGGCCATCGGCGGGAAAAGTGGCGAGTGGCCGGCTCCGCTGTGGCTGGGCCGCTCGGGGGTGCTGGGGGGGCGGCGGTGGCGGCAGGCAGGCGGCAGGCAGGCAGGCAGGGCAAGGAGGCTGGCTAGCAGGGCAGCAGGCGAGTGAGGGGGGTGACCCGGCCTCGAGAGGCTCCCTCCATGGTCTTAATATCTTGTCACTGCCTTAACTCTCTCTCCGTCTTACAATTTACACATATTCACCTCACTCCATTTGTGCCCTCTATCGCTCTTTTTTCCAATCCATTTAACCTCCCTTAATGTTTCAATGCTTCACCTCCTAACTCACTGTCACCCTCTTACCTTCTCTCTCCCCTTCCTCTTATTCTTTTTCTGCCACATACCCCTCCTTTCCCTTCTATTTCGCTCTAATTGCACCTTTACTCTCTGCTCTATTCTTCCCCCCCTTTTTTTATACACCACCATTGTTCCTGCTCTACGTCCCCATTCCTTGATAATTTTCAGTGTTTTATTTTTTTTAAAAACATTCACCGTATTTTGCAGTTTTTTGCATGTTTAGTGAGCAAAACAATTTTGGTCATTCTGTTGCATTGTGGTGAGACAACTTCACATAGCTGTCACCTGAGACCAATCCTTGCTCTTTCGGTGCCTCAAGAGAATGCTGATTAAGCTGGCTGCTGGTAGGTCAGCAAAGTGCAGCCCCATCCTCTCCCAGCTCAGGCTTTGATAATGTCCACTTTCTAATATGTCGCTCAAATTCAACATGTGAACATTGTGTACCTGAAAGTGCAATAAAAAGTGTTAAAAAATAAAAATAAGGAGAGCAGTGGATTTCCAAGACTCGCATTTGCCATTTCCTTGTAAAAACTAATGCGCACAATGGCTCTGCATCCGAAGTCCGCCTTGCTGTCAAAAGTAAGTAATAGCAGAATGGGGGCCCAGGGGGTACTGAAACCAGAATACAAACTGCCACTGCAACCAGTTTACAATGCTATGTAAATATGCATATGGTCTTGTGAAAGACCTGTGAAAAACTCAGGTGTGCCGGAGACTCCAGACACTGCCCAGCGAACCCCCCAGCTGCAGCAGCCCGGGCTGAGACACAAAGGAGGGGCTGAAACCCTTCCAGCCTAATAAGCGTTGGCGCCTGGAAGCAATAATTAAAGGTGAAGTGGTAGGATGGAGTGCGCGCCCCCTCAGTTTGAAGACCTATGGTCTAGAGCCTCCAGAGAGTTTCAGTTTATTCGCCAGGTAGCGAGGAGAGGAGGAGTGCAAGGCTTTGTGGGTGATGCAGGCAGTCTTGTAGATAGATCTTGCCTCGATGGGAAGCCAGCGGAGGGTGGATAACATGGGTGTGATGTGGTCGCTTCTTTTGGCCCCATAAATGAAACGAGCTGCTGAATGGAGAACAGACTTAAGGGGGACAGGTGGGATTTGGGGAGGCCAGTAAGAAGAGAATTGCAGTAGTCCAGTCTGGAGAGGAGCAGCGATTGGACCAGGGTTTTAAGGTCATGCTCCGGGAAGAAGCGACGAATCCCCCAAAGAAGGCACATTTGGTATCGAGCAGACTTTGCAATTGAATTAATGTAGGAGAGTAGATTGAGTTTTGTGTCGAGTATGACACCAAGGGATTTTGCGCTGTCCACAATGATGGGTTTATTGTTCAGTAGATTCATCTGGTCCATCCATGATTGAACCGGGGAAGGAGAAAGTGAGGTGGAGAGGAGGAGGAGGAATTCAGTTTTGGAGGGATTCAGAATCAGTTGATGTGTTGACATTCAGTTTTGAATGGAGTCCAAAGTAGAGCTTAGGACGGAGAGATCATGAGTGGAGGCAACCTTGAGGTAGATTTGAGTGTTGTCTGAGTAGAGATGATAGTGGACCCCAGATTTACTTAGGAGATTTTACAGTGGTTCCAAATAGAGATTGAACAATGTGGGTGCAAGTATAGAGCCTTGAGGGACACCTTGACCCACCGCCAAAGGAGATGAAAGACTGTCCGCTATTTTGATCATTTGGGATCTATCAGAGAGGAAGGAAGCAAACCATTTAAGCACAGGGGACAGATGGGCCTCTATTACCTTAGGTCGAAGGTGTCACTCCCAGTCTCTGGCTGCACCCCCACCCCACATTAATGGTTGCAGATTGAGCAGGGGGGGCCTGAGCAGAACGGACCTCACTTACATTCAGATGTGAACTAATCCCTGCACAAACAGTCTGGCAACATTTGCATTTTGTTTTTATCTCAGTGAAGATTAGAATACATGCCTCTGCCAGAACCCCCCCCCTCATTTTCATGAAAACACTGAAGCAGTGTTCCGCACATGTAAGCCACTTTTTGAAAGGAGATGAAATAATGCATTTAATATAGCACACAGCTACTCAAACGAGAGTGACCTAGTGTGAAGGCAGCAGAAAGAGTAGTTGGAAAATAGGAAGAGGTTAGTTTTTAAAAAGCCAAGTTTCAAGTTTCCTCCTGAAAGATAACAGGTCTGTGGTTAGTCTCAGAGGTTCTAGGAGGCTGTTCCACAACCATGCGCCTAGAAAGCCAAAGGATGTTCAACCCATGCTAGCATGGTGTATTTTGGGCACGAGGGCCAGGTTAGCATTAGTTAGCTCTTAGGAATCTAGATGGGATGTAGCGGTTAACACGCTTATTCAGGTAGCCAACTCCTAGGCCGTAGAAAGGTTTGAAAAAGATGACCATCCCTTTGAAGTCAACCCGTTCCTTGATACATAGCAAATGTAGAGATCTTAGAATGGGGTTCATACTAGATCTGGGTTTGGACCTCACGATATCTCTGGCCGCCGCGCTTTACACCTCTTGCAGGCACACCGAAATACAAACTGTTTTCATAGTCAAGTTTAGATGTCACCAGAGCTTGCACCACAATCTTTCTGCTGTCCAGTGATATCAGTGGCAGGAATTGTTTTAACATGCGGAGGATGCCAAAGCATGCGCCTGTTAGATTTTGGATCTGAGATCGCATGGAGAGAGTATTGTCAATGGCAATTCCTAAGTTTTTGACTTTCTCTTTAGTTACGGGCGGGGGTGGCAGGTCTTTTGGCCACCAAGTGCTCCAATTGTACGTTCCAGGTAGTCCAAAAAAAACGACATCTGTTTTGTCTAGGTTACACGTCAGCTGATTTATCTTAAGCCAATTAAATACCTTGGTGAGGCTAGACTTAATCATTGCACCGTCAAAGTCTATTCCTTTATTGCATGTAAAAATCAGCCGAGTGTCATCTGTGTATGAGACAATTTTTGTGCACTCTTCCTCTACCAAAAGTGCAAGGGGTGATGGATTTTTTTAATCTTAATTTTATTTGAGGTTTTATATAGTGCGAACATGACCCGTTAGGGTATCAGAGCACTTTACAGGGAAAACACGTTACGTGCAAGATAAGCATTGGCAAAATATTGGGATGAGGGTTAGGGAAATGACTACAGTAGGATAAAATTAAGAGTTATATACAATAAATAGTACAGTACAAAAACAGCAAGCAACATGTAAGCGGTAAAACAGGACGAACCGTTAAGATAAGGAGAGGGCCAAGCGAATACAGGAGATTATGCAGGGACACAAAGCCTTAAAAAGGCAGTAATCGCAGCAAAGGGGAAGTTATTGGAGGAATTTGCTAATTAGGAATGTTTTCGCTTCCTTTTTGAAGCACGACAAAGTAGGAATTCTTCTGATGGAGGAAGGTAGTGAGTTCCAGATTCTTGGTGCGGCCCCATAGAACGCTCGGTTATATGTTTTTACTTTGCGGAAGTGGGGTGGCTAGAGCACACGGTCGTTGATGGACCGGGAGTTTCTGGTTCTCCCGGATATCACAATTTTCTGGGCGAGATACTTTGGGGAGTTTGTGTACAAGGCTTTGCGAGTGATGCAGGCCAGTTTTAGCTGGATTCTGCCTCCAAGAGACAGCCAGTTCAAGGCCTTCAGATGTGGTGAAATGTGGTCCAATTTCTTTGAGCCAGATAAGAGTCTAGCTGCTGCGTTGAGGCAAGCGTTCAGGGGGGCTGTCGAAGTCTTTGGTAGGCCAGATAGGGTTGAGCAGCCGTATTCAATTCTGGAAATAACTAGCGCCTGAACTGCAGTTTTTAGGTCGACTGTTTCATCGAAAGGTTTTCGTTTTTTCAAGTAGCTCAGATGGAATCTGGCAGTTTTGGCCATCAAGTTGATGTGTTCGCGCATATTCAGGTTACTGTCCAAAGTTATCCCGAGTGCTGTGATTGAGTTAATCCATTCAGGTATGTCATTGGATTTTTTTATGGGGTAAGGATAAGGAACTCTGTTTTATGGGCATTCAGTTTGAGCTGGTTGTTGGCGAGCCATTGAACAGTCAATTTTAGGGCATCATTCAGATAAGTAATCTCCTCAAGTGAGGAGATATTGATGTATATCTGAGTATCGTCGGCGTACATGTAGAAAGAGATGTTGGCCATGCGAAGAATTTCAGCTAATGGTTCGAGGTAGAGATTAAAGAGGGTAGGGGACAGAGTAGAGCCTTGAGGGACACTGATAGCGATCGGGGAAGGAGCAGATAGGTTGTTGTTGAAGAAGATTCTATGGGTGCGGGTCTGAAGGAAGGAACCAAACCATTTGATGACAGGACCTCCTAGGCCCATTCTGTCTTTGAGGCATTCAAGAAGATTCTCATGGTTGACTGTGTTGAATGCTGAGGAGAGATCCAGAACGATCAAGAGACAGGTTTTGCCTTGGTCAAGGGCTAGGAGAGCATTGTCTACGATATGTAGAATAGTAGTTTCAGTGCTGTGCCCAGGCCTGAATCCAGATTGGAAATCATCAAGTAAATTCAAATTAGCAATGCTTTGGCTTAGTTGTAGCTGCTCACATTTCTCCAGCACTTTCACAAGAAGGGGATTATTCGAAATAGGTCTGAAGCTGTGTAGAATTTCAGGATTCAGAGTTTTTTTTTTCAGGATGGGGATGACTTGCCCGGATTTCAGGGAGTCAGGTATGGATCCTTGAAGAAGGGAAGCGTTGATAATGTATTGTATGTATTGTATTGTATGGCACATTTATAGAGCGCAACTGTCACCCCACGGGTATCCTGGCACTGTGATCCTCAATGGCCTGAGCACGATATTATAGTGGCAGCTGTAATTACAATGTCCTTGGGAAAAGATGAGTTTTCAGTCCTTTTTTAAAATAGGATAAGTCACCCATGCTTCTAAGAGACAATGGCAGCGTGTTCCACAGCCTTGATGCCGTATAGCTGAAAGAACGACCACCCATTCGCATCTTCAGGATCTTAGGAACTACCACCAGGTAGGCTGAGGCAGAGCGAAGGGATCTAGTAGGGGTGTTTATCAGGGCAAGATGGCCGCTGTTGCGCTGTAGTCAGAAGTCGCACCTTACCCCCTCTCTGACCTAAAGTCTAAATGAGGAGGTAGATGACCCAGGGACTATAGGAATGCAGTCCTCCCTCCAAACTGTAAAGACTTATCAAGACGAGTGCGACAGAGCGAGCTGGCGGAGGAAAAGCGGCGTACTTGCCAGAGCGGCATCCTTTTGGAAGAAGACCAGGGCTCTATCTACCGCATTGGTCGCAGCACTACACCGTTTTCTGGCCGAGAAGGGGATGGCGCAGCGCGGTAAGGAGAAACAACAGCCGCCGCCTGGCAGCACGAGTAAGGAGGCTAGCCAGAGGGACGCAGTAAAGCTGGGCGCAATCCCCAAAATCAAGATGCTGATGCCCCTCGCTAAGAAATCCACACCGGCTGCCCTAACGTCATCTGCTGCGGTGAAAGTGCAGCAGCGCAAAGTGGATAAAGCTCATGAAAAGGAAACAAAGCTGATGCGGAGCGCTGCTGCCGCTGCTCGAAGTAATGGGGCTCAGGAAGTACCGGCTCGGGGTCTGACGGATAAGAAAAGAACCGATAGAGATCTCACCTTGAGACAGCCCTCGGTAGCAGAAGCGTTTGGATCATTGGCAAACACGGGGGAAGCAGGAACAGCGGTGGCAGGCAAACCGACTGGAGCTGCGAACAGGAACGTCCTCGAGGACGCCAGCGGCTGTGTTGCTAGGCAACAGGAATGCGCGGGCCTCACGCTTCCCGCGGAAATCTCGGCAGCCTCGGCAGTAATGGCAGACGGTCTGCAGAAGGATCCGGAGAGCCATGTTGATCTGGGAAATGCTGCCTGGAGGGTAAGAGAGGACATTGATGGGGCAGAGAGCCACAATACCTCCCAAATGCTGAATGCCTTAAAGGAGGTAGAAGCGGAGATGTTGGGGGGGCAGAATCAGCAGAATCAGCAACAGGGGCCCAAGGAAGCAGAATGGGGGAGCCTAGTGAGCCTTGATTCGCAGAAAGAATTGACAGAGCCAGACATTGTCGAGGGGGCTGAGGGAGACAGGTTCTTCACAGTCCCAGAGGGTTCCGAATCTACCACTGCCAGTAGTGACGAGCAGAAAGAATCCACAGATCCAAGTCTCGGCACGGAGGACAGCGGAAGCTCTCGAGGCTCCAGGGGGTCCAGGGGGAGACGCACCCTGAAAAAACGCAAGGTAGGAGCAAGGCGGGCTGGGTCCCCTCTGAGCACTCATAAAAAACTACTATGGGACTACTCAGCTACATCTAGCATGTATAAAGAGGATGGGCAAGATGGACAAGGGGAGGGGGGGAAACTTGACATTATGTTTGCCACATTAAAACAAATTCAAGTAGAAGCCAGAGCGGAAAGCAGAAGAGCTAGGCATGATACCAAAAAAATCCAAGCCGCAATCAGGAAAGTAAATAAAAAATACGAAGAGGTCGAAGAGAGAGTGGTATGCGTTGAAGAGAGAACTGGCAGATTGGAGGACGAAGTAACGGACTGGAATGTATATAAAGCGGGACAGGAAAAGGCTGTGGAGGACTTGCAATGGAAAGTGGAGGAGTTGGAGAACCGCCAGAGGCGTAATAATGTTAGGCTCCTTGGGATTGAGGAAGGGGTGGAAAAACAAGATCCAAGAGGGTTCGTCATCAAGTTGCTAAAAGGGGCTTTCCCTGATGTGCCATGGCAGTGGGAGATGGAAGTCCAGAGGGCCCATAGATTTCCACTCACCAGAAAGAAAAGACAGGATGGGGGCACAGATACACTGCCAAGGGCTATGCTGGTGTTCTTCGGGAACTTTCTAGCAAGACAGGAACTGATGGACAAGGCCAGGCCAGATTCCAAGAAATCTTTTGATGGTGTAACATTCTTTGCCAGACCTGACTTTTGTCATGTGACAGTGGAGAGGAGATGGCGCCTTAGCCAGTTGATTGCAGCATTCCAGAAACAAGGGGCAGAGGCGTACCTAATGTTTCCGGCAAAGCTAAAAGTTATATCTGCAGGACGTATGAGAATGTTTTTTTCTGAAATAAAGGCGGGGGAATTCTTGGCAGAATTAACAGAACAACGCAGAGATAGGAGCAAGGAATAAGCAAAAGGGAAGGAATAGGGGGAAAAGGGAGGGCTGCGATGTACTGCCTCCTAAACTGAGTCATCGCGGATACTAAAGGAAGGAGAGGGAAGGAGAGGGGGGGGGCGACTCTGCAACGCACAGCGATCACGCATAGGTCAGCTTTGACCTATTTGCCTGTGCTAGGGGGTAGGGTATCTGGTGTGTGGAGGGGTGGGAGGGGGTTAAGGGGGAGGGTGGTGTTGGGTGCGGTGTTGGTGTAGGAGGAGAGAGACATGCAGTACAGATCTGTAAGATACACAAAGGAGAGAGACAAATACTGATTAACTTTATAGGAGGAATGGGAGAGTTGGCAAAGTTAAACCTATTTAATGGCTGTTAGGATAATTACGCTCAATATCTGTGGGTTAAACAATGCAGAGAAAAGGCAAAAACTGGCCGCAGCACTACGATTTTGGAGATCTGATATAGTTTGTCTACAGGAGACGCATGTGGCTAGGAAAGATAACTATATGCTTGAGCAAATGGGGTTTGAGGTGCTTGCCTATACAGGACAGGAAGATAGGAAAAAGGGGGTGGCGATATTAGCTAGGAAAGGGGTTGTAAAAGTTAAAAGGAAGAAAGAGGATCAAGAAGGGCGATGGGTCTTGTTGGATGTGGAAACATTGACTGGGAGATTCACAATTACCTCAATATATGGGTCAACTGAAGATGAACCGGAACTGCTGGAATTTCTGGATGGGGAATTAGCACTGTGGCCGGAGCCTGTAGTATGTTGCGGGGATTTCAATATTAATGGTTTGGATGGCTTAATCGCGATGGATGGGGGTAAATACCGGGGTAGGAAGATAAGGACATATAAGGCAGTACAGAACCTAGCTCGACACAATGCCTTGGTGGATATGTGGGCTGAGAAAAACCCCATAGGCACAGGCAGTACCTATTATTCAGCTCCTCATAGAAAGGTTACTAGACTGGACTATTTTTTCATCTCGAGCTCACTGATGGGTAGAGCTGATATTGAACGACTCCCTAGGTTAGTGTCGGATCACAATCCGTTGGTTTTAAGCTTGACATTTGTTAGAGAAAGGGATAGGACGCATAATCAATGGACGTTTGAACGGGGGTTGCTAAAGGAGGAGGAGTATGTAAAAAGGATGCAGGAATGGATTACACAATATTGGGAAATAAATAGATACTCGGCCTCAGCGGATATGGTATGGGATGCTTTTAAAGCTTGAGTTAGGGGAGACACACTAAGTTATACTATGTTAAGGAATAAGAAAGAAAGGGAGAGGATAGAGGAGAGGATTAGAAGTCTGGCGAGTTTAGAGGAGGGTCTAGTGGGCGCAATAAGCAGACAAGAACCTATTGAACAGATGCGGAGACAGGAGTAACGATGGCGCAGAAGGCAGCAGGGAATTTCCTAGCAAAAAAAGAAAAATGTTATGAGTTCAATGAAAGAGTGGGTCATTTATTAGCAATTAGAACCAGACAAACATTAGCTGCAGGGGAAATAAAAGAAATTAAGGACAGTACAGGGACTATAGTTAATAAGGTGGAGGAAGTACAGGAAGTTTTTAGGAGGTTCTATGAATCATTATACGAGCAGGATGCAAGTAATGATTTGCCAAGGATATCAGAATATCTGACACAAACACCACATAGAGGGTTAAGTACGGAAGACAGGGAGAGTTTGGACCGTCAGCTAACGATACAGGAGGTAAGAGAAGCAACATTTAGCCTCCCCTCCGGCAAAGCAACAGGACAAGATCAAATTCCTGTAGAATTTTATAGGACCTTCTGGGATGTGCTAGGAACAGACATCTGGTCAATATGCTGTATGGCGCAAGGGGGAAGGGTAGTTCCACAGTCCTGGGCCGGGGCGGATATAATTGTAATATTAAAGAAGGACAAGCCTCCAATAGAGCCAGGCTCATACAGGCCAATAACGTTACTGAACGCAGACGCAAAAATATTCTCTAAAACACTAGCAAATAGGCTTAGTGGGGTTATCGAGAGCCTGGTGTCCCCGGAACAGCATGGCTTTATACCAGGCAAGGGAACTACCCAGCACACCAGACAGATGATCACCGTCCTGGACGCAACCGAGGTGGCAGGAGACCCTGTCGCGGCTATTTTTCTGGATGCTGAGAAGGCTTTCGACAGGGTCTCTTGGGACTATCTGTGGAAAGCCCTGGAATGGGCTGGGATAGGTGAAGGCTATATAAAGGCAGTTCAGGCACTTTATAAGAAACCATCGGCTAGGATAAGAATTAACAAATCATACACAGAGGCAGTACGGATCCGACGAGGGACTAGGCAGGGATGCCCAGCTTCACCTTTACTTTTTGCTATATACCTAGATCCGCTGCTAAGAAGGCTGACACATATTCACAGGATCCCCGCAGTCAGATTACATGAACAGGAATATAAGTTGTTCGCCTATGCGGATGACGTAGCAATCATAACATCAGCGCCAGGGGGGGCCCTAATAGAAATAGAGCAAGAGGCAAAGAATTTCGGGGTTTTTTCGGGATATCTTATAAATAGAGGAAAGACGCAGATAGTGCAGAACAGGTTTGCCAATTTCCAGGATACCAGAGTAGTTCCGGAAGCAATATATTTGGGGATCAGGGTATCAGCGGAATTGGATAGAGTTGTAGAGATTAACATAGAGCCACTCTTAGGGAAAGTTAAAAGAAACTTAGAGAGAGTCAACAATTTACATCTGACGTTAATGGGGCGAATCAATATGAGTAAAATGGTCACGTTTCCGAAACTTTTATACATCCTTAGAGCAATTCCCTTATATGTTGATGGCACATGGTTTAACAAAATAGAAGCAATTATGAATAGGTTTATATGGGCACAGGGGAAGACACGAAGGGCGTATCGTTTCTTGACACTACCGAGGGAGAAGGGGGGTTGGGGCGCACCTGATTTTAGACTATATTACTGGGCAGCAGCTCTACAATACGCGCAAGGGTTATTAGGCGATAATAGCCATTGTGGAGAGAGACGGGGATGTGGGAATGCTTATGAAGCAGTTCTGGGTAAGGAGGCAGGGAACGCCTTGGTGAATACAGTGGATTATGTATATTTCAAACATACTAGGTTCAAGACACTGAGCGCAATTTATAAAATCTGGAAGGCCGTTAGGAAAAAGCTAGGAATCGGGAGATATAACAGATATCTTAGACTATACTCTAATAATGATCTTCCCTCAGAAATCTTCAGGGACACAGTCATGAAGGAATGGGATGGTAAGGGGATTAAAAAACTAGGAGACCTGCTGGATGCAGAAGGGGTGTTCCTTTTATTTCAAGAAATTCAAACTAAGTTCAACATCCCAGGATGTAATTTCTTTAAATATTTACAAGTCAGGAGCTACTTTTATAAGAAACAGGGTGGGACAGTAGGGGTGTCGCATTGCAGGATAATGGACTACTTGGAGCGTAGTACACGGGCAACGATTAGACTACTTTATGCTGATTTTTATGCATTACAAATAGATGATAGAGAGAAATTCTCCAAGAAATGGGTGGAACAAGTAGGGGCGCACCCTGACGGTCTACAAAACTCATTAGATCTAGGACGGTCGGTTTTGTGCTCGGCTACTCTACAAACCCAGCACTATAAGACGATTTATTCCCTCTATCACACACCTGCAAGAATTGCCCAGTGGGGGGGCACTACGGGCATAACATGTCCAAGATGTAATTCAAGCAGTGCCAACACTGTACATATGTTTGCACAATGTCCACAACTCTATACATTAAAACTGGCAATCGAAGAATTTATGGAAGGCTCTTTAGGGATAAAGACTAAATTGTCGGAAGAATTGATAATGTTAGGAGTGAATATAAGAGACAGCAATGAACATCCAGAATTTTTGTTTATGGCTACGGCAGTGTTAAGGATTATTATTGCAAGGGCTTGGCTTGATAAGACGGCACCCACATTTCAGACATGGATAGCAAGGCTTCTCTCCACATATAATTTAGAGAAGGCCATTTATGATAGGAAAGGCAGAAAGGCAAGGACATTGGGGGGTAGGATCTGGTTACCCATAGAGAAATGGAAGAATAGGAGTAAATAGAGCCTTAAAATATATGAAGTCTGATTATGATTGTACTTGAATTTTGTATTTGTATTTGTATTTGAATTTTGCGAAATGTCTCTATCGATTTTCTTTTCTTTTCTGTACTGCTAAAATGTATCGGTATTATTGGAAAAATGAGGGGGGGGAAAAATCAATAAAAATATTTTTTTTTAAAAAAGGGATCTAGTAGGGTTGTACCAGGAGAACAGCTCCTGCAGGGAGATCGGACCCTGACCGTGGAGGGCCCGAAAGACCAGGCAAAGGGCTTTAAAGTCAACACGTTGGGAGACTGGCAGCCAATGAGGATCCATAAGTGCTGCCGAGGAAGAATCAGACCTCCGACGAGAGAGTGCCAGCTTGGCGGCAGAATTCTGCACCCGCTGCAGTTTGCCCAACAAGGTTATAGGTGCCCCCAGAAGTAGTGCGTTGCAGTAGTCAAGTCTGCTTAAGATGATACTACCCACTACTTCTGGTCTGGCATGGGCCAGGAGCAGGGGAAGAATCTTCCGCATGGTGCGGAGCAACAACATACAGGTGGACACCGTTTTATTCACAAAGCCATCCAGTTGGAGATTGGGTTCGAGCATCACCCCTAGATTCCGAACGGAGTCTGCCGCCGCTACCGTACCCTGAAAAGAGGGGGGGCAGAAATCCTGTGGTAAAGGCCGGGAGATACGGTCCATCGAACAGTGCAACACCTCGGTCTTAGAGCTGTTGAACTGTAAGGAGTTGTTACTCAACCATTCCGCCGTGGTGGTCATACAATGGTGGAAGGTCTCCTGTGACACCGCATTCTTACCTTCAAAGGAGAAGATAAGCTGGGTGTCGTCGGCATAGTTTGTGACCGCAATACCGAAAGATTTAATTAACTTGACCAAGGGGCAGAGGTAAAGATTGAATAGGATGGGACTGATGGCCGATCCCTGAGGCACGCCCTGTTCGACCCTTTTGATGTTAGATTTAAAGGGTGGCAAGGCGACCACCTGGTGTCTGATAATTGTAGCCCACAGGGGAACGATGAGTGGGGAGGTCGCTGCCAAGCAGTTGGCATGGAGAGGGTCATTGAAGTGCGTGTTCGGTTTTAAGGAGGCTAGAATTTTTTAGATGGACTGGTCATCGTAAAGTTTGAAGTTGTATCAGTGAGCCTTGTTTTTGGCTGTTGTTTGGAGGGGACGAGAGGAGATATGAGTCCCAGAAGGAAGAGGAGGGACGTTTTAGGTGGCATTGAGTTTGTTGCCTAGCGAGTTGATTTTGGTTGTGAAGAAGGAGGAGAACTCATCGCAGGTTATTAGGGATTTTGTTGTATCTTTCGATGACTTTGCTAGTTTGTTTGATTGAAGTTTGACTATTTCGAAGAGTTTGCGTAGTCTGTTTATGGCATTTTCCAGTTCTGATTTAAAGAACTCTTTTTTGGACAAGAGGATATTCATGTTGTAAGTAT
The DNA here is from genome assembly GCF_964261635.1 of Lissotriton helveticus. NCBI lineage: Eukaryota > Metazoa > Chordata > Amphibia > Caudata > Salamandridae > Lissotriton > Lissotriton helveticus. The sequence goes on from NC_136057.1 coordinate 157,055,482, forward strand.
TTCTGGCCTGGCCGAGTAGATTAAGATGGGAAGCTGAGGGGTGCCGCCTCCAGTTTCTTTCTTTGAGTCGGAGAGCTCTCCTTTCGTTATTGAGGGGTCCGCTGAACCAGGGTTTTTTGTCTTTGATTTGGGACCTTTTGAGTTTTAACGGGGCCAGATCATCCAGAATGTTAGTCATAGTTGAATTGTAGTGCTCAGTGAGGTCATTGGCCTTAGAAAGATTAAGGGGGGGTGTATGTCGCTCTCGCAGCGAGCAGTCAGCATCTCAAGGTCAAGGCTCTGAGTGTCTCTGAGCCAGTGTTTTAGTTTCACCGGTTGTCCAAGACATTTCAGGCGGTGGTCAGATATTGTGAAGGCGATGGCGTGGTGGTCTGACCAGTCGCATGCTCTGCTGACTTCCTTGTCAGGAGGACAAGGGCCATCAGGGGAGGTCATGTAGGATGAGAGGAGGGCTAGAGTTTCCTCCTCCGAGAGGTAGTGTGGCAGTTTGCGAGGGCAAAGGTGTCTGCTGCACCTGTTAGATTTTGGATCTGAGATCGCATGGAGGGAGTATTGTCAATGGCAATTCCTATGTTTTTGACTTTCTTCTTAGTTGCGGGCGGGGGTGTCAGGTCTTTTGGCCACCAAGTGCTCCAATTGTACGTTCCAGGTTGTACCAAAAACCAACTTCTGTTTTGTCTGGGTTACACTTCAGCTGATTTATCTTAAGCCAATTAAATACCTTTGTGAGGCTAAACCTAATCATTGCGCTGTCAAAAGTAGATTCCTTTATTGCATGTAAAAATCAGCCGAGTGTCATCTGCGTATGAGACAATTTTTGCGCACTCTTGCTCTACCAAAAGTGCAAAGGGTGATAGATATATATTAAAAAGAGTGGGACTGAGAATAGAGCCCTGGGAAACACCCACATTCATGGCCGATGCAGGTGATGCAAAAGGGGGTAGCCAGATGTCCTGTGATCTGTTTCCCAGGAAGGAGGACATCCATGTTAGGGCAGTCTCCCCCAGGCCGATGTTAGCAAGTCTGTCAAGGAGCCTCTCATGAGGGACCTTATTGAAGGCCGCCGACAAGTCAAGTAATATCAGAACAGCCTTTCCTCCTTGGTCTAGCTTACCCTTGATAAATTTGAGTAACCACCAGCAAAGCGGACTCTGTACTATAGTTAACCCTAAAGCCTGATTGAGACTCTTGAAGAAGCTTCTACCTTCAATGTGTTTTTGGAGGGCCTTGTTAACATGTTTCTGTGGCACTTAAAGAGAGTAGGAAGGAGGGATATTGGCCTATAGTTGGCTGGGTCTGTCTGTTTTGAGGAGGGAAATAATCTTTGTTGGCTTCCATAAGTTCGGCATATTGCCTGAGGAGACGGATAGATTAAACAGCTTGTTGGCTGTGGGGTTGATGGCAGGTGCTCATAGGTTGAGAATATTTGCCGGGCATGGGTCATTAGGAGAAGCAGACTTTATGCTTTAGTGATGTCAAGGTCTCCATCTCCTGCGCACACCTCTCTGCAGCTTATCTGTGCACTGATGCCAGGGCATGTGTACACTTACACACCATTGCTAAACCCCTTTACACAATTGTACAAAAAGCACACTCGTTCTTGCTGAATTCAGCGTATAAGAGCAGGAGTCATGGGGTGACTTGGAGTGAGTGTCTTCTCTGCAAAGATTCACAGTCATGGAGGCATTCGCTGCTCAGTCCAGCCTGCGACTCTGCTGATCCGCCATTAAAAGAAACAAGCATTGGCGACACCAAAAGTTCTTGGCAAGTTGATGCATCGGTTGTGTATTTTTATTACAAGCACATGGCAAAAAAAAGACAAAGAAAATGTACTGCCCTCTAGACATGGTGGCAAATGGTTAATATAAAACATCTGAAAGAAAATAACCATAATATATAATCCTAATAGTCCAGGATAGATGCTTCCTAGAAGGCAGATGAAGAAAAGTACAGAAACCATTTTTAATGCCAACAAACATCAGAGGAATTTCTGATTTTAATGGGCACCCATAAAAGGTAATATTAGTTTGAATTGCTGTAAATTGAAAATGCAGTTTAAATAATCAAGAGTAACTAAAATGAATTAAAAAGGACAACAAATGGAAAAAAGTATTAGCAAAAGAAATTGGCCCTCAGTTCTGACACTAAATTGCACTTCTTTTTAGGCAGCGGTGCACATGTTATCAAGAGGCATGCTGGTGCTGACAGAATAGGGAGCCAGTGGCTGATGTGGACTGACCCTGAGATTCATGCTGGATGCTCTGGGGGATGGAAGCACTGTGTGGCTGACTGTGAAGAGGTGAATGGCATTGGTGTCAGCGGGATTATGTCGGTGTGATAGTGTAAATGTGCTGTGTGGTGATGGTGATGCAGCAAGTGTCACAGCAGTCTGTGATGCTGTGTGTCTATGAACGTGCATTGATGAGTGTGCTGTGGTGAGTCTAATGCAATGAGGGAGATACACTGATGATGATGCAGCAAGTGTAGCACCATTCAATGTGATGATGTCAGTGTGATGTGTTAGTGATAGTGTAAATGTGGTAAGTGTGATGTGAATGCACGTGCAAAGCCAATATGCTGGTGTCATGGATTTGATGCGAGTGTAAGAGGTTAATGTACAGTGTGATGCAATGAGCATGCTAGTAAACATTATTGTCATGTGTTACAGTATGTTGTGAGAGTAATGGGTGAAATGTAATGATAAAACAACTTTACCTTTATATGCTAAAAGGCATATAAACAGTTCAGAAAAGTGAGCTTTAAAATATATATCAGGCAATGAGAGAGTTGATGATTTTGGGGTCCCCCCAAACCTAGGGGGAGGACCAAGCAGATGCCTTGAACACAAAGATCATATCATGCTGAACGATTCGGTGGTGGTCACATCCTCCTTAGACCACCCCCAAGCAAAGTTATGGGCAAAAATACAATCCCAACCAAAGGCCCAGCAGAGCATAATGGGGCGAGATTCTAGAGTGCAGTGATTTATAGTATTAGCTCCCTGCTGAGCCAGGAGAGCCTGCCCCTTAAGGAATGTTTTGATATTGGATACTATAATATTCACTGCACTCTAAAATATTGTCCCATAATGCTTTGCTGGGCCTTTGGTTGGGATTGTATGTTTGCCCAGAACTGTGCTTGGGGTGGTCCTAGGAGGATGGGACCACCACCAAATCATCAGCATGATGTGCTCTTTGTGTTCAAGGCATCTGGTTCGTTCTCTCCCTAGGTTAGGAAGTACCCTAAAATCATCACCTCTCTCACTGCTTGCTATATTTCCATGTTCACTTTTGTGAGATGATTATATCACCATCATAAACTTTATTCCGGTCAATGTGACTTCAAAAGTACAATCAAGATACATACATTGGAAAAAAGAAAAAAAGGAGAAAAGAGGTGGTAGAATGAAAATATAAAATAACCTCATAATACAAATACATATTTTTAAGTAAGTATGGATAAAAATGACTATCAATATGTACAAAATTTGAAAAGAATATAAATACAAAAATTCGCGAGCCTGGTAATACGGGACAACAGATCGTATCATAGGCGAATGGACTGGGCTGTAAACAAGAATTCATCTATGGAAAGTGCATAGTATGGATAATAAATAAATAAATACACCAATTTTAAAAAGTTCATAAAAAGAGGACCACATCTTATCTTACGAATATTAACATAGTCCTCGCATTGGGATTATACCCTGCTAGAGGTTGCTTCTAGACATACATTTTGAAAGTAAACTAATTGATTCGCAGTTCCTTAAACAGTGAGTAAACAAGTTTTTGTCAATTCAAAATAGCAAGACTATAAATTTATGACCATCATTAAATATCCATGGGAGAGTGGACTACCAAACTTGCGCAAGAGAGGAATAATTACATTTCTGTTATAGGGGCAACTATCGCCTGTTGGGAAGATTTCAGAAAATGCCTACGGGAACACCACATAGAAAATAAAAACCTGCGACTGAAAAAATAATAGGGATACTTGTATCAAACTTGAGGATCCTAAACGCCTCCGAATAGTGTCTAGTTCCAAGGTTCCTACAAATCTGCACCAGCCAACGTTTTCTTGCTTTATGGTGGCCTGGGCAGCTGAAGAACACATGTAATACTGTCTCATCGGGGCAATTGCATGCCGGACAATTTGAAACTTGCAAACCCTTCCATTTGTGGGTAAAACAGCGAAGTGGCAACACCGCATACCTAAACTGAAGGTAAAGTTTTCTAGCGGCAGCTGGTTTGATAACATCTAAGGCCGGCTCAAGTACAGGCCTATCTTTTATCTCTAGGAATGCTGATGTTAACTTGCCTATTCGGGGACAGCTATGAAGCTATGCCTGAATATGCTCCTCAAAAAGAGTCTTCAATTGTTTTCTAGAGATTGAGGATCAGGCAAGCTCAGGGTCCACCCAGAGTTCCCGTAGCCCTATACTGGTGAGTGTTTGTTTCATAAAAGCTAACCACGGCAAATTAGCAACCCCCCGCAGATTCATTACCTCTAGAAGTTCCTCTCTATAGAAATAGAGTTCTGGGGTTACCCACAGACGACGCCAATACATTAAGGGCTTGAGATTTAATAAATCTGAGATTGCCTTAAGCCCCAAATCTAATTGGAGTGGGGTTAACGGGGTGCTCTGTGGGAGATTCAAGTGTCGTAAGAAGTTGTTCTCAACCTGTAGTAAATCACGGGGCCAGAGTGGCCCCATAGTTCAGCCCCTTATAGAGCCCCTCCCCGAGCTTGCACCTTGTAAAATTCAATGGCTGGGCTAATCGGTTTCAAAGTGGACTTGCAGAAGAACTTCATAATCACACCTGATGATTGAGACAGTTTTAGAGATGATTTTTTAATATGTTCCCCCCAGTCCATTTTATCTGTAATGGCGATCCCCAGCTAAACAAAAGAGGAAACGCTTTCAAGAGGTTTGCCATACAAAAGGGGATTAGGACGTGTGCTTTTGGAGCTATTGAACGCCATACATTTGGTTTTCTGCAGATTAATTTCTAAGCCTCTTTTTCTGCAAAAAACTTCAAATTTATTAAGGATCCTCTGTAAGCTCATAGGCGATTTAGATACTAATAACGTATCATCGGCAAACAACATTGCCGGGATCAGTCGAGAGGCTAACTTAGGTGCATGCAAGTCTTTTTCGGCCAGTAGCGAATCTATTAAACCATTAATATATAAACTAAAAAGAGTGGGAGCAAGGACACAGCCCTGTCGGACACCACGCTTGATCGGAATGGGGGCAGTTAACTCGCCATCCTTGCCAAACCTAATTTGCGCAAAGTTGTCCACATGTAGCCGTTTAATGAGATGGGTTAAATATTCTGGAACCCCAAACTCATGTAGAACTGACCACAGTTTATCCCTTGGGACCAAATCAAAAGCAGACCTCAGGTCCACAAATACTAGGAAAAGACTGCCGCCCTCCAGACACATGGTTTTCCAGTACAACAGCTGTAATCTGAGTACTTGATCCAGGGTGGATACTTTTTCCCTGAATCCTGCCTTGAAAGGGGACAGAATCACCTGTTCTTCCATCCAATTCCAATTCCAAATTCCCAAAATTCTTTATTTCGGCCATATAGACCATAAAAGATGCAGTAGAAAACAACACATACAATAAAATACATATTTTTAAAAAAAATACATATTATAAGAATACACTAGCCCAGCGGGGAAATAGTTAAGACACTAAAAGTTCAAGAGGGTTCACAGTTTTTTTTTTCCTGATCAACCATATAGCCATAAGAAATTTAGAAACGGCGAACACAATGTGACCCAGAGTACTGGTTTTCAGGATCCTGTATGCCTGTGCATACTCTCTGAACCCTAAGTTCTTGCATAGTGGCGCTATCCAGCGTTTCCTAGGCCTTTGGTAAACGGGGCACACAAACAGAATGTGAAGATCGTCTTCCAAGTAGATGTTACAGCAAGGACAGGTTTTATCGACCGTATTGGACCACTTGCATGTGAAAGTGTTAATGGGTAGTGTGCCAAGCCTCCATTGGACAAACAGTTTCCTCGCCAGGTTAGGAAAGATAAAATCCATAAAAGGTTCGAAAGTGTATGAATTTTTGGATTCTAAAAATCGCAAAGTAAGGGTGCCACTGTTTTGAGCGTTTACCAAATGTGCAAGGGACCTATCCTTAAAAAATTTTGACAGGGCTTTGCGCGAGATTGCTTGGCAGCCTCGCACTGGGTCCTCCCAGAGGTCACGGAGATTCATGGCGATCAGTTCGCTTTTCACAGAGGCAAGCCAGGGAATTTTTCCACCGCAATTGAGGCTCATGACGTGGGTAAGATCCTCCCTATAATGATGAAGTTCGTTCGTAGACCAGAGCCTGTGCCAGAACTTCACTGGCTTGGACACAAGCTCCTCTGCAATAGGGGGGAGGCCCAGGTCCATTCTCAAGGGCAAAAGTGGCGTTGCCCGTGGGAGAGCCAATAAGCGCCTTAAAAAGCTGTTTTCAACTGTTGACAAGTCCTTCACCGCTTTGTGCCCCCAAAGTTCACTGCCATAGATGGCCGCTGCCTTGGCCTGGGACCTGTAAGTTTCAAGAGCCGGACTTACAGGCTTGAAGGTCGAAGAATTGGCCACCTTCAAAATTGCACCCGACAGTTGGGACAGTTTAACCCTTGCTCGTACTATCTGGTGGTCCCAAGATAAGTTTTCCTGTAATGTTACCCCCAGATATATGAAGGTGAACACCCTCTCGAGGCTAACAGTCCCCAGGGTGGGATTAGGCCTTGTTTTAGTGGGTGGAATACAAATCATAAACTTTGTCTTCTCTGTGTTTATCTCCAACCCGTGCTGACAACAGAAAAGTCCGAATCCATCCAGGATCCTCTGAATCCCCATGGGAGATTTGGAAAGGAGGAGGGTGTCATCGGCAAACATGATTGCCGGTACCCTCCTTCCTGCCAAACATGGGGCGTCGTTGTTCTTGACATTTTCCGGGTGGGAGATGACATGATTGATGTATAAACAAAACAGGGTTGGTGCCAAGACACAACCCTGCCTCACCCCTCGACGGACGGGGAACCTGGATGATAAATTGCCATCTTTCCCACACCTGACCTGCACATAGTTGTTCTCATGCAGCCTAACTAAGATGTTAAGTAGCTGGGGGGGAACTCCTAGCTTTTCCAGCACCTCCCACAGCTTTCTGCGCGGGACTAGGTCAAAGGCTGACCTCAGATCCACGAAGACCATGTACAATCTTCCCCCCTCGATCTTCACCGTCTTCCAATAAAGGAGGACGAGGCGGAAGATCTGGTCCATGGTCGACGTGTTCTTCCTGAAGCCAGCCTGCAAGGGACTCAAGATGTCATTATCCTCTACCCAGTCTAGTAGATGGTTCAAAATAAGACGCGCAAAAAGCTTTTGGGGGACATCTATAAGGCTAATTGGCCTATAATTTACTGGATTCAGAGGGGAGCCTTTCTTGTGGATTGGCACTATTTCGGCCCCTGACCAAGAGGGAGGAACCACCATTCCTCCTAATATAGCATTAAAAAGAATAAGAAGGTACGGGGCCCAGATGTCGGGATGATGTCTAAACAGATCACCGGGTAGCTTGTCCAACCCCGGTGCCTTCCCCAACGCCAGGCGCTCCAGTGCTGTCTTCACCTCACCTAAAGAAAATTCCAGGGCCGTATCTGGAGGACAGGGGAACTCCGCCGCCATCCCATCGGGCCATAGAGTGGTTTCATGGTATAGTGCTCCGAAGTGAGCCTCCCAAATGGAGGGGGCAATATTGGATTCTAAAGCAGATGTGAGCACCCCTGTACCGTTGTTGACCTAGGCCCAGAACTTCCTAGAGTCTTTGCATTTCAGGGCTTCGATCAGTTCTTGCCAGTGGTTCCAGTCCCACTCTACCCTAGCGCTGGCTAGTGCTGACTTATACTCCCTCCTCAGGGTTGCAACCCTCTCCTTATCACTACCTTCTTTGATGGCAGAAAGTAGGTCGGATTTAATTTTCCTACAGGTAGAGGTGTACCAAGTCGCAGTACGGGTGACTTTCCTTCTTGAGGGCACCACTGGGTTAAAAACGTCTGCAAGGTCCCTGACCAAAGCCTGATGGATGCCAGAAAGTCTCTCATTATAGTCAGAGGGTCTGGGTTGGCTGATGAGAGCGTCCACCTCCTGAAACATGGGGAGTGCTATACCATATAGCTTGTTAATGGCGTTTTCATTATTGGCCAACTTCCCCCATTTCACCCGACGCCTACTTGTAGTGAGGAGTATATCCCCCTGGTCACCTCCGGCGTCAGTAGTTGGCAGCCCTACAGCAGGGGCTGGGTGCTGAATTTCCAGCAAGAGGGAATTGTGGTCGCTGTCTGTTCTCGGTACCACTTTAAAATCTTGCACTTTAGGCCACAGGGATATATCGATAAAAATATAATCCAACCTGGACTCATGCCCCTTTCTATTAAATGTACACACCGATGGAGTGTCGGAGGGGGTGCGCCCATTGCACGCCCTCAGTGCAAAGTTCAGAGTGAGGGAGGTAAGTTGTATTGCCAACGGGGACCATGCTTTGGGGTGAGGTGAGGAGGAGGGGGGAACTCCCCAATGATCATCCTCGGCTGTGAAGGGACCCTCCATTAGACCCTCCAATGGTTCAAAGTGGCAATTGAAGTCCCCTCCCATCACTATTTTCAGGTCAGCTGGTAGTTGACCTAGAAAGGATGAGAGTTCGACTAGAGTAGAAGATTCATTGCCCACAGCAACTGGTCGTGAGTAAACATTTACAATGGCCCAGGACCTTTTACCGGGCCAACTGAGGAGCACACACTGGATGTCCTGAGAGAGAGTATCCATACTTTCCACCTGACACCCAATGTGGCTCGCCACCCAGATTGCTAGACCACCCGAAGGTCTCCCCCTACCATTCCACTTTGCCGGGATTTCAGAAATATCATACCCCCTCATAGACTGCGGTTCCCTTGCCCACGTCTCCTGAAGGAGGAGGATATCACTTTTGTTGACCAGGGTCTCCCACTCCGGAGTGCCCACCTTATTCATAATGCCTGCCACGTTCCACGAAAGAATAACCAACCCTGAGCCTTGGGGTTGCAAGACAACTTCACTTAGTGCGGGCAAGGTGTCGCATATATGCTTTGCCAGAGCGCCCAACCCGGCTATGGTGGGCGACGGGATGGGTAATACAGCAAGCTCCTCCAATTGCAATGTAAGAGCAGAGCATGTGTCTAATGGTTCCTGAACTTGCACTTGGATACCTCCCAGAAAAGTCCCCCCCTCATTGAGAGAAACCTGGATCTTTGTGTCAGTTACAGGATGAGATGTACCACCCCCCCTGACTGAGACCGCAAGGGGAGATTTTGCAGAGTGTTTTGGTATGTCTCCCCATTGTGGTCAATCTACTTGGTCCAGGCAGGAAAATCTGTTCTGATGGACGAAGTTACCAGGAGCGGGGATTGTGTTGTGCTTGGGTCTGTACCGTGAGCCATCGATTGCGAAGCCCACTCTAGTCCAGCTCTGTTCCCTCCCCATAGGTAAGTTAGACACATTTGGATAAAAATCTGAGAGGGACACTAGATCTATATTGGACTTATCCGGCCTTACCAGCCAGTTGCAGATGTAAGGAGCAACCAGTGGGCTTTTAAAGCTAATTATAATACAGTCCCCAGCCCTATTATTGGGGGTGACTCCAATCCATGGGATCCTTCTAACCATCAGGACATCTCCTTTGATGTTAGGGGGGAGGGGCCTGTTAATATTGAGCCAACTAATTACCTTATTACGAAGTGAGTCCTGTGGCTCTCTGGTGTCACCGGTGAGCTCAGGAACTCCCACCATAATCGCTGTGTAGGGCACTGCCTCTGGGGGCAGGTTGACCGCCCAGCGCCTGGTATTAGGACTAGTAGTGTGACCAGTGTGTACATTAGTGTCACACCCCACACTCCTTGGTTCGGGTGGTGCCGGTGGCTTGGATCTTCTAGGTGCAGGGACAGGGGGCCTACGGGTTTGTAAAGGGGGAAGTAGGGGGGCATGACTGACTGTAGTGCTGTGTTGTGCCCCAGTCTGGGCCTGTGTACATGTTTCAACAGTGAGAGGTCCATTCCCCACAGGATCTCGGGGAGCCAGCTGTGCGCTTGGGCCCAACCCCCCACTAGAAGTGTTTCGCATGTGTGCATTTTCTATTAGCTATAAGTCTCGCGTCTATAGAGTCTAATTTTACAGATAGCGGTTCCAATAAGTTCTTAAAGATGACCGTAAGTGAACTAATTAGAGCATCTGTAAGATTAGGTGGGGGCCCACCAAATATGAATGGCCCTGAGCACCCTGGTACAGCTGTAACATAAGGTGAACCTACTTGACCAGACCCAAAGCCCAGGGCAATGCTATCAGGAGATGCCGAAATGTCCGTGCTGGCATCCAGTATTGGAGTAGTTATGTCCACTTTAGCCCTTTTTGCCCCTGTTAGCTCTCTTGACCTTTGCCTTTTCGGCGGATGAGCTGTTCCACTGCCTACAGGATCCGTTAACACTATGGCTTGACCCCCCTCCAATGACTCGGTCATTTCCACACAATTCAGATAAGGAGTGGTTTCCACTGCCCCGGAAGGACGCAAGGACTGGCTATCCCTTGATAGGGTTGTCGGGGTCCTAAGTTGTTGGAGCACTGACTCAATTGTCTCATCAATGCTGTCCAGGAGTGATAAATGGGTATTATGAAGGGTTATTGGAGTACTGACATCATTTGAAGAAGAGTCCAAGAGGCCCAAAGACACATTTTCAATGTTCGCCTCAGGGAGAGTGTCTGGCACCATAGAACCTTTCTTGGCCGCAGCACTGGCCTTGGGAAAGAAATTTTCAAGTGTGTTAGAGAACTGTTGGGCAGACTTACTCCTGGATCCTCTGGAAGCCATGGAGAGGGTACAAACAGGAAGAGCAAACTTGATAAGGCAAGGGCAAAGTCTTGGGACAGGCCAGGCGTCAGAGGGGGGGCCCGGTCCGGTCTCTCCCGGCCTCTAACGGCCTAGAACGGCCCGCCCTTTGCCCGGGCTTAGCCCCGCGCTTCGGCCCGCGCGCGTCCCGCGTGCGCGTAAATGGGCGGGGCTAAATAGGGAGGAAGGGGGGAGGGCGGGAAGAGTCGCAGGTGCGCTGCTGACCTGAGCGCTACTCCTGCTGGGACTCGCAGTCCCGCCCTCGCAGTCCACACAGCCCCTTACAATCCAGGGGGTCCAAATCGCCACAGAACGCTTGTGTCCGCTTTCTCCCGCTTTCTCCCGCCTTCAGGGAAACTCCTGGCAAACTCTGACACTCTCCGGCTACGAGCGGCACCCGCGGAGCGGGGGCCGCGAGCAGTGTTTATACAGCAGGAGGAGGGAGGAGGGGGGAGGGCGGGAAGAGTCGCAGGTGCGCTGCTGACCTGAGCGCTACTCCTGCTGGGACTCGCAGTCCCGCCCTCGCAGTCCACACAGCCCCTTACAATCCAGGGGGTCCGTATCGCCACAGAACGCTTGTGTCCGCTTTCTCCCGCTTTCTCCCGCCTTCAGGGAAACTCCTGGCAAACTCTGACACTCTCCGGCTACGAGCGGCATCCAATTTTGTAGCCTGAGCAGCAGAATGCGCGCAAAGATTTTTTGAGAAATATCAATCAGGCTGATAGGCCTGTAATTGGTTGACAGGAGTGGAGAACGTTTTTTAAAGATTGGGATTATTTCCGCACCCAGCCAGCTGGACGGGATCCCCATGCCCTGCAAAATAGCATTGAATAAAACCCAAAAGTATGGGGCCCAGACAACTGACTCGCTGCGGAATAAGTCTATATGCATTTTAGCATGTAAAGATAGAGTGACTTGTTGTTTTACTAAAGGTATGTGAGGTTTCTGTTGTATTAATTGGGATGGGCCAACTTCGCTCCCACAAGCCAGAGTGGAGCCCCATAACTGTGACCACAACTAAGGGCCCAGAAGATCTCCATTGCTGCTGTATACATCATAATTTTTCCAAATAATATGAATTTTGGGTGTTAAGAAAATAACTTTCATGTGACACAGTGGCATCTTGTAATCACATTATAATGAAATGCATTACACCTTGAAGGTCTGCAGCCTACGTTCCAGCTTCTCACGGCACAGCATCCACCCAGGTGCAATCTTACCCCTCAGGTTGGCCAACAAATAAAACATTGAAGAAGATATGGCCTCTGTGGAAAGACTCAGCTGTGCACCCTTGAAGTTATTGCTACCCCTTTATTGCTCACTCTCAGACTAATGGAAACCAAAGACTTGGATTGTCACTTTTATTGTCATACTTTACTGAATTATTGTGATCTTTGGCAAATGACGTGCTAGCCCTGTGCATCAGCGCCCTTACTGGATAATGTGTGCTCTGGGTATGAAAGTTGGGGTTACATGCTAAATAAAAAAACATTTCAGTTGTCTTCATGGTTATTGCATAAGTAACACTCAGTTGGCAGTGTAGAATATGCTACATAAATACTAGTTATGAGTCTGATCACTAAGTTAATAGATTAGCTACCCATTTTGCCAAACTTAAAATGCATAGATAAGATTTCAGCTAAGAACATAAAATTGGTGAAAGTGTAATGTGTGCGATGCCCTTGCAGACACCCCCCAAAAAACACAACAGCGATCTCCTTGCTCCCCAACCAAAGTACCCGAGAAAGCCATCAATCAAAAGCTCACAGAATACCTGAAACACAACCTCCTCCTCGATGCCTCACAATCAGGATTACATGCCAACCACAGCACTGAGACTGCACTGATCGCTGCCACTGATGGCATAAGAACTCGCATCAACCACGGAGAAACTGTAGCCCTGATCCTCCTCAACCTCTCTGCTGCTTTCAACACCGCCTACCACCACACTGTCATCGACAGACTCGGCATACAGCCAAATGCTTTCCAGTGGATCACCTCCTTCCTTACAGGTTGCACACAGAGCACCCGACTGCCCCCCTTCACCGCAGCACCCAAGGACATCATATGCGGCGTACCACAAGGATCATCCCTCAGCCCCACCCTGTTCATCATCTACATGACTTGCAGACGTCATCAGAGCCCATGGACTCAATATAATTACCTATGTAGCCGACACTCAGCTAATCTTCTCACTCACCGAAGACCCCTCCACCGCCAAAACCAACTTCTGCAATGCCATGACAAATAATTGGATGAGAGACAAGGGTCTCAAGCTCAACTCTGACAAAACAGAAGTACTGATCTTCAGGAAGAACACCTCCATTTGGGACCACAGCTGTTGGCCAGCAGAACTCGGACCCACGCCCACACCCACCAACCATGCATGCAACCTCAGCATCATCCTCAACAGCCAACTGACCATGAAACGACAAGTCAACGCAGTCACCTCCTCCTGCTTCTACACCCTCCTTATTCACTGCAAAATCTTCAGATGGATCCCAATCAACACCAGAAAAACCGTCACACATGCCCTCGTCACCAGCCGCCTCGATTATGGCAATACTGTCTATTCCAGAATCCTCACCCAGCTACTCATAAGGCTCCAGACCATACAGAACACCACAGCCGGACTCATTCTGGACCTCCCCAAACAGACCCACATCACTCCACACCTCAAAAAACCTCCACTGGCTCCCCATCCAGAAGAGATTCCAGTTCAAGATCCTCACACACACCTACGAAGCTCTTCATGACTAGGTGCCATCCTACATCAGCCACTGATTGAACTTCCACCAGCCCTTCGGGAACCTGCGCTCTGCCTCACTCTCTCCCACACACACATGTGCATCTGACATGCAGTGGCCACTTCTTCACCTACTCCACTGCTAAGACCTAGAACAACTTACCACTCCACCTCCCGAATACACCCTCTCTGGCGGACTTCAGGAAGACCTGGCTTTTCGACAGAGACACTGCACCCTCAGTGCCCAAATACCCTTAAAGGGTGACAGCGCTGCGCTTTACAATTTGTGGAAAATGGAATGTTGTCGTTATTTATGTCCCATTATACACCCTCTCTTTCACGTCCCGAGCTCATCATGACGGTAACTAGAAAACCCGGGCACATTAACGTAAGGTTGCACGCAAACACATTTCTTCCTCAAACTACAACTGCACATTCTTATGGTCAAGCCGATTCCGAGAAACGAGCCCCGTTGTAACCACACGCTCTCATGGTCAGGCCGATTCCGAGAAATAAGCCCCCGTTTGCCAAGACACGACAACCAATTCCGAGAAACCAGCTCCTGTTTGCTAAACACACGACACCAGACATCCTGTCACAACCATTTCTCTATTTCTTATCTAAGGAACCAGCCTAGGGTTATTTCTCAACTCTCTGCCTCTGCCATGACTTCCTCACGATTATCAATCAATCAATCAATCAATCATGCCATTTGTATAGCGCACTACTCACCCGGGAGGGTCTCAAGGCGCTTGGGGGGAGAGGTATGCTACTGCTCGAACAGCCAGGTCTTGAGTTGTTTCCTGAAGGCGAGATGGTCCTGGGTCAGCCGAAGGTGGATGGGGAGGGAGTTCCAAGTCTTGGCAGCCAGGTAAGAGAAGGATCTTCCTCCGGCGGTGGCTCTTCGGATGCGTGGTACGGCTGCGAGGGCGAGGTTGGTGGACCGTAGCTGGCGGGTGGGCGTGTAGAAGGTCAGGCGGTCGTTGAGGTACTTGGGGCCCTGGTCGTGGAGAGACTTGTGTGCGTGGGTGAGGAGCCGGAACGTGATCCTCTTGTCGACGGGGAGCCAGTGCAGGTTCCTCAGGTGGCTGGAGATGTGGCTGCATCGGGGGACATCCAGGATGAGTCGGGCGGAGGCGTTCTGGATGCGCTGGAGTCTTTTCTGTAGCTTGGCTGTGGTTCCGGCGTAGAGGGCGTTTCCGTAGACCAGTCGGCTGGTGATGAGTGCCTGGGTGACAGTCTTCCTGGTCTCGGTCGGGATCCAGCGGAAGATCTTGCGAAGCATACGCAGGGTGTTGAAGCACGATGAGGAGACGGCGTTGACTTGTCTGGTCATCCAGAGGGAGGGGTCCAGGATGAAGCCCAGGTTGCGTGCGATTATGACACAGTTACGTCGCTACTGCCATGATTTCTGTATGATTGCCACATTTGTAACTGAAAATTTCTAAAGGGAAGCTCCTTCCTCTTTTCTATGTATATATACTGTATTTTCTTTGATTAAAGTAGAGACTATTCCCGAGCCTCCTTAGATGACGGAGCTCTCACTTAACTCGAGTTACTGAATAAAGACCCTGAATTCTAACCACCACAGACTCTGCTCTTCATACTTGACCTTATTAATATTATAGAAATTCCGATCAAGGTAAATTACTAAAATATTTACCACAGCAAATTGGCGCCCGAACAGGAACTTCCCTTTCTCCCCACACGCCGGTGATGCGGACCCAAACCTGTCTCTCCAGACACCGACGGACTTCCAAGTGCACACTGCAGGGTGTTCCTGCATGAACTCCTTCGTGTCGAAGAGGGACCGTGCCGCGGCCTAGCCAGCCACATGAGGCGGTGAGGACGACAGCGGATGTCTCGACCCAGAGCCCGAACATTGTGAAGTTGCCGAGTCCGAGGTCTTCAGAACCCCGACAAGTCCCTGATCAAGAGCGCAGCGTAACTAGTCCAGTGACCAGATCTTCAAGGTCTTCAAGTTCTCTGCACCTCGGTGAGTACTGCTGGGGGTGTATCAAGACGGGTTCTGATCTTTTTCAGGACACGGTCAAGACGGGTTCTGATTTTCAGAGCACGGTCAAGACGGGTTTTAGGTTTCTAGAAAACGGTATGTTTGTACTCTGATACTCAGGTTATATCAAGTTATCAAGTGTAAGTTGTTTATTCATTGACAAAATGCCTTTGTTTTCTAAACTGTGTAAACTGGGTACCCAGAAGGGGTTACTGGAACAACCTGTACCAGTCCCCCCGAAGGATACTCCTGGTTACTTCATGTATACGAAATATGGAATTGGTGCCATCTTGTATTTGGATCTTTGGGAAGGTTACACTAAAGATTTAGAAATTGAGATTAGATGGCCAAAGAGTGGCAAATGGGATTTAAATTGTATCATGGCAGTTGAAAAGAAATGTTGGGAAAAGAAAGCAAGACCCTCGATGTTAGAGAGTGTCGAAATATGGCGAAAGGAAGCACATCGAAGGGAACAGAAAGAGCAAGGGAAAGTGGAGAAAGCAAAGAGAATGTCAGAAGAAAGTAAGATGAGAAAGTTACAGGATCAGAATGATGATATTCATTTTGAACAAAAGAAAAGGGAGGTCTCGGCCTCCGTGACGGGTTTATATCTCGTCCTCTCGCAAAAGACAGGGTCCGATGGTAGTTCAGACCCTAACATTCCCACAGCACCTCCATGTCCTAAGGTTCCTTCCGTGCCCGAAGACTTCATTACCACCTATTTAATGGAACCACCTCCTGCTTATACTAATCAAATAGCAGCCAGACGAGTAGTCACCCAGATGGAACCCATCCCTGACACTTCGGGTGGTGTTCTACCTATGTTAGAATGTGAATATGACCCTACTCCAGGGGAAGGCCCACAAGCAGATGTCTCCTACCGCTTACGGTAAGCCCTAGAAAGCATACGGGAGGTACCAAATATCACAAATTGTCTGAATAAAATTTACGAGGCTCTCCGAACAGGAGAAAATTTAGAAGTCCTACAAGAGGCTATCAAAAATAGACCTATCGCTCATAGAAAATGCCTCTCACGATTTATGATTACCTGTTTCATCCGCATGATCTCAAGTGCTGGAAAAAAGGTTCCCGACGACCTACTTCAGCTAGATCAAGCAGTGGTAGCGGGAAGTTATAATAAAATAAAAGAAATAGATCTCTTCATCCCTCTCTTTACTAGTAAGGTTTCCGACTCCCACCAGAAAAATGCCCCTACCCAGGAGAGCGAGAATGAGGGTATAGACGAAGACAGGGAAGAAGGAACTGTTTTTCAAGGAGCAGTACGTTCCCATATCCCTCGCTCCCTAGGTAGTGGACAACTCAGGAATAAGACTAAAAAATTGTCAGCTTCTTCGGCTACATTGTTCCAACAAACACAGGAAGCCCTGGATGATTGGATGGACGATGAGCCTCCACTCACCACACAAGAAAAAGTACTTGCTCGATCAAGCGCCCATTGGGTGTCCCAATACTCTATATACGGCCCTGACATAGTTGCTCAAATGTTTTTATCACTCCCTATGACTTCCCAAAGACTAGCCAGCATATATATGGTTCAACACCTCATTACATTGTACGAAGACACTTGCTACCCGCCCAAAATGCTACATCCTCTCTTACGGGATTGTTTAGAAGGGAGGTGGGTGGCAAGGGGACAAGAATTCCTCAATATTTTCCTGGATCAGCGACAACGCTATGTCCAATGCTTTTCTGATGTTTATGACTCAAATCCCCCTCAGTACGGCCAAGGTCAATTTCCCCTCCGAGAAGTACACCCCGTCATAGATTTTGCGGGAAAACTATATTTGTCTATACTCGCTTGACAAAATTAGAAATATTAGAGATGAAGAAAATGGTCCCTTCTCATGAAAAAGATCCTACAGGATTCCATAGGGAACTCAAGGATATTCTTCAAATGGGCTCCTTTACTTATAAGGATCTCAATATTCTCCTCAAAGTCCTGCTACCTCAAGGAACATACGACAAACATTGTAAAAGGGTAGGCAGATTTCGATCGATAACCTTTAAGTATTGCCCGGCATTAGTCGCCTCTTATACCACTCGAGATTATCAAACAAAGAGGCAGGCGCTGGAGATTGGAAGGCAGGAAACAGAAGTTTATTCCGACGGAGCAGAACACGTCAAATCAGACAACAGGGTATCTTCTCGAGGTGCTCTAACCGCATCTCTGAGGCCTGACCTCTTATACACAAGTTTATGGTTTTATTGCGTGAAACACATTCTTGTCAATACTTTGATGTATGGAAAGACATCCTCGGAATCCCCGCTTCAAGCCCGTTCCCACATATATCTACAGTAGTAGTCCCCACCCCAATCTCAGCATATGATGGCTGTCGCGCAGCTGGACATTCCGCCAATTCCCGGAATGTGTGCGGCTGATCGGATCTCATGGGGTGGGGGCTTTGATCAGTCGTAGATCCTTTGAAGAGGGATAGCTTCCAACTGTAGGGGGCAATAAACTGCATCCGCAGGACCAGGTGGTGGCCTGGGATCGGGTCTGGCAATCGGGCACAGAGGAAAGGGGGTTCATCAAAGGATGTGTGATCACAAAAGGGATGGGGGGTGTTAGCCGGGTACGGGATGTGGTTCCGCGGCAGGGCCGCGCTGAAGGGGGAGGTTTATGGCCCAAGCATGTGAGAGCTGAGGCTGTCAGTGCGCGGGGGATGCTTGCGAGGTCAGAGAGAGAGGGGGGGGGAAGACACGCTGGCTATCGGCAGTGGGCAGAGAGGCCATGGCATTCAAAATGGTTGCTATTTACGCGCATATACGAGCCTGATAAGGGACAAGATGGCGCCGATAATGTTTACGCCGCAATCTAGATTTTAACAGTCCTCCCTTTTCAACATATCTAGCCAGCTTGTCAATCTATATCTATCCCCATTATATTTTGGATTTCCACTTCATACAAAGCTTTCATGCGTTCGGCTTCAAAGTCCAGAGTCTTAGGGCAGATACAATTAGCAAAAAGTGAGCACAGGGATGGCAAGCATTGAATACCCAGGCAGAATCCACATATTACGACAATCGGTATCAATATGATCATGAACAACCTCCACCCCCAGTCCTTTACAGCACTCCAGAACCAACTCCCAAGCGACCATTCTTCTTGTTCCTGATGATCCTCTGAGGAAAGTCTGTGGAGGTGTTCAATGGGTTTGTAAACTGAGGGCGAATTGTCCGGGATGTAGGTGCAGCAGCTGGACCCAATGATACGGCATGCTCCTCCACGATCTGCTAGAACCACATCTAGAACAAGGCGGTTCTGAAGGGCCACCAGGCGGACCGCCTGAAGCTTGGCTGTATTGTTTGTGAGGATGCTAGCTGTAATGTTCATCGTTGTTTCAACTGCCTGGGTCAAATGTCGGATGGCACGGCTGTTCGCCATCGGACCCCAGAGCAGAATAAGACCCTTCATTGCGTCCAGGAATTGTGCCCCGGCAGAGTCGGCTTGCTCAATGTCTCTTGCTCGCTTTTGTCGGTGATGGTTTGCTGGAGCCACATAGGTTGGTGGAAGGATGAAGGCATCGTAGCAGTTACCTCCCCAGCCCTTTGGGAGCCAGGTGTAGGCTTTCGTACCACAGATAAAGTACATGTTCGGAGAGGTGACAAAAGAGGGTGGATCAGTTGAGTCCAAAGTTCTGGCGATGCGGCAAGCGCTGTGGCCCACCATTTGTGTCCCAAGGCCTTCGATGCATACAAGGCCCGAGACATTGACGACAGATAGGGCCACAGTCAGGGTGGCAGCTGTTCGTTTCCGGAGGTAGGAGAAGGTGGGTCTGGCTGGGTTGTTGAACACCTGCATTTTAACCCGCTCTTTGGCGGGGATGTCCATGTGAATAGAGGCGTTGGATGTCAGAGGGCAAAAGGGAGCAGCAGTTTTTCTTGTTTTGTTCAGCCAGACCCCATGATAAAAGTGTGACATAGTTTCGCTGGAAGTGGCATTATCCCTGTAACTCTCTTGCAGGAGGATCAGCCAAGCAAGGCAGGAACCATGAACGGAGAAAGGTGAAGGGATGAAGGGATGGAATGTCCAGTGGCATGTGGTAACAACCCACAGATCCAGCAATTTGTGGCATTGGCGGCAAGGTTGTGTTGGTGTAGCAACTGCACGAAGGAGTTGTTCCAGAACTCCTTACGTCTTTCTCGGAGTTGAGGTGAAAGAGAGACCAGGTAGTGTTCTTTCATGGTGGTAGGCTGTGCAGTAGTTAGAAATGTCTTATGAGCTGGTGCGCTCTCTTCCATGATCCAGAGGGTGGTCATGAGGAGGAGGCAAAAGAGAAGGGCGATAAAGAGGGCAATAGTCTTTGAGCTGTGTATTTTGTCAGTCTTTGGGTTTCTGTTGTGGGTCTTCGGATGTCCGGTTGCTTCCATCATCTTCGTATCGGGCGCTTCCATCATCTTCAAGGGGCTCGGTAGTGGGCAGAACCACAAACTTCGTTTGGCTTCTCTCCTGGCAGCCTTAGTAGTGTTAGGCCACCCTCCGAGAATTGTAACTTAGTCAGTGGTCTGCTTAGCCGAAGCTCCCTCCTTTCATCGCAGGTTATACCCTTCTCTGGATGGCACAGTGGGATCGGGGAATTCTGCCAATTCAAGTGTCTCTGTATCAGGGTAACAGCTCAGGGATGGTCGGTCTTTGTTCAGGAGCTCTTCTTGGGTGGCCACGTCTTCGGTCGTCGTTAGGGTTGAGGAGATTTTCTTACAGTGGTGTGCATGCAGCCAATTCCGCTTCCCTTCCACTCGAAGAGCTGTTCGGGTGGTGATCAAGACTTGCCAGGGGCCCGTCCATCGGGATTCCAGACTCTTTGCACGCTGGAAGTTTCGGATTAATACGTAGTCACTGGGTTGGATGTCGTGTCCGGGGGCCCTGGAAGCATCGGGGAAGGCCTGCAGCACCTGTTGATGGATAATAGACAGTGTTTTGGTCAAATTGTACAAATAGTCAGACATAAGGACGTCCGGGACGTCGTGAAGGGATGTCGGTTTTGGTGCAGACCAGACGCTCATGGGCTGGCTGAAAACGATCTCGTAAGGGGTCAAGTGGTGTTTGGTGGGGGTGGAACGCATTGACAGCAATGCCAGTGGGAGAGCGTCTGGCCATTTCAGTCCTGTGGTAGCCACTATCTTTGCTAGTTTGAGCTTCAGTGTGGCATTATGTCGCTCAACCAGTCCAGCAGATTGGGGGTGGAAGACTGCGTGCGTGGAACTTTTGTTTTACACCCAATCCCTTCAAAATGAGTTGGATAACCTCGGCTACGAAGTGAGGGCCATTGTCACTCCACAAAATTCGACAAAGGCTGTAGCGAGGAAAGAATTCCTTCAGTAGTACCTTTGCAGTGGCAATGGCAGTGTTGTCACGAGTTGGGTAGGCTTCCACCCATTTGCTAAATGCGCACACGACAACAAGTACATACTTAGTCCTTGGCATCTTTCTAGCTGGATATAGTCCATCTGTAGGACTTCAAATGGATGATTGGGGACCCCAAACCCTCCCCGGGGTACGACAGTTCCTTTCCCAGGGTTGTGTTGCAGGCATATTAGACATTGTTGGACCAGACGTTTAGCTGAGTCTGTGATTTTGTCATTATACCAAACTTTGGAGACAAGTTCGGCCATAGGGGCAGATCCTATGTGTGCAGGGGAGTGAGCCATAGTCAGTGTAGGGATCAAGTACGAGTTGGGTAGCAACCATTTGTTCATGTCTTTTGTCCGCCAGCAGCCTTCATCATCTTTCAATCCCACCTGTGCCCATTCAGTCAATTCGTGTGGTGAGCTGGCCATCTGGATGTCCCTAATAGTTTCCCTAGCGTCCTTCCATTTTTCTGCTTGCGACCTGGTCACGTATATGCGTGTCGTCGTCCTATCCTCGGCTGTGGTCCGGGCAGTGATGTCGGCCAGTGCATTCCCCTGCCCAATGATGTCCGTCACCTTTTTGTGTGCTTGGCATTTGATTACAGCAAGTTGCTTGGGAAGGAGGACCGCTTCAGTCAGAGCGGAGACTAGATCTCCGTACAGGATGGGTGTGCCGTGTGAGGTCAGGAATCCCCTCTCCTTCCACAAGAGCCCGAAATGATGAACCACCCCGAAGGCATACTGGCTGTCTGTGTAAATATTTGCTGTTGTCCCCGTTGCTAGGATACACGCTCGTGTGAGGGCAATCAGTTCCGCAGCCTGTGCAGATCATTGTGTGATGCGGGCGGTCTCAACTACAGTTCGGGCTGTGGTAACTGCATAAGCAGCTGAGGTGGTGCCATCAGGGAGTTTAATACAAGAGCCATCCACCCATATCTCTCCGTCAGGATCTGGGAAAGCTGTGTCTCGGAGGTCAACCCTACTCCTAGTCTGTTCGTCCGTGAGGGTCACACAGTGATGTATGGGGGACACATTGGGGTCGTTCTCAGGTAGGGGTAACAAAGTGGCTGGATTCAGTGTGGTGCATCTTTTCAGTGTGATGTGGGGTGCAAGAAGAGTCAGTTCGTACCCAGTCAGTCGTGCGCTAGTCAGATGCTGCGTCTTAGTCTGGTTCAGGAGGGTGTCAACCGCATGGGGCACTAACACCGTAAGGGGGTTCGAGAGCACGATCCCCTCACTTTGTCGGATAGAGACAGCAGCGGCAGCTACAGCTCGAAGGCAGGCAGGCAAAGCTCTGGCTACGGGGTCAAGAGTGGCAGAGAAGTAGGCACATGGGCGTTGCTTGGGGCCGATGGATTGAGTCAGGACAGACAAAGCGCACCCCTCCCTTTTGTGGGTGTAGAGGGAGAAGGGCTTCGTGTAATCGGGGGTTCCTAGGACTGGTGCGGAACAAAGGGGGTCTCGTAGTTCTTTGAAGGAGGATTGGCATTCAGGGGTCCAAGGGAGCGGGAAGGGGACATCTTTAGCCAGCAGGGAAAGTAGTGGTTTTACAATGAGGCTGAAATTTGGCAACCACTGTCGACAGAAGGAGGTGAGGCCTACCAGGGAGCGGACTTGTTTCTGGGTTTTAGGGACAGGGGTTTCTAGAATGGCCTGAATTCGATCGGGTGTAAGCTTTCTCCCGTCTTTGGACAAGAGGTGGCCTAGGTAAGTGACCTGGGGTTGGCAGAATTGTAACTTCTTCTTGGAGACCTTGTGGCCATTTTCCGCGAGGAAGTGCAGGAGTTGGATGGTGGCTGTGACTGCAAGTGGAGTGGTGTCGGCCGCCAAAAGGATATCATCGACGTACTGTATCAACACCACTCCATCTGGTAACTGGACTGCGTCCAGTTGTCTCTTGAGGGCCTGGCTATAGATGCTGGGACTTTCAGTGTAGCCTTGGGGTGCTCTACAAAATCTATATGAGCGGGCTTTTAAGGTGAAGCCGAAAAGGTAGCGGCTGTCTGGGTGGATGGGGATGGAGAAGAATGCGTTCTTGAGGTCGATTACAGTGAAGGTGGTGGCAGTGGAAGGAATCAGAGTCAGAATGGTGATGATGTCTGAGACTACGGGGTACTGAGGTACAACTACTTTGTTGACCTCTCGTAGGTCGATGATGAAGCGGTACGCTTTCTCATCTCCCTCACCCTGCTTCTTTACAATGGGTAGGATAGGGCTGTTGCAAACATTGCTAACTACTTCCTCTACCACTCCTGCATCTATCAGGGATTGGATGATCTTTACCAATGCCTTCTCGCCCTCGGGCGATATCCGATATTGTGGAAGTTTTGGGAGTATTGCGTCCTGGCGAACAGTTATGTGTACTGGGTCGAGCATCATGCGTCCTACGTCCGAGTCAGTTTTGGCCCATAGATACAGAGGGAGAGTGTCGAGTAGGGACGAGTCAGCATCAGTGATGGAGAACATGCGTTGTGTGGGACAAGGTCTGAGCAGAGTCGGGTTGTCGTACAGAATGACTCGAACTCCGTCTTGTGAACATCTAATAGTAGCTCGGAAATGTTTCAATAAGTCAAGTCCCATAATGGCATCGGGGGTGTTGGATGAAAGTAAAAACGTTGTGTCAGTGGTGTTATTATCCAAGTCAAAGGAGATCGGTGTGGACAAGGGATTAGTGGAGGGCGTTCCATCAAAACCTATTGATGTTACGTGTGAGCCAGACAAGGGTGCCCTTGGAATCAGTCGTTTAGATAACGCACTACGTGTCGAGCCAGTGTCTACCAAAAATGGAGACTTTGTACCCAGGACCTTAGCGGTGACATAAGGACCTTGCTGGTCAACATAGAGCTCGACTGGATCCCTCCCTTGCCCTTGGCAGTCCTATGCGAAGTCGTGGGCATTGTCGTAGTCAGACTGTTGGCACTGGTTCTGTCGGGGACGGTCAAACGTGTTTGGTCTGCCTGGCCTGTCGTTGTTGGTGTCGTTTGTGTACCCTCGTCCCTGTCCTCTATTTCTTGGCCCACCCGCTACGTCCCTTGTGTCCCTATTTTTGTTTGCTTCTTGCAGAACCGGACACTGGGATTTCCAATGACCAAATCCCTTGCAAAACGCACACTGGTTCTCGTCGATGTCTTTACGTCCAGCGTAGGGTGCGGATGTACGGTCTCTAGGGGGTGGATTTCTGGGAGCATTCGATTGGTAGCTTCCTTTGTACTGCTCCCTTCCTATAGTCACCCCTTGCAACTGAGCAATCATCACCCTTTCTTTCAGGTCCTTTTTCTTTTTCTCAGTCGCCCTATCGTTCTCATTCTTTTGATGCTAATAGTACTGGGCCATCTGAAGGATAGCCGCAGGTTTGGAGGCCGCCCAGCTACTCTCGCTAGTCTGCAGCTTTTGTGAGACTTCTTGCGACAGACCTTTGACATAATTCTGGACAAACAGGTGATGTCCGGTCGCAGTGGTCATGTCCTGGCCACTGTAATCGGAAAACACTGTCTCAAACCGGGAGAAGTATTCCGATACGTCTTCCTAGGGTTTCTGGCGGCAGGCCGTTACTATCGACCAATCCACCTTCTTCTCTGGGATCAGGGTTTTCAATTTCTGCACGATCTTGTCTGAGAGGTCTAAAATGGATTTCAAAGGTTTCTGTCCAGGCTCTCGTTGTTTATCTATGCCATCGAGTTGTGACCAGGTATGTCCGAACAGCTCAAGGTGGTCGACTTTCCGGATTTGCTTCCACACATCAGCAGGCAGACATAGCCCGAAAAACAAATCGATGTCCGCTAGGGTCATAATCGTCGAACCTAAGGCTGGGCCTAATTCCGTGTAAAAGGCAGTGGGGTTCTTTCGTAAATCAGGCAAGGACTTTCGGAAAGTCAGGATGTCTTGCCGATCCCATGGTTGGTAGACCTAGTTATAAACTACCCTCCCTCTTGCATCTTGGTGGTTAATGTCATCATGTGTTCCCTGTCCTCGTGGGGGAACCCAATAGGGAGCGGCCTCCTTTATAGGTATCATCGTGTCAGTTTTCTCTGTTCGGGGTTCGGTCACCACAGGAGTCGTAGTGTTAGTTCCTAGTCTTTGTTCCGTGAGGTGGCGGAAAACTTCAAGCGTACGCGTGAAGAGGTCCGTCACATCACACTCGCCTTCATCTCCAATGTCAACTTTCCTATACAGAGTCGTTAGGCTCTCAGGGCCTTTGTCTTGGTATCGGTCCTCATAGGCATTAAGGGTATGATAACAAAATCGCACGACAAAGTGCCGTCTGTGGCTGTTGGCATATGAATTGTACATATCCGTTACGTATTCCTCACTCTCTGTTCGTTCCACTTGTGTCTTCACAACCTTATCGATCCCTGCTCGTTCATCTTTGCTTAATCGGTTCATTCTAGCGGAGTCTGTCTTTCTAGCTTCAGAGTCATCTAATGTTACTGCTTGCGCTGTGCTGAGTACAAGGGGGTCGGCCGGCGCGGAGGCCGTGAGGACCGAGGTTCTGGCACTAGTCTCACCTGTACTTGGGGGCTGTGGGTGCTGTACTAAGGGTTGGGAAGGGGCATATGGAGGGGGCATGTAGATGATTGGGGGACCTAGTAATAAATTATCGTTTGCTCGTTGTTTCGAGGGTAACTCAGGGTAGAGCGTAGAGGGTGTTCTAACGGGACACTGGCCCGATGTTTCAGGCTCTTGCTTCTGCTTGACTTCCTCTCTCTCCTCTATCTCTTCCTCTAACTTTTTAGCGGCTAGGTGAGCTGCTTTTCGTAGTTCTTTTTCTAACCTAACTTCGTTTCTCTTTTTCCGTTGCTCTGCTTCTTTGCGCCACATGCCGAGACTATCAAGCATAGTGGGCGTTGTCTTATTGTTACGAAGGGCTGTTTCCAGCACGTTTATTTTATCGTTATCAAAGGATCCTATCAGTGGCCACTGACTTTCCTGATCCTTTCTTGTGTATTTGTGCCATAGCTTACTATAAGCCACGGTGACTAATCCATATTTAGTGAACATGTCCTTATTAGGGATGCCTTCCAGTGGAGCTGGATGGTTCATCTCTAATAAGCGGTCCTGGCTGAACCAACTACCAATCAGTGGGGAGAAGATAGGCATGACAGATTACAAAGGGGGACAAAGGTCCGCACTACCTATCCTTCACTACTTACAAAGACTAGACAGAATATTTCTCTTCTATGTTATTTGCAAACAGAGAATATCTCAAAAGAACCAACTTCGAACAATCAATGTTCGGACAATCAATCAATCAGTGGGGAGAAAAATAGGCACGACAGATTACAAAGGGGGACAAAGGTCCGCGTTACCTACCCTTCACTATCTGCAAAGGGAGAGGGAATATTCCTATTCTTCCCCGTTTGCAGGCAGAGAATATCTCAAAAACAATCAATGAGCAATACTAGTATTTTTCAAACAATCAAACAATCGTTTCGCAATTTGTCGTGTTACACGACCTTACCCGGACTGCATGGACAGTTTCTCGTCTTCCGCTTCCAGCGCCCGATCGTCCTCTATTCTCCATAATTTGCTGCGGCACTCCTGATGGTTCCCAGTCAGGACCGTAGATCACTCGAGAGAGGTCTGCTCGGAACCGGTGAAGTTCAGATGATCGGCTGCCAGACGAGGGTCTATCGGGCAGGTGCACTCCCGATCGTTGCAGTCGTTCACTCTGTCGTCAGGACCTCTCCCACTGGATCCACGTGTCGCTGATGGGCCCCACGTTTGGGACGCCAATTGTAAAAGGGTAGGCAGATTTCGATCGATAACCTTTAAGTATTGCCCGGCGTTAGTCGCCTCTTATACCACTCGAGATTATCAAACAAAGAGGCAGGCGCTGGAGATTGGAAGGCAGGAAACAGAAGTTTATTCTGACGGAGCGGAACACGTCAAATCAGACAACAGGGTATCTTCTCGAGGTGCTCTAACCGCATCTCTGAGGCCTGACCTCTTATACACAAGTTTATGGTTTTATTGCGTGAAACACATTCTTGTCAATACTTTGATGTATGGAAAGACATCCTCGGAATCCCCGCTTCAAGCACGTTCCCACACATATCTACAGTAGAAGTCCCCACCCCAATCTCAGCATATGATGGCTGTCGCGCAGCTGGACATTCCGCCAATTCCCGTATTGTGTGCGGCTGATCGGATCTCATGGGGTGGGGGCTTTGATCAGTCGTAGATCCTTTGAAGAGGGACAGCTTCCTACTGTAGGGGGCAATAAACTGCATCCGCAGGACCAGGTGGTGGCCTGGGATCGGGTCTGGCAATCGGGCACAGAGGAAAGGGGGTTCATCAAAGGATGTGTGATCACAAAAGGGATGGGGGGTGTTAGCCGGGTACGGGATGTGGTTCCACGGCAGGGCCGCGCTGAAGGGGGATGTTTATGGCCCAAGCATGTGAGAGCTGAGGCTGTCAGTGCGCGGGGGATGCTTGCGAGGTCAGAGAGAGAGGGGGGAGATGCGCTGGCTATCGGCAGTGGGCAGAGAGGCCATGGCATTCAAAATGGTTGCTATTTACGCGCACATACGAGCCTGAAAAGGGACAAGATGGCGCCGATAATGTTTACGCCGCAATCTTGATATTAACACCTCAAGGAACATACGACAAACTAAAAGGAAAGGATTGCGAGGTTGAAGGGAAAAAGGTAGCATCGGCAGATTTAGAGACAGAAGACACTACTTGTGATCCTGGACAAGGCCTGGGACCTCTAGTTCTGGAACTCCCTCGCCTTCTCCCAAAGATACTCTCCCAGTTGTTGGCCACTAAGAAAGAAGATTGGGATGAGTATTAAAAGTTGAAAGTACTTGGCAAGCTAGTTCCCCTTCACAAGCACTTCAGATGCTCCAGTACCATCAAAACAGAATTAGGGACGAACATGAACAGGAGAAAAGAAGGACAAAAGATACTAAAATGAAGGTATTGGTAGCGCAGACCAATACAATTCCTCAGACCCATAAGCAACCCCCAGTATCACAAGAAAGGGTTACCTGTTATTATTGCAAAAAGCCAGGTCACTTTGTACGTGACTGTCCAGTCTTACAACACAATATTGCTACTGGAAAGACACAACATTGCACCTATACCACTCGTCCCTCTGCTCCAACATCAACTTCCCCAGCTGATACTAAATTAGCCACACAACTCTATCAGTATCCAGTATCATCCTATCCTGAATTCCCCACAATTTCATGAGACAGCTGGGAGGAACACGATAGTCATTCACTGATCCCGGTCCCGGTCGACCAAAAGGGTCCCTATGTACATGCTAAGCTCCTAGGTAAAGAAACGACATTTCTGAATGACACCGGGGCCAGTAGGATGACAGTACAACACAACGAAGTTCCCAAGGTACCCCTCTCTGGCTCAAATAGTATTTCCTTGGTTTTTCAGGTACACCAGTCATCAACAAAGTTTCTGAACCAGTATCACTTCAGGTTGGCCCTCTTACAACTTCCACCGATTTGGTACTTACAAAGTCCTGTCCCGAAAATCTACTTGGCATCCAGACATTAAAGGAACTGGGTGCTGTGATATGCTGTTCCCCGGATCCGACTATTCCTCTGAGATTTCAAAGGTCATTTCACCACACGAGAATTAGATGTCAGATTAAGGGACATTCCTGCTACATTATGGGCTACCGATCCAACCGACATAGGATTCATGGATATTACACCACACATAGTCACGTTAAAGGAAGGTGTTGTCCTACCTCGTATCCGCCAATACAAGTTACCTCCAGATGCGCAACAAGCCCTTATTCAGATTATCGATGACTTAATTCAAAAAGGAGTAGTCAGAGAGGTACCTTCCAACATATGTAATTCGCCAGTTTTGCCAGTCGGAAAGAAAACTGATGACGGTGCACCACCAGTTTACAGACTCGTGGTTGACTTACGTGAGCTCAATAAATGTGTGGTACCACAATACCCTGTGGTCTCAGACATCAGTACTTTGCTAACAGCTATAGATCCTGATGCCACACATTTTACCGTTATTGACCTGAAAAATGCCTTCTTCAGTATACCCATTCATCCAGACAGTCAGTACCTATTCGGATTCTCCATACAAGGTCGTAGTTTCTGTTTCGCAAGAGCTCCTCAAGGGTATACAGAAAGTCCCAGTATCTACAGTCAGGCACTTAAAAGACAATTGGACTACATTGTTTTGCCCTCCAATACGACATTGTTACAATATGTCGATGACTTACTGATCACCGCACGTTCCGAACCAGAATGTGAACAGGCCTCACGAATTGTCCTAATGTTCCTCGCACAGCATGGCCACAAAGTGTCACCCTCTAAATTGCAATTGTGTTTACAGCAGGTGGCATACTTAGGAGACCTGCTGTCAAAGGAGGGTAGGGCACTCACACCTGAAAGAATCCAACTCATTTTTAAAATTCCTGTCCCTAAAACACAGAAAGAAGTCCGTGCCTTTATTTGCCTCACTTCCTATTGTAGGCAGTGGATTCCCCAGTTCGCCTATTTGGCTAAACCCCTGATACAATTAACGACCTCCGATTTGCCACCTCTTCTCCATTACCATGGACACCTGATCATACCTTTGCTTTTGACACCCTTAAATAAGCATTATGCTCTGCACCAGTCCTAGCTACACCAGATTATGCCAAACCTTTTGTCCTCTTCGTCACGGAACGGGAAGGTACAGCCTTATCAGTGCTCACACAAACACAGGCCAATAAACATTGCCCCCTGTGCTTATTTCTCCAGTACTCCCGACCCTGTTGCACAAGGCTTGCCTGCCTGTTTAAAATCCGTTGCAGCTACGGCTCTGGCAATTCGACAAAGTGATTCCATCGTGCTAGGACATCCTCTTGAAGTGCAAGTCCCACATGCAGTAGAATTACTTTTGAATAGGACACAGACACAACACTTGACCATAGCTCGTCTCACAGGTTATGAAGTTACGTTATTCCAACCCCACATTATCATCAAACGATGCAATATCCTCAACCCAGCTACGCTGCTGCCCACTGTTCCAGTAGACAACCAAACCCACGACTGCCTAGAGATAGTCGAACTAGTCACAAAGCCCCGGTCTGATCTTGTAGACGTACCTTTAAGTGCACCAGAACACACACTGTTTGTAGATGGTTCCTGTATGTGCCTCCAAACAGGCGAACTTTCAGTAGCTTATGCTGTCACTACAGAAAATACAGTCCTCCTGGCAGCTAGAATACCCGTGCATTCAGCACACGCAGCAGAACTCATTGCTCTTACACGAGCATGTGAATGGTCAAAAGGAAAACGAGTCAATATCTACACCGATTCGCAATACGCGTTCGGGGTAGTCCATAACTTTGGAACTTTGTGGAAGGAAAGAGGTTTCCTAACCTCTCATGGAACTAAGATACAGCATGGAGATCTTATTCTTCAGCTACTAGAATCAATACACAGGCCCGCAGAAGTAGCAATACTGAAATGCAAAGCACACACATAAGTCATGGACTCTGTCACTAGAGGTAATGCTCTGGCGGATGCCACAGCTAAACACGCTGCTCAGACAGGAACACTGAACACTGAAATTTCCATCAAGACTATTTATCCAGTTATCGATCCTACCAAAGATGTAGTAGACATCCAAAACCAAGCTACAGAGACCGAAAAGAGAAAATGGGAAGAAGAGGGAGGTTCTCACACAGATCAGGGTTGGGTGACAAAGGATAGGTCCAAATGGTTTCTCCCGGACATAATGGTTCCTGTAATCATAGAAACTGCCCACGGTCCCGCACATCTAGGAGAAAAAGGGATGTTGGACAGTCTAAATTTGGTATGGCATAACAAGCATCTACGCTCAGCGGCCAAACAAAAAGTACGAACCTGTATGATTTGCTGTCAAGTTCAATCCAGGGAAGAGTGTCTCAGTTGAACAAGGAGGGTTCCATCCTCCAAATTACCCCTTTGAAGTCCTCCAAATTATTATTATTATTATTATTATTATTGGGTTTTGTAGAGCGCGTAGTAACCCGTAAGCATCCCAGCGCTGCAACCAAGACAGTCCAGAGAGTGGTGAGCCAGAGAGAAAGGGGGAATCAAGGGAAGAGGTGCGTTTTCAGAAGTTTCCTGAAACGGAGGAGATCTGATTCCATCCTTAGTTTACGGGGGAGGGAGTTCCATAGGCTGACCGTGTTCACTGAGAATCGCCGCCCGCCTGTGCGGGCCTTTTTCACTCTGTGAACTGTAATGAGGCGTTCGTGATCCGAACGGAGGGATCTTGTGGCTTTGTAGGGCGTGATGACATTTTTGAGAACGGGGGGGCCTTTATCCTGTAAGAGTTTATGAGCCAGGCAGAGAGCCTTGAACTTGACTCTTTCTCTTACTGGGAGCCAGTGAAGGAGCTTCAAAGCTGGTTTTGCCGAGGATCTGGCCAAGGTGTTGGTGAGAAGCCGGGCCGCGGCGTTTTGAATTGTTTGTAATTTGTTGAAGGTGGCTTCGGGGGCTCCCAGTTAGATGGCATTGCTGTAATCCAGCCTTGATAGAATAAGGCCTTGGATCAGCAGTTTGCGGGAAATGGGAGGGAGCAGGGGAAGGATTTTCCTGACTGATCTAAGGAGCCCAAAACAAGTCCCAGCGTTTTTTTTGCTTGGGTTTTGAAGGACAGGTCTCCCTCTAGCCAGATTCCCAGGCTCTTAATATCGGTTTTGGGGACCGGGGGTTCCCCCAGACAGGAGGGCCAGATGTTAGGGGGAAGGGAGAGCCCTTTTTGGCCAAGAAGCAGGATTTCGGTCTTGGACCCGTTGAGTTTCAACGCTGAGTTATTCATTCAACCATGGATTTTGGAGAGGCAGCTGTGGAGATTAGATGGTTCTTGGTTGGGATGGGATAGGGACACCACCAGCTGGGTGTCGTCAGCGTAGCTAATGATTTTCACTCCAAACGGGGTGACTACCTCCTCCAGTGGGGACATGTAGACATTAAATAATGGACTACATACAAATGGAAAGATGTCGGGGACATAAGTATGTCCTCGTAGTAGTCTGTACCTTAACCCGATGGACTGAAGCATACCCCGTCCCAGACTATGGTGCCCAGATGACAGCTAAACAATTGGTGAGGGAATTTTTCCCTCGATATGGGTTGCCAAGAGTCATATACTCTGACAAGGGACAACCATTCTCCTCCAAACTAATGGAGGCTGTTTCCTTACTGTTAGGGTACACCTGGAAATTCCACTGTGTTCGACACCCTCAAGCCGCAGGTCTAGTCGAACAACATAATCAGACTCTAAAGACCAAACTAGCTAAAATATGTGCTGACAAGCAAATAGACTGGGTTACAGCCCTTCCGGTTGCTCTTTTCTACATGCAAATGGTGGCACATTCCCGGACGGGTCTGTCTCCCTATGAGATCAAATTTGGGAGACCCCCGAATATCTGGGGTGTCCCATCCCCTAAAAAGTTAACTGACATTGATTCTAATGTACTGACAGATTACCTAGCTTCCTTGATGTCTGCACTACGTTCTTGTCGTTCACAGGTGGCTGCAGCCTTTCCAGACAAAACAGCGCCCGAGGAACACGCCATCCAACCTGGCACCTGGGTCCTAATAAGGAACTTTGACCGCACCAGTCCCCTGGAAAGAAGGTGGACGTCTCCCAAGCTGGTGCTACTCACGACGAGAACTGCAGTCAAAGTGGAAGGACGAAAAGGGTGGCTCCATGCCAGCCACTGTAAGAAATTCTTCGTACCAACTCCTACTGACATTGTTGCTAACCCCGAGAACATAGACACTGAAACAACAGACTTTATTTCACCCCTTCCTGAACTTTCCCTCGAAGAAGAGTACAGATCGTGGCTGCGATCCCATCAGAAACAAACTAGAGACATTGCATCTGACCTCGACCTACCGGTGGCTAATTAAGTCCAAGACGTAGTTTTGGTGAAGCGGTTGCTGGGAAGTGTCCGGTCACGTATGCACAATTGACTCAGACTAGCAGCCAAAACATGGAAAATACATTTAAATGCGTAAAATTATTGCATAACAAAGTTTCTATCTTCCTACTCTATGATTTCTATCTTTTGTATCACGGCTTGCCTAGGTTGGTTCCTTCATCTGGCTTTCCCACCATCTTCTCCCACGCCTTTGAACAACACAGCTATGCATTCACATGTAGATCTTCCTCCACATCTCGAAAATCTAAGAAAATTAATTTTTAATAACACATTCATCTCCACGCTCCACCAACACCAAATGGTTATTAACAAAACCAACTGTTGGGTCTGTGGTTTAATGCCACATTCCGTACACGGAGGAATGCCTTTTATCCCTCTCCCTTTTGGCTATGCCGGATCTACCTATGCACTCTCTATGATATTCTCCGCTTCTGTTAGAATCATTCCTGAGATCGAGGCCAAGAACACTAATACCTGGAACGAGATAAAAATAAAGACAGTACGAGCTGTTGAAAAGATGGTAAATTTCACAGCGACATGGGGACGAGCAGACAATAATGAAAATACCAGTTATTCCCTTTTTAAAGACACTACCTCCTTTAGGGAAACGTTTTCAGTCCAGAAGAGACAGACAGAACAGGGAGGATGGGCCGTACCCCATAAGGGCCTATTCTGTGTAAGAGGAAAGGGCAAGGGTCAGAAAATGGGGGACAGTGAGTGTAACAAGACATACACCCTACCTGACCTAAATTTCCCAACGATAGCCACTGCCCCCAACACCTATTTTATCTGTGGACCTCACGCACGTACTTGGCTACCCCAAGGCTGGTCCGGGAAGTGCTACATTGCATTTCTCCTCCCCCCTACCTACACCGCCCCAGCAGATTACCATCTAAGTGACCCTCCAACCGTAATTAATAGACAGCGAAGGGGGGCCATAGATGCTGAAGATACAGCGGACCAAGAGGCTGGCGATTTCTTTAAAGGAATCAACCCTTTCTGGGGGCCCATGATCAACAGCCGCCACATAAGACAACTGACTCGTGTAGTCCAGGGAGCCATAAACGAAACAGCTGGTGCATTAAGTAACATCACCGCTGAGATGGCTGCCGACAGACTCATGACGTTGCAGAATCGCATGGTCCTAGACATCATATTGGCCGACCGTGGTGGCGTATGTGAGCTGATCGGGTCCAGCTGTTGTATATATATTCCAGATAATGCACCCTCGGTGTATTCCGCTATTTCCCGCCTTCATGTACTTTCCAGAAAACTAGATGCAGACACTGATGCCTGGTCCCTGACGGGTTGGCTCTGGGGCCTCCTGTCCTCATGGGGATGGAAGGCACTTACAGTTATAGGTCTCGCTCTAGCCATTCTCTTCACCTGTTGCCTCTGTATTGAGTGTGGCCCAGCACTCTGTAGTTTCTGTATCACTACTTGCATTCCCAGACCCCAAACTAGAAAGAAAAAGAAGGAAAAGATTATGTTACAGGAACAAGTGGACAACCTAATGAACATAGAGGTAGATTAAGAAAGACAATCTATGGGACAAGGAGGGAATGTGGAAAATGGAATGTTGTCGTTATTTATGTCCCATTATACACCCTCTCTTTCACGTCCCGAGCTCATCATGACGGTAACTAGAAAACCCGGGCACATTAACGTAAGGTTGCACGCAAACACATCTCTTCCTCAAACTACAACTGCACATTCTTATGGTCAAGCCGATTCCGAGAAACGAGCCCCGTTGTAACCACACGCTCTCATGGTCAGGCCGATTCCGAGAAATAAGCCCCCGTTTGCCAATACACGACAACCAATTCCGAGAAACCAGCTCCTGTTTGCTAAACACACGACACCAGACATCCTGTCACGACCATTTCTCTATTTCTTTTCTAAGGAACCAGCCTAGGGTTATTTCTCGACTCTCTGCCTCTGCCATGACTTCCTCACGATTATGACACAGTTACTTCACTACTGCCATGATTTCTGTATGATTGCCACATTTGTAACTGAAAATTGCTAAAGGGAAGCTCCTTCCTCTTTTCTATGTATATATACTGTATTTTCTTTGATAAAAGTAGAGACTATTCCCAAGCTTCCTTAGGTGACGGAGCTCTCCCTTAACTCGAGTTACTGAATAAAGACCCTGAATTCTAACCACCACGGACTCTGCTCTTCATACTTGACCTGATTGATATTATAGAAATTCCGATGAAGGTAAATTACTAAAATATTTACCACAAATTAACTGACTGATTGATTCATTGATTGAGCCTGAGGAGAACTCCTAGCCAATGGTGTTTCAATTCCCTCGGGCCAACCCTACCCCCTTCTGACATTGTTTCCTGTGGGGTTGGCACTAAACAGCCCCCCAATGCATCTCTAGGCCCAAATGCAAAAGATTTTGAGCCTTCTCCTCTTTGTCAGAGCAATGGATCCCCCGTGGTGTGTCCAGTACAATTAGCCACCCTCTCTGAAAAACCGGCTTTGCAGCTAGATTCCCCCCTCTGGAGAAGATACCAGCCTGTCTATCAACACAAAGGAGTGGACAGGCTAAGGTGTGACTCCCGTTTGTTTCTTGCTGGCGGTAGCCCCTTTGATGCTGGGCCATCTGTGGCCACTGGCTTTGAGCCACCTTGTCAGGAGGAGGTCCCACCTCGTCCCTCCAGCAAACCCCTTGTTCAACTTCCTGGAAGCAATTCCAGAACTGTAACATTCTAAAGTCACTGTATTATTAAAAGTTATTTTAAATCCGAATTCAGCATTGAGTCAGGGTTAAGGTAGCAATTGAATTGGTA
Source organism: Lissotriton helveticus (assembly GCF_964261635.1). Lineage (NCBI taxonomy): Eukaryota > Metazoa > Chordata > Amphibia > Caudata > Salamandridae > Lissotriton > Lissotriton helveticus. Next base: position 157,091,255 of record NC_136057.1, read on the forward strand.
CCATGGAGTACAATGTTTGGTGGTTTCAAATGGAAGTTAGCACTTAGTGCATTAACTAGTGTAACTCCATGTTAGGCAAGTGGGCTATGAGCCTTGCTGCAGTGAAACGAAAAGTTTGAGTTTTTGCCCTGTCAGAACATGTCAGCCACAATAGGAACATGTCCTTCACTTTAATAGATAGCGCCCTGGCTTGGGGCAACTTGGGCCTTTGCTAGGAGTGACTTACAAATATTAAAAAAGGAAGGTTCTTAACTTGGCTAAAGGGGTTATTTTGACATCTCAGGTTGGCATTTAAAAGATGCTCTATTAGGCTGCAGTGACAGCCATGTTTTCACGTTGTCACTGTAGTGGTGGCACAACAAGTGCTGTAGTCTGCCAGTGACATTGAACTTACCAGACCTGGGTCCACATTGTATCATAAACTAAAGACTAAGGGGCAGATTTATGAGGCACTTGCGCCACGTTTACGCCGCTGTTGCGTCACGCAAGGCGGCGTAAACGTGGCGCATCCCTACGAACGATTTACAACGTGACGCATCTAGGCAGATGCGTCACGTTGTAAAGCCCTGCGCCGCTTGTGGGCGTTCCGGCGCAGGGTGGGCGTTCCAGGGCAGGTGCGCCTCGCAAAAGTGGCTGAGTGAAATCTATAAGATTTCACTCAGTCACTTTCAGGCCAATGCTGCGTCAAAAGCCTGCGCCTGCTTGAAGCAGGCGTAGGTCTTGACGCAGCATTGTTAAGATGGGGCACCCCCGAGCCTTGCTGGAGCTGCGTCGCGCTTGCGACGCAACTCCAGCAATGCGTCACCTTTACAGCACAGATGCGTCACGCATCTGTGCCGTTTTTGCCCCATGGTGCGTCGCATTATAAATGCGGCGCACCATGGGTGGCGGAACTCTGGCGCACTGTGGCGCACATTAACTGGCGCATCCCTGGGGATGCGCCAGTTAACATAAATCTGCCCCTTAAACATAAGTAAAATGTGCCGGTCAGGAATTAGTCAATTAAATATGCTTATTTGAGGGGTCAGCGCAGTGTACTTTAGAGTAAAAAAAACATCAACATCAGTCCAGAAATGTGGGGGTAAAAATACAAAAAGAGACACTTTTCTACAGACCCCCTCCAGATAAAAGTTGAGGAGCAACTAACCCATACTTTGATTCTCATCATCTAGGCAGAAGAACCTGGAATGGCTATCTGCACTGGCATGGTCCCTCTCTGGTCTATGTTCCACTGTAAGGTCCATACACTGTATGGTAGATCAACCATCTCAACAGTTTTGGGTTTTCCTCTGAAATATCTGCATGAATAATCTGAGACCCTGTGGTCAGTTTTAACTCTGAAGAGAGTCCCAAACAGGCATGGTCTCAGCTTCTTCAGGGACCTCATCCTTTACCTGTGCCAACATTGCCCTAATCCCATGTTCCGAAGTACCTGTCTGGACAATCAATCAGGATTTGTAGAGCATGACTACTTCACCCGTGAGGGTCTCGAGGCGCTGCTCTAGTAAGGTTCTTTTAGGTCACATGCTGAGCATAGTGCTTCTTTCAGGATGTCAAAGATCTTCTGACACTCCGGAGTCCAAATAACCTTCTTTGGTTGCTTTTTAGAGGGGGTTCTGCCAGGTGTGTTACAATGGCGCCATACCCTTTTACAAACCTCCTGTAGTGCCCAGTCAAGCTGAGGGAGGCTCTTGCCTGGGTTTGTGTCTTGTGAGGGTCTCAAGACAGATTTGTTTGGATATTGGCCTGCAGAGGCGGTATATGACCTCTACCTACAAGGATGCTGAGATACACAATAATTACTTTCACTATTTGGCACGTGCTTGCCCTAATAGTCAGGTATGCCTGCTGCAGGGTCTGAAGCACTTACTTCAGAGGAGTGAGCATGGCCCTACCAGGTGGAGCTAAATATAGCAATACAATCCAGATATGCTGCACCAAATGCATCCAGCCCAGACAGAACTCTGTTCGCCAACCTTGTGTTATGTTATGTTCTTTTAATTTGTTACTCGCACAAATCACCCCCTAGAGGGGTATCTCGGCATGCATACCAAGATAACAGGCAGAAAGTAATATTGTTAGAATAGGTTGGTCATAAGTAGTTTCCTGAATTGGAGATGATCCTCGCAGATTTGCATTTGAAGAGGCAACTTATTCCAATACAAATGGGCAAGGAAAGAGAAAACTAAGTGTCCCCTGACCGGGACTTGCTGACAGTGAGCAGAGCTTTGTCGTAAGATCTTAAAAGTCTTGGAGGGGAGTATCGAGTAAGCTTTGAAGACAGATGGTGGGCCCTTTACCAAACAGAGCTTTCTGAGTTAAACACCACATCTTAAATATAATTCTGTTTCTCACCAGTAGCCAATGTAAAGCATGTAAGAGAAGGGAGGATACAGCTCCAGAAGGGGGGTGGTAGATGAGACGTGCAGCTGTGTTTTGTACCACCTGAAGTTTAGATAGCAACCTCTCCTAGCTGAGGCCAGGAGTGCATTACCATAGTCCAGATGGCTTATAACCAATGCCTGGACTAAAGTTTTCCTTGCTGTAAATGGTAATAAAGGAAAGGCTCTTCTCATCAAACGTATCATGTGGAAGCATGAGCCTACGATGGCCAAAAATTGTGCCTTTCAAGGTAAGAGATTGATCCATCCGGACTCCCAAATTTTTAACTACTAGTTTAGGTGAAGGAGCCATAACGAGTTCTGGGGGCCATCAATCAGGCTTCCAGAGTTGTTGGGCCTTCCCAAATAGCATAATCTCAGTTTTTGCAGCATTTAACTGGAGACAATTTACAGTCATCCAGGTATTAATTGCCCTCATCGTGGCAGAAAAAGATTCTTTAGTTTTAACCAGATTTTTGTCTAAGGAGATTAGTAGCTGTGTATTGTACACATATGATATAATATCAAAGTCAAAGGCTCTGACAATTTTGGCAAGGAGGGAAACATAAATGTTAAAAAATGTAGGGCTGAGGCATGAGCCCTACGGTACTGCTCAGTCCAGATTCATGGTATGTGACTTATAGGAACCCAAAATAGCTGTTTGGGACCTGTTGGAAAGGAAATCAGAAAGCCACTGTAGTGCTATTCCATGGATAGAAATCTCTTGCAGCCTACCAAGTAACCTAGAATGGGATACAGTATCAAATGCTGCGTGCAAATCCAGCAGCACCAGCATTGATGGTATGTTAGCATCGAGACAGCATCCAATGTGGTTAGTGTCCGCTACGGGGGCTCTCTCTTTACTGTGTGATGGTCTTAAGCCCAACTGTGATGGATCTAAGATTTTGTTAGCCTCCAGATATTCTATACATTGTTTATTTATATGTTTTTCTAATAGCTTCCCCAGTAAAGTGAGCAGCGAGATGGGTCGATAGTTGGCAAGATTGGTCAGTACCAAGTTGGCCTTTCTTTTAATGGGTCTGACCAGAGCCGCCTTTCAGTCCAATGGAATTTTACCAGTATTGATAGATAAATTAAATATTGAGAGGTCTGCCATAATTCTGGGAGGGCAGACATCAAAGGGAGAGCCTGACTTAGCTGAGACAACAACATTCTGAATTGTCTCTGGTGTAGAACGTTCAAATTTACTTAGGCTAATAGCAGTTGCGAGCCACTCACCTGAACTGCAGAATGTTCCGATGGGGCGATGTTATTCCCCAGATCCCGCTGAGACCCGAAATGTGGCAGCAGTGAATGGAAACACTGCTACCTCGCAAGTTACTGTTGTATATTTATACTTTCTTCAATATGGCTACTTGGTGTTGGTAGTCCTTTATTTGTGTTTCTACCTTTCCAGCCTCCCATAGAACCTGAGAGTGTTCTATCTTGTATGTGAAGGTTCCAGCCTTGGCAGTTGATGGTCTGGTCAGCTGTGAGGTTTACTGCTCTTCTGTGTAACTAAATAAATCTAACTTAATAACCTGAAGACGTGTCCTGCTACCTACCTAGTCTACTTACAACATTTTGGCGACATTCTGTGCTGACCAGACCAGAGGAGCACACCAGAGATGAAGACCAAGAAGAACAGCGTAGCACGAGCAAGACCTCACAAACAAGAACCCACCTAAATGCGGCCAGTAACAAGAAGAAAAGAAACTTAAAACCTCCGTGATGCAAAAAAGCCTGAAGAATTTAGCTGCAAGAAAAATATATAAATAATTTAAAAAAAGGATGGAATCAGCATCTGCCGCCTGTAACCTAAGAAGACGTTTCACACAACTGCGACAAGAAGTAAGGAGTAAAGAATCCAGAAATCTGTGAAATGCTTTGAAAACGAGAGGAAACCTGCCGGAAGTACGTAAATCTTTAGTTAGAAATATTGCCTACTGGCCTTTAAATTGTTAAAGCAACCAAAGCCAAGACCGATCGTGAATAATCCCAGCTACTTACAGTCAACAGAGGTATGTGACACAGGAAAACTCTATCAAATTCCAACCGTGAGTACAAAGGTTGTGTGATGTGAGTTGAGCTATTAGAGAGTTACTGTCTTTCAGATGGGAGATCTTTCCCATGATCAGTCAGCCTCACTCTGATGACGTTGTAGAACCTCCTTGGGTTATGGTGGAGAAGCAGAGCTTTCATTGCGGCATCCAGCATCATCCTGCTTCCAATCTTTGACCTGAGAAGGACGTTGAGCGCGTCACTGCGCAATGGCACGCAACGGAGAGCGGACATTTTGTTATTTGGTTCCCATGGTTACCGGAATGAGGATCTGAAGATATCTACCCTGTGTGTTTTTTTTCACACGCCTTTCTGTCTGGCCTCGATGCTGGTAAGTGAGCGCATGTATTTAAATAAGCCTCACTGAATAGTTGTCATCGAAATCCAAGAGGGACAGAAGCGCAAGAACTGCCGGTATGTAAATGTAAATGTATGAAACTTATATAGCGCAGGACTTACCCTGGGGCATCTCCGCGCTTGCTTAGGGAACCCGTCCTGGTATTCCCCTGTGAGAAACCCCGGCAGGGTATCCACAAGGTGAAAGCCAGGCATCCCGCCGCGAGGGGCCGATGTGGAGATTAAGCAAGCTATTGCCCAGAGTCGCAGAGTGTGACCCCGTGAGTCGAGTAGGCACCGGAGCGAGAATTGTCGAGACCGTGGAATTTATGAGCCCGAGACCCGCCGAGGCGGGGAATCGAACCCTGGTCCACGGTCGATCTCAGATTCCGGGTCTGCCGCCTCTAACCACTGAGCCACACTTCTCCTTGTGCATGATGTATGTTATGAATGAGTCTGACATTGTACATTGGCAGCACTGTCCAGTTCGCAATCACGCTGGTATGAAGTTGTGATTAAACTTTACATCATCAATTGTATACATAAAGGATAAAGAGAGCTCCTTTCATCAGTTGTTTCCTCATGAGTGCAAGGGATTTGACTTCTTAAAGTATTGTTTCGGGTTTAAAATCAAATAACTCTATCCTTTGAGCTTGAACCACACTCGTAAGTGTATTTAAAGTCACTAACTGAGCGAAACTTCTGACAACAGTGTCATCTTGTGGAATTGTAGAGTATGTTTCGCGCTCTGAGACCGTCTGCCGGTGAATTACGCGCGCTATAAATGCATAAACTAAACTAAACTAATGTTTGATGTGACCTCATATTTTCCATGCAGCTTCCTAGAATCTTAAATTATTAGAAGAGTATGTTACCAGCAAAGAAAATTTAATTTGCAGCTGAACTAATTCATATTGACAGTGCTTATCAGCACTAATTCAATTTGGTATTACTGCAAGTAATATGGACAATGTTATGAAGAAAAAAAACGTGATGGAAAATAAATCAGAAAAGCCTTTTAGGCATCTACTATCACCTTCTGGAGAGAGGGTTTCATCTGATGCCAGCATTTAACAGGGAATAACTTGGAGGCAAGTGTGGCAGACAAAAGGAAAAAAAATCAAACTTAAAGTTATAAAAAGAGATGCCACTGTGCAAAGGTATAGAAAGACTGAGTATCTCTGGAGAGGAAGTGCAACTGGAAAATTGGAAAGTGGCAATTGGTATTTCAATATTGAGCTGGATAAAATATTGCAAGCAAAAGGTGCACCTAATTAAAAAAAAAAGGACTGGGACTCAAACTCCATATCACACCAAGACCTGGAGAGGATAAAGGTAGTCCCAGGACCGGCAGAACTAGAAGGGAACAAAAGATGTCCCAGAACCAGAATCGGGGGATGATAAACATCTCAGAATCAGTACTGGGAGAGGAAAAAGAACGTCCCAGGACCGGAAGGGGACAAATGTCCCAGAATCAGAACCGGGAGAGGTCAAAGGACGTCTCAGGAACGTAAGGGGACAAAGGTCCCAGAATCTGTACCTGGAGAGGACTATGGACGTCCCAGGACCGGAAGGGGACAAAGGTCCCATAATCTGTCCCGGGAGAGGACTATGGACGTCCCAGGACCGGAAGGGGAAAAAGGCCCCAGAATCAGCACCGGGAATGGACAAAGTGTGTCCCAGGACCGGGAGAGTTCACGACCGAGATTCGTGACGGACAACAGTTCCAGTACCACGACAGAAAGTTGTGACAAGGTGGTTCTCTGAACCGGGATAAATGTTCCACGACTAGAACCAGGCCTTATAGCCCACAGTACTGAGACAGTTTGTCCACAAAAGAAATAACATTTAAAGGTAACCTAGAGGCCTGAACCACAACCAGAGGCCCATAACCCGAGAAAAAGAACCAGAACCGAGACACCTGGTCCAGAATTTCAACTTGGACTGTAAGAGAACTGGCTCCAATTATTTTTTCTTCGGGAACATCCTTCCAGAACTTTTTGAGCCTTGGAGGCACTTGTTGAACTGTTCTCTCTTCAAAAATTAGCGGGAAGCCGCGGCTGACAAAGACTGATCGGAGAAAGTAAACTGTCTCTTCCTGTTTTTTCTAGCCACAATGACGGATTGTAGAGAGTAGTCTGTCTCCTTGTTTTTTGTCAATCAAAGGGGAGAAGGTGGTCATCATGATCCTCATCATGATCCTCGTCTTGATCCTGTCCCTTTGCCTTCGTGTTCTGGAAGTCCAAGAGTTCGCTGACCTCCTAGGTGTTATATGTTTTCTTCTTCTTGTTTTCCATACTTTAACTCTTACTATGTGTTTGAGTCTTTCATTTTTGTTTTATCTGTAAAGGGAGAAGATATGTTGTATATTTATACTTTCTTCAATATGGCTACTTGGTGTCAGTAGTCCTTTATTTGTGTTTCTACCTTTCCAGCCTCCCATAGTACCTGAGAGTGTTCTATCTTGTATGTGAAGGTTCCAGCCTTGGCAGTTGATGGTCTGGTCAGCTGTGAGGTGTACTGCCCTGCTGTGTAACTAAATAAATCTATCTTAATAACCTGAAGACGTGTCCTGCTACCTACCTAATCTACATACAACAGTTACCAGGTGGAAAGAGGGTTGGTAGAGAGAGACACACAGAAAAACTGGCTTTTAGTGATGCGAAATGTGGAGTTCTGGACTCTGGGTTCAGGACAGGATATAGCACGGTCTGATGTGCTGGACTTTGGGTTTCAAACAGGAAGTAACACCGCAGTTTCTGGACAGCATTAGACAATTCACATGAAGCAGCATGAGTTTCTTCGATGAGAGAATATCTCATTAGCGTACTACGATGTCAAGAATTATTCTTGAACAATCAGTATGTATAACAGCTTTACATACACTAAAACCTTCAGTTGACTCTTATTGAGATGTCTCACTTTGGACTGCTTTCTGTCGCTAAGAATAAAATAAATTATCACTGTTAGATAACTGTTATCCTGCTTACAACAGCTGCTTACTGTGCACAAACAACCAATAACTTATTTACATACTAACATTTCTTCACAGATTGCTCCAGTAAAGATCATACTAGAACAGGTCTTGGCAGTGCGAGTCTCAAGTCTTTTTTAAGAGAAAGACGTGTTTCTCTACTCAGGGCCGGCCTTAGGCATGTGCAAGCTGTGCACCTGCACGGGGCCTCCAGACCCCAGGGGTCGCCACGCCAATATATATCCTTAATATAATAATCCTCTGAGGATGGATACATATTGGCGTGGCGGCCCCAGTGGCAGGGATTTGGCGCCTCCGGCTCTGTTCCACTTCTAAACAACCTAACCCCCTTCCTGAGCTGGGGGGGGGGGGGGGCTCATGTTTGCATTACTTTACATATGAGCACGTTGATCATTAGGCTAATGAGGAGTTGCACATTTCTGGCTGTTACAGTTGAAAGGCTGGCTGCATGAGTGTTGATTTAAACTGTTCGGACGAGTTCCACATGGTGCTTAGTCATTACATGAACAAGCACTGGCAATTGCAAAGACGGTACATGAGTAGCAAGCATTGGCAATTGCAAACCATATACTGGATGACACATGAGCAACAAGCATTGACAATTACAAATGACAACAATGAACGTAACCCCAAGTGAGCAAGGATGCTCATGAATTATTGCTTTAATCAATAAATCATACATAATGCCACTTTCATTGGACAACTTCATTTTGCTTAGCAGTACCCCTGACAATAGCACAGTTTGGGGAAATTGAGCTCCTCACAGGCCTGATCTGGTGAACTGAAGAAATTCTGATAAATCATTTTTATTTTGTCTTCAAAAGTGACTAGCTAAGGCATCACAGAGTGTTTGTGAAACAGTTATTTCTTGGGAGCATGCTTTCAGATTTATATACGCACTAAGCACTTTAAAGAGGGCTTTGGAGGAGTTTTCAGCCTCTGCAATTTGGTTTACTATAAACAGTTTATGCGCATTCCTCATGGTGCGATGGTACATGTTTAAGGATAGTCTATAAACATCCATGTTGGTTAGATGATTAGTCTAACACCACCATATTTCTAATCTGTTGCAGGAGGCTTTCTCTATTTTTAGTTCTGTTGAGTACCATGGTGTATGTGGCCTATGTAGCAGATTGTCATAAGGTTTGAGAGGGGTTATTTTTATCAAAAGCAGAATTTAGAGCGCGATTGTAGTCAGAAAGTGCTTGATCTACGTCTAGGTCATCTGAAGGGATAGTAAACCTTAGCTCTTTAGCTACCGAGTCCGGGGTAATTTTCCGCCAGTGTCTAGACACATTTTTATAACATGTGTTTGTTTTTCCTGTCACATTGTGCTTAGGAATCTGAAAGCAGATGAGTGAGTGGTCTGTTCAGGGAAAAGGTTTTGGCGGTTTGCAAATCAATGGTAAGATGCTAGTAAAAAGTTAGGTCCGGAGTATGGCCTGCGACATCAGTTGATCCATTAACTTGTAGTTAGAGACCGAGGGGCAGATTTCCAAGCCCCTTGCGACACTTTTACGCCGTAAACCATGCGCCACGTTGTGACTTATTTACAACGTGACGCATCTAGGCAGATGCGTCGCGTTGTAAAGCCCTGCGCCACATGAAACCTGCGTCAGGTTTCATGTGGGCGTTCTGTCGCAGAGTGGGCGTTCCCTCGTAGGAAAGCCCCGTAAAACTGACGCAGTGAAATCTACAAGATTTCACTGAGTCAGTTTTACGACGCTGCTGCGTCAAATCCTTACGCCTGCTTGAAGCAGGCGTAAGGAGTGACGCACCACGTTAAGTATGGGTGGCCCCTGTGCATTACAGGAGTTGCGTCGCACTTGCGGTGCGACTCCAGCAATGAGCCGCCCGTATGCCACAAGATGCGTCACGCATCTGCCTCTCCTTGCACCATGGTGCACCGCATTGTAAATGTGACGCATCCATGGTGGCGAAAAGGGGGGGATTACGTGACTCATCTGTTCTGGCGCATCCCTGCTGATTTGCAGAGATGCGCCAGAAGTTGTAAATCTGCCCCCAAGTGTTGCTAATTCAGAATATAATTGGCTGGTTGCTAAGTTAAGGGAATCTTTCCCATGGTAATTGAAGCCGTCCAACAAGAGGGACTGTTGCGCTGCTAGCACATGGGGCACAATATATTCAAGTAAGTGTCAACTAAACTATTTTTGAGGTCCAGGCAGACGGTATACTAAAGGGTCCTTCCAGCCTATTTTGGGGGACATTGCATATTTCTGCCCAGTCTCCCGAGGCAATATAAATTATTGAAAGCTTAATATTGTAATTAATGACAATGCCGCCACCAATATTGCCTTCCCTGTCCAGTCTGAGCATTTTGTAATTCTCAGGTAGTGCAAGTGTAATGGCTGGTAAAGAGGTAGAACTTAACCAGGTTTCTGTAAGAAAACCAACCTCTGGTGGTAAAAAGGAGAAAAGGTCCCAAAGTTCTACTGCATTTTTAGGCAAAGACCTGATGCTGACTAAAATAGTCTTAAAGCTATTGGGAGCAGATGTGTCCTCTAGGGAGGTGTAAAAACCTGATGTCGGGTCGGGGACAATCGAGATTTGCCCGGCGGTATTGCCTCTGTGACCCACGAATTATTAATCAATGAAGAGGCAGGCGCTGGAGACTGGAAAGCAGGAAACAAGGTTTTATTCTCTCCGGAGGAGAACACAGCAAAACAGACAGCAGGTATCGTTCTGGGGTGCTCTAACTTATTTCTGAGGCCTGGCCCTTATATACAGGGTTTGCGGTTTTATTACAGTTTACATACTTATGGCAAAGCTTTGATGTACGGAAAGACATTCCCGGAATCCCCCACTCCGGGCCCGTTCCCACACACATTTACAGTAGAAGTCCCCACCCTGGTCACAACAGGTGATGAATATCGCGCAGCTGGATATTCCGCCCATTCATGGAATGCGGGGTTCGATCGGATCTCATGGGGTGGGGGCTTTGATCAACTCGGGGGTCCTTTGATGAGGGGAGCTTTCTATTGTACGGGGAGGGGCAAGGAATAGTATCAGCAGAGCCGGGTGTCGGCCTGGGAACGAGGAAGACAAACGGGCGCACGGGGAAAAAGGGGGTTTGCATCAAAGGGCCGGGGACCATGAAAGGGAAGAAGGGAGGTGTTGCGCTGGGAACAGGATGGGGGTCTGAGGCAGAGCAGTGCTGAAGAGGGGTTTATGATTCAAGGCAGGTGCAAGCAGGGGGTTGGTCAGTGTGCAGGCTTGGTGAGGGCGAAGGGCCATGTCGGGGGCCAGTGGCATGAAAAAGGGCTTGTTCTGATCAGGGCATTTTAAAATGGCGGGTGCGCACGAAAAGTGTGGCATCGGGGGAAGAGGCAAGATGGCGCAGATAATGTTCACCAAACCGTGCTAATTTTCCACAGTCCTCCCTTTAACATATTCAAGACATCTTGCTGGTTCATTTTCTACTCAGTTCTATTCTGGTGGGCATAAGAAAAAGCAATAGGAACCCTAGGTGAAGGAGTAGTAAACATTACATTTAAGATCTCTAGTTTTAGGAGGCGGACCTATTGATAAACTTTGATAAACTTGTGTAGCAGGAAAGTCATAGTAATGCAATGCAAAGGTGATTCGAAGTGAGAGCAGTGAGTACATTTCATAAGGTGCATTGATGGATTGTTACATAATTAATACAATGTTGGCTGGGAGAGAAACGAGACGTAGCAGAAATGATAGTGAAGGAATGTTCGAAGTTTAGTAAGTTGTCAGCAATTTTTTTCGTCTTCTGTTGGCACTGTGGAGCACCGGCGGTGGAGCTACGAGTCCAGCTCTATTCTAAGTTCCGTGTTGCAGAGCACGACCTTTTCCTCGCGTTTCTGATCAAAAAGGTCTTTTTCGCCCTGCGTCCTTTGGGATCAATAGTCAATAAGTTCAGGAGGAAGAAGAGTGTTCAAATAGTCCATAGGGTAGGTCGGAGAAAAAGGGGGATGGAGCAAGGCCAGATCGGGAACAAACTAGGGAAACGAGAGATTCAGATAGGCGGGCTCATGACCGAGTCAAGAGAGCGGGGACCTTTCGGCACACATTCGAACATGGAGCAGGGGCATCAGGTTAGCCCTTTCCTCTCCTCTTGTTGGAGATAGTGCCTCGTCCTGTAGCTCTGTTCTGTCGCGGTCTCGCCTGGGCCCATGTCGCAGACGTTCCATAGTCCGTAGTCAGGCCACGTGCTCCCACATCCGGTCCTTCTTCCCTCCGGCAGCCGTACCCTTGAAGGAGTTTGAAAAAGACAGTCTTTAGAGAATTGGTAGAGGAAAGTAACCACATAACTCTATTTCTCTCCCAGCTCCAGGTAAATGAGGATAGAAACGTTCGCTATATTAGAGTTCACAACTGACATATAAACGATCGATGGTGGTCCTGCTGGATTTACTATGACTTTCCTTCACAACTGTTTAATATAGTCATGACGGTTCATCTGATGGGAACCCACCTCCGTAATACAATCCTGACAATGCCAAACCGTTCTCTAGGGGTCTATATTTACAAAAAGGGTGGTGTGAGCTATCAGCATGGTACTAATAGGCCTCTCGCTGAGAGACGAACATAGGCTAAACATGTTTTCATATTATCAATGCATCCTGCCCTTTTTACTTAAACATTTTTACTTTCGACAAGGTTCATTGTAATGGGTTTCTTTGCTCCGGCCTAATCTTAAACTTTGTAAAACATCATTCTGGTCCCTATGCAGCCTCTCACGGCCTAATTACAAAATTAGGAAAGACAGGGGTCTCATGGGAAAACAACTAGGGACATAGAAAACGGTGGTGGGGGAGGGCATCGTCTTATTTTGGGTTATAATGGCATTATCGGCAAAAGGCCACAGTTCAGTTGGTGAGCGTTCAGTGACACTTCCCAAACTCTGAAATTTGCTTATCAAAAAATCGCTTCTAGGAACCACAGCTGGCCTGCGTTAGTTGTAAGTCGGCTTCATCTTTTACAATCGGGGGTGGGGGATAGTTAAAAACTCTTATCGGGGGGGGGCAACTGACCGCAACACTGGGTGCGTCCTGGGAAGATGGGGAGGTTTCGATCACCTTTATGGTTTGGGTATCGCGACAATTCGGAACGGGGAAGGTCGCGCTATCTGGGGCACTCTATTCCATCAGGGGAGCCGCTGACATAGTTCCCTTATTACGGGTCGGATTAGGGAACCTCAGTCGTCTTACCCGTCCTTTCCCTTATGGCCAATTCAAAATAGTTTTCGGAAAGGAGTGGTAGTGGCACAGCGTTAGGGCGATTGCATTAAAGACAAGTTTTGAGCAAATACTGGCGGTATTTGAAGCCAATTGGGTGGTGTGCTAGGGGTGGTAGTCTGCCAATTTCGGAGCTAATCGCTCGGGAGAGTGGGAGTGTGAAGGAGAGAGAGAGAGAGAGAGAGAGAGAGAGAGAGAGAGAGAGAGAGAGAGAGAGAGAGTGCAACGGCAGGCTAAATAGTACACGTGCGACAGGGAGAGTGGCAGTGTATTTAAGAAAGGCTATTTAGTGCGTTACACAGCAAAGGACATTCACGGGTCTGCATTAGGATCTTGAAATCATGCATTTTGAGGCGGACGAGCATTAGTCAGGGTAGAGGGGACATGCTTTGAGAAAAAGGAAAAAAGAAAGGGAGGTACCATTGTGTCGCACGTTCTTGCATTCTTGGTCCTTCGACCAGTTGAGTCAACGCTTCAGTCACACACGCACATTCTCTCATAGTTTCGATCCACCCGTGACATGGGTTCATTCGCGCAGCCTGGGTTAAGGGTAATCATTTTTCATCAGGTCATACTAGTTTTACGGGGGTGTGCTACATGAGTAGTTTGCAGGCGTGCTTATGCGCCACCTTGCAGCGTTGGTCCGTTTCGCGTATTAGACGGGGCAAGGCTTCAGATCCTCGTCATACCTCGGTTGCGGCCCCTGATGTAACCTGTAGAGGGAGGAAAAAGAGGGGAAGGGAGGGGGACAACATTCGCGCATATCAAATACATGGATTCGAGAGTCCTTTACTTACCTCATACTCGTCTTTCCTCCTCGGGGTAGAGTCCCCGGGGATATGGTTTCTGGAGTCGGGGGGAGCAGTGTGTCCTTATAGGTCGTGTGCGGGGAAACGTGAAAAGGGAACCAGAGGTGCCTAGTGCGAGGTATCTAGTTAGCAGATGTATCTCACTATCGGGGTCCTTAAAATCTCCTTCAACGCTGTGACGTTCTAGGGTTCTTCGGTTCTAGGGTCAGCTCTGTTCCCTAATACCTTTGAATCGTTGTACTTTATAACATTTACATCGTTTTATTTTACCCTTTCTTTTACATTCCCTCATTTATACCGTTCGTTTTACCCATCCTTGGAAGTCGAGGTCTTCCTCCATGCGAGAGTTCATGAGTCAGTCGCGTACCTTGAAGGCAGAGTATCGTGTCGTAGATCCGATCCGTCCTCCAGGGCCGGGCAACCATCTTCTAATAACCTTAAAGAGAGAGAGCAGAGTAGGGTGCACAGAAAAGAACTCTCCCGACCATCCCATATTTCAAATAAAGCATGCAATACCCGTTCATTATTTCGAAGACCTTTATTTTTGCAAAATCATAGCACGTGGATTTAAGAGGGTGCAGTCGTATTTGGCCGGACACGGCAATGGCTAAAGTGCGTACAGTGGGGGGTGTCGTTCTGCAGCAATAAAAACGTTAGAAAAGGGTTATCAATTCACTTGTAGTAAACTAAAACGTCTATCAGTTGACCGGGGGCTCGGGGGCGTTTATTTCATAATTTAGAAGCATAGTCAGACTAGTTGCAATCAGATTTCTTATATGCATACCGTGTGCGTGCGTCATAAGCGAGGTTATACATCAGCTATATATATATAAAAAATATAATACATTGTACATTTGTAATCATCATTTTCAACGGGATTCTTTTACATTGTTCGTTGAGTGAGCTCCCCTTTCTTCTTGTCAAGTGTACAAAGGGTCATATATGTCGCAGAACATTAAGTTCGTATAGTAAAAAGGGACACCACGAGGTGTTCGTAAGTTCCTATTGATACCGGCGCCATTTTGGGCGGGGCCGGGTTAGTCCGGAAGTAGCATCAGGGAAAATGTTTCCTACAACCGGCAGTTGGACCAGAGTCCTTTTCGGCAGTTCTAGAATTCATGCTAACAGAAGGAGTGGCAATGTCATGTTTATTTCGTTGGCGATCAAGGCAGTTGTCCCTTACCGGAGGCCTGCAGTGGCCGAGGGTTCCTCCGGGGACCTTTGTAGAATCTTCAAGGCTGTGGAGATGTTGTCGGAGGTGGGGGCTCGTGCTCCGGTGGGCGAGCGACCGAGTTACATTGCTGTTCAAAGTTACTCTAGTGGCCGAGGCCCGCCTTCCAGCGGACCCAGACGCCATTTTGAGGCCCTGCAGCAGTCCCCTCTCATCGAGTCTGTAAGAGTGGAAGAGACTTTTCTGGGGACAAAAATAGAGAGTGGAACTCCGTGTTGCGGAAGTGGGATATTCGGCTGGGGTGCGGCTGTGATGCCCCCACCTGGGGGGGGGCGAGGGAGACTCGTTCGCGCCGTCTCCTTCTCCCGGTGCACTCCAGGCCGCTCTCTTCCATGGGCATGCACGATGGTCTCTCCACACCCTGTGCTCCACAAGGCCCATGCTCGATGCTGTGGAAGTACGGCCACCTGTGGCGCACATTCGGTGCTGCACAAGTATCGGTGCAGTCATTGCATATTCGGTGCTCCGAAAATATGGGCACCATTGCACGTTCGGTGCTGCGCAAGTATTGGGGCACCATCACCTGGCTGGGGGTGCTCGATGTTGGGCCGGGGGCTGGGAGACCTCCTATCCGTGGAGGTGGGAGAGGCTCGTCCGCGTCGCCTCTCCCTCCCAGCCCAACTTGGACAAATTGTTGTGGAGGTACGTGCAGGACATCCCGCCGCCCAGAGCTGCTGCGGCTGTTACGGAGGGGAAAAGAAAGAGGTGCCTCGTTCTTCTCTGGACCGGGCTTCCTTAGGTTATCGGCTGCAGCCGGACTCAGTTGGCCCCGGTCCCTGGCCATTGGTGGCCGGACCGGGTGGACATGTGGCGGGACTACCGGCAACTACCTAGGGCCGCTGCGGCTGGACTCCGCTGGCCCCTGCCTCTCCTCCGGCTCCCCCATACGTTAAGATTTCCTGACCAAGTGTTGGCAGCAGGGCCCGCCTTATATGGGTTGCCGCCGGTTGGGCGTAGCCGTAACCCTGCCCTGCTTTGGAAGGTTCCAGAATGAGGGGGGGGGGCGAGTGTTCTGTTGACTTTCATGTTCTACAGTTTACCGTTCTTGTTTTTCTAGCGTTATTGTGTTTTTCTTTGTTTGCTATGTTAAAATAAAAGTTCGTGTTTATCAGCGGCTCACTGATTTCGTTTCCCATTTTTTTCTTTCCAGGTTGTTTCATGCTAAAATTTCTATTAACATAGTTTATGTAACATGGAAGCACGCGCAGGGGGATGACGCAGATTCATATATTACGTACACACAAACTCAAACGGGGGGTGCGGGGACAGTAAAAAACATGATACACAAGATCCAAAGACAAAACATAAAACAGTGATTGGCCATAATTTTTCTCTTTCTGTCTGTTAATTTAGAACTAGGCTGGGTTCCCGTCTTTACATTGTCCGGCCTAGGAAAATTCGAACATGTCGCTGAAATCGTTCTGGCGAAATCTGTGCCATCGGGCATAATCAAACGTGGTGGTTCTATCTGGTCTGTCCATGCGAGTCTGATTCTTCTTTGCCTCGCGCTTTTTCTCATTCTGCCGGCCTGTCGTTCCTGTCGGCCCTCTGCCCCTACTCACGCTCAGTAGAGTCGGGCATTGGGCTTTCCAGTGTCCGACGTATCTACAAAAAGCGCATTGGTCTTGCCCTAAGTCTGGCCGTCTTTTGCGTAGTGTCGGGGGATAACTTTTGGGTCGTGGTGACTCGGGGTTGTCCTGTCGATATGTTTCTCTACCTGATCTGTCCTCGTCTTTTCTCTGTTGTTGCATAGCCTCTCTGCGCCACATACCGAGACTGTCGAGCATAATAGGCGTTGTCTTATTATTGCGAAGGGCTATTTCCAACGTTTCTATTTTATCAAGGTCAAAGGACCCTACCAGTGGCCACTGTTTGTCTTGACATTCTTTGGTATACCTGTGCCACAATTTATTATAGGCTATGGTGACTAATCCATAGTTTATGAACATGTCCTTATTAGGGGTGCCTTCCAGTGGAGCTATATGATCCACCTCTAATACACGGTCCGGGCTGAACCAATTATCAATCAGTGGGGAGAAGACAGACATGACGGCTCGTAGCGAGGGACAAAAAGTCAGCACTGCCTATCTTATCACTGTGCGCAAAGACTAGACAGAATATTTCTATTCTACGTTGTTTGCGGGCAGTGAATACCTCATGAACAAAAATAAAAAAGAGTAACCAATAACGAGGAACAATCAATAATAAATAAGATAGAGTAGAATCAATGGGGAGAGTAAGTAGGGCGCAAAAGTCTGCGTCCTCTACCCTTTCACTATCCACAAAGAGGAATCTGTTATTTCCGGTTTGCAGACAGAGAATCTCCAGAAGACAATCTGCGACCAGTAGTTCGGGGTCAAAGAACCCAGTTAATCAGTGAGGGAGAGGGAATCTCCCAAAAACCGTTAAGAAATAATAGAGTCAGTGGGGGAGAAAAATAGGCACGACGGCTGCGTTACCTATCCTTCACTGTTTGCAAAAGGGAAAGAGCCTACTGTTTCTCCGCGTGCAGACAGTGAATCTCCAAATAAGTTAACAAAGAGTAATACTAGTATATTTTTTTTTTTAAACAATCAAGCAATTATTTCGCAATCCGTCGTGTTTACACGACCTTACCCGGACCGTATGGACAGTTTCTTGTCTTCCGAATCCAGCGCCTGTTCGTCCTCTTTTTCTCGTATTTCTCACGGCACTCCTAATGGTCCCCAGTCAGGACCGTAGATCGCTCGAGAGAGGTCTGTTCGGAACTAGTGAAGTTCGGATGATCGGCTGCCAGACGAGGGTCTATTGGGCAAGAGCTCTCCCGATCGTTGCAGTCGTTCACTCTGTCGTCGGGACCTCTCCCACTGGATCCACGAGTCGCTGATGGGCCCCACGCTTGGGACGCCAATTGTAAAAACCTGATGTCGGGTCGGGGACAATCGAGATTTGCCCGGCGGTATTGCCTCTGTGACCCACGAATTATTAATCAATGAAGAGGCAGGCGCTGGAGACTGGAAAGCAGGAAACAAGGTTTTATTCTCTCCGGAGGAGAACACAGCAAAACAGACAGCAGGTATCGTTCTGGGGTGCTCTAACTTATTTCTGAGGCCTGGCCCTTATATACAGGGTTTGCGGTTTTATTACAGTTTACATACTTATGGCAAAGCTTTGATGTACGGAAAGACATTCCCGGAATCCCCCACTCCGGGCCCGTTCCCACACACATTTACAGTAGAAGTCCCCACCCTGGTCACAACAGGTGATGAATATCGCGCAGCTGGATATTCCGCCCATTCATGGAATGCGGGGTTCGATCGGATCTCATGGGGTGGGGGCTTTGATCAACTCGGGGGTCCTTTGATGAGGGGAGCTTTCTATTGTACGGGGAGGGGCAAGGAATAGTATCAGCAGAGCCGGGTGTCGGCCTGGGAACGAGGAAGACAAACGGGCGCACGGGGAAAAAGGGGGTTTGCATCAAAGGGCCGGGGACCATGAAAGGGAAGAAGGGAGGTGTTGCGCCGGGAACAGGATGGGGGTCTGAGGCAGAGCAGCGCTGAAGAGGGGTTTATGATTCAAGGCAGGTTCAAGCAGGGGGTTGGTCAGCGTGCAGGCTTGGTGAGGGCGAAGTGCCATGTCGGGGGCCAGTGGCATGAAAAAGGGCTTGTTCTGATCAGGGCATTTTAAAATGGCGGGTGCGCACGAAAAGTGTGGCATCGGGGGAAGAGGCAAGATGGCACAGATAATGTTCACCAAACCGTGCTAATTTTCCACAGAGGGAATCATTTGTGAGTTGATTGCAGCGGCATCGTTCGGATTTTTATAGTAATTTCTTAGCCCTGAGGGGTCGTTGATTTCTATTGAGGAGCAATGGAATCTACATTTTAGGCAGGCCAAATGGCCTTCTAGTTGAACTGGGAAAATTATGTTATGACTGAAATCTGAAGGGGCATTTGCTCTGTGTAAATTGTATATTTTATGCAGCTTTTCCAAGGAATAAACAGATATTAAAGAGTGCCTAAGATCTGATGGGAGAGAAGCAGGGGTCCTGGCAACATCTGTTCACAGATCTTTTGAAGGTGGCTAGTGCTTTCTTTAAACCAAAGGCATCACCCTACACTGGAAGTGGACCTCTGGTGTGGAGAATGCCGACCTCTCCTCGTCTCCCTCGGTTAGGGAAATCTGCCAATACTCGGAAGTGAGATCAGTGGTACTCACGTATTTACCAGCCCCAAGTATATTTATGAGTTCATCAGCTTTTGGGATGGGATGAGCATGCCTTTTGATTACTGCATTGTATCTCCTAAAGTCCACACAGAATCTCAGCTCCGTCTTCCTACCTTTGGTTTGGGTTTGGGTACCAGCACCACAGGCTGGACCAAGGACTGGGCAATGTCCACTGAAGAGAGGGCTGCAGAAACCTTTATCAACAACACCAACAACTTGGAATAACTTATGAAGCCCTGAGGCAGTGGAGATTGTTATAAGCCAAAAACAAACACAAGCCAACAGTCAAAGACAATGACACAATGGTCATTGGTCCAGCACTGTCAGGGGCAGCGAGGGACGGTCAGGGCCTTCAGGTGGCATGGGCGGTCTTACAGTTTATCTTATAGCTTTCCACCTAGGAAGGATTTGAATTTGTTCTTGAATATGTTCAGGCTAGGAGTGGGTTTCGCAGCAAGAGGTAGGGGAGTTCCAAAGTTTTTGGGGTGGATCTGCACAGAGCTTGCTTATGGGTCTCAATTTTATGGGTTCCCAGCAGGGGTCCTCTCGCTTCTGGGAGTGCGTGCGCCTCTAAAGATCTCACTGCTTCCTAATTTGGTGTGTCTGGATTAGGGGTGGGTGGAATTTGCGTAGTAGCGCTATGCAAAGCTCCGCGAAACAGTAAAAAATCTCTGTGAGCACGCAAACGTTCCGCAAAAACGCGGAATGGTTTGTTCCGCCCGTTCGTGATACTTTTTTCATGTTTGCGAATGCTGTTTGCGTGCTCAGGGAGAAATATCTAGCGAGCACGCATTTTGAAAGCACGAACAAGCAAAAAATTCCGCAAAGCCGCGGCTCGAGGAATTGTTCGCTATTCCGCGTTCTCCACGAGCGCAAAATTACCCAAATTCCGTGAGCAGAACGTAACTTACCACCTAGGCCTAGTCTGGATGAACAGCCCTGTCTGTAACAGTGGAAAGTGTAAATTGACGACTTGCTTCTCGAGGGAGCCACTGGATATCACATGACACAAAGGTGATATGGCCTCTTCGACCTGGTCCAGCCAGTGCAGCAGCTTGAGGACTCTTTGAGCTATGTCAGTGTAAACTTGGGGAGATCAGCTAGGAGTGTATGTTTGTAACCATTCTTACTGAGCTGTAAGGCCAGAGAGATGAGCTCTAAGATTGTCTTGGGGATGAACAATGTCATTTTCCCATTATACAACTTTGAGTTGCACACTACAGAATCCACATAAAATTACAATTTGCATCACAAAACAAGATTATCTTTTTCTGCTCCTTTCATCCTTTAGCAGGATTGAACAGTGACTTGTGCAGCATGTATTCCGGGTCGGAATTACAACCAGAAGCTGAGGAATGGCCATCAAGAGATTCTAGGTGAGACAGCCCTGATGAAGGTGTAGGGAATACTCTAAGACGACGAAACACGTGCTGGTTAAAGCAAGAATTAAGTTTGAAAAGAAGTGGCAAAGGGCTGAACATAAATCATCAAATGAGCAAAACGCAATCTTGTTTTGTGACTCCATGTTGTACTATTATATGGAATTTGTAGCGTTTGCCTCAAAGCTGTATAATGTGTTTACTAATCCTTAATTTGGGTGGGGTGAGTCTTGCCCCTTTAAGAGCATTGAAGTTGAAAAACCAGATCGTGGGCGCCTCTGTGCGGTTTCCTGTGAGCGCCTTAGTCCTATCCAGGGCTCGAGTCGGGGTATCACGCGGGTGGACGGCGTCCCCCCACTTATTTTACCCGGAGATCGATTAATGGACAAATGGAGCCACACATTCACTCTTTGGCTTCTCTTGGGTGAGATCAGAGCTCATTCAGAACGCTGCTCACGAGCTGGCTTCTCTGATGCAATCACATCTAAGGGGTGAGGGAGGGGAGGCAATGATTCTGATGGTGCAAGCCACCTTTCGTGACGTCACTTCCTGTCGGGACGTCAGCGTCTCCCCACTTCTTTTTTTGGGAGGTGTGCCCTGGTCCTATCAGTTCACTCAAACTGAATTACAAATGTCATTTTCCTTCTCATCCCCGTTTGAGAGGGGTCTCTATCGCAATGTTCTGGACTATGGGGGATTTGATAATTTTCAAGGATGAAGCCGAACAATGTGGCTTTCTTGGTTACATTAGGTGAAATTCCTAGAGCACTGTGAAAAATAAGCCAGCTGTGTGTCGAGCACCTACTACCTGGACAAACCTGAAATCCTCACTCCCATCTTCAAGGATGAAGCCGAACAAGGTGAGAAAGGGCGGTCTTGGTGAGATCGGAGCCTGAGGCATGGCTCTGCGGGGGATATTATCAAGCCCCTATCATCACCACAACGTCACTTTTTGTACCATTTTGTGTCACAGTACAAGCAAGGGGGATACGTCATTTTTCGTACTTTATGGGACAATGTTTAAGATCCTTGCCTTTTCTGGGTGACTTGGTTTATCTTCCTGGTCCAAAGTTCTTCAGCTCTTGGTTGACAACTTACACAATTCATAGTTTGCGAAGACAAGGATCCAGTTATGGTCAGAGCTGTCATTGGGCAGTGGTTTGTGAAACCTAGATAGATTTTTTTGGTCTGCTTAGTTTAAGTCCAGACTATAACCTTTTGTGTGGGTGAGTTAAGCGTTGACTCTAAAAATGATTTTCGGCTGGTAACTGCTGGCTCCCGCAGGAGTTCACAGTGCAAATGGAAATCATAATTGCCGAGGAAGATGTTTGTGTTTGGAACATCCACTCGTTTTCCAGGAATTAATCACAAAACTTGAAATTCTTATTTTCATAATGGTAAATTACATTTGAAAATGAGTCACATCTCAGTGGTAAACAACGGAAACCCTTAGGTAACATTCATTTGACAGTATTCTGTGAGGTTTTGTTAAACCAGCTTTCTGCTAGAAATAAAAAGTTGTGACGATGAGTAAGATTGTGGAATTCAGATTGAGGAGTAGAGGCTGAGGGGTAGTTTATAATGTCTGTTTGCTTTATTCTAGTAGTATCCTGGTTCGGCATCAGGAGACATGCTTATAGGTAGTGGTCCACTCAGGTGGTGGCCAGGGTCGACATCAGGAGACACGCTTGTATTTAGTGGTCCACTCAGGTGGTGACCAAGTTTGGCATCAGGAGATACGCTTGTAGGTAGTGGTTTTCTCAGGTGTTGGCCAGGTTAAACACTCAGGTGGTGGCCAGGTTTGACACTTAGGTGGTGGCCAGGTTCTGCATCAGGAGACATGCTTGTAGGTTGTGGTTTACTCTGGTGGTAGCTAGGTTTCACATCATGAGACATGCTTGTAGGTAGTGGTTTACTCTGGTGTTGGCCTGGTTCAACACTCAGGTGGTGGTCAGGTTCTGCATCAGGAGACATGCTTGTAGGTTGTGGTTTACTCTGGTTTTGGCCAGGTACAACATCAGGAGACACACCTGTATTTAGTGGTCCACTCAGGTGGTGGCCAAGTTTGGCATCAGGAGACACACTTGTAGGTAGTGGTTTACTAAGGGGGTGGCGTGGTTCAACATCAGGAGACATGCTTGTAGGTAGTGGTCCACTCAGGTTGTCAGGTTTGGCATCGGGAGACACTCTTATAGGTAGTAGTCCAGTCAGGTGGCGGCTGAAGTATGACTTATAGGACGTTGTCATTGTAGTGGTGGTTGGGTTCAGGAGCGGCAACCTGCCTGTAACTAGTGACTGGCTCAGGGGTGGGCCAATTAACAAATTACCTTGGAGAGCCAAGCCAAAGCCGTACCAAGTGTCTGTCTTGGATCTTAGAGACGTGCACAAGCCGAGCCCTGAAATATTTGCTATATAAGTCATACAACAAACATCATGTAAAATATTGTAAAATCTCTTCAAAATTCAAAAATGTGTATTTCTTTAACATGTGGAAGCTTTAACATTAATAAGGCACATTATGGCACTGCATTGAAAAGTACTTATTAAAAGTGACAGTTTTGTACAGCTGGTAGTCTGTACTCACATATTTGAAAGTGCTTTCATACGCGAAAATTAGGAAAAAAAGAGTTATGGTGAAATAAACATAATTTGTATAAGATCACACAATTTAAGTGGGGAAGCCACAATTTATCCAGCTTTTCTGGTTTCTCTTTGTAAAAATCAGCCAGGAAATGGGTTCTATTTGTCTTTCCTTAGGTTAAGGCTTTTTGTTTTACTTCTTTGTTTATTTTCTGCAATTTTTAAATACAGTGCTAGCTCGTCCCAAAGTATAGGCGCTTTACATGAGCACCAGTTACATTACCTAAGGTCAAATACATGGTGTAGGAAAGTAGGATCTGCTTTCATGGTTACCCCCACTTTTTGCTGGTGTCATAACTGTTTTCTGACTAGTCTGACTGGGGTCCTGCTATCAGGACCCGAGTCACTGTACTTCCTCCCTAAATTGGCTATGATGAGTAACTGGCACATTCCTAATTGGCCACTGGGGCACCCTTGTAAGTCCAAAGTATATGGTACTGAGATACCTAGCGCATGGGTACCCCAGGGGTCCCTTATGGGCAGCAGCATGTATTGTGCCACTCACAAGGGACCCTTCAAACTATGACTACAGGCCTGCCATTGCAGCCTGTGTGAGTTTGTGCATGCACCTATCGCAAAAGATATGTTTCCTTATATCTAACGTCACTGCACGTGAAACCTATAAGTCATCCCTCTTGCAGGCCTTTCAGTCCCAAAGGCAGGGTGCTCAGTTACGAGTGTGAGTGTGGCCTTGCATTGAGCAGATGCCTTCTACAAACCCTGGAGTCCACTTTCCGGGCTTTGTAAGTGAATCGGCTGTTACGATATAGAGAGGCCATGCTTCAATACGCGAAGACCATTTCTAAGCTGGTGGGAACAAACCTGGGTATGTTTGGTATCAAACATTTTGGAATCATACCCCAACACCATATCTTGTGTTCTACATTTGATTCCATCCAAGGTAGGGCCCCTCTGGGGAACCCTACATGCTCCCGGGACCGATCTTACAGAGCCTAACAGCAACCTAGAGCTGCTGCCTACCCCCGACACAATTCTGCCCCCCTGTTGCTGAGCCAAGCCCGTGCATGGGAAGGTGGGATAAAAGGTTTTCAATCAGCGGGAGGTGTGACCACCTGCCAGACAGGATTTATTGTATTAGGCCGGGGTGGGGGCACTTGCCAGCGCCACATAGTCTGCTGGAAGGGCACATTTGGTGCCCTCCTTGCATACTCCAGTTCAAACCAGATCTGGGAGCCAACTCTGGTGCAAAACTGGATAAAGGACATGGGAGTATCCTCCTCACTGTTTGACCCCTCCTCTGGGAGGGGCCACTGAATCATCCCAACCCTCACCTTAGGGTACTTAAGGGCTTACCTGTGGATGGGTTCCTAGATTCGTCATGGTATTCGATTCAGATCCAACTCCATTTCTACTTTGACCATGTGGGTACTCTGGACTCCACTGGACTACGCTCAGGGCACCAAGACCGCACCCGGAAAGATCACTGCTGCTCTAGGCCTCCTCATCCTGCAAGCCCGTTCCATTGTCCGTGCCCGTGCTCTGTATAGGTCCTTTCAGGGCCTGTGGACATCGAGGACAACCTAAGGAATCTCCCTTGGAGTGAAGGAGTCACCCCCCTACATCAGCAGGCACCACAACACAGCCGACCGGTTTGACGATCCCGGGCTCTCACGGACTCCACAAGGTTCAGCAACACAGGAGGTGGCCCGGCACTCTCTCGAGACCCGAACTGTCCTCTCATCGAGTTGAGGCCAGGAGCCCTCATCAGGGGTCTCTACAAGCTGAACCCCTGTGCATCGCTTCACTGCACAGCAGCAGCATTGGTTGTCCTGACTGACTCGTGCCATGAGAGTCAGACACACCAAAAGGTTCTGTCAATGAGTTTGTCCCCATTATAACTGATCTGTGCCGACGCGGTTGGTTGGAACTGATGAACTCTGTCATCTTCAGCATCACAGTAGCTCGGGCAGTACTACTGACTCGGTGCAACAGTGCTTGAAGCTCCTCATCATCTTTTGCCCGCATCTTTGAACTCGAGGGGCCTTCGTATTACGTGCCTCCTGGTCACCCCAGAATGGCATTGACTCTGTCCCCTCTGCTTTCAGGTACTCCTTGACTTGAAATCAGTTCTGGGTTACAACCAACTCTTTTGTCCTTCTGTGGTAAGATTGCAGCTGCAATGTACCTTCTAACTAGTATTGAGTGCACGGTTGTGTATCCTCTTTGCACACAACTGTTGTGGGGTTCTTAGACTCTCACCTGGGGTGGTTCCTTGGGTCCCCAACTCTCCTACGTCTCCTGGGTCCAGTCTCGCCTTAGGTCGTGGTCCGTATTCTCCTATTTTAATATATGGTGGGGTGTCCCCCTGAGGATGACTGTCTGTTGGTGCTACTTACTGTTCTATGTCCAAAGTATTGTGTGCATTGTGAATATAACTCTGGATAGAAAATACCGGAATGCATTAGTCAGTAATTGTAATAAATATCTTTTAGTATAAGTGCACTGTTCGGTTCTTTTTCAATTAGCCTATGCTCAAAGGTTAGATCCTGGTGAACCGAGCTGCTTTGCACTCCTCCTAGATTAAGCCTGAAGGCTGCTCTCTGCAGATACCACTTAGAGAGCTTTATACGGTTATCTAAACCACTAAAATCACCATAAAGGTCGCCCCGGTTAGTATAGGGTACTACACTTGCATAAGTGAGCACCATATACTAACCCAGCCTCTCACACATGGGGGCAGATTTACAAGAAAGTGACGCATCTGTAGAGATGTGTCACTTTCCCTGCGCCACCATGTAAAACCCTTGCATCACCATGGATGCGCCGTATTTACAATACGGTGCACCATGGACCAAGGATTGACAGATGCGCCAGAAATTCGGACTCATCTGTTGACGGAAAAGTCAAGCATTGCTGGAATCGTGTCACAAGCACGCAGCAATTTCAGCAATGAGTGTTGCGGCCTATTCCCAATACACTGTGTCACACCTAACGCCTGCTTCAAGCAGGAGTACGGTTTTGACGCAGTGGCGTCCTAAAAGTCACGCAGTGAAATCCTGTAGATTTCACTGCGCCACTTTTACGAGGCTTTCCTGCGTGGGAACGCCTACCCTGCATACATTATACCTGACGCAGGTATAATGTCATGCAGGGCTTTACAACGTGACGCATCTCCCTAGATGCGTCACGTTGTAAATAGGCTGCAACTTTCACGTCGCAACTGCGTCACAAAAGTGACGCATCAATGGCTTGTAAATCTGTCCCATGGTTCATAACCTATTGGCATGGGGAGATTAAGGGGCAGATTTATGATGACTGGCGCATCCCTGGGGATGCGCCAGTCATCCTGCGCCGCTGCTCCGCCACCCATGGTGCGCCGCATTTATAATGCGGCGCACCATGGGGCAAAAACGGCACAGATGCGTGACGCATCTGTGCCGTAAAGGTGGCGCATTGCTGGAGCTGCGTCTCAAGCGCGACGCAGCTCCAGCAAGGCTCGGGGGTGCCCCATCTCCACAATGCTGCGTCAAGACCTACGCCGGCTTCAAGCAGGCGCAGGGTTTTGACGCAGCATTGTCTTGAAAGTGACTGAGTGAAATCTCATAGATTTCACTCAGCCACTTTTAGGAGGCGTTCCTGCGCCGGAACGCCTCCTTAAGGCGCAGGGCTTTACAACGTGACGCATCTCCTAGATGCGTCACGTTGTAAATAGGGCGCATTGTTTGCGCCACCGTTGCGTCAAATAAAGTGACGCACCGGCGGCGCAAGGCCTTCATAAATCTGCCCCTCAGTGATGTGTCCTCAGTCACAGGATGTTGAGCCAACACCGGAACTAGGACCTGGTTCCCCAGTCGGCAGCGCTGACAGTAGTGTCGCAACATGGGTAGCGGGAGGGAGACAGGCCGAAGCCACATGAAAGCTCGGCTCGTTATGGGCTCGAGGCTCCAACTAGACCTCGAGCCGAGACGGAGCCTGAGCCTTCAGTGGCTCCTCCGCTGGGCTGACCTTGGTAGGGCAGCATCGGGAGACATTCAACCGCAGTGAGGTCTGTCTGGGCCGTCTTTGGGTTTCTTATGAATTTAAAGTCGACCCGAGGGAGGCTTGTTCTGTGACTGAGGTTCCAGTGGATCTGGGGAGGAGGGAGTCCTTGATAAGGGCAGGGACATGATCTGTTTGGGGTTCGCGTGGGGTTCTGTCTGTGTCTCCCGGCTGGACAGGAGTTCATTTTCAGGTGGCGAGAAGAGAAAGAGGACCTGTCACCTGATTGAGGATTTATGGAGTCCGTCCAGGGTTTTATCGCGGTCTGTCACGAGGATGGGTGATTGTTCCAGAAAGTCTGGACTTCATTTGCCAAAGATGGGTGTTTGCTTGTATTGTTCAGGTGTTTTGCAAGGAGTCAGTTCAAGCGGAGGAGCCAGGGATAAGGAAACAGGCTGCGATTTATGTCGACCTGGCTGTATAGGATTTGAAGACACAACCCCTTTTTAGGTCTCGCCTGTCGATGCGCATGCGCATCGAGCAAGCGAGACTATAGGGGCTCATCGACTCTTTATCTAACTTGCAAGGAATCGTGGCGATTCCTTGCAGTGCCCGTGACTTTTAAGCTCAATGCGCATGTGCATTGAGCTTAAAAGCGCGTGCACAGCCGCCCGCATTCCTCCGACACCTTTGAAGTGAAGCTTAGCTTCACTTCAAAGGCCCGGCTTCTTCACACCCACATGCCGCTCTGCCCCGCTCCGCCCCCTCCCCTGAGTCATCCTGCCTGCCCTCGAAGTTCCCCCCCGCCCCCTCCCGCCACGCAATGCCTTTCGATTTCCAGC
This sequence comes from Lissotriton helveticus, assembly GCF_964261635.1. Taxonomy (NCBI): domain Eukaryota; kingdom Metazoa; phylum Chordata; class Amphibia; order Caudata; family Salamandridae; genus Lissotriton; species Lissotriton helveticus. The sequence continues at coordinate 157,119,299 of NC_136057.1, forward strand.
GCAACTGAAAACATGTCTGGAAATCTTTCATTTTATTAGTTTCCTGCTCAGGCAGTCTGAAGGCATAGTTCTAAGGTGAACGTGTGTTTGAGAGCCCTCTTTAAAATATTTTTTTAATAAAGAGAAGGAAATGTGTGTAGCATGCTTAAAATTGCACAAACTTTGTTTATTAATAAGATTTAGAGCGCAAAGCAGCTTTTATTTTTTCAGCCCAGCACCCGCTTCAGGGACGCCATGCTAAAGGCCATCGTCTTCTGTCATCACCGGCACTTGGGAGAGGGTCCGGGGAACATAGCTGCTTAGTTTACATTTCTCCTCACCACTGCGAGGAGCAGCCTCTGATGGAAAACCACCACCTCGGCCTTTCGTAGGGGAGCAATGACTCACCCCAGGTAACAGCAGGTTTGGTCCGGGCAGCACAGGCCCGGCTTCTTCACACCCACATGCCGCTCTGCCCCGCTCCGCCCCCTCCCCTGAGTCATCCTGCCTGCCCTCGAAGTTCCCCCCGCCCCCTCCCGCCACGCAATGCCTTTCGATTTCCAGCGCAACTGAAAACATGTCTGGAAATCTTTCATTTTATTAGTTTCCTGCTCAGGCAGTCTGAAGGCATAGTTCTAAGGTGAACGTGTGTTTGAGAGCCCTCTTTAAAATATTTTTTTAATAAAGAGAAGGAAATGTGTGTAGCATGCTTAAAATTGCACAAACTTTGTTTATTAATAAGATTTAGAGCGCAAAGCAGCTTTTATTTTCTCAGCCCAGCACCCGCTTCAGGGACGCCATGCTAAAGGCCATCGTCTTCTGTCATCACCGGCACTTGGGAGAGGGTCCGGGGAACATAGCTGCTTAGTTTACATTTCTCCTCACCACTGCGAGGAGCAGCCTCTGATGGAAAACCACCACCTCGGCCTTTCGTAGGGGAGCAATGACTCACCCCAGGTAACAGCAGGTTTGGTCCGGGCAGCACAGGGAAAGCAACGACACAGGGGTTTGTCCCAGTTTGTTTCACCCTTCATTTATTCTCCGTTGCTGCACATGCTCAGTTTGTTACAATGCGGTGCTGGCTTAAGGCAGCACACTTTCATTTTATCAGCAGGTCACCCACTTCATGGCCCTGTGCTTCATGAAGTGCGGCGGCGTGAAGCGGGCACTTTGTTGATAACAGAAAGGGCACAGCCACCACACTTCTTCTCTCACTGGTGCGATGTTGGAAATTGAAAGGCGCACTGGGGCTGCACTTCTTCTTTTACCATGGCAGCTGTGTGCCTTTCTTTTATCAACAGAGCATTCTTGTGCAGTCTCCCTCACCAGGATTGAAAGCAGTTCACTTCTTATCACTCTATACAAAGGCTCCCATGCAGTGTCTCCAGCAACGTGTGCACGGTCTGCAGCGCGCACAAACCAAGCTTCACCTGTGATGCGCACTCACGCTCCCAGGGAGCCCCAGGCCGGGGGAGCCTTAAACACCGGCCACGGACCCCTTTCGCCCCAGACAGATGCATGAAAACCGCCGAGCTGTAGTAATTGCTTTTTAGATGGAAGGAATCCCAAAAGCTCAAGAAGCCTCAGCTTCTACCCCATAGGTAGTCTGTCTCTTCAAGGAGCAACTGCCCTATACAGAAAAAAAAATCAGCTCGTATTCCTACCTGGCCGTTTGTCACTGTGGAATATTCATGTTTCTGCTATTTGAGCTGCAGCGCTCTGTTGTTCCCATCGTTGCTGCTAAACGGGTTTATAAAGATATCTACAGCGAGGCTTCTAAAGTGGCCAATCTGTGCAAGATCACACTTGCTACCAAGCAACTGAGGCTGCTGCTTACAAATGCCATTATACGGTCTTGGTGAGATCACGTACAATGCCCCCCCTCCACTCACCCTCACCCTCACTCACCCTCAACCCCTCACTCACCCTCACTCACCCTCAACCCCTCACCCTCAACATCAACCCCTCACCCTCACTCACCCTCACCCTTACTCACCCTTACTCACCCTCACTCACCCTCACCCTCACTCTCACTCTCACTCACCCTCAACCCCTCACCCTCACTCTCACTCTCACTCACCCTCAACCCCTCACCCTCACTCACCCTCACCCACCCTCACTCACCCTCACTCACCCTCAACCCCTCACCCTCACACAGTGGAATAGGTCTCGGAGCATTTGAGTTAGAGCTTTTAGAAATGTTTATGGTTTTTTTTTTTAATTCTTTAGCATTGGCTACAGGAAACAAAAATGCTAAAGATTTACAAAAAAACCCATAAACAATTCTAAAAGCACTAACTCTAATGCTGCGAGACCTATTGCATTTCCAATGCTTGTTGGGGACAGTGGCTTGGAGGTGTTTAAACTGAATTTCCCCACCTCAGGTGCATGGCCGAAAGTCCGAAGTGCTCAATAGCATCGCACTTTGGGGCAGATTTACAAGCCCCTTGCGCCACTTTTGCGTCATTTTTAATATGGGAAAAGTGACGCAAAAGTGGCGCAAGGGGCTTGTAAATCTGCCCCTTTGAGTCGTTCACGAAACGCAGGCAGCGATTAAAAACCTGTATAAATATAAAATATAATTAATATTTGTTTTTTTTTACATAGCCAGATCTGCACCGTAGGTTAGGCCTGTACCTGGGTCTAAGTAAGCTGAAAGGATACCCGAGCCAGGGTTTGCTTTCGGTTGTGCACATCATCTATTTTCAACCTCGAAGTCACAGGTTTGCAACCCTCCCTTCCAGTGCCTGCTGAGGCTTTCCTGCTCTTGCTGTTGATAATATGCGCATGACTGCGTATGGTAACAGCAACACCTGTATTTACAAGGCCAGAGTGGTGAATATTCTGGTTCTTAAAGTCTGCAGCTGTTCTGTACAGGTGTACGGCACAGTACACGCATTGGCCTGCAGGGGGCAGCAGAGCTCCGTCACAGAATCTCCCCTCTCCCGTTGACATGAAACTAGAGCTAATGTCTCTTCTTCTGATCTGTCTCACCAGCCGTCCTCCGTGACGGCTCCTGTCACATCTGTGACGTGTAAAATCACGGAGAGCATTTTCCATCCGTGCCAGACGCCGAGCCTTGGACGGGAGGCGCAAAGGATGGCACAGAAGTCAGGTCCGCTGAAGGTGAACGCATGGGGCATTTAAGAGACATTGGAAGCAGCAGCTGCGACCCGCGGTGGCAAGGTCTGAGCGAGGCGTCCAATCAAAGGCCGAGGTGCAGTGTGTAGAGACCGCCTTCATGTGACAGGTGTGCCCATGCAGCGTGATGCTGAGCCCGGCCATAGAAACCAGCTAAACACAACCATTCCTATGTGATTCTTAGAGTTTATCCATTTGTGTCTCTTCCTTGAGTGACTTTACAACTTGTACATTTGCAATTTTTTCTATTTGTATCTCTTCCCTGTGTGACTTTATAACTTGTACAATTAATTTTTTTTTCCTGTTTGTATCTTTTATGTAACTCATGTAATCCTAAATCCTTATGTATCGCTCAGCTCGTCATGAGCACAGCGCCACCGCAGGCAAGGGCTTAAAGATGGTTTTGGCAGGAAAACAGTGATGTATTCTATCTCAAAGACAGGGCTGAACTTCTCTGTAGAGCAATCTGGCAGTGCTGAAATGGCTGATCTGCCAGGTCAGTGTGTGGGCTGTTTACTGTCCATTTGTGGACCTGATTTATGGTCTGGTGGGCCGATTCATAATGTTGATTTCTCTGATATTACTCGAAACATTGCCGGTGGCAAGCACAAATGCATGCATCCTCCAATACCTTACACAACCACACAGTGTCTCTTCACAAGTTCAAAACTACCCCGATTTGCAAACATGGGCCGATTTTAAAGAAAATCTTTTTATTATTGTAAACAAACAATAAAGCATCAGGTGACATATCTCTCTTCCACAGTAAGTAATTACACATTTCCACACATCAGAATACATTTAAAATGACAGTAGTGGTCACTGGGACACCAGCGCTATCGTTTCCTCGCCAACACCCGGTGGAGTACATATGTCCCCCCTGTAAACATTCCACGCTCCCCAGATCTTCCCCCATTTCTGGGGCCGGCCCCTAGCAACGTATACCGATCTTTCCCTGAACATGCACCAGTCGAGGTCCTCCATCCATTTCCCAATTTGTGGCACCTGACTAGCCCCCCACAACTGAGCTATATTACGCTTGGCTATCATGCATGCCAGGGTCACCCATTGCTTTCCATGTGAAGTCAAATCAGTTGGCTCCCAGACATTCAAAATACAACGTCGTGTCTCTACCGCCAGTTCCACCCCTACCACTTCTCGGATTTTCTCGTGAATCTTGACCCAGTATTCCTGTATTGCCACACAGTGCCACAAAATGTGCATGAACGTTCCTGTCTCGCCGCACCGCCTCCTACATTCCCCGCTGTCCGCCAAACCCATATGTACCAAACGTGGACCCGTAATGTATGTCCTGTGTAAAATCTTCAACTGCACCAGCCAAAGTCGCATTTGGATGGCTACTACTATCGGGGAGGAAACCGCCTCTCTCCAGTCTTCGTCATCCAGAATTAGACCATCCGCGCCCCACTTCTCCCTAACATTTACCAGGGGGTCACTCATGTGGTTGATCAGTTTTTTATATATCAATGATATGGTTTTGGTCGGTAGTATACCATCCAGTACTCGGTCCTCTAGTGGGGAGGCCTCTGGGAGTTCAGTGTTACGGGGAATATTTGCAAGCAGGGCGTGCCTAACCTGAAGATATCGAATACGCTCACATTCCTAAATCTGATGTCGTTCCTGTAGGGCGGCAAACGCTAACACCCCATCCTTCCCCCACTGGTCCTTTATTTGTGCTATCCCAATGAGGTCCCATCTTGTAGTGTAGTTCCTATCTTCCCAATAGGCTCTGCGCATTGGAATAGTACCTACGGCAGTAAAGGCCTAGACCAGACGTTAACTAGGTCTACTACTGTCGATACTAGACTTAATTTTTGGGTTTGCCAGCTAAGCTCAGAGTTCGCTAGAAACTTTCTCGAATGTTCAGGAAAGAATTACCTCTCCTGATTAGACAAGAAGGGATTTAGTTTCTGACAACCATAGAACATGACAACTTTGCTCTCCCCTAATCAAGAGTCAATCTCAAGAGTCGTGTGAGCACAAGGCAATTATTTTACTCAGTCAGTACGTGCATTCTTAGTCTCATCAGAATGTAGAGAAAAGGAAGAGACGGGCGTGTTCAATAAAAAGGTGTTATTTATTGATCAGTCTCTTTTCTCGTACAAGAGAAATGGATCGATATTATTGCAATACTTATAGTTAAGTAAAGTGCATACATTAAAAGCAATAGTATAAAATAATACTGTAAAAACATTGATATGGTTTCTGAGCCATATGATGTTTAAAATGATTAAAATATATTTACATACACATATACATTTGACTAAACGTACTCAACTGGTGTTTCTAAATACGCCTACCCCGTGTACCTGACCTAAGTCTAATGCGTGGGCGGGAATAGAAAGTTACAGTTTAAGTTAAGTTTGTTTTTGCCAAGTGAATAACTAAAGAATTCTCTGTGAGGGGTTATTCAGTTCTGTACCTGGAAGTTAGGATGAATGAGGAATGGTATCTCTTTCTCTGCTCTCGATATTCCAGGCTGCCTGCGAGGGCTGCCCAGAAGCGCCGGTGCTGGGTCTCTCGGCTTGAGATAGCAGCGCGTCTCTCAGCGCGTCAGGAAGGCGGGGCTGCTGCCAGCGGGGTCTGCTTCTGCTCTCGGCTTCGGCAAGTGTGGCTGCTCCGTCTTGTCACCACGCGTGTGTTTGCATAGGGCAAGGTCGGCAATATTTATACCTTAAAGGTGCCGAGATTGACGTAAGGATGGACATAGGTACGTCAATAAAGATGTCATACGACTTGCTCGTTAGCACATTCTTTTGCAAAAGTTCTCTGTGAAATCAAAACAATGGCCGCACGGATTATCCAGGTTGTCATAGGTTTGATTTGTTATGAGAACGTCGTATGCCTTATCAGGGGCTGGAGGAATGTCGCTTGTCTAATTAGATCTCAAGCGTTATGACCTAATCAGATAACACGTTCCTGTGCCGTAGTGTGACTGCGTCAGATAACGGTATCTGCATCATGGGGGTTTTCTTGCCTCATGGGCTGACTGTCAGTTAACTAGCTAGTTAGTTTAACCAGAATAGGGTCAGGAATAGGGGGATCGATTCAGAACCTATAGAAATACACGACACCCACTCCACGCTAACTATGGTCATATTTACTAATCTATGCATAGTATAACATAGTACAACATACTATACAGTATAGTGTATACCTTACCACCCCAAAATACATAAATGCATTTTGAAATTTTCAAATATACTGAAAAATTGCAGTCATATATATTGTATGCACTTAAGCTATGAATTAAATGCAAAAGTAAACACACATTTTTATGCATTATTGCTTATTGGTATATGAGAAATACACATGAAATGGCTCTTAATATGGCTATACAGAAAGGAAGGTCGAGACCATTTCATCACATAATAAAATATTTGTGAACATACCAGCGGGCAGCTAAAGTCTATAAAGTATCTAAAAATAGAAATTTTAGTTCTCTAGGAATAGTTTCTTACTTTAAGCAGAAGATCAGAGTCCCGGAAAAAAATATATAGAAAAATATTTTAGGGGTTTGCTGAAAAAACTGCTGTCCGTGAGCTGGAGTGAAATTGTTCATGTGACTTATTTTTAAAGTTGAAGGCCGAATTCAGGGAACGCCGTGTGCGAGTTTACTCAAAAGTCTCTATTTCTGTTCTGGAGAGAACATCATATCATTCAGGCTTTCGAAAAAACTGTCAACAGCTTCATGGGAAAGTTCCACTAAGTCGGGAATAGGGGTAACCATGCATTCGTGCGCATGATTGTCTCCATTGACATTCTGATTTGCATTGCTGACAGAAGGTCGTACCTGTTCGATGCTGCTTTCATCTTGAACTTCACTACTCTTCAATCGTAGTGGTGAAGATTCCAGGAATGCCGTCATCAGGATTGGCAGCCTTTGAGGGCAGCACAAAGCGTGAACCTTGGTAGGAACCAACAGTGTATCTGCATCCACTGGCGCATCCGATTGTAACGTCAGACAGGTGTCTAACACGCATTCTTCTCCCATAGCAGGAACCTTAGTACAGGTAAAACACACCTTTGCCACATTGGTCGAAATGATAGAAACCAAGTCATGTTCAGGTCTCTAAGCCGGGATAGTCCCAGGATTTTTTGATATCCGGTCCCGGTATCCAATGGCTAGGATCGTATCTTCCATTGTCGCGAGAGTTTGATCTGTGACATGGGTTGCCATAACGAAAAATAAGGACTAGGAATAGGATTCCTGCAATTAGTCCCAGGATCAGGGGAAGTCCGCCAAAAATCGAATGGACGAAATCTGGAAAAATACCCAGTATGGCTTTGAATGGTGTTAATGCCATCGAAAATACTGTCTTAAATACCTTTGAGACCCCAGTGGTATCAGAAATATTTAAGATTTCGCACAGGATTTCCGCGAAATGTACGGGGGAATTAGTTGATAATAATGTATGTATCTCTGCAGTCGTCCTTGCGACTTGTAGATCATACGTTTCTTTAGATGACGTGAGCCTTGTAGGCGTCTGAAGAAGCACTGTTTTCATTCTGCTTAAAGTGTCTATTCGAATAGAAGTAATTTTCAAACTGGGCCATGCCCTTGCCTCCCTGTCTGGAAAGGAGCTGGGGAACAAAGAACGTCCACAGCACTTGACCTTCGCTGTTGTAGTTACTAGATAAGGAGTCCCGGGCATAAGACTACAACATCTGCGGTCTACAATAAGAATGTAACTCCCATTATAGAGTCTTTGAAAGAATGGTTCTATTTCAGTTGCAGGTGCGCCTTGCTGGTGACATGAAAGGTTGTATGAATTCCCTTCACAGGCTCCATGTAAACTAATACCGTTACACAGAAGCGTGCCGCTTAGTGACATAGCACAATTGTTGCCACTAAGAAACACTTTCTGTCCTTTATTACTGACACATGCATGTGAATAGGGCAGGTTCCAAGTTGTTTTAAGGTACCCCTTTCCCAATTTCTCGTACATGCCAGCCTGTATATATTTTTGGCAGTATTGAAACCTGAAGGTTGAGATTGGAATATTTATGATTCCGTGTATTATCCATTCACTGACAGGTCGTTCTGACATTGTCATTGGTAATCTTTCTAGTTTTTCAATGCTCAAGATTGTATAATCAGCACCCTTTTGCGCCATACTGATTTGTCTATCAGTAAGGTTAAAGATTTGGAATAGTGACGTTGTGTTGATTAAACGCCAAGGCACATAGCCTGAACGCAGATTTTGTAACGTCCAGCCAAGCTGTACAATAGAACGCAATTGTGACTGACCATGTTGTAATAACAGTAAGTCTTGCGATAATATATCGATTGCTGAAGACACAATGCTGTCCAATGAAAAAATTCTGGAGGACAGAGTCATTAACCCATTGTCCACTATAGAAAGTGATTTTTCCAAATTGATACGGTCAATTTCCCGTATTCTTTCTGCTGTCTCAATTTGAGTTACCTTCCAGGCCTCATTGTATGCTGCATATACAGAGGCTGCTATGAAACGCTTTTGACGCTGTTTGCGTGGTCCCATTATGAAATCACGCAAGTCAGCACCATCAGTAAGTAAAGTTAGGTGTTGCTTAATTTCAGGCAGTGTGGAAGTTTGAAGCCATTGAAGGCATAATTTACCCACACTGTAGGTTGTTATTATCCCTGGGTGATGTCTTTGGGGATATCTTGGGTCTGGCCTGGTCATTTTGAACCCCTGTGTTTTATTCAGGAATCTGTCTTGACAGTTATTAGTATCTGTTGGCCAGATCAACCACTGTTTCCAATCAGGATGTGTTCTGTTTTGGTTAAGTATATGGTTTACGTCTATTTCTTCATCTGTATCAGAGCTATTGCTAAACATTGTTGGCTTTGGAATAGACGGGTTATTTAAATCTTTGATTTTGGCTAAGCCAAGACAGGTGGTTTGTTGAACAGTGTCATTTAAAAATATCATTTGTTCTGGGATCATGCAGGCTCTAAACAAAGCTTCTAAACCCTGTACGTGCCAATCTTTTGTACCCCAAACACTTTTCAAATCAACATTTTTGTCCCAATAATCAAATCCAAAAGTATTCATTTTTTCAAAGAATGAATCTGAATATATCAATTTTGTGTTGGTTATCATGGTTTTCATCCCTGTCTTGTTTGACAATTTAAAATAAAATGTTTCAGCATTATTTGTGTTAAAACCTGAGAAATATGAATATTTGTCATAAACGGTTCTAGAGCTCCCTTTTGGGGGTGTAGCACAATGTTCCCATTGATTATAATTTAAAACATTTCTAGGTTGTGCAGATTTATGCAAGAAATGGTTACCATAATGGTTATAGCAATACATACTATCATAATTTGTAGAACCTTGCAAATAATCATGTTTTGTAAATTTAGCAGACATTACTAAGTCAGACATCATGTTGTTAATACTTTCGAAGTCCCAATCATCAGCAAATGAGTTTGGTTTTGCAAAGTCACTCAAAGAGATCTTGATTTGGTGTGGATATTTCAGGATCTCGACCGGACCATAAATTTCATAGTCAGTGTTGTCCCAGGCTACCCCACCAGGTATCGGATTGGCTGTGAAGTTGGCTGAAGAAAGTTCTGGAGAAAGTTCTCTTTTCTCGACGTGTGAAGATGTGTGTGGTTTGAGGACCAAGTTGATGTTCTGACTTGCTGTGTCCATTTTAGCATATTTTCCCTCAATGAAGCGTCCCAAAGTAAATACCATGATGAGCCAAAGTATGAGGATAAATGCACCAAAACCCACCCAAAATTCAATCCATGGAGAAATCAGATATGTTTCTTTCAGTTGTTTCAAAAGTTCCTTCGCTTTGTCTTTAAAGGATTTTGATGATGGCTGTGTCTTTGATTCACTGAAGCCGTCAGAGGAATCATCGAAGTTGATGAAGTAACCAGATGCAGTTCTGTCAATTGTTCCAATTGGTTCAGGATTTTTGTTTCTTGCATTTTCACTTGGTACTTCAGTATAGATTGGTGTGTCTCTGCTAAATGTCTTTATTTGGGTTTTCAGAGGTCTGAGTTCTATTGCATTGTTGCATAGTCCTTGTTGTTCTTCTGTAGGCGTTTCGAATGTGATGAGCCTCTTTGTTAGGACCTCTGTACTGGTAGCAAACCTTGGTGTTCTGCTACTTATTGGGAGTCCACTTGGCCTACTGTTTGTTATCGGCCACATGTTGTGGTTTTACCAGGTCGATGGATACAACTCGGTTCTCCTTTTTTCCAGCAAGTGGCGGTAGTACAACTGATCTTGTCCCGTTGACAGACAAGACAGGAACTGCTTTTCTGTAAGAAGGCCCAAATTCCTTCTTTACCGCGATCTTCTCCCTGACTAGATCCCCGACTTTTGGAATCCAGACAGGTCTTGCTGGGACAGGTGGTGATTCTTCAGTGGTTGTTGGCTGTTGTTTCAACTGTATGTTGCTCAGGTCTTTTCTTGTTTTGTTTAAGTCCTGCAAAATAGCCAAACGGTCTTTGACAGCAAAGGTTTTTTCTATTACCACTGAAGTCTGACTATCAAGGTCAGAGATCAACATCCTAGTTCCGAATAATAATTCGTACGGACTGAATCCCTTCAGAGAATTTCTTGGCAAGTTATTTAGACTACGTTGGACACTTATTAGATGTTTGACCCACCCAGCTCCCGAACCTAATATCCTTTCCATTATAGATTGCTTTCTGCCTTGGTTTTTTCTTTACACCATCCCGTACCCTCAGGAAGGAAGTGAGAAGATTCCCGCTGGGCTGTGCTCATTTGGCCATGTTTCCCCCCCAGACTGGATTGCCTGAGTGAAAACAATGGTCGAACGTAGCATGCTCTTAGCGTATATGCCATTTAGACTCGCAAATCTTGTATAATAGTCCGGACGTCAGCCGAGTGCTGAGGATCTACATTATAAGTGGAAACTAGCCTGTATATGTTAATCGCAAGCCATTCTTTTTGCTGGTAATATTATCTGCCTTGATACGACGAGGTATTAAACTGCTTCTCTCCCCACTGCGATCTCTGTTGCAGTTTGGGCAGTTTTTTACAAACATGGTGTAGTGCAGGCTCATGCCTGGCCACCAGTACCGTGATTGTAATTCTTCCAGAGAATCTTTTAATTTAAGGTGTCTGAGACCCTCGCCCATATGTGCGTCTGCGATTAACAAGTGTCTCCTGTCCATGTTTGGAATCACTCTATCCCCCACTCCAGGGATTCGAGCAAAAGGGACGGAGTTTGCATCGATTATGTATGTGTAATTGAGTGGATAGTTGATCGGTAACGCTGAGCAGTCGCCTTTTGATGACGTTTTCACCGCCAGCAATGTTTCACCGTCAATGTATTTTAATGTACGCTTTTTTCGAACTACGGGAGCCGATTTAGTGGCTGCCGCTGCGGCTGTTTCAGCCAATGAATTCCCTACAACGTGAACGCCATCACGTTGATGACTCAGTGAGTGAGTCACGTGAGTCTGTGGTAGTTCTTTTTTCAAAAGAGCTACTTGTTCCCAGAGCAGTCTCTGCTTTATTGGTGCATCTGTGTCATCTTTGTAACCGTTCTGAATCCATGTCTGCAAATCGCTGTTATATGATTTGACGCAGTAATATGAATCTGACACTATAAGTGTCGGGAATTCGCGATCCGCATTATCTAGCGCCATTTTCAATGCGATTATTTCAATCTGTTTTTCTGAATTAGTTTCTACTGAGTGTGATTTTGTTAATAGAGGTTTTAATATACCTCCGCGCCACACTTCTTTTGTAATCTCACATGTGGGGTTGTATGCTTGTTCTCCCCAAACGGAGGGTTGAGCATGTCCGTCTGTATAGATTACACAGGCGTAATGTCGTAGAGGCAGAATGTCGATTGGCAGAGTATACGTCTTTTCATATTTTAGATTTTTTAATTCTTCTAGTTCTGGGTCAAAGTAGTAGTATACTTTGTCCGTTGTGATTGAATTCACCCATTGTATCCATTCCGGATTCAATGTTGTAGTGGGTAAATTACACGGTGTTGTTAGTGCCTCAAAGGCTGATTCTGCTGTTCTGACTGTGATATGTCTACCGTCAGCTATGTCTTTTTCTCTAGCTATTGCGGTTTGAACTGCACGAATGATTTTTTCTGTATTACTGAATTTCTGTTCAGCTTCTGTGTACAAGTGTGATTTGAATGCAATTGGTACCTTTTCTCCCTCATTAGAGGTTAGGTACGTGAATCCGCATCTCCCTGGGATGACTCGGATCACAAGGTTGCGTGTATTATCACGTGTTTCTAATTTTGTTTTAATTAGCATGTCTGTTTGTAAGGATCTCAAAATTTCTGTGTGTGTTTGAGTCCAACTGGATTTCTTAAAGTCTGGTTTAATTAGATCATAAAGGGGTTTGACCCTTTCTGCGTAATTTGCAATGTATGTTCTTCCGAAATTTAGGAAGCCTAGAATTGACTGTAGGTTTTTTAGTGTTTTAGGAGCTTGGATTACGGCACATTTCTCTAGGAAATTGTCTGCCGGGCTTTTACCTTCACTTGATAACTCATATCCTAAGAATAGGACTGTCAGATGGGCAATTCTGGACTTTTTAAAGTTAAATTTGTAACCCTCTGCAGCGAAACCAAGTATTATGGTGTTCACTCTTTTCAAATGAGTCTCCAAGTCATCATCTGTTAAGTAAATGTCATCGACATAAGATAATGCTTCATCATCATATAGTTGTAGTAATTCTGTTACTCTCGCTGAGAATACCCCCGGGCTGTTCTTGTACCCCTGGGCTAACCGACAGAATTGTTTTTGAGTGCCATTTACTGAGAATGCAGTTAAATATCTGCTCTCTGGTGCTATGTTTTGACAAAAGAATCCATTGGAGATGTCCAAGGTTGTTTTGTATTTTTTGCGCACTATGGTATTCATTAGTGCAGCACTGTGTGAGTTTTGCACTGCAAAGGTTTTGCAACATGTGTTAAGGTGTCGGTAATCCAAAACTAGACGATATGAGTTGTCTGGTTTGGCGACCGGAAACAAAGGATTGTTCATTTGTGAGGTGCAAGTTTCAATCACCCCCTGGTATTCTAGCTGATCTAGTATTTCATTTACTTGTTTTTTAGCTTCTTGCTTAATTGGGTACTGCCTTTGTGCAGTAGGTTGTGATTTTAACTGGATTTTGTGAGGAGGAGAATCCTCATCCCATCCTACATGATTTTTATATAAAGCAGGTGCTAAGGCCACTGCCCACTTTCTAGCAAGTGTATATTTTTTATGAATCGGAATTTGATTCGAGAAGGCAGGCATAATTACTTCTTCGCCATGAGGGCACTCCCTGACAAACTCTGGTGGCCAGTCTTTTTCAGCTAGAAGGATGTCATAGCCTTTGGAGAGGTTATCCCAAAATAGTCCCCTTATTTTCCTAGTCTTATCTCCCTCTATACGTAATGTTATCTCGTATATCTTGTGGGGCTTGCTAACTCTGGTGTCTGCAGTTTCCACTTGAAGATATTCATTCGTGTCCACTGTCTCCAGATGATTCATAAGGACTTTGCGAGCTATGCTCACCTCTGCTGCGCTGTCTAGCATTGTCTGAGCCCACTCTCCGTTTTTCAGTTGTGTCCTCAGTATTCTCGGCATTTTTAACTACCTTGATACTGGCTACCTTCTTTTTTGGAAATTGTAATTTCTTTTTTAGCTGAGCAGGTTCCTTGTCTTTGGACTTGGCGTGCTCTTCTGATCGTCCTCTTCTTTCCGATTTCTGCGAGGAATTCTGAAAAGATTGAGAGGGACGTGTATCAATGTCTTGATATCTATCAGGTTTTTTAATATTATCCCTATTTCTAAGGTTATATCTATTCCCCGAGGGGTCACTCTGCGGTGACCTCTGTCTTTGGTTTGGAGATTTCTCTCTTCGCCTAGGAGACCTCCCTCGGGACTGGAATTTCTTTTCTTTAGGATTGGATTGTTTGTTTCCATCCCAGTTCTTTTTTGGTGAATTATTATTATTAAAAAATATTTTTTCTGGACTTGTAGTCAGTTGCGGTTTTACTGGTATTCCACCTAGACTATCTCTGCCTAGTTCTTCATAGGATTTTTCTATGATCCTGGCAATTTCAGCTGGTTGGTCTGCTATATCTGTCTCTTTTAACCTCTGGCGGATCGCCACGTTTGCTGCTTCACCTTTTATGTTGGCTAGTAATATAGCTGAGACCTGCTTGAAGTCTTTCAGTAATTTCATACCAAGAGTTAAAGCAGGTTCTGGACCGTATTCATCTTGAATTTGTTTTAGCACATCTGGTATCACCGAAATGGATGGGACACCGTGCGTTTTTGTATAGATGGAAGCAAAGACTGTACCCCAAGTGTCACAGTCCTCTATGTGTGGTGCGATTCCCATTGGGAGACATATAGTCAGAATCCTGTGTTTTTCTAATGGGGTGGTGTCAGGAAACACCGCCTCTATTTGGGTGATTTTCTGTGCCAACCAGAATGGTATTTGTTCCCGTTTAGCTGGAACTTTACCTAGGCAGGATTGGATGTTCTGTGGTGTAATTTTATTTGTGTTCCCCTGGTGAGGGGTCAGCTGTGGAAGTTTAATCGCTGGCTGAATTGTTGAAGTCCGCATTACATACTGAACTAATTGTCTATGAATTTTTAGTAGTTGTTTTAGCTGTATTAACAGCTCTGCTGCAGGCATTCTTTCGATGTCTGGATGTGGTGTGTATCCGGCTAAGACCGGCCACGTTGCTCCGGGTCTTCCTAAAGGACCGAGCCTTGTAATGTGATTATTATGTTTTAGGGCGCCATCAAATAAGAGCAAATGCTCTTGGAATTTGAGTGGTACTTCCACCTCCTCGAAAGGAGTGTAAATGTCGGGTGGAACCTCTATTTTGTAATAGTGGAAGTACTTTGTTACAGCATTTGCTGCTGGAAAATGTATCCATGTATAGTATACCTCTGTCTGCCGATATTCGTGTGCCTCAATTACGAATATGACTGTGCCACCTCTAGGTGTCAGTCCATTTTCTATAAGTTTTAAGGTTATAGATCTCCTTTTAATGACCGGAATGAGTGTTATATTCGGGTCTGCTGCTTGCATGGTAGCATCAGCATCTGTGAGTTCAGTAGCTAATCTAACTGCCTCTCTTTCATCATCACTCTCTGCCATTTTACAGACAGGATGGTATTATGTTTATTTGCAGATCAGGTTTCTTTATGGAAACAGAGATTAGATGCACAATATTTTGGAACTGTTTATCCTTCAACGTTGACTAGACCAAGAACCATACATAGGAGTTCCCTCCTGCGAGGTTTTGGAGGATATAACCTTTCACCCACTCCAGACGTCTTTGGAGTATTTGGGAAAAGGGGTCTGAGTGAGAAAGCACGACTGAGTTACTCTAAATGTCTTACGTTAGTTTTATCGCCCTTTCCAAACGCGTTGGGCGCCATGTAGTGTAGTTCCTATCTTCCCAATGGGCTCTGCGCATTGGAATAGTACCTACGGCAGTAAAGGCCTAGACCAGACGTTAACTAGGTCTACTACTGTCGATACTAGACTTAATTTTTGGGTTTGCCAGCTAAGCTCAGAGTTCGCTAGAAACTTTCTCGAATGTTCAGGAAAGAATTACCTCTCCTGATTAGACAAGAAGGGATTTAGTTTCTGACAACCATAGAACATGACAACTTTGCTCTCCCCTAATCAAGAGTCAATCTCAAGTGTCGTGTGAGCACAAGGCAATTATTTTACTCAGTCAGTACGTGCATTCTTAGTCTCATCAGAATGTAGAGAAAAGGAAGAGACGGGCGTGTTCAATAAAAAGGTGTTATTTATTGATCAGTCTCTTTTCTCGTACAAGAGAAATGGATCGATATTATTGCAATACTTATAGTTAAGTAAAGTGCATACATTAAAAGCAATAGTATAAAATAATACTGTAAAAACATTGATATGGTTTCTGAGCCATATGATGTTTAAAATGATTAAAATATATTTACATACACATATACATTTGACTAAACGTACTCAACTGGTGTTTCTAAATACGCCTACCCCGTGTACCTGACCTAAGTCTAATGCGTGGGCGGGAATAGAAAGTTACAGTTTAAGTTAAGTTTGTTTTTGCCAAGTGAATAACTAAAGAATTCTCTGTGAGGGGTTATTCAGTTCTGTACCTGGAAGTTAGGATGAATGAGGAATGGTATCTCTTTCTCTGCTCTCGATATTCCAGGCTGCCTGCGAGGGCTGCCCAGAAGCGCCGGTGCTGGGTCTCTCGGCTTGAGATAGCAGCGCGTCTCTCAGCGCGTCAGGAAGGCGGGGCTGCTGCCAGCGGGGTCTGCTTCTGCTCTCGGCTTCGGCAAGTGTGGCTGCTCCGTCTTGTCACCACGCGTGTGTTTGCATAGGGCAGGGTCGGCAATATTTATACCTTAAAGGTGCCGAGATTGACGTAAGGATGGACATAGGTACGTCAATAAAGATGTCATACGACTTGCTCGTTAGCACATTCTTTTGCAAAAGTTCTCTGTGAAATCAAAACAATGGCCGCACGGATTATCCAGGTTGTCATAGGTTTGATTTGTTATGAGAACGTCGTATGCCTTATCAGGGGCTGGAGGAATGTCGCTTGTCTAATTAGATCTCAAGCGTTATGACCTAATCAGATAACACGTTCCTGTGCCGTAGTGTGACTGCGTCAGATAACGGTATCTGCATCATGGGGGTTTTCTTGCCTCATGGGCTGACTGTCAGTTAACTAGCTAGTTAGTTTAACCAGAATAGGGTCAGGAATAGGGGGATCGATTCAGAACCTATAGAAATACACGACAATCTATCAAAGCCCTTTGTCTTCCACAGGCTGCCAGCCTCTCCGAGCTCCACAGTGGGGTCGCCATAGTAAGTCTCCCCTCCCATTGCAGACATCGATTAGCGGCATACCATACGTTAATCGCATGTGCTGCTGGTCCAACGAGGGGAAGCGCCCGTTCCTAGCGTAGAGTGCCCTGGTGAAGTCACTCCCAGGCATCTGCCCACGGTCCATCGCATATCCAGGGTCCAAAGGAGACCCATAAATAGCGTGGTTTATCGCCGCCAACTGGGAAGCCCTGTAATACTTACGGAGGTCTGGTAAACCGATCCCTCCGTCGTACCAGGGAAGAGTAAGCTTGGAGAAAGCAATACGGGGTCTGCCCTCTCAGAGAAACTGTCTCTGGAGGGACTCAATATCCTTGAAATACAAGGGGGGCACTTGATCCATTGTATGTTGGAGTGCATACAAAAAGCGGGGGAGAGCCATAATTTTAAATAACACTGCACGGCCCAACAAGGAGAGCGGCAATGATTTCCATCTTACCACATCTCTTCTGAACTTGGCCAGCGGGGGCTCCAGGTTTTTTTCGTCCCTCAGTTTCAGATCTTTGGTCACAAATATGCCCAGATATCGAAACCCCACAGTTTCAATCCGCAATGGGCAGGGACTCGGGACGACCGGAGGGTCACCGCTAATGACAAAAAGTACAGATTTCGTCCAATTAATGGCGAAGCCAGAGTACCTTCCAAATATGGCCAGGACGTCCATAAAAGTGATCAAGGAAGCCCGGGGGTTGGTAAGGTAAAGCAGGATGTCATCCGCAAAAAAAGCGAGATCTTGTCCTCCCACTCGGGCGTCTAGCGCAGCCCTAAAATCGACCGGTCCCATCGGACCCATGCAGCGAGTGGCTCAAGTGCCAACGCAAATAGTAGTGGGGATAAGGGACATCCCTGCCTTGTACGCTTTCCCAGAGGAAAGTCTACGTATTTGTGGTTGTTTACCACGACCCTGGCTAGGGGACTAGTATGTAGGAGACAGACCCAGCCGATAAACTCCTTGCCGATACTCAACTTCGCTATAACCGCTAACAAGTAGGCCCATTCAACCCTATCAAATGCCATGGTTGCATCTAGTGACAACAGGACCGCAAGCTCAAGTATGCGCTGTGCGCCACCCAGAATCCCATGCAGTCTTCTGAGAATGAGGGCTGTATTTCGGCGTGGCATAAAGCCAGACTGGTCCGGGTGGACCAGGGTCGATATGACCTTAACCAGCCAATAATTTAGCCGGCACTTTAGGTTCAGCATTAAGTAGGGAAATCGGCCGATAAGAAGAGCACTCCGTTTTAGGCTTGCCTTCTTTATAGATAACAACGATGTTTGCCATACGCTGCTCATAGGGGAGCTGGGCCGTTTCTCCACTTTCTATGAACATGGCGCGGAGAAATGGTGCAAGCTTGTTTGGGTTAAGTTTATAGAGCTCTATGGGGATTCCGTTCGGGCCGGAAGCTTTCCCAGAGTGGACACCCCTGATAGCCTGCGCCACCTCGTCATCCGTGCGGGGGGAGTCCAGATACTTCATGTCCTCCTCCGAGATGCTGGGCAATGGGATATCGTGTATCATAGCCGCATTTTCGGCCTCTGTATAGGTCCCCGCCGACTGATATACCAGTTTATAGTACGCAGAAAACTCATCTGCAATCTGCTGTGGGTCTGTCACCAGTCCTGATTCCACCGTCTGCAATTCCAGGACCAACCGCAATGCCCACTCCCCCTTCTCCAACCACGCTATCAACTTTCCTGCCTTATCGCCATGCTCATAAATCCTACTTTACATATCGGCAATCTGAACTTTGGCCCTGTCCCCAACTAGACTCCTATATTCATCATGAAGGAGTTTCAGTCGATGCAATCCCTCCAGAGTAGACTCGCTCGAGACCTCGCCCTCTAGTGCTGACAGTTCAGCCTCTACCCTATCCACTTCAGCTCGAGCTTTCCTCTTCTTTCTGGAGACTAAGGACAATACCTCCCCTCTTATAACCGTCTTGTACGCCTCCCACAAGGACCGCCCACACTCCACCGAACCTACATTGTCCTGGAAGTATCGGTCTGTAATTTGTACCACTTCTTTCTTTGTGTCAGGGTCTTTTAAATAAAAACCAAAGGAAATGATGGACGGAGCGTTGACAATACAAGCACTCACCCCCAGTCAACTGATCTGGGTTTAATCCATCACCATTCTTTAGCCCACTCTGCCACCCCAGTTCAGACATGGCCATATGCAAATCAGTCTGAGCCTGTGCATCATGGGAACAGTCCTGCCCGAACTGCCAAGCCATGCCTTCCCTGGACCGGAAACAAGCTACCGAGGACCGGTTTCTGGCATTCCAGCCTTCTCCAGCCCGGCTTGCTTGAATCCAGTGGCAAAGTGAGCAAGGGACTCACGTCTGAGCATGCCCTGCCAACTTATGGCGAACAAAGAAAAACCAAAGGAAATGATGGACGGAGCGTTGACAATACAAGCACTCATCCCCAGTCAACTGATCTGGGTTTAATCCATCACCATTCTTTAGCCCACTCTGCCACCCCAGTTCAGACATGGCCATATGCAAATCAGTCTGAGCCTGTGCCTCATGGGAACAGTCCAGCCCGTACTGCCAAGCCATGCCTTCCCTGGACCGGAAACAAGCTACCGAGGACCGGTTTCTGGCATTCCAGCCTTCTTCAGCCCGGCTTGCTTGAATCCAGTGGCAAAGTGAGCAAGGGACTCACGTCTGAGCATGCCCTGCCAACTTATGGCGAACAAAGAAAAACCAAAGGAAATGATGGACGGAGCGTTGACAATACAAGCACTCACCCCCAGTCAACTGATCTGGGTTTAATCCATCACCATTCTTTAGCCCACTCTGCCACCCCAGTTCAGGCATGGCCATATGCAAATCAGTCTGAGCCTGTGCCTCATGGGAACAGTCCAGCTATCCAGGCTGATGAGGGCTGAAAGCCCGAAACCGGTCCTTGGTTGCTTGTTTCCAGTCCAGGGAGGACCTGGCTTGGCTGTTCGGGCTGGGCTGTTCCCATGGGGCACAGGGTCAAGACTGATTTGCATATGGCTGTGTTCAAACTGGAAAGGCATGGTGAGCAAAAAAACGATGGATTTAGGCCCAGATCTCTGTACTGGGGTGAATGTATGACATTGTTCTGCATTCTGTCCATCACCTGTTGTTTTTGCTTTTGTCACCCTGAGTGGGACGGGTATGCTCAGACGTGAGTCCCGTGCTCTCCACGCCACTGGAATCAAGCTATCCAGGCTGATGAGGGCTGAAAGCCCGAAACCGGTCTTTGGATGCTTGTTTCCAGTCCAGGGAGGACCTGGCTTGGCAGTTCGGGCTGGACTGTTCCCATGGGGCACAGGGTCAAGACTGATTTGCATATGGCTGTGTTCAAAATGGAAAGGCATGGTGAGCAAAAACACGATGGATTTAGGCCCAGATCTCTGTACTGGGGTGAATGTATGACATTGTTCTGCATTCTGTCCATCACCTGTTGTTTTTGCTTTTGTCACCCTGAGTGGGACGGGTATGCTCAGACGTGAGTCCCGTGCTCTCCATGCCACTGGTATCAAGCTATCCAGGCTGATGAGGGCTGAAAGCCCGAAACCGGTCCTTGGATGCTTGTTTCCAGTCCAGGGAGGACCTGGCTTGGCAGTTCGGGCTGGACTGTTCCCATGGGGCATAGGGTCAAGACTGATTTGCATATGGCTGTGTTCAAACTGGAAAGGCATGGTGAGCAAAAAAACGATGGGTTTAGGCCCAGATCTCTGTACTGGGGTGAATGTATGGCATTGTTCTGCATTCTGTCCATCACCTGTTGTTTTTGCTTTTGTCACCCTGAGTGGGACGGGTATGGTCAGACGTGAGTCCCGTGCTCTCCATGCCACTGGAATCAAGCTATCCAGGCTGATGAGGGCTGAAAGCCCGAAACCGGTCCTTGGATGCTTGTTTCCAGTCCAGGGAGGACCTGGCTTGGCAGTTTGGGCTGGACTGTTCCCATGGGGCACAGGGTCAAGACTGATTTGCATATGGCTGTGTTGAAACTGGAAAGGCAGGGTGAGCAAGAAAACGATGGATGTAGGCCCAGATCTCTGTACTGGGGTGAATGTATGACATTGTTCTGCATTCTGTCCATCACCTGTTGTTTTTGCTTTTGTCACCCTGAGTGGGACGGGTATGCTCAGACGTGAGTCCCGTGCTCTCCACGCCACTGGAATCAAGCTATCCAGGCTGATGAGGGCTGAAAGCCCGAAACCGGTCTTGCTGGACTGTTTCCATGGGGCACAGGGTCAAGACTGATTTGCATATGGCTGTGTTCAAAATGGAAAGGCATGGTGAGCAACAAAACGATGGATTTAGGCCCAGATCTCTGTACTGGGGTGAATGTATGACATTGTTCTGCATTCTGTCCATCACCTGTTGTTTTTGCTTTTGTCACCCTGAGTGGGACGGGTATGCTCAGATGTGAGTCCCGTGCTCTCCATGCCACTGGTATCAAGCTATCCAGGCTGATGAGGGCTGAAAGCCCGAAACCGGTCCTTGGATGCTTGTTTCCAGTCCAGGGAGGACCTGGCTTGGCAGTTCGGGCTGGACTGTTCCCATGGGGCATAGGGTCAAGACTGATTTGCATATGGCTGTGTTCAAACTGGAAAGGCATGGTGAGCAAAAAAACGATGGGTTTAGGCCCAGATCTCTGTACTGGGGTGAATGTATGGCATTGTTCTGCATTCTGTCCATCACCTGTTGTTTTTGCTTTTGTCACCCTGAGTGGGATGGGTATGGTCAGACGTGAGTCCCGTGCTCTCCATGCCACTGGAATCAAGCTATCCAGGCTGATGAGGGCTGAAAGCCCGAAACCGGTCCTTGGATGCTTGTTTCCAGTCCAGGGAGGACCTGGCTTGGCTGTTCGGGCTGGACTGTTCCCATGGGGCACAGGGTCAAGACTGATTTGCATATGGCTGTGTTTAAACTGGAAAGGCATGGTGAGCAAAAAAACGATGGATTTAGGCCCAGATCTCTGTACTGGGGTGAATGTATGACATTGTTCTGCATTCTGTCCATCACCTGTTGTTTTTGCTTTTGTCACCCTGAGTGGGACGGGTATGCTCAGACGTGAGTCCCGTGCTCTCCACGCCACTGGAATCAAGCTATCCAGGCTGATGAGGGCTGAAAGCCCGAAACCGGTCTTTGCATACTTGTTTCCAGTCCAGGGAGGACCTGGCTTGGCAGTTCGGGCTGGACTGTTCCCATGGGGCACAGGGTCAAGACTGATTTGCATATGGCTGTGTTCAAAATGGAAAGGCATGGTGAGCAAAAAAACGATGGATTTAGGCCCAGATCTCTGTACTGGGGTGAATGTATGACATTGTTCTGCATTCTGTCCATCACCTGTTGTTTTTGCTTTTGTCACCCTGAGTGGGACGGGTATGCTCAGACGTGAGTCCCGTGCTCTCCATGCCACTGGTATCAAGCTATCCAGGCTGATGAGGGCTGAAAGCCCGAAACCGGTCCTTGGATGCTTGTTTCCAGTCCAGGGAGGACCTGGCTTGGCAGTTCGGGCTGGACTGTTCCCATGGGGCATAGGGTCAAGACTGATTTGCATATGGCTGTGTTCAAACTGGAAAGGCATGGTGAGCAAAAAAACCATGGGTTTAGGCCCAGATCTCTGTACTGGGGTGAATGTATGGCATTGTTCTGCATTCTGTCCATCACCTGTTGTTTTTGCTTTTGTCACCCTGAGTGGGACGGGTATGGTCAGACATGAGTCCCGTGCTCTCCATGCCACTGGAATCAAGCTATCCAGGCTGATGAGGGCTGAAAGCCCGAAACCGGTCCTTGGATGCTTGTTTCCAGTCCAGGGAGGACCTGGCTTGGCAGTTCGGGCTGGACTGTTCCCATGGGGCACAGGGTCAAGACTGATTTGCATATGGCTGTGTTCAAACTGGAAAGGCATGGTGAGCAAAAAAATGATGGATTTAGGCCCAGATCTCTGTACTGGGGTGAATGTATGACATTGTTCTGCATTCTGTCCATCACCTGTTGTTTTTACTTTTGTCACCCTGAGTGGGACGGGTATGCTCAGACGTGAGTCCCGTGCTCTCCATGCCACTGGAATCAAGCTATCCAGGCTGATGAGGGCTGAAAGCCCGAAACCGGTCCTTGGATGCTTGTTTCCAGTCCAGGGAGGACCTGGCTTGGCAGTTTGGGCTGGACTGTTCCCATGGGGCACAGGGTCACGACTGATTTGCATATGGCTGCGTTGAAACTGGAAAGGCAGGGTGAGCAAGAAAACGATGGATGTAGGCCCAGATCTCTGTACTGGGGTGAATGTATGACATTGTTCTGCATTCTGTCCATCACCTGTTGTTTTTACTTTTGTCACCCTGAGTGGGACGGGTATGCTCAGACGTGAGTCCCGTGCTCTCCATGCCACTGGAATCAAGCTATCCAGGCTGATGAGGGCTGAAAGCCCGAAACCGGTCCTTGGATGCTTGTTTCCAGTCCAGGGAGGACCTGGCTTGGCAGTTTGGGCTGGACTGTTCCCATGGGGCACAGGGTCAAGACTGATTTGCATATGGCTGCGTTGAAACTGGAAAGGCAGGGTGAGCAAGAAAACGATGGATGTAGGCCCAGATCTCTGTACTGGGGTGAATGTATGACATTGTTCTGCATTCTGTCAATCACCTGTTGTTTTTGCTTTTGTCACCCTGAGTGGGACGGGTATGCTCAGACGTGAGTCCCGTGCTCTCCATGCCACTGGAATCAAGCTATCCAGGCTGATGAGGGCTGAAAGCCCGAAACCGGTCCGTGGATGCTTGTTTCCAGTCCAGGGAGGACCTGGCTTGGCAGTTCGGGCTGGACTGTTCCCATGGGGCACAGGGTCAAGACTGATTTGCATATGGCTGTGTTCAAATTGGAAAGGCATGGTGAGCAAAAAAACGATGGATTTAGGCCCAGATCTCTGTACTGGGGTGAATGTATGACATTGTTCTGCATTCTGTCCATCACCTGTTGTTTTTGCTTTTGTCACCCTGAGTAGGACGGGTATGCTCAGACGTGAGTCCCGTGCTCTCCATGCCACTGGAATCAAGCTATCCAGGCTGATGAGGGCTGAAAGCCCAAAACCGGTCCTTGGATGCTTGTTTCCAGTCCAGGGAGGACCTGGCTTGGCAGTTCGGGCTGGACTGTTCCCATGGGGCACAAGGTCAAGACTGATTTGCATATGGCTGTGTTCAAACTGGAAAGTCATGGTGAGCAAATAATTTATGGATTTAGGCCCAGATCTCTGTACTGGGGTGAATGTATGACATTGTTCTGCATTCTGTCCATCACCTGTTGTTTTTGCTAGGGTCTTTTAAATGCCAAGCGCTGATCGGAGCGATCCTGCCCATGTCTCTCTGTCCCACTGTCAGACTGAACCAGACCGGGGAGTGATCAGAGATCCCTCTACCCATGTGTCGTACCTCTCTGATCCATGCCGCCTGTAGTGCCAGCACCAAAACGTAATCTATTCTGGAGAAGGAGTGATGTGCAGCAGAGGCGTGTGTATAGTGCACTCCACCAGGGTTTCTAAGTCTCCACCCGTCAACGAGACCGGTGGTTTCTACAAAGTCTGACAACCACCCCTGGCGCGGCGTCAGCTTTCGGGCCGTGTATCTGTCCATTTAGCCATCCATCCCAGCGTTAAAGTCCCACCCCACTATCAACAGCCCCACAGGCAAGGATACATTTTTTTTACACAGGTCCCGAAATGTATCGGATTGAAACCCGGCGGGACATATACTGACAAAAACGTCACCGTTTTACCTTCCCACAATCCTGAAATGCCAATGTATCTGCCTCACTTGTCAGCCCATGTGGCCTGAACCATCAGCGGGAAGGAGTTCCTCACCAGGATACCCACCCCCGAGACCCAGTCGTGAATCCAGCATGCGCCACCAACTTATAACCTCCCCGGTGTAGGGCCATGCAACGGTTGCCGATCAAGTGCGTTTCCTGCAACAACACAACATCCGGGGAGTGCCTCATAATCATCTGGCTGACCATCCCCCTTTTAATCTTATCGCCTAGGCCATTCACATTCCAACTAAGCGCCGTAATCCCCAGACCCTGTCTACCAATTGCCATCATAATGATAAAGCTTGTCGAGGTCACCTGATGCTAGAATAAAACCAGAATTAGTCGCAATTGCTTGTGCGTAAACTGAAAACAAAAACACAAACCATCCCAATACACTCAACCCCCCACCCCGCACCCCTGCATGTAGCTTACGCTCATCCCCAACTAGCAGTGTGCTTGTCGCCACCAATCTAATCTACAGCTAACTAAAAGTAGAAAATAGAGGAGGGCCCACGTACAAGCTCCTCGCCCCCCCTTGCCACCCCATCGTAGCCCCTGTACATATTAATCCACTAAGATATCTGCTGAACTCTGCAGGTCAGGGGATCCATTGTCAGCCCACACCCGCAACACTAGAATACAGTTAAGGTCCCTGCAACCACTATATTCACCAAAGTCATTGTTCATCCGCCTCTCCCCGGTCCCGGCTCTCAGGGCCCGGCATGTAGATACTTTCCAGCCAGTCTGACGCCACCTCGGGATTGTCAAAAAACCAGGCTTCCCTGTTGAGTTTCACACAGAGGGGGGCCGGAAACATCATATCTTATCCCTTTATCTCTCAGTTTCTTCTTTACCAACAAGAAACTCTGGCGTTGTTTTTGAACCAGCTGGGTAAAATCCGGGAAGAAAGAGAGTCACATTTTCAAACCTCAGCGGAGCCCCAGCTCGGGCTGCCTGGAGGATCGCATCCCGGTCTCGATAGTTTAGAACCCTCACGATCATCGGACGGGTGGGCGCCCCAGGTTTAGGTCTACCCCCGGAACTCTGTGAGCACGCTCAACCGTGAAGAGGTTGCTAAGGCCTTTAAGTTTTAAGTGGTTAAGGATGAGGTCCTCCATGAACAGGTCCGGTATTTGGCCTTCTGTCTTTTCTGGCAATCCCAGTATTCGAACGTTGTTTCGTCTTGCCCGTCCTTCATAGTCACGTCCTTCATAGTCATCCAACTTACGATCCACCTGAATCCGTGAGGCCTTAAGATCTCGCACCTCCTGCTGCAACAGGTTTACGTCGTCTATTAGGCTAGCTGTTTTGAGTTCCAGAGTCTTGACCTTTTCGTTTGCTTTGGCGAGGTCCGCTCTTATTAGCCCCATCTCAATGGTAACAGTGTCAAGTTTTGTATCTAGGGCCTCCATCTTTTGGCCGAGGGATGATTGGACTCCAGTGATAGCCGTCATGAGATCCTTCAGTGTTGGCTCATCCCCGGCGAGAGGTGTCTCTTCACCTCCAGCGACGGCCCTTTTAGCTTCCACTTGGGACCCCTCGGGCATAGTGTAGCGGTCCAGTTTAAAAAGTAAAGTAAAGTCCACATTTGTAAAGCGCACAATCACCCGTAAGGGTCTCTAGGCGCTGGGGGCCGTCGGGAAGATTAAGCGAGCTATTGCCCAGAGTCACATGGTGCTGGGCTAACCTGCCGCCGGAGCCGGGGATCGAACCGTGGTCGCCAGATTCCAGCGTCAGTCGCCCTGGCCGCTGCGCCACACCTCTCCCACCAGTTTATTGGATTGGACATTTCTAGCCCCTTTGGAGGACCGGGGCAGTGTCTTTTCCAGATCTGTTTTGGTCGCTGTTGGACTTGGCCCTTCTGGCAGGTTCACCCCTAAACTTTTTGCTTTTACTTGTGACATGGTGATAGTGATTTTTGGTTTCTGCGCACTTTCCCACTGTGTCCCAGGGTAAAGTGCGTGCGTGTAGTGAGGTTGGCCTGCCCTGCCATAGGAATGCATTGGGAATGTATGTGTCCATGTTAGTTCCTGATGCGTGGGGAGTGCAAGCTCGAGTTTGGTATGTGCGGACTCGTGTGATTAAATGCTGCGCGATGATGTAGCGGGAATGTATCTAGTGTGGAAGTGCTACTTCTAGAAGTTGGTGTGTCTGTGCAGTGAATGTGCTGGCTTGTGATTGGCTGGAGCTGGCTGGTGTGCCAGGCTCCAGGAGTCAGGATGGGTCTGCCCCGGTGGTGAATGGGAGATCTGCATGTTGATGGCTGGGGAGGAGTGCACCTGGGACCTGTGGTGTGTCTGATGTGGCTGACCCACCCTGTGAATAGGCAGAGGGGCTGAGCAAAACAAAGTGCTCAGGAACCAGTTGTATCTGGTTCGCCCCTTGCCTGCACCCTTGTAGAGGGGGGGCTCCAACGTCTGGCCTCCTTTTCTTTAGAGCCGCAGAGTCTCTTGGTGGCATTACTTTATTTCGAGTCCCCCGGGAGGGACTCCGACGATTTGGGGTCATTGTTGGGTGGTAGAGCTGCCCAGCACTTAGTGGGCAGCTGCTCCATTTAGGCCCCCTGACATTTTGGGACACAGGGCGTTTCAGCCCCAGAGAGGCCAGTTGGCCTGGGGACAGTCACAGGTTGTGGCCTACGTGTTTTTTGCGCAATTGTGTTTTTCCTGCACCTCTGAATGTGTTTTTATGCGTCATGTGTAATGCTTTTATGCCTATACCCCTAATGTATAGTGATGCTTAGGTGGTTGTTCTTCCTAGTACAGGTGTTGCTAGTGAGGTCCTGGGTCCCTGCGTGATATTTTCCTAAGGTGTTTAGGGTTGCGTAGGTGGTACTTACCTGTTACCAGTGGTTACTGGTTGTGTGCTACATTTGCCATTTGGTGCTACAAGTGTTCTATGTTCTAAGTGTTACTTCTACAAAGTGCTAATTCTACCAAGTGCTAGTTCTAAAAGTGCTGATTACTGACAGTGGTCCATGTGGCCCTGTCCTGTACATATATCTCCTGTAAATTCTGCCTGTGCCTGTTGGCAGATTGTAAAGTGTGTGTTTTTATCTAATGTGTTTGCTATAATACAAAGGCTATTTTTATATATAACCTTGTGTGGAGTTTCCTTTATGGTGGGCCTTGGGTGTTGTTGCTGGGTTGTTGCTGGGTGTTGTTAACCTACATTACCTCCGGGATAAGCCTTACTGCTCGCGCCACGTTACCTAGAGGATGAGCAGGGGTTATCTTTGGCGTGTAATTCCCTTGCCCTGACTAGAGTGGTGGTTTTTGCCTGGCTTTGGTGCAAGCCTTAGCCAACCTGAAATCCCATTTCTAACAGTCCCCATCTCGCCTCCTGAACGTCCTCCGTACTTTCACCCCCCTCCAGCGGTCAACTACTGGCCCCCTTTAGTCACGTCTAGCACTCCTCTTCCGGGGCACCCACAGTCACTCAGTCCAAGCCGCTCCCCGCGCACTGTCCGGCTACTGGGGAGGTATTGTGTGCCCAAGGGCCCTATGCAGCTCCAGAATGTACCCCCCATACTCGACACTCAGCCAACTCCGAGGCGATTGCTGGGTCTTCAGGCTGTGTAGCCGTGTATTGGCCGGCTTCTATGACTTTGCCGATGCTTCAATGGCGACTCCTCACCGCCCCCCGACTAGAGGACCAATGGTGCTTTGCTTCCTCCTATGTCCACTGCCGCAGTGATCCGAGGGTCTTTCTCACAGTCCGCACTCCAAGGGGAACCCCAGCGACCACTCCCGGCTATGTTCCAGACAGGGAGAATCACAGGGTCCTCCACAACCGAGCAACGTTAGGGCTCCCCCCCACGAATTCCAAATGCTGCCTCCGTCACCTCTGTGCCTCTGCCAGCCAATGCATCTGGTTCCACACTCCGGGTCCACACAACTCCCCGGATCTCCCGGGCCGGCCCTCGCAATACTCTAGGCCCGCTCCTCGGGGCTCAGCAGAGCCGCCCCGTGCTCTTGCACACACCAAGCAGTTCAAATATGTCCCGGGCGTGTCTCGACCAGCACCTCAGGGGAGTCCCCACGGTCAGCCGGCAGCCCCCTCCAGGCCAACACCGGGGCAGCTGATTCCAGCAGGATTCCCAGGTTGCAGGGCCCTCCAGGAGCAACCTCTGCTGCCCGTGCCCCTTCCCCGCACCTCCAGTACTGTTGTATGGCCACAGGATCCACCGAAAATCTCGGGCTGGACCCGACTTTCCTCTGGGCTGACCGGCTCCTCACGGCCCGCTGCGGCTGATGTTGCTGCTTGTTCTGGCAGCCGCGCCGCCACTCGAGGCCCTGGCTTTTCGTCCGGAGCAGGCCACAATCTTTCCATCAGCGTTTCTCCGCCGTTGGAGCTCGGGGGGCACTCAAGGTTGGACGCACAGGCGTTGCTACGGCTCCGTTTTGCGGGAGCGGGGTAGGAGCCCAGGATAGATGACAGGATCTTCGGGCAGGAGAAGGAGGTCGGCGGAGCTGAGACCCTAAGCGGCCATCTTGGTCCCCGGCTCGGCTCCTCCGTCCGTCACCAGCCATCTTAATATCCATCCTCTCTTGGCCTCCTGTTGTACCAGTGCCTAGTATGTAAACACATAAATGTCTGGGTGCAGAGAGACCTGGGGGGCTACAGATATTACGCCCTACAGACACTTCCGCCACTAGTGCTGCTGCAAGCCTTCCTACACCTTCCTCAAAGCTATTCTTGTGAGACCTTCAATATAACGCACAGCACTACTTTCCTCCCTAGCTCACACTGCACAGCAGTAGGTAGATACCTGTCCATACATTGTAGGGTGCATTTTGTTTCCAATGAGCAGCAATGCAGATTCAGGCAGGCCTGGATTGATCCCGAGTTCTTCCAGGTCCCAAATGAATAGCTTCTTTAGTGCATGTTTTCATGACATTTCTGTGCTTCTTCCTTCATAATGGAAAATGAATTACTAGAGTCAAAAGTCAATAAAAACAAGCACTGGCAAATCCAATATGTCTAGTCTTTTTTATATTAAAGTGGCAA
Source organism: Lissotriton helveticus (assembly GCF_964261635.1). Classification (NCBI taxonomy): domain Eukaryota; kingdom Metazoa; phylum Chordata; class Amphibia; order Caudata; family Salamandridae; genus Lissotriton; species Lissotriton helveticus. Next base: position 157,149,087 of record NC_136057.1, read on the forward strand.
TTTGCATGTGGAGTTTGGTGAATGCAAGAATCAATGAAAAAAGGGTAGATTGATGTATGGGTGAGTGAGTGTATAGATAAATGAATGGATGAGGGACTGTATTTGTGGATGGATAAATGGGCAAGTGATTGGGTGCAATCTTGCATACAGCAGTCAACAAAACTACAAAATCAAGGAGGAGGAGCTTTAGGCATATTGGGTTTGCTAATGCTTGTTTTTATAGTATGCTCTTACCGCACTCCAGTCCACAATAATTGTTATTGAAATGATTACTGAAGGTGCTGCAGACACAAAGTGTCCTACAAGGTGCTAATAGAAAGCTGTCCACCCTATTCCCACTCTGTAATGGCCCTACAGGCCCAGGCGTGCAGGTTCTCTTTCATTGAGCGACAATCCTTGCACTTTCTGAAACAGAGAAACAGCATCCAATATGTGTCAGTAATGATGTGTTCAGATGCAGCCCACACCCTGCCAAGCATCCAGCAGGCCAGAGCTCCAGAGGACCACAGAGAGACACAGTGGTTACACTGCCAGCCAAACCACACAGTCTCTCTGCTTACAAAGTGTTTTGCGTTGTTCCGTGTAAATACATTTTTAAAAGATGGTTCCTCTTGTCAACATGGCAGGTACAAGCTTTTACTTTGACTACAACGTGCAGCGCACATATTGAAATGTCCTTTACAGTTCAGGGGAAACATTCACAGAGAAAGCAGCCATCAGCAGCAAAAGGGAAGAGAGAAAGAGTTTATTGGGCTAATAAATGTGGTAATTAGTGACACCCAGACAGGCAGTGAGACAGACGGATTGTGATGCACTGCGGCTTGAGATGAACAAATAAGCCCTTGCACGATGAAGCACACAGTAAACAAGCATTGGAAATGCAACAGGTCTTGCATTTGTTGGAGTTGGAGCGATTGGCATTATAAATGCAAACGTGTTTTATCTATGCAATAGATATGTCCTCCCCTCCTTAATAAATAAAACACTCCGTTGTGTGTCTTTTTCTGTAGTACACCTCCAATGGCGCCATACTACAGAAAGCACTAGGAGTTAAAATGGCAGTTCCGACTCCACATTAAATCAAGCAGTGTTGTGAGCGTGCAGTACCACAGGCTGTCACTAGGTGTCCCTTAGCACCTCTTTTGGTCACATATGGTACTGCACCCTGCAACATGGCTAGGCAAAGGATAAAAACAAAAGGAACAAATGAAGGTCAGAATGCTGAACAATGCAAACATTCACCCCCAGTCACAAAGATCTGGGTTTAATCTATTGTTCTTTTGCTCCTCACGCCACCCCAGTTTGGAGCCAGCCATATGCAAATCAGTCTTGACCCTGTGCCTCATGATATGGCACAGCGGTGAGAGCTGCCAACTCGTGATCTGGGGATCCAATTCGTGTTCGGCCCAACATCCTGTGATAGTGGCTGATATTTAATTTCCCCCAAGCCCATGGCTAGGTGAACTATATAAATAAAAGCGTCCAATGTAAAATAACATAAGAATTCAGTGCAGTGATCTCAGGGGCGGGCAATCAGTGTTGTGCAGTGGGCAGTGGTATTACATTTGGGCACTGCACTGCAAATTATGTGTAAAGTAACCAAAAAACAAAAAAAGAACAAAAGAGCAGTGGCCTTCGAGGGGTGGTGTAGGCCTGCGAGCAGTGTTGTGGGAGGGGTGAGGGGGAGGCACGGTGTGGGCCTGCAAGCAGTGTTGTGGAAGGGTGACAGCAATAGCAAGCAAATGAAGCAACCAAAGTTTCATTGCACAAGTAAACTGAACAGTTAACGAGCAAAGAAGCAGACCAACTAATTCACAATTCCAAAAGGAGGGGCTACTAAGTGTATTCACCACTGAAAAGCCAGCATTTCTAAAGTACAGCAACAGGAACCAATGAAAAAGAGAGGCATTTCTTTGAAGCCCATATCCTAGATACAGCATGTCTTGAAGAGACAGCGCAAGTATTGCCTTGGCAAGACCTAAAAATTGTTCAGTTGTCCTGTCTAGAATTTTGAATTCTATTAAGGACTCAGAGGCTTCTCTTTCTTTATTGTTTATTTTGTTTATTTTCAACAGCAGCCAATCACAGTAAACATATAAAACAAAACTAAATTTCCAATGACAAATCAAATTAGTCACTGTTCTGTGAACCAATCCCATTAAACCTGGTCCATGAAGAAACCATGACACCCTTTTACATGTAATTTGTAGACCATGGCCATATTACAGTGATTAACTGCTTGTGTCAATGAGGATTGTCAGTGCACAAGCCCATACGATACATTTCCTCCTATGTGCAGTGGCACTCAATGGGATGTGGTGTTGTCCCTGCCGTACTTTGGTGCTCCCCATTGGACCCTTCTGTCTTAGTAAGCTAGGTGGGCAGTATGAAGAAGGCAAAAATAAAGTATTTATGGTAAAGAACGACAGAAAAGGTTTTCAGTTTTAAGATTTACTTAGTTAGTTAAATTACAGAATGCACAGGCTGGACCAATAAAGTTAGATCAAGAAGTATACAAATCTTACAGAATACAGCAAGAACTCAGTAAACCTCTACTAGAAATCCAACATAGATTCACCTTCTAAGAATGTGGCAAGAGTCTGCTTCTAGTATGGAAAAATTGCTCTCTTTTATGGAGTTTTAGACAAAGGCTTCACATATTTACTACGTTAGTATATGGTTTACATGCTCATAATCAATAGAAATTAAGCAAAGATCAACAGTTGCATCAAAATACATTCGAGGATTTTATGATTGCTCTAATAGATGGAGTTCTTGGGTTCACAACATCTGTTCTCAGCACATCAAATGTTACACAGTTTGTTATTCAGTCTGGGACCAATACTGTGTCCTTGGGAAAGTTCACTGAGCTCAGGCAGCTACAGGAAACCATTTTCTCAGCTAGGGAAATCTACAAGTATTTATTATAACACAGAATAAACAATAGTTCAAGTCTTGTGTTAGACAGCAACGCCATAATGAGCGATAACATGACCTAAATTGTCCTAAGTTATAGAAAACATGAATTCTTACACTCTAAACAATGAAATATTAAGATTTCAACTTACTCGTTATTCATCACTTTCAACCCAGAACAGTTGTCATCAGTTGCTCTGCAACGCCTCAAGTTCGATATTGGTTCTTGTTGGACTTGGCCCTTCTGGCAGGTTCACCCCTGGAGTTTTTGCTTGTTATATGTGACCTGGGGATGGTGATTCTTGGTTTCTGCACACTTTCACTGGGTACCAGTGGAAAGTGCGTGCACACTCTGAGTGCGTGTGGTGAGATAGGCCTGCCCTCCCATAGGAATGCATGGGGAATGTATGTGTCCCTGGTAGTTCCTGATGCGTGGGGTGTGCAGGCTCGAGTCTGGTATGTGCGGACTCGTGTGATTGAATGCTGCGAAATGATGTATGCAGCGTGTATGTGTCTAGTGGGGAAGCGCCACTTCTAGACATGGGTGTGCGTGTGCAGTGAGTATGCTGGCGCGTGATTGGCTGAAGCTGGCTGGGCAGCCTGGCTCCAGGAGTCTGTATGGGTCTGCCCCGGTGGTGAATGGATAGATTAGCATGCTGATGTGAGGGAGGGGCGCACCTGGGTCCTGAATAGGGCTGGGCTTTCCCCACACAATGCTGTCTCCGCCCCCTGTGGTGCGACTGATGACCCTAGCCTGCCTGGTGAATGGAAAGGGTGGCTGGGGAAAACAAAGTACTCCAAAACCAGCTGCGAATGGTTTCTCCCCCACCCTGCACCTTTAGACAAAGGAATTCAATGTATAAAAAGGGGCTGTGTCTCCTTACAACTGGTTCTTGTTCCCAACTCGAATCTACCAGGGGCATGCTGCTGCTTGGGCCCAGGGGAAGGCTTGCCTCCCTGGGCCCTACCCAGCCCCTGGACTACTGAGGTCCTGGACTCCTGAAGGACTTGGTTGCTTTCTGTTGCCCTAGCGCCTGGGAGCGCTTTCCTTTGGCCCCTAGCGCTTGGGAGCGCTGTTCTGTTATCCTCCTGGTCCGTGTAGCGCTGCAATCAGCCCCCTAGTGCTTGGAAGCGCTTTCCCTTTGACCTTGCGCAGGTGCCCACCTTGCGACTTGACCTGCTGCCGTTTATCTGCCCCTTCAGCCAGTGCCCACCTCGCTGCTACATTTATTTTACCTATCGAGGGTGCCCACCCCTCATTATGCCCAGAGAGATCACCGCCGCAGCCCTCCGTGAAAACGGAAGTCAGGCAGGCCCGCCGGGACGGAAGTGGGGCCTGCACCGAAGCCGGAAGAGGCCGGCGTAGCTATGGCACGGGGCTCCCATGCTCTAGGGAGAGCCACGCGGTTGCTGCCTGTAAACGAAGTCCCGGTCCCGAGATGGGGGACCGGGTGAAGCGGGCCGGGCGCATGGTGAAGGCGGGGCTCTCACGTGGTGAGAGAGCCCCGCATAGCGCTACCGCCGCACCGGGTGAAAGAAGAGAGCCGCCGAGGGAAGACGCCGCCTCCCAAGCAGCCGGTGAGTGCGGGCGTCCCCGGGGTCGCTCCTTGGCTCCGGGTAGTGGTTCCTGGGCGGACGGAGCCGCGAGAGGCTCCAGGCACCAGTACCAGCAGGGGGGGGGCGTCGGGGCACATTGCCGGTGCCCGCCCCCTCTCCCAGTGGTGCAAACATCCGTGTGGGAGCATGGCGAGGGTAGAGCGGCCCCGCAGGCAGCGGGCCGCCCCTCCAGCGAGGCCCCAGTTGTGAGAGAGCCTGAAGGGCTCCGGGGGCATATTTGTTGATGAGCCCCGAGAGGCTCAAGCGGCAGTTTTGCTAGAAGCCCTGAGAGGCTCAAATGCGGCCTAGTTGTTTTTCGAGCCTGCGAGGCTCAGGGGGCATATCTCTGCCTTCGAGTCCCCGAGCGGGGCTCCTACGTTGCAGGGGGCATTTGTTCTTCCGAGCCTGCGAGGCTCAGTCCCGGCATCTTTGTTCTCGAGCCCTGAGAGGCTCCACCGTTGGCAGTTCTTCTACCGAGCCTGCGAGGCTCAGTCCCAGCATCTTTGTTGTCGAGCCCAGAGAGGCTCACGGCGCCCCATGTGCTCTTCGAGCCCCGAGAGGCTCCAGGCGCCACCGTTATTTTGAAGAGCCCACGAGGCTCAGGGGGCATTTCAGTTGTTCAGAGCCTGCGAGGCTCCCACGTTGGCCCCATCATCTACAGCTGCTCAGCACTTAGTGGGCAGCTGCGACGTTTAGGTTTGTTCTTGGCTACCTGCAGCCTGTCCTTACATTGCGACATAGGGCGTCCTAGCCCCAGAGAGGCCAGTTGGCATGGTTAGAGTTATGAGTTCATGCTAATGTGATTTCTGAGAAGTATTTTGTGCTGCACCTCTGAATGTATTTCTGATGCGTCGTTTGCTTTTTCCTTTCACCTCTGACTGTATTTCTGATGCTTCATGTGCCTTGTCCTTTCACCTCTGCATGTTCCATGCTTCATGTGTGAAGCTTCTGGTTGTTATATGTTCTAAATGCTAGTTCTACCAAGTGCATATTCCTGGCAGTGGTCCTATGGCCCTGTCCTGTACATACTCCCCTGTAAATTCTGCCCGTGCCTGTTGGCACATTGTAAAGTGTGTGTTCCTATCTAATGTGTTTTTCAATACAAAGGCTATTTTTACATATACCTTGTGTGGAGTTCCTTTTGTGGGGGGCCCTGGATGTTGTTGCTGGTGGGTGCGTGCGCAAATGCTTTACACATCGCCTCTGAGATAAGCCTGACTGCTCGTGCCAAGCTACCAAGGGGGTGAGCAGGGGTTGTCTTGGCGGGTGACTTCCTTACCCTGACTTAGGAATGGTGGTTTCGGCCTGGCTTTGGCGCAAGCCTTAGCCAACCAGAAATCCCATTTCTAACAGTTCTTTTCCTCCTTCTCCCAGTGGTTGCCATCAGATTCTTTTCTCTACAATTTAACCCTCTATTTTATGGAATTCTTCTGCAAAGTCTAAAGAGAAGCACACATGCAGCAACTATTGGTATCCCCAACAGAGGGGTTAGCAACAATTTTTGTATTACGCCTCCTAAGCTGCCTAGCCATTTGCCTACTTTAGCAAATCCCTTTCCAATGGAGCTAAACATTGAGCTTACTCCCCCCCAGGCACTAGTCTCTTCCACTTCCTTTAGTTCATAGGTCACACTAGTGATATTTGTGGTATTGCTTTCAAGCTGGTTATCGGTTTTGGAATGTACGCACAACACTCCCTTGCATGAGTTACTTTACAGACTCCGCCTTCCTTTGCTAAGAGCTTGTCAAGCGCAAGGAGGCTTTGAATGATCATGGCTCTCATTGCAAGCAGGTCTTTGTTAATTATAGTCAGAGTGCCCGCAGTGTTAGTTGCCAATCTATCTACTAAGGTTGAAAGTTTCCTAATCTTAACATTGAGCGCTTATCCCCCTGAAGTTTTCAGTGCACCAAGTCAAGTCAATATACTTTTATTTGATTTCATTAAAAAAACATAAAAGGGTGGAAAAACCACCATGAGTAAAACATGCAAAGATATACGTAATTATTATTTTGTAAAAGATATAAAAGGCGGTATTTTTTTGTTTCTCTCTTTTTTTTTTTTGTAAAAGAATTAACATGTTAGCAAAGCTGTCTGGTGATTTCGGAGCCAAATGATCTAACGCTGCATGAGTTGGTTAACTGGTTCTGCATTGGCCAGTTCTTTTGCCGCGTTTTTTAGAAAGTTTATGGCTCTGCAGGACAGTGGGATGGATGAGCCCATGAGACAGTGAATCACTGCTGCTCTACAAGTTCTCATTTCTTCCTTCCTGAAGACCTCCCGGAGGCCCATTTTGCGCGTTTCTGTTAAAGCAGGGCAAATGCATAGTAGATGCAGTAAGGACTCATCCCAAGCTCCGCACAGGCGGCATTCCTTTGATTGCCATACGTATTTCCATTTCGGGGTTAGGTCCTTTGATGGGTATGACCCAAGCCGTAATAAAGTGAAAAAGTGTTTTTTCTGATGCGGGAAGTGATCTAGAAAGTAGGGTTGGGGTTGCAACCTCTGGTATGACTGCATCACGGCCAAGGCGTGTTTGTTTTTTGCTAGGGCAGTTTTGTCTAATAATAAAGAATGCCATTTTATGGCTTTGTTGACCACTGATTTAAAGCCGGAGTAGGTAGGAACTGTGAGCCATGCCTCCTCTAACTTCAGTGCTGAGAGTGAGAACTTCGGAACTTCGAAGATTGAATTTTTGAGGCTGGCTTGTTTTTCGATTTCTGCCCAACAGTGGTGTGCGAGTGTGAGAGTACTTGACTAGTGTGCCTTGTCTGTCGGGGATCTGTTTTTTTAGACCATACTCAAGTCGGATTTGGGCTTGCAGAATATGGCGGGGGATTGCAAACAGTTTCTTAAAAATAATTGATTGTTCCAGGTTCAAGCCTGTAGCGTCCTTGCCATTCAGGATTTCTGTGCCATATGAGATGGAGGGCCGAATTTTGCTGCTATAACCTTTAGTAGGTGGCCAGTGGAGCCGCCTGGGAGCTTGTTTTTTAAGATTTTGAAGGCAAACTGCAGCTGTTTGGATTTCGTGCGACCTTGGGACTGATGAATCTTGGGACTGATGAATCTTGAAGGTGAGTTTGCGATCAATTTGGAAGCCTAGATATTTATATGAATCCTCCTCGGTCAAAGGTTGCTTGTCCACAGTCCAAGTGAGTTTGCCTCACCTTCGTTGGGAAGTTGCAAACCAATTGGCATTTGCGCCAGTAAGACATGTCATCTGCATATTGAAGGCTGGGTATGGGTGTTTTGCCAAGGTGCTCATCCATATCGCCAGTAGCGTAGAATCTAAATCAACAATATTCTCAGATGCTTTGAAAAAGCAATTTTGCATGCTTGACAGCATATAACCAATTCACAAAAATGAACTTTTATAATGAAAACATTAGGTAATGAGAGAGCTGATGATTTTGGGGTCCCCCCTAACCTAGGGGGAGCACCAAGCAGATGCCTTGAACACAAAGAGCATAAACAAAAAGCACATTTTGTTGAACTTCAGTGGTGATCCCATCATTCTAGGACCACCCCAAGCACAGTTATTGGCAAAAAACCAATCCCAACCAAAGGCCCTGCAAAGCGTTATGGGACGAGATTAGCAGTGGGCAGTGAATATTATAGTATCCAATATCAAAATAATTCTACAAAGAGCTGCAGTTCACCTAGTTGTTACTAGATGTCCCTCCAAGTCAAATGCAAAGCATTGAAATTATTCTTACATCAAGCTGCAGTTCCACTGGTCGTCCCTAGATGTCCCTCACGAGTCAAATGCAAAGCATTGAAATTATTCTTACATCAAGCTGCAGTTCCACTGGTCGTCCCTAGATGACCCTTACGAGTCAAATGCAAAACCATTGAAACTCTTTCATCAAGCATTTGCATTTGACTCGTGAGGGACATCTAGTAACCACCAGTTGAACTGCAGCTCTTTGTAGAATTCTTTTGATATTGTATACTATATAATATTCACTGCCCACTGCTAATCTCATCCCATAATGCTTTGCAGGGCCTTTGGTTGGGAATGTTTTTTTTGCCAATAACTGTGGGCCCGATTCACAGAATGAACTTAAGACTCAATCCTAAACTTACTACTATTTTGGTATTCACAGAATGCACTTACTACTTTTGGCATTCACAGAATGAACTTACTACTTGTGGTATTCACAGAAGTTAGGATTTTGTCTTAAGTCTGTCTTAAGTCTGTCTTAAGTTTGTCTTAAGACAAACTTAAGACAAAATCCGAACTTCTGTGAATACCAAAAGTAGTAAGTTCATGCTGTGAATGCCAAAAGTAGTAAATGCATTCTGTGAATACCAAAATAGTAGTAAGTTTAGGATTGAGTCTTAAGTTCATTCTGTGAATCGGGCCCGATGTTTGGGTTTGTCCTAAGAGGATGGGACCACAACTAAATCGTTCAATAAGATGTGCTTTTTTGTTTTCAAGGCATCTGTTTGGTACTCTCCCTAGGTTAGGGAGGATCCCAAAATCATCACATCTCCCACTGCTTGCTATTTGTTCAGATTCACCATTGTGAAAGTACTATATGCACTTTAGCATATAAAGATAGAAATATTTATTTTATCATATCTGGTCATGTACAGGAAGCTTTTAGCAATTAATTTGCAATATTTGCACAGTACAGACAAGTACACAGTGTCTCCAGCTACAGTGGTGCTATGCAAGCAGCACGTAGTCCGTTGATTGTGTGAATCTTCTAAGTAATGCTGAGCCCGTCACCTTTCCTGAACTGGACCCATGTCTGGGAGTACAGATTGATTATGGCCTCCAGCAACTTAGCTGGGACCCCCAGTTGTGCATTTTTGCCCATAGCGTAACTCTTGAAACCTTGTATAAGGCTGCTTCAAGGTCAATAAAGCATATGTAGAGTGGCCTTGATTTTCTGAGAGCTTGATTGTCCAGGAGGGTTACAGCGGAAATGTTCGTCAGGGTGCCCATCCCGGCCCTAAATCCGGTTTGCGTAGGTGGAATAAGGTTTTTCCGTGCCGCCCAGTCCTCTAGATCTACCAGCAGGTTTGATGCGTAGATTTTAGCCTCCACATCGATTAACGCAATCAATCTGTAATTTGAAGGATCGGAACGGGAACCCGATTTATATATGGGGCTTAGAATACTTCCCCTCCAAGAGTCCGGGATCGTGTTAGAAGTTAGTGCACCAAAAATGTCTCTCCTTATCTGTCGAAAACTGTGTTGGCTTCTCCTTAAATATGTCTCTGGCCCTACACTCAGAACATTTGTGTGGTAAACCTTCGGAAACACTAAAACAGCTCAACAACTCCCTACCCAATTGTGCGGCAGCTGAAAGTAAGCTGACTTGCCACACACATAGTTTACCCCTTAATGCTCAAGTCCAATTTGGCCAAAATTCTTGCTGTGGCTAAATTACAATGGTCACAGTAACTTCGTCCTGCAGACCATACATAGTGCCCCTTTCTTTTCCATGTCCAAATGTAACTTGAGATGCAAATCCTTTTTTCTCCTCCTACACTTTCCCTCGCCTTACTTGCCTTACTTTTTAAAAATGTGTTTACTAACGTTATGCACATCTCAGCGCACTTTTGACAGAAATGACTTCAATTTGAATGTTACAAAGACATGCCTTGGGAAGAGGCATCAATCGTGTAATTGTATAGAAGCACTGCAAGATTAAGTCATAATATAGCCAATATCATTGAACACAAGAATAATGTTTTGCAACTGAAAGGGGAAACAATATAAATAGAAGGGAATCAAAAAGGTTAAAAAGAACAGCTGTTGCCCTGGCACCAACGAGGTGTGTGAGTGTCAGGGTCACGTGTAAAGTGTAACCTGGTGTGGGGGATAAGAATACTATTGGTAGATGATAGTGGGAGAGTATTTTGCACCATCGCTCTCCCATGCAGACAGTGGGAGGGGGGAAAAAGCCAATGCTCTGAGTGACGTCAGCGGCCTTACTTTCTGTACTTACCTTTGTATTCTCATTTCTGATCCTATTATTCAGCTAATTTATAAAGGTTCTCTCATCTAGACTGATTTTTCAAGTTAGTTCATATGTATCAGTTTAGCATCTGTTAATGGGGTAAAGAATTTCTATACTCACATTTGTTAATTCGCTTGAAGCCTTTAGAAAAACTATAAGCATGCCCTGTTGCCCAAAGACACAGGTTAGAATCTCCAGTGAATGGTACATTTTGTAGCTGAGATTCACAATTTTCCTGTACTCTGGTTGTATCAAATTCAAGAGCACACTGCAGGAAAATGCGTAGGAAAGCGGCAGGTGGAAGTAAGATGCCTCCGCTGCTGAAGCGGGACGATAGGAACAAACATAACAATCATGAAAGTCCATAGTTTTCGTATATTCCGACAGCATTAAGAAATATGCATTATAATAAAACAACACTCTGAGCTTGTGGAACGTGGGGCGTTCTACTCATGTGTTGTTCTTGGTTAGCAGCAATGATGGTAGTGTTCTCTCATTTTGGCAAAACATCTCTCTCAAAGAGCTAGAGGTCTACCATCCAACCAGCTGCTGAAACAGCCATGGCAGCTACCAAGATTACCAGGACAATTTCGCAGGGTTCCTGCGCCATTCTCATCTACCACTGGATCAAATGAGTATTAGCATTTGTACCAAAGCTTGTTATTCTTCCTACTTTTACCCTACAGTCTCTTCCATATTTCAAAAGCTACAATGAGTGTAAACTACGTCAACTGGAGGACTAGGGGCCTGTTGCTCTTTGACCTTTGCTCTAACTTTTCAATTGTCAAAATGTCACTTTAAGTTGTCCCATGATGGCTTCTTTTAGGGCACAAAGACTCATCAACACCTACTACACAAAGATAGGGATCAAAGCATTAATGCCTGCACCAGTCCTAACGTCCCAAACAGTAATGTTCAATGAGAAAAGGTGCAAACGTTCTTAGGACACAATCCCCTATGTCCCAAATAGAGAAACAAGAGAAAAACAGATCCCTTGATCACTCTAAGACAATATATACACAACAGCCCTGCACTCTTCAACAAGTTCAAGTGTATACATGTACAATTTGTTTAAACATATCTATATTATAGACGATCTACAATGAACAGTAGTCTTCCCAAAAATGAAGATAGTCGATCAGGTCTTGTGATGTTAAAAATATTCTTTATTCATGTTCTTTTAAAATTCGAAACCGCCAACGCGTTTCATCCTCAATCAGACTTTTTCAGGGCTTAAGTGGTAAATGGGCTCGTTTCATTAAATTGTTTCCAGTTACTAGAACCCAAAAGGTTTGAAAATGATAAGTATTCAAACGACTGTATGATATCAGTTTAGCAGCTTAGGAGTCAAGTAAAGTATATCAGCGAATGTTCAGGCCCGTCACCATGCGGTCATCTGGTTCAAAGATTTCATAGCAGTCTGTTTCATCTAAGTCCTGCCTTTGCCATCTATCTTCAGAATACGCTCGTTCCTCAGAGGTACTGGTTATTTCCAATTCACGGGCAATTAGATCATCTTCAGAAGCAGAGACCTCTTTCACAGTCTGTCCGACTTCACTCTATGACTCTGAAGCACTTGTTCCAGGTGGCTCAGTTTCTGCTTCCCAGTTGTCTCCGTCTTTCATGAAGATTCACAGGCTCTGTCTAGAGCCCTGGTCCTCAGTGGCTGCAGACTCACTCTGCTCTTGAAGCAGATGCTGCTCTTCTGCAAACTGTGGATCTTGTGACAGGCATTCGTCCTGTTCTTCAGAGGCATCAGAGTTCTCCTGGTACACATAATCCAGTTCTGTCCTGCTAAGGCCAGGTTCACTACAGGAGGTGGAGACAGCATTGTGGTAGGCAGACTCAGTCTTTCAGGTGCATGTAGCAATGCCTTCCACCACTATAGATGCAGGACAGACTCATCAGCCAGGCTATGAGTCTACCAGGAAGGGCAGCACACACTTCAACCCCGTTTGTGTCCCTGTCTAGTGTGAATGCGCAAACCAGCCCCTGTCAGTCTAAAACCGAGACAGTGACAACACAAACCAGCAGAGGAACATGGATCGTTACACAAGAACATACCCACCTTCTAAAAGTGGTATTTTCAAACACGCAATATAAAAATCATCTTTACTAAAAGATGTATTTTTAAATCCTGAGTTCAGGCATACTAAACTTCACTTTTCTATCAACTTCCCCTGGCAAGTTACCTTTGTAAAAGTGTTACAAAGCAGCTCCCATGTTAATCTATGGGAGAGATACCCTTTCAACAGTGAAAACGAAATGCACAGTATTTTACAATCAGGATATGTAACAACCACCAGTACATGTCCTACCTTTCCCTCACACTGCACCCTACCCACAGGGGTACCTTGAACCTACCTTAGGGGTGTCTTATATGTGAGAAAAGGGAAGGTTAGGGCATGGCAACTTGCCAGGTCGACATGGCAGTTAAAACTGCACACAGACACTGCTATGGCTGGTCTGAGAACCCTTTAAAAGGCTGCTTGTATGGGTGGCACAAACAGTGCTACAGGCCCACTAGCAGCATTTGGTTACCAGCCCTGGTCACACACAATACACTGTACTAGGGACTTAGCAGTAAATCAAATAAGCCAATCAGGGAAACACTAATCCATAAACAATAAACACAATTTACAGTAGGGGCACTTGCACCTTAGTACTGATCAGCAGTAGTAAAGTACACAGGAACACCAAACCAGCAAAAACAATATCCAGCATACCACCTAAATCAGACAGTCAGAAGCAAAAAGACTGGGGAAACTCGTAAAAGATGCCAGGTCTAACAAGTGTCCTCTCTGCAAGCCTCTTTTATCATCAATGCCATGAGCAAATTATCGATGTACTGCACCAGTGTGGAATAGAACGGGAGTTGCAGTTTCTCTAGATTTTTCTTCAAAAAAGGTTTTTCTTTATATCCTTGAGGAAGGCAACACGACACAAGAGTTTTACTCTTGTAATTGAAATGAGAAGAGGCACTGACTCTCTTCGTGGAGGTGAAAGAATGCCTGACTCAAGTTAATGACCTTGTACCATTCAGCTTCTGGGGTAATTTGAAATAAGATTACTGCTAGGTTCAGTACCACAGGGTAGCATGGAATGAATATTTGATTAATTTTTGGTAAATCCTGACCAATCCTCCGCTTTTTATTAGCTTTTTATGGCCATCGTTGGGGAGTTGCATTGACTCCAATGACAGCCTTCAAAATTCCCTGTTCTAGCATGCTTTCAATGATTGAATGTCTGCTATGGCTTCAGGTGCCAGTTTGTAAGGGCGTGTTTGAGGAAAGACTGCATTGTATCTAAGGGTGATCTTTAATGGAGTCATATATTTAATTAAACCAATGTTCTTCCCTGTGAAATCCCTCACTTCTTCCCTGACTGCACAATGCAACTCAATGGGCAAATCTTATGGGGTAAGAACGGGGAACAATAAGACTGTAGACTCTTGTGACTTCAATTTAAACTCACCATCTGCCGTATGGGCCTTCTGCTCAACTCCATCAGGAGTGCAATATATGAAGCAGTTGAACTTACACAAAAGGGGCCTCATTTATGAGAAATGACGCATCGCTGCGTGAAAGCAGCGATGCGTCACTTCTCAGTGCGCACTCCTTGCGACATTTCTGATGCGTCATATTTAATGTATGACGCATCATGTCGCAAGGAGTTACAGATACGTCAGTATTTCTGACGTATCTGTAAGCGCAAAAGTGACGCATTGCTGGAGTGTTTCACAAAAGTGACGCAACACCAGCAATGCGCCCTTTCACATGGGGCAAGCCCCATGTGAAAGGGCCTGCGTCAGTCTTACGCCTGCTGTGAGGTAGGCGCAAGATTTTGACGCAACGGCGTCCTAAAAGTGACGCAGTGAAATTTCATAGATTTCACTGCGTCACTTCTACGACCCTTCCTTGCGTCAATACGCCCCCCTTGCATACATTATACCTGGCGCAGGTATAATGTGGCGCAGGGGTTTACAAAGTGACGCATCTACCTAGATGCGTCACTTTGCAAATATGGCGCAACAAGGCGCATTTTTTACGCCACTGGTGCGTCACAAAAAGTGACGCACCGGCGGCGTAAAAGTGACGCACAGCCTCATAAATGAGGCCCAAGGTCTCTTTCCAAAGAGATTTTTTAGGCTAAAGTCACTAAGGACAAATTGGTGTTGATCTTGTGTAGACTCTGTCTTCACTGGGGCAGAAGCTAAAACCAGACTGGTGTGTTGCTGATTTGACATGCCTACAACTTGGACCTCTTTTCCAAAGAGAGGTAGGTTTGGGACCTTAACTGTTAGCACATTTGGATGAGTGGCTCCGGTGTCCATCAAAAAGAACATGGGTTGACCCTTAACTTCTTCCACTGCCAGAACAGCCCAAGTATACAATTTTCCTCCCTCACTCGGGCACCGTCATTGGGCCTATTCAAATCCACTCGCTCTCTTAAAGATGATAGGGAATTCATGGAACCTGATTTGGGAACAGGATAAGAGGGTACCTGGAATTGGGCATTTCCGTTCTGCATCTGCATGGGCACAAAAGGAGTTTCGGGCAACCCAGACTTCAGGAATTTAGGATTCATCAGAGGTTTAAGCATTTGGGGAATTACCTCTTGAAGCACAGGGTTATATACTTGAGCATCAACATGCATCTGATCAGAATTAAGTCGAAAATGCCTCTTCCAGTGACCAACCTTGCTGCAAATATGACATGGGGTAACTTTCTTCAAAGAACTAATGTTGAACTAATGTGTGTGTTATTTGCATTTCCTCGACTCCTCTAATGCCCAGATATATTCCCCCTATATGACATGGCAACCCCTTGCTTATTTAATCAATTTCTCTCATCGAAGACAAATCCTTCATCGGTTACATCCAAAGGCTTCAACTGCAAGTAGAGTTCACCCCGTATTATTTGGGAACTACGCTTGGGTCAGAGCCCGTATACAAAGAGTGTAATAAATCCTCTCATGTTCTCACCAAGGTAGTCATTCATGCTGCTATGTTCCCTGCAAACCTACATTAATCGCTTAATATACACATAGACTGATTCTTTAGGTTCCGGTTGAGTTCTTAATATCTTAGGCCAATCCATTTCCTTTTGAGAGACTTTCATTTTAAGATGGGTGATAACTGCATCATATTTGATCTTTCCTCTTTGGATGGGGCATTTGTCTTTGCTGCTCTCAGGGGTTCATGGGTTAACCAATCTACCCCTCTTACAGACTGCCCACAGATATTTGGAACTGCCACTTGCAACAACATATCATAGTCTTCCCATAGCACCATGGAGATAGTCACAATCTTATCTATCTTGGTGTATAACTTTTTGGGGTTCTCCCTTAACTTAGGGAGTGAATTTGTTAAATGGAACACCTCAGCATGTGACCATGGAACATGTACATGAGCTCCTCTCTGACGCTCCCATAGGGGGTAATCCTTCACTGCCACTCCATCTCACCTTTGACCTCTCCTTCTTTGACCATTGTTCCCTGAACCTGTCCAGATCACTCCATAGCCTGAAGCATTTGATCAGTTCCTTCACATGTGTTCTCAAGCCATTTGGCTTCAATTCCCTCAAGTAACTGTCACCAGCCATCACTGTGGCATTCCTTCACAACTTTTTTCTCTGGGTCACATCATACCCACACTCATATGCTAGCGCCTCCATCTTTGTATATGCCTCCTGTGCCACTCTTGCAGCATCTTTATGCAAGTAAATCAATTTGTTCTCAGTGTAGTTTCCTACAAAGTCTAACCCCACTTTTCCTTTGGCAATCTCTTCAAGTTTGGCTTTTAGTTGGGCAGTGTTTATCTCCTGTGGAACTGAACCTCTGGACGCTGGGGTCGATCGGGGAACTGTGGCATGTATGGGGGTTTCTATGATTCCTCCCATTAGATCTCTGGGAACTAAGACGTTTTGGGACCCTGTGACAAGCAGACCGCTTGGGATGAGCTGAGTTTGAGGGGCACTTGGTGTTATAGGTCTGGCAGGGAGCTAACCCTAGTTTGGGTCATGGCAAAAGGGGTACTCGGCACCAATGGGGTTTGTGTGCTTCTTGCTTCGTATAGCTTGGGGGTGCTCTCTCGTCTACAGCGGTTGGTGCAGTACATTCGTTCTCTGTGGGTATGGAACGTATTTCCTGCTCCTGGTGCTGCTTTATATGGGGGTGGACTGTACCTCAATAGTTCAATCTATGAGCGCGTCCTCTTAATCTCTCTCTGGGTCTAGCCCCTCTTTGGGCTTCTCTGGAGGGCCAGGATTCTCCTTAGCCATGGTATCACAGGGTATACTGTGATACCACCTTTCTGCCACCTTCTTTGCTTATCATGATCCTGAATGTTCTCCCAAGAACAGAACTTCAGTCGAGCAAACCTCTTTCTATGTTTCTCATTCGCCATAAGTTCCCACAGACTCAGTGCCTCAAATTATGTGGGTCTAGGCTGAGGCTTTTACTCATACATCCCTCTCCTCAGATTCTTAAGCTTGGGTATGTGCTAAGTGCCACACAGCGGGTACTGTAATTCTCCATCTCTCACATGATATTGACGCCATTGTTTGAGCCATACACACAAGTGCAACCATTTCTCTGCCACCATTTTTTCTTTCTGTTGTATCTTCAGTTTCACTTTCTTTTCTAGTTCAGATTGCTTTTTCTGAGGACTGAATCCCCCTATGACTCCTGCCTTTCAATGACAACCTCTGCCTTTCACTCGCGTCTCTCTCACTCACAGATTCTCCTTCTGTTCAAAGTCCCAGTGGAGTTGAATGACTGATGCAATGAGGAGAAATACATCTATTTCTCCTTGTTTTTTGCTTTTTCTATGTGTGATGCCTCTGTAGCACACACAGAAGGAGAAAATGCCATTAATAATTGTTTTTATGCAGGAAGGTGTTCCTTTCTGCACAACAACAATCCTCCCTGCAACGCAGGCATCCTTGCATCATAGTGTAAGAGTGTCTGTGCTGGCACATGGCTGCACGGCACTTCTGCACTTTTGTTTTGATGCACGGCAGCCTTGCAGGTAGGCTTGCTGCGCTGCTGTGCGTCAAAATATAGTAAATGAGGCCCTTACACCGCAGGCTGCGGCCTGTATTAATCTGCAGAGTTGTCCAAACCTGTCCGCCCTGCGGTGTAAATAAATCCAGCCCACCAGTCCGATGCAGCCGGCTCTGATTTACAGCCGGTGCCTTCCTAGGCTAGAGCCAGCAGATTATACATTTATAAGGACACATTAATGAGACTTGGCAGTGATGTCACCTCACCAGTCTTGCAGTGGTAGGCCTGGCCACCATGCCCCCCTCATTACTCACAGGCAGGGGCACACACATGACACATGGGAGGGGGGGGGTGCAGTGCAGCTTGGATGCCTGGTAACTTCACACTTCCCAACACTCAACAAATGCAACCACAGCAGAGCAACTTGTGATGATTCTTCAGCTGCTTAGTGCGATGTAGCAGAGACTTTACTGAGGAATAAATCAATACTGCCTCAGAAAAATGATCCCCTTAAATAAAGGCTTTGGGGCTTATTTACAAGCCCCTTGCGCAGCCGATGCATCACTTTTTTTGATGCTCTGGTGACGCAATGTGCTGACTCATATTTACAAGGCCACGTAAAGTCACCCTATGTGGCTTTTCATGGCTTTGTACATATGGCCCCCTTTCATGCATTAGTATGCATGAAAGGGGTGTTCCATATGTTTTGCTGTGGTTCTTCCCATGCAACATCCCTGGAACCTGACGCATTCCCTGATTGACAAGATATTGTGAACCTGGGAACGCGTCAGATTCCTACACCTTCCCAGGGGAGCCATGCAGGAGGCGGATCAGTGCAAGCCCCCATACTTATTGACGGAAAGTCCAATCTCCCGAGATAGCCACAGTAATGTTGTGTAACAAAATAACACCTTCTAGTAGCAGGCGTTAACGAGGAGAAATGTTTTCATTTTTCCAAATATTATACTACGTATTGCATGTATGCTGCACTGTGCAATGCACATACAATGTGTGCAATGTTTAAGAAGTTGTCTAAGCATAGGATTTCATGGTAGACATATGTTTCCAGTATGGATCCTCTGCTAGACAGTGCACACTCACCTCTGCATCTTGGGGTGAGGCTGTGCGTTGTGCAAGGCACAATTTTTAGTGCACCCTTGTATGGGATGGCAGCAGCAGCACGCCATTTTTAGGTCTGGCCCTGGAGACTGTACATCTGCTGCCCAACCAGACTATTGTCTTTACCAAAACATCATGCCTAATTTATATAGATAGAGGGGCTTATGCCCAAAAAGCTTCATTGATTGGTCTATTAAACTGTCATTCATCTTGCAATTTTGCTTACCACAGCATGCAGCATGGGGCAATTGAGCAGCCCACTTAACCAATTGCCTCCCTTCACTCTGAGTGACTGCACAAAGCCTCAGCTCATTATTCACATTTGCGCTCAAAGTAGTTCCCTTCTCTTATTTTGCAAAGATGGTTTAAAATGTGCTTGTTTTATTCTTATATAAACTTTTAAAATCCGCAATTAATTTGCTTGCACCCCTTTGTAAAGTTTCTGTCAGTATGGGCCAGATGTATGACCATGTCATTTTGCACGTGGCAAATTGTCCAAAATGACAGGTGTCGCAAATTGCATGCCTCATCAATATTCATGAGGCACTCGCAATTTGTGATCCCACTGTGAATGGCTGGCCCTCTCAGGTATGGTGTCCTGCTGGGCTCAGCAGACCTCCATGTCTGGGACTTCTTTTAAATTAAGCATTTATTTTTTAAATGCAGCCCGTTTTCCTTACAGGAAAACGGGCTGCATTTAAGACCAGCCTGCAATCCATTGATGGCAAGATTCATACTATGGCGGCCTGGCTAGATGCACTAGATTGACACATGTTCAGTTTTGATGGCACAGAAAGGAGGATCATGCATCTAGAAGATGACCTCACTGAAACTAAATTCAAGCTAGCATCACTGGAGAAGTGGACTCTTGCTGAGGTGGTAAAAAATTAGAATTTAGAAGCCCCATCATGATTCAACAATGTCCAGATAGCTGGCATACCGGAATCCACAAATACCGGCGAGATGGCCGTGTTTGCTGAGACACTCATGGTCGAACTGTTTGGCAATGACAACCTGTCTGGAATGGCCCCCCCCCCCCCGAGACCTATAATTTCACGAATTCTGAATTTCCGAGATTGGGATACCATCCTGCGGCTCTCTAGTGAGAGGGGTCCCCTGCAATACCAAGGCCCCCAGATTTCCATCTTCGCAGACTTTACGGTGGCAGTGCAGGAGGCATGCCAGACATTCGTGGAAGTCAAACATTCTACAATATAGGGAAGGGAAGTTATATTCCTGGGGAAACCAAGAGAGGTACTAAGAGCTGATTAGCAGGTCCAGCACACACGCTCATTAAAAATCATAGTTAACAAAAGAAGGATTCTGTTTCTCTAGAAAAAGTAAGAGAAAGAAATGAGAAGCTGTCGGTCGGGACCAGGAGAGGGGCTGATCGAGTGGATCGGGGGAACCGTGTGATCACACACCCAGATGATTGTCATGCTTCGTCACTGGGCTGCTCCTCATTGGGCCGTCACAGCAATGCCCAACAGGCCCCTCGAGGGGGCTCTTTATCAGAGATCTTCTGATTTTTAGCCTTAATGATGAATGCAAATGAGGATGTAGTGAGTATATGGTGGTGTGCTGGTTGATTTAAAACTGATTTGGGGGTAATGAGAATGGTTTTAATAGGGTGGTCCCCTTGACTGGAGTAAAGACATAAGAGCGCTGTCATAGGAGTCAATGAACCCTGACAGCTCAAAATATGTGACGTAGGGTCAACATGGTTAGTGCCTTATTTCCCAACTGGATCTTAGGCATTTTTTCAGGACCAAATAGTTGACGCCTACCCTACACCTGATTGTGAGAGTAGGTGTGTAAAATAGATGCGTCCAATCAATATTTGTCAACTCTACCCGCTACAGTACAGGACAGGGAAGTTCCGACCTTTAATTGAGAAAAGAGACAGCTAATCAGGATGTCACCACTAACTGAATGGGTTGACACTCCCTTAATACATGTAGTATGCCTTTATTTGAGATAAAAAAAACACGCTGAGGGTGCATTGTTGTCTCGCAGTGAAGTGTGCACTGTAAAGCAAACAAATATGCAGATGACCACACGTGGAATCACATCATAAAACACAACACCAAACACATATATAGGTCGTGATACATTGTAGGGTCGCATATCTCAAAAGTAAGGAATAGGGATCTTACCCTATTAGAGTGATAACTGTGCCCCTCAAGTATGGGCAGAGGACCGCGCTTAGCTGCGTAGATAAACTAGTAAAAATGAGTGTACCAATTAGGAGGTAGCTGAAAGACATGAGGGGAAAAAGGACATACATAGTATTGGTTTGTTAGTACTCATGTGGTCCCATGCAGTAATTTACCAGTGACCTACTCTCCTCTCCTCTGCTGTCCTGGAGGTTGTGAATGAAGCCAGAGAGAGGGTTTATAAATGTGTCTTGATTGGTTACAAGTGTGTGGTCGGGAGTGATCACAGGTGTGCTAGTTTCTTGTGTGGGGAGGCGGTGACTAGCCAGCCCTCGGAAAACCTAAAAGATGCTGCCCCCATACTGGAGGATAGTCATGGTGATATTCAAAATGGTTAGGTTGCACCTACGTGGCAAGTCAGCACACTTACATTCCCAGCATAGATTACAACCTGTGCCTCAGCTAATGCAATGATATTGTAGCTGAGATACTCAGAACACCCTCCCTAATGGGGGCAGTTGGCAGCACTGCATCGTACTGCCATAATGACAATTGGAATTCAATTGCAGCACTAAAAAAGCAACATGCCAAGATTGCTCTTCTTCACGTAGCAATCACGACAGAGTATCTCAGAGCCAATATTGCACCCAACGGCCTACTAGTCACATCTGCACCTTGCATTTTCCAAGAGGACATAATTTTCAGAGGTGAATGGTCCCAGGTTGCATGGAAAGGCATCCACGATTGGTTGAACCTGCTAATCAACACAGCCGAACGCCTAATAGAGGCACTTATTGTCAGGATCACCATCATGGAGAATGCCCTCAAAGCAAGCATCAATATCTCGGTTTTCAAATCACGACTAGCCAGGAATTATTATTTGATGCAACAGAAAATTACCATATTTCAGAAGGACATTAAAAAAATTGAGAAAGAAAAGGTTTTCTCATACATTAGAGAGGACTTTCACGCATCTAGTGGGGACACTTTATCTGATATGGGGATGACCACACAATGTAGGAAACAGAACTCCTTCAGTAGTCAACTGCAGACAGTTGAGATAGCCCTGATAGCCACCTCCACTTATGCATGGGTACCCAATTGCCCCATACCCGGGAAATCTACAGATATGGCACTCCTACTTCCAGATACTCCCACAAGCACCACACCCACAATTTCCTCAGCATTTCACCCACCTGTAGAATCTAGGTCGTGGGACAATCGATGTTTGCCCGGCGGTATCGCCTCTTATACCCATGAAACATTAATCAATGAAGAGGCAGGCGCTGGAGACGGGAAGGCAGGAAACAAGGTTTATTCTCTCCGGAGGAGAACACATCAGTTAGACAGCAGGTATCGTTCTGAGGTGCTCTAACTGCATCTCTGAGGCCTGGCCTCTTATATACAGGTTTTATGGCTTTATTACAGATTACATGTTCATGGCAATGCTTTGATGTACGGAAAGACATTCCCGGAATCTCCCCTTCGGGCCCGTTCCCACACACATTTACAGTAGAAGTCCCCACCCCGGTCACAACAGGTGATGATTATCGCGCAGCTGGATATTCCGTCGATTCATGGAATGTGGGGGGGGTTCGATCGGATCTCATGGGGTGGGGGCTTTGATCAACTCGGGGGTCCTTTGATGAGGGAAGCTTTCTACTGTACGGGGAGGGGCAAGGAATAGTATCGGCAGAGCTAGGTGTCGGCCTGGGAACGAGGAAGACAAACGGGCACACGGAGAAAAAGGGTTTGCATCAAAGGGCCGGGGACCATGAAAGGAATGAAGGGAGGTGTCGCGCTGGGAACAGGATGGGGTTCTGAGGCAGAGCTGCGCTGAAGAGGGGTTTATGACTCACGGCAGGTGCGAGCAGGGGGGGTTTGGTCAGCGTGCAGGCTTGGTGAGGGCGAAGGGCTATGTTGGGGGCCAGTGGCACGCAAAAAGGGCTGTTCTGATCGAGGCACCTAAAATGGCGGGCGCGCACGACAAAAAGTGTGGCATCAGGGGGAAAAGGCAAGATGGCGCAGATAATGTTTACCAAAATCGTACTAATTTTCCACAGTCCTCCCTTTAACATATTCAAGACATCTTGCTGGTCTATTTCCTATTCATGTCTATTGTGGTGGTCATAGGTAAAAAGTAGGAACCCAGGTGAAGGAGCTATAAACATTACATTTCAAAATCGCTCATCTTAGGAGG
Source organism: Lissotriton helveticus (assembly GCF_964261635.1). Taxonomy (NCBI): domain Eukaryota; kingdom Metazoa; phylum Chordata; class Amphibia; order Caudata; family Salamandridae; genus Lissotriton; species Lissotriton helveticus. The sequence continues at coordinate 157,172,054 of NC_136057.1, forward strand.
CGGGTCCATCGATAAAAACTCGTTTGCAGGAAAGTTATAGAAATGCAGACAAAAATGATTCTGTAGTGAGAGCATTGCGTACATTTCATAGCTACTTATAGTCGGTTGGAATGTAAACTGATAGGTGATTACATATCTGAGTTCTGTTCATTGTTGGTTGCTGCATAATCAATACAATGGTGGCTGGGAGAGAAATGAGACATAGTAGAAACGATAATTAAGGAATGTTCGAAGTTTAGCGAGTTCTCAGCATTTTGTTTCCGTCTTCCGTTGGCACTGTGGAGCACCGGCGGTGGAGCTTATGGGTCCAGCTCTATTCTAGATTCCGCGTTGCAAGGCATGACCTTTTTCTTGCTTTCCCGGTCAAAAAAAAGGTCCTTTTCGCCCCGTGTCCTTTGGAGTCGATAGTCAAAGAGTTCAGGTGGAAGAAGAGTGTGTAAGTAGTCCATAGGGTAGGTCGGAGAAAAAGGGGGATGGAGCAGGGCCAGATCGGGAACAGACCAGGGGGCGGAGAATTCCAGGTGGGCGGGCTTATGACTGAGTTCAGAGAGCGGGGACTTTTCGGCACACATTTGAACATTGAGCAGGGGCATCAGGTCAGCCCTTTCCTCTCATTTTGTCGGAAATAGCGCTTCGTCCTGCCGCTCTTTTCTGTCGCGGTCTCGCCTTGGCCAATGCCGCAGATGTTCCATAGTCTGTAGTCAGGCCACGTGCTCCCACATCCGGTCCTTCTTTCCTCCGACAGTCGTACCCTTAAAATGAGTTTGAAAAGACAGTCTTTAGAGAATTGGCAGAGGAAGGTAATCACATAAGTCTATTTCTCTCCCAGCTCCAGGCACAAAATGAAAACGTCCGTTATATTAGGGTTCACAACTAACATATAAATGGCCGATGATGGGCCTGTTGGATTTACTATGACTTTCCTTCACAACTATTTATTACAGTTACGACAGTTCATCTGATGGAGACCCCCCTTCGTAATACGAGCCTGACAAAGCTATACCGTTCTCTAGGGCTTTATATTTATAAAGGGTGCTGTGAGCTATCAACATGGTACTAATAGGTATCTTGCTGAGGGACGAACATAGGCTAAACATTTTTCATTCTATCAATGCATCTTGCTTTTCAACTAAACATTTTCGCTTTCAACAGTGTTCATTGCAATGATTTTCTTCGCTTCGGTCTAATCCTTTAACTTTGTAAAACATCATTCTGGTTCCTATGTAGCCTCTTATGGCCTGATTACTAAATTAGAAAAGACAGGGGTCTTATGGAAAACAACTAGGGGCATAGAAAACTGGGGTAAGGGCGTAAGTAGACCCATCTCTTATGACCGGGGGTGAGGGACAGTGTTATAACTCTCGTCTGGGGCAGCTGATACGAAACAGGGGGCGTTCCTGGAATATGAGGACGTTCCGATCATTTCTACTGTTTGGGTATTGCGACAATTCGGGACGGGGAAGGTCGCGTATTCTGAGGCATTTTATTTCATCATAGGAGCCGCTGACATGTAGTTCCCTTATTACGGGTCAGATTAGGGAACCTTAGTCGCCTTACCTGTCCTTTCCCTCATCGCCAACTCTCGGTTTCGTTAATTTAGCAGAAAGGAGAGGCAATGACACGGTCTCATGGTGATTATATTAAAGACAAGTTTTGTGCAAATACTGGCGGTATTTGAAGCCAATTGGGTGGTGTGCTAGGGGTGGCGGTTTGCCAATTTAGGTGCTAGTCGTTCGGAAGAGTGAGAGTGTGGAGGAGAGAGAGGGAGAGAGAGAGAGAGAGAGAGAGAGAGAGAGAGAGAGAGAGAGAGAGAGAGAGAGAGAGAGAGAGAGAGAGATGTGCAACAATAGGCGAGATAGTACACGTGCAACATAGGGAGCGGCCGTGTATTTAAGATAGATTATTCAGCGCATCACTCGATACAAGACATCGCAGGTCTGTGTTAGTATTTTGAAAGCATGCGGTTCAGGACGGACGAGCATTAGGTCGGGTACGGGGGACATGCATTGAGAAAAAGGAAAAGGGCACCATTGTGTCGTACTCCTTGCATTCTTGGTCCTTTGACCAGTTGAGTCGACGCTTCAGTCACGCACAAACATTCTTTCATAGTTTCAGACATACGTGGCATGTGTCCACTCGCGCAACCTGGATTAAGGGTGATCATTTCTTATCAAGTCATACTATTTATTGGCTCGTTTGTTACATGAGCAGTTGGTGGGTGTGCTTAGGTGCCACCTTGCGGCGCTAGTCTGCTTCGCGTATCAGACATGGCAAGGCTTCAGATCTTCGCCACACCTCGGCTGTGATCTCTGATGTAACCTGCAGAGGGAGGGAAAAGAGGGGAAGGGAGGGGGACAACATTCGCGCATATCAAATACATGGATTCAAGAGTCCTTTACTTACCTCATACCCGTCTTATCTCCTCGGGATAGAATCCCTGAGGTTGTGGCTTCTGGGGCCAGGGGGGGGGCAGTGTGTCCTTATAGGCTGAGAGTAGGAAAACGTTAGAGAATCAGAAGTACTTAGCGCGAAGTTTCTAGTTGGTAGGTGTATTTAACTATCGGGGTCCTTAAATCTCTTTCAACGCTGTGATGTTTTAAGGTTTTTCAGCTCTTCGGGCAACTCTGTTTCCTAGTACCTTTGAGTGTCGTATCTTTATAATATTCTATCATTTACATCGTTTCACTTTACCCATCCTTTATATTCCATTTTTCACATCATTTCGCTTTTACCCATCCCCGGAAATCGAGGTCTTCCTCCATGTGCGAGTCCCTGAGTCAGTCGCATATTTGACGGTAGGGTGTCGTGTCTCAGATTCAATCCTCCATCCGGGGCTGGGCAACCATCTTCTATTAACCTTAAAGAGAGAGCAGAGTAGGGTGCACAGAAAAGAGTTCTCCCGCCGATCCCACATTTTTAAATAAAGCATGTCAAGTCAAGTCAAGTCAAAGAATTTATATAGCGCACTACATACCCAGAGGGTCTCAAGGCGCTTAGGGAGGGCAGGAGGATTATTTGTCAAATATCCACGTTTTAAGTTGCTTTCTGAATGCTAGGTGGTTCTGGGTAAGGCGAAGGTAAGTGGGGAGTGAGTTCCATGTTTTAGCTGCCAGGTATGAGAAGGATCTGCCTCCCATGGTGGTCTTGTTGATGCGAGGTACAGTGGCGAGGGCTTGGCTGGAAGAACGTAGTTGGCGGGAGGGGGTGTAGAAGGACAGTCGTGAGTTGAGGCATTCTGGTCCGATGTCGTAGAGTGATTTGTGTGCGTGGGTTAGCAGTCGGAAAGTGATCCTCTTATTGACGGGTAGCCAGTGGAGGTCTTTCAGGTGACCAGAGATGTGTTCGTTACGCGGGATGTCTAATATGATCCTGGCTGAGGCGTTTTGGATTCGTTGGAGTTTCTTCTGGAGTTTAGCGGTAGTACCTGCGTAGAGGGTGTTTCCATAGTCCAGTCGGCTCGGTACCAGAGCATGGGTGACTGTTTTTCTGGTTTCGGTGGGGATCCAGCGAAATGTTTTTTTGAGCATGCGAAGAATGTTGAAGCAGGATGAGGAGACGGCGCTGACTTGTCTGTTCATTGAAAGTGAAGAATCCAGGATAACGCCTAGGTTCCGTGCGTGGTCTGTCGGGATGGGTGCTTTTCCAAGGGCTTCCGGCCACCAAGAGTCGTCCCATGCAGAGGGGGATGTACCTAAGATGAGGACTTCTGTTTTATCTGAGTTCAGTTTCAGACGGCTGTGTTTCATCCATTCGGCAACTTCTTTCATTCCTTCGTGTAGGTTAGTTTTGGCTGTGCTGGGGTCATTGGTGAGAGAAAGGATCAGTTGCGTGTCATCCGCGTAAGAGATGATGTTGAGGTTGTGTTGGCGGGCGATGGCCACGAGGGGGCTCATGTATACGTTGAAGAGGGTGGGACTGAGTGAGGATCCTTGTGGAACGCCACAGATGACTTCAGTGGCCTCGGACTTGAATGGTGGAAGGCGGACTCTCTGGGTTCTTCCGGTGAGGAACGAGGTGATCCATTCAAGTGCTTTTCCTTGTATTCCGATGTTTCAGAGGCGTTGTAAAAGGGTGCTGTGGCAGACTGTGTCGAAGGCTGCAGAGAGGTCGAGGAGGATGAGGGCGACTGTGTCTCCATTGTCCAGTAGAGTTCGAATGTCGTCTGTTGCTGCGATGAGGGCGGTCTCAGTGCTGTGTTTTGCTCGGAAGCCGGACTGTGAGGAGTCGAGGGATTTGTTGGCTTCGAGGAAGGCGGCGAGCTGGTTGTTGACAGCTTTCTCGATGACTTTGGCCGGGAAAGGAAGGAGCGAGATGGGGCGGTAATTTTTGAGTTCGGTGGGGTCCGCTGTGGGTTTTTCAGAAGGGCGGTGAGTTCAGCGTGTTTCCAGCTTTCCGGGAAGGTGGCGGAGTTGAAGGAGCAGTTGATGACGTCTCGGAGGTGCGGTGCTATGGCGGAGTCTGCTTTGTTGAAGATGTGGTGAGGACATGGGTCTGTGGGGGATCCTGAGTGGATGGAGTTCATCAGGCGGATGGTGTCCTCAGTGGAGATTGGGTTCCAGTCGTTAAGGGTGTTCAAGGGGGGAGAATGTTCAGCATATGGTTGGGTGGGTTGGTCTCCGGGTTGGTTGTCGAAGCTGTTGTGGATGTCTGCAATTTTGTTGTGGAAGAATAAAGCCAGGGAGTCGCAGAGGGCTTGAGAGGGGGTGATGTCATTGGAGTTGGCCGAGGGATTGGTAAATTCCTTGACGATGTTGAAAAGTTCCTTGCTGTTGTGGGCGTTGTTGTCTAGTCGATCCTTGAATGCTGTTTTCTTGGCCTTTCGGATTAGTTGGTGGTGTGTGCGGGTGGCGATTTTGAAGGCGTCCTTGGAGCTAGTGGTTGGGTCTTTTTTCCAGGCCTTTTCAAGGGAGCGGCAGAGTTTCTTGGACTTCTTAAGATCATCATTGAACCATGAGGCCTTCTTGCTGCCAGGTTTGCGTTGACGTTTTTTCAGTGGTGCTAGGATGTCGGCGGTGTTGGATAACCATAGGGTGAAGTTGGTGGCGGCTTGGTCTGGGTTAGAGGAGTGGGCTGGGGTGTTTAGAAGGAGCGATGAGGAGATCTGGTCGATGGTGATTTTGTTCCAGTTTCTTTGCAGAGTTGGTTGGGGGTGGTTGATGGGTTTCGGCTTGTTGTAGGTGAAGTGAACGCAGCTGTGGTCAGTCCAGAGGAGATCCGTAGTGTGGCTGAAGGCGATATGATTGCTGGAGGTGAAGATAGGGTCGAGTGTGTGACCTGCGATGTGGGTGGGGGAAGTGACCAGTTGTTTAAGTCCGAGGTTGGCGAGGTTGTCCAAGAGGGTGGTGGTGTTGCGGTCGTTGTTCTTTTCAAGGTGAAAGTTGAGGTCTCCCAGAAGGATGTAATCTTTGGAGGGGAGCGCGTGTGGAGTGATGAAGTCCGTGATGTCTTCACTGAATTTTGCACGGGGTCCTGGTGGTCTGTAGAGGAGGGTGCCTCTGAGTGTGGTCTTGGGGTCGATGTGGATCTGGAAGTGAAGGTGTTCAGAGTTGGCGAGATTGACGTCAGAGCTGGTTGAGATGTGGATTGATTTTTTATGGACGATAGCGATTCCTCCTCCTGTGTGGCCGGTACGGTCCTTGCGTGTGATCTTATATTCTTCAGGGATGGCAATGGTGATGTCTGGGGCGGAGGAAGCGTTCATCCATGTTTCTGTTAGGAAGGCGACGTCTGGTGAGATGGTGTCTAGTAGATTCCATAGGTCAATGGCGTGCCTGTGGACCGATCGGGTGTTGAGAAGGATGCATTGTAGGTGGTTGGTGTCGGGAATCTGAGGTGTGATCGTAGCGGAGTTGGTGACGGTACCGATGAATTTGCAGGAGTAGCATGAGAAAGGTCCATGGGTGTGTCCAGGAGCGGTTTGGACGCAGGTGGGGGAGCGGCCGGGGTTAAGGGCTAGGAGGGTGGTGGCATCGTAGGTAATGCGGGAGGGCTGGGCAAAGCGAGGACCAGGGGGTATGGCGCGGGGCGCGGTCCAGGTGCGGACGGGCGTAGACGGGCTTACCTTTGGCGCACCTTCGGCGTGTACGTAGCGCGTGGACGCTGCGCGTTGGATCATCAGGCATAAATGAAGTGTGGAGGGGGCGGAGCGTGGGAGGGTCAGCTGGGAGGCGGGGTCTGGGAGGAGACACGGGAGAAACCCCAAACAAGTCGAAATGGCCGCCTAAAATGAAATCGAAAGTGGGGCACAGCCGGAGCTTCAAACAGAGATTCTTCTAAGTAAGTAATTAAAGAGACGTTCCCCCGACAAGCACAATCGCCGTTTAATACAAGTAGATACTATGTAGCACAATCGCCGCTTTAAACAATTCGATACAATGTAGCAGTGCGAGCCTAAACGCTAATAGGCGCTTTAACTTTATGAAATGAGGTCGGAAAAGCAATGCGGGCATAAACGATACCAGGCGCAGTAAGAAGCTGCAAGCACTGTAGCAGGAGGGCAGTCAGCAGGAATCCGGGCAGGCAAGGCAGGCAGCTAGCACAGGGCTTCAGAGAAGCGAGTGGAGAGCTGTGGGAGCGACCGTGATGGATGGAATCCAGACGGCCAGCATGCAATACCCGTTCATAGTTTCGAAAACCTTTATTTTGCAAAATCATTTCAGCACGTGGATTATGAGGGTGCAGTCGTATTTGGCCGGACACGGCAATGGCTAAAGTGCGTACAGTGGGGGGTTGTTTTGCAACAAAAAACATTAGAACGGTTTATCCATTCATTCGTAGGAAACTAAAACATCTATCAATTGGTTGGGGGATCGGGGGCATTTATTTCATAATTTAGAAGCATAGTCAGACTAGTTGCAATCAGATTTCCTATATGCATACCGTGTGCGTGCGTCATAAGCGAGGTTATACATCAGCTATATAAAAATATAATACATCGTACATTTGTAATCAACATTTTTAACGGGATCCTTTTACATGTTCGTCGAGTGAGCTCTCCTTCTTTCTTGTCAAGTGTACAAAGGATCATATATGTCTCAGAACATCAAGTTTTGTATTAGTAAAAAGGAACACCACGAGGTGTTCGCAAGTTCCTATTGATACCGGCGCCATTTTGGGCGGGGCCAGGTTAGTCCGGAAGTAGCATCAAGGAAAAATGTTTCCTACAACCGGCAGTTGGACCAGAGTCCTTTTCGGCAGTTCTAGAATTCCTGCTAACAGAAAGAGTGGCAATGTCATGCTTGTTTCGTTAGTGATCAAGGCAGTCGTCCCTTACCGGAAGCCTGCAGGGGCCGAGGGCTCCGCCGGGGACCTTTGTAGACTCTTCAAGGCTGTGGAGATGCTGTCGGAGGTGGGGGCTCGTGCTCCGGTGGGCGAGCGACCGAGTTACATTGCTGTTCAAAGTTACTCTAGCGGCCGAGACCCGCCTTCCAGCGGGCCCAGACGCCATTTTGAGGCCCTGCAGCAGTCCCCTCTCGTCGAGTCTGCAAGAGTGGAAGAGACCTTTCTGAGGACAAATAGGGAATGGAACTCTGTGTTGTGGAAGCGGGATGTTCGGCTGGGGTGCAGCTGTGATGCCCCCACCTGGGGGGCGAGGGAGACTCGTTCGGGCCGTCTCCTTCTCCCGGTGCACTCCAGGCCGCTCTCTTTCATGGGCATGCACGATGGTCTCTCCACACCCTGTGCTCCACAAGGCCCATGCCCAGTGCTGTGGAAGTATGGCCGCCTGCGGCGCACATACGGTGCTGCACAAGTATCGGTGCAGCCATTGCATATTCGGTGCTCCGAAAATATGGGCACCGTTGCATGTTCGGTGCTGCGCAAGTACTGGGGCGCCACCATGGTATGTTCGGTGCTACGCAGGTATTGGCACCACCGCCTGGCTGGGGGAGTTCGGCGCTGGGCCGGGGGCTGGGAGACCTCCTATCCATGGAGGTGGGAGAGGCTCGTCCGCGTCGCCTCTCCCTCCCAGCCCAACTTGGACTAATTTTTGTGGAGGTATGAACAGGACATCCCGCCGTCCAGAGTTGCCGCGGCCATTGTTCATGACAGAAGTGGCGCCTGGCGTGTTGCTGCGGCTGTCACGGAGGGGAAAAGGAAGGAGGTGTCTCGTCCTTCTCTGGGCCGGGCTTCCTTAGGTTATCGGCTGCAGCCGGACTCAGTTGGCCCCGGTCCCTGGCCATTGGTGGCCGGACCGGGAGGACATGTGGCGGGACTACCTGAAACTCCCATGCGCCACCGTGGCCGGGCCGGGAAGGCATGTGGCGGGACTGCCTGCAGCTATCCAGGGCCGCTGCGGCCGGACTCCGCTGGCCCCTGCCTCTCCTCCGGCTCCCCCCTATGTTATGATTTCCTGACCGATTGTTGGCAGCAGGGCCCGCCTTATATGGGTTGCTGCTGGTTGGGCGTAGCCGTAACCCTGCCCTGCTTTGGAAGGTTCCAGAGCGTGGGGGGGGGGGGCGAATGTTCTGTTGACTTTCATTTTCTAGGTTTTACCGTTCTTGTTTCAAACGTTTTCTGTTGTTAGGGTATTAATAGGTGTTTATTATTACGTATTGTTATTTATTTCTTGTTCGTCATGTTAAATAAAAGTTCAAGTTCATCAGTGGCCTACGGATTTCGTTTTCCCATTTCTTTCTTTCCAGGTTGTTTCATGCTAAAGTTTCTGTTAACAGAGTTTAAGTAACACGGAAGCACATGCAGAGGGATGACGTAGATTCATGCTTCACATACACATAAACTCAGACGGGAGACAGTACAAGTATGACATACAAAGACCCAAGACAAATATAAAACAATTATTGGCCATAATTATCCTTCTCCGTCTGTTAATTTAGAGCTAGACTGGGTTCCCGTCTTAACATTGTCCGATCTATGAAAACTCGAACATGTCGCTGAAATCGGTCTGGCGAAATCTGTGCCATCGGGCATAATCAAACGTGGTGGTTCTATCTGGTCTGACCATGTCAGTCTGATTCTTCTTTGTCTGGCGCTTTTTCCCTTTCTTCCGGGCTGCTATTCCTGTCGGTCCTCTGTTCCTACTCTCGCTCAGTAAAGTCGGACATTGGGCTTTCCAGTGTCCGATACATTTACAAAAAGCACATTGGTCTTGCCCTAAGTCTGGCCGTCCTGTGCGTAGTGTCGGGGGGTAACTTTCGGGTCGTGGTGTCCAGGGGTTGTCCTGTTGATATATTCCTCTACCTGCTCTGTCCTCGTCTCTTCTCTTTCGTTGCATTGCCTCTTTTCGCCACATACCGAGACTGTCGAGCATAATAGGCGTTGTCTTATTATTACGAAGGGCTATTTCTAACGTTTCTATTTTATCAAGATCGAAGGATCCTACCAGTGGCCACTGTTTGTCTTGACTTTCTTTGGTATACCTGTGCCACAATTTATTATAGGCTATGGTAACTAATCCATAGTTTATGAACATGTCCTTATTAGGGGTGCCTTCCAGCGGAGCTAGATGATCCACCTCTAATAAACGGTCCGGGCTGAACCAGCTATCAATCAGTGGGGAGAAGACAGACATGACGGCTCGCAACGAGGGACAAAAGTCAGCACTGCCTATCTTATCACTGTGTGCAAAGACTAGACAGAATATTTCTATTCTACGTTGTTTGCAGGCAGTGAATACCTCATGAACCAATAACAAAAAACAACCAATAAAAATAAAATAAAATCAGTGGGGAGAATAAGTAGGGGCGCAAAAGTCTGCGTCCTCTACCCTTTCACTATCCGTAAAGAGTAATCTGTTATTTCTTGTTTGCAGACAGAGAATCTCCAGAAAACAATCCGTGAACAGTAGTTCGGGGTCAAAGAACCCAGTTAATCAGTGTGGGAGAGGTAATCTCCCGAAAACCGTTAATAAATAATAGGATTCAGTGGGGGAGAAAAATAGGCACGACGGCTGCGTTACCTATCCTTCACTGTTTGCAAAAGGGAAAGAGCCTACTGTTTCTCCGCGTGCAGACAGTGAATCTCCAAATAAGTTAACAAAGAGTAATACTAGTATTTTCTGAACAATCGGTCAATTATTTTGCAGTTTGTCGTGTTTACACGACCTTACCCGGACCGTATGGACGGTTTCTTGTCTTCCGAATCCAGCGCCCGATCGTCCTCTTTTTCTCGTATTCCTCGCAGCACTCCTAATGGTTCCCAGTCAGGACCGTAGATCACTCGAGAGAGGTCTGTTCGGAACTAGTGAAGTTCGGATGATCGGCTGCCAGACGAGGGTCTATTGGGCATGAGCTCTCCCGATCGTTGCAGTAGTTCACTCTGTCGTCAGGACCTCTCCCACTGGATCCACGAGTCGCTGATGGGCCCCACGCTTGGGACGCCAATTGTAGAATCTAGGTCGTGGGACAATCGATGTTTGCCCGGCGGTATCGCCTCTTATACCCATGAAACATTAATCAATGAAGAGGCAGGCGCTGGAGACGGGAAGGCAGGAAACAAGGTTTATTCTCTCCGGAGGAGAACACATCAGTTAGACAGCAGGTATCGTTCTGAGGTGCTCTAACTGCATCTCTGAGGCCTGGCCTCTTATATACAGGTTTTATGGCTTTATTACAGATTACATGTTCATGGCAATGCTTTGATGTACGGAAAGACATTCCCGGAATCTCCCCTTCGGGCCCGTTCCCACACACATTTACAGTAGAAGTCCCCACCCCGGTCACAACAGGTGATGATTATCGCGCAGCTGGATATTCCGTCGATTCATGGAATGTGGGGGGGGTTCGATCGGATCTCATGGGGTGGGGGCTTTGATCAACTCGGGGGTCCTTTGATGAGGGAAGCTTTCTACTGTACGGGGAGGGGCAAGGAATAGTATCGGCAGAGCTAGGTGTCGGCCTGGGAACGAGGAAGACAAACGGGCACACGGAGAAAAAGGGTTTGCATCAAAGGGCCGGGGACCATGAAAGGAATGAAGGGAGGTGTCGCGCTGGGAACAGGATGGGGTTCTGAGGCAGAGCTGCGCTGAAGAGGGGTTTATGACTCAAGGCAGGTGCGAGCAGGGGGGTTTGGTCAGCGTTCAGGCTTGGTGAGGGCGAAGGGCTATGTTGGGGGCCAGTGGCACGCAAAAAGGGCTGTTCTGATCGAGGCACCTAAAATGGCGGGCACGCACGACAAAAAGTGTGGCATCAGGGGGAAAAGGCAAGATGGCGCAGATAATGTTTACCAAAATCGTACTAATTTTCCACACACCCACCTTTTTTAGACAGAGGCTGGGGCAGAGGCAGAGGAAAAAGAAGAGGGGGATACAAACGGGTCCAATGGCTGCAACTAGAACCACAAATGCAAACCAGGAGCCAGACAACCAAAATAGTGTTCAACCTGTCCACCAGAGTGATATCACCAGATGAGAATGGTGTTCGTCAAAAAGGCCTAGGTTTCGTTCCAACTCCTCGAGAGGATAAGTTCTGCTGGCTAGCGAACTTCACAGTTTTTTCCAGAAAATTAGACTCCGGACTTTTTTCTAGGGAAAACCAATGCTAGAAACTGAGGATTCTGGATTCTGGATTATGCAATCCCTCCAGATTCACTACTACAGCTAGGATGACTCCCAATCAAGTACTTACCTTCGAGCAAACAGTACATAAGAACATAGAAGAGTCTAGCCCTCCCACACTTTTCTACAATATGTCAAATAGAGAATAAGATGCAGTGAGGACACTTACCTTTGACCCCACTATCACCATAAAGGATGCTACTACTGTCATTATGACCATCACCGACTACAACACCGAATGCCTTCCTCCACTTGCGGATATATTACCGCCTGCTCAACACTGACCCAACTGAGGGACTCGCCATCAGGATCCAGACATTGGTCACGGCAGCTGATACCCATGGTTGGGTCACAAGGAATGAGGACGAATTTTTGGCAAATCAGTCTCCCAAAACACCATTCTTCTACATCTTGCCAAAAATACATAAAGATTGACTCCCCACCCATCCCCGAAAGACCCATTGTGTCAGGGATTGGATCCCTTCTGGAACCATTGAACAAATTCCTGCAACCACTCATGATGAATACTCCATCCTTCCTCAAGGACACCAGGGACTTCTTGAACTTGATTGAAGAAGCGAACCACCTGTATGAGATTGACCTCTTGGTCACCCTCGATGTTGAGCCACTATATGCACACATTCCCCAGAACGCCACCATTAAGGTTGTAGAGAACAGCCTCCTGTCTGTAACTTGGACCTCAGCAACACCCGTAAGTGTCATTACAGAGTGCGCAACCATAGCACTAAAAGAACATTTATTTCTGTCCATGGACCATTTCTACCACTAGGTACAAGGTACCTTGATGGGGAGTACCTTCGCACCCTGTCTCACCTGCCTGTACATGGATGATTTAGAGAGGGAGCACTTCTTTGCTGACACAAACCCCTACAATACCAACATCATATTGTTGCAATGCTAAATAGACAACATCACCATCTTTTGGCGTGGTGATATTGACTCCTGCCATGAATTATACACCTGGATCAACTCATTCAACCCATACCTCAGGTTTACCAAGACAATCTCAGACAGAGAACTTCCTTTTTTGGATCTCTTGATCTCCCTCAACAATGGCAAGCTATCAACCACTACCTTAAAAAAAATACTGCAATAGTCTCCTGCTATGCAAAAGCCACCATCCGAAAGCCCACTGGGACAACCTCCCTTATGGGCAATTTCTTCATCTTAGTCAGATGCAATAATGTTAGTGACTATAATTTGCAGGTCACTGAACTCAGCACTAACGTCAGAGTCTGCAACTACTCCCCAGGACTGTGACCCAGGCACACAAGAGGTCTAGAAACAACCACCGGACAGCAATGTTAAAACTCAAAAACAGGACCAATGATGATATTATCACATGTCAACACTTTCACTCCCACTCGAACCATATACAAAGGATTATCCCAAAACAACGGCCAATACTATACTCAGGTTTCCTCAACATCCTCCTTCCATGCTTTGCATTTAAACGCACATAGAACCAAAGAGACATGCTGATACACACAAGAACCCAGTAAATTCCTAGGTCAGAACAACGCCCACTTTGGAACCTACCCCCAGTTACTAGACACTGCTGATGTGGGTCATGTGTGGTATGCCATCTGACCAAAACAACAAACAAATTCAGGCTACATCATTCACATATAGGGACACAGAGAGGCCATACTAACTGCAACACAAAGAACTGCGGACCCGATTCACAGAACTAACTTAAGACAAAATCCTAAACTTACTACTTTTGGTATTCACAGAAGTTAGGATTTTGTCTTAAGACAGACTTAAGACAGACTTGAGACAGACTTAAGTTAGGATTCTGTCTTAAGTCTGTCTTAAGTCTGTCTTAAGACAAAATCCTAACTTCTGTGAATACCAAAAGTAGTAAGTTTAGGAATTTGTCTTAAGTTAGTTCTGTGAATCAGGCCCTGTGTGTGTGTGTGTGTGTGTATATATATATATATATATATATATCTCATCACCTGTCCTTGTATGATTAGATAAGTTGGCATGACAACAAGACCAGAAAAGACTAGGATCAAAGAGGTCCGCAGCAACATACGGTGCAAACAAAGAACCACCAAGATGAGCGCACATTACCTGGCCACCACTCACACCCCTGATGAACTCCAGTGGACCATCCTGAAACATGTAATCATTGGGACAAACAAACTTTTCCGAAGGGAACAACACTGGTCTTTCATCTAGCTACCCATATAACGGGTTAAACGGCTTAAACAACAACATTCCCTGGAGTAAATTAAACACTTGAGGCTGCAGTTGCCACTTCTCTGCACCCGGTTGTCAGAAGGTGATGGTGTCTCACCTACGTAAACCAGCTGTGACTCTTTCCGTCATTGTTACTACATTTGGACATGACACACAGCCAACACTTGGCTACCTGATATTCTCCAGTACAATCACTGACCTGTCAACTACTTACTTGATATGATCATCTAACTGACCATACAAACACATTTGCTGCTCCCTGCAACTGCCATGAAATGGCCATATGATATGCAGTCAGCAGAGGGTCACACGTACTCCCTTCGCCATTTACATTACCTACTCTGTCACACATGTCTGCCCCCACCTGTGACTGTTAAACATCCTTATATGATACACTCCCCGTCCTGACTACTGATTGTCTAGATATTTTTTCTTACAACCATTAAATGCATCTGTACCATATATCTTTGAACCTCAAATAAGTGACCCATACCTGGCCATGTGGATACTGCCTCTATTTTTACTAAACAATAAACAAGGTATAATACCTGCATAGTATATAATCAAAATAGGGAGAGAAGAGGTTATGCCTGGAAAGCAAAAAGAGGTGGATACGTCCTCCTCTGGTCAATGTATGAGAAACATAAGGGTTCCCCACTTTTAACAATACCAGCTCAACGGAACATTAAAAGTCTTTTTTCATAGAACCAGGTATTTTTTAATTAATTCCCTCCTCCACTCACTCCCGACCCTTCCACTCTCATACCTACACCACACATAGTCTTGTTCAACAACTAGTACCCCGCATAGTTGTAGGTTGTAGAACGCACCGTCCCGCAGCAGGGCGGCAGGGCGGGAAGACCACTATGATGAAGCATGACACCAAGGGCCCTTTTGGTGTGTGTGGGGTATTTAAAAAAAGCTGTGTGTTTTCCACCACTGTAGGAGACACACCTAGTTTGGGAAAACACGGTTACACATCCTTCAGGGGTGGATCCCTTTCATATAATACCTCCATATGCAGTATTGACAGTTCAATATCCTCTTTTCATAGGTTCTTATATTTTGCTTGCCAGATCATCTGTATCAGGATTCCAGTTTCCTTTGTCGATTTCCCCTTTTTGACGGGCAACTTCCCCTTCCAAGATGGCATCTGTTTCACTCTAAACAGATACGTTTGAACGTGACAGCTACTTGTGACTCCATGAACTTAATATATGCACTCAAATGCCCATGCGGATTAGTCTACGTGGGTAAAACCACGAGAAAAATTAAAACAAGAGTTACTGAACATAAGAGTAACATAAGGACAAGGAACGAGAAATCGACCATCTCAGTGCATTTCAATGAAGTAAGACACAACATCTCACAGCTGAAGTTCTTGGTACTGGAAACCATAGACAACATTGACAATCAGGACGTCAACAAGAGATTGTTACAGAAAGAAATACAATGGATTTTCAAACTTGATTCTCTGAAGCCCCATGGGCTTAATGATCGTTTGGAACTTTCATGTTACCTCTAAAAAGAGGTGAACTACACTGCTCCAGAGCGTGAATTCCCATTTTATAGCTCACTTATGATTGTTGTTTCATTTATGATTTTTCACCAGTTTTATTTATTTATTTGGACATTTCATTGTTTAATACCAACAATAGGTTAGTAATACTAGTAACATTAGAGATCTGTGATTACAACTTCACTGCCCAATCCAACATGGCCGCACGCACTTTGAGTTTCACACAATAGTCCCATGTTTATGTCTATGCCATGAGAGCACCGGGTACTCGGCGTCTATATCGTAACGTTTCAATGCAAGACACACGCTAACCTTGCAGGACACACCCGAGAGATTGCACGACCCATGAAGCGGTGAGACGCACATTTCATATAAAGGGTGATTTACACCGCTAAACGCTTGGGGTATAAGGACATAGAACTTAATAACATTGTTCAATATTTTCGTAACGCACGAACTACACGGGTGAGACGAGTATAAACACACAGTGGAAGTTAAAGCAATAGTGGTATATAGAACATGAAATAGAGGACGCCACATTTGTTTAGTTGATCTAACCTGCATTTATTTACGAGTCCACATGCATTTAGTTACGTTACAAGATTTTTGGTTAACCACACGAGTGCACACAATCTTTTGAACATCACTTGGGAAGCCCACGCAGTTATACTTGATTTATGGATTCCGAATGATTCGTTGTTTTTACAACATGTTTAGAAATAATAACGGTATGATATTATTTAGTGCTGATGTAAAGTAATAGTTATATGATATCCAGGAGATTGCATGGACCCTCATTGTGATTAATTATATGTTTACAGATTCCCCTGACGAAGCGCCTGTTATGGGCGCGAAATGCATTGGGAAGATGCTAATTTAAATATATACATGGATATAATGTGAATTTTGGAAACAGAGAACGTTGGATGTGACATTAAAACATCAAATTTCTCACTCATGATATAATAAATATCTTTGATGAACTTTATGATTTTGGATTGAATACTCAAATCAAAACTTTGGTTGTGAATTTGGAGATCAGTTGATACCTTAACGTTGTGCCCAGAGGGTCGTTCCCTACATTTAGGGGACGCAATATTTTGTCACTCTAAACAGGGCCATCTGCAAACAAAGGATCCCTGCCCTGGCTGGCGGGCATGTCTGCGCTTGCACCAGCCAGCCCTGGCACCAGTAGGAGGCATAGCTATGACACCTAACGAGCGCACATAGGCTGCACTGGGGCCACGCATCACTCGCACCAGCAGGCACAGGCACCCATCAGAGGCACAGCTATGGCGAGTGCTGACATGCCACGTGGGTGCGAACTACCCATTTGGCATATCACAATAACTATGGGGCATGATTATCCCCCTACATGGCGGCCACATCTTTTACGCTGTTCGAGGGCTGGTCTAGTCACCTCCAGCTCAATACCAAAAACCAGTACACCTGTGATCACCCCCAACCACATACCTGTAACCAATCCTGGCACATTTATAAACCCTCTCCCCAACTTAATTCACTGCCTCAGCAGAGGAGGGTAGGTCACCGGTAAATTAACATGTAGGTCCACGTGAGTACTAACTTTTTTTGTCCTTCAGCTACCTCCTAATTGGTACACCTATTTTCACCAGTTTATCTCTGCAGCGAGGCACGGTCCACTGCCCATACTTAAGGGGCACCATTACCACTCTAAAAGGGTAAGATTCATATTTCTTACTTTTGGGATATGCTACCCTACAATGTACCACGGCCTAAATATGTGTTTGGTGTTATGCTGTTTTCGACGTGTGGTCACCTGCATATTTGTTTGCTTTACTGTGCAGAGTTCACTCCGGGGCAACAATGTGCCCTCAAATATACGCAAGAAAGACCCCCATCTAAACTTTGCCATAACTTGGCTTATGTCCTGTGCCATAGCTGGTATAGTTGATAAATATTGATTGAGCGCATCTATTTAACACACCTCCTCTCCAAATCAGGTGTAGGGTAGACGTCATCTATTTGGTCCTGAAGAAATACCTAGTATCCAGTTGGACGAAACATGTTGACCCTACATCACATATTTTGAGCTATCAAGGTTTATTGGCTCGTGTGACAGCGATTTTCTTTTTTGAATCCTGTAAAGGGGACCACCCTATTAAAACCATTCTCGGTGCCACTTAGACAGTTTTATATCACCCAGCATACCACCCTTCACTCACTACATCCTCACTTGCATTCAGCCTTACGGCTAAAAATCTGAAAATCTCTGCCAAAGAGCCCGCTCGAGGGGCTCGTTGGGCATTGCAGCGCAGGCCCTACAAGGAGCAGCCCAATGAAGAAGTATGACACCAATCTGGGTGTGCGAGGGCAATCACTTGTGATCACACGGATTCCCCCAATCCACTCGATCAGTCTTCTGGTCGCGACTGACAGCTTTGTATTTCTTTCTCTTGCCTTTTTTAGAGGAACAGTGTCCTTCTTTTGTTTAACTACGAGTTCTATTCCTGTGCAGCTTTGGCCACCTACTACCCTGATGGATGAACAAATATACATTGAGCCTGGGTGAGACCTGTCAGTCCACTACGAATACTGTGGTAACTCATCTCTGTCTGAATGTGTGTCGAAGGGAACTGCCAAGCCCCAGGGTGTGTATCGCCACATCCGTCTGTTCTTTTTGCATTGCTTCGGACAGCTTTTGGCACTCATATTTCCTTAGTGCTAATATGTGTTTGTTATCAAGAATCTGTATAGCTGACACTCAGGGATGTCAGTGTGTATGGGGTGTGGGGGATTTGGGTTTGTATTTTTTTTTTTATCCGGTTACATCCTCTGTGATCAGATTGTAAGCTTCACCACTCTACATCTACACCTAGAGTTCACGCCACACTCCATAGTCATTATACGCAGCGGTAGCACCCTGTAGGAAGAATCTTTCCCTTTATATCTTCAAACATTCAATGTCTGAATGACCCTTGCATGGCTCGCCTCTTGGGATGGACAATCTATTGATATTGCTCTCCGTCCAGGACATTGCTCAACAAGCATTTGCAATGCAATAGGTCTCGCATTAGGAACGTTTGAGCTATTAGTTTTGTAAATGACACATTTTTTATTTATGTGTTGGTTTTTGAGAATAGCGAAATGAATAGCTTTGTCATTTATAATGCCAATAGTTTTAACTTTCGCAAATGTGAGATCTTTAGCATTTGTAATGCAATAGGTGTGGTATTTACATGACTTAGATGTATTGATATTACAAAGAACAATGGCTTTTATTTTTTAAAATAATTAATACTTAAATAAAAGTGATTGTAATTTATAATGGCACTAGCTTACATTTTTGTAAATAACTTTTGGGAAGATTATGTTCATTGTATTTTATTGTGACGAAAATCCAAGAGCAGAAGTGAAATATGAACATTTTTTTGGTGACATTTGTAATAAAGCGTGAAACATTGAGATAACATATTTGAACCAGTTGTTGCATACCAGACTTCAACATCAGCCAATCGCGTTGATAAAGAGGTTTTAATGCGCACGATTCCAACGATTGCAAGTTGTGTACGATCAAATTTTGAGCAATATGTTCCTGTGACATGCAGCAAGTTTTCCCTGTTGCAAAACACGATAATGGATGCCTATATAATGCGATATGTAATATTGCTCCGAGCGCAGACGGAACCTATGAACCGCCCGCCCCCCACCCTGCCCCCGCCAGCAAATCCAGCTCAGAGGAGAGGCGGCCCGCTGTGACCGCGGCGGCTGGGACACGCTAGTAGCCAGAAGGAGGCGTGCTCGTGACAGGCTGGGGAGCGGGCGCACATGTTCCAGGCAGCGACGGAGGCCTGGCGCGCACCGCCTCCCTGTGCCGTGCCGCGCGCCGTGAGTCTCGTCCCCTTTTCCTCTTCCCAGTGTGTGCACCACGGGGGCCTGTTTCCTACGCTGGGGGCCTGCAACCGCCGCTCCCTACGATGTTGGCGGAGGCTGGCGTAAGTACCGATTGTATGGCAGATCTCCCGATGCATGGGGCGGGGGGGTTTGTCTGTGTGTGCGTGCAGGGGGCGTTAGGGGGCGGCGGCTTGTGTATGTGTGCCTGTCTGTATGTGTGTGTGTGGTGGGGGGCGGCAGCGTGTGTACATGTGCCTGTGTGTGTGTGTGTGCAGGGGTGTGGGGGCTGGCTGTGTGCGCAAGGGAATGTGAGGCACGAGATGGGCACGGCGCCGTGCGCGCCCATGAGGTGAAATCTGCGCTCGTGCCCCTCTCGTGTCTACATTCCCAGAAACGGGCAGCAATAGGTCTCGAGCAGACTCTGCTCGACCTAAAAATGAGGTCCCCAATGTTTTTTTCCATTCATGAAACACATACTCACATGCTGATTTTCGACTACATCATCTCCATGCAGACATGGAGGGACGATTTCTAATTCTGATAGGATCTCTAGAAACTGTAAAGTTGGCCCTTGTGAACATATATGCGTCAAATATTGACTCTCCCCATTTCTTCCAAGGTATCCTTGCCACATTAGGGCCGTTTGAGATTGATTTAATATTATGGGGAGAGGATTTAAATCTGGTGTTAAACCCAGATCTTGAGATCACAAGTGCACAATGCTCTCTCCACACAAAATCACTGAGAATCCTGGAAGATATTATAGGCCTTTTTTCGGCTTCACAACCTTTGGCGACAGGCACACCCCTTCAACAAAGACTACACACATTACTCCTACACACAAAATTCCTCTTTTTGATTGGATTACTGGTTATCTACACTTGACCTGGGCGGCATGGGCTACTGAAGTCATCCACCTACCCTACACGCTTGGATCATTATGATCCAATGTTGATGCCATACAGCGCAACTTCGACACCTGGACACAGCTTCCATTATTCCTGGTGGGCAAAGTGGCACTGTTGAAAATGGGAGTTTTATCTTTAAATTCTTCTATCTTTTTAAAAATATTCCAATACCCCTTAACAAGCACTTCTTCCATAAACCAAGTCCGTATTGACCGACTTTTTCTGGGCTAGCAGTGCCGCTTGGATATGCTGGGACACACGGACTCTCCTGTACAAGCGCAGGGGCTCTGAGGTTCCTGATTTAGGATTATACTATTACGTAGCGCGTCGCCACTATGCGACCCTTTGGTACCATCCCCACCATCGCCAACTCTATCTAAAACTTGAACGGGAACAGGTCAAGGGCGCACCCCTGATGTCAATACTCCCCCAGTGGCCGCCAAGGCTTTAAAGTGAGTTGAGAACTGTGGCTATAACTGCTGGGCGTGGCGCACACTAACTTGCAGAGCGGGAACCCCTTTCCTATACTCCCCGGCGGTACCCCTTTTAAACAACCCCTTTATGCCAGTTACCTTAGAAAGAACTGCACAGACAACCCTGCATAAGATGGCCTTATATGAGCTAGGCCAACTATATGTGGAGCGGCAGTTCCTCACGCTACAACAATTTCAGACCTGTGGCAACCCTACAGCATTAGATAGTTTTACGCTTGTGATACTCTGCGGTACAGTTTGGGAAAAGATGACGGACTATAGGGCAGAGTCAATAGACTTTCCCCCACAAACCCAACTAATAACTAGGCCTGGGCGGTAAATTCCGTTTCGCTCACGGAATTTGGGTAATTTTGCGTTCCGTGGAGAACGCCGAATTGCCCAAAATTCCGCGATCTGCGACTTCGCTGAATTGTTTGCTTGCTCGCGCTTTCAAAATGCGTGTTCACAAGATATTTCTCCACGAGCACGCAAACAGCATTCGTGAACAAGAAAAAAGCATTGCGAACGGGCGGAACAAGCAATTCTGTGTGTTCGTGTAACTTTTGCGTGCTTGCGGAGATTTTTTACCATTTCACGGAGCTTTGCGTAGTGTGACTATGCAAATTCCCCCCACCCCTACTAATAACCTCTACTGACACAATAAGAAGGAAATATCGACTATATGTGAGTGTGTCGCATCAAGCTATAAAGGGCATACCAGACAGACGAGCATGGGACGGTGAACAGGTGAACCTTTATCCAATTTTCAATGGCAATACAGCTTCGCCCAAACTGGTCGAATATCTTTAAATTATTGCCACAAATTCCAACACAGGTCCTGTAGCACACCAGCATGCCAATACTGTACAGACCCTTCACGCCCTCATAATTGTACCCACTGTGGTGCTGAACATGCAGGTTTTCTGCATATGGCATTGGAGTTCCCTTCAATGCAGTCTTACTGGAAGGAGGTTGTCACACTGCTGGCGCAAATGACAGACCATCACCTATCACCCCATCTGCTTGTTATGCTACAAGGATATGTCAAAGACGTACCCAAAGGGATCAGACGTTTCAAAGCTATAGCCTTGTTCTTGGGCAAACATAGGGATGCAATGTTCTGGGGAAGACGCAACACTCGACCGACTGGATAAAAGACCTATCAGTCTACCACGACCAAATGGAAACCTATGCATTGATGCTCCCAATAACCTCACGGCCGAAAGACAAATAGGTCCACCTTCCCAACGTATTTATCGACACAAGTCACCATAGACAGGCGAATACACCTATATCGGACACTAACGCACAAACTCCTACTACTACCTGAGAGTCATGTATACACCTGGGGCGAGTGGATGGCAATATGTGACATTGCAACGCATGCCTTTACAACACATGCATTTACAACGCAGTCATTACAACAACCGCGTTGTTACCATGCGTGCCATTACATCGCTAGTTGTATCAATGACTTCCTATAGGGTGCGCGGTGGATTTAGGAATAGTATTAATTGCTATTCCTACTCCAGTTTGTGCAACAGCAGGGAAGGTGTTGGATTTTAAATCCAACACATTCCCTGGTGTTGCATGCACCCTACAGCAAGCCGCTGATATGACTTGCGATGTAATTGCACGAGTGGTAGCAACGCGGTTGCTGTAACAACCTTGTTGTAAAGTTACCGCCTTGTGTTTACAGTGTTGTAAATGCAGTTTCCCAGTGGATGGAGATGTGAGGAGACTACACAGACAATGGGCAGTAGACCTTATTGACAGACACAGGGCGGTAGACCTTATTGATAGATATTGGAAAGTAGACCTTATTGACAGACACTTGCTGGTAGACCGTACTGACAGACACAGCACGGTAGACCTTACTGACAGACACCGGGCGGTAGACATTATTGACAGACACCTGGCAGTAGACCTTATTGATAGGCACCGGGCAGTAGACCTTATTGACAGACACTGGGCGGTAGACCTTATTGAGAGACATTGTGAAGTAGACCTTATTGACGGACACCGGGCAGTAGACCTTATTGACAGACACCGGTGGTAGACCTTATTAACAGACACAGCAGTAGACCGTATTGATAGACACCGGACAGTAAACCTTATTGACAGACACCGGGTAGTAGACTTTATTGACAGACACTGGACGGTAAACCTTAATGACAGACACTGGGTGGAGGACCATATTGACAGACACCAGGTGGTAGACCTTATTGACAGCCACTGGGCGGAGGACCATATTGACGGTAAACAACCTTTACAACGCAACTTTTACCACGCAGTGCCTTTACAGCGCAACTTTTACAACGCAAACCATTACAACGCATTGCGCTGGGGGGCGCTCAAGGATAGGGAATGGGTTTATTGTACTATCCAACACCTTCCCTACTATCCACGGGGACTGGAGTTGGAATAGTAAATTAAACAATTCACCATCCAGCGCCTAAAAGCACTATGCGTTGTAATGGTATGCGTTGTAAAAACCGCGTTGTAAAAGCATGCGATGTAAAAGCATGCGTTGTATTGTCATACATCCCATATTGACAGACACCGGGCGGTAGACATTATTGACAGACACCTGGCAGTAGACCTTATTGATAGGCACTGGTCAGTAGACCTTATTGACATACACTGGGCGGTAGACCTTATTGACAGACATTGTGAAGTAGACCTTATTGACAGACTCAGCAGAAGACCGTATTGATAGACACCGGACATTAAACCTTATTGACAGACACCAGGTAGTAGATCTTATTGACAGACACAGCAGTAGACCGTATTGATAGACACCGGACAGTAAACCTTATTGACAGACACCAGGTAGTAGATCTTATTGACAGACACCAGGTAGTAGATCTTATTGACAGACACTGTACGGTAAACCTTCTTGAAAGGCACTGGGCGGTAGACCTTATTGACAGACATTGGAAAGTAGACCTTATCGACAGACACTTGCTGGTACACCTTACTGACAGACCCCGCACGGTAGACCTTACTGACAGACACCGGGCGGGAGACCATATTGAAAGACACCTGGCAGTAGACCTTATTGACAGACAGCTCTCGTACAACCCCTTCAATTGTTCAATCGCTATGCCCCGCTATCTTTTATGGATCATAATGATTGACTTTCCTCTAGACAAGTTAGTATTGGCGAGGGCTCCCAGCCTGTCCCTAGTTCATCAGTTCGGAATTCTGCAGGTATTAGGCCCTGTAGAATTATGAGCTGGAATATCGCTGGTCTTAAAGCCAAACAGAATGATAAGAATTGGCTGGACAAAATTAGATCCTATGATGTCCTTGCCTTTCAAGAAACTTGGGAAACGTCAGAATAGTTTTGGATGGCTTTTCTCATTTCATTGTACCTGCCGTTCCTAGTAAAGCAGGAAGGGCAAAGGGGGGCTTGGCTATATATATTTCATTAGATATTCAAGGAAAGTCAAGACATATTAAATCTAACTCAAAAAATTGTTTAGCGGTAGAACTAACTACACCAAACTCTCAGCCTATATTACTTGTCAATTTTTATAATTCCCCCGTCAGTCAAACACCAAACGAGCATCTGGTAATCCTAGAGGAATTCCTGTCTACCCACAGTGAGAATAGTGCCTATGGGTATGACACCATCCTTATTGGCGATTTTAACATCCATCCATGCCCTACGGATTGCCACGCGGAACACGAGGAATCTTTCCTCTATTCCTCCCCACCGCATTTCGAACACTCATCACGTGGAGAGGCTTTGGAATTGCTCCTAGCCACTTTTAACCTTTATGAATCAAACAGTTGTCCTAAAGGCCTGAGGTTACCAACGTTTGTGGGTAATGACACAGGCACAATCATAGATTATATATTTTTATCCTCTAGTATTCTGCCTGAAGTGATTAACTATAAGGTAGAAACTACAGTTTTTAGCGACCATAACCCTGTGATTCTAGAGACCATACCACAAGGAGTCTTGGCAAAAAGGGAGATTGATGTTTTATGTGCGACAGAATTAGTCCCGAGAGATCAGAATCGTAGACTGAAGTGGGATCAAGTAACCCCAATCACCTTTATACAAGACACTCTGGCTAAAGTTGAGGGGGAAGTGGCCATTTGTTTGGATAACAAAAACTCTGGTACTACTATGATAGAGGCTTTTAATGTTATCTGCTGTCAGGTCAACTTAGACCTGACCGTAAAGATAAAATCTAATAGGCCTAGGTGTCCCAAATGGTTTGACTCAAATTGTTCCAAGGCTCACTCAATCCTCCTAAAGGCTCCAAAAAATAAACCTAGAGATAAAGAGCAGGTAGCATCACTGAGGAAACAATACAGTTATGCTATCAGGGTGAGGAAATCTGAGATTAAAAAGGAGGCCTGGAATGATTTATTATCGCCCGATATACAGAGAGATAGTGCCAAATTTTGGGCAATAATAAACCACCCATACTTTGTGGGACTAGAACATCAGAGAGCTGATTGTATTATACCTGACGAACAGTGGGTGACACATTTTAGTAACATCTATAGTTTCCCCGATACCACTCCAGACTGTGAGATACCTCTCACACAAGTAGTAACTACCATCTCTCCTTTTAGTCTAGAGGAGGTGAAAAAGGCAATAAATGACACACTCTATAAAAAGGCACCGGGCCCCGACGGGGTGCCCGCAGACTTTTTTAAGAGTGCCCCTGATTTAAGTGCTAAGATTCTCACAAACATTTTTAATGCTACTAGGGATCTTATTTTTCCTACTAGTTGGGCCAAGTCCACGATAGTTCCAATCTTTAAAAAGGGACAGAGGACAGATCCGGCCTGCTATAGGCCAATTTCTCTCATCGACTCCAGCGTTAAAATCTTGGGAAGAGTCCTTCTAGGAAGATTAACTTATTTTTTAGAAGGGAAGGGTGTCTTATCAGACGCGCAATACGGTTTTAGAGCCAAAAGAGGAACTTTAGACCAGTGCCTAAATTTAGAACTGATCATAAACAAATATGTAATTGCCAAGGAGGGTTCTCTGTACATGGCCTTTATGGACCTCTCCTCAGCTTTTGACCTGGTCAACAGGGCTAAGCTGTGGAGGGTCCTCTTGACTATGGGCATTGACCCCCCTTTGGTTAGCTATCTGGCTGAGCTACATAGGGACCTTATGACCTCGGTCAGAGTGACCAGGGAAGGGAGATGCACTTGCCACTTTAACTCAGAGAGGGGGGTCAGGCAAGGGTGCATCCTTGCCCCCCTCCTCTTTACTCTCTATATAAACGATCTTGAGGTAGTCTTGGCAGCATCCCACACCGATATTCCGCGTGCAGGTGAGACAAAGATACCTGTCCTCCTGTACGCGGATGACGCAGTTCTTTTGGCACGCTCTGGAGTGGCACTAAATAAACTCCTTTCATCTTTTGGGGATTTCATGTCCTCGTTGGACATGAAAACGAACACAGATAAATCTCATGTAATGATTGTAGGAGCTGCAGGCAGGAAAAGAAAGTCGAAAACATTTTACTGTGCTGGGAAAGAGGTCAGGAGAGTTCCATCTTTTCCATACTTAGGGGTGACCTTTGCGAAAAGGGCACTTGGGGCCCCCAGCAATCCGTTAAAAGCAACGCTGTTGCAAGAGCGGCAGCAGGGTTGCTTGGCTTCGCTAAAAAACTGGGAGCCCGCCCCATGGAAAGCATTATAAAGGTTTACAAAGCTAAATGTTTGTCTGTTGCCCAGTATGGCTCTGTTATCTGGGGGTACACTAACCATGAGAAAATCCAGAAAGTAGAAAATAAATTTCTTAGAACTCTGCTTTCTGTCCCCCAATCGACTTCCACCTACGCAATACACACAGAACTAGGATTGGGCTATATAACTGACATTTTAAAACTAGCCCCAGTTATAGGATGGTTGAAAACTTGGCTTAACCAGGAGCTTACATTGAATCACATCATCTTAAAAGACTGTTTAGCCCTGGATAGAGCCCAAAACATTCCGTGGGTAAAATATGTACAAATGCAGCTAATTTTAGCCGGGCGACCGGAGCTTTTCTCATCCCCAGATTTGATAAGTCAGGAAGATCTTAAAATAGTAAAACATACCCTGACAAATTTATATGTTCTGGAGAGGGAAGCCATAGAGCTAAAAAAAAACATGGTTAGGAAACACTGTTTGTTGACATCTGTCCCAGGAATGGAACTGTATCTCCTCCTGGTAACAAAACCATATCATCGTTTCCTTTTAACGAGATTTCATTTTGATCTGATCCATCTTATTCTGGGTAATTTTAAAATATGGAATAGACCCGAAAATGCCGAACCATGTGACTGTGACCACTTTTCCACCCAGGACACGACTCACTTTACCATGTTCTGCGGCCATTATACTGAGATTAGAAAAAGATATTTGTTTCCAATATTGCGCAATTTAGGTTTTACCCAGTTTAAACCAGCCCTGATGTACCTGCAACTCCTTCCCAATGTAAGAGTAGCTTTCCATGTTGCTAGCTTCTTAGTTGCAGGGGCACGTTTAAATAAGCATCGTACAAGAAATAGGCACCTTATTCCTGAACATTGATTCTCCTTTTTTAAAATGTCTTTTTAATATTTTTAACATTTCTGTATAACTTATTTTGTATATTGTGGTTTTAGTTTTTAAAATTGAATGTTTGTTATAACTATGAATTAACTTAATTGACAAACACCGGTTAGTAGACCTTATTTACAGACCTTATTGTGTTCTGTACTTTGCCAATTTAAATTGAAGACCATATCTGTGAACGTTAGTATATTTAGAGGTGACATTTGGTTTATACTGCAAATGCGGATTACTGTGGTTGAAACTGTCAGTTCACTAAAGCTGACATCAGTAATTCACTAAATATACTGTATTGTTTGCCTTTGAAAACAAATCAAAAAGAAAAAAAAGACAAAGAAACAGCCTTTCTTCTGCCTCCGCTCTCAGGGTGGAACGAGCTTTACCACCAAGAATTCTTGCTCACAGCGAACAATTGCAATCCCAGAAAGCATTTACTGTAAAACATCATTATTTCAACCCCTCCTCATGTAAATAATGTTTGCTGTTCTGCAGGAGGTCTGGAAACTAAATCTGCTGTGTATGTTATGCTATTCCTATTACTGTTTTGCAAGTGTGCATTATTGTATTACTTTTTTAAATTGCATTGTAAATTACTGTGCTGGGCTACCGTGCTGCGAGATGTGGTTCATGCCTTGTGCAGCTGTAGAATAAATAGTCATCTGTTCACCAGAAAGAGTGGGGTAGGGGGGACTCGTTGTGTTTGTAAGGAGACAGGGAACCACAAAGCACGTTTACCATGTTTGATGGTGCTTTCTGTCACAATGAAGTGTAAGGAAGCACGGCAAGGCCACCTCAGCTCGCTCTTCGGGTAAATTCATTCCTGTCCCATCCTGGTCGCCACGTCGCGCCATTAGGTGACCATCATTGGTATTGCTTTTTGTCTACATAGACATCTCTCTGGGAAAAGCAGGGCCCTCACCCAAATCAAGATGAGGCATGCTTCATCATCGGAACATGGGAAAGGGTGTGGCATAATGGCCAGAGCTGCCAACTTTGGAGCTGGGGATCCAGGTTCGAGTCTTGGCATCCACTCAACACCCTGGGATTCTGGACAAATCCCTTAATCTCTCCACGCCTAGGAACAACACCCACTGACCCTCACAGGTGATTTGCCGCACTCTACAAATCTGAGTATTATCGGGCTTTCCACACCCTGGACCCCAATGAGTCCAAGGTGGGCTCTGCAACACAAAGTATGGCAGCAAGGGTTTTTATGTTTTTTAATGTTCTTTAAAGTGGAGTGCACACTCCACGTCTACCAGAGTTGTAGTAATAGAAAATTCAAAATACCTAGAGCTCTCCTAGGCTATTTATTGGTGGATGTCCTGATAGGACTAAAAGGCAAACAGAGAGGATGAAAGCCGGGTACATTAGTTGCCCATTCATCCCATAATGATCAACAAGTTTCGGTTATCCTAAAAATGCCTCACAAGGTCAGCGACCTTCTTCAGAACCTAAAGTGTCTGGTCAGATAGTAAAAAGTCCCCCAAAAAAGGGGCAATTCACAGTCCGTCCTGCTGTCTTCTTTGAGACACAATGGGACTGGTTTTCTTAACCCTAAATTTAAAACCAATAAATACGTAAGATGATTGCTCTTACATAGATGTACTCTGAAGAACAATGCTCGGGGGACAATACAGCTCAGTAATGCTTGGCATCACCAATGTCCATTTTACTCTTCACCCACATCTTCTCTTTTCACAGTACCCAGTTTTGACCCACATCTTCTCTTATCATAAAGCCTGATAGTGATTGTCATCGCCTCTTTCCACAGTGCCTGGTAGTGATCATCATTGTCTCTTTTCTCAATCCCCAATAGTGATCATCATTGTTTCATTTCACAATTGTTTCTTAGTGATCCACATATTTTCTTTCACAATACCCAGTAGTGATCGAAATCAACTTTTATCACACTGCTTAGTAGTGATCCACATTGCCTCTTATCATAAAGACTGGTTGTGTTCCTCATCACTTTTTTTCACAGTGCTTGGCAGTGATCATCATCGCATCTTTTCACAATGCCTGCTCGTGATCGTCATGGCCTCTTTTCACAATCCATGGTATTGATCGTCATTGTCTCATCCCACATTGCCTGGTTTTGTTCTTTATTACTATTTTTCACAAGGCCTAGTAGTGTTCATCATTGTCTCTTTTCGCAATAGCCCAGGAGTAATCATCATCATTGAATTTTTCAATTTCTATCAGTGATCCACATTGCCTCTTTTCACATTACTCAGTAATGGTCCAGGTCGCATCTTGTCATAACACCTCCTTGTGTTTTGCATTGTCTCTTTCTACATTGTCTAGTAGTGATGCTGATAAACATTTTTCTTGCAATGACGACACCTTATGATCAGTTGTCTAGTGCTTGAAGTAAAGAGGGCTGGTAGTCGCCCATGAGAAAATACATGGGATTTTCAAACCTGAAGGCTAGATGCAAGCCATAGACTTTCCCCTCCTGATATAGGTAATGCTTATGAACATGCCAGTGAACACAGAGTAAACCAAAATGTCTAGTCAAACTTGAGCTCCAACTTACCACACAGGCAGCAGAGAGCCACTCTCAAGGAGCAGAAGGTGAAAGTGGGGTGCTGGCAGGATGACAGCAGTCAAGGAACCTTGATTATGAGCAGGGAGGAAGGGAGTGGCAATATTCACTATACTGGAGAACCGCAGTGCCAGAGTGCTTTCCAAGAGTGGTCCAGAGGAATCTGATGGGAAGACAGGATGACGACAACAAACTGGGAAAAATTCATCAACAGTGACCTGGGGGAATATTATCAACAACTAGCGATATTTATTGCTAAATGTGCTTAGCGATATTTTTTTATCGCCGCGCATCGCTGGATATTATCGCAGAGATAACGTGCTATTAGCAACGTTTATCTCCAAAGCGATAAAATATCCGGCGATAGCGGCGAAATGCGTGAGTATCGCTGGAAATTCAGCGATATTCAGGTATTATTGCTAATAGGGACTTAACCTGAATATCCACTTCCCATTGGATATACAGGCTGTGAAGTGGTCTGAGCAGGCGTGAGGATTTAGCAATATTCGCGCTTAGCGCAAATATTTTAATCGCTACAACTGCGTTGATAATAGGCGATAGCGATGTTAGCGACTGCTTTCTGTCGCTAACAGGTTGGGTACGCCCACTTTGCATGTCATTAGCGATAATTATCGCTGACATGCAAAGCGGGCCCTTAACCGCTCGCTATCGCCTACAAGCTGTCGCTAACTGCTGTTAGCGGCAGCTTGCTAATAGGGTAATAAAATTATCGACGCTTTGCGTACAAAAACGGCCGCAAAAGCGGTGATAATCTGTGCGCGTAATAAATCCGGTTAACATAACATAACATAACATATCGCCCGACTTGATAATATGCCCTCAAGTAACCAAGAAACCCATTTGTTCAAGGTAGGTACTTTGAGTTTGGATATAATCTAGCCAAATTCCACAGTGCCACAGAACAAGAAGATGAGATTTCAAGGGCCTGTTACTGGCTGGTAGCCCTTGAATCCTCACTCCAAACCACTTCTTGAACTTGTTGTCAGGAAAACTAAAAAAACATAGTCATGTACGTTTAGGCGGAAAACTATTTTAACATTTCTCGGTCACAGATTTAATAACGATTCCACGATGGCTACCAAAGAGTCATTCTTCAACCCACAGATCAAACCCCTCCACAATCATTTGTGAACCCCAAAAACAATTAGAGTATCTACAACATATCAAACCAACACACTACTCTCTGATTGTCCTTAAATTCACACATACCTGTGACTCTACAATCATCATTAAACCAGGCCAATGCATTACACTCTAATAGACCTCCAAATAGGTAAGCAGATACACTATCATCATCTTCTAAACAAAATTAACACAATACACTATAATGGGCATCAAAATTGACCACAGCACTTCGCATCACTTTCTTTTCAATGTTTTGTGGTCACTGAAAACAAACCAACACACTGCACTATAATCAGCTTCAAAAACAGACCAACAAACAACATTATCATCATCATCTTTAAAAACTGCCCAAATCATTAAACAATCATCCTCCTTGAAATTAGACCAACACACTATACCATCATCTTCAAAACCATACCAACATCATACACCATCATTGTGTTGAAATTGCCACCACTTTCCAAATAATGTTTGGCAATTCACTTCTAAAACGATCATATTCTGTTGATTATGTAGATATACAAACTGGATGCTTTTGGACTTGGCCCTCTCTGTACGGTGACCCTCAAACCTTTTGCTTTCACCCCTCCTGTTTTCTGCATTTTGTTTTGGTTGGCATTAGGACACTGTGAACTTTACCATGGCTGATCAGTGCTAAAGTACTTATGCTCTCTTCCTTAAATATGGCAAAATTAGTTTATACCTGATTGGCACATTTCAATTTACGAATATATCCCTAGTATATGGTACTACATGTACCTGGAGCTTGCAAATTAAATGCTACTAGTGGGCCTGTAGCACTCTTTGTTCCACCCATTTAAGCATCACTTTAAAACATGTTTCAGCCTGCCATTGCAGCTTCTTGTGCAGTTTTTAAACTGCCAATTCCATCAGGCCAAATAAACCCTTTGCCAGGGCTGTCTTCCTTTTTAATGCATCCAAGTCACTCCAAATGTAGATGCCAAAAAGTCTATAGGGTCGGGTGCATTATATTTAAAAAGTAGGACATGTGTTTTTACGTTTTACCTGTCCTGATAGTAAAACACTCCTAAACTAATTTTTCACTACTGTAAGGCTTATCTCTCCCATTGTATAACATTGGGTTACCTTATTACATTGAGTAAGTATTAACTTTACGTTGGGAGTAGGAAAGAATTTGGACTCCAATGATTTATTCTTTTTAATAGTAAAGTCTGAATTTACATCACAATTCTGAAATACCACTTTCAGAAAGTTTGCATTTTCTTGTCCCAACCATTTGGTGCCTGTTCCCAGCATCCTTGGTCACATGACAGTGAATAGCTTACCTGTTGGGATTTGTGTGTCCTCCCAGTGAAACAAAGGGGTACTATGAATCGGCAGGATGGGCTATCCTGTCTGGATTGCTAGGGGCGGAGCTGTTCCCTGCCCCACTTTCATTTCAAAGGACTTGCCTCCAGCACACATAAAGAAACCTGGCACTAGTCTTCTGTCATTCCAGACTTCTCAGAGCCTTGCCAGGAAAAGTGAAGACATTTCCAGAACCAGACATGGGGGGTGGGGGTCCTAAAGAACCCCACCCCCCTTCAAAGGTTGGCACCAAGTATAAATATTGGACCCTCAGAGCAACTACTCAGTACACTCCTGGACCTGTGGACATTACAGAAGGACAGCCTTGTTTCCTAGAGAACTTCCTTGCTGCTACCAGAAGACTGTCCTGCTACTACCAGAGAACTGTCCTGCTGCTTGGGGCATGCCATGTTCCCAGAGGACTGCCCTGATGCTACCCGAAGACTGTCCTGCTCTTTGAAGACTACCTTGACTCCCAGAGGATAGCCCTGTTCCTTGAGGCCTGCCTTGCTGTCTGAGAAGGAAGACTGGATCTGCTCCCTTCATCCCAGGCTACCTGAGTGACTCCAAGGGTCAAGCTCCAGAGGCCTTCCTGCAACTTCCCAGCCTACCTGCTGCAATGGACCTGCAACTGGACCTATGATGCTGGCCTCTGCTGGAGTGAATTCCTGATCCCCATGAAGAGAAGTGCCTCTCCAGGTCCTGGACCCATGGCTGGCATCATTTGAGCTTATCCTGTGAAGAAAGTTGAAATCTTGAGGTTTTGTGCTCCTTGTGACCCCGAACTGGCTTGTTCATGACACCCACTATGGCTACCAACGGGAAGCTCTGGTGAACACAACTGCCATTGCAAGATCTACACTTTGCGATGGAGCAGCAACAGGCCACTGTCACTGCCAATGCGAAGCTCCAGTGAACCCGATGACCGACAACGCAAGATCTGCTCTTTGCACTACAGCAACGAGAGCCCGCAGTGACCATCAATGCAAAGCTCCAGCAACGGCCGTGTGCGACGCTTTACAAGATCTTCATGATACAACAACGACCAATCACGACACCATGCCTGCTCTTTGCGCTAGAGCAACGACCATCCACAACACTCTCCCTGCTCCTTGGGGCCTCCTCCACTATGAACAGAACTCTTCACACCAGAATTTGAGAAGGTTATTTGTGGGACTAACCTGGTTCCTGTGTCCAGCCTGCACTCCATTGTGTTTGGCCTGAACATGTGATTTTTCCCAGGTCTAGCATGACCAGATTATCCTGAATGGTGTTTGGGCTTTTAGGAGCAATGCTTAACTAAAATTTTTGATTGCATATCTCCGGTTCTACTGACTGGATTTTTATCATTCTAATCTCATTCTATTTATTAAAATGTACAGTATTTTTCTAAATTGGCTTGAGAGGCTTAACTTAAAGGCAATGTATAAACTATTTATATAGCACTTCAAACAGTAATAAAGTGAAAACACAACAAAATAAAAATCCCACACCAATTTAGCAAAATAAAACACATTTTATTAAATTATTTGACACCAAAACGATTAAAATTCAATCAGTAGCACTAATGATGCAATTACAAAGAATTCAGGTAAGTATAGAGCCTAAAGCACAAAGCGCTATTCGTGGTTAGCTGGTAATGGGAGTCCGGCTGAAAGTCACAAGTTCAGGCCAACTGCATTGGAGCATGAGATGGATGCAGGGACCAGGTTATGTTCTTTGTCTGGATGAAAGAGATACCTTCCAAAGTCCAGTGTGAAAAGTTCCATTTGCAATGGAGGGGGCCACGAGGAGCAGGCAGAGCGCTGCAGATGCTCGTCACTGCAGCGTGAAGAGCAGACCAGTGGTCATTGTTATAGTGTTAGGATCCTGTTGGGTGCCGTGGACATTTGTTGCTGGAGCTTCCCATTGGTGGTAACTGCAGGCTGTCGATGTTGTAGTGTGAAGCGCAGATTTTGCATTGCTGGTGGTCCCTGGTGGTCACTGTAGGGTGAAAAGACAGGGTTACCAGAACCTCGCATTGGCGGTAGGAATGTCAGGTAAGTTCTTGGACGAACAGGCCAGTTAGTGGTCGCAAAGAGCCCAAGACTTCAAGAAGAGCTCAACCGATGCCAGGCCAAGGACAACTTGGGGATCAGGGATTCACTCCAGCAGAGCTCAGGAAGGTCCAGTGGCAGTGGCAGGTCCAGTTCAGGTGCAGGCAGCCAGTTCAGGCAGCAGGTCAGCTGCACGTTTACAGCGGCCTCTGGAGCTTGTTATGCCCTAGTAGCTCAGAACAGGAGGTCTATTAGCTGACCCTTGGAGTCAGATTCCGCCCGAGATGAAGGATGCAAGTCTATTCTTCCTACTCAGCAAGCACGTCAGCAGAGTACCAGGGCAGCAGAGCAGAACAACAGTCCTTATTCCATAGTATCCACAGGTCCAGAGGTGTACTGAAGAGTTGCGGGCCCAATACTTATACCTGGTGCTAGCTTTGAAGTAGGAGAAGATTCTAGAGCTTTCCACCCCTGCCTCCCTGTTCTGGCCGCAGCTTGTTTTCGGGCCCAAAAGATTATTGGCAGCCTCTTTTTGATTTTGTTCATACAGGGCCTTTGTGATGTCTAAGTTGCCAAAACCTCTATTTCCCCCTTGTCTCACTGTCTGGGAGAAATAATCAAAGACCGACTGCCAGCTACACCTGGTCATATGACCCAAGTTACAGGCTGCAGGCACCAAAAGTTTGGGAAAAACAAATGCTAGCTTTCTAAAAATGCTGCAGCAACTAATGATGGATGGTATGCTGAATAAATCAGTTATCAACAAAGAAATTCCCTTCTGTGTCAAATGTACTCGCTTTCAATAGTTTGCACTGAACCAGAATCTGCCCTCACTCATATGTGTCATAACACATCTATTTTAATAAGAATTCTTTATTCCACACAATGCAAAAAAAGGCCCGCTTTTGATCATTGATATTTGCAAAGTGTTCATGAATAGAATTATCTTATTTCTCCTTGTTGGGCCCCCTACACCACACTTGGGAAGGCATAGGCTTTTGATGCATTCCCGGGTTTACGAAATCTCATAAATCTGGGAATATATCAAATGCCATGGGTGTTACGTGAGAACCCCACTGAAACACCTATGGCACGCCTCCCTATCGCAGTGAGGCAACACAGCGGGTTGCGCTGTGTTGTCTCAGTCCATATCGACAAGGCCACGAAAAGCCACTCAGGGTGCCTAAACATGGCTTTGTAGATATGCAGTGTGCAGTGTGCCCCGCCGGAATACCACTAAAAGTGACATTCTGGCCACGCAGGGACCTTGTAACTGAGGCCATGAGTTCCAAAAAAGTGACTAAGTGTGAACTAAGGAATCGTGACTCAGCGAAAGTGTCAAAAATAGCCAGTCAGCGATGGACCTTTCTTGGGCATGAAATTCAAATTTCTCTCTCTCTCTGAGCTTTTCTACCAAAATCCAACGGCTTCACCAAGACCTAGTCTGACGGCTCATGGAACCCTCATTGGCATTGCCCCCAAAAAGATCTTGGAATTCCATTTTGGAGACTAAGGGACTCATTTGGCATGGCAGGCGGCTCGTTGTTCCGCCAGGGCGTCAGAATAAATTACTTTGTCGCCCTTGTGTAGGGACCGCCCGCCACATTTATAAAGCATTGGCAGGAGCAATCGTCGCAGCGGTTCCTGTCAATGCATTTTTCTGTTTTGTACAGGCTCTGTCCAAACAGAAAAATGCTTTGTTTGGTTCAGTGCTCTAAACCAAACAGAAAAATGCATTGACAGGCACCTCCATGGCAGTAGTTCCTGCACGTACTTTATAAATGACTGCCAGCTTGGCGGTCACTTATAAATCTACAATAAGGCGATGGAGTTATTTACTCCCTCACCCTGGGTGAACAACTGGCTATATCAAAGAGGCTCTCAGTTCCATGGTAAAACCTTCTTGTCCGGCCTGTCTTCATCCTCAAACCACACCTAGGTCCCGGTCTACCTCGACCAGTTGACTTCAGTTTGTGCTTAATGCTTTGTGGCACTATTTTTATTGACAACTTTAAAACTTCACATCTTCTGTTTCCATTATTGGATTTTTCTTGTTTTGGTGTCATTTTATTGATAAAAATTTACTCTTTTTTTCTAAATTGGTTTAGGATTTTATTGTACTGTTTTTAACATTATTACTGTTTTGGTACTACATAAATACTTTACACTTTGTCTCTAAGTTAAACCTTGTTGCTCTGTGCTATAGCTACAAGGGGGTTGAGCAAAGGTTAATTTAGTGACTCCAGTAGATTACCTGAGAAGGACTGTGTTTATTATTTAAGGTGTGCAGTCACCCCACTTATGCATAAACCATTGTCCTACACAGTATGAATCAGGAATTATATTTAAGTTGTAACTGGAACATAAGCGGGAATTGCTTTCCAAGAAATTGATGTGTGGCATTAGATCACATTTTACCTAAAAAGGGCATGATCCAAAAAGCTAAAAACAAATTGGCCCCATGGTATTCTCCTCACCTTAAAATACTAAAAAAAACTGTAAAACTGAAGAAAGGGCATGGAGAAAGGACTATGATGAAAACAAAAAAACATTGTGTCGAGAGAATGTGAGGATATATCACAATGAAAACTGGCAAGCCCAAGCCAATTTCTTTCAACCAAAATCAGCAATACTGTAGATTTTCATAGAGAGATGTTCAGAATCACAAGGTCTTTGTTGGAGCCCAGCATGAATGCCTCTGTAACTGAATCTTCCATTGATAGGTGCAACTCATTGGCCAACCACTTTAATACCAAAATTCTGAATATCTTTCAATCGTTCCAACAGGCCAATGATAAAGATAGTAACACCTTAATTCCATCGAAGACTAATGAGAATGGAGGTATGCCTACTCTCTCCCAATTCCCCCTCCTTTCCATGGAAGAGTTCACTGCTTTGTTTAGGAAATTCAAGTCTGGATCCTCTCTTGACCGGGCACCTCTGAGATTCCTTGCTGTTGACCTAAATACTATTTTTCCGATATTGCAAGAAATGGACAATATTTTCCTGGAAACGGGCACGGTGCCTCTTCCATGGAAGCATGTGATGATTAGGGCTGATCTAAAAAAAAAAAACAATCTTGACCCCCTCTGTTTGGATAACTTTCACCCATTTTAATTGCTCCCTGGATTAAGTAAAGTGGCAGAAAAGCATGTGAATAGATGCTTGTCAGATTTATTAGAAGCCAACTCAATCCCGCTCTGCACACAATCTGGCTTTCAGACTATGCACAGTACAGAAGTGGTGGAGGAGGCAGAGAGAAGGATGGACCAGGGGGCTTCAGTGGCCGCTGTACTCCTTGATATTAGTGACGCCTTTGATACCGTCAACCACTCTATACATTTAGGTAGAACTGATAGGGCCAGAGTCGAAGGGACAGCCCTGAGGTGGGTGAGCTCCTTTTTGAAGGAATACACGTTCCTAGTGTTTGACAAAGATTGTTCTTTGGAAACTCTGTCTGGCATGTGGGGTCCCCCAAGGGTCCTCACGTGCCCCGACATTCAATAAATACCTCCAGCCTCTGGTAGAGATTGTATCCCCCTTTAGTATCTCTATAGTCTCCTATGTGGATGACACCCAGTTGGTGTTGTCCATTGCCCCTGATCCGGATCCCCTATCATCTAATCTCCGACCTTGCCTGGAGCAAGTAGCAGGTTGGATGAATAAGTCCTGCCTTAAGCTCAATGGAGCGAAAACAGAATTGATGATCCTTCGGAACCTCTTAGCCCAACAAGTTTTGAGCTGGTAAAAGGGCCTGGGGCCACCTCCAATTCCTCATAAAAAGCTTGGAGTTGTGGTTGGAAGATACCCTGACTATGGAAACCCAGGCCACAAAAACCACGGCCAGCTGCTTTGGACTATTGTGAATATGGCACAACATTCTACCTCTGCTCCCCCAGACTTCAAGAAAAGTTGTGTTTCAAGCCCTTGCCCTCTCCTGTGTGGACAGCAACTCTCTATATCTAGGGTCGCCTAAGGGAGTTGTGTGGAAACTCCTAAGGGAGTGGTGTGGGTGGCTCACTGGTTAGAGGCGGCAGACCCGGAAGCAGAAGTCGGCCCGGGACCAGGGTTCGATTCCCGACGCGGCAGGGTCGTGCACCAGGCTCAGCGGACTCGATAATTCTCGCCTCGGTGCCCACTCTAACCAGGGGTCCCACTCGGCAACTCTGGGCATTAGCTTGCCTAATCTTCACAACTGCCCCCCTCAACGCTGGGGATGCTTGGCTCCACCTTGGGGATTCCCAGCAGGGACCCACAGGGAAAGCCAGGACGGGTTCCCCAGCAGTATACAGCGCCGAGATGCCCCCGGTGATTCGCGCGCTATACAAAAAGACATAACGTAACAAACTGCAGGTTTGGAAAAATACGACTGCGTGCACACTGCATGGAATTCCTAGATCAGTCAGTCAGACAAGGACCATGGGGCAGATGTATCATCTGGTTTTTTTTGTCGCAAACGCTGCGATTCGTAAAAAAGCAGCGTTTGCGACAAAAAAATCAGCAAATGCTATGTATTAAAAAAATTGCATTGCAAAATTAAGGAATCGCAAAATTTGCGATTCCTTAATTTTGCGCAAGCATTTAAGGAGTCACAAAAAGCGATTACTTAAATGCTATGTAAGAAACATTACAGTTTTGCGATTTCACACTAAAAAATCGCAAATTGCCACCAACTTGTAGTTGGTGGTAATTTGCGAATGCTTTTACAAAAGCACTTTTTGGCATTTGTAAAGGTGGCATGTGGCGCTCATACATGCCCTTAGGGCATGTATGTGCGACATATGCGCACACATGTCCAAAATGCGGCGGCCAGGATGCTGGTTGGCCTTCCGAAGTTCGTCTCTGCCCGTCGAACTATCCAAGATCTCCATTGGCTACCTGTGGGGCAAAGAATTAAGTTTAAAGCTCTTTGCTTAACTTTTACAATTCTTAAATTAGCTTCCCCTCCCATTCTTTCGCAGAC
Source organism: Lissotriton helveticus (assembly GCF_964261635.1). Classification (NCBI taxonomy): domain Eukaryota; kingdom Metazoa; phylum Chordata; class Amphibia; order Caudata; family Salamandridae; genus Lissotriton; species Lissotriton helveticus. The sequence continues at coordinate 157,211,166 of NC_136057.1, forward strand.
TATCCTTCATTATGTCCCCTCTAGAGCCCTTCGATCCGCTGGATTAAATCTTGCCATTGTGCCACGCTTCAAAAAAGCTAGAATGGGTGGACGGTCTTTTTCAGTGCTGGCGGAAGCTCTCTGGAACTCTCTGCCTGCCCCTCTCCGTTCCATCCCCGACTTGCTCCCTTTTAGGAAGGCACTAAAAACCTTCCTATTTTCTACAGTTTAGTCCCATTTTTTCTGGGTCATCACTACTGTGTTGTGTTACACAATCTCCAAAGCGCTGGGACGCCACTTGGCTGCGGCATCTGTGCGCTATATAAAATAAAATAACATAACATAACATAACATAACATAACATTTCAGGGGTGCAGCAGGGTGTCCTTAAGACACACTTGCACCCTTGAAATTATTCTCAATTTGCGATTAGCAAATTACGAATCGCAAATTGAGAATAACTTCCCATTCCTTCCTATGGGCCTCCTGGCCCATAGAAATGAAATGGAAATTATTCCTTAATCGCGATGAGCAATTTGCTGATCGCAATTAAGGAATTTTAAGAAATTGCTAAAAAATAGCGATTTTCTACATACATCCCAAATTGCAATTCTCAAATAGCGATTTCCAAAAAATCGCTATTTGAGAATCGGAAATGATGGTGATGATACATCTGCCCCCATGAGACGTTCACTGGCTTCCCATTGCTCAAAGAGAGGAATTTAAATTACTCTGCATTGCCTTTCATGCACTACAAAGCCAAGGACCACTTATTTTATGCCAGTTGGTCAGACCATATACTCCTCATTGACCCCTTCGATCTCTGGATCTCTAATTAGCTACCACCCTGATCATCAAAAGAACACCCTTTCTTTGTCCCTCCGAACCACAGAAAATGAAATATGCTTTAGGAAAGCGATCAACATCTGGCCTTTAAAAAATATTTGTGTTTTTTAGGTGTCTCTTTGTACTGTCATGGTAATACCTCTCATGCAGCGCTGGGATGCCCCCGGGTCTCAATGCGTTCAATAAATGGAATGGAATAGTGTATGATGTGACTTAATGAAGAAGATTTCCTGATGAAGAGTGTGACAGTTGTAGAATCCACTGAAACACTGCATTGATGACCACAGTTTTTATGTTTAGCCTGGGTCTAAGAGATAACAAGAAATATGTGCTGTATTTGATGTGTAAATTTAGATAGATTCACTGGTTTTATGGAGGATGAAAACGTGAATTATTGTTTGGTAGAATGGTGAGTGAGATGTAGAGTATGGAGATAGGAAATAAGACACATATGTCAGTGAATGTGTGATGATGGTTCATTTTTTTTGTAAAAGTTTATCTAACAAACGTAGGATAGAAATGATTGATTCTGTTGTAAAAATATATAGAAGATGTTATATGAGAATATGATATATGAGAAGATGAGGTTCAATTGATCGGAATTAGGTAGATGGTGGCTAATGGTTCTCTGTTAATTTGGATATGTTGGATATTTGGGGATGTATGATAGTCCAATCAGTGCTGCATTGAGATAGTAGCAGGGGTTCTGGTTATTCTGTAGAGCACGGGAGCCTGTCTCTCCCCTTCATAGGATGTGGCGATTAGCGTGTCTCTCCCCTTCACAGGATGCGGCGAGTAGCGTGTCTCTCCCCTTCATAGGATGTGATGAGTAGCCTGTCTCTCCCCTTCATAGGATGTGGCGAGTAGCGTGTCTCTCCCCTTCATAGGATGTGGTGAGTAGCCTGTCTCTCCCCTTCATAGGATGTGGCGAGTAGCGTGTCTCTCCCTTTCATAGGATGTGGCGAGTAGCGTGACTCTTCCCTTCATAGGATGTGGTGAGTAGAGTGCCTCTCCCCTTCATAGGATGTGCCCATTAGCCTGTCTCTCCCCTTAATAGGATGCAGTGAGTAGCCTGTCTCTCCCCTTCATAGGATGTGGCTAGTAGCCTGTCCCTCCCATTCATATGATGGGGCTAGTAGCCTGTCTCTCCCCTTCATAGGATGTGGCGAGTAGCATGTGTCTCCCCTTCATAGGATGTAGCTAGTAGCCTGTCTCTCCCCTTCATAGGAAGCGTCTAGTAGCCTGGCTGTCCCCTTTATAGGATGTGGCTAGTAGCCTGTCCCTCCCCTTCAAAGGATGCGGCTAGTAGCCTGGCTGTCCCCTTTATAGGATGCGGCTAGTAGCCTGTCCTCCCCTTCATAGGATGTAGCTAGTAGCCTGTCTCTCCCCTTCATAGGAAGCGTCTAGTAGCCTGGCTGTCCCCTTTATAGGATGTGGCTAGTAGCCTGTCCCTCCCCTTCAAAAGATGCGGCTAGTAGCCTGACTCCCCCGTTTATAGGATGCAGCTAGTAGCCTATCCCTCCCTTTCAAAGGATTCAGCTAGTAGCCTGTCTCTCCCCTTCATAGTATGTGGCTAGTAACCTGTCTCTCCCCTTTATAGGTTGTGGCTAGTAGCCCTGTTCTCCCCTTCATATGGTGAAGCTAGTAACCTGTCTCTCCCCTTCATAGAGTGAAGCTAGTAACCTGTCTCTTCCCTTTATAGGATGCGGCTAGTAGTGTGTCTCTCCCCTTCATAGGATGTGGCTAGTAACCTGTCTCTCCCCATTATAGGATGTGGCTAGTAGCCCTGTTCTCCCCTTCATAGGGTGTGATGGAGCAAGGTGGCAAAACAACATTTTGTGTACCCCTTGTGAAATCAATGTTCCATAACGTTAATATTTACTAATGGTGTGTTGTGGTGAAATAACCAACAATAGTATAAAATGCACATACATGAACACAAGGGTATACTAATTTTGCTTGCATGAAGCAATATAATTAATTAATTTGTGTCGTTATTGTGTTGTGAACTAATGCATAGCTTAAATATAAATAAATGCTATGTGAATGTGCTTATTGTACACGTTATTGTGCTAAAACATCGTCGGATATGTAAGTATGAAACACATTTATGTGGCTTACCTTCTAGGTGATAACTAATATGGAAACATTAGTATGGTGGGAGGTAAACAGAAGGGTTTCATTACCATAATTAACATGAATTTGTGTTTGTTTCTATGATAGTTCCAAAAGTGGCCTCTGAGGCCTACAAAATCCGGTTACTCTGGCTAACTGTGAGCAAGTGCTGGACTGCGCATGCATGCCTAAAGCCTGCCAGCGAGAGTGAGTTGCCTGTACTCGGATGGGAAGTTCAAGGCTGCTTTGCCCTGAAGTTAGGATGATTGCCAAAATATGGACATTCGAGTGTTCTAAACGTGAGAAAACAGGCCAACGTTGCGAGTCAAGGAAGTGACCAGGCCAGAGACTGTTTTAAACAAAGAACCATTATGATTCTGCTGATTCACCGTGCATTTGATGTTGTAATGGTGAGGAGATGCTCACCCACCCCAAATTGTCCAATCAGAACCCGAATTGGTGATGTTAGATACTTTTTAGAAAGATTAAGTTAGGAAATGAGTGTATAAAACCCCCTGATTTTGCTTAGAGGGGGTCGCTCTTTCGATTTCCTCTCGAAGTGCTGTCGGATTGCAGATTGATTCCTGGATGTAAGATACTTTAATTATTTTTCTTTGTTTGTTTTGCAGGATTGAAGGATAAGATGAGGGCGTTAGTTAGGGATGTTAGGAGAGAATGCATTTGGAACTATCTGTTCTTTGCTAAACTGTTAACTGATTTCTAAATAAACAACTGTTTTCTGAGCTCTAAATAAAATGATCATTATGAAATAAAGTTTAAGATTTTTACTTAATAAAGAATTAATCAATGCTTAAATGTCAGACATATTAAAGTTTTGCTTTTAATAAAATTGGGAAAATGGAATATTAAAGCTGGTCTTGTGATTTTCCTACACCTAATTTTCTTTCTAGCAGATCCATTGCCACAATGGTGGTGTGTCTGAATAAAATTCATGTTTGGATAAATCCATGGTAAAGTGTATAAAACGGTAGGTGTAAATAATAACTGATTAAATAGGTTTAGACACTCCACTAAATGTTACAGCATTACTCCTATGTGTTTCACCAAATTCTTTGAAGCCAAGTTTAAGTGAACAGAGTAAATGTGCAGTGTTATGGGCCCCACTGACGCACGAGTGTGTGTTCATAGGTTTCAGGGAAATGGTAAGTGCTGATTTAAAATGATTTTTGGAGTTCCACTGTACCAGTTATATCTTGGTAGCAGAGTAGTGGTTGCTAAGGAAATTAGTTAGGGTTATGTATAAAATACTATATAGAATTTAATGTACAGAATTATGACTAACATTTGTTGAGTCTGTATTATGTTATATGTAGTTCAGAAAAGGCTTCCAAGTGTTGTGTGAAGCTAGTGCCTCTGTCTGCAGGCAGAGGAAGTGTGGCAAGTAAAGTCGCACAGTGCATTGGTCTGTTTCAAAAAAAGTAGTATCGTCGTATACTGCGGTGGTATTGTCGCATATCACTGTTTAGGGACATTAGGTGTGAAAGGATAAATGTATAGTGAGGACAGTCTATGAAATCTTAGCCTTCAAGCCCAGGGATCATTGCGTATCCTGATTAAAACTTACTGCTGGGAGAGTAATAGAACTCAACCCGAGCTTGATAGAAGGTTAAACGAGTGGCGTCCACTACGAAAGAGGAATTCTGAGGTGGGCTAGAGGTAAGCGCTGCCTACTGGTAATATAGAGTTCATGTGTATAGGAATAGGGATTTCTGTTTGAACGTGTGTAAATGAAATTGCAATACGCGTTCTGGTGAAACTCTGGGATTGTGTCTAAGGAGGTGAAAAAGATCTCTGTATGTGCTTTCCTGGAGAAACAAGTTCGTTATTGCCTGATAGAAGGGTAAGGTAGAGGGTAGTGCTACTTTATCGACGAGTCTAAAAAATTCTGTGGAGATAAGCGTTGTCTTGTAGTGTAGTTCCTATTATCCCAATAGGCTCTGCGCATTGGAATAATACCTCCAATAGTATAGGCCTAGACCAGACGTTAACTAGGTCTTCTATTGTCGATATTAGACTTAAAGTTTTGGGTTTGCCAGCTAGCTCAGAGTTCACTAGAAACTTTCTCGAATAGGCAAGGAGGAGTTGAACCTCCCTGGATAGACAAGAAGGGATTTAGTTTCTGACAACCATAGAACATGACAACTTTGCTCTCCCCTAATCAAGAGTGTATCTCTAGAGTCGTGTGAAAACAAAAGACAACTTATTTTACTCAGTCAGTACGTGCATTCTTAGTCTCACCAGATTGTAGAGAAAAGGAAGGGACGGGCGTGTTCAATAAAAGAAGTTATTTATTGATCAGTCTCTTTTCTCATACAAGAGAAATGAATCGATATTATCGCAATACTTATGGTTAAGTAAAGTGCATACAATAAAAGCAGAAGTATAAAATAATACTGTAAAAACATTTATATGGTTTCTAAGCCATATGGTGGTTTAAAATGGATAAAATAGATACATACATATAAACATTTGACTAATCGTACTCAACTGGTGTTTCTAACTACGCCTACCCCGGTGTACCTGACCTAAGCCTAATACGTGGGCGGGAATAGAAAGTAGCAGTTTAAGTTAAGTTTGTTTTGCCAAGTGACTGACTCAAGAATTCTCTGCAAGGGGTTATTCAGTTCTGTACCTGGAATCTAGGATGGTTGAGGGATGGTATCTCTCGTCTTTGGTCTCGATATTCCAGGCTGCCTGCAAGGGCTGCTCGGAAGCGCCGGAGCTGGATTTCTCGGCAGGAGAAAGCAGCGTCTCGTTCTCAGCGCATCAGGAAGGCGGGGCTGCGCCAGCGGGGTCTGCTCTGCTCTGGGCTTCGGCAAGTCTGGCTGCTCCGATCTCGTCACCACCGCGTGTGTTTGCTTAAGGCAATACCGGTAATATTTATACCTGTAAGGTGCCGAGATTGACGTAAGGATGGACATAGATACGTCAATAAGGATGTCATACGAACTGGTCGTTAGCACATTCTTTTGCTGAAGTTCTCGGTGAAATCAAAACAATGGCCGCAGGGTTTTTCCCAGGTTGTCATAGGTTTGATTTGTTTTGAGAACTCCGTATGCCTTATCAGGGGCTGGAGGAATATTGCTTTGCCTAATTAGATGGCAAGCGTTATGACCTAATCAGATAACGCGCTCCTGTGCCGTGGTCTGGCGTAATCAGATAACGGTTTCTGCATCATGGGATGGCTGCTAGTTAACTTGTTAACCAGAATAGGGTCAGGAATAGGGGGATCGATACAGAACCTATAGGAATACATCACACCCACTCCACGCTAACTATGGCCATATTTACGAATCTAGGCATAGTAAAACATACTGTAGAGTATCGTGTATACCTTACCACCCCAAAATACATATAATGCATTTCGAAATTATGTAATATACGAAAAAACAGTCATATATACTATATGCACTCAAGCTGTAGAATAATGCTAAAGTAATCACGCATATGTATACATTATTACTATTTGAATATGAGAATTACACATGAAATGGCTCTTAATACAGAAGAAAAAGTTCGAGACCATTTCATCACAGAATAAAATAATTATGAACATACCAGCGGGCAGCTAATGTCTATAAAGTTTCTAAAAGTAGAAATTTTAGTTCTCTAAGAATAGTTCTTACTTTAAGCAGAAGATAAGTGTCCCGAAAATCGTAAAAATATTTTGGGGCTGCTGAAAAAATTGCTGTCCGTGAACTGGAGGGAAAATTGTTCATGCTACTTTATTATTAAAGTTGAAGGCCAAATTCAGGGTGTTGGGAACGCCGTGTGCTAGCTTGCTCAAAAGTCGTTATTTCTGCTCTGGTGAGAACATCATATCATTGAGACTGTCGAAAAAGCTGTCAACAGCTTCCTGTGAAAGTTCCACTAACTCGGAAAAAGGTGTAACCATGCATTCGTGTGCATGATTGTCTCCATTGACCTTTTGATTAGTATTGCTGACAGAAGGTCGTACCTGATCGATGCTGCTTTCATCTTGAACTTCACTACCCCTTAATCGTAGTGGTGAAGTTTCCACGAATGCCGTCATCAGGATTGGCAGCCGTTGAGGGCAGCACAATGCATGGGCCGTTACCGGACCCAACAATGCTTCTGCATCCATTGGCGCATCCGATTGTAGCGTCAGACAGGTGTCCAACACGCATTCTTCTCCGCACAGCAAGCACCTTAATACAGGTAAAACACATCGATGCCACATTGGTCGAAATGAAAGAAACCAAGTCACGTTCAGGTCTCTAAGCCGGGATAGTCCCAGGATTTTTGATATCCGGTCCCGGTATCCAATGGCTCGGATTGTTTCTTCCCTTGTCGCAGGTGTTTTGTCTGTGACATGGTTTGCCATAACGAAATATAAGGACCAAGAATAGGATTCCTGCAATTAGTCCCAAAATGAGGGGAAGTCCGCCAAAAATCGAATGGACGAAGTCTGGAAAAATACCCAGTATGGCTTTGAATGGTGTTAATGCCATTGAAAATACTGTCTTAAATACTTTTGAGACTCCACTGGTATCAGAAATATTTAAGATTTCATTCAGGATTTCTGCAAAATGTATGGGGGAATTAGTTGATAACAATGAGTGAATCTCTGCAGTCGTCCTTGCGACCAGGAGATCATACGTTTCCTTTGATGACGTGAGTCTGGTCGGCGTCTGAAGAAGCACTGTTTTCATTCTGCTTAAAGTATCTATTCGAATAGAAGTAATTTTCAAGTTAGGCCATGCCCTTGCCTCCCTGTCTGGAAAGGAGCTGGGGAACAATAAGCGTCCACAGCACATGACCTTCGCAGTCGTACTTATGAGATAAGGAACCCCGGGCAGTAAACTACAACATCTGCGATCCACAATTAGAATGTAACTCCCGTTATAGAGTCTTTTAAAGAATGGTTCTATCTCTGTTGCAGGTGCGCCTAGCTGGTGACATGAAAGGTTATTTGAGTTCCCTTCACAGGCTCCATGCAAACTAATTCCATTACACAGAAGTGTACCGCTTAGTGACATCGCACAATTATTGCCACTAAGAACTACTTTCTGTCCTTTATTACTGACACATGCATGTGAATAGGGCAAGTTCCATGTTGTCTTAATGTACCCTTTTCCCAATTTTTCGTACATGCCAGCCTGTATATATTTTTGGCAGTATTGAAACCTGAAAGTAGATATCGGAATATTAATTATCCCATGTATTATCCATTCAATGACAGGTCGTTCTGACATTGTCAATGGTAATCTCTCGAGTTTCTCAATGCTCAGGATTGTAAAATCAGCACCCTTTTGTGCCATACTGATTTGTTTATCAGTAAGGTTAAAGATATTGAATAGTGACGTTGTGTTGATTAAACGCCAAGGCACATAGCCTGAACGCAGGTTTTGTAACGTCCAGCCAAGCTGTATAATAGAACGCAATTGAGACTGACCGTGTTGTAACAACAGTAAGTCTTGCGATATTATGTCGATTGCTGAAGACACAATGCTGTCCAAAGAAAAAATTCTGGAGGACAGAGTCATTAACCCATTGTCCACTACAGAAAGTGATTTTTCCAAATTAATACGGTCAATTTCCCGTATACTTTCTGCTGTCTCAATTTGAGTTACCTTCCAGGCCTCGTTGTAAGCTGCATATACAGAGGCTGCTATGAAGCGTTTTTGACGCTGTTTGCGTGGTCCCATAATGAAATCACGCAAGTCAGCACCATCAGTAAGTAAAGTTAGGTGTTGCTTAATTTCTGTCAGTGTGGAAGTTTGTAGCCATTGAAGGCAGAGTTTGCCCACACTGTAGGTGGTTATTATCCCTCGGTGTTGTCTTTGGGAATATCTAGGATCTGACCTGGTCAATGTGAACCCCTGTATTTTGTTCAGGAATCTGTCTTGACAGTTATTAGTATCTGTGGGCCAGATTAACCATTGTTTCCAATCAGGATGTGTTCTGTTTTGGTTTAATACATAGTTTACGTCTATCTCTTCATCTGTAGAGCTATTGCTGTTTATTGTTGGCTTTGGAATAGACTGTTTATTTAAGTCTTTGATTTTGGCTAGGCCAAGACAGGTAGTTTGTTGAACAGTGTCATTCAAAAATATAATTTGTTCTGGGATCATGCAGGCTCTAAACAATGATTCTATACCTTGTACTTGCCATTCTTTTGTACCCCAAACACTTTTTACTTCAACATTTTTGTCCCAATAATCAAAACCAAAAGTATTCATTTGTTCAAAAAATGAGTCTGAATATATCAATTTCGTATTTGTAAGCATGGTCTTTGTCCCTGTCTTATTTGACAATTTGAAATAAAATGTTTCAGCATTACTTGTGTTGAACCCTGAAAAGTATGAATATTTGTCATAAAAGGTTCTTGAGCTTCCTTTTGGAGGGGTTGCACAATGTTCCCATTGATTATAATTTAAAACATTTCTAGGTTGTGCAGATTTATGTAGAAAATGGTTACCATAGTGGTTGTAACAGTACATACTATCATAATTAGACGAACCCTGCAAATAATCATGTTTGGTAAATTTAGCAGACATCACTAGGTCAGACATCATATTATTTATACTTTCAAAGTCCCAATCATCAGCAAATGAGCTTGGTTTTACAAAGTCACTCAACGAGATCTTGATTTGGTGTGGATATTTCAGGAATTCAACCGGACCATAAATTTCATAGTCAGTGTTGTCCCATGCTACCCCACCCGGTATAGGATTGGCTGTGAAGTTGACTGAAGAAAGTTCTCTTTTCTCGACGTGTGAAGATGTGTGTGGCTTGAGGATCAAGTTGATTTTCTGGCTTGCTGTGTCCATTTTAGCATATTTTCCCTCAATGAAGCGTCCCAAGCATAGTATCATGATGAGCCAAAGTATGAGGATAAATGCACCAAAGGCCACCCAAAATTCAATCCATGGAGAAATCAGATAGGTTTCTTTCAGTTGTTTCAAAAGTTCTTTAGCTTTATCTTTAAAGGTTTTTGTTGATGGCTGTGTTTTTGATTCACTGAGGTCTTCAGAGGAATCATCGAAGTTTATGAAGTAGCCGGATGCTGTTTTGTCAATTGTTCCAATTGCTTCAGGATTACTGTTTCTTGCATATTCGTTTGTTACTTCATTGTAGGTTGGTGTGTCTCTACTAAATGTTTTTATTTGGGTTTTCAGAGGTGTGAGTTCCATTGCATTGTTGCATAGTCCTTGTTGTTGTTCTGTAGGCGTTTCGAATGTGATTAGCCTTTTAGTTGGCACCTCTGTTTTGGTAGCAAACCTTGGTGTTCTGCTACTTATTGGGAGTCCACTTGGCCTACTGTTTGTTATCGGCCACATGATTGTGGTTTTACTAGGTCGATGGATACAACTCGGTTCTCCTTTTTACCAGCAAGCGGCGGTAGTACAACTGATCTTGTCCCGTTGATAGACAAGACAGGAACTGCTTTTCTGTAAGAAGGCCCAAATTCCTTCTTTACCGCGATTTTTTCTCTGACTAGATCCCCGACTTTTGGAATCCAGACAGGTCTTGCTGGGACAGGTGGTGGTTCTTCAGTGGTTGTTGGCTGCTGTTTCAACTTTATGTTGCTCAGGTCTTTTCTTGTTTCGTTTAAGTCCTACAAAATAGCCAAACGATCTTTGATATCAAAGCTTTTTTCCTTCACCACTGAAGTCTGACTGTCAAGATCTAAGACCAACATCCTAGTTCCAAACAATAATTCGTACGGACTGAATCCCCTCAGACAAATTTCTTGGCAGGTTGTTTAGACTACCTTGGACACTTATTAGATGTTTGACCCACCCAGCTCCCGAACCTAATATCCTTTCCGTTATAGATAGCTTTATGCCTTGGTTTTTTCTTTACACCATCCCGTATCCCTCAGGAAGGAAGTGAGAAGAATCCCGCTGTGCTATGCTCATTTGGCCATGTTTTCCCACAGGCTTGAGGGCTAAAGTGAAAACATCGGTCAAACGTAGCATGCTCCTAGCGTATATGCCATTTAGACTCGCAAATCTTTGTATAACAGTTCAGACGTCAGCCGAGTGCTGGGGATCTACATTATAAGTGGAAACTAGCCTGTATATGTTAATCGGACGCTTTGCTTTTTACTGTTGATCCTTTCTGGAGTGAAACGCCACGGTAGTATACCGTTTCTCTCGCCACTGCGATCTCTGTTGCAGTCCGGGCATTTTTTTACAAAAATGTGATGCTGCAGGCTCATGCCTGGCCACCAGTACACTGATTGTAGTTCTTCCAGAGAATCTTTAGTTTGAGATGACTAAGACCCTCACCTATATGTGCGTCTACAATTAACAAAGTTCTCCTGTCCATGTTTGGAATTACTCTATCCCCCACTCCAGGGATTCGAGCAAAAGGGACGGAGTTTGCATCGATTATGTATGTATAATTGAGTGGATAGTTGATCGGTAGCGCTGAGCAGTCGCCTTTTGATGACGTTTTCACCGCCAGCACTGTTTCACCGTCAATGTATTTCACTGTACGCTTTTTTCTAGCTACGGAAGCCGATTTAGTTGCTACCGCTGTGGCTGTCTCAGCCAATGAATTCCCTGCAACGTGAACGCCATCACGCTGATGACTCAGTGTATGTATCACGTGAGTCTTTGGTAGTTCTTTTTGTAACAGAACTATTTGTTCCCAAAGCAGTTTTTGCTTTATTGTTGCACCTGTGTCATCTTTGTAACCGTTTTGAATCCATTTCTGCAAATCGCTGTTATATGATTTGACGCAGTAATACGAATCGGACACTATGAGTGGCGGGAATTCGCGATCTGCATTATCTAGCGCCATTTTCAATGCTATTATTTCAGTCTGTTGTTCTGAATTAGTTTCTACTGAGTGTGTTTTTGTTAATAGAGGTCTTAGTTTACCTCCGCGCCACACCTCTTTTGTAATCTCACATGTGGGGTTGTATGCTTGTTCTCCCCAAACGGAGGGTTGAGCATGTCCGTCTGTATAGATTACACACGCGTACTGTCGTAATGGCAGAATGTCGATTGGCAGAGGGAATGTTCTTTCATAGTCTAGATTTTTTAATTCTTTTAATTCTGGATCAAAGTAGTATTTTACTCTGACCGTTGTAATTGAATTCACCCATTGTATCCATTCCGGATTCAATGCTGTTGTTGGTAAATTACACGGTGTTGTTAATGCCTCAAAGGCTGATTCTGCTGTTCTGACTGTGATACGTCTACCGTCAGCTTTATCTTTTTCTCTAGCTATTGCGGTTTGAACTGCATGAACAATGTTTTCTTTAATGCTGAACTTCTTTTCAGCTTCTGTGTACAAGTGTGATTTGAATGCAATTGGTATCTTTTCTCCCTCATTTGAGGTCAGGTATGTGAATCCGCATCTTCCTGGGATGACTCGAATCACAAGATTGCGTGTGTTATCACGTGTTTCCAATTTTGTTTTAATTAACATGTCTGTTTGTAAGGATCTCAGAATTTCTGTGTGTATTTGAGTCCAATTCGTTCTTTTAAAATCTGGTTTTATTAGATCATAAAGGGGTTTGACCCTTTCTGCGTAATTTGCAATGTATGTTCTTCCGAAATTTAGGAAACCTAGAATTGACTGTAAGTTTTTTAGTGTTCTAGGTGCTTGGAGTACGGCACATATCTCTAGGAAATTGTCAGCCAGGCTTTTGCCTTCACTTGATAATTCATATCCTAAGAACAGGACTGTTAGATGGGCTATTCTAGATTTTTTAAAGTTGAATTTGTAACCCTCTGCTGCGAACCCAAGTATTATGGTGTTCACTCTCTTCAAGTGAGTATCCAAGTCATCGTCTGTTAGGTATATGTCGTCGACATACGATAATGCTTCGTCATCATATGTTTGTAGTAACTCTGTTACTCTCGCTGAGAATAATCCTGGGCTATTCTTGTACCCCTGGGGTAACCGACAGAATTGTTTTTGAGCGCCATTTATTGAGAACGCGGACAAATATCTGCTCTCTGGTGCTATATTTTGACAAAAGAATCCATTAGAGATGTCTAATGTTGTTTTGTATTTTTTGCGCACTATGTTATTCATTAGTGCAGCACTATGCGAGTTTTGCACTGCAAAAGTTTTGCAACATGAGTTAAGGTGTCTGTAATCCAAAACTAGACGATATGAATTGTCTGGTTTGGAGACAGGAAACAAAGGGTTGTTCATTTGTGAGGTGCAAGTTTCAATCACCCCCTGGTATTCTAGTTGATCTAGAATTTCTTTTACCTGTTTTTTTGCTTCTTGCTTGATTGGATACTGCCTTTGTGCAGTAGGTTGTGATTTTAACTGGATTTTGTGAGGAGGAGAGTCCTCATCCCATCCTACATGATTTTTATATAAAGCAGGAGCTTGAGCTACTGCCCACTTTCTTGCAAGTGTATATTCTTTATGAATTGGGATATGATTTGAGAAGGCAGGCATAATTATTTCTTCGCCATGAGGGCAGTCCCTGACAAACTCTGGTGGCCAGTCTTTTTCAGCTAGAAGGATGTCATAGCCCTTGGAGAGATTATCCCAAAATAGTCCCCTTATTTTTCTAGTCTTATCCCCTTCTATACGTAAAGTTATTTCATATATTTTGTGAGGTTTGCTAACTCTGGTGTCTGCAGTTTCCACTTGAAGGTATTCATTTGTGTCCACTGTCTCCAGATGACTCATAAGGACTTTGCGAGCTATGCTCACTTCTGCTGCGCTGTCTAGCATTGTAAAGTAAAGTAAAGTCCACATTTGTAAAGCGCACAATCACTCGTAAGGGTCTCTAGGCGCTGGGGGGCCGTCGGGAAGATTAAGCGAGCTATTGCCCAGAGTCACATGGTGCTGGGCTAACCTGCCGCCGGGGATCGAACCGTGGTCCCCAGATTCCAGCGTCAGTCGCCCTGGCCGCGGCGCCACACCTCTTCATTGTCTGAGCCCATTCTCCGTTTTTCAGTTGTGTCCTCAGAATTCTCTGCATTGTTAATTACTTTAATACTGGCTACCTTCTTTTTTGGAAATTGTAATTTCTTTTTTAGATGAGCAGGTTCCTTGTCTTTGGACTTGACGTGCTCTTCTCTTTGTTCTGATCGTCCTCTTCTTTCCGATTTCTGCGAGGAAGTCTGAAAAGATTGAGAGGGGCGTGTATCAATTTCTTGATATCTATCAGGCTTCTTTATATTATCCCTATTTCTAAGGTTGTATTTTTTCCCAGAGGGCTCACTTTGGGGAGACCTGCGTCCTTGGTTCGGAGATCTTTCTCTCCGCCGAGGAAACCTTCCTCTGGACTGGAATTTCTTTTCTTTAGGATTGGATTGTTTGTTTCCATCCCAGTTCTTTTTATGTGATGTTAAATTATTATTAAAAAATACTTTTTCAGGACTTTCAATCAGTCGGGGTTTTACTGGTATTCCACCTAAACTATCTCTACCTAGTTCCTCATGGGATTTTTCTATAATTCTGGCAATTTCAGCTGGTTGGTCTGCTAAATCTGTCTCTTTCAACCTTTGGCGGATCGCCACGTTTGCTGCTTCTCCCTTTATGTTGGCTAGTAGTATTGCCGAGACCTGCTTGAAGTCTTTTAGTAATTTCATACCAAGAGTTAAAGCGGGTTCTGGACCGTATTCATCTTGAATTTGTTTTAGCACATCTGGTATTACCGAGATGGATGGAACACCATGCGTTTTTGTGTAAATGGAAGCAAAGACTGTACCCCAAGTGTCACAGTCCTCCACGTGTGGTGCGATTCCCATTGGAAGACAGATAGTCAGAATCCTGTGTTTATCCACAGGGGTGGTGTCTGGAAACACCGCCCTATTTGGGTGATTTTTTGTGCTAACCAGAATGGTATTTGTTCCCGTTTAGCTGGTACTTTACCTAGGCAGGACTGTATGTTCTGTGGTGTAATTTTATTTGTGTTCCCCTGATGAGGGGTCAGTTGTGGAATTTTAATTGCTGGTTGAATTGTTGAAGTCCGCATTACATATTGGACTAATTGTCTATATACTTTTATTAATTGTTTTAGTTGTATTAAAAGATCTGCTGCAGACATTCTTTCGATGTCTGGATGTGGTGTGTATCCGGCTAGGACCGGCCACGTTGCTCCTGGTCTACCTAATGGACCGAGCCTGGTGATGTGATTATTATGTTTTAGGGCGCCATTAAACAAGAGCAGGTGCTCTTGAAATTTAAAGTGGTACTTCCACCTCCTCGAAAGGAGTGTACTCATTAGGAGGTTCCTCTGTTTTGTAATAGTGGAAGTGCTTTGTTACAGCATTTGCTGCTGGAAAGTTTATCCATGAATAGAATACCTCTGTCTGCCGATATTCGTGTGCCTCAATTACGAATATGACTGTGCCACCTCTCGGTGTCAGTCCATTTTCTATAAGTTTTAAAGTTATAGATTTTCTTATGTTGACCGGGATGAGTATTATCTCCGGGTCTGCTGCTTGCATAGTAGTATCAGCTGCTACGAGTTCAGCTGCTATTCTAACTGCCTCTCTTTCTCCTTCACTGTCTGACATTGTACTGTCCAGAAGGTTATTCCGTTTGTTTGCAGATCAGGTTTCTTATGGAAACAAAGATTAGATGCACAATATTTTGGAACAGTGTATCCTTCAACGTTGATTGAACCAAGAACCATACATAGGAGTTCCCTCCTGCGAGGTTTGGCGGATATGACCTTTCACCCACTCCAGACGTCTTTGGAGTATTATGGGAAAAAAAGGGGTCTGAGTGAAAAAGCACGACTGAGTTACTCTAATGTCTTGCGTTAGTTTTATCGCCTTTCCAAACGTTTGGGCGCCATGTAGTGTAGTTCCTATTATCCCAATAGGCTCTGCGCATTGGAATAATACCTCCAATAGTATAGGCCTAGACCAGACGTTAACTAGGTCTTCTATTGTCGATATTAGACTTAAAGTTTTGGGTTTGCCAGCTAGCTCAGAGTTCACTAGAAACTTTCTCGAATAGGCAAGGAGGAGTTGAACCTCCCTGGATAGACAAGAAGGGATTTAGTTTCTGACAACCATAGAACATGACAACTTTGCTCTCCCCTAATCAAGAGTGTATCTCTAGAGTCGTGTGAAAACAAAAGACAACTTATTTTACTCAGTCAGTACGTGCATTCTTAGTCTCACCAGATTGTAGAGAAAAGGAAGGGACGGGCGTGTTCAATAAAAGATGTTATTTATTGATCAGTCTCTTTTCTCATACAAGAGAAATGAATCGATATTATCGCAATACTTATGGTTAAGTAAAGTGCATACAATAAAAGCAGAAGTATAAAATAATACTGTAAAAACATTTATATGGTTTCTAAGCCATATGGTGGTTTAAAATGGATAAAATAGATACATACATATAAACATTTGACTAATCGTACTCAACTGGTGTTTCTAACTACGCCTACCCCGGTGTACCTGACCTAAGCCTAATACGTGGGCGGGAATAGAAAGTAGCAGTTTAAGTTAAGTTTGTTTTGCCAAGTGACTGACTCAAGAATTCTCTGCAAGGGGTTATTCAGTTCTGTACCTGGAATCTAGGATGGTTGAGGGATGGTATCTCTCGTCTTTGGTCTCGATATTCCAGGCTGCCTGCAAGGGCTGCTCGGAAGCGCCGGAGCTGGATTTCTCGGCAGGAGAAAGCAGCGTCTCGTTCTCAGCGCGTCAGGAAGGCGGGGCTGCGCCAGTGGGGTCTGCTCTGCTCTGGGCTTCGGCAAGTCTGGCTGCTCCGATCTCGTCACCACCGCGTGTGTTTGCTTAAGGCAATACCGGTAATATTTATACCTGTAAGGTGCCGAGATTGACGTAAGGATGGACATAGATACGTCAATAAGGATGTCATACGAACTGGTCGTTAGCACATTCTTTTGCTGAAGTTCTCGGTGAAATCAAAACAATGGCCGCAGGGTTTTTCCCAGGTTGTCATAGGTTTGATTTGTTTTGAGAACTCCGTATGCCTTATCAGGGGCTGGAGGAATATTGCTTTGCCTAATTAGATGGCAAGCGTTATGACCTAATCAGATAACGCGCTCCTGTGCCGTGGTCTGGCGTAATCAGATAACGGTTTCTGCATCATGGGATGGCTGCTAGTTAACTTGTTAACTAGAACAGGGTCAGGAATAGGGGATCGATACAGAACCTATAGGAATACATCACAGTCTACTCCAGTAACAGAATACTTGTGTGATTGAAAAATTCTATCACTTTATTAGCGAAACAGGCAAATGGTATTGTTTTGTGTAAGTTACTAACTGATTTTGTAAAATATCTTGTAAATACGGCTTCTGAGAAAAAACCCTGTAAAGGAGGGGTCAGCTAGCGCTGCAGAAGCCGGAGCGCGGTGACGTCAAAAGTGTCGCGCTAGGATTTGTCCTTGCGACCAAAGACAGAGTATTGGTGCATCACGGAAAACAGCGAGAGCTATTGGTTGAGCACTATAGTGACGTATCTTGTTCTAATTGGTGCGCTAGTGCAAACCGCGCTGTGATAGGTTGGTGTTACGGAAGAGCAAACAGGGTAGTGTGCGATCTTTTGAAAGACAGAGAATTACCAGTAAAATGTCTTATTACTATTATGACAAAGACAAGAGGAAATATTCATGGTTTAAAACATTGAAAAACATGTTTGTAAAAGACAAAGAGGTAGTTACGAGAGAGGGAAAAACACTTCCTTCACCAAAAACACCTGCTTCTTATATGATATTGAAATACGGTTACCATACGTGTGTTTGATTGGAGAATTGGGTACGGTATACCAAGGATGATGGTGTGTTAGCTTTTCCAGAAGGAGGATCATTTGATTTGGCAATTCTGAGAAATTTGAGAGACAAGGGGGCTGATTCACAGAACTAACTTAAGACAAAATCCTAAACTTACTACTTTTGGTATTCACAGAAGTTAGGATTTTGTCTTAAGACAGACTTAAGACAGACTTAAGACAGACTTAAGACAGAATCCTAACTTAAGTCTCTCTTAAGTCTGTCTTAAGACAAAATCCTAACTTCTGTGAATACCAAAAGTAGTAAGTTTAGGATTTTGTCTTAAGTTAGTTCTGTGAATCGGGCCCCTCATGATGAAGCTTGAACCGAGACCTAGACCAACTCAATTTGAAGCATTGGTCGAATGGGAAGATGAGATGCATGAACTGGAAAGCAAGAGGTTGAGCAGGCATATCAGACCAAGAGGTAGAGGTCGAGATTTATGGGGAGAAACACATGAGAGTAGAATGCGTAGATGGAGAAATGGTAACATGTGTGATGGCATGTATCCAGTCAGACTAGTGGAAGAATATGAAGGACGGAAATGTACAGAAAAGAAAAAGAATGTGGAGACAGGGAATCAAAGTTATGGTGAAAGCGAATCAGAGGATGCTGTATTAGAAGACATATTAAATAGGAGACAGCCACCATATCAACTAGGTACTTTATGGACTACCCCGAATGCGCCAATAGCAGATGAGAGAGTTAGTGAAACGCCGAGACAACCATCAAATTTCCGAGATTTCCCTGAGAGAGCAGAAACGAGATATGTCCCAAGTACACCAATAGAAGAAGCTAGAATTACAGGTACTCCTGTACAAAGTAATAACTCACATAAAACTGTACTAAGTGCTGAAAGACGAAATGATGTACAGCCTGATATTTCTGATTATGAACGTTCTGCACATGAACTGATTCAAAACCTTACTAAGAATATGGAAGCAGTAACTGTCCCAGTAACAATAGGACCTGTGATACCAGTATTCGAAAATCAAAGAATAAAAGAGCCAAGCTTAACAATTCCATCACAACAGAGTCTACAGAAAGTAAAAGAGAATATTTATCCTGATTTGTCAGAAATAAGGCGGAATGTAAATATAAATCCAGCAGAATTGACCTTTAATCAAAGTTCATTATGCAGATACTGGACAGGAGCAGAATCTGACTCTGCAACCCCAGAGAGAAGTGTAGATAAAATAGATTTAACGCAAACACCTATAGGACCATCAGATAAAGAATTGAGTGGTTGGATTAAAACTTTAAAATTAAAAGAGCAAGAATCAAAAGTGCTGGATGTGGCCAAATTAAAAGTAGATATGGAAGAATTAATAATTGGAACTATTGGAACAGACAGACTAAAAACATACCAGGATGATGAGCTCATGTTTTATGTAAAAGCATAACATGGAAGGCCAAAACAATGTATGATCAGCTAGAAGAAGTGGCAAGTGAATGTGGAATAGAATTTTTAAAAATAAAATCATTGCAGAAAACCTATCGAGTAGATTTTGCAGAAAGAGACATTGAGAACATGAATACTGCTGGGAGATTAGCACAAATAAAAGATTTGATTGTGCTGTTGCGAAAATGGGGAGATGTAAGTAAATGGAGGGTTAAGTGGGCAAAGAAGAAAGAAGAAACCAGTGATAAATCCACATTAGCTTTTCCAATTAGGGAAAAAGAGACAGTGGCAACTGAATTCCCCATGAGAGAGATACCTGGAGGAGGATATGTACATGTTCCTTGGAGCAGACAAGACATATTGTCATTCACAAATGATTTTCCTAGGTTGAGAGAGAAACCAGTGGAATGGTACAGACAGGTAGACAGATTTGTAAAAGTGTCAAAAGTTTTATGGATTGATTTGGATGGATTATTTGACATAGTGGCGCCAGCAGACCTATGGACAGAATGCAAAATATCTGTAGATTGGCCAAGAGAAAAGTTTCCCAGAGATAAAGTAACAGGAGCTCCATCACCAGACGTAATGAGAAAGTACGAACAAGTGATAGTGTGGCTGAAAAATAAATTACCTCCCAAAGAAACTGATTGGGCGAAAATAGACAGGACCACACAAGAGCCAAAAGAAACTGTCATTCATTGTATGAAAGGTTGTTGTTAGTTTTCAAACATTATAGTGGTTATGAGGAACTGAATGAAAAGGACATGAGTCATTTCATATATAGATTTGTATATGGTTTGAGACCAGAAATTTCAGACATGATTAGACACAGCATGATAGGATGGCAATCGAGCTCAGTAGATAAAGTACTGAGACAGGCAAAATACTGCAGTGAAGAAATTGATGCAAAACAGAAAAAGCTGAAAGAGAAAGCCATGTAGGCACAAGTGAAAGTAGCAGAACAGAAAGTGGCGCAAATGGAGAGTAAAAATACAGGGAATCAAGGTAGTTTTAAAGGTAAACCTAAATTAGTAGGGAATATTGATGAATTGAAAAAGAAATTTCCATGTTTCAATTGCGACAAGTTAGGGCATTGGAAGAAAGAGTGTAAATGTCCGCCTAGACTAAATGGAGAAAATACATCATTAAATCCACAGGTGCAGTTTGAGGTAAATCAACAGAAACCGCAACAACAGCAGATAGCAAATCAGCAAAGTCAGGTGCCACAACCGCCACTGCCATACAGTGTAAACCAGCAGAGATACAGTGCAGAGACAGGATTCAGCGGAGGTGAACAGGTAAAAAGACCGCAAAGAGTGAATGCGTGTCCTCAGTATTGGTTACAAGAGGAGGATGGCAGTGAGCCAGATGAACGTTTCTGACGGTGCCTGAGAGAGGAAGAAGAGTGTGTACTTGGAGCCACTCTTGAGGTAGATCAGTCAGGTCCATTTGTGAGCGGAAAGGTGAATGATGTGGAAATAAGCTTCCTAGTGGACACTGGTGCTACCCGTTTTACTGTTAGATCAGTGGAAGTTCAAAATCTTCCTCTCTCGGGAGAGACCATTCAAGTTGAAGGTGTAGCTAACAGACAGATAAAAACTCCCTTGACAAAACCAGTTGAAATAGAAATTGGAACTTTCAAAGATATGCATCGATTTGTGGTGTAAAGTGCATACAATAAAAGCAGAAGTATAAAATAATACTGTAAAAACATTTATATGGTTTCTAAGCCATATGGTGGTTTAAAATGGATAAAATAGATACATACATATAAACATTTGACTAATCGTACTCAACTGGTGTTTCTAACTACGCCTACCCCGGTGTACCTGACCTAAGCCTAATACGTGGGCGGGAATAGAAAGTAGCAGTTTAAGTTAAGTTTGTTTTGCCAAGTGACTGACTCAAGAATTCTCTGCAAGGGGTTATTCAGTTCTGTACCTGGAATCTAGGATGGTTGAGGGATGGTATCTCTCGTCTTTGGTCTCGATATTCCAGGCTGCCTGCAAGGGCTGCTCGGAAGCGCCGGAGCTGGATTTCTCGGCAGGAGAAAGCAGCGTCTCGTTCTCAGCGCGTCAGGAAGGCGGGGCTGCGCCAGTGGGGTCTGCTCTGCTCTGGGCTTCGGCAAGTCTGGCTGCTCCGATCTCGTCACCACCGCGTGTGTTTGCTTAAGGCAATACCGGTAATATTTATACCTGTAAGGTGCCGAGATTGACGTAAGGATGGACATAGATACGTCAATAAGGATGTCATACGAACTGGTCGTTAGCACATTCTTTTGCTGAAGTTCTCGGTGAAATCAAAACAATGGCCGCAGGGTTTTTCCCAGGTTGTCATAGGTTTGATTTGTTTTGAGAACTCCGTATGCCTTATCAGGGGCTGGAGGAATATTGCTTTGCCTAATTAGATGGCAAGCGTTATGACCTAATCAGATAACGCGCTCCTGTGCCGTGGTCTGGCGTAATCAGATAACGGTTTCTGCATCATGGGATGGCTGCTAGTTAACTTGTTAACTAGAACAGGGTCAGGAATAGGGGATCGATACAGAACCTATAGGAATACATCACAGTCTACTCCAGTAACAGAATACTTGTGTGATTGAAAAATTCTATCACTTTATTAGCGAAACAGGCAAATGGTATTGTTTTGTGTAAGTTACTAACTGATTTTGTAAAATATCTTGTAAATACGGCTTCTGAGAAAAAACCCTGTAAAGGAGGGGTCAGCTAGCGCTGCAGAAGCCGGAGCGCGGTGACGTCAAAAGTGTCGCGCTAGGATTTGTCCTTGCGACCAAAGACAGAGTATTGGTGCATCACGGAAAACAGCGAGAGCTATTGGTTGAGCACTATAGTGACGTATCTTGTTCTAATTGGTGCGCTAGTGCAAACCGCGCTGTGATAGGTTGGTGTTACGGAAGAGCAAACAGGGTAGTGTGCGATCTTTTGAAAGACAGAGAATTACCAGTAAAATGTCTTATTACTATTATGACAAAGACAAGAGGAAATATTCATGGTTTAAAACATTGAAAAACATGTTTGTAAAAGACAAAGAGGTAGTTACGAGAGAGGGAAAAACACTTCCTTCACCAAAAACACCTGCTTCTTATATGATATTGAAATACGGTTACCATACGTGTGTTTGATTGGAGAATTGGGTACGGTATACCAAGGATGATGGTGTGTTAGCTTTTCCAGAAGGAGGATCATTTGATTTGGCAATTCTGAGAAATTTGAGAGACAAGGGGGCTGATTCACAGAACTAACTTAAGACAAAATCCTAAACTTACTACTTTTGGTATTCACAGAAGTTAGGATTTTGTCTTAAGACAGACTTAAGACAGACTTAAGACAGACTTAAGACAGAATCCTAACTTAAGTCTCTCTTAAGTCTGTCTTAAGACAAAATCCTAACTTCTGTGAATACCAAAAGTAGTAAGTTTAGGATTTTGTCTTAAGTTAGTTCTGTGAATCGGGCCCCTCATGATGAAGCTTGAACCGAGACCTAGACCAACTCAATTTGAAGCATTGGTCGAATGGGAAGATGAGATGCATGAACTGGAAAGCAAGAGGTTGAGCAGGCATATCAGACCAAGAGGTAGAGGTCGAGATTTATGGGGAGAAACACATGAGAGTAGAATGCGTAGATGGAGAAATGGTAACATGTGTGATGGCATGTATCCAGTCAGACTAGTGGAAGAATATGAAGGACGGAAATGTACAGAAAAGAAAAAGAATGTGGAGACAGGGAATCAAAGTTATGGTGAAAGCGAATCAGAGGATGCTGTATTAGAAGACATATTAAATAGGAGACAGCCACCATATCAACTAGGTACTTTATGGACTACCCCGAATGCGCCAATAGCAGATGAGAGAGTTAGTGAAACGCCGAGACAACCATCAAATTTCCGAGATTTCCCTGAGAGAGCAGAAACGAGATATGTCCCAAGTACACCAATAGAAGAAGCTAGAATTACAGGTACTCCTGTACAAAGTAATAACTCACATAAAACTGTACTAAGTGCTGAAAGACGAAATGATGTACAGCCTGATATTTCTGATTATGAACGTTCTGCACATGAACTGATTCAAAACCTTACTAAGAATATGGAAGCAGTAACTGTCCCAGTAACAATAGGACCTGTGATACCAGTATTCGAAAATCAAAGAATAAAAGAGCCAAGCTTAACAATTCCATCACAACAGAGTCTACAGAAAGTAAAAGAGAATATTTATCCTGATTTGTCAGAAATAAGGCGGAATGTAAATATAAATCCAGCAGAATTGACCTTTAATCAAAGTTCATTATGCAGATACTGGACAGGAGCAGAATCTGACTCTGCAACCCCAGAGAGAAGTGTAGATAAAATAGATTTAACGCAAACACCTATAGGACCATCAGATAAAGAATTGAGTGGTTGGATTAAAACTTTAAAATTAAAAGAGCAAGAATCAAAAGTGCTGGATGTGGCCAAATTAAAAGTAGATATGGAAGAATTAATAATTGGAACTATTGGAACAGACAGACTAAAAACATACCAGGATGATGAGCTCATGTTTTATGTAAAAGCATAACATGGAAGGCCAAAACAATGTATGATCAGCTAGAAGAAGTGGCAAGTGAATGTGGAATAGAATTTTTAAAAATAAAATCATTGCAGAAAACCTATCGAGTAGATTTTGCAGAAAGAGACATTGAGAACATGAATACTGCTGGGAGATTAGCACAAATAAAAGATTTGATTGTGCTGTTGCGAAAATGGGGAGATGTAAGTAAATGGAGGGTTAAGTGGGCAAAGAAGAAAGAAGAAACCAGTGATAAATCCACATTAGCTTTTCCAATTAGGGAAAAAGAGACAGTGGCAACTGAATTCCCCATGAGAGAGATACCTGGAGGAGGATATGTACATGTTCCTTGGAGCAGACAAGACATATTGTCATTCACAAATGATTTTCCTAGGTTGAGAGAGAAACCAGTGGAATGGTACAGACAGGTAGACAGATTTGTAAAAGTGTCAAAAGTTTTATGGATTGATTTGGATGGATTATTTGACATAGTGGCGCCAGCAGACCTATGGACAGAATGCAAAATATCTGTAGATTGGCCAAGAGAAAAGTTTCCCAGAGATAAAGTAACAGGAGCTCCATCACCAGACGTAATGAGAAAGTACGAACAAGTGATAGTGTGGCTGAAAAATAAATTACCTCCCAAAGAAACTGATTGGGCGAAAATAGACAGGACCACACAAGAGCCAAAAGAAACTGTCATTCATTGTATGAAAGGTTGTTGTTAGTTTTCAAACATTATAGTGGTTATGAGGAACTGAATGAAAAGGACATGAGTCATTTCATATATAGATTTGTATATGGTTTGAGACCAGAAATTTCAGACATGATTAGACACAGCATGATAGGATGGCAATCGAGCTCAGTAGATAAAGTACTGAGACAGGCAAAATACTGCAGTGAAGAAATTGATGCAAAACAGAAAAAGCTGAAAGAGAAAGCCATGTAGGCACAAGTGAAAGTAGCAGAACAGAAAGTGGCGCAAATGGAGAGTAAAAATACAGGGAATCAAGGTAGTTTTAAAGGTAAACCTAAATTAGTAGGGAATATTGATGAATTGAAAAAGAAATTTCCATGTTTCAATTGCGACAAGTTAGGGCATTGGAAGAAAGAGTGTAAATGTCCGCCTAGACTAAATGGAGAAAATACATCATTAAATCCACAGGTGCAGTTTGAGGTAAATCAACAGAAACCGCAACAACAGCAGATAGCAAATCAGCAAAGTCAGGTGCCACAACCGCCACTGCCATACAGTGTAAACCAGCAGAGATACAGTGCAGAGACAGGATTCAGCGGAGGTGAACAGGTAAAAAGACCGCAAAGAGTGAATGCGTGTCCTCAGTATTGGTTACAAGAGGAGGATGGCAGTGAGCCAGATGAACGTTTCTGACGGTGCCTGAGAGAGGAAGAAGAGTGTGTACTTGGAGCCACTCTTGAGGTAGATCAGTCAGGTCCATTTGTGAGCGGAAAGGTGAATGATGTGGAAATAAGCTTCCTAGTGGACACTGGTGCTACCCGTTTTACTGTTAGATCAGTGGAAGTTCAAAATCTTCCTCTCTCGGGAGAGACCATTCAAGTTGAAGGTGTAGCTAACAGACAGATAAAAACTCCCTTGACAAAACCAGTTGAAATAGAAATTGGAACTTTCAAAGATATGCATCGATTTGTGGTGTGCGATAGTAGTCCTGTTAATTTGTTAGGTAGGGATATATTGTGTAAAATGTACTGTGCCATATACTGTTCACCAGATGGCATAGAATTGCAAACTCCAGATGAAGATAGTTTGTATAAAATGACAATGCTCATGATTGAGGCAGAGCAGGATAAGTTATTTCCTGTTTTTGATAAAGAAAAGATTCCTGTTGAATTGAAAGAGGCAGTGAAAGAAGGAGTATAGGATTTCACTGGAAAAGATATAGGTTTAATGAAAGGTGTTGATCCTGTGAAAGTTACAGTAAAAGAAGGTGCAAGTTACCCAAATATACCTCAGTATAAGATGACAACAGAAGTAATTGAAGGAATAACTCCAGTGATTGACAAAATGATTGAGCAGGGAATATTGAGTGAAATAGAGAGCAGTCCTTGTAATTCACCAATTATTAGATTGAAAAAGCCTAACGGAACATTTAGAATTGTGCAAGACCTTAGAAAGGTTAATAAAATTGTTGTCCCATGCTGTCCGATTGTTCCGAATCTAGCAGTGATTCTGTACCAAATTCCTCTTGATGCAGAATGGTACACTGTGATTGACCTGTGCAATGCGTTCTTTACTGTTCCATTGCATCCAGAAAGCCAACCAATTTTTCGTTCCGATTCCAAAATCGTATCCTAGCATGGTGTAGAATTCCACAAGGGTACACTGAGAGTCCATTGATTTTTAATCAGCTGCTAAAGAAATCATTAGAAAATTTGAGCATGCTTGGAGAGTCTGTGTTAGTACAATACGTCGATGATCTTTTGATTGCATCAAAAACAAAGGATGCGTGTGTAACTGACATCGTAGCATTGCTGAATTATTTGGCAGAAGAGGGACATAAAGTATCTATATCAAAATTGCAGTATTGTAAAAATGAAGTACAATATCTAGGTCACAAGATTGCTAAAGGAATCCGAAAAGTTACTATAGAAAGAATTGAAATGATACAAGGAATGCAGCCGCCTAAAACTCAAAGACAGGTGAGAATGTTCTTGGGATTGGTAGGGTATTGCAGACAGTGGATTAGTGAATTTTCATTGATTGCAAAACCATTAAAGAGATTGACAAAAGCAGACATCAGAGATCCAATTGTTCTGACCAAAACAGAGATGGAAGCATTTGAACAGCTTGAAACTAAACTGTGTGAAGCACCAGCTTTAGGAATGCATGATTATGAGAAAGAGTTTGAACTGTACTGCAGTGAGTGAGAGGGATGTGCATTGTCAGTATTAGTTCAGAGACATGGAAAATTGAGAAAACCAATTGCGTATTTCTCAGCTGTTTTGGACCCTGTTGCAAAAGCTTTCCCAGGTTGTCTGAAAGCACTAGCAGCAACTAGTGTAAGTCTGGAGCAAAGTGAAGGAATAATGATGGGATTTCCTGTGAGGGTATATGTACCTCATTCTGTGGAGATTCTCCTCACTAGAGCAAAAAGACAATGTATGACCAACAGCGGAATGACCCGTTATGAGAAAATAATTTTGGGAGCTGAGAATGTGACCATTACTAGATGTGTGAATGTTAATCCTTCGACATTGTTACCTGACACCATTGAGGCAGAAGTGAAAGGTGAGCTTGATCACAAATGTTTGGATGTTCTTGAGTACTGCACAGAACCTAGACCAGATATCAGAGATGAACCCGGTTAGGCATCCTCTAGTGCCATGAAACCGCTAGGTAAACGTGCGCTATATAAATGCCTGTAAATTCAAATTCAAATTAAATTCAAACCTTTACCTGAATCAGACTTTGTAATGTTTATGGATGGATCATGCCTGAGAACAGAGAGTGGTGTTTTAAGTGCTGCATATGCTGTTTGTACTGTGGCAGAAGTGTTGGAAGCATCTTGTTTGAAAGGAATTCATTCTGCTCAAATAGCGGAGTTGATTGCTTTGATACGAGCATGTGAATTGGGGAAAGAGGTGAAAGTAACTATAGTGACTGACAGTCAATATGGTTACGGAGTTGTACATGATTATGGACAGCTCTGGTCCTAAAGAAGTTATTTAACCTCTGCAGGAACACCTATTCGAAATGCTGAATTTGTGAAAACACTAATAGATGTGATCCATCTACCTGAGAAAATAGCAGTTGTAAAATGTTCAGCTCATAGAAAGAGTGAGGATTTCATTACTCGTGGAAACAATTATGCAGATGCAATTGCAAAGCATTGTGCTAAAAATCTAATTTCAATCAATCAAGAGAAGTTAAAAGAACATGTTCCGAGTCCTTTAATGCTAACCTCTGTAGTTGAGACTTGGCAGGAAGTGAAACAGATACAGGAAGAGGCAGAAGCAGAAGAAAAGGATATTTGGCTAAAGTCAGGATGCAGACAAAGAGAGGAAGATGAAATTTGGGTTTACAAAGATGAAAGACCAGTAATGCCCGATAGCATGATCTCAGACATGGCCCGAATGTACCATGGTCAGGCCCACATTGGTAGAGATGCTATGATTCATCTTTTAAGACAAACTTGGTATAATCCCAAATTCACAATGATTGCTGAAAGCCTGTGTCAGAGATGTTTAATATGCCAGCAATTCAATCCAAACAGGAGAACAGTTGTAAGTTTGGGAACCATAGGACGGGAGGGTGGTCCATTTACAAGGTTTCAAATGGATTTTGTTGAGCTGCCTCCATGCAACAGACTTAGATACATTCTTGTAATAATCTGTTTGTTCTCCCGATGGATGGAAGCTTTCCCCACGTGAAGAAACGATGGGTTGACTGTTGCTAAGCTGTTTTTACGTGAGATAATACCACGTTTCGGGTTCCCGGTGATGATTAAGTCAGAGCGAGGCCCTCATTTCCAAAATGAGCTTATGCAGATGATCTGTGAAGCTCTGGACATTCGCCAGAAACTGCATTGTACTTACAGACCTGAGGCTTCAGGAGTAGTGGAACAGGTGAATGGGACAATTAAAAACAGAATTGCAAAAATGTGTCTGGCAACAGGACTTAAGTGGCCCAATGCCTTCCCACTTGTTTTAATGACACTAAGAAGCATACCTGACAGGAAAACTGGACTAAGTCCACATGAGATTTTGATGGGCAGGGTGATGAGACAGGCCTATGTACCAGTTGATAAGTTGTTGACAATTAATGATGACATCATACTGGATTACTGCAAAAATCTGTTTGATATGGTAACTTATGTGCTTCACCAGGTGGGAACAGAGTCAAATTCCAAAGAGAAAATTCCAGCTCATGATCTAGTCCCTGGAGACTGGGTTCGAGTGAAAGTGCATCGCAGACGAAATTGCTTGGTACCTAGGTGGCAAAAACCACGTCAAGTAATCTTGGTCAGTACTACTGCAGTTAAGTGTGCTAGATTGAAAAGGTGGGTTCATGCTAGCCACACCATTCGTGTACCTGCACCTGAATACCCATACGATGGTGAAAGTACAACTGACTCTGATTCTTAAGCTGAACCAGAAAAAAACTCCAGATACTGAAGATCGACAGGAACGTCAACATCTGGAAGTATCAGAAGCCAGTTCTGCGTCTGAAGGTGAAGGTGAAAGGGAGGTTGTGGAGATACCAGATTCAGAAGATCAAATTGAAGGTCGAGAATTGGTAAAAACAGACACCAGTAAAGACGCAAGGGAAAGTGAAGACAAAACTGTTGAAGAGGAGAAAACTGAAGAGCAATCTGGAAACTCTGAAAGCAGGAACGGAAATCCTCAGACTGGAGAAGAGGAAGTAACTCACGATAAGGATGAGATTCCAAGTACCAGTTATGAAGGTGTTCCTAACAGAGTAACAGAAGAAAAAGCTGAGTCTGATGAAGACAAAGACATTGTGAAAATCAGAATCAATGATACAGTTGAAGATACTGAAAGTGAAACTGATGACAGTACAGATCAATCAATCAATCAATCAGGGATTTGTAAAGCGCTCTACTTACCTGCTAGGGTCTCAAGGCGCTGGTCGAAGAGCCAGGTCTTGAGCAGTCTTCTGAAGGCCGGGAGGTCTGTGGTCTGTCGTAGGAAGAGAGGGAGGGAGTTCCATGTCTTGGCGGCGCAGTGGGAGAAGGACCTGCCCCCGGAGGTGGTTCTGTTGATGCGCGGGATGGTGGCCAGGGGCAGGTCGGCGGAGCGGAGTTTCCTGTTGGGTGTGTAGAAGGAGAGTCTGTCGTTGAGGTAGGCTGGGCCGGTGTTGTGGAGTGCCTTGTGTGCGTGGATCATGAGTTTGAATGTGATTCTTTTGTCGACGGGGAGCCAGTGCAGGTCTCTCAGGTGGGGGTTGATGTGATCTCGGCGCGGGACGTCTAGGATCAGGTGTGCGGAGGCGTTCTGGATTCTTTGGAGTCTGTTGATGAGTTTGGACAGGGCTCCAGCGTGGAGGGCGTTTCCGTAGTCAAGTCAGCTGCTGATGAGGGCGTGGGTGACGGTTTTCCGTGTGTCCGTCGGGATCCACCTGTAGATCTTGCGGAGCATGCAAAGGGTGTGGAAGCAGGAGGAGGAGACTGCGTTGACTTGGTTGGACGTGCTGAGCTTGGAATCGAGGATGACCCCTAGGTTGCATGCGTGGTTTGTAGGTGCCGGGGGAGGGGGGGGGTTCCCAGTGATGTTGGCCACCAGGAGTCGTCCCATGCTGAGGGGTTGGGCCCAAGGATTAGGATCTCCGTCCTGTCCGCGTTCAGTTTCAGCCTGCTTGCCTCCATCCAATCGGCGGCGTCTTTCATACCCTGGTGCAAGTTGGATTTGGCAATGAGGGGGTCCTTGGTGAGGGAGAGGATCAGCTGGGTGTCGTCGGCATAGGAGATTATGTTGAGGTTGTGTAGTCTGGCGATGCGGGCAGGGGGAGCCATGTAGACGTTGAACAACGTCGGGCTGAGTGAGGATCCCTGCGGGACGCTGTAGATGGTTTTGGTGGTTACCGAATGGAAGGGGGGGAGGTGCACTCTCTGGGTTCTGTCGGTGAGAAAGGAGGTGGTCCAGTCCAGGGCCCTGTCTTGGATCCCTGCGTCGTAGAGGCGTGTGCGTAGAGTGTGGTGGCAGACGGTGTCAAAGGCGGCTGAGAGGTCCAGGAGGATGAGGGCTGCTGTCTCGCCGTTGTCGAGTAGGATTCTGATGTTGTTTGTGGCGGCGATGAGGGCAGTCTCGGTGCTGTGGTTGCTGCGGAAGCCTGACTGGGAGGGGTCCAAGATGCTGTTATCTTCTATGTAGCGGGTGAGCTGGGTGTTGACGATCTTTTCGATGACTTTCGCTGGGAATGGAAGCTGGGAGATTGGCCGGAAGTCCTTGAGGTCGCTCGGGTCCCCCTTGGGTTTCTTTAGTAGGGCGTTGATCTCAGCGTGTTTTCAGCTCTTGGGGAAGGTGGCGGTTCCGAAGGAGAGGTTGATGATGTTGCGTAGGTGGGGTGCGTTGAGGCTGTCAGCTTTTTTGGTGATGTGGTGAGGTAGAGGATCGGACGGGGAGCCTGAGTGGATGGTGTTCATGGTCTTGATTATGTCTTCGGTGCTCACGTTGGTCCATGTGGTCAGAGGGTCGTGGTGGGTGGGGTTCGGGGTGTTCAACGCGGCGAGGTCCGTGGAGTGCCGCCGGGGGTTGAAACTGTTGTGGATGTCGGTGATCTTGCGGTGGAAGAAGGCAGCGAGGGTGTCGCACAGGGAAGAGCTCTTTGCTGTTGTGGACGTTGTTGTCGAGGCGGTCTTTGAACGAAGCTCTTTTGGTGGTGATGATGGTTGCGGATGGCGTCTTTGTGGGCTGCGCGGTTGGCGGGCATTCTATCACTGAGCCAGGTGTTTTCGAGTTTTCGGCAGGTGCGTTTGGATGCCAGGAGGTCCGGGGTGAACCAGCTGGGTCTCTGGCTGGTGTCTCTGTCGGTGGGTTGTCTCAGTGGTGCTACGGTGTTAGCGCAGTCTTCCATCCAGAGTCTGATGGTGCGGGCTCCTTCATCGGGGTCGGTGGGGCAGCTCAGTGGGTTGCGCGTGAGGTGTATTTCTAGTAGATCTTTGGTGACTTTGCCCCAGCGTCGGCGGGGGATCTGTGGGGTGCGGTGGTGGGTGATGGGTTTCTGGAAGGTGAAGTGGACGCAGTGGTGGTTGGTCCAGGTGAGCTCGGAAGCGTGGCTGAAGGCAACGTGAGGGCTGGAGGAGAAGATGGCATCTAGCGTGTGGCCGGCGATGTGGGTCGGGGTGGTGACGATCTGTTTCATTCCAAGGGTGGCGAGGTTGTCGATCAGGGTGGAGGAGTTGCTGCCGTTGTTGTTCTCCAGGTGGTAGTTTAGGTCGCCGAGCAGGATGTAGTTGGTGGAGGTCAGTGCGTGCGAGCTGATGAAGTCGGCGATGGAGTTGCAGAATTGGGGACGTGGGCCGGGTGGTCTATAGACGAGGGTGCCTCTGAGGGTGGTCTTGGGGTCCGTGTGGATCTTGAAGTGCATGTGTTCGGAGGTGGTGAGGGTGTCGTTGGTGTTAGTGGATACCGTGATGGTGTTCTTGTGGATGATAGCGATTCCTCCTCCGACTCTGTTGGTGCGATCTCTGCGGGCGATTTTGTATTTCTCAGGGATGGCCACTGCGATGTCTGGGGCGGAGGCTTCGTTCACAGAGGTCTCGGTCAGGAAGGCGACGTCAGGTGATGTGGTGGTAAGTAGGTCCCAGGGCTCGACGGCGTGCTTGCGTGCGGGGCGGGTGTTGAGCAGGATGCATCGCAGTCAGTTGGGTTCTGTTGTAGTGAGTGCCTCGGCATCGTTGGTGCAGGCGAAGTTGCAGTTCCGACAGGTGAATGGGCTGTGGGTGCGCTTGTGGGTGGCCTTGTAGCAGTTGGTGGTCCGTCCGTGGTTGAGAGCGATGAGGGTGTTGGCGTCGTAGTGGAGTCGAGCTTTGTCGATGGCGTGGGGGCCAGGGGTTCTGGCGCTGGGCGCAGTCCAGGCGTGGACGGACGCAGACGGGCTTGCCTTAGGCGCGCCTTCGACGCGTCAGCTGCGCACGTCCGCTGCGCGCGGCCGCTGAGGGCAAGGTGGGGAGGGATGGTCAGCTGGGAGGCGGGGGGGCAGCGGCGGAAAAATCGGCGGGCAGAACTAAGGGAGGAAACTCAGGCACACGGATTACAGAAGGGAAACGGGCAGGGGCCCAGGCATACAGGGTACAGAATTCGGAATGGGTAGGGGCACAGGCACACAGGGTACAGAAGGCAATGGAAGGGGCACAGGCACACGGTAGCAGGAGGCGGCAGGGACGGAGGTCGAGTGCGAGGCACCAGGAGCGGGAGGAGGCAGCAGAGGAGCCGAAGGGTGGCACTAGCGTTGGTGGCGGTGCAGTGGAGGGGGAGCGACCTACCAGAGGTCAAGGTCAAGATGAAACTCCATTAGGAAAAAGCCCAAGAAAAAGAGCTTGGAGAGTGGAGCATAATACAGTAGAGCCAAAGACTAAGAAAGTCTGTAAAGGAGACAATTGGCCTAAAGAAACCAGTGGATTGAGATTCAAAATAGTGAACAAAACAAAAGAACCAGAAGAACAAGTGAATGAGATCACTAGCCAGAAGGAAACATTGGGAAAGAAAATAGAGACTATTAAAAGGCCAAAAAGAGTAAGACGTCCAAACCAGAGGTATAAATCACCTGAGTGGACGTACATTGTCCTACCACCAATTGTTGAGGTTAATAGCAGTCAAGAAAACCTGTACAACCCACAGACGATTGGAAAAAGTGAGTAAAGAAGTCAACTTTAGAGAAAAGAAAGAGGTGCTCAAAGTATATGATATTAAGTAAAAAGTCTGAAGTCCTGTGAGACGAATATTGTAAATATAGAAGAGGTCGGAGTTGACAAAAGGTCAAAGAAAACTTGTTAGAAAAACTTAACTATAGTATAATCTAGAATAGGATTGACACAAGGTCGAAGAAAACTTGTTAGTGAATTAAGTGGTATACAACTTGTAGGCGACATAAGGTCGAAGAAACTGTGTTAGAGAAATATGGCAATCAGCAACCACAAAACAAAATGTTCTATTTTTAGAAAATGGTGTAGATGTTGTTCAATATGTGTGGGATTGTTGATAGTATTATGGGTAATTTTAACTATTGTTATTCCTTTTCAAGATAGTCTAACGAAATTAAAACCAAATGTGAGTCTAAATAAGCCAAGTGAGAAAGAAAAAGTTCATGAGACCCATGTGTACAAACCAGAGTTGCATCAAGATAGGTCCATTAGTGACTATACGAAAAATACCTTTTCAAAGTTGTTATTAGAGTATATTAAAACCATGAATGTTGATGACCGTTATGTTTGTGTAAAATTGCCAGCATCAGTATCAGAAGGGGTGACCTATCACCACCTTCCTTTCACATATGGAGTGACTTGTAGTGTAATTGCAAGTTTGTTCTATCAGACTGGGAAATTTGAATATCATTATTCCAAGGTAGATGAAATATTTGCAAAATTAAGAATTGATAGTACATTGACTAAAAGGAAACCTGCAAAAGAGATGGGAGAATATTCCTTAGAATTAGATGAGCTGACACATGAGTATGCTTTTAACAATAATCTGACATGTAAAATGAGAGTTGAGGAGAAAGCATTTTTAAATATGGTTGAGGAAAGAAGGATTGCTTACAAACGAAATGAGAAAATGAAACATGCAAAATCTAAATATTTTACATTTGATGATAAGAATATTGAGGATAAAAATGTGAATGTAGCCATAAATATAGATGCTCCATAGGGAAATTATGTATTAGAAGAGACAATTCAATGTATGATAATTATTTTGTGGGTGCAAGTCAATGTAAAGACACCTATAGAATTATAGGGGATTGGGGATTTAAAGGAGGAGATGATCCTGTTTTTCCTGGAATTTATTTTATTTGTAGGAATAGAGCTTACTATAGGTTACCAGACCATTGGTATGGGACCTGTTATGTGGGTTTGGTCTTTCCTAAATTTTTTCATGTAGATAGAGGT
The DNA here is from genome assembly GCF_964261635.1 of Lissotriton helveticus. Taxonomy (NCBI): domain Eukaryota; kingdom Metazoa; phylum Chordata; class Amphibia; order Caudata; family Salamandridae; genus Lissotriton; species Lissotriton helveticus. The sequence goes on from NC_136057.1 coordinate 157,245,401, forward strand.
ACTAATGGAAAGCATGAGATAGGTAAAGTCTTAAGTCGAAAAAGGAGAGAGAGTGTATTAGAAATAATAGGTGATGTATTCAGAGCACTGATACCAGCAGTGGGAATTTCGTCTAATGCAAATAGAATCAGAAAATTGTCCACAATAGTTGATCGGTTGTCAACAGATACTGCAGGAGGATTCCTGATGGTTAATACAGAAATGGTTGCTATGAGAGCAATGGTAATGCAAAATCGTACAACCAAGATGGATCGCACACCACTGGCCTCTCCTCCGGGTCGCCCCTTAGCACTCTGGTACATGTAGTGCATGTAGATGGACGAGTCAAAAGTAGTTCACCACAGTTGGTGCGAGTAGTTACTCGTTATCCCCAAGTTCTCTGGACCCGAGACATGGCCCGGGTTTCGGGACAGTTTCCCTCGTCAGCAGAGCAGTGTTTGGGGTGGATGAGAAGGCCGCCAAGTAACCGTCACAGGCCCTGATGCCTCTCCGGCGCGCAGGTGCGTCTCCGTGAGCTCGTCAGCTCAGGGCTCACGGGAGCCGTTTAAGTACAACCAAGATGGATCGCACACCACTAGCCTCTCCTCCGGGTCGCCCCTTAGCACTCTGGTACATGTAGTGCATGTAGATGGACGAGTCAAAAGTAGTTCACCACAGTTGGTGTGAGTAGTTACTCGTTATCCCCAAGTTCTCTGGACCCGAGACATGGCCCGGGTTTCGGGACAGTTTCCCTCGTCAGCAGAGCAGTGTTTGGGGTGGATGAGAAGGCCGCCAAGTAACCGTCACAGGCCCTGATGCCTCTCCGGCGCGCAGGTGCGTCTCCATGAGCTCGTCAGCTCAGGGCTCACGGGAGCCGTTTAAGTACAACCAAGATGGATCGCACACCACTAGCCTCTCCTCCGGGTCGCCCCTTAGCACTCTGGTACATGTAGTGCATGTAGATGGACGAGTCAAAAGTAGTTCACCACAGTTGGTGCGAGTAGTTACTCGTTATCCCCAAGTTCTCTGGACCCGAGACATGGCCCGGGTTTCGGGACAGTTTCCCTCGTCAGCAGAGCAGTGTTTGGGGTGGATGAGAAGGCCGCCAAGTAACCGTCACAGGCCCTGATGCCTCTCCGGCGCGCAGGTGCGTCTCCATGAGCTCGTCAGCTCAGGGCTCACGGGAGCCGTTTAAGTACAACCAAGATGGATCGCACACCACTAGCCTCTCCTCCGGGTCGCCCCTTAGCACTCTGGTACATGTAGTGCATGTAGATGGACGAGTCAAAAGTAGTTCACCACAGTTGGTGCGAGTAGTTACTCGTTATCCCCAAGTTCTCTGGACCCGAGACATGGCCCGGGTTTCGGGACAGTTTCCCTCGTCAGCAGAGCAGTGTTTGGGGTGGATGAGAAGGCCGCCAAGTAACCGTCACAGGCCCTGATGCCTCTCCGGCGCGCAGGTGCATCTCCATGAGCTCGTCAGCTCAGGGTTCACGGGAGCCGTTTAAGTACAACCAAGATGGATCGCACACCACTAGCCTCTCCTCCGGGTCGCCCCTTAGCACTCTGGTACATGTAGTGCATGTAGATGGACGAGTCAAAAGTAGTTCACCACAGTTGGTGCGAGTAGTTACTCGTTATCCCCAAGTTCTCTGGACCCGAGACATGGCCCGGGTTTTGGGACAGTTTCCCTCGTCAGCAGAGCAGTGTTTGGGGTGGATGAGAAGGCCGCCAAGTAACCGTCACAGGCCCTGATGCCTCTCCGGCGCGCAGGTGCGTCTCCATGAGCTCGTCAGCTCAGGGCTCACGGGAGCCGTTTAAGTACAACCAAGATGGATCGCACACCACTAGCCTCTCCTCCGGGTCGCCCCTTAGCACTCTGGTACATGTAGTGCATGTAGATGGACGAGTCAAAAGTAGTTCACCACAGTTGGTGCGAGTAGTTACTCGTTATCCCCAAGTTCTCTGGACCCAAGACATGGCCCGGGTTTCGGGACAGTTTCCCTCGTCAGCAGAGCAGTGTTTGGGGTGGATGAGAAGGCCGCCAAGTAACCGTCACAGGCCCTGATGCCTCTCCGGCGCGCAGGTGCGTCTCCATGAGCTCGTCAGCTCAGGGCTCACGGGAGCCGTTTAAGTACAACCAAGATGGATCGCACACCACTAGCCTCTTTTCCGGGTCGCCCCTTAGCACTCTGGTACATGTAGTGCATGTAGATGGACGAGTCAAAAGTAGTTCACCACAGTTGGTGCGAGTAGTTACTCGTTATCCCCAAGTTCTCTGGACCCGAGACATGGCCCGGGTTTCGGGACAGTTTCCCTCGTCAGCAGAGCAGTGTTTGGGGTGGATGAGAAGGCCGCCAAGTAACCGTCACAGGCCCTGATGCCTCTCCGGCGCGCAGGTGCGTCTCCATGAGCTCGTCAGCTCAGGGTTCACGGGAGCCGTTTAAGTACAACCAAGATGGATCGCACACCACTAGCCTCTCCTCCGGGTCGCCCCTTAGCACTCTGGTACATGTAGTGCATGTAGATGGACGAGTCAAAAGTAGTTCACCACAGTTGGTGCGAGTAGTTACTCGTTATCCCCAAGTTCTCTGGACCCGAGACATGGCCCGGGTTTCGGGACAGTTTCCCTCGTCAGCAGAGTAGTGTTTGGGGTGGATGAGAAGGCCACCAAGTAACCGTCACAGGCCCTGATGCCTCTCCGGCGCGCAGGTGCGTCTCCATCAGCTCGTCAGCTCAGGGCTCACGGGAGCCGTTTAAGTACAACCAAGATGGATCGCACACCACTAGCCTCTCCTCCGGGTCGCCCCTTAGCACTCTGGTACATGTAGTGCATGTAGATGGACGAGTCAAAAGTAGTTCACCACGGTTGGTGCGAGTAGTTACTCGTTATCCCCAAGTTCTCTGGACCCGAGACATGGCCCGGGTTTCGGGACAGTTTCCCTCGTCAGCAGAGCAGTGTTTGGGGTGGATGAGAAGGCCGCCAAGTAACCGTCACAGGCCCTGATGCCTCTCCGGCGCGCAGGTGCGTCTCCATGAGCTCGTCAGCTCAGGGTTCACGGGAGCCGTTTAAGTACAACCAAGATGGATCGCACACCACTAGCCTCTCCTCCGGGTCGCCCCTTAGCACTCTGGTACATGTAGTGCATGTAGATGGACGAGTCAAAAGTAGTTCACCACAGTTGGTGCGAGTAGTTACTCGTTATCCCCAAGTTCTCTGGACCCGAGACATGGCCCGGGTTTCGGGACAGTTTCCCTCGTCAGCAGAGCAGTGTTTGGGGTGGATGAGAAGGCCGCCAAGTAACCGTCACAGGCCCTGATGCCTCTCCGGCGCGCAGGTGCGTCTGCATGAGCTCGTCAGCTCAGGGCTCACGGGAGCCGTTTAAGTACAACCAAGATGGATCGCACACCACTTGCCTCTCCTCCGGAACGCCCCTTAGCACTCTGGTACATGTAGTGCATGTAGATGGACGAGTCAAAAGTAGTTCACCACAGTTGGTGCGAGTAGTTACTCGTTATCCCCAAGTTCTCTGGACCCGAGACATGGCCCGGGTTTCGGGACAGTTTCCCTCGTCAGCAGAGCAGTGTTTGGGGTGGATGAGAAGGCCACCAAGTAACTGTCACAGGCCCTGATGCCTCTCCGGCGCGCAGGTGCATCTCCATGAGCTCGTCAGCTCAGGGCTCACGGGAGCCGTTTAAGTACAACCAAGATGGATCGCACACCACTAGCCTCTCCTCCGGGTCGCCCCTTAGCACTCTGGTACATGTAGTGCATGTAGATGGACGAGTCAAAAGTAGTTCACCACAGTTGGTGCGAGTAGTTACTCGTTATCCCCAAGTTCTCTGGACCCGAGACATGGCCCGGATTTCGGGACAGTTTCCCTCGTCAGCAGAGCAGTGTTTGGGGTGGATGAGAAGGCTGCCAAGTAACCGTCACAGGCCCTGATGCCTCTCCGGCGCGCAGGTGCGTCTCCATGAGCTCGTCAGCTCAGGGCTCACGGGAGCCGTTTAAGTACAACCAAGATGGATCGCACACCACTAGCCTCTCCTCCGGGTCGCCCCTTAGCACTCTGGTACATGTAGTGCATGTAGATGGACGAGTCAAAAGTAGTTCACCACAGTTGGTGCGAGTAGTTACTCGTTATCCCCAAGTTCTCTGGACCCGAGACATGGCCCGGGTTTCGGGACAGTTTCCCTCGTCAGCAGAGCAGTGTTTGGGGTGGATGAGAAGGCCGCCAAGTAACCGTCACAGGCCCTGATGCCTCTCCGGCGCGCTGGTGCGTCTCCATGAGCTCGTTAGCTCAGGGCTCACGGGAGCCGTTTAAGTACAACCAAGATGGATCGCACACCACTTGCCTCTCCTCCGGAACGCCCCTTAGCACTCTGGTACATGTAGTGCATGTAGATGGACGAGTCAAAAGTAGTTCACCACAGTTGGTGCGAGTAGTTACTCGTTATCCCCAAGTTCTCTGGACCCGAGACATGGCCCGGGTTTCGGGACAGTTTCCCTCGTCAGCAGAGCAGTGTTTGGGGTGGATGAGAAGGCCGCCAAGTAACCGTCACAGGCCCTGATGCCTCTCCGGCGCGCAGGTGCGTCTCCATGAGCTCGTCAGCTCAGGGCTCACGAGAGCCGTTTAAGTACAACCAAGATGGATCGCACACCACTAGCCTCTCCTCCGGGTCGCCCCTTAGCACTCTGGTACATGTAGTGCATGTAGATGGACGAGTCAAAAGTAGTTCACCACAGTTGGTGCGAGTAGTTACTCGTTATCCCCAAGTTTTCTGGACCCAAGACATGGCCCGGGTTTTGGGACAGTTTCCCTCGTCAGCAGAGCAGTGTTTGGGGTGGATGAGAAGGCCGCCAAGTAACCGTCACAGGCCCTGATGCCTCTCCGGCGCGCAGGTGCGTCTCCATGAGCTCGTCAGCTCAGGGCTCACGGGAGCCGTTTAAGTACAACCAAGATGGATCGCACACCACTAGCCTCTCCTCCGGGTCGCCCCTTAGCACTCTGGTACATGTAGTGCATGTAGATGGACGAGTCAAAAGTAGTTCACCACAGTTGGTGCGAGTAGTTACTCGTTATCCCCAAGTTCTCTGGACCCGAGACATGGCCCGGGTTTCGGGACAGTTTCCCTCGTCAGCAGAGCAGTGTTTGGGGTGGATGAGAAGGCCGCCAAGTAACCGTCACAGGCCCTGATGCCTCTCCGGCGCGCAGGTGCGTCTCCATGAGCTCGTCAGCTCAGGGTTCACGGGAGCCGTTTAAGTACAACCAAGATGGATCGCACACCACTAGCCTCTCCTCCGGGTCGCCCCTTAGCACTCTGGTACATGTAGTGCATGTAGATGGACGAGTCAAAAGTAGTTCACCACAGTTGGTGCGAGTAGTTACTCGTTATCCCCAAGTTCTCTGGACCCGAGACATGGCCCGGGTTTCGGGACAGTTTCCCTCGTCAGCAGAGCAGTGTTTGGGGTGGATGAGAAGGCCGCCAAGTAACCGTCACAGGCCCTGATGCCTCTCCGGCGCGCAGGTGCGTCTCCATCAGCTCGTCAACTCAGGGCTCAGGGAAGCCGTTTAAGTACAACCAAGATGGATCGCACACCACTAGCCTCTCCTCCGGGTCGCCCCTTAGCACTCTGGTACACGTAGTGCATGTAGATGGACGAGTCAAAAGTAGTTCACCACAGTTGGTGCGAGTAGTTACTCGTTATCCCCAAGTTCTCTGGACCCGAGACATGGCCCGGGTTTCGGGACAGTTTCCCTCGTCAGCAGAGCAGTGTTTGGGGTGGATGAGAAGGCCGCCAAGTAACCGTCACAGGCCCTAATGCCTCTCCGGCGCGCAGGTGCGTCTCCATGAGCTCGTCAGCTCAGGGTTCACGGGAGCCGTTTAAGTACAACCAAGATGGATCGCACACCACTAGCCTCTCCTCCGGGTCGCCCCTTAGCACTCTGGTACATGTAGTGCATGTAGATGGACGAGTCAAAAGTAGTTCACCACAGTTGGTGCGAGTAGTTACTCGTTATCCCCAAGTTCTCTGGACCCGAGACATGGCCCGGGTTTCGGGACAGTTTCCTTCGTCAGCAGAGCAGTGTTTGGGGTGGATGAGAAGGCCGCCAAGTAACCGTCACAGGCCCTGATGCCTCTCCGGCGCGCAGGTGCGTCTCCATGAGCTCGTCAGCTCAGGGCTCACGGGAGCCGTTTAAGTACAACCAAGATGGATCGCACACCACTTGCCTCTCCTCCGGAACGCCCCTTAGCACTCTGGTACATGTAGTGCATGTAGATGGACGAGTCAAAAGTAGTTCACCACAGTTGGTGCGAGTAGTTACTCGTTATCCCCAAGTTCTCTGGACCCGAGACATGGCCCGGGTTTCGGGACAGTTTCCCTCGCCAGCAGAGCAGTGTTTGGGGTGGATGAAAAGGCCACCAAGTAACCGTCACAGGCCCTGATGCCTCTCCGGCGCGCAGGTGCGTCTCCATGAGTTCGTCAGCTCAGGGCTCACGGGAGCCGTTTAAGTACAACCAAGATGGATCGCACACCACTAGCCTCTCCTCCGGGTCGCCCCTTAGCACTCTGGTACATGTAGTGCATGTAGATGGACGAGTCAAAAGTAGTTCACCACAGTTGGTGCGAGTAGTTACTCGTTATCCCCAAGTTCTCTGGACCCGAGACATGGCCCGGGTTTCGGGACAGTTTCCCTCGTCAGCAGAGCAGTGTTTGGGGTGGATGAGAAGGCTGCCAAGTAACCGTCACAGGCCCTGATGCCTCTCCGGCGCGCAGGTGCGTCTCCATGAGCTCGTCAGCTCAGGGCTCACGGGAGCCGTTTAAGTACAACCAAGATGGATCGCACACCACTAGCCTCTGCTCCGGGTCGCCCCTTAGCACTCTGGTACATGTAGTGCATGTAGATGGACGAGTCAAAAGTAGTTCACCACAGTTGGTGCGAGTAGTTACTCGTTATCCCCAAGTTCTCTGGACCCGAGACATGGCCCGGGTTTCGGGACAGTTTCCCTCGTCAGCAGAGCAGTGTTTGGGGTGGATGAGAAGGCCGCCAAGTAACCGTCACAGGCCCTGATGCCTCTCCGGCGCGCAGGTGCGTCTCCATGAGCTCGTCAGCTCAGGGCTCACGGGAACCGTTTAAGTACATCCAAGATGGATCGCACACCACTAGCCTCTCCTCCGGGTCGCCCCTTAGCACTCTGGTACATGTAGTGCATGTAGATGGACGAGTCAAAAGTAGTTCACCACAGTTGGTGCGAGTAGTTACTCGTTATCCGCAAGTTCTCTGGACCCGAGACATGGCCCGGGTTTCGGGACAGTTTCCCTCGTCAGCAGAGCAGTGTTTGGGGTGGATGAGAAGGCCGCCAAGTAACCGTCACAGGCCCTGATGCCTCTCCGGCGCGCAGGTGCGTCTCCATGAGCTCGTCAGCTCAGGGCTCACGGGAGCCGTTTAAGTACAACCAAGATGGATCGCACACCACTAGCCTCTCCTCCGGGTCGCCCCTTAGCACTCTGGTACATGTAGTGCATGTAGATGGACGAGTCAAAAGTAGTTCACCACAGTTGGTGCGAGTAGTTACTCGTTATCCCCAAGTTCTCTGGACCCGAGACATGGCCCGGGTTTCGGGACAGTTTCCCTCGTCAGCTGAGCAGTGTTTGGGGTGGATGAGAAGGCCGCCAAGTAACCGTCACAGGCCCTGATGCCTCTCCGGCGCGCAGGTGCGTCTCCATGAGCTCGTCAGCTCAGGGCTCACGGGAGCCGTTTAAGTACAACCAAGATGGATCGCACACCACTAGCCTCTCCTCCGGGTCGCCCCTTAGCACTCTGGTACATGTAGTGCATGTAGATGGATGAGTCAAAAGTAGTTCACCACAGTTGGTGCGAGTAGTTACTCGTTATCCCCAAGTTCTCTGGACCCGAGACATGGCCCGGGTTTCGGGACAGTTTCCCTCGTCAGCAGAGCAGTGTTTGGGGTGGATGAGAAGGCCGCCAAGTAACCGTCACAGGCCCTGATGCCTCTCCGGCGCGCAGGTGCGTCTCCATGAGCTCGTCAGCTCAGGGCTCACGGGAGCCGTTTAAGTACAACCAAGATGGATTGCACACCACTAGCCTCTCCTCCGGGTCGCCCCTTAGCACTCTGGTACATGTAGTGCATGTAGATGGACGAGTCAAAAGTAGTTCACCATAGTTGGTGCGAGTAGTTACTCGTTATCCCCAAGTTCTCTGGACCCGAGACATGGCCCGGGTTTCGGGACAGTTTCCCTCGTCAGCAGAGCAGTGTTTGGGGTGGATGAGAAGGCCGCCAAGTAACCGTCACAGGCCCTGATGCCTCTCCGGCGCGCAGGTGCGTCTCCATCAGCTCGTCAGCTCAGGGCTCACGGGAGCCGTTTAAGTACAACCAAGATGGATCGCACACCACTAGCCTCTCCTCCGGGTCGCCCCTTAGCACTCTGGTACTTGTAGTGCATGTAGATGGACGAGTCAAAAGTAGTTCACCACAGTTGGTGCGAGTAGTTACTCGTTATCCCCAAGTTCTCTGGACCCGAGACATGGCCCGGGTTTCGGGACAGTTTCCCTCGTCAGCAGAGCAGTGTTTGGGGTGGATGAGAAGGCCGCCAAGTAACCGTCACAGGCCCTGATGCCTCTCCGGCGCGCAGGTGCGTCTCCATGAGCTCGTCAGCTCAGGGCTCACGGGAGCCGTTTAAGTACAACCAAGATGGATCGCACACCACTAGCCTCTCCTCCGGGTCGCCCCTTAGCACTCTGGTACATGTAGTGCATGTAGATGGACGAGTCAAAAGTAGTTCACCACAGTTGGTGAACTACTTTCCAGAATTTTGAGAGATGATTAGTGATAAAATCATTAGATGAGGGAATTGATGGAGCCAGGTGACAAAACAAAATTTTGTGTACCCCTTGTGAAATCAATGTTCCATAACGTTAATATTTACTAATGATGTGTTGTGGTGAAATAACCAACAATAGTATGAAATACACATACATGAACACGAGGGTATACTAATTTTGCTTGCATGAAGCAATATAACGAATTCATTTGTGTTGTTATTGTGTTGTGAACTAATGCGTAGCTTAAATATAAATAAATGCAATGTGAATGTGCTTATTGTACACGTTATTGTGCTAAAAAGTCGTCGGATATGTAAGTATGAAACCCATTTATGTGGCTTACCTGCTAGGTAATAACCAATAGGGAAACATTAGTATGGTGGGAGGTAAACAAAAGGGTTTCATTACCACAATTAACATTAATTTGTGTTTGTTTCTATGATAGTTCCAAAAGTGGCCTCTGAGGCCTACAAAATCCGGTTACTCTGGCTAACTGTGAGCAAGTGCTGGACTGCGCATGCGTACCTAAAGCCTGCCAGCGAGAGTGAGCTGCCTGTACTCAGATGGGAAGTTCAAGGCTGCTTTGCCCTGAAGGTAGGATGATTACCAAAATATGGACATTCGAGTGTTCTAAACGTTAGAAAACAGGCCAACGTTGCGAGTCAAGGAAGTGACCAGGCCAGAGACTGTTTTAAACAAAGAACCATTATGATTCTGCTGATTCACCGTGAATTTGATGTTGTAATGGTGAGGAGATGCTCACCCACCCCAAATTGTCCAATCAGAACCTGAATTGGTGATGTTAGATACTTTTTAGATAGATTAAGTTAGGAAATGAGTGTATAAAAACCCCTGATTTTGCTTAGAGGGGGTCGCTCTTTCGATTTCCTCTCGAAGTGCTGTCCGATTGCAGATTGATTCCTGGATGTAAGATACTTTAATTATTTTTCTTTGTTTGCTTTGCAGGACTGAAGGATAAGATGAGGGCGTTAGTTAGGGATGTTAGGAGAGAATGAATTTGGAACCATCTGTTCTTTGCTAAACTTTTAACTGACTTCTAAATAAACTACTGTTTTCTGAGCTCTAAATAAAATGATCATTCTGAAATAAAGTTTAAATTTTTTAATTAATAAATAATTAATCAATGCTTAAATGTCAGACATGTTAAAGTTTTGCTTTTAATAAAATTGGGAAAATGGAATATTAAAGCTGGTCTTGTGATTTTCCTACGCCTAATTTTCTTTCTAGCAGATCCATTGCCACTATGGTGGTGTGTCTGAATAAAATTCATGTTTGGATAAATCCATGGTAAAGTGTATAAAACGGTAGGTGTAAATAATAACTGATTAAATAGGTTTAGACACTCCACTAAATGTTACAGCATTACTCCTATGTGTTTCACCAAATTCTTTGAAGCCAAGTTTAAGTGAACAGAGTAAATGTGCAGTGTTATGGGCCCCACTGACGAATGAGTGTGTGTTCAGAGGTTTCAGGGAAATGGTAAGTGCTGATTTAAAATGATTTTTGGAGTTCCGCTGTAGCAGGTGAAGCTAGTAACCTGTCTCTCCCCTTCATTGGGTGAAGCTAGTAACATGTCTCTCCCCTTTATAGGGTGCGGCTAGTAGCGTGTCTCTCCCCTTCATAGGATGTGGCTAGTAACCTGTCTCTCTCCTTTATAGGGTGCGGCTAGTAGCGTGTCTCCCCCCTTCATAGGATGTGGCTAGTAGCCCTGTTCTCCCCTTCATAGGGTGAAGCTAGTAACCTGTCTCTCCCCTTTATAGGGTGCGGCTAGTAACCTGTCTCTCCCCTTCATAGGATGTGGCTAGTAACCTGTCTCTCCCCTTTATAGGGTGCGGCTAGTAACCTGTCTCTCCCCTTTATAGGATGTGGCTAGTAGCCTCTCTCTCCCCATTATAGGATGCAGCTAGTAGCCTGTCTCTCCCCTTCCCTTGATGTAGCTCATACAGTGTTGTTCTTTTTTCTCTGTATTCCGATTTGTTGTCCCTTTTCCGACTCGCAATGAAGAATTCAAAGCGACAGTATGCTGAGTAAAGAAAGAACTACACTGAATGCTCTCTTCAGACTCCAGCGCTCCCTTTATATATGGACCCGTTTCTGCACATATTTGTCTATTTTATATCCCCAGGAACTCATTTGAAATCACAGCTATCATTGTATTGTACAATAGTTGCACTTTGAAAGACCCTCCTTCTAGGCACCCTGTGCGTCATTGAGCCATTCGAATTTTAGTTAAATCACTAATATACTCAAATAACATGTTCTTGTCTTTGTAACCCTTTCGGTTACTCAGCCATTTAGTCCTTTCATAGCAAAGGTGTCAACGGGGGAGTTGGCCTAACGGCTAAGGCGCTCGACCTCGGTCCTGGGGATCTGGGTTCGAGTCTCGGTAACGACGCCAAAACTTCCTGTGATTCTGGGCAAATCACTTAATCTCCCCGTGCCTAAAATGAAAGTGTTAGTGTATCTTTTTGTCCGCCCCTTCTCAGATTATAATATTTTTCTCAAAAATAGTCTAATTGACTATTTTTGAGAAAGATATTATAATCTGGTAACTCGATTATAAAATATACCCACAAGTTTTAACCATCAGTGCCTACCTTTTTATAATACATTTTGGTTTGGTGAGACACTGACTTTTAATATCCCTCGTGACTGCTCCAGTTACATTTGTTCAGCTGCTGTCCTAAAATCCCTGGACACTTCTACTCTTACCGGAGGTTGCCTCGGGTGAGGCAGGCATACAGCACGTCTTTTTGACAACCCGATGACTATGCCATAACGCAAGAGAAGGGGCGGACAAAAAGATACACCGCAACGTAACATTCTAAGCGTTTATGAGGGTTGTCAATAATAACCAATGGTTATAGTAGATACCAGTGTCCTTTCCCAATTGATTGCTCCAGTATTGACTCAGGGGAACTGAACGGACCTTATTCCTCTTCCCTCCACTTTGATGAATTAAAATGAAAGTGTGTCCTCGTGTAACGTAACTGGAAAATATGTAAAGCGCTCTGATACCTGATTCGGTTCGGGTCTAGTTCGCGCTATATAAAACTGAAAAAAACGAAATAAATAATGTCATAAACACACACACCAGTGTTTAGTGGAAAGGGTACCCCCACTCTTTATCAGTAGTTTTCACCAATGTGTTGGCACATATTAAGTGGCACTCACTTTCAAAGCACTACTTACAAAATGCATATAGAGCTGTTGAGAGTTGAAAGAAAAGTTTGTAAAGGGTAAATCTTTGTTTTATTTACTTTGAAAAGGTGATCCTGCGGTGACTATTATCTCTGGCTTTGATCTTTCAGGCTCTGTCTTTAAATACCAACTGCCCAATTAAAGCCCAGGCTTTGAAGCACTACGTCATGAAGGGCAGCTTGCAGATGTGTTTGCAGCTGTGGAAAACCAGTATATCAGGCAGATTGCTGCATGGACAGTTCGGAGCTCAAGCAAGTAATGCCAAGACAGGGTGAGCTGGTGTGAGCCAATGAACGCCGCGTTAGTCACGTGGGGTGTCTTGCACGCGACAGGAAACCCTCAAAGTTCCCTGAGTGCCATCACGCCTGCATGGCTGGGCATTACATCCCATTTCAAGAAGGGTACCCGAGGCAGGTGAGTTTAAAACATTTATGGCGTATTTGCCATAAATGTTTGATGTACTTGGTTATTTGATGATTTTAAAGCGCTTCAATGCCTATTGGTAATCTGGCCCTGTACAAACATATACAATAAATAAATCGGCTAGGAAGACTCTTTTTATGTGTGCCATCTTCAATCTGTAATTAACTGCCATTGGCATTCTGGGGCTTGTAGTTTTGTTTCCTACTGGGTGACCCTTGGCATGCAGCAGGAAGGGGGCAGGCGGGTATCAGAGGGCAGTTAGACCTGGCGCATGTGCTCAGAATGAGCTAAACTCACAGAGGCATATTTACAAGTCACTTTTAGGAGCTTATTTTTAAGCCCATCACTCCACCTGTGAGTCACTTTGTTTGACTTACCGGCAGCGCGGTGTGTCTGCCCAGATTTACAAAGCCAGGTAGAGGCACCCTGCATGGCTTTTCATGGCCTTGTAAATATGGCCCCCTTTCACGCATTATGTGAACGGGGCGTTCCATGGCTGTTGCTATGGGTGTTCCCACGCAACAGCCATGGAACCGGAAGCATTCCCAGATTTATGAGGTTTTGTAAACCCGGGAATACGTCAGATTCCCTGGGAGGCGCAAGGGGGGTGCAACGAGGAGGAATACCTTTATAGTGCCCACACCGCCATTCACTCCCACCTGCTTGTACATATACACAATTCCTACCCAATGAAACTCTGGAGACATATTTATGGGAAATAACTGCTGCAGGTTTATTTCATACAACACACGTATGATGTTTTAAGGTGGGTCATCTTACGGGCGATCCAAAGCAGGCAGCCCCTCGCTGTCCCGCATGCCTACAGAGCCATCTTGCACGGCGAGTCGATGCTCTGACGGTGCAGCACATTACCAACTTCGTTATACTCCCGCCCGCCCCCCCTGTCAGTGCGGAGCAGTGTGGCACACCCCTGGTCGGTTCAGGCCCCCCGACCGCCCGAAGGACTAACGGGGCGCCGTCGCGGTTTCCCGGAACCTCCTTCGGCTCCTGGTCCTTGGCTCAGGCACCCTTACTGTGCCAGGCAGAGGTACCCTTACTGTACCCTTCTGCCGCAGAGGTACCCTTACTGTACCCGTCTGCGTCCAGATCGCCCTGTAACTCCGCCTGCAACACAAAGAAGAACATTACAACATTCTATTACTTCGCGCCGCCGCTCAAGCTGCTGGGTCAGGGTTCAGGGCGGGAACAGCGCTTGAGCCGCGGGAGGACTGAGGTGGAAAGAGGCCGAGCCTTGGCCACCGCGGAAACTATATAGCGGGTTCGCCCCTCCCACAAGTGGGCCCTCCCCTGGCCGGTGAATGGTGGACGCGGGGAGGGGCGACCCATCGGTGTCGGCTGGAGCTTGCCGGGTGGGACTAAAGCGCTGCCCCGCCCATGCTCCCCTGCGGGTCACGCGGTTAGCGGCATTTCTTCTCTTTTTTTCTTTTTCTATGTGCGCTGCATTCTGCAGCAGACATAGAAAGAGGAAAACACCTCACATGATTGTTTTTGTGCAGCAGGAAGGCATCCCTTCCTGTTCAAAAACAATCATCCCTACATCGGAGACGCCCTTGCACCAAGGTACAAGGGTGCCTACTTTGGCGCATTGCAGATTATTCTGCACCAGGGCAGGGGAAAAGGATAGAAATGCGCTGTATCTTGGAGATATGGGGAATTCCTGCCCTTGTTTTTGACTCACAGTAGCACAGCAGAAAGGCCTGCTGCTCTGCATCAAAATATTGTAAATTAGACCCCGAATAGGGGAAAAAGTGATCCACTGGTGGCGTCAGGGGCTTGTAAATATGCCTCATATTTTGCTCTCAGGACCGAACGAGGGACCGGATGCTGACAGAGATAACAGGGCCAGCCAATGCCAGGGCGAGTGGTGGCCAACTCCATCAACTCCCCTCCTTCTAACCCTCCCCTGCCCCCCGCCCCCGCCCCATGGGCCACGCCTTTGCGTCATAACCAGGCACCTTTAACCCTTTGTTTGCTGCACTCAAAACGTAATCGGGTGCGTCTCTTACTCCAAGAAAAACGTGAATTGTTTTTGTTGCTAGATGGTTTATTTAATGTTATTATATAGGAAATACAGTGGACAGGTAACCGTGGAACACAGTTCAGTGATGACATTGACAGATGCTGTGGCACAAGAAATCAGCGCGGTGTGTGTTTTGCAAAAGTCATCAGCTCTCGGAGAGGCCTTTCTTGGACCTAGTACCTATTGTCCATTTTGTATTTTCATATTACATGTTTATTTTAGTACCGTTAAAACACCTTTTCCAAAGGGGACACGTTCATTGAAAGCAGCAACTGAAATACTGAACTATGTTGTTCGGTCAAAGTGAAGAGAGAAATGTTAAATGATGTGGTTCAGAGGTTGGACTTTTAACATGTTTTGCTTTCTTTTGAAGCGCCTTATGACCGTGGCATTGAGAGTTATTTTACATTGCTGGCTGCAATGTGCAGCTAACAGCGAGTCTTGCAATTTTAAGGTTCAGATTGTGTTTGCCTTTCATGGAAAGGCGGCTGAGTGAACAAAAGACAGGGGTAACGGCAGTCATAGTGCTTCGAGGTTTCATTCTAAGCACATCGCTATGAAATGCAACCACTTAGGTAGTGGCGAGGATTCCAGATCAAGATGCTGCCTCCGATTGGATCAAATCCATAATTCACAGAAATTATGATAATTTCTGTACATTTGGGAAACTAATTCACACATATGACATCATCCCTGTGAAATATGGGTTTAGGACTCACTGCTTTTTGTGCAGTCGAACATAGTTAATTAGCACCTTTACAGCATAGAATCAATCTCTCTCTCGCCATAATAATGTCCCACATACACAGTGTAATCAGGGCCGGCCTTAGGGCAGTGCGACTGGTGCGGCCAACCTGGGCGCTGACCTGTGGAGGGGGCGCCGACCTCAGGGGAGGCGCTGTATTTACAATAGCTTATGATTGGAGAGATGAGGGGCACTTTTGCCCGGTGGTAGTGAGCGAATCCGAGGAGGCGGTCATGGGGTGCGGGGCGCCATCAATGATCGTCACACCGGGTGCCCCCATTGCTAAAGCCGGCCCGAGTTTAATAAACAGTCCTTATTGTTTATTAGATTTATTATGCTCTTCAATACTAAAGTAATACCAGGTATAATGTATGCAGGGTGGGCGTTTTCACGCAAGTAAGCCTCGTAGAAGTGACGCAGTGAAATTTATGAGATTTCACAGTGTCACTTCTAGAACGCAAATGCGTCAATATCTTACACCTGCCTCACGGTCCTCATTTGAAATGGGACTTGCCCATGTGTAATGACCCATTGCTGGAGTTGCGTCACTTTTGTGACACACCGCAGCAACGCGTCATTTTTGCGCCTACAGATAAGTCAGCAATACTGACGTATCTGTAACTCCTTGCGACATGATGCGTCATACTGTAAATATGACGCATCCAGCATGTCGCAAGGAGGGCGCACTGAAAAGTGACGCATTGCTATTTTCACGCAGCGATGTGTCACTTTTCATAAATGAGGCCCTCTATATCTCTTTTTTATTGCTGGGTCTTCAGACTGAGGGTTTAATTTTTCTTGATGTCTATTTGTTCTCCCCTCAGCCTTCCCCTTCACTTTTAGTGGCATGTAATTTTCTATTTGCTTCTATCCAATAAACAGATATTACATCAAAAAAGTTTTAAAAAGTGGATGAAGAGTTAGAGAGCCACAAGCATCAAAATGTTTGCTGACTGGTGGCCCATATTCCCACTATTATTTCATGTCCCTCTTCATCCACGATTGAGATTCAGTGGTTTTGGATCACTCAAGAAGCTCTCTGGCTGTGACTCCCAAATAGTCCCCACTGGATCTTAGTAGGGCCAACATAGTGCAAACATATTTGAAATGATGGTCATGAAAAAATAATGAAAGCCACAAGGACATCTTATTTACATTGTTGGAAACCATCAGAGAACTGTCCACTGTAAGCACATATTTTTCACTTTGCCGTTAACTCAGATATTTGGATCAACTTCACAAGGGAACAAGAACCCTGGCTGGCCTGCTTTTCTTTTAGATCCATTTCGCGGGGGAACAAATGCTGCAGTTCCAGTTCTAACAGGGGCCAGAAACGTGCACCCAGGGCCTGGGGTGTCAAAGAGGAGGGGGAGGCTAGTGTGGCAAGGGGTCTAAGTACAATGGGCCCAATTCACGTAACTAACTTAATGCAAAATCGTAAGCTTACTACTTTTGGTATTCACAGAAGTTAGGATTTTGTCTTAAGTTTGTCTTAAGTCTGTCTTAAGACAAAATCCTAACTTCTGTGAATACCAAAAGTAGTAAGTTTAGGATTTTGTCTTAAGTTAGTTCTGTGAATCGGGCCCTACATACATAACACCAGAGATTAGCATTCAAACACTTACCATTACCGAGAACAAGGCACCAAATCAGACGTGCTTGCATCCACTCCCACGTATGACGAAAGGGTGGGATCTTTTGCCTGTGAATGACAGACATCTTAAATCATGCAGGGATGAAGGGCCCGATTCACAGAATGAACTTAAGACTCAATCCTAAACTTACTACTATTTTGGTATTCACAGAATGCACTTACTACTTTTGGCATTCACAGAATGAACTTACTATTTTTGGTATTCACAGAAGTTAGGATTTTGTCTTAAGTCTGTCTTAAGTCTGACTTAAGTTTGTCTTAAGACAAACTTAAGACAAAATCCTAACTTCTGTGAATACCAAAAGTAGTAAGTTAATTCTGTGAATGCCAAAAGTAGTAAGTGCATTCTGTGAATACCAAAATAGTAGTAAGTTTAGGATTGAGTCTTAAGTTCATTCTGTAAATCGGGCCCGAAGTCTCCGACACCTGAAACTCTGACGTTGATTGCGTCACAGGCCTCCAGTGTGCATACTACTACAGACTAAAATGGCAATAAAGGGCTTTACAACAGAAAGTTCTGCGTCCTGTGTCACCGTGTAGAAATTTGATTTACTTTCTGGTTTCCATCTCCTGCTTCAGAACGAGGCAGAGCAGGCAGCCTGAAACACACAGCCTAGACTTCAATTGTATCTCTAAATAAATCGATCTATTTAATATATGTGTATGTAAATGTGTGGGGATTTAAGAGGGGAGCAGCCCCTGAACCCTAATGGAGAAACCACCCCTGGTGCAAGGACTGCCAACAAATATCACAGGTGAACAATTAGTTCTATATACGCCTGTTTCACATCACCGCCTCTTCTTTCTTGATATGGAGCACCTTAGTTATTACTGTGGAAAGCCGTAAACTTTATGAATAAAAAAGAGATGCAGATCAGGAAAAAGGCTTCAGATCCTTCCACTAATTGCCCGGAAGAACCAGGTAGACTATGGTACAGTAACTGTAGCACTGAGGATAATATAGGATCAGAACAAGAAATATAAATGACAGGAAGTTAAACCTATAGAAAACAGCTTTTGTTTGACATATTAACACAGTGGCAGGATAATACTCGAGGTTCTTATTTCACTTTAAAGCCTACCTATAGCTGAAGTAAATGCATGTGCCATAGGTTTATAGTTAAATGGTTTAAAGGTTGAAGCCAAAGACCAATTAGCCACTCTCAGAGTGTCCTTCAATCTCAAATCCACGTGAAAAGTTTTGGAAGCCCTGGCTTCCCTGGAGGAAAGAAACCCGAAGACTGACATATCTGAAAGAGACTATTAGTTACATATTTCTTACCTTAGAATTACCCCCAGGTGTCAGACTGGATCTGGAGGATTTTTCTCTTAGCAGTACCCCTGCACTTCGGGAGGTGTCGTCGGTCGACTCTGCGTCCGTCGTCGGCATTGTGGTTGGCGCGATGACGTTGCGGTACCTACTTAGACGCCGCCCTAGCGCACTGACGTTGGTTCTTTCTTTTTCCGCACCAGCCTAGAGCAGATCCGGGGAGAGCTTGCCCCTTAGTCATTTTTTGACGTAACTTTTTTTGACCTGTTTTTTCGAGTCTTTGACTCCTGGTGCACGAGGGATGTCGCATCGCCGAACCGGCTTCAAGCCTTACGAGTCCTGTCACAAGCTAATGTCTGTGACAGACCCGCACCTCTTGTGCCTCTGGTGCCTAGAGCATGACCACGACCCAAAGTTGTGCTACTACTGTCGAGCCATGAATCCGGAGAGCGGTCCCAAAAGCTTTTGGAGGCATGCAGTCAGCTCCGCATCCCTCCCAGTCTTGCTTGATGGGAAGGTCTAGAGACCGGTCGCAAAGTCACCACACCTTGTCCAAGTCTTCGCACTCTTCGGGTAAGTTGAAGCACAAGAAGAAGGCGAAGAAGCACCGTCGCTCTTTGCCTTCTCCCCGTCGGTCGGCTGATGTGACGTGGGTCCTGGAGCGTTGTCACTCTAAGGCTTCATCTCCGGTGCTTGATTCAGGGACTACTCTGCCCCTCCCTCCTTTTCCAGGAGCCGGAGCGTCCCTTGCCCAGGGTTATACATTCTACAAAGCCCTCCACCGTATCTTTGGGCAGCCCAATTCGGCTGGTACACCTTAGGGCTCCGCAGAGTCAGTTGGGGACCCTTGGCCTTTGATGCCCCCGACTCCAGCCCTGGAGGCCCCCCGTGGATCCAGGCCTGGATCCGGATCGACGCCGGTTGACCTTACTCGACCTTCCCCCGCGCCAATGCCTCTGGTGCCGGCCGTGCCCCCAGCTGACTCCGTCCCCATCCTCGTCCCCAAGATGGGCACAGAGCCGGATTGACATCGACCAGAGTCGAATCTGTCGCCGGAGGGTACTTTTGTTCCCTTGTTCTTCCCGGGTGTTCCCTACCACCTTGAGGGTGGTGATGAGAACTGGGAGGTGGGGTCACTGGACCCCTTGACAGACCAGCTGGAAGAACCAGACTGGAGAGAGGAATTCGGTGATGCCAGTGGTCTGGACACCTCCCCAGACCTTGACATGCTTTCTCCCCCTACCGTGGCTATGGAGGAGGGTGCGTCCTATGCAATGGTGGTGCATAGGGCAGCCTAGGCCTTGGGCCTGGAGCTCCCTATAGTGTCAGACAGGAGTAACCTCCTGACAGAGGTGCTTCAACTGGCGGCAACTTCCTCTGAACCCCTCTTGCCCTTCAATGTAGCCCTCACGGACGTCCTTCTGGGCACTTGGTCCAAGCCCAGCACCGGGTCTCCTGTGGAACGGATGATTGCCTTGAAAACTGCTTTTCTTGTTGCCAGTACCTCTGCTTGCAGAGTGAGTGAGCTTCAAGCTCTTTCGTCTAAGCCCCTTTTCTTCTCTGTGCATCCGGACGAAGTGGTGCTTCGAACTAGACCCTTGTTCCTCCTTGAAGTTGTCACTCCTTTTCACATTGGACATACTATCACTCTGCCCACCTTTTTTCTGCCTCTGCATCCTTCCAAGGAGGAGGAGAGACCCCACCGTCTGGACCCAAAATGTGCGCTGTTATCTACCTTGACCGCACTAATGATTTCCGGGTGGACTATCGACTCTTCTTTGGCTATGTGGGTGCCAAGAAAGGTCAGGCTGTCTAAAAGCGTACCAGGCAACCCCATTTTCCTCAACCAACACTCTTCCTGTGAGAGCTTGGTGGTCCAAGCTGCTTCTTCCAAGGGTGCATTCCCTTCTGCACCCCCGGACAGGGATTCCAAGAAGCTGGATTATCTTGGCAAGTGCATGTTCACTTCCTCCAGATTGGCACTGCGGTCCATGAATACCGCATGCCACTTGGGCTGTTACACCCATACAGCCTGGGATATGGTTGCGCAGGTGCTGCCTCAGTGACCAGAGGAGGCCTGGGCCATTCTCTCCCAGGCAGTGGTGGATGGGAGAGACGCAGCCAAATTCATGATCAGATGTGGACTGGATACCACCAACTCACTAGGTAAAACGATTGCCACGTCGGTAGCCTTTTGGCGCTATGCCAGGGTAGGACGTCTGGTTTTTCGGGGGATGTTCAAGCAACCTTGCTGGACATGCCTTTTGATGGCTGTCACCTTTTTGGTGACATGGCAGACTGAGCACTGGAGCGCTTCTAGGATTCTCGGGCTACAGCCAGATCGTTAGGCCTCACTGTGTCCTCCTGTCCACCACAGTCTGCCTTTCATCCCCTTTGTGGTAATGGAAGGGGCACCACATCCGACCCAGTCTAGCCACCAACTCACTCAAGCTGCCCAACCTCTGTGTGGCCACAGACGTGGGACCCAGCAATGCGGGTCTGGGAACCAGCGGGCGAGCCAGTCCACCCTTTCCCCCTGCAGCCGCCTCCAAACCCTCCTAGTCTGACTTTACAGGCCTATCAGCGTCCAGTGGGTGGCAGGATTTGCTATCACCTCCCCCACTGGCAATCCCTCACATCAGACAGGTGGGTTTTGCAGATAGTCCAAAGGGGCTACTTCCTCCCCTCCGAGGCTACCCTTCCTTCCATGCTACTGTCTTTCGATTGCATGTCGGAGGACCATTTGGCACTACTCCGCCAGGAAGTCTCAGCTCTCTTGGCCAAGGGAGCTATCAAGAGGGTCCCTGCACCAGAAGTGGGTCATGGTTGCTATTCCCGCTACTTTCTGGTGCCCAAGAAGGACAAAGGCCTGCTTCCTATCCTGGACTTTAGGGCCCTCAACAGCTTCCTCCAGAAGGAGAAGTTAAAAATGTTAACTGTGGCTCAGGTTCTATCTGCCCTCGACCCTGGAGACTGGATGGTGGCATTAAATTTGCAGGACCCCTATTTTCACATTCCTGCCCTGCCAGCCTACAGACGTTACCTACGGTTCACGGTAGGCCATGAGCATTTTCAGTTCACCGTGCTTCCCTTCGGCCTTACGAGTGCCCCTCGGGTGTTCACAAAAGTGATGGCAGTGGTCGCAGCTCATCTGCACAGATCAGGGGTTCCAGTCTGCCCCAATCTCGGCTGTTGAAGGAGTCGGACTATGGCGGACCTCCTGCATCCACTGGGGTACACTATCAACGTGCCAAAGTCACACCTGACTGCCTCTCAATAGTTCCTTTTCATCAGAGCTGTTCTGGACACAGTGCAGTTTCTGGCTTATTCTCCTGAACAGCAAGTCCGGGATATTCGGGCTATGATACAGATGTTTCAGCCTCTATCCCGGAGTTCGGTGAGACTGACCCGAGGCTGCTGGGTCTCATGGCCTCCTGTATCCTGCTGGTGGACCATACCAGGTGGCATATGCGGGTTCTGCAGTGGGACCTTAAGTTCCAGTAGGCATAGCATCAGGGGAATCTTTTTGACTACATCCAGATCTCAGAGGGAACTGCGCAACAAATACAGTGGTGGTTAACAAACCAGGATTGGGTCAGAGGTAGATACCTCTCCCTTCCCCAACCAGACCTCACAATGGGGTCCGATGCATCACTCCTGGGATGGAGCGGCCACCTGGGAGAGGCGGAGATCAGAGTAGTCTGGTCTCCGGTGAATCCTGAGCTCCATATCAACCTGTTGGAGCTCCGGGCGATCCACTTGGCACTGAAGGTATTCCTTCCTTCCCTCAAGGGGAAGGCAGTGCAGGTGTTCACAGACAACACCACCGCCCTGTGGTACTGCAAACAACAGGGCGGGGTGGGGTTGTGGACCCTTTGTCAAGAGGCTCTTCGCCTTTGGACATGGCTGGGAAATCAGGGCATGACCCTGGTGGTTCAACACCTGGCAGGTTCTCTGAATGTCAGGGCAGACGGACTCAGCTGTCTGCCTGGTGGATCACAAATGGTGTCTTCACTCAGAGGTCTCTTTCAGCATTGGGGAGAGCCTTGGTTAGATCTGTTTGCCACTGAAGAGAACGTGCAATGTCAGCAGTCCTGAGCGTTGGAGTTTTCAAGGCGGTGCTCACTCGGCAATGCTTTTCATCGCAAGTGGAGTTGCGGTATCCTGTACGCCTTTCTGACTGTACCACTTCTGCCCCAAGTGCTGAAGAAGATCAAGCGTGACTGGGCCCCAGTCATTCTTGTGGCAC
Organism: Lissotriton helveticus; assembly: GCF_964261635.1. Taxonomy (NCBI): domain Eukaryota; kingdom Metazoa; phylum Chordata; class Amphibia; order Caudata; family Salamandridae; genus Lissotriton; species Lissotriton helveticus. The sequence goes on from NC_136057.1 coordinate 157,267,833, forward strand.
TGGACTGGGCACGAAGAATCTTGTACCCCGAGCTCCTGAGCATGACTATCGATCCTCCAATCAGACTGCCCCTTTGGGAGGATCTTCTGTCGTAGCGGCAGGGGACAGTCCTCCACCGAACCTGTCCTGCCTCCACCTCCTTGCGTGGAGATTGAGCGGCAACAGTTGACAGCTTTTGACCATCCTCCTGAAGTCTGCAATGTCATCTTGGCAGCCAGGCGTTCCTCCACAAAAACGGTATACGCCTGTCGATGGAACATGTTTGTGGCATGGTGCACAGCAGAGGCTGTGGATCCCCTTTCTGCCCCTCTTTCTGAGGTTATTTTGTTCCTTCTTTCTCTGGGCCAGCAGGCTCTGATCTGGGCACTCTTAAAGGCTACCTGGCATCCATCTCTGCTTTTCTTTGGCTCCCAGATCAGCCCTCTTTATTCAAATCCCCTATCTCTTTCCACCATTTATTTATTTATTTATTTTCTTATATAGCGCAGGAATCGACCCCCATAGGGGTATCCCCGCGCTTGCGCATAGGTGCAGATGCCAGACTGATAACTGAATAGTAAAACTACCAGCGAACTATGATGTTGAGTATAGATGTGTTTTAAGGACCTTCCTAAAGGATTGAAAATTTAAGTTGGTCTTTAGGGCAAGTGGAAGTGAGTTCCAAAGAATGGGACCTTTGTAGGAGAGGGCACGCCCTCCCTGTCTTACCCTCTTAATCCTGGGAACCTGAAGCAATTGCTGGTTGCTTGAACGCAGGGAACGTCCAGGATTGTAAGGGATGAACTTGTCTGATAGGTATTTAGGGCCTGTGCCAAAGAGGCATTTGTGTATGGTACAGCAGATTTTGTATTTAACCCGCTGCAGAACAGGCAGCCAGTGAAGGCTGTCCAAAAGCGGGCGGGAGGGGGTTCTAGGCAAGGCATTGAGTACCAGTCTTGCTGCGGTGTTCTGGACTACTTGCAAACGATTAAGTTGTTCCTCATTGGCCGAGATGAGCAGGCCATTGCAGTAATCCAGTCTACTGATCACCAACGTCTGGACCAGAGTCTTGCGGTGATAGTCAGGCAGGAGTGGAAAAACACGTCGCAGAAGTCCGATGGTGTGGAAGCATAGACCAGCAACTTGATTGGCATGTTCTTTAACCACTTGGATGCTAAGGTGTTTTATGGCTCCGCATGCAATTTCCATTGAAATCAATGGAAACTCCATGACGAGTTACCCTTGTCATTAGCACTGAAGGGGTTAAGCACCAGTGCCTGATCCAGGCGTACACCGAGATTTTTAACGGTCTGTTTTGGACTTGGCACTGGCCCGAGATCTAGAGGCCACCATTCTGGGGACCACAGAAGCGGGGCCTCTCCGAATAACATCACCTCTGTTTTGCCTACATTGCATTGAAGGCAGTTTACAGCCATCCAGTTAGAAACCACCCTCATACCATCCGCAAAAGATTTCCTTATTGCTGGAGCAAGGGATTCGAAAGGGAACAGGAGCTGGGTGTCATCAGCGTAGTACACCGGGGTGAACCCATATTCTCTCACAATGCCAGCCAAGGGTGCCACATACACATTAAATAGTGTAGGGCTTAGACATGAGCCTTGTGGCACTCCCTTGGTGAGCTCCCTAGAGATGGATTGAAGGGAGCCCAATCTGACACTTTGTGAGCGGCCTGTGAGAAAACTCTCTACCCAGGACAGCGCCACACCCCCTATGCCCACCTCCCGCAGGCGGCCGAGAAGAATCTCATGTGACACCGTGTCGAAGGCCGCGGACAAATCTAACAGCACCAGAATCATTGAGCCCCCTCCATCTAGTGCCATCCTGATCGTATCGGTCACTGAGAGGAGGGCAGATTCGGTGCTGTGATTGGGTCTGAACCCCGATTGCGAGGGGTCCAGACCTCCCGCTGTCTCGATGTATTTTGACGGACAGGTGTTCACATGCTTCTCAGCCATCTTGCTAAAGTATGGCAAGAGGGAGATGGGTCGGAGGTTGGAGAGATCCGTCCATGGGTATGCCGTGTTCTTACGAATAGGGTTCACCACCGCTCTCTTCCATTCCGTAGGTACCTGCCCTTCCTTGAGTGAAAGATTTAATACAAATGTGACCTAAGGTCCAATCAAAGTGCTCAAGGGGGCAATCATTTTGGCAGGCAAAAAATCATCCGGGGACCCAGATTTTATGAGACTGATAAGATTGAAGAAATCAGTATCGTTAATAGATGGAAAGGTGGTAGATCGTGTTTATTTTGTTCTAAAAAAACAGGGAGATGTCGTCACAGAGGGGCTGTGAAAAATCATCCGAACTTTCACAGGCCATCGGTTTTACAAAGGTCATCGGTTTCTCCTTTCGTAATGCCTCAGTGGGCCTTGAACCTTATTTTGACTTATCTTATGTGTTATGTTATGTTATGTTAAAACCGCACTTTTTTAGCGCACGGCTACCCGGAAAGGGTGTCCCGGCGCTTTAGCAAAGAGGCCTGAACAGAACCAAGAAGACCCAGAGGCGGACACACTAAAGGCGCACAAGTTATGCAGAAAAAAGGACGGTCTTCAGCTCCTTCCTGAAGGCCAGAAGGTTATTAGCCTTGCGAAGTGAAAGAGGGAGCTCATTCCAGCAACGGGCTGCCATGAACTGAAAAGACCGGCCTCCCATCCGCACTCGTTTGATCACTGGCACCTCCACTTTCGCCAAATCAGCAGATCTCAATTTCCTCCGGGGAACGTAAAAAGCAATACGCTTCCTGAGGTAAGCAGGGCCCGTAGAGTGGAGGGCTTTAAATGCCAGCGTGAGGATTTTAAACCTGATTCTGCAAGGCATTGATAGCCAATGCAACCTGCCACGCAACAGAGAGGCACTGGCTCTCCGCGGAAGGCAGAAAATTGCTCTGGCTGCTGAATTTTGGACAGTTTGTAATCTGGACACCAGATATTTAGGCAGTCCTGCAAAAAGTGCGTTAGCATAATCTAAACGCGATCCCACAAGCGCTTGAACAATATTCTTGCGGTATTGTAGGGAGAGCAATGGGTGAAATTTTCTCACCATCTTGAGAATGCCAAAGCATTTCCCCGCTAGACCCGTGATGTGTGGACGAAAAGAGAGATCGTCGTCAAACACCACTCCCAGATTTTTTACTTGGGAGGATGGTTTCTCCGGGGGGAAACAAGTCCGGGGGCCACCATGTCCTCCAGCCAGGGTCAGGGGCACAGCCAAAAAAGAGCAGCTCGGACTTATCCGAGTTGCATTTCAGGCTCTGGTGCTGAAACCATGCAAAGACTGCACTCAGACAGTCTTTGATTCTGCCGCCGTCAAAAACCTCTCCCTTCCTGCAAGTAAACAGGAGCTGGGTGTCATCAGCGTATGAAATGACCCGGGCTCCAAATGCCTCCGCGACCTTCGCCAAAGGGGCCATGTAAATGTGAAAGATGGTGGGGCTCAGGATGGACCCTTGAGGCACCCCCACCTCTAGCGAAGGCATTTCCGCAGAGAACGGTGGAGCCCAGATCACCTGTCGACGGTCGGCTAAGAAGAATTGAAACCAATCCAACACCGTCCCCCGCAGTCCTATCTCCCTTAGTCTTAAAAGGAGACCTGCGTGTGGGACGGTGTCGAATGCCGCCGACAGGTCCAGCAGGACCAACATAGCCTTTCCCCCATGATCAAGCGTCTCCCTGATGGCGTCGGTCACCTCCACAAGAGCTGTCTCCGTGCTATAATTGGCACGGAAACCAGATTGGGAGTCATGCAGCAGTTTGTTTTTCTCAATAAAGGTGGTAAGAGTATGCTGAACATGCTTCTCCGCCACCTTCGCCAACGCAGGGAGGAGGGAGATTGGTCTATAGTTGGCCAGCTGCAAGGGGTCGAGCAGAGGTTTTTTGATCAACGGGAGAATGAGAGCATGCTTCCACTCTCTAGGGACCACTCCGGAACTCAGAGACATGTTAAGCAGGGGGTTCAGCAAGCAGTTTACAGCTGAAGCCACATTGCTCAGGCATTTAGCCGGGCATGCATCCAAGGGGGATCCTGATTTTAGACGGGAAAGCAGCTCAAGTGAGGTTTCACATGAAAGCGGGGGGAACGCCGATAACGTGGGCCCGGCCTCTGCTTCAGCAGGTGACAAGAGCTTGTCCTCTCCCTTTGAGCCTCTTCACAACTGTCCTCTTAGGCTTCTTACCTTTAAAACTGCTTTTCTTGTTGCCAGTACCTCTGCTTGCAGAGTGAGTGAGCTTCAAGCTCTTTCGTCTAAGCCCCTTTTCTTCTCTGTGCATCCGGACGAAGTGGTGCTTCGAACGGGACCCTTGTTCCTCGTTAAAGTTGTTACTCCTTTTCACATTGGACAGACTATCACTCTGCTCACCTTTTTTCTGCCTCTGCATCCTTCCAAGGAGGAGGAGAGACTCCACCGTCTGGACCCAAAATGTGCGCTGTTATCTACCTTGACCGCACTAAAGATTTCCGGGTGGACTATCGACTCTTCTTTGGCTATGTGGGTGCCAAGAAAGGTCAGGCTGTCTAAAAGCGTACCATCTCAAGATGGGCCGTTCTTTGTATATAGATTTGTTACGCTTTAGCAAAAAAGGAACCTCCAGTGGGGATGCAGGTGCATTCAACTAGAGCTACGGCAGTAACTACTGCTTTGTCACGTGGTGTCCCACTAATTGACATCTGGCAGGCAGCCAAGTGGGCATCTATGCACATGTTCACCAGATATTACTGCCTGGATAGTCAAGTCTGGAGGGTCGGCTACTTTGCCCGTTTGGTCCTCAAGGACTTACTGGTGTGAACTTGGTTCGCAGATTCTACTCCAGGGTCAGTAGTGCTGGGGTATCTATTCTATGGTAAGGAATCTATAACTAATAGTCTCTTTCAGATGAACAAGTTAATTACCTTTGGTAACGATGTATCTGTAAGAGACATATATTAGTTATAGATTCCTTACTGCCCCATCCATCTTTCCCGCTATGCGAACTGACTTCTAGGGATATGGACTCCCTCGATGGGCCCTAGTTGTGGTGCCCCAGTGGTCAGTGTCTTTCATGGCTCTGCAGTTCTGGCGTGGAAAGTCGTGTCAGAACTGAAGTCAGCGCACAATGGCGGCGTCTAAGTAGGCACTGTGATGTCATTCCGGCGACCACAACGCCGACGACAGACACGGAGATGACCGACGCCACCTTCCGACACACACAGGGGTACTGCTAAGAGAAAAATTCTCCGGATCCAGTCTGACGCCTGGGGGTAATTCGAAGGTAAGGAATCTATAAGTAATAATTGTCTCGTACAGATACAGCGTTACCAAAGGTAAGTAACTTGTTCATCAGTTTCATCTTGTTGTAGGTTTTTTCCCACCTGAAGAGTTGCAGACGAGACAGGTAAATGAGGGTTCCTATAGGATCTTAAGAGGACGGAAGCAGATGTTCTGAGAGATGACATTTGACCCTTGTATTCTCTAAGGCAAGAAACTACACAAAGCTTAGGATGATATGGGAAAGCAGACTATTCAGCAGAAGAAATAAGAGTTTTTGTTCTTCTAGAAAAAGAAATGGAGCCCAGAAGGAGTAATCTGCCTAGCAGAAAGATCCTGAGCTTTCCAGCAGATACTCTTTTAAAAGATATATGACACAAATGCATTGTTAACTTTGAAGACAGGCATTTAGATCAAAGAGAAACATTGCCCGGCCATATACAAAATATTCATAAACTAAATTGGCATTCCAAAAAGCTCTGTATTTTGGTAAATGAGAGATACCTATCCTTGCACCTTAAATAGGTGTCAAATCCAGGGATGTTCTCATTTGGGCATTCTGTCTACAATGCCACATTGCAAGGAAATGTCCGACCTGTGGGTACTCACTGTTCTATATTGTCTGTGGATGCCAGGGAGCTTAGGAAATGTGCCATGACAGAGACAGGTGCCGAAATTGAATAGATATGTGATTCCATACACTAGCCATCCCAGGAAGGCAATGTGGACAGGCCCATTGGGCTGACAAGAAGACAACTGTTGAGGGGAAGGAGGTCAGGAGTCTCTATGAACCTCTAGAGGAGATCAGGATACCATACCCATCATAACGCCACAAAGGCGTTATGATGACCAACAACAGTGACTTCCTCTTGAGCTTGGACAGACAACGGGAGAACATTACGAAGTGAGGAAACGCATAAGGAAGATTCTAATTCCAAGGATGGAGAATCTCATTGCTTCCCCGAGCTGTTGAATCTGGTCTCCAACTGCAAAGGTGATTGAGCTGGGCATTGATTCTGGATACAATCAGATCCACAGCGAATGGGCACCAGTGGTAGTGGAAAAAATGAGAAATAGGGATATGAATTTGGCAGTCGGTAGTGTCTCTGAGATGGTGAGACTACCAATCTGCTTCGGAATTTAGAGATCCCAAAATGTACCTCGCAGTGTGTGGGGCGTGGTGTTGAAGACAGTTCTACCCTGGACTGTTTGCCAGTTCAATCAGAACTTTTGAACAAGTGCCTTCTAAATGAGTTAATACCCTATGCTGTAAGTTTGTCCACTTGGAGAATAACTGATCAATGGGCGTTGTATTTTGAGAAGGCTTGGTTCACAATGAAGCCGGCAGCAGTTCTAAACAATTTCAAGATCATGGCCTACTGTTGAGTATTGGCCACAAAGTGACCTTCACCCCAAAAAACTTTCCTGTAGACTCTTGTGCAGCCCCTTCTGTAATACTGATAGCGCTGGGCTGCATGTAGTGCAAGCACTATCTCGAAGGCATTCCCTCATTTGCATTGGGCATGGCCCCATGCAAATGAGGGAATCATTTGCCGCTGAGCCTCCACCGTATTATGGACATTAACACAAAGGGTAAAGAAGCCATCAGGAGTCACACTGTAAGTGTGCCACAAAAAAGTAGGGCACTTTAAGTGCACCCCCTGAGAACTGCTCTCTGGAGGGGACAAGGACCCCCCAGACATCCCCCTGCAGGCAGGTGTAGTCACTCACTGCACCCACATGCAGGTGGATCTCTGTCCCCATCCCAAAGTGCAGGTGGGTTGCCACCTGCATAGTGAAACAATGAGCGGCTTTGGAGTAGCCGCTCCGTATTTCACTGAATACACATTCTTCTTGGGTGTTGTTCAAAGAGTTTTATTTTGGCCTTTTCCCACCCGCCCCTGTAAGTTTCCCACCCCTAGGACCCTCGTGTAGAAAAGAAAGAAGAGGGATGGGCAGCAAATTCGCCCGTCACATCTCATTACCCACTAGGGTACCACGATCCTTGGGCTTTAGCTGGTCCATGAGTCGAAGAAGTGGGACTGCGGTCGTCTTCATCTGGGCTGAGTGTTCCTGCGACTGTGCCCGCTGTATCAAGCATGCGCCTCTGAACGCGGGCTCCCCCAATGTGGGGTGCGGTATTGTCCCTGGTGTCCTTCTCTTCCACTCCTTATCTGGTTTGGGGTTTCTCTTTCTCTTACATTCCTTGACTCCTTCTTGTTCCTGATTTTTTATTGCATTAAAATAAAAAAAATTGTGCATCAGTATTACATCCTTCTCTCATCCTGCCTGTCCTTAACGTCCAGTATTTTCTGCCTCTCAATGTTTTTCTTTCTTTTTACCATTTAGGTTGCTACAGTGGTGATGATTCTGGCCATTTCCGTGGGAGCCCCACTACTCCAACTGCTGCTTTTTTTCCCACATGTCCATATTTATATTTTTTGACTTCTGTGTTATTTTTGTACCCTAAGCCGGTATCGTTGCACTTTGAAAAGCACCCACACACTCCTCAGGAGAGTTATTTCTGTCACCGTGAGCTGTCTTGGACCTGCTCCCACCAGCAGGATGGGCCTGGGCGAGAACCATTACTGTGACATGTTTTCCAATCTCCTGCACCATAATGGACATGGAAGCTGCAATAGCCACTTTTTTATTAAAGAATCAGTTACTGAATTGTAATAACATTCTCTACATTTCTTTGAAGTCTCATTACACTCGACTATTTCTGGCTCAGGGTCCATATTATGATCTTTCTGGTGAGATAGTTTATTAGAAAAAGGAATTATAAGTTGCCAGAAATGTATAAATGAATAATACATGCACAAACTAATTTCATAAAAATTGTCTTGAACAACTCCTAAATACATCAGTAAAATTGTTTTTGACAATATGGGGTATATTTACAAGAATTGGTGCCATTTTTTGCAGTATTTACAATATGTCGCTACATGGCGATAGTATCAGCTAGCTGCTGCGAAAACTGGTGCTAACACTAGCATCAAGGCGATAAAAAAAACTGACGTTAGCGAGAGAAAAGTGATGAAAGGCCAATTGGCGGCAAAAAAACTCACGTTAGTCAGCCCAACGTCACTTTTCAGCCTCAAGAGGCAAAAATAGCTTATCAATACACCTCTAATTAAAAAAATAAAATAAAAACAATGGAATGCAGAATTGAGCAGCCGGGGCCAAGTTCAGCACAGGTCTACAACCCCTCAAGCGCCCCAACAGCCAGGATGACCAGCCAGAGTCCCAAGGGAAGAGGAAATGCAGAATCAGGACCTCGTTTATGAAAAGTGGTGCAGCACTTTTCATAGCGCAATCCTTGCGACACCATGGCAGCCGATGCCTGGAAGCACAGACAGTGTGCGGGGACCGCAGGCTTCGCTGGGCCTGCGTCTGAGATCCGGAGGTGGCGGTGGTGTGGAGTCACTGCCGCCTGACGGTGGAGGTGGGCTGCATCGGGCCCAAGCCTGTGGGCTGTGGCGGTACACATTGAGGCAACGGCGATCGCCATTACCGGGTGTTGAAGCTTGGCAAGCCGCATGGAGACACGTTGCTGACCTGTGTGAGGAGACCGCCTTCCACCCCTTGGAGCTGTGATTGGTATAGGTGGTTCTGTACACCAACATAGGGAGGTCTGCATTGCATAATATGCGGCACCACTACACTGGGGTGCACTGAAGAGATTGCCAATGTTGGGCAGTGCCTCTCTGCATCACAGGCCTGAGGATGTGGCGCTGGCTGGTGCTGTGCAGGGTGGGGCCCCTGAGCTGTGCTCAACCTGTGTGGTGAGAGCGCTGCAGCTTCACGCCTAAGGGGGCCTGTTGCATTACCTGCATCTTAAGGTTCCCCAGCGGATTTTGTGGGTACTGCTGTACCCAGGCTTGTGAAATGCCGCCTGGCTGAGGCTCCTGCTGGCTGAGTCACCGATTTGGAGAGAGCTTGGCAGACTGAGCCCTGGTGTTGATGTCCAGGTGTGGAAAAGGTGGGAAATGGAGCGGAGGAGGTTCGGGGGTCCAGTCGGGCCCAGGCCTAGCACCAGTGGGTGGCTCACACCATGCCCTGAGCAATCCCTGCACTGCGGCTGACCAACATCACAGAGGGATCCGCACAAGATTGGTGGGAGACTCCACTAACTGGCTCTCGTCGTTGATATCAGCCGTTGGTGGCGGCGGGTGCCAGGGGCACGGGGTGAGTTCAAGGCCAGGCTCTTGGGTGCGCCTCTTGATCTGCCGTCACTCACTGCGGTACTGGGGAACACGGAATCTAGTTGCCACTGTTAGATCGGAGGAGGCGACTGTGTGGCGCTGCCTTTCCATACCCCCTGGTAGTGAGCTCTTGAGTGCATGGGGGATTGTCATTGGTGCCGCCCGTATGAATAATCCTGTTTAGCATACACCTGACTGGAGGAGAGGGCCCGGCTGGCCACACCTGACTGGAGGAGAGGGCCCGGCTGGCCACACCGCACTGCATGTCATACATAGTGCCTGGGCCTCTGGTGCAGTGATGGCCAGTCTGCTGATGGGGACATTGTTGAGATTTGGCTGCTCCTCCGTGTTGGTGAACCGAGCTGCTGGGTATCACTGGTCGCAGGGGCAGGTGACACTGGACAGTCTGGACTCCAAACTAGACACTGTACTCGCAGCAGGTTACTCCCTCGAACAAACGGACACTTCCTATGAGGGCTGCATAGACAAAAACACAGTCTTTTTCACCCTGGACTGCGCAGATCATCACAAGCTGACTTACAAAGTACACGACATTGAGCAAGAACTGGCCAAAGTCCCTCCGAGTACCCTGAGCGCAGCTTTGGAGGTGTAGCAGCTAATGGCACATGTGAAGTCACTGGAAATAAAAGCAGAGAATGCAGATGGCCGCTACCAGCATAACGACGTGAGGGTGTTGGGTCTGCCTGAGGGAGCAGAAGGGGCTGATGCAGTGGCATATACTGAGACATGGTTGCGTGGCCTACTGCTAGCAGGTGCACTCTCCCCATTCTTTGTTGTGGAGCAGGTCCATCGAGTACCATTGAGCTGCCCACTGCTGGGGGCAGCTCAATGGTACTTGATGGTCTCTTCTGCCTCCTACAGGGATCGTGACGCTGTCCACAGGGAGGTACGCATACGCAAGCTGGGGCAGGTGAAAGTGGATAGTGCCACAGTTATTTCCTTCTCTGACTATGCCACAAGGGTGCAGAGGGGCTTGTCTCTAGTGTTTAAGCGGTGCCGCCAAGAGTTGGGCATTAAATACTCCCTTCCCTACCCATAAAGGCTGCGAGTGATCTCAGATGTTGACATGCAAATTATTGACGCCGCAAAACAGTGCTGAACCTGGCTGTTATCTACTGGTCGCCAGGTGTTGTGGACAGGGAATGAAGGGTCTGCGCATAAAGCTATCATTCGTGGAGCCAGTTTTACTTGGAGGCGTAGGAGGAACAGGCGTCCCTGCCACGACTACAAGCCACCCTCAATCCGCAGCAAGTTATACAAGAGACGGAAGGAGCTGAATGTGGTGCCGACGATGCGCAATCGCAATTAGAGACACTTTCCCTGAATGCTCCCCCAGCGACGTGGGCTCCACTGCGATGTGGAGAGCAGAGTCTGTGAAGCCCCTGGATGTGACTCTTCAAACGTCAGATGACCTAATTTAATGTGGACTCGTTGTGCATCTCCCCTTCTACCACAGTTACAGACAGCTCCGGAGATTCTCTGGCTTTTGGCAGTTCCTGATCTCCAGCTTCCTGTCGCTGAAGTTCCGGTCTACTGAGGTCAGGCCTTAGAGAGGATCAGGTCCAGTCATCACCCAAAGGGAATGGAGCAGTTGTCCAGGTGAGCGATGCATGTCAGGGGTGGTGGTGGTCTCCTTGGTGCTCCGAGCTGCAATGGCATTAGGTTCATGGCGTCGTTGACCATGTCAAGGATAAAATGTGGGTGTTCCTCAATTATCCTAGCAGAACTCTTACAACACTGTGACATCACGTGTTTGACGTTTCGGTTGTGCAATGTGCCACAGCATGTTTACAAGGCCACGGAAAGCCACTCTTCGTGGCTTTCCATGGACTTGTAAATATGTGCCCCTTTCACACATTAAACAGTGTGAAAGGGGGTTCCATGCAGTGGTGGCCAGCATGGCTCATAGGTGCCAGAGTGAGGGCGGGTGCAGAGGGTTGTGATTGCGGGAGGCTGCGCATTATAAATGTAAAAAAAAATATATATATATATATATATATATATAACTTAGATTGCCGCTGGATCCCACGTCTCTGCTCCTGCTCTCTCCGAGGAACAGGAAGAACAGCCAGGCCCCACTGACCAATCATAATGCTGCAATGCAGCGTTGTTATTGTTTTGTTGTTTTTTTATAAATATTTTTTATTATTTTTGAATAAAACAACAAACAACTCAGCAAGTGCATTCCACTCAGAGTCCATAGATTACATCCTACAAGAGTTACAAGAAGCAGAGGTGCAAAGCAAACAGTATTATATTTATCCTTCCTACTCCCCTTAGGGTCATCTACCCCCCTCATTAAAGATCTCCTAGGTCCCTCAGCTAAGTATGTATCTAGCGTAGCGTAGCCCCTGCCCCCTCGTCGGTTCCCATTGCGTGCAATACTGTAGTGCCTTCCTCCTCCTTCTCTAGATGATAGTAACTCAGCCATGGCTGCCAAATTTTCTTGAACTTTCGTGGGCATCCCCTTGCTTTGTAAACCATCTTTTCTGCTCCCATATACATGTCCAAGCCTGTGTGCCACTCTTTTAAGATGGGAATTTCTGATCTCCCCCAGTACTTCTCTATGTCGCATTTTGCCACTACGAGGCCTAAATTGCAGAGCAGGAGTTGGTGCCTTGTAATATCAACATCCGTGTGAATGCCCAGCAGGATGTACTTGGGATCCATCGGGATGTGTGCATGAAGTATATTATTTAGTTCTTGGATAATCCGTGTCCAGTAGCCACGAATTTGATGGCAGTCCCATAGAGTGTGGACAAAGGAACTGCGCGCTGTTCTTCAGCGCAGACACTCAGGCGTCTCCGCCCTGCCCATCGTATGCAGTTTGGCCCTATCATAGTATACCCTATGAAGAATTTTAAACTGGACCAGTTGTAGTCTAAGCTTAATCGCCACCTCCCTAGGGTGCATCAGGGCCATCTCCAAGTCAATGTCCTCTAATGCGCCTACAAGATCCTCCCACATACCCTGTAGCTTCTAGTAGATTATTGGGTGCATTGTTTATTAGGGTTTTATACGTCCATGAGACTGCTTTCTCTAATATATCTTCCTGAAGATATATTAGATATATTAGGTCTGTGGGCCTGCCAGGCATGTCGGAATTGAATGGACTTATAGTGTTGCGTGTCTGCCAGCTGATAGTCCCTTTGTAAGTCTGTAAACGTCATCAGGGCACCCTGACTTGTTATGTCACCTGAAGTGGTAATCCCAATGGCATCCCACCTATTAAAGCCCTTTAGTTTTGCAATTTCGGGTTGCCTTGTCCCTTCCCATAGGGGTGTGGCCTTAGCCAGCCTTTGTTCCCATTTCATAACCCGTTCGGCCTCTCTCCAAACCTCAATCGCCCTCCGAGTTGCTGGCAACAGGCTTCACGTCCCATGACCCCATATATGTAGTGAAGGTATGAAGGTTTGGAAAATTGGAGTCTCTCTAGGGTGTATGTGGGGTGATCCCGAGGGGCATGTCCACATTCGTTGACAACTACAAGGTGTGCCGCTCTATAATATGCTCTAACATCTGGCAGCGAGATTCTCCCATTATAATGACTTTGTTGAAATGTTTGCAGTGCCACTCTGGGGTGACCTCCGTCCCATAGCAAGGTTTGCAGCTCAAATTTTATCGCCCTGAAGACAGCCTCCGGTATTTTGCAGTACGTAGTTTGAAAAATGCATATTAGCTTGGGTAGTGTAATCATTTTAAACATAGCCGGCCTCCCTAGTAATGTCAAGGGAAGACGCCTCCATCTGGTTGCATCACCCCGGAAGTCTGCCAGGACGCGCTGAACGTTACGGGTCAGATAGGTTGTCACATATTCCGAAATGTAAAGTCCCAGATACTTAAAGCTTTCTTTGGCAATGGGGAGAAGTGTTGGTACGGAATGCATATCAGAGGGTCCTCCTATTGGGTATATGGTTGACTTACCCCAAATAATCTTGTATCCCGCCTGCGTTCCGTAGTCTTTGACCATGCGGAAAACAATAGAGAGTGTCTTGTCCGGTTTGGTTACGTATAAAAGGATGTTGTCTGCGAAGAGCGAGATCCGCTCATCCCACAGCCAGACTTCAATGTCCTGGAACCCCGCCACATCTAGGTGTGCTCTAACCAGGAACGCCAACGGCTCCAGGACAAGCGCGAAAAGTAAGGGGGATAACGGGCAGCCCTGCCTAGTCCCCTGCTGAAGGGGGAATTCAGCTGATTTGACTCCATTATCTCGCACTTGTGCACTAGGGTTCGTATAGAGAAGATCAATCCATGTTCAAAAGTTATGCCCAAAACCCAATTTTACCAGGACCCGCTTTAGAAACGGCCAGTGTACCAGGTCGAATGCCGTGTCGAATGCCTTTTCGGCATCAAGTGATAGGAGCATGTGGGGAGCCTCCCTCCCTTTAACCATGTTCAGCCAGTTTGCTACCCTACAGAGGTTGAGATGCGTGGCGCTCTTAGGCATGAAACCCAACTGGTCTTTATGCACTAAGAACGCGATGACCGTCAATAGCCGTGCGGCCAATATTGAGGCCAATATCTTAGTCTCCACAGCGACATTGGGCGATATGAGCTGCACTTTTCTGGAGGCTTACCCGGCTTCGGTAGGACCACAACTGTTGCCTGACGGAGATCTGGGGGAAGCGTTCCCGCCTCTCTTGCCGCCAAGAACATGGTTAATAGACGTGGGGCTATGATATTAATTTTTTTATAGAACTTCCACAGGAGTCTGTTCGGCCATGGGTTTTCCCCGACTTCTGTTTGGCAATTGCAGCCTGCACTTCTTCTAGAGTAATCTCCTCATCAAAGGCCGCTGTGTCATCAATGTGCAAAATGGGCATATCTATAGCTGCAAGATATTCATTTATGTCATCCTCTGGTACGCTGGACGGGCTGCGTATAGATTGGTGTAGTAGCTAGCAAATGCTGTCGCAATTGTGGGTGCTGTCTTATGCCATATCCCCTCCTCTTCTATTTGGTTTACCCAATTTGCTTCTCTTTCTTTTCGGATTAACCAGGGGAGCAGCTTCCCCGCCCTGTCTTCTGACTCGTATAGTCTGTGGTGGGTGGTCAGAATTTGGTGACAAACAACCCCTTCTACCAAGGCACGGAAATCTCTCTGCATAATTTCCAGTTGTCTAAGCGTCCTGGCTTCATTGTCCGGGGATATATTCTGTTCCAGTTCTAACAATTTACCCTCGAGACTCTGAATCTGGCACGTTTCCTATCTAGCTTTCGGGCGATTACGCCCTGTACCATCCCCCTAAGGACTGTTTTGTATGCCTTCCAGAGGGTGACTTCCGAGGACACAGAGCCTTTGTTGTCTTGGAAAAATAGCTTAGTCTCAATGTCAATGGTATCAACTACCGTTTTGTCATGGAGGTCCAAAGGGTTTTGTCTCCAGTCTGATTTGGGTCTAAGTCCCCCCTACCTTTAACTGTAGTGGTGAGGGATCGGTGATACCCTTGCAAAATAATCTGTGTCCTCTATGACAGGTATTTCCCCTGCCGGGGCGAATAGGTAGTCGATTCAGGTGAAGGTCTTATGAGCCCCTGAGAAGTTGGAGTAGCTGCGGTCGAGTGGGTGGTGTCGGCGCCACAGATCAGTCAGTCCGAGGGATTGTATAAAGTCTGATAGTGAGGTTGGTGTCTGAATGTTACCAGCAGCGTGAGATCTATTGAGGCATGGGTTCATCACAACGTTAAAGTCACCCCCTATTATGTGAATTGAGGAATATGAATCCAATAGTATCTTAGCCACTGCTTGCAGCATCTGGGATTGCAGTCGCGGTGGGGCATGCACGCTAACCAGGGTAAATTGTCTCTGGCCCCATGGGTTTTCCTGGTAAGAACAGCCACCCCCCCGGGCACCAGAGTGTACCAATGTGACAGATGTCCCTTTCCCAATAAACGTGCAACGGTTACCTCGGAGATGGGTCTCTTGTAGGAGGACGATATCCGGCTTAATCTGTATGATATATCTGTTCACCAAACCCCTCTCAATTTTACTACCCAATTCGTTGACGATTTGTGGTATTGGGTTTCGTCAGGTCTACATACTCTGCAAAGAACTCTCGAATACCATAGAATAGAAGTTGGCACGGAAACTGGAAAATGCAAGAAACAAGTTTATTAAGACCCCATGGGGTCGTGGTACATTCCTACAGCACCCTTCGGCAATGCAAGAAGTATCACACCGAACATCGGTGCGCGACCTCTTTTATGCAAGTTTAACAGTAATAAAAAGGTAGGCGGTATACTCTTTTCACAACTTTAGGTACATATAAGGGCATTTTTGGAACACAGCCAACATGTGGGAGGAGTTTGGTGCCACTGGTCAGTTTGGGGAACATTCCTAAGAAGTGACCGCTCGTAAACTAGAATACTCGAGTGCGCATGCGTGAGCTTGACCAGTACTAAAAATAGCTTGTTGCTGGGCAAAGTAAATGGTCATTGGTACAGAGGAAGGACAAAAGGGCATGCTGATCACGAGGCCGCATGTTCATACAAAATGGAAGCCATCAGATACAAAATGGCTCCCGGACGTTTAGTCAAGTTAACGATGAAAGCTCGTGTAGCTGAGCTAAATGCTAATTCAGTAGCTGACAAATTACGACAGACGGCCATTTTAGCATTTAGCTGAAGCTACCTCATAGTGGAATTAATCAGGATGTTCATCATCAATATCAATCATCATTATTTTCATCACTTCTACATTACTCATTTGCTTATTTTTGGCAATAACTCGTTTGGATGGGATACAGGCTGTATACATACAGAGCATAAAGTAGGGCCACATTGGATCCATAAACAAAGGAAAAAAATACCCCAATAATCATACAAAGAATAGTCAATAATTTCCAACCCCAGGTGCTAAGCAAAGTCCAGAACCAATTAGAGAATGTCCATGTACCATTTTCCGGGTGAATTTCAGCAGCAATTTTGTGCAATTTGGAAATGGCATCATACACAGAAGGCGAATTATCGGGAACATAAACACAACAGCTACTTCCGATAATGCGGCATGCACCCCCACGATCAGCCAATACTACATCAAGAACCATTCGGTTCTGAAGCGTTACAATTCTCGTAATCTGGAGCTCCTCATTTATGTTCCCCAAAGCAGAGGCAGTTTCATTAGCAACAGCTTCCACAACACGTGTTAACCGTCTTATTTTCCTGCTGTTTAAAGCAGCACCAACAAAGGAAAACAGGCCTAAATTAAAATCTACACATTGTTTTAAGGAGGTGTCTGTTTGGTCCACATTTTCAATCTCTAATGTTCTCTTAACTCTATTTAATATAAAATCATGATATAGTACAAAATCGTTATGGTACATAGGTGGGGCAATAAATACAGGGGGTAATACAAAAGATATATAGCAGGTTCCTAACCATCCAAGAGGAAGACGATGATATCCTTTATTACCACAGATAAAGTAAGTGTTTCGTGAAGCTACAAAAGCAATACCACTTGGTGTATCAAATGTGAGAGTAGTATTAGATTTGCTTTTCCCCACCGGAATTGTTCCCTTATTTCTTACACAAAGGTCAGCCTTAGTATCAATAACCGTAATCATATGTAGACTAGACATATTTATAAGTCTTTGGTTAGTGAAAACACGAGGTGTAGATACATTGTCCGGTCGATATTCTTCCCACTCAAATTTAGTTCCTTCTGCTTGTGGATAACCATCTCTATCATTGTAACAGACTTTATTCAATCGAAAAAGTAGTCCACCTTTTGTTGGCCATCTTAGGGTAAAAAGAAGAGTGTACCAAGCATTACAAGAACCATTATGTGAGAACGGCAGAGGAATAAGCGGAGTTCCTCCTCTCTTTTGATGTCCAGGCAACATTCCACATACCCAACAGTTCGAAGTGTTCGTCATGTTGTGGGTATGATGCAGAATTTGAATGAAGCTGTTATTCAAGTAAGTCTGTCTATGTCTCTCTTCATGATAAGGCAGAGTAAAATGGAAATGTTCAGATGGAATTGGAGTGGTAGGCAGTAAATACTCTCGTGCAGGAAGCAATCGTTCTATAGTCCAAGCTATTACTGCTATTACCACTATAGTTGTAACAAAAAGAACTGCACCCAAAATTCTTCTGTTTCTCAGTGTCGTAGGTGCCATAGTACAAAAAACAAAGTTTCAAAAACCAAACTAAAAAATAAAAATTTGAGTGCTGAGAACCAAGGCTGCCGCTGGTTTCTCCGAGATTCAAGACGGGTGTCGCTACACTGGCCAGAACTGATCCCCCCCCCTTGATATTCCCGGCTTCCGTTTTCACAAACCTCGGAACGGTTACTCAACCAGTCTTGTACCAAAAGAAAAATTATTTTCTTGACCGTAGATTATATTTCGCTTTACCACAAGCAGTGTGGTCCGGGAAGGCTCCCTCCGACTCACGAGGCGTAACAACTGGGCTCTTCTCCGCATCCAAGATGTCTCGATAATCATACAGTACCGCAGGGTTCACCAGGTCCAGAGAAACACGACGGCAGTGAGTTGAATGTATCCACCGCTTCTTATTCGTGACTCGCACAGCCGTCCGAGTCGCCAGCAATACCTGTTCAGGGCCACGCCACCTCGGCTCCAAACTGCTGGTTCTCTCGAACGCACGGATCATGACATGATCCCCAGGACGGAGATCGTGAGCCTCTCCAATGGAATTGTCGGGGAGCGCTTCTCGAACCTGCTGATGAATAGAAAGTAAATCATTTGTTAATCGTGCCAAATAATCGTTCATCATTATACAAGGCACATCATGTATCAAACGAGGCTTTGGAACCCCTCAAATATTCATGGGCCTTCCAAACACCACTTCATAGGGTGTGAGGCCAGATCGGGAATGTGGTACTGATCTAATAGACAGTAATGCCAAAGGCAAAGCGTCCGGCCATTTCAAAGACGTGGATGCCACGATCTTTGCTAGCTTCAACTTCAAAGTTGCATTGTACCTTTCTACTAGACCTGCTGACTGCGGGTGGAATACAGCGTGAAATTTTTGCTTAATCCCCAATCCTTTCAGGACATACTCCACTACTTTCCCAACGAAATGAGGACCATTGTCGTTCCACAAAAATTTACAAACACCATAACGTGGGAAGTACTCTTTGAGTAACACCTTAGCTGTTGTCAATGCTGTATTATCCTTCGTGGGGTAGGCCTCAATCCATTTACTGAAAGCACACACCACCACTAGGACATATTTGAGGTTATTACAGCGCTCAAGCTGGATGTAATCCATTTGCAGTACTTCGAATGGTGCAGTAGGTGGAACGAACCCTCCTTTAGGAGTATAAGTCCCTTTGGCAGGATTGTACTGTAGGCATATCAGACAGGTCTGCACTACTCTCTTGGCCGTGCTGGCAATCTCAGGATGCTCCCAGACTCGTGTAAGCAATTTAGTAATTGCAAGAGCTCCAACATGTGCCAGCCCATGTGTCATTTGGACCATTGTTTGCAAATAAGCAGCAGGTAATTTCCATCTCTCCATATCTTTGCTACGCCAACAACCCTCATCATCCAACACTCCCTCTGTTTCCCAGGTTGCAAGTTCTGCTTCAGATGCTGATTTTTGTATGTCTAATATTTCTTCTCTAGCATCATGCCTAGGAGAGACATTTTGCAACATGGCAGTCTCTCTCGCTATGCGGTCTGCAAAAGCGTTTCCTTGCCCTATTTTGTCTGTCACCTTCTTGTGTGCACTACATTTAATTATCGCTACCTTCTTTGAACATAGTAGTGCATTCAAGAGGTCACGTACCAACTCTCCATGCATGATGTGTACTCCGTGTGAGGTCAGAAACCCTCGTTCCTTCCAGAGTAGGCCAAAATCGTGCACTACTCCAAAAGCGTAACGGCTATCAGTGTAGATATTCACACATAAACCAGCACTTAACTCACATGCTTTCGTTAAGGCTATCAATTCAGCCGCTTGGGCCGATTTCTGCGGTATTCGTGCTGTTTCTACCACTGTCTTAAGTGTCGTGATCGCATAGGCTGCAGAAGTCGTACCATCTGGCAACTTCAAACATGATCCATCAACCCACAGTTCCCCATCTACATCTGGAAGTGGCGTATCCTGTAAATCGACAAGACCCTTTGTTTGTTCTTCAGTCAGAAAAACACAATCATGTTGTTCTTCCTTCTGGGTCTCAGTAACAGGATATGGCAATAAAGTAGCAGGGTTCAGAGTGGCGCACCTCTTCAGTGTAATATGTGGCGCCAGCAGTGTTAACTCGTATCCTGTTAAACGGGCACTGGTTAGATGCTGCGTTTTCGTTTGGTTCAATAGAGCATCTACCGCATGGGGAACTAACACCAATAATTTGTGTGACAAAACTATTCCCTCACTCTGTCGTATAGCTACTGCTGTTGCTGCAACTGCTCGAAAACATCCAGGCAGTCCTCGGGCCACAGGATCGAGTACTGCCGAAAAATAAGCGCACGGTCTCTGTTTATCTCCGTGTAACTGCACTAAGACTGACAGTGCGCACCCATCCTTCTCATGTACATATAATGTAAAGGGCTTCGTATAATCTGGTGTGCCTAACACTGGTGCAGAACAAAGAGCTTGTCTCAATTGTTCAAAAGCATTCTGACATTCATCCGTCCATTCAAGGGGAATTGGTGCAGTTTTGGACAACAATGCTAACAAAGGTTTTACAATGTGCGAAAATCCTAATATCCATTGCCTACAAAAGGACGTCAAACCTATGAAGGCACGAACATCCTGCTGAGTGCAAGGGACTGGTGTATCTAAAATTGCTTGAATTCGATCTGATGTCAATGCACGCCCCTCCTTAGACAAAAGATGACCGAGGTAGGTCACCTTTGGTCTACAATATTGCACCTTCTTCCGTGAAACCTTGTGATTGTTTTTAGCAAGAAAATAAAGTAGGGAGAGAGTACTCTCCTCACATTGCACCTGCGTGTCTGCTGCAAGCAGAATGTCGTCAACATATTGAATAAGAGCCACCCCGGGCTGTAAGTCAAAGGAATCAAGCTGTCTTTTTAAAGCCTGGCTGTAAATGCTAGGACTTTCCGTGTAACCTTGAGGAACTCGACAAAATCTATATGATTTGTTATTTAATGTGAAACCAAACAAATATCGGCTGTCCGGGTGAATGGGAATCGAGAAGAAAGCATTTTTCAAGTCGATTACCGTGAATGTAGTAGATGTGGGTGGAATCAAAGTGAGTAAGGTGGTAATATCAGACACCACCGGATACTGGGGTACAACAATCTTATTAATTTCTCTCAAATAAATAATGAAACAATAGATCTTAGTGTCTGTGTCTTTCTTTAGGATCGGAAGAATTGGACTGTTACAAACATTATAGGGAACTTCCTCCACCACACCTGCCATTATCAAATCATGCACAATGTGTGTCAAAGCTATTTCGCCTTCTCTGGAGATCTTGTATTGAGGTACACGGGGCAAAGACACTCCCTCCTTTACAGTAATACGTACGGGAGGAATAATCATTTGACCCACATCGGTATCAGAAGTGGCCCATAAAGAGCTTGGAAGAGAAGCCAACGCATCGCCTCCTGCATGATACACAATCTCTCAACCTCTGGGTAGTTCTCATTCAAAATAACCCGCACCCCTTCAGGGGCACAGCGTATTGTTGCCCGAAAATGCTTTAGCATATCAAGTCCCACAATATTATCGGGCGTGTTTGGAGATAACAAAAACGGGCATGGGGCAGTAAATATATCAATGTGAAATAGAAGGGGTTGAGACAATGGGCTAAGAGAAGGTGTTCCATCGAACCCTATTGCAGTAATCGTTTCGCCAGACAGGGGAGCCCTTGGAACCAAGTGTTTGGACAGAGCGCTACGAGTAGCTCCTGTATTGACCAGAAACTGATCAGTAGAACCCAAAACATGTGCTGATATATATGGACCCCTTTGATCGACTGGTACTTCAACCAATTCCACACCCCATCCTACGCAATCCTATGCATAAATATTATCCTGAGACTCAGTACTCTCTCCTTCAGCTATCTGATACTGATTCCGCTGATCAAAAGTATTGTGATCAGCCTGACCACGACCTCTTGCTTCAAACCTACCACGATCATTCGCTCCACCCCTCGGTCCTGAATAACTATTCCGCGACCTTCCACTTCCTCGGCCACGCTGATTACGCTGTTCTCGAAGCACCGGACAATCCGAAGCCCAATGTCCAAACTGCTTACAGTATGCACACTGATCCTCGGAAATATCAGAACGGGGGGGGGCGTAACATACGATCCTCGTCTACCCCTATCATTCCCTCTCGACTGCGTAGCATAAACCTGAGCCAACATCACCTTCGTCTTTAAGTCCTTCGCTTTCTACTTTCTTTAGCCTCCAATTCCTGTCCTTCATAATACTGAGCCATAGTTAATAAAGAAGCAGGGGTTGCTGTGGTCCATGAACTTTCACTAGTTTTTAAACGTTTTGCAATCTCCGGTAGGAGATTAGCCACATACTTATCAACAAACAAATGCCTGCCTGTATCCTCTGTTAATGATTGGCCACTGTAATCATGGAATGCTTCCTCAAAACATGAAAAAAAATCAGAGACCGATTCGTCCGGCTTCTGTTTACAAGACGCCAACATTGTCCAATCAATTTTCTTAGGGGGGACAAGCGTTTTTAATTTATTCAATATAGCCTCTGGGAGGTCTAAAATTAACTGGCATGGTTTACACACTGGTTCTCTATCCAGATCAGCTCGAGCTATGTCCTTCCAATCTGCACCTAGAATCGTTCGATCATCAAACTTACGAATCGCCCTCCACATATAAGGAGGCAGTATCAACCCAAAGAAAAGATCAATATCAACTAATGTCATAACACACGAAGAAATAGCACCTTCCACTCCTTCATAGAAAGCTGCTGGATTTTTACGGGGGTCAGGCAAAGCATTCTTGAGTGCCATAACATCTGCTCTATTCCATGGCGTATAAACCCAATTATATACAAAATAACCCTTCGCATCCTTAGACATCTTATCATCGTCCGTGCCTGCCCCTTTAGGAGGGACATACAAAGGCGCAGCTTCGCGCATAGGCATAACATTGACTGCAGCGCTCTTATCTGTGTCAAAGATAGGGCACTCATTGGATACTTCCGTCGATCCAGACGCTGGCGGACCCGATGCCTTTTTCGCCGCTCGCAGCCGTGTCGCCTCATCCCGTAGCTGAACCAAACGCTGGAAAAACTCAGCCGCATCTGCAAGAACAAAAAGACCTTTACGAAAATTCTCACGACCAACTGATATAACTTTAGGTTCCAACTCAGGAGAATGCCGTCTAAATCGTTCGACAACTTCATCTGCAAAATGATCTAGAAAATACAATCGTTCCTTTTCAGACCACGTACTCATAAAACCATCAACCTCTGAAACAGTTATAGCATTTGTATTAAGTTTGCGAGCAACCGAGCGCAGTTCCGCGGTTCGCTCAGCAGTTAACCTGGTACGCTGATTATCCTGATCCTCCTCGCTCGAGTCCTCATTCGGAGCCGTAGGCGGAACATATGGAGGTGGGCAACGATCTAGCAATGAAAAATCATCTGACTCATTAGTAAGGACAGGATAAAGAGGACGTCGAATAGGAAACTGACCATTAACTTGCAAATTACGCTCTCGAGTCTCCCTCTCTTTCTGTTCCTGCAATTCTTTTTCTTGCAACTGTAAAGCTTTATCACGAGCAGCCTTTCGCTGCTCCTTGTCCGCCAAGGCTTGTTCACGCTTCATTCGTTCACGCACCGCTTTCTCCCACATACGCACACAATCAAACATATCTTGTCTAGACCTGCGCTGAAACAAACACTGCTCCACATACTGAACCTTTCGCAGATCAAACGACCCATGTAGTGGTCATTGCAATTCACGATCAGTTTTTGTATAATTGTGCCATAATGTACTATACATAATGGGAGGAAGGCCAAATTTTATGTACATTTCGCGATTAGGAGTTCCCTCTGGGGGAGCCGGCTGAGATTCATTTAATCGATAATTGGTACCATTTCCAAAATAGCACATTCCTCGAAGTGTGCTTAGAACAGGCATGTCAAAATATCACGAAAACGCGATATTACATAAAATGGCACTTAAATATGTTTTACACACGGTGTGCCGTTCAAACAAATTCAAAATCAGAGAAATATCTCTACATGCCTGTCTATGTGAGGTGCACTCCACATATAACTCAAATCATAGGGCCAAATGTTAGCTAACTCAAACAAATTAAAAAAAAAGCCACAGTAAGTGTCAGTAGACTACCTTACTAATCACAAGCTTACCAAATATTTTCAAACGTCCAGGTTCCAACTGCCAAGTTCCGTAATCGAATCAGCCAAACAGGCACTGCGCGACAACCCAACCGATCAGGATCTCAGTCGAGGACCGGCGCCACCTGGAAGGTCGAGTCGGAAGGAAAGGAAAAAACACCGTGGATGCCAAGACTCGGGTCACTCAGTGGCAGCGTACGCGTCCATGGTGAGTTTCCAAGCCTTCGTCGCGACCTCTCCTTCGGGCATCCGAGTCGCCGATGAGTCCCTTCGTGGTCGCCAATTTGTGGTATTGGGTTTCGTCAGGTCTACATACTCTGCAAAGAACTCTCAAATACCATAGAATAGAAGTTGGCACGGAAACTGGAAAATGCAAGAAACAAGTTTATTAAGACCCCATGGGGTGGTGGTACATTCCTACAGCACCCTTCGGCAATGCAAGAAGTATCACACCGAACATCGGTGCGCGACCTCTTTCATACAAGTTTAACAGTAATAAAAAGGTAGGCGGTATACTCTTTTCACAACTTTAGGTACATATAAGGGCATTTTTGGAACACAGCCAACATGTGGGAGGAGTTTGGTGCCACTGGTCAGTTTGGGGAACATTCCTAAGAAGTGACCGCTCGTAAACTAGAATACTCGAGTGCGCATGCGTGAGCTTGACCAGTACTAAAAATAGCTTGTTGCTGGGCAAAGTAAATGGTCATTGGTACAGAGGAAGGACAAAAGGGCATGCTGATCACGAGGCCGCATGTTCATACAAAATGGAAGCCATCAGATACAAAATGGCTCCCGGACGTTTAGTCAAGTCAAGTCAAGTCAAAAAGTTTTTATTTGTTTTGGTACCCCACTGAGGACCACAAATTTAAAAACAACAGTTTACAAAATTAAGCATGTTCATTAATATAATACTAAAAAAGATTTTAAGAATTTGTAAAAATTATAGCAAACCCATTCATTAGTCGGATATTTACATAATTGTACTAAGCCTTTTACTGTAGTAATATCGCATTTCTGATAGAGAGGTTCAAGATATCTTTTACGCGCTCTAACAACAGTTGCGTGTGGGCATACAAATATGATATACTCAATATCTTGTTCACCACCTAGGCAAAGACTACAGATAGGGGAGTCGCCTAATGACCATTTAGATGTGTAGACAGATATAGGTAAAATGCCTAAGCGCAACATAGTGATGGATCTTCTTGCACCATGGGTTAGACTAAAACCTAGATACGGTCTTTTTTGCTTATATTCCAGCGACTCTATGTAAATTTTGTATGTGGGTAACTTACTACAATGCATAGAATCAAGGTCGTAACTTAGCCTCGGTGTAAAACATTTCAAAAACAATTTTAACTGAGATTTTGTCCAGGATAACAGGATATCTTCAGTAATATTTGCTAGTTCAAATGCATCAAACATATTCTTGGCAAAAATAAATTGACGAGAATCAGTTTTAAATATCTCAGTCTTTAGCAAGAATCTCAATGTCCCTTCCTTTGCATGCAAGATGTTAAAGGCCCATCGAATGACATTTGCCACCGCTGTGGCATATGAGCTTGTTAATGCAAATTCCAGTCTCAGGGCCTGTACCGGAGTCGATGCTGAGACTTTAAGTGTTCTTTTCAAAATCTTTCCTTCAGTCTTGTCCATGAAAGACCATTGTTTCATTGATAAATGTTCCGTTGCATAAGACAAAACCGAAGGTATTTTTACTTTGTACACTTTAAGCAATGAAGAAAAGTGCCTGTTTCCGGTGGCAGTATACATTCTAGATAATGCCCCAGCGTGGATCTCAGATTTTCTCTTTAGGTTGCTAATTTGTTTAAAATTTTGCAATTTCTTCGTGAAAATCCTGCCGAGGTAAGTATATTCATCTACTTCCTCGATTTTTGTTCCATTAAGTTTCCATCTATATTTAGCACTTTTTTTCCTGCCAGAGAACGCTACTACTTTTGTTTTTGTCAAATTCGGGATTAAGAAATGTTCCTTCGAATAAACATTTAAAGAGTCCAGTAGATTTTGGAGGCCAAACGGTGTGAGGTCTAACATAACTATATCATCTGCATACAACAGCGCATGTATGCTCTGATTAGCAACCTTAGGTGGCAAACTAGAGCACTGTTGTAAGCAAAATGGAAGGTCGCTCAGATATAGTGAAAATAAAATTGGTGCAAGAAGGCATCCTTGCTTAAGACCATTCGAAGTATTAATTGGTTTCGTCAGACCTCTTTCACCTCCCATTTGGACCTGGGACCAGGTATTCGTGTGTAGTTGGATTATAATTTGCAACAGACTTTCGGATATCCCCAGTAATCGCAATTTTTTCCATAATAGTTGTCTATCCACGCGATCAAACGCAGTGGAATAGTTTATAAATGCCGCATACACTGGTTGTGATTTCCGCCCAATGTATTTGTCAAGTATAGTCTGGAGAATAGAGATGTTGTCTAATACTGAGTGATTCCGTCGAAAGCCTGCTTGATACATTGGAATTATACCCTTTGAAAAACACCAGTCTTTTAATCTATCCAGTACCTCAGCTGCGAAGATTTTACCTGTAGAGTCCATTAATGCGATTTGGCGGTAATTACTCGCCACATTTTGGTTCCCTTTTTTGAATATGGGTATTATAGTACTTCCCTGCCATGATTTTGGTATTCTCCTAGTACTAAAAATAAAATTAAAGAGCGGCGTTAACATTTGACTCCATTCCCTTGGATTAGACTGTAAAACTTTAATTGGAATCAGATCCGGGCCTGAAGCAGAGGTGTTCCTGGCTTTTCTGATATGGATTTCAATAGAAGAAACTGTGCATTTCTCTAGTAGAGTTAAGTTACTTTCTGAGGTAAAATCAACTGCATTGTTGTCATTTCCTATTGGGTTTGCTTTGTATAGGTCAGTTAGATAGGTTTCCCAATCCTGGGGTGGTACCGGTATAGCATATAATTTCTTTTTAGCTCCAGTAATTTTACCTATCAATGACCAATATTTTCTTTGGTTATATAACTTTGCCGCTTCGTGCATGTCCACCCAATTTTTGTCGTGTAGCCGTCTTTTCTTTCTATTCTTCTCTCTTCTGAGTTGGTTTTTTAATTTGTTTATCTCTTGTTGGACCTCAAGTGTATAATTTAAAAATTGCCCTCGTATAAGTTTATTTATTTTCCTCCTAATTACATTGTCATTGGAGGTTGTATAAATTATATTTCTACGCGAATTTTCCCGTTCAATAAGAAATTTTTTAAGATATGTCATAATACATTCAAAGTTTGTTATTTGATCTTCCGAATGTAAATTGGTTAAAATTTTATTTTGCATGATCATTTCATTTACGTGGTCTACCGTTCCTTCATTCCAAAAAATACGCCTTTGCTTATTATTGATTTCAATATTCCCATCAAAATACATATTTGGATTTAGTAAAGATGATTTGAGCGACCAACCAGTATTTAAGCATAACATTGCATGATCACTGAGATCTGTAAAGATAATTTTCAAATAGTGAAATGTGTCCGCTAACTCTATATTGCTTATTATATAGTCGATAGTTGAGGGGGATCCGTTTCCACGCCTTGTAAAGGAAGCCGGTCTATCACCCTCTACATATCCATTCAAAATTGACCCATTTATGTTTGGAAGTGATGCCAATAACATTTTCCCTCTTTTATCAGAGGGTTTTCCTTTTGGGAATATTGGAATAGGAAAATCCAACGTTTCATCCTCATAGGTTTTTGCCCATTGACCAATTTCAGCGTTGGAAATTTTCCCATTCACATCACCCATAATTAAAAAAGGAATATTTCCTCTCTCATCAATTATTTTAGACATTGAATCCAAAGTCTCCATAAGAATGACATCCTGAGAGGTACCTGGAGGAATGTACATATTGAAAAGCAGCAGGGCCTTATTGTGGTCAGAGATGTTGGTTTTTAACATAATCTTGATGCATTGGTAGTTGTCAGATTTAGAGTCAACTATTTCTTGAGTCCATTGATGTTCCTCACTTAAGAGAATAGCTAAACCACCCTTTGCATGACCTTTACTCACTGCTATAGCCGGAATGTTGTAGACATAGTAACCCTTCTGCTTGAATACCTTTGTCGCCCATGTTTCCTGTAAGGCTACAATGTCCGGGTTATCTTTTAACACAATGTCCAACTTATCGGTGGTTTTTCTGGCTATATTCCAGGAGATGATCTTTAGATTGCTGTTAAACATTGCATTGCGGTCGATGAGCTTGTTTATTGCTATTTAAGGCCTCAGATACCCATGCCCAGGATTCAGTTGTTTTTCTGAACTCTTTTCTCTCTTGAGATTGGCTCCAAACATTCCTTTGACCATTGTTTACTTGGATTTTCAAGATATCCTTCCTGGTGTTGATACTTTCCAATTCAACATGGTTATTTGCAGACCACTTGTTTACTGTAGTACTTGTGTCCATATTTTGGGGGCCAGACACTTTATTCTTACAATATGTTGGTGAAGATATCTCCATGACATCATATCCATGCTTGTGTAATATTTCTTTTTCCCTCATGATGATAACAGGAATAACAGATGACCAAAAAGCTACTTCCGCGATTTTTTGGTTTTCTTTTATAGGAAATGTTACTAAATCTATTTCTTTGCTAGTGATGGATTGTAGCATATAGATTTGCTGCAGAAGGTTGATTATCCTTTCACGATTTAATGGTAGATCGTCAGTTGGAAAAAGTTCTTCAAACTGTAGATATTTAGTCATAGGTTGTTCCCCTCCAAAAGTTAACATCTTGCTAGTCCCACTGTCTTCATTTAATACGTCAGTACTTTTTTTTGTTCTAGAAGGTAAATATTCAATAGCTTTAGGATTCAATTGTTTTATAGGCGATTTATTTATTCTCTCTTTTCGTTCCTCGGTCGAAGATTGATTAATGACCACTTCATCAACTAGACCATCCTCATTTTTTTGGCTGACGATTTCAGTTTTGAACCTGACTCTTCTAGACCTCTTTTTATTAATTCGTCTTAGTGGTTTCCTTTTCCTAATTTTTCGTTTTGCTCCATTGTCACTTTTAATTTGGAGGGAATTTTGATCACCGGCTACAGCTAATACTGTTTCGGAAATATTTTTTATATCCTCTCCGCCATCCAATTCCTTTGTCACTTTGTTATTCTTTGTGTTTGTGAATATCGGATATTCTTTGGTTGTCGAGGAGGACTCCTCTCTAAACAATTTTTTTAAGGAGTATATTCGGGCCTTCTTGGAGTCTTTCTTGTTCATAATAGTATTTTGCTGTTTCAGTTGGTGATCAAATGTTTGAGTACTATTATCACGTTTCTTTGAACATTTAGGAGACGAAATTTTTGTCATTGGGAGAGGTTTAGTCTGATCCTTTCTTTCCTCTTGGGGTTGTAAACTGGTTGTTAATTCAGACTGATCTTTTTTCTTCTTTTCATCGACTAAAAATTTCAGTATTCCAATTTGCACATCCAAGGTTTGATCCGAGTTATCTAAGATATTGCCTAAGAATGAGAGGACAGATTGAAGTATTTCCTGTAGAGTATAGAGAGCCTTAGAAATAGGTGTCACTGTATTAGAAGAGATCGTGTTATTCGGTAGAAATGTCTCTAGTGATGTATTCAGATCACTTTTGAAATCAAATAACTGATCATGTGAGTTATTTTGAAGGTTATCTGGTTCTATTTGTATCTCAGGTGTGACTTCCATTGGTTGTATACTATTTGTACAGAGATCCGCGATATCCGAGAAGTTAATCATTTGTTTTATTGGTGTAATGGGATTAGAAGAGGAGTCAAAGGCTGAAATTTGAGACGCCTGTTCCAAACATAGTTTTGGATCTGTAGAGTGAGGGGCAAGATCATTCAAGATGGAGGTGGTCAGTATTTCCATAGATGGCAATTCAGAAGCCTCTTTAGTTGCTGTTTTTTTCGATGATTTAGACATATCATGGGCTGATAAGCTGGAGCGATTTTTTGGTGATATGGCCATAAAATATTTACTGATAGCGGAAGTGCCGGTTAACTGACCTTGTTTAACAGCTTTTACGGAACTTTTTCTTACTGCTTCCTCAGTACCCATTCTCTTCATA
This sequence comes from Lissotriton helveticus, assembly GCF_964261635.1. NCBI lineage: Eukaryota > Metazoa > Chordata > Amphibia > Caudata > Salamandridae > Lissotriton > Lissotriton helveticus. Next base: position 157,297,680 of record NC_136057.1, read on the forward strand.
AAGATAGTACGAGATCTTAGTTTTTTGTATGCCATAAAGAAAATCCGTTAAGTAGTTGATAGAATACTATTAGGTGTCGTATTTGAGTAAGACCAGGATTATAAATGGAATGAATGGTCAGTAATCGGGGTATCTTAACCAGTAAATTTCCACTTTATGGCTAGACTCTGCTTATGCAAAATACTAGTAAAGAAAAGGAGCAGATATGGCCGAATAGCGGAGAAATACAAGTTAAAAAATTGAAAATGTAAATAGGGTGGCCCGCCCCGTCCTTGTTCGACCTTGGACGGCCTTAGACGGCCCGCCCTTTGCCCGGGCTTCTCCCGGGCGCTACCCGCGCGCTACCGCGCTGCGGTGTGCAGACACTCTATTAATACGTCACGATGGTCTCGAGGGCGTGGCCTACAGGGAGAGCGTCACCGGGTGTAATTGGTGATTCACACTGCTGGGACTCTTGGGAGACTGAGTCCAGCAGTGCACACGCTCGCAGCCCTGAAAGCCTTCAGCCCAGAAGAAGTGGTGACAGACTGCAGCTGTGAAGCGGGACCCGCGGAGCGGGTCCGGCGAAAAGTAGCGCCTAGCAAAGCGCTTCCAAGTTGATTAGCAGAGCGCTTCCAAGGGGTCAAGCAGAGCTTCCTCTGACCTCCAGCGCCAAAGCACAGTCACGAACACCGCAGGAAACAGCAGGATGGCAATCCGCAGATTAGGCAGATCCGGAGCCTTTTCTCCTCACAGCTGGGGGCGTGGCCTACAGGGAGAGCGTCACCGGGCGTAATTGGTGATTCACACTGCTGGGACTCTTGGGAGACTGAGTCCAGCAGTGCACACGCTCGCAGCCCTGAAAGCCTTCAGCCCAGAAGAAGTGGTGACAGACTGCAGCTGTGAAGCGGGACCCGCGGAGCGGGTCCGGCGAAAAGTAGCGCCTAGCAAAGCGCTTCCAAGTTGATTAGCAGAGCGCTTCCAAGGGGTCAAGCAGAGCTTCCTCTGACCTCCAGCGCCAAAGCACAGTCACGAACACCGCAGGAAACAGCAGGATGGCAATCCGCAGATTAGGCAGATCCGGAGCTTTAGTCAAGTTAACGATGAAAGCTCGTGTAGCTGAGCTAAATGCTAATTCAGTAGCTGCCAAATTACGACAGTTCCACGTCAACACGGTATAGGGCGGGTCATGCATTACGTTCGTGACTCATCTGGGTTATACAGAGAATGGCTCCCAACCTGCCAGTCCCCACCTAATTACTTTTGGCTCTGTAACTTAAGACAACCTGCTGTTACTAAAGAAAATGAAAAAACTTGAAATCGAGGACCCCCAAACTCCCCTCCCTTCCCCACCCTGTACCCCACATCCTCACATGCGCTATGCTGGACCCTTCAACTATCAATATTCTAACTAGCATAAGTGTCTACTGAGGTGTCTGTCGCCCCCACCCTTCCCCACCCCCTACCACCCAACAATAACCAAAATCGCAAAGGATATGACTCTAGTTCAGGAAAATGGTTCACTCAGTCTTCCGTATCACCTATGGTTTACTTTTCTTTGCCACTTTTGTCTTGATGTGGTTGACGCTCTGCCGCCACTTCCGGGCCTGTCGTCGCAGATCCCCTGCATTAGGAATAGCCTTAAGGAAGGGGTGGTCCCTGTCTGTGTCTTCCAGAGAGTCCTGATCGGAATGGTCAGCATGGGTACTGTCCCCATGGGTTGAGTCTCCATCGGCTCCCCCTGGCTCTTCCACCGGTGTTCCCTCTCTCCGTCTATCAGGGGTCCCAGGCTGTACTGTCTCTGAGCGCTTCTGGTTTCTTGCAGTGAGGCGCCACCTCGGATTCCTTCTCTGTAGTCTGCACACCCATTTTCGTTGTAGAGCTCCCAGCTGCGATGCGGTGCCACTAATCTCCAGGCCTCGGGCGTTCCTCAATACACACCAAGGAATCCTCGGGTGTCTGAAAGAACTAGGTTGAGCCTTGAAAGATCACCTTAAGCTTGGCTGGGAAGAGAAGCATCTATTGGATTTTCAGGGCCCGGAGTATGACTTTCACTGTGTCGAAGGACTTCCGCAAATTCTGCACCTCCCTAGAGTAGTCGGGGAATATCATAACTCTAGTATTGGTCAATTTGAGGTCTCCCAGTTTCCGTGCTTCCCTCAAGATAACATCCTGATAATTTAGGAATCGGGCGATTAGGGATCACAGTGGGGCACCAGGTGGGGGTCTCACAGCAGGCATCCTGTGCGCTTGTTCAATGAGAAAGCAAGTGGAGAATCTAGCTCCCGGGAGGACTTCTCTCAGCCATGTCGCCAGAAAGGCCGCGGGGTCAGCGTTCTCCTGTCCTTCCGGAATCCCAATGAAACGGAGGTTATTTCTCCAAGCCCTGTTCTTCGCATCATCAACCCTCCACATGAGCTCCCGCACAGTAGCCTGCAGCTCCTTAATGTCACCTCTGGAGGTGTGTGTTGCATCTTCCACCTCCGATATGTGTGCCTCAGTTTGAATGACTTTGGGCCCGATTCACAGAACTAACTTAAGACAAAATCCTAAACTTACGACTTTTGGTATTCAAGGAAGTTAGGATTTAGTCTTAAGTTTGTCTTAAGACTGACTTAAGACAGACTTAAGACAAAATCCTAACTTAAGTCTGTCTTAAGTCTGTCTTAAGAAAAACTTAAGACAAAATCCTAACTTCTGTGAATACCAAAAGTAGTAAGTTTAGGATTTTGTCTTAAGTTAGTTCTGTGAATCGGGCCCATGGTCTGCAATGTTACATACTTCTTGCCGTAGAAGGGTCACCTCCGTTCTAATCTCTGCCTGTAAAGTTTGAAGAGGGGCCGGGGTGCGTATGCCTCGTAGTGGGGCCTAACATACATTGCTCCAATAACTGACACAGAGCCTGGTTAGTGGTTAGGGGCCGAAGACCACGAGACGGTCTCGCGCCCATTTATTTATACCTGAGGGCTTGACCCGCCCCCAGGCTGTGTGTGCGTGAGTGCGTCTGTGGACGGGCCAAGTGGCTCCGTCAGTACATCCCTCCAAACTCACAGTTATTTAGTCCCGGCTACTTGTATGTTTCAGCGGCACGGAGACCCCATGCGTAGTCCTTGAGTCTCTGACTGGGGGTCGGGTTTGGTCGGAGATTATACCTCCTGCTCCGTTGCTCTCCGGCCAGTTCTTCTCTCATTGGTTCTTCGGTGTCGCGTGCGGGACTTGCCTGGGTGACACTTGGCTCCGTTGCTGGCCTGGGCACCGACAGTTCCAGGTCTTGTTGGTTCGCCGGAGTCCCGAGGAGCGTTGTGTCTTCGTCACTCCCTTCCATATCCTCCGGCATCGGTTCCCTCGGAGCCCCCTCAGTGGAAACACGCTTAAACCACGACACGTTTCTTGTTATGGCTCTCGTGCTGCGGGAGGCTGACATCATTGTGCCGTGGATGTTCACGATCTCCCACACCTCGGGTTCGAATGTTGTCTGATACTTCCAGTTGCGGTGCCGGGTCTTCAGCACCACACGGTCTCCGACCGCTAGGGGTCTGACTCGGGCCCCTCACGCCCGGCTTGCTCTTTCATTTGTGTGTCTCCTTCTGTCTTGAGTTGCCTCGTGGTTAAGCTCTGGGGACTGCCACGCCGGGCTCGTCGGTATACAGTCTCGTGGTGTTCTCCGAAACATGACATGCGCCGGCACACATTTGGTGGTGCAGTGTGGTGTTTGCCTGTAGGCGCTTAGGAATTGCGCCAGACACTCTTCAGGTGCTTCCCCTTGTTCCACGCCGATCTGTAGCGCAAGGTTCATTGTTTGCATGAACCTTTCAACCTCGCCGTTGGCTTGAGGCCACGGTGGCGTGATTTTACGGTGGTTGATTCCTCGCCTGCTTAAATAGGCCCTGAAGTCACTGCCCTGGAAGGGTGGTCCATTGTCGGACCTTATCTCATCCGGAAAACCTAGCATGGCAAATGTCCGGTCTAGCGCTGGCTTCACGTGACTGAATGCCGTGGAAGGTACCACCTCCACCACCGGGAATCTGGAGCATGAGTCGATCAGTACCAGGGCTCGTCGTCCATCGGGAAAAGAGCCAAAATCGATGCTTATCTTTGACCATGGAATGTCACACAGGTCCTCCGTGATGACTGGGTGCGGTGGCGGTTCCTGGCTTGTGATGACACATGAGTGGCAATTGCGGATTTCCTCCTCCACAGCACTGTCGATGCCTGGGAACCACACCCGGCCACGCAGGCGAGCCTTCGTCTTTGCCACTCCCTGATGTCCTTGATGAGCGAGGCGAACTACCTCCCGCTGCAGGCTCGAGGGTATGACAATGGTGGCACCACGCAAGACCACCCCATGGGGTCCCGTGCTGAGCTCATTTTGTGCTCGCCACATCTGTTGCCGAAAGGTCTGTTCATCCTGAGTTTGTGCGCTGACTCCATCCAGGAAACGCTTCCAGTTGCGATTCTCGAGCGTGGCCTTCACCCGGCGGAGACACTCATCTCGGTCCGTGGCTGCCCCAATCACTTCTAGCGTAAGGGCCTTCGGGCATGCATCTTGCGATAGCACCCTGATGAACTCCTCCACGTCTTCAAGGTCGTCCAGCTCTGATGCGAGAGAGGGGTGTCCCGGATGGCGCGACAGGAAGTCCGCTGGGTTGTCTGCTCCTGGGCGGAAAACGACTTCGAATCTGTAGGTTTGAAGTTGGACAGCCCACCTTTCGATCCGGGGCGGCGCATGCCTGGCCGAACCCCCGAACAGCGGCACTAGTGGCTTGTGGTCCATGATAACTTTGAACTCGTGACCGAAGAGGTACAAATGAAAATGCTGACACGCCCATTTAATGGCGAGCGCCTCCCTTTCTATCTGCGCATAGCGCATCTCTGTGGGCGTCAGTGCTCGGCTGGCGTAGGCCGTGGGTACCCACTCTTGGTCTTCCGTTTTCTGCATCAGGACCGCCCCTAGCCCTACCGGGCTGGCATCCACGACAACCTCCGTCTGTCGGTGAGGTCTGAAATACGCCATGACCTTGTCGTCTATGAGCGCATCCTTTACGGCACGGAATGCCTCATCCTCCTTCACGGACCACGTCCATGGATGGCCCGACTTGGTGAGTGTGCGCAGGGGCTCTGATAGGGACGCCAGGTTGGGGATGAAGCGGCCACAGTATGTGGCCATCCCTAAGAAGCTGCGAACCTCGGTTGCAGACGTCGGCTTAGGCGCCGCCCAGATGGCGTCTGCCTTCTCCGGGTCCACTCTCAGGCCGTCGCGGGAGAATATGTATCCAAAGAACTTCACTGACTCATTGTAGAACGAGCATTTCCCGCGGTGTAGAGTAAGTCCGTGTTCAGCCAGCCTCCTAAGTGTGGCCCAAAGGTGTCTATGATGCTCTTCCAGCGTCTTAGAGAAGACTAGAATATCGTCACTTAAGTTAATGACTCCTGGAAGCCCTGACAGCGTCTCCCTGATTGCATTTTGGAACACTTCGGTGGCCGAGGAGACGCCGAAGCTCAGACGTTTATACCTGCGGAGACCAACGTGGGTCGAAAAGGTTGTGATGTTCCGACTGTCGGGGTGCAGCTCAAGCTGGTGGTAACCTGCGTTTAAGTCCAATTTGGAGAACCACTGGGCCCCATTCAAATCTGCCACTATATCGTCCATCGTTGGCGTGAGATGTTGCTCCCTCTTGACTGCCTTGTTAGGGAGGCGCATGTCCACACAGAGTCTAATGGCGCCCGGTTGTTTGGGCTTGGGGGCCACCACGAGGGGCGACACCCAGGGCGTAGGGCCCGACACTTTCTCGATTACCCCGAGTTCCTCCAGCTTTTTCAGTTCTTCTTCTACCTGCGGCCGCAGGTGGAAAGGTACCCTCCTGTGTCGCAATGCTGTCGGCTTAACCATGTGGTCGATGTGTAGCTTGAACATCTTCCCTCTGAGGCGGCCTAGCCCTTGGAAGAGCGTCGGGAACTCATTCAATATGGCGTCCGCATGCCGCTCATGTATTTGGTTGGCGAAAAATACTAGCCGGAGGTCCTCCGCTGTGTGGCAGCTGAGGAGCGTGCCACGCTTGCCTCCCGTCACGTGAAATTTTGTATTCACCTCTTGGCCGTTGCAAGCACCATCACATCAATTACTCCTCGTAGGGGCAAGGGATCATCGCTGTCGTACGTGTATGGACAGTTGTTCATACTGTGAGTTGTCCATCACATTCGCGGACGCCCCCGTGTCGATCAACGCTTGTACCGGGGATCCTTAGATCTGGACTTCGCACATTGGCGGGGGCCGTCTTCTCGATCCATCCCGACCTACGAACGAGACAAAGAATACGTCATCGTCATCCTCCTCGTCTATTCGGAATGCTGATTGCGGGGTGTCGCCGCAGGGACCGGGGTCTTCGAGCGAGATTTGGCGCACTCCTTGGTTGACGTTCCTCCCACTTGGACCAGCACGTCGACTGCCGTTGCTGCGGCACACTTTTGTGAAATGATTCATTTTTTCGCAGTTGGAGCATGTTTTTCCTCTTGCGAAGCACCTGCCATTCGAAGGGTGGTCCATTCCGCAGTTCCCGCATGCGGAGCGTGAAGCTGCCGGCTGCGAGCCTTTCTGAGCGTCCGGAAATGGCCTCCGGCGGATGACGTCGACATGCTCTTCTTTAACGGACACGTGTTTGGCCGGCATCGTGGGTCTGTCCAGTGCTGCTTGCATCGCTTCCGCTCGGGCATTTGAGAGTTCGTGCGACCTGGCCAATACCAGAATTTCGTCCAGGCTTATCCGGGGCTGCCGTAGGATGAGACGCCTCAGCTGAACCGACCGACAGCCTTGAATGAGTTGTGCTCTGATTTCCAGTGTTCGGTCTGGCAATTCACAGGAGGTTGCCAGCTTGCGAAGCCTCGCGTAGTAGACGTCGATCGACTCGCCTTCCGCCTGGTGGGCCTGGCGCAACTTCAACCATTCATAATCCGGGTTTGCGCGGGATCAAAATGGCGATTGAGTGCCGTGATGGCGGCCGTGTAATCGTTGTCGTTCCCTCTGTCTGGTAGGGTTTCGAATAGCTCATACAGCTCGTCACCTCCGTAGCACATGAGCAACGAGCGCTTGACTTTTGCGTCTGTTTCTCTGACTCCCACGAAGTAGTGTTCTAGCCGGCCTAGCCAGAGGCGCCTCCGCGCGGCGGCCGTGGGGGGATCCGACAGCTCACTAAATGGCGGGAGCGGAGCCGCCATGGCGTGTCCCGGCGGGATTGGCGTGGCGTTGACGATGGGGACTGGAGCCTGTACATTTTGCGGTATTACTGGCTGTTGTGCTGGAGCTTGTGGGGCCGGGGCGGCTGCTGCATTGCCTGCATCTGCCTGTTGACTCATGCTTGGCACGTGGCGGCGCGTGGGCTACGCGCTGATGTAGGTCTGTGGGTATGGCACGTGGCTGGCTGCTGTGGCGGCCGTTTGGCAGACTATCCGCCGTCTCTTTAGGCCACAGACCGTGCATCTCCTGGGGGTTGCCTGTCCACACGCGACCTCCCGGCCCTTGTATTGGTGTGTGTGAAACGCTAGGATAACACAGCCCTCCGGAACAGGAGAAATTCGGGCCTCCGCGAGATGCGTGAGGAATCGCAGGGCGCGGCACCCGCGTCCGCGTGATGCTTGCGCGGAGGCGGGGTATGCTGCGAGGGCCGAAGCAGTCCCTCCGGTAAATGCAGCGCGCTGCCGCGTGTCTTCTCCCCCAGGCACGGAAGGGCTGAGCCGCAGGGTCAGCCAGGAGGCAGAGCTGGGCCTCAGATGCGGGCGCCTTCTGCGCTGGCAACGCTGTGCAGTATGCAGCGGACCCAGTCCCCGGGGGGGGCTCACCTGAGCGCCACTGCGGGCGCGACGAGGAAACCAGGCAGCAGGTAGGGCCGACTCGGCCAATTCGGCGGGAGTGCACCCGCGAGGGGTTCAGGCCGCAGCCGCGGGCTCAAGCGCAGGCAGCGCGAGCGCGGCACCCAGAACGCCGCGGGACACGGCAAGCGCGTCCGCGGGGGCGAGGCGTGGGCAAGGTACCCGCCTCGTCGCCAATGTAAAGTTTGAAGAGGGGCCGGGGTGCCTATGCCTCGTAGTGGGGCCTAACATACATTGCTCCAATAACTGACACAGAGCCTGGCTAGTGGTTAGGGGCCGAAGACCACGAGACGGTCTCGCGCCCATTTATTTATACCTGAGGGCTTGACCCGCCCCCAGGCTGTGTGTGCGCGTGCCTGCGTGTGTGGACGGGCCGGGTGGCTCCGTCAGTACACTGCCCTTTTGCCTTCAATGGCTTCTCTCGAGGCATGGATCACTTGAAGGATCGCTGCATTGTCTGGCACACACGCATTATCCCCTTCTGGTTCTGTGTGCGCAGGAAGCACTGTAGTGTACTTGTCCATTTTCTCTTGTCGGGGCGTCTTGGGCTCCTTATCTTTAGCCATTATCGGAAATGGAGGGTGCCGCCACTGCCGTCCGCGCCGTCCAAGGGCGAAAGCACCAGGGGGGGAGAGAGCACAAGTTTGTGTTCTGTAGGCTATCGCAGAGAGCCCTGCGCAAGAGATAGGCGCGCCGCGCCCCCCTTGTGGAGACAGTATATGACAGGCCACCGGCTAACGTCTTCTTCCCAGATCACACCCTGGAAGGGATTCCCCAGTGGGCTAGTCCATGTTCAGGGGGGGGGGGGGTCTTCCCAGCTCATATCATACATCCGTGGCACCAGGGATCGCACTCCCTTGTGTGGCAATGTCATATGTGTTGATGCCGTAGTCCTCAGTAATGCTGCCACAAAGCCCCTCTTACAGTATCCTTCAGGGGTCTCGACTCTTGCGTCACTGTGACAGACCGGGCAGCACTAAGGGCCCCACTTCTTCTATACAGCACTTTGGGGCCCCACCGCAGTCCCGTCAAGTAAGGAAGTATCAGCCAGGCAGGTGCAGCTAAGCCTGGCTCCATCACCCTGGGAGACCACCCTCGACCAGTGTAAGTAATCAGTGAATCTAGCCTAGCAGGTCTCTGGAAGGCTGTTATTATCGGTGCCTTCACATTGGATTCAGCGCGTCACTGGAGGCTGCCAGCCCCTGCTCCGGTCCCACCATAAAGGAGACTTCTCAGCCAGCTCCTGGTGCCTCCCGTGACAAGGGAAAGGTAACGCAAGGTCCCTTAGTGAGGGACTCCGCTCGGATGGTCTTGCCTCCTTCTAACGCCACGGGCGGCAGCCATACAAGCACCAGCAGAAGACCGCCTGGAGGCACGAAGTGTCCAAATGGGTCCCGCGACGACCCATGCCCCCACAGGATCCTGGAGCCGGCCCTCTATCTGCTGCTGATCAAGGGAGAAAGTGAACCTCTCCCCGCTACATCACCAACGGTACCTGTATCGCGTCACAGGCATAGCGGAGGAGCCACCAGTGGTTCAATGGGTGTTGCTGTGGGCGTTATCACACCAACCAATGGAATCTGAAGCATTCACAGGTTTACGAGAAACTGTAAACCTTCAGAATGCATCAGAATCAAATACCAGCCCATGGGTGATGTTGGGAGGCGTTACGAGGATAAATGTTTTCATTTCTCCTCTTTTGTTCACTTTTCCAATGTGTGCAGCATTCTGCAACACACATTGAAAGAGGAAATACCCTGTATTAATAGATTTTGTGGAGGTATGTGTCCCTTCCTGCACAACATCAATCAACTGCGCAACGCAGTCACCCTTGCACCGTGGCACAAGGGTGCCTGCGTTTGCACATGGTAGCCATTGTGCGTCAACATAGGAGAAAAATACAGGGGGGCTTATTCAAGAGCACCTTCTGACAGTTTAACACTGCTGGTGCATCATTTTCTTGACATACTTGCAGTGGAAATTTTGCACCATGTTGTGCCGTATTTACGAAGTGACGCATCTCGGCATATGTGCGACCTTGTAAAGCCCTGTGCCATATTATACCTGCGTCAGGTATAATGTATGCACCGAGTGACAGCAAAGCTTTGTAGGAGTGGCGCAGGGTAATCTATTTTCACTGAGATTTCACTGCGACAATTCTAGGATGCCACTGTGTCAAAAACGTACGTCTGCCTCATGCCAGGCGTAAGGGTGCTGCAGTAGTATAGTGATGGGCTGGCCCCATTCATTGCTGGAGTTGCGTCATGCTTGCGACACAACTGCAGCAATGCGTGACTTTAAAACTGACAGATACGTCAGGATTCTAGACGTATCTGTCATTGTTTGTAACAGGGAGCGCCATACAGCAAATACGGCTCAGCCATGGTGTCGCAAGGAGGGCAGAGTGAAAAGTGTCCAATCGCTGTTTTATCACAGTGATGCAACACTTTACATGAATGAGGCCTGGGAATGCGCCCTATCTTATCGATAGGGCGCATTCCTGACCTTTTGTAATGGCGCAGGGCAGCGTAGAAATATTGTTGCAGCGCTGTCCAGCACCCAGACATCTTATATGTGGGCCCAAGTGTTTGCACCAATTTTAAGATCAGCTATTTTCTGAGGGGTGATCGACGTACTAGAATTTCATTGTCAATATCGTGAAGTGTGGTTAGTAGCAGTTTTTTCACAGGAACGCCTACCTTGCATCTCATTTTCATTAAGTCCCGCAAACAAAAGTGGTGATCTTGAAAATTCACATTTACGCTGGAAAAGTGCCACTAACTGCAATTAAACTGCACTTTGTAAATACGGTGAAAAAAAAAGCCATCGTAATGTCAAAAAATTTACGCTACGGCAGCGTGAAGTTCTTGTAAATATGTCCCCATGTGTGATATTCCCAAACCTCAAGAATGTCAGGTAAATATTGGAATGACAGCTCTAAACGGAATATGGCTGTTTACAATGCATGCAAATACATTGCATGCCATTACAAAGCGGTCATTACAAGGACCGCGTTGTTAGAACGCATATCATTACATTGCAAGTCAATACAATGACTTGCTGTAGGGTCACGCTGTATTTAGGAATAGTATTATTTACTATTACTACTCCAGTTTGCGCAACAGCAGGGAAGGTGTTGGATTTTTAAATCATAGTGACGTAATGGTATGCATGGTAACAATGCATTCGTTGTAACGACAGCATTGTAATGGTACCGCGTTGTGGAGACAGCGTTGTAAACACTGTTTCTCTCTAAACATGCTGACGCCTTCACTCCCTGGGAGTACTAAAATAATCACCAAATATAAACAAAGTAAAAATATCCATTTTTCAATTGGTAATAAAACTCAGAGCGCTCCCTTCCATCGACAAAGGCAGGGGCTGTAGCGATTGACGTGAACACAGAAATCCCTGACACCCTGCTGGGAGAATAAAAGGAGAGAGGATGTGGCGTATAAGGTCTGTGGATGTGTAAATGATCCAGAGCAGAGCTGCTGCCCCGATATGTTCCTAGCAAGGATCATAGCTGCCAAGTTTCCTGCTTGGCTATAAGTGACATTTTCATGTCCTCTGCGTGCTTAAGTGTGACATTTCATTGCCTTATTTGTGACACTTTGAGTGACACTTTAAGGCCCCTTTATGAGGCCATTTGCATTGCTCTTGCACTACTCAATGTGGAGCAAGAGTGACGCAAACCATAAGACAGATTTTTGAAGCCATGAAAGGCCACTTTGCTTGGCTCTGAGTGGCTCCTAAAATCTGCAATAACATAACACAGTGCAAATAGCTTTGCCCTGGGAAAGCGTTCCATGGGCATTGCATTTGTGTTCTCACCCAACTTCCATGGATGTAGACGTATCCCCAGATTTTCAAGAACTTGTAAACCCCGGGATGCACCAAAATCTTACACCTTCCCAGGGGAGGCGTAACGAGGATACATATCTATTTCTCCTTGTCTCTTCCTCTTTGTATGTGTGATGCATTCTGCAGCACACATGGAAAGAGGAATATGCCTCCCAGGGTTTTCTGTCACTTCCTTCACAAAAACAATCCTGCATTCAACACAGGCATCCTTGCACCATGGTGCAATGGTTTCTGCATTAGAGCTAGGCTGTACAAAGGGCTCCATTGCAAGGGAATGGGCAGGAATGCACCTTATTGTCTTAAATATGGGGCATTCCCGCCCTTTCTCTGTTACGCAGTGCAGTGCAGCAAGGTGACTTGCTGCACTGCGTGACTTTCCTATAAATGAGCGCCTTTGTCTTGCAGAAGAAAAGAGTTATGTTCACGTAATGAAAGACATTTCAGAAATTACCCACCACTTTTGTGCACACCAATCATCTAGAAACTGCATTAAACAGCTGCAAGTTTCTACAAATGTGTATATAAATAATTTTCTCATTCAAAACAATATTATATATGTAATATAAAATATTCATTTGATAAAATAAACTAGAGATCTAGATTCCCACTATGAAAAACAGTCCAACATAAAACAATACTGAAACAGATGCTGTCACTCGGAGGAAACATTGCAAACCCCAACTGTAGTCAGGACCCCATGAGATGCATTAACAAATGCATCACACAGCTGCTCACGAGAACAGCCTGCACGTGTAGAATTGTTAAAAGGTGCAGCATCTTCACTGCAATACCAGTTAACGTTCCTTCAAAAACCTCCATTTTAAGGACAGGAAAACAACCAAAGGCTCTTCAGCAAATAACACTGTTTTAGACACAAATTAGGGCAGTGTTTCAAGCCAGTCCAGGATACCTTGCTAGAAGATTTGTGCCCTACTGCCCGTCCAGAGAGCTGCACTTTGCATCAGCTGCTCTGTTGGCTGTTCCCTGAAAGAAGCACATGAAAAAAAGGTGGACGAGCCCGTTTGTTTCTTGCAGCAAAAGCATGGAAGAGCTGTCCATGCACGCTCCGTAAGATCCATCTTGTCTGGAGCCCCTTCAGAAAGGAAGTAAAAACATGGCTCTTCTCCTCCAGGGTTTAGAGTCACTTTGCCTGGCCCTCTTACCTCATATTTATTATCACAAAATAGAGAAATGGAGGATATGTTCCTTTATATCCTCCTGACAAAAGCTAGTGTATCACAACAAGGTACGGGGGCTTATAGGATAAACCAGAGTCACAAGGAAGACAGTTTCCTAAATTTTAGGAAAGTCATCAGCACGTGCATACAATTTTACAGAGCAGGATTTTGGCTAAGTAGGAAAGCCATGCTTTATGGAAGAGGATGCCTCACACACATAATAGGGCCATGCTTCATCATCGGCAACCTCCCCCCACCCTGGTAAGATGGTACCACCAGGGCAGACTTGACTTGGCAGTAGGAGGGAGTTCTTGAGTAAAACTAATGGACAACGCAGGATCCAGACAATCTAAATATACCTTAAAGTTCCTTGGTTATCACCTTTATTAGTGAGGACTCTAGGTATGCCTAAAAATACTGTATCAGGTGGGTAAACAGATAAGAATGTTTCAAACCTGTCTTTTATTATCCAACATGTTTCTGCCCACAGTAACTAGCCTATCTGGTCTGAGGTATTCATCAGGGTTTTAGGATCCCTAAATTTAGACAATAGGCTCAATCTATCCTATATGGTAATGCAGCCCCATTACCAAAGAAAACAGAATACACCTAGATGAATCCTACCTGGGATTTTACAAAACGACTAAATAGGTCAACTCTAAACTTTAGGGGATACTGGTAATCAGGTCAGGGAGGGGTTGGTGTCCTTTGTAATAACACATTCATCAAAATGTCCACCATGCTGAGGAGTTTGATGTTTTCTCTGGCTGCTGATTCGAACAACACTAGAAAGTGAAGCATAAAGAGCATTGTTGTAATATCACAGCCCTCTAGAGACTTTGGGTGTCATTTACACCGTAGAAGACAGTCCACTGGTGCGCAGTCTCGAGTTCGCCCTAGTGATAGATCGTCTGTTCTTTACAGAGTATCTGTGCTGTGCAGGCAGCTACTGCTGCGGCTCCCATTTCAGCACTGAAGGGTTCCTGAGCAGGCGCCATGCTTAAAAAGCCCACTATAGGAGTTTATCAATAGGGTTTTCAGTTCCAGAATGGGAGCTTGTTTTTGCTAAACAAAAGAACCAATGGCCTCAACACTTGGGGGCATATTATCAAGAAACGGTGTTAAAATTATCGCTGCTTTAGCGGCAGAAAACTGCAGCTAAAGCCGCGATAATGGACTTGATAATAAGTCGTTGAGAATACCAATAGAAGCCCATGTTCTGGTGTCAACATGGGCTTCTACTGGAATTCTCAAGGGCATATTATCAACCCCATTATCGCCGCTTTAGCTGCAGTTTTCTGCCGCTAAAGCGGCGTAAATTTTAAAGCAGTGCTTGAAAATATGCCCCATAGATAGTTTTCTCCCTGCTTGTCAGTTCCATTCTGCATTTTCCCATGATGCATGGCGAAGCCAACAAGGGAAAATCGGAAAAGGTCTCCTCTCCCTCAATAGGGTGGGACTACCGTCACTGTGACCTTGTCGCCCTTTGGAACCACCACCAAATTAGAGTTTTACAGTGATGGAGACCACAGAGGTTCTGCCGCCCTCGAAGCAGAGTAGAGAGAACCGCAAAGTTAGAGAGCTGGAGAACCACTAATTTATGCCAGCACTCCCTCTTTCTACTACCTCTCTGACAATCCCTAAAGGAGGCCCCTGGCATCCCATCACTGACTGGACCAACACTGTGCAATAGACAGTATTATGTTTGGTTCAAATGTCCCCAAAGGTAACTCTCACATTAATCCAGAGGGATATAAATTGAGTTTGTAGATTTATTTAGTCCAGCTTATCACCCGTGATGGTATCCAGGTGCTGTCCATGAGCATGGGGAGATTAAGTGTTTTTCCCCGAATCACAGGATGTTGCCCCAATGCCGAGACGTTAACCCGGATCTCTAGCTCCCAAGTCAGCAGCTCTGGCTGCTGTGCCACAACCTTTGCATGTCTCTGAAGCACTGCAGACTTTACATTATATGCCACGGCTTCACCTACTCAATATATAGGCCTATTTATATTTTTATGTATGGTAAGAATGTCAAGCCAGCTATCTCTTCCTGGACTAAGCCTAAATGCTCACTAAGAGAGAGTGCACCTGGAGGCCAGCAGTACCCAAGTCCCGGAGACACCAGTAGTAACTGGCAGCATCCACCATGGATGGTGTCAAAATGTCTCTGCCCTAGAAACAGGAGGAAAGGAGCTATGTTCAGTTAAATAGCTACAACATATAGAACAACAAGTGCATAGTACAATTACAATTATGTGTAGCTTAGTTACATAATGTATGTAGCATTTCCCATGCCATTTGTATAAGTACATTTACATGCACAGAAAGTCACATACCTACACATTTCGTTCAGCTATGTATCTAGTACATTTGCAATTACATTGTTACACATTTATGACAGCCATTCAGATAATATAATTACTGGTCCAGCGTTATACTGTTACATAGCTCATATAATGAATTACTTTGTTATGCCTTTAATAGAGTTACCTAACTTTCTTATGTCTTTAAAGTACACTTTTCTTGCAGTCACATAAGTTTTGATATTGTACAGGTACTACCTAGACTTAGTTACACAATAACCTAGATTAACATTTAGTACAAGTGCACATTTACAGTTGCACATTTCCTGTTACCAAACAGTACAGTACAACTGCAAATGTGTTTTGGTTTACCTATGCCATTTTTGTTTTATAGTGAGGTAATTAAATAGTATATATAGTACATGCAGAGACAATCCCATTGTTACATTTAGTACAGTTACATAGCTAATATGTTTTTACTATTACATAGCAAAACATTTAATATAATTACCCAGCTAGCATAGTACTACAGTTACATATTTACACACTAAGGGCCTGATTTAGATCTTGGCGGTTCGGCTCCCACTGCTGCTTTTTCAGCAGTCTACCCACCCGCTGCCTTGGCGGTCCGCACGCCAGATTTAGATGTTTGTGGGTTGTTGGAGAGCAGACCGCCACAGTCATGCTGCCTCCACCAAAACTACTCCCATATTGACGGCTGCAGAGCCAGAAGCGGCAGTTGGAGTCCTGCTAAGATTTACACCATCCAGGTTACGATGTGCCTTTCTGTCGAGGCAACTGTGGCGAGTTATCTGCCAAGCTCGAGCCGGCGGAATAGAAGAAAAAGAGGTGAAAGCTCACCTTTTTTTGGGATCCCACTTCAGATCTGTCTTTAATGCCATTATCCAGGTCTTCCTGTGCTGCTGCTCCCTAACCACGGCGCTCAGCAACGCCGTTGTCGCGGGAATCGAAGGTAGACTTCTGAGTCACTTGTCTTATGGATAGTATGGTAACATTTGCTTTTGCCTTGTCTGATTTTACATTGCTCTTACATGCAATAAAATGGACAGTAAATATTTTCTCCATATACAGTACGACAAAGGCACAACATATATATGTGATTTAAGATAATGATACGTAGTACTAACCTGTCTCCACACCATCAGGGCCTCACTTCGTCAGGACTCTGCCGCCAGGCCACCTCCAGCACATCGTGAACATCTAGATCGGCTCGGCGGGGCCCCGCCAGCCAGATGGCGGCAGAGTACTGTCAGCCAGCAGAGAAGACCGCCTCGACGGCTGGACTTTGGTTATTGCTGCAATATCTAAATATGGCAGGCAGACCGCCGGCAGCCGGACAGAGTATTTAGGACCGTCGCCACGGAGGGACAGCGGTAATCCCGTCAAGATCTAAATCAGGCCCTTAGTGTATATCTATATAGTTAGCACAGTTCCAACTATATAGTCACACATTAAGTACAATGACACAGTTACTATAGTTGAACATTTGCAGAGCTACATAGTTAAGTCACTCAGAAACCTACTTACACATTAATACAGTTAAATGGTTACATTACTTATACTGCGGCACAGTTACAGGTAGTATAATTAAACAAATACATAGATACACATGCTGTAGGATTACATGTTTACACACAGTCACATGGTCTATTTACACAGTTATCATTTCAGTGCAGTTACCGGTTACAGTAGTTCTACATTGGTAGTTTCTTTTCTTTGCTGTTGTAGCTGAAAGTAGCCGCTTGGCCAGGCAGATTACCCTTTGTTTTAGTTGCCAGGATATTGGCACGGATCAAGTGTGGATCCATGAAGTAATCGAAACACACATAGCCACCCCTGCCAAACGTGTTTCACAGCAAACGACTAAACATGCCTTCCTTCTTGTTCTTAAACACCACAATCACATTATTTTCATCTCCATATAATATTACTTATATCAACCAAGGCCACAGCTAGTAGTATTCCCAAACTGAGAGGGGTGACATGTTTCCAACCCGCCTCTCAGTGCCTTGCAGTGATGGCGCCCCCTTCGGGCCGCATTTTACTTCTAAGCCTAGATTGCTTGAGAGATTTGGCCTGCCATGGCACAGTGCACGTTTTCATCTTGAAAATAATGCCACCCACTGAAAGAAATCTACTCCATCGCAGATTTGTTGGCAACTTATAAGTGTCTTTCTTATGACAGAGCTTAAAACTCTTCTGTGCAGCGTTCGTTAGGCGCCGTGTTTTCTTTCTTGCTCTCTGGTTGAGTAGGTTCCCTTCAGTCTCTTCACAAACTACATTTAAAGACACAAACAAGGCCTCCATATTATATTTCACGACAACAATCCTTGCCATTTCTCCCCATCCTGAAGCTCAGGCGTGCACTTTGGGAGACATTTCTTCTGCTGACGCTTTTGCTGCAATACCTTTCTTTTCACCGACCCTGCCCAGCATTGACACGTATTTTGTAAATGAGCCCCGAGCTGGCTGGCCTCCCTGCACAGTGATGAGGCTGCTGGGTGTTCCGCGTGCAGGAGAATGGCTCGCGCTCTCGCGAGCCCTGACGTCCTCACTGGAGCCTGACCATCATTAGGCCTTCCTCGCGCCGCTCGGCTGTCATCGCCTTCACACCAGCACGCGCGCCGGAGAGCGTCCATTGATGTGGGTCTGGCTGCGTCTGACGTACTGACACTTGTCTACCCAACGCGTCCAATTAGGAGGCGCTGTCTGTGATCGAAGGGCCGTGCAGGGCCTTCTCACTGAACACCTGCCCTTTTGTAGCTGCACTTTCCACGTCAGAGCTGCCATCTTTGTTCTTTTCCAACCACTGGAAAGCTCTTTCTTCTTCCAATCAATGCTGATGGGCCCTGCTGGTAGTGTGCCACCTGGCACAAACAGGGAGGCTCTGCACGCATGGTGACGGCGGGGATGAAGGGGCCCATTTTATCTCTGAGTCCATGATGGAAATGGAAGTATTGCTGTTTGTGATTGATGTTGGTTTGTTGTGGAGTGATGCCTGGTGCTTGAATCTGCTCTTTTATGTGGTCTTCAATCAGGCCCTGTTCTAAAGGATAGGCCAGGCCCACCCGAAGGAGCCCACCTGCCCTCCCAAGGCCCATTCAGAAGCCGAAGAGTGTACATTGTCAGCCCTGCCAAGTACCCCGCATGTGTTACTCGAACCTTTTTCGGCAAATTCCCGATATTTTTACAGAGGGAGGAGCGTTGCCCCACTAAATACCCCCCCAAAGCCCCAGAGACGACAAATAAAATGGCATTACATAACCATTTAATTTTTCATCATCCTGTCCTGAACCGAGTGTCAGAACGGGGCGGGGCCTGCTGAGTGGCAGCAGGGAGGAGTGGTAGGCAGAGGGCTGCCTGTGCACTATTTAAACTGCACATGTCTCTTTGGCCAGCCTTCTTGCGACGGCCCGCCAGACATGCGCACTTTAAACCTCTCCAACCAGCTGTTTTAAGACAGCTGAGTTGAGAGCAAGTGCAGGCCTCCAGTGCACTGGGGAGCGCTGAGAGAGGCCACTCTCTCCAATTAGGGCGCTTCTCTCATGCTGGTTAACAACATGAGAGCAGCGCAAGGATTGGTCAAGGGAGTTTGCTGGGGCCCGCACTGCAGTCTCAGCAGAAGAGGTCCGGAGCGAGGAAGATGTTGTGTTGTCTGGATTGGGTAAGCGTTTTAATTATAATTTTTTAATAAGAATTATTTGCACGCGTGCACCCACCCTTTTGCCCCCCTCCATTGATGCCAGTCACCACTGCACAATTGTGTTGAGTACCGTGTTCTTTCTCAATGTGCGTGCGCTGGCGGTTCCGATGCCTGCTCTGCGCCCTTGGTTTTATTTCTCAGCTGCAATGCGATAGTGTCAATAACACTTCTCAGGCTGGGCAAAGGTGTTGATAGCCCTCATTACCAGCAGTTTGGTTATGCCTTTCCAGCAGGTGTGCTGGGCGGGAAACACCAATTACAGCGATGTTAATACATCGCGGTGCTATCGCACCGCGACTTTTACATCGCATCATCCTTTACATCGCAGGCTTTTACTACGGATGCTACAACGGGGCAATGCCGTTAACATCGCACGCATGCGATGTTACCCGATGTTGGGAGGATGTATTTTTGACGTAAAGAAATATAAGGATGTGCCAGCAATTAGGCAGTTGGGAGGCTGTGCAAGCACATTGGAGGATAATGAAGATGTGCCAGCAATTAATTGCACGCCTTTTGAATGATGCGATGTTTTTATTGCACACTGACGGAATAAAGAAATATTTTTTGGGGAGAATGGACTGAATAAAGAAATATATTGCACGCCTTTTGAATGATGGATGTTTTTTTTTTGCAGGAGGCTGTGGAAATATATTTTTCTGGCATTTGGGAGGCTGTGCAAGCAGATTGGAGGATAAGAAAGATGTGCCAGCAATTAATTGCACGCCTTTTGAATGATGCTTTATTGCAGACTGTCAATATGTGGTATGACGGATAGCTCTGAATAAAGATGTGCCAGCAATTAATTGCACGTCTTCTATCAATGAACTTGAACTTTTTATATACAATTTTGAAAAGACAGTGCCTATCACTAGTGTGGTGAGTGGCTGGGTGGATGGATGGATGAATAGATGGCGGGTGAATGAATGGATGGGTGTCTGGATGGATGCATGGATGAGTGTATGGGTGGATGATGATGTGTGTGTGGTAAGTGGGTGGGTGGATGGATGGTGGATGCATGGATGGGGGCTGGGTGGGGGGTGGATGGGGGATGGGTGTATGGGTGGGTAGATGCATGGCTGGGTGCTGGGTGGGGGGTGGATGGATGGATGGCGGGTGGACGAATGGATGGGTGTCTGGATGGATGCATGGATGGATGGGGGCTGGGTGGGGGATGGATGGATGGTGGATGCATGTGGTGTGCTTGAGCTGTAGTCCCGTAGGCTCGGTGTGTGGTAGGAGGGAGTGGGAGCTGTAGTCCCCTTGGCTCGGTGTGAGGTGCAAGGCTTCTCCCGTCCATCTCTTCTCCCGGCCGCTGTCTCTCTCTTCCCCCGGCCTCTGTCTCTCTCTTCTGTCCTGTCAGGTTGCGGGAGTGAGAGGCCCCCGATGGGCAGGGGCAGGTGTGCTGCGCTCTGGAGCCGGGGGGCCCGGAAGTCACTCTAGGAACTCGCCTCTCATGGAGAGGATAATGAGTGTCTGGGACAGAGGCCCAGCGAGAAAGGCTTCAATGACAGAGAGCAAGAGCGCTGAGAAGCCAGGGGCCATCTACTGC
The DNA here is from genome assembly GCF_964261635.1 of Lissotriton helveticus. Lineage (NCBI taxonomy): Eukaryota > Metazoa > Chordata > Amphibia > Caudata > Salamandridae > Lissotriton > Lissotriton helveticus. The sequence goes on from NC_136057.1 coordinate 157,318,146, forward strand.
ATGCACCACAGCGCCTGGCCACAGGGCACTGGGCGCTATATGAATGCAATTACAATACAGTGGAACCCAAAGGGTGCCAGTCCAGACTTGCGAACTGGTGTAGCATTTTTCAACCATCATTCCGTTAGTGTAGCCTGTAGTGCCGCTAATAAAACCATTTTTTACCTCTTCCAGCGCCTAGATGACACGCCTCTTATAGAATCACAATATTATCAGTGCAAGATTACCAACGTTTACACAAGGACACGAGTGCTCTCAGATCGAAGGCTTAGAGTCGCAATGGGTCTTTTTCTTAACGAAGGTTTACCATGACAACACGTGCTTGTATAGCACAAGTCACTTCTGCGGAAGTATCTAGGCACTACACAACGTTTTGAACAAGTCATACCAACCAGACGTGGCAGTCATGTCACTGACCTGAAGCAGATGAAAGGCTGAGTCAGGCCCACCATGTTTTCAAACAGGTGATTTTGGTGTGTCTGCACAGATCCGCACTAATGTCAGTAATTCTTTCTTTTTGTATAGCGCTTCTTACCGCATTTCTGTCGTTTCAACGGCTGGAGAGAACAGTTTACTATTATCTACAGTATTATTAATCAATGTGTTTGAGGCGAGCCTTTGACTCGCGGCGCCATTCTGGCAGCATGTGTGGCAGGGTTGTTAACGCACTGAGCTACCTTACCGCACTGAAAAGGAGCTGTTCTCCTTCCTCCTGGCCTGGGGCATTTATCCCGCGCTGGCTTCCAGCGCTGTGTGATCTACAGCTTGCTTGTACCCGGTGCCATTTCGTTTTGCTCGACGTCAAGCTGGAACAATATTTTTGTGTGTTTTATTTTGTTGCGTTTTTTAATATAGCGCAAACTCGACCCGAAGGTTTTGAATGAGAATTAGATGATGTCATCTCGAAAGGCACAATGTTTTTGCAGCAATTTGCCTGGTCACAGCTCCTAGCCTCCCTGAATAAAAACAAGTGCACAATTGTTATTTTATCATGTCGCGGTAGCTGGGGGGGGGATAGGTGGTGCCATAGGGTCACACCTAAAAAACAAAAAAATACGAAATAAAAAGAGAAGAGTTCGCGTCGGGGGGACGGGCCGGGGGGGGGGGGGGGGGGGGGGGGACAGTGGGGGGGCAGAGGTTAGTGGCGGGTTCACACGGCAAATAGCAAAAAACGCGTTGTTTTGCCATGCAATTTAATGTTCGGCGGGGTAATGTGCTGGCCAATGGAAAGCAATGCAATCGCGTTGCAACTGATACCGCTGTGGAAGAAGGCGATGTAATGGTCTGTGCAAGGTGATAGGCGCGGGGTAAAAGCAGGCGATGACTGTGTCCGCGATGGAACGTCATACATCCGTGCTGGGCCAGCCCCACATGCACTGCTCAGCCGGCTGGGACCTCAGTGTGAATGGTGTAGGGTGTGGGGGAAGGGAAGCAACTTGGGCTCTACCGTTCACAGAGTCAGAGCCAAGCTCCTGGCCTGGTAGCCTGACTACTCAGCAATTGCAAGCTAGGCTAGGACACCAATAAGATCTCCCAGAACATAAAACTGAAGAAAGCATGTTCTCCGAGGCTCCGTCATGGGGTCAGCCCTGTGTGCAAGTCTGAGAGTGTGTACTGTGCATTATTTCCCTATCACGGTTCCTCTGCTTTGCCCCTCACATCCATCATTTGGAACCTCTCTTCTTTTTTATCACATCCTTCTGTCTGTATTTCTCTCTTCCTATCCTTCTTTCTTCCTTCTAATCACATCTTCCCCCAGTTCGCTCTCCTCTTTCTCCAACTCTCTCTTTGTGTTTCTTACAAAAAAAAGATCTTTCCCAAACTGTTTCTCTCAGGATCTTACTTTCTCATTCCCTGTCTGTCTCCTTGTGTTTTTTCTTACCATACCTTTCCCTCTGTTCCACCTTCCCTCTCTATATCTCCATGTTTAAAGTATGAATAAGGCACTAAAGCAACAGGGGCAGTGGCACCAGATCCCAGAAGTGTGAAGGAGCCACTTCACTGCTGTTTTGGTTGTCTTTCATTATTCAACAGGCCAGAGGTGGTATCCTTTCTCCTTCTGAACATTAGGGACTATGGTAACCTTTCTACACCACTATAGTCTCACTCTGTCGGGCGCCACCCTTTGTCTCACTCTGTTTGTCATCCTCACTCTCTGGTCGGCTGCCCACCCTCTCCCAAACACTTTTTCCCTTTCTTCCATCCCTTCGCTCCTGTTTGTCTTGCTCTTCCTTTTGCTTAAATATTTTTCTTTTCAAGCCCTATGTTTCTGGACCTCCAGTCTGATTCAAGATCAGGTAGCACTACCGGGCTACAGATTTGAGAAGTGCCAGTAATGCAAGGCAAGTATTGCAGTGAGCGCATAACCCCCTTCCCCACTCTCTTTGAAGATGTAACATATACTTGCACCATCAACAGACACAAGAGCTGACAGCAGAGCACCAAGACGGCGGTTCACCTCTCTACCCTGTTGCTCCATTATGTCTGGAGTTTTCAGGGCTAACAGCAGAACATGAACCCCAGACCCATGAAATGGAAAGAATACTGACCCCCCCCCCACACCCACTCCCCTTATCGGGAATATTGTGTCTCTGCACTAGTCCCTCCTCAGGTTTGTTAGCAGAAAGTGTGCACGTACTGGGGTCCCCAGTCATCGAGAGATGAGAAAGTGCTGTATATTGAGAAGGAAGGAGGGGTCCATGTTACACTTATTTGGCTAGCATAGTCTTTAACACAGGGTGTCTAGTAGGTGGGATTACACCAGAAAAGTACTAATTGGCAAAATAAACTCTGTCTGCAATATGCCATTCAGGAAGCGTGTTTCTGTTGTATTCTTGTACTTGGAATTTTGGTATTTTCATTAAGAAAACAGAACGACGAGATGACAAGTCACCGGGCATCTCAGTCCATCTTATGTTCAACCTCTTGCTATATAGCACCACTCAAAGTGTCAAACTTGATAAATGTCACATATATGAACACTGCAAACATAGAATTGTCAAGCATGTACATATTGGAAACTTGGCAGCTATAGTACATTCATGTTTTTAAAAAATGTTTGATTTGTGCTTCTACCGTGTCCTCTGTGCCTTGCCTCAGGTTCGCATGAGAGTTAAGGGGAAAATACTTTTTTCCTTAAACAATTCCAGTTCTTTCTTTAATTGCTCACAAGGATGGGGCAGTCTCAGTGTCACTCGGGCCCCATACCCAAGCCTCTAAAGGCCCTGGCGAACCCACCCCTGAGGCCAACATTTTACAAAATGGGGAAGGTGGCCGTGTGCCCCCTCCACATGCCATTTTTGGCCCCGGGGACCCCATCCCGGGGGCCGGCTCATACGCTATGTCCTGGGAAGCCCACCCCCAAGACAGCGGGGCAGGGAAACCTCTGTTTGCTCTCGCTTGACGGGAACATTTTCAAAACTTGCCAAGCGGGAGCAAACACAAAGTCTGCTCCCAGCAGGCGGAAGTGTTACGGCGGGATTTCTGATCTATTGCTATAGATCTAGATCCCAACTCAGGTCGACTGAACCGTTGATACCTGTCATAGAGTAAAAGGCAATCCACTACTAGGTCAATCAGTTAAGGACTTTCACCACTCTAAAGAACCACTTACTACGAATAAGTTTTAAAAGTTTATTATAAAGCCAAAGTTAACTGGAGATACAAACATCTCAAAATAAGGTTCAAAAGATATACTGGTATCAATACAAACATACATTTTCTAAATGCTCTTAGTCGGCAGAAGAATATCACCAAAACCAATTCAAAAATCATCAGAGTTGCAAGAATAGACACAAGCTGTAACTTGTGAGTCATTTACAGAAAGGAAGAAAATCCAGATTAGACTGTCCCTACACTAGACTAAGTGACATCCCTACTTAGTAAAATCTTAACCTAAAAAGGTGTCAGCCGTGGTGACTTCCAAAGAAGATCACTCACTTCCCTTAGTCTTCGTTGTGAATCGGTGTCTCGCAGTTATCCTATCTGCCTACCCATCCGCTCTCTTAGGTTCCTCAGACCCTCTGTCCTAACTCCACCCAGGGGTGCTGTCCCTAATACAAAAATCACATTTACAATAGAAACGCCCTTTAGAGACGCCCCTCACGTGGTGTCGGTTCTGGCATTTTCCATGCTGATACTCCTCTGGGCCCATCGTTAGTGTTGACCTTGCTTCTCAGGCTCTTCTCCGGCAGGACGGTACCCCCCAGGAAATTCCTGAAGCCTCCTCCAGGCCTGTGCCTGACTCCCTGAACAAAACTCTATTCATCACTCTCTTGATTGGAACCTCCTCGCACCTGCAAACAGACACTTGTACAGTGGGCCCCAAATTCCGGCCTCCACCGTATCTTGTAAGTCGCAAACCTTCGAGCAGGCTCCGCAATTTATGCTTAACATGACCTTCCTCTAACTAACACATGCAGATCAAAAGAAATGACCTTATCTATTCAGGCCTATTAGAATTACATGAAACGGGCCTGTGCACTCTGTAAACCTTTAATTTCTTAGTCTAAACAGTATTCTAACTTATTACACACAATGGTTATATGAAACACTTCTATAAAACATATATTTCAGTTCTATGATCAATAATACTTTGAATTACAACAACATTAAAAATCCATATCATGTGAGAGTGTAACAGCACCTTTCATTCTCTGTGAACTGCCATGTGGCCTACACATTTCTACGTTTAGCAGTATTACATTCTCCTCTACAACAGCCACATAACATGGGATTTCAACATCATTCTAACATCTCTACACACTTCTACATTAGCTTTTCACACTGATATATGCATTCTATTTTAATTAAACACTCTTATGTATTTTCACTCTATACATTCGACACTCTTATGTAATCTTTACTAAACTGATGCAACGTGCTTGTAAATATGTTGCACTTCTATTTTTTTTTCTCGATTTGCGCTCTCTCAGAAGCTTTGAAAATGCTCCTGCCCCCTGGGAGCAGACTTTTGATCTTTTATCCTACCCGCACTGAAGCGGCTCTCGCTGCATTTGTGGAGCTGGTTGGGGCCTTGTGGGCCTTGGGGCTTCCCTCACGGCCCTTAACAATTAAATGCACCAGGACACCTACCTTTAAAAAAATGGGCCCGGGGGATGGGGTCCCCGTGGCCGATAGCATCTTGGGAAGGGCGACTTCCCTTAATTTTGAGGAATGGCCCTAGGGGATGGGGTCCCCAGGGCCCAACAAGGCTCGGGGAGGAGGGCTGCCTGGCCCCCTCCCCTTTATGTAAATGAGTGGCCCTGGGGGTTGGGATCCCCAGGAAGTGACAAGACTTGGGGAGGGGGGCCATGCGGCCCCCTCCCCTTTTTTCAGCAATGGTCTTGGGGAATGGGGTACCCAGGGTCTAAAAAAAACTCGGTGAGGGTGCTGCACGGTCTTCCTCCCCTTTATTGTAATGAGTGACCCTGGGGGAGGTAGTCCCCAAGGCCAACAAGGCTTGGGGAGGGTGTGAATAGAACAAAAGAAAGCACCCTGCCTAGGGATATAATGGCCCTAGCTAGAGGGTCCAAACAATATATAAGGGGTGATTAGCCTAGGAGCTGACACTGCACACAACAAACACAAGGTCAATCCAAATAAGCTCAAGAGAACATATTAGAAATATACATATTTTTTTTATTTCTTTTAAATATATTCTTTTAGGATTAAGGTAACAAAAGTATAAAAAGGTAAATTGTACACGTGATACTTTTAGAGCATAAAAAAGACATACACTGATAGGGGGAGAGAAAAAGATGGGGAAATTTATACTATATTAAGACCTACCCAGTAACAACCATACTTCAAACATACTGTCATACTCACTTAGTTAAATTCTTACTCTGCCTAATATTCTAACATTCAACTTTCATTCTTCCATTCATTCTTCTAGTCCTGGCGTGTGCAACACATAGATGGTCAATATGTTGCGTAGATCAGGATGTTATTCCAGGCAGATGACATTAATACGGGTCCTGATGTAAATAGGACAAAGTGCCGTATTTCTGGAAACACAAGCCGACGCGCGTTTCGGTGACAGGCCAATAGGGCCACACCTTTGTCAGGGCTGGGGGTAGTATACTGGGAGGGAGACAAGTGTAAAATCTGAAAATAAAAAGCAAAGTCTTAATTTTATGTTCTATATATATATACAATACCAATCAAGAATATTCAACATACAGTTTCCACTGTTCTTGTTCATTTTAACATTTCAAATACACATTGTATATTGATGCGATACACATATGGTTGACCTTTTGTAAATGTGCAATGCCAAACTACCTAGAGACACTCCCTGGAACTGATTCCCTGTTAAGTGGAATCTGTGAAAGGCATAGTGATAACCTAGGCTAAATGAACCGTAGAGTACATTTCATAACAAAATTCATTTATACGTATTTTTTCTAAGTATATACAGACACTCATTCTCGCACACATGTGACCAAGTAGTTACAGTTAGGCCCAAAATCATACAAGGCAGGTTGCCATAATTATTCTCATTGATCAAGGTAAGCCCGACCTCTAAATAGGGCAGGGCATTTCTTATTATATACAGAAAAATAGGGGACAATTATTGGCATAATTTATCAGGGGTACACAATAATGTTTACCTATATTTTTTGGTCAAAAGGAGTCAAAGGCGTATAGTCGGATGTGCTACGCTGGGATGTTGATACTTTCTACTTCCATTGGCTGGACTCCGAAGGTAGTGATCCTATGGTAGGAGTAGATTTGGAACTTATTACATATGTTATTGGTTATGGCACATATAAAGTTAAACGTATAATCAAGCAATTTCGGGGTATAACACGTTTTAAATCAACATTCTATGTCACCAACCTGTGATGGTTATTTATATCAGTTCCAAATTCCGCTGGTGATAGGTTAGGCTCACGGATTGTCTAAGCTCCTCATTTCACAGTTTACCCTAAACAGATAGCTATATTTGCATGAATTACCAAAAGATCTTATTGGCTGGTCAGATAGTCTAAGCTCATATATTCTCAGTTTGCACTAAACAGGTTGTCGTATTCGCACGCATTACCTGAAAGATCTTATTAGCTGAAGTCAGGCGGTAGTAAGAATAGGTCACACTTCAGGGCACAAGGGGTTAATAATTTCCAAAAACACTCCCTATTGAGAAAATGAAACGCTTGTTATGGCCATTGTTCACCTATACAATCCAACAGTTGGACAGGTAAATAGCAAAGTTTTATTACCTGGATCTATTGGCTATCAAGAAGCAAAATCCAGCGAAATTCGATCCGGGACAGGAAGGTCAAGGAAAAGACCTAAAGTCACCGTGTTTCTGATGGTTTATAAGGGCCGGTAGCTATCGGTCGAAGTTTCTAATGGGAGAGGAAATGAACGTCACACATGAGTATAAGGCATCCCTGAGAGCTTTCAAGTGGCGATAAGCGATGTAAGTTAAATACACATACCGCGGATCAAAACGGTGTGCAAAACGGTGTGCAACTGCTGTGCTTTTTGCCACGAAGGAGAACGGGTAGATAAGATTCCTAGTGGCGATTAACAAAGAGGGAGCCCATTACATATATGAATTGCCCGATTCCATCTGAACACCAGATAGCCGCTCTGAAATAATTACCTTCAAGGAATAGTCCGTCGTCTTTAAATGGGGTTCCGCCGACTTCACCGGTCGACCTACTGCCACAAAGGAGGACGTATCAATAAGATTCCTAGTGGCGAATAACAGAGAAGGAGCCTATTACATATATGAATTGCCCGATTCTATGTAAACATCCGGGTGCCGCTTTGAGACAGTTACCTTCAAAGAATAGTCCGTCGTCTTTAGGTGGGGTTCCGCCGACTTCACCGGTCGACCTACTGCAACGGGAGACAGGATTCTCGTCCGTTTGGTCTCTATTCACGTTTAAATAAGTAATGGTTCGCGCCTCACAGAAAACTGCACCAGCTGTGTTGGAGTAGCGTGGACATAAATGATGGACTCATTTCTCCTACACGGCGGCCCGCCGCCATCTTGAGTAAACTAATAGGACGCTAGTGGACTGGGTACCTGCCTTACTTATGCTGGAAGTTATACCGCGGCCATCTTAGGTAAACTGACCAGGAGCTGTCAAGCTAAGGGATGGACCTGATCGTTATTATAGTTATATAGCGACCATCTTAGAGAGGAGAGTTCCAAGTTTAATTAAGTCTAGAGGGAACCATCTTAGAGAGGAGAGCTCCAAGTTTAATTAAATCTAGAGGGAACCAAGCGCGATATTTGAGGGTCCCTTACAAAACCAATTTTTGTCTCCCTTATATTATTGCAGATGCAACAAAATTATAAAATATAGCCAAATCTTAAGGTATTTTTCATCCCCTATTTTCTGTATAGTTTTTAGATCAAATAATCAAGGGATCCTTTTACAGGAATGCCTGGTGCCAAGGACATTCTTCATTTAGTCCTTTTTCTACAGCATTCAAATAAAATATCCAGAATACCTCCCGTTTTTTTCGGAGGCCCACAGGATCAGTTCCTGAGCTGGCCTTTATCTTTTCCAAGATAAACCAGCGAAGTTCCAGTTCTTTATGATCTTTTTCTAGCCAATGTGCTACCATAGGGGCTGCTGTTTTTCGATTTCTAATGTTGGACTTGTGTTCCCCTATTCGCACCCGGCATTCTCTGCCTGTTTCCCCAACATATGGGAGATTACATGGGCACAGTATCAAATAAATGATGTTACTGGTACGGCAATTGGTCATGGTGGCATTGCGTCGTACAGATATCGTGCGGGTGTTGGTACTGACAGTATCACCAACAATAGCCTGTGGGCAAATGTGGCATGTCCCACATTTGTGGTTGCCATATACCGGTTCCAATCCAGTTATGGTGGTTTGGATATTTCCCGCTGTTTCTTGAATTTTGCCCCTTACCAAGGCTTGGGGAGGGGGCTGCATGGCCCTCTCCCTTTTAGTTTTGTAATTGCTCTGGAGATGGGATCCCCGGGGCCTAACAAATGATATAATCAATGATGTCATTTAAGATGTCATGGGTGATGTCATTGAACATGTCATGAGTGATGTCATATGCGAATTTAAACCAGTCGATGGCAAGGGCACAAGTTATACTTAGCTCTGCTAACTATAACTGGTGAATTTCTGTCTTTTAAAAAAAAATTCAAAACAATAATGCTGATCAATTCACCTAATTATAACGTTAACATTACTTTAACCTTTTCGGTATATATATTGTATGGACTCATGAAAGTCATGTTGTTCATTCAAATATTGAAAATGTGAGAGTGACATGACTAAGAGTCGCAGTCTTTCTTCATTGTAATTAGCATGTGGACAGTATTTGAAGGCATTCATGATGGTGCCGCACGTATGTGAGCAAGGTCACTGGGGTGACCAAAACGCTTAATGGCAGATGTTTCATGCTGAAGAAAGTATGTGGAGATTTAACGGTTTCTGCGCCTGGTCCGTGGTGGATTATTGAACAACAGGCGGTGGATATATATATATATAGAGTTTGGACCAACTTTTCACAAAGACAAAGTTTTTTTGTTTTGTTCACTAATTTGGCGCCTACTTTCTCTAGTTCTGCATTGGAAAGTTTCTGAGTGATTCGTCAAGTGGGGCTGCGAAGAAGGTGGGAGCCCCAAACATTTGTTTTTCATGCAATGTCTAAAAGGATTTTGCAGTTTTTAGACATGACTACAGGCTGAACCACTGAAGGGATTTACACTAAATTTGGCAGAAAGCTAGCTCTTGGTCTAAAAAGAGCCATTTTTGTTCTTTGATGTAAATCTGTTGAAAAGTTTTGAAGTTATTAAAGAAATAATACTTGTATATCTAGGGACGCAGATTCTCGAGTACCTGTGGGTACCCATGGTTCCAATTATATATTACTTTATGTGAAAGAAAAATACAAAGGGACGTTATAGTTAGGTTCACGTGTTACCCACATGAGACTACAGAAATTCAGCAGTTATAGATATACTAATCTGAAGAAACTATAACTAATGCCATTAAGTAACTTTAGGCCACGAGTTTTAGGTTCCTATAAATATAACTATTAGTATAACTCTAACTGCAGAATTTCTACGGTTATGTGTGGGTAAAACATGCTCCTAATTATAACGTCCTGTGTAACCTTTGGCTTATTTAGTGAATTTATATATAAATATATATCTATCACTGCTACATTGGAAATAACATTATTCATGACAAGATTACCTTGGGGCATGAGTTATAGCTGACGTGACTGATGTACCGAATAAAGCGAATGGGGAAAAGCTCTTGGTGCCCGAGTGCTCTCTAATTGTTGGACACTTCCCCACGGAGCGAAATACATTTGCGGCCGTCCTGCCACAGGAGAGCACCAATCCAAAAGAGGGGGCCACGAGTCTCCTAATCATGAGGGGCCTCAGAAGTGGGACATCAAGGATGGATAAATCAGTCACAGTTGCTAGGGCTCATGGAGAGCCTAGAACTGCAATTAATTACAGCGCAACCATTGGAAGAACTGATAGAGCACTACATCTCCCAGCAGGCAACGTGAATATCACGATGTTATTTAAAGGCAGGGAAGGTCGTGGGAAATCATGCTTTGTCCCGTAAACCCTCTGAAGAAGAGAGATTCGAAACGCGTCAGGGTAAAGGACTGCTGCTTTAATTTCCAGCTGACGTGACTGATGTACCGAATAACGTGAATGGGGTAAAGCTCTTGGTGCCCGAGTGCTCTCTAATTGTTGGACACTTCCCCACAAAGCAAAATATGTTTATATATATACATATATATAGTTCGGACCAACTTTTCACATAGACAAAGTTTTTTTGTTTTGTTCACGAATTTGGCGCCTACTTTCTCTAGTTCTGCATTGGAAAGTTTCTGAGTGATTCATCAAGTGGGGCCCCACATGGACCCCCAGGGCCAAAAAATTCAGTTTTTAAAAACATTTTCGGCGGGATTAGGGTTGGATCCGTGAATACGGCCAAAGTCAATAAAACGGTGTCATCAGTGATGTCACTGACCATGTTATGAGTGATGTAATATTTGAGGTCATAAGCAGTGCATTGCGGGGGTGTGAGTTATAATTAGCTCAGGTTTTAAATGAGTGAAATGTCAGCCTAACTATAACAACCCTGTCAACTTTGTTTTTTTCAATGAATTTCTAAGGTTTTTTAAATGCTAATTCCTAACTATAACATCCCTGAAACGTGATTTTTCCAGTGAATTTCTAAGGTTTTTTTAAATGCTAATTCCTAACTATAACGTCCCTGCAACCTTATTTTGGCATATATATATATATATCTACTACAATGCCCATGCCCCAAGATATACATTGGGAGTACTATTTTACCAGTGCGTCAACGAATTTTGCAGCACAGATGTGCTATTGTCAATCAGGACAGATCCTACCCTGTGGCCCGGCAATTTGAGTTATATCACCAAAGCAACCTCATAGGCCTCCAATACTCCTGTATTGCTGAGGTCCCAAAGAAAAAGAGGGGAGGCAATAGGAAGGGTGAACTCAGAAAATTGGAAACTTATTTCATCCTAGAGTTCAATAGTAAAGAGCCACAGGGTTTAAATGTGGAAGAGGATCTGTATACGTGTCTGGCCTGATTGTACATTAACCCAATTTATGTCTAAGCAGCCTCGAGTGTACCAAAACTGCATATTGAAATTATGAATTGCGAATATTTTTAATGAAAAAATAGTTTTTAAACTAAAACTTTTCTTATGCTTCTTTTAATGCATGGGTGGTAGTGTTAATTGTAAATTTGTGGTGGCTTTGACAAGAATGGAATGTACCAAGTAATGCTTTTTAAACTACCTATGCACTGAGCCCCCTTTTCTTTTTTAACCTGATGTGCAATATTAGTGGATTGTTTTACAAAAAAAAGTATGGAGAACTAATGTTGTCATTTAAGCATTAGCACTTTTCGGATATATAGTATATCTAAGCACTAGCACTTTTCTTGTTTGGGCTGGGTGCAATATATAGAGTATTTGTTTACAGTAAGAGATTATTATTGTTTATAAATAGTTGTGCAATATGAGTGGATTGTTTACAAAAAGAGTATATAACATATCAAAGCACTAGCACTTTACTTGTGGGTCAGATGCAATGTATAGAGTAGTTGTTTACAGTAAGAGACTATTATTGTTTACAATCAAGCACTTGCACTTTATGATGAGATAATGAGGTGGTTTGAAATAGAAGAGAATTACTCGTAATTGTTTGCTAATTCCAATTGAATACATGTAATTCAGCCACAAAGCAAACTGAGATAGATGATAGAATTTGTTGTCTGAGGTCTAAATTTAAGTAATGAAATGAGAACAGAGATTGTACAGTGTAAAATATGAAATTGTAAATAATCCTCTTTTATAAATTTACCAAGGCAAGCACGGCTTAGGGGCACTGGCCAAGAAAATTGTTGAACCGTTACTGCTTGAACTATCGAAAATGATGTCCGTAATGCACTTGCATATTTTAAGATGGAGTATTTACAATTGATACCCTGTTTTTTAAGGTTTGCGCCAAAACAGTTAGTATCTTTTCATTGTCACTGCACAAAAGTTCTTTTAGTTTGAAAGTGTTAAAATGGCCGCTTCATTAACAGGCAACTTGCTTGGTCCTTTATGGTCCTTTTTTACGCTGTTCACTACCTTACCTGTGTATTTGTAGAAGCTTTCAATGGCAGCACAAACATCGTGATCAAAGGATCATGACTCCCGAAACGCGTTGATGGATGTAACAAACACAAAATAAAAGCCTGATTGAAAGATATCCACGAGTGCCGGATGATTTCTTTGAAAATACGAAAGAAAATCCTATTTCGAATATATATATATATATATATATATATATATATATATCCAAAGAAAGGTCGTCCTGATATCTTTCCCAAAGACAACAAGCTGAGGCCCAGATGCATTCACGGTGAATATTTATTTAGCGATTACACCCAACGCGTTTCGCAGCCGCAGCCGCTTGATCACGAGTTATTTCCGTGTTCAAACAATAAAGTTATATACAAAAGAAAACAAATGTCATGTGATTCTTGGTAAACAGTGAAAACATACTCTCACCAAATTTTCATTGTTTTACATTTAGGTACACTTAATCTTCTGTACCATTTTTTGTTAAATCATCAACGGTCTGCATTCATATATTTTATAACATTGTGAACATTATTTAAACGCATAACGTCACACATCGGTTGTACCATCAGGAACTACTAGTCCCATCATTCATTGTCAGTTATGTTTTTCATAACGGAACAGAGTAATTTATAGGTAATTCTATCCTCGACTTCTTAAGGAAAAGGAATTTTATAAAGTGGGCACCTTAATGTCCTTTCTGTATACCAAATGTACCATGTTCAAAACCTTATCTTTTTCATAATGAAGCCCTTGTGGGCAAAAATAAACATGTTGATTCCACCGGGCAATGTTATCACTCGCCCCATAATTACTTATATTTGAATCCACGCCCAAGTGGACTTATAATATGAAGTCTTTATCCAAAATTAAACTCAATCTGACTTAACATATTGACATCGTAACCTTTTCGTCCCACACCATCCGAGTGCAGCGGTCGCATAATTCTGTTGAACAATTTTTCCTGAATGCACTGACCATCCGTGATCTGAAAATAAGAGAGTAAACCCATTAAAACTCTAATAATGTTTCCTATAGTTAAAATGATAGCAAATTCATTTAAATAGCATCTGACTGAGACCACAACTCAATTTTAGCACATTATTTTAACCGAGATGCACTGCTAGAGCCTCATCTCCATTGTGTCCAGATGGGTAAAGTGTCTGCAATTTGATTATCATCCTTGATTCCAATCTTCTTAACTCTTTAAGACGATCCCCCCTCTATCCCTTCTGGGTATGTAGTCTAATACTACAAATGAGAGGAGACTTGTATTCTGTCTGTGTTCTTTAAAAAAATGACGTGCAATGTGATATAGCTTGTCATGATGGTTAATTGCCCTAAGGTGCTCCAATACTCTCTTCTTGGCCTTATGGATCGTACTGACAAATGTAATAAAGATTGCAGGGGCACCTGAGGACATACACTGCATAATCCGTGTCACATGTCACATGCTTCTGAATTTCAAAGGGGCTACAATTGGCTGATAACTTAACAATTTTACAATTGGAACTACATTTACAGGCCTTACATTTTCCACAAATATAAAACCCTTGCACTGGTTTGGTTGTTGACTTCACAGGTTTTAACAGCATTGCTGGACTGACCATATCTTTAAATGATCGCCCTTTTCTAAACGTAATCTGTGGTGTATTGCTAACTGCCTTCTCAAGGTCCAGATCTGTTCTCAATATACTCCAGTGTTTGTCCAAACACTTTCTCACCTCATATGCTTTGTTACTGTAGGTGGTCACAAATCTCACTTTCTCTATAGCAGTCTTTTTTCCCTCCACCTTCAAAAGGTCTACTCTTTCTCTTACCTCCTCTTTGTTACTTGCTGTCACTATGCATTGATCACTATAGCCCCTTTCTTTGAAACATTTGATCATGATATTTCGTTCTGTTTCATATCCTTCCATGGTACTACAGTTTCTTTTCGCCCGTAATAGCTCTCCATAAGTGATACTTTTAATCAAACCCGTTTGGGTGACAACTTCGGGCATGTAGCATACTATTCCCTGCCGTACTTTTCCGATGCAAGGATGTTTCAATCTTCCCATTTTTTACTTCCAACATAACGTCCAAAAATATCATTTTTTCTGAATTTATTTGATGTGTGAACCCTAAATTTAACTCATTTTTATTTAGGATTTCAACAAATGCATCCGCCTCTTCTCTTGTGCCATCCCATACACAGAACACATCATCAATGAACCTTGCCCAACTTTTGACGTGTTTCTTGTACAGGTCATGGGTCCGGACCACCTGCTCCTCCCACCAGCCAAGGTAGAGACACGCAAAGCTGGGGGCAAAGCAGGTGCCCATCGCCGTACCCATGATCTGTCGGTATATCTGATTGTCAAAAATAAAGTAATTTTTCGTTAGGCATGTAAGTATCATTTCAATAAGTACTTCAGTATGCATTAAGTACGAGATTGATCTTTCACCCAAACAATGTCTGCAAGCTTTTACCCCTAATTCATGAGGGATGCTTGTGTATAGACTTGTTACGTCAAGACTTAACATTAAGCAATTGTCATTCCATTCCAAATTAGATATCAAACGTAAAAAGTCCCCTGTGTCCTTGATGTAGGACGGCAGTTTTTTAACAAGAGGGTGCAGAAAATAATCTACATACCTCGATGTGTTTTCTAACCCTGATCATCTTGATGAAACTATAGGTCTTCCAGGGGGTTTCTCCTTATCTTTGTGTACCTTCGGTAAAAGGTATAGCACAGGTATCTTTGGAAACTTACATTGCAAATATTCATACTCATTTTGTTCCAGTAGTCCCTTCTCTTTCCACTCATATACTTTTTCTTGATATTTTTTGTTAGATGTGTCAAGACCAATCTTTGAACTTTGTTCATACTGCCCTCGGTCGTTTAATTGTCTTAACCCCTCCTCCACATATTGTTCTCTCCCCCACACCACTACATTTCCCCCCTTATCTGATTTCTTTATCACTATTGTTGGGTCATTCTGTTGTGTTTCGATGGCCACCCTTTGCTGGGGCGTTAAGTTTCTTTTGCCCTGAAAACACATATTTGCTAATTTCTTAAAGTCATTTTTCACTCCCTTTTCGAAAATGTCCAAGGCCTCATTCTGAATTTGTGGTAGGAATATAGATTTGGGTTTAAAATGGCTCTTCGAGCTAAGATTTACTCTAATGTCATCATTGGTCAAATTCAAATATATATATATATATATTCACTGAAAAAACCATAGGTTTGACACCAGTTATAGTTAGCTGGAAATTTTACTGACATAAAACCAATGAAATTCCCACGTTATAGTTAGTTGGACTCACTATAACTCGCGCGCCCGCAATGCACTGCTGATGATGTCACATATTACATCATTCATGGCATGGTTAGTGACATCACTGATGACATCACTGATGACATCTCAAATGACATCACTGATGACATCACTGATGACATCTCAATTGACATCACTGATGACATTATCCAGTGTCTGTGTGTTTCTGTAAAGTTAAAATATGTTTTACATATTGAAGAGTGAGTGTATGTATGAGTGTCTGGATGAAGGATTTAGTAGGTGCGTGACTGACTGTATGAGTGAGTGATTAAATGTGTCTTGGTGAATGCATGGGTTAGTGACTAAACTGTCTGAATGTGTACATTATTATGTTTGTTGTTGTGTAAGCTGCTGCATGTGAGAGTTGTCATATATAAATGACTATATATAACAGCCTGTGATTGCATAAGTGACTGTATCTATCAATATGTACTTGTATCAGTGATTGTAAAAGACAGTAAGTATGTGTTAGTCTATGTTTAAATAAGCAAGATTGTGTGTGTATAACTGTATAGTTGTGGAAATGGGAGTGTGATTGATTCTTTACATGACTGACTAGGTGTGTGAGTAACTCCATGGATGAGTGGCAGTGTGTGCGTCTCTGTATAGGTGTAAGAGTGCATATGTTGGTCTTGTATTGATGAGTGACTGTATATATGAAAGATTGTATGGGTGAATGAGTGGATGTGTGTGTAGACCTAGAAATCAGTGAGTGCGTATGTGGTAAGTGGTTTTACTGGGTCAATGGTTTCAGGAATGGTAGTTTGTATTTAACACTAGGTGTATCATGTGTTAGATTAGAGTGTGAGGAGGTGTATTGTATTATCACATGGATGGTGTCATCAGTGATGTCATTTGAGATGTCATCAGTGATGTCATCAGTGATGTCATTTGAGATGTCATCAGTGATGTCATCAGTGATGTCACTAACCATGTCATGAATGATGTAATATGTGACATCATCAGCAGTGCATTGCGGGCGCACGAGTTATAGTGAGTCCAACTAACTATAACGTGGGAATTTCAATGGTTTTATGTAAGTAAAATTTCCAGCTAACTATAACTGGTGTCAAACCTATGGTTTTTTCAGTGAATTTAATAGGTTTTTTAAATGCTAATTCCTAACTATAACTGGTGTGAAACCTATGGTTTTTTCAGTGAATTTCATAGGTTTTTTAATAGCTAATTTCTATAGCTATGAAATATAATATTTCTTATAATGAATCCTATATTGTATATTTATGTATTACTATTTTTTTATGTATATTGTTCATGTTTATTTATTTTTTTCTTTTTTGCCCTAGAGCGCTCCCGGTGCACGTACCGGTGAGCTCACCGGTAAGCGCAGTCTTGCGGCGCGCCCCGGTGCGCGTACCGGTGAGCGTCCCGTTAGCGCTATTTCCGCGTACGAAAACATCATCGTGACGTATCGCGTAGCCTCGTGATGCGTCTTATGATGCACGGCGTAAGCGCCCCCGGGCGCTCCCCGACGCGCTTACGCTACGGGCGCGTAGCGTAAGCGCGTCGGGTCATGTGACCTGAAAATAACACTTTTCATTGGTTCAGAACAGTTTTGTTTTCCAAATGATGAAAGCCCCCACCTTTTTTCCTCATTCTCACTTTGTTCTTTGACTGAGGAAGACCTGTTTCTATTCATTGAGAAATGGCTACAGTAGCAGCAGCAGCAGGAGCATCTGCACCACCACCACCACCACCACCACAAGGACCACCACAACACCACATTGGTGGTGAAGAAGAAGAGGAGGAGGAGGAGGAGGAGGAGGAGAGGCAGTTCCTGCCTGAAGATAATACCCCATATAAACCGAAGGAGCACTTTGTGTGGGAGTTTTTTAAAATCCCAAGGGGTGCAAAGAAAGTAAATGCTGCAAAAGTGACCTGTCTCATCTGTGGCACTGTACTTTCCAGGGGGAACCCTGCAAAAAAATATTCATTTGGGAACCATACAATGCTTCGCCACATGCAACGCAGGCATCCAAACAACTATGCTGCAGCAGAGGTCAGAGAACTGACCAGAAACCCTCCCCAATCTTCTCTGAGCACCTCCAAAAGCAAACAACCCACTCCATCGGGTCCAGAGACAAGGGAGATGGTCCCAAACATCCAACGCCAGTTTGGAGATTACAAAATAGTTTGTATATTTTGCGGGACTACAATGTCCTATGGGGAGCAAAGCATCAAACTCATCAACCGTGCTGGAGACAACCACAACTGCAGAAAGAAACCTTAATTTTTTCCTGATTTTTTTTGCTCCAGTTGAGCCGTTTACAATTCCCTGTTTGTTGTTTGTCCCCATAAAAAATACAAAAAAAATATAAAATTGTTCATAAAAGCCAAAAAAAGTAAAAAATGTTCAAAAAAACAATAAAAAAATATAAAACAACAAAAAGAATAAAAAAACAGTTCTTTTTAGAACTACCTCCAATTTATAAAAAAAATGCTACATTTTAAAAAAACTCTGTCATTCTTTTTTTTCCATGGTACGCTCCCCGGTACGCTCCTCGGTGCGCGTACTGGGTGCTCCCCCCGCGAAAATCGGGAAAAAAAACATTTTTCTTTTGCCCCGCGGGGCCCTTTTATGGCCCCCACATCAAACCTAGGAGGTCAGGGGGGTCTACCCTTTTGGTCATTTCCCCCTTTGTTTTTGCCACCTCTTGTGTCTCGATCCTACCGAGACACAAGATGGCGGCCGCTCCGGACTGTTTGGAATGTTCACAGACACCCGAGAGCCAATCAGCTTTCCGCTCGCGAACTCACGTATCGCGCTGGTGCACGCCCCGGTACGTGTACCGGGGCGCGCTTATAGATATATATATTTTTTTAAACCTAAATTACTCAAAATCCACTGGAGCACATATCTTGAGGCATAGCAAAGGCACATCGGGCTACCAGTACCTACAATTTTGCCAAGTTTGGTGGAAATCCATTCAGCTGTTCGGGCTAAAAGTGAGTCCAACCGCCCTATGGAAATTAACATGGGGAAAACATGTTTTGGGACCCGCCTTTTATCTCGGCCCCGCTTCACGAGAAGGAGCGGAGCGGAGCTGGCCATTTTCTTGGAGAAATTCAGCCAATTCTGTCCATCAACGCCAAAGTTATTCCCAATAGAATGTTGAGGATTTCCTATGGAAACTAGGTCCTAACTATAACTACCTACTGGCGACCGCCAGTAGGTAATATATATATGTATACATACATATATACATATATATATATATATATATATATATATATATATATATATATATATATATATATATATAAGCACCATTTCCGAATCCAACATACGAATCGGACACGGACACAGGGGTAGCGTTGCCATTCAGTCTTGCATTTTAATCAAACTCTCCGCTGTAACGCGTTTCGGCACACCTGCCTTGTTCACACAAACAGTCGCCATTGACGGAATGCATTTAAAAAACAAAGAGTTGCGGTCACATGACCCTCGACCTTCAATAGGCATAGAAGATAGACTTATACATTAACATAGAATTTGCAGGTTGTAGGAGCCTTAGTTAACTATTAATTAATGGCTTCTATATTTTTTATCCAATCATCATTTCGTTCATTATCACAATTACAGCATTGTCATAATAAAATTAATAATAATTTAAAAATGTCATTGTCATTGATGACCAACATGCGCCTGTTCATTATACATTCAAGTACATGTCGTGTTTTTTAATTGTTGCACCATATTAGTCCAGGATCAGTGCCCTTTTGTTCTATATTTCCACTCCATGCTAAATCTCATTAGGAGTGTACAAAAACAGATTCATCATCTTATGTGGGTTATATTCTTATTGTATTGTAATTGCATTTATATAGAGCCTACTACCCCTGACGAGGCGTCAAAGCGCTTTTTCGGCGGGTAGCACGCTACTCCGGGACCCATAGAGGATTAGTGTTGAATTAATATAGTGAAACATGCAAGTACATTTTAAGTGGTGGATAGGTTAGTCAGTTATTTGGAATTGGAATGATAGCACAAGGATAGAGGAGGACAAAGGTTTGTATTTATTTATCACTCGCTTGTTGACACATGCTATTCAGGAAGCCTATAAAGGATTAGTGGTGAATTATTATGGTGAAATATGAGTTAATTTCAGTGGTGGATATTAGTCTGTTACTTGGTGTGAGAAGGATAGCGGATGAATAAAAGGGGAAGAAAGATTTGCATTCATATAACACTTGTTACCACTGATGGGTGTTGAAGCGCTTTTCTGGCGAGTAGCACGCCACTCCGGAACCCATAAAGTATTAGAGTTGAAAATTAGTATAGTATAAATATGAAGTCATTTGAGTAGTAGATATGTTATTCAGTTATTTGGGCAGTATATTAGTATAGTTGAATATGGAATATGGAATTTGAGAAGTGAACATGTTAGTCTGTTAATTTTGATTGAAAAGGATAGTGGAGGGATAAAAGAGTGAAGGATTTTTCTTTTTTTCTTTTTTCTATTTTTTAGGTCTTAGCAGTAGGAAGAGGCTTTTGGATGAGTAAAAAGGAGTTTTGGAGGGAAGGAGTCAGAGGGGAGAGTTTAGAAAGGTTTTTTTTAGGGGATCGGTGTAGTAAAAAGAGGTGTCAGATGATGCAAGGCGGGGTAGAGCAGGAGAGAGTCTAGAAAGGGTTATTTTGGCGATCATAGTATTGGTATGGGGTTTGGGATAAATGAGAGAGTGGATGAAGAGGATATATTGATAGATGTATAGGATGAGAGATAGGGTAATGCATTAGAAGGAGTAGTAGAAAGAAGTTTGAGATGAGTCAGAAGGTTGGGCTAGAAGATATATTGAACGAAGTATAGGCTGAGAAATAGGCTAGTGCATTGGAAATGCTAAATTAGAAGAAAGTGATAAATATATAGATCCATAAATACATTGAAAGTATATAGATACATAAAGGAAGTAAGTATATTTAGATTAAATATATTGATAGAGGCACAGGATGAGAAATAGGGTAGTGCATTGGATATGCTTTTTCAGGAGAAAAGTAACAGACACACAGATCCAAGTACATGGAAGGTACATAGATGCACAATGGAAGTATGTACATGTAGACCAAAGATGATTTTTATTTATTGATGAATATTATTATTATTATTTTCTCTTAACAACATAATTATTTTACATGTTTTATAAAGTAATACACAAAGATAGGTACATATCTATAGTGAAAACAAATGCTTATATACAGAGGGATATGCTGTACATTTCTGTTTCCGTATGGTGCTTATGTGGGGAAGAGCCAGATCTTGAGTAGTTTTCTGAAGATAAGGTGGTTGTTGGTGGATCTTATGTTGGGGGGTAAAGAGTTCCATAGTTTGGCTGCTTGAACAGAGAAGGATGTGCCACCCATGTTTTTTTTCTTGTATGGTGGAATTTTGAGGCGAGATGCTCCTTTAGAGCAGAGGTTCCTTTGTTGAATGTGTTTGGTGATTTTATTCCTGATGAAGAGTGGTCCTATTCCATGTATTGCTTTGTGGGTAATACAAAGCAGCTTGAATGTGGATCTTCTGGCAACGGGTAACCAATGCAGGGCTTTCAAGGCAGGGGAGATGTGGTCTTGTGGTTTGATATGTAAGAGTAGTCTGGCAGCCAAGTTCTGAATCCGTTGAAGTCTTTTCATGGTCGTTAAAGGTGATCCGTGGTAGAGACTATTGGCGTTATCGAGTTTGGATAGAACAAGGGAGATGGTAGCCTGGACCTTGTGTGGAAATCCCAAATGAGGGAAAATTCGTCGCAGCGTTTTTATAGTAGCAAAGCTTGATCTTGCTAGTTTATCCACTTGGACATTCCTCGACAGCTTGGAGTCCATGGGCATTCCGAGGTTTCTTACTTCCTTCGATACGTTTGGCAGTGATCCCAGTTCATCAGGCCATGCGGCAAGCGGGTTGTAATTTTTCCAATCGCCACATGTGAGTATTTCAGTTTTTGAAGCATTCAATTTGAGATGGCTCCAAGTCATCCACTGATCCACGGCTCTGAGACAGCTGAAAATTGGTGATTTTCCAATGTCTTTGGGGCATTCCAGTTGAGGGAGTATTTGCGTGTCATCTGCATAGTTGTAGCACGTGAGGTGAAATGTATTGATCAGTACTGGTAAAGACTTCATGTAGATGTTGAAAAGCATGGGCGAGATGATAGAACCTTGAGGGACCCCTGCTTTTGTGGAGTACGGTTTGGATGAGAAAGGTGGGGTGTGGATGACATTAGTTCTGTTTCGAAGGTAGGACGCGATCCAGTCTAGAGCAGTTACCTCTATGCCAGCTTCATAAAGTCTTTGTTTCAGAGTGTCATGGTCAACTGTGTCAAAGGCAGCTGAGAGGTCCAAGAGGAGTAGCGCAGCAACTCCGTTGCGGTCAACTGTATTCTTTAGGTCATCCCAGATGGCAAGGAGGGCAGATTCAGTGCCTCTTCCCGGACGGAATCCTATTTGGAAATCTGAAAGTATGTCATTCTCTTCAATGAATTGTGACATCTGGGTGAACGCTGCTCTTTCTTTCAGTTTGCCCAGGAAAGGTCCATTAGTAATGGGTCTGTAGTTGTCAGTGTTCAGCGGGTCCATGTTTGTTTTCTTCAGTAAAGAGGGTATGTATGACTTTTTGAGTTTTTCTGGAAATATTCCAGTAGTTAAGGAATTGTTGATGATTCTTCTTACTGGAATGGCAGCAGAGGTTGTTAAAAGAATTGTCTTGAAAGTTTGTGGTGGACAGGGGTCAGAAGGGCTGCCTGCAGGCCTGCTTGCTTTGACCAGGTCCATAAATTCATCGTGTGAGATGTGTTGGTAGGAACGGAGAGGCTTGATTAGAGCATTCTTGGATAGTTGTTTTGTACAAGGGTTAGTGCTGGTGCTTTGCTTCTGTTGTAAGTACGAGTCCAACGTGTCTGCTTTGTCCGTGTAATGATTTGCCAGTTTGTCTGTGAAATCTTGAGTAACAGGATGAGTTCCTTCTAAGCAATTTGGTATTTTCGAAATTCATTGAGTATTTTATAGAATTCTTTATTTGCACATTTAGCGTTTTGAATTCTGTCTGAATAGTACCTTTTCTTAGCTTTTTTGATAGCCGACTTATATAATCTGTTAATTTTTTGTAGGTGAAGTTTGTCTTGTTTGGCGTTTGTTTTGAGCCAGGTACGTTGCAGGTTTCTAATTTGTTGTTTTATGTCTTTTATTTCTATGTTTCTCCAAGGCGCTATTTTTCTTTTGTTCTGTCGTATCGTTTTGAGTGGTATCAGGATGTCAAAAGCTTCCTGTAGCCACTCATATAGATTCTGAACAGAATTTATGGTTTCCAGATTTATAGTGGATGTTAGTTGTGTTTCCAAGTGTTCCAAATTGAGTTTGTTCCATGGCCGATAGGTGGATGGACGTAAGGTAGTTTTAGGTGAGTCACTTAGTGTTGTTTTATGTTGGAAAGCTAGCAAGTGGTGGTCTGACCATGTGACTAAAGTTATAGTTTGAAAGGTAACTAGTTCAGTATTAGCAAAAATGACATCTAGGATATGTCCAGCGGTGTGTGTCGGATTGGGGACAATCTGATGCAGGTTCAATGCGTCTAGGCAGGTGATTATTATTTTTGGATGGGTCATAATGGTTTTATCAAACCAAATGTTAAGGTCACCCAGAACGCATAGGTTGGAGTGTATTGTTATCAGGTTTTAAACTGTGTCTAGAAGTGCGTCCGGAAATGTTGCCTTACTAGGTGGAGGTCTGTAAAGGAGCAGGAAGTTGCAGGTGGAAGACAGTGTAGAGAGTGGCTTCTGGTGATAGTGATCTGCAGAATAACCTATGATTAAACCAAATATATTACTTTAAATATGTAATCTTAGATCGTTATCACGTAGCGTGCAACAGCATTACAGTACTCCAAAGATGTGCAAATTTGCTTAAATAACGTACAAGTGCATTACAGTACATAACCTGGTACGCAAATGCCTCAATACAATGCTAATAATGAATAGAATTACATTTCTTAACCTTATACGGTGCAAATGCATTACCAAAATTTAAATGTGTGCAAATTTGCTGAATAAAGTGCACATGCTTCACAGTCCAAACAGCCCTAAAATATATTAATTATATATCATTTTCAGGTGCATTGCTGGTTCAATATTACTTAGTAGTTGATATTCAATAAAAAACACACATGAATAAAATAAAAATTGACTATTGCATAGATAAAAAATCATTTTTGATATCAACACTACAGTTTTCCTTTTGAATGGTGTTTGTCTACCTTCATGTCTCTGTGGAATATTAAAATTACTGATCTAAAACCCTACTGCAATGGATAACTCTCTTACATTAAATGAACATGCAAATCCTCTTCAGCATTTAATCCAAATGGATTCATGGAGTTAAACTGTAAAATGTATTTTGACTCAAGCTGGCAAAGTTTACTTTCTCGGTTCCCACCTCTTCTAAGTTTTGGTACTTGGTCAATTGCAAAGTATATTAATTCATTAATGTTTCGTTTGTGCACCTCATTGATGTGGCGTGCTACCACATAACTTTGTCATTATTTGTTACTGCCCTGAGGTGTTGCAATATACAGACGTACACCATGTGTATTGTGCTTCCAACATATATTCTTGGACATGTACATTTTAGGATGTAGACCACAAACTCACTCTTATAGCTTAGTGAGCATCTTATTTTCCATGGGCTATTTAACAAGTGTGATATGACCTGTTTTTCATTTCGGCCAAATTTACATGCCTTACATTTAAAGCATTTGTGGAAGTCGGGGCTGGCTTTTAGCTAACCTCCCCCTTTCGTCACTTCCGGGCTAGTATTAAACAGGTCATTCGGCATTGACTTAGCCTTGTTAAAAGTCATAATGGGTATACGCGACACCACATCCTGCAGTATTGGGTCTTGTTTCACTAAATGCCAATGCCTACACAGGCTATCTCTCACGTTAGACTGGTAGGCATTGTATCCAGTGATCATCCTGATTTGATCTCCAGTTTTCTTTTTCTTTACCTTCAGTTTTGCTACATCAGGTCTTAACAACGTTTCTCTTTCAGTTTTGTCCACTTTATCTCTTGCCTGCTTCAATATGTCAGATTTGTACTCTCTCTGTACAAATCTTTCTGTGAGCGAATCTTGTGCTTCCTGTAGGGCCAGAGGCTCACTGCAGTTTTGTTTCATCCTTAGATGTTCAGCATACGGGATACTCATTTTAAGTCCCTGAGGATGAAAACTTCCTGCGTTGCAGGATAGTGTTTCCCGCTGTTGGTTTTCTAAATGTACGGGTATGGATCACCCCTTGTTTAACATATACTTCTAGATCCAAATATGAGACACTGGATTCACTGATATGATCTGTGAATCTTAAATTGAGGTTGTTATCATTGATGTCACATACAAAAGCTTTGGCAGATTCCTTTAATCCATCCCACAGTATGAAAAGATCATCAATGAATCGAATCCAAGTCACTACAGGATCCTTCCATTCCCTGATGTTTTTGGTTTTGAGCACCTGCTCCTCCCACCAGCCCATATGCAAATTAGCATAGCTGGGGGCGAAGATGATGCCCATTGCTGTTCCCTGTAGCTGCTTGTATGTGTCTCCCCAAATATGAAATAATTGTTGGTTAAGCACAATCTACAGATTTCTACCAGCATACCTGAATGTTGGTACAAATTGATAGGTCTTGTATTAAAAAAGTGCTGTATTGCTGCAAACCATCTTCATGAGCAATACTCGTATACAGACTCACAACATCCAATGTGATCAGGACAAACAAGTCTTTCCAGATCACAGTGGCAATTTTATTCAGGAAATCTCTTGTATTCTGGATGTATGCAGGTAATGCCTTACATACACCTGCAGAAAGGAATCCAGATATCTTGAAGTGGGCTCAAATAATATTTATAGGCCTTCCAGGTGGTGTTTCTCTATTTTTATGGATTGTGGATATTAAATAAAGCATGGGCATCACTGGATTCTCCACTCTTAAGAATAAATACTCAGTTTGGGTGATCAACCCTAATCCCCGCCACCTAGATAGATCTAGATCTTTGAGATATTTCTGTTTCACCTCAAATAGGTTGCTCTGCGGTACTTTAAGATAACATTCATGGTGTCAGGGTTTGACGACCAAGGCACCTACCATATGTTAGGTTGTTGGGGCTGAACTACATCTCCCAGGCGGCGATCCTTCTGGGAGGTATCCATTTTATTTAAATCACATACTACGCATGGAGCGGAGCGTTGTACGTGATTTTGGAATTGTTAATTTTCCTGTGAGCAGAGCGGCTGCTCTGCTTCTTCCCTGCTGTACCGTTGATTCCTCGCTCTCCATACTCGGAGGGAGAGACTTGATCCCGTTCCTTTGGCTCAATCGGAGCCGGTTGCCTGTGTCCCGCTCGGCGTAGTGAGGACACGCTTGTTTCCCTTGGATTTACCCGCTCGCGCCTGCAGTGGGGTTTGTCTTCGTCCCGCTCGGTTGAGCGAGGACGCCTTGTGCTGGAAGGTTAACCCGCTCACGGCTACGGCGGGAGCGCTTCCTGTCGGAGCCCGAATTCTCCGCTTGGTTTCCCGTGGCTGCGGTCTGAAAACCGAGAACTCGGCTTGATTCAAAAGTAGGTGAAAGCCTTATTCTACCGCTGGATGTTCCAGAACGGTGACCGATTCACCCTGATCTACCGGAGCACTCGATTCTGGTAAAAGAAGACTTTTCTTTATTCTATTTGTTCTCTGGCTATTTCAAACTTTTGGAGTGCTCTAACTTTGTCATTTACCAAGAGGATTACTTTGGAGTTCATTTGCTATTTTTTAAACTTTGGGGAAATACCAGGATAGGTGTTCCCAAATACTTTGCTGTGTTTCTCTGGCAGAACTACGGAATTGTTCCCTTGCTCTTAAACATATTATTTCTGGTTCTTTTTTTTGCTTGGGATACAAGGGTGTGTGTAAGTGAGTATGTATGTGTATCAGTGGTGCCATTTAACCTCTTCCGTGCTCATGACGAGCTCAGCTCGTCATAAGGCACGGTTGCGCTGTGGTCATGATGAGCTGAGTTCGTCATGACCCACGCGGCGCTCACATGCAGGGATAATTTCCCCGCTGTGCTGAGCGTTATATTGAAATGGGCGTGGTCTTGACGAGCTCAGCATGGTGTTCCTATGCATGATAACAAACTGTATTTGCCTAATCACACTCTTCGGTTGCAGGCATTTAACTGGTGTCATGAAGCAGTACTGGCTGGTCATCCTGGACATAAGAAAACGTTACATTTGATTCAACGTCAGGTCTGGTGGGAAGGTATGTCCAAAGATGTGGAGCAATCGGTGAGGCAATGTGAGACATGTGCCCGAGCGAAAGGAGAGCAGAATGAGAGCAAACAGAAACTGATGCCACTGC
This sequence comes from Lissotriton helveticus, assembly GCF_964261635.1. Classification (NCBI taxonomy): domain Eukaryota; kingdom Metazoa; phylum Chordata; class Amphibia; order Caudata; family Salamandridae; genus Lissotriton; species Lissotriton helveticus. The sequence continues at coordinate 157,345,506 of NC_136057.1, forward strand.
CCACTCCATCACAACCTTGGCAGACGATTTTGCACTTGGCTTACCAAGGGATTAGGGACACATGCCATCTTGGTGGTCATCGATAGCCTAACGAAAATGGGTCTCTTTATTCCATGTAATAATCTCCCTACAGCGAGTCAGACAGCTCAGTTGCTTTTAAATCATGTGGTATGGTTACACGGACTTCCCAGGGTAATTGTTTCAGACAGGGGTTCCCAGTTCATTGCCAGGTTCTGGCATACATGGTGTAAAGCCCTTCACGCGGAAGCCGCTCTATCTACCAGCTTCCATCCGTAGAAGGATGGCCAAACAGAGCATTTGAATCAGACTTTAAAGAAATTCTTGCGATGTCACTCTAAGGAAGCAGAAGAATCCTGGGTGTCCTTGCTATGGTTAGCGGAACTATCCTATAACCACGCTTGGCATAACCCTATTAAAGAAACGCCATTCCGGGCCAAAACACCGGATTTCATGATTGCACCTTGCCTTTGACCATCCCGTGTGCTGTACAAAACCATCCCACTGTAATGGCACAGACTAAGTATGATTGATTAACAACCACAGGGGCTGGCCACAAACCCCGAACCCGGGGCAAATACTAATTATATCAAACAAAAGGCTCAGGGAAAAAGAAAAATTGTTAAAACATCGGAAAAGTATCCATTATAGTAGTCAGAGAAGCCCAATAGTATCAAAAATTATATATTTATTTAATTTCCCATTTAATAAGAAATTTGTTTTATATAAATAGTCTCATACAAGAAAAACGCTGGTATACAAAAAAAGCAATACATATAAACCAGACAAGTGGCAACAACAATACATATCACAGAACAAAAAAAGGAACACCATAAACATAAATACTGTGTCCTTATAATAATTTTAGCCACAGGAAAGCGTCGACGGCGTTTCGACCGATACGTTATTTAACGGTCATCTTCAGGACTCAACAAGTATTCTTGGACAAGAGATCTTCTATATAAAAATGTATAAAAGGCATAGACCGATAGACATTCAGGTCCTCCAGCATCGGTATTCAATATCGAACTAGAAATAAATCACTGCACGGTGGAGCCTTGCTACTTGATAGCATAATGTAGGGATCCTCAAAAAACCTTAAGAGGGCCAATTAATGACCGCCGTGGTGATTTAGGAAATTAATCACCAACACAAAGTTTTTAAGCGCATGTTCATTACAAAGACGCCAACTCATATCCATGTGCATGACCGTTAAATAACGTATCGGTCGAAACGCCGTCGACGCTTTCCTGTGGCTAAAATTATTATAAGGACACAGTATTTATGTTTATGGTGTTCCTTTTTTTGTTCTGTGATATGTATTGTTGTTGCCACTTGTCTGGATTATATGTATTGCTTTTTTTGTATACCAGCGTTTTTCTTGTATGAGACTATTTATATAAAACAAATTTCTTATTAAATGGGAAATTAAATAAATATATAATTTTTGATACTATTGGGCTTCTCTGACTACTATAATGGATACTTTTCCGATGTTTTAACAATTTTTCTTTTTCCCTGAGCCTTTTGTTTGATATAAACAGACTAAGTATGGGCGAATTTTGCGGATCTGCGGTCCGCGAATTCGCGCGAAATCGCAAAAAAGTCAGCGAATTCGTGGATTTTCCCGTGAAATCGCTGATTTTTTTGCGATTTCCATCTACTCAACTGGAGTACTTTCTACTGGCTAATCAGTAATTGCTACCTCGTTGGGTAAATGTATAGTGCTTTTCCTACACTGCAGCTGCGTAAAGGGCCAGAAAATTTGTCTCCACTGACCATGTGTGCCTGTAACTTTGCCACCGCGCCAAAAGGTGCAGAGGTCCCTTGAGTGAGCTGTCCATCATAGTTGGGAAAGGGCGGGAAGACGTTTGATACCGCTAGTGTGTGGTGCGGGGCTTCTATGCGTGTCAACATGCCTCTTGTGTATAAAGTGTCAGAGAGCGAGCAGGGCAGCAGGTGAGGAGAAAGCAGCCTCCTGGTCACAGGAACTACATGGGGATTGCGCTCGAGAAACTCAGGGTATTACAGCTAATTTTCGATGGCAGATATGGGGTTAAAGCACACTTGCCCAGCCTCGACCTTGCTCACTAATGTTTTGGGCTGATTAAAACGTTACTGAATTTGAGATTCAACTCGGGCACCTGCTTTATTTATATCTGTAAGGGCTTCCTGTTGATATTTAATTTTTGTGACAGGAGCCTCGTGCCAGAATGAATCCTGCCCTGCATAGTTATCCATGAAGATGCCACCGTTTTGTGCAATACCTCTACTGAACTGTAATACTTTCTACTGGCTAATCCAGTAAGTGCTACCTCGTTGGGTAAATGATAGTGCTTTTTCTACACTGCAGCTGCATAGGGCCTGAAGATTTGTCTCCACTGACCATGTGTGCCTGTAACTTTGCCACAGCACCAAAAGGCGCCGAGGTCCCTTGAGTGAGCTGTCCATCATAGTTGGGAAAGGGCGGGAAGACGTTTGATACCGCTAGTGTGTGGTGCGGGGCTTCTATGCGTGTCAACATGCCTCGTGTATAAAGGGCCAGAGAGGGAGCAGGGCAGCAGGTGAGGAGAAAGCAGCCTCCTGGTCACAGGAACGGGGATTGCGCTCGAGAAACTGAGGGATGCAAAGACCTCCCTCGGGTATTACAGATAATTTTCGACGGCAGATATGGGGTTAAAGCACACTTGCCCAGCCTCGACCGTGCTCACTAAAGTTTTGGGCTGATTAAAACGTTACTGAATTTGAGCTTCAACTCGGGCACCTGCTTTATTTATATCTGTAAGTTCTTCCTGTTGAGGTTTAATTCAGAGCAACATATAAACACTGTTCTAGTGTGATGTCAGCGCTTAATTCGAAATGAGGTTAATATCTATTTATACCAACAATAGCTGCTAGTTAATTGTACTAGTCATGAGTGTAGCATGATACTAGCAATAAATGTATGCAAGAAAAATAAATGACATATATAGTCGCATATTCGCTCTATAACAACTACCAAATACATTTCATCTCAGTAATATACAAGTGTATTCCGTATTATCCATGTACATTAATGAGTCATTATTTTAGTATATCGTAGCCTGGACGTTGCTGCCACTATATTTAGCCCAATCCATGTTGCCTAATAATAATTAGACTCGTAGAGACACAGGTTGCATTCCTTGTCCAAGTGCTGGGGATGGGGGAGGTGAAAGGACAGTGTTAGTGTGTGAAAAAGCATGTTTACTGAATTGTCTAATGTGTGTGATACAGGATTTAGGATTTACGGGGCGGGCCGTCAGTGCTTTCCAATGAGGCTCCACAATTGTGGTTATGGCTCATTTGTACATCCTAATAGGCACGGCACTGACAGTACCCATTTCAGTTAAGAAATCACTATCCTGTATAGATTAAAAGTGCAAATTAGAAACTTACAAATAACAAAACATTATACTAAAATCCTGACATACTTCTGTTCAGGAATTTTCTAATACTGTTCCATGACACAAGAGGGAGGTGCAGTTTCTAATAGGCCTATATGTGTAGCCAATTCTTCCCCACTATTTAAAACCTTTGGCATTTTGCAATCTAGATCAAGGATACACCTGGATTCACTGGGGCACTCCAGCACGTAGACAGTAAAATCACTATTGCAATTGATTATATGTTTTATCGGGTGAGTCTGTTTAGTGCGTGTGGTATATTCTTTGCAATTCCTGCCATTTGTGTCTGCCTTACATATATATATATATGTTTTTGATAGCACTGCAACCCCATTTAGACCCAAATCAACATTCACACTCAACACTCCAAAAGATGCCATAGACATATTTTCAGATCATGTTATTAAAGATCTGAAAGAGTTTTCATGAGCCTCAAGTAAGGGTTTTTCAAAAAATGGTAATGAATTTGAGAAAGATTACCATGTCGTGGTGACCAAATTAAAAAACAGACAAGATATTGTGGTTATACACGCGGATAAAGGTGGTAATCTAGTTCTCTGGCCACGAGAATCTTACAATACAGAGGCCAAAATGCAATTCAGGGACCATGTGTCACGACCACCGAACTCCTCAGGATCAAGGCAATGCTCAAAAGGGGTCCACCTCCTGACTTCCCCACACTCTAACTAAACAAATGCACAGAGTATAGAGGTGATCAAGCGAGGGATAGGGATAGGGTAGGTGCAGCTTTGGAAAAGGGAAACCTAAAACAAAATAGGCATACCATCAATACAGTACATATAATCTAAGTACTCTCGTTATTTTCTCACTAGAGCCATATCTATACCTTGATATGTTCCTCCCTGAAGTGATCCTTCCTTAACAACCTCGTAAGATACCTCTCTTACTACAAGGAAAGTATTCCACCCAGAAATCAAATTCCTTCCATTAATACAAAGCAACATAACCATGCTATATATATATATATATACATATATATATATATATCACTACTGATACACATACATACTTACTTACACACACCCTTGTATCCCAAGCAAATAAAAGAACCAGGAATAATATGTTTGAGAGCAAGGGAACAATTCCGTAGTTCTGCCAGAGAAACACAGCAAAGTATATGGGAACACCTATCCTGGTATTTCCCCAAAGTTTCAAAAAATAGCAAATGAACTCCAAAGAAATCCTCTTGGTAAATGACAAAGTTAGAGCACTCCAAAGGTTCAAAATAGCCAGAGAACAAATAGAATAAAGAAAAGTCTTCTTTTACCAGAATCGAGTGCTCCAGTAGATCAGGGTGAATCAGTCACAGCTCTGAAACATCCAGCGGTAGAATAAGGCTTCCACCTACTTTGTGTTGGTGGCATCAGCGTAGTGGACTGCTGCTCACATTAGCTCCAAGCAACAATGGGAGACGTGACGGCGATTTTTAATTGAAGCCCGTACTGTCGCGTGAGTAACGTGCACGCTGTCGAACGGGGTTCGGCAATCCGACCCCACCGTAAGGATGCTCCGGCAGACACCGCGAGTGGACCCAGCTTCGAGCACCTGATGCGCAGCTTGGGGGCGTTCCCCAGCAACAAGAATAGTGATTTGTATTGCCGCTGCTAAGAACAATAATTTGTGTAGTGCGACAGAGAATTTATAAAAATAGTGAAACATCCTATATTCAATTATATACAATATTATTTACAAATCTTTTACATGCTCAAAACATAATGATCCCATTTGTAGAACATGATATATTTACAACTGGAAATTTAACAAGGGAATTCCAAATGGTGGTACATATGTGCAGTAGCGGAGCATTCTGTGAGCTACAGCTTAATTACCCGGTGGAGCCCCACCCAGGTATCTCTGTCAATGCTAGGTGGCATATGCAAGATCGAGCACTGCCAAGGTCCACATGGGGCCGTGTGCTAGGAAAAGGAGGTGCATGGTTCAGTGAAGTAGTAATGTTGCCGCTTGGCGCGCAATTTCCTCATATTCATTCAGACCTTTAGATATAGTATTAAAAGTATGGATCCATTTGCACTCTCTGTAGTTGAGATTGTGGTTCATGCAGCCACCCTGTAGATTGACATGTACCCACCAATGCAGGCTCTCAACAGTGTGACCAAATTGAGTAAAATGCTCAACTAGTGGTGCCCCCTGTGTCGCGCACCTTATTTTATTGCAGTGTTGCAAAATCCGACACTTGACCTTTTGGGTTGTCTGGCCTATGTACAAAAAATCACATGGGCACTGGATGGCGTATATAACACCAGCTTAGGTGCAATTGGTGTGTTCCTTGCGGGTATAAGTGTAGTCATTATGGGTAAATGATTTGATCTCTCTGGTAAGTGGGCACGCTTTGCAGCTACCACATTTAAAATGTCCCAAAATGGGTGGCATGTTCCATAGGTTCGTCTGGGTATTGCCTCCCCTAGATGGTAGTAAGGATCTAACTAATGAGTTTCTAAGGCTTTTGCCTTTGCAAAACGCATGCATAGGTGGTTCATTCATGTTCAAGTCCTCTGCAACCATGTGCCAGTGTTTGTTAATTGTTTTCTTAATTTGGTTACTTTTAGTGCAAAAGGTCGTCACGCAGGTCATTCTGTTAGGGGGGGTGGTGGAATGGTCTTTTGGCGTAAGAAGGAACTCCCTGTGGCTGTGCCATGCTCTTTTTTGGGCCTTTTTCAGTAGCCTAGTGGGATAGCCCCTATCACGAAGTCTTTTCAGTAGGTCAGTGGATTCCTTAAAATAATCGTCCTTTTTGGAGCAATTACGCCTCACTCTAAGAAACTGCGCATAGGGCAGTTTGTCTCTCAGGTTGCGCGGGTGGTGGCTGGAGTATCTAAGTAGTGTGTTGCGCTCACTGGCTTTGTGATAGAGTGTAGTATGGAGCCTGCCATCTTCTGCTTTAATTGTGATGTCTAAAAAATGGATTTTAATATTATTGTGGTCTAAGGAGAATTGTATGTACAACGATTGGTTGTTGAGCCGACCGTGGAAGGATTGGAGTTCAGTTTCAGTCCTTCTCCAGACCATTGAAAAAGCCAGCTCTGCTCAGCAGGAAAACTGTCAAAACGTCAGTAAATCATCACTGCTGGCCAGATACAAAAATACATTTCCAGCTTGAAATGCACAGCTGATGATGTCCATCTGGGATGCTCTGCTGATCCACTTGGCTTGCATTGTGCACTTGTTTAGAACTCACCTCAAAAAGAGGCATCTCCGAGTCATATCTGTCCTTTTTGGGGGCTTTATTCCGATATTGACAGGAGTTTCCTTTATCTGTACATTTCTTCCTTGAAGCCAGGAATTGGAGCTTCCTTGTCTGAACCTTTCCTCCTTGAAGCCAGGAATGGGAGCTTCTTCGCCTGTACCTTTCATCCTTGAGTCCAGGAATAGGAGCTTCCACAATCTGTACCTTTCCTCTTTGAAGCCAGGAATGGTAGCTTACTTCGTCTGTAACTTTCCTCCTTGAAGCCAGAAATGAGAGCTTCGTTCATCTGTACCTTTCATCCTTGAATCCAGGAATAGGAGCTTCCACCGTCTGTACCTTTCCTCCTGGAAGCCAGGAATAAGAGCTTCTTTCGTCTGTACATTTCATTCTTGAAGCCAGGAATGGGACCTTCCTTCATCTCTGCCTTTCGTCCTTGAAGCCAGGAATGGGAGTTTCCTTCATCTGCACCTTTCCTTCTTGAAGCCAGGAATTGGATCATCTTTCGTCTGTACGTTTTCTCACTGAAGCCAGGAATAAGATCTTCCTTTGTCTGTACCTTCCTAATTGAAGCCAAGAATGGGAGCGTCCTTCGTCTGTATGTTTTTTCCTTGTAGCCAGGAATGAGATCATCTTTCGTCTGTACCTTTCATCCTTGAAGACAGGAATGAGATCGTCTTTCATCTGTACCTTTCATCCTTGAAGCCAGGAATGAGATCGTCTTTCGTCTGTACCTTTCATCCTTGAAGCCAGGAATGAGATCGTCTTTCCTCTGTACCTTTCGTCCTTGAAGCCAGGAATGGAAGCTTCCATTGTCTGCACCTTTCATCCTTGAAGCCAGGAATGGGAGCATCCTTTGTCTGTACCTTTCATCCTTGAAGCCAGGAATGAGATCGTCTTTCGTCTGTACCTTTCATCCTTGAAGCCAGTAATGGGAGTTTCCATCGTCTGTACCTTTCGTCCTTGAAGTCAGGAATGGAAGCTTCCTTCGTCTGTACCTTTCCTCTAAGCCAGGAATGAGAGCTTCCATCGTCTGTACCTTTCCGCCTTGAAGCCAGGAATGGGAGCTTCCTTTGACTTACCGTTCATCCTTGAAGCCAGGAATGAGTTTGTCTTTCATCTGTACCTTTCCTCCTTGAAGCCAGGAATGGGAGCTTCCTTTGACTGTAACTTTCATCCTTGAAGTCAAGTATCTCTTCCTTTTCAAGGTTAAAACTGCCTCCATGGCCACCACGTCCTCACCATCAGTTTCTGTAGAGAACGATGATGCCTATTTCATGACATTCATGAACATGGCCATAGCAAAATCGCACAAAAACATCTCTGAAGTAACTGAACAAACAGCATTGCAGCAATGTATTACTTTAATACTACTGAACTACCTGTGCTTCATACTAGCAAATGTTCTACCCACTGGTACTTAACCTTTTGACTTCTTTGAACGCCCACTTAATCATTTCTGGAATCCGGGGCCTCCCACTGAATCATTATTGGGATCCAGCGACCCCCACTGAGTCATTATTGGAATCAGGGTATCCCATTCTAAGACATTTCGATGATATGAACAACAAAACAATACTAAACATTAAAGACACAAGCATTCATCAAAGAAGTACACAAATGATTAAATATTTTATTTAATTACCAAACAAATATATATTTTTTACATTTTAATGGAAATGTTGGGGCTTTTCGAAATTCAATTGAGGCCACTCATTGTCCATATTATATTCTGTTTGATGTACTTGCACTGATCCGACCAATCAATCTGAACACACCTACAAAGTCATACAGATTGAAGCACTCCCACAATAATAGCTCCAATTAGCCAAATAATTGAACCATCCAAGGGTTTTTGAAGATTTTCTTCTTTAATTCCAATTCCAATCCCAAACCAACGCGTTTCGCCGAGGTCATTAAACACCTATCGGCTTCATCAGGGCTGGAAGTAATACAAAAGGTTTCTATCTTAGCAATAGATACATATTATACAGTTGCAAATAAAACACATAGAGCTCCATTATGGCCCATAGGGAAAACCTGTGCCAATCAGAACACAAAACCTAGTGAATACATGCACATCACTCATGGAAAAAATACTTTGTTTTTACAGTATTATTGAAAATATATTTGAGATTACATCCATCACGTGAAAAACCAAAGTCCCAATACCTATCACAGTGGTGTCATAAAAGAACCTATACATATTCATGCATAATTGAAGGTGAACTTCCTCCTGTGACATTGATTGCATCAAACTGCTTAAAACCCCAAAAAGAATTTTTTAACAATAACTCTTTTACATTGTCTTCATACAAACAATCTCCTGCCTAAAGGGAGAAACATTATCCTTACTTTTAAGTTTCGGCATGAAGGAAGACTGATCAGCTGCGCAAAAAAAAAAAAATTGCTAGTGTCCAAAAACGAAAAATCCTACCTCTTCAAACTTAGGGAGGTCGCTCTCTCTGTCTTTTATCGCTAAAATCCACTGGTTGGAGAAAAGCCTCTTTTACGTGTCCGTAATTCCTATAAGAATAAATGGTATCCACATCTTAAAACTCCTGCATTTAATTTTCTATTCTTATTGCCTTAAAAAGCCTTTCCAAACTAACACCCGGAATAGCTGCTTGCCACTTCACTGTTCTCACCTGCAGTTTTATCCTGTAAATCGGTCCAATTCAGTTTCCCTTATTTTCAAATCTTCAGTTTTGACTCGCTCCTATCTCACTTATTTACCTGAAAATTAAAATTCACAATTACGTTTCCACTCATCTTTGCGTTGACCACTGCCCATGTCCCTAGTATTTCCACCTTAACCCCGTACCTTAGTTAGTAATTTTACTTCATATCTCTTCAGTAAATCCACTTCATAACTCTTCTCGTCTTTTCTCCGCCCTTAGTCCTGCATCTCTCCCTGTTAGAAAAACGGCATAACTTGCCATTACTATTTCGAATACCCAAATCCGCCTAATCTTAACATTATGTCCCTCTATTCTGGATGCTTACCCTCCACGTTGTTCTGGCGTCCCGAGTACAGGCAACACCTCCACTACTTCCTGATTCCGTTATGTTCCCGGGCTAGAAATAAAAAACGGACTTACCCCTAACATTTTCCCGGCCGCCATCTTTGAGTGGGGATTTGTCAGGTAGAGTTCCGAGTATAAGGGCTAACACCAATATTACCCCGTTTATGATATTTCTTAGTTGGCCATACAAACGGACTCATCCTTTACATTACCCCGGCTGCCATTTTAGAGTGGATTAAAGCCAAAGCTTACAACTATAATGTGACAGATTTCCAACAAATACAGAATATTACTATTAAAGTAGCAGATTGTCGTTAACGCTTAATCGCCCAGAAAAAATTCTAACTCCCGGTCATAGTTTAGGCCGTCTTCCACAGCCCGCAAGCGCATGATCCATCTTGCCTCCTGCCGCCTTAATTTCAGTTCTCTGTTTCCCCCTCTTGAATCTATGTACACATGATCTATTCCATTGAATTTAAAATTCTTGCTCTGATCCTGCTTTACACATGTGTGTATGTGTTCTGCTATTGGGTATCGCAAATCATTATTTTTAACAGCTCTCAAATGCTCTCCCATCCTGTCTTTTAACATGCGAATAGTGCTGCCTACATAAATCTTTAGACATTTACATTCAATAATGTAGACCACATATTTCGTGCTGCATGTTATGTTCATTCTTATTTCGTATCTTTTCCCATGTGATACCTGAAATTGTTTCGTCTTATCCTTAGCATGTCTACACATTCCACAGTGACCACACTGGTAGAACCCCTTCGAATACTTGTCCAACCAGGTTTCTGTATGCTCAGTTATCGGATAACTTGGACTCAGTAGGGTGCCCAAAGTTTGGCCCCTTCTGTAAGTTATCTGAGGTCTTCCTCCTATATTTTTACATAGCATTTTATCCATTCTTAAAACATTCCAGTGTTTAGTCATACTCTGTTGTAATAGCTTGCTCATTGGAGTGTAATTTGTGATTAATCTGACTACTTGTTCCTCTTTTTTGTCCTTAGATTTAGGTTTCAAAGTCAAATTTCTGTCTACATTCATTACCCTCTGTTTTGCTAAATAGATGTTCCTTTTACCATAACCTCTTCCAATAAATCTCTTTTCCATGTCATATATGCAGTCATTAAATTGTGGAGCCTCGCTACAGTTCCGCCTTGCTCTTAGCATTTCACCAAATGGAATTGCTTTGATCTGATTATGCGGATGGGCACTCTTCGCATGTAAAATTGTATTACACGAAGTCGGCTTCCGATACAATCTACTTTCTATGGAGTCATCAAAGGTGGGCATAATTTGGGAATGAAGGCCCCTTGGTATTCTATTAAGTTTTGCATATTGCTTTAAGGTGGCTCCGTCCCACCACTTGGACATCTCCGCTTTCTTAAGTCTCTCTAATTTAATTAATTTTGCACGCAACCCTTCCTCCTTTTGCTGTGTCACACTTCTAATTGCTTGGGTAACTGTGCTACCTTTACACAGGTTCTCAAAAAGTTCTGCTGCTATCTTCTCTCTTTCATTATTGTCACTCATTTTGTCAATTAATATCAGTGCCCTCTTAGCTGCCCTCCAAATATTAGTTAATTTATAATCCTGGGTGCTCTAGGAGTTTACAACGGCGCTCAAGAAGCAATACACAGTGAATTGAAAAAGCATTTTACCTTGAACCCTAAAAGCAATAAAGATGAGAGTTTGCAAAGAACTGGTATTATGTCTGATTGCTGTACAATTAGTAATATTCAAGATACAGTTTCTCTCCTATCAATCACAGAATTAGAGGAGGATCCTGTAACAATGGGTAAATTATTGGAAGATTTAGAGATTAGACCTGACTTATCGATATCGAGTGGCCTTAAAAGCAAATCTAAATGGTCACCAAATACGGCGAGTGGCAGTAGCGTAGAGATATTTCATAAGCTAGTAATCTCTGATTTTGATAAACAGGCGCAGAAAGATTTCCCAGGAGGCTTTTTGAATGATAATCTAACACAGCATGAAAGAGAGGCTTTGGACACCTTAAGGAACAATTCAGAACTGATTATCAGAAAAGCTGATAAGGGAGGGAATATAGTGTTGATGAACAGGGACGACTATGAGCATGAAATATATTCTCAGCTAGGTAACAGAACTTGCTATGAGAAAGTAGTTCATAATCCAATATTCTTCCTCAGCGATAGGATTAATACTCATCTGAAACATTGGCATGACACGGGTTTACTGGACGATGATGAATATTTCTTTTTAAGAGTGAATCGTCCGAGATACCCGTGTCTATACTATACACCTTGCCAAAAATCCACAAAGGCCTGCCATTTCCACTGGGGAGGCCGATAGTATCTGGCATAGGAGGGCCAACGGAACGACTCTCACAGTTTGTGGATGTCTTTCTTCAACCGATCATGATCAATTTGCCATCCTTCATAAAAGATTCACGACACATTTTGAATATCCTGGGTGATATTAAGTGGGAACCAGGGATGATACTGGTAACCCTGGATGTGATCTCACTGTATACCAGTATTAAAAATGAATTAGGATTAAAGGCTTTGGAATACTTTTTCTCTAAGAAACCAGCTAGTCATTGGCAACACACACAAATGACTTTGGCTATGACGGAACTAATTTTGGATAATAACTATTTTCTGTTCAAAAATGAATGGTACAAGCAGAAACAAGGTGTGGCCATGGGCTCCAAGTTTTCTCCAGCATATGCAAATATTTTCATGGGGTGGCTGGAAGAAAAGGTTGTCTGGGGTCCAGGAGCAAGTAAATGGACAGGATCCATTTTATTTTGGGGAAGGTTCATTGATGACTGCATTATGATATGGACTGGGTCGAAGCAGTCTCTGAATGAATTTTATGAGTATCTTAACAACAATGATATGAATATCAGATTTACCACCAATGACAGTACAACTAGTATTGTGTTTCTAGATGTGGAGTTGTACGTAAAAGATGACTCCATAGAAAGTAGATTGTATCGGAAGCCGACTTTGTGTAATACAATTTTACATGCGAAGAGTGCCCATCCGCATAATCAGATCAAAGCAATTCCATTTGGTGAAATGCTAAGAGCAAGGCGGAACTGTAGCGAGGCTCCACAATTTAATGACTGCATATATGACATGGAAAAGAGATTTATTGGAAGAGGTTATGGTAAAAGGAACATCTATTTAGCAAAACAGAGGGTAATGAATGTAGACAGAAATTTGACTTTGAAACCTAAATCTAAGGACAAAAAAGAGGAACAAGTAGTCAGATTAATCACAAATTACACTCCCATGAGCAAGCTATTACAACAGAGTATGACTAAACACTGGAATGTTTTAAGAATGGATAAAATGCTATGTAAACATATAGGAGGAAGACCTCAGATTACTTACAGAAGGGGCCAAACTTTGGGCACCTTACTGAGTCCAAGTTATCCGATAGCTGAGCGTACAGAAACCTGGTTGGACAAGTATTCGAAGGGGTTCTACCAGTGTGGTCACTGTGGAATGTGTAGACATGCTAAGGATAAGACGAAACAATTTCAGGTATCAAATGGGAAAAGATACGAAATAAGAATGAACATAACATGCAGCACGAAATATGTGGTCTACATTATTGAATGTAAATGTCTAAAGATTTATGTAGGCAGCACTATTCGCATGTTAAAAGACAGGATGGGTGAGCATTTGAGAGCTGTTAAAAATAATGATTTGCGATACCCAATAGCAGAACACATACACACATGTGTAAAGTAGGATCAGAGCAAGAATTTTAAATTCTATGGAATAGATCATGTGTACATAGATTCAAGAGGGGGAAACAGAGAACTGAAATTAAGGCGGCAGGATGCAAGATGGATCATGCGCTTGCGGGCTGTGGAAGACGGCCTAAACTATGACCGGGAGTTAGAATTTTTTCTGGGCGATTAAGCGTTAACGACAATCTGCAACTTTAATAGTAATATTCTGTATTTGTTGGAAATCTGTCACATTATAGTTGTAAGCTTTGGCTTTAATCCACTCTAAAATGGCAGCCGGGGTAACGTAAAGGATGAGTCCGTTTGTATTGCCAACTAAGAAATATCATAAACGGGGTAATATTGGTGTTAGCCCTTATACTCGGAACTCTACCTGACAAATCCCCACTCAAAGATGGCGGCCGGGAAAATGTTAGGGGTAAGTCCGTTTTTTATTTCTAGCCCAGGAACATAACGGAATCAGGAAGTAGTGGAGGTGTTGCCTGTACTCGGGACGCCAGAACAACGTGGAGGGTAAGCATCCAGAATAGAGGGACATAATGTTAAGATTAGGCGGATTTGGGTATTCGAAATAGTAATGGCAAGTTATGCCGTTTTTCTAACAGGGAGAGATGCAGGACTAAGGGCGGAGAAAATACGAGAAGAGGTATGAAGTGGATTTACTGAAGAGATATGAAGTAAAATTACTAACTAAGGTACGGGGTTAAGGTGGGAGTACTAGGAACATGGGCAGTGGTCAACGCAAAGATGAGTGGAAACGTAATTGTGAATTTTAATTTTCAGGTAAATAAGTGAGATAGGAGCGAGTCAAAACTGAAGATTTGAAAATAAGGGAAACTGAATTGGACCGATTTACAGGATAAAACTGCAGGTGAGAACAGTGAAGTGGCAAGCAGCTATTCCGGGTGTTAGTTTGGAAAGGCTTTTTAAGGCAATAAGAATAGAAAATTAAATGCAGGAGTTTTAAGATGTGGATACCATTTATTCTTATAGGAATTACGGACACGTAAAAGAGGCTTTTCTCCAACCAGTGGATTTTAGCGATAAAAGACAGAGAGAGCGACCTCCCTAAGTTTGAAGAGGTAGGATTTTTCGTTTTTGGACACTGTAGCAATTATTATTATTTTTTGCGCAGCTGATCAGTCTTCCTTCATGCCGAAACTTAAAAGTAAGGATAATGTTTCTCCCTTTAGGCAGGAGATTGTTTGTATGAAGACAAGGTAAAATATTGTCAGAGTTATTGTTAAAAATTCTTTTTGGGGTTTTAAGCAGTTTGATGCAATCAATGTCACAGGAGGAAGTTCACCTTCAATTATGCATGAACATGTATAGGTTCTTTTATGACACCACTGTGATAGGTATTGGGACTTTGTTTTTCACGTGATGGATGTAATCTCAAATATATTTTCAATAATACTGTAAATAACAAAGTATTTTTTCTATGAGTGATGTGCATGTATTCACTAAGTTTTGTGTTCTGATTGGCACAGGTTTTCCCTAAGGGCCATAATGGAGCTCTATGTGTTTTATTTGCAACTGTATAATATTAGCGACTGTATAATATTAGCGCCGAGACGCCCAAGGGTAATTGTACGCGCTCTATAAGTGTCATTAATAAATAAATAAATAAATATGTATATATTGCTAAGATAGAAACCTTTTGTATTACTTCCAGCCCTGATGAAGCCGATAGGTGTTTAATGACCTCGGCGAAACGCGTTGGTTTGGGATTGGAATTGGAATTAAAGAAGAAAATCTTCAAAAACCCTTGGATGGTTCAATTATTTGGCTAATTGGAGCTATTATTGTGGGAGTGCTTCAATCTGTATCACTTTTTAGGTGTGCCTAATCTTTTGATTACGCAGGGAGGAGTGGGGTGTTTTCCTCTCCTGAACATTGTAAGCACCCAAGTAACAGAAATTGTAAAGAGCTAATATAACTGTGTATTGCTTCTTGAGCGCCGTTGTAAACTCCTAGAGCACCCAGGATTATCAATCTGAACACACCAATTGAATTTTTACCTGAAATTTCAAATTCCTTCACATATACTGATTGTTTTAAAATGTTACATTTTACATTGTCCTCTATTTATATGCACTATATTAATTTGTTAATATTATTTTATTTTCTAAGCAGTTTGTACCTTGGACCCTGAGGGGCCCTCAGAAGACACACAAAGAACCAGTGTTCTAAACAACATACTCTTAGTAAATTTGTCCTGAAAAGTTAGCAAAATACATAGGGGTTTATGTACATGCCTCTTGCGCTGCCGGTATGTCACTTTTCCCATGTTAAAAGCGACGCACTGGTGGTGCAAGGGTCTTGTAAATAAGCCCCATAATCTAAATTTCACTTCTGAAAATTGTGAACTAAACAGAACTTAACAAAACTGCACAATGTTACAGTAGGCAAATGTCGAGAGACAAACCAGCAAAACGTAAATTATGACCACGCTGGGGGCCACCTGTGGGTGGAACAGGCATAGAATGTCACTCAATGTGTGAATTTCCCTCTATAGTTCTACCTACGCATGTTTGCTGTGATTCTGTGGGATGGTGACCACTTCCCACCTCTTGTTGCAGAAAAGAGTGACAGAGATATTAGGGCCTATTCGCAAAGGTATTTTGGTGTACGTAAAGTAGTAGTTCTGTAACACTCTTTTACATACTTGTACATCCCTTAGTGAACTTCCCCAAAAATCTTATAGAGGAGTAGAATTGAAATATTCAGCGACTATTCGTGTACAATGAGTACATTTAGAAAGCACTGTGCTGTCTATGCACTTTTACTGATAGTGAGATGTCCGTTTTAAGGCAGATTCACAAAGGCATGGAAGTAGAGAGTGCTACTCCCCCTACGCATACATTCCTTCATGAACAGCTGATATCCGGGTAGCGCTAGGACCCTGGGGCTCATTCTGCTCCGCCAGTGCCTAGGTGGGTCACAGGGACAGAATCCACCCCTCTATGCTGAAAAAACCCTGCTTCTTCTGCTAAGGACAGCTCCAAGAACGAGAGGCTTCTGAAGAAGGTGATCTACGTCAGAGGTGCAACTAGAGCCACATTTCAGGTGGTGGGGGTGGCTAAGAAAACAATTGGGGGGTGGGTCATTTTTCAAGCCATAGGCAGAGTGTACATGCAGGGGCTCTAAGAAGGGGTGAAAAACAGCAAAGACTCATTAACAAGCAAATGGCCTTTTAACCCGTTTACCATGTCAGCCGCGGTGCAGGCGTTTGACGCAGTGGGCGGGGCTGCATTGGCCGTTGGCCGTGCGCAGCACCCGGAAGGTAGTACTCGCGAGCACGCAACGGGTTAAAGACCTGTGAAGTACTCGGGTGCGGCTGTATGTGTGCCCGGGAATCTGTCTCAGCCCAGGCTGACCCACACAAGGGGGGGGGGGCTGAAGCCCTTTGAGCCCAATGGGCGTTGTGCGCCTGATCTATGTTCATCCACTTTACCACTAATCATCCCTTCCCAGGCCTGACAGTCGGTTCTGGAAAAGAACAGAACTTTCCTCATGCACTCCCTGCAGAATTCAATGAGCTGCTCTTTGTAATTAATGCAAATTATTTTAATCATCTTCAAAAAGAAGTGGAAAGGCGACTAAGGAGAGAAGAGGTCATTGTTCTGAGACTACTTTTCTGCTTTTGAACTCTCTGATATCTGAACACGCCTGTATTTGGGGTGCACTGAGGGGGGCTCCCCGCTGGCGCCTGGAGCGTGTGTTGGCCTGAGATAGCTGCACTCCCGCCTGCTGCTTTAATGTTTCAATGACTTTTTGCTGTCTGCTCGTCCATATTTCAGCCAGAGAACGTGTTATCTCGCAGTAACAGGCCTCTTCTCCCGCCTCAGTCGATGAGTCTTGTGTCTGACAGCTCGCTGAGCTACATTTCCAGGCCATTTGTAAAACTGCAACAAAATGATGTTACTGTCCCGAACACCAAGCACTTAATTGTCTCTACATGCTGCTAATGAAAGATGTCATAATGATGCAATTTACTGGTGAATCTTTTATAAACTTATTAAGATTACCTTCTGAATCTGCGTCATAAGTCTGTGATCTGTAGGCCATGCACATCTCTACCACAGGTGCATTAACCAAAAAACTAGCAGATAACATCCACCACTTGTGTGCAGTGTCATCAGAGAGACTGCATACAGCCATGGACTGGTCTGGCGGGGACCACTCTAATGTTCTGACAGGCCGTGCCGCTTTAAGAGAAACACAGCAGAATTTCTGACTGATGCGCCATCTTTTTTCTTCCACCCTTTACTTTTCTCATTGTTTAAGCTTGTGGTTTGGTTCCTCACCTGCTAGAGAAGGAGCCATCTCTTTTGTTAATTTTAAAGAGACAACGGTCCTAAGCATATATGAGATAATAAACCAATGTAATATAGACCACAATAGGCTCTATATATTTCTTTCCTTGTCCAGCTGGACAGGGAATTTTATTAGTTAGATAGATTTGAATCTTATTTAAAATTCAAGTATACAACAACAAATCATTGCAGTAAAGCACATGCCTGTGCCGTACCGTGGGAAACAAGAAAGAAGGATAAGATGATAGGAAAGGGTGTTTCAGGCAAAGGAAAGAGCAAACAGGGTACTGTTTTTTAAGTCAAGGATTTTAACAGTATCTCCTGAAGTGGTCCATACAAATACAGGTACACATTGAATTCACTGTATGTCCACTCAGAGGAGTCGACGTTTCGATCCCGTGCTCTAATTATGAAGGGAACATCATCAGGACTTAATTAAATGTTTGCCTGGTTTAATCATTAGAGTTAGCCTGTTGGGGAGAAAACAGGGAACAAAGAAAAATAAAAAATCAAATAAAAGAGGAGAAATTGTCAATATAAGACTGGGGAGAGTAGTCAGTTTTTTGCCATTTGCAACGTTGTGACATTCGGAATCGCAGTGGGTGGACTGTGCTGGTGATAGTGGATATAAGATATCCCAAATATTACAGGAGAACATTAAAAACATCACATGAAAACTCGGAATCGCAGTGACGGAGAAGTGATGGATTGGAGTTTTAACGGTGCATTGTGTTGGCTAAAAATTATGCTCATCCCTCTGTGTTTGTGGCGAGGGGAGCTAGGTGCACTTATCCATATAAGTGGATTGAAATAACGTTGACACTGGGAGCAGCCTACCTTTAGATCAAAATAAAGGGCATCGGGGGATGGACTGTATCGAAAGGCGTGGGGAAGCCAGTGAGTTTCAGTGCAAATGGCACTTGGTGGGTTTAGCTGGGGGAGGAAAATAAGGGTAACACCTCGGTAATGCAGGATGGTGCCGATCTTAATACAGAGGTGTATAGAGACATACCTTGGGCTCATCTATGGAGCAAGCAAGGCACATCAATTGGGTTTAAAATGGCAGTTCGATCCGTCGTTATGGTCAAAGGTGATGGGACCGGTGAACCGGAGTCCTTTTTGAATCTAACATTCAGAGAGTGAAAATAATTATAATTAGTAACCGCACATGGGCGATTAGATGCTAAGGTTTGTGGAAAAGGCAAGAACATACCCTTGTGTTCGAAGGGGGAGATAGCCCTTTACGCTGCTGTCGCGCTAGAATTACGCAATTCTAAATTCCGGCGTGGCTCGCTGGCCGTTGCCGGGAGGCGGTCATGGGGAATCAACGATCCGCTGGGGGGAAAAAAAAAACGAAGCATGCTTAAATTTGATTCCTGGACCCCTGTAGGACTCAGATGGACTAACAGTGGAGTGGGAGCTTACCAAGTCTGGACGATGCCGAGAACTTCAATGATTCTTCCGAGTGCGCGCTGCGGACAGGTGCGGGCACTTGATAAACAGGCTGACAAGCTTAGTCATGTGATCATGTACAGCGTCCTCGTTGGCTTCAACCCCAAGTGGGGCGCCATCTTGAAGTGGGTTGAAGTGTTTGCGAATTGGGCGTCACTCTCTGGGGATTCCAGGTCTGTGCGGACCGGGAAGCAGTTCGACTTTGTAAGATCGCCAAGGAGGGCGCCATCTTGTAGTGGTGTTCTAGCGCAGCGGCGCTAACGGAGAAAAATAAAAAATATAATAAAATAAAATAAAAAGGGGGGCCATTGTTGCATGAGTCGAGACAAATAATGGGGTAGTGATGAACAGAATATACGTGCATTTGGACTTTGTGCGTTGGGCAGTGATAATTATCTGTGGTGGTTGGGAGTGATAGGTTCCACGGGGAAGTGCAGGTGACACATGATATCTGCAAGATTATATTAAAACAAGAACAGTTCATGATGGATTCAGGGCATATTGTCAGACATTGAAAAAAGTCTCTTAGAGGAGGTTTGTCCAATCCTCACTTCTGTTGAGTCCCGTGTGGATGGTGTTAAACTGAATTATGGACTTGAGTTCCTCACGATTCAGGAGTTGGCTTAGGTTGCCCCCTCTCTGTGGTAGCTTCACAACTTTCAGAATTATCCATTTCAGGTCATCCGCAGTGTGCTTGTGTTCCGAAAAATGTTCAACCAAAGGCGCATTTGGAGTCCCACATCTAATGCGACTTCTATCCTGGCATATTCGTGTCTTCGCCTTTTGGGTGGTTTGGCCAACGTACATTTTTGGACATGGACACAGAATAGCATAAATTACGTTGCTGCTGTTACAATTAGTGAGGCTTTTCATATCAACAGTTACGTCATTGTGGCTAAATTTACAAGCTTCAATTGTGAATTCACACACAGTACATTGACCGCATTTTACATGCCCTAGAATTGGTGGGAGACCCCAGATGGAATCAATGGTTGTATTCAGACTGGGAGCAGGTAAAGCTGCTCGTACCAAATGGTCCCTCAAGTTCTTGCTCCTTTTAAAGGCGAAAATAGGTATTTCTAGATTTATTGGACCTGCATTTATCGTGGGCAAATGTTTCAAAACGGATTTCCGAATTTTATTAGAGACGGGGGAGAAGGTGGTAACACACGCAATCCTCTCTTGCCTGTCCCGAGTCTTTGGTGAGAGTAATACCTCTCGTGGACAGTACCAGGCTCTCTTGGATGCATTTTTTACTAGTCTCCCAGGGTAGCCACGTGCTTTGAGTTTGTTTGTTAGGTTATTGGCTTCCCTGAAGTAATCAGATTTAGATGAACAATTTCGCCTAATCCTCAGAAATTGTGAGTAAGGCAATAAATCCTTTAACGCCTTCGGATGGTTACTCTCATACCTTAGGAGAGTATTCCGTTCAGTGGGTTTCCTGTATAAGCGTGTCAGTAATTCACATGCTTCATGGTAGATTGTGAGATCTAGAAATGGTATTTCTGTTTTGTCGTGGGCAAGGGTGAATTTGAGGTCTGCGCAATTATTATTCAACCAATGGAGAAACGAATGTAAGGTGGAGATATCAGAATTCCAAATCAGGAAGATGTCATCGATATAGCGACGCCATACACAAATCCCTGAGCGGAACGGATTCCTATTGGTCAAGATTGACCCGGTTTCCAGGGCGTCCATAAACAGGATGGCCAGGTGCGCAGCAAAAGTAGCCCCCATTGAGGTAGCCTTTATTTGTTGGTAGAATGTATTATCAAATACAAACAAATTCCTAGATAAGCAGAGTTCGAGTAATTGCAGTATGAACACTGTGGGTACCCTGTGGGGTCGGGGGCGAGTGTCCAGTGTTTTTTGGATCACAAGGAGAGCCGCTGTTTGGGGGATATTTGTGTAGAGCGACTCTACATCCATGGTGCAGAGTGTGTTCACCTCTGGATCATATGGATAGTGCTCTACCAAATTTATCATCTCCATGCTGTCACGTACGTAGCAGCAAGTCGATGGCACGAAATCCTTAATAAAGAAGTCGACGTACTTCCCCAATGGTTCCAAGATAGAGCCGCAGGCAGAAACAATCGGCCTGCCCGGGGGAGAGTCAATACTCTTATGAATCTTCGGAAGAGTGTATATCACGGGGAGCCGTGGGCTTTTAACATTGAGAAACGCATGTTCCTTCTTGCTTAAAAAGCCTTGTGCTCGGGCATCATTGGTGAGCTTAAGTATGGTCTCTTGGATTTCCTTAGTTGGGTTCTTTGATAGTCTCTGGTAGTGTTCTACATCCCGTACAACTTCAGGACATTGATTCCTATAAAAATGAAATAAACCATCAACTTGGCAACACAGAACACTACCAGAGACTATCAAAGAACCATCCGAAGGCGTTGAAGGATTTATTGCCTTACTCACAATTTCTGAGGATTAGGCGAAATTGTTCATCTAAATCTGATTACTTCAGGTAAGCCAATAACCTAACAAACAAACTCAAAGCACGTGGCTACCCTGGGAGACTAGTAAAAAATGCATCCAAGAGAGCCTGGTACTGTCCACGAGAGGTATTACTCTCACCAAAGACTCGGGACAGGCAAGAGAGGATTGCGTGTGTTACCACCTTCTCCCCCGTCTCTAATAAAATTCGGAAATCCATTTTGAAACATTGGCCCACGATAAATGCAGGTCCAATAAATCTAGAAATACCTATTTTCGCCTTTAAAAAGAGCAAGAACTTGAGGGACCATTTGGTACGAGCAGCTTTACCTGCTCCCAGTCTGAATACAACCATTGATTCCATCTGGGGTCTCCCACCAATTCTAGGGCATGTAAAATGCGGTCAATGTACTGTGTGTGAATTCACAATTGAAGCTTGTAAATTTAGCCACAATGACGTAACTGTTGATATGAAAAGCCTCACTAATTGTAACAGCAGCAATGTAATTTATGCTATTCTGTGTCCATGTCCAAAAATGTACGTTGGCCAAACCACCCAAAAGGCGAAGACACGAATATGCCAGGATAGAAGTCGCATTAGATGTGGGACTCCAAATGCGCCTTTGGTTGAACATTTTTCGGAACACAAGCACACTGCGGATGACCTGAAATGGATAATTCTGAAAGTTGTGAAGCTACCACAGAGAGGGGGCAACCTAAGCCAACTCCTGAATCGTGAGGAACTCAAGTCCATAATTCAGTTTAGCACCATCCACACGGGACTCAACAGAAGTGAGGATTGGAAAAACCTCCTCTAAGAGACTTTTTTCAATGTCTGACAATATGCCCTGAATCCATCATGAACTGTTCTTGTTTTAATATAATCTTGCAGATATCATGTGTCACCTGCACTTCCCTGTGGAACCTATCACTCTCAACAACCACAGATAATTATCACTGCCCAACGCACAAAGTCCAAATGCACGTATATTCTGTTCATCACTACCCCATTATTTGTCTCGACTCATGCAACAATGGCCCCCCTTTTTATTTTATTTTATTATATTTTTTATTTTTCTCCGTTAGCGCGGCTGCGCTAGAACACCACTACAGATGGCGCCCACCTTGGCGATCTTACAAAGTCGAACTGCTTCCCAGTCCGCACGGACCTGGAGTCCCCAGAGAGTGACGTTCAATTTGCAAACACTTCAACACACTTCAAGATGGCGCCCCACTTGGGGTTGAAGCCAACGAGGACGCTGTACATGATCACATGACTAAGCTCGTCAGCCTGTTTATCAAGTGCCCGCACCTGTCCGCAGCGCGCACTCGGAAGAACCATTGAAGTTCTCGGCATCGTCCAGACTTGGTAAGCTCCCACTCCACTGTTAGTCCATCTGAGTCCTACAGGGGTCTAGGAATCAAATTTAAGCATGCTTCATTTTTTTTCCCCCCAGCGGATCGTTGATTCCCCATGACCGCCTCCCGGCAACGGCCAGCGAGCCACGCCGGAATTTAGAATTGCGTAATTCTAGCGCGACAGCAGCGTAAAGGGCTATCTCCCCCTTCGAACACAAGGGTATGTTCTTGCCTTTTCCACAAACCTTAGCATCTAATCGCCCATGTGCGGTTACTAATTATAATTATTTTCACTCTCTGAATGTTAGATTCAAAAAGGACTCCGGTTCACCGGTCCCATCACCTTTGACAATAACGACGGATCGAACTGCCATTTTAAACCTAATTGATATGCCTTGCTTGCTCCATAGATGAGCCCAATGTATGTCTCTATACACCTCTGTATTAAGATCGGCACCATCCTGCATAACCGAGGTGTTACCCTTATTTTCCTCCCCCAGTTAAACCCACCAAGTGCCATTTGCACTGAAACTCACTGGCTTCCCCACGCCTTACGATACAGTCCATCCCCCGATGCCCTTTATTTTGATCTAAAAGGTAGGCTGCTCCCAGTGTCAACGTTATTTCAATCCACCTATATGGATAAGTGCACCTTGCTCCCCTCGCCACAAACACAGAGGGATGAGCATAATTTTTAGCCAACACAATGCACCGTTAA
Organism: Lissotriton helveticus; assembly: GCF_964261635.1. Taxonomy (NCBI): domain Eukaryota; kingdom Metazoa; phylum Chordata; class Amphibia; order Caudata; family Salamandridae; genus Lissotriton; species Lissotriton helveticus. Next base: position 157,369,242 of record NC_136057.1, read on the forward strand.
AACTCCAATCCATCACTTCTCCGTCACTGCGATTCCGAGTTTTCATGTGATGTTTTTAATGTTATCCTGTAATATTTGGGATATCTTATATCCACTATCACCAGCACAGTCCACCCACTGCGATTCCGAATGTCACAATGTTGCAGATGGCAAAAAACTGACTAATCTCCCCAGTCTTATATTGACAATTTCTCCTCTTTTATTTGATTTTTTATTTTTCTTTGTTCCCTGTTTTCTCCCCAACAGGCTAACTCTAATGATTAAACCAGGCAAACATTTAATTAAGTCCTGATGATGATCCCTTGATAATTAGAGCACGGGATCGAAACGTCGACTCCTCTGAGTGGACATACAGTGAATTCAATGTGTATCTGTATTTGTATGGACCACTTCAGGAGATACTGTTAAAATCCTTGACTTAAAAAACAGTACCCTGTTTGCTCTTTCCTTTGCCTGAAACACCCTTTCCTATCATTTTATCCTTCTTTCTTGTTTCCCACGGTACGGCACAGGCGTGTGCTTTACTGCAATGATTTGTTGTTGTATACTTGAATTTGAAATAAGATTCTAATCTATCTAACTAATAAAATTCCCTGTCCGGCTGGACAAGGAAAGAAATATATAGAGCCTATTGTGGTCTATATTACATTGGTTTATTATCTCATATATGCTTAGGACCGTTGTCTCTTTAAACTTAACTGATACCCATGGTCCATAGCTACCCGCTGGGTCCCCTTGTTTTTCTAAATTAATCTCTTTTGTTAATGGCTCTAATGATGAATTCGGGGCGTATTTATGTAGGTTGTGCACCGCCCTGGCACATTGCAAGTGGGAGTAATGTTGATGCAAATCCTAAGTAGGATTTATCAACCCACGCTGGGTTGCGTTACTCTGCCCTGGGAAGGCGTTCAGTGGGTAGAGAGTAGGTCTTCCCACACATCAACCCATGGATTCTGAAGCATTCCCAGATTTACCAATACTGGTAGAAGACTTGGGAATGGGTTGAATTCTATGCCTTTCCCAGCTGCGGGGTAACAAGGAGAAATATCTTTATTTCTCCTCGTACTTCCTCTTTCATTGTGTTCTGTAAAGCACGTAGAAGGAGGAATATGCCTCAGATTGTTTTTTGTGCAGGAAGGTACCCCTTCATGCTCAAAAACAATCCTGCTTTCAACACAGGAACCCTTGCACCTTGAGCTGGATTGAAAGCCCTCCGGGCACCAAAGCACCATGGACGGGCCGACCTCTCCGGAGCCAGAAGTTTGCGATCCTAGCAGACTTCCTAACCATATCCTCCAAAGGCAAAGGAGGTCCAAAGAGCTTCACCACCGAGAAAGGAATCTTCATCAACAACCCCTTCTGATTCGCCTTCGCATTCGCCTTCCATGAGCGTAACCACACCTGGCGGCGAGCAGCGACCGAGGAGCCAGCGGAAGAGGACGCTGCACCCGGAGAATCAATAGAAATGTCAGATAAGATCCGTACCTGCTGCTCCATCAGAGCGAGGGTGGGTGAAATGTCCTCGCCCTGGTCCATCAACTCAGTCAAAGACTGGAAGTTCTTCAGTAAAGACTGAGTAGTATACGAGGAATAGACTGCAGCTCTAATAGCAAAATTGGACCTGCAAAAGTACGCATAGCAGCCGCGTCCATCTTCTTATCAACAGGATCCACCAGAGAAGCATCCTCCTAAATTATAGCACCCTGTGAAGTCAGCCCAGCCATCAATTAATCCACTTTCAGAGAAGTAGGGAACTTTTCCGCAAAGTCCTGCAAAGAATAGCGCCTCCCCAAAAAATGGGGAAACCCATGCTTATCAATATCCTTCCATTCAGATTACAAAACCCTCAGAACCAAACAATGAATAGGTAAGGACTCAGGCTCCTTCTTCTGATACTGGAAACATAAATCTGTGTCTTCCTCAGACACCCCAGCCTCAGGAAACAACAAATTAGACCGAATGTGCTGAAGGACCTCTTTCAAGTCAGAACCCTGCACATAACGATCCTTCAGCTTCACATCCTCCTCCCCATCAGATTCATGCGAGGGACTAGGATCCACCCTCAAATTTTTTAGAAGGAGGAACAACCTCCCTATCCTGGAAAGCAGCTGCCACAGCAGCCTGACTCAGTTGCTGAATAACAGCTAACGAAGGAAGAGGCTTTGATGTCTCCACTTCCTCCACGTGACGGAACTTATCAAGTGCTTTGCCAATCAACTCCATAATGCAGCACAGCACCAACGGCCCAACACAGGAATAAATAAACTAAATGTACAGGCAAACGCCAATGCCGCCGGCAAGTCCAGCAAGCACGCACGCCACCAGCATGTCGTTAATTGACCTCCAAGGCTGCCTACGAATGGGAACAGCCACCGTAATGAAGCTAAGCCCCCACTCTAAATGAGTGGAACACACGGAATGAGATACAAATGACGGACCTCGATTACCCCGAATGTTGCGAATCGCACCACCATGGAAGACTGGAAAGGTGAGTAACTGCTTAATAGAAATATCTCGACACACCGGCAAGTCCGCTTAAGCAGGACAGAGACTGCCAGAGTATGGTGATCAGGTGCACAGAATGCGCCCGCACACCGACAAGGTCGAAGACATGAAAGGTATCAAAACCCTAATTTAGATTTAGAACCTAATTATTCTGTTTTATCTGTCACGCGCCCACACACTGTGAAATTTTATGTAAAGACAGAAAAACGGTATAATGCTAATTAGACGTGCATGTTAAAGTTGCTCAATTGTATCTGGAAATGACCTACAGCCTGCTTTCAAAAAAGGCCTAAATGCGGTTTGGTTTATGTTTTTTTTCCTCTTCATAGTATTCGAGCTGAGAACGTCCTGCCTAGGATACATAACAAGAAATTTAGAGCAGCAAGAATGTTTTCCATTGTAGTCTGTTAGTTTGGCGTGAGAAGTCACAGGAAAGAGCTGTTTTTTAAATAAATGTATGTAATCTGGGTGGGACAGAACAGAAAAGCAGGAAGCTTTTTCTATAGTGAACATTGTATTAAATATGGATCTATTTCAAAATTAGTATTATAAGAATTAGACTTGAAGCGTATGTTAGTTGAGACTGACTTGTGCTTCGCTCATAGCACATCACTCTCCCAGCAGAATTAGCCTGGAATATGCAATAAACCTTTTTGTACTCCCTTTTTTTGCAGATGTGGTGATTAATTATTTGCACTGCTTAAAGGATTTTTCCCCGACAGACACAAAACACAACATGATGTCCCAGGACCTCGATCCCACTTACCTGATAATCAGGAAACCGCACTCGGAGTAGTGCAGAAATGAAACAACAGGTCTTTGTGGTTAATGGTGCCTCCTTTTATCCCATTGGTGGATAGAAGTGGGGGCCATGTTGGAGGGATGGGAGCCTAGTAGGCTGCCTTTTTTTTCTTGGTGTTTCTGTGGGAGCCTAAAGCTCATGTATGAATTACTGTGGCGAGGAAGACGCATGACGAGGTAATACGCCATATATTGTTAAGTACGGTACATTCTTTCACTATAACGCAGCACAGTGAGGTGACTTGTTGCACTACACTGCATGATTTCTTAGCAAATATGCCCCTGAGATCTTAAGGCAGCTATGACCTGTGCTAATGGCAGGTGGTTTGTGGGTGAATAATTACAGAACAGCAGATATCTAGTCAATGTCAGTGCACTCTTTTTAGATCTACAGAAAGCTTTAGCAATGTGACAGAGCTTATGTCATTAACACACACAAGTAGACAAAGAGGGTCTTTGGGTCAGCTCTCTTCAGTCATTGGTTGCTTTTGGACTGCAACCTTCAATCATTGGTTGCTTTTGGTCAGCAACCTTCAGTCAGTACTTGTTTTACATATCTTTAGCATTTTTGATCACCCTGCAGGAATATTATAGTGGTTTACATTTTGCATAGTTGATTGTGTAAAGGACTTTTTCTACTTACTGCCTGTGGTGTGTACTCAATACTGTTGCACAGGGTGACTGGCCGAGCTCGTTGCACTGCAGATGAGGCACAGGAAAAAAGCTGCGCTGTTAATCAATCCTGCAGTAGGGCTGGAGATTTCCATGACATTGAGAGTGGAATTTCCTTACCAAAGATATCTGCAAATGTGATGACATGATGGCTATTTTAGATGAGGGAATTACCCCATGGTTCGTGCTCGTATTCTAGGCTGAGTGGACCTACCAGGATTTGAACCAGTGACCAAGAGGTCGAACACAGGCCCCTTCAGTGGATGCATTAGTGCACTGAGCCACCAGACTCTTGCAATGGAGCCCCGTCAGAAACACTATGCAGAAGTCCCGGTCAAAATGTTACCTTCGAACTTAGAAACTTTTCTGGAGGATTTTCTCTCACTGTCGAGCGAGGCTCCTCTTCAGGCCGGATTCGAGTAGACAACAGCAGATTGGCTCTGTGTGAGAGCTCGATGAAATCTTGCAAGTATTGAGCTCCAGAGCTTTCAGCAGTTCGACGTCGGCAGCGTGACTCTCGTCAACGGGTCTGTCAGCTTTTGGAGCTTTTTCCAAAAGTTGCTCCAAACTGCAGAAACGTCATCCTGGAGTTCCTCTTGAGGTTTTAACTTGTCCACAACACAAATCCAAGGTTCTAGAGTCTCTGAATTGCTCCTCGGAAGTTGGGACTACAGTTCACACAATGCACCTGGCCAAATCCTTAAAGTCAATGGAACGCACTCCAGGCTGGGGACTATTTGTGGTAGATGGTGCAAGTGAGCTTTTTTAACCAGGGAGCCCACTCCTTAATCCGTATTGAAGCAAGGCAATGTCCTCAGGGCTGTAGTTCCAAGTGTGCAACAGGAGCAGTCCCTCAGAGTACAATCCTTTGGGGTGTAGATCAAGGTTCCAGCAGGGCAGTCCTTCTTGTAGTTTTAGACATCAGATCTGCGTTGCTATTCAGCTCTCACATATTTATTCAATGTTCTACTCCGACACGCAGGGGGCACCTCACTTTAAAATTCAAGATGGAGTATTTCTCTCCTTGGGAGTAAGAGCTGGCTAAGCCAATCCCCAGGTGTGGCTCATTTTCGTAGCACTCCCTTTCCAGACATCCTGCTAATTCCATTTCCAGGGCTGCCATCTGGCTGGGGGGGACAGGAAGAGGGGGTAGGCATAGCTGGCATTCCTTACTGTCCTGCTCTCTTTGAAGCCCAGTTGATTAACCCAGCACTCATCCTGGCCTGTTCTCTGCAGCTGCAGAGCTCCCACCATCAAATAATCTCTGTCTCTGCGTAGGCTACTAATCACCTCATCAAAGCAGTTTGGATAAGCCTGTTAAGGGTTGGCCAATCAGGAGTGGCTGCTAGAAGGCTGGGTTTTGGCTCACAGAAAATAATGTTTTAGGACTAATTTTCTGTATTAGTTATGATAAATCCAACAGTGGCAAGTTGTTGAATTAATCATTTCCAATCTTTTCAGCCCTTGAACTATTATTTTGGCTTGCTACTGTCAATAGATACACTGCATTACAGTATCCTTATGCTAGCCTAGGGAACTAAAAAGCTACAATGGGGGGAAAATTAGATGGGTCATTTTTCCCTCACCAGGGCATATAAAACATTTTTAAAATGTCTCTGCTTATTTTTACAGGGCATCCTACCCTGGGGCCCCTAGGGTATATCTAAGGGGTTACATTTATGTGAAAATAAGGTAGTTTAATACTTTGGAAGTACCTTTAAATCCAAAGTCGAATTTGTATTTACTTTCAGTTTTACAAGTAGTTTGCCAGCAGGTCTGACTTTTAAAATGACAGCAGTTCACACAGCAGTGCTCAGTTAAGTGCCTCACAGCTGCTGGGCCTCTAAGCCTACATGCTCCACTATATACTAGGGACATACAGGTAGGTTGTTAGGGGCAATTGTAATTGCCTTGTAGAAGACCCCTCACTCACCAACCTAGTTGGTGACATGCTTCATCATCGGGGTCCCACCCCATAAGCCGAGTGCCTATAGGGTGTGCTGCGACACCTGACTACAGTGGAGCTGGTTAATTTTTCTTTTATGTGTTCAGGGCGATCAAACAAGTGAATTTAAAAAGGGCCAACACTACTCACTGCAAGTATTTATTCTTGAGTGCTTGAACCCTAGTTAAAAAATGTGTAACACCTATGCCTAATTAGGTAGACTTTGGTGTTAAAAGTAGTGTTTGATAAAAATAGCTAAGTGTGCTATGTGAAGTGTGATAAATGCTATTGATTAAAAAGGTCTACATGTTTCAACCATTGTATTTATTCATTGGTTTTCGTCAGGACCGTGATATTGAACTGGGTGGTCCACACACGCTAAGGTGCGTCCTGCCCTAGTCCAAGTTGGAGTGCACAAATTGTGAACTCGTGTAAAAATAGTGCGTTTTCTTTATTCAAAGAAAAACCTGTAAAGGAACAGGAAAACAAAAACCAGGGAGGGGTCACATACAGGGGTTGACAAAACACATGTACTACATTTAACGTATATAGCCATTCTTTCCCCTTTTGAGGCAATAGATGGGATCGTACCCAAGTTGTAAAAATAAAGGAATCCATCTAGTTGTGCAACAGTACTACAGTGCTTTTACCGGACTGTGACTGATAGCTACTCGAACGGTGCCAAAGAAGTGGTGTCGACCTAGTTTTGGCACCTGAGAATAGCTAGTGAAAAATAAGGGGGGCGTAATTATGAGTGAGTGATCATACTGGTGTTCGCGAAGTGGACGGCTGCCGAGAATTGTGAGCAGTCGTGACGTCGCTATTGTGAATTGCGACTGATATATTGCTTTTTGCTTACGCTTCCTTGCGGTGTTGCCGCTTCATGGGCACCAGCGCTTCCAAGACGGCAAGAGTCCGTCTCCTGAAAGTCGATAGACAACAAAAAGAGAGAGATAAGCCCGGTTTTAGTTTCCTGGCTGTATTTAGCATTTAGTATCGCCAGCGGGCTCACGTTCGAAAAACGGGAGGCAAAGATTGTTTCCTCATTCCCATCAGGCCACATATTACTTACTTGCAGCTTCTGATCATCAGACGGTAAACCTACTTGGTTCCGGCTGGCGGTGCCCCGAGGAGTGACCGGTGATCTCGATGGCTGCCGGTAAAGTAACGCTCGGAGCGTTTCCTGGTTGGGCGTGGCCTCATCACGTGGTGTGGTCACGTGGATCGCAATTGACCAATCGGGTTCTCACAGGAGGTGGAGCCCCCGGACAATGTCACAGTTTATAGGAAACGAAGGAAAATGTTTTGTTTATATTCCTATGGAGAGTAATTAGGTTCACACAGGATGTAAACAATGAAACATTACAAACTGAATTTGGAATTTAAAAGAATTGGGACATTTTAAAAGAACAGAGGGCAGAATCAGGATTCATAATCAGCCGTGTTGGTTGTGCAATTCCTTGCTGATTTTTACGATGTTTAAGGATACATCTTTGTCTTACTTGTAATTTGAGGACAAGTTTTCATGTCATTACACTGTTCCATGGGATATTATCGTTCAAGCCTGACTTATGGGAGGACAATCTATAGACCCATCTTTGCTCTTTTTCAAATAGTCGTTGGGTCAGGTTCGCTCCTGGCTTAACTTGTTCGATAATCGTCCATTCAAGGTCATCTGGTGTATGACCTTTTGAGAGAAAATGTTCCGTGAGTCTGGTATTGGTCTTTTTGCACCTGATAGTGCTTCTATGCTCACCTATCCGTAGTTTGATCTTTCGGCTCGTCATCCCTACGTAACGTAGGTCACACGGGCATGTGAGCATGTAGACAACATTTTCACTGTTGCAGTTTGTTTGACCTCTAATCGTCCAGGTTTTGTTAGGTTCTAACTGTAATGTTTTGGTGTTCTTCGTGTAAGGGCAGACACTGCAAGTCCCACATTTATAGTGGCCTGTCACTTTTGGTAAATCCCATAGAGTTGTTTGTGTTTCTCTTTCTGGGGTTATCTTTTTTGGTCTTGTATTGACTACTCTGTCTTTTATGCTCTGTGCTCTTCTGAAAGAGAACAAGGGTTTCTCCCACCTCAAATTGCCTGTGTTCAAAATACTCCAGTGTTTTTTTATTATTCGGGAGACGTCGTTGGAAATAGTGTTGTAAGTAGTGACACATGTCAGGGGTATTTCTTCCACTGTTTTGTTCGTCTGTTCCAATAGACCTGAACGCGGTTGGTCCCGCGCACGTTTTTGACTTTTTTGGAGAATCTTGTTCGGATATCCCCGATTACGCAATTTTTGGGTGAGGTCCTGGGCTTGATTTTTATAATCTGCCAGCTCACTGCAGTTCCTACGGATCCTCAGGTATTGTCCATACGGTAAGTTCTCACGTAGAGGTCTTGGGTGAAAGCTTTCGAATCGTAGCAGATTATTTTTGGCAGTTGGCTTGTGGTGGGTGACAGTTGTCAGTTTTCCTTCTTTTTTCGTGATTGTTACATCGAGGAAAACTAGTGTCTCTGGGTTTTTTTCATAGGTAAACCGTAGGTGCTCATCACAGGTGTTGATCCAGTTAAAAAAGGAGATTAGAGATTCCTCCGTACCTTTCCATATGGTCAGCACATCATCAATGTATCTGCGCCATATTAGAATGTTAGGGCTATAGGGGTTTGTTTGACTGAGGATGTATTTTTCTTCAAAGTCATATACATACAATCCCGCTATGCTCGGCGCAAAAGAACTGCCCATAGATGTCCCACCTGTCTGTAAGAAGATCTGGTCTTCAAACTCAAAGTAATTTCTTTTGAGAGCCAGTCTGGCACATTCCAAAATAAACTCTCTGGGGGTTCTGGACGACCACTCTTCCTTTTCTAGAGCTCGTCTTAATACATCCAGTGTGGCATCCTGAGGGATACTGGTGTACAAGCTCTCAATGTCAAAGCTCACCAGTATGGTATCATTCTCCACGGTGAGTTGATCCAAGATCTGTAGTAGACTTTTGGTATCTTGAAGATATGTGCTCGTTTTTTGTACCATTTTTTTGAAGAATACATCGCAAAATTGCGAGAGTGGTTCCAAAACCGACCCTATGCCAGAGACAATAGGTCTACCAGGCGGTGGTGTCTTGTTCTTATGTATTTTAGGCAGGGTATGGAAGTAAGGGATTTTTCTTTCACTACTACAGAGGAAATCTGCCTCTTGTTTGGATATGAAACCCTCTGATTCACCATGTTCCACTAGCGATTTTATCTCGCTTTCCAGGTCTTCTGTTGGATCCACTGGTAGTCTGCGGTAACTATTTTGATCTGCTAGAAGTCGGAGACATTCTTTTTGGTAAGCTGTGCGATCTTGTACAACAATGCCTCCGCCCTTATCTGCAGGTTTGATAACAATGGTATCACAATCTCGCAAGTTGTCAAGGGCACTTCTTTCTTCTTTGGTCAGATTCATGAAGGCTTTCTTGGGATTAGTAATCTCAATCTCGAAAAGGACGGGGAAGGAGAAAAACCCAAAATCAAGGGGGCCAAGTACATTGGGCACCGGAAGATCCGAGTGCAAACATGAACAGGAACAACCCCCAGCAAGCAGGACCGAGCAATCGGAAAATCTAGTTACAAACCTTTCAAGCAGACCCTTGAGCATAGCTGAGGATTCAGTTCTGAACAAGGGCTTAGGTTATGTACCCACTGCAAACCTTGACGAGTTCAGGCTGCACTGCGAACTGTCATCTTTCTTTCGTAAACTACGATTGAAAGCTTTTTTTGAAAAAAGAACTAGCACAGAAGAAAACCTGGATACTAATGAAACAGGTCTTAGGAGTAAGTCCACATTCATGCCGCCACCACACCTGATCCCAGTGGAAATTTCCACGTTTGAGCAGGCTGTCTTTAACGAGATTGAGATTACTAATCTCAAGAAAGCCTTCATGAATCTGACCAAAGAAGAAAGAAGTGCCCTTGACAACTTGCGAGATTGTGATACCATTGTTATCAAACCTGCAGATAAGGGTGGAGGCATTGTTGTACAAGATCGCACAGCTTACCAAAAAGAATGTCTCCGACTTCTAGCAGATCAAAATAGTTACCGCAGACTACCAGTGGATCCAACAGAAGACCTGGAAAGCGAGATAAAATCGCTAGTGGAACATGGTGAATCAGAGGGTTTCATATCCAAACAAGAGGCAGATTTCCTCTGTAGTAGTGAAAGAAAAATCCCTTACTTCTATACCCTGCCTAAAATACATAAGAACAAGACACCACCGCCTGGTAGACCTATTGTCTCTGGCATAGGGTCGGTTTTGGAACCACTCTCGCAATTTTGCGATGTATTCTTCAAAAAAATGGTACAAAAAACGAGCACATATCTTCAAGATACAAAAAGTCTACTACAGATCTTGGATCAACTCACCGTGGAGAATGATACCATACTGGTGAGCTTTGACATTGAGAGCTTGTACACCAGTATCCCTCAGGATGCCACACTGGATGTATTAAGACGAGCTCTAGAAAAGGAAGAGTGGCCGTCCAGAACCCCCAGAGAGTTTATTTTGGAATGTGCCAGACTGGCTCTCAAAAGAAATTACTTTGAGTTTGAAGACCAGATCTTCTTACAGACAGGTGGGACATCTATGGGCAGTTCTTTTGCGCCGAGCATAGCGGGATTGTATGTATATGACTTTGAAGAAAAATACATCCTCAGTCAAACAAACCCCTATAGCCCTAACATTCTAATATGGCGCAGATACATTGATGATGTGCTGACCATATGGAAAGGTACGGAGGAATCTCTAATCTCCTTTTTTAACTGGATCAACACCTGTGATGAGCACCTACGGTTTACCTATGAAAAAAACCCAGAGACACTAGTTTTCCTCGATGTAACAATCACGAAAAAAGAAGGAAAACTGACAACTGTCACCCACCACAAGCCAACTGCCAAAAATAATCTGCTACGATTCGAAAGCTTTCACCCAAGACCTCTACGTGAGAACTTACCGTATGGACAATACCTGAGGATCCGTAGGAACTGCAGTGAGCTGGCAGATTATAAAAATCAAGCCCAGGACCTCACCCAAAAATTGCGTAATCGGGGATATCCGAACAAGATTCTCCAAAAAAGTCAAAAACGTGCGCGGAACCAACCGCGTTCAGGTCTATTGGAACAGACGAACAAAACAGTGGAAGAAATACCCCTGACATGTGTCACTACTTACAACACTATTTCCAACGACGTCTCCCGAATAATAAAAAAACACTGGAGTATTTTGAACACAGGCAATTTGAGGTGGGAGAAACGCTTGTTCTCTTTCAGAAGAGCACAGAGCATAAAAAACAGAGTAGTCAATACAAGACCAAAAAAGATAACCCCAGAAAGAGAAACACAAACAACTCTATGGGATTTACCAAAAGTGACAGGCCACTATAAATGTGGGACTTGCAGTGTCTGCCCTTACACGAAGAACACCAAAACATTACAGTTAGAACCTAACAAAACCTGGACGATTAGAGGTCAAACAAACTGCAACAGTGAAAATGTTGTCTACATGCTCACATGCCCGTGTGACCTACGTTACGTAGGGATGACGAGCCGAAAGATCAAACTACGGATAGGTGAGCATAGAAGCACTATCAGGTGCAAAAAGACCAATACCAGACTCACGGAACATTTTCTCTCAAAAGGTCATACACCAGATGACCTTGAATGGACGATTATCGAACAAGTTAAGCCAGGAGCGAACCTGACCCAACGACTATTTGAAAAAGAGCAAAGATGGGTCTATAGACTGTCCTCCCATAAGTCAGGCTTGAACGATAATATCCCATGGAACAGTGTAATGACATGAAAACTTGTCCTCAAATTACAAGTAAGACCAAGATGTATCCTTAAACATCGTAAAAATCAGCAAGGAATTGCACAACCAACACGGCTGATTATGAATCCTGATTCTGCCCTCTGTTCTTTTAAAATGTCCCAATTCTTTTAAATTCCAAATTCAGTTTGTAATGTTTCATTGTTTACATCCTGTGTGAACCTAATTACTCTCCATAGGAATATAAACAAAACATTTTCCTTCGTTTCCTATAAACTGTGACATTGTCCGGGGGCTCCACCTCCTGTGAGAACCCGATTGGTCAATTGCGACCCACGTGACCACACCACATGATGAGGCCACGCCCAACCAGGAAACGCTCCGAGCGTTACTTTACCGGCAGCCATCGAGATCACCGGTCACTCCTCGGGGCACCGCCAGCCGGAACCAAGTAGGTTTACCGTCTGATGATCAGAAGCTGCAAGTAAGTAATATGTGGCCTGATGGGAATGAGGAAACAATCTTTGCCTCCCGTTTTTCGAACGTGAGCCCGCTGGCGATACTAAATGCTAAATACAGCCAGGAAACTAAAACCGGGCATATCTCTCTCTTTTTGTTGTCTATCGACTTTCAGGAGACGGACTCTTGCCGTCTTGGAAGCGCTGGTGCCCATGAAGCGGCAACACCGCAAGGAAGCGTAAGCAAAAAGCAATATATCAGTCGCAATTCACAATAGCGACGTCACGACTGCTCACAATTCTCGGCAGCCGTCCACTTCGCGAACACCAGTATGATCACTCACTCATAATTACGCCGCCCTTATTTTTCACTAGCTATTCTCAGATGCCAAAACTAGGTCGACACCACTTCTTTGGCACCGTTCGAGTAGCTATCAGTCACAGTCCGGTAAAAGCACTGTAGTACTGTTGCACAACTAGATGGATTCCTTTATTTTTACAACTTGGGTACGATCCCATCTATTGCCTCAAAAGGGGAAAGAATGGCTATATACGTTAAATGTAGTACATGTGTTTTGTCAACCCCTGTATGTGACCCCTCCCTGGTTTTTGTTTTCCTGTTCCTTTACAGGTTTTTCTTTGAATAAAGAAAACGCACTATTTTTACACGAGTTCACAATTTGTGCACTCCAACTTGGACTAGGGCAGGACGCACCTTAGCGTGTGTGGACCACCCAGCTCAATATCACGGTCCTGACGAAAACCAATGAATAAATACAATGGTTGAAACATGTAGACCTTTTTAATCAATAGCATTTATCACACTTTACATAGCACACTTAGCTATTTTTATCAAACACTACTTTTAACACCAAAGTCTACCTAATTAGGCATAGGTGTTACACATTTTTTAACTAGGGTTCAAGCACTCAAGAATAAATACTTGCAGTGAGTAGTGTTGGCCCTTTTTAAATTCACTTGTTTGATCGCCCTGAACACATAAAAGAAAAATTAACCAGCTCCACTGTAGTCAGGTGTCGCAGCACACCCTATAGGCTCTCGGCTTATGGGGTGGGACCCCGATGATGAAGCATGTCACCAACTAGGTTGGTGAGTGAGGGGTCTTCTACAAGGATATGCATTATCCTTAAACAGGTTGGGGCACATTGTGCTGAATTGAGCACATAAGCCCATGTCCAGAGAAACCTTTTTTTTTTTTTTCTCTGTTTCTGAGTGGACACTCCTCCATTGTTTTTGTAACTAATTCCGGGGACCAGGAGTTCCCAACTCACATAGATAAGTGTACATTTTCCCTCACTCTCTCTTTTGTTATTGAAGCAATTGTAATTGCCCCTAATTACCATATACCTTTTAAATCAGAGCACTGGCCCTGGGCCTGGTTAGCAGAGCACATCTCGCAGTTAGAGTCAGTTACCACCAATATCAGTCAAAAAAGTGGGGTGATCAGGCCAAAAAGTATACCTTTCTCCCCCCCCCCAAATGAAAGACGATGGGTAACTAACCTACACCCTGGTAGTCCTCATTAGCTAAGTGGCATACCCTGGAATGCCCATCTGCATTTGCATGGACAGTCCCTGGTCTGTGTTCCACTGTGAAGTCCATCCCCTGCAGGGAAATAGACCACCTGAGTAGCTTTGGATTCTTCCCCCTCATCTACATGAGCCATCTGAGAGGTCTGTGGTCAGTTTGAACATGGGAGTGAGAACCAAACAGGTATGCTCTCAGCTTTTCAGGGACCAAACCACCACAAAGGCGTTCTTCTCAATGGCACTTCACCTTTGTTCTTTGGGGAGAAGACGCCTGCTAATGAAGGCAACTGGTTGATCAGTGCCCTCCTCGTTTACCTGTTCCAACACTGCCCAAATATCTTGCTCGGAAGCATCTGTCTTAACCACAAATTTCTTTGTGTAGTTAGGGGCCAGTAATACTGGTGCTGAACTCATAGCCAAAGGTCTTCTGACACTCTGGGGTCCCCATGACTTTCTTGGGCTGATTTTCAGAAAAAAAGTTCTGTTAGGGGAGTTGCAATGGTCCCATCATTCTGAAAAAACCTTCTATAGTACCAGTAAGACAAAGGAAAGCCCTTGCCTGTGTCTGGGTTGTAGGAGCTGGGCAATCCAAAATGGTTTAGATTTTGGCCTGTAGATGTTGTACATGGCCTCCACCTACAAGGTAGATCAGGTACACAACTGAACTCTGTCCTATTCGGCACTTACTGGCCTATTAGCCAGGCCTGGCTGCTACAGGGCCTGAAACACTTCCTTCAGGTGGCTTACGTGATCCTCCCAGGTGGAACTGTACACAGCTATATCTTCCAGATAAGCTACACTGAACTGCTCCAGCCCAGACAAGACCCTGTTCACTAACTTGTGGAAGGTGGCAAGGGCATTCTTTTAGCCAAAGGGTATTAATTTAAATTGATAATGTCCCTCTGGCGTGGTGAATGCAGACCTCTCCTTTGCTCCTTCACTGAGGACAATCTGCCAGTAGCCTGACGTCAAATCAAATGCACTCAGATACTTTGCAGCCCCATATCTATCATTGAGCTCATCAGCTCTATGTGTAGGGTGAACATCAGTCTCTTGACTACATTCAATCATCTATAGTCCACACAGAAACTCAACTCCTTATTTTCCCCCTAGGGATAAGTTTGGGTACCAGCACAACTGAGCTGGCCCATGGAATGTCAGTGGTCTCAATTACCCCAAGCACCAGCATCTGCGCTACTTCAGTCATGATGCTGGCTCTGACCTGGCCAAACAATTTGTACAGCTTGTTCTTGACAGGTAGGCTGTCACCAGTGTCAATATTGTGTATACACCAGCTGGTGATATCTGTGGATAAAGGGACCAGACCAGCAAACTGCTCCAGTACCTGCTTACAGTCTCTGTGCTCTTGGTATGTCAATTTGGGAGAGAGTACATCTTGCACATTGTTGAAGAGGAGGTCTGGCACTGCTCACTCTCCTTCTCTGTGACCATCAACATGGTCATGTCTGCCCTGTCTTGGTAAGGTTTCAACCTATTGACATTTAGGACCCGGTGAGGGTTCCTGGGGGTGTTTGGGTCTACCAGGTAGGTAACTTGACCCTTCTTCTCTAGGATCGGATAGATCCACTTGTCCTAAAGTGCCCTAGGAGCCACAGGCTCCAACACCCAGACCAATTGTCCTGGAGTGTACTCAGGCATGATAGCCTTTTGGTTATATCAGTGCTTCATGAGCTCCCGGCTGGCTTCCAGTTTTCTGCTTGCCTTGTACATGTACTCTGCCGTGCAAGATCTTAGGCCTAGCACATAGTCAGGCACATTGTCCTTGGCTTCTTTGAGAGGCTTTTCCCAAGACTCTCTCACCACGTACAACTGCCCTTTTACAAGTTGCCCAAACAGAAACTCAAAGGGGCTAAATCCAACCCCTTTTTGTGGGACCTACCTGTAGATAAACAGTAGGCATGGCAGGAGAGCATCCCATCTCCTCCTGAGTTTTTCAGTCAAACCATTGATCATGCCCTTCAGAGTCTTATTGAACCTTTCCACCTAACCATTAGTCTGGCGATGATAAGGGGCAGTGAACTTGTAAGTAACACTACATTCTTCCCACATTGCCTTCATATAGCTGGACATCAAATCCATGCCCCTATCTGTAAAACCCTCCTTTGGGAAACCCACTCTGGTAAACACATCAAGTAGGGTCTGAAGCCACCAAAGGAGCAGTGGCTGTTCTGAGGGGTATTGCTTTAGGATATCTTGTGACATGGTCCACTACCACCAAGATATTTTTGTTCCCTGTTGCCGTTGGTGGTTCTAGGGGACCAACAATGTCCAACCCACCCTCTCAAAGTAAGGCCCAACCACTGGCAGTGGTATCAAGGGAGCCTTTGGCTGTGCCCCTGTCTTGCTACTGGCCTGACAGGTTTCACATTAATATTGGGCCAATAGAAATGGTTAACCAATATTTTCATGTCTTACTCTGCCCAAAATGACATACCAAGGGGATGTCATGGCTTAAAGTCAGGAGGAATTCTCTGTACTGCAATCTCATGGTAGCCCCTTCTTTGAGGTCTCTAGCCTCAGTGTAGAGAACTGCATCCTCCCAGTAGACATTGTGGAAGCCACTGCCATTACCCTTATCTTGCCGGATGGCAGTCTGCCTTAGGCCCTCAAGAGTGAGACATTCTATCTTTCCCTGACACAACTCCTCTCTGAAGGATCCACCAGCTCCTTGCAACTCTGCCAAGTTGGACAGATCTTGCAGGGGTGGAATCCCTACCTCAGAGGTCATAGCCTCCCTCTCAGGGTTAGAATCCTCCTGCACCTCTGGAGTTCTTTGGGCTGGCTCACTAGACCCAATGCCCATTCTCTTGTCATTGGATGCTTTGCCCATTATTCCGGGATCCAATTGTCCACCAGTTCCCTTCTGTGAAGTCTGTGATCTGGTCACAGCGCGTACCACTCAGGGAGATCCAGCATCCTTGCATGGACCATTCTTCCCACCCCATACCAGCCAGATGCTTCAAGGCCATTTCCCAGTAGGCAGGCCACTGGAGTGCGAGAGACACAACTACCTGCTTAGGGCCTCTCAAACCTCCCCATTCCAAGCTCACCACTGCCAGGGGATGGAGTTTGGCTCTGCTGTCTTCATAGGTAACCTGGGGATACACACCTGTTATGAGCTGCCCTGTGGAGGACCCCATTTCTCTGTGACCATAGTCACACTGCCTCCTGTATCTATCAGAGCCTCAACCTCAGTTCCATTGATATTAGGCCTCTGCCCATACCACTCCATGCTGGGAGGCAAGGTTGCAATGGTTGCAATATCCACCCCAGCCAAGGACACTAAGGTTGCCTCTGTCAACCCCTTTCCGATCTCTGGGACAATCTCCAACCCCACCCCGATGGTGACGACCCCCTGGGACTGCCCACCAGTGGGGAGCTTCTTTGTACAGACAGCATCTCCTCTCTTGTACCCTGACTGATAACAGTCAAAACACTGACCTGCCTTCATAAGGTCACAGAACTTTACTGCCTCTGGAGGATCAAAGGAATTCCCCTGATAACCCTTCCTCTGGATAGTGGATTGGCCCAGGGTCCCTCCCACCTGCGCAGGTTTTTGTGGGTCTTCTATAACTTCCTTTCTGTAATTGTTATAACAAATTTAACAATGACAAGTTGTTGGAGTTATTCTAAATAATAATTTAAGTCTTTGAGTGAAATTTATAGCTCGCTCCTATCAATATTAATACTTGTATAAAATATTCTCAGGTTAACCTAGGAAGCTAGTTTTCTACAATGGAGAAAACAAAATTGGCAGTTGTAACCTTACCAGGGCATATAAAACATATTTTATAATTTTATAATGTCCCTGCAAGGCACCCTACCCCTGTGGCACCTAGGGGTAATTCTAAGGGTGACATATGTAAAAATATGGTAGTTTGAGACTTTGGAAATACCTTTAAATTCAAAGTTGAATTTGCATATACATTTAATGAACCAGCGTCCTGTAAAGCAGTGCTGTCTTTAAAATGACAGAAGGCAACTCAGTAGTGCACATTTAAGTGCATTAAATATACTGGGCCTCTAAACCTACATGCTCTATTATATACCAGGGGCCTCATTTATAAGGGCGTGCGTCACTTTTACGCCGCCGGTGTGTCACTTTTTGTGACGCACCAGCAGCGTAAAAAATGTGCCTTGTTGCACCATATTTACAAAGTGACGCATCTAGGTAGATGCGTCACTTTGTAAACCCCTGCGCTACATTATACCTATGCCAGGTAGAATGTATGCAAGGGGGGCGTTCTGATGCAAGACAGGGTCATAGAAGTGACGAGTAAAATCTATAGGACTTCACTGCGCCACTTCTAGGACACAAATGCGTCAATTTCTTACGCCTGCCTCACAGCAGGCGTAAGACTGATGCAGGCCCTTTCACATTTTTAAAAAAAAGCAGGTACATGCCAGGGCACATCAAATTTCAACTTCAAACACAGAAAAAGCTTTAAAACTGTATTTCAGCAGTAAAAATAGGCAATTACATGCAGACTATGATCGAGCTCACATCACGCCCGCCATCTTGGATCGTGTGAGCTCCCGCAGCCGCATTTACTACTGTTCTGGGTCCTTTTTGGATATAGAAACTTTAGAAATGCAGTTTGTGAACAGCAGTGGGTTTACTCTTTTGTGGGTGCGTGCACGTCAAGTTCAAGTTCAAGTTCAAAAATTTGTATAGCGCACTACTCACCCAGAGGGTCTCAAGGCGCTTGGGGGAGGGGGGTTACTTTATCCAGGTTTTTAGTTGCTTTCTGAAGGAGAGGTGGTTCTGTACAAGGCGGAGGTGGGTGGGGAGAGAATTCCAGGTTTTGGCCGCTAAGTAGGAGAAGGATCTTCCCCCCATGGTGGATCTATGGATGCGCGGAATTGCGGCGAGGGCTTGATTGGACGATCGTAGTTGGCAGGTGGGGGTGTAGAAGGACAGTCGCGTGCTGAGGCATTCTGGTCCTAGGTCGTAGAGGGCTTTTTGTGCGTGGGTGAGGAGACGGAACGTTATTCTCTTGTTGACGGGGAGCCAGTGGAGGTCTTTCAGGTGACCGGAGATGTGAGCTTGACGGGGGATGTCCAGTATGAGTCTAGCTGAGGCGTTTTGGATGCGTTGGAGTTTTTTCTGTAGTTTGGCTGTGGTTCCGGCGTAAAGGGTGTTTCCGTAATCCAGTCGGCTTGTGACCAGTGCATGGGTGACCGTCTTTCTTGTTTCGGTGGGAATCCAGCGGAAGATTTTTTTGATCATGCGTAGGATGTTGAAGCATGAAGATGAGACGGCGTTGACTTGTCTGGTCATCGAGAGGGAGGAGTCCAGGATGAAGCCCAGGTTACGTGCATGGTCCGTAGGTATGGGTGTGGTTCCCAGGGCCGGTGGCCACCATGAGTCGTCCCAGGCGGAGGGGGATGATCCTAAGATGAGGACTTCCGTTTTGTCCGAGTTCAGTTTTAAACGGCTGTTCTTCATCCACTCGGCTACTTCTTTCATTCCTTCGTGTAAGTTGGTTTTGGCGGTGTTTGGGTCTTTGGTGAGGGAGAGGGTCAGCTGGGTGTCGTCTGCGTAGGAGATGATGTTGAGGTTGTGTTGGCGTGCGATGGATGCGAGGGGACTCATGTATATGTTGAAGAGGGTGGGACTGAGTGATGATCCTTGTGGTACGCCGCAGATGACTTCGGTGGCCTCTGATCTAAAAATGGGGGGGGCCGACTCTCTGGGTTCTTCCGGTGAGGAACGAGATGATCCAGTTCAATGCTTTTCCTTGTATTCCGACGTTGCTGAGGCGTTGTATGAGGGTGCTATGACAGACTGTGTCGAAGGCTGCGGAGAGGTCAAGTAGGATGAGGGCAGCTGTTTCTCCGTTGTCCAGTAGAGTTCGAATGTCGTCTGTTGCTGCGATGAGGGCGGTTTCGGTGCTGTGTTAGGCTCGGAAGCCGAAATGTGAGGGGTCGAGGGATTTGTTGGATTCGAGGAAGGCGGCGAGCTGACTGTTGACGGCTTTCTCAATAACTTTGGCAGGGAATGGGAGGAGAGATATGGGGCGGTAGTTCTTAAGTTCAGTGGGGTCTGCTGTGGGTTTCTTCAGAAGGGCGCTGAGTTCGGCGTGCTTCCAGCTTTCCGGGAAGGTGGCGGAGTTGAGGGAGCAGTTGATGATGTCACGGAGATGGGGTGCGATGATGGAGTCTGCTTTGTTGAAAATGTGGTGGGGACATGGGTCGGTTGGCGATCCTGAGTGGATGGAGTTCATCAGGCGGATGGTGTCTTCAGTGGTGATTGGGTTCCAGGCGCAGAGGTTGTTAGAGGGGGGTTTTGGTTCGGAGGTGGGTGGAGTGGGCTGGTCTCCGGACTGGTTTTCAAAGCTGTTATGTATGTCGGCGATTTTGTTGTAGAAGAAAGAGGCTAGGGAGTCGCAGAGGTTTTGGGAGGGAGTGATGTCGTTGGTGCCGGCGGTGGGGTTGGTGAATTCTTTGACGATATTGAATAGTTCCTTGCTGTTGTGGGCGTTGTTGTCAAGTTGATCCTTGAATGCTGATTTCTTGGTGGATCGGATCAGTTGCTGGTGTTTGCGGGTGGCGTTCTTAAAGGTGGTCAGGTTGTCAGTGGTTGGGTTTTTTCTCCAGGCTTTCTCGAGGGTGCGACATAACTTCTTGGATTTCTTAAGGTCATCGTTGAACCAGGGGGCTTTTTTGCTACCTTGCTTGATTTGATGGTTTTTCAAGGGTGCTAGTTCGTCAGCGCTGTGGGTGATCCATTGTGTGAGATTGGTGGCTGCTTGGTTTGGGTCCGATGATTTGGCAGGAGGGTTTTGGTGAAGCGATGTGAAGAGTTGGTCGGTAGTAATTTTGTTCCAGTTTCTTCGGGGAATAGGTTGTGGGTCATCGTCTTTTTGTAGTTGAAGTGAACGCAGCTGTGGTCCGTCCAGTGGAGAGCTGTGGTGTGATTGAAGGAGATGTGCTTGCTGGAGGTGAAGATTGGGTCGAGCGTGTGTCCGGCATAGTGGGTGGGGGAATTGACAAGTTGTTCGAGTCCGAGGTTGGCCCGGTTGTCCAGAAGGGTGGTGGTGTTGCAGTCGTTTTTCTTTTCCAGGTGGTAGTTGAGGTCTCCCAGTAGAATGTAGTTCTCGGAGGGGAGGGCGTGTGGGCTGATGAAGTCGGTGATGTCTTCGCTGAATTGTGTGCGGGGTCCTGGTGGCCTGTAGATGAGGGTGCCTCTGAGTGTGGTCTTGGGGTCGGTCGAGAGGTAGTCGTCGGAACTGGTCGTTATGCGGATGGAGTTCTTATGGATGATGGCGATGTCTCCTCCTGTTTGGTTGGTGCGGTCCTTTCGGATGATCTTGTAGCCGTCCGGGATGGCTATGGCGATGTCGGGTGCTGATGAGGCGTTCATCCAGGTTTCTGTAAGGAAGGCGACATCCGGCGATGTAGTGTCGAGTAGGTTCCAGAGTTCAATGGCGTGGACCGAGCGGGTGTTGAGCAGGATGAACTTTAGGTGGTTAGTGTCGGAGCTCTGATTGGAGTCTGTGGATTTGGTGTGGGTCCTGATGCAGTCGAATTTGCAGGAGTGGCAGGTGAAGGGTCCATGGGTGTGTCGTGGGGCGGCATGGTAGCAGTTTGGTGGGCGGCCGGGGTTAAGGGCTGAGAGGGTTGCGGCGTCGTATGTTAAGCGGGCGCAGTGGATTTTGCGGGGGCCAGGGGGTCTGGCGCTGGGCGCGGTCCAGGCGTAGACGGGCTTACCTTTGGCGCACCTTCAGCGCGCATGGGGCGCGACCGCTGCGCGTGAACGCTGCGCGCAAAAGCATCTGTCATAAGTGGTTAGTGGAGGGGGGTGGGGTGAAGGAGGAGCAGCTGGGAGGCGAGGGCGGGGTGGAGAGCCGGGCTGGGAGGCACAACAACAAACAACAAAATGGCAGCAAGCCAAAAGCGAAACAGGACGAGATTGGGGCACGACCGTAGTTAATTAAGCGCTATGAACTGGGCAGCACAGTCAGACAACAATTATCAGAGCAGGCAAAGCGAGTGGCACAGTAAATAACAATGGCACAGTAAATAGCAAAGCACGGTCTAATGGTGAAATGCTACGATCACTTAATATTCAGCAGTGCGAGCAAGTCTGGCAATAAGCGCTACGATGACAAACAAATTCTAGCAGTGCGAGCAATGCGTCCAATGCGTGGCAATCAGAGCGCTACCATACCAGGTGGAAGCAGGGAGCAGCGAGGGGAGCGACCGCTTCTGAGAAGCTCAGGACGGTCACTTCATAAATTCATAAATCACTACCTAACCCTCACTAAACCCCTCCCGTTTAGTAGTAAGTGTGCCCACTTTTCCAAACACTCTCCCGGTCCTTCCTAAATTTACTATTAAGCAGTAAACTTACAAATGTGAGGATCGCCCCATAAAAAAGAAAGAAGGGTTGAAGGTGGAGAGTTACACTTGTAGATTTGCAAATTGAATTTTGCAGTAAGTAAGTAGGGCTACTTTACGTACCACAAAATGGAGTTTGTGAATTAGCCCCTACTGTGCACTGCTTGTGGTGACTGTACACATGCTGCATAGACCCTGCCTTCCACAGAATGCACACTTCTTACGTAGGCCATAGCTTACAGTAATTAAATACATGCAGAGAAGGTACTTTGTTGTACGTGATTCGCATACACTGGCTTGTGGTGACAGCACACATTCTGCATAGACAACAGCTTATGGCCATTGTACACATGCTGAAAGCTCCTATGGCACCCTTTTTTCTGGATTTGAGATATTATTATCGTGACAGCACTGACGTTTTAAAATGAATACTTTACATTAATATGGAAGACAGCTACATGATGATACAATTAGATGACTGTTCCCCTTGTACATGTGATCAACCAAAGAAAGGGGGTTGATGCATGTATTTGTGATAGTCTATTTCATCATACCAAAATGCTGCAATCGATGATGCTATACTGTCTTGAACAGAAAATGTTTCTTTTCAAAAAAACTCTATATTGACAGAGGTCAGGGACAGCTATGGGCACCTGTTTCGCCACCAGCCTAACAAATTTATTCCTGGGCTGGTGGGAGAAACAGGTGGCATGGGTAGAAGGCAACAACAGATACATTGACCATATACAAATATAGATCAGGTATATCGATGATCTTTTCCTAATTTCGGATTGACCACAACGTTTGGCACTGGAATTCATCTATATTTTAGTAGCAAATGACTTAAATCCAAGTTTTTCTTACAAAATCAGTAAAACATACTGTGAATTCCTAGATGTTGCCATTTCTTTTAAAGATAACAAATGAGTTACCAGTCTGTTTAGGAAGGAAACTGCTGGTGACACCTTCCTACATGCCTGCAGCAGTCATCGGGCCCAATATTTCCTAAGAGCTCGCTGTAATTGCAGCTCTGATGTTAATTTTCTCTAGGAGCAGAATAGCATGGATAACAGATTCAGACAACGAGGTTACACCACAAAAATACTATCACAGGCCAAAAAGAAAATTCATAGGCACAACACAAAATGAAGTTCTCTTTGGTATGAATGACACCAGAAAGGTCAACATGGTTCTAATATTCCCAGACTGATTACCTCATGTAATAAAAGATCCAACTACTTTAAAAGGATTTTGAAACGCCATTGGGGTCTCTTAAAACCTGATCCAGTGACAGGTGAAGTCATGGGAGGCTCACCTCTGGTTACGTAAAGAGAACTGAGATCATGAACCCCTTCCGTGCGCCCGTCGGCCGTTGGCCGACGGAACCCCGCCCACCGTTGGCCGACAGAACCCCGCCCACCCCGCAGCGTTAAAGGACAGGTGAGTTCATAGCTACCAAGAAAAGCCCCCTTCCACCTCTTGGTTAGGAGCACAAAAAGTTTTTCTTTAAATGCAATTCTTGTAAGGCTTGCAAAAGCAGCAGACATCATAACAGCTATGCTGTCTACAATGGAAAGACCAAGCAAATTTGTAAATTTATTACATGCACCACTGATTTTGTGGTATGAATTCTGGAATGTCCTTGTGGCTTAAGGTATGGGGGCAGCACCAAGCTAAAATAAAAAAAAAGAATGCTCCAGCACTTGCGAGCCATACCCAACCAGGATTCCAGTTACCCCGTGGCTAGACAATTTCATGACAAGCATAACAGCAATTGCACCTTGATACAATTCTGTGGGATTGATAGAATCATGAAACATACCAGGTCGGAGGGGCGATAGTGAATAACAACAATGCATTTATTTATTTTATTTATTTATTATTAATCTTATAGAGCGCGACAGCTACCCGTGAGGGTTTCCCGGCGCTAATTGACAATGAGCGACATAATTAATCCTGAAAAAAGAAATTATTGGGCAAAAAAACAGGTCTTTAAGGTTTTTCGGAAGCGGAAATGGCACTGCTCCATTCGTAGGTCCAGGGGAAGAGAATTCCAGAGTTTGGGTCCCAGTACAGCAAAGGAACGGCCACCTACTCTTGAAAGCTTGAACTTAGGCACGCAGAACAGGTGTTGGGAAGAAGATCGAAGAGAGCGTGTGGGTATATAAGGTTTGACAAGTGATTGAAGATAACTGGGAGCTGCTTCAATCTTAATCTTATGCATAAAGCATAGTGCCTTAAATTTTACCCGATTGTCAAGATTAAGCCAATGGAGTTGCTTGATGCGTTCTGTAATTGGATCATATTTCCGGCATCCACATAGAAGCCGAGCAGCGGCATTCTGGACTAGTTGGAGACGACGCATGACCGCCTTGGTAGCCTCAAGATAGAGCACATTGCTGTAGTCCAATCTTGAGGTCACCAGGGCCGTCATGACAGATCTTTGGGTGTCGGATGGCAAAATCCAGAAGATTTTCCTCAGCCATCTTAAGATAGTAAAACAAGTGGCTGTAACTTTATTAACCTGGTCTTTCATCGATAGATCCCTATCGATAAGTACCCCTAGATTTCTTGCTCGTTCCGATGGAATGGGTAAGTCGCCCATGGTTGGCGGCCAGTGTCTCGAACTCCAAAGATCAGGTTTGTTACCAAAGACGAGCACCTCCGTCTTATCGCTGTTGAGCTTAAGAAAATTTCGGCTCATCCAGCGAGAAATGTTACTAAGACCAGACTGCAGAGAAGAGGGTGAAGAAGGGTCAACTTGAGATAAGGAAAACACAATCTGAGAATCATCAGCGTAAGTAAAGAGATTAAGACCAGAGTGATGTGCGACATGTGCTAGCGGAACAACATAGAGATTAAAGAGGAGAGGGCTAAGGATGGAACCCTGGGGGACACCATGAGGAGAAAGATAGGTGTTGGACGTGGAGGTATTAGAAAAGATTTGAAAAGTCCTGTCATTGAGAAAAGACGAGAACCAGAGCAAGGCTTTGTCACAAATGCCAAAAGAGGCAAGGCTACTGAGAATGATACTGTGAGAAATAGTATCGAAGGCTGCACTGAGATCGAGCAATATCAGTGCAGCCGTTTCACCTTGATCTAATAATTGGCGAATATTCTCAGTTACTCCTAATAGCGTGGTTTCAGTGGAGAAGCCTTGACGAAAGCCAGATTGGGAGGGGTGAAGGAGATTATTAGAAGTGACAAAACGTGAAAGATGAAAATGAATATGCCTTTCCAAAATTTTTGAAAAAGCCGGCAACAATGAGATGGGCCGAAAATTGGCAGCAACATTAGGATCTGCAGTGGGTTTCTTAAGGAGCGGGGTAACCATTGCATGCTTCCAGCAGCGGGGGACGATAGCTAGGTCAAGAGAGGCATTAAGTAAAGAACAGATCACATTGAGTTGAGGAGGCTCGAGATAACGTAGGACCGAAATAGGTAGGGGATCCATGGGAGAACCAGATTTAATATTGTTTAAAATTTCCAAAAGGGTGGCAGGTACAAGGTCGGGCCAGGCCTTCAAAGAAACCAAGGGAGGGCAAGAAGTGGTGGGGGATAAGCAAGGACTGGTATTTGATTCCTCATGGGTTATTATGTCTTCGTAGATTTTATCAATTTTGGATGTGAAATATTGGGCGAGTTCGTCACATTTCTTACTCGAAAGAGGAGGGGGTATAGCAGCTGTCTGCGAACCAGCAAGGTCTTTTACTACTTTGAATAGAACTTTAGACTTATTCATGGTTTCTGTAATCAGATTAGTAGCATAAGAGGCTCTGGTGAGGGCACAAGCCTTGTGGTAAAGTTTTAATTCGGCTTTATACGTAAGTCCAGCAGCAGTTGAATATTCCTTCCTCCAGATACGTTCTAGTCTCTTACATTGGGCTTTTTGCAGACGGAGGGTTTCGTTGTACCAAGGGGCGGGAGAATTATGGACAACAGTTTTTTTATTTGTAAGAGGGAGACAAATATTTATAGCTTCGAAAAGCCAGGAGTTTACCGAGTTAGCAGCTGAGTTCGTATTGTCTAAGTTAGGTAGGTATTTGGGCAAGAGATCAAGCAGTTTTTTATTGAGAGCTGCAATGTCCAAATTTTTCCAGACTCTCTTCTTAATATTAGAAAAGAAATTGGGTGTGGTCTGTATTTTGTTTGTAGTCACAGTAAATTTAACTGGATAATGATCAGACCAAGAAACAGGTGAAGCAGGAAAACATGTTATTAGTGGAGAGTTTGAAAAAATAGGGTCTAAAAGATGCCCGCCCTTGTGGGTGGGACCCCTGTTATGTAGGATCAAGTTCATAGCAGCAAGATCGGTAATGCAGTTTCCTGCTGACTTATCATTGGGGTTGTCCAAGTGTAAATTTAAATCACCAATGACAAAGAAGTTACTGGAAGAAACAAGCACTGATGCAATGTAATCCAAAAATTGGGTATACCAAGAATGTACAGTGCTAGGGGGACAATACATAAGAAGCCCAGTAAGAGTATTATTAGGATTTAGAGTGAGCTTGAAATGAAGAGCATCACATCCGCTCAGAGTAATAGGATCTGAGTGGCATTGATATTTTTTATTAAAAATGATCGCCACACCACCTCCGGTCCTTTTAGGACGGTCGTTTCGGACAATAGCATAGTCAATGGGCAACGCTTCGGCGATGTCAGGGCCAGAGCTATCGTGGAGCCAAGATTCAGTGATAAATAACGCATCCGGCGCCTCGTCAATAAGCAAGTCAAAGATGTTGCGTTTATGTTTGGGCAGTGAGCGACAGTTGTGACTAATAAATACAAATCCAGGAGGAGAAGGAGTAGTAGTTAATAGCTGATGACTTTTGCATAAATGGGGAGTATTTAAAATAAATGGACAATCAGGGCAGTGCAGAGGAAAACGGTCGAGCATATTAAGAGAATGCATAATATGCGTGTTGTTTTTTTTTAAGTCAAGTAGTTGTTTCCTGGAATATGGGCGAGGAGCCAAAGGAGACGAACCAGGGGTTCTGGCCCCGGGGCCCGGTTGGGCGCGGACGGGCGCAGACGGGCACGCCTTTGGCGCGCCTTTGGCGCGCTATCGGCGCGCCCGCTGCGCCCGCCCGCTGCGCGGACGGGAAATGACACACATTTATGCAAGAGGAGGGTGGGAGGGTCTGAAAGTCTAGACCGCGATCCCTGCACCTCCCTAAGATGGCGGCTGACCCCCTGCTCGAGCCGTGACAGCGTTCAATCGGCTGTGCTGTCCGAGGTGAGAAGCGGAAACAGCGTCAATATGCCGGAATTGTGCAAAGTAGCGAAGTTTAAAAAGGTTAAATTTAAAATCACACTATACACAAATTCAATTTCGAAATAACAAAGTTTAAAAGGGTTGTTTTTAAAATTCTAATTCCACAAGTTCTAAACAATAAATGTAGTGAGCAGTATTTCCCGGCTTCTGCCTCGGGAGAAAAAACACGCTGGTATCAATCACCAGGCAGTGTAAAATGAAGGTTTAAGTACCCGGGAGGGCGGGAGGGTCTGAAAGTCTAGACCGCGATCCCTGCACCTCCCTAAGATGGCGGCTGAATCTGGAATCACGATATATAATTGGTTTAAATACCAGAATCCATAATGGGATGAATAGTGGGGAGGAATTAGCTACACATATTGGTCCATGATTTACCCTATATCGATTCACTGCTAAACAGTTATCTGTCTCCCATTCCCTTTTTTCATATGCACAACCCCCCCCCCCTTTTTTTTACACAATTTTAGATCACATGAGAGCACTTTTAACATGAAGGATTGATATTACCCCTATGCAATAATATTCAGGAGTAATAGGAAGGGGTTCCAATTCTCCATTACCATGGGCATTTGCCCAGCATCAACTGAAGTGGTGGAGATTGTCATAGATGTAAAGGATGCTCTAGAAGTCCATTAGGGAACTTGCCCTATATGTAGGTTCAATCTGTGATTTAGTAGGCTCTTGTAATGCTAATACTTATTTCTAAGCATGTCATTTTCGCTTACTGCTCGTTGAGCATCCCTACTCATCTTGCGTACAAATAATAGGCATAGGAAAGCGCGATTTTGCAATTCCCCACCTCTTAAGTCACATGAATTATTTGATAACTTTCTGATGAATACATTTGAGTGCGGGGTATAATTTAATTCCTTTCATTATTACTTTACTTTATCCTTGTAGCACTAAAATTGCACTAATGTGGAAATCCTGCACATTGATTATTTTAAATTATATGTTGCCACTGATATGCTTAGAAATACGAATAATGGTGATGATTTTGAATAATGAAATCTTTATTGTTTTGTCAAAGGAATGTTTTTCACAAACACCATTGGTTAAATTAAATGAAATGCTATAGTTAAGGAATGTACTTACGTTCTGATAAAAGCCATCAATTGATGTCTAATGAACAATATAGTTATGCAAATGATTATTGTTATGACAAACATAAATTGGATAGTAGTTTGTCAGTCTCCATGACTATGGAAACATATTTCTTTGGGCTGTAGAACATGTTTTGCCACTTGAGCAAGGCTTCTTGCCGAAACGCATCATTTGGTTGCACAATCAGAAATTGTGCTATCCTCAGGGCAGCATTACCAGAAACTTCGCAGCCACAGTTCAACAATCTGCCATAAATTCTCCCAACGCGTTTTGGGCGTACAGGTGAAATACCTGTACCAAAGAACTGCAAATACTATAATGCATGGAGGACACACGCCCCTGGGTAGGACTCAAATGCAATACATATGTGAGTAATCTAATGCCGCTGCCATTCCGCCAAAGACATACCTGTGATTAAGGGCGAGAGGACGCCTGAAACGCGTTGGGAGAATTTATGGCAGATTGTTGAACTGTGGCTGCGAAATTTCTGGTAATGCTGCCCTGCAAATAAAAGAGAGAAAACACGCAGTGTGTGGTGCCTTCAATTGTCGGGAACCTTCATATGGAATATGTGGCGGCCGCCCAGGTCGCGAAGTCAACCCCACCGCGGAAGAGCGGGTCTGGCGCCGTTACTCTAAAGTCGCTGATAGAATTGCGTGTTGTGTTTGCGGGACTTGAAAGTGGCATGACAGCAACCAAGCAAGTCTCACAGTTGCCCACTTTGGCGTTTTTAACAAAATATGAAGGAAACTAGCAGCGGCACCCATTGGGAAATACCTGTACCAAAGAACTGCAAATACCATAATGCATGGAGGAGACATGCCCCTGGGCAGGACTCAAATGCAATACATATGCGAGTAATCTAATGCCGCTGCCATTTCGCCAAAGTCATACCTGTGATTAAGGGCGAGAGGACGCCCGAAACGCGTTGGGAGAATTTATGGCAGATTGTTAAATTGTGGCTGCGAAGTTTCTGGTAATGCTACCCTGCAAAGAAAAGAGAGAAAACACGCAGTTTGTGGTGCCTTCAATTGTCGGGAACCTTCATATGGAATATATATATATATATATATATATATATATATATACATATATATATATATATTACCTACTGGCGGTCGCCAGTAGGTATATATAGTTAGGATTTTTTCTCTATGGGATTTTTGAAAATTCTATGTCTAATAACTTTGGCGTTTGTGGACGGAATTGGCTGAAATTTTCAGGAAAATGGCACATTTTGTTTCTGAGTAGCCCTTGAAAATTTGGGGGGGGTTCGTCAAGGGGGGGCCGAGAAAAAAGGGGGGTCCCAAAACGTGTTTTTAACATTGAGTTTTCCATAGGGCGGTTGGCCTCACTTTTAGCCCGAACGGCTGAATGGATTTGCACGAAACTTGGCAAAATTGTAGGGACTGGTAGCCCGATGTGCCTTTGCTAGGTCTCAATATATGTGCTTCAGTGGATTTTGAGAAATTAACGTTCAAAAAAAGATATATATCTGTAACAGCGGACCGGGCAGCGCTCCGGTTCGCGGACTTTTCGCGGTACGGAGCTTTGTGAAGCGAAGCTGATTGGTTCTCCGGCGTCTGTGAACATTCCAAACAGTCCGTAGCGGCCGCCATCTTGTCTCTCGGTAGGATCGAGAGACAAGAGGAGGCCAAAGCGAAGGGGCAAATGACCATAAGGGGGCATAGTAGATCCTCGCTGACCCCCTAGGTTTGATGTGGAGGTTTTAAAAGGGCCCCGCGGGGCAAAAAACAAAAAATAATAATAATAATCGAACGGCTGAATGGATTTGCACGAAACTTGGCAAAATTGTAGGGACTGGTAGCTCGATGTGCCTTTGCTAGGTCTCAATATATGTGCTTCAGTGGATTTTGAGAAATTAACGTTCAAAAAGAAGATATATATCTGTAACAGCGCTCCGCTTCGCGGAGATAAAATTATATCTGTATTACCTAGCTGTTGGTAACACCAGTTAGCGACGGCTAGTAGGAGATAGCGACCATCTTGGGCCCCACTTTGCATGTGAGTGATATTTATCACTAATGACATGCAAAGTGGGCATGCCAAGATGTTAGCGACTGGAAACAGTCGCTAACATCGCTATCTCCTATTATCAACTTTTGGAAATATTCACGATAAGCGCGAATATCTCCAAAAGCTAGCACCTGCCCTGAGCAGTTCTTAGCCATGTTATCCAATGGGAGGTGGATAACATGGCTAAGAGCATTAGCTCGGTAATGCATGAATATCGCTGAGTTTTCAGCGATATTAATGCATTGCGGTCGTTTTTTATCGTATTTGCGATAAACCTTGATAATAGCAAGGTTTATCTGCGATAATTTCTGACGATGCTTAGCGGTAAAAAAATCGTTGCTAAGCATCGTTAGGGATAAATATCGCTTAACTTTGGTAATATGCCCCAACGTCTGTTAACGTTCGATTCGAAGGAAATCAGGAAGTGTTGAAAAACATTGTCGGCGCCATCTTGCCTTTTTTCAAATGCCACACTTTTGTCGTGCACGGCAGTCATTTTAGATGCCTTGACCAGACCCACTCTGTGCACGCTGTCGATCCTTAGCATGGCTCCCCACCCTCGCAAGCATCTCCCCCAGGCAGTGGTCAC
Source organism: Lissotriton helveticus (assembly GCF_964261635.1). NCBI lineage: Eukaryota > Metazoa > Chordata > Amphibia > Caudata > Salamandridae > Lissotriton > Lissotriton helveticus. Next base: position 157,400,341 of record NC_136057.1, read on the forward strand.
CCCCGCTCTCTGTCTTATGCATGGGTAATAAACCACCCCCCATCTGCGCTGCTCTTCCCTGAGAATCACACCCTGTGCCCGCCCGACACCTCCCTTTCGCCCTATTCACTTCCGCACCCTCTGACACTCCTTTTCCTCTGTGTCCAATTGTCCAGGCCGGTCCTAGGGTATCAGCTAGCCCTGCAGATGTAGTTTATGGCCCCAGCTGTAAAGAATCACCCCTCTTCAAAGGAGTTATAGTAGATCAAGGCCCACACTCGATGAGATCCGTCACAGCAGACGCGTTCCTATTATCTGAAAACCATCCTGTATTGTGATTGTGGAGGGGACCGAGCCTGAAGCGGAAGATTCCAGGGATGACTCTTTGTACATCAAAGTTTTTACAATTATGTGTCACATTAAAAATATATAGTACTCCAACAAAGTAGTAAGATTATAAAACTTTAATAACTTATAAATATATACAAGAAAACAAAAACAGTAATAACATATAAACATTTTTAGGGAAAAACAACGAAGTAGCGGTCGGCTGTGCGAATAGTCCCAACGCAGCACAACGTCCAGATTTCTGGCGTGGGGCGTCGCGGGGGGTGGGTCATCAGTAGCAAACTGTTGTGCGAATAGTTCCAAGGCAGCAGAACGATGGCACCAAGGTGATGTCCAGTAAGTTGCCGCACTGGTTTTGGTATCCTACAATGCTGCTCCGAATAACGGCGTGGGGCGCCCCGGGGGAGGCGGCGTGAACGGGCCTCTCCAGGTGGAGTCTCGTCTGTTGTAGTGGGGCGCCCCTTTACCGTTTCAGTTGCCATTCCGTCCGCTTTTGGTCCACTGTGTCAAAAGCCGCAATTCAGCTGAGTTGCGCCCACTCTTGCGGTGCAGCGATAGGCGGCTGTCACAGGACTCTCAAAATGGCGGCAGGCTGTTTCCTTTTTGGGCCTGGTCCACTGAAATGGCCCTGGGACACCTTGGAAATCGGACGCTTGTCTGCTAGGTCTTGGACCCCATTCTAGAAAGCGTCCCCTCCGCCTTGAAGATTCTACAAAAGTCTTGGGGGCCCCCGACTCCTGCAGGTTTCCGGTGGGGAGCGGCTGCCATGATTGCTCGCGGAATGACCACGACGGAGCTACGAGATGGTGGTGCTCTCATGCTGACGCCAGCTTCAGTCTGAAACATCCAGAAACAAGGTGGGGCTTTCATCGTTTGGGAAAAAAAAAAGTTTTCATCCAATGAAAAGTGTTGTTTTTAGGTCATATGATCAAGCCTTCCATCATTAGGAAACCAAAAGTAAAATGAACCAATGAAAAGTTTTATAAACAAGTCACATGACCTGTTATGCGGCATAGGGTATAAAATGCGGAGAAAATACGTTGGCACGTGAGGCGGCGTCAGTAGTGGACCGATGTGCGAATAGGCCGAAGGCAACACAACGCGCCAAGATCCGGATGGCACCGAGGTGGTGTCCAGCAAGTTGCAGCACTGGTGTGGCCATCCTACAATGCTGAAAGTCGGCGTGGGGCGCCCTGTTGGCCTGTGAGTTTGCGTCAGTAGCGGACCGATGTGCGAATAGGCCGAAGGCAGCACAACGCGCCAAGATCCGGATGGCACCGAGGTGGTGTCCACCAAGTTGCCGCACTGGTGTGGCCATCCTACAATGCTGCGCCGAAAGTCGGCGTGGGGTGCCCCGTTGGCCTGTGAGGCGGCGTCAGTAGCGGACCGATGTGCGAATAGGCCGAAGGCAGCACAACGCGCCAAGATCCGGATGGCACCGAGGTGGTGTCTAGTAAGTTGCCGCACTGGTGTGGCCATCCTACAATGTTGAAAGTCGGCGTGGGGCGCCCCGTTGGCCTGTGAGATGGCGTCAGTAGCGGACCGATGTGCGAATGGGGCCAAAGGCAGCGCAACAATATTTTCTGACTAGAAGACACCACAAGGCGCTGAGATGCCAAGATCCGGATGGCACCGAGGTGGTGTCTAGCAAGTTGTGGCACTGGTGTGGCCATCCTACAATGGTAAAAGTCGGCGTGGGGCGCCCTGTTGGCCTGTGAGATGGTGTCAGTAGCGGACCGATGTGCGAATGGGGCCAAAGGCAGCGCAACAATATTTTCTGTATGGAAGATACCACAAGGCGCTGAGATGCCAAGATCCGGATGGCACCGAGGTGATGTCTAGCAAGTTGCTGTACTGGTGTGGCCATCCTACAATGCTGAAACTCGGCGTGGGGCGCCCCGTTGGCCTGTGAGGTGGCGTCAGTAGCGGACCGATGTGTGAATAGGCCGGAACCAGCACAAGGCGCCAAGATCCGGATGTCACCGTGGTGGTTTCATAGTTGAGAGGCACTTCATCTGCAGTGGGGCGCCGAGATCCGGATGGCACCGAGGTGATGTCTAGCAAGTTGCTGTACTGGTGTGGTCATCCTACAATGCTCAATCAATCAATCAGTGACACTTATAGAGCGCGCTACCTACCCGAAGGGTCTCAAGGCGCTGGGGGGGGGGGGGTGCCGCTACTGCTCGAATAGCCAGGTCTTCAGCTTCTTCCTGAAGGAGAGGTGGTCTTGGGTCAGGCGCAGGTCGGTCGGGAGGGAGTTCCAGGTCTTGGCGGCCAGGTAGGAGAAGGACCTTCCTCCTGATGTCGCTCTTCGGATGCGGGGGACAGCGGCGAGGGCGAGGTTGGCTGATCGGAGGTGGCGTTTGGGAGCGTGGAAGTTGATTCGGCTGTTGAGGTAGCTCGGGCCTTGGTTGTGTAGGGCTTTGTGTGCGTGGGTGAGGAGGCGGAACGTGATTCTTTTGTTGACGGGGAGCCAGTGAAGGTCTCTCAGATGTCCGGAGATGTGGCTGGTTCGTGGGAGGTCGAGGATGAGTCTGGCTGAGGCGTTCTGGATCCGCTGGAGTCTCTTCTGGAGTTTGGCGGTGGTCCCGGCGTAGAGGGCGTTGCCGTAGTCCAGCCGGCTGGTGACGAGGGCCTGGGTGACGGTCTTCCTGGTCTCGGTGGGGATCCACCAGAAGATCTTCCGTAGCATGCGCAGGATGTTGAAGCACGCGAGGAGACGTTGTTGACTTGCCTGGTCATGGAGAGGGAGGAGTCCAGGATGAAGCCCAGGTTGCGTGCGTGGTCCGTCGGTTTGGGTGCGGTACCCAGGGCGGGGGGCCACCAGGAGTCGTCCCAGGCGGAGGGCGAGGAGCCCAGGATGAGGACCTCCGTCTTGTCCGAGTTTAGTTTCAGGCGGCTGGTCGTCATCCACTCGGCTACCTCTTTCATCCCTTCGTGCAGGTTGGCTCTGGCGGCGGCGGGGTTGTTGGTCAGGGAGAGGATCAGCTGGGTGTCGTCGGCGTAGGAGATAATGCTGAGGTTGTGTTTGCGTACGATGGCCGCGAGGGGGCTCATGTAGACGTTGAAGAGGGTTGGGCTCAGAGAGGATCCTTGGGGGACGCCGCAGATGACTTCGGTGGCCTCTGACTTGTACGGTGGTAGGCGGACTCTCTGTGTTCTTCCGTCGAGGAAGGAGATGATCCATTCCAGTGCCTTCCCCTGGACTCCGGCGTTGTCGAGGCGCTGCACTAGGGTGCGGCGGCAGACCGTGTCGAAGGCCGCGGAGAGGTCAAGGAGGATGAGGGCCGCTGTTTCTCCATTGTCCATCAGGGCTCGGATGTCATCGGTGGCGGCGATGAGGGCGGTCTCGGTGCTGTGATTGGCTCGGAAGCCGGACTGTGAGGGGTCGAGGGATCCGTTCGTCTCGAGGAAGGCGGCCATCTGCTTGTTGACGTTCTTCTCAATGACTTTGGCTGGAAACGGGAGGAGCGAGATGGGGCGGTAGTTCTTGAGGTCGGTGGGGTCCGCTGTTGGTTTCTTGAGTAGAGCGCTGAGTTCGGCGTGCTTCCAGCTCTCCGGGAAGGTGGCGGTGTCGAAGGATGTGTTGATGATGTCTCGCAGGTGGGGTGCGATGACTGCGTCGGCCTGGTTGAAGACGTGGTGAGGGCAGGGGTCGGTGGGTGATCCGGAGTGGATGGAGTTCATCGTGCGGATGGTGTCTTCGGTGCTGATCGGGGTCCAGGCGTGGAGGGTGGTGGTGGGGGGTGGTTGTTCGGTCATGGTGTGCGTTGGTTGGATGTTGAAGCTGTTGTGTATGTCCGTGATCTTGTTGTGGAAGTATGAAGCGAGGGAGTTGCAGAGGTCTTGCGATGGGGTGATGTCGTTGTTTCCTGCGCTGGGGTTGGAAAGCTCTTTCACGATGTTGAAGAGTTCCTTGCAGTTGTGTGCGTTGTTGTCCAGCCGGTCCTTGAATGCTGTTTTCTTGGCGGCGCGGATCAGCTGGTGGTGTTTCCGGGTGGCGAGTTTGAAGGAGGTCCTGTTGTCCGGTGTCGGTTCCCTTTTCCAGACTTTCTCGAGGGCTCGGCAGTTCTTCTTGGAGCTCTTGAGTTCGTCGGTGAACCATGGGGCCTTCTTGCTGCCGGGTCTGCTGGGCGGGGTCCTCAGAGGGGCGAGCTCGTCCGCGCAGATGCTGATCCACTTCGTGAGGTTGTCGGCGGCCTGGCTGGGGTCTGCTGAGCTGGCAGGAGGGTGCTGGCTCAGGGACGTGGCGAGCTGGTCTGCTGTGATCTTGTTCCAGCTTCTGCGGGCGGTCTGTTGCTGGTGGTGGTGGGTCGTCGTTCTCTTGAAGGTGAAGTGGACGCAGCTGTGGTCCGTCCATTGAAGCTCAGTGGCGTGGCTGAAGCTGACGTCTTTGCTGGAGGAGAAGACTGCGTCGAGTGTGTGTCCGGCGCGGTGGGTGGGGGTGGACACCAGTTGCTTGAGTCCCAGGTTGGCGAGGTTGTCGAGCAGGGTGCTGGAGTTGCGGTCGTTGTTGTTTTCCAGATGGAAGTTGAGGTCTCCCAGGAGGATGTAGTCAGCGGAGGGGAGGGCATGCGGGCTGACGAAGTCGGCGATGTCCTCGCTGAAATGTGTGCGTGGTCCGGGGGGTCGGTAGATCAGGGTGCCTCTGAGGGTGGTGTTCGGGTTGGTGTGGATCTGGAAATGCAGGTGTTCGGCGCTGGTCAGGGTGTTGTCGGTGCTGGTCGTGAGACGGATGGTGTTCCTGTGGATGATGGCGATGCCTCCTCCCATCTGGTTGGCGTTGCGGTCCCTGCGGACGATCTTGTAGCCTTCTGGGATGGCGATGGCGATGTCGGGAGCTGAAGAGGCGTTCATCCAGGTCTCCGTGAGGAAGGCAACGTCAGGGGCTGTGGCGTCTAGGAGGTTCCAGAGTTCTACGGCGTGTCTGTGGACGGAACGGGTGTTGAGCAGGATGCACTTGAGGTGTGTGCTGCTGGTGTTCGATTTGGCGGGTGCTGGTGTGAGGCAGGTCCGGATGCAGGCGAACTTGCAGGCGTGGCAGCTGAAAGGTCCGTGGGTGCGTCGTGGAGTGGCTTGGTGGCACTCTGGGCGTCGGCCGGTGTTGAGTGCGTTGAGGGTGGCGGCGGAGTATGTCCTGCGGGTCGGTCGGGCTCGTCGAGGTCCAGGGGTCCTGGCGCTGGTCGCGGTCCGGTCGCGGACGGGCGCAGACGGGCTTACCTTTGGCGCGCCTTCGGCGCACAATCGGCGCGCCCGCTGCGCGTCAACACTGCGCGTTCGCACGGTCGCCATTTAAGGCGAAGTGCGCGGGTGGGCGGAGCAGCTGGGAGGCGGGAGCGGGGAGGGATACAGAAGAGAAGAAAGGGGCGGGGACAAGCGGCGGTGGCGGGAAGGGAGGGTGGAGGGCGGCGGACAACACGAAGGAGGGGGATGAACAAAACAGGCACAAATCTGCTACAAAACAAGGGGTATGAGGGGAAAGATACCAAGATACACGGAGAATACTACACAAGCACAACTGTTAGACAAAACAGGAAAAAAATGCTGAAACTCGGCGTGGGGCGCCCCATTAACCTGTGAGATGGCGTCAGTAGCGGACCGATGTGCGAATGGGGCCAAAGGCAGCGCAACAATATTTTTGGAATAGAAGACACCACAAGGCGCTGAGATTCGGTTAGCACCGAGGTGGTGTCTAGCAAGCTATGCAGCTGAGTTGCGTGCGCACTTGCGGCGAATAGGTCGAAGGCAGCACAACAATGTTTTCTGAATAGAAGACACCACAAGGCGCTGAGATTCGGTTACCACCGAGGTGATGTCTAGCAAGTTGCCGCACTGGTGTGGCCATCCTACAATACTGCTCCGAATAACGGCGTGGGGTGCCCAAAGGGGGGGGGGGAGGCGGCGTGAACGGGCCTTCCTAGGTGGAGGCTCGTCTGCTGTAGTGGGGCGCCCCTTTACCGTTTCAGTTGCCATTCAGCTGAGTTTCGGCTGCTCTTGATGCTACAGCGACAGGCGGCTGCAACAGGACTCTCAAAATGGCGGCCTGTACTTTGGATTTGGGCCTGGTCCACTAAAATGGCCCTGGGACACCTTAGAACTCGGACGCTCGATTTTTTTTTCCTTTCCTGTACATGCAAAAAAAGGTAAATGCCCGGTACGTTACACGCTTCATCTGCCACGATGAACTCTCCAGAGGAACCGAAAAAAAATATAGTTATGGTAACTATACCATGCATCGTCATATGGAGAGGTGGCACCAATTAATTATAGTGCTGCATAAAAGAGAGATTTGGAGGAGAACCCCTGACCTGCTAGTACATTCATCAAAGAAGTGGCACTGACAGCATCAGAGGCAAGGGAAACGGTCCCAAATATTTAGAAGAACTTTGGAAAGATTAAAATGACATGTTTAGATTGTGGCAAATTAATTTCATGTGGACAGATGAGTGTTACTCTAATAAATACAGCATATGAACATCATCATAGTCGATGGTTGGTAGAGACATTTTGACTATATCCTGGACCTGCCCGTCCTCGCCCAAAATGGCGCCGGAATAAATGGGACTCGTAACTCCTTGTTGTGTACTGGTTGCAGAACCTTGAAATCACGAGATACGTATGCAGTTTTGAAGCACATGGCGGGCGGGGACGAGAATTGATTGAATATTTCGACATCCCTATTGATATTAAGTTCTGATGTGTTATTGATTACTGTACTATTGAAAGTTCGAATTAACGTCACCCATGGTACTTGCCCGCAAATGTATATCTAGATAATTTTATTGTAACTGGCCCTGTCGTATTTTAATTATAAAATGTACGTCCACCGATTCCGTAACTGTTAGACACCTTAGTTCTTGCAACCTAATGGCCCGCCCGTTACGTTCCTCTACAGTGTAAATGTCTACTCATCATATACGATTACAGTTTGCTCCGTGGCCGGCCCACGTGGTTATAGGCTCGTATTTGTATAATGAAATTTTCCCAATAAAGGTTTTTAAAAGAAAACATGGTAGTAGTATATACATTGGTAAAGTTTTTAATAATAGTCACTGTTTTAGAATCATTAAAAGGCAAGTGAAATAAAGCAGACCAATTACATGAAGGGTAAAAGGTATAATACGAAGGAACGCAGTAAAGATAAATGGTCAAGGGCTGTTGTGTTTTCTACTCCTGCAACATAAAGTGATCGATAAGAATCTCATATTCAGGCGTATCGGCGACTAAGACAGCAGGTCGACCCTCTTTTGCTCAACGGCTCCGTCATGGGACGAAGAAACGCTCTTTTTCTCGAAAAAAGAATATATTTTACTTGCAGGACAGTTGTAAATTTTCCGGGAAAGTACATTAGCCTGGAACATTATAACATATATTTAAGAAAAAATAATGTTCGAAAGTAATAAAAAGCGTAATTTTTAGGTCATATGACCAAGCCTTTCATCATTAGAATAAGAAAAGTAAAATGAACCAATGAAAAGTTTTAACAAGTCACATGACTTGTTATGCTTACGTTACGCGCTGCGCGCCCCGGATGACTTCCGGATGCGCTAACGCGGCGCGTCATATGACGCATTACGCGACAACGCAGGTCCAGAATATAGTCAAAATGTCTCCACCAACCAGCGGTCGGAACACAACCCCTTTCAGCAGGCTAAATAGTTCTGTTAAATGACAACAGAAGGGACAGGCAACAAGAACCATCAGTCAAAGAGGGGAGGGCTAGTTCTTCTCTACCGGGTTACATTGGGGCGCTACCGGAACTGATCGAATTGGTAGTCTACAGTGTTTCTGGATGTTTCAGACTGAAGCTGGGTTTAGCATGAGAGCAGCACCATTTCGTAGCTCCGTCGTGGCCATTCCGCAACCAATCATGGCAGCCGCTCTTTATCGTTATTTTGGGCGGGGTGGGTGGCGGAGCCGAGCTGTTTTGCAGCCATCATTGTGTGGAGTTCAGTTCATCTCACTAGTTTTGTATTTGTCATGAGGGATTGTTCCTAATGTTTCTATTTTAGCGAGGTCAAAAAGAGATCCCATTAGTGGCCTACTGATTTTGCTCGTTTCCTTTTCTTTACACGATTTTTCGTTATCTGCAAAGACTAAACAGAGTATTGCGACTCTGTGTTTGTTTGTAAATAGAGAATGAACCAAAGAGAACCAATTCTAAAACAGTAAATACTTGGATAACAATCAATCAAATGGAGAGAGAAGCAGGCACGACGTATTACAACGGGGGTAAAGGCCTGCGTTAACTACCTTTCACTATCTGCAAAGAGAGAGTACTCCTAATAGAAATGAGGGGGGGGGGCACCATTCAAAGCAGATCAGTGTGCATAAACACGAAAATGTTTTCACTTACCATGTACTTGACATTCGACAGCTTATGATATTTGCTGTTAAAAAACCATTGAAATTCACTGAAAAAACCATAGGTTATAGACCATATATAGTTAGGAATTAGCATTTACAAAACCTTGAAAATTCACTGAAAAAACCATAGGTTATAGACCATATATAGTTAGGAATTAGCATTTAAAAAACCTTATTTTACTCACACAAAACCATTGAAATTCCATATATAGTTAGTTGCACTAACTATATATCGCGCACCCGCAATCCACTGCTGATGATGTCACATATTACATCATTCAAGACATGGTCAGTGACATCACTGATGACATCACTGATGACATCTCAAATGACATCCACCTCGGTGAATATATATCTTTTATTGCCAGTAGTGTTTCGATTAAGCCATTTAAAAAGAGGGAGAACAGGGTCGGGGCTAACACACAACCCTGTCTCACCCCTTTCTCTATAGGGAAGGGAGCTGTCAATTCCCCTTTCTTACCATATTTTATTCTTGCATACGTATGCTGGTGTAAGCGCTTCAGCTGGTGTCATAGATAGGCTTGTGCTCCCATATCATAAAGAAGACCCCATAGCTCATCACGCTGCACCATATTGAATGCAGATTTAAGATCCACGAAGGTTAGATAAAGGCTACCATCCTCCAAAATCACTGTTTTCCAATGGATCAATTGCAATCTGAATATCTTGTCAATAGTTGAGATTTTAGTCCAAAAACCAGCTTGCAGAGGTGTTAATACGTTGTTTTCGTCTATCCATGAGTGCAATTGGCCCAGCAGGGCGCGGCAAAATATCTTTTGAGTCATGTCAATAAGGCTTATTGGACGATAATTTGCCGGGTTGAGTGGGGAACCTTTTTTGTAGATAGGAATGATTTCTGCTCCTGCCCAGGTTGAAGGCAACGCCATCCCTTGAAGGATAGCGTTAAATAGTGTCCATAGGTAGGGTGCCCATACTAGTTTTTCATTTCTAAATAGGTCACCAGGGATTCTATCCAGCCCCGGTATCTTTGCTGGAAGCAATTTACCGAGTGCTGCAGTTACCTCTTTTATAGTACAAGGGGGTGCACTAATATCTAGGGGGATTTTATCTATTGTTAGTTCCCTATCAACTACATCCGTCCAGAGCCCTTGAGTATAAAATTTTAAAATGGGATCTCCAGACTTCCTCCCCCATATTTTTTTCAATTGCAGAGTTGCCTACAGATTTTCCAGTTTTCACTAGATTCTAAAAGCCTCTCATATCTTTGTTATCCAGGGCTTTTTTAATTGCTTCCCATTTATTTATTTCCCACGTTGTCTTGTCTCCAGCTAAGATTTTTTTTGTATTTTGCCCTGGTTTCTTTGATACAAAGGTTGTACTTATCTTTAACCCCCAGTAATAGAGTGCGCTTGGCTTCCCTGCACGCTTTATTATAACAGGGAAGTTTGGTTTTAGGGTCGGAACCGTTGTTAGTTTCACCATTATAAAAAAACTCTGCCAGTTTTAAAAACATATCCTGATGATTCTTGCCTAATTGCCACAAGGATTCAGGACCATGGCTATTTACAGACACTCGAAATGCAATTTCTAAAACGGGAGTGATTTGTTTGTATAGGGTGGCCACTTTTTCAGTTGACTGTACAAAAGTTCCCCAGCGTACTCTTCTACCTCCTTCAGTTGTTATTAAATTTGGAACAGGTTGTATGAGTGAGTTCTGGTAGTTATTGGGGTGCGGGAGGGCTATTTCTAGCACCAGCGGGTTATGGTCACTTTCACATTGGGGTTTAACCGAAAAATCAATAATTCTGTGCCATAACTCAACATCTACCAAGATATAATCAATTATAGATGCCTGTCCCAGCTTATTATAAGTAGAGTTGCCACGACTGTCGGAAGCAAACTGACCATTACATGCCCTGAGTGAGTGGCTAAGTGTAAGTGCATTTGTCTGCAAAACTAGGGGAGTCCAACCCCTTACCTGATAGGTGTTACATTCAGGAATTGACCAGGCCAAATCTTCCTCGTTAGTAATGTTGGTGGGTATGCCATTTAATTGTTCAAAGTGGCAATTGAAATCCCCACCTATAATTACATGTGTGAACTCGGGCAAAGTATACAAAAAGGTGGCCAAACAGTCTAAGATCTGTGAGGTTTGCCTCTGCCTCACTGGGCGAGAATAAATATTAATAATGGCAATTTTCAAGGTGTTGTGAAAAGAAAGGAGGATACACAAAATATCAGAGAGGGTGTCTATCATTCGAGATTCGGACATCCCTCTAAGCAGGTCGAGTAACAGTTCCACTACTCAATTGTAAACATGGTTTCTCTATATGAGAATTGTTTTTATGCAGGAAGGAACACCTTTGTGCACAAAAACAATTTCTCAAGGTATTTTCCTCTTTCTATGTGTGCTGCAGATTGTAGCACCCATAGAAAGAGGAAATATCGAGAAGAAAACAATATTTTTCTACTCGTTACGCCATCCTCTGGGATGCTTAGCGATTTCATGCAATCTCTGGTTTACAAACTTTTGTAAATATGGGATCACGTGAAATACAATGGTGGGTACATTGGAAAGCCTATGTTCCACCAGTGGGATGCCTCCAAAAATGAAATGTAATGCAATGCAGCACAAGCTGCTGCATTGCGTTACATGTTTTTTACAAAGCCATGCAAGGCAGTGCAAAGCACCCCTTGCGTGGCTTTGTAAATATCTAATAGCATTTTGCATCATGAATGCACCACAAAAACGTTTTAACCATGATGCAAAATGTTAGTAAATGTGGCCCTAAGTTTCTTAAGTTCATTTTGTAGTTTATTGATTGTCATGTATTCCTCAACTAAGGCTTTATTTTTGTATATTTTTCTCCACTACGCCTGGGAAGAGGAAAACAAAAATCCTTGAATTTTGGTACTAGGGTATATTTTGTTTATACTAATTATCATTTGTAATTCAAAGTTAATATTTATGTTCCTAGGAGCTCTGTTAATTTTGTTTTTTTTATTACTAAGAAAAATTTCTTACATATTGAGGAATGTGTGTCAGGCTGTAAGCTATAAATTAAAGGGATGGTAGTGTTATTTATATTTGCATGAATAGTCTAGAATTTGGACAAATAGCTGGATTGTTGAGTTAAAAGTTTCATCCATAATCATTAATCTCAAGCGTAAATGTACTATGAACTGTACCGAAAATTAATATGCGTTTGAAAGGGTTTTCATTAGCCTATATTAGGAAAGATGCTTGGTTGAAGGTTTTAGTAAGTTCAGGAGGAATGTTAATATCTGAGAAGGTTCTGGGGGTTACTGTCACTGGATTACTCTCCCGTGTTTTTTATTCTTCTCAAATAGGGTCACAGGCAGGCGCGGTCCATGCAGGTAGCAGCGTTGGGGCAGTGGTGCCGGGTAATTGCGATTTCGAGGGACGATGCAGAGGGAAAATTCATTATTTATTTAATTTTCCCTCTGCATCGTCCTTCAAAATCCCCACTTTCCCGGCCCCATCGCCCCACCGCTGCTACCTGCATGGATCGCGGCTGGCCACAGGGTTCATTGAAGGCAGCAGCTAAAGTTTTAATATACTGTACATTTTTGCTAACCTCTCCACTGCAGAGGTAGTGTATATGTTCAGTGGTTCTTTCAACCATATTACCAAGGGTAACTGCTCTACCTTTGCAATGGGATGAGAAATACTCAACACGCCTCCAATTACTCCTGAGTTCAGATAATCTCTCCTTACAATAAAGGTAACCATTGTATTTGAGATGTTGATTTTCTCAGTATGAAAGCACATATGCAACTTGTTGATTTTCTATTTTCTAAAAGGAAAAAATTATATTTTAGTGAAATGTATTGTAAAGGTTTTACATTGGTTGTCTGGAACTTTTGCTTCACCTACGGTTTTAAAATAATATTTATTAGTTTTTAAAAACTGTTTAGAATAAAATGTCATAGTTAAATTGCTGGAAAAAAGTTAGTTTCCTGAACTTTGAAGAGAAATGTTTTAAAGTTGTTTTTTAATCAATAGCAATGACCATTTTGTAATGAAGATTTGGTCTGTTCTGCTGGTGTTCTTGTTTCATGATTTGAGATTTCGGTTCTTTGAGTTGAGATGGTTCCTTGCGATTCTGTTATGAATTAAAGATGGAAAAATACATTTTTAACTATGTATTTGGTAAAAAACGTATTTTCTTGTTGTGCTGACAGACATTTGTTTGGTTAATTAGCTTCTGTGGGATTGAGTATTTATGTTAAAATAATGCTATTTAATTTTGGAATTGTTTTTACCTGTGACAATTGTTTTCTTTGAGTTGTTGTTAGCTGGTTTTTAAACTGGCTTCTTTTAATCATGGAGTTACTTTTCATCTAAATGACGAAAAATATATATAAGTATATGTACGTATATATATATATATATATATATATATATATATATATATATATATATATATATATATATGTTAATATGAGATTTTAAAAATGTATTTTACAGTTTTGTTTCTTAAAGTTTTTATAAATGTTATATGCTTGTTGTAAAGCACAAAAATCTGCCCTCAAGCCACTATCCAGCAACTTGCCTGAGGTAAGTAGTTGGTGGAGTTAAAATATTAACTCTGCCCCCCAGCCACTGTCCAACACCTTCCCTGAAGTAAGTACTTGGTGGAATTATAATAGTAAATATGTACCCCAGCAACTGTCCAGCACCTTCCCTGGGATAATCTATTTGGTGGAGTTAGAAAAACAAATCTGCCCCAAATCATTGTCCAAAACGTTCCCTGAGGTATGTACTTAGCAAAGTTAGAATAGTAATTTTGACTCCCAGCGACTGTGTAGCACCTTCACTGAGGTAAGTACTTGGCAGTTTTAGAATAGTAAATCTGCCCCCAGCCACCTTTCAGCATCTTCCCTGAGATAAGTACTTGGCAAATGTAGAATAGTAAAAATGCCCTCCAACCACTGTCCAGCACCTTCACTGAGATAAGTAATTGGTAGAGTTAATATAGTAAATCTGCCTCCAGCCATTTTCCAGCACCATGCCTGAGGTAGCTACTTGGTAGAGTTAATATAGTAAATCTGCCTCCAGCCATTGGCCAGCACCTTCCCTGAAGTAAGTACTTGGCAGAGTTAGAATACTAATTGTACCCCCTAGTCACTATGCAGCACCTTCCCAGAGGTAAGTATTTGCCGTGGCTAGTATAGAAAATCTGCTCCCAACCGCTGTCCAGCGCCTTCCCTGAGGTAATTAGTTGGCTGAGTAAAATTATTAAATGTGTCCCCCTGCCACTTTCCACCACCTTCCCTGAGATAATCACTTGGTGGAGTCTATAATAGTAAATCTGCCCCCCCATCCAATGTCCATCACCTTCCCTGAGGTAAGTACTTTGCGGAGTTAGAACAGTAAATCTTTCCCCAGCCACTTTCCAGCACCTTCCCTGAGATAACACCTATTGGATTTGGAAAAGTAATTGGTTCACACAGTTACTGTATGGTTTCTTCTTGGAATACATTGTTTGTGCAAAACATTCTATTGCAAGCATTTTTTTTTGCTATTTCAAATGTAATTTCTAAATGTATGGTCACTTACAGTTGTGATCAACTCCTACACGTTAACAAATTGAAATGTTTCTACAGTCCATAGATAATAAGTTCTATGTTTTTGTACTTTAACATGTATTAACATTTATATTTATACTTACTGTGACAGCTAGATAGCACTGTTTTGAATAGTGTATCTGTGGTAGTCCTGCTTTCTCTTGTGTGTGTGGTCACTTAAGAAGACAGTGTACCACTGATCACAAAATGATGGACGCCTGTTTTTATATGTTTAGTAAGAGTTAACTACAATTTTTCAGCAAAATAATTGTTGTAATCTGTGGTTTTGGGTGAATAAGAATGTAACAATCTGATATGTATTTGATCATCTTCAGACACTTTGTCTGCCATCTTGGTTGGGGACAGAGTTAAAAGCTATGTAGAAATGGAAAACATATTACTTGTATTTGTGTACTGTTCTGATGTTTTCTTTTGTTTTGTGTTAGGTATTTGTCTGATGCACACATATGCACTATGTGACTGTTTTTTTTGTTTGTAAAAATTCTGTTTGTATATTCAAATAATTTGGGAAAATATATACAATTATTTTACGTACCTTTAATCTTTATTTTTACCATTATGCGTGCTAATATATATTTTTTTATAAAATACTTTGTATGTTTGTGGTAATGGTATGCATGGTAAAAAACATGCATGTTACGGTATGTGCATTGTAAAGACTGGTGGTAAAAGCATGCGTGGAAAAGGCATGCATTGTTCCATGCATTGTTCTATCATACATCCATGACTAGCATGAAATGTATGCTTTTTAAAGGCTTGCTTTTTTACCAGCCTAGGAATGATGTTTGTGCTGTAACCAAACTGATGTTTACCTCTACTTGGGCCTCTTTCTGTGAAAGATTTGTCTCAAGTGACATGTTTACAGCTGTGTTTACCTACGCCTCACTGCACAGAGATGTGCCTTACAATGTGAGCTCATCTGCTTGCATCTGGCAACCGAGATAGTGGTTACTTGTTCCTGCTACTACTGTCTTTAAATCATATCTGAAATTACATGTTTACAGCTGTGTTTACCTTCGCCTCACTGCACAGAGATGTGTCTTAGAGCTCTTCTGTTTACATCTGGCAACCGAGATAGTGGTTACTTGTTCCTGCTTTAAATCATATCTGAAATTACATGTTTACAGCTGTGTTTACCTATGCCTCACTGCACGGAGATGGGACTTAGAGCGCTTCTTCTTACATCTGGCAACCGAGATAGTGGTTACTTGTTCCTGTTTTACTATGTTTAAACCATATCTGAAATTACATGTGTACAGCTGTGTTTACCTACGCCTCCCTGTACAGAGATACACCTTACAATGTGTGCCTTTCTGTTTCCATCTGGTAGTTACTTGTTCTTGCTATTGCTATGTTTTAAAGCATATCTGAAATTACATGTTCACAGCTATGTTTACCTATGCCTCACTGCACGGAGATGCGACTTAAAGCGCTTCTGCTTACATCTGGAAACCGAGATAGTGGTTACTTGTTCCTGCTTTCACTATGATTAAACCATATCTGAAATGTCATGTTTACAGCTGTGTTTACCTACGCCTCCCAGCACAGCACCTTACAATGTGTGCCTTTCTGTTTCCATCTGGTAGTTACTTGTTCTTGCTATTGCTATGTTTTAAAGCATATCTGAAATTACATGTTTACAGCTATGTTTACCTATGCCTCACTGCACGGAGATGCGTTAAGTGGGAGCCGAGAAAAAAGGGGCGTCCCAAAACGTGTTTTCCCCATGCAATTTTCCATAGGGACCTTTAGCCAGGGCTACAGCCCGAACGGCTGAACGGAATTACACCAAATTTGACAGAGAGGTAGAGTTTGGTTCGCAGATTGTGCTTTCTGTTAAATGGTGTAAATCCGTTAAGTAGTTCCTGAGAAAATCATAGTGATATCTACAGACGAAGTACTGCTCGCGTACGGAGATCCGTTCAATTACGAGCACAAGCTGCATGCTGATTGGCTGTCAACTGTCTGTCAACACTCCAAACCAGGTAGTGCTGGCAGCCATCTTGTGCCTCGGTAGAACCGAGTCACAAGAAAACAGGGAAACAAAGGTGAAAACGAAGAAAAGGGAGCAGGGTAGAAACCCCCTGGACCCCCTAGGCCTGCTCAGGGGGTCCCACAAGGACCCCCAAGGACCCACATTTTTTTTATTTGTTTTTGGGGAAAAAAATCGCGGGATATGCGTATGGTACGCGTACACTGCCAATCCCCCAAAAAACAATTAAGACACCACTCTGCAAACGCGCCCCCTGGCGCGTTTGCAGAGGGGGAACTAATTCCCCTTTAATACTGGGGGTCCCTGGGGGCCAAGTAGCCCACCAACAACCTCCAGTATGCACCAGGGGGCTGCCTTGCAGAGACGTGTAAAGAGGCCACGCCCCTTTTTACACCTCTCTGCAACTCAGCCCCCTGGCGCATACAGGAGGTTCCTGGTGGGCTAGTTGGCCCCCAGGGACCCCCAGTATTCAAAGGAAATTAGTTCCCCCTCTGCAAACGCGCCAGGGATCTGCCTTGCAGAGACGTGTAAAGAGGCCACGCCCCTTTTTACACCTCTCTGCAATGCAGCCCCCTGGTGCATACTGAAGGTTCCTGGTGGGCTAGTAGGCCCCGAGGGACCCCCAGTATGCAAGAGGACTTAATCCCCCAACTTGGAACGCGCTACGGGCGAGTTTGCACAGTGGTGAAGTTAGGGGGCGGGGCTTGAGGTGATACGTGTGCAAACATGCCCTGTAGCGCGTTTTAAGTTGGGGAATAAATTCCTCTTCAATCCAGAGGTCCCCTAGGGGCCAACTAGTCCAACAGGTACCTCCAGTAAGCGCCACGGAGCTGCGTTGCGGAGTGTTGTAAAAAGGGGGCGTACCTTCTGAACACCACTCTGCAACACAGCTCCCTGGCGCATACTGGAGGTACCTGGTGGGCTAGTTGGCTCACAGGAGACCTCAGGATTGAAGAGGAATTAATTCCCCAATCTAAAACGCGCCACAGGGCGTGTTTGCACACATGTCACCTCAGGCCCCGCCCCCTTCCTTCACTATTGAGCACAATATTCCTCTAAAATCAGCGGAACTACGAATTCCGATTTACTCACCTGTTATCACGAGAGACGTCAGTGCTGCATCTTTGAGCCCAGTACGCACCCTGAAAAGTAAATCTAAGCGTACTTACCAGTAACGTGTATTTCCTTCCATAGGAATCTATTGTGTGGTTTTCACCAGAAAAGTTTCTAATTGTCTATTTTTGAAACGTTCAAATATTCCTCTAAAATCAGCCGAACTACGAATTCCGATTTACTCACATGTTATCAGGAGAGACCTCAGTGCTGCATCCTTCAGCCCACTACTGATCCTGAAAAGTAATTCTAACCATACTTACAGTAACTCGAATTTCCTTCCATAGGCTAACACTGAATGGTTTCACTTGGAAATTTTTCTAAGTGTGGAGTTTTGGAAGTTTAAAAAATTCCTCTAAAATCAGCCAAACTACGAATTTTGATTTACTCACCTGTTATCAGGAGAGACCTCAGTGCTGCATCTTTCAGCTCACTACAGTTCCTGAAAAGTAAATTTAACTGTACTTACCAGTAACTTGAATTTCCTTCCACAGGATATCATTGCCTGCTATATAAAATATATATAAATTAAAAAAATATAAAATAAAAATAAAAATATTACAAGTTCAATATTTTTAAAAAAATTTTTTCAATGTATATTAAAAATATGTAATGTAATTTAAAAAATAAAATATCTAAAAATGAATACTTTAAAACAATGTAGTAAATTAGTATAAAAAATATAACAATTAATACATTTAAAAATTATCATTTACAAAACCTTTGAAATTCACTGAAAAAACCATAGGTTTCAGCCACGTTATAGTTAGGAATTAGCATTTAAAAAACCTTAGAAATTCACTGAAAAAACCATAGGCTTCAGCCACGTTATAGTTAGGAATTAGCATTTAAAAAACCTTAGAAATTCCCTGAAAAAACCATAGGTTTTACATGTTATAGTTAGCTGGGCATTTCACTCATACAAAACCATTGAAATTCCCCCGTTATAGTTAGTTCAGCTAACTATAACTCGCACGCCCGCAATGCACTGCTGATGACATCACATATTACATCACTCATGACATGGTCAGTGACATCACTCTTGACATCACTTATAACTATAACGTGTGAAACCCATGGTTTTTTCAGTGAATTTCTAAGGTTTTTTAAATGCTAATTCCTAACTATAACATAGCTGAAGCCTATGGTTTTATCAGTGAATATATAGATATATATACATATACATATATATATATATATATCTATATATCTATATATATATATATATATATATATTTATATATATATATATATATATGTATGTGTGTAAGTATGGTTAAGTGTACTTAATTTAATTAAATGTGTGTGTACATATATATATATATATATGTATATATATATACCTATATATTTTATATATAATGTACATTAGCATACAGATCTTATAAAATAGTGTTAGGTGCCGGATGTAAGGGATGTAGGGGTAATGCATGGGGGACTGTATTAATATTTAGGTATCAACTACATATTAATTATGTAATCTATTGGATAAATATTGTATTCGTTTCAAAATAATTATTGCAAATTCATTTAAAAATAACAGAATAAAGTTTTAGGAGCAGGATGTAAGGGATATAGGGCTAATAGGTGGGTGAAGTGTCTTAATAATCAGGTATCAACTATGATACCTGACTATTATTTATGTAATCTATTGAATAAATACTGTATTATTTTAAAACGAAATACTGTAAATTAATTTAAAAAATAGCAGAATATAGTGTTACGAGTGGGATATAGGGATAATGGGCAGGGAAGTGCAGTAATGCTCAGGTATTATTTTTAATAGTTTAGTAATAGTAATATTTCCCTGAAATTTATTTTCTGAAA
The DNA here is from genome assembly GCF_964261635.1 of Lissotriton helveticus. Classification (NCBI taxonomy): domain Eukaryota; kingdom Metazoa; phylum Chordata; class Amphibia; order Caudata; family Salamandridae; genus Lissotriton; species Lissotriton helveticus. The sequence goes on from NC_136057.1 coordinate 157,419,563, forward strand.
ATAAAATGTAATTAAAAGATACATTTTGTTTAGTAATTTTGAAAATACGAGACAACATTTATGAAAGTAAAAATAATATTATATTAAAAAAGGTATTATTAGCTTAAAAAGTGTTTTAAACCACAATAAATAAAACTTTAAATTTTTTAAATATTTGAATTCAATTTATAAAAAAGTCAAATAAAACTAATTATTTTTAGAAATTTTCAACAACAGTAGACTTTATATAATTCTTTTTAAACATTTAAAAATGATGTAAAACATTTCTCACACCTTTCTGTTTACTTCAAAGGAAGAAATTGCCCTTTTTTATTTCTCTGTTTTCAGGTTGTTGTCCTTGCGTTTGCATCTGTTCTACAGATGATGGAGTTTCGTGGTCAAGATCAGATGAAAGGATGAGATGCACTCAGGTCAGGAGAATCTAATTTACTTCTTTAAGCATATAGACTAGTACCTTTATTAGCAAGAAGAGATAGCGGGAGGGAGTTAATGGGTCTAATGTAAAAAGAGTTTGCATTAAGATTTTTTTTCCAGATTTAGATTCCCATATTGGTTGTTTTGGGTATGGTACAATGGGACAGTAGTTTTATTTTTATGAAATAGGTTTGAAAAAGAAAACTAAAGGTGATGTTTCTTTTTTAAACTATTTTAATAAAAATTAAAAAAATTTAAATAAAATTGCGTCTTGCTTTTTTTACAAATTCTCCTTCAACTCCGGGAAGTAATAAGTAATTCAGGGCTAGAGAAGAAAAAAAGAAAAGGATCAAATTTGAATTTTGTAAACTAACCATGTTTTTTTCTGAATTATGGTGTCTGATTCAGGTCATGATTATGAGGAAGATGGAAATGGATTTCTTAAAACCTTGTTAAACCCAAGAAAGAAAGTTGTGGAAATTTGGATTGTTTTTCTTCATTGCATTACTTGTAATTTTTGGTGAGTGGAGGTAAGGAAAATCAAAATGAAGCCTTCTGAAGATAGGGCTTATACTTCTTCATTTATTTAAAAAAGACTTGTAAAAGATGCCAATTGAATTAATTTGGAGTGTTAAAACAGGGGAGTAATCACCATAAATTGCCTTTAATCTTAGTAGTGTACAATGTTGAACAAGATTGCCTTGGTACTCTGAAGCACCCATCAACAGAAAATTGTTGAATTTTGCCCAATATTTTTTACTTTTCTTAGAAACTCAGGTATTTAGAGTACCTGACAATGATTGTGACATTTTCATTTCTCAGAAACGTTATTTTTTCAACATTACTAAGAAAGGTATATCTTAGGGTGGGTTTTACCAATACTGGTGTAAAATGAATTATGCCATCCTTCTATTGAATAGTTGGTTTTCAAACATCCCTCTAAGCAGGTCGAGTAACAGTTCCACTACTCAATTGGAAACATGGGGACATATTACCAACAAGTAGCGATAATTATCGCTAAATAGGCTTAGTGACGATTTTTTTATCGCTGCCTATCGCTGGATATGTTAGTGGAGAAAACATGCTATTAGCAACGCTTTTCTCCATTGTGCTAAAATATCCAGAAATAGCGTCGAAATGCGTGAATATCGTTGAGTATACAGCGATATTCACGCATTAGCGATGAAATGTCTTAGCCATGTTATCCACCTCCCATTGGATAACATGGCTAAGAACTGGTCTGAGCAGGCGTTGGTTTTGGCGATAGCGGGAATATTTCCATAGCTACGCCTGTTTTGCTAATAGGCGATAGCGACGTTAGCGACTGCTTTCAGTCGCTAACAGGTTGGGTACGCCCACTTTGCATGTCATTAGCGATAAATATCACTAACATGCAAAGCGGGCCCCAAACCGCTCGCTATCGCCTAAAAGCCGTCGCTAACATCAGTTAGCGACAGCTTGCTAATAGAGCGATAGATAAAAGCTAAACCGGCGATAATTGCCTATCGCCACTCTTGGTAATATGCCCCCTGGTTTCCCTCTATGAGAATGATTTTTATGCAGGAAGGGACACCTTCCTGCACAAAAACAATTTCTCGAGGTATTTTCCTCTTTCTATGTGTGCTGCAGATTGCAGCACACATAGAAGGAGGAAATATCGAGAAGAAAACAATATTTTTCTACTCGTTACGCCATTGTTACAGATGCATAGCGATTTCATGCAATCTCAGGTTTACAAACATTTGTAAATATGGGATTGCGTCAAATAAAATGGTGGGTTCATAGGAAAGCTTATGTTCCAACAGTGGAATACCTCCAAAAGTTAGATGTAATGCAATGCAGCGCAAGCCGCTGCATTGCGTTACATGTTTTTTACAAAGCCACGCAAGGTAGTGCAAAGCACCCTTGCGTGGCTTTGTAAATATCTACTAGCATTTTGCATCATGGATGCACCACAAAAGCATTTTAACTGTGATGCAAAATGTTAGTTAATGTGGCCCTATGTTTCTTAAGTTCATTTTGTAGTTTATTGCTTGTCATGTATTCCTCAATTTAGGCTGTATTTAAAAAAAACTATTCTCCAATACGGCTGGGAAAAGTGATTATCATTTGTAATTCAAAGTTAATAATTATGTTCCTAGGATTTTTGTTAATTTAGTTTTTTTTATTACTAATAAATTTTTTGTATATATTGAGGAAAATCTGACATGCAGTAAGCTATAAATTATAGGGATGTTTGTATTATTTATATTTGCATGAATAGTCTAGAATTTGGGCAAATAGATGGAGTGTTGATTTAAAAGTTTCATCCATAATCATTAGTCTCATGCGTAAAAGTAGTATGAACTGTACTGAAAATTAATATGCATTTGAAAGGGTTTTCATTATCAAATATTAGGAAAGGTGCTTGGTTGAAGGTTTTACTAAGTTCAGGAAGAATGTTAATATCTGAGAAGGTTCTGGGGGTTACTGTCATTGGATTACACTCCTGTGTTTTTTCATTTTATCATTCTTCTTAAATTGGGATTATGGGCATACTACTCGCAACATGCATGGGGATGTTCTGGGATACCTCTGTCAAAACCGAGCCACAAGCAGGCGCTGTCCATGCAGGTAACAGCGGTGGGGCGGTGGGGCAGGGTAAGGGGGGATTTCGAGGGACGGGGCAGTGGGAAAATTCATCATTTATTTAATTTTCTCTCTGCATCGTCCCTCGAAATCCCCCCTTACCTGGCCCCATCGTACCCACCGCTGTTACCTGCACGTACCGCGGCTGGCCACAGGGTTCATTGAAGGCAGCAGCTAAAGTTTTCATATGTTGTACATTTTCTTTAACCTCAGTCTCCGCTGTACAGGTTGTGTATATGTTCAGTGGTTCTTTCAACCATATTGCCAAGGGTAACTGCTCTGTCTTTGCAATGGGATGAGAAATACTCAACACACCTCCAATTATTCCTGAGTCCAGTTACTCTCTCCTTACAATAAAATTAACCATTGTATTTGAGAAGTTGATTTTCTCAGTGTTAAAGCACATATGCACCTTGTTGATTTTCTATTTTCTAAAAGAAAAAAAAAGAATGTTTTAGTGAAATGTATTGTAAAGGTTTTACAATAGTTGTCTGGAACTTTTGCTGCACCTACAGTTTTAAAATAATATTTATTTGTTTTCAAAAACTGTTTAGAATAACATGTCATAGTTTAATTGCTGGAAAAAAGTTTGTTTCCTGAACTTTGAAGAGAAGTGTTTTTTAATCAATAGCAATGACCTTTTTTGTAATGAAGATTTGGTCTGTTTTGCTGGTGTTCTTGTTTCATGATTTGAGATTTCGGTTCTTCGAGTTTAGATGGTTCTTTGCGATTCTGTTATGAATTAAAGATGAAAAATAATATTTAATTTTTAACTATGTATTAGGTAAAAAAACATATTTTCTTGTTGTGCTGAAATATATTTGTTTGGTTAATTAGATCCTGTGGGATTGAGTATTTATGTTAAATTAATGCTATTTAATTTTGGAATTATTTTTACCTGTGACAATTTTTTTCTTTGAGTTGTTGTTAGCTGGTTTTTAAACTGGCTTCTTTTTAACATGGAGTTACTTTTCATCTTAATGATGAAAAATATATATATATGTATGGTATGTTAATATGAGATTTAAAAAATGTATATTTCAGTTTTGTTCCTTAAAGTTTTTTTTAATGTTTTATGCTTGTTGTAAAGCACAAAAATCTGACCCCAAGCCACTATCCAGCAACTTGCCTGAGGTAAGTAGTTGGTGGAGTTAAAATATTAACTCTGCCCCCCAGCCACTCTCCAACACCTTCCCTGAAGTAAGTACCTGGTGGACTTAGAATAGTAAATCTGTACCCCAGTCACTGTCCAGTACCTTCCTTGAGGTAAGTACTTGGTGGAGTTAGAATAACAAATCTACCCCAGTCACTGTTCAACACGCTCCCTGAGGTAAGTACTTGGTGAAGTTAGAATAGTAATTTAGACCCCCCTAGTACCTTCGCTGAGGTAAGTACTTGTCAGTTTTAGAATAGTAAATCTGCACTCCAACCACTGTCCAGCACCTTCACTGAGGTAAGTAATTGGTAAAGTTAATATAGTAAATCTGCCTCCAGCCATTGTCCAGCACCATGCCTTAGGTAGGTACTTGGTAGAGTTAATATAGTAAATCTGCCTCCAGCCATTGTCCAGCACCTTCTCTGAAGTAAGTACTTTGCAGAGTTAGAATACTAATTGTGCCCCCTAGTCCCTGTCCAGCACCTTCCCTGAGGTAAGTACTTGGCGTGGTTAGAATAGTAAATCAGCCCCCCAGCCGCTTTCCAGCACCTTCCCTGAGGTAAGTAGTTGGATGAGGAAAATTATTAATTCTGCCCCCCGCCCCTGTCCACCACCTTTCCTGAAATAATCACTTGGTGGAGTCTATAATAGTAAATCTGCCACCCCCATCCAATGTCCAGCACCTTCCCTGAGGTTAGTACTTTGCGGAGTTAGAACAGTAAATCTGCCCCAGCCACTTTCCAACACCCTCCCTGAGGTAACACTTATTGGATTTGGAAAAGTAATTGGTTCACACAGTTACTGTATGGTTTCTTCTTGGAATATATTCTTTGTGCAAAAAATAATGGATTTAAAATAAATTATGTTGCAAGGTTTTGTTCTGTTATTTCAAATGTAATTTTTACATTTACCGTACACTTATTGTTGTGACCAATTCCTACACATTGACAAATTGAATTGTTTCTACTGTCCATATATAATAAGTACTATGTTTTGGACCTTTAACATGTATTAACGTTTATATTTGCAAAACTGTGACAGCTAGATAGCACTGTTTTGAATAGTGTCTCTGTGATAGTCCTGCTTTCTCTTGAGTGTGTGGTCACTTCAGAAGGCAGTGTACTACTGATCACAAAATGATGGATGCCTGTTTTTATGGGCCCGATTCACTGAATGAACTTAAGACTCAATCCTAAACTTACTACTATTTTAGTATTCACAGAATGCACTTACTACTATTGGCATTCACAGAATGAACTTACTACTTTTGGTATTCTCAGAAGTTAGGATATTGTCTTAAGTTTGTCTTAGACAAACTTAAGACAAAATCCTAACTTCTGTGAATACCAAAAGTAGTAAGTTCATTCTGTAAATACCAAAAGTAGTAAGTGCATTCTGTGAATACCAAAATAGTAGTAAGTTTAGGATTGAGTCTTAAGTTCATTCTGTGAATCGGGACCTATATGTTTAGTAAGAGTTAACTACAATTTTTCAGCAAAATAATTGTTGTAATCTGTATTTTTGGGTGAACAAATATGTAACTGTGATATGTATTTGATCATCTTCAGACACTTCGACTGCCATCTTGGTTGGGGACAGAGTTAAACGCTATGTAGAAATGGAAAACATATTACTTGTATTTGTGTACTGTTCTGATGTTTTCTTTTGTTGTGTGTTAGGTTTTTGTCTGATGCACACAGATTCACTATGTGACTGTTTTTTTAATGTATTTATATATTTAAATACATTTGGGTAAATATATAAAATTATTTTATGTACCTTTTATCTTTATTTTTACCATTTATATAAAGTATGTTAAAGGTTTGCGTGCTAAAGGTATGCGTGCTAATGTTTACTATAATATAATCCTATGTATGTTTGTGGTAATGGTATGCATGGTAAAAACATGCGTGGTTACGGCATGTGCATTGTAAAGACTGTGTGGTAAAGGAATGCGTGGAATAGGCATGCATTGCTGTATGCATTTTTCCATCATACATCTATTCAGGGTAGTGAGTTGTCTAAGCCACTGAGGTCACAAAAACAAAAACCACCAGTTGATGTCTACTGCTACATAACCATCAGGTAAACACTTACAGCAATGAATGCGTCTGTGAGGACCTTCATGCAGTGATTCAAACTCAGGCTACTATGTGCCTAGATGCTGCGCTGTTGCAGACTCTACAACAAGCCTGAAACAACAACGAAACTCCCCTTAGTTTAATATCACGCTCATCAAATACGGACCCAATTATAATTACATTAGTGCCGATGTTCAAAGAAGAGAGACTCACCATATATAAATACATTTGGCGCGTGCAAGGGTCTATTTGGGTACAACTAGAAGAGATGAGTTTGCCTCAATATTTTCGCGATCTGCAACACAAAGATAAAAACCCTTGAGCGTATGCCTACTCACGCTAGGTCGTAACACTTATTCCCACATCGTGAACTAAGCGAGTACGCGAAGATGTTTAAAGGCTCACCGTGTGATAGAAAACCGTGTACTTGTTCACCATGCAGCTTCCCGAGGATAGAGATTCGAGTGTTGCAAAACGCCCACAAACTAATAAACCCGCGTAACCATAATGAGCATAAAAATGGGACCGGCGGGATCCGCCATATTAGAGTGGTGTAAATAGTTCGAGTTTTGTTTCACTAACGTGACCACACTATCAACAATGGCTATACAAAAATAGTGAGTAGTGCTGAATATATCTCACTTTTATGCAAACTGAGTGTGTTAGTAATCGCCCCGATAAATGACAAATGTAAAACCAAATGTAGCTTAGTGCCACCGGATTGTGGTGGGACCAGCATGGGGACAGTATGAAGAATGTAGAATAGTATCTAAAGAAACGGCTGCTAGCGTGTAGCTTCTACTGTGCGTCTAGCTCGTCAAACGTAACTCTACTCCTTGAAATGCGGATGTGAGACGGTGGCAGAGTCTCCACTCCGCTTAGCCAGTCAAGAAACCTCGATTGTGCCTCGCGCTATACCTACTTGTGGTGGGTTGTAAGATGTGATTTGCCTGTCTGTTTTAAAATACTCGCTTTTTAATATTGCATTGTTGATTCACGAACGATCTTTTAGCCTGAGCACTTCATTTTTATGTGACACGCATTTCATTGGAAACCACACGCACATATTCATACTGGTGTGATTTAGAACCTCATAGCCCTTTTCTTGATTACAAGGAGGAGGGAAACTAAAATTACATACCTAAACAAGCCTGTGCTCGTCTTTTCTCCTGCCCCGCCCCGTTCCGACGCGGTAACCAGTACCGTTGCGCGGAGGGCGGGCCAGGGAGAGCCAGTGACTTCCTGCCGGGACACTCCACGAGCGGTTAGCGCTCTAGTGCACTAATCTGGAGGGCCTATTTAGGCGGAGCCTTGACCTGTGTCAGCTGCGGATGTGAGACGGTGGCAGAGTCTCCACTCCGCTTAGCCAGTCAAGAAACCTCGATTGTGCCTCGCGCTATACCTACTTGTGGTGCGTTGTAAGATGTGATTTGCCTGTCTGTTTTAAAATACTCGCTTTTTAATATTGCATTGTTGATTCACGAACGATCTTTTAGCCTGAGCACTTCATTTTTATGTGACACGCATTTCATTGGAAACCACACGCACATATTCATACTGGTGTGATTTAGAACCTCATAGCCCTTTTCTTGATTACAAGGAGGAGGGAAACTAAAATTACATACCTAAACAAGCCTGTGCTCGTCTTTTCTCCTGCCCCGCCCCGTTCCGACGCGGTAACCAGTACCGTTGCGCGGAGGGCGGGCCAGGGAGAGCCAGTGACTTCCTGCCGGGACACTCCACGAGCGGTTAGCGCTCTAGTGCACTAATCTGGAGGGCCTATTTAGCCATCGCCTCTTTTGAGCGCGCAGCATCGCCAAAGCAACGCCGAAGACCAGCCAAAGAGCTGCCCGTCTGCGCCCGTCCGCGACAGGACGAGGCAGACTGAGGCACAAAGGCAGTTAGGCGCCCCCACGATGATTCCCGGCATAGAAGGCACTAACTATGTCACTTACACACCCGAAACTCTCCGACAGCTACAGCCCAGGGTGATGTGTGATACACGGTTACAATATAAACTGCTTGAAGGGAGTTTCTCTTGCCTCCAATGTCGTTTTCAGTCAGACACGGCAGGAAATAGCATTTACGATAAAGCTTCTAGAACTCCAGCTCCCCCGGAATTCAAATGTCTCCTTTTAAATGTACGTTCTATGCCCAAGCATCAACTACAGATTTGGGATCTTATTTTCTCTGAACAACCAGACATTTGTTTTTTTACTGAAACCTGGATGAAACCCCATACAACACCGGCTGTTGTATTGGGTGTTCCCTCAGGCTATAAAATTATACATGCTGACAGGCCCAATAAAACAGGAGGCGGCTTAGCGATCATATTTAAGGATATGTTTAAAGCAACAATTTTAGACAAAATATGTAGTCCAATGATGGAAATTATGATTTTTAAAATCACAATAGGAAACACATCCTGGAAAGGAGCTCTGCTGTATCGCCCACCAGTTCCCAATCCTGACTTTGCTCTGCTCCTCCTTGAAATATTAGCCCCCCATATGAAAGCCAAGGAGGATTTTATCCTCCTTGGGGATTTTAATATACATATGGACAACCCAGAACTTCCAGAAACAACTCATTTAACAGCTGATTTGTCTAATCTGGGGCTCAAAGTAATGAACAACGGTGCCACACATATAGGTGGTCATTCCCTTGACCTTATATTTTCCAACTGCACCGAAATAAGATGTCTTCCTGCAAAAAAAATCCTCTGGTCAGATCATTTTCTGATTGAGTTCCATCTGGCTGGACCGACTAAACGAGTTCAAAAAGCCCCGCCCCCACCAATTCTTCGTCGAGAATGGCACAAAATTTCTGTGACCAATCTGCACGAATACTGGGTGCAACCGATAGTCACGGCTGTAGACACAGCTGAGTCTGCACTAGAGAAATTTAATAAATCCTTGAAATCCGCTATTGATACCCTTGCCCCCCTCAAACTGCACAAACAACACCCCCAAACCAAACAAGAGAAATGGTATACAACTGATCTCAGAAAGGAAAAACAAAGATGCAGACGATTAGAAAAAATATGGAGAACCTCTAAAAATGACGAGGCTAGGAAAGCCTTTCACGAGGTTCAATCATCATATTATAAAAAAATCAAATCAGCTAGGAAAGCCCATCTCTCAGTACAACTGGAGGAGGCAGGAAACTGTCCACGCGAATTGTTTAAAATCTTGCATAATTTTATTAAGCCTACAGCTACTGAAAGTACCGAGGATACTTCACAATTACTTTGTGACGAAATTTCTGAGTTCTTTGAGGACAAAATAAACTTGATTTACAATAAAATTTTAACCTCTAAGGGTGGGGTCATTGTATCCCCTCCCGAAGCTAAACCCATCACTCAGGTCACAAATTCCCTACTTGTCATTCCTCCAGTCACAGATCAAAACCTTGCAACCCTTATCAGCCATATGAAAACTGGCTCTCCCAACGACTCCCTCCCTGCTAAAATGATGGCCCCTTTGATTTCCATCTTAGGTCCCTCGATCCAGGCAGTTATGAACACCTCCCTGGCCAAAGGACAAGTCCCCATGGAATGGAAGATTGCGGTAGTAAACCCAATTAGGAAGAAGGCGACCCTACCCTGGACGGATCTATCTAACCTTCGACCTATCTCTCTCTTGCCATACATCGGCAAGCTAACAGAGAAGCACGTGAACACCCACCTTTCAAACTATATCGAGACAGCGGATGGCCTAGATCCTTCACAATCTGGATTTAGGCCCAACCATAGCACCGAATCCGCCCTACTGGCTGTCACCAATAACATCAGGATGACGCTGGATAGTGGAGGGTCGATGATTCTGGTGCTATTGGATTTATCCGCTGCCTTCGATATGGTGTCTCACGAACTGCTTCTCGGCCGTTTGAGAGAGATAGGTTTGGGAGGCACGGCTCTGTCCTGGATGGAGAGCTTTCTTTCGGGTCGCTCTCAAGAAGTCAGATTGGGCTCCCATAAATCCATCGCCAGGGAGCTCACCAGGGGTGTGCCACAGGGCTCATGCCTAAGCCCCACATTATTCAATGTGTACGTGGCCCCCCTGGCTGACTTAGTGAGATCCTTTGGGTTTATACCGGTGTCCTACGCCGATGACACCCAACTTCTGTTCCCTTTTAAGACCTTCTCTTCTGCATTACAAAGAACTTTTGCAGAAGGGATGAGGGCAGTTTCTAAATGGATGGCCGAGAACTGCTTACAGTGCAACGTGGCTAAAACTGAGGTTGTACTCTATGGGGAAGCAGTAACATTATGGTCCAAAGAGTGGTGGCCTCTTGAACTGGGACCTGCCCCTATCCCTAAACAGACCATAAAAAATCTTGGTGTGTTATTCGATCAGTCATTGACATTCAAAGATCATGTCAACCAGGTTGCTGGTACTTGTTTCGGGGTTATTTCACTGCTGAGAAGGGTGTTTCCCTTTCTCCCGGATCACCACAGAAAGACCCTGGTCCAGGCTCTGGTCATCAGTAGACTGGACTACTGTAATGGCCTTCTTTTGTCATCTAATGAAGGCCATTTCAACAAACTACAAGTAGTCCAGAATATGGCCGCGAGGTTAGTCTTGAATGTTCCATCTAGGACTCCCTCCCGGCCACTACTGATGGAACTCCACTGGCTGCCAGTGCGACTTCGCACCAAATTTAAAATCTTGTGTACAATTCACAAATGCCTGATTGGGAAGGGCCCAAAATTTCTCACCACTGCCTTTCTTCCCTATGTTCCCGGCCGCTCACTACGTTCCAGCAATCTTCAGCTCCTTCAGGTTCCTAAAATTAAAAAGACCCGCCAAGGAGGCAAGGCCCTGGCATACGCAGGGCCTGTTCTCTGGAACTCCCTCCCCCTTTCGTTAAAACACATCACTGATCACCTGTCTTTTCGAAAAATCCTGAAAACTCATCTTTTCTCCAGCGTTTAATCATTTCCCGCCATCCACTACCCACTAGTACTGTTCAGGCACAATACCTGGTTTCTTCTGTTTGGCAAAGCGCAGAGATACCCCTCCGGGGGTCTATTCAGGCGCTATAGAAGCATATAAATAAATAAATAAATAAATGGGTGTAAGCATGCAAATAAAGCATGGCGTGACATATGTATAAAGGACAGTTAAGTAAGAAGGAGAGATAAAATGAAAAACACCAAAGAAAAAAACAAAGAAAAAAGATATAGTGATATGGACATTAACCGGAAGATTTGACAAGAACTTACATGTGTGGTGATCATTTTGAACAAAAGACAAACACATTTACAACGCTACGTACAATGGTGGAAGGCTAACACAAGAAACATTGAAGTTCAATCCTATCATTGAGCCCACCTGGTATAATAATAATAATAATAATCCACATTTGTATAGCGCACAAACACCCGTCAGGGTCTCTAGGCGCTGGGGGCCGTCGGGAAGATTAAGCAAGCTATTGCCCAGAGTCGCATGGTGCTGGGCTAACCTGCCGCCGGAGCCGGGGATCGAACCCTGATCCCCAGATTCCAGCGTCAGTCGCCCTGGCCGCGGCGCCACACCTCTCCCATAGTTTGCAAATGCTTAATCAACCGAGCTTCTCTTTGTGCAAGCATTGTGGTATGATTCTGATCAGGTCGTAAAGTTCAGGACTCCAGAATGGTGAATCTCATTTGTGCGTTAGTGTGCTGGTGTTCTTACCAATGTGAGGAAAAGTACGATTCGATTGACTTGGTACGAAACGTGCTTTTGTGTTCGGTAATGCGTATTTTTATTTTTATTGAAGTTTTGCCTACATATAGTAGTCCCCAGGATCATTTTATCTCATAAATTATGTTCGAGGAGTTGCAGTCCCCATTGTATCTTAGTGAATTGCTTTTCCTGAGTGTGGGTGATGTATCATATTGCCAGTTATCACATTGTTGCAATGCACACAATTAAAGCACTTGTGCATTCCGTGGAATTGTTGTTCGGTCTCCATTTTGGTTGTCAGGATTTCCTTGATGTTTTTACTGCGAGTATACGCAAACAGTGGCTCCTCATCAAATAAGCCTTTGAAGTCTGATTCCTGTCTCAATAGTTCCCATCTTGATTTGATAATGCCTTTAATCGCGTGTGATCTGGTAGAGTACTTTGATACAAAGACTTGACGTTTAGACTGGCCTTTGGTCTTAGAAATGAGTAGAGTCTCCCGTTCTTTTGCTTGCGTCTTGTTCAGTGCTTTAGTCAAAGTCTCAGAGGGATAACCCCGCTCACTGAATTTAGCCTGCTGTTTTTGTAGGGCCTCTAACAAGGTAGCGTTATTGGAGGTTATGCGTTTAACTCTCAACATTTGAGAGTATGGAAGATTTCTGATTAGTGACGGTGGATGGAAACTCGAGTGCAATAAAAGGTTGTTTCTGTCTGTTGGTTTCGTAAAAACCGACGTCTCGAGTGTGTTGTTCTGTTTACTGATCAGGACATCTAGGTAATTAATGCTTTGTTGGCTGATGACATGGGTGAATTTAATTCTCTCATGCTTGTTGTTCAGTTCCAGAATGACCTGTTCCAATGAATCTTTCGAATTGTTCCATATAAGGAAAATGTCATCAATAAATCTTACGTAAAATACCAAGTTCTTTCTCCATGTCTCTTAGCTATGGATGTGGTTGTTTTCAAATTGTGCCATGAACGTGTAAGCGTTAACCCATGGAGGTTCCGCTTACTTGCAAGTAAAAGTCTTCTTGCCATTTCAGGTAGCTGTGTTGCAGACAAAAGATCAGTAACTCCAAAAGTAAAACTTTGTTTACTGCTAATTCTGGCAATTGTAACAGGGCCCATTCACAGGCCTCGACTCCCTCTTTTAACCACTTCTGCGCTCATGACGAGCTCAGCTCGTCATGAGCGACGACGCTCGCACGCTGATGACGAGCTGAGCTCGTCATGTAACGCGGCTTTTATTAAATTGCAGCGCGCAGCGGGAAAACCGCTAGCGCGCATGCGGTTAATGGAATGGATGTGTATAATGATGTAACGTCAATAGTACACATCAACCAAGCTGGATTGTAATCATTTTGTACCTGTTGCAATAAGTTTAAAAAAAGCGTGGTATCTTTGACGTAGCTCCGCCATGATTGAACACATTTTTGGAGAAAATGATCAATGAGCTGTCCTGCTGGTGCGAAGATTGACTCACAGCCAGATACTATTGGCCGGAACGGAGGATTAATGAGGCTTTTGTGTACCTTCGGTAGCATGTACTGTTTGGGCCTTCTAGGGTATTGCATCGTCAGAAAATTGCATAATGGTGATGTGATCCAAGACATTTGTTCTGCTTTATCAAGTATTTGATTAAAAGTGTCCATGAATCTAGTGGTTGGATCCTCATCCAATTTAATGTAAGTCGTAGGGTCTGCTAGATGTTCATTGACTTTGTTGACATAGAAGCTAGTGTCCATAATGACCAGGGCGCCGCCCTTATCCGCCACTTGAAAAGTTATTTGTTCGTCAGTGCTCAATTTCCGTAGAATATCCATTTCATCTTTCCTCAAATTGGGTGTAACTCGAGGTCGTAGATTCAGTTTAGCAAGGTCGTGTCGTACCAATGATTCAAAGGTGTCGAGAATTTTATGTGATACCGGCGACATGAATATACTTTTGGGTTTGAAGGCTCTTAGTTCAGGGTCTTCTGGATCAAGATCAGGTGTGGGTTTTTCTAAAGCGGGTGCCACATTTGTAAAAATGTGTTTTAACCTCAGATTTCTCAAGAAACGAAAAGTTGATACTTCAACTTCTAGTTTGTTCGTGTGGTATACTGGTACAAACGAAGTTCCTTTGTTTAGCACAAGTTCTTGTGTTCTCGTTAGTTGTTTAGTGGAGATATTAATTACGAGGGTTTGCCCTCGCTCCTCAAACTCCGCGCCTCTGCTTCCCGTTCCTTGGCTTCCTTTTCCTTCGCTTCCTTTTCTATGTCTTTTACCCCTCCTTTTTGTGTCTGGAGGTCTGCCTCCTCCCTGGCCCCTCTCTAAAAAAGGTGGAGCAGTAGTTGTAGATGTCGACTGTAATAAAAACGGCCCCAAGGGGCCCAAAACTGGCCCCCACCCGTGCAGCGCAGCAGGTGATTGCCCAGTGCCCGCTATGGCCAGTCCGGCCCGGTGGTCTATGAGGAAGTGTGGAGTCAGACATGCATTTTTATAATACAAGTTTTGCTGGCAGCTGTGATTGTTGTGTTGGTATTTTATCTTTTATGTGTTGTTCCAAATTCCTAATCAGGCTGAGGCTGGAGGTGATTCACTCTGTGAATCTTGTGGATATACAAGAGCAGTACTTAATTTGCAAAAAACAAAAGTGCCAAGACCCTGATCAGGAAGCCACTGCTGCATGCACCACCCATTGCCTCTGTCAGCGCTGCCAAGTACAGGTACAGAACAACTATGAACCATCCCTCTACTACAAGTATGACAAATCTGACTATTCCAGACCCTAAGGGCCTTATTTACAAGGCCCTTGCACCGCTGGTGCATCACTTTTTTTGTCACGACGCCGGTGCAGTGTGGTGGCCCATATATCCAAGGCCACGGAAACCCACAATGCGTGGCTTTGTATGGCCTTGTAATATGTTCCTCTTTCTCATATAACTCTGCGTGAAAAAGGGAACGACATGGGTGTTGCTGTGGGTGTTCCCTCGCAACATCCATGGAGCCTGCTGCATTCCCATATTTACGAGGTTTCGTAAACCTGGAAATTCGTCCTTTCTTATGCTGACCCAGGGGAGGCATAGGAATGGCGCAACGCGCGGTGCCTGCTGCTGTCTGCATGTAAATGCAGGGGGCTACCCCTTCACCCTGGGGGCCCGTAACGGGCCCCCGAAGTGCACATCCGCATGCTTTTCCACGGCGGAGAACCCGCAGCGGAAAAGCATATCAGATACGCAATCATAATATGGCTGGCGGTGTCTGAGAGACACCGCCACCATATAAGAGCTTTTCCGCCGTGGTTGTAAGCCGACCGCGGCGGAAAAGCGGCGGACATAAACCAAGACCCACCAGCCATCCTAATTTGGCAGTGGGTCTTTGGAGGCTCTGCGGCGGTTTTCCTGCATCCTCCGGGCCGGCGGTGGCTTCCGCCGGCCCGGAGGATGCGGATTAACCGCCATCCTAATCGGCCCCTATGTTAGAGTCCTCCATTGAGCAGCAATTTAGGGCATATCTCTCTTTGCTGTGATCTGTGTCTTCACTATCCAGAGGGCAGCAAGGTTCCACAGGACCTCTCATACATGATATGCCTGTCCCAGTGATCAAGGGGGATCAGTTAAAGAATTGGTATGTGATGTGATACGGGAAGAAACATCAGAAAGACTAGATTGACTATCCTCCATCTTGAGGTTAGAGGTTTAAGGTAGGCTAGACATAGTTTTCTATGCATATGAAGTGTGGGGGACTATGCTGAGAGTCCCATGTGTCATTAGGCAGGTTATGGGTATGTAGGTCCATAGTACCATCAGGAATATCAGGTGTTGGATGGAGAGTCATAATATATGCCTTCTAGATTATTACAAATATTGTGAGTTTATTTTGGGTGGAGCTCCCTAAATTGGGTTGAATGCCAGTGGTTGTTCTCTTGGTGTAATGTGCTGTTTAGTCCTGTTCCAAAGCTCTCGACCGTGCTTACATTGATAGAAGGCTTATCATTCGGGGTTGTATCCCAGGTCAGTGGTTCTTGCAATTACCTTGCTAACAGCAACCATGTTTCACCACTCTACTGAACTTTAAATGCTCCTGAGGGCTTTAAATCTTGGTGGCTAGTATCGTAAGTGAAGTAACCAATGGATTTTTTATTGTAAGGTGATATGACACTCTATGATGCTAGTCTCGAGTGAAATGTCCTATTTTGCTTCTATTGTTTAATTTTCATTTGTAGGTATAGTGATGCTTTTCCTTGGGAGGTTCTGTAGACGATGCAGAATGATCTGAATTTTGAACGTTGAGTTAGAAGTGGCCAGTTTGGAGTATTTGCAGGACTAGTGATGTGTTCTCCAGGGTGAAGGCAAAGGAGGAATCTTGCTGATGCATTTTGAACTTGTTGAATTTTGCATATTATTAAGCAGGGGCGCCAAGTTTTAAGTTATTGGCATATTCAAGCTTGTAGATCATAACAGTGAGGATAGCTTGCAGTTTTTGTTGGTATCTGAGGTATGGGAAGATGCGTGTAATATCAGGGACAGAGTGAGTCCATGATTACTCCAAGGTTTCCCACCTTTCCTAAGTTAGCTGCAGGGCATCCCGTTCATTGATGCATATCCATAGGCTGCAGTTTGTGCCAAATTTCCACAGGTCATGATCCCTGTCATGCAGTGTTGAGCTTTAGGTGATTAATCATTGTTCATTCATCTAAGGCACAAAGGGGTTGGCGATAATTATCGCCGAGCGCGCTTAGCGTGCTTTTCTTTATCGCCGACTATCACTGGAATATCTCGCCACGCTAGCGCTGTATTACCAACGCTCAGCGCTATGGCGATAAATATTCCAGCGATAGCGGTCAAATGGCCAAACATTGCCTAAAAAACAGCGATGCCCCTCCCAAAACGGCGATGATCTTGGTGATAAGGCCCAGTGGCCTTAATCCCATAATCCACCTCCCATGTAAGGTATGCCTAACATAGGAATTTAGCAGACGTTAAATTCCTGCGTTAGGCCAGAGGTAGCGCGTTTATTATCATTGCTACCCCTTCTTGCTAATATTGCGAATCTGCCTTTGCGATATTTTCCCATGTTGTTCCTGTCAGCCATGCCTACTTTGCATCTCATTATCGGTGCGTAGCAAGTGGTGACAGAAATGGGAGATAAATCAAGGATACACGTGCTAGCGTGTCCTTGTTTATAATGCGATCGAATTATCGCCGCTTTTCGCCTGAAATCGGACGCTAAAGCGGCAATAATTCTCTTGATAATATGCCCCAAAGTCAATTGTCAAGTCTTGACTTTTAGTGGTCTTCTGGGCCAACCGGTTTTAGAATGATTTGCATTACATTGTAAAATGCAAAGTTGAATGAACTGATCATGTTCGTAAGGGAGTTAGCTCGATGTAGAATAGCAGACTAGAGATGATTGACCCATAAGGAACACAACATTGTTAAGTATGAGGGGTGGATACAAAGACAGTATGAAAACCAAACTGTCTGTCTTTGAGAAATAAAGTAATCCATTTTAGGACATTTCTGCATATTTGGAGATGATAGTGTCTGTATTGTAATTGTAGTTGTAAATTGTATTTATAGAGCACTTACTATCCCTGATGAGGCATTGAAGTCCTTTTCGGAGAGTTAGCACTTGTTAGTGAACAGTGTTAAATACTGGCGATAAATCATGAAGGAGCAAGGCAGCTTCTTTTTCCCTCTGTAAAATTGGAGGGTTGAGTACAAACTACTATTTCAAATACTTTACCTTGGAGTAGGCTGTCGGGGATCGGTCTGAAGTTTGCTGGACTAGATGGGTCTAGATGCTTCCTCTTAACTAGTAATCTAATGAGGTTTTAGCTTGAGTGGGAGAGATCCTATTCCAAGGACATGTTTAGTAAGGCTTTAGCTACTTCCCCTGCACAAGTTGTACAAAGGTTATTGTTGGAAAATTGGGTTGCTGGTTGAGGGGGGTGAAACCCTACTACAGAAGCAACCACAATCTTGTCAGGGTGAAACACAAGCAAACCTCAAATTAACCCCTGCTTAACCCTCTGGTAACTTGGTACAAAAACATTCAGGCTTAACTTATAGGCTCTGTGCAAAGTATTTATGAAGCACTTCAAACAGTAATAAAGTGAAAAAACATCACAAGAAAAATTGCACAGTAATTTAAGAAATTAGAGTAAAAAAAAATCTAATCAATCAAACCAGAGATATGCAATTTAAAAGATTTAAGGTAAGTAACGGGCCTAAAAGCACAAAGCACCACTCGCGGTTATCTGATTGTGCGAGACTGGGTGACAGTCACAAGTTCCTGCCGACCGTGATGGATTGTGTGTGGGATACAGGGACAAGATTGGTCCAGCTGAAAGAGTTACCTTCAAAGTCCAGCATGAAGAGTTTCGTTCTTGTTGGAAGAGGCCGTGAGGAGCAGGGAGAGTGTTGCAGATGGTCGTTGATGTAGCGTGAAGGTCAGGCTGGGTGTCATGGATGGTTGTCGCAGTAGCACAAAGATTCTGTTGGGTGGTGGACAGTTATTGCTGGAGCTTAGCATTGGCGGTCACCGGTGCACAGTCAAAATATCGACTACAAAATATTGACTGGACAGAATATCGAGTTTTAAATATCGAATGGACAAAATATCGACAGGACAGAATATAGACATCAAAAATATTGTTATTAAGGTAAGTAAGGTAATATCGATTGTTAAAAATATAGACATTTAAAATATCGAAGTATATAAAATAGTTTAATAAAATTATCGATCTTTTGATAATATTGTTTTTTTTATAGTGATATTTATGTTATTATGTGTGTTAAAAGTGTGTATTTATGTTATAAATAATTTTAATTAATGACATTTTTATTTGTTAATTTTTGCGTAATTTAATTCTGTAGCGGGTTGTGGGTCTATAGGGGAATAGGGTGGGAAGTAATTTAATTATAATTAACTAAATATGTAAATTAATTTATTGTTATTCATTTTTAATTATTTGTTAATAAATTTATATTTGGTAATTAATTAACTTTTAATTGGCAATTATTTTTAATTAATTGAATAATTGCTAATTATGTTAATTTTACTAATTTATTTTCTGTAGCGGGTTGTGGGTTTATAGGGGAATTGGGTGGCAAGTAATTTATTTATAAGCAATTAAATATGCTAACATATTTATTGGTATTGTTATAGAATTAATTGTTAATTAATTTTTTATGGCTAAATAATTAAATTAGAATTGCTAAGTCATTTTATTTAATTGAATAATTGCTAATTATGTAAATTTAATAACAATTTTTAATTGAATTTAATTAGAATTTATTGTAAATTAATTTTTAAATGTGAAATTATTAATTGTTAATTTGTAATTAATTAGTATTAATAGTTAAATAATTGTAATAATTAATTTTAATTAGTAATTATAATTGATTAATTATTATATTATAATACATTTGTAATTACTTTTAAATAATATTTGATAGATATTAATTTATATTTATTGAAATAATATATGACGTATTTAATTTCCCTACTGATGCACCTACTGGAGTGGGAATAGTAATTTTAACCCCTACGCTATCCAACGCTTTCCCTACTGTTGCACCCACTGGAGTGGGAATAGTAAATTTTATCTCTACGCTATCCAACGCTTTCCCTACTGTTGTACTCTTTGGAGTGGGAATAGTAATTTAAACCCCTACCCTATCCAATGCTTTCCCTACTGTTGCACTCTTTGGAGTGGGAATAGTAATTTTTACCCCTACGCTATCCAACGCTTTCCCTACTGTTGCACCCATTGGAGTGGGAATAGTATTTTTTACTCCTACGCTATCCAACACTTTCCTTACTGTTGCACCCACTGGAGTGGGAATAGTAAATTTAACCCCTACGCTATCCAACGATTTCCCTACTGTTACACCCACTGGAGTGGGAATAGTAATTTTTACCTCTACACTATCCAACGCTTTCTCTACTGTTGCACTCTTTGGAGTGGGAATAGTAATTTAAACCCCTACGCTATCCAACGCTTTCCCTACTGTTGCACTCTTTGGAGTGGGAATAGTAATTTTTACCCCTACGCTATCCAACGCTTTCCCTACTGTTGCACCCACTGGAGTGGGAATAGTATTTTTTACCCCTACGCTATCCAACAATTTCCTTACTGTTGCACCCACTGGAGTGGGAATAGTAATTTTTACCCCTACGCTATCCAACACTTTCCCTACTGTTGCACTCACTGGAGTGGGAATAGTAATTTAGACCCCTACGCTATCCAACGCTTTCCCTACTGTTGCACTCTTTGGAGTCGGAATACTAATGTTTACCCCTACGCTATCCAACGCTTTCCCTACTGTTGCACTCTTTGGAGTGGGAATAGTAATTTTAACCCCTACGCTATCCAATGCTTTCCCTACTGTTGCACCCACTGGAGTGGGAATAGTAATGTTTACCTCTACGCTATCCAACGCTTTCTCTACTATTGCAGTCTTTGGAGTGGGAATAGTAATTTAAACCCCTACGCTGTCCAACGCTTTCCCTACTGTTGCACTCTTTGGAGTGGGAATAGTAATTTTTACCCCTACGCTATCCAACGTTTTCCCTACTGTTGCACCCACTGGAGTGAGAATAGTATTTTTTACCCCTACGCTATCCAACACTTTCCTTACTGTTGCACCCACTGGAGTGGGAATAGTAATTTTTACCCCTACGCTATCCAACACTTTCTCTACTGTTGCACTCACTGGAGTGGGAATAGTAATTTTAAACCCTACGCTATCCAACGCTTTCCCTACTGTTGCACCCACTGGAGTGGGAATAGTAATTTTTACCCCTACGCTATCCAACGCTTTCCTCACTGTTGCACCCACTGGAGTGGGAATAGTAATTTTTACCCCTACGCTATCCAACGTTTTCCCTACAGTTGCACTCTGTGGATTGGGAATAGTATTTTTTAGACTTATGCTATCGTACGGTAATAATATTGGATATTATTTAATTATATTATGTTAATATATATATATATATATGTTTTAACAAATATGATTGTAATTTTTTTTAACTTTCATTAATTATTTAATTATTATAAGTTAATTTAAGTATTTTTAAGTATATTTTAGTAATTAATTTTTCATTTTAATTTAATTTAACACTGTTTTTAATAAAGTCGATATTTTTTAAAACTATATTTTTGTAAACGATATTTTGTACTCGATATTTTTGTACTTACCTGTTTGCAGATACAAACTCGATATTTTGTCTGTAGATATTTTTTCCTCGATATTTTTGCAAGTCGATATTCTGGCAGTCGATATTGTTTCAGTGATCCGCGGTCACCGTGGGCTGGTGAAGCGGTAGTGTGAAGTGAGGATCTCGCGCGGCTGGGTGTCGCTGACAGTCACTGTGGCTTAAAGAGTTGAGTTCACAAGAGCTTTGCATTGACGGGTGGCGCAGGTGGCAAGATCTTGGAGCCTTAAAGGCCTATTTGAGGTTGCTAAGAGCACAGAACTTCAGGATTTCTCCTTTTCTTAAAGAGGGTGCCATACCAAGGGTCGAGGACCCAAGAGGCACCTCTTGTGGGTCAGTAACTCTCTCCAGGGGAGCCAACAGGACTCAGGCAGGTCCAGTTGCAGGTTCAGGCATCAGCTAACCTGGGCAGATGTAGGTAACCTCTGCAGCTTGGTATGTCCTTGTATCTCAGAACAGGAGGTCGGTTAGCTGACCCTTGTAGCCACTTCAGTCGGGGATGAAGGGTGCAGATCCAGTCTTCCTTCTCAGCAAGCAGAGCAGCAGGCAGCGAGGCAGCAAAGTAGCAAGGTAGCAGTTTAGCTGTCCTTTTGGCAGCAGAGCAGCACAGATGTCCTTCTTCTGTAATATCCACATGTCCAGAGGTGTATTGAAAGATAACACTAAACCTCAAGCTAACTTAAAAATCTGACTGGATGTAAAAGGAACTCCACAAGATTTTAGCAGAATTCCATAGTTTTCAGGACTTTCAGACAGTTGTGGTTTAACTGGTTTCCCACCCAAACTGTCTCTGCCTAATTCTTCATGGGATTTTTCAATTATTCTGGCTAGTTCTTGTGGTTGTTCTGTTACATCAAATTCCCTTAGTTTCTGGCGGATTGCCACCGATGCTACTTCTCCTTGAATATTAGATAATAATATTGTTGAGACCTGATTGAAATTTTTCAGTAACTTCATACCTAAATTCAGAACAGGCTCTGCCCCGTATTCGTTTTGAATCTGTTTCAGGACTTCGGGTATTACCGCCATATATGGAACACCATGAGTTTTAGTGTAGATAGCAGCAAAGACTGTGCCCCAAGTGGTGCAGTCTTCCAGATTTGGTGTTATCCCTATTGGTAAACAGATAGTCACAATTCTATGTTTGTCATAGGGACTGGTATTTGGAAATACCGCTTCGATTTGAGTAATTTTGTGAGCTATCCAGAACTGAATTTGTTAACGTTTTGTGGGCAATTTTCCCATGACTGCGTGTAAAGTCTGTGGTGTGATCTTTGTGTTTTCCCCTGGTGAGAGGTGTGTTGTGGAATAAGTACTGGTGGTTGGACTGTGAAAGTCCGTATGACATATTGAACCAATTGTGAGTAATTCTACATCTGTCATTTCGTCAATGTCAGGATGTGGTGTATAGCCGGCTAAAACTGGCCATGTTGCTCCTGGCCTACCTAGTGGACCGAGCCTGGTAATGTGATTTAAATGTTTTAGGGCGCCTTTAAACCAGAGCTCATACTCCTGGTATGTGAGTGGAATTTAAATATCCTCGAAAGGGATAAATTCCCCTGGTGGTTCATCTTCTTTGTAGAAGTGAAACAAATGTGTTACTGGATTTGATTCTGGGAATACTATCCATGAATAGAATACCTCTGTCTGGTGATATTCATGTGCCTCTATCACAAAAACTGCTCTACCACCTCTCGATGTTAGGCCATGTTTTATATGGTTTAGAGTGATGGGTCTCATTAAGTTTGGAGGAATGATTATAGCATTCTCATTGGTTTCATTAAAGCCTGTTAAGTTAAAAGCTGGTACGGCGTTGTCGCCTGTAGCTCCACCGGTTTCGGTGTTATTGTCCCCGTTTAGGGACATTTTGTTTAATGAAAATTGCAGAGCAAGATTCAAGGGAACAAAAAAAAGGTGCACAATATTTTGTAACACTGTATCCTTCAACGTTGAACAAGCCAAAAGTTAATACATAGGATTTAACGTCCTACTCAGATATGGCGGATATTATCACTACCTACTCCAGACATCTTATGGAGTATTATGAGTAGAGGGTCTCTGAGAAAAGCACGACTGACTTACTTCAGTATCTAGCATTAAATTAGTGCCTTACCAAACCGTTGGGCGCCATGTAGTGTGGTTCCTATATCCCTAATAGGCTCTGCGCATTGGAATAATATACACTATAGTTTTGACATTGGACTGAGGTCAGTATGTCTCTATCGACTACATGAAAATTAATAACTTGCGTGTGTCAGTTAACTCAGAGGTCACTAGAAACTTTCTCGAATGAACAAGAAGGGATTCATTTCTGACAACCGCATAAACATGACAACTTTGTTTCCCTTAGAGTCAGAACAATATCTTCAGAGTCGTGGAAACAATAGATAACTGTTTCCCTCAGTCAATCATGCATGCTTTGTTTCTACAGAGTTGCACAGAAATAGAGAGACTGGCGTTTCAATAAAAAGGGTTTATTGAACAGTCTTATTTCTCATGCAAGAGATATGAACTGTTACAATCATTAGACAGATTGTGAAGTATAAAATGTAGAGCGTTGGAAGTAAGATAAAATAATACTTGAATAGCATGTCTGGTAGCTATGACATATATTCGTTAAAATACATACATAAATATTACAGGCTACAATACTCACCTGGTGCTTCTAAAATAATCCTACCCCAGTGTACCTAACCTAAGTGTAGTACGAGTGAAGACGTAGGTGCTCTCTTAGTCTTGTTTAGTTATGTCAAGAGTTGCCAAAAGTTTCTCTAGGTTCTAATCAGCTCCATACCTTAGAATGAGAGAGGTTGGTATCTTTTCCCGGCACTCGATCTCTAACACCCTGCAAGGGGAGTCAGAAACACTGGAGCTGGATTCTCGGCAAAGAGGATGACAGCGTCTGGTCAGTGCGTCATCTGAGGACTTGGCTTTCTTCGGGACTTGCTGTGGCGAGCCGCGTGCAGGTAGGTAGTCGAACCGCACCATGCCTTGCCATAGCAAGAGAAGGCATATTTATACCTGGAAGGTGTTTAGGAATGCCAGCATTGATGTAAAAGTCAGGCATAAGAACGTCATGAATGAACCCCTAAGGAATAGATGTTCATGCATAATAAATGAGTTCTTGGAGAAATCAATATCCAAGCAAGGGGAAGTCCTAAAGGCTTAAGAGTCTGGTTTTACAAGTACTCATTGTGACGGAGAGGATCAGATATGGTTGACCATACCTGTATTTAGTTAGCATGAGCAAGGCCTAAATAAAGACTGGATTTCTATGCCTAAATAAGGGCAATGTGAATTAAACCTATATAAGGGCATACATCGACACACAACAGTACTCTAATGCTGTTTTTCATACAGATATAACTATTGTACAGCATTAGGATGCTGTTATCCACTGATGGCCTTAAAGATATACCAAATATATATTGTGCCTTAAATGGGCAGGTACTGTCAGGTACTAAGTATATGCGCTTCTTCAATTCAAGAAGGAGAGTATCATATCTGCACTTCTCAGCAATGGGAGAGTACCAGCACTTTTCCAGAGCAAACTGGGTATCTGAGATGGTGAAAATTTCAACACTGACTATTCAGCACTCCAAAGCACATAGAATTGTTGTTGTTGTAAAATGACTATTAAATGGCTCTGCAATGCTTTATATAATTATTGGTGTTATAAATGAAAGTATTGTACCACACTGAGGTTTGGTAAAGGACTCTTGGTGTTATAGACATAAGTAATATACAGCACAAAGTCCGAACAATTTAGTTTTGAAGCAATGAATTAAAATAGAGCCGGGTAATCTATATCTCCTGTGTCCCTGTCACTACTGTAGTCACCCATTCTGCATTGGTACCTCTTTTTTCTTCCTTCTCGTTAAGGTCTCACCTATAGAGAGCTTGCTAACTCTTTTGAGAGCTGTTGTCATTAGTATATCAAAAATAACATTAATAGGTATAGAGAGAAAGTAGGCTTTGATTCAGCCCCCTTCGTTCATTGGTTGTCGTCTATTTTTGAGGTCTTGTCATTGACAGAAATGAGTGTTTTTCAAGCTCAACGCATTTTGCGGATGGTTACATCGATGGGTACAATCATGTTCATGTTTCTATCACCTTTCATAGGACGCTTTACAGTTCTTTGGAATGTTAAGTAGTTCTTATCTCTATTTTGCACAGCAGAGGTGTACATTATATATTTGCATTCAAAATGTGCCGGTTCGCATTATACTTTCCTGACTTTATTTACTCCCTGGGCATACACTTAGAGCAGTGCTGCAGTGCTTAATTTGAGCCGGTGGTTTCCTCTACTGGTCACTGCACTTGATTGTCAACACCGGCGCTTGTGATAGTCTGCCACAAGGTGGTGCTGTCTAATTTAGAGGTGACCAAACCAGCAAGTAATTATGAATTCAATATACATTAAAAATTACTATTACCTGCCGTCCAAGCCAATCTTAAATTTTTGGAGGCCTGAAACAGTCCAAATATTTATAGCGGTGTCATGGTTATTAGTTGTGTTGGTACTGTCATTGGCAGCGCTGGCATGGGCAATACGTGGTGCAAGCTGCAGTGGCCCGCTGACGAGAGACTTGGCACGTATTGTTTTACAAATTAAGCACTGTAGAGTGCTTCAGTCTGTCAGGTCTGGGGCTGTGCCCACTGCACCACAGTGGCCATTTGTGCCACACTGGGAGCCCAGCCCATGGGACTGACTAAATATCAAGCAGAATGAAACTAATGCATGCCTTCATGTTTTCATTTCACTCCACCTGTTCTATCCTGGACCAGACTTTCCGAATTTACCGGGTGTGGAAGAACCTGACCTGATTTTTGCAGCTGGAAAAAACCTCATGAGACTTTTGGCTGCAGCAGCCAAGTCTCATTTAGTTTTGTTTTCTAACAGGGGCATTGTATTATGCTTCTCTCTGCAACTCCCCCCACACCGTCCTCCGCATACATTTACCACTTGCTCAAAACAGATGGAAAATGTATGTCTCAAATCCCCATGGAATGGCAAACTCTGCCTGGTATTGCAGCCAGAAATTGGCCAGACACGGCCATTTCCCATTCCTTTGCAAGGTAATCCATCTGTTTTCCGTTGTGTGAGTAGCAATCCTCTTGCTACTTTTTAAGTAAGGTCCAACCAGCTGTGGCACAGCGTGCACACATTTGTGGTTTTTGCTGATTGCGGTGGCTCTGTGATGTGGCCTGGTGCATTCAAAGTAAACAGTGTTGTGAGCTTTCATTGGTGAACAGTAGTGGTACTTAACCTTTAAAATGATGTTGAACGCCACAGAATCACATCTGGAAGCGGGGGACTGCGGTCTAAGCAGTTCCTACTACATGAACCTCAAATCAATACACTAAAATGCACACATTTTGAAATATTTTACTTATTCCTTGACATAATTAAAATTATTATTTAAATGTGATGGTTAAACCAATCCAAAATGTTGTTTTATTTCGAAAAGGTGAAGCGATGTGCTAGTCTCCAGGGTGCCACTGTCTTTTTCGCTCCAAATACATGCTCTCTTTTTGCCAGTGCATACAGGCGGCCATCAGTCATCTCTACTAGCATCTGTTGCTGTACTTGTGCTGCTGACATGAATCAAGTTAAGAATAACAATTCAGGGGCAGATTTACAAGCCCCTTGCGATACTTTTACGCTGCTGTTGCATTACTTTTGTGACTCAGCAGCGGCGCAAACCATGTGCCACGTTGCGACTTATTTACAGATTTCACTGCATCAGTTTTATGGGGCTTTCCTGTGAGGGAACGCCCCATAAAACTGACGCAGTGAAATCTACAAGATTTCACTGTCAGTTTTACGGCGCTGCTGCGTCAAATCCTTACGCCTGCTTGAAGCAGGTGTAAGGAGTGACACACCACGTTAAGTAGGGGCGGCTCCTATGCATTGCAAGAGTTGCGTCATGCTTGCGACACGAAGCCAGCAATGCGCCGCCTGTACGCCACAAGATGTGTCACGCATCTGCCCCTCCTTGCACCATGTTGTGCCGCATTGTAAATGCGATGCATCCGTGGTGGCGCAATGGGGGGATTGCATGACGCATCTGTTCTGGCGCATCCCTGCTGATTTGCAGAGATGCACCAGACGTTGTAAATCTGCCCCTCAATTTTTAACCTCCAATTTGAAATCCCCCCACATCGACCTCAGAAAGATGAGAGGCTGACTGGATCTGCCAGGATTCGTACCTGAACCCAGTAACTCTTAAGACATGCAGCCGCCCTACTGCCAGGCACCTGTTGTCCCCTCATCCTTCACACTGAGGCCTCTCCACATTGTAAAGTGGACCCTAGTGGTCTGCCATCCTGCCTTCAGACTGTATGAGGTGCGGTGAAAAAGGAGGTCCAATGCCAACCAGGAAAGAACCCAACCACCTCAGATGCATCCTTATCAACACCCGCTCCACCCGAAAACATGCCGTTGAACTCTGGGACCTACTCGACTCAACCTCCCCAGATGTCGCCTTCCTGACAGAGACCTGGCTGAACCCCGCCTCAGCACCCGACATAGCCATAACCGTCGCGGAAGGCTACAAGATCACCCGCAAGGACCGCACCAACAGAGCGGGAGGAGGAATCGCCATCGTCCACAGGAACACTCTCAGAGACCAACACCGACGACACCCTCAGCACCGCCGAACACCTGCACTTCCAGATCCACACCGACCCCAACACCACCCTCAGAGGAACCCTCATCTACAGACTGGCCGGACCCCGACCACAGTTCAGCGACTCCATTGCCGACTTCGTCAGCACACACGCCCTCGTCTCCATGGACTACATCCTCCTCGGGGACTTGAACTTCCACCGCGGGAACAATGACAACACCAACTCCACCACCCTGATCGACATCCTAGCCAACCTCGGACTCAGACCGCTCGTCACAACACCCACCCACTCCGCCGGTCACTCGCTTGACCCCATCTTCTCTGCAAGCCCCCACATTTCCTTCAACCATACCACCGAACTCCACTAGACCGACCACCGCTGCATCCACTTCACCTTCAAGAAACCCACCACGCACCACCACACCCAACAGATGCCTCACTGCTGCTAGAGAAAAGTCACGAACACCAGCTAACCACCACCCTCGCCCAGAGCCCACCCACCGACCATACCGACCCCGACACACGCAACCTCAGACAGAGGATCAACGACTGCGCCAACACCCTCGCCCCGATCAAGAAACCCTCCAGCAATCATACCAACAAGAAAGCCAGCTGGTTCAGTGAAGACCTCCGGGCCTCCAAGCAAACCTGCCGAAAGCTGGAGAAGATCTGGCTCCGTGAACGAACACCGGACAGCCATGCCGCCCACAAGAATGCCACCCGCAGACACCATCACCTCATCAGATCTGCCAAAAGGGCCTCCTTCAAAGACCGCCTAGACAACCACGCGCACAACAGCAAAGAGCTCTTCAACCTCGTGAAGGAACTCTCCAACCCCAGCTCCAACACCAACGACGTCCCACCCTTGCAAGACCTATGCGACTCGCTGGCCACCTTCTTCCACTGCAAGATCGCAGACATCCATGACAGTTTCAATGTCACGACCGCCCCGACAACCACTGAGACCTCCGCCCCCACAACCACCATCCACACCAACCGCCTGCTCTACTGGTCCAACATCAACGACGATGACACCATCAAGATCATGAACACCATCCACTCCGGATCTCCGTCCGATCCATGCCCACACCACATCTTCAACAAAGCCAGCACATCCATCGCACTCCATCTCCGGAAAGTCATCAACACCTCCTTCGAGACAGCAAACTTCCCTGAGAGCTGGAAGCACTCCGAGATCAACGCATTACTCAAGAAACCCAAGGCGGACCCCAAGGACCTCAAGAACTTCCGGCCCATCTCCCTGCTCCCGTTCCCGGCAAAGGTCATCGAGAAGACCGCCAACAAACAACTGACCGGCTACCTCGAGGAGAACAACATCCTTGACCCTTCCCAGTCCGGGTTCCGCAGCAACCACAGCACCGAGACTGCCCTCATCGCCGCCACCGGTGATATCAAGTCCCTGCTGGACAACGGAGAAACGGCGGCCCTCATCCTCCTGGACCTGTCAGCCGCCTTCAACACGGTCTGTCACCACACACTACGAACACGCCTCCACAACGCTAGGATCCAAGAGAAGGCCCTGGACTGGACCACCTCCTTCCTCTCCAGCAGAACACAGAGCGTCCGCCTTCCCCCTTCCGCTCTGAAGCCACCAAGATCATTTGCGGCGTACCCCAGAGCTCATCCCTCAGCCCAACCGTGTTTAACATCTACATGGCACCGCTCGCCCACGTCGCCCGTCGGCACGACCTCAACATCCTCTCCTACGCCAATGACACCCAGCTGATACTCTCCCTCAACAAGGACCCCCACACCACCAAAACCAACCTTCACGAAGGAATGAAGGCCGTTGCGAAATGGATGAGGAACAGTCAACTGAAGCTGAACTCGGGCAAGACAGAGGTCCTCATCCTTGGATCCAACCCTTTGGCCTGGGACGACTCCTGGTGGCCGACCGGACTGGGAACTGCTCCAACACCCACCGACCACGAACGCAACCTAGGGGTCATCCTCGACTCCACCCTCTCCATGACTAAACAGGTCAACGCCGTCTCCTCCTCCTGTTTCAACACCCTCGGCATGCTCCGTAGGATCTACAAGTGGATCGCCACTGAAACGAGAACAGTCACCCAGGCCCTTGTCAGCAGCAGGTTGGACTATGGAAGTGCCCTCTACGCAGGAGCCTTGGCCAAACTCCTGAGACAGCTCCAACGCATCCAGAACGCCTCTGCATGCCTGATCATCGACATCCCTCGCCGCAGCCACATCACACCCCACCTGAGAGACCTGCATTGGCTCCCGGTCAACAAGAGGATAACCTTCAAGCTCCTCACCCATGCACACAAGGCACTCCACAACACCGGACCAACGTACCTCAACAGACGACTCAGGTTCTACATCCCCACCCGCCAGCACCGCTCTGCCGACCTCACCCTCGCTACAGTCCCCCGCTTCCGAAGAGCCCCATCAGGCGGCAGATCGTTCTCCCACCTCATCGCCAAGACCTGGAATACCCTCCCCATCCACCTATGGCAGACCCAAGACCTGCTGACCTTCAGAAAACTCCTCAAAACCTGGCTTTTCGAGCAGTAGCAGCATTCCCCACCCCAGCGCCTTGAGACCCTCACGGGTGAGTAGTGCGCTTTACAAATGATATGATTGATTGATTGATTGAAGGGTTGAGAATTAATAATCTTTAATGAAGACTCCAAAAAACCCTGCCTCGAAACCTACTTTACTTCCTGTTCACAGAAATTGCACAGGGTTCAAATACAACACTTTGGCCCCCATTAGGAAGGCGGGCGGACTTCAGTCCGCCCACCACCCTAGCGGTGCTGGGACCGGCCGGCAGTGGTGCGGCGGTCATGCACTGCCAATTAGGATGCGACCACCACCCTGGCGGGTGCATCCCGCATATTCAACATTGTGGTGAGTGGTGCTGTGAGCAGCACCCGCCACAATGTTGAAAATGCATGTTGTGCATAGGCATGCACAACATGACAGGCACCGCACGGTGCCTGCCACCTTGTTGAATACCAATGTAGGTGGGTACCATGGGTATCACCCAGGTGCAGCCCCCCACCCACCCAATCCCCCACCCCCAGGGGGCCCGCAACGGGCACCCAAAGTAAACACCGCATGCCTTTCCATGGCAGAGTCTCCCCCATGGAAATGTATTTCTCTGCACACATCATAATATGGATGGTGGTGCCTGCAAGGCGCTGCCACCATATTATGGGCCTTTTCTGCCCGGCGGGCAATCGTGACGATTGCCTACTGGCGGAAAAACGGCAAGTCCCTAGTGCAGTGCACTGTGTGTGCCCAGGGCATGTAAACCAAATGTTGCTAGGTGGCATGCAGCACTGATTGTGCCAGCCACATGAGCAGCCTATTACGGTAACTCAGACCTGCCACTGCAGTCTCTGTGCGCAGTTTGGTGCTGCCAAGTCGACCTGGCAAGTGCACCCACTTGCCAAGCTCTAACCGTCCCTTTTCTTACATGTGAGTCACCCCTAAGGTAGGCCCAAGGTACCCCTGTGGGCAGGGTGCAGTGTATGTGAAAGGTAGGACATGTTCAAATGTGTGTGGCGTGTCCTGATAGTAAAATACTGCCAATTTCATTTTTCACTATTGAAAGGCTGTCTGTCCCATTGGGCAGCATGGGAGTTCATTTATAACGTCTTATAAATATAACTTCCCATTGGAACAAGATGGGAAGGTAAAGTTTAGTATGCCTGAACTCAGAATATAAAGATGCATCTTTTAGTGAGAATGATTTTTACATTCTGTGTTTGAAAATACCACTTTTAGAAAGTATGTATTTTCTTGCTTAGCCATCCTCTGTGCCTTTGTTAGGTTTTGACTATTTGGCTTTGGAGTGACAGGGGCTGGGGATGTGCATTCTGTTCAGACAGCCACTCTGGGAATGAGATGTTTCCTGCCTTTCAGGGCGAGTCAGGGCTGGGCTGAATAGACCTGGGCTGCATTCAGAGTAGGGGGGGAGGAGATTTCTTTCACACCTGAATGGGCCTGGCCTGCCATGGACAATGCTGTTTCCACTTCCTGCCAGGAAGCTGCACCAGAGAGGACAGAACTGGTTTTGGTTGGGCAAAGAGCTTCTCTGCCAAAAGAGAACAAAGGAATTTGTGCTATAAAAAGTGGGGCCCAGACCCAGACTTTTATATTACTTCTGAAATTCAAGAGGAACCCTTGCCAAGGAGAAGAGCTGGAGAAACTGAAGGAGAAGTACTGCCCCTTTGATGTGTGCTGCTTGGGGTTGACCTGCAGTGGCTGTTTCTGCCAAGGAAAGGACAAGGACTTTGCTGTGTGCTGCGTCCCCTGCTTGAGGAAGATCTCCATGGGCTTGAAGTAGACCTTACCTCCTGTTTTGAAGTCTCAGGGATACAAAGACTTCACCCCCAGCTCTCCTGAACTTCCTTGCTGGGAGTTCAGACCTGCCAAGAGGTGCCCTTTGTTGCTCTGGGCCTCTGGATGTTGTTCCTGCTGTTGTGAGCTGGAAAAGTAACACAATGACGAGAAGTGCGACTCATCCACACCTGTTTCCGACGCATCGCTGAAGAAATCGACGCAGCGCCTGCCTGCAGCGGGATGAATCAGCGCACGCCGCATAGAGTGCACCGATGAACGAAGTCTGAGATCACTGCACCGATTCCAATGCAGGCCTTGCTCTGCGGCTGCAAGAACACACGCATCGTGGGACCCCGGCAAGAACACCGGGGCTGCAGTAAGAAACTGACTCATCACCTCCCCCCGCTGTAAGAAACTGACGTATCACCTCCCCTTCAGTAAGGAACCAACATATCACCTCCCCTGCGTGGCAGTAAGGAACCAACGCATTACCTCCCCTGGAGTAAGGAACCAACGCATCACTGTCCCTGCACATAAGGAACCGACGCATCACCTTCCCTGCAGCTGTTCTTGTTATAGATTTTGACGCATCCAAGGTACTATGTGTTGAAAGTGTTGTATCTATAGTTTGCTATGGGCAGAACTGTTTCTACCTTTTAAAAGTCATATTTTGAATACTGTATTGTGGATTTTTGTCCTTTTGGTCTTGTTTGGTTTAGATAAAGATTACTTATTTTTGTAAACTGGTGTGGTGTCCTTTTGTAGTGTTTTCACAGTTTTTCTGTATGTGTGCACAAATGCTTTACATGCTGCCTCTGAAATAAGCCTGTCTGCTCGTGCTAAGCTACCAAGAGGGTAGGCAGGGGTTGTTTTAGAAGTGTATCCCCCTTACCCTGACTAGGAAGAAGTGTTCCTACTTGGAAAATGGTGCAAACCATTGCCAACTAGAAATCCTCATTTCTAACAGACACTCATTGCAAAATTACTAGCTTTGTTTCCACCACCTTATCCTCCTCTATTTTACATAATGGTCTGTGCATTTTACGTTAATTATAATAAATAATCCAATATATTCTTCCTGTCATCATGCAGCCTCTTCATGTTGTGATCACGTCCTCCCTTGATATATTAAGGGCAACAATCGATGCACAACTCTTTTGTGTGTGACATCAGTGCCGCCCTATCCCCTCCTATGGGTACCTGTCATTCAGTGCATCAGCCAAGGGAGATGAAGATTGTTTCACCGGTGGGCACCTGTAACACTGTGCATCAGCCAAGAACGATGACGATTGTTCCACCCATGGATACCTGTAAGGCTGTGCATCAGCCAAGATAGATGAAGATCATTCCACCGGTATATACCTGTCCCTCTGCGCATCAGCCAAGGGAGATGAGGATTTTGCCACAGATGGGTACCTGTAACGCTGGGCGTCAAACAAGAGAGATGAAGATTGTTTCACCGGTGGGCACCTGTAACTCTGTGCATCAGCCAAGAGAGATGAAGATTGTTCCACCCATGGGTACCTGTAACGCTGTGCATCAGCCAAGAGAGATGAAGATTCTTCGACTGATGGGTACCTGTCATGCTCTGCATCAGACAAGAAACATGCAGATTGTTCCACCGGTGGGTACCTGTCATCTTGTGCATCAGCCAAGAGAGATAAAGATTCTTCCACCAATGGGTACCTGTCATGCTCTGCATCAGCCAAGAGAGATGGAGATTGTTTCACCCATGGGCACCTGTATTGCATTAGCCAAGGGACATGAAGATTGTTCCACCGGAAGGTATCTGTAACGCTGTGCATCAGCCAAGAAAGATGAAGGTTATTCCATCTATGGGTAGTTGTGATGCTGTGCATCAGCCAAGAGAGATGAAGATTGTTCCACCCTTGGGTACCTGTAACGCTGTGCATCAACCAAGAGCAATGAAGATTGTTCCACCGGTGGATACCTGTAACGCAGTGCGGCAGCCAAGAGAGATGAAGATTATTCCACCCATGCGTACCTGTAACCCTGTGTGGCAGCCAAGAGAGAGATGGAAATTGTTCCACCCATGGGTAGCTGTCACACTGTGCATCAACCAAGAGCGATGAAGATTGTTCCACCCATGGGCACCTGTCATGCTGTGCATCAACCAATAGAGATGAAGTTTATTCCATCTATGGGTACCTGTCACGCTGTGCATCAGCCAAGAGAGTTCAAGATTGTTCCACCCATGGGTACCTGTCACGCTGTGCATCAACCAAGAGCGATGAAGATTGTTCCACCCATGGGTACCTGTAACGCAGTGCAGCAGCCAAGGGAGATGGCGATTGTTCCACCCATGGGTACCTGTAACGCTGTGCGGCAGCCAAGAGAGATGGCGATTGTTCCACCCATGGGTACCTGTAACGCAGTGCGGGAGCCAAGAGAGATGGCGATTGTTCCACCCATGGGTACCTGTAACGCTGTGCGGCAGCCAAGAGAGATAGTGATGGTTCCACCCATGGGTACCTGTAACGCTGTGCGGCAGCCAAGAGAGATGTCGATTGTTCCACCCCTGGGTACCTGTCATGCTGTGCATCAACCAATAGCGATGAAGATTGCCCCACCGGTGGGTACCTGTTACGCAGTGCGGCAGCCAAGAGAGATGGCGATTGTTCCACCCATGGGTACCTGTAACGCAGTGCGGCAGCCAAGAGAGATGGCGATTGTTCCACCCATGGGTACCTGTAACGCTGTGCGGCAGCCAAGAGAGATGGTGATTGTTCTACCCATGGGTACCTGTAACGCTGTGCGGCAGCCAAGAGAGATGGCGATTGTTCCACCCATGGGTACCTGTCATGCTGTGCATCAACCAATAGCGATGAAGATTGTTTTACCGATGGGTACCTGTCACGCTGTGCATCAACCAAGAGCGATGAAGATTGTTCTACCCATGGGTACTTGTCACGCTTTGCATCAACCAAGAGCAATGAAGATTGTTTCACCCATGGGTACCTGTCACGCTGTGCATCAACCAAGAGCGATGAAGACTGTTCCACCATTGGGTACCTGTCACGCTTTGCGGTAGCCAAGAACGATGAAGATTGTTCCACCGTTGGGTACCTGTCTCGCTGTGCATCATCCAAGAGCGATGAAAATTGTTCCACCCATGTGTACCTGTCACTCTGTGCATTAACCAAGAGCGATGAAGATTGTTCCACCGGTGGGTACCTGTAATGCAGTGCGGCAGCCAAAAGCAATGAAGATTGTTCCACCAATGGGTACCTGTAACGCTGTGCGGCAGCCAAGAGAGATGGCGATTGTTCCACCCATGGGTACCTGTCACGCTGTGCGGCAGCCAAGAGATATGGCGATTGTTCCACCCATGGGTACCTATAACGCTGTGCATCAACCAAGAGCAAAGAAGATTGTTCCACCGGTGGGTACCTTTAACGCAGTGCGGCAACTAAGAGCGATGAAGATTGTTCCACTATTGGGTACCTGTAACGCTGTGCGGCAGTCAAGAGATACATGGCGATTGTTCCACCCATGGGTACCTGTCACGCTGTGCATCAACCAAGAGCGATGAAGATTGTTCCACCCATGGGTACCTGTCATGCTGTGCATCAACCAAGAGAGATGAAGGTTATTTCATCTATGGGTACCTGTCACGCTGTGCATCAGCCAAGAGAGTTCAAGATTGTTCCACCCATGGGTACCTGTCACGTTGTGCATCAGCCAAGAGTGATGAAGATTGTTTCACCCATGGGTACCTGTCATGCTGTGCATCAACCAAGAGTGATTAAGATTGTTCCACCCATGGGTACCTGTCATGCTGTGCATCAACCAAGAGAGATGAAGGTTATTCCATCCAGTCAAGCTGAGCATCAGCCAAGAGAGTTCAAGATTGTTCCACCCATGGGTACCTGTCACGTTCTGCATCAACCAAGAGCGATGAAGACTGTTCCACCATTAGGTACCTGTCACGCTTTGCGGCAGCCAAGAGCGATGAAGATTGTTCCACCGTTGGGTACCTGTAACGCTGTGCATCAGCCAAGAGCGATGAAGATTGTTCCACCCATGGGTACCTGTCACGCTGTGCATCAGCCAAGAGCAATGAAGATTGTTCCACCCATGGGTACCTGTCACGCTATGCGGCAGCCAAGAGCGATGAATATTGTTTCACCCATGGGTACCTGTCGCTCTGTCTATTAACCAAGAGCGATGAAGATTGTTCCACCGGTGGGTACCTGTAACGCAGTGCGGCCCCCAAAAGCAATGAAGATTGTTCCACCAATGGGTACCTGTAACGCTGTGCGGCAGCCAAGAGAGATGGCGATTGTTCCACCAATGGGTACCTGTCACGCTGTGCGGCAGCGAAGAGATATGGCGATTGTTCCACCCATGGGTACCGGTAACGCTGTGCATCAACCAAGAGCGAAGGAGATTGTTCCACCCATGGGTACCTGTAATGCAGTGCGGCAGCCAAGAGCGATGAAGATTGTTCCACTGTTGGGTACCTGTAACGCTGTGCGCAGCCAAGAGAGACATGGCGATTGTTCCACCCATGGGTACCTGTCACGCTGCGTATCAACCAAGAGCGATGAAGAGTGTTCCACCCATGGGTACCTGTCATGCTGTGCATCAACAAAGAGAGATAAAGGTTATTCCATCTATGGGTACCTGTCACGCTGTGCATCAGCCAAGAGAGTTCAAGATTGTTACAGCCATGGGTACCTGTCACGTTGTGCATCAGCCAAGAGTGATGAAGATTGTTTCACCCATGGGTACCTGTCACGCTGTGCATCAACCAAGAGTGATGAAGATTGTTTCACCCATGGGTACCTGTCATGCTGTGCATCAACCAAGAGAGATGAAGGTTATTCCGTCTATGGGTACCTGTCACGCTGTGCATCAGCCAAGAGAGTTCAAGATTGTTCCACCCATGGGTACCTGTCAAGCTGTGCATCAGCCAAGAGAGTTCAAGATTGTTCCACCCATGGGTACCTGTCACGCTGTGCGGCAGCCAAGAGATATGACGATTGTTCCACCCTTGGGTACGTGTAACGCTGTGCATCAACCAAGAGCGATGAAGATTGTTCCACCGGTAGATACCTGTAACACAGTGCGGCAGCCAAGAGAGATGAAGATTATTCCACCCATGCGTACCTGTAACCCTGTGTGGCAGCCAAGAGAGAGATGGCGATTGTTCCACCCATGGGTAGCTGTCACGCTGTGCATCAACCAAGAGCGATGAAGATTGTTCCACCCATGGGTACCTGTCATGCTGTGCATCAACCAATAGAGATGAAGTTTATTCCATCTATGGGTACCTGTCACGCTGTGCATCAGCCAAGAGAGTTCAAGATTGTTCCACCCATGGGTACCTGTCACGCTGTGCATCAACCAAGAGCGATGAAGATTGTTCCACCGGTGGGTACCTGTAATGCAGTACGGCAGCCAAGAGAGATGGCGATTGTTCCACCCATGGGTACCTGTAACGCAGTGCGGCAGCCAAGAGTGATGGCGATTGTTCCACCCATGGGTACCTGTAACACTGTGCGGCAGCCAAGAGAGATGGCGATTGTTCCACCCATGGGTACCTGTAACGCAGTGCGGCAGCCAAGAGAGATGGTGATGGTTCCACTATGGGTACCTGTAACGCTGTGCGGCAGCCAAGAGAGATGGCGATTGTCCCACCCATGGGTACCTGTAACGCTGTGCGGCAGCCAAGAGAGATGGTGATTGTTCTACCCATGGGTACCTGTAACGCTGTGCTGCAGCCAAGAGAGATGGCGATTGTTCCACCCATGGGTACCTGTCATGCTGTGCATCAACCAACAGCGATGAAGATTGTTCCACCGTTGGGTACCTGTCGCGCTGTGCAAAATCCAAGAGCGATGAAGATTGCACCACCCATGCGTACCTGTCATGCTGTGCATCAACCAAGAGCAATGGAGATTGTTTTACCGATGGGTAACTGTCACGCTGTGCATCAACCAAGAGCGATGAAGATTGTTCCACCCATGGGTACTTGTCACGCTGTGCATCAACCAAGAGCAATGAAGATTGTTTCACCCATGGGTACCTGTCACGCTGTGCATCAACCAAGAGCGAAGAAGACTGTTCCACCATTGGGTACCTGTCACGCTTTGCGGTAGCCAAGAACGATGAAGATTGTTCCACCGTTGGGTACCTGTCTCGCTGTGCATCATCCAAGAGCGATGAAGATTGTTCCACCCATGGGTACCTGTCACTCTGTGCATTAACCAAGAGCGATGAAGATTGTTCCACCGGTGGGTACCTGTAACGCAGTGCGGCAGCCAAAAGCAATGAAGATTGTTCCACCAATGGGTACCTGTAACGCTATGCGGCAGCCAAGAGAGATGGCGATTGTTCCACCCATGGGTACCTGTCACGCTGTGCGGCAGCCAAGAGATATGGCGATTGTTCCACCCATGG
This sequence comes from Lissotriton helveticus, assembly GCF_964261635.1. NCBI lineage: Eukaryota > Metazoa > Chordata > Amphibia > Caudata > Salamandridae > Lissotriton > Lissotriton helveticus. The sequence goes on from NC_136057.1 coordinate 157,458,101, forward strand.
GTACCTGTAACGCTGTGCATCAACCAAGAGCGAAGAAGATTGTTCCACCGGTGGGTACCTTTAACGCAGTGCGGCAGCTAAGAGCGATGAAGATTGTTCCACTGTTGGGTACCTGTAATGCTGTGCGGAAGTCAAGAGAGACATGGCGATTGTTCCACCCATGGGTACCTGTCACGCTGTGCATCAACCAAGAGCGATGAAGATTGTTCCACCCATGGGTACCTGTCATGCTGTGCATCAACCAAGAGAGATGAAGGTTATTTCATCTATGGGTACCTGTCACGCTGTGCATCAGCCAAGAGAGATGAAGGTTATTCCATCTAGTCAAGCTGAGCATCAGCCAAGAGAGTTCAAGATTGTTCTAGCCATGTGTACCTGTCATGTTGTGCATCAACCAAGAGCGATGAAGACTGTTCCACCATTAGGTACCTGTCACGCTTTGCGGCAGCCAAGAGCGATGAAGATTGTTCCACCCATGGGTACCTGTCACGCTGTGCATCAGCCAAGAGCGATGAAGATTGTTCCACCCATGGGTACCTGTCACGCTGTGCATCAGCCAAGAGCGATGAAGATTGTTCCACCCATGGGTACCTGTCACGCTATGCGGCAGCCAAGAGCAATGAAGATTGTTTCACCCATGGGTACCTGTCACTCTGTCTATTAACCAAGAACGATGAAGATTGTTCCACCGGTGGGTACCTGTAACGCTGTGCGGCAGCCAAGAGAGATGGAGATTGTTCCACCCCTGGGTACCTGTCATTCTGTGCATCAACCAATAGCGATGAAGATTGTTCCACCGGTGGGTACCTGTTACGCAGTGCGGCAGCCAAGAGAGATGGCGATTGTTCCACCCATGGGTACCTGTAACGCAGTGCGGCAGCCAAGAGAGATTGCGATTGTTCCACCCATGGGTACCTGTAACACAGTGTGGCAGCCTAGAGAGATGGCGATTGTTCCACCCATGGGTACCTGTAACGCTGTGCGGCAGCCAAGAGAGATGGTGATTGTTCTACCCATGGGTACCTGTAACGCTGTGCCGCTGCCAAGAGAGATGGCGATTGTTCCACCCATGGGTACCTGTCATGCTGTGCATCAACCAATAGCGATGAAGATTGTTCCACCGTTGGGTACCTGTCGCGCTGTGCAAAAGCCAAGCGCGATGAAGATTGTTCCACCCATGGGTACTTGTCACGCTGTGCATCAACCAAGAGCAATGAAGATTGTTTCACCCATGGGTACCTGTCACGCTGTGCATCAACCAAGAGCGATGAAGACTGTTCCACCATTGGGTACCTGTCACGCTTTGCGGTAGCCAAGAACGATGAAGATTGTTTCACCCATGGGTACCTGTCACGCTGTGCATCAACCAAGAACGATGAAGACTGTTCCACCATTGGGTACCTGTCACGCTTTGCGGTAGCCAAGAACGATGAAGATTGTTCCACCGTTGGGTACCTGTCTCGCTGTGCATCATCCAGGAGCGATGAAGATTGTTCCACCCATGGGTACCTGTCACTCTCTGCATTAACCAAGAGCGATGAAGATTGTTCCACCGGTGGGTACCTGTAATGCAGTGCGGCAGCCAAAAGCAATGAAGATTGTTCCACCAATGGGTACCTGTAACGCTGTGCGGCAGCCAAGAGAGATGGCGATTGTTCCACCCATGGGTACCTGTCATGCTGTGCGGCAGCCAAGAGATATGGCGATTGTTCCACCCATGGGTACCTGTAACGCTGTGCATCAACCAAGAGCAAAGAAGATTGTTCCACCAGTGGGTACCTTTAACGCAGTGCGGCAACTAAGAGCGATGAAGATTGTTCCACTATTGGGTACCTGTAACGCTGTGCGGCAGTCAAGAGATACATGGCGATTGTCCCACCCATGGGTACCTGTCACGCTGTGCATCAACCAAGAGCGATGAAGATTGTTCCACCCATGGGTACCTGTCATGCTGTGCATCAACCAAGAGAGATGAAGGTTATTTCATCTATGGGTACCTGTCACGCTGTGCATCAGCCAAGAGAGTTCAAGATTGTTCCACCCATGGGTACCTGTCACGTTGTGCATCAGCCAAGAGTGATGAAGATTGTTTCACCCATGGGTACCTGTTCTGCTGTGCATCAACCAAGAGAGATGAAGGTTATTCCATCTAGTCAAGCTGAGCATCAGCCAAGAGAGTTCAAGATTGTTCTAGCCATGGGTACCTGTCACGTTCTGCATCAACCAAGAGCGATGAAGACTGTTCCACCATTAGGTACCTGTCACGCTTTGCGGCAGCCAAGAGCGATGAAGATTGTTCCACCGTTGGGTACCTGTAACGCTGTGCATCAGCCAAGAGCGATGAAGATTGTTCCACCCATGGGTACCTGTCACGCTGTGCATCAGCCAAGAGCGATGAAGATTGTTCCACCCATGGGTACCTGTCACGCTATGCGGCAGCCAAGAGCGATGAATATTGTTTCACCCATGGGTACCTGTCACTCTGTCTATTAACCAAGAGCGATGAAGATTGTTCCACCGGTGGGTACCTGCAACGCAGTGCGGCTGCCAAAAGCAATGAAGATTGTTCCACCAATGGGTACCTGTAACGCTGTGCGGCAGCCAAGAGAGATGGCGATTGTTCCACCAATGTGTACCTGTCACGCTGTGCGGCAGCGAAGAGATATGGCGATTGTTCCACCCATGGGTACCGGTAACGCTGTGCATCAACCAAGAGCGAAGAAGATTGTTCCACTGGTGGGTACCTGTAATGCAGTGCGGCAGCCAAGAGCGATGAAGATTGTTCCACTGTTGGGTACCTGTAACGCTGTGCGCAGCCAAGAGAGACATGGCGATTGTTCCACCCATGGGTACCTGTCACGCTGTGCATCAACCAAGAGCGATGAAGATTGTTCCACCCATGGGTACCTGTCATGCTGTGCATCAACCAAGAGAGATGAAGGTTATTTCATCTATGGGTACCTGTCACGCTGTGCATCAGCCAAGAGAGATGAAGGTTATTCCATCTAGTCAAGCTGAGCATCAGCCAAGAGAGTTCAAGATTGTTCTAGCCATGTGTACCTGTCATGTTGTGCATCAACCAAGAGCGATGAAGACTGTTCCACCATTAGGTACCTGTCACGCTTTGCGGCAGCCAAGAACGATGAAGATTGTTCCACCGTTTGGTACCTGTCACGCTGTGCATCAGCCAAGAGCGATGAAGATTGTTCCACCCATGGGTACCTGTCACGCTGTGCATCAGCCAAGAGCGATGAAGATTGTTCCACCCATGGGTACCTGTCACGCTATGCGGCAGCCAAGAGCAATGAAGATTGTTTCACCCATGGGTACCTGTCACTCTGTCTATTAACCAAGAACGATGAAGATTGTTCCACCGGTGCGTACCTGTAACGCTGTGCGGCAGCCAAGAGAGATGGAGATTGTTCCACCCCTAGGTACCTGTCATGCTGTGCATCAACCAATAGCGATGAAGATTGTTCCACCGGTGGGTACCTGTTACGCAGTGCGGCAGCCAAGAGAGATGGCGATTGTTCCACCCATGGGTACCTGTAACGCAGTGCGGCAGCCAAGAGAGATTGCGATTGTTCCACCCATGGGTACCTGTAACACAGTGTGGCAGCCTAGAGAGATGGCGATTGTTCCACCCATGGGTACCTGTAATGATGTGCGTCAACCAAGAGCGATGAAGACTGTTCCACCATTGGGTACCTGTCACGCTATGCGGTAGCCAAGAACGATGAAGATTGTTCCACCGTTGGGTACCTGTCTCGCTGTGCATCATCCAAGAGCGATGAAGATTGTTCCACCCATGGGTACCTGTCACTCTGTGCATTAACCAAGAGCGATGAAGATTGTTCCACCGGTGGGTACCTGTAATGCTGTGCGGCAGCCAAGAGATATGGCGATTGTTCCACCCATGGGTACCTTTCACGCTGTGCTGCAGCCAAGAGATGTGGCGATTGTTCCACCCATGGGTACCTGTAACGCTGTGCATCAACCAAGAGCAAAGAAGATTGTTCCACCGGTGGGTACCTTTAACGCAGTGCGGCAACTAAGAGCGATGAAGATTGTTCCACTATTGGGTACCTGTAACGCTGTGCGGCAGTCAAGAGATACATGGCGATTGTTCCACCCATGGGTACCTGTCACGCTGTGCATCAACCAAGAGCGATGAAGATTGTTCCACCCATGGGTACCTGTCATGCTGTGCATCAACCAAGAGAGATGAAGGTTATTTCATCTATGGGTACCTGTCACGCTGTGCATCAGCCAAGAGAGTTCAAGATTGTTCCACCCATGGGTACCAGTCACGTTGTGCATCAGCCAAGAGTGATGAAGATTGTTTCACCCATGGGTACCTGTCATGCAGTGCATCAACCAAGAGTGATTAAGATTGTTCCACCCATGGGTACCTGTAATGCTGTGCATCAACCAAGAGAGATGAAGGTTATTCCATCTAGTCAAGCTGAGCATCAGCCAAGAGAGTTCAAGATTGTTCTAGCCATGGGTACCTGTCACGTTCTGCATCAACCAAGAGCGATGAAGACTGTTCCACCATTAGGTACCTGTCACGCTTTGCGGCAGCCAAGAGCGATGAAGATTGTTCCACCGTTGGGTACCTGTAACGCTGTGCATCAGCCAAGAGCGATGAAGATTGTTCCACCCATGGGTACCTGTCACGCTGTGCATCAGCCAAGAGCGATGAAGATTGTTCCACCCATGGGTACCTGTCACGCTATGCGGCAGCCAAGATCGATGAATATTGTTTCACCCATGGGTACCTGTCACTCTGTCTATTAAGCAAGAGCGATGAAGATTGTTCCACCGGTGGGTACCTGTAACGCAGTGCGGCCGCCAAAAGCAATGAAGATTGTTCCACCAATGGGTACCTGTAAAGCTGTGCGGCAGCCAAGAGCAATGAAGATTGTTCCACCCATGGGTACCTGTCACGCTTTGCGGTAGCCAAGAACGATGAAGATTGTTCCACCGTTGGGTACCTGTCTCGCTGTGCATCATCCAAGAGCGATGAAGATTGTTCCACCCATGGGTACCTGTCACTCTATGCATTAACCAAGAGCGATGAAGATTGTTCCACCGGTGGGTACCTGTAATGCAGTGCGGCAGCCAAAAGCAATGAAGATTGTTCCACCAATGGGTACCTGTAACGCTGTGCGGCAGCCAAGAGAGATGGCGATTGTTCCACCCATGGGTACCTGTCACGCTGTGCGGCAGCCAAGAGATATGGCGATTGTTCCACCCATGGGTACCTGTAACGCTTTGTTATGTTATGTTATGTTATGTTATGTTACGACTATTTATTGTGCGCACAGATACTCCAGCCAAGGAGCGTCCTGGCGCAGAGACAAGGTAGCCCGTAACACAACGAGAGGCTAAGAACAGAAACTAAGAAACAGCTAAAACAAGAAGGTTTTTATAGCCCTCCGAAAGGTCAGAAGGTCCTCCAGCAAGCGGATTTCAACAGGCAGGGAGTTCCATGCTGACGCAGCCATTACCCTAAACGAGCGGCCTCCCATACGGCTAAGCCTGAATCTGGGAACCACCGCAAGGGCCAGACCTTGAGAGCGGAGGCTACGGGCAGGGACATAAAAAGACAGACAACTCGACAGGATTTCCGGGCCTGTACCTCTCAAGATTTTAAAAGCAAGGCACAAGACCTTGAAGAGGATGCGCTTCCTAACCGGAAGCCAGTGTAGGGAGCGAATGACACCTGTCACTGAACAGAATCTGGGCAAACCAACAATCGCCCTCGCCGCAGCATTCTGAACCCGTTGTAAACGGGTTAGTTCAGCCTGGTTAGCCCCAGCCAGGAGAGAGCTGGCGTAATCCAGGCGGGAGATGATAGTAGCCTGGATCACCAGCTGCCTGGTCGGGGCATCAAAGAACTTGAGAACAGGTCTCAAGCCCCTCAGGAGACCAAAACAACAGGCCGCGGTTCTTTTAGTATGGCCTATAAAGGAGAGGCCCGCATCCAGCCATACCCCCAGATTTTTCACTTCCGATACCGGGATCGGAGTAGGTCCCAACTCTGAGGGCCACCAGTGGTCACCCCACAACTCCACTCCCTTCCCGACGACCATCACTTCTGTTTTAGTGGCGTTTAGCTGAAGGCAATTGCCTGTCAGCCAGCTAGCCACCGCCTTCAGTCCGGACTGAAACCTGGGGGCCTCAATTTCCGCATCCCCGCTGAGAGTAACCGCCAGCTGAGTGTCGTCGGCATATGAGACCAAAGTAAGGCCCCACTGCCTAGCGACATCAGCCAGCGGTCTCACATATAGATTGAACAACGTGGGACTCAGCGAGGACCCTTGCGGAACCCCCATGGCCAGTGGTTGGTAGTTGGACTTGAAGGGAGGGATGGCAACACAGAAGGAGCGGTCATCTAAAAAGGAGCGGAACCATTGCAACACCTGACCGCCAATACCAGTCTCCTCGAGTCGACGCAGGAGGATGCTGTGGTCTACCGTATCAAAGGCGGCGCTAAGATCTAACAAAATAAGCGCCGCCGTTTGACCAGCATCCAACCTTGCCGGAGATGTTCCACCATCACAAGTAACGCAGTTTCCGTACTGTGCCCAGCACGGAATCCGTTTTGTGTGGGATCAAGGGCATTGGTCCGAGTCAGATGTTCAGACAGGGCCAAGTTGACGTGGGCCTCAGTGATCTTGGCTGGCCAGGGTAACAGCGAGATGGGGCGATAGCTTTCAGGCTTAGAAGGGTCCAGGGTGGGCTTTTTAATAATCGGGGACACCACAGCTTGTTTCCACTTCGATGGTACAGTTCCCGTTTCCAAGGAGAGGTTGACAAGGGAGCATACAGCTGTACGCCCCATAAAAGCTTGGTCTCGGAAGAGAGCAGGCCTTACTGGATCAGATGGGGACCCAGATTTGACTTGCAGCGCAAGTTTGTCAAAACCATCCAAGGTGAGGGGGGGAAAACAAGCAGTGTAGTCTGATGGTGAACCCCATTAATACTTTCCGCAGTGGACCCTATGCTAGGGAATGTCCTATATATAGCTTGGACCTTCCCCAAAAAGTAAGATGCAAGGGATTCACAATGGGAAAGGGAGCTTACGGTCATAGTGGTAGTCCGCTTTGCGGTAGCCAAGAACGATGAAGATTGTTCCACCGTTGGGTACCTGTCTCGCTGTGCATCATCCAAGAGCGATGAAGATTGTTCCACCCATGGGTACCTGTCACTCTGTGCATTAACCAAAAGCAATGAAGATTGTTCCACCAATGGGTACCTGTAATGCTGTGCGGCAGCCAAGAGAGATGGCGATTGTTCCACCCATGGGTACCTGTCACGCTGTGCGGCAGCCAAGAGATATGGCGATTGTTCCACCCATGGGTACCTGTAACGCTGTGCATCAACCAAGAGCAAAGAAGATTGTTCCACCGGGGGGTGCCTTTAACGCAGTGCGGCAACTAAGAGCGATGAAGATTGTTCCACTATTGGGTACCTGTAACGCTGTGCGGCAGTCAAGAGATACATGGCGATTGTTCCACCTGTCACGCTGTGCATCAACCAAGAGCGATGAAGATTGTTCCACCCATGGGTACCTGTCATGCTGTGCATCAACCAAGAGAGATGAAGGTTATTTCATCTATGGGTACCTGTCACGCTGTGCATCAGCCAAGAGAGTTCAAGATTGTTCCACCCATGGGTACCAGTCACGTTGTGCATCAGCCAAGAGTGATGAAGATTGTTTCACCCATGGGTACCTGTCATGCTGTGCATCAACCAAGAGTGATTAAGATTGTTCCACCCATGGGTACCTGTCATGCTGTGCATCAACCAAGAGAGATGAAGGTTATTCCATCTAGTCAAGCTGAGCATCAGCCAAGAGAGTTCAAGATTGTTCTAGCCATGGGTACCTGTCACGTTCTGCATCAACCAAGAGCGATGAAGACTGTTCCACCATTAGGTACCTGTCACGCTTTGCGGCAGCCAAGAGCGATGAAGATTGTTCCACCGTTGGGTACCTGTCACGCTGTGCATCAGCCAAGAGCGATGAAGATTGTTCCACCCATGGGTACCTGTCACGCTGTGCATCAGCCAAGAGCGATGAAGATTGTTCCACCCATGGGTACCTGTCACGCTATGCGGCAGCCAAGAGCGATGAATATTGTTTCACCCATGGGTACCTGTCACTCTGTCTATTAAGCAAGAGCGATGAAGATTGTTCCACCGGTGGGTACCTGTAACGCAGTGCGGCCGCCAAAAGCAATGAAGATTGTTCCACCAATGGGTACCTGTAACGCTGTGCGGCAGCCAAGAGCGATGAAGATTGTTCCACCCATGGGTACCTGTCACGCTTTGCGGTAGCCAAGAACGATGAAGATTGTTCCACCGTTGGGTACCTGTCTCGCTGTGCATCATCCAAGAGCGATGAAGATTGTTCCACCCATGGGTACCTGTCACTCTATGCATTAACCAAGAGCGATGAAGATTGTTCCACCGGTGGGTACCTGTAATGCAGTGCGGCAGCCAAAAGCAATGAAGATTGTACCACCAATGGGTACCTGTAACGCTCTGCGGCAGCCAAGAGAGATGGCGATTGTTCCACCCATAGGTACCTGTCACGCTGTGCGGCAGCCAAGAAATATGGCCATTGTTCCACCCATGGGTACCTGTAACGCTGTGCATCAACCAAGAGCAAAGAAGATTGTCCACCGGTGGGTACCTTTAACGCAGTGCGGCAACTAAGAGCGATGAAGATTGTTCCACTATTGGGTACCTGTAACGCTGTGCGGCAGTCAAGAGATACATGGCGATTGTTCCACCCATGGGTACCTGTCACGCTGTGCATCAACCAAGAGCGATGAAGATTGTTCCACCCATGGGTACCTGTCATGCTGTGCATCAACCAAGAGAGATGAAGGTTATTTCATCTATGGGTACCTGTCACGCTGTGCATCAGCCAAGAGAGTTCAAGATTGTTCCACCCATGGGTACCAGTCACGTTGTGCATCAGCCAAGAGTGATGAAGATTGTTTCACCCATGGGTACCTGTCATGCTGTGCATCAACCAAGAGTGATTAAGATTGTTCCACCCATGGGTACCTGTCATGCTGTGCATCAACCAAGAGAGATGAAGGTTATTCCATCTAGTCAAGCTGAGCATCAGCCAAGAGAGTTCAAGATTGTTCTAGCCATGGGTACCTGTCACGTTCTGCATCAACCAAGAGCGATGAAGACTGTTCCACCATTAGGTACCTGTCACGCTTTGCGGCAGCCAAGAGCGATGAAGATTGTTCCACCATTGGGTACCTGTAACGCTGTGCATCAGCCAAGAGCGATGAAGATTGTTCCACCCATAGGTACCTGTCACGCTGTGCATCAGCCAAGAGCGATGAAGATTTTTCCACCCATGGGTACCTGTCACGCTATGCGGCAGCCAAGAGCGATGAATATTGTTTCACCCATGGGTACCTGTCACTCTGTCTATTAACCAAGAGCGATGAAGATTGTTCCACCGGTGGGTACCTGTAACGCAGTGCGGCCGCCAAAAGCAATGAAGATTGTTCCACCAATGGGTACCTGTAACGCTGTGCGGCAGCCAAGAGAGATGGCGATTGTTCCACCAATGGGTACCTGTCACGCTGTGCGGCAGCGAAGAGATATGGCGATTGTTCCACCCATGGGTACCGGTAACGCTGTGCATCAACCAAGAGCGAAGAAGATTGTTCCACTGGTGGGTACCTGTAATGCAGTGCGGCAGCCAAGAGCGATGAAGATTGTTCCACTGTTGGGTACCTGTAACGCTGTGCGCAGCCAAGAGAGACATGGCGATTGTTCCACCCATGGGTACCTGTCACGCTGTGCATCTACCAAGAGCGATGAAGATTGTTCCACCCATGGGTACATGTCATGCTGTGCATCAACCAAGAGAGATGGAGGTTATTTCATCTATGGGTACCTGTCACGCTGTGCATCAGCCAAGAGAGATGAAGGTTATTCCATCTAGTCAAGCTGAGCATCAGCCAAGAGAGTTCAAGATTGTTCTAGCCATGTGTACCTGTCATGTTGTGCATCAACCAAGAGCGATGAAGACTGTTCCACCATTAGGTACCTGTCACGCTTTGCGGCAGCCAAGAGCGATGAAGATTGTTCCACCGTTTGGTACCTGTCACGCTGTGCATCAGCCAAGAGCGATGAATATTGTTCCACCCATGGGTACCTGTCACGCTGTGCATCAGCCAAGAGCGATGAAGATTGTTCCACCCATGGGTACCTGTCACGCTATGCGGCAGCCAAGAGCAATGAAGATTGTTTCACCCATAGGTACCTGTCACTCTGTCTATTAACCAAGAACGATGAAGATTGTTCCACCGGTGGGTACCTGTAACGCTGTGCGGCAGCCAAGAGAGATGGAGATTGTTCCACCCCTGGGTACCTGTCATGCTGTGCACCAACCAATAGCGATGAAGATTGTTCCACCGGTGGGTACCTGTTACGCAGTGCGGCAGCCAAGAGAGATGGCGATTTTCCACCCATGAGTACCTGTAACGCAGTGCGGCAGCCAAGAGAGATTGCGATTGTTCCACCCATGGGTACCTGTAACACAGTGTGGCAGCCTAGAGAGATGGCGATTGTTCCACCCATGGGTACCTGTAACGCTGTGCGGCAGCCAAGAGAGATGGTGATTGTTCTACCCATGGGTACCTGTAACGCTGTGCGGCTGCCAAGAGAGATGGCGATTGTTCCACCCATGGGGACCTGTCATGCTGTGCATCAACCAATAGCGATGAAGATTGTTCCACCGTTGTGTACCTGTCACGCTGTGCAAAAGCCAAGAGCGATGAAGATTGTTCCACCCATGGGTACTTGTCACGCTGTGCATCAACCAAGAGCAATGAAGATTGTTTCACCCATGGGTACCTGTCACGCTGTGCATCAACCAAGAGCGATGAAGACTGTTCCACCATTGGGTACCTGTCACGCTTTGCGGTAGCCAAGAACGATGAAGATTGTTTCACCCATGGGTACCTGTCACGCTGTGCATCAACCAAGAGCGATGAAGACTGTTCCACCATTGGGTACCTGTCACGCTTTGCGGTAGCCAAGAACGATGAAGATTGTTCCACCGTTGGGTACCTGTCTCGCTATGCATCATCCAAGAGCGATGAAGATTGTTCCACCCATGGGTACCTGTCACTCTGTGCATTAACCAAGAGCGATGAAGATTGTTCCACCGGTGGGTACCTGTAACGCAGTGCGGCAGCCAAAAGCAATGAAGATTGTTCCACCAATGGGTACCTGTAATGCTGTGCGGCAGCCAAGAGAGATGGCGATTGTTCCACCCATGGGTACCTGTCACGCTGTGCATCAACCAAGAGCGATGAAGATTGTTCCACCCATGGGTACCTGTCTTGCTGTGCATCAACCAAGAGAGATGAAGGTTATTTCATCTATGGGTACCTGTCACGCTGTGCGTCAGCCAAGAAAGTTCAAGATTGTTCCAGCCATGGGTACCTGTCACGTTGTGCATCAACCAAGAGTGATGAAGATTGTTTCACCCTTGGGTACCTGTCACGCTGTGCATCAACCAAGAGTGATGAAGATTGTTCCACCCATGGGTACCTGTCATGCTGTGCATCAACCAAGAGATATAAAGGTTATTCCATCTAGTCAAGCTGAGCATCAGCCAAGAGAGTTCAAGATTGTTCTAGCCATGGGTACCTGTCACGTTGTGCATCAACCAAGAGCGATGAAGACTGTTCCACCATTAGGTACCTGTCACGCTTTGCGGCAGCCAAGAGCGATGAAGATTGTTCCACCGTTGGGTAACTGTCACACTGTGCATCAGCCAAGGGTGATATAGATTGTTCCACCCATGGGTACCTGTCACGCTATGCGGCAGCCAAGAGCGATGAAGATTGTTTCACCCATGGGTACCTGTCACTCTGTCTGTTAACCAAGAACGATGAAGATTGTTCCACCGGTGGGTACCTGTAACGCAGTGCGGCAGCCAAAAGCAATGAAGATTGTTCCACCAATGGGTACCTGTAACGCTGTGCGGCAGCCAAGAGAGATGGCGATTGTTCCACCCATGGGTACCTGTCACGCTGTGCGGCAGCCAAGAGATATGGCGATTGTTCCACCCATGGGTACCGGTAACGCTGTACATCAACCAAGAGCGAGAAAGATTGATCCACCGGTGGGTACCTGTAATGCAGTGCGGCAGCCAAGAGCGATGAAGATTGTTCCACTGTTGGGTACCTGTAACGCTGTGCGGCAGCCAGGAGAGACATGGCGATTGTTCCACCCATGGGTACCTGTCATGCTGCGCATCAACCAAGAGCGATGAAGATTGTTCCACCCATGGGTAACTGTCATGCTGTGCATCAACCAAGAGAGATGAAGGTTATTCCATCTATGGGTACCTGTCACGCTGTGCATCAGCCAAGAGAGTTCAAGATTGTTCCAGCCATGGGTACCTGTCACGTTGTGCATCAGCCAAGAGTGATGAAGATTGTTTCACCCATGGGTACCTGTCACGCTGTGCATCAACCAAGAGTGATGAAGATTGTTTCACCCATGGGTACCTGTCATGCTGTGCATCAACCAAGAGAGATGAAGGTTATTCCGTCTATGGGTACCTGTCACGCTGGGCATCAGCCAAGAGAGTTCAAGATTGTTCCACCCATGGGTACCTGTCACGCTGTGCATCAGCCAAGAGAGTTCAAGATTGTTCCAGCCATGGGTACCTGTCACGTTGTGCTTCAGCCAAGAGTGATGAAGATTGTTTCACCCATGGGTACCTGTCATGCTGTGCATCAACCAAGAGAGATGAAGGTTATTCCGTCTATGGGTACCTGGCACGCTGTGCATCAGCCAAGAGAGTACAAGATTGTTCCACCCATGGGTACCTGTCACGCTGTGCATCAGCCAAGAGAGTTCAAGATTGTTCCAGCCATGGGTACCTGTCACGTTGTGCGTCAGCCAAGAGAGATGAAGACTGTTTCACCCATGGGTACCTGTCACGCTGTGCATCAACCAAGAGCCATGAAGATTGTTCCACCGTTGGGTACCTGTCACGCAGTGCGGCAGCCAAGAGAGATGGTGATTGTTCAATCCATGGGTACCTGTAACGCTGTGCGGCAGCCAAGAGAGATGGCGATTGTTCCGCCCATGGGTACCTGTCATGCTGTGCATCAAGCAATAGCGATGAAGATTGTTCCACCGTTGGGTACCTGTCGCGCTGTGGAAAAGCCAAGAGTGATGACGATTGTTCCACCCATGCGTACCTGTCATGCTGTGCATCAACCAAGAGCAATGGAGATTGTTTTACCGATGGGTACCTGTCACGCTGTGTGTCAACCAAGAGCGATGAAGATTGTTCCACCCATGGGTACTTGTCACGCTGTGCATCAACCAAGAGCAATGAAGATTGTTTCACCCATGGGTACCTGTCACGCTGTGCATCAACCAAGAGCGATGAAGACTGTTCCACCATTGGTTACCTGTCATGCTTTGCGGCAGCCAAGAACGATGAAGATTGTTCCACCGTTGGGTACCTGTCTCGCTGGGCATCATCCAAGAGCGATGAAGATTGTTCCACCCATGGGTCCCAGTCACTCTATGCGGCAGCCAAGAGCGATGAAGATTGTTTCACCCATGGGTACCTGTCACTCTGTGCATTAACCAAGAGCGATGAAGATTGTTCCATCGGGGGGGACCTGTAACGCAGTGCGGCAGCCAAAAGCAATGAAGATTGTTCCACCAATGGGTACCTGTAACGCTGTGCGGCAGCCAAGAGAGATGGCGATTGTTCCACCCATGGGTACCTGTCACGCTCTGCGGCAGCCAAGAGATATGGTGATTGTTCCACCCATGGGTACCTGTAACGCTCTGCATCAACCAAGAGCGAATAAGATTGTTCCACCGGTGGGTACCTTTAACGCAGTGCGGCAGCTAAGAGCGATGAAGATTGTTCCACTGTTGGGTTCCTGTAACGCTGTGCGGCAGTCAAGAGAGACATGGCGATTGTTCCACCCATGGGTACCGGTCACGCTGCGCATCAACCAAGACCGATGAAGATTGTTCCACCCATGGGTACCTGTCATGCTGTGCATCAACCAATAGAGATGAAGGTTATTTCATATATGGGTACCTGTCACGCTGTGCATCAGCCAAGAGAGTTCAAGATTGTTCCAGCCATGGGTACCTGTCACGTTGTGCATCAGCCAAGAGTGATGAAGATTGTTTTACCCATGGGTACCTGTCACGCTGTGCATCAACCAAGATTGATGAAGATTGTTCCACCCATGGGTACCTGTCATGCTGTGCATCAACCAAGAGAGATGAAGGTTATTCCATCTAGTCAAGCTGAGCATCAGCCAAGAGAGTTCAAGATTGTTCTAGCCATGGGTACCTGTCATGTTGTGCATCAACCAAGAGCGATGAAGACTGTTCCACCATTAGGTACCTGTCACGCTTTGCGGCAGCCATGAGCGATAAAGATTGTTCCACCATTGGGTACTTGTCACGCTGTGCATCAACCAAGAGTGATGAAGATTGTTCCACCCATGGGTACCTGTCATGCTGTGCATCAACCAAGAGCGATGAAGATTGTTCCACCGTTGGATACCTGTCACGCAGTGCGGCAGCCAAGAGAGATGGCGATTGTTCCACCCATGGGTACCTGTAAGGCTGGGGGGCAGCCAAGAGAGATGGCGATTGTTCCATCCATGGGTACCTGTCACGCTGTGCATCAGCCAAGAGAGATGAAAATTGTTTTATCCATGGGTACCTGTCACGCTGTGCATCAACCAAGAGCGATGAAGATTGTTTCACCGTTGGGTACCTGTCACGCTGTGTTGCAGCCAAGAGCGATGAAGATTGTTCCACTGTTGGGTACCTGTCACTCTGTAAATCAACCAAGAGCGATGAAGATTGTTCCACCATTGGGTACCTGTCCCGCTGTGCGGCAGCCAAGAGCGATGAAGATTGTTCCACCATTGGGTACCTGTCACACTGTGCATCAGCCAAGTGCGATGAAGACTGTTCCACCCATGGGTACCTGTCACGCTGTGCATCAGCCAAGAGCGATGAAGATTGTTCCACCGTTGGGTACCTGCCACGCTGTGCATCAGCCAAGAGCGATGAAGATTGTACCACCGTTGGGTACCTGTCACGCTGTACATCAGCCAAGAGCGATGAAGATTGTACCACCGTTGGGTACCTGTCACGTTGTGCGTCAGCCAAGAGTGATGAAGATTGTTTCACCCATGGGTACCTGTCACGCTGTGCATCAACCAAGAGTGATGAAGATTGTTTCACCCATGGGTACCTGTCATGCTGTGCATCAACCAAGAGAGATGAAGGTTATTCCGTCTATGGGTACCTAGCACGCTGTGCATCAGCCAAGAGAGTACAAGATTGTTCCACCCATGGGTACCTGTCACGCTGTGCATCAGCCAAGAGAGTTCAAGATTGTTCCAGCCATGGGTACCTGTCACGTTGTGCGTCAGCCAAGAGAGATGAAGACTGTTTCACCCATGGGTACCTGTCACCCTGTGCATCAACCAAGAGCGATGAAGATTGTTCTACCGTTGGGTACCTGTCACGCAGTGCGGCAGCCAAGAGAGATGGCGATTGTTCAATCCATGGGTACCTGTAACGCTGTGCGGCAGCCAAGAGAAATGGTGATTGTTCCGCCCATGGGTACCTGTCATGCTGTGCATCAAGCAATAGCGATGAAGATTGTTCCACCGTTGGGTACCTGTCGCGCTGTGGGAAAGCCAAGAGTGATGACGATTGTTCCACCCATGCATACCTGTCATGCTGTGCATCAACCAAGAGCAATGGAGATTGTTTTACGGATGGGTACCTGTCACGCTGTGCGTCAACCAAGAGCGATGAAGATTGTTCCACCCACGGGTACTTGTCACGCTGTGCATCAACCAAGAGCAATGAAGATTGTTTCACCCATGGGTACCTGTCACGCTGTGCATCAACCAAGAGCGATGAAGACTGTTCCACCATTGGTTACCTGTCATGCTTTGCGGCAGCCAAGAACGATGAAGATTGTTCCACCGTTGGGTACCTGTCTCGCTGGGCATCATCCAAGAGCGATGAAGATTGTTCCACCCATGGGTCCCAGTCACTCTATGCGGCAGCCAAGAGCGATGAAGATTTTTTCACCCATGGGTACCTGTCACTCTGTGCATTAACCAAGAGCGATGAAGATTGTTCCATCGGGGGGGACCTGTAACGCAGTGCGGCAGCCAAAAGCAATGAAGATTGTTCCACCACTGGGTACCTGTAACGCTGTGCGGCAGCCAAGAGAGATGGCGATTGTTCCACCCATGGGTACCTGTCACGCTCTGCGGCAGCCAAGAGATATGGTGATTGTTCCACCCATGGGTACCTGTCACGCTGTGCATCAACCAAGAGCGAATAAGATTGTTCCACCGGTGGGTACCTTTAACGCAGTGCGGCAGCTAAGAGCGATGAAGATTGTTCCACTGTTGGGTTCCTGTAACGCTGTGCGGCAGTCAAGAGAGACATGGCGATTGTTCCACCCATGGGTACCGGTCACGCTGCGCATCAACCAAGACCGATGAAGATTGTTCCACCCATGGGTACCTGTCATGCTATGCATCAACCAATAGAGATGAAGGTTATTTCATATATGGGTACCTGTCACGCTGTGCATCAGCCAAGAGAGTTCAAGATTGTTCCAGCCATGGGTACCTGTCACGTTGTGCATCAGCCAAGAGTGATGAAGATTGTTTTACCCATGGGTACCTGTCACGCTGTGCATCAACCAAGAGTGATGAAGATTGTTCCACCCATGGGTACCTGTCATGCTGTGCATCAACCAAGAGAGATGAAGGTTATTCCATCTAGTCAAGCTGAGCATCAGCCAAGAGAGTTCAAGATTGTTCTAGCCATGGGTACCTGTCATGTTGTGCATCAACCAAGAGCGATGAAGACTGTTCCACCATTAGGTACCTGTCACGCTTTGCGGCAGCCATGAGCGATAAAGATTGTTCCACCGTTGGGTACTTGTCACGCTGTGCATCAGCCAAGAGCGATGAAGATTGTTCCACCCATGGGTACCTGTCACGCTGTGCATCAGCCAAGAGCGATGAAGATTGTTTCACCCATGGGTACCTGTCACTCTGTCTATTAACCAAGAGCGATGAAGATTGTTCCACCGGTGGGTACCTGTAGTGCAGTGCGGCAGCCAAAAGCAATGAAGATTGTTCCACCAATGGGTACCTGTAACGCTGTGCGGCAGCCAAGAGAGATGGCGATTGTTCCACCCATGGGTACCTGTCACGCTGTGCGGCAGCCAAGAGATATGGCGATTGTTCCACCCATGGGTACCGCTAACGCTGTGCATCAACCAAGAGCGAAGAAGATTGTTCCACTGGTGGGTACCTGTAATGCAGTGCGGCAGCCAAGAGCGATGAAGATTGTTCCACTGTTGGGTACCTTTAACGATGTGCGGCAGCCAAGAGAGACATGGTGATTTTTCCACCCATGGGTACCTGTCACGCTGCGCATCAACCAAGAGCGATGAAGATTGTTCCACCCATGGGTACCTGTCATGCTGTGCATCAACCAAGAGTGATGAAGGTTATTCCATCTATGGGTACCTGTCACGCTGTGCATCAGCCAAGAGAGTTCAAGATTGTTCCAGCCATGGGTACCTGTCACGTTGTGCATCAGACAAGAGTGATGAAGATTGTTTCACCCATGGGTACCTGTCACGCTGTGCATCAACCAAGAGTGATGAAGATTGTTTCACCCATGGGTACCTGTCATGCTGTGCATCAACCAAGAGAGATGAAGGTTATTCCGTCTATGGGTACCTGTCACGCTGTGCATCAGCCAAGAGAGTTCAAGATTGTTCCACCCATGGGTACCTGTCACGCTGTGCATCAGCCAAGAGAGTTCAAGATTGTTCCACCCATGGGTACCTGTCACGTTGTGCATCAGCCAAGAGAGATGAAGACTGTTTCACCCATGGGTACCTGTCATGCTGTGCATCAACCAAGAGCGATGAAGATTGTTCCACCGTTGGATACCTGTCACGCAGTGCGGCAACCAAGAGAGATGGCGATTGTTCCACCCATGGGTACCTGTAACGCTCGGGGGCAGCCAAGAGAGATGCCGATTGTTCCACCCATGGGTACCTGTCACGCTGTGCATCAGCCAAGAGAGATGAAAATTGTTCCATCCATGGGTACCTGTCACGCTGTGCATCAACCAAGAGCGATGAAGATTGTTTCACCGTTGGGTACCTGTCACGCTGTGTTGCAGCCAAGAGCGATGAAGATTGTTCCACTGTTGGGTACCTGTCACTCTGTAAATCAACCAAGAGCGATGAAGATTGTTCCACCATTGGGTACCTGTCCCGCTGTGCGGCAGCCAAGAGCGATGAAGATTGTTCCACCATTGGGTACCTGTCACACTGTGCATCAGCCAAGTGCGATGAAGACTGTTCCACCCATGGATACCTGTCACGCTGTGCATCAGCCAAGAGCGATGAAGATTGTTCCACCGTTGGGTACCTGCCACGCTGTGCATCAGCCAAGAGCGATGAAGATTGTACCACCGTTGGGTACCTGTCACGCTGTACATCAGCCAAGAGCGATGAAAATTGCTCCACCCATGGGTACCTGTCATGCTGTGCATTAACCACGAGCGATGAAGATTGTTCCACCGGTGGGTACCTGTCACGCTGTGCATCAACCAAGAGCGACGAAGATTGTTTCACCCATGGGTACCTGTCACGCTGTGCATCAACCAAGACCGATGAAGATTGTTTCACACATGGGTAACTGTCACGCTGTGCATCAACCAAGAGCGATGAAGATTGTTCCACCCATGAGTACCTGTCACAATGTGCATCAACGAAGAGCGATGAAGATTGTTCCACCCATGGGTACCTGTCACGGTGTGCATCAACCAAGAGCGATGAAGATTGTTCCACCGTTGGGTACCTGTCACACAGTGCGGCAGCCAAGAGAGATGGCGATTGTTCCACCCATCGGTACCCGTAACGCTATGGGGCAGCCAAGAGAGATGGCGATTGTTCCACCCATGGGTACCTGTCACGCTGTGCATCAGCCAAGAGAGATGAACCTTTTTCCATCCATGGGTACCTGTCACGCTGTGCATCAACCAAGAGCGATGAAGATTGTTCCACCATTGGGTACCTGTCACGCTGTGCGGCAGCCAAGAGCGATGAAGATTGTTCCACCATTGGGTACCTGTCACGCTGTGCATCAGCCAAGAGCGATGAAGATTGTTCCACCGTTGGGTACCTGTCACGCTGTGCATCAGCCAAGAGCGATGAAGATTGTTCCACCGGTGGGTACCTGTCACGCTGTGCATCAGCCAAGAGCAATGAAGATTGTTCCACCCAAGGGTACCTGTCATGCTGTACATCAACCAAGAGCGATGAAGATTGTTCCACCTGTGGGTACCTGTCACGCTGTGCATCAACCAAGAGCGATGAAGATTGTTTCACCCATGGGTACCTGTCACGCTGTGCATCAACCAAGACCGATGAAGATTGTTTCACCCATGGGTACCTGTCACGCTGTGCATCAACCAAGAGCGATGAAGATTGTTCCACCCATGAGTACCTGCACGCTGTGCATCAACCAAGAGCGATGACGATTGTTCCACCCATGGGTACCTGTCACGCTGTGCATCAACCAAGAGCGATGAAGATTCTTCCACCCATGAGTACCTGCACGCTGTGCATCAACCAAGAGCGATGACGATTGTTCCACCCATGGGTACCTGTCACGCTGTGCATCAACCAAGAGCGATGAAGATTCTTCCACCGGTGGGTACCTGTAATGCGGTGCGGCAGCCAAGCGAGATGGCGCTTGTTCTACCCATGGGTACTGTAATGCTGTGCGGCAGCCAAGAGAGATGGCGATTGTTCGACCCTTGCGTACCCGTAACGCTGTGTGGCAGCCAAGAGAGATGGCGTTTGTTCCACCCATGGGTACCTGTCACGCTGTGCATCAACCAAGAACGAAGAAGATTGTTCCACCCATGGGTACCTGTCACGCTGTGCATCAACCAAGAGCAATGAAGATTGTTCCACCGGTGGGTACCTGTAACGCTGTGCGGCAGCCAAGAGCGATGAAGATTGTTCCAACCATGGGTACCTGTCACGCTGTGCATCAACCAAGAGCGATGAAGATTGTTCCACCGGTGGGTACCTGTAACGCTGTGCGGCAGCCAAGAGAGATGGCGCATGTTCCACCCATGGGTACCTGTAACACTGTGCGGCAGCCAAGAGAGATGGCGATTGTTCCACCGGTGGGTACCTATCTTGCTGTGCATCAACCAAGAGCGAAGAAGATTGTTCCACCCATGGGTACCTGTAACGCTGTGCGGCAGCCAAGAGAGATGGCGCTTGTTCCACCCATGGGTAACTGTAACGCAGTGCGGCAGCCAAGAGCGATGAAGATTGTTCCACCCATGGGTACCTGTCACGCTGTGCATCAACCAAGAGAGATGGCGATTGTTCCACCCATGCGTACCTGTAACGCTGTGCGGCAGCCAAGAGAGATGGCGTTTGTTCCACCCATGGGTACCTGTAACGCTGTGCATCAACCAAGAGTGAAGAAGATTGTTCCACCCATGGGTACCTGTCACGCTGTGCATCAACCAAGAGCGATGAAGATTGTTCCACCGGTGGGTACCTGTAACGCTGTGCGGCAGCCAAGAGAGATGGCGCTTGTTCCACCCATGGGTACCTGTAACGAAGTGCGGCAGCCAAGAGCGATGAAGATTTTTCCACCCATGGGTACCTGTCACGCTGTGCATCCACCAAGAGCGATGCTGATTGTTCCACCGGTGGGTATCTGTAACGCTGTGCGGCAGCCAAGAGAGATGGCACATGTTCCACCCATGGGTACCTGTAATGCTGTGCGGCAGCCAAGAGAGATGGCGATTGTTCCACCCATGGGTACCTGTCACGCTCTGCGGCAGCCAAGAGATATGGTGATTGTTCCACCCATGGGTACCTGTCACGCTGTGCATCAACGAAGAGCGAATAAGATTGTTCCACCGGTGGGTACCTTTAACTCAGTGCGGCAGCTAAGAGCGATGAAGATTGTTCCACTGTTGGGTTCCTGTAACGCTGTGCGGCAGTCAAGAGAGACATGGCGATTGTTCCACCCATGGGTTCCGGTCACGCTGCGCATCAACCAAGAGCGATGAAGATTGTTCCACCGGTGGGTACCTGTAACGCTGTGCATCAACCAAGAGCGATGAAGATTGTTCCACCGGTGGGTACCTGTAACGCTGTGCGGCAGCCAAGAGAGATGTTGCTTGTTCCACCCATGGGTACCTGTAACGAAGTGCGGCAGCCAAGAGCGATGAAGATTTTTCCACCCATGGGTACCTGTCACGCTGTGCATCCACCAAGAGCGATGATGATTGTTCCACCGCTGGGTATCTGTAACGCTGTGCGGCAGCCAAGAGAGATGGCACATGTTCCACCCATGGGTACCTGTAATGCTGTGCGGCAGCCAAGAGAGATGGCGATTGTTCCACCCATGGGTACCTGTCACGCTCTGCGGCAGCCAAGAGATATGGTGATTGTTCCACCCATGGGTACCTGTCACGCTGTGCATCAACCAAGAGCGAATAAGATTGTTCCACCGGTGGGTACCTTTAACTCAGTGCGGCAGCTAAGAGCGATGAAGATTGTTCCACTGTTGGGTTCCTGTAACGCTGTGCGGCAGTCAAGAGAGACATGGCGATTGTTCCACCCATGGGTACCGGTCACGCTGCGCATCAACCAAGAGCGATGAAGATTGTTCCACCCATGGGTACCTGTCATGCTGTGCATCAACCAATAGAGATGAAGGTTATTTCATATATGGGTACCTGTCACGCTGTGCATCAGCCAAGAGAGTTCAAGATTGTTCCAGCCATGGGTACCTGTCACGTTGTGCATCAGCCAAGAGTGATGAAGATTGTTTTACCCATGGGTACCTGTCACGCTGTGCATCAACCAAGAGTGATGAAGATTGTTCCACCCATGGGTACCCGTCATGCTGTGCATCAACCAAGAGAGATGAAGGTTATTCCATCTAGTCAAGCTGAGCATCAGCCAAGAGAGTTCAAGATTGTTCTAGCCATGGGTACCTGTCATGTTGTGCATCAACCAAGAGCGATGAAGACTGTTCCACCATTAGGTACTTGTCACGCTTTGCGGCAGCCATGAGCGATAAAGATTGTTCCACCGTTGGGTACTTGTCACGCTGTGCATCAGCCAAGAGCGATGAAGATTGTTCCACCCATGGGTACCTGTCACGCTGTGCATCAGCCAAGAGCGATGAAGATTGTTTCACCAATGGGTACCTGTAAGTCTGTCTATTAACCAAGAGCGATGAAGATTGTTCCACCGGTGGGTACCTGTAGTGCAGTGCGGCAGCCAAAAGCAATGAAGATTGTTCCACCAATGGGTACCTGTAACGCTGTGCGGCAGCCAAGAGAGATGGCGATTGTTCCACCCATGGGTACCTGTCACGCTGTGCGGCAGCCAAGAGATATGGCGATTGTTCCACCCATGGGTACCGCTAACGCTGTGCATCAACCAAGAGCGAAGAAGATTGTTCCACTGGTGGGTACCTGTAATGCAGTGCGGCAGCCAAGAGCGATGAAGATTGTTCCACTGTTGGGTACCTTTAACGATGTGCGGCAGCCAAGAGAGACATGGTGATTTTTCCACCCATGGGTACCTGTCACGCTGCGCATCAACCAAGAGCGATGAAGATTGTTCCACCCATGGGTACCTGTCATGCTGTGCATCAACCAAGAGTGATGAAGGTTATTCCATCTATGGGTACCTGTCACGCTGTGCATCAGCCAAGAGAGTTCAAGATTGTTCCAGCCATGGGTACCTGTCACGTTGTGCATCAGACAAGAGTGATGAAGATTGTTTCACCCATGGGTACCTGTCACGCTGTGCATCATCCAAGAGTGATGAAGATTGTTTCACCCATGGGTACCTGTCATGCTGTGCATCAACCAAGAGAGATGAAGGTTATTCCGTCTATGGGTACCTGTCACGCTGTGCATCAGCCAAGAGAGTTCAAGATTGTTCCACCCATGGGTACCTGTCACGCTGTGCATCAGCCAAGAGAGTTCAAGATTGTTCCACCCATGGGTACCTGTCACGTTGTGCATCAGCCAAGAGAGATGAAGACTGTTTCACCCATGGGTACCTGTCATGCTGTGCATCAACCAAGAGCGATGAAGATTGTTCCACCGTTGGATACCTGTCACGCAGTGCGGCAACCAAGAGAGATGGCGATTGTTCCACCCATGGGTACCTGTCACGCTGTGCATCAGCCAAGAGAGATGAAAATTGTTCCATCCATGGGTACCTGTCACGCTGTGCATCAACCAAGAGCGATGAAGATTGTTTCACTGTTGGGTACCTGTCACGCTGTGTTGCAGCCAAGAGCGATGAAGATTGTTCCACTGTTGGGTACCTGTCACTCTGTAAATCAACCAAGAGCGATGAAGATTGTTCCACCATTGGGTACCTGTCCCGCTGTGCGGCAGCCAAGAGCGATGAAGATTGTTCCACCATTGGGTACCTGTCACACTGTGCATCAGCCAAGTGCGATGAAGACTGTTCCACCCATGGGTACCTGTCACGCTGTGCATCAGCCAAGAGCGATGAAGATTGTTCCACCGTTGGGTACCTGCCACGCTGTGCATCAGCCAAGAGCGATGAAGATTGTACCACCGTTGGGTACCTGTCACGCTGTACATCAGCCAAGAGCGATGAAAATTGCTCCACCCATGGGTACCTGTCATGCTGTGCATTAACCACGAGCGATGAAGATTGTTCCACCGGTGGGTACCTGTCACGCTGTGCATCAACCAAGAGCGACGAAGATTGTTTCACCCATGGGTACCTGTCACGCTGTGCATCAACCAAGACCGATGAAGATTGTTTCACACATGGGTAACTGTCACGCTGTGCATCAACCAAGAGCGATGAAGATTGTTCCACCCATGAGTACCTGTCACAATGTGCATCAACCAAGAGCGATGAAGATTGTTCCACCCATGGGTACCTGTCACGCTGTGCATCAACCAAGAGCGATGAAGATTGTTCCACCGTTGGGTACCTGTCACACAGTGCGGCAGCCAAGAGAGATGGCGATTGTTCCACCCATGGGTACCCGTAACGCTATGGGGCAGCCAAGAGAGATGGCGATTGTTCCACCCATGGGTACCTGTCACGCTGTGCATCAGCCAAGAGAGATGAACTTTTTTCCATCCATGGGTACCTGTCACGCTGTGCATCAACCAAGAGCGATGAAGATTGTTCCACCATTGGGTACCTGTCACGCTGTGCGGCAGCCAAGAGCGATGAAGACTGTTCCACCATTGGGTACCTATCACGCTGTGCATCAGCCAAGAGCGATGAAGATTGTTCCACCGTTGGGTACCTGTCACGCTGTGCATCAGCCAAGAGCGATGAAGATTGTTCCACCGGTGGGTACCTGTCACGCTGTGCATCAGCCAAGAGCAATGAAGATTGTTCCACCCAAGGGTACCTGTCATGCTGTACATCAACCAAGAGCGATGAAGATTGTTCCACCTGTGGGTACCTGTCACGCTGTGCATCAACCAAGAGCGATGAAGATTGTTTCACCCATGGGTACCTGTCACGCTGTGCATCAACCAAGACCGATGAAGATTGTTTCACCCATGGGTACCTGTCACGCTGTGCATCAACCAAGAGCGATGAAGATTGTTCCACCCATGAGTACCTGCACGCTGTGCATCAACCAAGAGCGATGAAGATTGTTCCACCCATGGGTACCTGTCACGCTGTGCATCAACCAAGAGCGATGAAGATTCTTCCACCGGTGGGTACCTGTAATGCTGTGCGGCAGCCAAGCGAGATGGCGCTTGTTCTACCCATGGGTACTGTAATGCTGTGCGGCAGCCAAGAGAGATGGCGATTGTTCGACCCTTGCGTACCCGTAACGCTGTGTGGCAGCCAAGAGAGATGGCGTTTGTTCCACCCATGGGTACCTGTCACGCTGTGCATCAACCAAGAACGAAGAAGATTGTTCCACCCATGGGTACCTGTCACGCTGTGCATCAACCAAGAGCAATGAAGATTGTTCCACCGGTGGGTACCTGTAACGCTGTGCGGCAGCCAAGAGCGATGAAGATTGTTCCAACCATGGGTACCTGTCACGCTGTGCATCAACCAAGAGCGATGAAGATTGTTCCACCGGTGGGTACCTGTAACGCTGTGCGGCAGCCAAGAGAGATGGCGCATGTTCCACCCATGGGTACCTGTAACACTGTGCGGCAGCCAAGAGAGATGGCGATTGTTCCACCGGTGGGTACCCATCTTGCTGTGCATCAACCAAGAGCGAAGAAGATTGTTCCACCCATGGGTACCTGTAACGCTGTGCGGCAGCCAAGAGAGATGGCGCTTGTTCCACCCATGGGTACCTGTAACGCAGTGCGGCAGCCAAGAGCGATGAAGATTGTTCCACCCATGGGTACCTGTCACGCTGTGCATCAACCAAGAGAGATGGCGATTGTTCCACCCATGCGTACCTGTAACGCTGTGCGGCAGCCAAGAGAGATGGCGTTTGTTCCACCCATGGGTACCTGTAACGCTGTGCATCAACCAAGAGTGAAGAAGATTGTTCCACCCATGGGTACCTGTCACGCTGTGCATCAACCAAGAGCGATGAAGATTGTTCCACCGGTCGGTACCTGTAACGCTGTGCGGCAGCCAAGAGCGATGAAGATTGTTCCACCCATGGGTACCTGTCACGCTGTGCATCAACCAAGAGCGATGAAGATTGTTCCACCGGTGGGTACCTGTAACGCTGTGCGGCAGCCAAGAGAGATGGCGCTTGTTCCACCCATGGGTACCTGTAACGAAGTGCGGCAGCCAAGAGCGATGAAGATTTTTCCACCCATGGGTACCTGTCACGCTGTGCATCCACCAAGAGCGATGATGATTGTTCCACCGCTGGGTATCTGTAACGCTGTGCGGCAGCCAAGAGAGATGGCACATGTTCCACCCATGGGTACCTGTAACGCTGTGCGGCAGCCAAGAGAGATGGCAATTGTTCCACCCATGCGTACCTGTAACACTGTGCGGCAGCCAAGAGAGATGGCGATTGTTCTACCGGTGGGTACCTATCACGCTGTGCATCAACCAAGAGCGAAGAAGATTGTTCCACCCATGCGTACCTGTCACGCTGTGCATCAACCAAGAGAGATGGCGCTTGTTCCACCCATGGGTACCTGTAACGCTGTGCAGCAGCCAAGAGAGATGGCGCTTGTTCCACCCTTGGGTACCTGTCACGCTATGCGGCAGCCAAGAGAGATGGCGATTATTCCACCCATGGGTACCTGTCACGCTGTGCGGCAGCCAAGAGAGATGGCGATTGTTCCACCCATGGGCACATTGAAAGCTGTGCGTCATCCTAGTGAGATGGCGATTGTTCCACCGATGGAGAGCCTCCATTGGGAGATCGGTTAATGCTCCCCAACATCCCTCCTCCCATTTAAAGTGCAATGCAAGAATGTTTGAGGGCTGCTTGCTGCTATGGCACCCACCATGTCCACTCGCCTCGGGATATCAATGCTAGTTGAAACAAGCATTGGCCAAGTGAATAATTCTCACCTCTGCGACTCTCAGCTTTGCCAATGTCTTTTTGCCATGCTGTACAGCCTCAGGGGGGGAAAGCAAAATGCTTTTCCGAAAGTTCTCCAACATTAGGGGGAAAAAAAAAAGAGGAAAAATGGATGTAATGGTGAGAATAGTTGCATTATTCCATTGGCGTGTGCATGCATTACAAAATATCTGTGCACCAGTGGAATGACGCAGGCACCATTTTCTGTATTTTTATTTACTGATCGAAGATGACGGACGCCACCTTAAATCGATGGATAAGAAACATTACGATTGATTTGAGTGAAAATGCAAAATTTAAAACAAGGACCGGGGGAGTAGGAGCAAAGGAGGAATGTGGTGGAGTGGGGGACTAAGAGGGGAAAATTGGCAGGGAGTGAGAGTGTTAACGCGGGGTTTCTGGTTTCTAGTTACTTTACCAGATCCCAAATCAAGTCGACTGGATCGTTGGTACCTGTCATTGAGTAAAAGATAATCTACTACTAGGTTAGTCAATTAAGAACTTACACCACTCTAAATAACCAGTGACCAGTGATAAAGTTTAAAGATTTAATATAAAGCCAAAGATAACTGAAGATACAAACTTCTTAAGATGAGGTTCAAGAGATATACTGGTATCACTATGAACATGAATTCTTTGAATAGTCTGAGTCTACAAAACAGAATAATAAGTACAAGTTCAAATATCATTAGTGTTGCCAAAATGGATACAAGTTGCAACTTAAGAGTCATTACAGAAAAGAAAATTCAGGTTAGTCTGTCCCTGCACTGAACTAAGTGACATCCCTACTTAACAAGATCTTTACCCCAAAAAGGTGTCAGCCGTGGTGACTTCCTAAGAAGATCACGCACTTCTCTTTGTCTCTTCTCTGATAATGGGTCTCTCCTGATCAGCCTATCTGCCTACCCATCCGCTCTCTTAGGCTTCCAAAATCATCTGCTCTAAACTCCTCCCGGGTCGCTTTCCCTAATACAAAATCACATTTCCAATAGGAACGCCCCTCGGGACGCCCCTCACGTGGTATCAAATTTGGCGGTAGACTCCATGATGGTACTCTTCAAGACCCTCGTTAAAGTTGACCTTGGTTCCCAGGCTTCTTCTTCAGTGCGCCGGTACCCCCTGAAATTCCTGAAGACTCCTACAGGCCTGCGCCAAGCGCCACTGAACAAAGCTCCATTCATTTCGACTGATTAGGACCCCTCGTACCTGCATACAGGCCGTCCTACAGTGGGCCTCAAATTCCAGGCTCCACCATATCTATAGGTCGTAAAGCATATGGAAAGCACAGTACTTGGCGCCTCTCGACTTCTTCTCTAACGAGCACATTACAGATCAAAGGAACAACGTTATCAGTTCGGGCCTACTTGATTTACATGAAGCGGGTCCCTGCACTCTGAAAACATTTAACTTGATTTAAACAGCATTCTTAACTAACACACGTTTCTAAAAGGCAACACATCTATAAAGCATATATTTCAATACTAAATTCGATAATACATTTTGGAAGAACCATGTTAACCCCACCTCACATTATTTTAGCAGCACGTTTAGATTTTCTGTGAATTGCCATGAGGCCTACACAATTTAACTGGTTTGCAAGGTTCCATTTAACTCTTACATGATTCCTTTAACATGAGAACGTGAGGTTTTCATATTCATTCCAACATTTCTACATTAGTCTCACACTGCTATGATTATTGTTACCCTACCTGAACACTCTATACATTTCACTACTGAATATAAGACACTCTGGTGCAAGGTATATGTTAACTAACTACGTGTTTGTAGATATGGTGCACTTATACATTTTTTCCCAGATTGGTGCTCTCTCAGTCCCCCCTTTGATGACCTTCAGGGGTCATCACCATCAAAACACCATCACAAAAATGTAGAACTCTTCAAAGTGAAGTCGTGGCAGTACCACTTCTTTTCATTGTCTCCAATGCCTTCAGACTCCTATATTGTGTATCCTGCATCGCTGTCAACCTTTTCTCCTGTTCTCTCATAGATCTCTGCAATCTGTTTGCTCTGTACCACTGATACAAACGCACCAATCCCCACAAAGTGATTACACAAATCACAATTATGATGATGGGTTTCAGTATGTACCAAACGATACCCTTTCCTAGGTTGGCAAACCAACCTCCAACTTTACCCATTCCATGACCTACTTTTTCCCACACGTTTATCTTTGTCAGATCCTCAATTTCGTGGTGTATCGCAGTGATGTTTCGTATGTATTTTTCTAGAGGTTTTGAATTGTCCGGAATGTAAGTGCAGCATTCCTGGACATACATTTCACTACTGAATATAAGACACTCTGGTGCAAGGTATATGTTAACTAACTACGTGTTTGTAGATATGGTGCACTTATACATTTTTTCCCAGATTGGTGCTCTCTCAGTCCCCCCTTTGATGACCTTCAGGGGTCATCACCATAAAAACACCATCACAAAAATGTAGAACTCTTCAAAGTGAAGTCGTGGCAGTACCACTTCTTTTCTTTGTCTCCAATGCCTTCAGACTCCTATATTGTGTATCCTGCATCGCTGTCAACCTTTTCTCCTGTTCTCTCATAGATCTCTGCAATCTGTTTGCTCTGTACCACTGATACAAATGCACCAATCCCCACAAAGTGATTACACAAATCACAATTATGATGATGGGTTTCAGTATGTACCAAACGATACCCTTTCCTAGGTTGGCAAACCAACCTCCAACTTTACCCATTCCATGACCTACTTTTTCCCACACGTTTATCTTTGTCAGATCCTCAATTTCGTGGTGTATCGCAGTGATGTTTCGTATGTATTTTTCTAGAGGTTTTGAATTGTCCGGAATGTAAGTGCAGCATTCCTGGACCTTCAAAGCCTTACAGACTCCGCCCTCTTTGGCTAACAGAACGTCTAGAGCAAGTCGGTTCTGAAGAACCATTGCCCTTATCGATTGCATCTCACCCTCCACCAGCATTAATGATCTAGCAGTACTGGCAGATAACCTATCTACGACTGTAGCCAATCTCCTAATTTTGATGTCATTCAGTATCACTCCCAAGATAGGGAATGCAGCACCGAATACATCCCCAATTACTTCTGCTGCACCTAGCCCTCTCTTCCCTCTAGTTGGTATTCCTTTCTTTATCGTTTCCAAATTCTCAACATGATATATTTTGGGGAAGACAATTGCTAGATAGCATGATCCGTACCAATTATCTGGTAGCTTCACATAGGCATTTCTTCCACATACAAAATATACATTTGGAATTGCTTGCATCTCTTTCAGAAAATCTTTGGAGTAGTACTCCAATTGAAAAGCATGTTCACAACTGACTTGACCTACATACAGATTCTCATAATAGGAGTAACTCCTGTGAATGCACAGTTTCCCCCATTTCTCCTTGTCTAAAGCAATTGGACCAAAGCTACCCTTTCTTTGATGTATCCTTTCTTCCTTGGTCCAATCTGTTTCCCATTGTCCTGAAGCCTTTAGAATCTTCTGCCTTCTGTATCTAGTATCTACCTGCCCTATAAACTTTTTCTCAATTTCTGACACTTGACAAGTCAGATTATTTCTTCGGGCATGTGAAGTATCTAACGTTTTCCATGGAATGAACCATTTGTGTAACCTGTCTTCGCTCTTGTAATAGTCCCACTTGTTCAGATGCTTGTAATTTGGGACCTCTGGCAATGTCGAGTCAAAGTTCGAGAAATAATACTCGAACCCCTCTCGTCCATAGAATATGCTTAACAATAATCTACATGTAATTCCATATGTCAATGGAAGATGATGGCATCTGATACCCTCTTCCACCGAAGCTGGTAATTGCATACAAACGTAGCAATTCTTCGCCTCCATGACATCAATGTATTCGTAAAGCAATTTGGCATAAGCATTTGACCTGAAGTTCCCTTGTGATTCATCTGTATGCAACCTCTTAATTTCCGCGTCTAACAAAGCTTTGTCTTTATCATTGATGTTTCCCTTATGATTAACAGTGATTGTTTTCTGTGTTGACACTCCCTTAACTTCCTTGACTTCAGTTGCATCTCTCTCATGTCCCACTATGTATGAGACAGTAACCACTAAAACTATAAGTGAAATCACCACCCCTAAAAGTGTGCCAACTATACATTTTGCCCTGCGGTTCGGGTTGCCAGCCTCCATGATCTCAAACAGTGTAGCTTTGGATGTTCTTCCAGCATCAACTTCTCCTTCTCTCTGAACAAAAACTTTCTTTCAAACAATGTCTCTCTTTTGAACACTTAGAAGCTGACAATTTGCTCCGCAAAACAGTTTAAAAGTCCTGTAGGAAATAGACAACCCTAGCCCTTCTCCATCCTCTAAAAGGGAGACCCTATCATTTTCTTCTTCCTCTCGGCGCTAGGTTATCTTGCAGCAATATTTACAATTCCTTTTCAAAAGTCTTTTATCAGTCAGAATCTATGAATGTTGCAAGGAGTGACACTACGTCTTCATAAATGTCCATACGAAGAAGGATTCCTTCAAATATTGGGCAGTTCTCACAACAACACGGAAATTCGACTGTCTCTAGGATTATTCTCCTTATTTCACTCTGGACAAGGGGTCGAACAAAATGAAGAGTTAAGGTCTTTTCAATCTCCACTCCTGGTACTATCAATTCTACATCCACAGTTACAAAGGGGTCCGTTCTGACCAAGATCACCTTCTTCACTTTCCCAGTTCTACGCCCCTTTGAAGACATTTGCAACAAGGTATTAGTCCAAGACAATGAGTGTTCCAAGAACTTCCACTACTGGCTCAAGCATTTCCAGTCGAAGAAGAGTTCCCTCCAACACTGGATATCGTGAACAGCAAACCGGAAAATCAACTGTCTCTAAAATCAATTTTCTTATTCCGCTCAGGAGAGGAGGATAGACGATGTTGAGTGTCAGCAACCTTTCGGCCTCCGCTCCTGGTAGCAGGAATCTTATTTGCACTGTGATGATCGGATCAGTTCTGATCAGGCTCACTTCCCTGATCCTCCCGGTTCTGTGTCCTACGGACATCTGCAACGAGGTAGGTCCAATCGGGAGTAGAGTACCTTCTGCTAGGCACTCGCACCCTCCTGGATCTTCTGGGACCTTCCTCGGCTTGATCCTGGGTATCTTCTTCTGGATCCGAGTCTTCGGATATAGGAGCAAGCGTTTCTTCCTGAGCCGACCTTAAACTTAGCCTCCTTCTTCTTTCCGGCCAAGTGGCAGCTCCAAGCCTTGTTCTCCTATTTCTCGTCCTCACACTCGATTCTTGGTCGCTCTGGTACTGATCTGTGTCTGAGTCGTATTCACTGCAGCTCTCCCCTTCAGTTGCGTCTTCAGTCTCACTGCCGTCCTGTCTTCTCTCCTCTTCTGGATCCGATGCGTTCCCACCCTCTTCCGACACCCCCTCAGCTGATCCAATCCCCTCTTGTGACTCTTCTTCCACGACTGAACTTTCGTCTGGGATAGGAGCTGTTTCTTCTAGAGGTGCTGGAACTCTTCGAATATGGGATGCATGAATCCAATTGGGCAGCCCTCCGCACTTCACCGCGGTGTTCGTGATCAGGATTACCTGAAAGGGCCCACGCCAGCGTACATCTAGGCAGTTCTTCCGGACGTGCTTCTTGACCAACACCCAATCCCCTGGGTTCAGATCATGACACAGATTCCTTGATGCTGGAACTTCAGCCGCCTGCACCTGAAGGGACACAGAATGGATGGCGTCAGACAGTCCCTTACAATAATCCAAGATCAGATCATCTGTGATATTCAATAGGGCAGCAGTTGGAACTGTAGGAAGTCTCATGGCCCTCCCCATCAGAATCTCGTGTGGAGAGAGACCTGTCCTCCTGTCAGGTGTGCTGCGCATGCTCATGAGCACTAAAGGAAGAGCATCTGGCCAACTCAAAGATGTGGATGCACAAACTTTAGCCAATCTATTCTTCAGAGTGCCGTTTACTTGTTCCACAATCCCTGAGGCTTCTGGTCGATAACTACAATGCAGTTTCTGATCGATCTTTAATGTGGAGCATAACATCTTCACTATTTCGCTGTTA
Organism: Lissotriton helveticus; assembly: GCF_964261635.1. Classification (NCBI taxonomy): domain Eukaryota; kingdom Metazoa; phylum Chordata; class Amphibia; order Caudata; family Salamandridae; genus Lissotriton; species Lissotriton helveticus. The sequence continues at coordinate 157,490,864 of NC_136057.1, forward strand.
AAATGTTTTCCTCTGTCCGATTCCAGAGAGGCAGGCACCCCGAAGCGCGGTATCAGCTCCCTGAGCAACAATTTAGCTACTGTGAGTGTATCGCACCTACGTGTAGGGTACGCTTCAACCCATCTGGAAAATATACATACAACCACCAACACATACCTAAGGCGGTTAACTCTTGGCATTTCAATAAAGTCTAATTGCATTCTATTGAAAGGCCCCCCCGACCTCCCAATGTGACTCAGTGTGACTGGTGTCCTTTTGCCTATGTTCAGTTGTTGGCAGGTAACACATCGCTTGCATACTGATTCTGCTGCTATTCTAAATTTAGGGCAATACCAAGTCTGCCTAAACACTCTCATCATAGCGTCTCTTCCTAGGTGTACTGGACCATGTATTTGCCTTGCCATGGGATTCGCTAGTTCCTCAGGTAACACAGCCCTCCCATCTGCTGAAATCCAAAAATCCATCTCGCTTCTCACGCAACCTGCTATTTCCCATGCCTTTTTCTCTGCTTCAGGTGCGTTCTCCTGCATCACTCTTAAATCCTCCCAAGTGTCTACAGTCTCTAACATCATGCTTAATTCTGTCTTTTCTTCAGCACCATCAATTTCCACTTTTGAAAAAGAATAATCTTGTTCCGCACAATAGCGTGCGACCTCATCAGCGTACCTGTTGCCTTGTGATACAAAATCTGTATTCTTAGTATGAGCTACACATTTTACTATTGCTATGGCAACTGGACCTTGTAGTGCTTCTAACAACAATCGCACAAATTCTCCATTTCGAATGGGCGAACCAGAGGAGGTCATGTAACCTCTCTGAGACCACAACTGCCCGAAATCGTGAACCACACCGAAACCATATTGGCTGTCAGTGTATATGGTGACTCTCTTTCCGTTTCCTGCTATGCAGGCACGAGTTAGGGCAATAATTTCTGCTACCTGTGCGGAATGTACTCCTTCCAGGCAAGCGGCTTCCACAACTCCAGTAATGGTACAAACAGCATAAGCTGCTCTCAACCGACCAGTATCGTCTCTTAAACATGAGCCATCGACAAAGTAAATCTCATCAGGGTCAGACAACGGCTCATCCACAATATCTGGTCTGGGTTTCGTGCATAGTTCAGTCACATCAAGGCAATCGTGGTCTTCACATCCTTCGCCTTCTATTACAGTAGGTAATGGCATCAAAGTAGCAGGATTCAAGACAGAGCATCTCCTGAGGGTCACGTTCTCCGCGGCAAGGATAACTTGCTCGTAGCGCGTGAGCCTGCTATTGGTCAGATGCTGCGTCTTCGTCCTGGTCATCAACAATTCTACAGAATGCGGTACATACACCACTAACGGGTGTCCCATCACTATACTCTCACTCCTTTCAATGCTGACACCCGTTGCAGCAACGGATTTGAGACATCCGGGCAACGCTGCGGCTACCGGATCTAATGTAGCCGAAAAGTATGCAACTGGTCTACGGGCATTTCCGTGGGTCTGTGCCAAGACTGACAAAGCACATCCCTCCCTCTCACAGCAATAGAGTGAAAATGATTTCTCGTAGTCGGGCATCCCCAGAGCCGGAGCACGACACAAGTCGTCTCTCAGCTGCAAGAACGCCACTAGGCATACGTCGTCCCATGGTACCGGATCACTCACCTCCTTGTGCGTCAATTTCTGTAAGGGTTTTCTTTCAGTGAAAAGTTAACTATCCACTGTCGACAAAAACCAAGCATTCCTAGAAATATCCGAACTTCTCTCTGTGTCGTAGGCGCATTCATCTTCATTATCGCCTCAATCCTCTCTGGGGACACCTTGCGTTTTCCCTTTTCTAACCGGTGCCCCAAATACTGTACTTCTGTCAGACTGTACTGCAACTTGCTCGGAGATACCTTATGTCCATTTTCAGCTAAATGGTTCAATAAGGCAATGGAATCTACTTTACAAGCTTCCTCAGTCTCTGACGCAACAAGTAGATCATCTATGTACTGGACCAGAACCGAATTCTGCGGCAGTACTAGATTTTCGAGATTCTTCTTCAACAACTGGTTGAAGATAGATGGGCTGTCTGTGAATCCTTGTGGGATTCGACACCATGTTAAAACGCGATCTTCCATTTTAAAAGCGAAAAGGTATCTGCTCTCTTCATCCAATGGGATTGAAAAGAAGGCCTGGCAAAGATCTATCACTGTGAACCATTCTGCTTGACATGGTATTTGAAACAGTATCACTGATGGATTCGGTACCACGGGACAACATGAAACGACTATATTGTTAATTTTTCGTAAATCCTGAACTATCCTGAACTTGCCGCTAGGTTTCTGCAAACCCATAATCGGGGAGTTACAGGGACTACCCACGATTTCTTTCAGTATTCCCTGTTGAATCATTGACTCGATCACAGGTTTTATTCCTGCAATCGTTTCCTGGGACAATTTGTATTGAGGCGTTCTTGGAAACTCGGCATTTGGCTTTACCATTATTTTTACTGGTTCTACCCCTTTAATCAATCCTATTTCTTCTCCTGTGAAATCCCATACCTCTGACGCTACTGCATCTCGTAAGTCTTGGGGAAGATCTTCTACTGTCAGAGTAGGATATAGTTCTACACAGGATTTTGAATTGGCTACCTTGAAAGTAGCATCATCGTCTGTAGTCTGTACCTCCACTCCTTGCGGGGTGCAGTATATTGTGCAGTTCAATTTGCACAGTAAATCCCTTCCTAACAGACATACAGGACTCGAATCACAAACCACAAACTGATGTTCGTTCATATGGTTTCCTATCTTCACAGACACGGGTTCTGTCAATGGACTAGTCAGCCTTTTGTTTGCGACTCCTACCACCTGAATTGTTTCCCCTGACATCGGCAAGTCTGGAACCACCGCTGATCTCAGAGTTGATCGAGTAGCTCCAGTATCCACTAAGAACGTTGTAGGACACCCTGCCACTTCTGCCTCTACAAACGGCCCTCTCTGATCCACCTCTAGGACTGCCCCAAGGGTACAGTCCTCTTCTCCACTCACACGTCGTCCTGTCAATGGATCAATATAATAACACTTTTCTTCCTCGATAAAGAGAGGCATTTGTTTAAAGACCTTTCCCCCTGTCGCTATTTTCGGTGGCTGTGGGAACTGGGCCCGTGGAGCCGAAGTCCCCCCTTTGGCCACCTTGCTTCCTGGAACTGTCACCTTTGGAGCTGGAACTTCTTGAACCTGCTCTTCTACTTCTAGCTCTCCATTTTCAGGGTTAAAGGGACACTCGCGTCGCCAATGTCCCACCTGGTGACACTGGTGGCACTTTGTCGTTTTCTTTAAAGTGGCAAAATCTATTCTAGGTCTCTGACTTTCTTCACTATCCTTGTTCTGACCATTCGACTTCCGTCCCATTGTCCCCGTTCCCTGTTTCTGCTGTCCGCCCTTCCCAGCTGACTGCATTTGCACCACCATCAATTTCTCCTTTAGATTCTTGGCTTTAGAATCTATTTTGTCACTACAGTATCTCGCATATCGCAGGATCTCATCTAGTGGTTTGTTTTGCCAACATATTAAATGTTGCTGAATCATCAAACAAATATCAGGTCTCAACCCCAAGACAAACTTTGACACAAACTGCCCTATATCTTTGGGATCCATTACATCGAGTCCACTGTATTGCTTGAATGTTTTCAACAACCTCTCATAAAACTCATGAACGGTCTCCTTTGGTTCTTGTCTCGTTCGGTCTATTTTTACCCAATCTATGTCCTGTGGTGGTACCTTATCTTTCAGCCAAGCTATTACCCTTTCATACTTTTGCATGACAATCTCGGACGGTCCATTAGTCCGAGCATCCCTCACTGGTTCAGTATTCGGCCATTCAACACTAGTCTTGCATGGTGTCCATAAATCAGATGGAACCACAATGTCAAACAACGTATTCAAATCAATCCACAATACCTTCGAGATCTTTACAAACCTTTCTACCTGCTTATACCACTCTACTGGATTGTCCCTTAACTTCGGAAATGAGTTGGTAAACGCAGCTAAGTCTCCTCTACTCCAGGGCACATGTACATAATTTCCGTTTGATATTTCTCGCAAAGGGAATGCCTCCATCTGCATTACCCTTCCCTCTGGGGTCATCACACTTGTACTCCGCCTAACAGTGCCCTTCTTCGACCACCTCTCTTCCCATTTGTCCAGTTCTCTCCACACCCTTATTCCTGATACCAATTCTCTTATGTGTGTTTTTAATCCGGTAGTTCTCTTCTCATCTAGGTCTTGGTCCGAGTACTGCAATCTGTGGTTACTCTGCAATGCCCTTGTCCTAGATAAATCTACGGCGTACCTGTCTGCCAAATTGGTCAGTTTCTCATGAAACGCTCTAGCTTTCCTAGTAATATCCTTTGCCATGAACAACAGCTCATCCTGTTCATACAATTCTATCCTTTCTAAAGGCAATGTACCATCAATTATCTCATCAACATCTGATTTTAAACTGGTGACATCAAGTCTCTTTGCCTTAATTGCGGCTTTCAACACACTAAATTTAGTTACTCCATCCGCATCTCTCCCATCCCAGCTCCGAGATCTACGTTTAGGCTCCGGTGAGTTATGCGGAGTCTTCCCATGCTCCCACCTCTCTAGATCCCAGGCTTTTCCATCCTCTCGGGGTGGATGGTGAAATACTCCATTGCTTCTCATATTCCCACCTTCCCCGTTCTCCCTGTTTTCTCTGGATGTATAGTAAGGCATTCCATTGCTCCCCCTTTCCTCACTATTTCCCTGTGATTCCTGATTACTCGAGGCATGGCGGGACCTATCACTGTTCTCCTTTCTCCAATGTTGGACGTCTTCTCCGAGTGCATGATGAAGGCACCTAAACCTATTCTGAAAAGCATGTACCATTTGGTCTCCACCTTTCTCCCAGAGACGGGACATCTCCTCACACTCTACACTCCTACTATTTTGCTCCTGATGTTCCCTCTCATCCGTAGGACGTGTAGCTCCTCTATTCTCCTGACTTTGACCTTCCCGCCCCTGACTGCTTTCGCTGGCCCCACAATGAGATACAGTCCCGTTACCTCTGTTTTCCCACTCTGGTTCTGTTCTTGGCCTGTTACTCGGGGTTACTGCGGACCCATCCCATTCCCTCAAATCAGCCCTTAATTCTGTATAGGACTTCGGCCGCGGTCCCCTTAGGTCCATCGGTCCTCTCTGACCTCCTTGTCCTGAGTTGGGACCTACCGTTGTATCTAATGGGGTGTTCCACGTTACCGAACCTGGCAATTGCTTCCATGCATTTGTCACGTTATTCCTCCTTTCCATCTCAATCCTTTCTCTATCCACTTGCCTCTGTTCTTCCTCTCTATCTCTCTCAGGGTTATAGATCGATACTATAGGTCCTATGGTAACAGGCACTTGAAGAGCGTCTGGCAATCCAAAAGACTCAACCCTTTCGGTGGTTGGCGTTTTCTGCACCACAAACCTTCCCACTACACTCTGCACAGTGTTGTTGTGAGGTGTCTCCTCGCCTTTAATAGGTGTCCATTCTGATACGGGGAGTGGTGTATACCCCTCTATTACAGTCCCACTATTTTCAATCTCTCCCCCTCTCGGAGGTGGTCTATCTAACAGCAACCTGTTTATCAGGTTGTCTTCCGACTCACTTTCTTCGTCCTCTTCCATGAGGTTTCCTCCTCCTCCCACCTCCCTCATGGGATACAATTTCTCTACTTCAATAGCCTGTACCCTCCATCTCTTTGCCTCCTCGTCCCATTTGGAATCTCGCACTGCTCTTACCGATCGCGTCAATCTTTGTTGACGCCTGTTCAAATTCCTGTCATGCGCTGCCCTAATCCATGCATTAAGGGCCTCAAACTGTGTTGGTCTAGGCGAGGGTTTCAATGAGGACATGGTTGCTTTCAGCCGATGCAACACCTCTAACTTAAACGTCCCATACTTCGGGAACTGCATTTCCTCATTCCCTTCCGTAAGCTTATTCCAAGCCCCAATCCATAATATTGTATGCAGCCCCACATTCGTTGCCATATAATGAGCTGGTGTACCCTCCGGCGGTGCCTCTTCCCCGTAATAATGTTCACTTCTTTTTCTTTTAAAAATCCTTTTCAAACACTTAAAGCACTTCATGATTTCTCTTTTCTCCGCGTTTGTTTACTTCCTAATGACAATCTACCAATCGCCGCTCTGTTCCCGCTAACTGGCCTATCCGAGCGCGACTTTTCACTGACGTCGCACCAGCCGCCCAATCGCGTCGCGGCTCTTGCCGACGTCACACCAACAGTCCTCCTATCACGTCGCGGCTCTTCACTCGCCACCCTATCTCAGCGCGGCTCTTTCTGACGTCACTCGTCCCCCTTTGCAGCAGTTCCCCTCCTTTCTCAGCTCGTCTCCTCGGTCATGCATGCGTCCCATTCATACTCTGAAAAATGATTACTTCCGTCCAAGCGATCACCTTTCTTGACTGTACGCCCACAGTCTTTTCTGTAGTTGTCACCTTAACTTGACGAAATGTCTTTTCCGTTTCCTTCCAGACAATCGCCTTCTCTGATAGGTTACTCACACACAGTAACTTCCGACCAGCGTCCGTTACTCATACGCTCACTCTTACACTCCCCCTATCTCGGTCCCACGGCGGTCAATGGTACCTCATGACTTCCGTAATATGGTCGACAACTACTCTGGATGTTCGATACACCCAAAACCACTTAAGCTCTGGCCTGAACTTAAGATTTGCCAGTTCACCCGTTTACCAGGTAACCAGTTCACCAGGTTGCGTGCGCTCACAACCTTCTCTCATTCACACTACAGGCATTCAACTCCGCAAGACATTACAATACAAATACAACACAAAACACCGCAATCTGTTCACGCATGACCCTTGTTATACTCACTCTCCTCCGATACTGCTGCTTTTCTCGCACCGTCTGCACCTTCGGCTCACGATTCTTCCGCTGCTCGTCTCTCGATGTCTAGGGGCCTTGGGGTAAACTAACCTCTCTAGATTACCTTCCTCAAGAAGATAACCATCCTAAACTGCTACCAACTGTTAACGCGGGGTTTCTGGTTTCTAGTTACTTTACCAGATCCCAAATCAAGTCGACTGGATCGTTGGTACCAGTCATTGAGTAAAAGATAATCTACTACTAGGTTAGTCAATTAAGAACTTACACCACTCTAAATAACCAGTGACCAGTGATAAAGTTTAAAGATTTAATATAAAGCCAAAGATAACTGAAGATACAAACTTCTTAAGATGAGGTTCAAGAGATATATTGGTATCACTATGAACATGAATTCTTTGAATAGTCTGAGTCTACAAAACAGAATAATAAGTACAAGTTCAAATATCATTAGTGTTGCCAAAATGGATACAAGTTGCAACTTAAGAGTCATTACAGAAAAGAAAATTCAGGTTAGTCTGTCCCTGCACTGAACTAAGTGACATCCCTACTTAACAAGATCTTTACCCCAAAAAGGTGTCAGCCGTGGTGACTTCCTAAGAAGATCATGCACTTCTCTTTGTCTCTTCTCTGATAATGGGTCTCTCCTGATCAGCCTATCTGCCTACCCATCCGCTCTCTTAGGCTTCCAAAATCATCTGCTCTAAACTCCTCCCGGGTCGCTTTCCCTAATACAAAATCACATTTCCAATAGGAACGCCCCTCGGGACGCCCCTCACGTGGTATCAAATTTGGCGGTAGACTCCATGATGGTACTCTTCAAGACCCTCGTTAAAGTTGACCTTGGTTCCCAGGCTTCTTCTTCAGTGCGCCGGTACCCCCTGAAATTCCTGAAGACTCCTACAGGCCTGCGCCAAGCGCCACTGAACAAAGCTCCATTCATTTCGACTGATTAGGACCCCTCGCACCTGCATACAGGCCGTCCTACAGTGGGCCTCAAATTCCAGGCTCCACCATATCTATAGGTCGTAAAGCATATGGAAAGCACAGTACTTGGCGCCTCTCGACTTCTTCTCTAACGAGCACATTACAGATCAAAGGAACAACGTTATCAGTTCGGGCCTACTTGATTTACATGAAGCGGGTCCCTGCACTCTGAAAACATTTAACTTGATTTAAACAGCATTCTTAACTAACACACGTTTCTAAAAGGCAACACATCTATAAAGCATATATTTCAATACTAAATTCGATAATACATTTTGGAAGAACCATGTTAACCCCACCTCACATTATTTTAGCAGCACGTTTAGATTTTCTGTGAATTGCCATGAGGCCTACACAATTTAACTGGTTTGCAAGGTTCCATTTAACTCTTACATGATTCCTTTAACATGAGAACGTGAGGTTTTCATATTCATTCCAACATTTCTACATTAGTCTCACACTGCTATGATTATTGTTACCCTACCTGAACACTCTATACATTTCACTACTGAATATAAGACACTCTGGTGCAAGGTATATGTTAACTAACTACGTGTTTGTAGATATGGTGCACTTATACATTTTTTCCCAGATTGGTGCTCTCTCAAGAGCAACAAAGGGGTGGTGGAGAGCAGCGCGTGCAAGAAGCACACAGTGGAGTGGGGGAATGGTGGGAAAGGAACACGGGGCACAGGGAAGAAGCACTCGTTAGACTGGGTATGACACAAGGGTGACATCAACAGAAGGAGGGGGTGAAGCACAATACAAAAAGAACAACACAGAGCGTGGCGTGGGCAGGCAAGGTCATCAGGAGAAATCTAGCGTTAGGAGAGGCTTTTGAGGGGAGCACGTGAGGTAGAGAGCTGGAAAACACATGCAATCTCATTGAGTTCTTAGAAAGCAAAAAGTGATTCCCTAAAAAGTGCAGGGGAAGGACACATTCCAGCCAAATCAAAGAATTGAATATATATTTTTTTTTCAGGGGGTTGTACAAGCACAAGAGGGAACACGATAGACAGGGCCAGTCATTGAATAAGAAGCAAGGACTTGAGAATGACAATGAAGCCAACCAATGGTAGCAATGGGCGGGCTTTAAGCGCACTGTTCGTTTTTGGTAACCATCACACAATAGTCAATATAGGCCATGTTTCAAAGCAATCTGGAAGGCCTGAACTGAGAAGAAGTGAGACGGATTGGCGTTGCCAGTGCTTGCTTCTCGGTATTGCCATGTGGCTCGCTTAGCTGCCTCTTCCCTTCGCTTGGCCCCATCTGACATCCTCCACAGATGCGGATTCATATTTCGTCCAGCGATTGTCCTCGCTCCTGTGGAAGAGGACGGGGTTAGCTAGCATCCATGCGCCCACCCGGATGAGAGAGATAAGGGTCGGCGGCTGATATCGGCACAAAGGGGTGTCAGTCTGGGAGCAGCGGGCGGGGGCTGCGTGATGCTGGCGGGGAGAGTGGACCCGGCCCTGCCGATGGGGGCTCGGATTAAACGCAATCCCTGAATACACAAGAGGCGGTGGTCACAGGCGTGTCAGGGGTTCAGCTGTGAGGCGGTAATACCGCACCGGCTGTGAACGGGTGCTCCTTGGTGGGGAGGTGTGTGCGTGCGGGCAGGTATGCACACACAGAGGCGCAACTAGAGCCACATTTAGGGCTACTAAACATTTCGGGGGGAGGGGCTTATTCTTCCAGCAATATACAGAGTGGAAATGCAGGGGCTGTAAGAAGGGGTGAAAACACAACAAAGCCTAGTTAGCAAGTAAATGCGCTTTTAAAGACCTGTGAAGTATTCGGGTGCGGCTGTGTGTATTACCAGGAAGCTGTCTCAGCCCGGGCTGCCATACACAACAGGGTGGGGGGGGGCTGAAGCCCTCTGAGCCCAATGGGCGTTGCCCGCCTGTGCACCCATCTATCAACGGTATATCTACCAGCCAGGGTGTGCGCGCAAGAGCAGGTGTGCACGCACCTATCATACGTCTCTTGTCCCAATTGCAAAGAGACCCGTTCAGAGACACTGCGGGATGCCCATTGTCCAGCATATTACTGCCCCCACAATTTTAACTTTTAGCCCACAAGTAATTCTCCTCCACCTATTGGGCTGAGGGTGTGAGAATTGCTTTTGGGTTGAAAGTTAAAACTGTGAGGCGCTAAAATGCTGGATAATGGGCCTCCAGCAATGTTTCTGAATGGCCTCCTTTCAAGGGGTCACTTATTTAAATGGCCCAGGGCCTTGCAAATCCTAGAACCGGCCCTGCATAACCGTGCATACTGTCTCTCGCGCGCGCATCCTGTCTCCCGGCAGCCCTATGCGCCCCCATGGCAGGTTTTCCAAGCCCAGCAGCAGGCAGTGGTGAAGGCTGATACAGCGGCTACCCAGGCGGTACATCCAGAGACGACCGGTAAGGCGCAGCCCCCCCGCTATCCTTCTGGGGCCCAGGTGCACCCAGTCACTTTTCCGATGCCGCTGCGTCAAAACCTTGAGCCTGCTTGAGGCAGGCGTAAGGTGTGACACACCATGTTGGGGATAGGCCAGGTTGGCAAAGTGCTGGAGTTGCGTCGTGCCCGCGACACAACTCCAGCACTGCGCCAACCTTACGCCGGCATATGCAACACACATCTGTTTATCCTTGCGCCATGAGGCCCTGCATTGTAAATGCGGTGCATCTGTGGTGGCGCAAGGGTAAACTTACGTCACGCATCTTTCGTGGTGCACCCCTGCTGATTTGCAGGGTTGTGCCAGGAAACGTAAATCTGCCACATAGTGTTTGCCTGGCTGGAATCCATCATTTGGTAAACAGTCAGAATATCGAGTTTTTAATGTCGACTTGCACTAATATCGAGTGCAAATTATTATGATACAAAAATATCGACTGTCAGAATATCGTGGCCAAGAATTTCGGGTCTAAGGTAAGTAATATCGTTTTTAACAATATTCAAGTCATTCATATAATTTGCTAAAATATAGTTGTTAAAAATATCATTTTTTTAGTTAGTGTTATGTATTTTAGTATGTATTTTAAATGTATGTGTTCTATTTTATTGTCTAAGTATTGCATTTGTTTTTTAATATATGCGTTACATTTTTGGAAGTTATTAGTTTTATTTTAAGTAAATTTAGCATTTTAGTTCCGTAGCGGGTTGTGGGTTTATAGGGTAATAGGGTGGTAAGTAATTTAATTATAGTAAATGTATTAATAATTTTTAGAAGTTATTAATTTTATTGAAATTCAATTTTGTGCATTAGTTCCATAGCGGGTTGTGGGTTTATAGGGAAATAGGGAGGGAAGTAACTTAATTATAACTAATTAGTATTTTATATTAATTAATGTTTATGTATTTAATATTTTAAATTGTTAATTGTGGTAATTAGTTTATTATTAGTTATTGGTTATTTGGTTGTTAATTATTATTAATTAAATGGTGATTATGTTAATTGTGTCATTTTTTTAGGAGTGGGTTGTGGGTTGATAGGGGAGGAGGGCGCCAAGTAATTTAATTTAAATACATTTAGAATTTGTTTAATATAATATTTATTTAATGTTATTTTATAGTGTTAATTATGTGAATTACATGTTTTTATTTGCTTGTTACTTGTTATTAATTAATTAGTTGTTAATTAATTATGTTGTGTCATGTTTTAAAACATTGGTAGTGTCATTTATAGGGGAATATGGTGGGAGGTAAAATATTTAAAATTGTTACTTATTTGTTAATTACTGCTAATTAGTTAATTAAATATTAAATATTCTAATTGTGGAATAATTTTGATGTGTGAGTTGTGGTGTTTATAGTTGTAAATGTTGCGAAGATTAAAAAATAAATAAAAATTAATGATTTGTTCTTAATTTATTAAAATAAAATAAGTTATGGAAATTGTGTGAATATATTTAGGCGTGTGTTTTGGTGTTTATTGGGGCAGAGGGTGGAAAGTAATTTTGTTTAAATAAATCAATCAATAGTTGATCATTAATATTAATTTATTAAATGATAAATATTTTTGGTAATTGTTTTGTTTTTATTTTATTTGGGGATTTAGGTTCAATAGCTTTAATGTTTGGTTGTATCCCCTCCGCTATCCAACACTTTCTTTACTGTTGCACTCGCTGGAGTGGTAAAAGTAATTTTTATCCCTCCGCTATCCAACACTTTCCCTTCTGTTGTACTCGCTGGAGTGGGAATAGTTAATTATTTCCTTCTGCTATCCAACACTTTCCCTACTGTTGCACTTGCTGGAGTGGGAATAGTACGTTTGTACCCCTCCGCTATCCAACATTTTCCCTACTGTTTCACTCCCTGGAGTGGGAATAGTTATTTTATCCCCTCCGCTATCCAACACTTTCTCTACTGTTGCACTCGCTGGAGTGGGAATAGTAATTCTTACCCCTTTACTATCCAACACTTTCTCTAATGTTGCATTTGTTGGAGTGGGAACAGTAATTTTTACCCCTCCGCTATCCAACACTTTCCCTACTATTGCACTCCCTGGAGTGGGAATAGTAATTTTATCCCCTACGCTATCCAACACTTTCCCTACTGTTGCACTTATTGGAGTGGGAATAGTAAGTTATTCCCCTACGCTATCCAACACTTTCCCTACTGTTGCACTTGCTGGAGTGGGAATAGTACGTTTGTACCTTTCCGCTATCCAACATTTTCCCTACTGTTTCACTCCCTGGAGTGGGAATAGTTATTTTATCCCCTCTGCTATCCAACACTTTCCCTACTGTTGCACTTGCTGGAGTGGGAATAGTAAATTATTTCCTTTTGCTATCCAACACTTTCCCTACTGGTGAACTCGCTGGAGTGGGAATAGTAATTTTTATCCCTCCGCTATACAACATTTTCTTTACTGTTGCACTTGCTGGAATTAGAATAGTAAATTATTCCCCTCCTCTATCCAACACTTTCCCTACTGTTGCACTTCCTGGAGTGGGAATAATAAATTTTACCCCTACGCTATCCAACACTTTCCCTACTGTTGCACTCGCTGGAGTCGAAATAGTAATTTTTATGTCTCCGCTATCCAACACTTTCCCTACTGTTGCACTTGCTGGAGTGGAAATAACAAATGATTCACTTTCAATATCCAACGCTTTCCCTACTGTTGCACTCCCTGGAGTGGGAATCGTAATTTTTACCCCTATGGTATCCAACACTTTCCCTACTGTTGCACTTGCTGGAGTGGGAATAGTAATTTTTTCCCCTTCGCTTTCCAACACTTTCCCTGCTGTTGCACTCATTGGAGTTGGAATAGTAAATGATTCCCCTCCGCTATTCACCACTTTCCCTACTATTGCATTCTTTGGAGTGGGAATAGTAAATTATTCTCCTCCGCTATCCAACACTTTCCCTACTGTTGCACATGCTGGATTGGGAATAGTAATTTTTACCCCTCCGTTACCCAACACTTTCCCTACTGTTGCACTCCTTGGAGTGGGAATAGTAAAGTATTCCACTCCACTATCCAACACTTTCCCTACTGTTGCACTCGCTGGAGTGGGAATAGTAATTTATGTACCTCCGCTATCCAACACTTTGACTACTGTTGCACTTAATGAAGTGTAAAATGTAGTAAAAAAAAATATTAATATTTTAATTTATAATATATATATTTATTTTTGATTTTTATGTTACAGGTATATGCATATATAAATATATATGTATTTATAATTTTGTATATTTTTCTAATATTTTATAATTTAATAAAATAATTATTTAGTATGTTTCATTTATTTTTACATTACATTTATTACTTATAATTGTTAACATTTTCTAATAACTCTAAATATCTTTTTTAAGTTATATGTATCATTTAATTTATTTGACATTATTTTTTATATATTTAAAAAAAACAATATTTTGTACTTTGAAATTTTTAACAATATATTTTTTTCTCTATATTGTAATACTTACCATTATGAAGATACGATGTCGATAGTTTTGACATCGATATTTATGTCCAGATATTTTGGAAACATGCTATTTTTTCTGTGATCTCCTCGACAGATCCCAACAAATCCTACTTGAGAAATTCGATTCAAATTCTTGAGGAACACCCAAACTATGGGGTCTATTAGGATGGCGGGCGGACTGGAGTCCGCCCTCCACCTTAGCGGTGCTGGGACTGGCCGCCAGTGGTGAGGCAGTCCCGATGTGCCTATTAGGATGTGACCGCTACCATGGCGGGCACATCCTGTATATTTAACATTGTGGCGGGCGGTGCTGTATTTAGCACCCGCAACAATGTTCAAAGGGCATGTTGCCGAGTGGTGCCTGCCACCTTGTGAATGCAAATGTCAGGGTACCATTGGTACCCCCCATGTGCAGCCACCCACCCCACCATCCCCATGGGGGCCCGCAACAGGCCCCCAAAGGCATTCTTTGCATGCCTTTCCATGGCTGAGTCTCCGCCATGGAAAGGCATGAGACCCCCATCATCGTAATTTAGATGGCGATGCGTGGAAGGCACCACCACCATATTGCAGGTCTTTTCCACCCGGTAGGCAATCGGGCGGATCGCCTATGGGCGGAAAACTGACGAACAGTCTTTCCATCCGCCTGGGGCCCCTCAATATGGTGTGGGGAAATGTTAGGCGGGCGGACGGAAATGGCGGGCAGGTCGCCACCGCCATACGGGTGGTGGCGATCCGCCCGCCATCCTAATAGACCCCTATATTTCGGGGTTTCCCAAGGTTCAGCTCTCACTCCGCTTCTGTCCAATTTTTATAACTAACCACTAGCCATTTTTCTTAGACAATTTAGCCAGCTAAACTCATCAGCAGGCTTCAAAGAATTCAGAACGCCTCTGCACGCCTGATCCTCGACTTCCCCCGCCGAGACCACATCACCCCCCACCTGAGAAACCTGCACTGGCTCCCCGTCGACAGAAGAATCACCTTCAAGCTCCTGACCCATGCACACAAGGCACTTCACAACACCGGCCCAGCATACCTCAACAACCGACTGTCATTCTACGCACCCAACAGGAGACTCCGCTCCGCCGATCTCTTACTGGCCGCCGTCCCAAGCATTCACAGAACCACCTCCGGAGGCAGATCCTTCTCCTACCGCGCCGCCAAGACATGGAACTCCCTCCCCCTCCTCCTCCAGCAGACAGAAGACCCCCAGACCTTCAGGAGACTACTCAAGACCTGGCTCTTCGACCACTAGCTGCGGCCTCCCTCCCCCCAGCGCCTTGGGACCCTCGCGGGTATGTAGTACGCTTTATAAATTGATTGATTGATTGATTGATTGAAAGTATATTTTTATGTAGACCTCACAAAAAAATTAATCAGCCCGAAAAATGACCCCAAGAATCCAATGTCTGGCCTTCCAGAAATACTAGCATCTATTGAACCATAACTTCCTTTAATGGAACTCTACAAAAACTGTAATATTGCCCATCTTCAATCTTCAATAATATCAGCTTTTGCCGCCCCCCACCGGCAGTACATTGCACTTACAAACAACACTCAAAGGCTAAAGGCAAGCCCGTCTGCGCCCATCGGCGACTGGAACGCGGCCAGGGCCAGAAATTCTGGCAGTTCCAATCCAGCACTCTGATTTATAAAAATGAGTTAATGGAGCACAACAGAAATGGTAAGATTTGTAAAACCCAGTTTTGTGCAGTGAATATGAAAGGCCCTCTAACATGCAGAGCGACCTTGAGTGACATTGGCAGTAAGATCGGGCAGGTGTTCCCTGAAATAGCAACCCCCCCCCCAACAAATACACTGTGGGCATGTAAATGCAAGGTCAGCGGCTAAGAATGCATTACACATTCAGGATTTATTTACTAAGCTAGACTTGGATTGCCTTTTTGTCACAGAAACATGGCTGAATGAATGCTCAAACCCGGATGTAGTGCAAGCTCTCCCGCCAGGCTACACCCTTACCAGACAAGACAGAATCGGACAGAGAGGAGAGGGGCTAGCAATAATTTACAAACAACACCTGACTATCTTGCCAAGCAATCACATAGAAATTACAGAAGCCGAAAGTTTGCTCTTTTGTTTTCAGCTAGACAGTAGAACTACGTTTTCGGGAGTGTTGCTCTACAGACCACCAGGCCCTATTACTAATTTCCTGGATACTTTAGGGGATAGCATCAGCTCCCTAGTGATCAAATACTCCAACTTCACTATTTTAGGAGATTTTAATATTTATTTAGAGATAAGGATATCCCCGATACTAGACTTTTTTGGGAAACTATCAGCACTTTGGGCTTAAAACAACTGGTAGAGGACCCTACGCACGATGCAGGACATACCCTAGATGGGATCGGCACAAACACTGGCAGCCATTCCTCAGAGCTTCCTGTTACGCTCTCTTGGTCAGACCATACGTTCATCCCATTCAATCTGGAATATAAAATAAAACCAGTTGAGAAATCCATGGGACATACTGGTCCCATGGGAAGACGAAAATGGAACAGTATGCTTAACAATCTGGACCTACTATCTAGGGCCGAAGCAAGCAAGCCCATCTTCACGGGCAACCCCTAGGTAAACAACTATAGGTTTAATGAATGTTTATCATCCCTAGTGGATAACCTAGGGCCAACTGCTTGCCTCAGGAAGTGTCCCACGTACAAAGAATCTGCACCCTGGTTCATCCCGGTCTAAAGGATCGACAGAGCCAATGCAGGAAATTAGAAAGAATTTGGAGAAGGGATTATGTATCAGAGAACCTAATTCTCCTCAAAATTGCTCTCAGACATTACCATCATCTAATTAAGGTGGGAAAAAGGCCTAGTATTCCAACCTCATTAATCAGGCAATGGCTAACCAGAAACTTATTTTTAATATCGTGAAATCCTACACTAACCCAAAAATATTAGATCAGGAAATTCAACCTTCACAATGTCTGTGTCATCAAATCGCATAATATATTTAACAAAAAATCACTGACTTGACGGTGGATTTCATTGAACCTATCTCCCCGATCAAAAATCTCTTATCTTTAGGGACCACAGGAGAATTGTCTTGTTTTCAAGGAATCAATATGGACCAGTCCAGACAAGCCATCCTCTCCTGCAAATCAGGTTCACCATTTGACCCATGCCCCACAAGAGTATTTCATGCACTCGTGGATATTATACACCCAATGGTAAATAATCTGATTAACTCTTCATTTGAATCCGCTTTTCTACCAGACAGCCGGAAGATCAAAAAAAAAAGAAAATTGCAGACCCCACCTCTTTATCCAACCTCAGACCCATATCACTGTTACCTTGGATGAGTAAAATAGCGGAGAAGCTGGCAATAAGCAATCAAACGATTTCCTCCAAAAAGAAGATATCTTACACACCAAACAATCTGGTTTCAGACCAGGTCATTCAACAGAGTCAGTGCTGCTTCATACTACGAAAACATTAAAGTTTGCCCTCGATCAAGGCAGAGACGTAGTACTGATTCTGTTGGATTTATCGGTGCATTCGATACGGTCTCCCATGACATTCTGAGGGACAGACTCAAGTTGAGTGGCGTTACTAACAAGGCGCTCCCCTGGTTCTCATCATTTTTAGACAACAGACGGAATATTGTGACACTTGGCTGCCACAAATCCTCATAAAAACAGCTATCAGCAGGCGTACTGCAGGGTTCTTCCTTGAGCCTGACGTTGTTTAATTTATACATGACCCCATTGCTTACTTTAATTGACTTCTTCGGGGTCGAAGCTATCACATATGCAGATGACACCCAGATCGTTGTTACCTTAGATAAAAACTCCACCACTGCAGAAGAGAATTTCCACCACTGCCTAAAGGCAGTTATGAATTGGATGAAACTGAACCATCTGAAGTGTAACAGCCAGAAAACAGAAATCATGCTATTCGGGAAGGCCAATCCCTTCACACCCAGTCAGTGGTGGACGGCCAACACAGTTCCACCAACAAACACTGCGGATACAGCATGAAATCTAGGAATCAAGTTTGATCCAACCCTATCTTTTCATAGCCAAGCACTTGCAGTGGTAGGTATGTGTTTTCATACCATAAAAATATTGAAAAAGTTGTTAGATCTTTTTCTGATGAATGCCAGGAAGACAGTGGCTTGTGCATTGGTTTTGTCTCAATTGGACTACTGCAACAGCCTCTATGCAGGTACCAAAAAGCAGTTCTGAAAAAGTTGCAGGTGGTCCAGAATGCCACGGCTAGGTTGATACTTCGTCTTCCGAGAGGATCTCCATCAGAGGCAGCACTCAAACGGCTGTACTGGTTGCCAATCCATTAAAGGATTTTATTTAAAGTCCTGGTAATCATGTTCAAAGCCCTAAAGGTAACAGGGCCGTCTTATCTTAGGTCAAGAATACACCCTTATACTACGCAACGTCTGCTGCAGTAAACCTCAGGCAACCTCCTAGCAGCCCCCAGTTATCGGTTGAAAACAAAAGGGGGGGGAACCATTGCTGTACTAGGAATGAAGGCCTGCAATATGCTGCCACTACAGTTGAGACTGGCACAATCAGAACTTCTCTTGAAGAAGCTCCTAAAAACATGGACGTTTTCTGCATTTGATAAATTGGTACTCCCTCTCATCTGAGCTTCCCCTTTACTTTGCCCTTCTACTTGTCCCATACTACACCCCTCATGCCAGCACCAAGATACTTCTTGGAGTGAATGTTGCGCTTTATAAATACTTTCATTCATTCATTCAGTTACTCTTATTATGTGTTTTATATGGCTAGGTGTATGTGTCAGTAAGTCCAGGAGAAAATCAATATATTGTTGAATGGAGTAATCCACAACAAACGCATGGATGAATCCTGGAATCCAGAACATGACTGGAAGGATACCAACCTGCTAAAGATGGCCACAATACTTTAAACAATTACCACCACCATGCCAGGCCACCATTATGTCATGGGTGGGATCCATCGTGCTAGGGGTGGACCTCATGGTGGCTGAGTTGTTCCTTGTGTGAAAGGGGACAGTAGAAACAAGAGGTGCTAGGGGTCGAGGGTGAGAGACTGCCATAGCAAGGGACACCCCAGAGACACACACTAGACATGCAAAAACTGAGACAGACACACAGACAAGCCTGTATACACACATACACACACACAAACACATATGCTAGACAAGCAAAAACCAAGATAGACACACACCGAGTCTCACACTCACCCCCATTTACACATACACACACACACATACGCTCACACACACACACTGAGGCAGACATGCATCTACAGATGCACACCCATTCACATTCTCACACAGACACACACACATGCAATTACAGACAGACACACAGATACGCATGTACACACACACACCCATGCACACACACACACACACACACATGCAAAAACAGACAGACACAGATACGCATTTACACACACACACACACAGACTGCATATACACTGTCCTCACAAGATCCCTGGTGCACCTGCCTCACACACACACACACACACACACACACACAAGGACACAAGGCTGGTTTTAAGTTGGTTCTCTTCATTCCAGATCCCAATGTTTCAAGGTGGACCAATCCGTGTCCCACCTTGCAGGAGTCACCTTGGGTGTTCCACAAGGTTCAGCACTGTCCTCCACGCTCTTTAACTTGTTCATGGAGCCTCTGACGGAAATTTAAAAATCATCCAGCATTCGCTATCATATGGATGTGGATGGTACCCACCTATACCTGAAGATCACCTCCGCCGAAGACATTCAGTCCCTCAACTCAGTCCTGCTGGAAACACAAAGCTGCTGACACAGAATCACCTGAAGCTTAATGCTCTTACAACTGAATTCCTACTGATCTCACCCCACAACCAATCCCTCGTCATGGAACAATGGTGGAATCAGCTGCCGGATCTTAACTGCAGTCCACACCTCGTGGACTCTGCATCATCTCTGGGTAACATTCTAGACAAAAGCCTGAACATGCAGGAGCAGATCAGCTCCCTCACCAAAGGAGCGAACTTTCAACTCAGTTTACTTAGGAAACTCAAACCCTTCCTCCCTGCTCATGACCTCAATGCGGCGGTACAAATATTAGTGATCTCAAAGCTGGACTACGGAAGGGCAACACTTTGTGGCCTGCCTAGAGTGAGGACAGCTCCTCTTAGGGCTACCCTCAATTCCCTGCTAGTCTTTTAACTGGTACAAAAAAATCCCACCACATCTCGCCAGACTTGCGGAACTGAATTAGCTTCCATGTGAAGCTCGGATTCAGTTACAAATTGAATGCATGGATCACAAAGCCATCAACTTCAAGACCCCGCTGTACCTAGCGCAGAAACTGGAACTCTCTTGTGTTCTAGAGCCTTCAGAAGCGCCAGCACCCTTTTGCTTAAACCTCAAAAACTCAAGAAAAAAAGACCTAGAACCAAGCCTTCTCAGGGATGGTTCCGAGGATCTGGAACTCCCTTCCTCCCGAAGTCAGGGTGAACCCTTCTACTGTCTTCTTCAACAAAGAGGTCAAAGGGCTCCTGATGGAGAAATTTCTGCCTTAGCCTGGCACCTGCATCGGATTCTGGGTCCATACCCGTTGACTCTGATGATTAGGTTGTACTATTCCAGACTGTGATTTTGCCTGTTCGTGTGTTTACTTTTCCCTCACAAGATTGTTGGACAATTTTAGACTTTGATTTTGTCACTGTGTTTATTCTGTTTAGTTTGTTTATACCCTTTGATGCATAATCTGTAATATACCCTTATGATGCATAATCTGTAAAGTGCTCTGATACCCTCAGTGGTCATGTTCGCGCTATATAAAACGTTCTAAATAAATACACATACACACACGCATAGGCAGCATGTACACTGTCCTCACAAGATCCCTGGTGCACCTGCCTAACACACACATGCACAGGGACAGCATGTACACTGTCCTCACAAGATCCCTGGTGCACCTGCCTCCTGCCTCACACAAAGCAGAAACTATGCAGGTGAAATGTGTGATGTGCCTCGCGGCCCAGCTCGGGCCAGATCCTACTTGCCTGTCGTTGTCATGTGTGGCTTCAGGCAGTGATGAATCACAGCTCTAGACCCTGGAAGTGCCTGCAAGAATTCCTGAGGGGGTTTTTCCCCCACACTCTGGAGCAGGGGAGATAAGACCAGAAGTTGTGACACAAAGAGAGAATGATTTATTCTTTGTATGCCTCCTTATCTGTAGCTGGAGCTGCCGCTTTAATACAGATAAATGGTTCAGAAATGATTTGTATTATTGTGTTTCCTTCTCCAGCCCCTCGTGCAAGGCAGCCTGCAGCCGCCTCCCAGGCGGTCTCTGCATACTCATTCACACGGGTTTCTTTCATGTCCCATTTCAGCTCCATTTCACATACATATCTCGCAGACATTGGAGATTGTCTGGCGGTCAATGCAGGCGTCTCTGCCCAGCAAAAGCGCTCACACGGAATGGTGAGCAGCACGTTTAGGCACTATATTGAAGATGGGCATTTGCACAAGTGTTCTCCAGGTCTGTGCTGGGTGTAGGGTTCAGAGGAATGAGGCATCCTCTTCCCACTCTGTACATTATTCTGTGAACTCAGGCCCATGACCCATAAAAAGAAAGGCATCACCTATTGTTAGATAAAAAATGTAATTAAATTATAAACCAAACACAATCAAATGTAGTAAAGTATTGCATCTTGCCAGCACACTCATGGGTACAATTCCCACACCACCGAAGCACTGTTAAATAGTTTTCTTTTCTTCCACTCTGCCCAAAGCAAGGGGCATATTATCAAGAACGGCGCTAAAAATTATCGCCGGTTTAGCAGCAGAAAACTGCCGCTAAAGCGTTGATAATGGGCTTGATAATTCCAATAGAAGTCCATGTTCTGGTGTGAACAGGGGCTCTATTGGAATTCTCCAGGGCATATTAACAAGGACATTATCGTCGCTTTAAAGGTAGTTTTCTGCTGCTAGACCAGCGATAATTTTAACGCCATTCTTGATAATATGCCACCAAGGAAGCTGCGAGCGCTGGACCAGTCACACCTGCTCTGCAGACAGGGTTCTAGGGCCACATTACATGCTTCAGCATCAATCTTTACACAGCATTGACCCTTGCTACCCGTTGAGTGTTATTTCTGTTACACAGTTTTCGTGTAGCGCATTCAGTGCCAGAAACACAGGGGCAGCTCCTCCAGGTTGGGGCTCCACTTTATTTGTTTTCTGTCAATTGTTTATTGCCCTAAAAGAGAGTAATAATGTATTATTCATTATTAGTATACCAAAGAATGGAGTACATTTAGCTGGACTCTTCCTGTGCTTGTAAATGTATGTTGTGTGTGTGCTTGCACTTGTGGGTAAGAGAGTGTTTTTCTGAGAGAATGTGTGTGTGAATGCGTGTGTATGTGTAAGCATGTATTTGTGAGTGGAAGTAAAGGTTGTGGGGCAGATTTACAAGCCCCTTGCGCCTCTTTTGCGCCGCCGTTGCGTCACTTTTGTGATGCAGCGGCGGCGCAAAAGATGCACCATGGTGCGGGGTATTTACAACGTGACGCATCTGGGAGATGCGTCACGTTGTAAAGCTCTGCGCCATAAGGAGGCGTTCCCGCGCAGGGGGGGTGTTCCTGCGCAGGAACGCCTCCTAAAAGTGGCCGAGTGAAATCTACAAGATTTCACTCAGTCACTTTTAGGCCAATGCTGCGTCAAAAGCCTGCGCCTGCTTGAAGCAGGCGTAAGGATTGACGCAGCATTTGAAGGATAGGGCACCCTAGAGCCTTGCTGGAGCTGCGTCGCACTACCGACGCAACTCCAGCAATGCACCACTTTTACAGCACAGATGCGTGGCGCATCTGTGCCGTTTTTGCCTCATGGTGCTCCGCATTGTAAATGCGGCGCATCCATGGTGGCGGAGACATGGCGCACAATAAGTGGCGCATCCCTGCTGATATGCAGGGATGCGCCACTTATTGTAAATATGCCCCCAAATGTTTTGTGATGTCACCTCCGATACCTCGGGCAGTTTGGTGAATTGATGTTCGTGTGCACGCTGTGAGAACGGCCTCACTGCATGGTGGCCAGTGTCAGCGGATGCCAGGGATGGGAGTCGCAGCGCTGAGCCTGATGTCCAACGAAGATGTGCAACAGTTCACAGAAATCTGATAAACAAAATCAAAATCAGCCAGGGCTGGACTGGGAATCAAATCCGCCCCCCCTTCCCCCTCAAGGGGGGGTGGTTGGTAGGGGCGGGGTTGTGGGTGCCGCCGAGCAGGAGAAAGTAAAAAACAAGGCAAAAGCAGGAAAAGCACTCAGAAAAACGGGGAGGAAGCAAGACAGTGCAGCAACGCGGGAGAGCTAGCCTGGGGTAGAGTTCCAATAAGCGATGGAGATCCTTGCAGTACAAACAACAATACTTAGACATAGTTTAGTCATAGTTTAGTACTTTTCCACATTTGTATGTGTGCTGTAGAGTGCAGGACACATGCAAAGTTGGAAACATTTTATGGAAAAGAAAACCTTTCTCAAATGTTACATCTGCCTCGAGGAGGTATACTTTTTTGGCAAATCCCTGTCTGACTTGTTTAGGAAAAAAAGGGTTTCCATCAAAATCCACGGGTGGTTGTATTAAACGCCCCTGTACAATCCATGGTACAGCCTCTTGATGCAAAGTAGCACACAGTGCACAATGTGTTACTTTAGAGTCACTTTTTAGTGCAAAACTAAAAGGAAATCCTTAGACAACGCTTTCACCGGATTACGGGGCATATTACCAACAATTAGCGATATTTATCGCTAACTAGGCTTAGCAACGAATTTTTTATCTCTAAGCATCGCCGGAAATTAGATAACTTGCTATTAGGAAGGTTTATATCCACAGCGATAAATTTTCCGGCGATAGCGTGAATATCGGTGCGAATACAGCGATATTCACGCATTAGCGACAAAATGCTCTTAGCCATGTTATCCACCTCCCATTGGATAACATGGCTAAGAACTGGTCTGAGCAGGCGTTAGTTTTTGGAGATATTCGCGCTTAGCGTGAATATTTCCAACGCTCGCCTGCCTTGTTAATAGGCGATAGCGACGTTATCGACTTCTCTCAGTCACTAACGGGTTGGGTACGCCCACTTTACATGTCATTAGCGATAAGCATCGCTGACATGCAAAGCGGGTCCCAAATTGCTCGCTATCGCCTAAAAGCTGTCGCTAACATCAGTTATCGACAGCTTGCTAATGGGGCGATAGAATTATCGCCGCTAAATCAGCGATAATTGTCTATCGCCCCCCTTGGTAATATGCCCCTGTATCCTTTTTTGTTATGCAAACCTGGCACACATTGTTGGTAAATTAAGGCCATTGTGCAATGGGAGGCGCTCATTTGTTGTCACGACAACTAGTGAGGACATGCAGTGGCAGGGCCAGGGCAGTGCCCTCAGCCAGGTGGCGAAGATACTGACCAGGTGTTGGAAAGCTAAGGATAGCAAGGGGTAGAACTAGCCTGCGTTGATTACTTATCAGGTGCAGGACAGGTTGACCACTATGGCTACCACCAATCCTGTTGCAGGGTGGATGATTCTTCTGGTGTAGTGGACGAAATCGAGGAAGATCCTCAGACCTGTTTGGAGGATGCAGTCATTATTTTTGCTTCAATTCCTGCCTGGCTCTCAGTCACTGTTCAACTTTGCATCGTGAAAAAGAAAATGCTCTGAGTGAAATTCTAAGAGGAGGTTGCCAGAGTGGGAACTCTAGAAATTCTACATGTAGTCTGATCATTTTTAAGTTCTGCATTAGCCAAGAACTTTTGTTTTTTAAAAATAAATTCTTACAATACATACATATGCATACATGCAGATAGGGCTCTCAGTCCTCCTCATCCATTGGTCTGTTGAAGTGCCATTGCATGCTGTTTCTGCCCACAACAGCATACTGCAAAGGGCAATGGTCAGTTCATGTCAGCGGAGGGCTCCTAGAACTACGAGTGATGACAGTTGCACTGTGCACAATATGCACATCTTCCCAAAAATTCATTGGCCAATTTCCCCTTTTTTAAAGAACTCGTTTTTTTCCCTTTATCACTTTAATGAAGGACCAGCAGCTCCCAGATATTGCTACTGTGGCCTCACTGCCATTTGCAGCTTGCCACAATGCATTGGTGGCTAGCATATATATATATTTACGGTGATGAGGCAGGCAACATACGAGTAGCTTAAAGATCATTTTTTTAAAACACACCTACCTTTCAGACTTGCCACACAACGTCCTCTTCGCTCGCGTAGCTTCACTCCTGGAAGGTGTGGACCACGAAATTGCCCTCTCCAATCCTGGCAAGTCTCTCAACATGAGAGTCATGTCAGGATTGGAGGAAGTGGCCTCTCGCAGCACTCCTAAGGGCACTGAAGGCCTGCGTTTTCTCTAAGCTATTGAATATAGCTATGTTAGAGAAGTTTAAAATGCGCAGGTCTGGCTGGCAGTCGCAAGACAGCCGGCTAAAGGGACAGGCCCACTTTAAACATAAGTGCGCAGATTCCTGCTGCCACTCGGCAGCACAGCCCCGCCCCATCCTGAAACTCAGTTCAGGATGGGTTGCTTCAAAATAAAATGGTAATAAATAAACTTTATTACCATTTCTTTTTTGTTGCTACGGGGCATGTTTCAAGGCGACGCCTCTCTGCTCACACGAGGGAGCCACTCCTGCTGTAATGCACACAGGTGTCTGTAGTGTTACCCATCCTGAAATGGGATTTAAAAACATTCTAAGATGTCGAGATGTACGTGCACATGGTTGTGCAAGCACCTGAGGCCATGTTTGAATGGTTTTTGTTTTACTTTACCAGAAAAACATTGAAAGATGGCCACCAAGGTGTGGACATACATGATTATCATCAGCATCTTTGACTCTTTGAATGGGTTTTGGTATCTTTCAATACTAGTCATTGAATAAATCAGGAATTGGCAAAGCAAATAGGTGAAAGGGCGAGATTTTGATCGATACCTTATATCTATTGATCCAAACCTCGATCTGGTCGACTGAACCTTTATTGCCTGTCTTGGAAGGAAACAGTACACCTATCTGCAAATTAGTTCACCCAAGAAAGGACTCTACTCTCAAAGATCACGGACAACTTCTAGGTTTCAAAAGTTTATTGTAAAGATATAATGAGCTGCAAATACAAGCATCTCAGAATGAGATTCACGAGATACACAGGTCCAATTACATACATGTGCTCTCGAAAAGCCCTCAGACGAGCAACAGAAATCACTAACACTAGTTCTAAAAATAGCAAAGCTATCAGCATAGACGCATATCTCTCCTTCATTTAGGTTGGAGGAAAACAAACACAGGTTAGGCGTCCCTACCCTGTTCTAGATGGTATCCCTACTTAACCAAATC
Source organism: Lissotriton helveticus (assembly GCF_964261635.1). NCBI lineage: Eukaryota > Metazoa > Chordata > Amphibia > Caudata > Salamandridae > Lissotriton > Lissotriton helveticus. The sequence goes on from NC_136057.1 coordinate 157,517,039, forward strand.
CCAACCTAACAAAGGTGTCAGCAATGAATGACCCCCAAGGGAAGTCACCCACTCTAAGTCTCTTGGTGAAAACCTAAAGTTCTCCAGTCATGACCCCTCACTGCCTACCCATCCGCTCTCTAAAGGGTCCTCAGGTCTCTGCTCTAACTCCACCCAGGGGTGCTGTCCCTAATACAAAACAGTCAACAACATTTGAGACGCCCCTTGCGAAACGCCTCTCACGTGGTGCAACTTCAGGCTTTTTCCATGATGCTTTGTATTGGGCCTCAGACGTTAGAGTTGACCTTGCTTCTCAGTCTCTTCTCCGGCCCGCTGATACCCCTTAAACATTCCAGAACCCTCCTCCATGTCTGGGCCGTCTACTGAACAGGCCTCTATTCATTCACTTATAATTGGATCCCCCCTTTCCTGTTGCAGACAGATATCTGCCGCCAAGAACCCAACTCTCATAGACTTCTAAAAAGGCTTGCAACATTTCTCAGCCCAGACATGTACGTGTAAATCAATGCTAAAACATTTCAGGCCTACAATATTTCACATTATGATTATAGCATTCTATTTCTTCATTTAATTAAAGCATGTTAAAACTCTTATTCTATTATTTAGAAAACATTACTCTAAATCATGGCCCATTAATGCAATGACCAAAAACGTTAAACAATCTGTGTCGTGAAAAGAAACACCTTCCCTTTTAGCTCCAGCTCTGGCCCTGAGGCCTACCACGTTCTGCGTTTTACCACAGACCATCTTATATGTTAACAGCTACACGACATAGATTCAAAATAATCACGTCTAATAAAATCATATAATGTCACACATTTCTATATTAATTCCACTTCTACTTAAATCTCTATATTAGCTATACATTTAGAATATAATTTCAGATACTATTAGCACTCATGGCATTTCTCTTCATGAATTATGCTCTCTATAGGTAAGTATGATGTACTCATATATTTATATCAGTTTGCGCTCTCTCAGTTCCCCCCTTTGATGACCTCTCGGGGTCATCACTAACATTTAAACTGCAGTTATTGCTGGCGTTCTCTGCGCTTCCAGAGCTCTCAGGCTCCTGTACTGATTATCTTGTATGGCAGCCAATCTCTGCAACTGTTCTCTTTGGGCCCTTTCTGACCTTCTTGCTCTGTACCATTTGAATACCCTCACCAATCCCCACAATATTATCCCACAGATCAATATTATGATGATAGGCTTTAGGATATACCAAATAAAGCTTTTGCCTAAGGTGGAAAACCACCCTCCAACTGTACTTATTCCGTGGCCCACCTTTTCCCAGACATTTTCTCTACTCAAGTCTTCGATCTCTTTGTGTATATTAGTTATGTTCTTAATAACTTTCTCAAGGGGTTTTGAAAGGTCTGGAATGTAAGTGCAACATTCCTGAACCTTCAAAGCCTTACAGACTCCGCCCTCTTTTGCTAATAAGACATCTAATGCAAGCCGATTTTGAAGAACCATAGCCCTTATCGATTGCATCTCTCCTTCTACCAGCATTAAGGACTGTGCAGTGCTGGCAGACAACCTGTCGACAACTGTTGCCAGTCGTCTAATTTTAACATCATTAAGGATTATTCCCAAAAGAGGGAACATAGCTCCAAAGACATCTCCAACCATTTCTGCATCGCCTAAGTCTCTCCTTCCCCTCGATGATGTCTGGCCCTCAATGATCAATAAGTCTTGTGCATGATATATTTTGGGGAAGACAATTGCCAAGTAACATGATCCATACCAGTTGTCAGGTAGTCTCACGTAAGCATTTCTTCCACATACAAAATACACATTTGGAATCACTTGCATTCCCTTCAGGAAATCCTTAGTGTAGTACTCTAAATTAAAAGCATGTTCACAGTCAACTTCACCCACGTATACATTTTCATAATACGTTTTGGCTCGGTGAAGACATAACTTTCCTTTCTGCGCTTTATCTAAAGCTATTGGACCACTACTACCCTTTCTCTTATGTGACTTCTCTTCCTCGGTCCAATCTAATTTCCCTTGTCCTGATTTTTTCAAAATCTTTTGTCTCCTGTAACGATCATCCACCTGCCCTATGAACTTTTTCTCGACTTCTGACACCTTGCATGTCAGGTTATTTCTACGGGCATGTGAAGTATCTAAGGTAATCCAAGGAATGAAGAACTTGGCCAATCTGTCTTCACTCTTCCAGTAATCCCATTTATTCATCTGCTTATAATTCGGGACTTCTGGCAACACAGAATCATAATTGGAGAAATAGTATTCAAAACTATCTCTCTCATAAAATATACTAAGCAATAAGCTACATGTAATGCCATATGTCAGAGGGAGGTGATGATATCGAATTCCTTCATCTACAGACGCAGGCAACTGCATGCAGACGTAGCAATCCTTAACCTCCATGGCATCCACGTATTCATACAAAAGTTTAGCATAAGCATTTGACCTAAAGTCTCCTTGGGACTCGTCTACATGTAACCTGCGGGCTTCTGCAGCCAATAACGCTTTCTCTTGAGTGTTTTCCCTTTTCTCACCTGCAACAGTGGGTGTAAGTGTTACTACAGAATTCGCATCAGTTACCTTTACCTCTTCCTCATGTCCCTTTACATAAGAAATTGTTACCACTAAAGCTATTAATATTATCACTCCTACTATTAGTGTACCTATTATACATTTAGCTCTGCGGTTCGGGGTGCCGGCCTCCATTTCGTCAGACAATCTAGCTTTTCCCTTTCTCTTTGCAAAAAAAGTTCTTTTCCTCTCGTTCCTTTACAGTCTCTTTCAATCCTTTTTTGTCTTTAGAATCCACACAGCTGGAGGCTGACAGCCTTTTTCGCAAAAAGTCCTTTCACAGTTCAAAAGACAACCCTAGCCCTTCTCCATCCACTCAAGGGGTTCCCTAAAATTCTCTGCTTCCTGGGCGCTAGGTAATCTTCTTTTCTTCTGCTTGCTTTATTTACAAAGTCCTTTAACAATCGACTATTAGATTTGTGGTTGCAGCTTCAATAGCATAGTTCAATATTTCCATGCGAAGAGTATGCTCTTCATGTGCTGTTATCGTGGTACCAAAGTCGGGGAATTTCAATTCTGTAAGAAACATGTGTTTTAACTTGCTGAGGCGGGGAGGTCTGGGGAGCACGAATGTTAGTGACCCTTCTTGTTCGACACCGGGTACCAACAGTTGTATTTCCACGGTGATAATGGGCTCAGAACTGGACACCACCACCGCTCGGATCCTCCCTGTCTCCGGTTTCACAGACATTTGTCGCCAGATATGTCCACTCAGGTGTGGAGTATCTTCTGTTAGGCACACGCACTCTACTTGACCTCCTTCGGTTCGGTGCCTCAGCGCCCTGAGCACCTTCTTCTGGGTCTGAGTCTTCTGATATCGGAGGAAGGGTTGCTTCTGGAGTTGACCTCAGGCTAGAACTTCTTCTTTGCGGCCAATTTGCTTCTCCACGTGCCCTTCTACTCCTTCTCCTTCTGGTCTGTTCTCGCTCTCTTTCAGACCTGTCAGGGTCAGACTCGTACTCCCAGCTGTCTTCTCCTTCTGTAGCGTCTTCTGTTTCGCTGTTGTACTGACCGTCCTCAGCTTGGTCAGACTCGTTCCCTGCTTCCACTGGCACCTCTACAGCTTGGCTAGCCCCCTCTATGGCTTCTTGGTCCTCAGCTGGACGTCCATCCGAGAGAGGAGCTGTTTCCAGAGGTGCTGGAACCCTTTTCGTATGCGACGCGTGTATCCAGTTGGGCAGGCCTCCCACCTTTACAGCTGTACTTGTGATCAGGATGACCTGGTAGGGCCCACGCCAACGAATATCCAAGCAGCTTCTTCTCACATGTTTCTTCACCAGGACCCAGTCCCCAGGATACAGGTCATGGCAAGGGCCCTGGCACGCTGGAACCTCTGCAGCCTGCACCTGAAGGGACACAGAACGCATGGCGTCAGACAGCCCCTTACAATAGTCCAGGATCATATCATCTGTGATATTTAACAGTGCAGTAGCTGGAATAGATGGCAGTCTCATTGCTCTCCCCATTAACACCTCATGTGGTGACAACCCTGTTCTTCTGTCTGGGGTACTACGAAGGCTCATGAGTACCAATGGCAGGGCATCAGGCCAACTCAGGGTCGTTGAGGAGCAAACTTTCGCTATTCTGGACTTGATCGTGCCATTAATTTGTTCCACAATTCCTGAGGCTTCTGGTCGGTAACTGCAATGGAGCTTTTGGTCTATATTCAGTGCAACACAAATCATCTTCACAAGCTCGCTGTTAAAATGTGTTCCCCTATCTGATTCCAAAAAGGCCGGCACCCCGAACCGAGGGATAAGTTCTCTAAGCAGTAACTTAGCCACTGTGAGGGTGTCGCACCTACGTGTAGGGTATGCCTCAACCCATCTGGAGAACACACAAACAACCACCAGGACATAGCGGAGGCGGTTGCATCTTGGCATTTCAATGAAATCTATCTGCATTCTGTTGAATGGACCTCCAGACCTTCCTATGTGACTTAGTGCAACTGGTGTTCTTTTCCCTACATTCAGCTGCTGGCAGGTCACACAACGCTGGCACACTGCTTCTGCTGCTATTCTAAACTTAGGATTGTACCAAGTCTGTCTAAACACTCTCAGCATAGCATCTCTCCCTAAGTGTACGGGACCATGTATGAGTCTAGCCATTGGACTCACCATCTCATTGGGCAACACTGCTCTGCCGTCTGCTGAGACCCAAAAATGAGTCTCACCCATTACACATCCTGCCTTTACCCATGTTTCCTTTTCAGAATCAGGAGCATTTTCTTGCATGGTTGACAATTCATCCCAAGTATCAACAGTTTCCAGTATCATGGCTAATTCAGTTCTTACATTTATTCCACCCACATCCACCTCTGTGAAAGAGTAACCTTGTTCTGCGCAATACCGCGCAACTTCATCAGCATATCTATTGCCTTTTGAAACAAAGTCCTCATTTTTGGTATGTGCGATGCACTTTACAACTGCGATACTTGCTGGACATTGCAATGCTTCTAACAACAGGCGCACAAACTCTCCATTTCGAATGGGAGAGCCTGAAGAAGTCATGAACCCTCTTTGAGACCATAACTGCCCGTAATCATGAACTACCCCAAACCCGTATTGGCTGTCGGTGTAGATGGTGACTCGAATTTGATTGCCTGCTAAGCAAGCACGTGTTAGGGCAATAATCTCGGCTACCTGAGCGGAGTGTACTCCTTCCAGGCACCCTGCTTCCACAACTCCTTCAATTGTACAAACAGCATAAGCTGCTCTCAACTGCCCAACTTCGTCTCTTACACATGAGCCATCGACAAAGAAAACTTCGTCTGGGTCGGTCAGTGGCTCATCTACGATGTCGGGTCTGGGTTTGGTGCATAGTTCAGTCACATCGAGACAGTCATGGTCTGTATATTCATCATCATCATCAATATCATTTGGAAGTGGCATTAAGGTAGCAGGGTTCAAAACAGAGCATCTCTTGAGGGTCACGTTCTCTGCAGCAAGAATAACTTGCTCATAGCGCGTGAGCCTGCTGTTGGTCAGATGCTGTGTTTTGGTCCTGGTCATCAACAGTTCAACAGAATGTGGCACGCACACCTCTAACGGGTGCCCCATAACAATATTTTCACATCTCTCAATGCTGACACCCGTTGCAGCAACGGATTTGAGACATCCGGGCAACGCTGCGGCTACTGGGTCTAAAGTAGCTGAGAAATAAGCAACTGGTCTACGGGCATTCCCATGGATTTGGACCAACACAGACAACGCACAACCTTCTCTCTCACAACAGTAAAGAAAGAATTGTTTATTGTAATCAGGCATTCCCAATGCCGGAGCACGACACAGGTCCTCTCTCAGCTGTAAGAATGCCATCAAACAGTCTTTGTCCCATGGCACCGGATCACTCACCTCTTTGTGCGTCAGTTTTTGCAAGGGCTTTGCTTTCAGTGAAAAGTTCACGATCCACTGTCGGCAATAACCCACCATCCCTAGGAACATCCTGACCTCTCTCTGTGTCTGAGGCGCATTCATTTTCATGATCGCCTCTATCCTGTCTGGTGACACTTTTCGTTTGCCTTTCTCAATTCTGTGTCCCAAGTACTGCACTTCCGTCAGGCAGTACTGCAATTTTCCCGGGGATACCTTATGCCCATTGGCAGCTAGGTGATTTAACAAAGCAATGGAGTCTTCCCTGCAAGCTTCTTCTGTTTCTGACGCCACAAGGAGGTCGTCTATGTACTGGACCAGGACTGACTTCTGGGGCAGCACTAGATTTTCAAGATTTTTCTTCAGAAGCTGGTTAAAGATCGATGGACTCTCTGTATACCCCTGAGGGATACGACACCATGTTAGGACGCGATTTTCCAGCTTAAATGCGAAAAGAAAATGGCTATCTTCGTCCAAAGGGATCGAAAAGAAAGCCTGACAAAGATCTATCACAGTGAACCACTCAGCTTGGAATGGAATCTGAAACAGTATCACTGATGGATTCGGTACCACTGGACAACATGAAACGACTATGTTATTAATCTTTCGCAGGTCCTGTACTATCCGAAATTTCCCATTGGGTTTCTGCAGACCCATAATCGGGGAGTTGCATGGACTACCCACAATTTCTTTCAGTATTCCCTGTTTAATCATGGACTCGATCACGGGTTTTATGCCTGCAATCGTTTCTGGAGTCAATTTATACTGGGGTGTTCTTGGGAACTCAGCATGCGGTTTCACTACAATTTTCACTGGGTCCACCCCTTTGACCAATCCAATCTCTTCCCCAGTGAAATCCCATACCTCTGATGCCACTGTCTCTCTCAAATCCCAGGGAAGCTCGTCTACTGTCAAAGTAGGGTACAGCTCCACACATATTCTTGAGTTTGCAACTTTGAAATCTGCATCATCATCATTAGTCAATACCTCCACTCCCTGGGGTGTACAATATATAGTACAATTCAATTTGCACAACAGGTCTCTTCCTAGCAGACACACAGGGCTTGAATCGCAAACCACAAATTGGTGCTCATCGCTGTACTTCCCTATTTTCACCTGTACCGGTTCTGTCAATTGGCTGGTTATTCTCCTGTTTGCGACCCCTACCACCTGTATGGTCTCTCCAGACATGGGCAGGTCTGGAACTGCAGCTGATCTGATCGTGGATCTAGTGGCTCCTGTGTCCACCAGAAATGTCGTAGGGCACCCTGCTACTTCTGCTTCCACATAGGGTCCCCTCTGATCTACCTCTAAGGCTGCCCCGAGGGTGCAGTCTTCTCTTTCCACTCTCTGTCCGGTTAATGGGTCCACATAATAGCATTCTTCACCTTCCACAAACAGGGGCATTTGTCTATAGGTCTTACCCATACTCCCTACTCGAGGAGGTTGCGGGAACTGGGCTCGGGGAGGAGCCCCCCCCCCTTTGAGCACCTTTCCTTGGTATGGCGTCGCCCCTCTCATAGGTGCGCTCTGGACCTCTTCCTCCTCTATCTCTTGCTCTCCGATCTCTACATTGTAAGGGCACTCGCGTTTCCAATGCCCCAACTCGTTGCACTGGTGGCACCTAGTCGTTTTCTTCAAGGTAGCTATGTCTATTCTGGGTCTAAAGGTGGAACTCTCCTCATTACCCTTGTTCTGACTGTACTGCTTCTTTCCTCCGGTACCTGTCCCTTGCTGCTGTTGCTGTTGGCCCCCCTTTCCTGCTGTCTGCAATTGTACCACCATCAGCTTCTCTTTTAGTTTCTTAGTCTTGGAGTCTACCTCATCACAGCAGTACCTGGCATATCTCAGTATTTCATCTAGGGGTCTACTTTGCCAACAAATCGAGTGTTGCTGAATCATTAAACTAATATCCGGTCTCAGTCCCAGGACGAACTTGGACACAAATTGCCCTATGTCCTTTGGATCCATTACATCCAAGCCGCTATACTGTTTAAACGCCTTCAGCAATCTCTCGTAATATTCATGGACTGTCTCTTTGGGTTCCTGTCTCGTTCTGTCTATTCTGACCCAATCTATGTCTTGCATTGGCACTTTTTCTTTCAGCCAAGTCATCACTCTCTCGAATTTTGCCATCACGATCTCGGACGGCCCATTAGTCCTAGCATCTCTCTCTGGCTCCGTTGTGGGCCACTCAGCGCTAACCTTGCATGCTGTCCACAGATCTCCTGGTACTACAATGTCAAACAGCGTGTTCAGATCTATCCATAGGACTTTTGAGATCTTTACAAACCTCTCGACTTGCTTGTACCACTCCACGGGGCTCTCTCGTAACTTGGGGAAAGATGTGGTAAAAGCAGCTAAATCTCCCCTACTCCAAGGGACATGTACATAGCTCCCATTGGCAACTTCACGCAAAGGGTAAGCTTCTATTCCCTGCTGTCCTGGTGTTATACCAATCATGCTTCTTCTGCCGGTCCCTTTCTTGGACCACCTCTCTTCCCATTTATCTAGTGCCCTCCATGTCCTTATTCCAGTAATCAGTTCCCTTATGTGTGTTTTCAGCCCAATCGTTCTCCTCTCATCTAGATCTCGATCTGAGTAATGTAGCCTGTGGTTACCCTGTAATGCTTTGGTTCTTGACAAGTCCACCATATATTTGCCTGCTAGTTCGACTAACTTCTCATGGACTGCTCTCGCCTTTCGTGTGATGTCCTTTGCCATATACAGTATTTCATCCTGTTCATACATTTCCATTCTTTCTAAAGGCAGGGTACCATCTACCATGTCATCCAGATCTGACCTTAAGCTGGAGACATCAAGTCTCTTGGCTTTTATCTCAGCTCGCAATATGTCTTTTGAAGGGGGCTCGCTGGTCTCCCTACCATCCCAACTTCGAGCTCTGCGTTTGGGCTCAGGAGAATTAATGGGTGGCCTCCCTTGCTCCCATCTCTCCAGGTCCCATGCTCGGCCATCCGATCTTGGAAGGTGATGGAACACGGGCCTTTTATCCCTACTCTCTCTCTGCCTACTCTCGTCTTCTTCTCTCCTCTCACCGCACATCTCTCTGTTATTTTCCCTCTGTTCGCTACACTCCCTTTGCCTCGTATCGCTCAGTATCCGATACGATCCTTCCTGGTTCCCCATATTCCCTGGGCTGCGCTCATTTCTGTCATCACAGGGACTATGGTGCGACCTCTCACAACTCCCATTCTGTTCTCTGGTGGCAGGCACACAGTGTGGACACTTAAAGCTGTTCCTGTACTCTTGCGCTCTCCTCTCCCCTTCACTGAGTATCGGGCACGCCACCCCTCCACTCCCGGGGCCCCCGTTCTCCAGGTCTGTTCTACCTCCACTCCGGGCCCAATGGGTGACTCCCCTACTCCCTCTACAGTCCCACTCCGGGCTACTCTCACCAGCCCCGCAGTGAGTTCGTGCTCTGCTGTCCTGACTTTCCCTTTCTGCTTCTGCAGCATTGATGCACTTTTGAGCCTTCACTGCCTCATCCCACTGCTTCATGTACTCATTTAGCTCTTGAAAGGATTTTCGTCCAGATCCCCTCAGATCCATTGGCCATCTAGGGCCCCCAGGATCTCCCCCTGGGTCCCCTGCTGTGTGCATCGGGGTGCTCCACTCTCTGGGTATCGGCATCTGACTTGGGGAATTAGTGGTATCGTTCCTCCTTGCCTGCTCTGCTCTTTCTCTGTCTTTCCTTTTCCGTTCTTCCCCTTTTGCTCTCTCTTGGTCATATATCGATATTATAGGACCTATGGTAACAGGTACCTGTAGTGCATCTGGTAATGGGTAGGATGTGGCGCTTTCCGTTTCCGGCGCTCTTTGTACCACAAACCTACCGACTACCTGTTGCACCTGACTAGGCTGGAGCAACTCTTTCTTTGGCTCAGGATCCCACTCTGAACTGGGAAGCGGTCTATGCTCTCCTGCATTGCCCCCCTTTTCTCCTTCAGTATTCTCGACCTCTCCCCCTGCTCTATTATACGGGGGTGGCCTGTCTGTCAGTAATCTGTTTATCAGGCTGTCCTCTGTTTCGCTCTCATCATCTTCTTCTAGGGGGCTTTTATTTACTGGCGCCTCTAACACTGGGTACAGTTTATTTATTTCCAAATTATGCACTCTCCATCTTTTAGCATCCGCATCCCACCTGGCATCCTGTACTGCCCTTACCGAGCGTTTCACCCTTTCTTGTCGTCTATTCATATTCCTTTCATGCGCTGCCCTAAGCCATGCTTCAAGGGCTTCAAACTGGGTCGGTCTAGGCAAGGGTCTCTTTGAGGTCATGACTGATTTCAATCGATGTAACACCTCTAATCTGAACGTCCCGTACTTCGGGAACGTCAGTTCCTCGTTTCCTTCAGTAATCTTACTCCACTCTGATATCCAAAGGATCGTATGCAACCCAACATTTACTGCCATATAACGAGCTGGCGTACCCTCCGGCGGGGCTTCTTCCCCTTCATACGATCCTCGCCTCTCTTTCTTAAACAGCGCTTTCAACCATTTAAAACACTTCATAATTATGCGCACAAAATCCAGCCTCGCTACTCTGTTTACTTCCTGATGACAATCCACCAATCCTGTCGCGGCTTTGCTAGCTTGGCCTATCACAGCGCGGTCTTTCTCCTGTTGGCCAATCACGTCGCGACCCTGTATGACGTGTTCGCTAGCTGGCCTATCACAGCGCGGTCTTTCTCCGGTCAGCCAATCACTGCGCGACACCACCTGACGTCTCTTTTCTCCGCTTCGCAGCAGCACCCCTCCTTTCTCAACTCGTCTCCCGGTTATGCATGCGTCCCATTCATACTCTGAAAAATGACTACTTCCGACCAAGCGGTCACTTCTCTCGACTGTACGTCCACAGTCTATCTGTAATTGTCAACACAACTGACGAGATGTCTATCGTCTCTCTGATAGGTTACTTACACACACAGTAACTTCCGACCAGCGTCCGTTACTCACGCACTCACTCTTACGTTCCCCCTATCTCGGTCTCTCGGGTGATCAATGGTACCTCATGACCCCCTTCACACTAGTTGACAATTACTCTGGGTGTCCGATACACCCGAACCACTTAAGCTCTCTTTGAACTTAAGATTTCCACCGGTTGCGCGCGCTCACAACCTGTTCCACAGTCACTCTACAGACATTCAACTCCGCCAGACATTACAACATAGATACAATACAAAACACCGCAATCTAACACGCATAACCCTTTATACTCACTCTCAACCGATACTGCTGCTTTTTCTGTCTCACGTCATCCGGATCTTCATCTGCGGGCTGTTCTTCCGATCATCGATTTCTAGGGGCCTTGGGGTAAGCTAACCTGGCCTAGGTCACCGTCCTCAAGAAGGCAACCATCCTCTGCTACCAACTGAAAGGGCGAGATTTTGATCGATACCTTATATCTATTGATCCAAACCTCGATCTGGTCGACTGAACCTTTATTGCCTGTCTTGGAAGGAAACAGTACACCTATCTGCAAATTAGTTCACCCAAGAAAGGACTCTACTCTCAAAGATCACGGACAACTTCTAGGTTTCAAAAGTTTATTGTAAAGATATAATGAGCTGCAAATACAAGCATCTCAGAATGAGATTCACGAGATACACAGGTCCAATTACATACATGTGCTCTCGAAAAGCCCTCAGACGAGCAACAGAAATCACTAACACTAGTTCTAAAAATAGCAAAGCTATCAGCATAGACGCATATCTCTCCTTCATTTAGGTTGGAGGAAAACAAACACAGGTTAGGCGTCCCTACCCTGTTCTAGATGGTATCCCTACTTAACCAAATCCCAACCTAACAAAGGTGTCAGCAATGAATGACCCCCAAGGGAAGTCACCCACTCTAAGTCTCTTGGTGAAAACCTAAAGTTCTCCAGTCATGACCCCTCACTGCCTACCCATCCGCTCTCTAAAGGGTCCTCAGGTCTCTGCTCTAACTCCACCCAGGGGTGCTGTCCCTAATACAAAACAGTCAACAACATTTGAGACGCCCCTTGCGAAACGCCTCTCACGTGGTGCAACTTCAGGCTTTTTCCATGATGCTTTGTATTGGGCCTCAGACGTTAGAGTTGACCTTGCTTCTCAGTCTCTTCTCCGGCCCGCTGATACCCCTTAAACATTCCAGAACCCTCCTCCATGTCTGGGCCGTCTACTGAACAGGCCTCTATTCATTCACTTATAATTGGATCCCCCCTTTCCTGTTGCAGACAGATATCTGCCGCCAAGAACCCAACTCTCATAGACTTCTAAAAAGGCTTGCAACATTTCTCAGCCCAGACATGTACGTGTAAATCAATGCTAAAACATTTCAGGCCTACAATATTTCACATTATGATTATAGCATTCTATTTCTTCATTTAATTAAAGCATGTTAAAACTCTTATTCTATTATTTAGAAAACATTACTCTAAATCATGGCCCATTAATGCAATGACCAAAAACGTTAAACAATCTGTGTCGTGAAAAGAAACACCTTCCCTTTTAGCTCCAGCTCTGGCCCTGAGGCCTACCACGTTCTGCGTTTTACCACAGACCATCTTATATGTTAACAGCTACACGACATAGATTCAAAATAATCACGTCTAATAAAATCATATAATGTCACACATTTCTATATTAATTCCACTTCTACTTAAATCTCTATATTAGCTATACATTTAGAATATAATTTCAGATACTATTAGCACTCATGGCATTTCTCTTCATGAATTATGCTCTCTATAGGTAAGTATGATGTACTCATATATTTATATCAGTTTGCGCTCTCTCATAGGTCATCATCACCCATATGCTGTCCTATTGGCTCTGCCAATACTTGTTGAAATATGCTTTCTATCTCTCTGAATATAGGGTACCCTTAGATGCTGTATGATGTCTCAACAAGATGAGCAGTGTGGGAGGTGGGGAACCTCTAAGGTGTCTGAACACGTTACGGAGCCAGAACCACCTTACTTCAGCTATCTGTCTTCGAGGAATGAGGCACTCAGGAGTGGAGAAGGAAACTGTAGTATGAGCTAGGGATGGGGCAATAAAATACTGAACAGAGTCTGATGTCAATTAGGGCCTTTTGGACTTGGCCCTTTTCGTAGGGTCATCCCCGAACTTTTTGCCTTTCTCCTGTATTGGTTCTGAATTGCTTTGTTGGTTTTATGACTCTGGGCACTTTACCACAGCTGATCAGTGCTAAAGTGCATATGCTCTCTGTGTAAATTGTGTTTATGGATTGGTGATTCCATGATTGCCATATTTGATTTACTAGTCAGGCCCTAGTACAGTGCACTGTGTGTGCCCAGGGCCTGTAAATCAAATGCTGCTAGTGGGCTTGCAGCACTGATTGAGCCGCCCACAGAAGCAGCCTATAAGATGTAACTCTGGCCTGCCATTGCAGAGCCTTTGTGCAGTCTGGTACTGCCATGTCGACTTGGCAAGTGCACACACTAGCCAGTCCCTAACCTTTCCTTTTTTTACATGTTAGTCACCGCTAAGGTAGGCCCAAGGTACCCCTGTGGGCAGGGTGCACTGTATGTGAAAGGTAGGAGATGCACTGATGTGGGTGCCATGTACTGATAGTGAATTACTGCCAATTTAGTTTTTCACTATTGCAAGGCTACCTGTTCCCATAGGACTGAATGGGGAGTTTGTTTATAACATCTTATGAACATACAAGGTAGAAAAATAAAGTTTAGTACGACTGAAGTCGGAATGTTAAAGTGCATCTTTTAGTGAGGGTGACTTTTTCATTCTGTGTTTGAGGAAGAATACTGCCCCTGTGCAGTTTGCTGTCTGGGGTTGGCCTGCAGAGGCTGCTTGCTGCCAAGGAAAAGAGAAAAGGACTTTGCTGTTTGCTTTGTCATCTTGGGGAAGATCTCCAAGGACTTGAAACTGAGATTGCCTCCTGTTTTAAAGTCTCAGGGACACAAAGACTTCACTCCTTCTGTCTCTCTGCATCTGGAACTGCTGTTTCAGCTGCCACAGAAGGAAATTGCAACAACAACGCCAGCAAGCGGTGCCGTAACCTGCACCCGGCACTGCTCATGAAGAGCACGATGCACCGCACCGCACCAACTTGCGACATAGGCCCGACGCCGACTGCTGTGCCACATTGACATTGCACCGTCATAAGGAACAGAGACTTCACCACCATTTGTGACATCACCTCCCCGATTCAGTAAGGAACTGACGCTTCGCCTCCCCTGCAACGCAGTAAGGAACAGAGGCTTCACCTCCCCTGGGGTTGTAGGGAACCGAGGCCACTTGGCGCCAACAAAGCATCACCTCCCCGACGCCGTGCGTCATCTTTGCTATCATCGTTTCCAAGGTACTGTTCTTTGTGGGCCAGACGCGGTGCACCACGTGGTCGGCGACGCACTTTGGGATTTTCATCTGGCACGACGTCGTTATAACTCCAGGTGGAGTTAATTGGTACTACACGCTTTATTTGAGTGAAGAACCTATTTTTGAGGCTATCTTGATAACTGTATTGTAGATGTTTGTAGTTTGGTCTTGTTTGGGTTTTTTCTAAACTGGTGTGGTGTCCATTTGTGGTGTTTTCACTGTATTACTGTATGTGTTCACAAATGCTTTACACACTGCCTCTGAGATAAGCCTGTCTGCTCGTGCCAAGCTACCAAGGGGGTGAGCAGGGGTCATTTTCAGAGTGTATCCCCCTTACCATGACGAGAATCAAGGGCCCCTATTTGGACAAAGGTATCTATCTCTGCCAACTAGAGACCCCCATTTCTAACATGGCCCTTGTTGCTCTTCCTCCCGGGTGCAATAAAAGTCAAAAGTAATTCAGGAGGTAGAGGCTGAGTCCAATGTTGTGGAGGTTGTCCAGGAGGGATGGGGTGTTGGGGTCCAGTTGGTTGTCGAGGTGGAAGTTGAGGTCTCCTAGAAGGGTATAGTTGGTGGATGTGATGGCCTGCGGGGAGATGATGTCCGTGATGGAGTTGACGAAGGGTTCGAGGGGTCCAGAGGGCCGGTAGATCAGGGTTCCTTGGAGGGTGGTGGTGTGGCTGGCCAGCGTCTTGAAGTGAAGGTGTTCCATCCTGTCTGTGGGCTTGTTGGGGTGAGTGTGCTCAGGCGGAGGGTGGATCTGTGGCCGATGGCGATTCCTACTCCCGGGCGGGTGGGGTGGTCCTTCCTGGAGATCTTATATCCATAGGGGATGACGATGGCTGATCCCGAGGTGGTGTTGGTCCAGGTTTCGAAGAGGAACACTATTTCCGGGGTGGGGCTGTCCTGGATGTCCCAGATTTCGATGGCGTGTTTGTGGAGGGATCGGACGTTGAGGAGGATGCATTGCAGGGTCTTCAGTTCGGTTGTGTTCTTGTGGGCGGGTTGTGCTGGAATACATGTTCTTGGTGGTGCTGCAGGTGAGCAGACAGAAGTGACAGCTGAAGGGTCCATGGGTGTCGGTTAGTGATGCTAGCTTGCAGTTGTTGTTGCGGCCTGGGTTGAGTGTGTGGTGTGCTGCTGGGTCGTAGCATTGGCGGGCGGAGGTCCAGGGTTCCTTGCGCTGGTCGCGCTTGGGTCATGGACGGGGTCGGAGAGGGCTGGACAGCTGGAAGGTGGGAGTGGTGAGGGGAGCTGGATTAGTCGTGTTGGTCATGCTGGGGTGGAAGGGGCCACGGGGGCAGCAGCAGCGGGCGAAAACAGGCGGGAAAGGAGAAAGTAGGAATAAAGGGGAAACAGAGAAAAACAAGCAGAACGCAGGGAAGTGCTGAAAAATAGATTTCAGGAAGAGGGTGAGAATAAGTAAAAAACGAGTGGAAAAACAGAGCGTAAAAAAGTGGGAGACAGAGGTCCACTGGACCCCCAGGGATGAGGCGCAGGTGAACCTGCGGGCGGAGTAGGGCCTTAAACACTCCCACTAGAGAGTGCAGGGGTTTGGGGAGGCCTCACTCAATAGTGGAGCTGCGAGGGTGGGAGAGCAATTTCACTGACAAAGAGTAAAAGACTGTACTTAGCTAGCTGAGCCGTGAGCACTCTTGCCTGTTGTCAAAGCGCCGGGAAACTCCAAGTGGGTAGCTGTTGTGCTGTATAAGCTTTTTAACCTAATCTAATTTAATCTTCAGCTAATGTCTGCCTCTGGCTTCCGGTGATCCCTAGAATAGATCACCTACAGTCCTTTCGAGAGATGCTGCAACTCTGGTGCAGCGTATCCCTGAGGCAGATATGTAGTTCTTGTTCCTACAAGAGATCCCTTTCAGACAGTGGGAAAGATGTTTCAGGGATGAATCAATTGCCTAGTATAGCTCTTTTTCAGTAAGAGGGAGATCCAGGGACAGATCCTTGGCTCCGGTTATCCCTAAGAAAGATCACTATGTGGCAGTGAAAACATTATTTAAGATCTGAACCAGTTGATCCAGGGGCGTAGCATAGACAACATTATTAGGGGGGAGTGAATTGGACACTTCCCAATTAACAAGACTGTGCCCTCAACTATAAAAGCAATGCATAGGATACAGGAGCCAGGTGGAGAGTGGTGTTAATGGGATGCCTCTTCACAGAGGCCATTGGTCTGGAACTTTGTGCAGTCCAGTTGTGTAACAAATACATTGACATCTCAGGGTTCATTGGAGGTGGGATGGCAGCACATAACTAACTCACACACAAATAGCAAACTGAAACAAAGTCCATACAAATCGGTGCCATGATGCTGGAAGTAGAGGATTGTAACACCAGTTAAGGCAACATGATGCACCCGCGCACCATGTTCGTTTGGGGCCCTTTATGTTTGTGCATACTGAAAAGTCACAAATAAACCAGGAGGTAAGATGATAGAAGGGTCCTGGTGCAGTGCTCCACTTACAGGTCCTCACAGAGGGCCTGGGGTTAGGGAGAAGTTGAGTCAGGCGAGGACTGGTAGAGCTGCCACGGTTTCAGGTCCCTTCTGCAACATTTGCAAACTGTCCCTGTACGCATATGTCATTTTGATGGCTTATGTGGGACACTTTTGTTGTGAATAGAACAAAGCAGTTATTTCCACATAATCTGATAAATATTAGAAACTGTATGGGTAACAAAAATAAAACACTGATGGACACTCCCCAGAAAGAAGAAAACCAACATATTTGTAAATGTCCTATTAAGTTGGTTTTTAAAGATTTAAGACTTGCACATTGGTATTTCTGGTATAACCTTAGTTCAAATAAAGGGACATAAAACTACACATCTTAGAGTAGATTATCTTATTAGATCAACAGTTACAACTGAGCCATCCATTTATCTGTGCCATGGGGGTCTTCTCATAACTTACTGTAGATCGTGTTCATTTTAATGACTTTAGACAGATAAAGGGCAGAGTAGGCCCTGCCAAGAATTGAACCTATAAACAATAGCTTAAATTCTCTGCAGCAGGGATTCAAACTCCTGTGGTTTCTTCTTAGTAAAGCATACAATTACATTAAATATGTCAAACAAAATAAAATCAACGAAAGCCTGCTTAAGTGGGTATCATCACAGCAAATCTTCCTGAAAGAATTAATTTTATTAATCTTTTTATTGGCATCTCAAAAAAGAACAAGTACAAAACATTGTTGTGCACTGGCATTATGTGTCAGGATCCGCCGTGTTGCGCGCCTGCCTAGCCACGAAAACTACGTTTCCCATGATCCTTCTGTATCTCCTCAGGAAGTACTTCAGAGGAGGAGACACGCTTCCGGGTGCGTGTTATTCCTGTTATCGTCCCTGGTGTGAGAGCAGTCTCTCTGCACGCCAGTTCCTGTTCCTAAGACACGGATCATTTCTAGGTATCGGTGAATCCGAGGTAGGATTCTCTTGGCAAGGGATTCCCTGATTTTGCACGCTGACTACCCCGGCTGCGGCAAGACTTTTCTCCCGATTCTTTAAATCCGTTACCAGGTACATTTTCGACCACGGCTTGCGGTGGCCTATTTTCCGGGTCCTGATTTGTATGGTACAATTATATGAGGAGAGTAGCATTCCAGGAACTGCCGCTTGTGGAATAAAGAAGTTGGTGACAGTATTTATAGTCGCGGAGCGCGGTGGTGGTCGAAACCACGCGTTACCGTGAATTCCTGCCTATATTCTATATCTAAATAATCCTTGAACTCAGTAGCGGAGCGGGTAGTGATGCAACTACGCGTTACCGTGTATTTCCGTTGAGACTGGTGTACTGTAAGAGAGCAGAACGCCGTGATGGACGCAACTACGCGTTGCTGTTTATCTTTATTGTCTGTAGAGAGTGTAATCTAAGACAGTGGTATTGAGGGGCGGAGTGTTGTGGTTCTTGCCTCCTACACACTTCCGTATCCTTAGTTCTTCGTCTGGAAACTGGTCTGGTTCTGTTGAAACTCATTCTTTCTTTTTTGCTCAATGGACCCCCAAATACATATTGCCCTCTGTATGTGGTATGTTATAGGTGGTTTGTGTGAATCAAAGTAATGTTTGAGGTGCCAAACTGGGTGAAAGCTATATTTACATCTTGTTTATGTTTTCCATAGGGAATCCAAAGGCAGTATTGGAGCGACTAGATTGGCTCATTATCGAGGGTCTTTTCTTTTCTTATAAGCAGGTATTCTTGATGCATGTTTAGTGAGACTTTATGAGAGTAGCATTTCGTTTAAACATAGTGTTTACAGAAGGTGTCTTTTGTCATTACAGGTGTTCCTTCCCTGCTGGTCTTACCTTTTCCCTTCCTTTGTTTTTTTATTTTAGTTTGTTATTTTTCCCTCGCCTAATGGCTCGAACACCCTGTATATTCACATCGGGGTGTTGGTGACATTTGGAGGTGGAACCATTATTGCTTCAACTGGATCCCGTGGAGGTAAACCTGACAGAATAACACGCCCACGAAAGTTACTCTGCCTGATCCAGTTGTTGCGTAATGGCTACCATGGATGATGTCATGCAGGCTTTGCTTTTGGTTCAACATGAGCTTGCCTCCTCCAAAACAGAAGCCACTGCATTAAGAGAAAAAGTAGACAGGTTGTCTAGGAATCCCTTTGATGCTTCCTCACCACAGATACAGGTCACGGTTCCCCCCCTATCCCTCTGGCCAGTCCGGAGAGGTATTCGGGGGTTCCGACTAAGACTCAGGTATTCTTAACGCAGATCATGCTCCATTTTTCTTGCAAGCCGGCCTCGTTCCCTAGCAACCATTCGAGGGTGGCGTTTGCTATTTCTTACCTGATAGGCGATGCAGCTAATTGGGCGGTACCCTTGGTAAGAAACAATGATCCTATTCTTTCCGATTGGTCAGCATTCCGCACGGAGTTCGAAAATGTGTTCGATAGAAGGGCCACTACCTTTAGTGCCGATAGGGAACTCTTGGAATTAAGACAAGGCAGTTCTGAATTAATAACCTACCTAACCAAGTTTAACAGATTGGTGGCTGAGACCTCGTGGCCAGAAGAGAAAAGAATGTCCCTATTTTACCAAGGGTTACGGGATGGACTCAAAGATATCATTGCTCAAATAGATCCCCAACCAGCCACTTGTGTAGACATGGTTAATTTAACCCTGCGATTGGATGGTAGAATGACATACAGAGGAGGGGACAGGAGCAGGTGGGATAGGGCCCCTCCTAGACTTGAGTGGACTCCCCGTAGGGCTTTGCCTTCCACCGAGACTACTACTGAACCCATGGAGATAGGGGCGGTCCGGGCCCCACTAACCAGAGAAGAGAAAGAAAGCCGTAGAATATCCGGTCTATGCATGTATTGTGGCAAGAAAGGCCATTATGTCAGAGAATGCCCCTCCAAACCTAAAACTTCAGGGGGATGGAATAGAAACAAAAGAGTAGCCATCACAGCGTTAAGTGCTCAGGATGAGGCGAGTGGGATAGCCGAAGGAAACAAGAGGGAGGCTCAGCCCTGGAAAGCTCCCTCTTTAACGGTATTAGCTCTGCTCGAATCAGAATCCCAAATCTTGTTGCCCATGAAGTTGGAGTGTCAGTTACAGGTACACCAAGTGATGGTGATGATCGACTCAGGGGTCACAGGGAATTTCATTAATAGCGGGTTAGTGACGTCTCTATCGTTGGACAGAGTACCCAGAGACACTCCTGAAGAAGTCCTAGCAGTAGACGGGAAACCTTTGATATCAGGTCTAATAACTGAACAAACCGAGAGGGTAATCTTGTCTGTAGAAGTAAAAGAAGGCAGGCACAGGGAGGAGCTGTCTCTTAATATTATTGAAGCCCCCCAGTATGAGGTGATTTTGGGGATGCCTTGGCTAAGCCATCACATCCCATCAATTAACTGGAAGGAAAAGACGGTACAGTTCTCGTCTGCGGAATGCAAGACACATATGGAGCGGCATAAAATCGCTCTGTTTTCACCCACGCTTATTCCCCTGTTGGTGGCCACGGCAGTGGAAAAAGCAGTGAGTTTGCCTGTTGAATATCAGAATTACAAGGACGTTTTCAGCGAAAGCAGGGCCGAGCAACTTCCACCTCATAGGCTGTATGATTGTAGAATAGATCTGGTTGAGGGGGCCACCATCCGTCATGCAGGGTTTATGCGTTGTCCAATCCAGAAACAACACACTTAAAGGAGTATTTAGATCATTATGTTGACATAGGGTTTATTAGGCCATCTAGATCCCCTGCCGCTTCTTCCCTGTTTTTCATCAAAAAAGCTAATGGGGATCTGAGAGCCTGTGTGGATTATAGGATGCTAAATAAGAACACTATAAGAAACAGATATCCACTACCCCTTATCTCGGTATTATTGGACCAAGTAAGATATGCCAGGGTTTTTACCAGATTGGATCTTAGAGGGGCGTATCACTTGGTCCGCGTCAGAGAGGGGGACGAATGGAAGACCGCTATCAAAACGAGATATGGCCTATACGAATATACTGCAATGCCGTTTGGCCTGTGCAACGCCCCGGCGGCATTTCAGTATTTCCTGAATGACGTTCTGAAAGAGTTTGTGGACATCAGCGCAGTGGTGTACATAGACGACATTCTGAGTTACTCGGAGGACACCACAGCACACACACAACATGTAGTGGAAATATTACAGAAATTAAGAGAACACAGATTGTTCTGCAAAATTAGCAAGTGCGAATTCAGTGTGGCCTCAGTGGAATTCCTAGGTGTTATGCTAAGTCATGAGGGTCTACAAATGTCCGAAAGAAAGATACAAGCGGTGCAGGAAGGGTCTACACCCACCTGTGTGAAAGAAGTGCAGAGCTTCTTAGGCTTTGCTAAATATTACCGCCGATTTATTCTACGGTTCTCTCAGGTGGCTGTTCCTCTGACAAGACTGCTCAGGAAAGGAGTTAAGTTCCAGTGGTCCACTGAAGCCGCGGAGGCTTTTTCTTACCTGAAAAAGGCATTTACAACCGCCCCAATTCTAGCTCATCCAAAGCCAGAATACCCCTACATCGTAGAAGCTGATGCCTCTGATGAGGCCATAGGGGCTGTTTTGTCTCAGAGGGATAAGGATACAGGACAACTCCACCCTGTTGCGTATCTGTCCAAAAAACTGATTCTGTCTGAAAAGAATTACACCATCGCGGAAAAAGAGCTGTTAGCGATTAAAAGGGCTTTTCAAGAATGGCGTCAGTACCTTTGGGGGGCCAAATTCCCTGTCACAGTGTTCACCGACCACAGAAACCTTCAGTACATGAAGACAGCCAAACATCTCACGCAGAGACAGATGCGTTGAATGCTGTTTTTCTCGGAGTACGATTTCACCATCACTTTTAGAACTGGTGCGGATAATCTGAAAGCAGACTCCTTCTCCCGACGAGACCAGGTTGAGGAAACAGGGAGTAAAGACTTAAAGATGGCCATTGTGAGTCCAGAAAAGGTGATCTGTGCAATCCAGGCTAATTCCTTTTTGATGTTATTGGTAAAACCAAGGATCAGAATGCTTGGGTTCTTTGGGCCACAAAGGGTGCCAATCGCACACTAAAGCAAGGACTACCTTTTCAGGACAATAGGTTGTATCTCCCCACTCCGGAGTTGCAAAAGAAGGCTTTTGTTTGGTGTCATGATTCTCCGTTGGCTGGTCATCAGGGAGTACAAAAGACCGTACAACTCATGAAACGTCATTTTTGGTGGGATACCGAAAAGATTGACGTACCCACCTGGATAGGACAGTGTGAGGCCTGTGCACGTGCAAAAAACGTGACGGGAAAGAAGAAAGGCCTACTGATGCCTTTACCTTCACCCAGAAGACCGTGGCAGAACATCAGCCTAGATTTTGTTACGGGTCTGCCCCCTGATCAGGGTAAATCGGCCGTATTAGTGGTCATCGACAGTCTCACTAAGTTGGGACATTTTATCCCATGCGTGAATCTTCCTACTGCAGGCCAAACAGCTCATCTACTGTTAACCAATGTCATCCGGTTGCACGGTGTGCCAGAGGTCATTGTGTCAGACAGGGGCCCTCAGTTCGTTGTGAGATTCTGGAAAGTATGGTGTCAGGCGTTGCATATCCAATCCTCGCTCTCCACCAGCTTTCATCCACAGACCGATGGGCAGACGGAGCGATTAAACCAGACACTGAAAAAAAATCTTCGTTGTTACGCAACAGGCGCCCAGGAATCGTGGGTTTCAATGTTATGGATGGCTGAGGTAGCATATAACAACGCTTGGCATAGTTCAGTGGGGGTCTCTCCGTTTCTTGCCACCTACGGTTTCGATGCTCGAATTCTTCGAGTGCACATCCCTGAGGAGGTGTCTCGGCAGCCTACGGTTCTGGGACAGATGCGGAGGATTCATGACATTCACAGGCAGATAAGGGTGCACTTGATGAAGGCAAAGAGGGAATACAAAAAATGGGAGGACCGTCATCGGATAGAGGGTCCCGTTTACCAGGTGGGTGACAGAGTGTGGCTGTCTACTCGCAACATCAAGTTCAAGCTACGCAGTGTGTTCCATCCCCGTTACATAGGGCCCTACACTATTGTGAAACGGATTAATCCGGTGGCATTTAAACTGAAACTGCCAGGTTCACTGCGGATACATCCAGTGTTCCACTGCAGCCTTCTGAAGCCGGCTCACTCTGCTAGGAGACGGGCCCCTCCGCTTGTGGTCGGGGATGTGGGGTCTGAGTATGAGGTCCGGAGCATCAAGGACTCCAAATGGAGGAGGGGTGTCTTGTGGTACCTGGTGTCATGGAAAGGCTATTCGGCGGAGGACGATTCTTGGGAGCCGGTGGGGAACGTGCATGCTCCTGCTGCGCTTCGCTCTTTCCATCATAGGTGCCCCTTGCGGCCTGATCCTAGGAGGCGCTAGGGAGGGGGACATGATGTCAGGATCCGCCGTGTTGCGCGCCTGCCTAGCCACGAAAACTACGTTTCCCATGATCCTCCTGTATCTCCTCAGGGTGCGTGTTATTCCTGTTATCGTCCCCGGCGTGAGAGCAGTCTCTCTGCACGCCAGTTCCTGTTTCCTAAGACACGGATCATTTCTAGGTATCGGTGAATCCGAGGTAGGATACTCTCGGCAGGGGATTCCCTGATTTTGCACGCTGACTACCCCGGCTGCGGTAAGACTTTTCTCCCGATTCTTTAAATCCGTTACCAGGTACATTTTTGACCACGGCTTGCGGTGGCCTATTTTCCGGGTCCTGATTTGTATGGTACAATTATATGAGGAGAGTAGCATTCCAGGAACTGCCGCTTGTGGAATAAAGAAGTTGGTGGAAGTATTTATAGTCGCGGAGCGCGGTGGTGGTCGAAACCACGCGTTACCGTGAATTCCTGGCTATATTCTATATCTAAATAATCCTTGAACTCAGTAGCGGAGCGCGGTAGTGATGCAACTACGCGTTACCGTGTATTTCCGTTGAGACTGGTGTACTGTAAGAGAGCAGAACGCCATGGTGTACGCAACTACGCGTTGCTGTTTATCTTTATTGTTTGTAGAGAGTGTAATCTACGACAGTGGTATTGAGGGGCGGAGTGTTGTGGTTCATGCCTCCTACACACTTCCGTATCCTCAGTTCTTCATCTGGAAACTGGTCTGGTTCTGTTGAAACTCATTCTTTCTTTTTGGACCCCCAAATACATCTTGCCCTCTGTGCTGCCATGTGGTATGTTATAGGTGGTTTGTGTGAATCACAGTAATGTTTGAGGTGCCAAACTGGGTGAAAGCTATATTTACATCTTGTTTATGCTTTCCATGGGGAATCCAAAGGCAGTATTGGTGCGACTAGATTGGCTCATTATCGAGGGTCTTTTCTTTTCTTATAAGCAGGTATTCTTAATGCATGTTTAGTGAGACTTTATGAGAGTAGCATTTCGTTTAAACATAGTGTTTACAGAAGGTGTCTTTTGTCGTTACAAGGTCCCTTCCCTGCTGGCCTTTCCTTTTCCCTTCCTTTGTTTTTTTATTTTAGTTTGTTATTTTTTCCCTCGCCTAATGGCTCGAACACCCTGTATATTCACATCGGGGTGTTGGTGACATTTGGAGGTGGAACCATTATTGCTTCAACTGGATCCCGTGGAGGTAAACCTGACACTATGCTCAGCTGCATTAGCATCGTACTACCCAGCATCCGCTGCAATACTTCCTGAATCAGTGGAAATTGATTAGGGATACAGACGGACCAGATTGCGTCTCATTTAGATAAGTGGGGGTGAAGTAGCTACAAATTTCCTAAACAAGCTTTTATAAGCTTATGGGGGCTCATACAAGGATCAAAATTAGGTCTAGGAGTAATTGTAATAATGCCGGACCGATTGGTTTAATTTTGGTAATTTAGCGCAACAAAATGATTCGAAATTACAAAGAATATGTAATTACTCCACATCATGTAATTTCGGGTAGACATTTTAGCACAAGATCTACCATTCTGGTAATTTTTTAACATGAGTGACATTTCAAGTAGATTTGTTACCCGAGCGGACCGTTAGGGTAATTTTTTGCGAAAAACTACGGGCCCGATTCACAGAATGAACTTAAGACTAAATCCTAACCTTACTATTATTTGTTATTCACAGAATGCACTTACTACTTTCGGGATTCACAGAGTGAACTTACTACTTTCGGGATTCACAGAATGAACTTACTACTTTCGGTATTCACAGAATAGATTTAAGACTACTAACTTTACGTCCGCACTCGGGCAGGAAATTCCGGCCCGGAGGCGGAGCTTCTGGCTTGGGGGCGGAGCTTGCGGCCCAGAGGTGGAGTTTTCAGCCATGGCTAAATCCCCACCTCTGAGCCGGAAGCTCCCCCTCCAAGCCGCAACCTGTGCCTCCGGCCGGAAGCTTTGCCTCCGGGCCGCAAGCTCCGCCCCCAAGCCAGAAACCCCGCCTCTGGGCCAGAAACTCCGCCTCCGGGCTGGAATTTCCGGCCCGAGTGCGGACGTAAAGTTAGTAGTCTTAAATCTATTCTGTGAATCCAAAAGTAGCAAGTTCATTCTGTGAATCCCGAAAGTAGTAAGTGCATTCTGTGAATACCAAATAGTAGTAAGTTTAGGATTTAGTCTTAAGTTCATTCTGTGAATCAGGCCCAACGAATCTGAACACGAACGGTAGTGTTTTGAACACGAGCAGTAGTTCCTTTGACATGGACAGTCATCAAACATTTCTGGTAGATATTTCATCCAAATGGTCCATTCAGATCATTTTTACCTTCAAAACTACAAATACGAACGCAGCGGTGTTTTGAATGCAAGCAACTGGAAATCAACTTAAAAATACAATTTCAGCTGAATTTTTACTTGAATTTCAGTGTGAAGTGCATCTTGCATTATTTCATGTGATTTTGCCTAATGTTTCAGTAGTTTCTTATAGGAGTGCTACCCAGACTTATGCAAGTTACACGCACCCCAAAACGTGATGGAAATTACACAACAATCCTGTTTGCAGTGGGGACAGCCAATGAGCTCCTGGTTCTTTTCACTGTCCCAGGTGGAAGAGGTTAGTGAAATGGGCTCTTAGGAGTACAACAGTATCAGCTACGTTGATAGGATGGATACCAGGGGTACCTGGGTCTTCAGGTAGGATGAAACATAGGATACAGATGTGGCCATGCCATTTTAAATATAACTTGGATAGGAGGAGGGAGGCAGGTCCTGAACACCACCATGCTGGCATCTCCTACCCAAATCATGGAACGGGAGGCCTGGCACTCCCTACAGATGAGAGGAGAGTTAATCAATTTTGTTTTGGAAAGACACACACTCTCAGAAGCTGCATTTAAGTCCATCCTGAGTTCAGAGGTCCCACAGATGCCTCAAAATATTCTACATTGTACATGACTGTGAACATGGTTTTGCCACGCAGAAATGGTTTCAAATCGATGACAATGAGGGCTTTCAAATTGTAACAAGACCCATCCTGTCATGACAGCCACCCAACTCTGATGAAACAAGGAAAAGGTGATAAATAGGAATTGGAGAGGGGTACCCACCTTAGGTCGAATGTGCTTTCCCACACCGCGACATTACTGGATTTCACACCATCCACCTGCTTAGAGAGGGACACACTGGTTTCCAGCCAAAACCGTCTTTAAAAGAAGAAACCAAGAGGACTTCATTTCCCATTTCCCATTTGCACAGGAAGTAACATCACTGAATTTCCCATCATCCATCTGCACAGGAAGTGACATGACTGGATTTCCTATCATCCATCTGCACAGGAATTGACCTCTCTGGTTTCCCAAGGACCATGCCCTGTGTTTCTCCGTCCTTCCAGGTCCTATTTAATGGAGGCTGCAGCGTGTACGTGCAAAGTGCACACCCTGCTGGCACACCAGATGCGCACCAAAGGCAAGCCCTTCTGCACCCATTTGTGCCTGAACCATGCCCAGTGCCAGGAATCTTGGTTCTAACCCTACCCACAGATACCCTGCTGCACTCCTCCATTTTCTTAACCCCAGTCAAAGACACAAGGAAGGAACATTCACATGCACCTTCTACAAGTTCTCTTATACTCTCTCACACCATACACACACCACTCCCACAGCAACAGCATCCTGGACCCCATTTGCTCACATTCACACACACCAGCCACTCGTTCACTAAGACCAAACACCATGCACATGTGGAACACTTGCAAGGATACATCTCAACACCTGCTCTCTCACCAACCATGCCCTGCAGATATGGGACCTACTGCACGACCATGCTCCATACCTGCTCTCTTTCACAGAAATGTGGCTAATTCCCACCTTGGCACAGGTCATTGCTACAGCCGTCCCTCCAGGCTACAAGATCATTAGGCAAGGCCGTCAGCAGAAGCCGAGAGGTGTAGTTGCCATCATATTCAAAGATCCCATCAGCTGCATCACCTACATGAACACCCCCTCCACCTACAGGGCACACATCACATTCAGATACACTTCACACCAACTTTTCTCTTTGTAGAACTGCCAGATACAGACCACCAGGATCCTGCACCAATTTTGCCAGCTACATCATGAACTTTGTTGCAACCCTTATCATCAATGCCAGTGCCTTCATCCTTCTCGGAGACCTTAACTTTCACCTAGAAGACTGCACCAACCTAAAGTCTATGGCCTTTCTAGAAATCCTGGTAACCTTTGGCCTCACCAAGCATGTTACCAATCTCACCCACATTGCTGGACCCCTATTGGACCAGATCTTCTCCTCAATCAGCAACATCACAGTCAGCAACCCAGAAACCATGTGCTGACAGGCCACGCCTTTGTCAGTTTCAGCATACCCATCCTGCGCCGCCGTAGACATACCACCACCAGAACTACCTGCGGCAGCTGGAAAATAATCTTAGAAAAGGAGTGGGCTTCTCCTCTCTCCAAGTACAGGTCTGAGCGCATCAGCAACTTGCTGAAAGCCATAAAAAAAAAGCCAGATCACCTCATGTACTTTTCAACCATAGACCCATCTCCTGCCTATCAATCAATCAATCATCACACTTGTATAGCGCGCTACTCATCCGGAAGGGTCTCAAGGCGCTTGGGGGAAGGGGGCCGCTACTGCTCGAACAGCCATGTCTTGAGTTGTCTCCTGAAGGCGAGGTGGTCCTGGGTCAGCCGAAGGTGGATGGGGAGGGAGTTCCATGTCTTGGCCGCCAGGTAGGAGAAGGATCTGCCTCCGGCGGTGGCTCTTCGGATGCGTGGTACGGTGGCGAGGGCGAGGCTAGCGGACCGTAGCTGGCGGGTGGGTGTGTGGAAGGTCAGGCAGTCGTTGAGGTACTTGGGTTCCAGGTTGTGAAGAGATTTGTGTGCGTGGGTGAGGAGCCTGAACGTGATCCTCTTGTTGATAGGGAGCCAGTGCAGGTTCCTCAGGTGGCCGGAGATGTGGCTGCGTTGAGGGATGTCCAGGATGAGTCGGGCGGAGGCGTTCTGCATGCGTTGGAGTCTTTTTTGTAGCTTGGCTGTGGTTCCGGCGTAGAGGGTGTTTCCGTAGTCCAGCCGGCTGGTGACGAGGGCCTGGGTGACCGTCTTTCTGGTTTCGATCGGGATCCATCGGAAGATCTTGCGGAGCATGCGGAGGGTGTGAAAGCATGAAGAGGAGACGGCGTTGACTTGTCTGGTCATCGAGAGGGAGGAGTCCAGGATGAAGCCCAGGTTGCGTGCGTGGTCTGTCGGCTTGGGGGCGGTGCCCAGGGCAGGGGGCCACCAGGAGTCGTCCCAGGCGGAGGGTGATGGTCCAAGGATGAGGACTTCCGTCTTGTCTGAGTTCAGTTTCAAGCGGCTGTTCTTCATCCACTCGGCGACTTCTTTCATCCCTTCGTGGAGGCTGGTTCTGGCGGTGTCGGGGTCTCTGGTGAGGGAGAGGATCAGCTGGGTGTCGTCGGCGTAGGAGATGATGTTGAGGTTGTGTTGGCATGCGATGTCTGCGAGAGGTCTCATGTAGACGTTGAAGAGGGTGGGGCTGAGTGATGATCCTTGCGGGACGCCGCAGATGACTTCGGTGGCCTTGGAGCGAAACGGGGGGAGGCGGACTCTCTGTGTTCTTCCGGCGAGGAACGAGATGATCCACTTCAATGCCTTCTCTTGGATGCCGGTGTTGCTGAAGCGTTGCACTAGGGTGCGGTGGCAAACAGTGTCGAACGCGGCAGAGGGGTCCAGGAGGATGAGTGCCGCTGTTTCCCCGTTGTCGAGAAGGGCTCGGATGTCGTCGGCGGCTGCGATGAGGGCGGTCTCGGTGCTGTGGTTGGCTCTGAAGCCGGATTGCGAGGGATCGAGGGATCCATTCGTCTCGAGGAAGGCGGCAAGCTGTTTGTTGGCGATCTTCTCGATGACTTTGGCAGGAAAAGGGAGGAGCGAGATGGGGCGGACGTTTTTGAGGTCGGTGGGGTCCGCTGTTGGTTTCTTCAGTAGGGCGCTGAGCTCGGCATGCTTCTAGCTCTCCGGGAAGATGGCGGTGTCAAAGGAGGTGTTGATGATGTCTCGGAGTTGGGGTGCGATGGTGGAGTCGGCCTTGTTGAAGACGTGGTGGGGGCAGGGGGCAGTCGGAGATCCGGAGTGGATGGTGTTCATCGTGCGGGCTGTGTCTTCGGTGGTCACTGCGGTCCAGGTGCGGAGGGTGGCGGTGGGGTGCGTTGGTTCGGCGGTTGGGTGCGAGGAAGGTGCGCCTAAGCTGTTGTGGATGTCGGCAATCTTGCGGTGGAAGAATGAGGCGAGGGAGTCGCAGAGATCTTGTGACGGGGTGATGTTGTTGTTGCCGGTGCTGGGGTTGGAGAACTCCTTGACGATGCTGAAGAGTTCCTTGCTGTCGCGGGCGTTGTTGTCCAGTCGGTCCTTCAGTGATTTCTTCTTGGTGGTGCGGATGAGCAGGTGGTGCTTGCGGGTCGCGTGTATGAGGGCGGTCATGTTGTCAGTGGTCCGGTCGAGGAGCCAGGCTTTCTCGAGGGTGCGGCAGGTCTTCTTGGAGTCCTTGAGTTCGTCGGTGAACCAGGGGGCCTTCTTGCTTCTGGGTTTGCTGGGAGGGTTCTTCAGTGGTGCGAGGTCGTCGGCGCAGGCGGTCAACCACTGCGTGAAATTGCGGGCTGCTTCGTTGGGGTCCGGTGTGCTGGCAGGTGGGCTCTGGCTGAGGGAGGTGGTGAGCTGGTCGGCGGTGATCTTGCTCCAGCTTCTGTGAGGAACCTATTGCGGGTGGTGGTGGGTAGTGGTTCTCCTGAAGCTGAAGTGGACGCAGCTGTGGTCGGTCCAGTGGAGTCCGGTGAGGTCGCGTGTGGGCTGATGAAGTCCGTGATGTCTTCGCTGAATTGTGTGCGTGGTCCCGGGGGTCTGTAGATGAGGGTGCCTCTGAGGGTCGTCTTTGGGTCGATGTGAATCTGAAAGTGGAGGTGTTCGGCGGCGGTGTAGGTGTCGTCGGCGTCGGGCGGATGGTGTTCTTGTGGACGATGGCGATGCCTCCCCCAGTCTGGTTGACTCGGTCCCTCCTGATGATCTTGTAACCATCCGGGATCGCGATGGCGATGTCGGGGGCTGAGGAGGCGTTCATCCAAGTTTCCGTGAGGAAGGCGACGTCTGGTGATGTTGTGTCGAGCAGGTTCCAGAGTTCGACGGCGTGTCTGTGGACGGAGCGGGTGTTGAGCAGGATGCACTTGAGGTCGCTGCTGGGGTTTGGCTTGGCGGGCGCGGTGCATGTTCGGAGGCAGGTGAACTTGCAGGTTGTGCAGGTGAAGGGTCCATGGAAGCGTTTCGGGGCGGCCCGGCAGCAGGCGGGGTTCCGGCCGGAATTGAGTGCGTTGAGGGCGGCGTCATCGTAGGTCTGTCGAGCCGTCTTGCGTCTGTGGGGGCCAGGGGTCCTGGCGCTGGGCGGTCGCCATTTATGGCCAAGTGGGAGTGAGGAGCAGCTGGGAGGCGGGAGCGGGGAGGGCACAGAAGGAAAAAGGGGGCGTGGCCGCTGGCACGGCGGCGGGAAGCGGGGAGCGGGGCGGGCAGGCACAGGGGGCAGAGAGACAAGTATACAGCACAGGCAAAATCAAAATCACAGTTACAGCAAATGGGGAACAATTATAATGTACACAAGATGCGGGGAGACAAAAGGAATGAAATAAAAACGAACAGTACACGCTAATACGGCGGGGGGCGGGGTCGGTGAGGCAGGCTCAGCGAGGCTGCGGGCAGCAGCGGGACGAGTCACGCACACAACAGCTGGTGGCCGTGCGGCGCGGGGGTGTCCTGGGAACAGTTCACACTCACCTGCGCCGCGCGGTTGCCATTTATGGCCAAGTGGGAGGGAGGGAGGCAGGAGCGGGGAGGGCACAGAAGGAAAAAGGGGGCATGGCCGCTGGCACGGCGGCGGGAAGCGGGGAGCGGCGCGGGCAGGCACAGGGGGCAGAGAGACAAGTATACAGCACAGGCAAAATCAAAATCACAGTTACAGCAAATGGGGAACAATTATAATGTACACAAGATGCGCAGGTCACACTCACCTGCGCCGCGCGGTCGCCATTTATGGCCAAGTGGGAGGGAGGGAGGAGCCTACCATACCCAGCAAACATCTTAGAGAAACTAACCAACCGATGCCTCACAGACCACCTTGGCAACCATCAGCTCATCAATGCCATGCAGTCTGGATTTAGACCCAACCATAGTGCACAAACAGCACTCCTTGCCACCACAGAAAACATCCGCATGAGGAGACAAGACAGCCCTCAATCTCTTGGACATCTCTGCAGAATTTGACTCAGTGTTATGTTATGTTATGTTATGTTTATTATTTTATTAAGCGCAACTGTTATCCTTGGGTGTCCTGGCGCTAACTGCTTTCCTGATGAAGAAAAAGACTGAAGAGGAGACTAGAACAGCCAGGTCTTAAGCATTTTCCTGAATAACAGCAAATTGGTGCTGTTCCTCAGATGAAAAGGAAGCTGGTTCCACACCTTTGCAGACCCTACCACAAAACTTTTCCCACCCCAGTGTGCTCTTTTTACGAGTGGAACTTTGACCAGTTTTTGAGCCGATGAACGTAGCAGTCTAGTAGGGGTGTACCATTGAAATTGTTCCTGCAGGCCACGTGGTGCTTGATTGTGAGGTGATTTAAAAACTAGACAAAGAGATTTGAATTGCACTCTGATTTGCCTTACTGGCAGCCAATGAAGTCTACAGATTTCATTAGAAATCGGGGCAAATTTTGGTATGCCAGATTACAGCCTAGCAGCGGTGTTCTGCAACATCTGGAGTCTATGCAACAGACTCTCTTGCATGCTTTAATAGAGGCTCTTGCAATAGTCCAGACGTGACATAATGAATGCCGTAACCACCGTCTGCCGACTCTCCTTAGGCAGAAAATTAAGGATTTTCTTAGTGGTCCTGAGAATGAACATTGAAGATGATACAATGGCGTTAACTTGCCTTTTCATGTCCAGTTTATCATCTAGGTATACTGCCAAGTTTTTCCCTTGTTTGGAAGGTGCTGGGAGGGGCCCCAAAGAATCAGGCCAGCATTCAGGGGTCCACAGGTTAAGATCATTCCCAAATAGGATGCCTTCAGTCTTGCCCAAATTTAATTTGAGGCAATTACTGGTCATCCAGCAACGGACTGCCTCCATACAGTCGTGTAGCCTGTGGCTTATATTAATTCCTGCTCATGGTAGAAGTGATACCACTATTTGCGTATTGTCTGCGTAGGAGGTAAGATGGAAACCAAAAGATCTAATCAATGGAGCCAACGACAATACGTAGACATTAAATAGGGTAGGACTTAACGATGACCCCTGTGGTACCCCACATGGCAGATGGAAAGGGGGTGAACAAAAATCGCCTAACGCCATTATTTGCTGACGATCGGAGAGAAAGGATTTTAAAACCCTCCCAGGCCGCCTTCTCTACTCCGCAGGCTGACAATCGGTCCATCAAAATATCATGATGGACCGTGCCAAACGCTGCGGAGAGGTCCAGCATAATCATCGCCGCTCTGCCCCCCTGATCCAAAATGTTCCTGATCTCATTAGTGGACTTCAGGAGGGCCGTTTCAGTGCTGTGGCCCTCACGAAAGCCATATTGGGTACAGTCAAGTATTTCAGCATCTTGGAGGTACCTACTCAAATGTGTCACACCTCATCCTCATGAGACACCTGCATGAGATTGGCATTTAAGGACCAATTCTCCACTGAAATTGTTCCTTCTTTATGGATAGAATATAAGCTGTCACCCTGGCACCTTACTCCTCAGATGCCCTCAAATTTATCTTCGGAGTGCCTCAAGGTTATCGTCAGCCTCACTATTTTTAATGCATACACGATCCTTCTGGCCAATATCATCTGCACACACAGTATCAACGTCCTCTCCTATGCAGATGAAAGGTAACTCATACTCTCCCTATTGGACAAGTCTCACAATACCTGAAACAAGTTCACTGCCTGCATGCAAGTTTCTAACTGGAGGATAGCTTACTGTCTCAAGCCAGATACCAACAAGACAGAAGTAGTGATCTTCAGCAAAAACTCCTTACTATAGGACTCCAACTGGTGGTTAGCCAAACTCGGACCCACACCCAGAACCCACACTAGGAACCTCGGAATAAGCATCAACACAAAACTGGACATGACCGCACAAGTCACAGCCATCATCGCATCCTTCTTTTAGATCCTGAAGATGCTGAGGAAGATCTTCCAAAGGCACCCATGCAACACTCATTCCCTAGTCAGCAGTAAGTTAAACTATGGGAACACCCATTACACCTGGATCAACATGCAACCCACTAGAAGACTGCAAAGCATCCAGAACTTGGCAGCCAGACTCATCTTTAACCTCCCACACAGAACTCACATCACACCACACCTAAGGGAACCAACACTGGCTCCCAATACACAAACGTGCTCAATTCAACTCCTTGCACACATATTCAAGGCACTACACAACTCAAGCCCCATCTACCTGCACAGTTTTATCTCCTTCCACCAGCTACCCCGACACCTGTGCTCCTCAGGATTTCTACTTGCACACATCCCACGAATACACAGAGCCAGAGCAGGAGGACGTTGTATTACATCACGCTTAAAGCATGGAACAACCTTCCACTCCACATCAAAGCCTCCACTTCTCTTCTTGAATTCTCAAGAGCTGAAGACCTGGGTTTTCAATTAACCAACATGCACAGACATGCCTAGGCACACACACCTCCTCAGAGCCAGGGTACCTCGCGGGTGATAGTGGGCTTTACAAATATACATAATATAACATAACATATGGAGGGATCCAGGCCAGACTTTCTACCTATCCATGTAAGATAACTACATTTACAATTAATCTAAATGGAACTCAGTAAAAGTGACTGATAATTTCCCTACAAATCTATAATGTATGCACCCTCATGGTCCGTGGTTGGACACCCCAGGAGTAGTGTGCCATTGCTCGTGGACTTGCATAGTGCTGGTTTCTTTATAGATCTTGGAAATAGGCCTATACTCCAGGTCTATCTGAAACAGGTGAGAAGCAGGCCTTGTGCTAACAGAAGTATGACCAGGGGTCATATTTATTTCAGTTCATTTTTAACAAGTTTGCAGCTTCTTCATTCAAGTTTGTATCTTTTGGCCCCGGAGACTTTTGCTGTTGACAACTCCAGGCCTTATAGTGAGACGGCTCGTTTCTGCACTCACGAGGAAAGCTCTACTGAGGCGACAGCGCTTCTCTGTCATTCACTGTGGCCTTGTGACTTCTGAGTGGCAGCATTTGGAGCAGTACAATGTGATTCCTTCCTCTGTGAAGATTACTCAGTTATCAAGAGAGCCTGAGACTAATTCTATTTCTGCTGCAGAGCAAGAGACACATTTCACATTATTGTACCTGACAGAGACGAGGCACTGAAGTACGCTCTCTTCTCTTTATTCTTTTCTAGGGTTCGGGCTTTTTTCAATCAGGGATTTAATACAGATCCTTCTGCAGGCTTTCAGTCTTTCTGTAGGTTGATTATCTGCTGTGCAATTGTTCAACATTGAGCTGTGTCTGCTTCACAGACTGACTGAAGAGGCCAAGAGCTTGTAGGATCCTGGTATCCTGGGAGATGCACTTCAAACACAAGCTGGACCTTTTGTAAGCTTTTGAACTCTTGTGAAATTCAATTCTGAAATCAGTATATATTGTTAGTACACTTCCACAAGTGTATTTTGACAAATCCTTAGAAAATGGCAGACTATCAAGGACCTTAGGCCCCACGTTTTGTGACCTGGCCATCCCTGCGTTTGGGGGCACGATTTTGTTAATTTTTTTCAATACCAAACTCCCAATTTGGGACTTACTTCCCATTATGTGAATGAGTGCCCCCTTATCCATACAAGCACATGCCCTCTCTTTGGGTCTGTGACAAATCCTGCAAAAGAATCAGCGACAGAAACAAATCAAAGCCCTATCTCACCGAATCAACACATCCGGGCACATGTATCGCTCATTCAACCTCAACCTACCCCAACTCTTCGGGGCATATTATCAAGGGCCTTATCGCAGCTTTTGCTGCACTTTTTGCCAAAAAAGCAGCAATATTTTTATCGCCCTATTATGTTAGCGCAGGCTTTCAGGCGTTAGCTGTCGCTTTTTCTATTGCCTTGCATGTCAGCGATATTTATCACTAATTACATGCAAGGTAGGCGTTCCTAAACAAAATAACACGTAAAAAGTCGCTAACAGCGCTTCGCTGTATTTCCAATTTTGTGAGCAATAACAAAATTTGCGCTAAACCACGATGAACGCAGGTTTTTAACGCCTGATTAAAACCTGACTTCGCCATCTTGTCAATGGGAGGTGGATTGTTAGGATAAGTCCACCATGGCTTATTATAAACGATTTCCCTATCGCTACTTTTTTTTTGCTGGATTTCCAGTGATATTCAGGCATTTCGCCGCTATCGCTGGATTTTTTATCGCTTTGGAGTTAAGCGTTGATGATAATGCGCTAACTCGGCGATGTAATCCAGCGTTAGCCGGCGATATTTAAAATTGCGCTAAGTGCGCTTAGCAATAATTATCGCTGCCTGTTGATAATATGCCCCTTCATCTTTTCAGGTGAACATCTCCTTGCCTCTGCTGTTGTCGCTGCCCCTATTCCGAAGAAAAGAGTGCCAAAGCCTCTTGCAGTAAATTCAGGTCACGCAATGACTTTTATAACATCATCAGTAACTGAAAGCTAGACAATTTGGAACAATTATTGGTGAAACAACCTCCTCAGCCCAGCCAAACCACAGGCAACACACCTCTGCCACCAACACACTTGAAGCACCTGTTGCACAGGGATATTTCCTTAAAGCCACCGATGTGCCTCTCTTCATTCGATCTGTTTTAGTCTTGCACTTCCAGACCTCAACTGCTTCTCGCTTGGCACCTATCTCCACTTGTTTCCTTACTAACACCCGAAATGTCCCAAACAAGCTCAGTACCATTGCCATAGATAACAGCTCCACTTTCATATCATCAGAACAAACCTTCTGCTACACCTGCAAAACTTGCTGCAACAAAGCCAGCGTGAATGGCCTCCTCAACTTCTTCCAACCCCACACCGTCTTGCCCACCCTTCCATATCCTCCTCTCTATATCCCCAGCCAAAGGCTTTTAGCCCACAATAACTTACCATACAATGCAATTCTCACTCACTATGGTTATGGGTACAGACCTTTTTCAATCATCACCATAATGAATGTAACAACATCCTCCCTCCAACTTCCACAGATCTCTTCCTTGCTCTTGATGCCATAAACTAGTCCCACACCTGTGAATAAGTTTGTTTTGTCGAAGCTGCTTAGGAACTGGCAATCAACGCAACCATCATTTTCCTCCTATTCTCCATAGTCTTTGTGGCATTGGAGTCTTGACCCAATCTGCACATGGTGCAAGCCCACGGAATCTCCTCCACTGTGAATGAGATAAGGCATCCGCAATGGTATTGTCAATGCCTGGGACATACTTTGCCTTGAAAATTACATTTACATGCAACAGTCTAGGACAAAAACTTATAACAACTGTACAACTTTTCCATCGTGAGCAGACCGCCTATTAACAACAGGTGCCACTGCTATATTGTCCACATTAAACAGAACTCACTTGCTCCTGAATTGTTCGCCCCACGTCAGTGCCACGACCAGTGGCAAGAACTTCAAGAAAGCAATGATACTCCCTTCCTTCTTCCATTCTTCTGACCATTGTCAGTGCACCATCTATCCTGTTAAAACCTGTTCCACTCTGCCTCCAAGTAAATCTGAAGAGACTAATGTGCCTTGTCATCTAGATCCCTTTAGGATCCATTGAAATATCTGCAAAACACCCTCCAGACCATCAAATTGGATTGCGCCCCTGCTGACAATATCACCCAGTGGTGGAAAAAGCCTTGCCCTGGCAGCGCGTCTTCGAAGTGTCCTTCCTACCTATGCCACTCTACATGCACAATTTAAATGACCTAGCAGCATGAGAATGTCCCTCATTTTTGCTTTCTTCCTTTCCAACATCATTGTCCCGTAATTGGAACATAGTCAATCTCTTTTCCTCTGGTAACCTGGCCTTCATCATCACTGAGTCGATCTCAATGCCAAGAAAAATCAAAGCTGCGGTTGGACCCCGTGGCCTCCAGCACCAAGGGATGGCCTATATCCATTATAAATGCCTGAAAACCCACTAACCAAACACACCTTGGGATATTGAGGGCTAACAAAAATGAAATTGTACAAGTAATGCATCACAGATAACAAATCTGATGTAAAGGTAAGCAGGCACATTAAAAAGAACTAAACTTCTCAAATCATGCACAAGTAATATAACAGCCCATGGGAAAAGCTTCATCTACAAACAACTGACCTTCAGACTGAAAAACCAACAACATACAATGTTGTGAGAGCATTGGGAAAAATCTGAATGCTGACTTTATGCATATAGAGGCCCCAAGTCTAGCTTTCGCACCAGTTCCATAGCCACACCCACTAAAGAATAGTTCACAGAACTTAGGGCCATATTATCAAGAAAGGGCGATACATTATTGCCGCTTTTATCGGCAGGAAACTGCTGCTAAAGCGGCGATAATGGGCTTGATAATATGCCCTTGTGCATTCCTATAGAAGCCCAGGTTAATACCAGAACCTGGGCTTCTATGGGAATTCACAAGGGCATATTATCAAGCCCGTTATCGCCGCTTTAGCGGCAGTTTCCTGCCGATAAAATCGGCGATAATGTATCACCCTTTCTTGATAATATGGCCATCAATTCTTGCGATAAACAGTTATTCACTGACTGCCCGCAGGCCATGACTGATGTTGAACTAATCAATATTCACCTCTCCTTCTTTGGCACTACCCTTATTGGAGAAATGGTTAACCTTTCCTGAGGTCATGACCCAAAAGGAAAAAGGAACCTTCCTCTACCTTCCACAATCTCTTTTTTCATCTACTGGGGTTTCGCCTCTGCATACTCTTTTAGGGAGTGCACATTCTCCGTTAGTCTTCTCTACTTTGGCTCTTGAGACCCCAATTGAAACCCTACTGCAATAACCCATATTAGCTGCAAATCCTCTGCGTTGTTGTAAAACTGTTACCACAAACTGGTAAGCACTTTTCCTCAAGCCCCCTCTATTGCCCATATTACCTCCCCTGTGGGGTTGCTGCTGACAGCCTCTACTCTGCAGACCCTGTCCTCCTCCCGATTGAGGGCCACAATGTGTGAGTAGGGGGTTATGCTACATTTTGAGCACTCATATCAGAATCGGCAATCTCTATTTCAACCTTTGTCATAAGCCCAACCAGTCCCTGACTGTCCTGCTTCACCTCTGTCTGCACTGCCCACCCTACTAATGAAAGGGCCGATAAACCAATGGTGGGCCATTATCTGTGTAAATGTATGGGGCTGGCCGAGACGGCGCCATCTATTGCAGCCGTAAGTCCATATCCAACTCCCCCCACTACTCTCTGTCCTCCACAGGGCATGCCTGGAACCTTTCGTCATAATGAACACAGGAGTAACCCCCAAAATGTGACCTGCACATTCTATTTTACATCAATGTATCAGAATAATGCAATGCAGCTTTCTGGTTCTTCCTGCCTTACACACTAGCTTATATTAAAAGCTGCTATCCAATTATTAATGGTAACTGGGACTTTTGGTCTCTTGCACAACTCAAAATCTTTCTCCTTCAAAACCTACTCAACTCTAACCTCTCTGTGAATTAATTTAAACACCTCAAAATACTCACCTTTCCATACCTTGCCCTTTGTTGAAGGCATCAAACGCACCCCCAAAGGTTTAGTAATTCCCATGCTGACAAAATATTTTGCTTAAACTCCTTACTTTCTTTCTTCACCTTCTCTGTGCTCCCTGCATCCCTTTTTCCAGTCCCTTGACTACTCCTAACTCCTTCTGCACTCTTATTCTTGGTCTCCTCTTTACTTTCCATGGTTTTATCTTGTTCCACCACATACCTCCACTTAACCGAGCGCACAGCCTTCTCCATGTAATTGTAGTCACTACCCACCTCAATTGACTGAGCCATCACTGACGCTGTTCCCACATTATTTCCAACCATCTTGAAAACCATCTAACTTCACCTTAGCATCAGAGTAAGCACCAAAGCTTGCTGTTCTTTTGAAGGTCTCTTGTACTCCGCCGCAGCATTCTACACAGGTGTCTCTGAGCCCGGCTTCCATGCCTGCTGAAAAACAAACTCATCCTGGCTTTTGTTAACCCCCAGTCCTTGCCAGGCCCTCAAGTCTCTGATCACCAACACCACTCCTCTTGCCTACTCTCTTTGTGCCCCAGTACTGCTTTCACAGTCTCTCCTTCTTTCATCTCATCACCTCCTTCATAATGGTCTAGCACTGTTTCCTCCAGCCTTCTATAGTCCAGTATCCCCTCAATGACCCCACTAGGACAGGTAACTCCCCATTATCTACCCCTGCATCCATATGCTCAAGCATCTGTAGTCTTGATGGGGCAGATTTACAAGCCCCTTGCGCCACTTATGCATCACTTTAGTCATGTTAAAAGTGACGCAAAAGTGGCACAAGGTGCTTGTAAATCTGCCCAAATGTCTTTAAGAAGGAAGTGGCTCCAGACCTTCCTTGTCTGCCTGGTCCTCCTCTGCTACCATGTCAACTACACTGGATTGAATCTTGGGGCATATTATCAAGACAGGCGATAAAATTATCGCCGCTTTATCGGCAGAAATCTGCAGATAAAGCGGTGATAATGGGCTTGATAATATGCTCTATGGAATTCCAATCGAAGCCCATGTTAGATGTGAAGACATGTCTTGATAATATGCCCCCTTGTCTTCTCTCAAAGGGCTGCTGAGCCACAGAGTATTTTTTTCTGCTTGCCCGTTAGTGACACCCTGGCCCCCCTAGCTCCCCTCTTAAACCCATCTGGTCACTGTCTTCTTACCCCTCCTTTTATCTATTTTAATTGCTTAACAGTGATGTTCACTCCTCTTCGTGGAGCCAACATTCATTGCTATGAGGTCGTGCTTTATTGTGCATTTTGGTGTTTCACTGCTTGCTTCATTAAAATAGGCACTTTATTGCATTTACTTCTGTTTATTTGGTGGTCTTCTGCTCAGTCGCTGATCTATTTTTTTCCTCCTGGGAGCGCTTCAGCTTCCTGGCAGCACAGCTACCCGTGTGTGCCCCCTTAAGTGGAGTGGGAGTGAGGACGCGCTTGCCGCATAGTCCTCCTTCTGTTTTTACACTGGCCTTGTGCGTGCACATGCGCCTTTCTGTATACATGCGGGCTCATTTAGCGCAGATTCCAGGAACACAAATAGTGGTGCAATTCTCTCACCTGTGCCTCTGGCCCCGTACATTGCTCCCAGACGACGCCCAAGCTTGCCTTAACTTCCTGGGTTGTATTAATTTGGTTTAGGCTTCTGCCTAGAGTGCTGCAGGCTGCTCCCTCATTGGCTCTACTATTAATGGTGTCTACTTGGGGTCTGATTAAAGTGTGTGCACTCCCTCTTGAAGCCCCCGATGGCTTGGTGATTGTTTCCTTCCCCTGGAGTGCAATTTGTATCTTTTTGGCAGCTTTTGACAATGTATGACTTTTGAAGGGGATATGGAGTGTGTTTTGATGACCCTGCGGGGTCTCTTGAACAAGACTTGGAGGTGGCATGATTTCTACCAGTGAGGTAGAGGTGGTGGAGAGGACTCCTCTTACAACTCCATCTTCTACCGTTCCTGCCCCAGGAGTTGCAGAAACCACTTCCGGAGAGGGCGGTACAGAGGAGCACAAGGAGCCTCCCAGGAAGCTGGAACTACAGGTGAGAATATTCCTCTTTTAGAGGTCTCCTTGGGGGCAGGATGAGTATATTCATTCACAATTGGCAAATGTCTACACACGACCTATGGGTACTTGAGTCTGTACAGGGGTTCAGGTTGGAGTTCTACGACACACCCTTCCAGGAATGTCGGTTCAACATGATGTATTTTCCCCAACAACAGCGAGATTTCCTCTATTCAGAAATTCAAGTCTTTTGGAAAAAGGGATTATAGAACTGTCTTCTCACCCAAACAATTTCCGCAGCTCTAGCTTTCAAGTAGAAAAGCAATGGGCGGGTCTTGCCTGGTGCTTAACATGAAAGACTTCAATCCTTGGTTAGTCTACTGGCATTTCAAGAGGGAAGGCATCTATATTCTATAAGACATCCTTCAATAAGGAGATTGGATGGTACGTGTAGATGGAAAAGATTTATTACCCTCAATAATTGTTTACTTAAGTTTCTATGACTAGGGCAATGTTACAAGTTCAAGGTCCTTCCATTTGGCTTCTCCTCTGCACTGTAGTGCTTCACAAAGGTCTTGGGTCCGGTCGTAGAGTCCCTTCAAGCAAGAGGAGTACGTCTGATTGTCTACTTAGACCACATCATTATCATGGCCCAGAGTCCTCAGCCAGTCTTGTTCAAATTTGGTATGGATGATTTTTCTCCTCCAGGACCTGGGGCTCATTATAAACACCCAGAAATCTGTTCTTATCCCACTCAACACCTAGAATTCCTGGGGTTTCAAGTGGACTCAGTCTTGACGCAGCAAGTCCTCACCCAGAAGTTTTGGAATATCAAGAAGAAGTTGACGTCTTCTTTGTACACACAGACGATATCCTTGATGTTGATAGCGTGGCCAGTAGGGCTTCTGGCGTCTTTGATCCAAACCATTTTAAGGATCCTCTCCACTACAGATCCCTTCAATGGCTCAAGATTCAGCATCTCTATGAGGTCTCAGTTATTTAGAACAGTTCTGTTTATCAGAGGAGGCCAGACAGAGATGTCATGGTGACTGGATCACATGGAGGCATGAACCGGCAGAACGATTTTTGATTCTGCTCTGGAGATGGTTGTAGAATCAGATGCCAGCTGGTGGGGTTGGGGTGCGTGATGCAGCATGATTTCCACAGGGCCATTGGTCCCAGGCAGAGCTGTCCCTCCATATTAACGGTCTAGAGCTCCTTGCGTGGTCCTTTGCAAATCAGAGTCTCCCATCAAAAAGGACGGATTGTTGCATCCTCTTGCGGATAGACAACATTTTAGCGGTCCAGTATCTGAACAAATTGGGTGGGACAAAATCCAGTTAGTTGCGGAGATAACCAAGGTCTTCTGGCAATTTTGCCTTCAGCATCTAATTTCCGTTTTGGCAGAGTATCTTCCGGGATAGTGTAATAGGATAGTGGGTTGGCATTACTGTCACTTCCGGGATTTCAGTGATTGAAGTCTTCATCCATAATTCTTCAATATGATTCACCACCAGTGGGGCCCCTGTTCTGTGAATTGTTTCACATCTCAGCTCATCTGCCAACTTCCAGCATTCTTCTGTCAGTGCCCGGATCCAGAGGCCCAGGCCACGGAGGCTTTCTTTCAGAACTGGTCCAGCTTTTACAATGGTGAGAGGACAGGATGCTTTGCGACTACGAAGTCAGAGGCATTTGCCACCTGATCTTTCAATCTGACACATAGGTGAAGTATTTAGCCTACTTGTCGATCAGACTTCATTCAAGTCAATTACTGTGATACCTTGCCATCTCCTCCATTCTGAGACCTGAACTGTGATTTTGATCCTCTAACTTTGGAAACCTGATTCCTTTATTAGGAGACCATTTTCTGCTATGCAGAATTCAATTCAACTTGATGCTTGCGTCCACTATCATTGTCTTATCTATTATCCTCGGAATCGATGAATCAGGCTCTGGTTGTGCTCCCCGGCCCATTAGTTCAGTTGGTTTTAAGTTTGTAGCGCCCTGAGGAAGTTTCGACTGAGATTGTGGTCTTCATCTGCCAAATATTACCTTGTTTGGAGTACAAAATGTATCTATGCGCCAGATGTATCAAACTGTTTTACCTATTCTGTGTCCATGGGAAAATGTGTTCGTACATCTGCCCATATGTCTATTAACTCTATGTTAGAAAATTAATTTGAAAATTTAGAGCCGAAGGAACTCTATTCTGGTCCTGGCCACGCATCTAATCTTCAGTGTGTCTGTTTTTGATTTTATGAGTGGAGTGTGTTTTTGAGGAAGGATGTATGTGGTGTGAATGATATACATGTAGTTGGATTATCAGTATGAATGTGATTGCGGGGAAGAGTGCTCAGAGTTGTCCAGAGCTATAAAAATTTGTGTGCATGTGATTATATGTATCTATTTTAT
This sequence comes from Lissotriton helveticus, assembly GCF_964261635.1. Classification (NCBI taxonomy): domain Eukaryota; kingdom Metazoa; phylum Chordata; class Amphibia; order Caudata; family Salamandridae; genus Lissotriton; species Lissotriton helveticus. Next base: position 157,560,471 of record NC_136057.1, read on the forward strand.
ACCGTCGAACATTATACACATTTGTATGTATTTGGAATTATATACATTAAACATTGAAGAAAACTTTTGAAATAAAATGAGATTTTTTGTTTTTACGATCGATATATGTTTGATTCATACTACTTGAATCACACACAGAGGCGTAACACAGTCCCCTGCATCCACCAGCTGCAGGGGGCCCCCTCAGACCAGTACTCAGGTCTGAGCGCTCTGGATTAAATCCAGAGCGGGGGCCCCGCTTTGTACACGCCAGGAGGACCCCTTAAACTTTCGTTACGGCAGTGATCACATGGCTCTTTCTGTGACTTTGAGGTTCTGTCTATTTATGGCGAGAGATTCCGCCAGCCTAACATATAGGGCAGGTTATTTCTGTTTAGTTGTTAGTCCTTCTCGCTCTGCCTTCCTGCCTTTGCATCCATTTATACAGGGACCCTCTCTTTTTCATATCAATGGCCCCTTTCCTGAGCTACGCATTCCCCCTCTTCATGATGATTCCCTGGGTCCTTACCCAGGTGAGGCGTCAGAGAGCAGGGATGATTCTTGTTGGAAAGTGGTTTATTAGTAGGATAAATAGTGACTTACCACTAGTAATAAGGCCACAAACACAATAAAAGGTTCAGTTAGAGCCTCAATAAATTATTCCCTTGCTCATCCCTTGATAGCTGACAAGGAGCAGACAGGTTTAACTTAGGACATAGGTGTGTAAAGCATTTAAAAACGTCAATACAATGAATAAGTAAGACACAACACATAATAAATATTCAACAACTTATAAAAGTAAGTTATATTTTTATGAACAAATAGACACTAAAATGACAAATATCCAATGTAGGGAATCATAGATATACATTTTTAAGGAATAAAAGTCAAACTAGTTCTTAGAAGCACATAGAGCGCAAAGGGTTAAAAAAGGTTTTGCTGGACCTGGACAAAGTCAATAGTTCTTTATAACTACTTCCAAAAGTGTTCCTTGATGCAGAAAAGTTGTCAGTAGCACCAGCCAAGGGTTCAGATGCTTTGGTTTGCCTCTTGGGTTCTGGGACTACAACTCCCACAATGCACCTGGCCACCTTATGGAGCGTTTTGCAAACTTTTTTCCAAAATTCTCCTTACTTTTGGAACTTTTTCCTGAAGTTACTTTTGTGGGTTCAAAGTGTCCAAAACACCAATCCAAGAGTCTAGAAACTCTGAGATGGTCCTTGGAATGTTGGGACTACAATTCCCACAATGCACCTGGCCAAATCCTTAATAGTCCACTGGACACACTCCAGGTTGGGGACATTTTAGGGGATATGATACAGGCAGGCTCAGTTAACCTGTAGCTTGCAGGGAGTCCACTTTATGATCCTTCTTGAAGGAAGGCAAAGTCCTTAGCGCTGTAGTCCCAGAATGTGCAGCAGATGCAGTCCTTTAGAGTGCAGACCTTTGGGTGCAGATCAGGTTTCCAGCAGGGCAGTCCTTCTTATCCATTTAGTTTCAGGCAGCAGATCTGAGTTGCTTGGCAACTCTTTCATATTTTTGCAGTGTTCCTGGGCGTCAAGCAGGGGGGCACGCCTGGTCAATGGGATGCAGGGTGCGACCCAGATGTATGGCCACATCTTCAGAAATGTGGCATATTCTTGCCCCAAAAAGCACCAATCTTCCAAAATCCAAAATGGAGAAAGTCTCTCCTTGGAGGTTAGATCAGGCTAAGCCAACCCGCTCCCCTAACATTCCCCTAATCTAATTACAGGGTCTCCTATGTGGCTGGGGTTGCAGTATATGAGAGTTAGACTGTGCTGGTCCAAAGTGTCATTCTCCCTTTGAAGGCCAGTTTGGCCACTCCTCCACACTTCCTGCCTGTAGCTTTTGTAGATTCAGTTCTCCTCCCACAGGAAATTGATTGTCCATGTAGCAGGCTATGTCACCCCTCATTAAGACAGCTTGGTTCAGCCTGGCAGAGGCTACCCAATCAGGAGAGGGCAGCTGGAAGGCTGGATTTCGGCTTACAGAAAATAATGTATACTTACTTCTTTTCTGTGAATGTTATTATAAATCTAACAGTGGCAAGTTGTTGGATTTATTATAAGTATAATTTTAAGTCCTTGAATGGCATTTGTAACTCACTCCTGTCAATATTTACACTGAAATAAAATATTCCGATGTTAGTCTCTGGAGCTAATTGTCGACAATGGGGAAAACAAAATTGGCAGTTTTTACCTCACCAGGGCATATAAAACATGTTTCACAATGCTCCTACTGATAGTTACATGACACCCTACCCCGAGGCCCCTATTTTAGACTTTACGGGTGACTTATATGTAAACATAAGGTAAATTACTAATTTAGAAATACCTTTAATTCCAAAGTAAAATTTGCATATATTGGCAACTTAAAAGAAGTCTGCAAAGCAGGGCTGCCTATTAAAATGACAGCAGGCAACACAGCAGTGCACACTCTAGTGCAGTAAATCTACTGGGCCTATAAACTTCCCTGCCCTATTATATACTATGGATTTTTAGGTAGTTTGAATCCATGTTGCCTTATTATATAATAGGGACTTACCTGGGTCTGTCAACACCAATTATAAATATACCTAACAATGTGCTTTTAATCAGGGCACAGGCCCTGGGTCTGGGTAGCAGAGCCCAGGGCATATCAGAGTTAGAAAACCACCACCTAGTAGTCAAATTGGGGGAAGAAAATGGGGAGACCCTGCAAACATGTCCTGACTTTTCACAATTCTAGTAGGGCGCAAGCTTGGTTCTCAAAATGACATGTATTGATCCGGTTCCATTGGAACCTGTTGCTGTACCCAGCGGGTCAACCTAATTCTTGGATTCTTTCAGGACACCTCTCACTCTTAGCATGGAGGGTTTCCGGTAATGATGGAATCGCCCAGGCATTTCACAACATCTCAGCATGGTGGCTCTGGTGTGGGTGGTGCCATGAATGGGGCACAAATCCCATCTGAGCAGATTGATGTTTAGTCATTACCTATTTTCCTTTCTTGGCTTCTGCGGGTATCGCATATCAATCTTTTAACAATTTTCGATCTGCGATTTCTGTAGGGGGACCTAACAGTGGATGCTAAGCCCATTGGGGAACATTCGGTTTTTTGTAAGCTGTTCAAAGGTGCTCATATGGACAAACCCCGCAGCCTAAATATTCAGTCTTATGGGACCTTGATGTAGTCCTGACATTTTTGGAGACTTGGCCGGATAATAAGTATTTGTGACACAAACAATTATCAGGTAAGCTAACCATGTCTTTGTGTTTGATATCCTGCTAGAGGGCGAATGTATGATGATACAACGCGATCATGTTGATCGCTGTATCTTACAACACAGGTTTTACAACGTAAGTCATTTCAACGACTTGCGCTGGAGGGCGCTGGACTTAGGGGCAGTACGATTTACTATTCCAACACCAGTCTACATACAGTAGGAAAGGTGCTGGATAGTAAATCGTGCTATTCCTTAGCTTGCAGCGCCCTCCTGCGCAAGTCGTTGAAACAACTTGCGTTGTGATATCCATGTTGTAAACCTACCGTGGTGAAACTCCCGCATAGTAAAGGTCGTCTCCCCTAGAGGGCATCTGAGGTACGAGCTTTGGATCCTGCACGTAGAGTATTCTCTCCTGAGGGAATTTCCTGCAGTATTTCCAGAGGACAAAATGAAATTCCATTTTGGTATCCAATCCAGCTTTCCCTGGTAATAATAAGCTTTGCGTTGTAGAATTTTTAAAGCCATATGAGATAATTACCAGTGAATTTTGTTCTGACATGGGTGGTCAGTTGCAGATCACTTTACAGAAGCCCTTCCATACTGTAGCGTCGGCCATATTAGCTAGTTGGATGCGCTGACTACTGTCTGAGGCTGGAATTCATACTTTAAATTTTGGGGCTCATTAATCTAGAGGTTCCATGGCCTTGAACTCTTTTCCTTTAGGGTCTAAGTTGGATGATATCCTAAAGGCTGCGAACTGGTCATCTAAATCCAGATTTGAGTCCTTTCGTTATAAACCTATTGTGGATGTTGCTTCTGTGGTAGTGGCTCAGCTTTGAACAAGCATAATCGGAGCCTCCGGTCCTGACATAGAATAAAATTAATTCTAGCATTCGGAATAAGAATTTTCAACTCTATTAATAACACAAACACAAGGATTATCCTACCCAGAATTATGTATGTATATGTACATTTCTGCTGTTAAAGTTATAATTGATAATGATCTGAGTTCTTGCCCTGATTTCTGTTTTTTTTTTTTTTTTAAAACCTTTATTGTGACAGAAAGCAAATACAATTGCAAGCCAGCAAGAGCACAGCTGGCCAGTATCACAGAGACGGTCAATGCAAATCAATAAATCAAAACACATACATCCCGCCTCCTCAATTCCACATCAACACCCAGGATACTGTCGCACCGTAATGGTACCAGGATAAAAGAGGTTTTGTTTTTTCTTAAAGTTCAGAGATAGAACAGGGTCCGATGTCATACAATCTAATAACACCAGAAGTGGGGGATATCACAAATCAGGATATGCACGTTCGGGACCACAGCAGGCGGGGCGCAGGCAATAACGCGCACTAAACAGGATAGACAACAAATTTTTATACGCCCCCCAATGCAGCACACGCCCGCAGTACCTAAAAAGGGAACTATTATAACATCCCCCACACTGGCGTGAGACATAAGAACATCCGGTAAACCACCTACTACTCGGAATCCCAAAGATAAGAAAAGAAAGAAAAGAAAGAAAAAGCCAAGCAGAGGAAAAGAGAAAAGAGGCCCTAGAAACTGAAAAAGGGAAAGAAAAACAGAGAATACCCCCCACCCTGCACCCCTGCCTCCGGCTACGACCTCCCCCTCAGCAGAGTGCCTGTCGCCCATTCTATGAAACCCGAGACTTAGAAGAGAGAGAAAGGAAACTACCACCCACCTAGACTAAAAAGGGAACCCAAGCGAGGGAAGGAAAGGAAAGAAATGGAAAAACGGAGGGGAGCCCTCTAACAGTCCCCCGGCCTCTCCCTCTGCAAGTAACGTATATGAACAGGACGTAAAACACCTCCGCTAAAAGTAGTACAAAAGAACAGTGTACGAGGCACAGGAGCAGCCCAGCATGGAAACAAATAAGACAATATGTCACACATCCCACATAAACCCGCAAGCAGGAAGTATCGAAACGGAGGAAACACTATTTATCCTTGTCCTGCCCTGCGCATAGCACAATGGCCCATCAAATTGTCGCACTCCAAATCCGCAACCGTCAAGAATAGGAATATCAGAGCAAACCCAGACAGCAGCCATTCTGTGGTGCAGCGATGCGATCAGACCTCATCCGAGCCCGTTTCCCGCCCGCGTGATGGACCCAACCTGACACAATAACATGACTGCCACATCGCAATCAGCAAAGCAGAGCAGGGAAAGATAGTCACATTGTTAAAACGTAGTTGGAGCAGAACCAGAGATACCAACAGCAGGGCGTGGAAAGAAAGTCCATCGCTCGGTTCCAAGCAGGAGCCCACGGATAGTTCTAGATCACGAATGTCACAAACTGGAGATGGTTCAAGAGTCCGTGTCCCGGATTCCAGGATATCAGTGCCGGCGCCATATTGTCGCGTATGGGCAAGGAGCGAAGCATACCAGTGTGCGCCCACAAACCACCCGGGCTCATTAGTTCCGCCACAAAGACAACATCATCCAGCTTATCACCCAGTGAACGGGCATCCTGCTCCAAGGTATCGCGAAGGTCAGCTAGGGCAGCAAGGAGATCGCCAAGATGTAGTTCCGTTCCGTGCCCCCTTTTGTTATCAAGCTCCCTGCCTCCATAGGATCCAAATCAGGTCGGGACTCAGTTTCTCGGATGCAGCACTCTGCTCCCCTCGCTACGTTCCGAGGAAGCACCATCATAGATTGGGGCCGGGGCCCGCGCAGCAGGGCTTCAGGCGTCATGGTATCACCAGCAGGGCACCAAAACAGTGGAGACGTAGCCAAAACACAGCCGCCGAGGGAGTCCGCGCTAGTAATCGCGGCCGGGCCAAATTCGGGATTCTCCCGCAATTAGTGGGACGGGTCTCACCACGGTCCCCGGCGGCAAGCGAGCAAAATTCCCAAAAAGGCACCAACTACTCAGGGGAACCGTGAAGGGTCAATCTCTAACTCATGCCCCCCATCCGCTGAGCAAGCGATCCAAAAATCCGGCCGGTCCGATTCGATCCGGAGCCGACCGGCCCCTCACTTCAGCTGGTGGCCGTTGTTGTTCAATTGATGGCCGGCCCTGCCACCCAGGCGAGTCCCCGGTCTGCAAGCTGCCTCGGGCCGCAAACGCCGCTGTCCGTTTCTCCCCGTGTAGAGGTGGTACAAACCTCGGGGACGCGCCCTCGGGTACCGGAGCAGCTCCTGCGCCTGTGTGTGCACCGTTGAATCAGGATATCAGGCCGAAGGCGCCCTCGGGAGGAGATGGTACACGGAGCCGGGGGACTGGGCGGCCATCTTCAACGCCGGCTTGGCTCCTCCTCTGTTTTTTGTTTTTAATGTTTCCTTCTATGGACAAGTGATTACAGCTTCAATGTTTTTCTTTCCTCATAGAAAACAATCAGAAGTAACCGTTGTTTGGTTTGAGATCATACACCCATTGGAGTTCCTCCTTGTTAGATTTGGGGGTCTCTAGTTGGCACAGGTATTGGTATTGGTATTTATATTTATAGAGCGCAATTTTCACCTGCAGGTCTGTAAGCGCTGTAGAAGGAGAGAAAAAAACCTGAACCTAGCCTCCCAGCACAGGGACAGAAATTAATCCGACCCCCACGCCTCTTGGCAAAGAAACGTTTTCAACTTCTTCCTGAATGGAAGAAGAGCGAGTTCTTTACGCACGATCTCTGGTAGTTTGTTCCATAAAGGGGAAATGGCAGTTGAAAACGCTCTGCCCCTTTTGGTAGCCGTGCCTAAAACGCTAACACTTCAGCAGGCAGGCCTCGGAGGACCGAAGAGTCCGAATGGGAGTGTAGAGAGCTAGACGATCTTTTACATACTGTGGGGCTTGGCCGTGAATGGCCTTATGGGCAATGCAAAGGCCCTTAAACTTGGCTCTCTGCACCTGCACTTGGCTCGGGAGCCAGTGCAGGTGCTGCAAGAGAGGGGTGGCATGTGCTTTCCTGGGCAATTTAAAATCAGACTGGCCGCGTAGTTCATGGTAACCTGGAGCCGACTCAGTAATTTCTCCGGAAGGCCGATTTAAAGGGCGTTACCGTAGTCCAGGCGAGAAATTATCATCGCTGACATGATCAGTCTAAGAGTGGAGAAACTCAAAAGGGGGGCCAGCTTGCTGAACTGTCTCATCAGGCCTGTGCAGGCTCCCACTACTGCAGACACCTGCTGGGACATAGATAGATCAACATCTATTTTAATTCCAAGGCTCTTCACGACTGCGGCCAGAAAAGGTTACTCCACGGATTGAGCGCGGTGGCAATGGCCAAGACCTCAGTCTTATCCGGGTTGATTTTCAGAAAGTTAGACGTCATCCAGTTGGTAATGAATTTGAGGATGTTTTGGGTCTTCACTTGAGCAGCAGATGAATTATCAATCTGAATGATAAGCTGTGTATCATCCGCGTAGTTGTAGATCTGGCAGTCCATGGAGTTGAGAGCACCTATCAGTGGCTGCAGATAGGCATTAAAAAGAAGAGGGGACAAGGCTGATCCCTGCGGGACACCACAAGAGAGGCTACCCAAGGTCGATGTATGGGATGCCAACTGCACTCTCTGGGTCCTACCGCTAAGGAAAGATGTAAACCATTTGAATGCCGTGCCCTGGACTCCAAGATCATATATCCGCGACAAAAGAAGCTTATGGTTGACCGTATCAAATGCCGCGGATAAATCTAGTAGAACCAGGGCACATGGCCTCTTCTTGTCCGCTTGAAGCCTCAAATCATCAAGCACTGCCAGCATCGCCGTTGCAGTGCAATGGTGGGCCCTGAAACCTGCCTGATTGTACCTTAGGATGTTATTGCTTTCAAAGAAAATGCGACAGAGATTTCAACACGTAGATCTCCAGCACCTTTGACAAAAAAGGCAGCTGGGAGATCGGTCTAAATTTTTTTTAGACTTTTCGCATCTGCACCCGGCTTCTTCAGAAGCGGCCTAACCCGGGCTTCCTTGAAGTTCGTCGGGACCATGCCGAAAGTCAGGGATTGGTTCAGGAGTGACAACACCTCTTCCTCCAGCCCGGGAAACGGCATCTTAAAAATGGAGGGTGGACACAGATCTGCCGGGGAGCCAGACTTGGTCCGTTCCACCTGGTGAAACAAGGAATCTCCCGTCAGAGTCGGAAAGACTGTGAGCGGCGGTACAGACAACGGTACCAAAGGGATAGGCGACAAAGAACAGGGTACAATGGCGGTGGTGGCAATTACCTCTAGTAGGTCCTTGACTTTGTCAAGAAAGAAGGACTGCAACTGGTTGCAGTCCTCTAGATTATGCACTGGCCTCACCGTCTCTGTTTGCCTCAATTTGGAAAGTACCCGAAAGGTTTCTTTTTGGATATCCTGGGCCGAGGCAATCCGAGTTTAAAAAAATCCGCTTTCCTAGCAAGGATAGATTTTTTATAGACCCCCAGCCCTAATAGGTACACCCTATGGACGTTTGGATCATAGAATTTCCGCCATGCTCTCTCCTGCTGGCGCAGCCGTTGCTTCCGGGCTCTTAGCTGGTCGTTGAACCAGGAGGCTCCCTTGCCCTAGTCTCTAATTAGAACTCTCTGCATGGGTGCCACTCTATCCAGGGCCTGCTTCAGCCTAGTTGTCAGGGCGATAATAGCGGCATCCGGATTTCCCTCAATAAAATATGAGTCCGCTCTATTCTTTAAAGTATTGACCAGCTCCGCCTCTTGGATATTCTTCCAGTTCGTGCTTCCTTCCATTCAGGGGCAGTGTTGGAACCCTGCCTCATCGGAGGCAGCTGGCCACTAATCAAGTAATGACCAGACACAGGGACTAACGTCTATTGAGTGGACAAAGGGATGTGACGTCCAAACCAGGTCCAACGTGTGTCCCTTCACATGTGTGGGGACTTGTACAACCTGCTTAAGATCAAGCGAGGTCAGGGCTTCATTAATTTGAGCAGCCTGACTATACAAGGGGAGCTGATCCCAATGGAAGTTAAAGTCTCCCAAAATCAATAGACATTGGTAGCGGGTGCGCAATGCACAAACCGGTACAATAAAGGCCTCCACAAACTTATAAGAAGGTAGGTACTTGTGACAAATAGGGACCCTTGCCTCTAGTCAGGGTAAGGGGGTACGCTCCTAAAATAACCCCTGCTCACCCCCTTGGTAGCTTGGCACGAGTAGACAGGCTTATCACAGAGGCAGTATGTGAAGCATGTGTGACCACATACAGGAACCCTGTGACAACACTACAGATGGACACCACACAGTTGTATATTAAAAATAAGTATTCTTTAAATAGATTTAACACAACACCATAAACGACAAAAATACATAATACTATACTTAAGATGGTAGTGTTAGCTTAGTTCTGTTCAGTTCTTAAGATGCAACGCTTTGCGTCAATGCACCTTGCGATGCATTGTGCTTCCACAACAAGCAATGTTGTAGCAATGGAAATGCAACAAAGTTCCGGTGCAAAGAAATAAAGACGTGAAGATCTTCCAGATGCGGCATACTTCTTCGATGATGTGAGAAGTCTCGATTCGATGCGTCAGCTGCAGCGGCGACACCCTTGTTTAGCGATGCGACGGCAACATCTTCAGCTGCAACACTCTTCTCTGGCGTTTGCGAGAAGCTTCCGCACAATGCGACAACTACAGCGCCAACATCCAAGATGCGACACCAGCAGCTCCGATGGCAACGCGCTTCTCCTGTGATCCTGATATAGTTGGTCTAAAAGAAGCTTCCTCTCAAAAGTCCAAGACCTAAATTGTTTAATGGGGCGATCCCAGGGAAACTCAGCCACTAAAGCATTATGATCTGATAAGATCCTTGGCACCAACTCTATATTTGCCATCCCCGCATACTGATCAGACAAAAAAACATAATCAAGATGAACCATTTTGCTATGCGGGATGGAATAGAATGTGTGCCCATTCTCATCTTGATAATGGTAGTGCCAAAGGTCCATCAGACCATGTTCAATAATTAAAGTTTGAAGAGCTTTGAACACACGAGGGTTCCTACCTATATAATTACGATCAGTTGTCAGATTAAATTGGCAAGTTAAATTAATATTAAAATCCCCACAGAAGATCATTGGATGCGGCCATACTGCTAGTTCGATATTAATATTTCTAAGAACCTCGGGGTCACCCAAGTTAGGGCCATATATTGAACAGACCGATAAGGAGCGGTTATTTATCGATATTTCAGTGATCACCCACCTGCCCGCATTATCCTCTTTGACTCTCTTAAGAGAACCAATTCCCTTCTTCAGCAGGATAGCCACTCCCCTGATCATCGAGGTCTGGCGAGAGCAAGCCACTAATTCAAAACCAGGTATTCTTAAAAGCCTACGATTACTCCATGGAATATGAGTCTCCTGGAGACACAATATGTCAACTCGGAGCATTTGCAAAGTCTTATAAAACATCCCCCGTTTTTTCCCATCATTTAACCCACATATATTCCATGAGCCAAGACGCAATTCATTTTGCCCCATTCAGAAATAGATTAATGTCATGCTCTCCCTGATCGAAAATCAGAATAAACATAATAACCATGCTAGTAATCCTAAATATAGCAGTACAAATTCTGCACACAAAAACATAATACACATTCCCCTCACTCGATCACCCATCCGAAATAGCAAACCAACCCCACAACACCCCCCACCATCAAACCCTCACCCCAGCCAGAACCCACCCCCCGCCCACACCCAACCCCTCACCCCCCTTGTAGAGCAACAGGACTGTAGTCCTTGTGATGGTTTAGGTTGGTGACCTCCCCCGTTCCCCTGGATCCTAGACCCCCCTGCTAACAAAATTGGAAGGCTGACCCTAATCTCTAGACAGATTAGAAACCAAAAACTAAGAGATAAGACAATTTGATCAGATCAGCCTATTCTGCTATATCCTATCCGTGAGTGCCCCTCCCCATAATAGCCAGCATATAGAACAATTCTAATTAGATGGAATCCAAAAACTCCTTAGCCTGTATCTCCAAAAGAAAGTACTTTGTTTGAGCTTAAAGATTACTTTCAGCTTGGATGGGAAAAGTAAAAAAGCCTGAGCGCCCTTGGCCTGAAACAAGGTTATTAACTGATGAAGCTGCCACCTTCGTTCTACTGTTACCGGGCAGAAATCAGGTCGGACAAAAAATTGACAACCATTCCCCAACCGCTTCTTATCGGGTCTAGCCAAGTCATACATTTTCTCTCGGGCCAGAAAGTTATTGAAGCAGATCAAGATTGCTCGTGGCAGGATAGTATTTGTGCCAGAAGGGCCAGAGGACTGCCTTTTCTTAAATGGAAACCGATGGGCCCGCTGTATTTCCAGGCGCCAGTCCCACTGCGTGACTTCTGGAAAGGCCTCAGAAAATAATTCTACTACGGACTGTCTTACATCTTCGCCTTCTTTGCCTTCGTCAATTCCTAATATTCTCAAGTTATTTCTTCTGGCCCTATTTTCTAAATCAGTTAGTTTCCAGAGCATGTCCTCTCGTTGCTCCTTAATCGTAAGTCCCTTCTGAGCTGCTACTACATCTTGGAGGACAGAAATTCGCTCCTCAGCCTCTCCAATCCTGGAAGCAATGTCCGAACAAGTTTTTGCGACCCTACGGATTGAATTTTGCATTCTACGGCAGGTCCCTTGCGTACGTGCATTTTCCAGGCATGTTTCCTTCCGGTGTGTGATTATCGTTTGATAAATTGTAGATAAAGTCACGTACTCCGGGGGTTCCATTATAGGGTCTGTGAGAATGGTAGAATTAACAGTATTCCCTGATGTAATCTGGCCCGAAATTACTGAGATAGAGCCTGTGTCACTCACTGTTGACAGAGGGGGAGCTTTGGATTTAGAGACCTTGCGAACAGTACTGAGACCCCCGGATGCCATCTCATCCTTAGATGCCTCACTTAAACGCCAATCACCAGACTCACTATCGTAATCTGACCATTCATACTCAGACGACTCATCTGCAGTGGAAGCGGAGTGATCTGACATAGAATAAAACTTATCAGTAGCTTCAGTGCCCTCAGACTCCCTTGTATCAGCAATGGCTTCCGTAGGAAGATTAATCAAATCAGACGATGATAGTTTAGCTTTTAATTCGCAATCAGATAATTCTCGAATAGTTGACTGAACTTCAGTTCCCAGAGTGCATTGGCCAGGAAGAGCAAGAACAGTAGGGCACCCATCATGTCCCAGAGTCTCTGTCCACTGCATCCAACCCTAAGTTATCATTGAGAGTGAGATATGCTGTTTGCGTAGATACAGGAATTATAGAAGAGTCCAATGGAGTATTCAGCTTGCCACCACCACTGCCATGATTGCTGCTAGAAATGGATCCAGAGATTACCTGTGGCTGCAGGGAAGCTGGGATTACCTCCCCCTCCTTCACAACAGAAAGTGTTACCACTTTCGTGGCATCCAGTTGTTTCTCACCCACTCTCGGAGCACTAACAGCGGGGAGCGCTTTTTCTTTCAAAGACCGTCGATGGAATAGCTCCGGGAGTGTCTGTCCACCTCTCGGCGGCAATACAGAAGCAGAGGCGGGTCTTGATACGCCCGATGAAGTTGTCATGTCATCAGTCCCCCCAAGAGCAGCCATGCGATCCTTTCCCTCGAGATCGACAGAAACAGCATTTCGCAAGGCACCACGGGTTTTTGCGGCCACAGCGGCTGCCTTTGATACAGGCTTCGGGGCCATAGTATAAGTGGCGGTAATTCCAGAACACAGCACGAAATCTATTGAGCGAGTCTGTCCGAGTGAACACGGGCAGGAGCAAGAGCCAGAGGCAGTACCCCACACCCAGGAGAGCTTTGCGGTAAGTCCCGCTTTCACTTGTCTAAGTCTGCAGATCATAAGCCATGCAGCAGCTGGAGAAAGTTTATAAGGCAATTTCAGACCCAGACACAGACATTTTAAGAGGCCAATATTCGAGAAAAGCAGAATGCAGAAGCGGAGGAAGCAGCCAAGGGGGTGTAGTACTCCAGGGGAACGCCAGCACCAGCCTACTCAGCCGAGGTCACGGCCGCCATCTTTTGCCCCTATCCCTTCTTTCCTTTCACAGTGCAGGGCAGAAACATCAGACGCCCCACAGGAGGAGGTGGAGCCAGCATTGTGGAGGGAATGCACAGCCCTGGAGCACTTTGTTGACATGATTCCTTCTCTCCTTTCATACTGCAGGGCTGAGACATCAGACGCACCATAGGGGGTGGAGCCAGCACTGGGGGCGGGGGGCAGGCACAGTCCTATTCAGGTTCCAGGTGCAACTCCTTCCTCCCATCTAGATGCAGATCTCTCTATTCACCACTGGGCGGACTCATTCTGTCTCCTGGAATCCCCCAGCCCTATCACTCAAACTCCAGACAAGGAATACACAACCTAGCAGAGGCAGGCCTGGTTAGTTAGACAAGGAAATACCAACTTTCTAAAAGTGGTATTTTCAAACACAGAATGTTAAAACCAACTTCACTAAAAGATGTATTTTATCATTCTGAGTTCAGGCATACTAAACTCGTATTTCTACTGTGTTCCCTGAGTCAGTTAGGATTATAAAATGTAATAATCTAACTGCCCATTCTGGCCTATGGAGAACAGATAGCCTTGCAATACTGAAAAACGAAAATGACTGTAATTCACTATTAGGCATGCCGCACACACCAGGGCATGTCTGCCTGATACTTACAAATCACCCTGCCCTTTGGCCTACCATAGGAGTGTCTGATATGAAGAAAAAGGAAGGTTTAGGGACTGCCAAGTGGGTGCACTTGCCCAGTCAGCATGACAGTATCAGACTGCACACAGGCTCTGCAATGGCAGACCTTAGACACACTTTTACAGGCTGCTTCTGTGGGTGGCACAACCAGTGCTGCAAGCCCACCAGCAGCATTTGGATTACCAGCCCTGGGCACACTCAGTGCACTGTACTAGGGTCTGATAAGTAAACCAAACAAGCCAATCATGGAGTCACTAATCCATAAATCAATTTATAATAGGGAGAGCATATGCACTTTAGCACTGATCAGCAGTGGTAAAGTGCACAGAGTCATAAAACAGCCAACAACAGGTCAGAAAAAATAGAGGAGGTAGGCAAAAAGTTCAGGGATTACCCTGCAAAAAGGGCCAAGTCCAAGAATCCTGCTAAGGTTCTTGAACTTTACAGATGTTTCATCTGCTGTGGAGGTGGTTGATGCTCTGGTGCAAGGGTCTACGAGTTGGACTCCAGTTGAGTCCTGTGATTCTTCGAGTTGGTTGGTGTTCTATCGCTGTAGGATTCTGGAGTGATGTACTATTTATTCCCACGTTTGGGCAAAGAAAGAGGATGCAAGATGGCATTTTGGGGAATATATAGGGCTCTATAATTAGCACATGTAACAGGGTGAGGTCATGGGAAGTGTAGTATTTCAAGTTTAACGTTTTTGATTACCTGCTGTCACATTAAAGAATGAAAAGCATAATCCTGACCTTCGTGTCCGTAATAGAATTGAAAATTCTTATTGTGAATGCTAGAATATGTTTTATTGTAGCACTCTGCCTTGCTGCAGCTCTTCTGAATGGGACCAAAGTCTTTCCTCAATTTTAATTGTATTCTAAATGCCCCATGACTACCTGTCACGGAAGCTGTAGTCAGGCAAATAGCAAAATTTGTAGGTTGCGCTATCGTTGCTTATACAAACATGCTCATAAACTGTGGACAGACACTTAACCCTTTCTATGCTGATGACGGAACCGCTCCGTCATCAGCTGCAGTGGCGCTGTGCTGATGACGGAGCGGTTCTGTCATGGCCCGGCTGCCGCGCCTGAGGTGCGCTGGACGTTCTATTGAGCGGGCGGGGCCATGACGGAACCGCTCCGTCATGAGCACAGCCTAACTGCGGCTGATGACGGAGCGGTTCCGTCACCAGCATGCGCCCGCCGCGGGGCCGCCCCGCCCCCTTAGCGCTGTGGCAGAATAGCCTCTGCAGCGATGCGGTTAATGCATTAACTCCCTACATTCCTCTGGAGAGAAGAAGGATCAGTCTGTGTCTCCACACATAGAATGAATGGATGAGGCAAGTGCAAAATTCCGCACCCCTACAGTTGGAAGAGTTCATTGTATACCATACGCATCTCCATGTTCTAGACAATAGCAATGCTAGGACGAACAGAAGCATCATAAGATATTGTTAAACCCTTCGGCTTTATCGTTCAGACAGAGAACTCACCCGCTCAAAGTTCAATGAATAACACAAAGCCTTCTAACTCGAAACATACCAGAACACAATACCCAGAACACATCACCCTAGGGTTAACCAGATTGCAATCTGTCGATTGAAATTCGAATCGCATATTATCAAGCCCATTTTCGCCGCTTTATCGGCAGTTTCCTGCCGGTAAAGCGGCTATAAACTACCGCAGCTTCCTTGATAATATGACCCTGTGAGTCTTCCGCCTGAATCGGGTCTGTTGACATGCATGGGAAAGTCACTGGGACTTCAAGCAGGCAAGTTCCTGCCAAGGGCAGAACATGCAATCAGTCCAAAGAATACCAAATAATGCTATGTACTTACTTAAGAATCAAGGCAATCTAAAACTTAAAGAGGGTGTGAGCCTTTCATTGCCTCATTAGTTAGATGGGATTTAAACTCCCTTCTCGGCCAGCCCAAGGAAAAGGAAGGATGTTGAAGCCTTCACAGACCCCTCAGATCCCCTCAGATCCAGGGTTGCCTACTGGATTCACGTGCACTTCCGGGTCAGAATCCTAACACTGCCTGGAGGCTCTTCCGGGTAGTCTCTCCTGGGGCAGCAAGTACTGCTGTCCCCTAAAGAGCTGCTGTGACCCAGAGGCGTAACCCAAAGTGACGGCGCCCCCTGCAGGATGGGAAAGGGGCTCCCGAGGCTACCAAATCTCAGATATATTCATGGAAAGGATGTACAACGCATGCCTTTACCACGCAAGTCTTACAACGCAAGTCGTTCCAACGACTTGCGTTGGAGGGCGTGGATTTAGGAATCTTATAATTTTATATTCCAACACCAGTTCCCGTAACAGTAGGGAAGGTGTTGGAATACAAAATTGCAAGATTCCTTATCCCACAGCGCCATCCAGGCCTCGTGGTTTTGGGGCCCCCATATGTGTTTGAGCCCACCTATGCACCGCAGGGGCCTGTCTTACACCGCTGCTGTGACCTTGGACGTTTTTAGTGTGTTTAAACAAATTGTTTTTTCACCCAATTGTCACACAAAAGCATGCAAATTACCTCAGACAGATGTGTTATTAGGAATAGCTAACCACTGTGCTGGGATTTTAAAGGAAGTGTGCACGCGGCACCAGAGAAATGCAATAGGGAATTGAGCCGTAAAGGAACAAAAGGAACCCCGCTTTGCGGCAGGAGCGGGCGCTCTCTGATTTCCCTGGAGCTTTCCTCCGCTGTTGTTTATCTTTAGATACAGGACTCAGAAGGCCTTGAAGGAAGGATAGCGCGGTCTTTGAAGAGAGGAGTCATTACCACTAACACATCTTTGAATAGCTTTGGAATATTCTGCTTTTAAAGTCCTCACAGACAGGCTCCTACTAACAACACCTACTTTGTGATACTACAGTCCTTGAAAGTGCCACATGCACACAGCTTTCACCCTCACGCCCCTCGCTCATTCGGCTCCCAGCCGTCACTCAGCTCTAGCCTCTGGCCTGTCACTTCCACCCTTATCCACAAGTCGAACTGTAGAAGTCCACCATGGTCTGACACTAGGCTTTTATATCCCAAGTTAACCATGTTGTTGCACTGGGCTATTATTTCACAGGTTTACCATGGTGTGGCGCTAGGCTATTATGTCACAAGATCACCATGGGGTGGCGCTAGGCTATTATTTCCCAAGTACACCATGGTTGGTGCTAGGCTATTTTTTCACAAGTTCACCATAGTGTGGGGCTAGACTATTATGTCACAAATTCACGATGGTGTGACGCTAGGCTATTATGTCACAAGATCACCATGGGGTGGCGCTAGGCTATTATTTCCCAAGTACACCATGGTTGGTGCTAGGCTATTTTTTCACAAGTTCACCATAGTGTGGGGCTAGACTATTATGTCACAAATTCACGATGGTGTGACGCTAGGCTATTATTTCACAAAATCACCATGGTGTGGCGCTAGGCTATTATGTCACAAGATCACCATGGGGTGGCGCTAGGCTATTATTTCCCAAGTACACCATGGATGGTGCTAGGCTACTTTTTCACAAGTTCACCATAGTGTGGGGCTAGACTATTATGTCACAAATTCACGATGGTGTGACGCTAGGCTATTATGTCACAAGATCACCATGGTGTGGCGCTAGGCTATTATGTCACAAGATCACCATGGGGTGGCGCTAGGCTATTATGTCACAAGATCACCATGGTGTGGCGCTAGGCTATTATGTCACAAGATGACCATGGGGTGGCGCTAAGCTTTTATTTCACAAGTTCACCGTGGTGTGAAGCTAGGCAATTATTTTACGACATCACCATGGTGTGGTGCTAGGCTATTATTTCACAAGTACACTATGGTTTGCGCTATGCTATTATTTCACAAGTCCACCATGGTGTGGTGCTATGGCTGTTATTATTTCACAAGGAGGCTAGTATCATATTACCTCTGACAGTACACAATTTATCCCATCCTTGTCTTGTATCCATCGCCCAATCACAAGGCCAGCCGCAGTGGCCATCCTAACTGGGATGGGGAGCCATCTACTTTTTGTCATCATTGGCCACACTGCCCTGGATCAGGCATCCACATTGTTTCTGCTCACTTGCCATATTCCTTCGTCTCCTTTTGTAGACTTCAAGGCAGTGATAAGTTCAGTGAACAGAACTCTACTATAGGGGGTTCTGCCATGACGAAGCTACTGGCTGTCCTAAACACAGGGACCCATGTGGCAGTCTGTTTTCGGTAATTGAGGAATGTGTGCTGGCTCAATGTTGTATTTGTTGTAATGTGGAAGGTTCTGCGGTCTAGTGCCTGGGTGACCACGGAATTGCTCTTATATTGTCCTGGGGAGCAGGGCCTAGCAGTGTGATGAAGGGGGAAGAAATGTGATGGGTGCACAATATATAATTGTGATTGCTTGCGGATTCTAATTTATTTTGTGGACCCTTGGTTATATTTCATGGTTTCTATTCTGCTAGGGGCAGGGGAACATGTTTCTGCAGAGGCAGCTCACCACAGGTACACAGCAGAACACACATGCTTCAAGGTAGTCACGTACTAGTGTGCCACCAGTACAAATTACCACAGTTTACACTGTCTGTGAGCTTGTTTCTGAAGTGTGTCAATGTCCTCGGATAGGGGAATTGAGGCATATGAACATAAAGTAATTTTGACACAATCACAGAGTGTGGGTGAGCAGGCCAGGGGTGTTAGAACCCACTTTTTCTGGACCTACTGATGAAACACAGCACAAGAACACATTTTCTCTCTGTAAACTGAGACGATTTCTGAATTTCTCATCATTCTCGAGAACTCCTGAGCTGGTAATAAAGACCAGAATGACAGTGACCAAGAATGGGCAAAATCAAATAGTTTTCTGCAATGTTCAGCACCAGAACATTGTGGCACACTAATATCGTGCACAAAATATAGACGGACAAAATATCGAAAGTGAAGTGCATACAGGGAGGTATAGATTTACTTCACATCTATATACCTTGAAATAAATGAATATATATATATATATATATATATTACCTACTGGCGATAGCCAGTAGGTATATATAGTTAGGATTGGCTACCATAGGAAATCCGCAACATTCTATTGGGAATAACTTTGGCGCCGGTTGAGGAATTTGCGTGTAATTTTCCGAAATTTGGGCCAGCTCCGCTGCGCTCCTTCCCTGGAAGTTTTGGGGGGATTCGTGAAGTGGGGGCTGAGAAAAAAGGGGGGTCCCAAAACGTGTTTTCCCCATGTTAATTTCCATAGGACGGTCTGACGAGTCTACAGTCCGAACCGCTGAACGGAATTGCACCGAACTTGGGAAAATTGTAGAGACTGGTACGCAGATGTGCCTTTGCTATGTTTGGTGAAAATTTCTCCAGTGGTTTTTATGAAAATTAACTTCAAAAACACATATATATCTATAGCAGCTCACCCTAAGCTTACTCCTAAGCTTACCAGTACGCGTACCGTACGCGTACGTACGCGTACGTGCGCGTACCCCTACGTGCACAAGCTGCATGCTGATGGCTGCCACTGTCTGTCAACACTCTAAAACAGAAATTGTGGGCAGCCATCTTGTGCCTCGGTAGAGTGAGGTACAGGAAAGCAGAAAAACAAATGTGTAGAACTCAAAAAGGGGGCAGGGTAGAAGCACCCTGACCCCCTAGGCCTCCTCAGGGCATCCCACAAGGACCCCCAAGGCAAAAAATTATTATTATTTTTTTTAAAAGTCGCGGGGTTCGCGCACAGTACGCGTACCCCACAACTTTTAATTTTTTTTTTTTTACTTTTGCCTTGGGGTCCTGGTGGGACCCCCTTAGCAGGCCTAGGGGGTCAGGTGCTTCTACCCTGCCCCCTTTGGGAGTTTCACACCTTTGTTTCACTGCTTTCTTGTGCCTTGGTTCTAACAAGGCACAAGATGGCTGCCAACACTTCCTGGTTTGGAGTGTTGACAGACAGTGGCAGCCAATCAGCATGCCTTCCCGAGAAAGCTGCATGCTCAATGGCTGTCAACACTTCTAACCAGGAGGTGTTGGCATCCATCTTGTGCTAGTGTTGACAGACAGTGACAGCCAATCAGCATGCCTTCCCGAGAAAGCTGCATGCTCATTGGCTGTCAACACTTCTAACCAGGAAGTGTTGGCATCCATCTTGGGTCTTAGTAGACTGAGGCACAAGAAAGCAGAAAAACAAACGTGTATAACACAAAAAGGGGGCAGGGTAGAAACACCCTGACCCCCTAGGGCTGCTCAGGTGGTCCCACTAGGATATTAATATATTTAAACGTTATCCTCTAATAGAATTGCATTTAAAAAACCTTTGAAATTCACTGAAAAAAACCATAGGTTTCAGGCCCTATATAGTTAGGAATTAGCATTAAAAAACGTTTGAATATATAAAAACGTTATCCGCTAATAGAATAAAAATTTAAAAACCCTTGCGAATTCAATGAAAATACCATAGGTTTCAGGCCTTATATAGTTAGGAATTAGAATTTTAAAAACCTTTGAGATTCACTGAAAAAACCATAGGTTTCAGGCCTTATATAGTTAGGAATTAGCAATAAAAAAAACTTTGAAATTCAATGAAAAAAACATAGGTTTCAGGCCTTATATAGTTAGGAATTAGCATTAAAAAAACCTTGCAAATTCACTGAAAAAACCATAGGTTTCAGGCCTTATATAGTTAGGAATTAGCATTTAAAAAACCTTGCAAATTCACTGAAAAAACCATAGGTTTCAGGCCTTATATAGTTAGGAATTAGCTTTTAAAAAACCTTTGAAATTCACTCAAAAAACTATACGTTTTAGGGGTGTTATAGGTAGCTGGACATTTCACTCATACAAAACCATTGAAATTGCTCCTATATAGTCAGTTGTACTAACTATATTTCACGTACCCGCAATCCACTGCTGATGATGTCACATATTAGATCATTCATGACATGGTCAGTGACATCACTGATGACATCTCAAATGACATCACTGACGACATCACTGATGACATCATCCACGTGACAATCACATACACCTTTTCATACACTATTAAAATCTTTCATCACTCTTTGTAAAATACAGAGTATCATATTTGAATCCATTGTCGCAGCAATACAAGTATCTAAACATCCACTCAGTGATTCATAGATGTATACACACATCTAATCACTTACCTGTAGATTCACTCATACATGCTGTCAATGAACAATAGAACACTATCAAAAATACTTATACACCTAGATCGACATTAAACAACAGCACACATCCTATTCACATATGAAGTCATCCTACTCACTTATGCAAACAATGGATCATACTTACATATTTACTTAGCAAAACACTTGTATAAACACCACTTCATCTATTCATTTAGATAGTAAGTCATACTTAGTGAATTATAATATCATTATTACAAGTATACAGTTATCCATACAGTCACTCACACAATCATTGAGTCTTATGTATACTTATTTATATACAACAACTGACACATACACTGCCTTTTATTTTTCTAGTTTGTTGGACATGTACCATTGAGAAATATATTTGTTCATCACCACACCCATAAAGAGATTCACTCACCCAAACTGTTGGAACATGTAGTTTTAACTTCATATATCTACTGAATCAACTATTCACACATCTTTTGACAGTCACACCCCCCCCACCGAACCACACACACTTTCACACTCCCATACAAATACTCAGTTAACTAATCAATAACTAATATAGACTTTCACATAGCTAGTAACCAACTGTAGAATCAGTTTACACAAAAACTGACAAAGTGATACAGATATTCACACAGTTTAGTCACTATCCACTATATTTAGTGAGACACTATAAATTGGTCAAGCAAACAGTCAATTACACTGCTACTAAATGCTCCATCCAAATATTAATTTATATATATCCACTCATTCTTCAATGCAAATTGCTACATATATAATGCATATTTAAATAACGAAGCAAACCACATTCACTGGATGATGTCATTTGAGATGTCATCAGTGATGTCACTGACCATGTCATGAATGATCTAATATGTGACATCATCAGCAGTGGATTGCGGGTGCGTGAAATATAGTTAGTACAACTAACTATATAGGAGCAATTTCAATGGTTTTGTATGAGTAAAATGTCCAGCTAACTATAACACCACTAAAAAGTATAGTTTTTTGAGTGAATTTCAAAGGTTTTGTAAAAGCTAATTCCTAACGATATAACTCCTGAAACCTGTGGTTTTTTCAGTGAATATATATATATATACACACACACACATATATATGCATATACACACACACACACACATATATACACACACACACACACACACACACACATACAAAGGTGTTACATTCTCCTCTATCATTTCCTAACTTTCTCTGCTCTCTGTTTCCATCTTTATTACATCATCCCTTGCTTGCCAACCTTGGCATGCATTATATTTATTTTCTATCTGCATTCCACATTCTGTATAGTTCTGCTTGGTTTAAGTTCTTTACTATTGCCCAGTTGCATCTGGAGCTGAACATTGATGGACCTAAATTGCTGTGCTGACAATAAATCTGCATTTAATTTTACTTGGAATCTGGAACATTTTAATACAAAGTTAAAGTAATGTTGTAGTTAGGTGAACAGGTACACAGAAATTAACCAGTTATGCTAACTATAACTTGCGCCCCCACTATGCACTGCTTACGACCTCAGATATTATATCACTCATAACATGTTCTAGGACTTCATTTATAACATCACTGATTATATATTAAATTACATCATTGATGACAGCACTGGTGACATTATCCAATGAGTGTGTTAGTTTGTTTTATAGTTGACATAATGGCGAGTAGCTACCATATTACATTTCTACCTGATTTTATACAGCCTGTGTCCAGCTGATGTGTGTAAGTGTTTACAAAACCCATTTGCTCCTAATGCATCATAGGTGTGTAGAGTTCTTGAACATGCTATAAATCTTTGCATTGAAGAGTAACTGTGTGCAGGTGACAGCTGATGACTTCTGTTTAGCATGTTCCACACAAATGTATGTACCACATCCTAAGTATTGAAAGCAGCCATGAGCTATTAGACTGAATTGTTACATCATGACAATTCATACATAACATAGAAGATTGTGTGCACCAGGCACTAACCTATGTACATGAGCTTCTTTTGCTTCAGAAGGTGGGCTTTCAGTAAAGTTTTCACCACATTATAAAGGCTGCAGGTAGTATGATCTTCAGCACCTTCAGCCCTTTGTTATTTTAAGAGAATAGTGCCTTTTTTGACAAGTGTTTCATAGAGTGTACACTACTCTTAGTAGATACTTTTAAATATTCTCTGGTGTATCATGGCAGTTTTGCTGTCCGCAAACAATGTGTTACAGAGAAAACTCTTTTTCATAGAAGATCTTTGGAATATCAGACATGCTTAACAGATGCAGGGTCATTTTGGATGACAAGCAGTTGCGTAAACGAGACAACCTTAATTTCTTTTCAACTCTTTCATCAAGACTAGGGAACCACACTCGGTCCAATAGGGCTTGTTTAGTAACAACAACTCTACGATGTCCCTCATCTGCCAGCTCAATGACTTGTTGGCTCAGACTCTCAGGTAAGACAATTCTTGACCCTCGAAAGATAACTACTTCTCGGAAATGTCTGCCTGCAATGGTTTGCATTTCTGTTAACAGACAGTACCTACTTCTCTACTCATATCAACTTAATTTATGAATGTAGTGAATCGGTGTCTGTGAGGGGCTTGATACAGATAAAATCTGGCCGTAGTAGGGCATTAGTTTGGGAACAGATGTTGAGCAACTTGGCTTTCTCTGAACAGTTGTATACATATAGAACATTGTGTGCAATAAAGGTTTCCCATATATCTGTGATTGATTGCTAATGTGAACTAGACTACATACCAAAAGGTATAGGGTCAATGTTGCACATAACTCATGCTTGCTACACCTAAGAGAGTTGTATCTATGATGGCATTAAAGAGTATTTTGAGCTATTTTCCACTTACTTTCAGGCCTCTAATGCTATACTAGTCTATATAGTAATGTGTACAAAATAAGCTTGGATGATGTTATCAGTAATGTCATCACTCATGTCATTTGAGATGTCATCAGTGATGTCATAAATGATGTCATAGAGCATGTTATGAGTGATGTACTATATGAGGTTATAAACAGTGCATTGTAAAGGAGCAAAGCTTATAGTTAGCTTTGCTAACTATAAATAATGAAGTTCTGTGTTTTTTTAGTTCAAAATATTAATGTTGTCACTAACATATTCACCTACTATAACTTTTCATTTTCTCAGTAAAGTTCTAGTTAATTTTTTTAACGTAAAGTAATTTATTACTTTAATGACATTAACTCGCTAGACACACTACATTAACTATAACTCATGCCTTCCCCATGCACTGCTTATACCATAATACATCCGTTTTAGCATGTTTAATCATAGCATTCATAGGAACACTCATGCCACCTGAAAATACATAATTTATGAGAAGAGTGTGAATGGTAGATGGCCAAGTTATATGTAGTGTCTAGCGATTTGAGAAGACTCTGCACAGAGGTGCACAAGTTATATTAATTTTACTCCTGGGCATACATTATAACTTTAGGTTATAACTTTAAAGTTATAAATATAACTCGACAATTTCCATGGCTTGAGTAGTTTAAGCTTGTTTTGCATAGACATAATAGTATATTTTTTCTTAACTATAACTAAGCTTTAACCTTTGTTTTTTTCATTAAAATTGTATTTTGAAATAAAAAATTTTTTTGTAACATAACAAAAATTCAATCCATCATTTTTTTGTGTTTTCATACAAAACTACATTTTCAGTTACATCACTATGTCATCAGTTAGTTTGTATACAGTTTAAGGTAAACATATGGTAACACTGGGGAAAAACAATTCAATTGGATTGGGTAAAAACCCCATAGATGCTGTGAATGTCTAACTGTTCACATAGTTATGGTCTAGTTTTCCAAGGCAATAATTGCAAATTAATGGTATTCACTAATAGTTTATGTTTTTCCTGCAAATTTAAACAGTGTTAGTATTCTCCATTGAATTTTGTTCTCATTTTTGTTTTCTTCAACAAGATCAATCATTTTTACATACTTCTTATAATGTGTTCTTCGACAACAAATGCAAAACTGATTAGGGATTTCAGAAATTGTTCCTTGAAATTCCAGAATATCTATTTAGTAATTGGCTAAGTCCATTAATGGATTTTCTGATTCATTCTGACTAAAGGCAACATCTGGATGACTACTGCTTTCATATAGTGGATCAAAGTATTTAGATTGGATATAATCTGTAATATTTTTGATTTGTACTGGATTGGAGAGAAGCAGAGTATAATTTTGTACTTCTAATTGCAATGATTGTGTTTTGACAAAGTATAATGTTCGCGTAAGTATTCTTACTGTTGAATTATGTGTGGAGAGCACTGTAATATGATGAAATGTGGTGTCACATGTGTGATTTTTCATACAACCTAAAGAATGTAATTGGAGGTTGTAGCATCCTCACCACCCCGGGTACATGTAAATGATCACACTACATACAGAGCTTGGATTATACGTTTCTATTCTTAAGAGTGCCACCGTTAACTGAACTTACTACGTCATGATGTTTCTTACCCACACCCAATCATTTCAGTCACTATTCTACGGAGTCCGTCAGTGACCTGAGGGGTCCAGCTATCTCTGATATACATGACACTAGATCTCCCCCGTGCTACATAAAACGTACATAAAAAATACATATATACATTATAACTCTTCAATGAGTTGCTGAGGTGCTTAAAGCAATCTTCCAGGACTCGTTGGGTGGGGTTGTGGAGATACAGGAGAGGCATCTGTGGCAGGCACCAGTGACACAGACACAGGTGCAGTCTTTTGGCGCTCCTGACTCCCAGATGGCAGAGTCTTATTCTGAACATCTGGAGTTAATGAACCTCTAGGCAGGTGTTTGAAATAAGAAGAATCTCTTGTGATGGACTTCCTAGGATAATGGGCAGTCAGCATTTGTCATTTACTAGTCACAACCCTCAAATGCTGAGCATCAAAAGGAGCCTCAGAGTTGCGTTTCCGCTTCTGTTTAACAATGACTTGGTCTCCTCTTTTTAACAAAGTGCTACGAGCACAGCGGCATCTACCGCACAAGTCTCCATTATTCATTTGTGAGACAAATCATTAGTGCAAATGTTTATCAAGGTCAATAGATCTTTCAGTGGTCCATTGCGGCAATTCGGTTCACATGGCTCTCCCAAACATTAAGGTGGCAGGGTTTTCACCTGTGGTAGGATGGGGAGTTGACTTGTACGCATGAAGAGTAGAGTAAAGATCTGATTTGAGTTCAAGCTTTTCCAGTGCAGCGCGCTAAACGTTTTTCTTGAGGGCGCTTATAAATCTCCCGAAAACACCATTCTCCGGGAGCTAGAGAGGTGTGTTTTCCTAATGCTTGTCATTTAGGTGAGTGAGAAAATCTTTGAATTCTTGACTATTGAAAGGCGGGCCATTGTCGGATTTCATAATCGAAGAAACACCCCGTCTTTCAATGTCTCTGTCATGAGTAGTTGATGACAGATCTTCCACAAGGGTAAAATGGGAGTATTCATTGACAATTACTAGTGGATGATGTCCATTGTCAAGGGGTTCAAGGAAATCAATTGCAATCTTCTCCCATTCATTCTTTGGAAGATGAGACATGCTTAACGGATGCAGGGTCGTTTTGGATGACAAGCAGCCCATCAAATGACACTCCCTTAATTTCTTTTAAACTCTTTCATCAAGATGAGGGAACCACACACGGTCCCATAGGCTCGTTTAGTACCAACATCTCCACGATGTCCCTCATGTGCCAGCTCAATGACTTGTTTTCTCAGACTCTCAGATAAGACAATTCTTGACCCTCATAAGATAACCCCTTCTGGGATAACTGAGTGTTCTTCCTGCACATGTTTGAATTTCTGGGATTCAAGGTCATCATGAAGAGGTTGAGCATGTTTTCACCACGATTGATGTGCAATAATTTCTATGGGTATTAGCAAATCTCTGTCAGTGCTTGTGCCAGCAATGATGTGTTCCACTGATATGGCAGCAGGGGTACTGGACTCATGATGAAGTTAACATAAGTGACAGCCTCTTTAGAAGTAGTGGCATGGCACGGAATTGGTACACATGAGAAGGACGATGCACGATCGTATAATCATACTCCTACAATCACAACCCCCACCTAACAATGCAAGGGGGTATCATGGCTTTAGGATTGCCAAAAATGGTGAGTAATGCTTAATGGTCGGTGACAACCATGAAGTGCTGTCCATACAGGAACACATGCAAATGGTTGGTGTGAGCTTGCAAGCTCACACCACAGTGAGGCTTTCTTTTTCAGGTTCTGAATAAGCACAATCCATTGTTGACAAACTCCTGCTAGCTTAAGCCACAGTGGGTCTTGGTGCATTAGGATGTCCATTGTGCTGGGCAAGTATGGCACCTAACCCCACTGGGCTGGAATCATCAACAATCTCCATTTGTAGTTTCGGACCAAAGTACGCCATTTCAGTGGCATTTTAAATCGCATGTTTGATTTTCTTGAAGTTGTGTGCACGTTCATGTGACCTTTGAAATGGAACATTTTGTTTCATGAAGTCTATCAATGGGGCTCTTACAGTTGCAAAGTCACGTACATAACTTGAACAGTAACTGGCTATACCAAGGAAGGATCGCAGGATAGGTCAATCTTGTGGCTCAGTAGTGGATGACATAGCTTGTTCTTTATTTTGCCCTGGAGTCATTCCCCAATCAGAAAATATATGAGCTTTGTTTTATGATATTCACACCTTGCTACATTTAAAGTAGGTAGTAATGTACCTGCAATTTTCTTCCAGTTCGATTTGGTGATACCCTTTGCTGAAATTAAGATAGGAAAAGACTTTGGCTCCATTCAGCTGCGTAATCATGTCAGCAATATGCAGAGGTAGATTTTGTTCTCTTTTAATGCCTCTTGGCCTTGTGGGTGTGGTTGGAACTTCTCTGGGACTTTCTGCCTTCTATTTTGTTTTCTCGACGTGATGCACTTGGGCTTTTCTTCGCTTTGCAAACCATTACAAAATGGTTCACTTTCCCACAGCCTTTGCATGTCTGTCCAAGGACGAGACATTTAACTTCACGTGGAAATGAAAATCCACATTGCAAACACAACTTTTTTTTCTTTGGTGACATTACTTTCTGGCCTTCTACCTTGTGTTTCAGCTTACTTTTCACACTCAGTGCTGCTTTATTTTGGGCTGTTCTGACCTCCATGTTAGCGGTTTGTCTGTTAGTTCTTTCATCCGATCTAACAGTCATGAATAATCAGAGAGATAACCATCTATTACTCTGAGATGCATGGCCTCTTCATCATTGAACTTGTTGAATTTGCAATGCTTGATGAGCAAATCAAGTCTTTCTACAAACTCATCCATAGTTTCACCAGCTTTCTGCCTTTCATGACTGAAAATGTACCTCGCATAGTCGACAATTGGCTTTGAATTGCACTTGGTGTTCAACACCTCTTTGGTTTGATGGTACATCACTTCATTACCGTGTGGTATTTAGTTTATCACTTATTTTACTCCTTCACCCACTAAATTCTTTAGATAAACTTTTTGTCACTTATTTCTTTCAGTGCATCAATGAAATTATCAAAGGATTTGATCCAGGCAGGACATCTGCCTCCAACATTCTGCTTTTTGGCTGTATCAAAAGGAAGTGGTGGTTTTAGGAATGCAGCAGTTTCATAATCATAGGGAACTTTCTGCTGTCGAAAGCAAGGCCTGCTCTGGCATCGTTGGCTGCCCATTCAGGCTGGTGCTGTCTTCCTCTTTGGCAGTGAGTAGCGGCTTTGTTTCTTGCATGGTGTCTTCACCTCTCTCACCTCTTAGTATTGTACCTGGTTTCTCCCTTTCTCTGCATTTATCTGCTACTGCTCACAGTGTTCTCTTGCTCCTGGTTGTTGCCGCTTGTTGCATTTTCCATACCTGGTTGTCATTGCTTTTAGCGTTTCTTTGTGTCAGAAAGGTGTCCACTTTTTACAATTCCTTGCACATGGCGATAACTGGCTTTGGTACTTCTCTGCACCGCTGTGTTGCTGCCTTCAGTGTTGTCGTACTTTATGATTGACGGCTCTGTGTTAGGCTGTGGCACCGTGTCTCTTCTCTCGACTTTATCAGCAAATTTCTAGTCTATGACTAACAAACTTTCCGTAAGACCTTCACTTTCTTTACAGGCTTTGCACTTGCTGAAGTGGCGCTTTGACTCCAGATATATCAACCGTTGATTTTTCACTTCTACTGAGGCACACTTTGCATGCACAAGCAGTTTGCTGGACCACGGCAAACTCTCTGGGAGAGCACTCTGTTCTTCAGGTTACAGGATTTATGTTATTCCCTATCTCATCGCCAGCTGTGGCGTCCTCCTCAACCTGGGTACATGCAAATGATCACACCACACATGGAACTCGGTATTACACATCTTTATTCTTTAGCATGCCACCCTTAACTGAACTTACCATGTCATAACGTTTCTTAACGATTTAGGAAAGTATGGGCCCTTGCAAACAATATAAACTTGCCAAACGCAGGGAAATTATATCAATTAAGAAAAAGCCTAGGCAAGTGAGAAATATATCACATGTGTAGGCAAACCAGAATAAAACCATACAACGACAGTGTATCAAGATATCATACTTAACAATATTTTTTGTTTTTTAATCCCAAAATATATATTTTATTATATAAATTATCACAAATAAGACAATATTAAATGGTTTAAAATATAGAACCTGCAATGTGGTTTAATATTGTGTCCTAAACTGCACTATCTATATACATTAATATACTCCAAATTATACATTCATTTACTTTCTTTTCCATTTGCTTTTCACTTGTAACATTGCCCATTACAATTATTCATGAAACTGCCAAATGATGAATAGATAAATCCACAGATCGAATAGCTGAGATGAACAGGAAGGCTGGTGGTTGGTTGACACACTACACGTGTTTCGGCTGGAGTGCCGTCACACCATTCACTAACATCAGATTCATCATAAAACTTCAGGAACTGTCTGTCTCAGGATGTTGGGACCCATAGGATTGGAATCCTTTTAATATGTGTGTGAATCCACCCTCTAATAGAGTCCCGCCGTTTTGGTGGTACTTGTCATTTTACTGTGGGTTGCTTCAAATTGTGCGATGTAGATGGAGCAAAAAGTAAACTATACAGTTCCACTAAAGCGCGAGTAGTTGGAACTTCAGCGGTTCCTTGGATTTAAGGGACTCTGCAGCGATTAGGTTAATATGACCGTTTATCATCTTGCGTGCGTATAGAATGTCCATCTATATCTCGCAATTTCATGCAAAATGACAAGTACCACCAATACGGCGGGACTCTATTAGAGCGTGGATTTACACATATATTAAAAGTCTCTGGAAAATACATTGGTGGAAATACTTCTTTTGCAACCCCTCCCTTTTTTCTTTGCACTCCCTCAACCAATCACCACAAAATGTTGCATCATCAGTCAATATAGAAAAGGGAACAGGTCTGCAAAGTTTAGTGGAGATTCGTCAAACAGTGGCAAAGTTATTCCCAATCAAAAGTCTGAGGAATTCCTATCTCTCAAAATCTTCACTTGAAGTACATAATGGCTACCACCACTATGTAATAACTAAATATAATGTATGTAAAATATAATTTTTTTGATAATAAAGTTGGCACTGTTTGACGAATCTTCACAAAACTTTCCAAAAATGTGCTCTTTTTGGCCTGGTTTGTGCATCGAAAGGCTCAGGGTGATATGTCCAGCGCGGGATGATAAAAACGGGGGCTCAAACACAATCCATCAACACAGCTACCACAAAAACAGTTAAACAGAATTACACCAAATTTGGCAGGAAACTAGATCTTAGCCAGGCCCTGCAGGCAACCCAGTATGACGCGCAGCCAAAGGCCTAGTGTGTCCATACATGATTTCAAACATATGGTTTGAATTCATGTATGGTGAAAAAATATTACTTTACATTAAAGAACCCTGCATAGTCACCAAGGTCAAAGTGACAACGTAACCTTTTGAACTAAAAAAAGCCACAGAAATTCACCAGTTATAGTCAGCTGAGCTAACTATAACTTGTGCCCTTGCCATGCACTGCTTATGGCCTCACAGATTACATTACTCATTACATGTTCTATGCCATCGTTTATGACATCACTCATGACATCTCAAATGACATCACTCATCACATCACTCATGACATCACTCATGACAGCATCCAATGAGTGTGTTAGTTTCTTTTATACTCTACATAGTGGCAGGTAAGTATCATCGATCATCTCTACCTAATTCTGTACAGCCTCTTTCCTGCTAATGGGTGTAAGTGTTTACAAAATGCTTGTGCTCCTAATGGGTTATAGATGTGTAGAAGTATTGAGCACATTATGAATGTTTATGTAAAGGATTAACACTCTGCGCAGGTGACAGTTGATGACTTGTGTCCATTATGTTGAACACAATTTTTTTGGTTTTGCTAACAGGGCAAATATTCTATGTAGCTGATGAGGGGTGTTATGCCAAAACCCGTTCTGAGATGCTTGTTTCCGGTCAAGAGAGGACTCGGCTTGTCAGTTCAGGCTGGACTGTTCCCATGATGAGCAAGGTCAAGACTGATTTGCAAATGGCTGGGTCCAAAATGGGGTGGCATAGTGAGCAAAGGAACGATGGATTTAACACAGATCTTTTGACTGGTTGTGAATGTTTAATTCATTCAGCATTCCGTCTTCCGTTTGTTGCTGCAGTACGTTTTGCCCTAAGTGGCATGGGTATGCCCAGACATGGGTCCCTTGCTCGCTGTGCCACTGGATTCCAGCTAGCCTGGCTGATGAGGAGTGTTACCCCGAAATCCATCCCAGGATGCTTTTTCCAGTCCAGGGAGGGCTCGGCTTGGCAATTTGAGCTGGACTGTTCCCATGAGGAGCAGGGTCAAGACTGATTTGCATATGGCTGGGTCCAAACTGGGGTGGGTAGTGAGCAAAAGAACAATGGATTTAACCCAGATCTTTTGACTGGGGGTAATGTTTGATTCATTCAGCATTCCGTATATATCATTTGTTGCCGCAGAACTTTCTAAAAGTTGCACTTTCTATTTATTTCTATTTCTATTTTGAGCATTTATAGAGCGCGACAGCTGCCCCAGCCAAGGGGCGTTCTGGCGCTAGCAGCAGAAAAAACGGCAGCAGTGCCACGGACAGCGGCCTACACAGTAGGAAAAAGAAAAGTTTTAATGGCTTTCCTAAAATCAGTGAGATTGTTCAGGCCACGAATATGGGGGGGGGCAGAGAGTTCCAAAGAATAACCGCTCTATAACGAAAAGAATGACCTCCAGCTCGAGTTTTCCTGACTCGAGGGACCGCCAGCAAATGTTGGCCCATGGAGCGGAGCTGACGGGAAGGGACATAGAAAGAAAGCAGATCTGTCAGTGCACTGGGGGATCCGAGCTTCAGAATTTTAAAGGCTATACAGAGGGCTTTAAACTCAATCCTTTGAGCCACGGGCAACCAATGAAGGCTGCGTATACTGCCAGACACCGAGCAAACTCTACGCAAGCCCAAAAGAGCTCTAACTGCAGCATTCTGAACTCTCTGTAGCCTTTGTATTTCAGCCTTGTTTGCCCCTAAGTACAAGGAGATCACATAGTCAAGCCTAGATATAATTAATGCTTGAATAATGAGCTATCTTGTTGGTGCATCGAAGAAGCCTAGAATGGGTCTTAGCCCAGGAAGTAGACTGAAACACTTGCCCGCTACCTCCTTTGTTTGTGTCTGAAAACTGAGCGAAGAATCCATCCAAACCCCCAAGTACTTTACCACCTGCTTAGGAGGGGCGAGGGGTACCTAAATTCTTGGGCCACCAGTGCTCATTCCATAACCCGTGACTTAAAATCCTACTTTATCATTAAAGAGGATTTTAAATTACAACTCTTTAGACACCGAACTTGACATCCCCATCTGCTCCTAATTTAAAGTTACCATTTATTAAATGTGATACGGGAACTCTGTGTTATCCTATGGGATAGGTAGGCCTTACAGTCGTGAATAACAAATTTACAGGTTTTTCACTATCAGGACATGTAAAACTTAAAAGTTTTAATTTTAAATACACTGCACCTAGCACTCTAGTCTGTGTACAGCCCATCCTAGGGATTACTTAAATGTATTAAAAAAAGATGTTTTGGGCCTGCCAAGAGTTTTATCTTGCCAGGTCAAAATGGCAGATTAAAGCTACACACACAGACTGCAATGGTAGGCTTGGGACATGTTTGAAAAAGGTTACTTAAGTGGGAGGCACTATGAGTACTGCAAGCCCACTAGTTGCATTTAATTTACAGGTTCTGGGTACATGTAGCAGCACTCTACTAGGGATTTCTTTCATAAGAAAATTACCACCATCCAAATCTCATTTACATAGCCACATCCTGATGTGGAAGTGACCAATGTTCCGCTACACGCTTTGGAAAAGGGTCCCTCCCTCACTCAGTTCCCTCCCCTTTTACCAGAGACATCCTTGAAGATAATGAAGGGCCTTAAGTCAGGTTCACCTTCAGACCCATGTCCTGCGAAAATACCGGCATCTGTGGCTGAGATCATCAGTACGACAGTTAACATCGTACTGAATTTGCAAAAACCATAGAGAAATATGTAAATGCAGTGATCACCGACTATGTAGAATCAAACAATCTTCTCCACCCGATCCAGTCTGGGTTCTAATCCAACTTTAGCACAGAGACTGCTTTGTGAGAAGTCTCTGAATCCATAAAGGAGAAACTTGACAAAGGAGGTAAAGCGGTACTTATCCTTTTGGATCTATCTGCGGCTTTCGACACCGTGCCCCACGACCGACTACTGCAGAGACTGCAGGAATGCAGCCCAGGGGGCACGGTGTTGAAGTGGTTCTCTTCATTTTTAGAGGACAGGAACCAAGCGGTTTGGTCCCTCCCCTTTTGCCGCTCGCATTCCTCATCTGAAAGTGGGAATTCCGCAGGGCTCCACCCTGAGCCCAACATTGTTTAATCTGTATATGGCCCCTCTTGCCCCGTTGGTTGAAGCTTGTGATGCAACAATATTTTCTTACGCTGACGATAGTCAGCTGTTGTTCACATGTGAGAAGGGCAATGACTTCGATGGTGAGAAGATAAAAAATTGTCTGAGAAAAGTCTTTACCTGGCTCAGACTCAACCAACTATAATGCAACCCCGAAAAATGCGAAATTATCTTTTTCGGATCTGCCTCTCAGGACGAATGGAAACAATGGTGGGCTGCTGACATCTCACCCCCTCAGTCTTCAGGGCAGTCAAGAATTTAGGGGTGAAACTGTACGACACTTTATACATGTACCCAAGTACAGACTGTGGCAGGAGTTTACTACCCTTCACCCTGCCCCTCGCCCGCTCCGCCTCACCGCCCCGCGGCACTCCCTAGAGGAGCCGCCACTGCACCAAGGATGTCAGGTTCAGCAATTCTATTTAGTATTTAAAATAATTCAACCCTTATCTTAAACCTAGTTAATTCTTAAATATCATTGTGCTCCCCTTTTTGTGACAATTGCACTGTTTCAAATGAGTGCACATAATAAAATGACATGGAAAATTTCACAAAGCCCACTTATGATTCAGAGCCCAGTAGTGAATTCATTGTTCCCTCTCCTTTTTTTGGAATTGCCTGAAGGGTCATCGTGCCACCATATATTATAAGGAGTAAAATACACTCTGTTGCACATTTTTAGGGATATTGCAAGAGACCTCCGAGTTCCATGACCTTAGAAAAGAACTCGACCTTTGGCATTGTTTCTCTAGTCTAGACGGTCTCAAAATGCCTTTGTGACTTGCAGCATCCTTATAATGTACAACAGGGAGCACTTTATCGCATAGCATAGAAAAAATATGCTACTTCAAACCTGCCGTACTGATAGTGCAGTGATTGTGCACCCATGTGATTGAAGAGCAGAATTCTGAAATTATGAAAAAATGTGTTTCCAGGAAAATGATTCCTTCAATGATTCTATAAAGGGACGGGAGTGGGGAAATGGGGTTTCCACCTTAATATCGACCCCAGAATATCATGGACTAAATACAGAGTAGCCCCATATTGTGAGTGAAGGGAGATTCATTGAGGTAAGTATAGGTTTGCTTTACTTAAATCCACACGTGTACCTTGGCGATATATATCTTCAATGGTCATAGCTGTGAAGTTAAGAATAATAAATCCATACTGTCCTATGTGCACTTTGATAGTCTGTTACTCGATTGGTAGCACGAGATTTCGACCCGCCAATATTTCGACTTACAGTCAATAACGTATGCAAATTGCTGTCCTCTGCGACTGTGTTTTTTTGTGCTAAATTCCAAATGTATCCATCAATCCTGGAATCCAGGCTTTGGTATCAGCTTTTGCTGTATTTCATGTTATCTTTTCTTCTAATATTTTGACCTCTTGCAACTCTTATTTAATTATCTATTTCTGTTTTGAAAGAAAGAAATATGCAATCATTTGAAGATTTCGTTCCCACACTGCTTACATCTGTTTTGCTCTCATGGTCATCGACAAAAATGACTGGAATGCCATTTACTTGGAGACCTTGGGGAATGGTATTGGCCAGAAGATGTTGCATCAAAACTGCCCATACAAAGGTTTTCTTTTTTCATTCATTTGAAATGTGTGTCTGATTCTATTTGCTGCTGGATGATGCTTAAGGCAGAACCTTTGTGCGGTTGTGACAGTCTGTGCAGTACATTTCTTTTCTCATCTTCCGAGAAATCTCTTCGGTTTATGAGCCCCCATGAATGCGGCTGCGTGGAGGAAAATTAGTTTCTTTGTAGAAATATGGCTGAAAACCAGTAGGTTCTGCCCTTACTTATGTAGTTTAAATAGTGAATAACTAGAATACATGCACTCTTCTGAGGGCACTATTGTTATTCGTCATAATCGCTTTCATGTGGCACCTTTTCGTTTCCAAACACGTCAACACTACTGCCTCCTTTGCTGACGTCACAATGAACCATTATCATATGTAAATTATGCGGCCTTTTCTCATTACAAGATTCCAGGCATTTGATGCAGGGATCCTGTAGAATGGAATCTCCCATTCCAGCCGGTATTCTCACACCAATTTCTTCGGGGCAGATTTAGAAGCCCCTTGTGACACTTTTGTGACGCCGTTGCGACTTGTTTACAACGTGATGCATCTAGGCAGATGCATCACGTTGTAAAGCACTGCGCCACATGAAACCTGTGTCGGGTTTCATGTGGGCGTTCCGTCACAGTGTGGGCGTTCCGTCAGAGGAAAGCCTCGGAAAAGTGACAGTGAAATCTACAAGATTTCACTCAGTCACTTTTCCGTAGCCGCAGCATCAAAACCTTGTGCCTGCTTTAAGCAGGCGTAAGGCGTGATGAAGCATGTTGGAGATAGGCCGGGTTGAAACATTGCTGGAGTTGTGTCGCACCCACGACACGACTCTCGCACTGCACCAACCTTACACCAACAGATATGTCACGCATCTGCCTATCCGTGCGCCATCCATGCTTGCGCACGGGTAGTTTTGCGTGGCGCATCTTTCTTGCGCATCCCGGCTGATTTGCAGGGATGCGCCAGAAGTTGTAAATCTTCCCCTAATAGTTTAAGGTTTTGTCCCCAGAAAGGGGAATAACCAGCCACACCTTGGAATACCAGGTTCGAGAAGTAAGGCAGGATGATTCAGGGAAAGGTGGGCACTGTCTCTTTTAGGGAGAGTGAAGAGATGGTGGGAGGGGGGTGCAAAGGCCCTCTCAGCCCCAGGCCTCAGCTTGTTGCCCGGGACTCTGAATATGGTAGGGTGCATTCTCACACCCTGTTTCCTGCTAGGGGAAGTGGCAGGAAGGAGATGGGGAAGGTCTGGGCCCGACTGGGGGGAGCATTCTATTCTTTTTTAAGTCTCGCCTACGCTGCGCGCAAGCGCTGCATAGGAAAAGGGCTGCATAGGAAAAGACCTTTAGCAATCGCTTCAGCTTTGCTGCCAAAAACGTGCATGTATTGCATTGGTTTGAATGCAACGCATGCACATTTGGTGATTCCCGTGCAGGAGCGAGCTTCCAAATCATGTGTTAATTACAAACATATGGTTCCTGCTCGCTCCCCCCCTGTTGCCTCCTCCTCTCCTCGTCAGCGCAAGCTTGTTATTTTTGTTGATCCATTTTACAGGGAAGCAACTAAAAGAAAGAAGGAAAGAGAAGTTGTGATCCGTTTCTTCAAGTCACGGTTTTCAGTAAGTGGGGAGCAAGACAAAAAGAGAGGGATTAATAGGAAGAGATGAGTAGGGCAGCTGCCAGCACAGAAAAGAAGAGGACTTTAGAAAGAGCTATCTTTCAGGTGAAACAGAACATACAGGCTTTGGCAATATATAGCATATCTAACAGGGACCAGGTACACTTACTGGGACGCGAAGTGATGCACCGTACAGGCCGGTTGGTTTGCACCAACACTGGATCTGTTCACAATGTTATTGTTAGTGTTTATGGACTTCTAGCTGTCCTGGGCTTGGACGCCCGAGAATTAAGAGAGGCTGGCATGGAGGTGGTCGTGCAGCAGGTAAATGTATTGCAGAGACACCTCACAAATGAAATGCTGTTCAGGTCTCCTGCTCAGTTCCCTAATTGTCAGAGTGGTGGCGCCGCCTGAAATGACAGGGTTCCTTGTCCCTTAAAAATGTAAAATGTAAGGCGGCAGCACCCTAGTGGCAGAGTTACAGTGCACGGGAGGGAGTGCTGCATGGGGCCACAGCACTGATGCCCGTGACGCACTGTACAACCCGGGTGGCCCCCGTTGGCATATGTCCGCTCACTAGCACTGCTCCTGATCACGGGGGTCTTCCAGTTGGCTCGGGCCCGTGGCTGGTTTACGGGTAGGGACAGGCAAACCACAGAAGAGTAGGGAAGCCCGTCTGCAGACGGAAAATGGTATGTCCAGCAGGTAAGTTTTGTACCAGAGATGAGGTGCCGGCAGCACCTCTTAACATGAAGGGTGGAACCCAGTGTCCTCGGTGGGCCGCGTTGATTCTTCCAGGTTGGGTGATCTCACCAGCGGGGCTGAGCAGCAGTGATGATATAATTGTTAAGTTGCCTCACCCAGCAGTTACCGGTGTGCCATGACTATGGTCGGAAATGAGGGACCTGGCGGGTCCAGCACACTCTGGGTATCGGGAAGCCACGTCCTCTGTCTCGTCCCCTCTGATTGTGGCCGACCCTGTCCTCATAATAGTTCATGGGTACAATTGTTTGTGTTATTATTAATTGGGATGTGTGAGATGTGACGTATCTGCTAGACATGACACCTTATCAGTACTTAGCTGACCCGACGTGTAAGTGCAAAAGTTATCTTGCCCACCCGCCGCTGTTTCTTGTTGCTTTGTTTTTGCACTCACGGAAGCAGTGGCTCTGAATGTCCTCTAATAGTACTCAGCATCGACCCTGCCAAGGTCCACCACCTGACTGTTGCCATTCATTCCTGGCAGAGCGCTTAACGCTAACTTTAAACAAGCATTTAGAATGCAATAGGACTCGCATTTGCGAATCTTTCAGCTACTGGCATTGTAAATGACAAAGCTTTTATCTATGTGTTTATTTTAAAAACAGAGAACTAAAAGGCATTGTTATTTACAATGATAATAGCTTAAAATTTCTCAAATGCGAAACCTTTTGCACTGCAAATGCTTGTTGTTGTAGGGAACAGCACGGACAGGGCTGTACTCTTGCGCTCTGCCAATATTGTGCCCACCTCTAAAGACTGGTTGTCCTCAGCCTTAACAATTACAATTGACAAAGTATAGGAGAGGCGCTAATTGCTGTGCAAATCATGTAGTATTGTTCAAAACCTTCATCTTGATGTAAAAAAAATCAAGAAATGTATGTATTCGAAGTAATGTCCTTTATTTATAATTCGTCTTCCAGGACATTTATCAAAATTCTACCAACATGTTTTGCTCTAGCCATAAAGAGCTTCTTCAGGGCTAAAACAACAATACAAAAATATAAACAACTACATATAAAAATCTTGCACATACCTAAAATATGTTCCCACCCTAGGAAACATAAATAAGCAAGCCACAGCAAAACAGTAGTCATATACTCGAGAGAGATACAGTGTAACTGAAGCAGTCACGGCATTATAACTGAAATAATTCATAATCTGGAACGAAAATTGATACCAATATGCCGTTATGCAACTGCAATCAACACATAAGGTGGGAGCAGTAAGTTCAAATGAGATAATAAGTCTTACTTACTTTATTTATTTTCATTATTTGGCACTCAAAGGAGATCCCCAAGAATAAATGAAAATTAGAGAGATACAATTAAAATTACAAACCTCCATAATGCAATTCTTTACATGCTATGAGTTATTCAATATGAATTTAAGAAGCATTTAAAGGATTTAAAACTCAGATACAAAACATTCATTGCATGATATCAGTTATTCAATACAAATTTTAAAACATTTAGGACATTTAAAACTGGGATACTTGACATTTCATTGATGGGAGAAAACTATGAACAATGGATATGAGCTATTGCTCAGGCATAGTATGATAACAATATGGGTCTCCTACACTTACGACAATACAAACGCATGGCGGGACAGTTAAAAATTCCATGGTTCAAATCCTGGAGACTGCATATGTTTGCTGACTTTTTGTCATTTTCCAGTTAAACCTTTTAGGGGCAGAATATTCAAGCATAGTAATGTCCAGAAACACCTTATTACATGTTCCATATTCCATGTCAGGTATTGTTGCAATTTTCTCCATAGAAAATAATTAATTAACACTACAAATATTTCTTTTTTGCTACAGAGTTCAACGTCCAAGCAATTACTTAAATTAAGAGAGGTCTGCTTAAGGTAAGATTTTAGCTGAGCTTCAGACTAAGAACATACATATTACTGGTTTGACTCAAGCAAGCTTGAGGCATATTTAAAATTCCTTTAAAACAACCACTTTTCTTTTTTCATTAAAAAAACAAAAAAAACTCGATACGTATTTCATTCCATAATTTGTATAGCTTCTTGAGAAACAATAGCTCCATTTAATCATTCCAGTATGACGTTGGGCAAGTCTACATTTTAATCTAAATTCTAAAATTATGGCCAAAGTAGCTACAAAGGTATTGAAACCACAAAGTCTCCTTAAGATTTGCCCTTCGGTTTTAGCTAAAAAAAAATCAGATTTCGCCACATCAGTTAGTTCAAGTGCATGGAATAAAGTGGCAGTTATTTTGTCCCTATACAGAAAGAAGATAATGCTTTCAACCCACTACTTTTTAAAAGGCGCTCAACCCCTTAGTCTGTGATTTGGCTTTGCAAGTGTTGTTAGATGTAGTTCAGCATCATTTAGGGTACAACACATAATTTTCCACAGAAACGTATAGGACTTAACTGTATCGAATTATTCCTTACTGAGGTAACACGAATAATTGGGGTAGTATATGATCTTTTGCCCTGGCAGCATAGAACTTTGCTTTTAGAGGTTATGGGCCCGATTCACAGAATGAATTTAAGACTCAATCCTAAACTACTACTATTTTGGTATTCACAGAATGCACTTACTACTTTTGGTATTCACAAAAGTTAGGATTTTGTCTTAAGTTAGTCTTAAGACAGACTTAAGACAGACTTAAGACAAACTTAAGACAAAATACTAACTTAAGTCTGTCTTAAGTTTGTCTTAAGTCTCTCTTAAGTTTGTCTTAAGACAAACTTAAGACAAAATCCTAACTTCTGTGAATACCAAAAGTAGTAAGTTCATTCTTTGAATACCAAAAGTAGTAAGTGCATTCTGTGAATGCCAAAAGTAGTAAGTGCATTCTGTGAATACCAAAATAGTAGTAAGTTTAGGATTGAGGCTTAAGTTCATTCTGTGAATCGGGCCCATTGATTTGTTAGAGGAAAAAAAATCTGCATATTGCTGTAATGAATTCAGAAAAACAACTGTTCCTAACCTTTGGAGTTCAATCAAAAATCACAATTTTCATCTGTATACAACAGACAGGACACTGGGCGACCCCCAATATTCGAGGTGTATGTCAAGCCATCGCTCAAGTAAACAGGTAGGTCGAATACGTAAAGGGGGGGAGGGGGCTGGGGTTAAGCAGACAGCCTTGCTTCAAGGCATTTATGATCGGAAATTGGGAATTAAGGCAGATAGTCCCTGTTCCACCCTTGGTCCTACAGGTGCAAGCACTCAAGAACTGTTGCTCTACGCCAACCCTTCGCACTTAAGCCTCTTACACCCAGCTTGCACCGCCTTGCTGTCTCACAGGTGCAAGCACTCAAGAACTGTTGCTCTATGCCAACCCTTCACCCCTAAGCCTCGTACGCCCAGCTTGCACCGCCTTGCTGTCCCACAGGTACAAGCACTCAAGAACTGTTGCTCTACACCAACCCTTCGCACTAAAGCCTCTTACACCCAGCTTGCACCGCCTTGCTGTCCCACAGGTGCAAGCACTCAAGAACTGTTGCTCTACGCCAACCCTTCGCACCTAAGCCTCGTACGCCCAGCTTGCACCACCTTGCTGTCCTACAGGTGCAAGCACTCACAAATGCTTCTCTATGCCAGCCCTTTGCACCTATGCCTCGTACGCCCAGCTTGCACCACCCTGCTATCCTACAGGTGCAAGCCCTCAAGAACAACAAAATGTTCTGGAGAAAAAGCAGGTGCCTCCTGCATCAGAAAAATGTGTGGGCGCCCAAGGATGGTTAAATATTGCCCCACAAAATGTGGTTGCCTCATTGTACTGTCATGGTATTGTGCATGTAAAAGTGATAGAGTAACTCTTGCTGATAACACTCATTGGTTTGCTCGTCATTGTCCCCCTGAGGCTCAACAGTACAGTACTGACATCCACGTGCTACCTGCCGGGCACACAATGTGGGACAGGTATCAAAACCTCAATAAAGGCCAATCCTGCCCACTTGGGGCCCTTCATGCATTTGCACTTTGCAGTTTGACTTCATTCAGATGCCCCAACGCTGCTTTTATCATTATCCTGCTCATAGCTGTGGTAGGTTGAGGCCTTACATTGTGCCAGGGATGACACCATCACGGTGAGTAATAGATTGGTTTGGGACTTTGTTCAAAGGTTCTGATTTTCTCTAAAGTTTAGAAGTGGCAAAGGTAGTCAAAATGAGCCATCTGTAGCTAAGGAAATGTGCGAAGTCCTCTGTATACAACATTTTCACTGTGCTTAATTCCCTGAATCTTCCAAAAACGAAATATTGAAAATGTATGCAAAGGCTGGGATGATTGCCCGATGCTTCACCCTACCGTAATGTTAATGAGATCACGTCTCAACCAAAGGACTACGTTGAGCGCCTGTTAAAAGTTAATGGGAAGCCGCGTCCTTCTTCCTTCCATGCATCCAGTGTCTCCAGCTTTGATGAATAAAAACCTGTGATGTTGTTGTGCATAACCATATCAAGAAACTGAATCAATGTCCCAGCAGCTTCTCTTCTCAGATTAAAGAATCTCTCCATCAAGTCCAACGGAAGCCGGACAAGATCTGCGGGTTGGAGACCAGGTCCATGTCAGAGTTCACCAGTGCAAGTCCTGGCTTCAGTCGAGGTGGCATGGTCCCTTCCTAGTGCTGCTCATCACCAACACAGAGGTAAAGTGCTGAGGACTGCCTTTCTAGATCATGCCTCACATTGTAGAGTAGACCCAGAGCCTGAAGGAGGATGTTGTGTCGGGCCCTAGGCCCACATGACTATAATGATGGACACATATACCAGGTAGTAGGGTACTGTAACTGGCCGCGAGCACGTACACCCAGGTAATTTTATTAAGAGGCCCATGTCACTCTGGACGCCTGTGAGGGATGGGTGTAGATGTGTCAACTCCCCCAAGGGAGTGGCTAGCCAACTCAGTGTCTTCTGAAACACTAGAACGTGTCCAGCAGGACGCTACATTCCTCCCAAATTTTAATGAAAAACAAAAACAAACACCATTCGAACCTGTAGGGGTAAACAACAATTAACTCGACACCACAGGGTCCATCAGCTTCATGAGTCGGGAAGCAGGAAGACAGCAGACATGGGGCTGATAACTGACTGCAGAAGGACATTCTTCGCTGGGACTCATAGTTTAACCTGCCTGGTTCCAGACACGAACGTTGGCTTGGAACCGTCATCTGCACTCTCGCAACATGCCAGTGGAAACATGTCTTTTGGTCTGAAGTGGCTCCACGTCGCTGAAATTGAGTCTGGTCTGTGGTGGGTTCTAA
Source organism: Lissotriton helveticus (assembly GCF_964261635.1). Lineage (NCBI taxonomy): Eukaryota > Metazoa > Chordata > Amphibia > Caudata > Salamandridae > Lissotriton > Lissotriton helveticus. The sequence goes on from NC_136057.1 coordinate 157,603,671, forward strand.
CCGTTCATAAAACAGTTTGCGTCAAGTACATGGTTGGAGTTCAGGGTGAAATTTGTTGCTTGATCGACTGAAGTCTCTGTTAGACTACTTTGCTGTATCCTGTAACCCATCGGTGGGGCAATATCAAGTCCAACTGTCCCACCTGGGGAGGCCCTTTGTCGGGATTGCCACAGGTTTGCTTGTGGGCTGTGCTGGGGCTGCGTGTGTACCGACAACGGTGGGGGGGGGCAGCTGCAAGACCACTGAGGAGCCAGTACCTAGGCGCTTGCACAACCCTCAGGGGTGGATGAATTTTGGTCAAGACATGCTCTTGCTGCTGCAGTTCAGGTGTAAGTCAGGTTAGCAGGTAGCCTCTGGTTCTGCTTGTTGGCTGGTTTAGCAGCGGTGTAGGACTCCAGTCCATTGGTACACTTGAGATGGTAGTGTTTGATGCATTTGACAAGGACTGGCATGATGGGATTGCCAGCTGTGTGGTGAATCTGGACAACAGTCGGTGATAACTTGCCGAGATGATTGCAGGCCTTCGTTCTTGAGTCGATCACCGAAAGTGGAGGTGGCCAGGTGCTTCCATTTCTTTTGGGGAGACATCTGCATCCTTGCACTTGGACTTCTTGAGCTCGAAGGACGCCGGTGACAGTGGCGTGATGGACACGCTGAGGAGACGTGAGACATGATACTCTGTTTGCGCAAGCTTGCGGCTTACTCTCGGTCTCCAGCTGGGCAGTCGCCAGTTCATTCTTTGGTTGTCACCCACTTTGCTTGCTGTTGGTGTGCCGGGATGCGCTCTTTTAGCAGCTCGAGTTCTCTTCAACGTCCATCAGGCCACTCACGACTTTCCCTCCTTAACTTGGTTGGTTGTCAGATTCCTCCAGTCACACTCCACCCTTCCTTCCACACTTCCTGTTGGGTGCGGTGTCATGCACATGGCGCTGATGATATGGTTGCCAGTGGACATGGATGACAGGTGGTGATGCTCTTCTAGGAGAGGAGATTTCTGGAGGGGCTTCACAGCTACATGCCTCTGCCTTGCTGAGGCTGTTGCTTCACCCATGGCATTTACGTTCAGGAGCAGGGATGGCTTATGCTGCCGGCACTTGGGGATGAACGGTTGCACTGGGAAGCATTGGCGAGATAAGCGGTTTGCGCTTGCTGCAGCTTACGTTTGGTTCTTCCATGGGGCTGTCTCCAGGGACGTCAGTCCACCTTGGTAGCTGTCTGGTGTATCTGGGTGCATTCTTGGCCTCAAGCTTGCGTCGTTGTGGCACCTGCTCATACCTCCATGCAGGCATGCTCGGAGGAGTTGGTCACTTCATGTGACGTGCTTGTGGTATGAATGTGGCATCCAGCCACATGTTGCATGTCCCGGGGCACTTGTGGTGGCAGCTTGCCACTTATAGTATGCAACTCTCCTCTTGCCTGTCTTGGGCCTCTGGCGAATCCGTCTTGAGGCAGTGTGAGGGAGGACACTGTGCTGTGTTTGGCCCACTATGGGCTTCGCTGGTGTAGTGGAGATGTGGAGGCTCCTGACTGCCTTCAGTATTGCATCCCTTTCGTGGAGACTTCTCACCCTCTGGGGCGCCTGCTCATGCATCGAACTTTTGGGTGCATGCTCTGGGGCACCTCAGATTTGGTGGTCCCAGGGCCCGATGTAGGTAGAATCGATTTACCGATTCTTAATTACGGAAAATTACCGATTTTTACCGAATCTGTAATTAAGAATCGGTAAATCTAAGGGGTGGATATGTAGGTATTCCAGATGTGCTGGAATACCGAATCGGTAACATTCGGTATCGTGTTTCGAGACTTACCGAATCGGTATTGACTGATTCGGTAGATACCGAATCGGTAATGTCAATACAACCGTATGGTCCAAAAGTCCCATAGGAATGCATTGGGAAAACCGATTCGGTATTTACCGAATCGGTGGTTCCCGATTCGGTATAAATACCGATTCGGTAAATACCGAATCGGCAAACACGGAATCGGCAAGCAAGAAAGTGAAACTAATGAAAGCAGCCAATGAAGTGAAAGCACCCTCCCCCACCCTAGCAGGGAGTGGCAACCCAGGCAGGTGCAACTCATCAGAAGTTTCTGGAGAGGCAGCCAGAGCTGAGCAGTGAGAGTGAGCAGCAGAGAGAGTGTTTGGAGATCTGTGTACACAGTGGAAATGGCAAGCAGCTCTGAGAGCCAGAAGGCTGAGAGAAAGCGCAAGGTGAAGTTCAGCAGCATGGAGCTGCAAGTATTGGTGGAGGAGGTGGTGAGGGTCCACAGGCAGCTGTATGGGAGGCTGTCCCTCACAATCCCTGAGTCAACAAAGAGGAAACTGTGGAGTGCCATCAGTGAGAGGGTCAATGCTGTTGGTGTGACCCCCAGGAGCATGGATGACCTCAAGAAGAGGTTCTATGATATCCGTAGCCTCACCAAGAGGAAATTGGCGGAGCTGCACAAGCAGGCAGGACTGACCGGTGGAGGCAGGAACCCCGCGCCCCCCCTCACTGAACTGGAGGAACTGGTGTCCACAACAATTGAGACTGCGAGTGTGGTTGGAGTTGGGGACATGGACAGCTCAGCCAGAGCCAAAGCAAAAGGTAAGAAGCATGCACAGCATGACAGACCCTACCAGACACCTCCCCATTGGCCCCAATGTACAGCCAAACCCCAGTCCAGTACTGCTAGCAAAATACATGAGCAATGCATGATGGAAAATGTAGACAGCTAATGTAGGAACTATTTACAGTGCACATTAAACCGCAATGCACTTTAAGAAAGAAGCAGAGTAATTAAAATGACATGTGCAATGCATTTATTATAGTGACAGTAAGACATTTCCGCTCAGTTGACAAATGCTACTTTATTCCTAGGGGCCCCATCAGGTAGTGGAGCAGCAGCTGCACAAGTCTCAGCTCCAGCAACAGCAGACAGTGCGGTGGCAGGGCCAAGCAGCATGGATTCCTCACAGGAGGTGGAGGACAGCAGTGCCGTGGCCAATGAGGATGACTCAGGACATGCCCTCTTATCTCCCCACTCCCCCCAATTGTCACAATCCCCACCATTGCAGTTCTCACCAGAGAACTCACCCACACGGTCCCAGCCAGCACCTGCCACTGCTCCAGCCAGGAGGAGTATTGTGGCCCCATTGTCCATCATGGAGGGAGCTGCGGGTCAGGCACCAGCACCCACACCTGTGACACCTGTGGCACAGCAGGACACCCAGCAGACCAACACAAATCGCCGCCACCCACGCACTTCCAGCAGTGCAAATCCATCACGGGAGGGCACCGTCTTCCAAGAGCTTGAGGGGAGCATGGTCCGAATCCAGCGGATGCAGGCCAAGTCCTTCCTCGCTTGCCACCGGCAATTGCGTGAGCATAACCTGCAGATGGTGGGAATGACAAAGGGATTTGCAGAGTTTGTGGCAAGTAACCGTGAAATTGCAATAGGAATGGGGCGCATTACAACTGCCATAACACAGCTGTGTGCCAAGATGGACCAGCATGAGCACATAAGGCGCAGGGATGCCCGTGTACAAAACCGGGCAATTAACTGGCTTGCCACAGCAACAGCCCTGCTATGCCGCCGAGGCGCTAATATGGAAGAGTGCCTCACTCAAAACACTGCGGAGGTGACCAGAGGCATGGCCCGCATTACCAGTGCCATGGATCCACTCATCATTTCAAACACAGTGGTGAATCCTGCCCTGGACGTGGCTGAGGCTGGGGACAGCAGCAGCCGCAGCAGTCCGGCCAGCGCAGTGTCCGAGCTGCGCCAGAGCTCCAGGTGCTCCGCAGAGGCAGCCGGACATGCAGAAGGTGGGGAAAGCCGCATCCCAGTGGGTCTGCAAAGCGCAGCAGGAAATGACACTGCCAGTGTGGGTGAGGCAACCCGGCCCATTTCCTGTCTCCACATTGTAGTTAATCATTTCATTTGTTGCACATCAGTGCTGTAACGTTGTACCACAATTAAAAAAGTTTCATTTCTTCACATCCATAACGTGTCTGTGCATCTGTACTCACTCAGAAATAGTTGTCTATTATCTCCTCACGTCTGACCCTGCCATCACTTGGTGTAGACACTCCAGCAGGTTGTGTTTGTGGCACAGCAATGTCATCGTCAGGGTCCTCGTAGTCAGACAACTCTACCTCTGTGCCCTTCTTGACCGCAAGGTTGTGCAACATTGCACAGACAGCAATTATCTTGCAGCAGGTGATGGGGGTATATTGCCTTGCACCTCCGCTCTTGTGCAAGCATCTGAACCTGCTTTTCCAGATGCCGAAGGTCCATTCTACTACATTCCTTGTGCTTTTGTGCGGACGGTTATACCTCCTTTGGCTGGGTGTTGAGGGGTTGAGGTAGGGGGTGAGAATGAATGAGCGGAGGGCATATGCACTGTCGCCTAGAAGGAAAAGGGGAAACATTACTCACATGCATACATGTACTTCACACTGCTATTTAGGTTATGGGGGTCTGACACTATGTCTTACCTAGGAGGTATCCTTCACCGAATTACCCTGCCGTCAGCCGTGCATAAATTCCGCTATTTTGGAAAATGTAGGAGTCGTTGGTACTCCCTGGAAATTTAGCTACCACGTCAGTGATGACACACTTCGCATTACAAATCACCTGCACATTTATGGTGTGCCGTGACTTCCGATTGCGGTATACGTATTCCGTGTCAGCAGGGGGGCAAATCAGAATGTGTGTGCCATCTATGCACCCAATGATGTGGGGGAATCCTGCCATCTGGTAGAAGTCTGCTTTTGTCTGTACCAGTTCTGCATGGGTTGCAGGGAAGGAAATGTATTGGTCCATCCTTTGTATCATGGCGTCAAGGAACTTGTGGAAGAACCTTGACAGGCTGCTCTGGGTCACCCCTCCTACCACAGCTGCTGCACTTTGATAGCTGCCAGACGCAAGCAGGTGTAGGCTGCATAGCACCTGCACATGCACTGGGATTGCGTGTGCCCTTGGGGTGGTGTGCTGCAACAGGGGTTTGAGGTCCCTAATGAGCTCTTAGATGGTCTCTGGGTCCAGCCTGTACCTCTGTAGGATCTCTGCATCTGTCAGCATGGACAGGGTGATCCGCTCTCTATACACCTGCTCCTGTCTCAGCCATTCCCTCTCTCCTTCCTGCTGTAGCCGTAGCCGTCTTGCTATGACATAAAATGCAGCCATGGTGCAAGAAGAAATGCATTTTGGGTCCATTTTTATAGGTTGCACCTGGTTACCACCTGATTCAAATCTATGGTAACTACCGACTCTTAAATACCGAATTTGAAGCTAATTCGGTATTTCAGAGCTTTCCTACATCTCAATCTTCAGTTTTACCGAATCGGTATTGTTAACGAATCGGTTAGTTAACGAATCTGTATTTTTTTCCGATTCTGTGGTTTTTCCGATTCGGTGATTTTTCCGAATCCCTATTTTTACCGATTTGGTTCGTTAACGATTCGGTACACTTACCGAATCTGTGTATTTTCCGATTCGGTATTCTACCGAATCGGTAACTTTTCTGATTCGGTATTTTCACCGATTTGGGCGTTTTTCGGACTGCTACATCCCGATGGCTCGATACCGATCGGTAACGGCCGAAAATACCGATTTTCGGCCGTTACCGACCGACCTTCATCGGGCCCCTAGTCCTTTATCGCTGTGCCTTCTACTGGCGCTTGCAAGAAGAACCATGATGGACAGAATGCAGAACAATGTCATACACTCACTCCAGTACAGAGATCTGGGCCTAAATCCATTGTTTTGTTGCTCACCATGCCATTCTGGCACTTGGCCGGCTTCATCCCTTATCTCGTGGTAGTGGCCGTTCACCACCAAGGCTTTGTGTCGCAGTGTCTTTGCTTGATGTGGCATCAGATAGCCTCTGGGGCTGTATGTGCAGCGCACATTCTCCTTTCACCTTTAGGGGGCTTACCGCCTTGTGCCTTGCTGCCCTTGTCAATTTGACACTTGTCTGGACGGGTGCAGCTTTGGGCTTTATTGGGGGCTCTTGCATTGTCTCTGAACATTGTCTTTGTAAGGGCACACCTTGGTAGGCTGGTGTCTCTCACTGGTGCCTTGCATGCTTGTACTTCCGCTTGCAGTAATCGCCACTAAAGGCATGCAGCTGTGTCTTCTTGATTGCGGTGGCGGCAGATGGATGCTGAGGGGCTGTGCGACATGCAATGCTTCTTATGTCTTTTAAGGGTTTGCTGGCTGGCTGGCAGGGTTTGGCTGCTTGTGGTTTCTCTGGGCTAGTGCCTCGCTGGGCTTCTTGGCACACTTTCAGCAGTCTCTCCCCATTTTCCCGCAGCCACTGAACGGTGGCCCACACGAGGCCTGTGGTGCTCCTTGGCTAGTTTTATCTATGCTCCTGCTAGCATTCTTTTGTAGACAATGTTGGCCACTTGGGGCGTGTGGTACACTCAGCACCAGTCCTGGCTGCTTGTCTCTCAGTCCCCTTCTGCTCTTTTCCTTTGTTTGGCAGCTCCGTGTGTGGTGTGGCACTGTGACGACCAGGTGGTGCCGTGGGTGCTTTCAGAGGGGCTTCAGCAGCTTTCCTCTCGCTGCAGGCCGGTTTGGCTGTCTTGCAGCTGGGTAGATAGGGATTGCTGGGCGGCGGCTCTTTGACAGGGGCTACTTGAGGACAGGCACAGTCCTCCCACCCACACGGGCGCTGCCGGTGCGGGCAAACATTCAATTATTGGCATGTCCTTGGGCTCTTAGCGGTGCACACCTTGCCTCCGGAGATATAGTGCTGGCAGCGAGTCAAGCAGCTGGACATCTCTAGTTGGGTGGCAGTGCTCCTTGGGCTGATACAATCCTTTCCTCTGGACCAGGTGAGGATGGGGACGGGTTGTGCCTTGGAAACTTTCACTGATGCTCACTCATGAGCTGCGGGAGCAAACTCGGGCTCCTATGCCATGTTGATGCGGTTCCCTGGACTGCTGCCAGGTGTCGCTGTAGGCGTCTCTCCTCCCCAGCCATAGCAGACTGTCTTTCAGTTGCGGGCCTGTGCAGTCGCGGGTGATTTTTTTATTTTTTTTATTGAGTGAATTTTTTATAAAGCTCGGACATTACCCGAAGGTGTCAGAGCACTGTACAATAGAGCTAGTTACGTTACAAGAGAAAAGTGGTACAAAATAGAACACTACAAAGAAGGGTACACAAACACAAAGCATGCAGGGGTGAGGAATGCGCGGGAAAAAATACAAATTTACAATGAAGAGCGAACTTTCAAGGGGGCCTGAGTATGAAAGTATTAGTTCTGGAAGTGTCTTTAAAAAGAGAAGAGATTTGAGATCAGCTTTGAAGATCCGGGTAGAGGAGGTGGCACGGAGCAATGGGGGAAGTGAGTTCCAGATTCTCGCCGCATCGCCGCAAGGAATGTGCCATCGATCTTTCCCTTTTGAAGATGGGGGGGGGGGCTCAAGCAGAAGCTTTTCCGCATTGCGAGAGGGTTGAGAGCCTCCGGACAATTTCAATTTATTTGCCAGGTAATGAGGGGAGGACATGTGCAAGGTTTTGTGTGTGATGCAGGCAGTTTTGTAAATAGATCTTGCCTCGATCGGGAGCCATCGAAGAGAGGACAGGATAGAAGTGATGTGGTTGCTTCGTTTAGATCCTGAAATGAAGCGAGCTGCTGAGTGGAGGATGGATTTGGGAGGGGAGAGGTGGGATTTGGGTAGGCCCATCAGAAGAGAATTGCAATAATCCAGTCTTGAGAGAACCAGCGATTGTACCAAGGTTTTTAAGTCCCTCTCCGGGAAGAACCGACGGATCCCCCACAGAAGGCCCAACTGGTACCGTGCGTTCTTGGCAATAGAGTTGATGTGGGAGATTAAGTTGAGTGTTTTGTCAAGAATGACACCTAGGGATTTAGCGCTGTCGACAATGATGGGTTCAGCTGATCCATCCACGATTGAATGGAAGGAGGTGAGAGAGAGGTAGAAAGGAGGAGGAATTCAGTTTTGGCGGGAATGAGTTGGTGCACTCACATCCAGTTGTGAATGGAGTTGAGAGCAGAGTACAATAATGAGAGATCATGTGTGGAAGACACCTTGAGGTAGATTTGAGTGTCATCTGCATAAAGATGGTAATGGATCCCAGATTTGCGTAGGAGGTTCCCTAATGGTTTCAGGTAGAGATAAAACAGAGTGGGTGCCAGGATAGAACCTTGAGGGACACCTTGAGCTACAGCCAATGGAGATGAAAGACTGTTTGCTATCTTAATCATTTGGGATCTGTCCGAGAGGAAAGAGGCAAACCATTGAAGCACTGTGCCATCCAATCCCATTCTCTGTTGAAGAGTGTTGAGGAGGGTGCTATGATTAACAGTGTCAAAGGCTGCAGCAAGGTCTAGAAGAATCAGAAGACCCGCTTCCCCAGAGTCGAGTATATGCAACACATCATCAATCACTTGCAGCAGGGCTGTTTCAGTGCTGCAATTTTGAATGAAGCCAGATTGGAAAACGTCGAGGAGATTATTGTCCATAATATGTAGGGAAAGTTGTTTTGCAACACATTTTTCGGTGATTTTCAAACAAAAAGGAAGGTTGCTGATAGGGCGGAAGTTGTTGAGGTCGGTCGCATGAGCGGAGGTTTTTTTTAGAAGAGGGGTAACCTGTACTGATTTAAGGGCAACCGGGAGGGAGCCTTGACTGAGGAAGAGATTAACTAGCCTGGTCCAGTAAGAGAGAGTATGGGTGTAGAAATCGATGGCGAAGACGCTAGAGAGGTGGTCAGAAGAGTTGTTGGATGATTTGGTTTCAAGGATGCATTTGAGTAGGTCATCTTCCGAGATGAAGTCAAAGTATTGCCAGGTGACTAAGTATTTCCGCTCCTCAAAGGGGGTGGGGTGGGCAACTTGATCCACCAGTGCTTTGACCTTTGCATAAAAGAAAATAGCAAAATCGGCTGCTTTCTTTGTGGAGTCCTCGAGCTTACTAGTTAGGGGAGAACAGTTCTAACAGTTGCGTCTATTTTTGGCTGAGTCAAGGAGGGATCTGAAATGTGATGCTTTTTCATGGAAGATGTGGTTGTAGTATTTGGATCTGGCTGAACGTAACAGAACAGAGAGAGATTGGAGGTAGAAGGATATTTCCTGCAATGTTTCTCCAGGATTCTAAGCTATATTAAACCAAGGTGTTGAGGGGGTGGGTCTTTTCCTTTTGCTTTGGAGTGGAGCGACATTGTCGATTTCAACTGCTAGGACTGAGAGGTGGTGAGAACGTTGACATCCACATTAGGGTCAAGTCTAGGAAGTGAACGCATTGCAGAGTCACAAAAAGTATCAAGATCAATGTTTTTAGTGTTGCGGAACCAGGTAGTAGCTCTTTTAGGTTGGCCGAGAGTTATAACGTGTGAAAGATGAAAATGGAAGGGAACGAGGGAGTGGTCAGATCAGTCTACATGGATGGGGGGAGCAGTAGTCAGCAGGTCTACTTTGGATATAACAATATCCAGAATTGAGCCCTTGGAATGAGTGGTTTCTGAGCAATGTTGGAAGAGATCGCTGGCTGAGAGAAAGGTGGCAAGCTTGTTGGTACGGGCTGAGTGCTGCGCTGGTGTGCCCTACTGGTGTCCTGATGCTGCCTCCCCAGTCAGGGTCAGCATGTTCCACATTCCCAGATAAGGGAGTGCTGCCTCTTCAACGGGGATGGCCCACGGCAGCTTTCCCGAAATCGAGGGTAGGTGCGTGCTTGCCGACTTGGGTGATATCGCTGCAGGATACTGCCATGTGCGGAACCACAGATTTCTCACCTGCGGGGTTGCTCTGTGGTATATAAATAAATAATACCGGATCTATTTTTGAATGAATGAATGAATAACAGATAGCTCAATAAATAAGAGTCAAGATTCGAGGTAGTAGGAGTTTTGCAGGTTTAATACAGCATAAGGACAGGAACAGGACAACCTGCATAGGAATAGGATGACAGGGTCCAGCAGCTGCTGGGGCTGGGTCTGGGATGAGCGCGCTGGTCTTTAATAACAATACATGAGCATATATACATAGCGCAAACACATAGCATTACATTGCAGTAGGTGTAGCAGTGGGTGGAGCAGAAGCGGTGATGCGTAGCAGTCGCGAAAGATAAGAGTAAAAAGAAGGTGTAACTCAGACATGTGATGCAAACGTAACAGAATATGTCATGAATGGGGCGGAAACTATGGAGGGGGCTACCTAAGGAGCCGGGACCTCTAACCTGGTGGTGCGCGCAAACTGGCAATGACGTATCACTAGGAGAAGCTGGGGGCTATGAACTCTGTGCTAGGAGCAGAGACTGAAGTCTGGAGGGTCGGAGCGACATGTACCTAAACAGTATCTAGTATCTGATGTTTAGAGAACATGTTGATATAAACTAGAAGTCATGAGGGGAAAAGCTAATTGACTCTAAGACTAGAGCATGCATTTATTCTACATGTAGTGCGTGATGAAGAATATTAAATGACCATTAAATACAGTATTTCTCTTAATATGGAGCCGCATAGGCTAGACAATGACGGAAACTATTGATGCAGTTCAGTAGCTTAGGAATGCAGAGAAGGAGGACTAAACTGATAGCTGGAATCACAACATAGTCTTGGCAGACTCAGAGGCAGAGCCAAGCTGCACCGGGCACTGCGAGGCAGGAAGTAAGTGAAAGGTCGAGGATACAGGTGGGGGCTGTATCGCTCCTCAGCGAGGCTTCTGGAGACAGGAGCTGAATCTAGTGTCCAGGCCCTTTTGAGGCCTAGAAACGGGAACTTTATAATAGAATAACGTGCACACTGAGAAACGTGGCAACATTACTTTACATAGGCCTGATACTCATATTACTCATGGAGACTGGGGAATGACATACCAGAGGTGGACACAACTATAATTGCGTCTTGAATCGGACATGGGGAATAACATATGCATATTGATCATGCACACATAACATGTGATGGATGACACGTAGTGACACAGAACATGGCAAAATTTACTTTTCCACAGCTCTGTGGCTACAAACTCCTCCATTAGTCAGCAGGGTCCTTTCCACCACTCCTGGTTGCTTGCTGCCACCTGCAGGGCTCACCTCGCTTGCTGCGGTACTCTACTGCCTTATAGGGTGTCACAGCAGGCAGGCGACTTGAGGACATAGAGGCCAGCCGCCATTCACTCTCCTCACGACATGGCCTTTTTGCCTGCAGTCGGTTCGGGGGTGCCTGGGATTTAGGGTACTCCCCCCATAATTAAGCATCCACACAGTTGATAGTTGACCTGGGGAACAACCCGCTTGTCGCCAATGTTGTATCAGCCCTTGGCCCACATAACTATAATGACGGACACATATACCGGGTAGTAGGGTACTGTAACTGGCCACGAGCAAGTGCACCTGGGCCCTTTTATTAACAGGCCCACGTCACTCATGATGCCTGTAAGGGATGGGTGTGGGGTGTATGTGTGTCCACTCCCCCAAGGGAGTTGCTAACCAACTCAGTGTCTGCTGAGACACTAGAACGTGTCCAGCAGGACACTACAGAGGGGATCACTGAGCGCACAGTCACTGTCCCAGGGGCAGAATCACAATGAAGCCCAAATGCTGCAGCCCCATCCTCTCACCCACAACTACAACCATCCACCCCCATTGAATCCGACCTCCTGCCTACATCATTCCTTGGTGAATGTGGCTAGGTCTCTTCTCAGCAGGTTTGATGAGATGTTCATTGATTGGCTGGGTTTCAGAGCAAGAGTGGATGGTAGGCTGGAAGAGCAGAATGAGACAAGGCTCCTCGCACCCTCTCCATAGGTAGAGTCTCAGCTATTTAGAAAACATGTTCCTAAATGTCCTTAATAAGCCCAAGAGGACCTGAGTTTGAACCTCATAGTGGCCTTGTTCTTGAGTGTCCTATTCCAAGTCGGCTGTGCCCATCCCAATCCTGCTTGAGTGCCAAGAACAGAGCACCAACCTGTGGAGCCATTATATCTCAGAAATCAAGAACAACATATACTGTTTCACTCTGCCATCACTACAATTGACCATTCTTGATCTAGCCATAAACCCCACCATTCATCTGTCTGCTTACAGCCAAAGAGCTGGTATGTGAACAATTAGACGTCAGTATACACATGTGTTCAAGTGACTGTAACCACACTGTGCCCGATTCCCTTCCTGGTTTACTTCCATGTGAACTCACACAGGACCATATGCCTGATTTCAAGTTTGAAGGAAACAGAAAAGTGATGGGTGGAATGCTTGAATTAATCTAACGCTGCTGGTACTTATTTGGTCATTGAAACTGCAAGAACCAACGGAAGCGGGTCGGGTAGCTGGCGCTTCTAAATAATTTTAAACGAAATTCTGCGCAGCCAGTGACAAATGCGAATCCATCGCCTGCGCTGACTACAACAAGGAATCCCAGCACTGCAACATAGAGGACAGCCATTGAGCTTCCCAGAATTGCTAAAAATCACCAGCTCTATAGGGAACCCGGCCGGGTTTCCTAGTGAGTACAAATTTTAAATTCACCTCTACATGGTTCTTCACACACAGCAGTAATACTCTAGCAATTCGCAAATCAGATGTCCCCAACACTGTAGGTCCTGAAGAGACCCCACATCCATATTAGGGTCGAAACGCCATCGACAATTAAGAAAAGCGAACTACTGAAACTGGCATTCTATAACTATATAGATGTTATGTATTGTGAAAAAAGAGAGTGGTCGCTATTTGGATACAAAAAAGTGTATTTGGTAACCTTTCACATATTGCTTCACAAATGCTATTTCTATGTTTTTGGTTCATAATTTCACTTGGAACACATTACACAACTGTAAATAGTCTTTGATATCTCGTGTAATAATTGCTTTCACTGTATAGTCATATTTAAATACAGTTATTGAAAAACGCAATCAGTGTTTCTGGCTTGGTTTCTATTTGACATCTCACCTAATCCCTGCTTATACATGCGAATTCTTGCTTCTTCTCCATTCTATTATTAAGTATCTTCCCCACAGGAGCCATTGTTTTCTTTATAATACTTAATTACCCAGGCTCCGTTGTGAGTAGGGTTATCTTGTTCCTTCATTTACGACGTTTGGTACTTATTTGGGCAGCACCCAGCCCGTTGGTTTCTTGCTCACGCAGTCCAGCCTGGACTGCCAAGCCTAGTCATCTCTGAACCGAAAAACAAGCAACTCAAGACCGTTTTTTCCCTATCTATGGCTCTTCAATCGGGTGCAGCTTGACTCCAAAGGCCCATGTCTGGGCACCCATTGCACTTAGGCATGGCCTTCAAGCATACAATAAAGCGATGGACGGAATGCTTGAATTAATCTGGTTTAAAGATCAGCTGGCAGCCCACTGTCACCCGGGGGTGGAGGTAATAACCTTGACTGGCCTGGAAGTCTACTGCCCGCCATATGTAAAGACCTTAGCTTTCCTGCAGGAGACCTATATGCCTTCTGTGGCTGCTCTGAAGCTATTCAATGTTTCCTGAGTGCCCACCATGTCTAACCGCATGCGCGCTGCGGCGATTTTCGCGCTACGCGGCTTTTTTTCAGCGTGCGAGCGGCGCAACTCAATCAATCAATCAATCAAAGCATTTATAAAGCGCACTACTCACCCGGAGGGTCTCAAGGCGCTAGGGGAGGGGGGAGGGGGTCCGCTACTGCTCGAACAGCCAGGTCTTGAGCTGCTTCCTGAAGGCGAGGTGGTCCTGGGTCATTCGGAGGTGGGTCGGGAGGGAGTTCCAAGTCTTGGCGGCCAGGTAGAAGAAGGACCTTCCCCCTCTGGTGGCTCTTCGGAAGCGGGGGACGGCGGCGAGGGCGTGGCCGGTCGATCGAAGCTGGCGTGTGGGAGCGTAGAAGTTGAGGCGGCTGTTGAGGTATCCTGGTCCTTGGTTGTGTAGGGCTTTGTGTGCGTGGGTGAGGAGACGGAAGGTGATTCTCTTGTTGACCGGGAGCCAGTGCAGGTCTCGCAGGTGTCCGGAGATGTGACTGCGGCGGGGGATGTCCAGGATAAGACGTGCTGAGGCGTTCTGGATCCGCTGGAGCCTCTTCTGGAGTTTGGCGGTGGTACCGGCGTAGAGGGAGTTGCCGTAGTCCAGACGGCTGGTGACGAGGGCCTGGGTGACCGTCTTCCTGGTTTCGGTGGGGATCCACCGGAAGATCTTACGTAGCATGCGCAGGATGTTGAAGCACGACGAGGAGACGGCGTTGATTTGTCTGGTCATGGAGAGGGAGGAGTCCAGGATGAAGCCCAGTTTGCGTGCGTGGTCTGTTGGTTTGGGTGCGCTGCCCAGGGCGGGGGGCCACCAGGAGTCATCCTAGGCGGAGGGTGAAGGTCCCAGGATGAGGACTTCCGTCTTGTCCGAGTTCAGCTTCAGGCGGCTGTTCATCATCCACTTGGCTACATCTGTCATCCCTTCGTGTAGGTTGGCTCTGGCGGTGGCGGGGTCGTTGGTGAGGGAGAGGATCAGCTGGGTGTCGTCGGCTGATGACAAGCTGAGCTCGTCATCAGCGCCGAAGGGGTTAATGCAACCACTCAGCAAACTTTTTTCTTTTACAACAACAATCTCTGAAAGCTGGAGGTTGTTTCTGTGAAACTAATAGCCCTGACATACTAGGCATTTTCTCCAGTTTTTTTTCTCTTTGAGTATTTTTCGTGGGTGGGGGCTTTTTTTTAATGTTCCCTCGGCCGTGCCCTGAAAATGGGCACCACAATGGGAACACCAATAACAGTTCCTCCATGGCATGGACTCTAAAGTCCATGCCGTGCAGGAACTGGGGTACATGCAGACAGGTGGGCACATATTGTGCCCCCCTGCATGCACCTTAGGGCGCATATGCACAAGGGGACCCTCTAGGGCCCTCTTTGTATCCTCTCTGCCACAGTTTTCATGGAGTAGGAACCTCCATGAAAACTGTGGCAGAGAGGAAATTCGTAATATGCTTGGTTGGAATACGGCAGTCCCGCCAGGCATATTACGGCCTCCTGCCTGCCTGCTGCAACACCACCAGGAAACGGTGGGTCCCTGGCAACTGTGGTGGGCAAAGGTGGTCCGACTGTCTCAATTGTAATAGGGAGGTCAGAAGACCGCCACTGCCACGCCCCCATGGGCCTGGCGGTCCGTGGACCACCAGACTCGTAACAGACAGTCCCGGACTGGTTGTTGCGGGCACCGGGCAATCCCCCGGTGCACCGCAAGGGTGGGGGCCGGTTTTGGGCCCCTGGGGGCCGTTTTTGTTACCGGCCCCTGTAACAAAATCAGCCGAAAACCGGCCCTGGCAACGAGCACGGTCGAACCCCTAACCCCTCCAGGGGGTGTGGGTGGCCGGCCGAGCACTTTGCCAGGGCCGGTTTTGGTTCTCAGTCCGGCCCTGGTAACAGATCCCTAAAAAAGGCTGCTGCCTGCCGTGCCCCTTGGAATACTTGGTGCCCCGGGCCTGGGCTCTTCTCGCCTATGCCCAAGGCTTGCCCTGCTTGGGTCTCTGCCGGAAGAATCATCAGATTGTAAATAGAGTGAGCAGACCACCAATTTGGCGGACCGGGTTTGAGGGTTTGCACATATGTGTGTAAGTTCCTGTCCCTCTGTAGGTGCAGTTTTTGTCTGCTTGCGTCTGATTCAAGTTTGTTTGTGGTGCTGTGGTGTGTTTGTGTCTCTGCTCTTGTGTATCTGCTGGAATGGGTTCGGTGCAGGTAAACTTGGCAATAAAAATGACTTTGGAAGAAAAGGCTTTGTGCTTATTTACAAAGATGTTTACTCATTCCGCATTTAAAAGCAGCAACTTGCTTGGAAAATTGGACAAATAGATCATGACCCTTCGGCACTTGCAATTACAAGTATAAAAGCTATCAGAGGAAAGGCACAGACTTATGAATACTTAAGCACGGCGGCGCCGAAGCACATTTATCTCCAGTGGAATTTCAGAATTTCAAGAGACAGCTCACAGCAAAGCACAGCGCATCCGGCTGATTGAACGACCTGAACTTCCTTATTACGACGAGATTTGAGTATATAATTATATTTAAATGAAATAGTAGCATCAAAACATCGTCCAGGAGGTTGTCTGCGAAACTAAGTGTTCTGAGCATCAGTTTGCCAATTTGATGATATTGTGTGACCCTCGGCAGGCGACCTTCTCTCTACGTATCAGTTCCATTTTCAGACAAAAGTGGGAAGAGTAAACCAGACATAGTACAGATCTTCAATTTGTGGAGCTTGCGCTAGAGTGTAGGAGGTCGTCTGTTTTAACATGGATGGACAAAGGGCCCGATTCACAAAATTAATCTGAGACAAAATCCTAACTCTACGACTTTTTGTATTCACAAAGGGCATTTTGGAGTAGTAAAGTTAAGAATCCTGGGGCATATTTGCAAGGGCTTTATCTCCGCTTTTTTGGCTTAAAAAGACAAAAAAGCGGAGATAAAAATATTGCCATATTTACAAGAGGGTGCAAACATGCATAATCGCACGTTAGCACCCTTTTGCACGATGCCTATCTTTGCATCTCTAATGAGATGCAATGTGGGCGTTCCTGACATACACCGCATGTCAGGACATCAATAGCGCGGCTTCGCGCTATCAGCAAGGATGCCCTAGCATTGTAGCAGACATTAGTTTTTGGAAAAAACTGCTGTTTTCTCAAAAAACTAACGTCTGCTAAATTCTTAACTTAGCCACCCCTAACATAGAGGGTGGATTGTGCTGATATGACCCAGTGGGTCGTATCGCAAGGTTATCGCCCTTTTGCAGGGAACATAGCTGGAAAACCAGCGATGTTCCCTGCAAAAGAAAGATAGCCTCGCTATCTCTGTAATTTTTATCACCCTGGAGTAACGCGTTGTTAATTACGCGCTACCAGGGCGATAAAAAGCAGAGATAGCCTGCGATAATCTAATTATCGCTAAGCACGGCCAGCAATAATAATCGCGGGCCGTTGCTAATATGCCCCCTAACTTCAATACTCCTAAATGCCCAAAGTGTCGAGTTGCAACAATATTAAGTGAAGAATAGCGACTACCACAAATCCATTAAGGTAAACATATATGAACAAGTATAGATTTCATATTTTTTATTCTATTTCCTATATCTTGAAAATATGTATATATTTACATATCTATAGATAGTCGTTATAATTATTTGGAATTAAGGATAACAAGTCTATACTTACCTGTTGTCAGATGTCCTTTCTGAGGGCCATGGGGCCCACAGGGGCAGGGCCCAACTTTGGGGAATGAGGCCTTTCATTTCGGATGTCCCGGGCCCAACCTACCATGGATCCAAAGCAACCGGGCCGACTATCCCTCCTGCGCTTGACTCTCAGGGTATGCAAGATACGAACAGTCCAAGCTACCTCGGGGTGTGGTGTGGATACAGAATAGAGAACCCGATCTCACAACATAAAATGCGCACAGCTGTAGCAATAAATCATTGTTCAGCTAAACACCCACTTTTATGAAAAAAGAGAAGTATTTTATTTTTACCCCCTACCTACACAAGGGAGACATATGACATCAACAAACTATTAAATAGTAATTCCCTGAGGTCAGGGCTCCAGTGATTCTTTGGCGGTTTCCTTTCTCACTCACGCCTCCCTGTAGCCGTCGTAGTTATTTCCCATTCATGGTGCTGACAACCAGTGTGTGCCCTACTAGTACACTAAGTCTTGAGTCCACTATGACTCTAACTCAAAGTAAATAGTGTTCCAGCTCTATTGCGCTAACTTAGGAGCAAGTTGCCCCAGCCCTACAGGCACAAAACCAGTCTCACCCGCACTGGCAGGTGTGAAGCTATTGGAGTTCCAGAGTGCGCTGCATACATGGGTGCTTACAGCGGGTGCAGCCAAGTTCAGGTAAGCCGAACGCATATGGCTAAGGTGGCTGCGCTCAGCTGGTGCAGAGTCTCTCACAAAGCAACAGGAAGCTTTCTGCAGATCCTCCTGCAGTATCTTTGTTCAGCTTCTGATGGGGAGTGGCTATGATGATTCTCTCTTGGGTCCCTCGCCCCGGTGAAGATGCACATGTGCTCCCACAGGGTCCTCACTTCTCATGCAGGGGGAGAATAAGTTACAACCATGGTGCTTCCGGTGCCCCCCAGTGACCCCTGATGTAGGGGGTCTTTGCAACTCATTGTCAATGGAATTCAGCCAGGTCACCAAGGTGAAGGTCTCCAGGGCGACGTTCTTCATGGCAGCTCCTCCTGGCATATGGGGTCACTGCCATGCTACCTCTCAAAGCATTGGCCCTTACAGTACAGCAGTACTTCCTCGGTGGCCCATCCTAACTGTCAGGGTGGGTGCCATACTACCCCACAGGCTTCGCGAATTGCCGCAGAGCAGTATTTTACATGGCAGCTCTTCCTGGCATACGGGGTCGCTGCCTAGCTGCTACGCATAGGCTCTGGACTGATCAGTGCAGCATGATACGTGGCTAATTTCACAGCGGTCCTCTCCTGCCATACTCCTGCCTGACTCTGTCCTGCAAATGGGTAATGACCCAATCGGTGCAGCAGCTGGTTCATCACACCTGACACAGGGAGTCCCCACGACAGGGCAACCCACTTGACCTTGTACCTCCAATGCTCTCTTTTTCCTCACAGGGCACACTGGCATTGGCAAGCAGGCAGGCACTGGTGTTCCAGGCTCCAGGGCAGGTGATCTTGATTTTCCTGGGTGATCTCCTCATCCAGCAAGGAGACTAGCAGCTCTTTGCTCCCATTCCTGTTCACGGGTGTAAGAACTGGGACCACCAGTTCTCCGGGGGGTAGCTTGGCTCGAGCAGGAAGGCAACCAGGGGCGTAGGTGTAAAGCAGCTACTCAACACACGCATCCACTGAGACAAGAAGTGGGCGCAATAATGAAGACCACACCAGTAGTTGTGATTGAAAATCAAGTTCTTTTATATAGGCTTTAGATCAAAGCAATTAAGGCATTAGCAAAGCATTAGCATTTCATTAAAGTATCTCATTAAAACATTTCATGTACGCCTTTCAATAAAGCAGAAAACTTGCAGTAACACAGCCTGTTGCGTTATACTATTCCGCAGGCTAAAAGGTAGTTTCATAGACCATGGATTAACCTGTAGGAAGCAATCATAAGCATTTCCTCTTGTAAATATCAACAGTCTTGCAACCAAATTCCGACCATCAAAATAATACTAGAATGCATCAATAAGTGTCACAGATCGGCCCCATCAGGAACTGTAGAAGCCCGCCCCTGCAAGAAATTCAGTACAGGGAAAAGATAACCACTTTATCAGCAGGCATGAACAATGCAGGCCACATAAGACGGCCACCAAACTCCAGCAGTCAATGACTGAACGATATTATCACCAAGGGCTGGCAACAGTTAATTTAATAGCGCCTGCTCGTCAGGCACATACAGCTATTTGGGCCCGGCACACCTAGACATTCAAGTAAGGCTCCCCGTCTCTCGAGGCACCTTAGGGGCCCAGTCTCAGTTCTCCCCAGGGGAGGGGCGACCTCGGGGCCTTACCCGGCCTTCCGCCCTCCTCCCCGGGGGTTACCTTGTGTTTTCGGCCCTCCGGGGCCCTTGCACTGGTCTTGGCGAAGAGGGGAGGGGCTCCGACCCTCCCGTGGGCCTCATTCGACCCGCGACGGTAACGGGGCAGGCAGGCACTTCAGCGCTTGCACGGAGTCAGGTGCGGCGTGTGGGGCAAAGCGGAGGGGGCTCTGGTGATCCTCCACCCCCTCCGCGGTGATCCTGGTGTTTCCCCGGGTGCCGGCCTCGGTGAGGGGCTCGATCTCAGCCGCCAATGGCTGCGCGGCTCTGGCGGGGGCGTGGCCGATGACGCGGCCGCCCTCCCCGTCACGTGAGGAGGGACAGCTTGCCTTCGGGCCTAACGCGGACTGATCCACTCGATGCGGCTGCCCTCTCCTGACACACGGGGGCCGCCGAGGGGGGCACAATGACGGCGCTGGCTCCGCTGGGGCCGCCGGACACGGCGTGAGGGCAGGCGGCCGCTCTGATGGCCGGAGAGGCCCCGGGGGTGTCGACAGTGCGGCGCGGTAGACGCGTTCGTGCAGGGACCTCCTCAGGCGCCTCAGGGGCGCAGTCCGGCGCTGGACACCGAACTAGGTGAGCGCTTGAAGGGGCGATGCGGCGCTCCTCAGAGGGGCCTAGCGCCGGGAGAGTTTCATAGCGCTAATTGCAGGCAAGGCAGGAAAGGCAGTCCCACATACAGCGCTGGGCAGGGGGAGCAGGATATAGCGTTTCTCACACAGTTCAGCAGAGACAGCAGAGCAGTTCAGTCAGGGGGAGACAGGTAGGGCCAGGTGGGCCCAGATGAAGGCAGGGAGTGCGCAGGGCAGCACAGTCCAGTACCTGGTCGATCCCCCAGCAGTTTCTGGTCAAAGCAAGTAGTCTTCTTGGCGCTTGGATGGTTCTGCACCCTAAGGTGCTGGTTTCTTGAAGTTGGAAGGGGTGGTTGAGTTGGAGGTTGAATGAGTTTTCCTCAGTCACTGCAGATGGACCCTGGGGTTCCCTACCGCCTGGCCAGATCAGGGGGCTAGTCTAGGACACCTCACCCAGCTTAAGAGGCAGCACCTAAATCCTGTCACTCCCAGTAGCATAGGTTCCTAACTAGGCCCTCCCGCCTAAAACTCCTGCGTGGGTTCCCCAGGTCAGTGATGCCCCAACTGACTAAAAAAAGTTCCGTCCCTTGCTTAAGTATGCCCAGGTCATGTGACCACTCTCTAAGGCGGCAAAAATCAACTCCGCCTTTCTTCTGGAAGGTTCCAGGAGCTTCCCCACTCTACCTATGGACAGGGGAGGGGTGGCTGGCATTGCAACATTGTATGGGGATCCAGCCTGCTCCTGGCAGCTAGGGTGATACACTAAAAAGACCACGCTGGAGTAGCAGGGGCCAGTGGCAGCCTTGTTTGTAGTAGAGAGCACCTGCACCGTAACACAGATTAGCCATGAAAAGGTGCCCGAAGACCTAAGGGCCAACAAAAAGAAGGTGGGAAAAATGAGGCAAGGGCAAAAAAAACACAGGGAAAGACCTCCCTAGGGCTGACAGGTCTAACAACAGGTAATAGTCTTGAGAACTTCCCCTCCTCACATAGCCCATGTGGCAGCTTGGCAGATGACAATTTTAAATGTCTCAAACTCCCTTCATATAGGCCATTTCCAGACACCAAATGTGATTTTGCATCTGGGTCTTTGAAGTTTTATGCTGAGGTTCTGCATCTTTGGAATTGTCCACTCAGCCGCTCACTCGTCTTCTTGAAAAACAGTCTGTCCCAGCAGAGTGTCCAAGCTGATAGCCCCACAACACAGGCCATGGAAGTGACTAGAGTTCACACCTGGATGTCAGCCACAGTGATATATGTATCCCAAAGTTTGCCCAAGGCCTCCAGCCCTACTCTTTCTTTCACCGTCTTCCTAGGTTCCTACTATGGTTCCCTCCCCAGAGTCAAATACAGGCTCATCCCTTCACCCAGGATCTCATACTGGTCCCTAATGAATTCAATTAGCAAGGACCTCTCTGTCGCTCATCCTGGGAATCCTCCACATTTATCCCTACATAAATCCTTCATCTGATCTATGAACGTAGTGCTGAGATCAATTACCAACCCTGTATTTTCCATTGTTTATATGTGTCGCCTATTAAAACATTATATATATTTCACAGAAATTGGTGGTGAGAAATAAAAGTTTGGCGCTCTGAGGTGTTTTAGCATATATGGAATTCTGAATCTAGCTCTGATACAGAGACCAACCGATTGTGCTCTACTCCCTCAATCAAAAGCAAACCAATCACATCAGTGCTGGGCTGCCAAGGCTGTTAGAAAAAAGGTGCTGTTTAATGACAATTATCGTAAAACAAATGGATCCTTATATTTTGTACCTCACCTAGTTATGTTTCTTTCAAGATTCCCATTTTATTTCCAACATATTCAACTATTTCCCCCACATGAATAAGGCACAGAAAGGAGTACGCACTACCAATAGATGATTAGTAACTGAGATTGGTTTACATATCATCCTTCACTCTGACCATCAAAAAGTGTGGTGCGCAAATAAAAGCACAGGGGAGGCAGAGGAAAGTGGCAAGCGGTGGAGGAGATAAGCACACTATGGAGACGATGGCTGGAAAACAAGTGCTCTCTTATGGTGTGTTTCACAAAAAAGAAAAATGTAGGGGCATATTAGCAAGAACCTCGTTAAAATTATCACCTCGCCGCAAAAACCTGGAACACCCTCCCCATCTGCCTACAACAGACCCAGGACGTGCTGGCCTTCAGGAGACTTTTCAAGACCTGGCTGTTCGAGCAGTAGCAGCACCCCGCCCCTCCACCCAGCGCCTTGAGACCCTGTGACCCTGAGTTGTGCACTCTACAAATGATTGATTGATTGATACTTTAGGAATACCAGCTCTCAAAGTTTGACCCTGAAAGGATCGAAGGGAAGTGGTGGTACTTCCGGTCTGTCAGTTACAATTGTCCCCGGCACTGCAGCTTGTTTTCTAACTCGGCTCACAATAAACTGTGTGAGGTCTCCACACAGGGCAGCCATCTTGTACTGGTGTGACTTCCAGGAAGTCCCCATGATGTCTTCCTGTTACACAATATACAGTTTAAATAATTCCCAATAAATTTTTGATTACGTCTTGTAACTTATAATTTAAAAATATTTCGATTTGTAATTGTTCTTTACAATACTACAGCTGTCTGCGTATGTTATGACAATGACAAGGCAATGATGCGGGTCGATCTGAAATATCTCTTTAATCACTGTCGCCTGGTAGCAGGAATGAAATGTGACGCACAATGCCAATTATGTCACTGGAAGTATCTCAGAGACTGCGTAGTAGCCACATTACTCTCTCTTGTTGCTGCTCCTGGTGGCAGATAAATTCTCTCCCTTGGCATGCGAGTTTGAGCTTTTTCCCTCCCCAATCTCTGGTTAATTATTTATCCTCTGGACTGCCTTCGCTTTACCCTTCCTTCTTGTTGTCTACCTTCAGCCTGTTCCTTTTACCCTAAACAACCACTCGTTTTAGCTCCGTTTAGACCATTCATTTGTGTCTTTCATTTTCAGCTTTGCCCCTTAGTGTTGGGAGCCCTCAGAGTTGTGATAGCTGGTGGTGTGCTCCCAACAACCAGAGTCTGCAAAATACTGGGAGGTTCAAGCCTGATAATGATTTGGAATGAGGGGCAGGCGAGCAGAGATTTGCAAGACTTGAAACATGCTACAGACTTTCTCCTCAAAATCAAGGGAACACATTTGGTGTGTTTGCTCTATGGCCTGCGTAGAGCATGGCGTACCTGCAAGTAACTGCACCACTGAGAAAAGTTAACGCAATTCTATACCATGAGCAGAAAGCAGCACACGAGGACGGACATTCTTGTACGTAAGGATAACGTCTAAAGCAGGGCTCGAGTCGGGGTACCACGCGGGTGGACGGCGTCCCCCCACTTATTTTACAGGGTGGACACCGTCCCCCCTGCCAAACAGCTGGACTTCACTCTTTGGCTTCTCTGGGATGAGATCGGAATGCACCTTTCGTGACGTCACTTCCTGTCGCGACGTCACTTCCGGTGACAGCATCCCCCCACTTCTCTTTTTAGGACTCGTGCCTTGGTCTAAAGCCTGGATAATGTAGGTATGTTAGGAGGCAGATGTTTCCTCAACTGTGCGGTGAAGAGGAGGATAGGCTTTAGGGTCCTCCACTGATTTGGCCCAGGAACAGGACTTAATAGATTTATTGTTGGACGGGCGGCAAAGCTGTGATGAGGCCGGAGGCCAGATATGGAAAAGTGGAGATAATGATGAGCCCAGACCTGAGGAAGAATCTGATCAATAGTCTTAAATTCTTCCGGAGCAAAAATTAAATAATGGTATGGCCATGGAATGCCTCTTTGACGCAGAGTAAGGCAACACAGCTACTTGAACTGCTTTGCCTTACTCTATATCTATGAGGCCATGAAAAGCCACGCAAAATGTCTTTGCATGCCTCATAGATATGGGTCTGCACTCTACACTGCCAGTGCGAAAAAAAAGCGATGCATGGTTGGTGGTTAATCCACGAGCATAAATCATGCTTTGTGGGGCGACATTTTGCCCCAAGTTGCACAACTGAATTTTGCGAATATACAACGCTCCAAATTTATAATCCATTTTACTCCGTGTACTCAGTCTGTTTATTCCCCTTTAAATGCTTTAATCACGCTTGATCCACACTTGGAATGTCATGCTATTTTCTAGATTTCAAATGTCTACAATGTGCCCATCCGGACCTTCATCAAAAACACGACAGATGCATGAATCCATCCAAAGCAGTGTTCTTTATTCAAACCCAATGCATTTCGGGCTTCACGAAGACGAGCCCTTCTTCGAGGGTAACTACAAGTAACAACTAACCCTGGTCATAGTACTACGCTACGCTAACGAGATACTTATTTTATTAGAACTGGCACTGTGCAAGATGCCCTTTGCAATTATTGCACAGTGCAGACAAGCACACAGTGCTATCAGCTACGCAGTATTACATGTAGTTCAAAGTATACTATGTACAGCTATGTGTAGTGCTACTACGCAAACTATGCCTAGGGTTAGTAACTGCAAAACATTCACTGTTATAACATTATCCTTAATTTATACATGTAATGATACATGCTCATCGTCTCGTACTAATAAAATCAAAATATCCTACGAATGCTAAAGCAAAATGTGTTGTTTAAATTAATAATCACCCAAATGTCAAACCTAATCCCATTACATCCCACCTCCATATTATGTCCCATTTCCTGGCCCGCTTTCCAAACTACACCATATGTGCTCACCATTCATTGAACACTCCTCATCGGGGCATTACCAAATTCTTTTAACTCTCACCCAGGGCTTTAAGTGGGCCAGGTCTATCCCGGTCTGAGCATGTACTGTTTTTTAAAAGGGGTCTCGAAATGGGTCTCTATTGGGCTCAGTTTTGTGCCCTAGCAGTGACAGCAGTCCGGAAAAAAAAGTGCCTGGGCACAAAATAGAGCTCGATAGAGACCTGTTTCGAGACAGCAGGCACATCATGTACGCTGCTGACACTGCTCACTTCTCACTAGTGTGCGCTGCTCACTTCTCACTAGTAGAGTAGTTACGGCATGACGTTATGCCAAGTGAGCATTGTAGAGGAAGGGAAATCCTTTAATCAGAGTCATTTTCTCTCTGGATTTCCCTTCTCTTTCTGAGACTCAGGAGCAGCAACATTATTGCGTTGTCACCAGGGCTTTAAGTGGAAGCTTTATCAATATTATATACAAGCCAAAATTGCTGCCAATTTATCTTATGGAACTAACAGAGATTGACAAAGCCAATAGTCCTGACTTGTAGGTATGATGTTACTTGCTGTGTCATTTATCTGGATGCAATGACAGAACCAGCAAAATACAAGTCTGGGGCACACTATGCTAAACACAGATTTTTGGCTTACGTGTTTTAAGCCACGCCCCTAATTACATTGGCCACGCCCCTTTGAGAGACCCCCAGTTTTTGTATCCCACTTAAAGCCCTGCACTCACCCATCTGGCACACCAGCCCCATATAATCGAATTGCATTCACTCTACTTTAAAACTCCCAACACTTCAATTCAAATAACATCCCATGCTACTATCCCACTCTTCCCAAACCCCACTCGCTACTATGCCTCATCTCAATCATGCTCACAACACTCCATTCACCCCGCTCCTCTAACACGTCCTCGATCATCCTACTGCTCATAACACACCCACCGACTTTCCTGTATCGCATTCAACACTCATCTTTCACCCCTCACTCAAATCACACGTTTCTATCACTCCGACACCCCCGCTTTCCCTCCTCATGGAAAAATCCAACATATTTCACATTCTTACCACGCTGCATCAGCCCGGCTTAACATACCTGCCACAACTGCTCAGCACATCCGTCCCCGCATTCCGCATATCGTTTCAGAAAAGCATTCCCCTGTAACTGCCCGCTTTAAACTGGACTTTCTAACCCAGGTCCCTCCTTCATTCAAACTTTAACCACCTGGTCCACCCCTTCCTGCCAGGAAACTACCTTGTTAGACCTGACATCATTGGCGTGAGTCTCCCTTCCATTTTTGACGGATTGTCTCCTCTGTTTTGATATGTTTTGTTGGTTTTATGCTATGGGCACTGTGCCACTGCTAATCAGTGCCACAGTGTAAGTGCTTCCTATGTTAAATGAATGTACTAATTGGTTATTCCATGATTGGGTTATTTGCTTTATCTGTCAGCCCCTAGTACAGAGCACCATGTGTGCTCAGGGCTTGTAAATCAAATGCTGCTGATGGGCTTGCAGCACTGTTTGTGCCACCCACAGAAGCAGCTTGTAAAGTGTGTCTCAGGCCTGCCATTGCAAGGTCTGTGTGCAGACTAGCACTGCCATGTCAACGTGGCCAAGTGCACCCACTTGCCAGTCCCTAAACCTTCCCTTTGCTTCATATTAGACACCCTTATGGTAGGCCCAAGTCCCCTACTCTGCGCAAGCATTGAGGCAGGACGCAACCGTTCCCCCGGATCACGGAACCGACGCATCTCCCCTTTTGCGAGCCTTTTGTTCACTTACGTTACGCATCCAGGTACTTTGTAGAGAACTTTGTCGCATTTAACAGCAACTTGATCTAAGAGACTTTAATCATCTTTTAATTAATCTTAAGTGTAGTATTGTGGATTTTTGTCGTTTGTAATCTTGTGTTTCAGTCTATATAAAGTATACTTATTTTTATAAAACCTGTGTTGTGTCCATCTGTAGTGTTTTCACTGTATTACTGTGTATATTCACACTGCCTCTGAGATAAGCCTGTCTGCTCGTGCCAAGCTACCAAAGGGGTGAGCAGGGGTTGTTAAAGAGTGTAATCCCCTTATCCTGACTTAGAAGTAAGGGTCCCTATTTGGATAAAGGTGATTACCATTGCCAACTAGAGACCCCCAGATCTAGCATACCTCAACTACAATACAGAAAAAATACAATTCCAATAATGCAGTGAATTGTCTTAACTGAAAATGACACTTAATGAATACAAAAACACGTGAATGAAAACTGTCAGCCTAGACGGTTGTTCGGCATATGTTCACACACGATATTTCAGTTTCACAATATGAATGCTTAACTATTTTTTCAACGTAGCACTTGCCAAAATTAGCTTAAAAGAACATGATGTTGCGCCGTAAGCATGGATCAATCACTATAGTGAAAACAAATTCAACAACTTTATCCATTTTTGGTGCTGGGTGCAAACCCATAGTAGGGCTGTTATTCATGAATAATCAAAAAAATGCTGGGATGCACACCATTCTCTTCTTGCTGCGTCCATGTTTGTCCTGAAATTATCCAAGAGTGCGTGCTCACTGGTTTAGTGCCTTGCCCTGGTTCACGAGCATGACTGGCAAAGTGTGTGGTTTCTGCATGGAAGGGCATAGGCGAGCTTGCCTTTGCACTGCAGAACTCTTTAAATAGGCAGAGTCCTTCTCAGGCATGAGTAACTAGATCACTGACCAAAATGGAGGAGCCCAAATGTGAAAATTAGTCTTGAGGAAAAATAGCTTTGGGCTGGCGTGTACTCCATGTCAGTGCGAACTCGCTTTGCGAAATAGACAGCAAAAACAGCAGAGCAAGCAGGGTAAGAGAAACTAAAGTGCATATGTGCTGGGAGTTTCAAAACAGCTAGTACCATAATACAAATAGAGAACATGTAGCTCTCCACAAAATACAACTACAATATGTCATTCCACTAGCTATTCAGGGAGTGCCACCAGTTCCAATATGCAAAAGTTAGGGACACTTTATCATCAATTAAAAATTAACTAACTAGCAATTTGTGAAATTAAAATAGTATTTCAAGAAACACTTCACTGATGTCATACAGTTGGCAGTAAAACATTTTTCGTTTTAAGAATACAAATGTCTACTGAGGGGATTAACTGTCCTTCACATCCCTCTCGCTCACCGGTTTGGGTGCCTTTAAGCTTATTCCCTACTTTTACCCCTTCCTTGGAGCCCTGAAACAATTATATAAGGGGAAGGATTTAAGGATAAGTTATTTGGGAGATGTTATGTTCCTTTTTCCTCCCTTTAACATCCGATATTTATGTTTGATGTAACCTTTAAAGCAGTTTGGCAGACCTTGCTCCATTCTCAGCCGAGGCAGTGCGTCACTTTTAGGCCGCTGGTGCGTCACTTTTTGTGACGAACCAGCAGCGTAAAAAATGTGCCTTGTTGCACCATATTTACAAAGTGACGCATCTACCTAGATGCGTCACTTTGTAAACCCCTGCACTACATTATACCCACGCCAGGTATAATGTATGCAGGGGGGGGCGTTCTGACGCAAGAAAGGGTCATAGAACTGACGCAGTGAAATCTATAAGATTTTACTGAGCCACTTCTAGGACACAAAATCGTCAATTTCTTACGCCTGCCTCACAGCAGGCGTAAGACTGACGCAGGCCCTTTCACATGGGGCTTGCCCCATGTGAAAGGACATATTGCTGGAGTAGCGTCACTTTTGTGACACACTCCAGCAATGCGTCACTTTTGCGCTTACAGATGCGTCAGAAATACTGACGTATCTGTAACTCCTTGCGCCATGATGCGTCATACTGTAAATATGAGTGTGGCTCAGGGGTTAGAGGCGGCAGACCCGGAATCTGAGATCGGTCCTGGACCAGGGTCTTGGGCTAAAAATTCCACGGACTCGATAATTTTCGCCCCGGTGCCTCCTCGACTTACGGGTTCACACTCTGCGACTCTGGGCAACAGCTTGCTTAATCTCCACAACGGCCCCTTGCGGCGGGATGCCTGACTTTCACCTTGTGGATACCCTGCTATCTCACAGGGGAATATCAGGAAGGGTTCCCTAAGCAAGCGCCGGGAAACCCACTGCGGGTAGCTGTGCGCTATATAAGCTCAACTACATTTACATTTACATTGGTGTCGCCAGGAGGGCGCAGTGAAAAGTGATGTGTCACTTTTTATAAATGAGGCCCAAGGTATCTTAGTATGCCAGCCTCAGAGGATGCTTCCAATGGCGACCCCACCCCCAGGGTCTCACGGTGCCATTTGCAAAGGGCAATTAGGAATACCAAATCCAGTCCGTGATAGATAAGAGCCCAGGAAAAATGTCACAGCAGCCTTAGAAATCTCACCGCAGAGTATTGCATAAACACAGGCAACTGGACAATGCCTTCCCCTGGCTAAAGAGGGCGTCACCCTCCTGCGACACTCGCTGAAAGAGACAATGCGGCGGTATTGAGATGGATGCATGATCCCTCACAGTCCAATTTGTGGAGGTAGATAAGAATGTTTCCGATATCCCGGAGGCTAACCCCCTGATGTCTCACTTTCAAGTGAAGATGATGTTGTGCCCATTGCTGGTGTTATTATTTGAGTTCCCTGGACCCAACCCCTTCCACACCTCCTCCTTTCACACTGAAATCTTCCATTTTGGATTCATGAGGCAAGCCAATGTTTGATATGTTCACAGAACCAGTGAGAGGTACTAGCTCAGAGGCCTCCCACCTTTTCTGTAATGAGGGCTGCTTATGTTTAGTGAAACTCATTGAGAGCTACTAATGGTTTTAGTGTTGGAACAATGTCCACATCAGACAAGCTGATATTACTGGACACAATATTCGTGGTTAAAACCAGCGAGCACCTCAGTGCATCAGGCAGGCTCGCGAGCAGTTATGTAATGAAGGCTTTGTCAATATGAAATGCCTCTACATGGGTAATACATAACAGCCATACATAACAGCCATAGCTGCAATGCCCCGGGTACCAAGTCAATAGCCTTTGTAAAATGTAGTCCCATGGCCACATGATTTATCCCTCAAATATCAGTTTATGTATATTTTAGAAATTCAGCCATTTTAATTCAAATATCAGCTTATGATTTCTGAAAATAAATACATTTTTATCTCACATACATAATCTCAATATTGATATATGTATATTAATTCAATCAAGCAAACTCTTGTAATTTAATAAACTGAGCTGTGCTCAGGAGAGCTACTTACAGGTAGCTGGAGACATAACCAGTAGCTCAAGAGCTACTCGTTGGAGAAGCCTGTCTGTACAAGCCTAATCCATCCTCCACATATAATTATAAATCACAAAAGGAGATAGCCGAAAATCACATAAGAAAATCTGACGTGGCCGCATCACTGCTGTGTTACGCTAGCGATGTGGGGGTACCCCCAGCAACACAGACCTATTACAATATGTTGACAAATATATGTAGATCTTAGACAGACGCGTACCATAAAAAATGTCCATCACTGTAGGATATTACACCAATTTTGATAATATGCAGATGTGATGGCATGTATAAAATTAGATTTGTCCCCTCACAGCCTAAATCTGTCATTTAGTGACACTATTACATGCATAGTCAATTAGTTTCAGCACATAATATAGCAATCAATGCCAAGTGCATTCATCAGGGCAAATGAACAACATGTTGTAATCATTAAAAACATGTCATCATTAAAGAATTCATATAGGCATGCCTTTATAGAAAGAGAACTGCCATTCCCCAACGCTGCCAAAAACAGTAAGAGACAATAATCAGACCTGCTGAACAAATATATCACACATGTAAGACTGAATAACTCAGTAATTGAAGCATACATTTATTTGTTCTACTGTCGCAAAACAGCATTTATGCGTATAATTTTCTATGCACCCTTAGAAGAAAAACTCGTTCCAGTTTCATAAAACCTGACCATCCGTTCCCAAATGTCTGGAAATTATTCATGAATCAAAAGAAGTCAAACACGAGCTGGCCGGGCAACATTGTAAAGTTTGAAATCATATTTCCCCCGCCCTCCCCTTACCCCATTAGTCACAGGAAGCTCTCCTGCTGTCCTCTATGGGGGATATTCACAAGGAAGTTGTGGAGAGAGGCATTAGCCTTCTTGGCTTAACAACTCTCTCTGCCACTTCGGAAAAGCAAGGCTGCACTATATTCATAAGGACATGGTGCAGCCTTGCTTTTCCCCGAACAATGGCGTTAAGTTTCACAACTTAGCGCCAAGGAAGGCACCCTTGCACCAGAGTGCAAGGGTGTCTGCAAGCACACATGTAAGTTACAATGCAGCATTTTAATACAAAGGTTTGTTTATGTACAGGAAGGGAAACCATGGCATTTTGCATTTCCCATGTGTGCTGCACGAGGCAGCACACATGTAAAATGCAAAAACGAGGAGAAAAAAAGTATTTCTCCTCTTATCGCCAACTTAAGACCCGGGTTTTCCTGGTTTTAAGTTTGGCGTTGTGGTGGCGATAGAGGCTTGTGAATATGCCCCATATATTTTTATATTTTCAGTCGAAAGTTGGAATCCTTCATAACAATCGGTTGTGCCTTCCCACCAGGGGTTTATAACCACCACTTTTAAGTATTTGTCTCCGGAGGAGAGCGAAGCGTCCCATCAAACATAGATGTGCACATATCTGATATTCGAGCGTCATGATGATGTCACAGCATGTAAGCATATCTTGGGTCACAACGCAATTCAGCATGCCAACGTGAATACAAGAGTTCTGGCATTGGGTACACCAGTTCTCTCCTCCATAGTTCTACCCCAAAACCATTGGACAACCAGGTCCAGTTCAAGCATTGGCGTAAGTATTATAATGAGCTTAACTAGGCCCCACCAGACACACAAACTCTGTAATTCCGGGGATATAATTCATACATCTTTGTTTCAACCAACCCAGACTAGAGAACAAGGGGGTATATTATCAAGGGGTTTTATCTCCGCTTTTTTGGCTTTAAAAGCCAAGAAAGCGGAGATAAAATTATCTCCCTATTATCAAGCTGTCGCTAACACCAGTTAGCGACAGCTAATAGGAGATAGCGACCATCATGGGCCCCACTTTGCATGTCAGTGATATTTATCACTAATGATATGCAAAGTGGGCGTGCCAAGATGTTAGCGACTGGAAACAGTCGCTAACATCGCTATCTCCTATTACCAACTTTTGGAGATATTTGCGCTAAGCGCGAATATCTCCAAAAGCTAACACCTGCCCTGAGCAGTTCTTAGCCATGTTATCCAATGGGAGGTGGATAACATGGCTAAGAGCATTTGCTCGATAATGCATGAATATCGCTGACTTTTCAGCGATATTCATGCATTGCGGGCGTTTTTTATCGCATTTGCGATAAACCTTGCTAATAGCAAGGTTTATCTGCGTTAAAAATCGCCGATGTGCGGCGATAATTTTTGTCTCTAAACAAGTTAGAGACAAAAATTATCGCTAGTTGTTGGTAATATGCCCCAAGGTTTCCTTAGCTGGTGTTTCAACTGAAATAGATAGTTAATTCCTCTATCCATATAAGGAGATTTGAGGGGTCCTGTTGTACTTGCTGCACAGCCAGTGTGACTGTGGTGTGGAATGTTGGTGCGTGATGATGCTGTGGAATGTTGGATTAGTGAGGTTGGCAGTTGGTGTATGAGCTTAATAACATTGTCATTGTTTACTACAGGCCCATTACAAATTTATTGCATGATGGTATTGTCTCTTGTCTGTTTTTTTCAATGAATTCCTGATTTAAATCATGGGCCTTCTTACAATCTGTAGGAATAAGAATTTAGAATACTTTGTGAAAAAGCTTGCGAGAAGTATTGTGTAGTAGTAGCCCTATGTTTTATCAAGAGTGAGATCTCACATGTTCTGCCTTCTCCTTTTGATGATTAAGGAGCCCATGTTCGACCCAATGGAGTTAAGATCTTCCTCCACTACCATGGTCGTGACCATAGAATGGACTCAACCAAACCCTGAAACACTGTTAGGACTGGGGCTTGCACACTTTGGGTCCCCCATGTCCACCTCATGGAAGCCTTTAAATGGCTAACAGCCTTACCCGAGAAAGTTGACTTGGATGCTTTCCGAGGCTGGGCCCTAAATGTGCAGGTGTTTTTGGAGTACGTCAGGCCTGCATCATGGCCAAAAGGTGTTGCTTAGTCCTCTTGCACTTGGATCCAAAGCTGCCTGACATGTCCGCCAAGCCTAATTTTTACCCCGCCAAGGGGCACATATTCTGCGAAAAATTAATTCAATCCCTGTTTAACTTTGTCTCCACGATTCCCTCTTTACAAAGTGTGGTAATTCGTAATGTTTCACCTTTTTATTTATGCAAATAATTTCATTTAATGTTTAACCTTGGAACAGCTTTCTCCTTTGTTTGTTGTGAGGGAATGTGGAATGTATCTATGTCATTTAGAATTATTTTATGTAATTGGAATTCATTGATGTAAGAGTTTGTGTTTGAAGTTCCTGACAGAAGCGGTTGGAGTTTGCTGGAGCTGGACCTCTTTAGCTCTTGCACCAGTGGGTCACTTTATGGCACTTAAATAAATTACCTATTTTATAAATATATCAATTCTATCGCTTCTTTACAATGGCGACGAGTTGCTGGTGTCGACCCACTGTGCCAACTTTATTTTTATTCTGAGAGCCGTTTTTCTTGGTACTTAGTTCTTGAGGATATTCACCATAAGTGACCATCGCACAAGATTTGAGTTTTTGACTTTCTGGATTCATCGTGTGGTCACTTTCAAAGGTACTGTGAATAATTTCATTTATTTCCGTTTGGCCGTAGCGGTCTTGTGCACTCGTGGATGCCTGCATGCGTTGAAGATTCCTGCACGCGAAGATTCCTTTCCAGCATTTTTCTGCTCATCTCTTGTTTCAGTGAAGTGAGAATCCAAATAGCGTCTGCTGGGTATATGGGAGAACTGTGTGTCATCTATTTACTGTAGAAAGCACGCATTAACCACGTAAACCACGTTATGTGGCGGCCATCTTGGATTTTCATGGAAGTGCTTCATTTCACAAGGAAGCCTTTGTTTTCTAGTCCTCAAGTTTCCGAGGTTATTGGAGCGGTTCTGTGTGTATTTCTTTAAGTATTCTCTGGTGTCATCGGAGCGGATTTCAGTGATTCGCGCACAGTTTATGAGGAATTTTGTTTCGTTTTGGCATCTTAATTTTTCTTCGTTTTTCATTGTGCATCACATTGTCAGTATCAATTGTGAGTTTGGGGCCAACGTTGATTTCTGCATTAGAGATCAGTTTGTTTTCAACTGTGAATCTAAAATAGTGCAAGAGAGGCTTTTAGTCTGTCGTAATCCTACATTGGCTGAAGTGTTTGATTTAGTGAAAGGTATTGAAAGATCTATTCAGTCTGAAAAAGCCATCACAACTGATGAGAATAAAGTTGCTTTTCCTGTTTGTTCTATACAGTCTGTTAAGAGTTCGATCAGGATAGTAGTAGCAAAAGATACTAAACTTAGCTGCTATAGGTGTGGCTCAAAATTGCATTTGGCTAATTGCCCTGATTGTCCTGCTTTAAGAAAGAAACGTGTTAAATGTGGCAGGTATGGTCACTTTCAGAATGTGTGAGGAGCACCTAAAAAGGTTTCTAATACTATGGTTAATAACATATCTAATGCTGAGCATGATTTAGAAAATCTATATCGCTATTGCTTGGTTAGAGACAAAAAATTACCGCTGAGCTGCGGCAATTTTTATCGCAAATAAACCTTGGTATTACAAAGGTTTAGCGGAAATGCGATAAAAATCGGATGCAATGCATGAATATCGCTGAAAAGTCAGCGATATTCATGCATTACCGAGCTAATGCTCTTAGCCATGTTATCCACCTCCCATTGGATAACATGGCTAAGAACTGCTCAGGGCAGGTGTTAGCTTTTGGAGATATTCGCGCTTAGCGCGAATATCTCCATAAGTTGGTAATAGGAGATAGCGATGTTAGCGACTGTTTCCAGTCGCTAACATCTTGGCACGCCCACTTTGCATGTCATTAGTGATAAATATCACTGACATGCAAAGTGGGGACCAAGATGGTCGCTATCTCCTACTAGCTGTCGCTAACTGGTGTTAGCGACAGCTAGGTAATAAGGAGATAATTTTATCTCCGCTTTCTTGGCTTTTAAAGCCAAAAAAGCGGAGATAAACCCCCTTGATAATATGCCCCCTACTTCTTACCGTTTATGATTCTTCATTTGATTACACTGTCAATAATGTTGATGTTCCTTTTAAAGCACCTTTGGGTATTGTCCATATTGGCAGTGTGGCTCTTGAAGTTATGGCTGACTCAGGCTCACCTATTACCATTTTGTCTAATGTTTTTTTTTTAAACTGGGAAAATATCAAGCTTAAAAAAACTGATGTTAATTCCAAAGCATTCAGTAATTTTGGTATTCATATGTTGTTTTTTTTAAGACAATTTGGGGTTTAAAGGGCGTAATGTTGTTGCGAAGATTTATGTTACCATTGATGGCAAAAACATAGTAGGGTGGCATGACTTGGGGAAGTTGGGCATCATTTTGTGTTCGGGTACGGATTGTCCAATTCAATTAAGGGACATTGAAATCAAAAGTGTGACTATTGGCAAATCTTGTGCGGATGCTATTGTAGCTAAGCACCAAACTGTTTTTCAAAATAAAATTGGTCAGGTTGAAGGTTTTACTCACAAGATCAAACTTAAAAAAGGGCAGTGCCTATTCAGCACAAGGTTCGCATAGTTCCTTTAGGTGTGCGTCAGAAGTTAAAATCTCATTTGGATGCATTGTGTTCTGAAGGCATCATTGAGTCTACAGACATTTCTGAGTGGGTTTCTGCCATTGTTATCGCTCTTAAGAAAAATCAAGAGTTGAGGTTGTGTTTGGACCGTAGGTCATTGAATAAGAACATTGTGGTGGATACTTGACCCTTGCCCAAAATACAGGAATTGTTAGCAGCAGTTGATGGAGCAAAATATTTTTCTGTGATTGACCTTAAATCCACCAACCATCAGGTGGTTCTTGATGACACTTCTACAGACCTCACTGCCTTTATCACTCTGTTTGGTCTTTATAGATTTTTGAGAATGCCATTCGTGCTGGCCTCGGTGGCCAGTGTATTTCAAAAATTGATTAAGAATTGAGAGGAGTTCAGGCCTTTCAGGACGATATTTTAATCTTTGCTGAATCTTGTGATCAACATAACATCATTTTGGACAATGTTTTAAAAGTGTTAGAAAGTAAAGGAATGACAGTAAGTAAGGACAAATGTAAGTTTTTGGTTAATGAGATTGACTACTTGGGTCATAGGATTACTTGTAATGGTATATTTCCCAAGGGGGATCTTATTAGTGCGTTGGAAAAAGCTAGTAAACCTCAAGACAAATACTCATTAGGTTCATTTCTTGGCTGAGGAGGAAACTACGCCAGGTTTGTGAGAGGATACTCTCTTGTTGTAGAGCCTTTAAGACAACTTTTAAAAAAGGGGGCTCTTATTTTTTGGACTGCAGAACATGATGAGGCTTTTAGTCAAGTTAAAAAACTTAAAGCTAGGGCTCCTGGACTTAATACATTTGATCAAGATGGAAAATCTTATGTAACAGTCGATGCCAGTGCTATTAGTTTTGGGGCTGTTTTTACTCAAATTGTGGATTGTAAGGAAAAAGTCATATAGATCATCTCCGAAGGTATTTGTGGTGCTGAGAAACATTACAGTACTATTGAGAAGGAGGCTTTGGCTTGTGTATGGGCAGTGAAAAAATATAAGAACTTTTTATGAGGGCGTCCATTTGTTTTGGTGACTGATCACAAGCTGCTTGTGTATATGATGGATGGTGTTAGGTCTGGTAATGCTTCTTCCAGGCTTGTAAGACTCATTGCCAGGTTACAAGAATTCAATTTTTAGATACAGTACATTCCTGGTGTCAAGAATTTTACTGCAGATTGTTTGTCTAGGCTTCCTCCTGTTGAAGAGTCTGAAGAAGAGATCACTGATCAGTATGAATGTGTTGTTGCTATGGTGGATGCTGTGAGTTCTTGTAATTCTGCCATTTTTGAAGAAGAGTGGATTGAGTTTGCGTCAATGGATAGTACCTTGTCCAAAGTTAAACACTTTGTGGTTAATGGTTGGCCACATTGCAGGAATTTAGGGCCAGATGTAGCAAGCTAAATTGCTATTGCAAAAGCTGACATTCTGCGAATGGCAGCTTTTGCCATTGCAATTTAGCTGTGTGCAATGTAGGAAAGAACAACCTACTCGCAAAATAAGGAATTGCAAAATTTGGAATTCCCTATTTGGTAACTATGAGCGAATTTTGGGGATTCGAGGTCTGCAAATTCAGGCAAAATGGCAAAAAAAATCCTTGAGTTCGCGGATTTTCCAGCTATTTCGCAGATTTTTTTGCCATTTGCACAAATGTGACCACGTGTGTCTGTAACTTTGCCACTGCGTGGAAAGGCACCGAGGTCCCTCGAGTGAGCTGTCCATCGTAGTGAGGAAAGGGCGGGAAGACGTTGCATACCCTAGTGTGTGTGTGACGTGGCCAAACGGGTGGGGCTTCCATGCGAGTTCACATGCCTCTTGTTTATAAAGGATCACAGACCGATCAGAGCAGCAGATGATCAGAGCAGCAGATGAGGAGAAATCAGCCTCCTGGTCACTGGAAGTACACGGGGATGGGGATTGCGCTTGCGCTTGAGTAACTCATGGATGCAAAGAACTCCATCAAGAATTACATGTAAATGTAGATGTGTGGAGGAAACACACCTGCCTAGTCTAAATCGTGCTCACTAGTAGGCCTGGGCATAATTTGTGCAGCAGCACTACTTGTCTGTACTGTGCTTGACTTGCAAAAAGCTTCCTGTACATGACCAGATATGAGAAAATAAACTTTTCTATCTATATATGCTAAAGTGCACATAGTACTTTCACTAAGGTGAAACTGAAACATTGGTAAGCAGTGAGAGAGGTGAGGATTTTGGGATCCTCCCTAACCTAGGGAGAGTACCAAACAGATGCCTTGAAAACAAAAAAGCACATTTTATTGAACGATTTAGTTGTGGTCCTATCCTCTTAGGACAAACCCAAACACAGTTATTGGCAAAAAAACATTCCTAACCAAAGGCCCTGCAAAGCATTATGGGATGAGATTAGCAGTGGGCAGTGAATATTATATAGTATACAATATCAAAAGAATTCTACAAAGAGCTGCAGTTCCATTGGTCGTCCCTAGATGTCCTTCACGAGTCAAATGCAAATGCTTGATGAAAGGGTTTAAATGGTTTTGCATTTGACTCGTGAGGCACATCTAACGACCAGTGGAACTGCAGCTTGATGTAAGAATAATTTCAATGCTTTGCATTTGACTCGTGAGGGACATTTAGGGACGATCAGTGGAATTGCAGCTCCTTGTAGAATTATTTTGATATTGGATACTGAGGGCCCGATTCACAGAATGAATTTAAGACTTAATCCTAAACGTACTACTATTTTGGTATTCACAGAATGCACTTACTACTTTTGGCATTCACAGAATTAACTTACTACTTTTGGTATTCACAGAAGTTAGGATTTTGTCTTAAGTTTATCTTAAGACAAACTTAAGACAGACTTAAGACAGACTTAAGACAAAATCCTAACTTCTGTGAATACCAAAAGTAGTAAGTTCATTCTGTGAATGCCAAAAGTAGTAAGTGCACTCTGTGAATACCAAAATAGTAGTAAGTTTAGGATTGAGTCTTAAGTTCATTCTGTGAATCGGGCCCTATAATATTCACTGCCACTGCTAATCTTGTCCCATAATGCTTTGCAGGGCCTTTGGTTGGGATTGTTTTTTTTGCCAATAACTGTGCTTGGGGTAGTCCTAAAATGATGGGATCACCACTGATGTTCAACAAAATGTGCTTTTTGTTTATGCTCTTTGTGTTCAAGGCATCTGCTTGGTGCTCCCCCTAGGTTAGGGGGGACCCCAAAATCATCTGCTCTCTAATTACCTTTTGTTTTCAATGTAAAAATGTATTTGTGTAAATTGGTTATCTGCAGTTAAGCATGTAAAAATGCTTTTTCAAAGCATCCGTCAGCATAGTGAAGTTTTAAGCCCAGGATTACTCACTAGTTGTTTGGGCGCCGAGGTTCCTCGTGTGTGACGGGGCTTCTATGCGAGTTCACATGCCTCTTGTTTATAAAGGGTCAGAGACTGATCAGAGCACCAGATGAGGAGAAAGCAGTCTCCTGGTCACTGGAAGTACATGGGGATTGCGCTCGAGAAACTCGTGGATGCAAAGACCTCCATCACGGATTACATGTAATTGTAGGCGGTAGATATGGGGAGGAAGCGCACCTGCCTAGCCTAGACCATGCTCACTAGTTGTTTGGGCGCCGAGGTCCCTTGAGTGAGCTGTCCATCATAGTGAAGAAAGGGCAGGAAAACGTTGCATACCCTAGTGTGTGTGTGTGGCGGGGCTTCTATGCGAGTTCACATGCCTCTTGTTTATAAAAGGTCATAGACCGATCAGAGCACCAGATGAGGAGAAAGCAGCCTCCTGGTCACTGGAAGTACACGGGGATTGCGCTCGAGAAACTCGTGTATGCAAAGACCTCCATCAAGGATTACATGTAGTTGTAGGTGGTCGATATGGGGAGGAAGCACACCTGTCTAGCCTAGATCGTGCTCACTAGTTGTTTGGGCGCCGGGGTCCCTCGAGTGAGCTGTCCATCATAGTGAGGAAATGGCGGGAAAATGTTGCATACCCTAGTGTGTGTGTGGCGGGGCTTCTATGCAAGTTCACATGCCTCTTGTTTATAAAGGGTCAGAGACCGATCAGAGCACCAGATGAGGAGAAAGCAGCCTCCTGGTCACTGGAAGTACACAGGGATTGCGCTCGAGAAACTGGTGGATGCAAAGACCTCCATCAAGGATTATATGTAATTGTAGGCAGTAGATATGGGGAGGAAGCACACCTGCCTAGCCTAGACCGTGCTCACTAGTGATTTGGGCTGATTATTTGAGCTTCAACTCGGGCATGCGCAAAAAAATCCACCCGCGAGCGAATTTGTGAATATTTCGGAAATTTCGCAAGATTTGCGGATCGCGAAATTGATGAAAATTCGCAAATTTCGCGAGTGTAACGGATTTTGCGCCCATACTTACTATTTTGCACATGCATTTAAAGAATCACAATTTGCGATTCCCTAAATGCTATTCTAATAGCCACTGCAAATTGTGACATTGCTGTAAGGACTCACAAATTACCAACAACTTCAAGTCGGTGGTAATTTGCGAGTGCCTCAAAAAAAGCACTTTTTTGCTTTTTTCGAAGTGCCTTGTGGCCCACATTTATGTGCGCAACATGTGCACACATGCACATTGCAGGGGTGCAATAGGGTGTTCTTTTGGAACCCTTGCACCCTTGAAACTGCATGCACAATTTGCGAGTAACTATTGGGTACCCGCAAATTGCACATGCAATTCCCATTCATTCCTATGGGCCTCTTGGCCCATAGAAATAAATGGGAAGGGATTCCTTAATTGCGAAGCACAATTTGCGATTCGCAATTAAGGAATATGTAGGAATCACAATTATTATGGTGATTTCTACCTACATAGCATTTTGCGAGTCCTTAATAGTGATTCGCTAAAAATCGCTATTAAGGACTCAAAACTGCTACAATGATACATCTGTCCCCCAGATTCTTGTCTTCGGAGGTTTTCTCAAGTTTCAAGTGAACTTAGCATTGAAAATGAAATTTTGTTGAGGCATTGTTTATTTGTACCACCTGTGGGTATTAGAGACAAACGGATTCAGTTGGCTCATTCTGGGCATCCTGGGGTTTCTGGAACAAAAAATGACTCAAAATTCATCATTGGTGGCCTGGGATGGATGTCTTTGTTGAACGCTATGTGGATACACGTATTGTGTGTGTTAGATCTGGTAAACATTGGAACGTTTCTACTGAGCCTTTATCTGTTCAGGATGCTTCTAGGGGGCCCTGGGAAAGAATTTCTATTGATTTCTCTGGGCCATATGATTGTTTAGGCAGGGAGAGCAGATTTATAATTGCTGTCATTGAAATTTTTTCCAAGTGGATGTATTACACCTTTGTTGAACATCCCAATACAGATGAGGTTATTTTTTTTTAAAGTATATTTTCAGAATTGAAGGAGCACCTGGTGTTCTTATGTCGATAACTGTATGCAATTTGTTTCTGCCAAGATGATACATTTTTTAAAAAGATTTGGAGTTTGTTCTGAAAGAGCATCTTTGAGGTAGGCAAGTTAAAACGTTGTTGACACCTGTTTTTGGTAAGAATGTAAAAAGTCACACCTTGGAGTCTTGCATTGCTAAAGCCAGAAGTAACATAACTTCTTCTCGCATCTATGGAAACTCTTATCATGACACCTGTCATAAGGCTTAGAGCAAAAATGTTGAAATTGGTGATTAGGTGCTGGTTATCAAACCTGCCATGCAACGAAAGGGTTCTTATAAATTCTCTGTTCCCTTCAAAGTAGAGAAAGTTTCTGTTTCTGCTGTTTTGCTTAAAAATAAAGGTTGGTGTAACAAGAGCTCTATAGTTGTTCTCAGGCCTAGCAGGAAGGGTTGTTTGAGCAGGAAAAGTTTGTGGATGCTGATGTGTGGTTTGATGATAAGGGGGGAAAGTGTGTTCCTGCTCAGGATTCTACTGGGAGTCTTTTGGATGGTAGAGGCTCCAGTGGAGGCAGGCATTCCTGATATTTATCTGGTTGAACCAGTTCAGGGAGGGAATTATGAACAGGGTACTTCCGATGAGGGTAATCTCATGTTACAAGAAAGGTGCACCAAGGTACCAAATAAGTTCGAAGATTATATTTTGGAGTAACCTCTAATTTGTTTGTTTTTTGTAAAAAGGATACATGTGGTAATTCGTAATTTTTCACCTTTTATTTATGTAAATAATTTCATTTAATGTTTAACCTTGGAACAGCTTTCTCCTGCATGTTTGTTTTGAGGAAATGTGGAATTTATCTATGTCATTTAGAATTATTTTATGTAATTGGAATTCACTGATGTTAGAGTTTGTGTTTGAAGTCCCTGACAGAAGCAGTTGGAGTTTGCTGGAGCTGGACATGTTTAGCTCTTGCACCAGTGGGTCACTTTATGGCACTTAAATAAATTATCTATTTTATAAATATAGCGACTCTATCGCTCCTTTATAGAAATGCTTAGACTAACAGAAAGAATGTCTTCCATAAGCCTCAATTTTTTGCTTTGGCTTGTGTCTACTTGGGGCATTTGTCTTGCTGTAGAGGTGCCTTCACCTTCCACTGTTCCTTCTGAGCATGTTTGTACCTCTCCTATAACTCCTGCACTCCTGCCTTCTTTTCAAGATGAACCCATGCTGTCAAGGGCAACAGCTGTGGCTTCAGCTAGTTAAGCGTCACGCCACCTAAATAAAGGAAGCCAGTCTTTCAACCCCTTTTCTCCTCTGCTACCCATTTGCAGACGAGTTGCCCTATTCCTCCCCAAATGGTGCACCATTACCTCCAACCCCTTTGACCTTCAGACAGTTTTTGGCCACCAAAAAGAATTATTGGCTACCAATCCCTGTCCCACAGACCCGATCCCAGGGAATCTCCCCTAGTGGATCGGGGGGGGGGGGGTCGGACTTAGTGTAGAAAGACACTATCATCTTCACTTCCCTGGATTTGTAAGCTTTTTCCTCATCCACAAAAAGAAAGGGCATTAGTCCATCATCAAACCCTGAAAGCACAGTCACTGGATCTAGTACAATGACTTCAAGATGGGCATCCATCTCCTCTGAGACAACCTCATTCCCGGGGACTGGTTAGTGAGGTCCTTGCCAAAGACACCAGCATTACAATTCCTATCTGCCAAATCCCCCAAGCATTCTTGAAGTTTCAGGGGAGGCATCCGATGTGGCAGTTTCACTACCTTCCCTTTTGTGGTCAATTTTGAGAAATCTTCTTCTG
The DNA here is from genome assembly GCF_964261635.1 of Lissotriton helveticus. Classification (NCBI taxonomy): domain Eukaryota; kingdom Metazoa; phylum Chordata; class Amphibia; order Caudata; family Salamandridae; genus Lissotriton; species Lissotriton helveticus. The sequence continues at coordinate 157,646,421 of NC_136057.1, forward strand.
CACCCACCTCCCCAGACAATGGACGTCCTAGGTTTTTCTGTAAACACAGACTTGCATGCTCAAACTCCCAGACAAAATACTTGCCCTCATTAGTTGTTACCTGAAGTCTACATTATCATGCCCCTATCTTTCATTAAGGTCCTTAGCATTGCTCTCCCCAAAAACTTCTATCCGGGCAATTTTCTCAGCCCCATTGCATTATCAAGTGCTTGAAAATTGTTGGACTCTCCTCCTCCACCAGAGTCTTATCTCTGCAGATCTTCTCTCCCTGGATGTCGAGTTCTGTCAGAGCTCCAGTGATGACTGCTAAATATGGAGACCTGGAACCGCAAGGCCATTTTTGTTTCTTCCCAAGACCTGATGATAATTTTAAATGAGAGCAGGGCACCAGTTCAGGCTCTGTAGCAACCTTAGGGCTTTGGGCCATGGCCAAAATGAAACTCCAAATCAACTCCTTAGAATTCCTCGCAGGCACCTGTGCCATAAATAGACTCGCCAATAATATATCCCACTGGTGCATTCTGATCCGCATGGACAATGTTTCAGCAGTGAGGTACGTTGCCAAGCTAGTAGGTGTAAGATCCAACCCCTTAACGGACCTCTCCCAGGATCCATGGGAACACTGTCTTTGCAACATTCTCTTGGTGACTGTGAAGCATCTTCTGGGTCTTTCCAGTGTTATTGCGGCTTGGTTTTCCAGACAATTCAAAGATTTCAGCAATTAGATGCTGACCTGGTGTTTAAAAACATCTGTTTTGCATCTCTGAGTTTTCCTGGACCTATAACTCTTCACACCATACTTGAATCACCAGCTTCCTACTTTAATGAGATTTTACTTGCGATGGAGCGGAAATCTCATTCTAATTGTAGGGGTGCATTATAATCACGTGTAGAAGGCATCCGCATGTAAGCTTGCAAATTTTGTTAACATGAGCTGTTAGAATTATGGAATTTTTAATGTAATTATGTGACGTGCTTTAGTTTAGGGATAAGTCTCATGGAGAATTAACATAGGATAACTGTAACCAGCTGAAAACATTTACATGTGAAACCTGTGCTGTGTAGCTGACACTACTTGCATATTATATGTACTTGACAAATGATATTTCCTAATGAATAGATTAATGTATTAGTGAAACCTCTATAATAATTATGCGAACTGTAATGCTTAAAGTGACATATTCTTGTTAGCCGAAATTGTAGGCCTGAAATGCAATCCCTGAAAGCTCTTGCTTTAGAATTAATAGTTGAACTTCATGTGCACTGCAGATTCTCATGCTTCCACTGCAGGTGGAGATGCATTCTTTTAGGAAATGTAGGGGCATATTATCAAGGGGGTTTATCTCCGCTTTTTTGGCTTTAAAAGCCAAGAAAGCGGAGATAAAATTATCTCCCTATTACCTAGCTGTCGCTAACACCAGTTAGCGACAGCTAGTAGGAGATAGCGACCATCTTGGGCCCCACTTTGCATGTCAGTGATATTTATCACTAATGACATGCAAAGTGGGCGTGCCAAGATGTTAGCAACTGGAAACAGTCGCTAACATCGCTATCTCCTATTACCAACTTTTGGAGATATTCGCGCTAAGCGCGAATATCTCCAAAAGCTAACACCTGCCCTGAGCAGTTCTTAGCCATGTTATCCAATGGGAGGTGGATAACATGGCTAAGAGCATTAGCTCGGTAATGCATGAATATCGCTGACTTTTCAGCGATATCCATGCATTGCGGCCGTTTTTTATCGCATTTGCGATAAACCTTGGTAATACCACGGTTTATCTGCGGTAAAAATCGCCGCAGCTCAGCGGTAACATTTCTGTCTCTAACCAAGCAATAGCGATAATTATCGCTATTGCTTGGTAATATGCCCCGCAATGTGTTTGTTTTAGTAAGCTAGGCAAGGAGAAGAGATGTTACAATGAGATGGGTTGGAGGTGATAAAGACAGAGATGGTTTCACATGGGAGAATGCATGGAAGCCAAGGACAAACTGTTGCGAAGAAGGCTCAAGTACATCCCAAACTGTACCCAAAGTGGATGGCATGATGCGTGGTGCATGACAGGAATACTACCTGTGGATAACTGTTTGTTGGAATTAGGGAAAGAGCCCCACTTCTTTCTTGCCTTCAGAGAGAGAGCATCTCAGAACCAGCTCTTTCTAATGATAGTGGCCTTATGCTACTTGACTCATTGATGGTGGAAAAACCTCTTAGCAAGGCTCCACACACTGACCCCTTTTTTCTTTCCATTGAAGATCTTTATTTAATGATGTCGCCTTAGAATTAGAGTAGGGATAGATTGATACTTTTACTTGTAAACGCTCGAAACAGGGACATTTGGGCTCATGCTTTTTGATTTTCTGTATCCTACTTCTCAAATTATTAGTTCTGTTCATGTTTCACCATCTAAATTGGATGCATAGATTTGGCTTCATGCTGATTCCTTTGTAATTCTATACCCTCATGTTGAAATGTCTTTATGTCTAGTTATTTTTGGCTTTATAATAAATTAACCAACTTTATCTAGTTGTCTGTGAATTATTATGCAGAATTGATGATTAATTGATTGTGTATTAACAATTCTCTCCCCTTTGCACTTTCATGCTATGAAAAAGAACCATTGGTTTTTGTCTCTAGAACAGGTCTAGAATTAATGGTCCAGACACTTTCACATGGACAGGGAGGCTTAGGAGTCAGGGTACTTGCTCCAGGATTGGTCCCAGCTCGTCCTTATGTCTTCCCTCTGTTCGATCGTCTCCCCAGGATGCTTCTTTTCACAAGGTGCTTCCTTTGTAAGCTGGTGGTAGTCATCCACGACCCTCTCATGCCTGGTTTCCCCATTTGCTGGACCAAGCTGTGTACTGTTCTACCCTTCAACTCCCTGCTGTTGGATCAAGGTGTCATCTCTTCAATCTAATATTGGCTAGTACCTACACCTTCTGGCATGGACTATCTCTGGGGATCATTGAGATGGTCAGTCCTTCTACTGTAGACCTAATTAACAAGCTATGAGCCCCAGGCACTTCCTGATCCTAAGGTTGTGCCTGCAAGGCTGGCTTCCATTGATGCCATAGACAGAGCCTGGGTCCCCTTACTTCATCTCCTCTAAACATATCCATTTTCTTCTCTTCTATTTTTTCCAACAGTCTCTTGTACGGAGTGATTAATGTTTATCATTAGGCTGTTGCAACTCACCTGCCGCTGCAAAATTCAATCTCCTTTGGTAAGGATATGCAATTTCCTTAAGGTCATCCACCTTAAGAGACCACTTCAGCCTCCTTACTTCTCTCCTTGGGACGTTTCTGCCATTCTTTCCTTCTTGTTTTCTAGGTTTCCCAACTCTTCTCTGTACTTGATAGATCTCTTTCTTCTCCTGTGTTCCTTGCTTTTAATGTAGGAGGGTTTCAGACATCAGAGACTTATCCATTTCATGTCTCTGATTCTCCTTGTATTTTGACTTATCCGTTTCAGCTTTTACCAAAATGGCATCTTGCTAAGGACTTTGGGGCATATGTATGTAATTTACATTTTGCGATTTTCAAATAGCGATTTTTAAGGAATCGCTATTTGAGAGTTGCAAAATAGAATGGAATGGAACAGCCTCCCTCTCTTCCTACGACAAACTGAAGACCCGCAGACCTTCAGGAGACTACTCAAGACATGGCTCTTCAACCACTAGCAGCAGCTCCCCCCCCCCAGCGCCTTGAGACCCTCGCGGGTAAGTAGTGCACTTTACAAAGCCTCTGATTGATTGATTGATTGATATGTAATAAATCACAATTTTTTTGCGAATCTCTAAAATTCCTTAATTGCGATTAGCAAATTGCGAATGAATGGAATAGGAATGAATGGGGATACATTCTCAAATTGCGATTTTCTATGAGAAAATCGCAATTTGATAATCGCAATTCCAAGGGTGCCAGGGTGTCCAAAGGACACCTCTTGCACCCCTGGAATGTGCATGTAAGTACATGTGGCGGACAGACATGCCCTAAAGGCATGTCTGTGCGCCACATGGCACTTTGAATTTTTAAAAAAAATGCATTTTAACAGGAACTCGCAAAATACCATCTACTTGGAGTAGGCGGTATTTTGCGATTCCTTAAGCCAAAATCGCAATTTGCAAGGCACCCCTACATAGCATTTAAGTAATCGCAAAATTGCGATTCCTTAAACGCTCGAGCAAAATAAGGAACCACTTTTTTTGCAATTCCTTATTTTGCTTTGTGGCCCATACATACCAAAACGCCGTTTGCGATTCGCAAACGCCGGATTCCGGCGTTTGCGAATCGCAAACGGCTTCCTACATATGCCCCTTTATCCTTATTTTGCATCCTTTCTGACACTCTGTGGAGCATCCTGCCTTCAGGAATACATCTTTTGCATAACCAACATCCACTTATCTGACCAACTGCGTCTCTTCTTCAAGGGCCCTCACATTCCAGTTTCTTGGTCCTCTCCTGCAGCAAAGTCAGGCTAACCTCAAAGGCCGTTGACATTTGACACCTCCTCCTTTGGGACTCACTCTACTTATGATGCCATAGTCTCTAAAGTCTTCTTCACTTGCTCCAAACGTAAGGACATCGTCAGGTCTACCAAATGGTCTTGGGGGCTACTTTCAGGACCTTCTACCTTTATCTGCACAAAAATGTGGCTTCCCAACTCCTTACCAGGCTTTAAACTTATATAATGTACCAACTCATTGTCTTGTGATAAAATGGACATTTTCCTAGCTTTAGTGAAGATGAAATCTTTGATTTTATTAAATACAATGAGGCATTGATAATATCCCACCATTCGTCCCAGGAGTTCAGACTTATGTTTAGCGTCAAATCCCTTTTCACTGCTGCCACTATGTTTGTGCCTTTCACTTTTGCATTTGCTCTTCATGGTCTTGAGGGTGTCGTCTGTGGTGAGTGGGGTGCAGTTGAGCAGGATCTGTTAAGGGGTGTCGGCGTCCCGTGAGGTGGTGGCGAGAAAGAGGGGTAGGTCTTGGGTGTCAAAGCTGCTGTAGTTCTGCTTGATCTTGTGGTGGAAGTAGGTGTCAAGTTTATAGCAGAGTTCGTGGGAGGGTAGGACTTCTGTGGTCTCACTGTGTCACTGTGGAGGTTGGTGAACTCCTTGATGATGGTGAAGAGTTCTTTGCTGTTGTGTGTGCTGGTGTCGATTCTGACTTGAAGGGCCATTTTGTTTGTGGTTGTGAGGAGGGTGTGGTGTGCAGAGGCAGCGGCTGTGAAGGCTACGTGGGTTTCCAGGGTTTTGTTTTTCCTCCATCTTTTCTCGAGCCATTTACAGATACATCTAAAGTCATGGAGGACAGGAGTGAACCAGCTGACTTTCCTGGAGTGTTGTTTCCCGGTTGCTGTCTTGAAGGTGTCAGCTCATCCGAGCAGTTGGATATCCACCCATAGAGGTTGCGTGTTGAGGTACTGGCGTCTGTGGATGTTGGCGGTATGTTTGAGCTGAGCGAGGCAGTGAGATGTTCTTCTGTGACCTTGTTCCAGTTGCGGTGGGGGCGGCTGGTGGGTGCATTGGTGTACGGTGGGTTTGGTGAAGGTGAAGTGAATGCAGTTGTGGGTGGTCTCGAGGAGTTCGGAGGGGTGGTTTTAGGTGATGTTTCACTGGCAGAGAAGGCAGGGTCAAGCGTGTGTCCTGCTGCATGGGTCTGAGAAGTGCCTAGCTGCTTGAGTCAAATATTGGCGAGGTTCTCCAGAAGGGATGCAGTGTTCTGGTCATTCGAGTAGGATGTAGTCGGTGGATGTGAGATCCTGGGGTGCGATGAAGTCGATGATAGTGTCGGTGAAGGGTGGGTGGCCGACAAGAGGTCTGTAGACCATAGGAGGTGGGGTTGGGGTTTGACTGGACTTGAAAGTGGAGGTGTTCTTTTGTTGCTGTGGGGTCATCTGAGTCGAAGGTCAGGCGGAGGGAGTCCTTGTGGACGATTAAGATGCCTATTCTGGGTTGGTTGGTGCAATCCTTGCAGGCGATCTTGTTGCCTTGGGTAATGGTGATGGCGATGTCCAGGCCCGGGCTGGGGTTTATCCAGGTTTCTGTGAGGAAGGCGATGTCGGAGGAGATGGTGTCAAGTATGTCCCAGATTTCTGTGCCGTGTCTGTAGAAGGAACGTGTGTTGAGGAGGATGCAGCTGAGCCGGTCAGGTGGGCTGTGGGTCTGCCTGGCGGTTAGTAGAGCCAGATTGCAGAGGTGGCTGAGAGGACAGCTGCAGTTTTAGCAGGAGAAAGGTCCTTAGGTATCCTTTAGTGATGCGAGGAGGCAGGCGGTGTGGTGTCCGGTGTTGAGGAGGAGGGAGCTGGTGTTTTTATCACAAGAAGGTCCGAGAGCCAGGGTCTGTAGTTCTGGGTGCGCTCCAGGCACAGGCCGCACATTAGCCGCCATTAAGTAGTGTGAGGGGGAGGGCTGGGCAGCTGGGAGGCAGAAAAATAAGGAGTCAGCATCTCTCTGCTCATGCCATTGGAACTTGCTGACAGAAACTGGTACATTTAGCAGTTGTTTTATTTTGGTTTCACACTTCTTTATTCAAAGATACAAGTAGAAAGGGGGTGCAGAAACCTGATAAAATAAGCAATACAATGCTACAAACAGGCCACCCAATGCCTTCAAAGAGTGCACATCTACATATGGCACAGAAACAGTGCAAAATACAACAAGAGCAGCTGACCCAGAACAATCGAGAGCAGGCGGGGGTGTAGGGAGATGATTAGGAGGGGCGTAATGGGGAAGGGACATACAGCCACATGCATCAAGCGATTTAGGAATCGCAAACGGTGCGAATCGCTAAAATCGGCCGTTTGCGATTCCTAAATCACTATTTGGGATGCATCAAACAAAAATACAAGAAATCGCTAATATTAGCGATTTCTAAAAATGCGATTGCATTTAAGGAATCGCAATTTGCGATTCCTTAAATGCAATGCATGACACCTTTAACAATTGCGAATTCGCAATTAGGAGGGAAAAAATTACCATGAGGTAGGACCTCATGGTAATTTGTGAAAATACTAAAAAATGCATTTTATTGCTTTTTTCTAACTGTCATGTTGTGCACACACATGCCCTTAGGGCATGTGTGTGCACAACATATGTGCATAGATTGATTTCCTTTGGACACCCCTGCACCCTTGAAATCGCAATCGCAAATTGAGATTGTCTTCCCATTCATTCCTATGGGCCTTTTGGCCCATAGGAATCAATGGGAAGAGATTCCTTAATTGCGATTCGCAATCTGTGAATCGGAATTAAGGAAAAATAAGGAATCGCTATTAAAATAGCGATTTTTTGATGCATTGCCGTTTGTGATTCCTTAATTGCGATTCCTTAATTTTCGCAATTAAGGATTCGCAAACAGCACCAATGATGCATGTACCTGATAGAGCACAAGGGAGGAAGGGGCAGAAGGCAGCAAGGAGGGGAGAGGGAAAGAGGAAAAAAGAAAAAGATTGATGGAGTAAAAGGAAAGGATAGAAGAGAAGGAAAGAGAGGAAGAGAAAAGAGAGGAAAACACTAGAATAGGCAGAACAGAAAGGGAAGGAGAACAGAATAGGGTGAAGAGATAAAAGAAATAGGAGGGAAAATAGAAGAGAATTGTAGAAAAAAAAAAGAACAAAACAGGAAAGGGTACGTTGGGAAAAAGTGGTGGGACCAGCACGTGGGAAGTAAGTAGGGAAGGGGTCACAGCAATGGTGTAAAGAAAGTATGGGTGGATGTAGATGCAGATGTCGTCACTGGCGAGGTTGCTGAGGATGATGCCGGGCCTCAAGCAATGTCCAAGGTAATGGAAAAGAAAGGGTAGATGAAGAAGGGAAAGGAGATGAGGCCCATGACACAGTAACAACAATCCCCCCGGCAGGGCCTCATTCAGGCTGGCAGCGCAGGGCACCCGGCCTGATCAGCCCCACATCAGTGCTTAATATGTGCTGAAGCTTTCCGGTGCATAGCACCACCACCTACTCATCAGCACCGGAGCTTATAGCACCAATTAAGGGCACACTCATTTGGAAAGCAGGCGATTTTCCCCATAATCACAGATTGTTGAGCCACACTGAGACTCTAACTCAGTACCCCAGCGCCTAAATCTGTAGCTGTAGCCTTTAGTACGTAATCAACAAAGAGAGAGTGAGGGTATTCTAATGTTTTTTTACTCCTTAGTCCCCTAGCATTCAATTTAACAAAACAAAAGAAAGGAGTATCCCCAGGAACCAGAGTCCTAGTGATCTAGCCCAGAGAGCAAAAGATAGAGAAAGAAAGATTTCTTTCTTTCATAACCCCTCACTCACCGACCAGGTCGGTAATATGCTTCATCATCGGGGTCCACCTGAGTGACCGAGTGCCACTCAGGTGTGCTTTGACGCTTGCAACTGCAGCGGAGCTGGATTTTCTTGTGAGTTGTGAAAGAGTGAAATTCAAAAGTGTACTACATGTACTCCCTGTAGACTTTATTCTGGAGTCATTGTGACACCTTATGTAATTTTTAGGTTTTCTTCAGGACCAAATGAGGTGAGCCGGGATGTATGCGCACGCTAAGGCGCACCCTTCCCTGACTCAACTGTGTGCCAGACCGTGTACTTACGGTTTAGCCTGCTTACAGCCTTCTGTGTAAGGAAAGAATTTGAAACAATAAGACAGAGCATAATAATGGCACAAGGGTATGCATTTCTTGTGTAATTTGCTCCAATCAGACAGGTTTTTGTCTCAGTGAGATTCAGTTTGTAGGGTGTGGTGCATGCAAGACCCATTCACAGGTGCATGCTATATTACACCCTTTATTGGAGTTGCACAAATAGTCTGACCCAGCTGGGTAGCTTTACGTTAGGTACATACATACCCACTCTACAGTCATCATAATTTTGGTGGGTGTCAAGCGCTCTTCATAAATATATTACGGGCGCTATGTGACTAAATCTAGTCAACGTGTGTATAGTGTCCTATGATCAAAAATGACGTGGACATTTATACACATTGTCAAGCGGACAAGGGTGAGATGCCAAGGTATTTTTCACTAGTGGTCTAAGTATTAAAAATCTTTAAAACGACGTAGCACTCAACAAACGAACTTACTAGAAATTATTGGTAGTTGAACCCCATGGATACCGTGGGGGGGCCGCCTTTGAGCGTTCTGTGGGCATAAACACATGGAAAATAGCAGACATGAGCATTTTGTGTGGCGGTACATCGTAGTTAGAGACGCCCGTTCCAGCATGTCACGGCTACATAGAGAGTATAGCACACCTGCCCTCGTCGTGAGCAACTTACTTGTCAAAAGGCGTTGGCCTGCTGGAAACCTGTCCTTACCGCACGGAGTCCCGAGGATAATGCGAGATGCACTTCCGTGTATTTAATACAAGAACCATGTGTTTGGACGGTCACTAGCCAATCGGAGCGCGCGTCACCCGTTCAGGTGACCGCGGCTTTAGTCACGTGGGGCAGTGTGCGTCTGGGACGGGTAAAGGGATCGTTTTTATGAGAGGTTCTCTTCATATCAACAAGGGGATCTGGGAAAAGTGTTCTAAATGTTAGGAATCAAACTTTATTATTCCCACGGGCAATTTACAATGAAGGCAACTACGTCAAGAAGTGGTGTTATACATATATCTCAATTGAAATTACTGCAAGCTGATGAGAAGGTAGCAAACATAGATGTAGGATTCATGGACATTGATTAATTGTTTTGAATGCATAAACTGAGTGTAGCTAAAACAGTAAAACACTTTAAAGATGGATTATCTTTGTCTCACAGTGTTCCAGGGTATATTATCATTCAGGCCAGATACATTTGTGGAGAGTCTGTATATCCATCGTTGTTCCTTTTCAAACAAGCGTTGTGTGGTGTTCCCCCCTGGTTGTACTAGTTCTATTATTGTCCACCTTATGTCATTAGTGGTGTGGTTCATCATCAAGAAGTGTTCCGTTAGTTTAGTGGTTACTTTTTTGTACCTGATTGTGCTTCTGTGTTCACAGATGCATTGCTTGACCTTTCTCCCGGCCATGCCCACGTATTGTAGACCACACGGGCATGTTATTAGGTATACCACGTTGTGGCAATTGCAATTCGTGTGGGCCCTCTGTGTCCAAATGTCACCTCATTCCAGTTGTGGGTTTTTTGTTGCAGTGGTCAAGTGGCATACACTGCAATTGCCACACAGGTAGTGCCCAGTGACTTAAGGCAGACCCCAGGCGCTGAGTACTGTAGTTGGTTCATCTGTAATATTCTGTTTAAGGCGTGTATGTACAAGTGTGTCTCTTATACTTCTGGCTCTTTTAAAATAAAAGAGTGGTTTTTCCCAGTGAAGATTCCTGGTGTTGAGTATATTCCAATGTTTGTTTATGGATTTTGTCATTTTATTTGATAAAGTATTGTATGTGGTGATACACGTTAGAGGCAGCTGTTTATCGTCTTTGACCTTATCCTCTAGGAGCGCCTCTCTGGGCTGATTCCTTGCTCTTTTTTGGCATTTTTTTAGGATGTGGTTCGGGTAGCCCCTGTCTGAAAGTTTTTCAGTCAGCTCCTTTGCCTGGGTTTGGTAATCTTCTAGTTTACTGCAATTCCTTCTTAATCGGCGATATTGGCCATAAGGAAGATTTTCCTTGAGCGCCCTCGGATGGAAGCTCTTGTATCTCAGGGCGTTATTTTTTGCGGTGGGCTTCCGATGGGTTCTGGTTTCCAGACATCCGTCTTCTTTGGTTATCACTAAATCAAGGAAAACCATGGTCTTTCTGTCTACTGAGTGTGTGAATTTGAGATTATCATCACAGGTGTTGATCCACGGGATGAACTCACTCAGGGTGTGCTCTGGTCCTTGCCAAATGGCAAGGACATCGTCAATGTATCTCTTCCAAAATACAATGTGTTGCCCAAAGGGGTTCCCTTCGCCCAGAATGAACTTTTTCTCGAAATCAAAGACATACTACCCTGCTACACTTGGAGCGAAGGTGCTCCCCATTGAAATGCCCCCAGTTTGTAAAAAAAAGTGCACCCTCAAACTCAAAAAAGTTTCTTGTTAGCGCTGGGGTGGCACATTCCAGGACAAAGGGGCAGACTTACAAGCCCATTGCGTGTCTTTTACGCCGCCGTTGTGACGCAGCGGCGGCGCAAAAGATGCGATATGGTGTGGGGTATCTACAACGTGACGCATCTGGGAGATGCGTCCCGTTGTAAAGCCCTGCGCCAGAAGGAGGTGTTCCTGCGCAGGGAGGGGCGTTCCGGCGCAGGAACACCTTCTAAAAGTGGCTGAGTGAAATCTACAAGATTTCACTCAGTCACTTTGGGGCCCATGCTGTGTCAAAACCCTGCGCCTGCTTGAAGCAGGCGTAAGGATTGACGGAGCATTAACAAGATAGGGCCCCCCACAGCATTGCTGGAGCTGCGCCGCACTTGCGACGAAACTCCAGCAATGCGTCACTTTTACGGCACAGATGCGTCACGCATCTGTGCTGTTTTTGCCCCATGGTGCGCCGCATTGTAAATGCGGCGCATCCATGGTGGCGGAGGCATGGCGCACAATAAGTGGCGCATCCCTGCTGATATGCAGGGATGCGCCACTTATTGTAAATATGCCCCAAAGTGTTTTGGGACGTGGTAAGGCCATGCAGTTTCATCTAGCACTCTACCTAAAACCTCTAGGGTTTTATCTTGGGGGAGGCTAGTGTAAAGGCTTTCGATGTCAAAGCTTACAAGAATCGTTGTGTCGCCTACTTGGATGTTCTTTAAAAGTTGTAGGAGGCTTTTAGTATCCCGCAGGTAGGTTCCGTTTTTTTTTACCATTTCCTTAAAAAAGCAGTCGCAGTACCTAGATAATGGCTCTAGGAGGGACCCAATGCCAGACAGGATTGGTCTTCCAGGTGGTGGTGTTTTATTTTTGTGCATCTTTGGCAGTATGTAAAAATAGGGGTTTTTTCTTCGCTGATGTTCAAAAAATCAGCCTCATGTTTCGTGATGTAGCTACAGGATTCTGCCAGATTCACTTGTGATTTTATTTCCTGCTTCAAGTCCTGTGTGGGGTCAGTTGTCAGGGGTGAGTAGTTCTTTGTATGTGATAGAAGGCTGAGGCATTCCGTTTGATAGGCTATTTTGTCTAGTACCACTATCCCTCCTTCCTTATCTGCTGGTTTTATGACAATCTCCCCACAGATTTTTCGATTATCTAGGGCTTGTGTTTCATTTTTACTCATGTTACAGAAAGGTTTTTCTTCTTTCATCTTTTCAATGTCATTATATACTGCCTGTTTGAAAGTTGTTATTTCTACAGGAGTAGTATGCGGGGGTGGTAGGAAAGTGGATTTATTTTGTAAGTCTGTTTCAGTTTGAATTTGTGTATCTGGGGTTTCATCACCTATCTCAAAGTACGCTTTCAGTTTTAATTTTCTAAAGAAACCGGCCAGTTCACAGTGTAGAGCAAATTCGTCTACTCTAGCTAGAGAGTAGAGTGGGTATGTACCCAACGTAAAGCTACCCAGCTGGGTCAGACTATTTGTGCAACTCCAATAAATGGTGTAATATAGCATGCACGTGCGAACGGTTCTTGCATGCACCACACCCTACAAACTGAATCTCACTGAGACAAAAACCTGTCTGATTAGAGCAAATTACACAAGAAATGCATGCCCTTGTGCCATTATTATGCTCTGTTTTAATGTTTCAGATTCTTTCCTTACACAGAAGGCTGTAAGCAGGCTAAACCGTAAGTACACGGTCTGGCACACAGTTGAGTCATGGACGGGTGCACATTAGCATGTGTATACCTCCCGGCTCACCTCATTCGGTCCTGAAGAAAACCTAAATATGACATAAGGTTGAAACATGTTGACCATTTTCTCACTTCGAATTTGATACTCTCTGGTCACACCACACCAATAGAAGTATCCCACTTGTTTTTAATAGTGTGACATTGACTCCAGAATAAAGTCTATAGGGAGTACATGTAGTACACTTTTTAATTTCACTCTTTCACAACTCACAAGAAAATCCAGCTCCTCTGCAGTTGCAGGCATCGACAAATGCAAAAACAGCAACAACAACAAGTGCAAAAACAACAGGCATCGAAGCACACCTAAGTGGCACTCAGGCGCTCAGGTGGACCCCGATGATATAGCATGTCAACGACCAGGTCGGTGAGTGAGGGGTTTATTAAGAAAGAAAGAATTCTTTCTTTCTCTATCTTTTGCTCTCCGCACTAGATCACTAGGACTCTGGTTCCTGGGTATACTCCTTTCTTTTGCTGTAGCCTTTAGGCCAAGTCCTCTCCAGAATAATAAGTGCCGGGGCTCTAGTCAGGATGCAGTTTGCACCAGCACATTTCTCCTGTTAGCGTTGCCTCCTCAGGAGAGCCCAGCACTTTTTATATTACAAACTAATCACTGCCCCATATTCTGCAGAAATTAGTGCTTTCCTTGACAAGCGGGTCATCAACCAATCCGAGGTCACAATTCCTTCCCAGCAATAAAAGAATATGTTTCTATCTGTGTTATTGATTGTAAGCACTGGGCTGCAGCACGCTCTACCAGGCTTACAGTATTATTGAGAAACATTTATTTCAGTAAATGTTTTCATCCTAATGTTGTTTAATCATTTCAATTCAGTTTACAAATAAAAGTAATGCAATTTTGTAAGTCAGAAGTTAAATAAATTATCTTTTGGTAAATTATATTGCAAATATCATTATAACAATTACTGCTCTATATGCAAGAATGGTCTGACGCTTTGCTTGCCAGAGTGTTCTAATTACTTTGAAAAGGCTGACAATGCAGCATTTAAGGAATAGCAAGAATTACATGCTTTACTGAGCAGAGTAAAGAAGCCCAGACCACCATTGCCGGGATGAATTAATGTTATGCAGTTCAGTTTTTATAGTCTTTATTTCGAAGTTTTCCTTCATAAAAGACATAACATACATAAAAATTTATCAAAAGCAAAAAGAAGAGAATGATATTAATCAAAGTCAAAAGCAAAATTTAAAAAGCATAAACCTTAGTATAAGCAAATGACCACATAATACATTTTTCCTTTAGCAGTTATCAACAAAAAAAAAAAAAAAATTATATCAACAATATCTGGAACAGTTTCCGTTATACACAATGTTAAAACCAACGAATACAACTGACAATATGTCCCAGATCATAATCCGTCAATTTCAATTTCGAAATAATCTAGTAAAATTAGTGATGGACGCTACTTGCTAGCTTCTTTGATATACCTTGCTCGGATTACCCAAGCCCATCCAAGATATTTTGCCAAACCAATAGACATCCACTCCGCTGTATTAGTTCTTAGAATGTGTATTGCTTCTTTACACACCTGTGTTTTTGTTCGTTGACAAACTGGTTTGAGCCACTTCAGACGGGGTGCGCGATAGGCATGGCATTCGAATAAGAAATGGCTCTCAGTTTCGTTAACTTCTAAACAAAAGGGGCAATACATTTTCAGACAATTCTGCCATTTGTTAGTAAATTCCCTAATTGGTAAGGTGCCTACTCTGAATTGATGATAGAGTTTTCTATCTAGGCCTTTGGTGATGTTATCCCAATACGTCTCAAGTTGGGGAATTACTTTATAGAGCAAGAAGGAACCGGTAAGCGAAGAACCAGCTGAAAGTGAAATCATATCATTTTTAACAACTGACCAGAACAACTGTTTAAACTCATTCTTTGAGGGAAAGGTTTGATTACCTGGATCTGACCAATGTAACGGTAGACCCATCTTAAGGAGGGTGGCTTTAATGCTTTTGAACCAGGGTATATATCCTGAGCCAAAAGACAGTTGAACCTCCCGAAGCTCATTAGCAAACATTATCAGTTCTGGGGTAGACCAGATTCTTCTCCATAAAGCAACCATTCTAAACAGAGCTTGATTTTTAAGAGATTGGCAGCCCATATCGAGCAATAGTGGGATTGCGGGGGTTGAGGGCGGTAGACCTACCAAATTTCGAAAAAATTTGTTCTGAATTTTATCTAATGGTACAAGATCAACATGACCCCAAAGATCAGAGCCATAAAGAACGGCCAAACTAATTTTGGCCTTGTAGATTTTCGTGGCAGGAAGTACTCTTTTCGTGAGGGAGCAACGCTGTTCCTTCACGAGACACCCTGATAACCTAGCTAGTTTGAGGCACATAGCCTCAATCTGTTCTCTCCACCGCAGTCTATAATCAATAGACACGCCTAGGTAGGTCATTACCCATACTTGCTCTAATGATACTTCGTTCATGGTGACATAACCCTTACGTGGTTTACATTTTGTAAATACCATAAACTTGGTTTTCGAGACATTAATCTCCAGATCATTTAGTTTACAAAACTCCGTGAATTTATTAATGGCAGTTTGCAACCCCACCTGGGTTTTAGCCAGAATCAGGGTATCGTCGGCGAAGATTAAAAGTGGGAATTTAGTCCCTCCCAATACGGGGGCATCAGATGAAACAGACGAAAGGAACTCCACTACCTGATTAATAAACAGAAGAAAGAGGGATGGTGCCAAGACGCACCCTTGTCTAACTCCCCGCGTAACAGGGAATGACTCCGTTACTTGGCTTTGGGATCCCCATCTCACTCTCGCAAAGTTATGATTATGTAACCTAATCGTTAAGTCTAATAAATCAGGAGGCATTCCCATTTTACTTAGTGCCAACCACATCTTGTCTCTAGGGACCATGTCGAACGCAGATTTTAAATCTACGAACGCAGCGTATAATGTACCTCCTCCTAGATGCACCGTCTTCCAGTAAATCATGGTGAATCTGACTACCTGGTCGATAGTGCTTGTGTTGGCTCTAAAGCCTGCCTGTAGTGGGGACAAGATATTTTCTTCCCTCGCCCATGACTGTATTCTGCCTAACAGCAATCTGGCCATTACTTTTTGTAATGCGTCGATAAGGCTAATGGGGCGATAATTCGCCGCACTAGACTTATCTCCTTTCTTATGTACCGGAAGAATCTCTGCCCCTCTCCAAGATACCGGGATATCTGCTCCCAAAGCAATGGCATTAGCCAGGGCAGTGATATACGGGACCCAATTTTTCATATCATATTTAAAAAGGTCTACTGGGACACAGTCCATCCCGGGTGCTTTGCCATTTTTACTTAATTGTATCGCTATCTCCGTCTCGTGTTCGCTAAAAACCACATGTCCGCAGTTCACCAACTGTGGAAGAATCAACATTCCCTCCTCGCTGGGATTATCATTTATTTGCTTACCACAAAACTGGGCTGAAAAAAACTCAACCCACGTATCCGCCGAGACATGGTTAGTTGGGGTTTGCTGGTCACCACATCCTCCCCATTTAACTACCTGCCAGAATTTCAATTGGTTACCTGATAGACTGGCCTCATAAAGGTCCTGCCAACGATTATCATCCCATATAGTTTTGGCAAGTTTAAGGGTTTTTCTGTACTCCGCCCTCGCAGCTTTAATTGCCTGAGTATCCCTAGTTTTAATTACAGATATCAGGCGAGTATGCGCCTTCCTACAGCTTGCATCATACCAATTAATGTTATGCTATATTATGCAGATTTGTAGAGTATCCTTGAGGGTATTCTGGTGCAGTTGTGAGTCTAGCCAAATCTGCGGTCCAGTCGGACTACTCAAAAAGACAGGTCATCAGCTACTTGCAGAATTCAAAAAGTGAGAAGAAGGCTCTTAAGTGTAGTGGCTGGGCAGTCATCATGTTGGGAGAGGTTTAAGTAGCAGAAGGCTCGACCACCGGATCTGGTTTTCCACAGGCAAAGGATATATGCAAGTAGGAGTACAAATGAGCAGAGGTGTCTGGCAGGTTTGTGAAAGCAGATGTCGTTGTTGAGGTATTCTGGGCACGCGTTACGTAGTGCCTTGAAAGTGAAGGTGAGGAGTTTAAATTGCGTTAGTTTGTGCATGGAGAGCCAATGAAGCTCCTTCAGATATGGTATGATGTGAGTGCATCCTGGGAGGTTGAAAGTTATTCTGGCCACAAAGTTCTGAATGGTCTGAAGCCTTCTGGTGAGTTTTTTGTTGATCCGAGCATAGAGGGTCTTCCCGTAGTCTGGTTTGCTTGTGATGAGGGTGTGTTTGGCCGTTTTCCAGGTGCTGATTGAGAGCCATTTGAAAATCTTCCTTAGTGTCTTCAGGGTATGGAAACATAAGGAGGTGGTGGTGTTTACTTGAGTGGTCATGTTGAGTTTGCTGTTGATGACAATACAGAGGTTCTTGATGTGGGTGGTTGCTCAGTTGGCCATCAGTTTGAGTCTCAGGGTGAAGTGCTCTTCCTGAATTTCACAATTTCAATCTTGTTGGTATTAAGCTACAGACAATTAGTCTTCATCCATCCTGTTTATGATTTTTTCTAAGACCTTGGCTGGGAAAGGTGGTAAGGAGATCAGTCTATGGTTGGAATGTCTGCAGAGGGTTTCTTCAAGAAAGGATGGCCAGTTGCATATTTCCAAACATATGCTGAGGTTGTGAAAGAGATGGAGGCATTTAGAATGGGGGTGAGTATGGTGCTGATCGATTGCAAACTTCATGATGACCGCAGTTTCTTCTGGGGTGATGATGGGCCATGTGGTTAGCATTGCTTCTTTAGATAAGATCGAGAGGCATTTGTTGAGGTCTGTCAGATCCAGTTTGCGAGCTGAAGTTTCTGTAAATCGTCATTGCACAGGTCCTGGGAGGGGATGATTGAGTTGAAGACAGCTTAAGGCAAAGAGATGTAGTCTGCTGGAGTGGTGCGTTTGGTGGTGTAGATCATTTGATGGTAGTGTCTCACGGCGGATTTTAGCGTTCTCCTGTCTGCATTGTTCTGGTGCATTCTCCATTTACACTCCAGTTATTTTCAGTGGTGTTTCATCAGTCTGAGTTCCTCCATCTACTGACTTGCCTGGGTCTAGATTTTGTTATATTGGCGTGTTTTAGGGGGCCAGTGAGTTAGTTGAAATTCCTGATGGTTTTGTGGAGGTGGTTGCAATGTTCATGTTGGTGGATTTTGAAAGTGGTTTTCTTCTCCTTGTTAGTGATGCTGCTCCTGTTTCAGTGGGCTGGTCTTGTGGTTGTATTTGTGTGTTGGACTGGGACACTGATCTTGACTAAGGCATGTATGTCCAGGTGGGTTCTTCCTCTCGGATGTTGTCAAAAGTGGTGAATATAAGGACCAGGAGGTTTCTGGTGATGTCAATAGATCCCTTTACTCGTTGGTGAAGCCCAGGATTCTAAGGTCATTGATGTGCTTTTGAGTTGGGGTGGCTGTGGTCTTCCAAGTGGAAGTTCAGTTTTCCAAGTAGTATGTAATTGCTAGTATCGAGGGCGAGTGGTGTGGCAAAGTTTGTGATGATGTTGATGAAGTTCGTCGTTCGTGTGCAGTCCAGGTGGTCTGAGGTGCCACTTAGGGTGAAGTTGGCAATGACGTGGAGCTTGAAGGACAGGTGGTTCAACTTGAAAGTTCATGGAGGAGGTGCAGCTGATGGCAATTTTTGTGGATGATTGCGATTCTGCTTATGGGCTTGTGAAGTCTGTCTTTCCTTGACGAAAATGAGGTCTTGCTGTGTTGTCGTAGAACAGGTCCAAGAGCTCTGTGGCACTTTTTTATCAGCGGTTATTGAGGATTATGTATGTGAGTACTGAGTGCTGTGTGGGTGAATGCAGAACTGTGTGAATGTGAGAGAATGGGGCGTTGAGTGCTGTTGGTGTGGGTGCGGTGAGTGTTGGCTGTGGGTAAGTATAGAAGCACAGGAGAATGTTCTCTGGGTAGTGTGTGGTGCAGCAATGTAGCAGCATGGGGAGCAGTGGCTGTGGTTGAATGCTTGGTGTATTGCAACAGGATAGCAGTGGGAGGACCAGAGTTCCTGGCACTGGTCTTGGATGTGCACAGATGGGCTTGTCTTTGACCCTCCTTCTGCATGCCAGAGGTGCACCTGCTACGTACCTGAGCTGCAGCCGTCATTCAGTAGGCCCTGGAAGGGGGAGGAGTGTGAGGTCCCTTCCTGTTCAGGTGGATGACGCTAAATCCAGTTATGTCACTTCCTGTGCAGATAGATGATGATGTGAAGGCAGTATCAATTTGAATATAGGAGTATCATTACGCCCTGTTTACACCCATAAGCAAAGTTGTATCATGCTGTCACAGAGAATAGTTGTAAAATATGATGTAGCAAATCCACGAGCACTAGAGGTCTCTCTCTAGGTCACTTAGAAGAAACAGTTTGCCCAAGTGTTGCAACTGTATAACTTTGTCAAAATTTGGTGAGACACTATCAAAATACACTTCAATTGGACCTTAAAAGGAGTGCACAAATGCAATATGCAGATGAAAGTGCCCAATAATATAAAAAGCCCTCAATCTCTAAATGCCTTATAAGGCCCTTGCCTGAGTGTGAGAGGAACAGGAATGCCTACTAGTGCAGGGCTAAGAGTCACTTTTCCCAGCTCAGAAACAGGAGTGATAAAATGAGCACAGAAGCAATGGGGTATATTACCAACAACTAGCGATAATTTTTGTCTCTAACTTGTTTAGAGACAAAAATTATCGCCGCACATCGGCGATTTTTATCGCAGATAAACCTTGCTATTAGCAAGGTTTATCGCAAATGCGATAAAAAACGGCCGCAATGCATGAATATCGCTGAAAAGTCAGCGATATTCATGCATTATCGAGCAAATGCTCTTAGCCATGTTATCCACCTCCCATTGGTTAACATGGCTAAGAACTGCTCAGGGCAGGTGTTAGCTTTTGGAGATATTCGCGCTTAGCGCGAATATCTCCAAAAGTTGGTAATAGGAGATAGCGATGTTAGCGACTGTTTCCAGTCGCTAACATCTTGGCACGCCCACTTTGCATGTCATTAGTGATAAATATCACTGACATGCAAAGCGGGGCCCAAGATGGTCGCTATCTCCTATTAGCTGTCACTAACTGGTGTTAGCGACAGCTTGGTAATAGGGAGATAATTTTATCTCCGCTTTCTTGGCTTTTAAAGCCAAAAAAGCGGAGATAAACCCCTTGATAATATACCCCAATGTGTGCAAAACGCAACCTAGCAAGGGTTCCCCATGGATGTATGATGGCACATTACAAATGCTTACATCATATGGCATAACATCGTAATTTTAACATCGCATGTCCCCTTAGATCGTGTGTAATCACAACGCATACCATTACGTTGCATTTGTATAGCAATGTATGCGAAATACATTCACATCGCATACAGACACCCTGCATGCTTCTAAATTGCAATTTTTACCCGAATGCGCATTTCCCTTCACCCGGCCCTAAACTCTAACCCATGAATCATAAAACAGTACCCTACAATATGGCACACTAACACATCCCTAAACGCTAAGCCCTAAACAGTAAAGCAAGCCTACACTACACCTCAACCCTAAGCCCTAATCCCCAAAGGGCAAAACAGTACCTCTACAGCAACTAGCCCTAAGCCCTAATGCAACCCCAAAACAGCATCTATACTACTAGTAGCCCTAAGCTCTAATCCCCAAAGCCCAAAACACTACCTATACTGCAACTAGCTCTAAGCCCTAACGCAACCTCAAAACAGCACCTATACTACAAGAAGCCCTAAGCCCTAACGCAACTCAAAAACAGCACCTATTCTACTAGTAGCCCTAGTAGCACTAAGCCCTAATCCCCAAAACCCAAAACAGTACCTATACTGCAACTAGCCTTAAGCCCTAACACAACTCCAAAACAATACGAGCGGCCTCCTTACCTGTCTCTTGTCATTGTTCCAGCATTGTCTCCCTGTCGTCTGTGTCCCCCGGAGCCCATCTCGAAGCCCTCCGTAGCACGTCTCGGCGCACGTCCATTACATCCCATGCGTTGGGAATACATGCGTACTGAAAGCGCATGCGATGTAATGGCATGCGTAGCAACGCACGCGTCTTAATGGTGCGTGCGTTGTAAGCGCACGCGATGTAAACGCATGCGTTGTAAAACATGCGTCGAGATGGATGTCTCCCGTTCCCCATCTCTGCTTTACTCACATCCATCTCTCTGTTTGAGTGTAAGAAGAGGTGGACTTTAAATGAAAATTGTTAAAACGCTTTCATGGCTCAATATAAATTAAATGTGCTCTTCAATTTTTAACTAATATTATACTTTCATAATTTACGTATTCCATAATATGCCTCAGAGAGATGCTCACACCCCCCTGGCTTTCGATGGCTATGTATTGGAGAGTTATTGAAGAAATGTGCTGCTTTAAGAGTGACAAATGGTGTAAGCCTCTGTGTTAGCCCTTGTTGGAGTCTACATAGCGCCCCTGCATCCCTTGAGGAGCTATGCTTTGGAGGTAGCCCATGAGATCATACTCTGTAGCCCCTCCCAGACTCCTCTCTCCGTGGGCTGGTCACATCCTCACCTCCTCCAGGAGTGAGGTCTTCTTTGGACAAAAGTAAGGCATCTGTCCATACACAAGTCTGTGTGGGCTCCTGCTTTAAAAGCAGTGACATGTCCATTAAAAGTGGGGCTGTTCCTCATTAACGTGACCCCCAGGAGAAAGCGATGGACGCCCCACCAAGATCAACATTCCCTCACAAACAAGCAGGTTGAATCCCTGCCTGGAGCAGACCAGGCTGGCAGCTCTACATTCATGGCTATATATCCTGCAGGATTCCCCCCATCCTGCAGATGCCCTCCCTTAGTGGGAAGCAGGAATTTGTTGGCCAGTTGGTCACATGACTTCGTTGGCCATGCCTACACCAGGCAGCAGACTGCATAGTCCGCAGCCCTTCCATGAGCCCCAACATGCTGCAGAAACCAACCTGAGGCTGAGAAGAAAAAACAGCAAATTTCCCTAGGAGGTGTTTGGAAGGTAAGAACATTAACTCTTCCTTGAGCCTGGCCAAGGCCATCCCTGACCCACCTAAGTTAGCCACTCTTCCCCATCCAGTCAAGCTTCTCAGATACTGGACCCTCATAATCCACAGTGGACCCCCTTCTTGGCTGCTTCACCACTCATGATGGCTGCGAAGACTCTTGAGCTGTTTGACTGCAGCTGCCAGAGATGCAACTGTCGCAGCAATCACAAGCTGGTGATTAGGCGAAGTGAAGACCCTATACCTGGGGCTTCCTGTATTTATAATTTTACTTAGAGGCCATTTTCCATCTTGGCTGCCCACCCTTCCAGAGCATTCAAGTTTCAAGATGAAACCCCTCTTTTGAGGGCATCAGTTTGACTCTCTCTTTCCTGCTAGAGCCTTTAAAAATGCTATGCATCTTAAATAAACCTCTCTGTAGGAATGATTTGCAACCTCTCCATTGATAAACTGGTCCCCTACGTGCACACTCAGGGGCAGATTTACGTTTCATGGCGCATCCCTGCAAATCAGCAGGGATGCGCCAGGAAACTTGCGACCCGCAAAACCACCCGTACGCCTCCACTGATACGCCTCATTTACAATGCGGCTCACCGTGGCACACGGATGGGCAGATGCATGTCGCATCCCCCTGGCGGAAATGCGGCGCATTGCTGGAGTTGCGTCACAAGCGCGACGCGGCTCCAGCAAGGCTCAGGGGTGCCCTATGTCTACCATGCTGTGCAAACCTTACGCTTGCTTCAAGCAGGTGCAGGGTTTTGATGCAGCGTGGCTGTGAAAGTGACTCAGTGAAATCTTGTAGATTTCACTTTGCCACTGTTACGAGGCGTACCTGCGAGGGAACGCCCACCCTGCGCTGGAACGCCCACATGAAACCAGACAGAAGTTTCATATGGCACAGGGGTTTACAATATGACACATCTCCCTAGATGATTTACGCCACCGTTGCGTCACAGAAGTGACGCAACGGCGGGTTAAATGTGTCGCAAGGGGCTTGTAAATCTGCCCCTCAGTCCTCCCGCCAGCCTCCCTATCCTGCAGAAAGTGTCGTAAACACTGGAGGGGGAGACTGTTCTCAGTGCTCGCTCCAGCTCTCTGGAACACCTTAGGTTCGAACTGAGGTCTTATCTCTGTTCACTTGAAATTCTTGTTATTTTCTTTGATTAAGTTGTGATCTTGGGCTAATGTTTCTGAGTTAAGGCCTAACATTAACACAAAGATTTTGATTTTGCTTCCAGAAGAACTGTGTATAGACGTACTCACCAAAAGTAATAAACAAACATTGTCTCTCTCTCATGGTGCAATGCCATTCCCAAGTAGCTCAAAGCACTCCTAGAATGCACAAGTAGAGATCACATGCATGAAGGTCCCCTAGCTTTGAGGATGCTCTGTGGCTGATCCTGATGGCCACAGCTGGCTAAATAAATGAAAAGAGTTAATTATTTACAATTTATGATCCCATTTACCCAGGTTCCTAAATATGTGATCATGGTCAGGTAGTAAGTACCTCCATAAGTGACACCTACATAGAGGAGTCAAAGGTGCTCTGGTCTCGCCCAATCTCTGACACATTCTTTTAGAAAATATTAAAGCTTCAGGCAAACAGCCAATTAGAAATAGTAAACAACTTCTTTTCAGTTTGTTTCTCTTAAAAGACATTTTCAATCAAGAAAATATAGGGCAACTTGTTATAAAACATCTTCCACAGCCCCATCAATAAGGTGTGCTTCAGGCAGAATGCCCACCCTTCATCAGGATGTCACAGCAGTCTTATCTCTCAGTGGCCATCATCCTTTAAGAGCATTTACATTAAATACATTAAAATTAAATTATTCGATTGAAGATACTTCCTTGATGGAGGCTGTTAACTACAATTTAGAAATATTCTGTATGTAATGGGCAAAGTGAGTGGCAGCTCCTGATTCTTAGGATTAAATGTAATTAAAAAAGAAATAGCCAAACATTCATCGCTTGAAGCGGTATACCATTTCAGGGGTATATCAGTATTACAATAATTAAACATTTCACTAAAGGCAGTGTGAGAAATTGTGTGTTCGTTGATGGGGGTGCAAGCCCGCACAAGCAGCAGCCACAATCTTGCAAGGGTGAACCACAAAAGTCACTAAATTACCTGTGCCTAACCCTCTGGTAGCGTGACACAAAAGCACTTGGGCTTAACATAGAGGCAATGTGTAAAATATTTATGTGATGCTTAAACATCAATAAAGTGAAAACATAACTAAAAAAACAGCACCAATTTAGAAAAATAGAGAAAAATGTAATCAATTATTTGACACCAAAATGTAGTAGAACTAGAGTTATGAATTATTAAAGTTTTCAATAAGAACTATGCCTATAAGGTCAAAGCACCAACAATGGGCATCTAGTTGCACGAGACTGGGACAAGCCGGTTTGTCAACTTCAGCACCACTTTCAATGGTCTTCGGGTGGCCAAAAACACTTGAAGAGTCAGGACTCACTTCAGGCTGGGTGATGGTGCAATTTGAACATTGTTGGAGCTTTTTGCGTGTCCCGGCAGCTCTAAACAGGAGGTCAGCAAACTAGCCCTTGGAGTCACTCTGGTAGTCATAGGTTCAAGCAGAAAAGCAGGTCTTAAGCAGCAGGGAAGTCATCTGAGAGCAATTAGCAGGTTTCAGGCAGCAGGGCAGTATTCTGGGAGCAGCAGGGCAGCCTCTGAAGAACACTGCAGGCCTTGGACAGCACAGTATTCCTTTGAGAGATCTCCAAAGACCCAGAAGGTAACTAAAGAGCAGGTTTGAGGATTCTATTTTCAAACCTGCCGCCGGCTTTGAAGTTGAAGAGACTTCTGGTGTTTTCCTCCCACTGATGGCTTTGGAATTCCCTTCCTCTTTGTGTGTGTTGGCTGAGGCAGTGCCTTTGAAACATAAGGGGGGCTGTGCAGAGCTCTGTCCCTCCAATCCTGTCAGGATGGTCTATCCTGCCAAACACTAGTCTACATTTGTGTTAATGTCTTGGAGGAATACACAAAGAGCAAATGCTAGTCACTCCTAGACATATGACCCAGGATACAGGCTGAAGACACCAAAGGGTGAGGACAAGAAAATGCCGGCTTTATATAAGTAGCATTTTCAGAATTCTGACTTAAAGTTCCACTTTACATAAAAGAGGATTATAAATTACAAATGTTTAGACTCCAAACATGAAATTTCCACCTGTTCCCAAACTAAAGTAA
This sequence comes from Lissotriton helveticus, assembly GCF_964261635.1. NCBI lineage: Eukaryota > Metazoa > Chordata > Amphibia > Caudata > Salamandridae > Lissotriton > Lissotriton helveticus. The sequence goes on from NC_136057.1 coordinate 157,671,435, forward strand.
TCACTAATTAAATGTAACAAGGTAACCCAATGGTATCCCATGGGATAGAAAGGCCTCACAGATGTGACAAACAAATGTGTGAGTTTTTCCCTACTAGGACATGTAAAACTTAACAGTGCATGTCCAACTTTTTGAATACAATGCACCATGCCCTATTGGTTGTTTAGGTTCTACCCTGTGGGTGGCTTATATGTATCAAATTTTCTTTGCTAAGTTGAATTGGTAGTTTAAAACTGCACACAGGCTGCAATGCCAGGCCCGGGACATTTCCTAAATGGCGACTTAAATGGGTGGTACAATAAGTGCTGCAGACCAACTATTAGTATTTAATTTACTGGCCCTGGGTATATGGTATAGCACTTTACTAAAGGCATTTAAGTGCATTAAATATGCCTATCAAGTGTAAGACAATTTTACCATGTTTCAGGGAATAGTGAACAAACACTTTAGCAGTGGTTAGCAGTGTTAAAGTGCAAAGAGTCCTAAGGCCAACAAAAACAAATTCAGAAAACAGGAAGGATGGTTTAAGGCAAAACGTTTATGGGTGACCATGCAGAGTAATCCTAGTCCGACAACTAGTGGACATCAGATTCAATTACCTATTCCAAGAGATGTGAAAAGTCTTTTAGGTCCTCATTAAAAGGTGACAGTATTCCTGTTTCAGCAGAAAACCCACATGTTTGGCCAAACCCTGATTACATGTGTTACTTGTGATATTTTCTGCTACCTATCAATATGCTAATAGCTGGTTGACCAAATGTCTGGGAAAAGGGTGGTTATTTTGGAAAACATGTTGAAATCAGTGCATTAATATCAATTTTATTATGGTATAGCCATTCCATAAGTTATATGATGTAATGGACCATTGAAATTATGGTAATACATCTGGTATTGTCAATCCCGGCCACGGTATTACTACACCTTATTAGAGGGTAACTCACAAAGAGGGTCTTTGTTTCAACTATTCATTTAAGCCTCAGGAGCACCATCTTCTGCAAACCATCCATAACCAATATTTAACAAGATCACACTTCAACTTCAGACATGTATTCGTTTTACAACAGGATTCAACAGCAGAATAGACTTCCTAATTTAAAAATACTTACCATTCTGAATCTTTATTCAGGCCAGATGTGCACACCAGAGAAAAAAGGTGAATCCATTTTGCTTCCTTCTTTCAATGTATCAGCTCTTTTTCCGTCGTCGTACAGTTATGAAATCCAGTTGCAGTGTTGTAATGTTGAAGAATTTGTACTGCCACCATGATGTTCAGAAAAACATTGAGCCATAGTATATATATCAGATTTTTTAATGGGTCACCATTGCAAGTTTTCAGCTGATGCACAGATTCTCTGACATGTAACATTTTGCAAGAACAGTGTATCACATAACAACAACATTGTAAATGCAGTTCAAGGCATGAAACTTTTTTGTGGTGGTCTTTAATTTAAAATGTTGTTTAAGAATATAAGGCACACTTAGGGCCCGATAACGACGTTGGTGGTGAAGCACTGGTCCGCCACACCACAGCACTGCCAAAGCCGTGGTCAGATCACCCACCAAATTCAGAATTTCCTCGTGTTTGGTGGGCTAGTCTTTGGCATACCCACGGCGGTGCCTCCGAAAATTGCCACTGCAATAGGAATGCTAAAAACAGTTACTGCACAGCATGACCTGAGAAATCCATGCCGTGCAGGAACCTGGGGCACATACACACAGGGTGTGCATTGCCATGCAGAGTAGACACAGGGGGACCTGTGGGGCCCCCTTTGTTTCCACTCAGCCCCAGTGTTTCTGGAGGAGGAATCTGCATGTCCCCGCTGGAGGAGAGCAAACTCATAATATGCTTGGTGGCACCGCGGCATTCCCGCCAAGCATATTGCAACCTCCTGAACATCGCAACACTGCCAGGGAAAGGAGGTAGGTGTGGTGGGGCTGTGGCGGTCCAACCGCTCAAATCATAATAGGGCAGTCAGGAAACTGCCACCGCTGCACCTCGCGAGTCTGGCGGTCCATGGATCCCAGACTCGTAATCAGGGCCTAAAAGACTACACATGGTAATATTAGAAATAGATGATGGCCCATAGAAGACATGACTCCTGTGATTTTGTATGTCAAAATATCAAGTTGTTTTCATATCGACCAACAAAGAATTATTGAAAACAAAATAGCTAATGCTGCTGTATTGTCAATGTCAGAATAAATAGATAAGTATGAAGTTACTACTGCATAGCGAAAATTTGAGAATCTTTTATAACACTCAGGTGGTTTTGATGACGTGCGGGTGCCCTGTCTGGAATATGTGTGGGTGGGGAGTCTGTTAAAGAAAGTTGCTGTATATGATAATAACGGGCTTGAGAAATTAAATTAGAAGTTTATAAAGTGGAATATACTGTCTAATGATGTGTTGCTGTTCATCTAAAACTTTATTTTAGGAAAAAGAGAATCAGGGTATTTGGGATGTGTTTTGGGAGGATACTCTCAACAGCCATGTTACACAGCACCAGGATTACTAAGAGAAAGTCCAGAAGGACCCATTCATGTTTCAGTAGCCATAGATTATGGCTTAGGCGTGGAGATCAAATGGTGAAACGGTGCAACGGTGCATTCACAGACAATCACAGCTGATGGTCTTTGTCAAACCTCATAGACTCCCAGAGCTCTTAGACTGTCATGGTTCATAGTCTGTCATAGCTCGCATGCTGTCAGAGCTCATATTCTATCAGGGTTTATGGCTGTCAGAGCTCACATGGCTGTCAGAGCTCATATACTATCAGGGTTCGAGGTCTGTCAGAGCTCACATGGCTGTCAGAGCTCACAAACTATCAGGGTTCATGGTCTGTTAGACCTCACATGGCTGTCAGGGCTCATATACTATCAGGGCGAAATCAACCCACTCCTGTAGAAATCTCCGCAGACCTGACAGACCGTAAGAACTTCAGGCCAATCCCTTACTCCCCTTCCCAGCCAAAGTCATCGACATAAGCTGTCAACAACCAAATAGCCAGCTTCAAATGACATTCTGGACATCTCCCAATCCAGTTTCCAAAGAACTCACTGCACCGAGACCACCCTCCTCGCTGCCACCGACAACACTTGCTCCCTCCTCAATCAGAGCCAAACCGTGACCCTCATCGTCCCGGACCTCTCTGCAACATTTGACGCCATCTACCACTGCACCCTAACCACTAGACTCCATGTCGCTGTCATCCGCAAAAGGTCGCTTGACTGGATCCAAACCTTCCTCACAGGCCGAACGCAATGGGCCAGACTTCCACCATACCTCTCGGAACCGACAGAGACCAACTGCGGAGTGCCCCAGGACTCCTGTCTCAGCCCCTCCCTTCAGCGTCTACATGGCCCCCTCGCAACCATCGTCAGGAACCTTGTATTCAATATCATCTCCTATGCCGAGAATACACAGCTGATCCTCTCTGTCACCACAAACCCAGCGTCACCAGGCACAACTTCCAAGAAGGGATGAAAGCTTTCACCACCTGAATGAAGAACAGCTGCTTTAAACTCAACTCCGACATGACAGAAGACCACGCACAAAACCTCTGCATCATACTAGGTGCATCACTCACTATGGGTAACCAGATCAACTCAATATCCGCGGCCTGTTTCAATATCCTCTACCTGCTGCAAAAGATCCTCAGATGGATCCCCACTGAATGCAGAAAGACCGTCACTCACGAGCTCATCATCAGCAGGCTTGACCACGGCAATGTACTCTACGCTGGAATTACCCAGAAAAACCTCTGCAAGATCCAGAATGTCCAGGAAGCTGCAGCCAGACTGATCCTTGACCTTTCCCTCACAGTCACATCCCTAAACACCTCTGCAAACTCCACTGGCGCCCTTTACACTCCTCACCCACGCTTTAGCGTAGCTGTTGGCACTGTGTACTTGTCTGTACTGTACAATAATTGCAAATGGCATCTTGCACAGTGTCAAACATGATAAAATAAGTATCTCTATTTTTATATGATAAAGAGCATACAATATTTTCACAAAAGTGAAACTGAAAAGTTAGTTAGCAGTGGGATAGGTGATGATTTTGGGATCCTCCCTAACCTAGGGAGAGAACCAAGCAGATGCCTTGAAGACAAAAAGCACATCTTGTTGAATGATTAGGTGGTGGTCCCCTCTTCTTAGGTGTTAGGTCCACCCCAAGCACAGTTATTCGCAAATAAAAACAATCCCAACCAAAGACCCTGCAAAGCATTATGGGACGAGATTAGCAGAGGGCAGTGAATATTATAGTATCCAATATCAAAATAATTCTTCAAAGAGCTGCAGTTCAACTAGTTGTTACTAGATTTCCCTCACGAGTCAAATGCAAAGTCATTGAAATTATTCTTACATCAAGCTGCAGTTCCACTCGTCGTTACTAGATGTCCCTCACGAGTCAAATGCAAAAACATTAAAACCCTTTTATGAAGGTTTTATATTTCACTCGTGAGGGATCCTCTTATGGATACTGAATGCTGCAGGGTTGGGTAACAAAGGTTCCTCTCATAGGTACTGAAGGGAAAATTATGGGGCATATTATCAAGGGGGTTTATCTCCGCTTTTTTGGCTTTAAAAGCCAAGAAAGCGGAGATAAAATTATCTCCCTATTACCAAGCTGTCGCTAACACCAGTTAGCGACAGCTAATTGGAGATAGCGACCATCTTGGGCCCCGCTTTGCATGTCAGTGATATTTATCACTAATGACATGCAAAGTGGGCGTGCCAAGATGTTAGTGACTGGAAACAGTCGCTAACATCGCTATCTCCTATTACCAACTTTTGGAGATATTCGCGCTAAGCGCGAATATCTCCAAAAGCTAACACCTGCCCTGAGCAGTTCTTAGCCATGTTATCCAATGGGAGGTGGATAACATGGCTAAGAGCATTTGCTCGATAATGCATGAATATCGCTGACTTTTCAGCGATATTCATGCATTGCGGCCGTTTTTTATCGCATTTGCGATAAACCTTGCTAATAGCAAGGTTTATCTGCGATAAAAATCGCCGATGTGCGGCGATAATTTTTGTCTCTAAACAAGTTAGAGACAAAAATTATCGCTAGTTGTTGGTAATATGCCCCTATGTTCCTAGGAGAGAAACCTTCCTCTCCTGGATGCTAAAGGTTTATCTTCTAGGTACTGCAGGCTCCTCTCCTAGGCACTGAAGCTCGTCTTCTGGGTGCTGAAGGCTGCATGTCTGGGTACGAAATATTCCTCTCTTGGGTAATGAATGATCCTCTCTTGGGTACTGAATGCTGCAAGGCTGGAAACTGACTCGTCTCCTGGGTACTGAAGAGTCCTCTCCTGGGTACTGAAAACCCCTCATCTGGGTACTGAAGGCTGCAGGCCTGGGAACTGAATTTTCCTACGATTTCAATAGTAGATGTGAACCCAGCTCATTGCACATCCTTAAAATATGTGTGGCAAGTAGCATACACCATTAGATATAGTTGATTAAGTCCAGTGATAACATTTGTTGCTAATCTCCGAAATTTCATGTTTTCACAATGTTTGGGGTAGAAAGATCTACAGCCCAGAAGAATAGAATAGCTGACACATGTTTCATCTGATATAAGGCGTGGCTTCATTCCAAGTAGGCTTGTACTCCATTTTTAAATAGGCCTCAAATCTATTTTCTGGAATTTTGCTAAATTCTCAACATGTCTGCTTTGAAGCAGATGTTGTTTGTCCTTATCTTTCCAAGAACTGTGAAAATGTAAAATGTCAAATCAATTAGGTGTAGACATAAACAAAATGCCTGGTGCAACATCAGTCTGGAACAAGGACCTTACTAGTTTAATTTCAAGATCAAGCAAAGAACATGAGTCAAAATAGTGCAGTCTGAATTGTGGTACGTTTACCTTATATTTATATAGGATTACATCCTAAACTAGCTTCTCAATGCTTATTGGTTATATCAAACATTCCAAAGATGACATTTCAAATTCCATCTCAGATAAGATATAGTATATAAGGACTGATACTTGACCACCTGTCAGAAGAGGTCCTTCACTCTAGATTATCGCGAGCAAGATAATGCCAGACCAGCTGATGATCCTGCCTGCTGGAGATGCTACCGCTGTATCACACTTTCTACTGAAAGCTGATATTGAGCCTGAGCCCGGGATGAAATAATGTTGATTCTGAATGCATGTTTGCCTTTCGCAACAGGTTTGCCTTTTGGCCTTCTGACTCCTGATAAGTACAGCAAAAAAAAGAACAAATGATGGATGGAATGCTGAACAATGAAAACATTCACCACCAGTTACAAAGTTCTGGGTTTAATCCATCATTTTATTGCTCACCAAACCACCCTAGTTTGGACCCAGCCATATGCAAATGAGTCTTGACCATGCTCCTCATGGGAACAGTCCAACCCCAACTGCCAAGCCAGGTCCTCTCTGGACTGAAAACAAGCACCCTGGGACGGGTTTTGGGGTATAACCCTCACCAGCCAGACTAGCTTGAATCCAGCGGCGCGGTGAGCAAGGGACTGAAGTCTGGGCATATCCTTACCATTTAGGGTGACAAAAGCAAAAAGAACATATGGTGGACGGAATGCTGAACAATGCAAATTTTCACTGCCAGTCACCAAGATCTGGGTTTTATCCATCATTTTTTTGCTCTCTACGGCACCCCAGTTTGGACCGAGCCATATGCAAGTCAGTCTTGACCCTAGTCCTCACTGGAACAGTACAGGCCCAGGATGCTTGTCTCCAGCCCAGGGAGGACCTGGTCTGGCAGTTCAGGCTGGACTGTTCCCGTGGAGAGCAGGGTCAAGACTGATTTGCATATGGCTGGGCCTAAACCAGGGTGACTTTGTGAGCAAAAAAACAATTGTTTAAGCTCAGATCCGTGACTGGGGGGTGAGTGTTTGATGTGCTCAGTATTCCGTCCAGCCCTCATTTCTTCTTTTTGCAATCCTGATAATTACAGCATGTTGCTGTAAATAAGGTACGCATTGCTCTCATCCTCCCAAAGAACATGTATTTGGAAGTTATTCTACTTAAAATGCTCTCCTAGAGTAGGACATAAAAGTAGGTTTTAGGTTGTTAGGTCTCTAGATTACATTTTAAAACATGCTAGAAATTGTCATTTTATTTTTGTTGTTCACAACGTGCATTTATGCTGTTTTAATCATATTCTGTGTGGTTATTTTAGACGTGTTGAGCAACAGGGTGCACCTGTTGAAACAAAAACATATTTTAGTTAAAGTATCTTTTCCTGAGTGCATCTTGTGTGTGTATGATTGAAAAGAATAAAAAAGGTTTGTTTATGATCACCATGGTGTTCTTAAGAGACTGTTAGTAACCCAAAAGCATTAACCCCATTTCAACTATGTATGGGGTGGAGACCAGCAGGGCTACAAAAACCTGTCTTTTACATTCAGTATTAGTGCATTGAACTAAGTTCACTTATGGCACTCGATGGTGGGGAATTACACAATCACTGTATACAGGAGACTTGTACAGTTTGTAATTCATACCATGAGCTCTAGACCTGCTTTTGCAGAGGGGCAGATAACTCCGACACTGATACAATCTATCTGTCCACAGATTATCAATGCTATCATGGCTAAAGCACCCTCAAAGCGTGAAAAGATTTTTTTCGGGTTTGCTCACATGATCAAACAGTTAGAAGCAGTTTATCCATTCATAATAACACAAACATAGAATATTGACTCTTTGTCTCCCTCTAGGGATGATGCCACCTGAAGAGGAATGTAACACCCGGGTAAGCATATTTGCATGCATTTATGCCAGCACTCAAAGGCACACCTTCATTGGCAGTTCTCCCTGAGGTACTAAAACAAGTACACAATGCTCACTGAGCCTGACCAGCTCTGGACCTAAGAATGAAGTTAGTGGGGAACTTCTCAACAGAAAAAAAAAATCACATACGTTTACACCTCTATGCCCGGATACCTTAGATTTATGAGCTGCTGAGCCACATTTAAACTCTAAAAAACGCATACCATTACAACGCATAGTGCTTTTAGGCGCTGGATAGTGAATTGTTTAATTTACTATTCCAACTCCAGTCCCCGTGGATAGTAGGGAAGGTGTTGGATAGTACATTAAACACATTCCCTATCCTAGAGCGCCCCCCAGCGCAATGTGTTGTAATGGTTTGCGTTGTAAAAGTTGCGTCATAAAGGCACTGCGTGGTAAAAGTTGCGTTGTAAAGGATGTTTCCCCTCTAAAAGTGATGTTGAGGGTTGCGTTAAAGAGAAATCTGCAACTGAAGGCAAGAAGAAACAGCAGGTTAACGAGCAAAGACAGACTGGATCTCTCACATCTCTAGAGTCCAGTAGGGATGGTTACAATTGAAAGGACCACAAGAAAATTAAAGAAACGGAACAGAATCAGAATTCTGATATCTGCACTCCACGTTCTTTTCCAGGACTCTGATGGTAAACAAGCAGCGAGCGGGAGTCGATCTCAGTTGTGAAAAAGGAGGAGTATAGCAGAAAAGGTGATATAGGGTGAGAGGCTGAAGTCAGCGTGCAGAGGGAAGCAGCAGGACTTTCTAAGAAACAGGCAGATTCAACAATGGATTCTCCTACAGGTCTTGGGTGAAAGTGCTCCTTCACAACAGAACAAAAGGCATGATGGTGCATCAGACTCTTCCGAGATTTCTGGTTGCGAGTTCAACTGATGAGTTCATACATGTTTGAAACTCCAGATAAACATTTAAATCCTCTTGATAAGGTATATGATTTAGAATTACAGATTGAAGGGGAAATACCACACACTATTAAAGCTGTCTTCTGGGCAGAATTAGCTAATGATTTTGACATCATATTGGCTGAGAAAGACTGGCCTCCAGCCTTTATTAGGGAAGTGCCCCAGGGGAGGAAGTTATTAGAGCAGCATTTTCCGGGAAACTGACAGCAGTGAATGGGTCATAAGACAGGCTTCAGCCTTATTCAGAAGTCAAGTGGGGTGGGACAGATACTCAACTCCACGTCATTCCCTTAGGCAGTTAACATCAAGCGCAAGCTCAATACCCTTTCAAGCCAGAAGGAAGGAATAGTATTAAAGAAATAATAGATCAGATGCAATATCAGGGCATAATAGCACCTTGCCTCTCACCAATGGACATGCCCCTTTTTCCTGTCTCCAAACCTGTCGGCTTCTATACTATAGTCTGAGACTATAGGAATTTAAACGCCCATAGAAGAACATATGCTGTGCAAAATGCGCATAGCACAGGTTTAATGGTGAACCTGGTGTGTAAAAAAAATTCAAAACAACCCTTGACATCTCTAATGGATTTTTCAGTCAAAACATAGCGTCTGAAAGTGAGTACCTAACCACCTTTAGTTTTGACAGAGTGCAGTTCTTATTTTGAAATTTGCTGACGAGCTATAAGAGAACAGTCCTGGACTATTCTCAGCACACATCATGGAGATCTTACAACCAGATGCAGAGGAATTTCCATACATTGATGATATCTATGTTACGGATGATGACTTGGATGTACACCTGATTAGAGTGGACACAGTTATAACAGAATTAACTTTAAAAGTGCGAAGAATGCCTAACTTATGGGGACCTTTCTTCGGTATGGGCTATCGAAGGAGGGCAATGGTCTGGTCTCAGATTTCTTTCAAAAGTGTGCTACCCTGCAGCCTCCTAAAACACTGAAGAAGTTGCAATCCCTCCTGGGATTTCTTAACATTGGACAATTTATTTGCTGCATTATGCTGAGTGAATGAAGCCCCTGTATGACTTGATTTCACATTTTAATCAAAACAGTAGATGAGCAGGTACACTGATATTTTGCGTGGTTTGCAAACAGACATGCTTGAGACAAAATATTTACAAAATAGGGTCAGTAGTTTTTCGAGTCATACCAAGTCACTCTGGTTATACCTATCTGATCCTCAATGAGAGACAGACTGTTCCTATTGCATATAGGTCTCAGTTGTATTCTCCAGCTGAGGCATGTTCTTACTGCTATGGAAGTGGCTATTTTGATTGAGCTCTCTTTGGGGCAGGGAAAATTCATGGTTGTGATTTCTCCTATACCAGCACTAGAGGTAACCTCTAAAGCCAGCATTCCTAATGCACGTACCCCACACCTGAGATGGGTGCAGTGGGCCTCTTCTTTAAGTGGAGTGGATGTAAAGTTTCAGTATGATCACACTCTTTGTACACATGCTTTTGTCCAGTATGAACAACATATCCCTCCTGCTCCAAAAGCCTTACCCACTGAGTCTCCCCAAAGCATAGTCTACACAGATGACTCAACACAACCAGGAGTAGGAATGAGATCCAAGTACTCCGCAGCCTGCGCAGCAGTGCAAAGTGTAGTGAAAGATGGTGAATTCCATCCACAGCACATCTATACTAAGATCTTAGATTACAGCACCTCACAACATGTAGAACTTCATGCCCTGTTGCTTACATTACAAAAGGTTAATCCATCAGGCCCCATACTTATAGTCTCAGATTCTGCCTTCTGTGTGCAAGGGTACAATGTTGGCATGCAGCACTGGCAAATGAATTGACTCAAGGACTCAAAGGGAAAATCAATCAAAGATAAATAACTCTGGGGACGGGTAGCTGTTTTACAAGATAAGCTGCCATTGGTCCATGTGAGGCACACGTTCATGTTAATGGGAACTGTGCAGCTGATTTAGCTGCCAAAGCTGCCATTCAAACTGTTGGAGTAGCAGCCTTAACCAGATCTGAGACGAAGATCGACATAGATATTTTAACAGCCACACATACCACCAAACAAGGCAGAAATCCTCCTGCAGGTTTTCCTCTTAAATATTCCCACACCCTTCGGATCATACTTGTTAGAACTGGGGGTCTCTAGTTGGCAGAGGTAGGTACCACTGTCCAAATAGGGACCCTTGCTTCTAGTCAGGGCAAGAAGATAACCCTCTGAGATAACCCCTGCTCACCCTCTAGGTAGCTTGGCACGAGCAGTCTAGGCTAACCAGAGGCAATGCGTAAAGTATTTTTACCAACACTCACAGTAACACTGTGAAAACACCACAATCTGACTCCACAACAGTTTAGAAAAATAAAAGTATTTAATCTAAACTACACAAGACCAAAACGACAAAAATCCAACATACACAGTTCAAGAATATGGTTTCAAAAGAGTTCTTAAGGTTTGCGTTAAAGTTCTTCAAGTTGCGTTAAAATAAACCACAGATGCGTGAAAAGTTCACAGTTGCGTCACGTTTACTCACAGTACCTTTTAGTTGCAACAAAGTTCCAAAAAGCAGAAGCTGGTGCGGTGGAAAACAAGCGATGCATTGCTCCTGAGACCCTGGGGAGGCGATGCAACAGCCCCGTTGCAGCAGCGGGCGTGTTGCGACGAATCCAGTCTGTATGGGGAGGAAGGCCACTTGTATGGATTCCGGTGCGTAGTTTCCGTAGGAAGTTTGTTCTCGCAAAGGCACGATGTGACGATCTCGTAGGGGCTGCGACGATCTCTGGGGCGACGATGCGTGGTCCAGCGGTGATCCTCTCTCTCGCAGCTCCTCGATGCGATGATTCTGCGACGTTGCTCCCAGCGACGTGATGCGGTCCGCAAGCAAGCGGTGCAGCGATCTCACCCAGCGGCGTCAGGCGCTGCGACGATCTCAACCTTCGTAGCGGCGGGAAACTTCTCGCACTGTCGGGAATGCGCTCCGCAAGCGAGCGATGCGACACTTTTCAATTGCAAAAGTCTCTCAAGCTTAGTTTCAAGCTTCCCAGCACAGGTACAACTTCCAGAGGCCCCACAACTGGATCAAGCACTCTAGGAAGGACAGAACTCTCTCAGCAGAGTTCAGGGAAGCTGGGGTGAAGTCCTTTTGTTCCTGGGACTTCAGAACAGGCAGCCAGCTCTTCTCAGGCCCTTGGAGATTCCTTCAAGACAGGGGACACAGCACACTAGCAAAGTCTTTCCCTTCTCCTTGGCAGCAAAGCAACAGCAGGTCAGTCCAGCAGAGTAAATATCAACAACAGGAGAGTGAGGATAAACAAGAGGTCACTCCTATATCCCCAATAATAAATGCAAAAAACAACTAAAGAGTGACTTGTCGGTGCTGTGGTCAAAGAAATAACGCCCAAGACACCAAAGAAGACAACCTCACAGCAATTGTGACAAGGCAGTTTTGGAACAGGAAATGGAGAAAAGAGTGAAACACATACAAAAAGGGTATAAAAAATAACTCATATTTGGTTAGAAAGAACCCTCACTCACCCTAGTGGTGACATGCTTCATCATGGGGTTCCCACTGGAGGAACCGAGTGTCCCTCCAGTGTGCTTCAACTCCTGATTTACAGCGGAGCAGGTTATTGTGAAAAAAAGTTGTTTGTTTTTATAGGTATGTGTTCTGTGCAAGTGATAGTGAGGATTAAAAAATATCAGTTGTACCAAAAACAACTTTATTTGATGGTCAGCTAATATTATTAAAAACAGTGTGTTAGATATTAGTAGTGGTAATATTCTTAACCACTTATATCCGTTAAGAGTTAGGTCGACATGTTTCAGCTGTCTGGGATAATTTTGCAGCTTTCTTCAGGACCATAAAAGTGAATATCCCTGGTGGTCCGCGCTCGCTAAGGCGTGTCCAACCAGTGGATATATAATATGTGAAAAAAATATTGTGTAAAAAAATATATATTTATAATACCGGAATCTTTCGGTTTCTGTAACCCTAGTATTTCCAGGGGCAAAAAATCTGTAATTATAAAGAACAACATTAAAGCATTTCAAAATCTTTCTGTTAATCATATACAATAAATCTTCTCATGCATATATCCCATTCATTTCCAGCATTTAAAGTCACTCCCTAGTGAAACTGCTATTTGAGAACCCAAATTTGGGGTAGGTAAAAGGAGGGACTCGGGATTGTTATTTCCCAGTCTTCACATATGCTGTTTTTTTGGTTTTATTTATTTAACAAAACGCATTCATAACATTTTTATAGTGGTTTAATCTCATCAGAACAAATCGCCATAAGTGATATATTCTCAATACACCCGGCTATGACGAGTTTCGAAAGACAGTCTGTTGAAAGTACCATAGTGCAAACAAATTAATTGGCCCGATTCACTAACAAACATTAAGAATGAGTCCTTGTTGATCCCACGTTTATAACGTGAGCCAAGAAATCAAGCGGAATTTGTTAAAGATATACATAAATGAATATATCGGAAAAACCTTGGTTTGTTCTACTCACAGCACGTTACTAAGGTGCTGTCTTCATAGGCTTAGCGGGGGAGGTTTCTTCACGCTACGGCCACTGTGTAAAAAACGATTAAATAATAACGTCAAACTGGGTTTAAAGATGTAACTCCCTAAAGGTTTCCAGTTATTCCCATAGCACTTACTTCGCTCGTAACGGCTCGCCGCCATGAACCTACTCGATCCGCTGCCGCCGCCCGAAAAGTGGAATCACCGCCGCGGCGTGTCAGTAGATAGAGAGGCCAGGGGTAGGTCACGTGTTCAACGTGAACTGAGCCTTAAAGGTATACTATCCAAAGATAGGAGTTGACTAAGACGATAAAGATTTTAACGTTATGCAACAACAAATCAAAGGATTCAAAAGCCCTGACATTATCATTAATGCGGTTTATAGAGGCACTGAAAACACACCTATTTAAAACATGTTAAGGGCATTATGTGAAAGTTCCTTAATCCCCAAACACACACTTTTTTCTTATCAGGAGAATTTTTTTTTATTGACAATACCACTCTGTCAAGCTATGATCCCGTTTTTCTTAAAGATTTTCTGTACGGGTACTTCATTGCCAAAGCTACTTGAGGTTCGGATTGGGAAAATCCTAGTATTTAAACCCCTAATCATGCCGCAATAGTAGGTTTGTGGCGATAATTGTAACTAGTGTCTTTAAAATGAAGTTGATATCCTCGAGTTCCTCCTAGTATGGAACCAAAGTAATTCTATTATATTGTAACCGCTCATAGGAGAAAGGTGTAAATGTTGTTTAACCTTAAGGCAGTACTGACAGTTAGCATCTATACCATCAAAAGCCACAGGGGACAAGGTTACCATGATTTAGTATCATCGGTCATTTGTTAGATCATTGCTAACAATAGGGAGCTTCTCTGATATTAATGAACCCAGAATAGGGACCACATAGATCGCTGGATTAAGGCGATAGCAAGATCTGGAGGAACATGCGCTGGGGAATGAGGCAGTGAATAACGTTACAAATCCATGGAAATACTATCATCTCTTCATTACTGTTCCCCAGGGAATATCATCATTAAGGCCCGTTTGGTGGCATGAAAGGCGATATATCCACCTCTGTTCTTTTTCAAATAAACTGGCCTCAGCGCCCTGGGCCAGTTGTTCAATCACAGTCCATTTTAGTTCATCAGGAGTATGGTTCTGCTGTAAGTAATGAGATGTTAGTTTCGTGTTGCTTTTACGACACCGGATATTACTCCGGTGTTCACCGATCCTTAATTTCACTCGTCTAGTTGTCATTCCGATGTATCTTAACCCACAAGGGCAGGTAATTAGATAAATCACATAGCACGAGTTACAATTGGTGTGATTTCATTGTTGCCACACTTTACCCTCTTCTAGATTCAGAGTTTTTGTGGCACTTGTCAGAGGGCACACAGTGCATCCACCACATGGGTAATGTCCATTTATCGGAGGCAAACCCCATGCATTTAAAACCCCCTCAGTGTTGGTGACATCCTGCTTTCTGGGGCGGGTGTGGACAAGAGCATCCTTAAGGCTTCTCGCACGTTTGAATGAAACAAGGGGCTTCTCCCAGTCATGATTAGTACTAGTGAGTACTCGCCAATGTTTGTTTATACACCGAGTGACTGCATTAGATAATGGGTTAAATGTAGTCACGCATGTGAGAGGGACTTCAGAAGGGGCTTCTTTTGGATGGTTCTCCAATAGGGCATCTCTATGTTGGTTGCGGGCCCGTTTGCAACTTTTCTCCAAAAGATGATTCGGATAACCCCGGTGTTGTAATTTGCCTGTCAAGTCCTGGGCTTGCTGTTTGAAATCACTCAGGTCACTACAATTACGTCGTATTCTTAAATACTGCCCGAAAGGGAGATTTTCCCTCAATGTTTGGGGATGGAAACTGGAATAGTGCAGTAGGTTATTCTTTGACGTTGGTTTATAGTAAGTTGTAGTTCATAATTCATTGCCTGTACGAAAGATTGTCACATCCAGGAACACAATCTTATCCTCAGCATAGTCATGGGTGAACTTAAGATGATGATTCGGACCGTTCAACCAATCAAAAAACGATGTTAAAGAGGTACTATCACCTCTCCAGATCAATAGAACGTCATCTATGTACCGTTGCCATAGTAACATATTTGACGAAAAAGGGTTGGATTGGTCCAGTATGTGCTCACACTAAAAATGGTACACATATAATCCTGCCACGCTGGGTGCAAACGTGCTTCCCATTGAAGTTCCAGTTGCTTGCAAGAACAACTTCCCATTGTATTCAAAGAAGTTGGGTTTTAAGGCTAATGTCGCACATTCCATGACAAACGATCTAGTGGTGTTATATTCCCAGGTTGTCTGTTGTAACATCTCTGCCAATACCTCAATTGTCGCATCCTGTGGTATACAGGTATATAAACTCTCGATGTCGAGAGTTACAAGTAAACAAGGGTCATCTGGCAACGTGATTGTTTGTAACATTGCCAAGAGGCTCTTCGTGTCCTTGATGTAGGTGCTCGTGGCTTCAATAATTGGTCTAAAAAAGAAATCGCAGTATTTTGGGAGGGATTCTAGTATCGAACCCAAACCCGACACGATTGGGCGACCAGGTGGTGGTAAGACTCCTTTGTGAGTTTTTGGGAGGGTGTAAAAATATGGAATTTTGCCCTCTGTAGTGGTGAGGAAATCCGCCTCATGCTTACTGATAATACCATCATGTTCCGCCGTAATCACCAGTTCCAGGATTTCTATTTTTAAACTCTCTGAGGGGTCTTCCTGTAAGGGGATGTAATTAGTCTGGTTGTTCAGAAGACGACGACATTCTGAGTCAAAATCTGTCCAATTTGTTTGCACTACAACAGACTGTCTTTCGAAACTCGTCATAGCCGGGTGTATTGAGAATATATCACTTATGGCGATTTGTTCTGATGAGATTAAACCACTATAAAAATGTTATGAATGCATTTTGTTAAATAAATAAAAGCAAAAAAACAGCATATGTGAAGACTGGGAAATAACAATCCCGAGTCCCTCCTTTTACCTACCCCAAATTTGGGTTCTCAAATAGCAGTTCACTAGGGAGTGACTTTAAATGCTGGAAATGAATGGGGTATATGCATGAGAAGATTTATTGTATATGATTAACAGAAAGATTTTGAAATGCTTTAATGTTGTTCTTTATAATTACAGATTTTTTGCCCCTGGAAATACTAGGGTTGCAGAAACCGAAAAATTCCGGTATTATAAATATCTATTTTTTTACACAATATTTTTTTCACATATTATATATCCACTGGTTGGACACGCCTTAGCGAGCGCGGACTACCAGGGATATTCACTTTTATGGTCCTGAAGAAAGCTGCATTAATAATCCCAGACAGCTGAAACATGTCGACCTAACTCTTAACGGATATAAGTGGTTAAGAATATTACCACTACTAATATAATACCAAAAACCCCCTGTGATTCTGGGCAAATCACTTAATCTCCCCGTGCCTAAAATGAAAGTGTGTCCTCATGTAAACGTAACTGGTGCTATGTAAAGCGCTCTGATAACTGATTCGGTTCGGTTCTAGTTCGCGCTATATAAAACTCTGCAAAAAAAAAAAAATATCTAACACACTGTTTTTAATAATATCAGCTCACCATCAAATAAAGTTGTTTTTGGTACAACTGATATTTTTTAATCCTCACTATCACTTGCACAGAACACATACCTATAAAAACAAACAACTTTTTTTCACAATAACCTGCTCTGCTGTAAATCAGGAGTTGAAGCACACTGGAGGGACACTCGGTTCCTCCAGTGGGAACCCCGTGATGAAGCATGTCACCACTAGGGTGAGTGAGGGTTTTTCTAACCAAATATGAGTTATTGTTTATACCCTTTTTGTATGTGTTTCACTCTTTTCTCCATTTCCTGTTCCAAAACTGCCTCGTCACAATTGCTGTGAGGTTGTCTTCTTTGGTGTCTTGGGCATTATTCCTTTGACCACAACACCGACAAGTCACTCTTTAGTTGTTTTTTGCAGTCCAGCAGAGTAACAGCAGGACAGTCTCCCTTCTTCAGTTTCAGCTTTCTCCTAGGCAGAGGTTCCTTCTTGATTCCAGGATGATCTAATTTTCTGTTGTCAGGGGTCCTGTACTTATACCCCTAAAAGTCTTTGTTCTCTTTGTGCATGTGGGCACTGAGTCCGATCTGAATCAGTTCTGGGTGTCTCCTGAGTACTTTGTTTTGCTGGCTTCTTCTTTCCTTTCAGAGTGAGGGGCAGGGTCAACAGCCGCCCAGCAGGAGGTGGAGCCAGCATTGTGGAAGGCAGGCACAGCCCTATTCAGGCCCAGGTGCTAACTCCCCCCACCACTCTAGTTGCAAATGCAGTCATTCAGCCTAGGGCTGACTCAGGCAGCCTCCTGGGGCATCCCCAGCCTCTGTCACTCTCAAACTAGACAGTCAATCCACAAACAGGCCAAGGCACACAGGAAGGTCAGACAAGAGAACAGCAACTTTCTAAAAGCGCTGTTCTCAAACACAGGATTTAAAAACAACCTTTCCTAAAAGATGTGTTATTAAATTTTGAGTTCAGGGATACTAGATACTTATGTCTTATCTTGTTCCTATGGGAAGAAATGCTGTTAACCACTGTAGCCAGCATCCCCCATGTTAATCTAAGGAGCAAGATAGCCTTACAATAGTGAAAACGAAAATGGCTGCCAATCACTACCAGAGCATGTCACCTGCACTAGTACATGCTCTACCTTTTACATACACTGCACCCTGCCCAGGGGGGTACCTTGGGCCTTCCATAGGGGTGACTGATGCACACAAAAAGGGAAGGGTTAGGCCTGGTGAGTGGGGACACTGACCAGGAGGACATGGTAGTTTCTAAACTGCACACAGGCACTGCAGTGGCAGGCCTTAGACACTATTTTAGAGCTACTCCTGTGGGTGGCACAATCAGTGCTACAGGCCCACTAGTAGCATTTGTCATCCCCAGCCCTGGCACACCCAGTGCACTTTACTAGGGACTTCATTGTGACACAAATATGCCAAATATGTATATCCAATCAGAATAACAATTTACATAGGGAGCACTTACACTCTGGCACTGATCAACAGTGGCAGAGTGTCCAAAGCATCTAAACCAGCAAAAACGAAATCCAGCACGGCATCAAAAATACAGGAGGTAGAGGCAAAAAGATAGGGGGAAACCACGCCAAAGATGCCAGGTCTAACAATACTCATATAGACACACTACCAGGAATGGGAAACAATATAATGCCAAATAAGCAGTCCAGATTAGATTTTAATAAGGAAGCACATGAGGGGTAGGCATCTGCCCATGCTTGGATTAATGCACCTGTAACAATGTTACCGCAACGCTACTGATGGTCTTGTTTATGTAAAGAGACTAGGGGCCTTATTTATGAGAAGTGACACATCGCTGTGTGTAAGCAGCAATGCAGCACTTCTCAGTGCACCATTCATGCGACATGATGGATGCATCATATTTGCAGTAGGACACATCATGTCACAAGGAGTTACTTAGTCAGTATTTCTGACGTATCTGTAGGTGCAAAAGTGACGCATTGCTGGAGTGTGTCACAAAAGTGAGGCAACTCCAGCAATGCGTCCTTTCACATGGGGCAAGCCCCTTGTGATTAGGCATGCGTCAGTCTTACACCTGCTGTGAGGAAGGCGTAAGATATTGACGCATTTGCGTCCTAGAAGTGGTGCAGTGAAATCTCATAGATTTCACTGCATCACTTCTACGAGGCTTACTTGCATGGGAACGCCCAACCTGCATACATTATACCTGGCTCAGGTATAATGTAGCACAGGGGGTTTACAAAGTGACACATCTGCTTAGATGCGTAACTTTTTAAATAGGGCGCAACAGGGGCATGTTTTACGCCGCCGACGCTTGACAAAAAGGGACACACGTAAGAGCAAAACTGACGCAGGGCCTCATAAATAAGGCCCTATGCCAGGAAGTGTCATTTACTAGAAGATTAAACCATCTAAATCAAGAGACCTCTGCCATCTACTCTCATAATCTCCAACATCCCATTTAGGGACATTTATTTGGACCACACCCACCCAATCAATTTGGTGAACTGATATAAATACATATTGGTAGTCTTGATTCATGTTCTCAATTCCTGTGGGTGTGGCCAGAGAGAAATGTGAATGCATCAGCGGTCGTAAAGGATTAACAGTGCTTGATAGCGATGCAGGCAGTACATTAATTTCACTCGGATTATGTCCCTGCATTTCCCTTCAAAGCTTACTCGAATACCATTTCTGTGCTGGGAATTTGCCTGTAATTTAGCAACTTGTTCAGAGCTGAATCCAACAGGTTAGTTGAGCCTGCTAACAGCATAATTAAAGAAGCCTTGACTGCTGTGGTACTAAGTTCAGGTCTTAATAGGTACAATAATCTGTATGAAGTCCTCAGAGTATTAAATAGCTTACCTAGATGAGTTTTGGGAGGATGCACTCCATATGAAGTTCCCTTCGGAGTTCCTATGTATGCACCTGGCCTAGAAAATCTGTGGTAGGTGGCAGATGAAGAAAAGTATGACCTGGAAAAATTACTGAGTATGCAATAGGTCAGAGACAAGCTGTCGAATGTGAACTATTCTGAAACCACCACCAACAAAGAGAAGGTTGAAACTAGTACTGATGATTTGATCCCTAAAGTTGGGGATCTAGTTCTTTACAAGATCCATGACAGGCAATCTTTGAACCATTCTAAAGACTACCCTTTACAGTCTTTGGGGTAAAAGGCAAAATAACAGTCATTCTGCCTCCTTTGGTTCAATAGGTGTCCATAAACCACATTAAAAAGCACTATGTGGCTGATCTTTGCAGTCATTGAGAATGATTTAGAGTAGACCCTCTCAGCCTCTCCCTACTCTGAAAGAAATACCCATTAACAAGAGCAGTGACATCACTAGCTTGAGTTCCCAGTCGGGGATATTTGAGCATACTGCATCTCCAACTCTACACAGAGCAATCAACTCTACAGACAAATCTGATGCTATTATCAGTACAGTTGCAAATGTTTCATGCAACTCCATGATTTATTACGAAATACCACCTAAGCCTACATCAGTCGAACTGATACCTTTTCAAGAAACAGCTATTTACCAGAATTACTCTGGGTTTGGCTCAGAGGACTTTTCATCACGCTCCAAAATCCCACTGCACCATAAATTGCTTCGTGCTTATCATTGGTTCTGTGGCAGATCCGTGATCCCACTTTGTTCCTATGTCTAGACCAGTCTAAGAGTGTTTCCTTTTTTTATATGGCTCTCAACAATAATTACTGTTTTGCTACTACTAAATGGACACTGTGTTCCAAAAAGAACAATTGCACAACCTTTGGTTTGTGAACTGCACCACATCTTTCATCTCACTTAGCTCGAAGTAATTTCAACGCTGCAAACATCGACGTTTATCCTGTGCCCCAAGGGCACAGCTTGGGAAAAGTTTCCATATTAAATTATGGGACCCACTGAGACATTGAAAGTTTCGATGAAAGTAATTGTGATTCCTGGTTCTATTTCAGAAGACTGGGATACAGAGACTGGAAAATGAATGATGTCTGATTTACAGGCATACGCTACTTTGAATAATGAAGATCCTTATTTGAATTTGGTTAATTATAAAGAAATATGTTGTTACCGTCACTAAGCACACTATTACATAGAACTAGCTATCCTAGAGAGATATGCAATTACTCGCAATGGGAGCATTGTGACGCTCCCCCTCCTGATAGTCACACACATTTTTTAAAGAAATGTACTTGCAGAGTAACAACAGGTCACATCCATCAATTTTTTCATAAAACCAATAACTACTTCAAAAAAATCTAATCACCACTAACAAGCTGATTAACCCAATGAATTCAGTCAGAATCTGACCTTCCAGTGCAATGGCCATTGGAAAGAAAATATTGATGAGAAAAGTATTTGGGGAACAACATTTTGTCAAATTTACTGTAAAGATGTTTGATTTCAGGCATGCATTATACCTAAAGAAATATTTCTTTTTAACAAAACCATCCAGCAGATTACTTGTCTGGGATTTGGTATGATGATGGACTTTAAAAACCCTCTATACCAAAAGTTAATTTAACCCTGTTTCGTAATTGGCAATCACAATTGAACATTTCAGAATCAGAAATAAATGGAATAATCCAGAATGGGGCCTATTACTCCACTCAGTTCCTTCCTGAAGGTTTAGCCCTATAGCCCTATGATTCCAATAGCTGCATGCATAATTTTCTTTCCAAAACACCTGGTCCTAAAGCTAATTGACCCACCCCATGACGCAATAGACAAACACTAGTAGCTAAAACATATAATGAGGTAAATTGTGCCAACAATGGTTAGCACATTCCAGTCATCCTGTTGTACAACAGCATTTATCATCAATAAAGAAAACATGAATTTGTCTGACTTTCTTCTAGGGATACATCACACAAGGGGGTCGATTCCGATCCTGGAAAAAAACTGCCTGTACGAATCGTATCCGGAGCCATCTCCGTACAAATCGTACACATCCCGTACGACCCGGCGGGTACCATCCGGACCGGGCTACCAGGACGCGATTCGTACGGTCCTCGGCAGGTAGGTAAGATTCGTACGGAAAAGCGCACAATGACATACGAACCGTATGGTGCGTACACCCCAAGATCGCATGGGTACGCATAGTACCCCTGCGATCATGCGGTGTACGCACCCTACCCCGCGATCGCAGGGTGTACGCACCAACACCCAGTGAACATGGGGTACGGTGTGTACACCCGAAGATCGCGGGGTATGGTGCGTACACCGCATGATCGCAGGGGTACGTACCGTTCCCGGGGGGGACCGTTCCGTTCCTGTTTCGAGGCGAACTCTGCTTTTACGGATGTTTTTTGCTCCCGTAAAAAAAACGCGTTGTACGGTGCGCACCCGACACAAATCGTACTTGCCAGGTCGGGAATACCAGCCGCGAAGCATCCGGATGTCACGTCCGCGGGAGAATCATATGGGGATTCGAGTCGTACGGTCTCTGTACGATTCGTACGGAGTTCAGCTCCTGGTACGAATCGTACTTCGTCATTCGTACGGGGACGTTGAAGGTGTACGATTCGTATGGGAAAAACACTCCGTACGGCTATATGGAGCGGTTTTTCCCAAATCAGAATCTGCCCCCAGAAGTAAACGATTCTTGGCAACAAGGGCCAATGCCATTTATAGAGAACTGAACAAATATTCAGAAAAATAGGTTTCATAAAGAACAAGACAAATAGATCAGGAAAATATACCAACAATATTTAAAGTTATTGACAATGTCATGCTCACGCTCTCTAGAGAATGTATTAACTAAATCACATCCTCTCCTTTGCTGTAGACCTTCTTAAAGGAGATTTAGGTTTTTTACAACCCGGCTAAGATCAACTCCGAGCTATTATACAATTCACTTGGGCATTACAAACATTCAGGTCAGGCTTCATGCCTTAGCAACCAACTTTTAGACAAAACAGCTATCTATGAACCTTATAATTTGATGTGAATTCAGAAAACAATAGTGAAATAGAGCCCATATATACTTTGTTACGTTCCTAACAAGTGGAAGGAGCCCCATTTTCAGTTAGTAACTATCCACCTATTACCTGGCTAATACACTGCATCATTTCTCTACCAATTACAACTTTTCACTTTCATAACCACCAGAAGTCATCTAGTACAAATCTTTGGGCTGGTATGAAACAATGCACATTTCACATCAGTTTCATACTCTTACAAGTGCCTGAATGAAGCTTGCCCTGTGTTTATTAGTACATCGAACTGCAGAAATCCGTGTGTTCTCTCCCTTCTGTGTGATGCCATTTTGTTGCACAGAATTTGTAGTGAGTTAATGCCAGGGATAAGTTGCATTTTATCAGCCACTCATAACAAATCCATCTCCACACACTATGAACTGCTGTACAAAGGTTCCTATTTGGTTCTTTCTACTGTTCCTAAAAGGACATCAATAACATGGGGCCTCATTTATAAGAAATGACGCATCGCTGCGTGAAAGCAGCGATGCGTCACTTCTCAGTGCGCACTCCTTGCAACATGATTGATGCGTCATATTTACAGTATGACACATCATGTCGCAAGGAGTTACAGATACGTCAGTATTTCTGACGTATCTGTAAGCGCAAAAGTCACGCATTGCTGGGGTGAGTCACAAAAGTGACACAACTCCAGCAATGCGTCCTTTCACATGGGGAAAGCCCCATGTGAAAGGGATTGCGTCAGTCTTACGCCTGCAGTGAGGCAGACGCAAGATTTTGACGCAACAGCGTCCTAAAAGTGACGCAGAGAAATCTCATAGATTTCACTGCGTCATAATTACGGGGCTTTTTGCGGGGGAACGCCCCCTCCTCATACATTATACCTGATGCAGGTATAATGTAGCGCAGGGGTTTACAAAGTGACGCATCTGCTTAGATGCGTCACTTTGTAAATAGTGCGCAACAGGAGGCATGTTTTACGTCGCCGATGCGTCACAGAAAGTGACGCATCGGAAGCGCAAAACTGACGCAAGGCCTCATAAATGAGGCCCATGGAGTATACCCATCCAGCTGAAAAAAGATGCAGAAAAATTCTAGAATGTTATCTGGAAAATGCTTGCCTTTCCGAACTTAGCAGAAGTTGGATGCTAACTTTTCGTAAAACAGATCGTGTAAAAGTGAAACTTGTGTTCTGGTGCATAAGCTGTCCAGCTGAAATCATCATGAATTTACCTCTAGAGCCACCTCCAGTGGTTTTACTTGACATGAAAACGTTGCTGCTACCACCAGAGACCATGCCCATGCCGAGCAATACGCTGGTCCCTACTACAAAATGCAAACTACGATGGATCGACTACACCAGTGACAATCTCTGGTGAGTTGCTAGATGGCTGGCTTGACTCGCTGTTAATGTTCAAGCCTCCGAGTCGAGCACTCTCACTATTACGTAATACTTTGGAATTACAATCGATTGCTGGTCCATCCTATGTTTGAGCAAGTAACTGGATTACAAAATGACCACTCATATTCTGTGTTTGCACCGGACAACGTTGATATGTCCTCAGATGGGAAATAAAAGTAGAACTCTAACCTGCTGCAGAGTCTGTGTCAAGAAGATGTAGATTTACCTTCTGAACTATTTGTATTTTTCATTTTTATTTTAAAGCTACGTTTTTACTGGCATATTCAGTATTGTGGCAAACACAATGAGATACATCAATTGTTCTTTTTGCATTTGGCACCCTAGGTTTGCAGGGCATGCCCAGACGTGGGTATTTTGCTCACTCTGCCAAAGGATTCAAGATAGCCTGGCTGATGAGGGGTGTTACCCCAAAACGGGTCCCAGGATGCTTGCTTCCAGTCCAGGGAAGACGTGGCTTGGCAGTTCGGGCTGGACTGTGCCCATGAGGAGCAGGACCAAGACCGATTTGCATATGGCTGGGTCTGAAATGGGGTGGCGAAGTGAGCAAACAAACAATGCTGGATTTAACCCAGATCTAATAATGACTGGGGGTGAGTGTCTGAAAAGTTGCAGTGCTCCGTTCCTCATTTCATTGTGTTTTCTATATTCAGTATCATGCCTTATCTGTTTAATAGCCAACATGCATCCGTCTTAGCCAACATAAATGGCCCACAATGAGATAAAGCATATGTTATAGATGTATTTCTATTTTATTGCTTAAAACATTCAAGGCTTAAAGAAACAAATTAATTCACGGCTCGCTGCATGTTTTTTTGCTGTTTTATATAATCATGTTTTTATATTATGGTTTATTTTATGATTCATAAGTGTATCGTATGAGACTAGTTTAAGCTTAAAGTTCATATTTCAATATTCTGAGGCCATGGATTTCCCCATTAATTAGATAAGTTTGCATATCTCTCTCAGCCCATATAATATCACAATTCGGATATACAAGCTGGAGATGACGTAAAAACATAAGCCCATCTCCATCCCAAGTAGGCTACAACTCCATTTTTAAACAGTCCTTGACTCCACTTTCAGTTTTTTAGCAAAAGCATCAACATGTCTTCCTTTGAAGCAGATGTTGTCTGTCTTTATCTTTGCATGAACTGTGAAAGTGTCAAGCCATTTAACTATAGACATAAACAAACCACCTGATGCAGCATCAGTCTGGAACAAGTGCTTTGTTGTCTAAACTTCAAAGTCAAAGAAAGAACAGTAGTAAAAATAATATAGTCTCAATTATCACGCTTTTTAACTTATATATATAAAGGAATGTGTCCTAAACTAGCCTCTACAAACATTCCACAGTTGACATTGAAAATTTAATCTTAGACAGAATACAGTATATAAGGAATGTGACTTGACCACTGGTCAGGAGAGGTTCTTTGCCTCAGATTATCGCGTGCAAAATATTTCCAGACCAGATGATGATCCTACCTGCCAGTGATTCTACCGCAGTATCACACTTTCTACTGAAAGCTGATATCGAGCCTGAGCCCGGGAGGAGTTAATGGTGATGCTGAACATGTGTTTGCCTTTGGCAGGAAACACAACCTTCCTGATACCTGATAATTACGGCATTTAAATGAAGTTATGCAGTGTGCTCGTCCTCCCTAAGAAAATCTAGTTGAAAGTTATTCTACTTTCCATGCTCTCTTAGTATTGTGCATAGACGTAGGTTTTAGGGTGTTATGTTTTTAGATGAAAGTTTAAGCCATTTCAGAGATGGTAATTTCATTCTTGTTGTTTGCAACGTGCATTTGTGCTGTTTTAATCGTATTCTTTGTGATTATTTTATCTGTGTTGAGCAACAGGATCCAGCTGTCGAAATAAACATGGGGCCGGATTCACAGAATGAACTTAAGACTCAATCCTAAACTTACTACTATTTTGGTATTCACAGAATGCACCTACTACTTTTGGCATTCACAGAAGTTAGGATTTTGTCTTAAATTTGTCTTAAGACACACTTAAGACAGACTTAAGACAAAATCCTAACTTCGGTGAATACCAAAAGTAGTACATTCATTCTGTGAATGCCAAAAGTAGTAAGTTCATTCTGTGAATGCCAAAAGTAGTAAGTGCATTCTGTGAATAGCAAAATAGTAGTAAGTTTAGGATTGAGTCCTAAGTTCATTCTGTGAATCAGGCCCATGCTTTTTAGTTAAAGTGTCTTTTTCTTAGCGCATCTTGTGTGTGTATGATTGAAAAGAACTAAAAGGTATGCTTATAATCACCACAATGTCCCTGAGACTGGTAGTAACCCAAATGGAGTGACCCCACTTCAATTATGTATTAGGTGGAGTCCGTTGGAGCTACAACAAGCTGTCTTTTACATTCAGTGTTGGTGCATTAAACAGGTTCACTTGTGAGTGTCAAAACAAACCTTGAAGAGCAGAGCCTGTGACTCAGTTTACGCAAAACATCTTTGCAGAATTTATCAAAGCTGTAAACTTTGACTAGGTTGTACAGTCAAACAAGCAATTTACTTGGTGATTGAGCAATCATGTGGTATCTTGTTTTGATTAAAGACTTGATCAGATGAGATAAGGTAAGCTATGAATGAGAGCCATATAATCGAAGAGAAGTGGACATAATTGCCCTTGTACCAGTGAGTATTATGGTCAAATAAAACAAATAGTAGGTTAAGAAAAAAAACTTGTAAAAATGCAGAGCTAAAGGGGTCCATGATTAGGCCCCGATAAGCCACTCAATAATTGATAGGCACTGTGTTTCTGGTGCTTACCATTTTCTGTATAGAAGATCGCTGATTCTGCACTCAATTGTGTGTGTGCCCCAAACTTTTTTGCTTCAAAATGAACTTTCCGCTCCTGGGTAATGAAGGTTCTTCTCCTGGGTACTGTAGGCTCCTCTCCTGCATACTGAAGGCTACAAGCCTGAGTACTGTAGGCTGCAGGCCTGGGAAACAATGATTCCTTTTCTGTTTACTAAAGGCTTCTCTCCTGGGTACTGAAGGATCCTCTCATGGGTACTGAAGGCTGTAGGCCTGGGTCCTGAATGCTGCTTTGCTGGGGAGATAGTGTTTCTCTCCTGGGAACTGAAGGCCCCTCTCCTTGGTACTGAAGTCCTCAGGCCCGGGTAGTAAAGGCTACTCACCAGGGAGCTAACAGACCCTCTACTGGGTATTGAAGGCTATTCTCCTGAGTGATAAATTACCCTGTCCTGGGTACTGATGACTACTTTCTTCTTTACTGATGGCTTCTCTCCTGACTGATGAAGGCTCATCTCCTGAGTACTAAAGGGTCCTCTCCAAAGTATTGAAGGCTGCTCTCCTGGGTACTGAGGACTCCTCTCCCTAGTACTGAAGGCTCCTCATCTGTGTACCGAAGTCTTCTCACCTGAGTGATGAAGGCCATTACCGATGATGTTGAAGGTTGCTCAGCCAATTTGTCAGGCTGTGTACTGTGCTTATTCGATCACATGGATTATTTGTTTACATAACTTGTTGAGATTGAGCCCTTGCATCACTGATGGCAGTCAGTGGGTGATGGCCACTCGTTGGTTCAACACAGACATAAAAGAGATTCTTGTATTTGGTCTTACCACCACTCTTCGATACCCTTTCATCTGCCCCCCAGATTGTGGTTGTTGCCCCACTGTCCAGTACACTTAAAAGCCAGGTCTTGCACTTGGCGTATGAATCCTGAAGTGTTGGAGCAGAAAACTAATAATTCAGGTTTGGACAAAACATGAATTTATAGCTACCAATTCACACTTTGTCTTCTCTTCTGTATCCCTGCGGTACACCTTGAAAAGTATTATTAGGATCAAGCTCATTAGCGGTATGGCAAATAACAGTAAAGAAATGTTGAACATCTTAGATTCACTAACTGAAAAGTATTAAAGAAAAAGAAATAATATTTAGGCGCACTGAAGACCCCGTAACAACTCTAAGGAATCCTAAGTACGAATATAATATAATCATTAGTAAGCATGCTCACCTTTGGTTCCATATCCACAAGGGTAAAACACTTATTTTTACCTCAACAAAGCTGGTAAGTCATAGGCTACCTACTTAAAATGTATAACAAATGCCAATCTCATATCTTCTATTAAAGACTCCTTGAGTTCTCTTAAAACTAATAAATCTGACATTTTAGAGATTTTTTAAAATTGCTATGCCTCCTTCTACGGCCTGTATCAACTCCTCCAAAGAATCTTATATGTAGTTCCTTTTTTATCCTTGAGTCATCTTCACTCTCTGACAAACTTCACCTAGAGAAACAAATCAGAAAACATTATATACTAGAGGCAATTAAGTTAATCCCTGAAAGATAAAGCCTCTGGACCAGATGGTTTCCCCATCAGCTTTTACAAAATCTTTGTTCCAACTTGGATCGCTCTACTTGAGATAGTTCTAAATCATTTTAACTCTTCAGGCAGGGTCTCTAGTACAGCTGTTGAGGTCACGATTGTTGTAATTCCTGAGGAAGGGAAACATCTCAAACCTCTCAAAAACTTAAGACTGATCTCTCTAATTAACATGGAAGCGAAGATGTACGCCAAAATTCTTGCAAACGCCTTAAACCTTTTATCACCAAAATGATCCATTCATTAACCCCAGGCAGAGAACTCTGCTCTGCCAGCGGAGTTTTGCGGAGTTATGCCAACTCCGTGCTCCATTGAGAACGCGGAGTTCAGGCAAAAGTCCAACTCTGCAGCAGAGAGGAGTTACCCGGCCCCTGCACACGCCCAAAGCAGTAAATAAAAGCACTTACCTGCTGTGGCGTCACCGAACTGCCCTCCTCTGCGCCACGGACTCTCTCTCGTCCTTGCCGTCCTCGTCCACGCAAACCCCTACGATGTATGTCTTGGGGGGACTGGGCATGCGTGCGCGGATGTACAATTCCCGCAAGACGTATATATATATATATATATATATATGTATGTACGTATATGTATATACGTATGTGTTGTTATATGTTGACCCTGCTGTTCTAATTGACACAGCACACTTGGTTATATAATTACATTATTATTACATCTTTTATTGCCTGAGCTGTGGCAATAAAAGCTGTGGCAAGTTTTTAGTGCTTTCCTATGCTCTGATTGAGCTGTGTTGTACTCTGGATGATTTCTTTGCTAATCAAATGTATACTAATGTATAAATATGCGATCTTATAGCACTCTGTACTTAATGAAAATATTTCGATACATTCAGTCAGGTTTTGGGAATAAATGTGATGTTTCTTTTCAGAGGGATGAGTAGAATCTCGCTGTATCATCTTCCTTCACTTTCTGGAAAAAATCATCCTTTCCTCCTCTTGGTCTTTGAAGCCAGCTGAAGTGATGCTGTTTCAGGGCTCACCAGCTCTAGGCTCAATGGCTGTGTCATGCCTGCTCTTTTATTAACTCAACTTTGAATAGTCGCCTCCAGGCCAATCAAACTCAAGTCGTCATAACAGTGGTAGCTGTGCTCGATTCCGCTGCACCATGTCTAGTGAGAATTTAGCTTCGCATTGGCTGTCCATGAATGCGCCTGTCATCTTTAAGACCCTGTGGGCCTTATTTACAAGCCACTTTGCGCTGCCCATACATCACTTTTTCCACTTTAAAAGTGACACACCAGTGGTGCAAAGGGCTTGTAAATAAGCCCCTGTACGTTGCTCATCGGTTGTGTTATTTGTGGCACAATTCCTCTAGTGGCTATTATCCTCTTCATCAAATCCTTCCATTGGGATCAAACAACCAATCAATCAGTAGATTTGTAGAGCACTACCTGTCACCTGTGAGGGTATCCAGGTGCTGATCCACTCCTCTTATCGAATCCATCCATCGGGATCTCTCCGTTTCTCCCCGCAGATTCTTCTGCGCCTCCTGGATTTTGTGAGGCACGTAAGATTACTGTACCTTTTCCATGGACATACATACCCTGCCTTCTGAATTCAAAAGCATCCCTTCCTGTTTGCTTTTAGGAAGGAAAGGAAGATATTTTTGATTTGCCAATGTTGGGGACTTGGCCCTTTTTGGCAGGTTCACCCCTAAACTTTTTGCCTTTTCTCTGACATCGTATTTGTGGTTTTGGGCCTCGGGGCACTTTAGCACTGTGGTCCAGTGTAAAGTGCATTCGCTCTCTGTATTACATTTGTAAGGTTGGCCTGCCCTCCCATAGGAATGCATTGGGGATTCCCTGATCAGTGTGTGTCAGTTGTAATTCCTGTTATGAGAGAAGCAGTGTGGTTAAGTCTGGTATGTATGACATTGTGTGAATAAATGCCGCACAATGGTGTGTGCAGATTTATTGTGGTTATTTTAGAAATGCCACTTTTAGAAGCTGGCATTTCTGTGTGCTATGGTCTGCCTGCCTGATGTGAATTGCATGTCTGGCTTGTGAGTGACAGGAGCTAAGGGGTGTGGGTTGCTCCAGGAGGGGCAGGATGAGTCAGCACTAGGCTGAATGGGACACCTGAGCTGAGAGTAGTGGGTGGGGTAATCCCCTGACTCTGAATAGGAAGGTGCCTGCCCTAGTTAATGCTGGATCCGCCCCCTGATGGTGAGCCCCCACCTGACAAACGGGAAGAGGAGCTTGGAAAACAAAGTGCTCTGATTCCCCCCTGAACCAGTTGCATCTGGTTCTCCCATGCCCTGCAATAACAGACAAAGGATTGTGTGATATAAATATAGGGGCTGGGACCCCATGAAAATGTTCAGTTCCTGTGCTGTTTCTGACTTGCTGAGGGACTTGCTGCTGCTGGGGCCCAGGAGGAACCGCCATGGGGGCTTACCTCCCTGCTGGAGGGCCCTGTGTGCTGGCCTCCCTGGGCCCAGCTATGCCCCAGGGACCATTTTGCTTCTTTTCAGCCTCCAGGACTTCTGGCTGAATCTAGCGCCTTGTAATCGCTTTTATTTTATTATTATTTCCCCTGAAGAGGAATAGTGTGGGCTGTGCAGTGCTGAGCTGTTGCCCTTTGGAGAAGGATTTCCCCGTTATGCCTTAATTGCGGGTCCCCTACCCCGCGTTTTCCTTAATTGCGGGTGCCCACCCGCATTTGGATTTCTTGATGGCCTTTGGGTCTTAGAGAGCGGGTGTCCACCCTTCTCTCCCACTATCCTTTAATGGCAGGTGCCCACCCCTCAAGTTGCCTGGTTCTTTTTATTTAAATTAAAGTGGGAGCCCACCCCACGTTTCACTGCCGCAGCCCAATCCAAGTGAAATTGCACCAGCCAGAGGCTGCAATCACAACGCGGCCGGAGAGGAAGTCAGGCAGCGTGGTGCCTGACTTGAGGTGGGACTTCCGCATTAGCGAGGGAAGCCCCGATCTAGCGTCTACAGGAGAGTCATGCCTTCGCCCCGGTGCCAGGAGGGAGTGCCGCCGGTTGCCTAGGGAAGTCCCGGGTCCCAGGAGGGGGTGAAGTGAGGCCAAGCGAGGGCCTTCTGCTGAGTGGGGCTCCCATGCACTGGGGAGAGCCCTGCAGTGCAGGCTGCCAGGAACCAAGTGCGGGACCAGCCCCGGCATGTTGTAGGTGCCAGCCCCTGTCCCAGCAGCAAGTGGAGGAGGCAAAGAGCCACTACAGAGAGCCCCGGTGAGTAGGGGCTTCATCCATGTTGTGGTGCCTTTTTGAGGCTTAGGGTCGGATCCCTTTCCCTGAGCGGCCTACGCCTGATAGGTGGCTGCACCAACGAGGGGCATAATTATTGTTAAAGGACCTAGAGGTGCCCATGCTTGCCCGTACCTTCCTCCATTTTTGCCATTTTTCTCAACTGCCCAACCTGACAGTGGGCAGCTGCAACGTTTCGCATGCTTTTACTTGATGTTCCAGAATGGGGGTTGGGGGACATTTCTTGGCACAGTTGTGGTGCTGGTCCCGACCCAGTGCCTATATGCTGAGCCGACCCGCCGTTGCGGGCACTCCAACGTTGGGGCACCTTTGTGTAAATCGCCCCAGTGGGACCCCAAGGGCACAGTGAGTGCTAGTGCCTTTATGGAATTCACAGCTGCCCGGCAATTAGTATCAGCTGCTCTGTTTCGCCCCACAGTTCTTTGGGGGCACATTAGTGAGATAGGAGTGAGATACACTCCTCTGCCCCATTACTTTCACAGCTGTGCAGCACTTAGTTCCAGCTGTTACGTTTAGGCCTGTGGTAAGTGCGCACACGGATTCTGCTGCATTGGCAGCGTGCCCTGACTTTTGGACATGGGGCATTTGAGCCCCTTTGAGAAGGCCAGCCAGGGGCACTGAGAGTGATAAGGCAGAATCTGCCCCCTTGCGACCAGTATTTTTGCATTTGGGATGCATCAACCCAAATGCAAATTCACAATTTAAGTAATCACAAAATGTTCTATTACTTAAATTGCGAAGGCATTTTAGGAAATTGTAAATTGCGATTCCCTAAATGCAATCCATTATGCAATTCCAAAAGTTTCATGATACACACACACACACACACGTGCCCTTGGGGCATGTATGTGCACAACAAGTGGTAACTTCTCAATTTCAGGGGTGCAACAGGATGTCCTTTAGGCACCATTGAAACTGCATGCGCAATTTGCGAGTACGTATTCGGTACTTGAACATTGCGCATGCAATTCACATTAAGGCCCATAGGAATGAATGAGAAGCAATTCATACATTTTTTTGTGATTCTTGCATGCATAGGGATTTGTGAATCCTAAATAGCGATATCTTAAAATTCCCTATTTAGGATTCGCAAATCCTGACTTTGATGCATATGGCCCTAAATTTCCGTTTTCTCTTCCTAATGCTTTTTTGCTGTGAATTGTGCTCAGCCATGAAGCGGGATGAGGATTGAGGGCAATGGACTCGGTCTCCAAACTCCAAAAAACAATCAACTGTGTCGCCTGAAGCATTCCCTCACTCTGCAATATATTTTCTGTGATGTCATTAGTGAAAGACAGAGCGCCATTCGCAAATTAGAGAATGATAAGGAATCCTTATTTGCAAATCACGGTTCTAAAATAGCAAACCAAAATTAACTACTATTTAAGGCACAAGCCAAACTTTACATACCATTTTGCGATCTCTTAATACTGATTCGGTACTAATCGGTATTAAAGAAATTGCAAAATGAATCATTTGTACATCCGGCCCGCCCCACGTTCGAGTCCCAGCGTCGGCTCAACATCCTGTGATTCTGGGCAAATCACTAATCTCTCCGGGCCTGATTCACCGAACTAACTTAAGACAAAATCCTAAACTTACTACCATTTGGTATTCACAGAATGCACTTCATTTCGGTATTCACAGAAGTTAGGAGTCCTAACTTTAGGACTCCTAAATGCCTTCTGTGACTACCGAAAGTCTTAAAGTTAGGATTTTTCTCAACTTTACTACTCCTAAACTGAGAAAAATCCTAACTTTAGGACTTTGGGTATTCACAGAAGGCATTTAGGAGTCCTAAAGTTAGGACTACTAACTTCTGTGAATACCAAAATGAGTAAGTGCCTTCTGTGAATACAAAAATGGTAGTAAGTTTAGGATTTTGTCTTAAATTAGTTCTGTGAATCGGGCCCGCCATGCCTAAAAAATTAATGTATTCATGAACGAATGTCCTTACGCAATGTAACTGGTGCTCATGTGAAGCTCTCCAGTCCCTTTGAATTGAATTCACGTTATATAAAACTGCAAAATAAAAAAGCGCATAACATAGCTGCCTGTGGTGCTGAAAGCCTACTGTTCCAGAAGCTGAGCTGATCAACTCGTTTCAGTTCCCTTAGACATAAAAACTGTCCGTATCTGGAAACAGCCTGAACACAGTACCAAGGCCTATTTAAAACAAATTGTTATTCACGCTCCCAGGATGTGTCACTCAGCGGCTGAAGCTGTTATTATTACGGACTCGGTGAACAAAGCCTCGCCTAATTGACTAATCAATGCACTTAATTGAGTGGAGCTGGCCTGATGGATCGCTTTCCTTACAGCTCTTTTCTTGTCTCTGTTCATTGACCCGCGACCTTCGCGACAGCAGAGCACTGCCTCCCCGGGGCACCTTGGCACTTGCAACTCTCTGTGGCAGACTCTTCACAACCTTCAGCAAGAGAAGGGGAGTGGCTGGAAACAGAAAGCTAGGGCTGCAGCAAGGCAACACCGGAGCTGTGCCAACTCCTCCAACTGCAAGGCTCCTGAGGCCTCTGGGTCCCGGTGGCACTGCACCTGCTGCACCACTGATCTCTGTATCTCACAGACATCCCACAGATTGACCCCCCATCTCACATATATCATATAAAGATATAATTTGTATCTCACATTCATCACATCACATAGAGCGGCCCTTTGTATCCCACATACATCACATGGAGAGGTTCTTTCTAGCTCACATATTCATAGAAATGTTCTTTGTATCTCACATTTATCACATAGAGTGGTCCTTTGTATCCCACACACATCACATAGAGATGTTCTTTGTATCTCACATATATCTTAGGGATGCCCTTTGAATCTCACATTCATCACATAGAGCGGTCCTCTGCATCCCCCCTACATCACATAGAGCGGTCCGCTGCATCCCACATACATCACATAGAGAGGTTCTTTCTATCTCACATATATCATAGAGATGCCCTTTGTATCTCACATTCATCACATAGAGCGGCCCTCTGCATCCCAAATACATCACAAAGAGCGGTCCTTTGTATCCCACACACATCACATAGAGCAGTCCTTTATATCCCACACACATCACATAGAGTGGTCATCTGTGTCCCACATACATGACATAGAGATGTTCTTTGTATCTCACATATATCAGAGGGATGCCCTTTGTATCTCACATTCATCACAAAGAGCGGTCCTCTGCATCCCACCTACATCACATCAAGTGGTCCGCCGCATCCTACATACATCACATAGAGCGGTCCGCTGCATCCCACATACATCACATAGAGCGGTCGGCTGCATCCCACATACATCACATAGAGAGGTTCTTTCTATCTCACATATATCATAGAGATGCCCTTTGTATCTCACATTCATCCCATAGAGCGGTCCGCTGCATCCCACATACATCACATAGAGCGGTCCGCTGCATCCCACATACATCACATAGAGCGGTCCGCTGCATCCCACATACATCACATAGAGAGGTTCTTTCTATCTCACATATATCATAGAGATGCCCTTTGTATCTCACACTCATCCCGTAGAGCGGTCTGCTGCATCCCACATACATCACATAGAGTGGTCCGCTGCATCCCACATACATCACATAGAGCGGTCCGCTGCATCCCACATACATCACATAGAGCGGTTCTTTCTATCTCACATATATCATAGAGATGCCCTTTGTATCTCACATTCATCACAAAGAGCGGCCCTCTGCATCCCACATACATCACAAAGAGCGGTCCTTTGCATCCCACATACATCACATAGAGCGGTCCTTTGTATCCCACACACATCACATAGAGTGGTCATCTGTATCCCAAATACATCTCATTGTATCTCACATATATCATAGGGATGCCCTTTGAATCTCACATTCATCACATACAGCGGTCCTCTGCATCCCACCTACATCACATCGAGTGGTCCGCTGCATCCTACATGCATCACATAGAGCGGTCCGCTGCATTCCACAACCATCACATAGAGAGGTTCTTTCTATCTCACATATATCATAGAGATGCCCTTTGTATCTCACATTCATCCCATAGAGCGGTCCGCTGCATCCCACATACATCACATAGAGCGGTCCGCTGCAACCCACATACATCACATAGAGCGGTTTGCTGCATCCCACATACATTACATAGAGCGGTCCGCTCCATCCCACATACATCACATAGAGATGTTCTTTGTATCTCACATATATCATAGGGATGCCCTTTGAATCTGACATTCATCACATAGAGCGGTCCTCTGCATCCCACCTACATCATATCGAGTGGTCCGCTGCATCCTACATGCATCACATAGAGCGGTCCGCTGCATCCCACATACATCACACTGGGCCTGATTCACAGAATGAACTTAAGACTCAATCCTAAACTTACTACTATTTTGGTATTCACAGAATGCACTTACTACTTTTGGCATTAACAGAATTAACTTACTACTTTTGGTATTCACAGAAGTTAGGATTTTGTCTTAAGTCTGTCTTAAATCTGTCTTAAGTTTGTCTTAAGGCAAACTTAAGACAAAATCCTAACTTCTGTGAATACCAAAAGTAGTAAGTTCATTCTGTGAATACCAAAATAATAGTAAGTTTAGGATTGAGTCCTAAGTTCATTCTGTGAATCGGGCCCATAGAGAGGTTCTTTCTATCTCACATATATCATAGAGATGCCCTTTGTATCTCACATTCATCCCATAGAGTGGTCCGCTGCATCCCACATACATCACATAGAGCGGTCCGCTGCATCCCACATACATCACATAGAGCGGTCCGCTGCATCCCACATACATCACATAGAGCGGTCCGCTGCATCCCACATACATCACATAGAGCGGTCCACTGCATACCACATACATCACATAGAGAGGTTCTTTCTATCTCACATATATCATAGAGATGCCCTTTGTATCTCACATTCATCCCATAGAGCAGTCCGTTGCATCCCACATACATCACATAGAGCGGTCCGCTGCATCCCACATACATCACATAGAGCGGTCCGCTGCATCCCACATACATCACATAGAGCGGTCCGCTGCATCCCACATACATCACATAGAGCGGTCCGCTGCATCCCACATACATCACATAGAGCGGTCCGCTGCATCCCACATACATCACATAGAGCGGTCCACTGCATCCCACATACATCACATATAGAGGTTCTTTCTATCTCACATATATCATAGAGATGCCCTTTGTATCTCACATTCATCCCATAGAGCGTCCGCATCTGGTGCCTGAAGGGTCTAGTAAGGGCGGGGGGTCAGGGGCTTTAGTGAGAAGTCGTATTATACGATAGGTTTCTTTAGCTGAGTTAGCTGCGGCTTGAATTTTTAGTTCGTAAAAGCTTGCCTGGGTTTTTTTTATGCAAGTTTTGTATTGCTTTAAGGCGACCCTGTATTCGTTTTTGCTTGTCGTGGCCCAGTCCTTTCTCCATAGGCGCTCGAGCTTTTTACATTTTTTCCTAAGTTCACGCAGTTCCTGCGTGTACCAAGGAGACTTGAGAGTTCTCTTTTTGCTGGGAAGGGGTATGGCGGGGAGGATGGCGTCAAGGGATTGCTCGATCCAGCCACAAAGTTGCGTATCAGTTCTGGAGGGGTCTGGGTCGAGCTCCGGGGTGGAGGCAACAAGGGTTTCAGCCCATAAAGCTGTATTCAGTTTCTGCCACGGGCGAGAGGGTGCTTGAGGAGGGGCTCTCGCCGGGTTTTCAAACAGCAATTGGAGTTTAAAAGGGATAAGAAAATGGTCTGACCATGGAAGGGGAAGGGGGTTGCTCACCGCTAAGTTCGTGAGGTTAGTGAAGATGGGGTCCAGCAGGTGTCCCTTGGAATGGGTGGGTTGGCTGCCCATCAAGTGGAGATTGAGGGAGGCTAGGTCTTTTTTTAGGTCTTCGGCGATGTTGTTTGTGAGATCGTCGAAGTGGAGGTTTAAGTCTCCTAAGACCGTGAAGTTCGGGGACAAACAAGACAGCGAGGAAGCGGTTTCCACAAGAGAGTTGCAGAAGGATCGCTGCTGTCCTGGCGGACGGTATACTAGTATACCTGAAAGAGTGGTGGATGGGGGTAAGTGGATAGAGAACAGGACATTTTCACAGTCCTGAATAGGGCTGTCCTTGAAATGACAGATCAGGTAATCTCTATAAATGATGGCTATTCCACCTCCCGTCCCAGAGGGTCTGTCCAGATGCTTGATAAGATAGCCCGGGGGTAGAGTTTGAACTATATCTGGATCTGAATTGGAGTTGATCCATGTTTCTGTTAAAAATAGAATCTCAATCACAGAGTCTTGCAGAAGAGAGTTGATTTCGATTTGATGTTTGGGGAGGGATCTGCAATTAAGCAGAGCCATCTCAATTAAGCGTGGTTTCGGGGGGAGACGAGGTGTTAGTCTGAATGGGCAGTTTGGACAGCATAGCGGTCCGCCTGTTACAGAGATGATGTTGTGACAGGGAGTTGGAGAAGCGTTCCTGAGACTGAGGAGGGTTTCCGAGGTATACCTAATAGGTGGAGAGGTGGTTGAGGCAGGGTTTCTGGGCCTCGGGCTCGGTCTGGCGCGGATGGGCGCAGACGGGCTTCCCTTAGGCGCGCCTTCGGCGCGCAAACGGCGCTCCTGCTGCGCTTGTCCGCTGCGCTTCCGACCGGGGCACATGATATGTGCTGGGGCAGGGGGAAGGGCGTGGCCTAAAAAGGGGCGTGGCCTCTGTCGTCGCCGGTAATGGCGTCAGAGGGTGTATTGGTGCGGCTTCGCGGCAGCGCTAATATCCGCTGTGCGGGCCGGTCAGGGGCGAGCAAGTGCCCTGAGATATTCACACGAGCAGGTGAGTTAAAAGCACAAAGTTATGAGTGACAATCAAATTTTTAAAATTATACAAATATCCCTCCCGGTTTTCCGCCTCAGGAGATAGGTCCAACTGAACGCAGCGCTTTTAGTCAGCGTCTTTTATACCTGGCGGCTGTGGGCGTGGCCTCAGAAGGGGGCGTGGCCTCTGTCCTCGCCGGTAACGGCGTCAGGTGATTAAAAAACACAAAGTTATAGGTGACAATCAAATTTTAAAAAGTACACAGATATCCCTCCCGGCTTTCCGCCTCAGGAGATAGGTCGAACTGTACGCAGCGCTTTTAGTCAGCGTCTTTTATACCTGGCGGTTGTGGGCGTGGCCTAAAAAGGGGCGTGGCCTCTGTCGTCGCCGGTAATGGCGTCAGAGGGTGTATTGGTGCGGCTTCGCGGCAGCGCTAATATCCGCTGTGCGGGCCGGTCAGGGGCGAGCAAGTGCCCTGAGATATTCACACGAGCAGGTGAGTTAAAAGCACAAAGTTATGAGTGACAATCAAATTTTTAAAATTATACAAATATCCCTCCCGGCTTTCCGCCTCAGGAGATAGGTCGAACTGAACGCGGCGCTTTTAGTCAGCGTCTTTTATACCTGGCGGCTGTGGGCGTGGCCTCAGAAGGGGGCGTGGCCTCTGTCCTCGCCGTTAACGGCGTCAGGTGATTAAAAAACACAAAGTTACAGGTGACAATCAAATTTTAAAAAGTACACAGATATCCCTCCCGGCTTTCCGCCTCAGGAGATAGGTCGAACTGTACGCAGCGCTTTTAGTCAGCGTCTTTTATACCTGGCGGTTGTGGGCGTGGCCTAAAAAGGGGCGTGGCCTCTGTCGTCGCCGGTAATGGCGTCAGAGGGTGTATTGGTGCGGCTTCGCGGCAGCGCTAATATCCGCTGTGCGGGCCGGTCAGGGGCGAGCAAGTGCCCTGAGATATTCACACGAGTAGGTGAGTTAAAAGCACAAAGTTATGAGTGACAATCAAATTTTTAAAATTATACAAATATCCCTCCCGGCTTTCCGCCTCAGGAGATAGGTCGAACTGAACGCGGCGCTTTTAGTCAGCGTCTTTTATACCTGGCGGCTGTGGGCGTGGCCTCAGAAGGGGGC
This sequence comes from Lissotriton helveticus, assembly GCF_964261635.1. Lineage (NCBI taxonomy): Eukaryota > Metazoa > Chordata > Amphibia > Caudata > Salamandridae > Lissotriton > Lissotriton helveticus. The sequence goes on from NC_136057.1 coordinate 157,711,185, forward strand.
GTGGCCTCTGTCCTCACCGGTAACGGCGTCAGGTGATTAAAAAACACAAAGTTATAGGTGACAATCAAATTTTAAAAAGTACACAGATATCCCTCCCGGCTTTCCGCCTCAGGAGATAGGTCGAACTGTACGCAGCGCTTTTAGTCAGCGTCTTTTATACCTGGCGGTTGTGGGCGTGGCCTAAAAAGGGGCGTGGCCTCTGTCGTCGCCGGTAATGGCGTCAGAGGGTGTATTGGTGCGGCTTCGCGGCAGCGCTAATATCCGCTGTGCGGGCCGGTCAGGGGCGAGCAAGTGCCCTGAGATATTCACACGAGCAGGTGAGTTAAAAGCACAAAGTTATGAGTGACAATCAAATTTTTAAAATTATACAAATATCCCTCCCGGCTTCCGCCTCAGGAGATAGGTCTTAAAGCAGTCCTCTGTATCGCACATTCATCACATAGAGTGTGTCTCACATACATTACATATAGTAGTACTTTGTATTCCATTTGTATCACATAGAGTGGTCCACTGCATCTCACATACATTACATATAGAGGCACTTTGTATTCCACTTGCATCATATTGATTGGTGCTCGGTACCTCACATATATTGCATGCAGTGGTCTTTTGTATCTCACATACATCACATACAGCAGTCCTTTGCGTCTCATATATATCAGTAAGTACAGTTCTCTTTAACTCCCGCACAGCACATAGAGGATTCCTCTGTATCCCACATGCATAACATAGAGCAGTCCTCTGCATCCTACACAGTCCACATAGAATGGCCCTTTGTATTCCACATGCATCACATAGAGCAGTTCTCTCTATCCCAAATACATTGCATAGAATAGTCTTCTGTATCTCACATGCATCACATACAGTGGTTTACTGTATCCCTCATGCACATTCCATGGAGTGATTTTGTCTATCTCACATACATCACAAAGAGCGGTCCTCTGTATTTCATGTAAAGCACATAAAGTGCCTTTCAGTATCTTGCATATATCACATGAAGCGGTCCCCTCTATCTCACATACATCACATACAGTGGTCCTCTCCATATCACACTCATTACATACAGCGGTCCTATCTATCTCACACAAATCACATCAAGAGTTCCTCTGTATCTCACAAATATCACAAAGAGCAGTCCTCTGTATCTCACAAATATCACACACAGTGGTCCACTGTATACCACGTGCACATACCATAGAGTGGTCCTGTCCATCCCACATACATCACAAAGAGCGGTCCTCTGTATTTCATGTAAAGCGCATAGAGTGGCTTCAGTATCCAGCATGTATCATATGAAGCGGTCCTCTGTATCTCACAAACATCACATACAGTGGTCCTCTGTATCTCACATATATAACTTGGAGTAGTCCCCTGAACTTGTTGGGTGGGTCGAGCGCGCTGTTATAGGCAGACGAGGGGAGCAGGTGGCAAACCTGCAGGTCGCCACACCACTTGCCGACTATTACCTTGCGGCGGATGACCCATTGGTGCTGTCATGCCCATCCCCATCATGGAGAAAATTACTTCTGGAGGGCGCCACTGGCACCTCCATTCCAACACATCTTCCCAGAATTCCATAGAAGGGATTCTGGGTTCTAATAAAGCCCAAGACTATTCCTCTATTACTTTTTCCCAATCCAAGATGGCTTCCTCATCCCTTCCTGTGTTTTTGGCCCCTCTGTAAGGAAGTCTGTCCAGCCACTTCCTTGCATCCCAAAGCTTCATTCATTCTGCCCTAGTGTCCTTCTCTCCTACTTAGATTGGGTTTTCCCGTCCCAACATTTTAGTCTTTTTCCCAGATGTTCTGCCTTGTTTCCAGTTCCTCTGTTGCTTGGATCCTTCCAGCTTATCTTTCCTGTATTTTCCCCCTGGATCCAAACCGGCTTCAGGCGGTTTTTGGCCCAGGGTTTCTTCTTCCCTTGTGATTCCTCCTGGAGGGCACTTTCCTGCTTGGAAGCTTCCAGCGTTGGCAGTGACGTGGCTACTAGAAGGGGTTGCCCTTACCTCCGGCAGACTCGAACAGTCAAGAACTGTAGTTCTCCATCAGTCCATGACCGAAGATCCACAAATAGGCGTCTGATCCTTGACAGTGACATAGAGTGGTCCTTTGTAGTCTACACAGAGTGCTTGGAGTACAGAGTGCTAGTATTTATCACACCTGTTTATGTCTATGTTTAGGGATTTTATAAAGTGCATAGCTGCCCAGGGGCTTCCCAGCGCTGAGGAGCTGATGATACAGGGGGGATCAGAGGGTTATTAGGGGAACAGCCATGTCTTTAATTTTTTCCTGAAACTTATTTCATCCGAGTTCAATTTCAATTCTTTGAGCATGGAGTTCCACAACCTTGCCACTAGGTGCAACCTTGCCACTAGGTCTTGATGAGATAATCTGAAGAAGATCTTAGGGATCTTTAGGGTGCATATGGGGTGATGAGTGCTCAGAGAAGGTTTGGACCCTTGCAGTTCATAACTTTGCGGGCTATACATAGCAATGTAAATTCTATCCTGGCATGGATCGGCAGCCACTGGAGTAGTCTTAGTGCTGCTTCCGCTGGTACTTGCCTGGGTAGCCCTCTGAGTATCATAGCTGCATTTTGAACCACCTGTAGTCTGTTCGCCACAAATGGGGGTGATTCCAGATAGAGGGAGTTTCCATAATCCAATCGTGAGACAACCAAGGACTGTAGAACTGTTCTCAGGGTTTGTTCAGGGATAAGACCTAGAAGCATACGTAGTATTCCAAAGGAGGTGGCAGCCAATTTCCTTGCTTGTGTTTCCATGGAGAGATTGTGGTCCAGCCACATTACCAGATTCTTTATGGAGTTTTTTGTGGGTGAGAGGACATCCCAGTCCTTTTGGCCGCTAATGGTGGCTCCTGGCACAGGGCTATTTCCCAGGAACATCAGTTCCATTTTGTCGCCATTCAGTCTTACCAAACACAAACCTACAGTTAGTCATCCACTTAGATACTTTTTCCATACAAGGAACAACTTGGTTATAGTTTGATGTCGGACACTCTGCCACTGAGACTACCAGTTGGATGTCATCTGCATAGGATATGACCAAATTCCTGCACAATCTCCGCCAGTGGTTGCATGTAGAAATTGAATAGTGTGGGACTCAGGGCAGAGCCCTGTGGTACCCCGCATGCGATCTCTAGAGCATCTGAGCAATGTCCGCATTCCGTTATCTGGAAGGATCTGTCTTTTAGAAATGACACTATCCAGCTACGGGTGATGTCCTGAATACCTGCTTTCTCCAGCCTGTGAATCAGTGTTTATGATCCACTGTATCAAAAGCTGCACTAAGGTCGAGCAGCAGGATTGCAGCAGTACCCACCTGATCAAGAATTCCCTTGAGTTCCTCCGAGACCATCAGCAAAGATGACTCCATGCTGTGCAGTGGTTTGAACACCTTGAAAAGTTCTCTGGAGGAGTGGATGGCATAATTTATTTTGCTCTCGAAGTGCCTGGCTTGGGCTTGTTTAATTTCATCATGGTAGAGTCTGATGGCTTTCTTATATTGGTCCTTGATAGTCAAGCCATATGATTTCTGCCAGTTCCTTTCAATTTTTTTGCATACTTTTTTCAGGGAAGCAAGATAGTTGTTAAACCATGATACTTTTCTCTGTTTGTGGTTGGACACTGTCCTATCTTTCTGACTTCAATGTTCTACTGCTTGGTTGTGTCATTCGGTATAAAGCATGTCTGTGTCCTCTAAATTGGCTGTCAAGTCTGGGACTTGTGCTTCTAGGGAATGGATCATGCTGTCCGGTATGAGTTTAGGCCACTTCCTACCTGCCTTTGTGTATGTGTTTTGGCCAGTTTGAAAGGGATAAAGATATGGTCTGACCATGGGACTGGTATAGGTGTGTCTACCCTTAGTTTGGAATCGTTGGAAATGATTGCATCTAGTGTGTGCCCTGTTTCATGTGTGGTAGATTGTACATGCTGTCTAAGGTGCATAGCTTCCATGTCTTGAGTCAGTCTGTTAGTGGGTGTATTATTGTGTTCGTCTAGGTGAAATTAAAGTCACCTAGCTCTCAACGGTCCATCACGAGTTATACAGGGATACCATTGTGGGCATCAACATTAGTGTCTGCACAAGTTGATATTACAAGTAATCCTGTATTTTGTCCACAGATATTTGACCAGAAATCCGGACTTTCCCTTGGAAATGAGTGTGGTAAAAGAAACATTTCTAAGGGAAAGTCACATTCCATGCAAGAAACCTCACATTGCCAAGGCCATGCCAGAACCCAGAGTTATCCACCCTTATGGAGTTGGTCATTTTGGGTGCAAAGTTAATACAGCAGAAGTCCTGGCGTATCAAGAATGGAGCTATAGAGCAGCGGTTCTTAACCTTTAGTCTTCTCTGGACCCCCACTAAATGAATCACTCCCGAAAGCGGGGCACCCCCTACTAAGCATTTTCTCTGATTTTAACCTCAAAAGGATACATACAAATATAGAAGCATATGTAAATCAAACAAATGCACAAATTATGAAATATTTTATTTTGTTCACAAAAAAACTAATGCAAAATTAAACTAATTTTGATCAGATTGTTGGAGCATTTCACATTTTTGGAATTCTTTCTAAAAGACAAAGCAATGTGCTGGACATTAGCATATCATTTTGTCTTTTTGTGCTCTCAATTCCCACTCTCTTTTTGTTGGTGTATGCCAGTGCTTCAACTGAGGCCACCAATCATCGGTACTAGATGTCTTCTGCTGTACCTGCACTGCTCCCATTAATCAATGTGCTTAATCCATCCGTCAGCCCTCAGGCACAATTAAGAATGCCTTAAACCACTCAGAGTCAAGCCAATTTTAAAAGGGGCTTATTTCTGAGCCCTTGTGTCACTTTTGCGCCGCCAATGCATCACTTTTTGTGACGCACCAGTGGCGTAAACAATGAGCCTTGTTGCACCATATTTACAAAGTGACACATCTACCTAGATGCCTCACTTTGTAAACCTCTGTGCCACATTACACCTGCGCCAGGTATAATGTATGCAGGGGGGGGTGTTCCGATGCAAGAAAGGGTCGTAGAAGTGATGCAGTGAAATGCATAAGATTTCACCGCGCAACTTTTAGGATGCAAATGCGTCAATATCTTACACCTGCCTCACAGCAGGCTTAAGACTGACACAGGCACATTTCACATGGGACTTACCAATGTGAAATTACCCATTGCTGGATTTGCGTCACTTTTGTGACACACTCCAGCAATGCATCATTTTTGCGTCTACAGATACGACAGAAATACTGACGTATCTGTAACTCCTTGCGACATGATGCGTCATACTGTAAATATGACGCATCATTGGTGTCGCAAGGAGGGCACAATGGAAAGTGAGGCATCGCTGTTTTCTGGCAGCGATGCTTCACTTTTCATAAATGAGGTCCAAAGTTTTTATTGATTAAGACCCCTTGAGGGATCAACAATATAAAATAGTGTTACCACAATCGGGCTGTGAGTCCAACAGTATACAGACATAAAATATTCAAAACACTTAAAAAAATGTAATTACATTATAACACAGACATTCAATTGGTGTTGACTTAATAAAATTAGACATTTAATTTATGCTTGTCATGCTGAATTTAAAATCTAAAGAAGTTATATGTTGACGGCGTGCTACTGAGACTGCGAGGCAAATATCGAGTGTGCGACTTGAATCTTGAATCCCTCCCTGACAAAAATCACACAAGCCTGCAGATTTGTGCCAACCACTCTCATATACATTTCATGGTAGCACCCCTAACCTGACTGACAGTATGAACCACCTAACGCATGATCAAGATAAGGCTGCCAACTTCATTTTTAGGCTTGAAATTCAAAAGCATTCACATTTCCAAAGTATTTTAAAGCTTTCAACTTTGTTATGTATGGATATATATGTTATTAATCTCATATTATTAAAATTTCTAAACAGTCGCAGACCCCTGTGCAGATGTTGCAGTTAACCTATAGAGCAACAAAGTGTCTCGGTCTTGTCTCCATCGAATGTTAAGGCGCTATAGCCCAGCTGTAAGGAGATGTCACACTTACAAGTGTGGAAGCCTCCACTGGCAGGGGGTGGACGGATCAACTGATAGGTTTAGCTTAGTATCATCAGCGTAACTCATGGCTTACTCCATGAGCATTTACCAGTTGTGCAGATGTCTCTCGTAGATATTAAACAGTGTCAGACTCAACGAGGAACCCTAAGGCACACCTGGGCCAGACAGAGGCGAATTTCGGCTGGAACGGGGAGGGGGGAAATAAATGGCTTGAGCTCTGTCCTCTATAGAGAATTGCACCAATTCAGGGTGAAGCCTCTAATTCTGACAGCCTAGTCATCACGATGTTATGGCTGACGGTATTGAAGGAAGCAGGCAAATCTAGAAACACCAAGGCCACAAGGTGGCCTCTGTTTGCCACTATTCTGAGGTCGTCCAATGCAGATACCAGGGCTAATTCAGCACTGTGACCCGGGAGGAATCCTGACTGAGCAGGGGAAGCAGGGCATGACATTAAATGGGTTTATTTACATATTTCTCCCCCATAATTACAGGGAAAGGTAGGAGAGATACCTTTCCCTGTAATTATGGGGAAAATTCTTAAAATGATCGAATCAGCTGTCGGATCAACATATATTTGCTGAAAGAAATTGTTGGAGGCTTTTGGTTTCGAAATCATTGCCTATGGCGAGGGCACCCAGGGGCATATTTACGAGGCTCTTGGACCACCGGAGCATCACTTTTTGTGATGTTCTGGTGGTGTGAATTACAAATTCATATCTATGAGGCCACGCAAAGCCACTATGCGTGGCTTTGGATGGCGTCATAAATATTGAGTAAGGCAAGGCAGCTGCCTTCCTCTGCAGTTGGGAAGTGTTCCATGGTCCTTGCGGTGTGTTTCCCACACAACACCCATGGATTTTGGCACTGCTCTGGATTTACAAGATCATGTAAACCTGGAGAAGTGCCAAATCCTTTATCCTCCTGAGGTGAGGCGTAATGAGGAGAAATATAATTATTTATCCTCGTTTTTTCCTCTTTGCATGTGCACTGCATTATGCCGCACACATAGGGGCTTATTTATGAGAGCCCTGCATCACTTTTGCACCATATAAAGTGGTACATGCGTGACACAGGGCTCTCAAAGATTTTTAAAGCCACGCAAAGCCACACTGCGTGGCATTGAGCGGCCTCATAAATCACGAGTAAGGCAACGCAGCTCAAATCACTGTGCCACCTTACTCTGAGCCCGGGAGGTGTTCCATGGTCATTGTGGTGGTTTTCCCATACAATACCCAAGGAATTTGATGCTGCTTCAGATTTACAAAGCGATGTAAACATAGGGAAGCATCAAATCCATACATCTCCCAAGGTGCGGCGTAATGAGGAAAAATATGTTTATTTCTCCTCGTTTTTTCCTCTTTCCAGGTGTTCCTTCCTGCACAAAACAATCCTGCAATAGTGGCAGCCTTGCAGCTTGGTGCAATGGTGCCTATGTTGGCGCTAGGCACCTAAAACGGTGCCAGTGCAGGCAGAAAGGACAGAAATGCACCAACTGCTTAAATACAGTGCATTCCTGCCCTTTCACTTTGGCATAGGGGAGCTCAGCAAGATGCCTTTCTGCGCTGCCCTATGCCAAAATTCCATAAATGAGGAAAATGATTTATAGGATTATTTTTATGCAGTAGGGCCCCCTTCCTGCACTAATACAATCCTGCCGACAACATAGACACCCTTGCACCATGGTGCAAGGGTGCCATGGTGGCAGGGTGTCTGTGTTGGCTCAGGGCTGCCAAAATGGTGCCAACACAGGGGAAAGGACATGAATGCACCATATTGGAAAAATACTGTGCATTCCTGCAGCAGCGGTCCGTGCAGGCAAGCGTGGTGGGGCAGTGGGGTGGGAGGGGGGAGTCGACAGACAACGGAATAGGGAAAAAAAAAAAGAAAAATAAATAAAGCCTATTCCATCGTCTGTCGACAAATGCTCCACCTTTCTGCACTTCCCTGCATGTCCACTGCTGCATTCCTGCCCTTTCACTTCGGCGTAGAGCAGCGCAGCAAGGTGCGTTGCTGGGCTGCCGTATGCCAAAATCCCACAAATAAGCCCCTTAGGACCTCATTTATGAGGTTTGCCATGGGGCAGCATCGCAAGGAATCTTGTGGCAGTGCCCTACTTCAAAACTAACGGGTAGGAATATGCCGTATCTATATGATACAGTGCATTCCTGTCCTTTTCCCCAGCGCCAGCGCACAGTGGGCTGCTATGCGCCAACGCGGGCACATTTCCTCCACTGTGCAAGGGTGCTTGCGTTGCGGGGCTGATTAATTTTGTGCAGGAAGTGACACCTTCCTCCACAAAATCAATCAATACAGGCGTTATCCTCTTTCTATGTGCGCTTCAGAATGCAGCACACATAGACAATGTAAAAAATTCTCCTCGTTGCGCCTCCCTAACGCCACCCCTGGGGTGGCATTAGATTCTGATGCATTCCCAGGTTTACAATTCCTCGTAAATCTGGAAATGGTTGAGATTCCATGGGTGTCACGTGGGAACACCCACAGCAACACCCATGGAGCGCTCCTTTCACACAGTGTTCTGCATGAAAGGGGCACTGTCGTGTCCACGCAGTGGGCACCATGCAATGGAATCACACGCAGGACACAGGTTGGGGTATTCTCTATTCTTTATTCTTGGACTCGACGCAGCTGATTACACACGTCCGTCCCCGTGCTCGTCCTGATCATACTGTCCTCTTCCTGTCCCCTGACCGGATGTGGTGTCCGGTGACCTGGTCACCTCCCTCATGACCCACAGGGTCCTAGTGTCCTTGGTCCCTACTTGTCAGGTCACTACATCTCCCCCTTTGTTGCAAACGAATGTTCATGATGCTGTTCTCCTGATCATTTCCGCCCCTTCAACCCTTGACCGCACTTGCCTGTTGTCGTGGTGAGAAAAGAAAAAGAGAGAGAGAGAGAGAGAGAGAGGAGAGAGAGAGAGAGAGAGTCTGTCAGTCTCGTCGATCCTTCTCCCCAGTCTCTGTCTCCTACGTTTTTCTACTTAGTCTCTTTGTCCCCTTGCATCCCTTCCTTGATCGTTTTCTGCCATCATCTTTGTTTCTGCTTTTCAGTTGTCCTCCGTCTGCTCTCCGTTTGTCAGCCTCTCTTCCTCTTTGTCGTTGTTCTCTCCTCTTAGCCTTGCTCCTGCTTTTCAGTTGTCCTCCGTCTGCTCCCTTTTTTCCAGCCTCTCTTCGTCTTGATCGTTGTTCTCCGCCCTCCGTTTTGCTTCTTGCCCCTCTCTTTCTACAGCCGCCCTCTGTTGTGTTTGTTCCCTCAATGATTCTTTTTTGTTCTCTTCCTCTTTCTCTGGTCCCTGCGTCTTCTCTTCGCTTGCTCTCAGTACGTCTTTTGTCTTTTTCATATGTCATCGTTATGAGGCCCATCATTTGAGCGGTGCTGTTGCTCATCAGGAATGGTCCTGGGACATCGCCTTTTAGAACATGAATGTCCTCCTTGTTTATTTTGTCCTTGTACCTCAGTTCCTGTGTGAACTTTCCCAAGTTGGTTACCTGTTTCTTTGCTCCCCAGGTAAAAACCTTTGCCTTGGACGCTCTCAGCGTCGGCTTTACTTCCATTCTCTCGTACTCTGATACACACATGACGTTGCATGTTGCACCACTGTCCAGTACAAAGTCTGCTTCATGCGCTCCTACTCTTATCTTTGCATAGTCCGTCTTTCCTCGGGTGCTTCTGTCTGCTGGCTGTGTTGTTTCTCCTGCTTCGTCTTCCTCGCTCCGCTCTGTGTGCACCTCTGACATGTGGTATAGTCTTTCTACTTTCTCTTCTTCCTCTTCTTTGCCTGACCCTCGTGACAAACTTCTCCTTTCGTTGTCGACATACCTGACGTATCTTGTTGTCGACTCTTGTTGTCTTCCTGTTCTTCCCGTCGACTCTTGTTGTCTTCCTGTTCTTCCCCTGTCGTCTCTGGATTGTGCACCTTGGCACATACTGGCGTAGTGATTTCTTCCACCACATCTTCTGTACGTCTGGCCAAACGCTGGGCATGTGCCTCTGTGTGGAAATCCCATTCCGCACTTGTAGCATGTTCCTTCAAGTTGTCTCCTCTCTTTTTGTTCCCTCCAGTCATTCTTCCATCGGTCTGTGCGATATCTGTGTGTCGTAAAATGTGCGTTTTCGATTTCACCGCTCTTCCCTCTTTCCATTTCCTTGGCATGTTCCGTTGCTCTCGCCTCTGCTCTCGCTAGTGACAGGATGTTCTCCAGTGAGGTCGGTTCCTTGAGTATTCTCGCCCTGAATCCCGTGTCGCGACAGCCTTCTATGATCCTTAGCCTTATTGCTTGCTCGTTATCGAATTTGTCGAACTCACAATGTGTCACCAATTTTCTCAGCCTTGTCGCGAAGTCATCTAGTGTTTCGCCGACTTGTTGACACGCAACGGTAAATGTATATCGTTCGAAGTCAATGTTTCGTTGTGGGTCGAATTTGGCTGTTAAGCATTTCTTTAGTTTTTCATATGTTTTTGTTTCTTCGGTAGGCAGTGTCACCAGAAGTTCTTCGACATCATCCCCTGCTAAATTCAGCAGTAGCCCTAGTTTCTTTCCGTCTGCTACATCTGTATCTTCTACATATCTTTCAAACCGTCTGATCCACTTCTCCCACCTTATTCCTGCTTGTGGCTCCGATAAGTTGAACGGTAGTGGACTCCTGTATTGTGCGCTGGGCTTTGGATCCGCCATTCTTGCCTTCTTCCCTTTATCTGCTCTTTCTTCTTTTGTTCACCTTTTTCTTCTGTTGTCTCTTTTATTTCCTTCTTTTCTTCTTCTTCTTCTTTTCTTTTACTTTATTTTAACCTTTTCTTTTCTCTTTTGTCTCTTTTATTTCCTTCTTTTATTCTTCTTCTTCTATTTTTCTTCTTTGTTTTAGCCTTTTCCAGGCTTTCCTTGACCTTTTCTTGTCTTTTTCTGTCTTTTTTCTTCTTTGCCTGACTCTAAAATGGCCGCTCTGTTGATTCCTATGGCCCTTCTTTCTATTGTTCTTTTTTTCAAGATTGCCGCCCTTTTCTCGCGAGATTTCGCGATCGAAATCTCGCTCGCCTGACTCAAAGATGGCCACTTCCCTGATATCGCCTCTGATTGGCCCAGCCGCCTGATCCCAAAATGGCCGCCGAGACTCTCGCGAGAGCTCCCATCTCTCTTTCAGGATCGCGCCCGTTCTTTCGCGCTTACTGCAGTTTGCCGGTGCTTCCTCAGAGGCGGTCGGGTGGGCTCCGATGTCGCTTCTTTTCTCTCTCCTTTTCACTTTTCGTGCACATCCAGGGTGGGCACCTGGTTCTTCCTGATGGCTTCGTCTTTGGTCGAGATGTACGCCGGCTCGGATCCCGCCCTCGTCGCCAGTTGTCGTGTCCACGCAGTGGGCACCATGCAATGGAATCACACGCAGGACACAGGTTGGGGTATTCTCTATTCTTTATTCTTGGACTCGGCGCAGCTGGTTACACACGTCCGTCCCCGTGCTCGTCCTGATCATACTGTCCTCTTCCTGTCCCCTGACCGGATGTGGTGTCCGGTGACCTGGTCACCTCCCTCATGACCCACAGGGTCCTAGTGTCCTTGGTCCCCACTTGTCAGGTCACTACAGGCACATATTTACAAGGCCATGGAAAGCCACGTAAAGTGGCTGTACGTGGCCTTGTAAATATGCCGGACACATTGCGCCACCAGAACTTCCGAAAGGGGACTCATAAATGAGTTCCTAGGGGCAGATTTACAAGCCCCTTGCGCCACTTTTGCGTCATTTTTAACATGGGAAAAGTGACGCAAAAGTGGCGCAAGGGGCTTGTAAATATGCCCTCTAGTCTTTTGCCTTAAACTTACAACGTTGCCTCAGCCTGCTTTCTACATTCAAGGCTGCCACGTAAACTCCCCCAAAAGCCGCGAGAGCCGCGCTGCGAGCGCCTCGGTGAATTCTCGGTTGCCCAGGCGAGTGCCTACCTGGGGCCCCTCTGCTGACAGGACGCCATGGCCGGTGTTATTTTGCAAGTCTGGTCTCTGTTCATTCTGCATGTTGAGGCGTCGGACTATCCTCATGAAGTATCGGCAGGGGGCAGTAGAGTTCCAAGAATGGCCGCCTCAGCTCATGGGAGTTTCTTTACAGGTCGGCTTCTTCGGTTTCTTTTGAGTTCAGCTGCTGACGATGACGTCGTGAGGCAGAGGAGTTTGCAACCGGAGAGTAATGTTTTTGTGCCTGCAGTTGGTCCACTTAAAAATACGATGTTTTCCTCTTTAGTGAACAAGCCGAAAACATGGCATTTAGTAGGAAACTGGGCTTGATGTTTGAACAACTGTGTGTGACGACAACTGGGCTCGATCGTGTGTGAGAAGGACAGCAAGTGCTACCTTTTAAGCCAACTTCACGTTGCAATCTGAAAGCTGCAGTTTTTGCTGCTCGTCATTATAACCATGGCTGTAAAAGCACCAACAGGAAGTGGTCTGTTTCCTAAAGGTGCGGCGGAAGGAGTCCCTCCTGGCAAGGGGGTCACTTGGCAGCTTTGGCTGGCAGGTGACTGCCCAGGTTCACCCCTAAAATACGCACTGAGGTTGTGACCGTGTGGCCTGTCTTCACTTTTGCCTTCCAGAAAGGGATTTTAAGTCTGCAGTCCTCGCTCTTCAATAGTGGCCTGAGCTGTGCTTTCCAGCTGCCGAGATCTGCTTATCTGATGCAAGGGGGTTAATTTGTCTGTGTTCTCCATGAGGCACCGACGTCCGTCCTTCCCTTCCCCTTCCCTATGAGGAAACAATTTGGCACTATCCATCCATCCATCCATCCATGCATCCATCCATCCATCCATCCATCCATCCATCCATCCATTCATCCATCCATCCATCTATCCATCCATCCATCTACCTATCTATCTATCTATCTAGCCAGGGCCCGAGTCGGGGTACCACGTGGGTGGACGGCATCCCCCCACATATTTTACAGCGAGCTCGATAACTGGAGCAAATGGAGCTACACATTCACTTTTTGGCCTCTCTGGGGCGAGATAGGAGCCCATTCAGAACGCTGCTCACGCGCTGGTTTCCCTGATGCCATTGCATCTAAGGGGTCAGCGAGGGGAGGAAATGAGTCTGATGGTGCAAGCCACCTTTCGTGAACTCACTTTCTGTTGTGACATCAGCGTCCCCCACTACTTTTTTTAGGACTTGTGCTAGCTATCTATCTATCTATCTATCTATCTATCTATCTATCTATCTATCTATCTATCTATCTATCTATCTATCTATCTATCTATCTATCTATCTATCTATCTATCTATCTATCTATCTATCTATCTATCTATCTTAATTTGTCTGTGTTCTCCATGAGGCACTGATCCATCCATCCATCCAGTAAGGGCCGGATTGGGAAGGGAAACCAGCCCTGGCAAACTGCTCGGCTGGGACCCCCCTGGGGCGGGCAGGGGGTGCAACTGAGCAGTTTGCTGTGGCTGGTTTCGACCGATTTTGTTACAGGGGGGTGATATTGCCGACCCCCAGTAACAAAACCAGCCCCCATCGGCACAAAACCGGCCCCCACCCCGGCAGCCCACCGGGTAAACGCCTGGTGCCAGCTACGGCCAGTCCGGCCCAAATTTAGTGTTAGAGGGTTTTCTGACAGGCATTGGCTGCGCCACCGGACCACACACATGCTGATTTAAGGCAGTTTGCCACTGCTTTCCAGCTATCCTGGCCGCCCACGGATCCTGCCCCCACTCCTGCAGCCATCAGATCGGATCCAGTCCGGTCCCTGTGATGCGCGCGCGGCCAGCACGCAGGAGCTCGGTAAACAGGGATGCCGTGCAGACTGCAGAGCTGCCAGCACAGATCAGAGGGACCAGCCTGCCTCCCAGAATAAACCAGGCCGTGCAGGGCTGGGGGGCGGGATGAAATCTGCCGGACTCATCGTTTCACGTGGAGAAGCGCTCGTGCACACCGGAAGCCCCTGTCCACTGTTGTCATATCACACTGGAGAGAGAGAGAGGAGGTAGAAAGCAAGGAGGGACACCCACCATTATACATTATATTCACACAAAAGAGGACTCTTATAAAAGTGCAAATACTTCGTACACTGTAGGAAAAGTCAGAAAGTACTTAGGTGTCCAGGACAGAATGCCTTCACCCACCCAGTGGGTGGCATGCTTCACCATTGCCACCCTCCTGGCACCGGTCTGGGAGATCCAGGTGAGAGCTTCTACCCTGGTGTTGGGAGTTGGCGAGGAGTTTTCAGAGTTAGTAACAGGATGGGAGATTTCCGGTGAGCATCTTAGATATAGGGGCCAAGTTCGAAAAGAGAATAGATGTGGATTAGAACGTTTCTGCCTACGTTGCCCCTACAATGGAGGTGTAGTGGCACTCTTCAGGACACTGCGGTCCTCTCTGTAGGGTGAGTGCATAAGATTTTTTTTAAGCAAGAAATATTTGCAATCAGAGTTCTAACTTATTGTTTACAAATCTTTCCAGTTTCATTCAGGGGTCTGATAATGCAAACTTACAGAGATACTTTGACGGCGGACTGCTTTTTCTGCACCTCACATCAGTTTCAATTGTATCAGGTCCCTTGCGCAACAAGCCCGTGCACCAGCCGTCAGGTGATACCTCTGTAAATCAGATCCTACGCAAAATAGAGGGGTTGGGTGTGCGTCAGGTGATGAAGTCCAAGAAGCCAGTATTTGGTTTTTCAAATGAATCTTTATTTTCAATCAGTTAATTCTCACAGAACAGGTGATTTTACAGTCAGCCAACACGTTTCGTTCTCATGATGAGAACTGTGTCAGGGCTGAAATTAACATAAAAATAAATTTAGAAGACTAAATAAATTTACAACACAGAAGGGAAAGACAAAAAGGAGGAAAGAAGAAAGGGTAAAGAAAGACATGAGTTCCCCCGTGTCTGAAAAGTCAAGAACATAGTTGTGTCACAATTTTAAATTTTTTTAAAACTCCAACATGAAAGCAGATGAACAATTATCTTTATTTCAAGAGTATTCTTTTTTTTCCCGTTTATACCATCTATGGAATACTTCACTCTACAGCATAGAGTGTACTGAAACTACCTAGCGAATGCGTCTCTCTCTTCGTGTTGGAGTTTTATAATTTGTAAATTAACTATGTCTCTCACTCCCAAGACATGGGGGAACTCATGTGTCTCTTTGCTCTTACTTCATCACTTCAAATACTCAAATATATAGCAGAGAATACTCTTGAAATAATGATAATTGCTCATCTTCTTTCATGTTGGAGTCTGATAATGCATTTTATATGTTCCCATGATCTTATCTCAGAGGTGGAACCAGGGAGACAGGATCTCTCTGTTGCTGGTGTGCCAGACTGTCGTACATTCATGTAGCCCAGGAGACGACTGGATCGGTGAGGGTCTTCCATCCTGAAAACGTCTGCACTTTCTGACTTTTTCTACAGTCTGCAGAGTATTTACTATTTTAGCAAGGAGCTATGTAGTTGACCATGGGGTTATATGTCGGAACAACGAGTTCCTCTACCCCACCTACCGTTACAACACAGTCTCTACAACAACTGCATCTAAACCATGAACTACTTTACTACACATGCCTTTACCACAAATTTTTGTGGTAAAGGTATGCATGGTAAATGGCTATCCATGGCTAAGATTACCACCTGCCACCCTCGCCCCCTGAGTCCTAAATGCACCCGAACCTCCTTAAGACTACCCTGAACCCCCTTTCCCCCAAAATTATCCCAATCCTCTCTAACCCCCTAAAAACGACACCAAACCTCCCCACCCCCTAAAAAATACTCTGAACCCCCACGCCCTAAAAACTAACCCGAACACTCCTCCACCCCTAAAAACGACTGCGAAACCCCTACCCTTAAAAACTACCCCAAACCCACACCCCCTCACAACTACTCTGAACCCCTCCCACTCCCTAAAACCGCCTCAGAATGCCCCACCCCTAAAAACGACCCCAATCCCCACCCCCTTAAAACTGCCCCAAACCCCCACCCCCTAAAAACTATCCAGCACCCCCACCCCCTAAAAACTACTCCGAACCCCCATCCCCTAAAAACTACTCAAAACCCCTCTCAACCCCTAAAACAACCTGAAGCCCACCCTCTAAAAACTACTGAAAACCCCACCTACTAAAAACTACCCTGAACCACCACCCCCTGAAAACTTACCCAAACCCCACACCCCCTAAAAACTACTCCAAACCCCTCATGCCCTAAAAACTACCCCGAACACTGCCCCATCCCCTAAAAACTATCCTAAACCCCCACCCACTAAAAACGACTCCAAATCCCCATCCCCTAAAAACTTCCCCAAACCCCTCCCACCCCCTAAAAACTACCCCAAAACCCCACCACCTAAAAACTACTCAGAACCCCCCTTGACATCTACCCTGAAACCCCTCCTGCCTGTCCTGTTCGCTTTCGGGCGCTCCTCTCTCCCTGCCCATCCCAAACACTAGACGGACTTTGCCTTAAAGACGCACATGAGTGCTTAAGGCAAAGTCGTTTGGGCAAGTTGTTGTTCGCCTTGTGGGCTCCCGGAACTCGTGGCTCTGGCCTGGTTGTTCCGGATGTTTCCCTGACCATGGAGCAGCTTATGCACTAGGTAGAGGGTTTTCAAGATAGCTCTTTTTTGCACATGGACTCAGTGTATGGATCCTGGCACTCTGGGGCACTCAGCTCCTGGGAGGGCTGTGTGAGATGAAACTAAGAAAACGCCACTTCATCTACAGATCTTGAGGCCCAGCCACGTTTGAGGCTCCCAGCAAGACCCAGTCTACAAAGTGAGTGTACAGGGACAGCTGTAAAGCCCCTAAGGGGCATATTTACAATAACTGGCTCATCCCTGCAAATCAGCAGGGATGCACCAGTTATTGTGCGCCACAGCTCCGCCATCATGGATGCGCCGCATTTACAATGCGGCGCACATGGGGCAAAAACGGCACAGATGCGTGACGCATCTGTGCCGTAAAAGTGACGCATTGCTGAAGTTTCATCCCAAGCGCGACGCAGCTCCAGCAATGCACTGGGGGCCCTATCTAGTTAATGCTGCGTCAATCCTTACGCCTGCTTCAGGCAGGCGCAGGGTTTTGACGCAGCATGGGCCTAAAAGTGACTGAGTGAAATCTTGTAGATTTCACTCGGCCACTTTTAGGAGGCGTTCCTGTGCCAGAACGCCCCCCCTGCACAGGAATGCCTCCTTATGGCGCAGGGCTTTACAACGTGACGCATCTCCGAGATGCCTTACATTGTAAGTACCCCCGCACCATGGAGCAGGATTTGCACCGCCGCTGCGTCACAAAGGTGACGCAAAGGCAGCGTAAATGAGGCGCAAGGGGCTTGTAAATCTGCCCCCATGTGTCTAAGGAAGTGTGAGCCGGGGAAGAGTGATGGATGTGTGTGGCAAAGAGCAACAATGGGTGGAGATCAGTTCAGGGCATGGTCTTGACACTGCATCAGGTAAGGCTTCAGTGATGCTAAGCGACCTGTCTCAGCCAGTACTTATAGTAGGGCTCTCAAAATTACACTTTTTAAGGTTGAGAAGGTTAATGGTTTGATTCTCTATCAGTTTTTTGAGGTGGCCAAAATCACCATTAGATTGGGATAACTAGAGCTTTATATTCAGGATAAAAAAAAACATCTAGGGCCCGATTCACAGAGTGAACTTAAGACTCAATCCTAAACTTACTACTATTTTGGTATTCACAGAATCCACTTACTACTTTTGGCATTCACAGAATGAACTTACTACTTTTGGCATTCACAGAAGTTAGGATTTTGTCTTAAGTCTGTCTTAAGTTTGTCTTAAGACAAGCTTAAGACAAAATACTAACTTCTGTGAATACCAAAAGTAGTAAGTGCATTTTGTGAATACCAAAATAGTAGTAGGTTTAGGATTGAGTCTTAAGTTCATTCTGTGAATCGGGCCCGTTTTCTGCTTTCAATAAAAAAAAAAAGGTAGAAAAAAGTTTCTGTGTGATACTTTATCAAGCAAGCAGGCATTGCACTTCCTCTCCTATTAAACAAAAACGTGAACTGTTTTTAGAGAATAAAATATATTTTCATTCAAATACCATTCTTACCTACCTGTAAGATGTGTTCCAGTATCTATTTGTTGACACCAAAGAGAAAAGGAAGTTTTGGAAGACGAGTGTACCTGCAGTGCAAGATTACCCTAAGTCCCACATATCACATACACTGTAGAAATGTATTATAATTTTTTTAATGCTAATGAAACATTGCATAAAAGACGATCTGAATTAATATTACACTATTAGTCTTCTAGCCGTTTTATCATGTTAACCTGTTTCAAACACTTCCTTTAGAGTCCATTGGGAGCCTTCCTCTCAACAAAATGGGTGCACATCCCAGTGTTGTTCCATTGGTCAGCCAGAACACAGATTTAACATTATTTATTGAGTTGATTTAGATGAGTAAATGCAGCTTACAAGGAAATGACAGAGAGGCAGCGAGGAGGGTAGGATCTGCTTTCATGGTTACTCCCTCTTTTTGCCTTGTGTCAAGTGTGTTTTGACATAGCCCGCTGACAATAAGGACCACAACAACTGTGCTTTCTCCCCTAAATTGACATGGTAAGTACTTTTATACCTCCACATTTGGCTACTAGTGTACCCTGATAAGTCCCCAGTATATGGTACTTAAGTACTCAGGGCATAGATACACCAGGGGTCTTCCATGGGCTGCAGCATGTACTGTGCCACCCATGGGAGTCAACTTAAACTGTGACTACAGGCCTGTCATTTCAGCCTCTGTGAGATGGTGCGTGTACCCCTCATGAAAGATATACATTTCCTTATATCTGAAGTCAGTACACTTAAAACCAATAAGTCACCCCTATGGCAGGCTCTTCATTCCTGAGGAAAGGGGTGCTTGGTTATGAGTGTGAGAGTGCCCCTGCAATCAATCAATCAATCAAAAACATTTATATAGCGCACTACTCACCCGGAGGGTCTCAAGGTGCTTGGGGGAGGGGGGTCCGCTACTGCTCGAACAGCCAGGTCTTGAGCTGCTTCCTGAAGGCGAGGTGGTCTTGGGTCAGGTGGAGGTGGGTCGGGAGGGAGTTCCAGGTCTTGGCGGCCAGGAAGGAGAAGGACCTTCCTCCTGTGGTGGCTCTTCGGATGCGGGGGACGGCGGCGAGGGCGTGGCTGGTCGATCGAAGCTGGCGAGTGGGAGTGTAGAAGTTGGGGCGGCTGTTGAGGTATCCTGGGCCTTGGTTGTGTAGGGCTTTGTGTGCGTGGGCGAGGAGACGGAAGGTGATTCTCTTGTTGACCGGGAGCCAGTGCAGGTCTCTTAGGTGTCCGGAGATGTGGCTGTGTCGGGGGATGTCAAGGATGAGTCTTGCTGAGGCGTTCTGGATCCGCTGGAGTCTCTTCTGGAGCTTGGCGGTGGTTCCGGCGTAGAGGGTGTTGCCGTAGTCCAGTCGGCTGGTGACGAGGGCCTGGGTGACCGTCTTCCTGGTCTCGGTGGGGATCCACCGGAAGATCTTGCGTAGCATGCGTAGGATGTTGAAGCAAGACGAGGAGACGGCGTTGACTTGTCTGGTCATGGAGAGGGAGGAGTCCAGGATGAAGCCCAGGTTGCGTGCGTGGTCTGTTGGTTTGGGGGCGCTGCCCAGGGCGGGCGGCCACCAGGAGTCGTTCCAGGCGGAGGGCGAGGAGCCCAGGATGAGAACTTCCGTCTTGTCTGAGTTCAGTTTCAGGCGGCTGTTCATCATCCACTCGGCGACGTCTTTCATACCTTCGTGTAGGTTGGTTCTGGCGGTGGCGGGGTCGTTGGTGAGGGAGAGGATCAGCTGGGTGTCGTCGGCGTAGGAGATGATGTTGAGGTTGCGTTGGCGTGCGATGGCCGCCAGGGGGCTCATGTAGACATTGAAGAGGGTGGGGCTGAGCGAGGAGCCTTGAGGAACGCCGCAGATGACTTCGGTGGCTTCTGATCTGAACAGGGGTAGGCGGACTCTCTGTGTCCTTCCGGCGAGGAAGGAGATGATCCATTCTAGTGCCTTCTCTTGGATTCCGACGTTGCTGAGGCGCTGCACTAGGGTGCGGTGGCAGACAGTGTCGAACGCCGCGGAGAGGTCCAGGAGGATGAGGGCCGCTGTTTCCCCGTTGTCCAGCAGGGCTCGGATGTCGTCCGTGGCTGCGATGAGGGCGGTTTCGGTGCTGTGGTTGGCCCGGAAGCCAGACTGCGAGAGGTCAAGGGATCCGTTTGTCTCGAGAAAGGCGGCCAGCTGCTTGTTGACGGTCTTCTCGATGACTTTGGCCGGAAACGGGAGGAGCGAGATGGGGCGATAGTTTTTGAGTTCGGTGGGGTCCGCTGATGGTTTCTTCAGTAGAGCGCTGAGTTCAGCGTGCTTTCAGCTTTCTAGGAAGGTGGCGGTGTCAAAGGAGGTGTTGATGATGTCCCACAGATGGGGTGCGATGATGGCGTCGGCTTTGTTGAAGACGTGGTGCGGGCAGGGGTCGGTTGGAGATCCGGAGTGGATGGAGTTCAATGTACGGATGGTGTCTTCGGTGCTGATCGGGGTCCAGGCGCAGACGGTGGTGGTGGAGGGCGTTGGTGCGGTCGTGGGATGCGTCGGTTGTGTGCTGAAACTGTTGTGTATGTCTGCGATCTTGTTGTGGAAGTAGGAGGCGAGGGAGTTGCAGAGGTCTTGAGATGGGGTGATGTCGTTGTTTCCGGCGTTGGGGTTGGAGAGCTCTTTGACGATGTTGAAGAGTTCCTTGCTGTTGTGTGCGTTGTTGTCCAGTCGTGCCTTGAATGTGGTTTTCTTGGTGGCGTGGATCAGTTGGTGGTGTTTTCGGGTGGCGAGCTTGAGGGTGGTCATGTTGTCTGGTGTCGGGTCTTTGCGCCATGCGTTCTCGAGGGCTCGGCAGTTCTTCTTGGAGCTCTTGAGTTCGTCGGTGAACCAGGGTGCTTTCTTGCTGCCGGGTCTGCTGGGAGGGGTCCTCAGTGGGGCGAGGTCGTCTGCGCAGTTGCTGATCCACTTCGTGAGGTTGTTGGCGGCTTGGCTGGGGTTAGCTGAGCTGGAGGGTGGGTGCTGGCTCAGGGATGCGGTGAGCTGGTCGGCTGTGATCTTGTTCCAGCTTCTGCGTGCAACCTGTTGCTGGTGGTGGTGGATCGTGGTTCTTCTGAAGCTGAAGTGGATGCAGCTGTGGTCCGTCCAGTGGAGTCCGGTGGTGTGGCTGAAGACGATGTCCTTGCTGGATGAGAAGATGGCGTTGAGTGTGTGTCCGGCGTAGTGGGTGGGGGTGGTCACCAGCTGCTTGAGGCCGAGGTTGGCGAGGTTGTCCAGCGGGGTGGTGGTGTTGCGGTCGTTGTTGTTCTCCAGGTGGAAGTTGAGGTCCCCGAGGAGGATGTAGTCGGCGGAGGGGAGGGCGTGCGGGCTGATGAAGTCGGCGATGTCTTCGCTGAATTGTGTGCGAGGTCCCGGGGGTCTGTAGATGAGGGTGCCTCTGAGGGTGGTCTTGGGGTCGGTGTGGATCTGGAAGTGGAGGTGTTCGGCGGTTGTGAGGGTGTCGTCGGTGTTGGTCGTGATGCGGATGGTGTTCCTGTGGATGATGGCGATGCCTCCTCCCGTCTGGTTGGTGCGGTCCCTCCGGGAGATCTTGTATCCGTCCGGGATGGCGATGGTGATGTCGGGCCCTGAAGAGGCGTTCATCCAGGTTTCCGTGAGGAAGGCAACGTCTGGCGATGTGGTGTCGAGGATGTTCCAGAGTTCGATGGTGTGTCTGTGGACGGAGCGGGTGTTGAGTAGGATGCACTTCAGGTGGTTGCTGCTGGAGTTCGGTTTGTTGGGTGCTGGTGTAGTGCAGGTCGGTGGCAGGTGAACTTGCAGGAGTGGCAGCTGAAGGGTCCGTGGGTGCGTCTCGGAGTGGCTCGGTAGCATCCCGGGGATCGGCCGGTGTTGAGTGCGTTGAGTTCGGTGGCGTCGTAGATCCGGCGGGTGGGCTGGTGTCTGCGGGGTCCAGAGGTCCTGGCACTGGGCGCGGTCCAGGCGCGGACTGGCGCAGACGGGCTTACCTTTGGCGCGCCCGTAGCGCATCCACGCTGCGCGTTTGCCACTCTGCCATATGTGGAGAGTGGGGGGGGCGGAGCGAGGGAGGAGCAGCTGGGAGGTGGGAGCGGGGCGGCGAATGGGAAGGGTCCCAGGTGGAAGGGGGCGGGGCCGCAGGGGAGCAGCGGCGGGGAGCGGGGAGGTGGCGGGAAACACGGCGGGGCACAGCAAGAGGGAAAAACAGCGAACAACAAATAACCAGAGGACAATGGCTGGGCACAGTGAGGGCAACAAGGGAACAAACTAAATATAACAGGAGACAGTGGCTGGGCACGATACGGGCAACAGAGGATAAAACAACAGTCAGCGGGGAAACAAACTGGAAATCACAGGAGACAGTGGCTGGTCACGATACGGCCAACAGGGGAGGAAACAACAGTCAGCAGGTGAAAAGCAGCGCTGCACTACAGAGGCGGATACCACACCAGTGGTCAGGAGCACAGCTGCGGGCAGCGGCGGGATCGGGGCAGCCTGGGCTCACTCACTGGGAGTGTGCGCGGTGCGTGGTGTGACCGGCCCAGAGAGCAGGACACCCCTACAAACCTCAGAGTCGATTCTCCAGGCTTTGTAAGTGTGGTCAGCCATTTTAAGAAATATAGTGGATATTGGTCATTACGAGATGTCTAACTATATAGTGGCTACAGTTACACCAAACCTCGTCATGTTTGGTATCAAACATGTTGAAATCATACTCCAACACCGATTACATTTTTGGAAGTATTGTCCCAGGTGCTGGAGGGCTCCTTAGGGGACCCCCTGTACTTCTGGTAACAGCCTTTCAAGGTCTGCAATCACCCTAGCGCTGCTGGCAACCAAAGGCACAATTCTGCCCACCTGCTGCTGAGCCAGGCTTGAGCAGCTGAAGGTAAACAATAGGTTTACTGTTGCAGGGAGGTGTGACAACATCCCAGACAGGACTTAGTGTATTGGACTGGGATTGGGGCGCTTACAAGCGCAACCAGGCTGTTTTGAAGGGCACATTTGGTGCCCTCCTTGCATACTCCAGTTTGAGCAAGTTCTGGGAGTCTTGGCTCCTGTTCTGGCACGAAATTGTACAAAAGACATGTGGGTATGCTCCCGACTGTATAGCAGCTCCTCCGAGTTGTTCCAACACTTTTCTTAAGGGCTTACCTGTGGGTGGGTCCTTAGATTTGTCGTGGGACAAGACTCATCCCTGAAACTATTTGCTTGTCAGGACACTTGGATTTCGTTGGACTGTGACTGGAATGGAGACTGCATCAAAGAAGACTCCTGCTGCTTCTGGTCTCGCTGTTCTTCAAGTCTTCTTCATTGTCTGTGTCAACAGACCTTTGGGCATCAAGGACACCCAAAGAAATCGCCCTTGGTGTGAAGGAGTCACTCCCTGCATCTGCACCCCAGTTCAGAACCAGCCATATGCAACTCAGTCTTTACCCTTGTTCCTCATGGGAAATGTCCAGCTCAAATTACCAAGTCAGGTCTTCCATGGCCCGGAAAGAGCATCATGGGACCAGTTTTGTGGTAACACTCCTCATCAGCCAGGCTAGCTTGAATCCAGTGGCAAAGTGAGAAAGGTACCCACGTCTAGGCATACCCTGCCAACTTAGGGCGAACAATGCAAACCTAATAAGATGATGGAAGGAGCACTGAAACTATTCAGACACTCACCTCAAGTCAATATTAGATCTGGGTTTAAGCCATCATCGTTATATAGCTCACTACACCACTCCAGTTCAGACCCAGCCATATGCAACTCAGTCTTGACCCTGTTCCTCATGGGAACAGTCCAACCCAAACTGCCAAGCCAGGTCTTCCCTGGGCCAGAAACAAGCATCCTCGGACAGGTTTCAGGGTGATGCCCCTAATCAGCCAGGCTAGCTTGAATCCAGTGGCAAAGTGAGGAAGGGACCCATGTCTGTGCATACCCTGCTGACTTAGGGCAAACAAAGCAAACACAAGGAGATGATGGACAGAGCGCTGAAACTTTTCAGACACTCATCCCCAATCACTATTAGATCTGGGGTAAATCCATCATCGTTATTTAGCTCACTACACCACCCCAGTTCAGACCCAGCCATATGCAACTCAGTCTTAACCCTTGTTCCTCATGGGAACTGTCCAGCCCAAACTGCCAAGTCAGGTCTTCCATGGCCCAGAAATACGCATCATTGGACCAGTTTTTTGGTAACACTCCTCATCAGCCAGGCTAGCTTGAATCCAGTGGCAAAGTGAGTAGGGAACCCACGTCTGGGTATACCCTGCCAACTTTGGGGAAAAAAATGCAAGTAAGATGATAAACAGAGTGCTGAAAATTTTCAGACACTCACCTCAAGTCAATATTAGATTTGGGTTAAAGCCATCATCGTTATATAGCTCACTACACCACCCCAGTTCAGACCCAGCCATGTGCAAATCATTCTTGACACTGTTCCTCATAGGAACAGTCCAGCTCGAACTGCCAAGTCAGGTCTTCCATTGCCCAGAAACAAGCATCCTGGGACCGGTTTCAGGGTAACGCCCCTCATCAGCCATGCTAGCTTGAATCCAGTGGCAAAGTGAGCAAGGAGCCCACGCCTGGGTATACCCTGCCAACTTAGGGAAAACAAAGCAAACACATAGCGATGATGGAAGGAGCGCTGAAACTTTTCAGACACTCACCCCTGGTCACTATTAGATCGGGGGTAAATCCATCATCGTTATTTAGCTCAATTTGCCACCCCTGTTCAGATCCAACCATATGCAAATTAATCTTGACCCCGTGCCTCATGGGAACAGGGAGACTCAATTAAGTTTCTTGAATGTGCGTATAGCATCATATATTCAAAACACACAGTATACAAATGATACAGTTATGGCAGCACTGTATTAACATAAATACAAAAGCAACCCCAATTGTACTTGGTGCTCAGTGTAAGTGGGTGACACAGAATGGCGACGCACAAGACAATTGTGCACAGCAAGGGACGGCGCAAGTGGAGTGAGTGAAAAAATATATACAGTGTAGTGGAATACAATGGCTGAAAAATACATTTTAAACTGTTTGATGATTCAGCATCGATAGTTCGGGTAGGCCATTGTAAAAAGGAGCGCCAGCAGTTGCGCTGTGGGTTGTCGACGAACGTTTTGATCCTCTGTTAATAGGGATCGTCTTCAGGACAGGGTTGCTGGGAATTGGACCAGTGCTGCAGGAAGGAAGGGTAAAAATGAGGAAAGGGAATTGGACTGACAACAACCGTCTGTTAGATAGGGTGTCAAGGGAGCGTGGGAGTGTGTAGGCAAGTAATCTTGGTCAAGAGGAGGGGGGCACATGGCCGATGAAGACAATGGATGTCAATGAGTCATAGACCTAAGAGGTGTGTCCTGGGTCAGTGTGTGGGGTCCACAGCATGGAACGTGAAGAGTCTGGGCAGAGGCCGATATTAATTCAAAGAATATCTAGGGAGGCAGGGTACAGTGTCCAAGTAGGTCTGGTCTATGAGGTGGGGGCGGGTGGGGGAGGTAGAGGAAGAAAGGAAGGGATCGCCGCAAGCAGGCTATACCTTAGGAGGGAAACACCGGGCATCCAACTAGGGCAGATGGACGGCAATTTCCAGGTTCGGGTGGCTGTCCAATAGTACCAGGCGCTGCAGCGTGATGCTGGGGAAAGAAAGGGGGAGGAGTGCATGAGGGAGCCAAGAGGGATATCGGTGGCCGGGTTGGGGGAAATCAGGGTCCGGACTTTACCTGGGTGTGTAGCCCACGTGAGTGGATAAGTAAAGGATCGGCTTCTCGGGGGGCACTGTGATGAATCAGGTTCCCGAAGGCAGTGTTGATGGCTGTGAAAACAGGTTGGATAGAGAGCCTGTCAGAGTGGCCGCTGGACGGTGACGAAAGGACGGTGTGAATTGGGAATGTAGTCCAGTTACCTGAATCGATCGGCTGTAATTCCCGGGAGGAGATTTGGGAGGTTGGTTATGTGGTCCCGCAGAAATCCAGGCTGCGTGGTCCAGGCGGGATCAAAGGAGAAATCAAGTCTTGGGTGGTAATTAGAGCTGTGAAGGCAAGCCGATGAAAGGGGATAAGGCGCCTGTCACGGGTACCGCTAGTCGAGAGACGAGCGCGATCAGGAGCAGGGATTCATATTCAATTACCTGAGTAAATCAGCTTAAGGAGGAGTGGATCGTCCGGTTTGTAGTGAGTTCTGGTAACCAGCGCGGGGAAAGCTGTGTAGTAATCGAGGAAGATGACTCGGCGACCAATCAGGAGAGCTGGGGGCGTGAAGCAGGGCGGGGGAGGTGGGAAAAATGGGTGGTGACGCGTTCGTGAGTGAACAGCGGCAGAGACATAACAAGTCCAGGCAAGCTGATGAAAGGGGATAAGGCGCCTGTCACGGGTACCGCTAGTCGAGAGACGAGCGCGATCAGGAGCGGGGATTCATATTCAATTACCTGAGTAAATCAGCTTAAGGAGGAGTGGATCGTCCGGGTTGTAGTGAGTTCTGGTAACCAGCGTGGGGAAAGCTGTGTAGTAATCTAGGAAGATGACTCCGCGACCAATCAGGATAGCTGGGGGCGTGGAGCAGGGCGGGGGAGGCGGGAAAAATAAGTGGTGACGCGTTCGTTAGTGAACAGCGGCAGAGACATAACAAGTCCCAGAAAGGGCAGCTGGGAGATGTACTGAAACTAATCGCTAAAGCCGAGGACATAGTCAAAGGCAACAGATACACCCCAATTTTGAAGTTATTGCAGAGCCCGTCACAAATAACATATACATAATAAGTCATTCGTAAGTCCCCATCAGAGTACGGTTATTTAAATAATACAATATTTGTGTACACAAATTAGGGGGTTATTACAGAGCTTGGTCACAAGTAGCATGCAGACAATGATCACGGGTCGTGTTTGGGCCCCCTCACATAGAGTAACGTGACATAGATAATTTCTCAATTATCTGTATAACTGTACATATTTTTTCACTCACTCCACTTTTGTTCCACAATTTTCACTTGCGTCGCCATTCTGTGTCACCCACTTACACTGAGCACCAAGTACAATTGGGGTTGCTTTTGTATTTATGTCAATACAGTGCTGCCATAACTGTATCATTTGTATACTGTTTGTTTTGAATATGTGATGCTATATGCACATTCAAGAAACTTAATTGAGTCTCCTTGCTTCTTTGCTGGCAATGCTGTAAGCATGCGTATCTAATTGTCTCTCTAAACATTACCTTGTGGGATATGGTTTGCCTTATATCCATCTACCCTGACCCCACCTTGGTTTATGGGTTATAATCCTGTTGTTTTTTACATTGTTACGAGCAGCTGCTGAGCTGCGGGAGTTAGTGTCTTTTGGCACCCAGCTCTTGAACTAAAGTCAAGATCACCCTCTATGTGTGACTTTCAGAACACATATGATGTCTAAGGAGTCTCTTGCATATTCTGAAGAATATATTCAATCCTTGATGGTAGGTCCCTCGCTCTTTTCTGGGCCTTCCATTACCCCGTCCATCAGACCCACCACTAACACATCATGAGTTCTATTGGATAGACTGGAAAAACTCAAAAAGAAACAGATCCGGATGGATCTACATGCCCGCATGCTCACGGATTACCTCAGATCTGGCGTGATCCCAGTGGGTTTGCAAATACGTAACACTCCTGCCATTTTTACTCAGGACCCCAAGTTCCGCACCAGCTTTTGCCATCTAGCAACGACCTGTTCCCACCACTGGATGGTTTTAGGAATTGACACAGCCATCGAACATAATCGCAAAGAACTGGAGGAAATTTCTGAACTAGAGAAGTTAATTCTGTCTGACTCAACTATCACTGATGCAAAAAATCTACTCGACAAAATCAATACCACAATCAATACCTTCAATAGCTTTGAACTAAACAAAAAAACAACCAAGATTCAGAAAGACATTAAATACTACAAGGTCGACCAAACATATCCATATCTACTGGACGACTTCTATAACACTCCGTACGTGCCACCAAGAACTCGCTCGTGGGGACGCTTCCGAAACAATCAAAGAATCACCTTCTCAGATTCCTCCATCACCTCGATTGAAGACTCTGACTCCACAGACGGACCCAGCACATCTGGAGCCAACACCAGACCACAACCTCTACTTCCACCTGGTTTTTTAGGCTGAGGCCGCGGCCGCGGCCAACCTCCATCTCGGCCTACCAGAAGCCGCCAATACCAACCGTAATTCGCAGGCGATCGACAAACCAGGAATCGCTACTACCAAAGGGGTCCACCCCAATGATCATGCCAAGTCAAACAATGAATCCTACATTGGCCCACAGGGACCCACCAGCGGAAACGATAGCCACCGAGAACCTTACTGAGTCGCCCCCTACTGACCTCTGCATCCCCATTTTCAACCTTTCCAACCACTGTTTGACCCCTGATGAAGCGACGCTTCTATCACGTGGGCTCAGTTCGTTCCCACTGAACTAACTAACTATCTTGAACTACAGACCAGCCTCCTGAGGTTCTTCAGATGCATCAGACTGAAGCAATTTTTTGCTGATAAACCTGAGTCTAATCTTTTCCCACAGTCAGAGTTCCGGCCACCATCTACATTCAATACTCCATCCCACACCATGCCTCTGGAGATTTTGACTTTTGAACAGCGGGTCATGCAAGAAATCAATGAACTCCAGTCGAAATCCCAATATGTACCCTACAACCTACCCTTGACTGAAAAAAATGCTCTCCTCACCCTGAAAAACAATACTGAGATCATCATAAAGCCAGCAGACAAGGGCGGGGGCATCGTGGTAATGGGTATTAACCAATACGACCTAGAAATCAGACGACAGCTCGCCAACACCAATCACTACCGACAATTAGCTAAAGATCCCATAAATGACATCAGAACCAAAATACAAACTATCACCGGACAAGCCAGAGCCATTGGTATCCTCACCAAAAAAGAATATGACTTCCTTAACAATCCACACCCGCGGACACCAGTTCTGTACGTATTGCCAAAAATACACAAGGACCGCCAAAACCCACCAGGAAGACCAATTGTCAGTGGATGCGGTTCCATCCTGGAGCCCCTAGGAAAATATATAGATGCCATCATCAAGGAATTTGTACCTAGTACTGATACCTTCATTCGCGACACGACGGATCTGATTAACATCATAGAAGAACTTCCATTTGATCCAGATTCACAACTCATGGCTGGCCTCGACATTGAGTCGTTATACACAAACATCCCTCACCAAGAGGGACTGGAAGTCATTAAATCTCTCCTTCAACTCAGACCTCAACCTACACGCATCTCCACGGATTTCGTAATGAATTTATTCCGTATAGCTCTACAGAACAACTACTTCCTGTATCGGGACACTTACTACCTTCAAATAAAGGGTGTTTCCATGGGGACCTGTTTCGCTCCAAATTTTACCATCCTGTTTGTCCATCATCTTGAAAATACTCTCATCCTCTCCAGCAATAACCCTTTCCACGGTGAGATCAATCTCTGGCATAGATACATTGATGACATCCTGCTCCTCTGGAATGGTACTATCCCCTCACTCAATTTGTCCATGACCTGGCTAAACCAATCCCAAGACCACCTGAAGTTCACCAGCGATTGCACCAATAACGATCTCCCCTTTCTTGATGTCACCATCCATGCCGAGGAGGGTAAATTAGGAACTGTTCTCTATCGTAAACCCACGGAAAGGAACATCTTACTCCAATATTCCAGCCACCATCCACGAGGGTTGAGAGATGGTCTCCCCTACGGCCAATTCTTGCGTATCAGACGCAACTGTAAATGGCAAAAGGATTATTTTTGTGAAGCTGATATTCTCACTGCCAAACTGATTAATAGAGGATACCCAAAACGATTGGTCACACGAGCTCGCAAGAGGGCATGGTATTGCCACAGAGATATTCTTCTCACATCTCAACCCAAGCCCCCCATGACCAGGATACCCTTTGTGTCCAAATTCAATCCCGCTAGCAACACTATCTCTAGAATCATCAAAGAAAACTGGTCAATTCTCCGCCCCTTCAATTCCTTCCAGGACCCACCACTTTTCTCGTATCAACGAGGAGCCAATCTGGCCAGTCACCTCGTCCACGCCATTACATGGCCAGAGAAAGAAGACACGAGACACACCCTCACAGCATCCTGGGGACTCGACCCAATCATAGGTCACTACAAATGCCAAAGTTGCAGTGTTTGCAAACTGACCACCAACACTAAAGAATTCACGAACAGAGGCAGAACATACAAACTGAAAAAACTAACAAACTATCGTTCCCAGAATGTTATCTATGCCATATGTTTTCCGTGCGTTCTTACATACATTGGGCAAACCACACAAATGGTCAAACAGCGCATCTTACAGAATAAAAGCAGAATAAATTGCAAAGTGACAACTGCCCCACTGGTCACTCACTTTCTGGAGAAAAATCACACAGACACAGACTTGAGGTGGCAAGTGATTGACAAACCAACTTTACCCATGAGAGGAGGCGACATCAGAACACTACTAAACAGAGCCGAATGTAAATGGATGACATTGTGCGACACAGTCAACCAGGGACTCAATACAATCGACGAATGGAACAGCCCCATCTCCATCTAAGAAGTCGATCTTACCTGTCTCCTAGTAACATCCTCTCCACTGCTTAGTGTTGACAACCCTGAACCTTTCACCACACCCTACTAGGAATTATAATACACATCTTGGTCCCTACTGGTGCTACCCATACTCATCTGTAGAACTAGACTCTTATGCACATAGCTTTGTTCTCTTGATTATTGTACCAATTGAGAAATTATCTATGTCACGTTACTCTATGTGAGGGGGCCAAAACACGACCCGTGATCATTGTCTGCATGCTACTTGTGACCAAGCTTTGTAATAACCCCCTAATTTGTGTACACAAATATTGTATTATTTAAATAACCGTACTCTGATGGGGACTTACGAATGACTTATTATGTATATGTTATTTGTGATCTTCTCTGCAATAACTTCAAAATTGGGGTGTATCTGTTCCCTTTGACTATGTCCTCCGCTTCAGGGATTAGTTTCAGTACATCTCTCAGCTGCCCTTTCTGGGACTTATTATGTCTGTGCCGCTGTTCACTCACGAATGCCTCACCACCCATTTTTCCCGCCTCCCCCGCCCTGCTCCATGCCCCCAGCTCTCCTGATTGGTCGCCGAGTCATCTTCCTCGATTACTACACAACTTTCCCCTCTCTGGTTACCAGAACTCACTACAAACCGGACGATCCACTCCTCCTTAAGCTGATTTACTCAGGTAATTGAATATGAATCCCTGCTCTTGATCGCGCTCGTCTCTCGACTAGCGGTACCCGTGACAGGCGCCTTATCCCCTTTCATCGGCTTGCCTTCACAGCTCTAATTACCCCCCAAGACTTGATTTCTCCTTTGATCCCTCCTGGACCACGCAGCCTGGATTTCTGCGGGACCACATAACCAACCTCCCAAATCTGCTCCCGGGAATTACAGCCGATCGATTCAGATAACTGGACTACATTCCCAATTCACACCGTCCTTTCTTCACCGTCCGGCGGCCACTCCGACAGGCTCTCTATCCAACCTGTTTTCACAGCCATCAACACTGCCTTCGGGAACCTGATTAATCACAGTGCCCCCCGAGAAGCCGATCCTTTACTGATCCACTCACGTGGGCTACACACCCAGGTAAAGTCCGGACCCTGATTTCCCCCAACCCGGCCACGGATATCCCTCTTGGCTCCCTCATGCACTCCTCCCCCTTTTTTTCCCCAGCATCACGCTGCAGCGCCTGGTACTATTGGACAGCCACCCGAACCTGGAAATTGCCGTCCATCTGCCCTAGTGGGATTCCCGGTGTTTCCGTCCTAAGGTATAGCCTGCTTGCGGCGATCCCTTCCTTTCTTCCTCTACCTCCCCCACCCGCCCCACCTCATAGACCAGACCTACTTGGACACTGTACCCTGCCTCCCTAGATATTCTTTGAATTAATATCGGCCTCTGCCCAGACTCTTCACGTTCCATGCTGCGGACCCCACACACTGACCCGGGACACACCTCTTAGGTCTATGACTCATTGACATCCATTGTCCTCATCGGCCACGCGCCCCCCTCCTCTTGACCTACATTACTTGCCTACACAGTCCCACGCCCCCTTAGTTAATAGCAACGCTCCCTTGACACCCTATCTAACAGACAGTTGTTGTCAGTCCAATTCCCTTT
Organism: Lissotriton helveticus; assembly: GCF_964261635.1. Taxonomy (NCBI): domain Eukaryota; kingdom Metazoa; phylum Chordata; class Amphibia; order Caudata; family Salamandridae; genus Lissotriton; species Lissotriton helveticus. The sequence continues at coordinate 157,743,517 of NC_136057.1, forward strand.
CCTCATTTTTACCCTTCCTTTCTGCAGCACTGGTCCAATTCCCAGCAACCCTGTCCTGAAGACGATCCCTATTAACAGAGGATCGAAACGTTCGGACAACCCACAGCACAACTGCTGACGCTCCTTTTTACAATGGCCTACCCGAACTATTGATGCTGAATCATCAAACAGTTTAAAATTTATTTTTCAGCCATTGTATTCCACTACACGGTATATATTTTTTCACTCCACTTGCGCCGTCCCTTGCTGTGCACAATTGTCACTTGCGTTGCCATTCTGTGTCACCCACTTACACTGATCACCAAGTACAATTGGGGTTGCTTTTGTATTTATGTCAATACAGTGCTGCCATAACTGTATCATTTGTATACTGTGTGTTTTGAATATATGATGCTATACGCACATTCAAGAAACTTAATTGAGTCTCCTTGCTTCTTTGCTGGCAATGCTGTAAGCATATCTAATTGTCTCTCTAAACATTACCTTGTGGGATATTGTTTGCCTTATACCCTTCTACCCTGATCCCACCTTGGTTTATGGGTTATACTCCTGTTGTTTTTTACATCATGGGAACAGGACAGTCCGAACTGCCAAGTCAAATCTTCTCTCAACTGGAAACAAGCATCCTAGGTCTGGTTTGAAGGTAACACCCCTCATCAGACAGGTTAGCTTGAATCCAGTGGGAAAGTGAGGAAGGTACCCACGTCTGGGCATACCCTGCCAACTTAGGGGGCAAACAATGCAAACATAATAAGATGATGGAAGGAGCGCTGAAATTTTACAGACACTCACCCCCAGTCACTAATAGATCTGAGTTAAATCCATCATCATTCTTTAGCTCACTTTGCCACTCCAGTTCAGACCCAGCCATATGCAAATCAGTCTTGACCCTGTTCCTCATAGGAACAATCCAGCACTAACTGGCAAGCCATATCTTCCCTGGACTGTAAAGAAGTATCCTGGAACTAATTTCGGGGGAACACCCCTCATCAGCCAGGCTAGCTTGAATCCTGTGGCAAAGTGAGCAAAAGACCGAGGTCTGGACATACCCTGCCAACTCAGGACAAACAAAAAAATGCATATGGCTGGCCCCAACCTGGGGTGGCATGGTGAAGAAAAGAATGATGGATTATATCCATATCTGTGACTGGGGGTGAGTGGTTGAAAATTTTCAGCACTCCATCCATCATCCTGTTGTGCTTGCTGTGTTTGCCCTAAGTCGCCAAGGGTATGCCCAGACATGGGTCCCTTGCTCACTGTGCCACTGTATTCAAAATAGCCTGGCTGATGAGAGGTGAAATACACCAAAACCGGTCCCAGGAATATTGTTTCTGGTCCAGGGAGGACTTGGTCTGGCAGTTTCCGGCTGTACTGTACCCATGAGGTACAGGGTCAAGACTGATTTCCTTATGGGTGGGTGCAAACTGGGGTGGAATATCGAGCAAAATAACAATGGATTCAACCGAGATCTGTGACTGGGGGTGAGTGTTTGAACAATTTCAGCACTCCATCCATCATCTTGTTGTGTTGCTGCAAGGCACTTATCCCAGTGAATCACAGAATGTGCCGACACAATTGCTCCCGCCAAGCTAGCCAGATCCAAAGAATCCTCCAGCTGAACCAGCTAGTTCACATCAGAGCTGAAATTCATCAAATGCAACTTCCGGCAACTAGAAAGGAAGTCGCACAACAGCAAAAAGACAGGATGCCATACCACCTTCAAAACTGCACTTAAACAGTACCACGGTCTCCTGAAAGATACAAAGAAGAACTCCCTAGCAGACAGCATAGAAGCCAGCACTAACCGTAACAAGGAGCTCTTCGCTATTATGAAGGAGTTCTCCAACCTTGCAGCTTTCGAGAATGACATTATCCTCTCCCAAGAACTGAGTGTCACCCTGGCAGACTTCTTCCACTACAAGATCTCAGCCATCTATGAAAACTTTAATCCACAACCGCCACCACTGACTGCCTCTACTTGCTCATGCCCACAAAAAAAAAAAACCTACACACCCATTGCAACCCTCTCAAAACTCAAGCAACAATCTCCATCATGAACTCCGTGCACTCTGGAGCACCCACATACCCCTACCCTCACCACATCTTCAACCTCAGGAGCAAGACGATTGGCAACAAGCTCAAGAAAGTACTGAACACCTCCATGAACACAGCCTCCTTCATTGAGGACTGGAAACATGCTGAAGTGAGGCCTCTATTGAAGAAGCCATCCGCTGACCTAGAAGAACCAAAGAACTACGAGCCCATCTACCCTTTACGGTAAAGGTTCTTGAGAAAGCAATCAACCAGCAACTCACTGCACACCTCAAACACAAAAACCTACTGGACCGCCCGAAATCCAGATTCTGAGCCAACCACAGCACAGAGACAGCACTGATCACAGCCACTGACAATATCAGGGCCCTCTTGGATCACGGTGAAACAGCAGCCATTATCCTTCTGGACCTGTCAGCCACCTTTGAGACCTTCTCTAATCCCATCCTGATCAACAGACTCCACCACATCAGAATTCAAGGGAACACTCTCCACTGGATCCACTGGATCTCATACCTCACTGGAAGAACCCAGAGACTCTGTCTCCCTCCGTTCACCTCACCTCAGAAACCAATAAGATAATCTGCAGCATTCCCCAAGGATTGTCCCTGTGCCCCACACTTTTCAATATGTCCATGACTCCCCTGGCCAACCCCATCGCTGATGACACCCAGCTCATCCTTTCGCCTCGGAAGACCCCTTCACCACCAGAGCCAACTTACACAGATGTATGATGAACATCACCGAGTGGATAAAGGACAACTGTCTCAAGCTCAACACAGACAAGACGGAAGTCATCATCTTTGGGAACAACACCTCCCCATGGAATTACGAATGATGTCCTGCTGAACTCGGCCCATCCCTCGTCCCACAGACCACACCCGTAACCTCGGTATCATCTTGGACAACAAGATATCTATGAAGAAACAGGTAAACACAGTCCCATCTGCCTGCTTCCATAGCCTAAGCATGCTCCAAAAGATCTTCAGGTGGCTTCATTCGACATCAGAAGGACCATAATGAAGGTCCTCGTCACCAGCAGGCTGGACTAGGGTATTACACTCTACATAAACGTCACAGCATGCCTCCTGAAGAAACTACAGACAATACACAACTGCTGCAAGACTCATCCTCAACCAACCCCAGACAGACCCAGATCACACCACATCTCAAGAAGCTATTCTGGCTCCTGATCCAGATGAGATGTCAGTTCAAGATGTTGACCCACACATGCAAAGCCCAGTGCAACGAAGGACCAGAATACATCAACAAACACATGACCTCCCACCAACTGACCAGACACCTACGTTTTGCCTCCCTCTGGACGCTGTTTCTCACACCTGGCTGCCAAAGCTTGGTTTGGCTTCCCCCTGCACCTCAGGACTGCCTCATCGCTCCGAGAATTCAGGACAGGATTCAAGACCTGGTTGTTTGAATAAACAGATCACCACAAAGCAGTTATCAACTCCAGCACCTTGAGACCCTCAAGGGTGATTTGCTGTTTTTATAAATCCCTGATTGATTGATTGATTAATTGGAGGCAAAGCACTCAAAAATATGTTCTAAAACTGCCCTATTGATCCGTGATTGACAATTAACCTAAACAAAGGCAGAAGAGTCATGTTAAAAAAGAATACAGATGTTTTTATATAAAGGTTCCTCATGTGGCCCTTTGCAGAACCTTAAATCATGAACAAATGGGTGTTTTTGTTTCACAGTTTTACATATGTGAAATGGGCTAAATGACATTGAAGCGATTGACATGAGTACCAGTTCCAATACACAAGTTCAAATACATTTTTAACAGAGGCCTTGGGAGATTAAATAATTTCCCCAGAATCACATGTTGTTCAGCTAGTCTTGGGCCCGAACCTAGTTCCGAAAGTTGGCAGCTTTGGCCGTATGGCCACATCCTTTCTATTTTTTTTCTCTGGGCGAGTTGGCCTCAAAGGCAGGTCTTTGCAAAAGAACACACCCCCTCCACAAAGGCCTGAAGATATAGGCGCCAAGATGACAGCACCTGGGGGCAGATTTACAAGCCCCTTGCGACACATTTGCGCTGCTGTTGTGTCACTTTTGTGAAGCAGCGGTGCTGTAAACAAGGTTGCCAATTTACAATGTGATGCATCTAGGGAGATGCATCATGCTGTGAAGCCCTGCGTCACATAATACCTGCATCAGGTATAATATCTGCAGGGTGGACGTTCCCATGCAGGAAAACATCATAAAAGTGATGCAGTGAAATTTACAAGATTTCACTGTGCCACTTCTAAAACTCCACTACGTCAAAACATTATGCCTGCTTAAAGCAGGCATAAGGAATGACGCAGTACAATGAGTATAGGCCTCAACATGCATTGTTGGAGTTGCGTCATACTTGCGACTTGATTTCAGCAATGCATGACTTTTGGGCCAATAGATGCATCCGAAATTTGGACGCATATGCCAATCTTTGCGCCGCGGTGCGCTGTGTTGTGAATACGGTGCATCCATGGTGGTGCAAGGGTATCACAGGCTGGTGCAAAGAAACTGACGCACCTCTACAGATGTGTCAGTTTTTCATAAATCTGACTCCCTGGCCTCCAGGAAGGTCTAGGAGGTTTTTCTCACTCAGCCCCTCCACCACCCACAATAGACTGGCAGGAGAAGGGCCAAGAAAAGCACAGAGCTGCAGCTGCTGCTGCTTTTGGGGGCTGAAATGAAGTTGACCCAAGAATCACACAATCAGCTGCCTCCCCCCCCCAGGATGACCCTATATATTCCCTCCCCCCCACACCCACCATGGCCCAAATGCAATAATCCAACAGGGGAAGGGGTTGGGATAAGACCCTGTTTCTGGACCAGGTGCTACGGGGGATGAGAATGGCCCCATGCCTGGCCCAGATGAAGTGAAGATGGCCCAACATCCAAAACAATACCTGCCTCCCCAGTGAGGCCATTCTCTGGCTTCCTCCCTCGCCTCAAACCGGCCTATGGTTGCCCATAGGAACTGGTCCATCGCCCAATGCATGACTGGCCCGACTTCCCAGGCTTAGCACAGATGTTGGACCTGGCCTCGTGGCGTGGTTTCCCCCGTTCCTCAGCACCCCGTTAGCATAGCCCCTCACCCAGAGTTCCCTGCGCAGCACCCCGTTAGCGTAGCCTGCACCCAGAGTTCCCTGGTCGTCCTGCTCCCTGTACACCCAGACCCCGTAACCGACGACCAGCCCCGCTTGTCTCGACCCACTCCCGGCTCTGAGCGCCTAGAACCTGCGTGCTCCACAAGGCCCGGCAGCCATTTTCCCTTCCCGAGATCCCTGACTACCTGGGCCTAGCGTGACCCCGGCCCCAGCGAAACCCAGACTCCAAAGGCGCGCCAGTCCCGGCTGGGGGGTAAAGGGCTCCCCGATTGAGATAAGCGAGGGAGTTTCGATGGCACCTCCGGCCTCCCCTGAGAGACTGGTTTCTGTCGCACCTTTGGCCCTCCCCTGTGGGCCAGTTTCGATCGCACCTCTGGCCTCCCCGAGTGCTGGCTCCAGACCCTGCTGGGTGTCTGGGAATTCCCGGGTGCATCTTCAAAGGATCAAAGAGCCAACCGCCGGATCTCGCCAACGACCAGCCCCCAAGGCCTGAGACCTCCGCCTGCAAGGGTCCGGACATCAAAGGGCCAAGGGACTATATCAAGGCCCGCACCACAACTAGCGGGCAGTTGTATCTTGGACCTGGAGGCCCTGCTGATCTGATCGCGGCTGACCCTAAGAAGAACTCAACCTTGAATCGCTGAGCCCTGCTGACGCTGTCGCGGCTCCTTCTTCGTAACTCGTAACTGAACCACCTGAGCCCTGCTGACGCTGTCGCGGCTCGTCCTCTCAAAGACCATCGGAGCCCTGCTGACGCTGTCGCGGCTCGTCCTCTCAAAGACCATCGGAGCCCTGCTGACGCTATCGCGGCTCGTCCTCTCAAAGACCTCGGAGCCCTGCTGACGCTGACGCGGCTCGAGCTTGAACTCGAAACCATCTGAGCCCTGCTGACGCTGTCGCGGCTCCTCATGAACTTCCCCGGATCGAGCCCTGCTGACCTCGTCGCAGCACGAGGAGTACTCTGGTCCGGCTGGACCATCGACGCTACCATCATGACCTGAGCCGACTCGACGTGAGTGAAGCAGCTGGTACGACCATCATCTATCGTATCCCCCGGCTCGAGGATTGAGAGCTGTGCGCAGGGTCCGCTTCGTACTGGCCTAAAGACTAAAGACTGTCCGCTTCCCTCTTCCCGAATTCCTAAAGACTTTACGATCCCTCGATCGCTTGTAAATAAGAGTGCTACTTTCTTCTTACTTTTCATAAAGAACTTGTTATTGAAATCCTACGGTGTGGTGTCCGTTCGTAAGTGTGGTGTGAGCTCAGTGTGTACCATCCTAGATTCGAAGTCCTCCCCGGTGGGGACCTCACGATAAGACTCGGCAGTATCTGTGGGAGAGGTGGGTCCTGGGGTGGTCGGGTGAGCAATACCTGGCCCTCTGAGATCGCCCCTTCTAACATTGGTGGCAGCGTCGCGATAAGAACCTATGTCTAGGGATCGTACAACTGACACACTACCCGAACGAAGAACAACCATGAGCCTCACGAACGACGAGACCGCCTTCCAGGTGGAGCGCTTGGAAGACTATACGCACCGAGAGCTGAAGCAGTTCTGCAAAGATCTCCATATCCCGACAACCGGGTTAAGCACCAAAGAAGACTTTAAAAAAGCCCTGACAACGTGGGTCGAGGCCGGAGCCCATCCTCCCCTGCAAACAGAAGACGGTGGAGAGGGAGGGCCACTGACCGAAACCCGCGCCCAAGGGGATGAGAGAGCAGAGTCCCCGACGCGGAGTCCCAGCGCGGAGAGAGGTCTGTCACCAGAGGAGATGATCGACCGAGAACACAACCGAAACCACGAGCTAGAACTAGCGCGTCTAAAGATAGACGGAGAACTCAGGTTGGCAGAGAAAAAGCTGGCCATCGAGCAGTTACGGCTGCAAGGAGAACTGGAGGAGAAGAAACTCCAGAGAGAACACGAAGGAAAAAGACTCCAGCTGGAACACGAGCGCGGCCTGTAGGAGATCGAACTGAAGGCCCGGAGCGATGACAACAGAACATCGGGGACCCGAGAGGCCGTTCCCCCGGTGGAACCCAAAGTCCACATCCCCAAGGACGTGGTAAAGGAATACTACAAGAACGATGACATCCAGCAATGGTTCAAGGCCTACGAAGTCGCCATGGCCTCCCACCGAGTTCCGCAGAAGGATTGGGGAGCCGGGCTGTGGGGTAGGTTCCTCAGCGAAGGGAGGGACACCCTACTCAACCTACCGTCCTCCGAGCAAACCTCCTACAGGTACGGGCTCACCCCCGAGATGTACCGACAACGGTTTAAGAAGATCCCCGGCACCACATGGGTAGAATATGTGAATTTCTACAGCCGGGCCTTGGAAGGGTGGATCAAGGGCAGCAAGGTGTCCACCTTTGAGGGGCTCATCGATCTCATTGCTTATGAACATTTGTCCACGAATTGCTTTGTAGAACTAAGACAACACCTTCTGGACAGCAAGTTGGCTGACCCCCGGAAACTGGCCGTAGAGGCAGATTGCTGCGTGAGCACCAGAGTCCCCCGGGGTCCCGGGTAAGACTATGGCCGAAGTGAACAAGGATCTTCCCGCCAGAGGGGAGGGGGGGGTCAGAGTAGACAGAGGGGGTCCCAGGTAGGATCCCCACGAAGCCCCCCCAGAAACCAGCCTGGAACCTCTCCTCCCACAGGGCGAGCAGGGTTCCCGCCAGCCAAGCCAGGGCTCCGAGTCAGCCCAACCTGCTTCCATTGCCAGCAACCAGGGCATTATGCCAATGACCCCCGAAGCCCCCTACTCAGGAAGCCCGCCGCTGCGGGTCACCCAGCGTGCCAGATAGCGTCCGTTGTCAGGAACTGAGCTCCGATCCCTGGCGCCTACAGAGCGCGGAGGATCTACAGGTCCCAGAAGTCCCGGTGACCTGAAAGCGGGAACTATTTAGGTGGACTAAACCCGGAAGTCGGGTTGTATCAGATTCCGTATCTGGGAGAGAATCCGGCGGTGCGGCTGCCCGTCGGGCTCTGGAGTTCTCCGTGGTGCTTCGCCGAGTGTTCTCGCGAAGACACGGACATCTGTACACGGGACCCGGCTGGGTCAGTGACGAACCTGTTTGTATTTTGGAGGCTTGAGGGGAACGTGGTTTCTCTACTGCAGTGGTGGTGTGGTGCTTCGCAGGAGTCGGACATCGCCAAGACACACCCAGTTCTCATCGGATATCTATACAAGCAGCAAGGGTGTCTGCTGACACTCATTGTGGCGCTGAGGTGCTTCGCGCTCGTGAACGCGAAGACACGGTGGCTGAAGTACTGTACTTGTTCGGTCCATGGAAGGTAAGAGCGGAAGAGCTTGATCATTGTCGTTAGGGGAGCCCAGACTTACTGTAGACTCCATTCGATTTCGGCAGCTGGTCGTTTGGGCTATTTCGCTTTTCGTGAATTCCTGCATTCTGTTTGGTTACTTTCTTTTTTTGTTTTTTGCTTTCGGGAACTGGTGCAATACTGTGAATCCGAAACTCACCCCTGTGGCGGAACAGGAGGTGTGGTGTTGTTTGAGACATTGAATCCCTTACTTCTATCCCGGTGGTGGCAAGGTCGAACCGATACTTGCGGCGATGAGTATCGCAATTCTGGTAGCAACCAGGGAGCTGCATACCAGAAAAGAGCGTCAGGTGATCGCCTGGGTTGGTCCGCCCCCGGTGTTCATAGTGAGGTACGATCGTTTCTTCGCAAGAGTTATATATCCAATGAGGTGTCCTAGAGTAATCGTAACTAGTTGTTCCTTTATCTTTCAGGTTGATCCTTTCCAGGTCGCACCTGCCCGACCTATTAATTTTTCCCTCGCCAGACCACCTCTAGGCTCGGAGTACATTTGCGAGTCGAGCTTGGGGAGGTCTGGAGTTGGACCCTTTGAGCATCACCCGGATCCCAAAGAGCGTGGCGATTCCTGACATCCGTAGCCCTAGAAGAAGAAGAGGGGGAGGGTTTCGAGGGGCGTGACCCATGATTTTAGTCTCCCTGGGTGATAGGGAAATGGTCCCCGGAGTCCCCTTGTCAGACAACACTGACAAGTACAGACAGCAGGTAACCGTCAATGGCCACCGCATAGGGGCGCTCCGAGCCACAGGGGCCAGCATCACAGCAGTAAAGTGTCACTTAGTCACCGAAGCCCAAATTGTACCCCGCGCCTCCTGCAGGGTGATCGCAGCTGACAACTCCGTCCGCACCTGCCGGATAGCTCAAGTCCCGTTCGAATGGGGGGGTGTCTCCGGAGAGTTACGAGTAGCGGTCCGCACCGACATGCCCGTGGACTGCCTGCTCGGTAACGACCTGGAGAGCTCCCCGTGGAAGCAGGTAGAGCGAAGGACCCACCTAGAGATGATGGGCCTGCCCGAATGGGCCTGTGTGAGCACTCGTTCCATGACTGCCCGAGTGGCCACCCCCGAGGGGGTAATCCCCACGATCGCCCAGCCAGTCCCCGAGGACCCCGAGATCCCCGGGTCATCTGAAACCCCCAAGCTGTCCCCCGAGGAGAGCCTCAACTCCGACGCAGGTCCCCTCAGCCCTGACGTCGAACAGACTCCGAGCCTGGACGACCTTCCTGAGCTGGCCCAGTGGCGCCAGGAAGGAGGACCGTCCCGAGAAGATTTTTGCATCGAACAGACCTCCTGTCCGTCCTTGGTTGGGCCGCGGCAGCAGGCCGGCTCCCACTTTGTCTATTGGGAAAACGGCCTTTTATACAGCGAACAGAAGTCCGCCGAGCTAGGGTCAGCCCGGGTGCTGGTGGTACCCCTACGCTTCCGCGGCTTCCTCCTGAACCTGGCCCATTATGTGCCCCTGGCGGGACACCTGGGACAAGACAAAACGTATCACCGTCTGGTCACGCACTTTTACTGGCCCGGCATTCGCTCCGATGTGGAGGCCCACTGCAAGTCCTGCCCCACGTGTCAGTCCAGCGGGAAGAGCGGAGGAAGGCGCAAGGCCCCCCTCCAACCCTTCCCCGTGGTCAGTACCCCCTTTGAACGGGTGGGAATAGATATCATGGGGCCTCTCGACCCCCGGACCACCTCAGGCCACCGATTTATCCTCGTCTTGGTGGACCATGCCACACGATACCCCGAAGCCATTCCCCTGCGAACGGTGACGGCCCCCATAGTGGGGCGGGCCCTCATGGGGATCTTCTCCCGGGTGGGATTCCCCCGAGAAGTAGTGAGCGACCGAGGGACAAACTTCATTTCGAAGTACATGAAATCCCTCTGGCAACAATGTGGGGTGACGTACAAGTTCACCACCCCACATCACCCCCAAGGTAACGGTCTGGTTGAGCGGTTCAACCGGACCCTCAAGGGCATGATCATGGGTCTCGAAGAGCCCCTGAGGCGCAAGTGGGACGTCCTCCTTCCCTGTCTCCTCTTCCCGTACCACGAAGTCCCCCAGAAATCCTTGGCGTTTAGCCCCTTCGAACTGCTCTACGGGCACCCCGTCAGGGGGCCCCTCAGCCTGGTCAAAGAGGGATGGGAAACGGCGGCCCCAGAGCCCCCTCCGGATGTGTTTCGGTACATCCTGGCCCTCAGGAACCAGACTCTGAAGTTCCGAGAACTGGCCGAGGTAAACCTCGAAGCCAGTCAAGAAGAAATGAAACGGTGGTATGATCAGAATGCCACTCTGGTCGAGTTTCAGCCTGGACAGCAGGTCTGGGTGATGGCCCCCCTGGAGCCCTGTGCCCTGCAAGACAAGTGGACAGGGCCCTTCAAAGTGGTAGAGCGCAAGAGCCAGGTGACCCATCTCGTGGATGTACAGTCCCCCAGGAACCCCTTAAAGGTCCTCCACGTGAACCGCCTCAAACCCCACTTCGCACGGTCCGAGTTGAGTTTGCTCCTCGCCACTGACGATGGAGAGGAAGAGGAAACGGAGCCTCTCCCCGATCTCCTGTGCGCAAAGGAAAAAGATGGCTCCGTAGAGGGAGTGAGTCTCTCCCCCTCCCTCACCCCTGAACAGCGGGAGGGCTGTCGCCAGTTACTGGGTCAATTCTCCAACCTTTTTTCTTTCGTCCCCGGCGTCACCAGCTGGTGCGTCCACGACGTGGACACCGGGGACAGCCCTCCGGTACGGCACAGTGCCTACCGCGTCCCTGACAGAGTCCCGGCCTGCATCAAGGCCGAAGTCACCAAGATGCTAGCTCTTGGAGTGGTCGAAGCCTCTGACAGCCCATGGGCCAGCCCTGTGGTCCTGGTTCCGAAGGCGGCCGCCCCGGGGCTGCTCCCGAGCTGAGGTTCTGCGTCGACTACCGCGGGCTCAATGCAGTCACCAGAACCGATGCGCATCCCATCCCCCGAGCAGATGAGCTTATTGACCGCCTAGGGGCTGCTCGCTTTCTCAGCACGTTCGACTTGACCAGCGGATACTGGCAGATCGCCCTCACCGAGGGAGCCAGAGAGAGATCCGCTTTTTCCACCTCGGACGGTCACTACCATTTCCGGGTGATGCCCTTCGGGATGAAAAACGCCCCCGCCACCTTCCAGAGGCTGGTTAACCAGGTACTGGCTGGGTTGGAAGAGTTTAGCGCCGCGTATCTGGACGATATCGCGGTGTTCAGCTCCCACTGGTCCGGGCACCTCCAACACCTCTGGGAGGTGCTGATGGCCCTGCAGAGGGCCGGTCTCACCATTAAGGCCAGCAAGTGCCAGATCGGACAAGGGTCCGTAGTCTACCAGGGGTACCAGGTCGGAAGCGGCCTCGTGGCCCCCCTCCAGCCCAAGATTGATGCGATCGTGGCCTGGGAGGCCCCCACGGCCCAGACGGAAGTGCGGGCGTTCCTAGGGCTCACGGGGTACTACCGAAGATTTATCAAAGGGTATGGCAGCATCGTAGTCCCCCTCACGGAGTTAACCTCCAAGAACCAGCCGAAGAAAGTCAGCTGGACCCCCGCCTGCCAAGAGGCGTTCGAGACATTAAAGGACGCCATGTGTACTGCCCCAGTGCTACAGGCCCCCGACTACTCCCGAGAGTTCGTGGTCCAGACGGACGCGTCCGAGCATGGCATCAGAGCGGTCCTGTCCCAGATGAACAAAAATGGCCTAGACCAGCCAGTGGCTTTCATTAGCCGGAGGTTACTCCCTCTAGAGCAAAGGTGGAGCACCATCAAGCGGGAGGCCTTCGCGGTGGTTTGGGCCCTGAAGAAGTTGAGGCCCTACCTGTTCGGTACTCACTTCCGGGTCCAGACCGACCACCGACCCCTCCCGTGGCTAATGCAGATGAGAGGGGAGAACCCCAAACTGTTGCGCTGGTCCATCTCCCTCCAGGGGATGGATTTCACTGTTGAGCACCGGCCTGGTGTTGACCACGCCAACGCAGACGGCCTGTCCCGGTTCTTCCGCCTCAGTGAAGAGAACCCCCAAGGGGATGGGTAGTTCTCTCCACCTTTCAGCTGGGGGGGACGCGTGTTGGACCTGGCCTCGTGGCGTGGTTCCCCCCGTTCCTCAGCACCCCGTTAGCGTAGCCCCTCACCCAGAGTTCCCTGCACAGCGCCCCGCTAGCGTAGCCTGCACCCAGAGTTCCCTGGTCGTCCAGCTCCCTGTACACCCAGACCCCGTAACCGACGACCAGCCCCGCTTGTCTCGACCCACTCCCGGCTCTGAGCACCTAGAACCTGCGTGCCCCACAAGGCCCGGCAGCCATTTTCCCTTCCTGAGATCCCTGACTACCTGGGCCTAGCGTGACCCCGGCCCCAGCGAAACCCAGACTCCAAAGGCGCGCCAGTCCCGGCTGGGGGGTAAAGGGCTCCCCGATTGAGATAAGCCAGGGAGTTTCGATGGCACCTCCGGCCTCCCCTGAGAGACTGGTTTCTGATATACCTTTGGCCCTCCCCTGTGGGCCAGTTTCGATCTCACTAGCTATCCTCTGCCGCAGGGTTCTCTGGACCTAGCCTCACATCCCCATTCACACACTTCATTGGAAGCCCGACTTAACAAGATTGTACTCTCCCTACAACAACTTAAGGCAGATGTTTGTAGCCTAACTCCCGACTAAGCGGCTCCTTTTTGACCAATCTCTATCTACGCTTGATCCCAGACTGTGGCGGTTCCTGGCGCCCTTCTCCCCACTATCCTAGGCGAACTACATCCCACTCCACCCACTCACCCCCTAGTTGGCCCTCCACGCCGCACCGTAATGACCCCGCTCGACCCTCCAGGTGTAGAGCCTCCCTGTCTGATAGTGAAATTCATTCTCTACTACTTTCATACGATCAAGCACTTCCCTCACCCCTTCAAACTTGCATGCAATTGAATCAATCCCTACATCTCCCTTCAGGGTACCTAGGCCAAACTTAAGAACTTTAAATGGGAACAACCTCACAATAGTCAACGCCCACTCTACCTCCACCAAAGGGCACCCCGTCAGTCTCAAATGCGCGCTTCTAAACTGCAGATCGGCTGTTAAACACGCTGCGGATATTGCCGATCTCATTCTGGTTCAGGATCTTGACCTTGTAATGCTGATGGAAACCTGGCTAAATGACTCAGCCACTCCCATCCTTGACCTTCTAATGCCTCCCAACTTTGATATCATTAGGTTGGACGGAACTAGTGGGTATAGGGGAGGCATTGCAAGCTTACATCGTAGTAATCTGCTAGTGAAAGTCATTCATGCCGACCTCCTGCCCTCTTGTGAATACCTATGCATTGAAATGACTGGAGTCAACAATCACTCTTGCAAACTGCATGCGTACTATCACCCCCCTCGCGACAACTTTCCCTTCACAGAACAGATCATGGACGTTATTTTGGCTAACACAATTTCCAGGGCACTCAGATCTTCCTGGGTGATTTCAACCTCCACTGGAATGATGTAAACAATGTGCTGGTAAATAGACTTAAATCCTTCCTACTTGACCTTATCCTTATCCAAATATGTGACAGCCCTACACGTTAGATCTTGTCATTGGTAAGCCCAACTCCTTCAGCCTGGAGACGATCCTCCCTTATGACTGGACAGACCATTATTGCATCACCTTCCTCATCCTTGAATCAGTAAGAGCAAGCAGATCCCAATCTAAGAACCCAAAACAGTTAAAAAAGATGTTTATGGAGCATCAACTCGCAAGACCTGATGGAGCTCTGTTATCACATCTTGCCCCCCCTTTGAACATTTATGATGTCCATGACCTGACAACTCACTATAACGATGCAATGCTTAATGTACTTGACTCAGTGGCGCCAATTCAGTTTCAATGAGTGGCTGCTAAGCTCTCCAAACCACGGTTCATTGATAGTCTTAATCCTGTAAAAAGGAATTTAAGACTTGTAGAAAGGAAGTGGCGATTGTATCCCTCACTTGAACATCTTTGTCACCTGATATCCTTGTGAAGCATATACAACAAACGCATCAGATGCTCGAAGGGTACCTTCTTCAGAACCCAACTAGATCAAGCAAGAAACCGCCCGCAAAAACTGTTTTAAATCATCAAGTCCCAATCTAATAATCATCCTAACTTCTCAGTCCTGGGTCAAGGGACACTGCTGAACTGTGAAGAATTCGCTGTTTTCTTCATGGAGAAGACTATTAAGATCGAGTCTGAACTACTCTCGGCCTAGGATCACATCTTGAGCGGGCCACTGATCAGCCTTTGCCCCTCAGAGTTGAATATTACTTAACCCTCACAGCTGTGCCGCATCAAAAACAATGCATCCTGGAGTTTGTTCCAAACTGTGGATGAATACACTATACACAAAATGCTGTTGACTTTGAAACCTTCCAATCACTACAACGACCCCCTGCCATTGAACCTATTCAGAAAAGTGAGATCAGCCTTACTAACGCTCTGGACGACAATCGTCAATGCTTCTCTTATGCAAGGGGCTATTCCGCATTGCCTTAAAGCAGGTCAAGTTACCCCGATCCTAGAGAAACCGAATGCGGATCCCACGGACCTTCTTAACTTTCGTCCAATCACTAACATCCCCACCTTGGCAAAACTCTTGGAGAAATGTGTGCTTGACCAACTTTGCCATCACATTGACCATTTTCAACTCCTGAATCAATGCCAATCTGGTTTCAGGCCAGGTCATAGTACAGAGTTGGCGCTAACACACATCGTCGATGATGCGCTTAGAATGCTGGATCACAATGAGTCATGCTTGCTAATCCTTCTGGACCTTTCATCAGCATTTGATACTGTAAAAGATGATCACCTAATTGACCACCTAGAACACAGGATGGGGCTGTCTGTGCCGGTATTTAGCTGGTTTTCTTCCTTCCTTCAGAACTGATCCCAAAGCATCAAGGTGAACCAATCCTTGTCCCACCCTTCACAAGTCACTTTGGGGGTGCCACAAGGGTCAGCATTGTTTCCCCACTCTTTAACCTGTTTACGGAGCCTCTGACAGAAATCCTCATAACATCCAGCATTCACTATCATATGTATGCGGTCGATACCCAACTATACCTGAAGATCGCCTCCCCCGAAGACATCCAGTCCCTCAATTCAGTCCTGCTGGAAAGACTGATATGCAATCACCTGAAGCTAAATGCTCTTAAAAACGGA
Source organism: Lissotriton helveticus (assembly GCF_964261635.1). Lineage (NCBI taxonomy): Eukaryota > Metazoa > Chordata > Amphibia > Caudata > Salamandridae > Lissotriton > Lissotriton helveticus. The sequence continues at coordinate 157,759,190 of NC_136057.1, forward strand.
ATTCCTACTGATCTCATCCCACAACCAATCCCTCATCATGGAGCAATAGTTGAATCAGCTGACTGCCCTTAACTGCAGACAGCACCTTGTAGACTCGGCATCATCTCTGGGCATCATCCTAGATAAAAGCTTGAACATGCAGAAGCACATCAGTTCCCTCACCAAAGGAGCGAACTTCTAACTCAGCTTACTTAGGAAGCTCAAACCCTTCCTCCCTGCACATGACCTAAAGGTTGCAGTTCAAGCATTAGTGATCTCAAAGCTGGACTATGGTAGTGCAACACTTTGTGGCCTGTCCAGAGTGAGGACGGCTTCTCTTAGGGCTAGCCTCAACTCCGCTGCGAGGCTCCTAACTGGCACAAAAAAATACCACAACATCTCACCGGACTTGCGGTAACTGAATTGGCTGCCATATGTAGCTCGGACACAGCTAAAAATCGCATGCATGGCTCACAAAGCCTTCCACTTCAAGACGCTGTTGTACCTTGCGCAGAAACTGGAACTCTCCTGTGGTTCTAGAGCCTCCAGAAGCACCAGCTCCCTTTTACTTAAACCTCAAAAATTCAACAAAAAAAGACCTATAACCGAGCCTTCTTAAGAATGGCTCAGAGGATCTGGAAATCCCTCCCCCCTGAAGTCAGGGTGAACCCGTCTACTGTCTTCTTCAAAAAAGAAGTCGAAGGGCTCCTGATGAAGGGGGCGTGGCTAAGCACGCAATGGCGAAGGACGTGCCTGGGTAGAGCTTCGAGTTGAGCTCCCCTTCCACAGGCCATTACTCCGGCACACTTCACCTGAACCGGCCCAAGCTTGCAGCAGAGCTGTACAGAGCTAATCACTGCTGCCCTGCCGAATTTGGGGCTGCGGAATCGCTCCTGGCCGCATCGCTTGCGGCACCTGCCCGACTGCCTCTCTTGCTGGTTCCCCGGCCGGCGCTTATAATCACACGAGGCCGGGGACGGACTACCACTGCGGGGACCTGACACTGAGGCCTACCACCGAAGGCTCCTGGGGCAGATTTGCGGTGTTTGGCGCAGACCCGCCGCGCCGGTGTTCTCCACCCAGCTTTCAGGTGAGCCCATATCCTGCTACCTGCGGTAGTCGCCCCCGAGGTGGAGGAGCTGCCCACAGCCTGATACCAGCGGTAGTTGCCCCCCGAGGAAGAGCAGCCACAGTCCGGTATCCGCACTCTTCGGCTCGCGGTGGGGAGAGCCTGCCTGCTGGCGCCTGTGATCGATCGAGGGGGCCACGACTTGGCCCTGCACCCACTGACCGGCTGGGAGAGTGGCGCATTTCCTGGAGTCGGTGCGGACGCTTCCTCAGACGGGGGAACCCCGCTCTGTGCAGTGGGGCCTGGTCGCTGCTGCCGTTCCCTGACGCAGACCGGCTGAGGCAATCCGAGAGGTTCTCGTGGCTACTGGCACCAGGGGAGCTGCCGATTGGAACAGGGAACTCCCATCTGCTCGCAATTTTGAGCTTCCGCCCCCAAGGCTGACAACGAAGGACGCCTGCCAGAACCTGTCGAGAGGTCTTATCTTATCTTTATTATACAGTTAATAAAAACCGTAATGTGCAAACAGAGCAATGCGTGTTGGATTAAAATGTTAAAATATATAAAAACGTGATCAGGTTCTTAATGCTAGGCGTTTATGCAGTGCAGTTAAAATGATATTGACGAACTTACCAGCTCTTGCTAAGGCCTGGACTGAATTGTTACTAAAGCACAAAGTCGATGCTTCACTGCAGTGTCTCAGTGATTGTTCCCGAAAGACGGGGATCAGTAGGCGACGTCGATCAGTGGCAAAGAATGGGCAAAGGCAAAGCAGGTGGAGCCAGGACTCATGTATATAGTTGCAAAACCTGCAAATGGGCTGCTCGTTCCCTGGAGACCACTGTGGGTTAAAGTCGAAGATTGGTAGGGCTAGCAGCCTCATGTATAATATTTTGTTGCGAGTCTGGGGGTTGAGGGAGTAGTTAAAGTATAATTGAGGTTTCCCCTTGATATATGATTCATTCAAGGCAGTGAAAAGTTCGTTTTTAGATAGCCCGGCAACGTCAGTCTGAAATGAAACTGAGATGATTTTTTTGTTATTGTTTTTTTCCACGTTAACAGAGGAATAGTTGGGTTAATGAGAGAGGTTAGTTCAATCTTTAATGTAGATATGGCAAGGTGCAACTGTTTGTGCAAAGGGGAATGTTCGCCCTTGAACACAGCTTGTAGTTGCTCTTTCAAAGATTGTCCTGGTGCTCGTAAGGTGAGTATATAGTATTTGATTAGGTCGCCCAGGCAATAGAGGTTTGCGCATGTCAGGCCCAGCTCGAGGCTCATCCTCGACGTCCTCACATGCTGCGGAACGGAGAAGATTTTCTTATAAGCTTTTATTTGTAGGTTTCCCAGAAATGCGTCCATTTTCCCGGGAAAGGCCAAGTGGCCATAGGTAACTGCAGGTAGTAGTTTGGCCCGTAGCACCCTTAGGATTGGTTCGGCTAAAAGGGCTGTGCAAATGACGATTCAGACACCTGAGGCTATGGATGATCCTCAAACCCTTAGACCATAAGTGTCTAAGGTGTGCTGCTTGGTTTGCCCTAGCGTTGAACCAAACTCCTAGGTAGTTGCAGCTGGTGCAGGTCGTTATTTGTGATCCCCCTGCTCTCCAAGTAAGATTTTTCTTTTTGTGCCTCCCAAAGATCAAAATTTTGTTTTTTGATTCATTCATCACAAGATGGTTCTTTGTATTATATTTATTGAGAGCAGTGAGCGATCTTTGCAATCCTGTTTTCGTGTGGTCTATGATGATGATGTCATCGGCATATTGCATTGTCTGTAGGCTCAGCCCGCCCAGTTTTGGGGCAGCCAGGGCTGCGGCTGCCAGTTCCTTTGGTAGATCAGCAGTGTAGAGGTTGAATAGTAGCGGAGCAAGTACACAGCCTTGTTTTAAGCCGTTTTCAGTTGCAATTTCTTTGGACACTGTTAGTGCGCTGGTTTTAATCCTAACCCAGGTATTATGGTGTAAGGATATCAAGGCTGAGAGAAGAGGAGATGGTATTCCCCAGGAGTTTAATTTGTTCCACAGCGTCCCTCGATTGACCCGGTCGAAGGCTGCGCTGTAGTCCACGAAGCAGCAGAATAGAGGTAGTTGGCAAGCCAGGGTAGCTTTCCGCGATAAGTAGGACAGAGCCATTATGTTGTCCATCGTGGAGCAGCCTGCTCTAAAGCCTGACTGGGAATGAGGAAGGATGTTGTTTTCGCTGGCCCAGTTTTCTAGTTCCGCCAGTAAGACCCGGGTGTATGCTTTGGCTTCGATGTCTAGCAAGGCTATCAATCTGTAGTTGGCCGGATTTGAGAAGTTGCCCTTTTTGTGGATTGGGTGTAGGATTGAGCCCTGCCAAGAAGGTGGAATTTTAGCTGTGAGAAAAGCATGTGCAAAAAGGGGTGAGAGGAGTTCTACCCAAAACTGCCGGAATTTTTTAAAGACTGCTGCAGGTATTCCGTTTGGGCCTGGTGCTCCGTCGTTCTTCATGCGACTGATGATCTTACTTACTGTGTTTTCAGGTAAGGCCAGACCAGAAGTATTTCCGTTGAGTGGGGCTGGGGGCGTCGGGGTGGTTGAACGCTCCCGTGCCCCGCCATTATAAAGTTGGTTAATGTGCTCCACCCATACGTTTTCAGGGACTCCGTTTTCTCCGGTGTGGCCGTTGTTACTAAGCTGGTTGATATATCTCCAGAAATGGGACGGATTTCTGTCCTTTAAGAGGAAGACATTTTTTAGCCAGGCTTCCTCTATACGTTTGTTCCGTTGGGCCCATGCGCGTTTCTTACGAGCTGCCCTGTGTGGCCCTTTCGTGGATGGCTGGGCAGCTCTTTCTGCTTTTTTCCTGCTATTTAGGCCGTTTTGCCTCTTTCGTTTATTTTCAGATGTTTCCTCGTAAGAGGGTTGCTTGAGAGCCTTTATCATCCATTTTTTTTGAACGGCGGATGAGCCCCCCAGAGCCTGGTATAAGTCGCTCAGAAGAGTGGGCCAGTGATGCAAAATGGCTTCTGGGCCGATAACGCTTTTTAGTTGGGCGTTTTTCGTTACCCAATCGGCCAGTTTTGGATCTAGGTTAATGGACCATTTAATCCTGCATGTAAATTGCTCATTTTCCTCGCCTGTGGGTTCGCCTATTGGTGAAAATCTGCAGGATGCGGTGAGGAAAAGACTGAAGGAAGCTCTTAAAGGCCTGTGGTCGCTCTCTGCTCGATGATCGATGTTAAAATCCGTTAGGTGATGGGCAAGCGTGTTTCCAATGAACAGATAGTCAATAGTGGAGATGTTTCTATAAGTTGGAAGGGGTGCCCATGTGTGGTCGTTTGCTTTTCTTAGGCTGGAAGCAAATGATATAGAGCTAGCTTTAAATAGAGCTTGTAGATGCGCGACCTCTTTGGCGTAATTGTTTTCATTTGGTGGTTTATCGAGCAATCTGTTGTTGAAGTCTCCGGCTATGAGAGGGCTGTGGTTGGGGTATTTAATGAGAAAGTCTCCAATTGTGGCGGCCAGGGCGTCCTGAGCTTGGTTTCTCGGATGTAGGGCAGGATTGACATAGCAGTTGAAGAGAAGCAAACGGAGCGAGTTGTTGTAATTTTTTAATCCGTTGATGCATACTAGTTGTGTTCCGGTTGCGTCAGATCCTATCATGGTTGCTTCCAGTCTGCAAGAGTGTTTGATATAGACCGAGAGTTCGCCCATTGGCCGCCCAAAAATGTTCCGTCTCGTGGCTGGGACATGGAGTTCGTAGTATCCGGGAAGGGCGGTGGTGGTAGTTGCCCATGTTTCCTGAAGGCAGATTAGATCGCCACTTTGAAGATACTCTACAGCCGGGATGTTCCTGATCATTTTCTGGAGCCCGGCCACATTCCAGGATATGATTGTGAGGCCATAGATTTGATTGTTCCAAGTGTAGTCTGTTTTGTCTTTGAGGAAGTCAAAGATACCGTTGAGCTGACTGTCGACCATTTTCGACCTGGTGTCCTAGTTGGTAGTTGAGGGCCTGAGAGCTGGAAAGGACCCTTCTCTGATTGCTGGAGCAAGTGATCCTCAGTAGTTCTTGCTGATGAGGAATATTGGCCTGATAGTGTCCAGGGCCCGGATCTTCTCCGCACTTTAGAATGGAATAAGTGTTTTTGGAAATTTCGGCTTCTCCACCCAGCTTTCAGGTGAGCCCATATCCTGCTACCTGCGGTAGTCGCCCCCCGAAGTGGAGGAGCTGCCCACAGCCTGATACCAGCGGTAGTTGCCCCCCGAGGAAGAGGAGCCACAGTCCGGGATCCGCACTCTTCGCCTCGCGGCGGAGAGAGCCTGCCTGCTGGCGCCTGTGATCGATCGAGGGGGCCACGCCTTGACCCTGCACCCACTGACCGGCTGGGAGAGTGGCGCATTTCCTGGAGTCGGTGCGGACGCTTCCTGAGACGGGGGAACCCCGCTCTGTGCAGTGGGGCCTGGTCGCTGCTGCCGTTCCCTGACGCAGACCGCCTGAGGCAATCCGAGAGGTTCTCGTGGCTACTGGCACCGGGGGAGCTGCCGATTGGAACAGGGTACTCCCATCTGCTCGCAATTTTGAGCTTCCGCCCCCAAGGCTGACAACGAAGGACGCCTGCCAGAACCTGTCGAGAGGTATTAACTGTGCTGGAAGGGGGCGCTCACCACCCTACCCCACCCCTGCCTTAATCTTGTCCTTTGGCCAGGCGTGGGACGGGGTCAGCCCACACGGATTAACGGCGACGCAGACCCGCACCCTCCTTCTTGCCCTGGCGCTCCTTACTCCAGGGTGGAGTGACCCCCCCAAGGCCTGAGGCGCCCGTTGAGCACGTCCCCACCAAGACACACGCTGCATTGCCCATGTCTGGGGGAACTAGTACAAGGACCGGCGCTGGTGGCACACAGGTGAAAGGGAAGATGGAGAAAGTGACAAAATCGGCTGACCCGGATCAGACTGCCTCCAAACTGGACACGATGCTGGCTGCGATGGAACGGCTGGAAGAATCGATGCAGCTGACCTGCACCTCTCTGGAAACTAAGATTGATGGCATAGCCATCGATCTCACGCATCTGCGGGCTGACCACAAAAAATTATCGGACCGCACCGCTGCCCTGGAGGCCACCGCGAACAACCGTGTGCCCAAAGTTGCGCAAACGGACAGGCAAGTGCAGGACCTCGGGAAAAACAAAGAGAGGAGTATCCACTATGATTTTGAAGAACAGACGTATCTGGAGGACCGGTTCTTGGCAAAAAGAAGGAAATTCATCCTTTTGATAGAAACCCCTCACTCACCACCTAGTGGTGACATGCTTCATCATCGGGGTCCACCTTGGCGTCCTAGCGACACCAAGGTGTGCTGCAACACCTGGACTACAGTGGAGCGGGTTGTGGCTGTAGGTGCAAAAAAATGTTAAAAATTGTCCTGGTTGTACTCAGAAAAAGTAGTTTTATTTTTAGAGCAACTGAACAATGTTTTAAAATTAATACTGGCGAGATCCTGGTAGGGAGGGTTACGACCCAGGGATCTCTATATGTGTTGAGTGGTCAACATGTTTCTACCATAAGGGCTATTGCCCGGTATTCGTCAGGACCAGAAAAAACAGGTGGACAGGGGGTGCGTGCTCCCTAAAAAGCACACCCGTCCTTGATCCCCTGTGTGCCTACTGGCAAAAATTGCCAGTGGTGAGTGCCGCTCAATAAAATAAGTGAGCTGGCGGGTAAAAAAGAGACCTGTAAGGAGAGAAGGGTGGATAAAGAACAATCAGGTATTGAGTGATAGACTTACTCTCCTGTAACGTCGTGCAGTCTCTCAGTGCAATTGATATATAGTGCCAAATGAAGTGGATGGTTCTCCAGATATACGTTATACCGAGGTGGGGTGATACTAGTCAACATCTATGGCAAAGGGTAGGTGCACGCAAGTTGCATGCAGTGCTAGCACGACCCAGGGGGGGTTTGAGTATTAGGTGTAAGATACTTGTGCTACACGGAACAGGTCTGTCACGTGGTGCCTAGGCTACTCGCTGGATATTAAATGACAGGGCGGAACCTATTCCATTACAGTTGAAAGTACGGTGAAGTGAATTAGGGCATAGATGTAACTCGGTAGTGCTATATACATTTGTCAGCAACCGACTCAAACGTGTAAGTGAATAACATTAAGTCAACAAACAAGAACAAACATACATGTAACACTGAAGGACACACTTAAGTTCAGAATGACTTGGGAATATGCTTACTCAAATTTGAGTGCTCTGCGCTTCAACGGGCAGGGCGTAGGGTCAATGCCTGTATAATAACAAATTCTGTAAGAGACAAACAGTGCGCGAGCGTTGTAAATCTCTGCGCCGCTCAGGACGCTGTGTGGGTGGTGGGCGGCGCCCTCGTGGACCCGGTACATGGATGTGTACCCGGGGCCTGGTATCATGAATCTACTTACAGTTTCAGGCAGGTAAGATCAGAGTCGACCTACTCCTCGCGTCCACTGCTCGGCTAGTAATTCCGATGGCAGCTGGACGCGGTAAAGAGGAGTCGACCGCTTCCGGGTTTGGGCGCGGCCTGGGCGTGTAGGGGGCGGGGCTAGCAGTACGCGGTGGCGTGCTGTCGGTAGCTAGGCTACCGTGAAGATACAGCCAGCAGGTTAGGTTGTATAACTACACATAGCAGGGTCGGTTGGCTCGCGGGGTAGCTCCGCAGTGCTGGAAAGAAATGAAAACGAAGCGTGTGGTTCACGCCAGGACTTACATAGTATGAACAGTTATTTACGCAGCAAGTGGTTGTGGACATTATAATTTACACTGCGTTTGGACTGGAGACCTGTGTCTAATCACTGGTAAGTGAGGTGCCACAGTATCAAAAGGAGCCTTATTACAAGGTTTCTGAGGGTGATACATTTTAATAAATTTTAATAAATGAACAAATTAACACTGCTGGATCAAGTGGGAAAAAAGCCCAACGCAGGGGCGTCAGAGCGGCTCAGTGGGGCCAAGGTGATTCATGCTATGGTATTTAGTAGTGTGAGGAACAATAAGTTAAGCGCTCAGTAAAGCAAAGCTTGGGAATATATTAAGAGTATCAGGTGGCAGAGCTCTGTTGTTAATTCTTGGTCTTGGTGACCATAGGGATAGAGTCTCATTTCAGGACCGAGTTCCATGGGATATTGTCGTTGAGCCCAATTTTATGGGAGGAAAGACGATAGATCCATCGCTGCTCTTTTTCAAAAAGTCGTGCTTGTGCATTGGGACCTGGTTGGATTTGCTCAATCACAGTCCATCTCATGTCGTTGGGTGTGTGATGGGCTGTGAGAAAGTGATCAGTGAGCCTGGTGTTCGTTTTTTTGCATCGAATTGTGCTACGATGTTCCGCTATTCGTTGCTTGACCTTTCTTGTCGTCATGCCCACATAGGGCTTGTCACAGCTACATCGGATAAGGTAGATCACAAATGTGCTGTTACAGTTAGTGTGTGATCTTTGTTGCCAGATTTTGCCTTCCTCAAGGTTCAGAGTTTTGGTGTTGTTCGTGAGGTGACAGACGCTGCAATCACCACATCTGGAATGTCCGGTCACTGGGGGAAGGCCCCAAGCGTTGGTGATGGTTTGGTCGGTTGTCACCATGTCCATTCTAGGTCTGGTGTTGACCAAGGTGTCTTTCAGGCTCCGTGCTTTTTTATAAGAAAAAAGTGGTTTGTCCCAATTGTGATTTCCAGTGTTCAGTATTTGCCAATGTTTTCTGATACTTTTACTGACCTGGTTTGACACCGCATTATATGTGGTCACGCATGTAAGTGGAATCTCTTCCTCTGATCTTGGTGTGTCCTCTAGCAGGGCTTGTCTTGGCTGATTTCTGGCCCTTTTCTGACATCTCCTTGTGATTTTCTCAGGGTATCCTCTGTTAGTTAGTTTCTCCGTCAGGTCTGCTGCCTGTGTTTTGTAGTCCTGCAACTCGCTGCAGTTCCTCCTAAGTCTGAGATACTGGCCGTAAGGTAAATTTTCCCTCAGGGGGCGAGGATGGAAACTATCAAATCTCAGCAGGTTGTTCTTAGCGGTGGGCTTAAAGTGGGTTTTAGTCTTGAGCTTGTCAGTGTCTCTTTCGATCTCAATGTCAAGGAAGACCATTTTGTCTTTGTCCACACTATGTGTGAACCTCAGGTTAGGGTCACACGTGTTAAGCCACCTGATGAACTCCATTAGTGTTTCTTGCGGTCCTTGCCAGATGGTGAAGACGTCATCTATGTACCGCCTCCAAAATTTGATGTGGGTGTTGTAAGGGTTATTGGGGGTAATGACATACTTTTTCTCGAAGTCATACACATAGAGGCCCGCTACGCTGGGAGCAAAGACACTACCCATTGATGTCCCACCTATTTGGAGGTATAGCTTTCCATCATGTTCAAAGAAGTTTCTTTTAAGAGCAAGAGTTGCACATTCTACAATGAACTCTGTTGGTGTTGTATGGTCCCATGTGGAGTTGTCCAGTGTTTGTTTTAGTACTGTGATGGTGGCGTCTTGGGGTATGTTAGTGTACAGGCTCTCTATGTCTAGACTCACAAGGATGTGGTCCGGTTCAATCCTGATGTCTTCCAGCATTGTCAGGAGGCTTTTTGTGTCCTTCAGATAGGTTGCAGTATTTTGAACAATGGTTTTCAGGAAATAATCACAGAAGCGTGACAGGGGTTCCAGAAGCGAGCCTATGCCTGACACAATTGGTCTGCCAGGTGGTGGGATCTTGCCTTTGTGCATCTTGGGGACAATGTAGAAATAGGGGATCTTACCCTCCGTTTTGCAGAGGTAGTCCGCTTCTTGTTTTGAAATTTGGCCTGATGCCTCTGCTGCTTCCACCATATTGGTTATTTCCACCCTTAGGTCGTCAGTGGGGTCGGCTGTGAGTCTTCTGTAGTTGGTGTTGTCTCCCAGAAGGCGTTGGCATTCGGTGTCGTAGTCTGCCTTATTCATTATTACCAGCCCCCCGCCCTTGTCGGCTGGTTTAATTATGATTGAATCGTCATTTTTCAAGTCGGTTATGGCTTTGTTCTCAGCTTGGCTGTTATTATGGTATTGTTTGGTGACAGCTAGTGCTTCAACGTCATTAAATACCGCTTGCTCGAAGGTGTTGATCTCCACCGGGATTGAGTGTGGCGGAGGCGTGAAGGTGGACCTCAGTCTAAGGCCCGTTTCATTTTTGATTTCTTCAGATTCAGTGGTGGTAGTCTTTTCGAAATATGCTTTCAGTTTAAGTTTCCGAAAGAAAGCAGCCAGCTCACAATGTAATTTAAATTTGTCCAGGGCTGCAGTGGGCACAAAACCTAGACCTTTGTTTAGTACAGTAGTTTCTGTAGTTGTCAGTGTACGTGAAGATAGGTTGGTAACTAGCTCCTCGCTGTGCTGGGGCCCGCTTTGTTGGCTCCCGATTTGCTCCTTGTTACGCTGCCTGTTGTGTCTTCCTCTTCCCAATGGACATTGTTTCCTCGTCTGTTGCGTCCCCTCCCGCGCCTGCCTCTGCTCTGAAAAGGGGGGCGGGACTGGTTTTGTTGGAAGGGGAACTGTTGGAACGGTGGTTGCCATCCAAACATTGGGTATTGTTGAGGGTGTTGGTAAGGGTGCATCAGCGGTTGCTGGAATGGGTACTGAGGTGGATGGTTAAATTGTGGCCATTGGAAATTCCCTCTATTGCCTCCTTGTTGTCTTCTTCTGGGGGTACCATTGTTGGAACTACCGCTATTGTGGGAACTGTTGGTGGTGTCACTTGATGCATCTGAGTCCTGGTCTGGGACTCCAGTGCTTTTAAAGTCAGGGTCCGAGTATGGGTAGATTTTTACAAAAGAAAATTTCTTCAAGTCTTTCTGAAATTTTTGAACCTTTTGCTGGGTAAGGTTTTCCCTGTATTCGGCTATTTCTTTATTTAAGTCTTCTAGCTTTTTTTTGTATCCAGTGATACTGGCTTTTATTTGTGTCTCGGTGACTTGAATCTCCACTTGGATCTTCTCCGACAGGCGCATGGCCGTTTTCAGAATTAATATGATCCAATCGTGGGTGCAGTGCCACGCGATGAGTGCCCAGTCTTTTCTAAACTCGGGGTCATCTAGGAAGATACGTGGAGCGTTTGTGACCAAGAGGCCCTTTGGAGCTATTTTGTTGGTAACATATTCCTTTAGTATTGTTCCATGTAGGATAGTCCTGATACGGTTCCTTTTCATTTCAGTCAATTTTTCCCAATCGCAAGTTTGGGATATGGTGTTACTAATATTGGCGTCCGCAAAGACACTGAGATCGCTCATGATGGAGTCTATCTCATCAGGACCTCCTCAATCGCGTGGAATTCTTGGAAGACCACGCGGAGGATGCGGAAGGGAGGGCAAGGAGGAACAACGTCCGCATCGTGGGGCTACCGGAGCGCTGGGAAAGAAGGGAACCCGAGATACACATGGAGAAATGGCTGCGGAGCCTGCTGCCAGAAGATGTGCTTTCGCAGCACTTCGTGGTGGAGCGGGCACACCGGGTGCTGACTCGACTGCCTCCGGTGGGATCCAACCCCAGACCCATGCTCATCCGTATCCTGAATTACCGCGACCGTGATGTCATCTTGCGGGAGTCCAGAAAGCTGCAGGAGATACGGGTTGATAATGTTAAGATCATGCTCTTCCCTGACTACACTATCCAAGTACAGCGCCAAAGACACTCTTTCTTTGCGGTGCAACAACGGCTCCGCCAGCTGGACCTGAAGTACTCCCTCCTATTCCCGGCACGCCTGCGAGTGGTGGCCCAAGTTAAGACGCACTTTTTCAATACCCTGAAGCTGTTGAGGCCTGGCTGGACTCTGGGACGGGCGCGGATCCCAGTGCGATGTCGCCGATGCCACCCCTGCCACACTTCCGGGGGCCCCGGCGCCGCCGCAGGCGCCGGCCCTCACCGGCACGGCAGTTGCGCATGGTGCGGAGGCTGGCCCCCCGGCTGATCTCGTTCGCAGTGGGCAACAGGAGGCCCTCCGGATGGAGTCGGAACTCACCGGCTCCCCGGATGCAGACGCTGCCTTGGAGGCCAGTCCACGCGAGCTGCCTAGCGACGACGAAGCCATATATGGACTGCCGGACTTGCAAGTGTCAATGGACCTACCGGATGTTACCCCGCAGACGGCTGATGTACTTCACTGATGGTGTAACGAACCGCCTGGAGTGTTTTGCCAGTCTCTAACGGCCACTTATGTCATTCTGGGCCTGATTCCTACGGAGCGCCACCTGGGAGCAGATGGCTGAACTCCAGCCCCCGGCTGACCCTTGTTCTTGGACTGAACGGCGCAGTGAGTACTGTCCTGGATGCCGCGATGCCGGGTAATTTCTGGTTAGGCTTGGTTGCTGGGGGTCCGGACGATGGTGATGGTAAGGACCTTGTGGTCGGGGGATGAGACATGATCTGCCCTCGGGCACCACTTGGCCTTGAAGCACTGCACCCTGAGGTTTTGGGCCCCCTGATTGGATGTGACCTTGTTCTGGCTCAGCCGGCTGGCATGAGGTGCCTGTGTAGGGGGAGACATCCTCTATCTGCCTGTTCCATGCTCCTGTATCTGTTACGCTGAGTGCTTAGCAAACACCCCTGAACTTACGATTCTATTAACTCATTTGAGTGTTTGGACGACAACATGTTCAGCTGCCGACCTTTTGGCATTGTTCTTTTGTTTCTTCTGCTTCAAGTGCTAGTTGATTTGTTCTTTCCTTTTATTTTACTTATGCGCACTCAGAATATGCACGCTCATTTATTGCTGGTACCTGCGGATGTGTGGCTTGGTGAGACGTTGAATTGGCTGTATGTGGTGGGTGGGTGGGGGGAGGGGGGATGGGGTGCGTCTGGATGTATCATGTTGGTGGTTAAGTTATGCACATGGAACGTGCGCTGCATGCACACGCCGTTGCGCCGTTATCAAATCTATTTTTACCTTAAACGACACCACGTACATATTGCCCTCTTACAGGAAACCCATCTCACAGGCCCGGAGGTGCAGAAGCTACACCGCAGGTGGCGGGGGCAGTTGTACACCACTGGATATTCGGCCTATGCCAGAGGGGCGTTAATTTGGGTACGACCTGGGACTCCATTTGCACTTTCCCACCTCAGGGTGGACCCGGAGGGCAGATATGTAATTATCTACGGCAAGCTGTACGGCCAATTGATTGTCCTTGCATCCCTTTATGCCCCCAACACTGTGCAGGGAGACTATTTCACACGGCTGTCAACGGTGCTGGCGCCTTGGCACGGTGTCCCATTGGTACTGGGAGGTGATTATAATTGTGTCCTGGATGTCGCCCTCGACCGTTCCTTCCCGCCCCTGTCCAGTGCACCGGTGACCAGAGCCATGAAGGCACTTACGAACTGGGCTTCGCAATGGGATCTACACGATGCCTGGTGGAGTTGCAGCCCACACATTAAGATATACTCTTACTACTCAGGCGCACATACGTTACATGTTAGGCTGGATAGGTACATGCTGACGAGTGACCTGCTCCCCCATGTTACTGACACATATTATATGGGTCGCACTCATTCCGACCATAACCCTCACATTCTAGAACTAGCATGGGAGCGCCCACACCCGCCAATACCCACCTGGAGGCTCCAACCTGACCTGCTATTGGATGCCCCGTTCCGGGAGGCGCTTTCAGTGCGTCTTTTACAATATTTTGAGGAAAACACTCACACTGCCTCCACCCAGCAACTTGAATGGGATGCATTCAAAGTTGTTACAAGGGGTCTTTGCCTGAGCACGCAAGCAGGCTTGCGGAGACAACTAGACGAGGAGCTGACGCGCATTGAGTCTGATCTACTGCGGGAGGAACGAGTAGCGGTGGAAGGAGACGGGGGCCACTGTTAGAGGCTAGAGAGGCCCATGCGCGGCTGCTAGACAGGCTAAAGCACTTGAACTATGCGGCTCATTCAGCGCTCACCCACCACCTTGGGGACAAACCAGGCAGACTGCTGATGTGGCTAATCAGGCAAGACGCCCAAACCGCTCCTGTGACCTCAATTTGCACTACCCGAGGTACCACTGTGTGTACGTAGAGAGGTATCCATGACGCCTTCGTGGAGCACTATACAGACCTTTACTGGTCCCGGTTGCAAGCCCCAGTTGCTGATATAACAGAATACTTCTCTGCCCTACCCTTGCCTAGTATAGGCAATGCGCAACGAGATGAACTGGGCGCCTCGTTGACGTCCGAGGAATTACGAGTAGCCATCTTTTCCCTTTTTAATGGCAAATCCCCGGGTCCTGATGGGTTACCCGCCGAGTTTTATAAAGCTTACTCTAATATTCTGATCCCGGAACTGTTGCCGACATATGAGGCAGCCATCGCTGATTCTCTTCTCCCGCTCACACTGAACGAAGCAAACTTGATCTCTCTCCCGAAACCTGGGAGAGACGGCACCCAATTGGGATCGTATCGCCCACTGGCCCTCCTTAACACAGATTACAAGATCCTAGCTTCCACGCTGGCCCAGCGTTTAGCTCCCCTGGTGCCTGACCTTGTCCATACCGACCAAAACGGTTTTTTGCCGGCCCGTAGCACCTCGCACAACATCAGGCGATTGTTTAGGGTGCAGAGCTTTGCCATAAATCAATGGCCTCACTCCGGATGTCTCGTGCTCGACCTTGAAAAGGCATTCGATTCTGTCGAATGGCCCTATCTGGTGTCGGTGTTGCAGAAATATGACCTGGGTGATGATGGTGGAGCTAATATACCAGCGGCCCACTGTGCGGATCCGCACGGGTAAGCTGTTTTCAGACACTGTTCGGGTGTGCAGGGTTGTCCCCTGTTCCCTTTCATTTTCTCCCTGGTGATGGAACCCCTGGCGGCACAGCTACGAGCCTCTGGCGCGGACTGGGGTATCCCCCTAGTCGATGGCATGCACGCAGTCGCGTTATACGCTGATGACCTATTGCTCTATGTCAGGGACTTGACCTGCTTCCCATTAAGGCTTACCACCATCTTTCGCACATTCGAAGCGATATCAGGGCTCAAGGTCAACTGGGCTAAATCGGGTGTGTATTCCTTTGATGCTGCCAATCCGGAAAGTGCCATCACCAGGGTGAGAGGCTCAGCTAGTACCCATCCACGTTCCGCTATCTTGGTATATATGTGTATATGAGCCTCACGGATGTGTTGGAGGGCAATCTAATACGGCCAATCTCCACTCTACAGGCGCAGATGTCTTTTTGGAAGACTCTCCCTCTGAATGTGCCCAGCCGGGTCACTTTGACGAAGATGATAGTGCTACCCAGATTATTGTATTTCTATGCTAATCTCCTGGTCTATGTCCCCACGTGCATATTTCGTGAGCTAGAAACATCAGTCCGAAGTTTGATATGGAATGTGGGTAGACCGCGGGTGGCCCTGAGTAAACTTTATGCTTCCACGGAGGCTGGGGGCCTGGCGGTCCCCAATCGGGAGCTCTATTTTCTAGCAGCACAGCTTCAGTGGGCAACCACTTGGCTAAGCGGGAGAAACCTGGGGGACACAGCTACGGATACCACCATCATGACGCTCACACAAATACACACACTGTTCCACCCCTTGACCAGAATCCGCTGCCCAACACAGTTATACTTGGCAGTAGCACGCAAGGGCTATACGAGAAGCTTAAACCTCACCAGCTCCACGAAGCCATATGCACCAAACTTACCACTGCTGGGGACGCCCGGGGACCAAGGTGCGCTCACGGAGGCGGCACTGCCCAGCTGGGCGCAAGCAGATGTAGACACAGTAGGAGACTTATACGCCAAGGGAGTATTGGTCCCTTTTGAAATGCTGGCTGCTGACACAGGCCTCCCGGCAGGACAGTTTCTGACACATGCCGCACTCATATGCACACTCACACAGGCCTGGGGGACCTCTCTGAAGAGCTGCCGATCCACCTGCTGATACAATACTTGCATGTTGTGGGGAATGGGTCCCACGTAGTGCACTGGTTAGCGCAGGCCCTCAACATTCACACCCAATTTTCTACCCAGCACCTGCGCGACAGATGGGTGGAGGACAGGGAACAGGAATGGACTGATAAGGAGTGGGCAGTGGTTTTGGCTGGCGCGAGGCATGTGCCACGCAATTGCCGCTTTAAAATTATCCAATTCTACGTTATACATCGTGCATACTTGTCTCCGGACAAACTCAATCGTTACTTTGGGCTCACCACGTCTACATGCTCGAGATGTGGGCTAGTAGATGCAGGTTTCTTGCACATGCTCTGGTCCTGCCCCTCCCTACACGACTACTGGAGCGGTGTCGAACTCATTGGCCGCAGGGACGGGCATGGAACTACAACATACTTGGGAGACATGTATTCTAGCCCTATACAAACGGACGAAGCTGACAAAAGTTCCCACTAGATTCTGGGACCTTGGTCTGATAACGGCGAAAAGGCTAATCACCAAACGTTGGAAGAGTAGCGAGCCCCCACAGGTGGCACACTGGCGCAGCTCTCTCGATAATTGGATGGGAGCAGAAAGCATAACCTTGCACAGGGAAGAGACGGCAGGACTCCGCACATATCCCATAGCACAGTCCTGGGACGACACCTTGGCTGCCTTTCACCGGGCATGCCTTCAAAACGGCATTGCTCAAGCACACCTCCCTTGGCCCATCCCTTGATCATGACACTAGCATGAGACATGGCTTGGTATCACCGTCCTGTGCCTGACGCTTGACAAGGGGGAAGGCCTTTGTTGGAGCGAACCAGCCGTACCCACACGTTGCAACCCAAGGACATGCTCCTCGATGTCTTGGTGACCCGCCGCGGATGCGGCGGCTCCCACTGCCCTCTCGCCCTTCCCCGCTGCCCCCCCCTCCCTGCCCTGGCCCTTCCGCCCCCAGCCACGCCACCTGCATATCCTCCTATAGGACCTATCTCCCAGAAATGCCACGCTACGTATTAGATGCTTCACGTTAGCGATAGCATAGCCCTAACAACCAGCCTCTCTTTTGTTTCCTTACTTCTAATTTTTTTTTCTTCTTTATTTTATGCTTCATGATGTCATCGTTAATCATGTTATTGTTAAAAAGTTTTGAAGAGTGGTTATAATGCTTTGAATATTGTATACCATGAATACCCTCTTGGACAGGCCCAGATGACTACAAGAGTGGCTACAGTTCTGTTGTCGCTCTGGTTAGTTGGAGATGCATATTCTTAGAGGCACAGGACTGCGAGCACACTTCCGTAATGGAATCGCCGGTTGCCGGCACGCATTACTAGATGAACCACGATGCCATGTATGCCCCGCGCTCTTCTTACTATGTGGGTTTTCGGAGCCTCCTGACACTCTTGATAATGTGGTAGTGATTCATTTGAACTGATATTTTCCTTATTATCTTATCGTAAACCCGCCATATCCTGGAACATTGATTTATAGGTTTAAGTGCCTTCGGCTACACTTTTGGCTGGCAAAAGATGGACAGCAAGCAATGTCACTACAGTTAACGGTTGTTGCTGAAAGCGCACATATGTATAATCGTTACTAGTTGCGTAATAACCACATTGTACGTGCTTTGCTATGTTATACAATTCACATAAAAAATGCAATAGAAGATATTCAAACAAAAAAGAAAGGGCTCCTGGTGAAGATATGTCTGCCTTATCCTGGCACCTCCCTCTGATTCTGGGTCCATACCCGTTGACTCTTGCCCAGCCACCTTGTTCATGAGTCTGTCGGACAATTCTAGACTGTGCTCTTTTGTTTATGATGTGTTTTGTTGGGCCTTCACGAGAATGCTTGACAATTTTGACTTTGAATGTGTCTTTTTGGTTATTCTGTTTTGTATGCTTTTTACCTTGTGATGCATAATCTGTAAAGTGCTCTGATACCCTCTGTGGTCATGTTCGCGCTATATTAAACTTGCAAAACAAATAAATAAATAAAAGAAAATGAGGCAAGCACTAGCATTGTTTGCTTGATGCACATTACAGGTATGAGGAAGCACCAGCCTTGTTTGCTGGATGTACATTATATGTATGAGACAAGCACGAGCATTGTTTGCTGGATGCACATTATATGTATGAGGCAAGCACCAGCATTGTTTGCTAGATGTACATTATATGTATGAGGCAAGCACCAGCATTGTTTGCTGGATGTACATTATATGTATGAGACAAGCACGAGCATTGTTTGCTGGATGCACATTACATGTATGAGGCAAGCACCAGCATTGTTTGCTGGATGTACATTACGTGTATGAGGAAGCACCAGCATTGTTTGCTGGATGTGTATTACATGTATGAGGCAGCACCAGCGTTGTTTGATGGATGTACATTATATGTATGAGGCAAGTACCCGCATTGTTTGCTGGATGCACATTGCATGTATGAGGCTAGCACTAGCGTTGTTTGCTGGATGTACATTACATGTATGAGGAAGCACCAGCATTGTTTGCTAGATGTTCATTACATGTATGAGGAGGCACCAGCATTGTTTGCTAGATGTTCATTACATGTATGAGGCAAGCACCAGCATAGTTTTCTGGATATAAATTCATGTATCAGGCAAGCACTAGCATTGTTTGCTGGATGTACATTACATTTTTGAGGAAGCACCAGCATTGTTTGCTGGATGTACATTATATGTAGGAGGCAAGCATTGTTTGCTGGATGTACATTACATGTATGAGGAGGCACCAGCATTGTTTGCTAGATGTACATTACATGTATGAGGCAAGCACCAGCATAGTTTTCTGGATAAGCATTGTATGCTGGATGTACATTACATGCATGCGAGCAAGCACCAGCATTTTTTGATGGATGTACATTCAATGTATGAGGCAAGCACCAGTTTTGTTTGCTGGATGTACAGTACTTGTATGAGGAAGCACCAGCATTGTTTGCTGGATGTACATTACATGTATGAGGCAAGCACCAGCATAGTTTTCTGGATAAACATTGTATGCTGGATGTACATTACATGCATGCGAGCAAGCACCAGCATTTTTTGCTGCATGTACATTCAATGTATGAGGCAAGCACCAGTTTTGTTTGCTGGATGTACAGTACTTGTATGAGGAAGCACCAGCATTGTTTGCTAGATGTACATTACATGTATGAGGCAAGCACCAGCATAGTTTTCTGGATAAACATTGTATGCTGGATGTACATTACATGCATGCGAGCAAGCACCAGCATTTTTTGCTGGATGTACATTCAATGTATGAGGCAAGCACCAGTTTTGTTTGCTGGATGTACAGTACTTGTATGAGGAAGCACCAGCATTGTTTGCTGGATGTACATTACATGTATGAGGCAAGCACCAGCATAGTTTTCTGGATAAACATTGTATGCTGGATGTACATTACATGCATGCGAGCAAGCACCAGCATTTTTTGCTGGATGTACATTCAATGTATGAGGCAAGCACCAGTTTTGTTTGCTGGATGTACAGTACTTGTATGAGGAAGCACCAGCATTGTTTGCTGGATGTATATTACATTTTTGAGGAAGCACCAGCTTTGTTTGTTTGATGTACATTATATGTAGGAGGCAAGCACTAGCATTGTTTGCTGGATGTACATTACATGCATGTGAGCAAGCACGAGCATTATTTGCTGGATGTACACTACATGTAGGGGGCAAGCACCCGCATTATTTGCTGGATGTACATTTAATGTATGGGGCAAGCACCAGCACTGTCTGCTAGATGTACATTCTATGTATGAAACAAGCACTAGAATTGTTTGCTGGATGTACATACTATGTATGAGGCAAGCACGGCATTATTTGCTGGATTTACATTATATGTATGAGGAAAACACCAGCATTGTTTGCTGGATGTGCATTCATGTATGAGGCAAGTACCAGCATTATTTGCTGGATTTGCATTACATGTAGGGGGCAAGCACCAGCATTGCTTGCTGGATGTACATTACATGTATGACGGAAGTGCCTACATTGTTGGCTGGATGTGTATGCCATGTATGAGGCAAGCACCATCATTACTTGCTGGATGTATATTCTATGAATGAGGCAAGCACCAGCATTGTTTCCTGGATGTACATTACATTTATGAGGAAGCAACAGCATTCTTTGCTGGATGTACATTACATGTATGTGAGCCAGCACCAGCATTGTTTGCTGTAAGAACATTCTATGTATGAGACAAGCACTGGCATTGCATGTTGGATGTATATTCTGTGTATGAGGCAAGCACCAGAATTTCTTGCTGGATGAACATTACATGTATGAGAAAGCACAGGCAGTGTTTGCTAGATGTACATTACATGCATGTGAGCAAGCACCAGCATCGTCTGCAGGATGTACTTCCCGGGCAGGAACAGGGGTATTTGTGACCTGGCAGGTTCCAGAGTAACCTTCTTTACCCCTGTTCCGAAACCATCTACTCATCTGTGTGCACTGGGTCACCCTTTCTTACCCCAGTACTGAAGACATTTACTCTTCTGTGTGCACTGGGTCACCCTTTCTTACCCCAGTACTGAAGAGATTTACTCTTCTGTGTGCACTGGGTCACCCTTTCTTACCCCAGTACTGAAGAGATTTACTCTTCTGTGTGCGCTGGGTCAACCTCCCTTACCCATGTATTAAAGCCATTTACTCTACTGTGTGTGCTGGGTCACCCTCCCATACCTGTGTATTGAAGCCATTTACTCTTCTGTGTGCACTGGGTCACCCACTCTTACCTGTGCACTGAAACCATTTACTCTTCTGTGTGCACTGGGTCACCCACTCTTACCTGTGCACTGAAACCAATAACTCGTCGGTGGACACAAGGTCCCCCTCCCTTACCCGTGCACTGAAGCCATTTACTCCTCTGTGTGCGCTGGGTCAACCTCCCTTACCCATGTATTAAAGCCATTTACTCTACTGTGTACACTAGGTCACCCTCCCTTACCCATGTATTGAAGCCATTTACTCTTCTGTGTACACTAGGTCACCCTCCCTTACCCGTATATTGAAGCTATTTACTCCTCTGTGTGCACTGGGTCACCCTCCTTTACCTGTGTACTGAACCATTTACACTTCTGTGTACACTAGGTTACCCTCCCCTACCCATGTACTGAAGCCATTTACTCCTCTGTGTGCTCTGGGTCACTCTCCCTTACCCGGGCACTGAAGCCATTTACTATTCTGCATACACTGGCTCACCCCCCTACCTGGGTACTGAAGCAATTTACTCTTCTGCATACACTGGCTCACCCCCCTTACCCGGGTACTGAAGAAATTTACTCTTCTGCATACACTGGCTCACCCTCCTTACCCGGGTACTGAAGCAATTTACTCTTCTGCATACACTTGCTCACCCTCCTTACCCGGGTACTGAAGCAATTTACTCTTCTGCATACACTGGCTCACCCCCCTTACCCGGGTACTGAAGCAATTTACTCTTCTGCATACACTGGCTCACCCTCCTTACCCGGGTACTGAAGCAATTTACTCTTCTGCGTACACTGGCTCACCCTCCTTACCCGGGTACTGAAGCAATTTACTCTTCGGCGTACACTGGCTCACCCCCCTTACCTGGGCACTGAAGCCATTTACTCTTCTGCATACATTGGCTCACCCTCCCTTACCTGGGCACTGAAGCCATGTACTCCTCTGTGTGCTCTGGGTCACTCTCCCTTACCAGGGCACTGAAGCCATTTACTCTTCTGCATACACTGGCTCACCCCCCTTATCCGGGTACTGAAGCAATTTACTCTTCTGCGTACACTGGCTCACCCTCCTTACCCGGGTACTGAAGCAATTTACTCTTCGGCGTACACTGGCTCACCCCCCTTACCTGGGCACTGAAGCCATTTACTCTTCTGCATACATTGGCTCACCCTCCCTTACCTGGGCACTGAAGCCATTTACTCCTCTGTGTGCTCTGGGTCACTCTCCCTTACCCGGGCACTGAAGCCATTTACTCTTCTGCATACACTGGCTCACCCCCCTTACCTGGGTACTGAAGCAATTTGCTCTTCTGCGTACACTGGGTCACCCTCCCTTACCCATTTATTAAAGCCATTTACTCTACTGTGTACACTAGGTCACCCTCCCTTACCCATGTATTGAAGCCATTTACTCTTCTGTGTACACTAGGTCACCCTCCCTTACCCGTATATTGAAGCTATTTAGTCCTCTGTGTGCACTGGGTCACCCTCCTTTACCTGTGTACTGAAGCCATTTACACTTCTGTGTACACTAGGTTACCCTCCCCTACCCATGTACTGAAGCCATTTACTCCTCTGTGTGCTCTGGGTCACTCTCCCTTACCCGGGCACTGAAGCCATTTACTCTTCTGCATACACTGGCTCACCCCCCTACCTGGGTACTGAAGCAATTTACTCTTCTGCATACACTGGCTCACCCTCATTACCCGGGCACTGAAGCCATTTACTCTTCTGCATACACTGGCTCACCCCCCTACCTGGGTACTGAAGCAATTTACTCTTCTGCATACACTGGCTCACCCTCCTTACCCGGGTACTGAAGCAATTTACTCTTCTGCATACACTTGCTCACCCTCCTTACCCGGGTACTGAAGCAATTTACTCTTCTGCATACACTGGCTCACCCTCCTTACCCGGGTACTGAAGCAATTTACTCTTGTGCATACACTTGCTCACCCTCCTTACCCGGGTACTGAAGCAATTTACTCTTCTGCATACACTAGCTCACCCCCCTTACCCGGGTACTGAAGCAATTTACTCTTCTGCATACACTGGCTCACCCTCCTTACCCGGGTACTGAAGCAATTTACTCTTCTGCATACACTTGCTCACCCTCCTTACCCGGGTACTGAAGCAATTTACTCTTCTGCATACACTAGCTCACCCCCCTTACCCGGGTACTGAAGCAATTTACTCTTCTGCATACACTGGCTCACCCTCCTTACCCGGGTACTGAAGCAGTTTACTCTTCTGCGTACACTGGCTCACCCTCCTTACCCAGGTACTGAAGCAATTTACTCTTCGGCGTACACTGGCTCACCCCCCTTACCTGGGCACTGAAGCCATTTACTCTTCTGCATACATTGGCTCACACTCCCTTACCTGGGCACTGAAGCCATTTACTCCTCTGCATACATTGGCTCACCCCCCTTACCTGGGCACTGAAGCCATTTACTCCTCTGCATACATTGGCTCACCCCCCTTACCTGGGCACTGAAGCCATTTACTCTTCTGCATACATTGGCTTACCCCCTTACCCGAGTACTGAAGCAATTTACTCTTCTGCATACACTGGCTCACCCTCATTACCCGGGTACTGAAGCAATTTACTCTTCTGCATACACTGGCTCACCCCCCTTACCTGGGCACTGAAGCAAGTTACTCTTCTGCATACATTGGCTCACCCTCCCTTACCTGGGCACTGAAGCCATTTTCTCTTCTGCGTACACTGGCTTACTCTCCCATACCGCGGTACTGAAGTCCTTTTCCTCTAGTGTAGAAAGTTCTAGAGAAAAGAGACCCTCCCACCACCATTCTCCTCCCGGGGGCCATTTCCACATGAGAGCCTCTCATTAACAAGCTCCCAGGTCTGAACAATTGTGTGTTGGAAATAATAAGCCCCCCCCCAGCAGCTCCTCAAATTCCCGTCTTTATCTTTTAATTAAAGGCAGCAAAACGTTTACCTGGAAGCCATACCTTTGAGAAATTAATTCTCATAGAGGTAAGATTTCAACGTTTTGCAATTGTACCATCCTTCTCAACCACTGAGAGGGCGCCAGGGGGCTGTGAGTGGGGGTGTGTGTGCGGGTGTAGGTGGGAGGGGCAGTGATTACCGGGATGTATTTCATTATCTTAAACAAGGGCCATTATCCATCACCATGCAACACCTTTGATGCATATGAGCTAATAATTCTATTTAATTTTATTGCTTATGGTTATGGCACAATATTCCCCATAACAACCTTTTAGCTATTACATTCATAAAAGTTAGCACACATTCATTCACATTCTATTCTATTACCACAATTTAAAGTCAAATTACAGACAGAAACCTCATGTAAATAATTCTGGAGAGAGTGGCCTGCATTGAGAACATGTACACAGGTAGCTTTTGGTCCAGAAAGCACACTTTTTTGTCAAAGATATATTTATTGATTTTCCAACAAGTAATCTAAAACAAAATCCGTACATTATCCCTCGCAGGGGAGAGGCATACAGTAGCAAATAAACAGATGCATGGCAGGGTGCATTATCCTGCATAAGGGCAGCCCCGATTACAGAAAGTAGCTTAACTGAAGGGTACTGCTTCTAATATGATCGGGTTCGTAATGCAGACTGTTAGAGAAAGAATGCTGATAGTGGCTTTATGGTGGTCCATCTTCTTCTCTGTCGAACTTAGTCTTCTTGACATCCCCACTGGTAGGCCGTAACCCACAGCGGAGAACTGGCTGAACATGACTCTCCCCCTCAGGGAAATCAATAGAAAGTAAATGAACCACAACAAAGGAACAAACTAACCCCCCCTGATTCCCACCGCCTCCCCTACTGTGGTGGCGATATTACACAAGCTAATATACTAGCCTACTACAGATGACCTACTCAAAGTTGAAAGAGATGAAGAGCCCTAACCGTAGAAGAGCAGACGGCCGATGGGAGGCCTAGTGAGAGAAAGGAGACCAGTGGGCCCCACTTGAACTCAAAGGGGCATATTATCAAGGGGGTTTATCTCCGCTTTTTTGGCTTTAAAAGCCAAGAAAGCAGAGATAAAATTATCTGCCTATTACCTAGCTGTCGCTAACACCAGTTAGCGACAGCTAGTAGGAGATAGCGACCATCTTGGGCCCCACTTTGCATGTCAGTGATATTTATCACTAATGACATGCAAAGTGGGCGTGCCAAGATGTTAGCGACTGGAAACAGTCGCTAACATCGCTATCTCCTATTACCAACTTTTGGAGATATTCGCGCTAAGCGCGAATATCTCCAAAAGCTAGCACCTGCCCTGAGCAGTTCTTAGCCATGTTATCCAATGGGAGGTGGATAACATGGCTAAGAGCATTAGCTCGGTAATGCATGAATATCGCTGACTTTTCAGCGATATTCATGCATTGCGGCCGTTTTTTATCGCATTTGCGATAAACCTTGGTAATATCAAGGTTTATCTGTGGTAAAAATCGCCGCAGCGGTAAAATTTTGTCTCTAACCAAGCATAGCGATAATTATCGCTATTGCTTGGTAATATGCCCCAAAGTTCTTATAATCATCTCTAAAAACATCAGACATGAGCTCCAGGCTCAGCAATTTCCAAAGGCGGGAATGCTGGAGAGAGATGGCCGGTGCCTCCTTTCTCTTCCAGGCCGCTGCTAAAGTAGTCTTAGCCGCTCCAAAGCAAAGCCACATTATCCTTTTATCCGCTCTGGTCTGATGCTCTAAGGAAGGATCTCGGAGGCCCAGAAGAACCCCCGCCATAGATGTGGGGATGGGGTATCCTAGTATGTCTTTTATATGTGTCAAAATTTCCTCCCAGAAGGGTTGGATAGTTGCACAGTCCCACCATATGTGCTGAAAGTCCCCAATTATACCACATCCCTGCCAGCATCTGTCTGAAGTGTTGGGAAAGATCAGTTTAAGCTTGGAGGGGTGTAAGTACCAATCCATCATAGTCTTCAAATGGGCCTCCTGGAGTCTGTGGATTGGTTAAATTTAAAGATGTCAGACCACAAATGTGTCCATTACTCATCCGTAATATCTCGCTGAATTAGGCCCTCCCACGTGGACAGATACCTCGGGTGGGGATAGAGTGTGGTGGTGAGAAGGAATTTGTATAGGAAAAAATTACTCCCTTCATGGAGGAAGTCTTGGTGAGAAAGGCTTTGAATTTTGTGACGGGGCTGCCTCAAGCGCCCAATGCAGTAACTGGGTGTAGTGGTATAGTTCCGTATCCCCAATTCCATAATCTCTCTTGCAATTATCGAAAGTAAGGGGGTCAAAATTGTGGTAGAGATGAGTCAAAGCAAGACATCCTCCCTCTCTCCAAGTGTCAATTGGGCCCTCTTGTAGGGCCGGGGGGAATGCCGTGTTAAAATGGAGTGGTGTAAAAGGGGAGGGAAAAGTTGTCTACCTATCGTCCCCAGCTACGGAATCCCATACCCTAAGGTGGTACGTGTGGATGTGCTAATGTAGACGTTCTTAGGTCTATCGCTTTTGGGTCGCCAAAATAAATCCCAAATGGTCCTTCCAGCCACACTGCGATCCATATGCAGCCAGTGCTTTTCGGATTCCTTCTGTGACCATTCAACCAACACTCGAAGTTGTGCCGCTTTATAGTATAATTGAATATCCGGGAGACCTACTCCTCCCCCCGATGGGAGCGGCGCAACAGGGAAAAGGAGAAACGGGAGCGCCCCCCCTTGCCAAATAAAGCACAGGATCATAGCTTTAACCCGCCTAAAGAAGTCCCCATCTAGTTCTATGGGTAGAGTTTAGGAAGAAGAGTAATTTTTACTGCATGTGTTCGACCCAGCCAAGACAAAAAGAGAGGCTTCCATCTCGTAAGCTCCGTTTGGATGCTGGTGAGTATTGGGGGGAAAGTTGGCCGAATACAATTTCCCTACTGTTGGTGTCAGCTGTATTCCTAGGTATTGGATGGAGGAAGTGGCCCAAGGTAAGGGTGTAAGGGACTGGAGTCGAAGGACGTCTGCCGAAGGGTGAGATTGAGCATGTAAGATTTATCTAAATAAATTTTGAAGCCTGCTACTACTTTGAAGCGTTCAAGTTCCAGTTGCAGTTGTGGAAGAGATGCGACCGGGTCAGAAATGGACAGGAGGATGTCATCCCCGAATAGGGAGATCTTATGCGATTCTCCCATAAAAGGCAGGCCCTGAATCCCAGGATTCGCTCTGACCGCTAGTGCTAATGGTTCAATACTGAGAGCAAAAAGCAGGGGAGATAGAGGACATCCCTGCCTAGTGCCTCTAGAGTGAACAAAGGAGGAGGATTGCACACCATTAACCGACACCCTAGAGCGGGGTGTTGATAGTTGGCCCGGATCATATTCAAAAATTGGGGTGAAAAGCCAAATGCTGTAAGTGTGTGGAATAGAAATACCCAATCGACCCGGTCAAACGCCTTTTCGGCATCCAACCCAATTAGAACTGCCGGAATTCTGTATCTGTTAGCCTTTTCTATCAAGTGAATAATGTGGCGGTATTGTTATGTGTCTGGCGACCCTTAATGAATCCAGATTTGTCCGGATGAATGAGGGCCGGCATGAGATCATTCAATCTCTTAGCGAGAATAGAGGAATACAGTTTTGCGTCTAGGTTCAGAAGGGCAATAGGCCTATAGGAGGCGCAGCAGAGTGGGTCCTTCCCTGGTTTAGTTATCACTGAGATCACGGCTTCGGACATGGAGCCGGAGTTGGGGGCCAATATCAGAGGAGAATGTCTTGTAAAATATAGCGGTATACCCATCAGTGCCAGGTGCTTTATGGGTTTTCAGAGCCTTAATAGCTGAGGTAACCTCATCCAGGGTGATTGGGGCAGTGAGCGTCTCGTTCCATTCAGAGGAGACCTGAGGCAGGGGCAATGTTCGAAGATAGTCCTGCTGCTTATCCGAGTCCAGAGATTCCCCAGAGTATAGAGTTTTGTAAAAGGAACCGAAAAGCCCTGCCTTATCCTCATCTCTATGAGTGGCGTCTTCGGAAGGTCCTCGAATGCCCCCTATATTCTCCCTCTCCCGCTTATCTTTTAATTGTCTAGCACAGTGTTTCCCAATTTTATTGCCCTGTGTATAGGGCAGATGATGTAGTTTAAGAAGTGTGAACTCTGCCCTATTGGTGTAAATAGTCCGGAGTTTACCTCTGACCGCCGTTAGGTTGCGTAGAGTGTCGCTAGTGGGGTTAAGTTTATGGGAATGTTCAAGGGCAGACTGTTCCGTTTCTAGTTGTTCCCTCTCCCTAGTACGCTGTCTGGTTAGGGCCGTATTGAGAGCGATACATTTACCTCGCAGCACAGCCTTAAATGAGTCCCAAGTGGTGTATTCTGAAGTGTCCACTGGCTGATTAAAAGCAAAAAATTCTTTAATGGCCTCACGGAGTTTGGTACAGCGGTCCTTGTCCCCAGCCAGCGACGCTGGAAAGTACCATCTAGGGGAAGTCGCGGCGCTCCCATACCAATTGAGACAAATAGAGTATAGGCTATGATCTGAGACTGGCAAGGGGGAGATCTTGGACTCACGGAAGGCCCCCTGTAAGGATTGGCTGGCAAAAATGTAATGTAGTCGGGAGTAGGTACGGTGGACATGAGAGAAGAAGGTATAATCCCGAGTTTGGGGATAGAGAGCACACCAGGTGTCCAACAAGCCCAGGTCCTGAATACGCCGTTGTGTGTTGCTGGTGAAGGAGCCCATTTCAGAGCGTCGTGTGTGTGTGCTATCCAGGTCTGTCTGCCATACCAAATTAAAATCCCCCAGAAGAAACATAGGCCCCTCAGCGAAATCCGTTAGTTTCCCCAGCAGCGTGTGCAGGAAGCCAGTCTGTCCAGAATTAGGGGCGTATAGCGCTACAAAAGTATACACCCTCCCCTTCAAACACCCCTTTACCATAACCCAGCGGCCATCTCTATCGCTTTGTACCCCCATCGGCTGAAATTGTATACTAGATCGGAACATAAGTGCCACCCCTCTGTGTTTTGTAGAGCTGAGGACTTATAAATGAGCGGGTAGTATTTGTGTTTAAGACGTGTATCCTCAGCCCTGGCTAGGTGAGTCTCTTGAAGGGCCACTATGTCTAAATGATGATCGATAATATACTTCCATATTTTCTGACGTTTCTGGGGGGAATTGAGACCTTTGACATTCCACGTGCCAACGGTTATCGGCATTGTGTCATGGGAACAAGGTACTGCTCTCCAAGGACTCCGTCGATCTCACCCCACCCCCACTCTGCACCCCCCGCCAAACAGCCCAGCCGCAGAAGTGCAGGTCTACTGTACCGGCACATAGAGCAGAAGCACCCTCAACTGTCATCATTAAAAAGCCACCACCACGTCCCTCCCTCCCCCCCCCCAAAATCCCTACAAGAACAAAAACAAAAGTGGACAAGAACACAAAACAGAAACCATTGCTAGGTCTCCCTGCGGGGCTGGAACGCCCCCACATGGACCAGGGAGGACAACTGGTCCAGGGACCCAGTCCGCGTCCATCCTGGCAATCTCTCAGGGAGGAATCATTGTGCCAATGTCGCAGCAAAGGCCTACCGGAAGAGCTTAAGCACAAAAGCAAGTAAAGTCAGCCTGCATCCTGAAGAGAAAGCAAAGTAGTCACTAGGCCAATAACAATACAGAGCCAGTAATCCCCAAATGAATGGTCAACCGACCCTCTGAAATAACAACTCTACTAATAAGACATAATCCCCACATATGGAGCCATCCAAGTACCTAATGCACCCATCGGTCCGCAAGAAGCTGACGTCTCCCAAAGTGGGAGCCAAGTGGAAGATTGAGGACAGATTTCTACTAACATAAAGAGTACATAATCTCACCACAGTCTAGTCCAGAGATCCCACGCGCTAACAACTCTGTGGACAAGTTGTCTTGGAGTAGTGCAGAGCACATCCGTTGAGATCCAGAGGCCCCGCATCCACGGAGCTGTCACCAGCAAGCCATCACCGACATCCTCTGCGTGAGCCCGACGCCCCAGCAGGAGTGGATTTCACACCTTGAGAGGAGTCCCCGGATGTAACGTGATTGAGACTATCTTCCTCCGGGGGCAGGCCCAAGAGTTCCAATCCATCTTTCAGGTCAATGATGTGTCACCTCTTGTTCTGAAATTCAAAGCTGGGACCAAAGGGGTAAGTCCAGCGGTACAGGATGCCATCCGCTTTCAGCTTGGCGGTGAACGGCCTATTTGTCAGTCTGTATGCCAGTGTAGAAGGAGCGACATCCTGATATATAGTACAGGAAAGGTTCTGAAAGGAGATAAAGTACTTCGCTCTAGCTGCCTGTAGGACAGACTCCTTGACCTTATAGGATCGGAATTTTGCCAAAACGTCGCGGGGCCTCCACCTATCGCTACTCTGCAAAGGACCCACTCAATGAACTCTGTCAAGCTTTATCTTGAGTGTCTGGGGGCTCAGGATCTCCGCAAAGAGACCTTCCATAAAAGATTCCAGGTCTGGCCCCTCCGCTCCCTCCTCCAGGTCTCTGACCCGAACATTCTCCCTCCTCGCACGGTTTTCAAGATCCTCTGCCTTAAGTTGCATCTGCTGCAGTTGTTTCTTAAGGGCGCGAAAGTCTTCACGCAGCCCATCAGTATGTTGCCTTTGTTCCTGATGTTGCGCCTCCAAATCCAGCACTCTAGTGCCCACTGAATCCACGTCCTGCTGGAGAGAGGTCAAACGGTCCGACAGATCTGATCGCAATTGATCAATGGAGGACTTGATGTCTTGACAGAGTTCGGTTCGGAGCTCAGATTTAAATTCTTTAAGTATGGCCATCAGATCTGATTTTGAAAGAGCCATGGTAGCCCCTTCCATGTCCCCCCACAGTGTCGGGCGTTTGTCAATGGTGGAGAAGGAGTCCGATACTTTGCTGGTCACTTTCTTTGCCCCTTTCTTCGATGGCATGTGGAGGAGGTCCCACGCTGTTCCGCAACTCTGATCACTGTAGAGTCGCGCCTCTAGATCAAGCCTCAACCGCAGGGGAAGGCGCAGGCAAAGGCCCCACCCACAGCCGGACGCCCCCGCGAGTCAATAAAAGGGCCACTCCCGGTCCTCCACGGGCATCGGTGGCCAATGTCAGCAGGCCTCTATGGTCGCCAGGTTAAGAAGTGGCCTCCACATGCCAAGAGGAAAGCAGATACAAAAGGGGGTGGTGATGTACGGAGCATCTGAATCAATCAAAGACTCACACCCAGTCAAAAGATTTGGGTTTGACCCATCACCGTTCTTTAGCCCACTCTGCCACCCCAGTTCAGACATAGCTATATGCAAATCAGTCTGACCCTGTGCCTCATTGGAACAGTCCAGCCCGAACTGCCAAGCCATGCCTTCCCTGGACCGGAAACAAGCTTCCGAGGACCGGTTTCTGGCATTCCAGCCGTCTTCAGCCCGGCTTGCTTGAATCCAGTGGCAAAGTGAGCAAGGGACTCACGTCTGAGCAT
Source organism: Lissotriton helveticus (assembly GCF_964261635.1). Lineage (NCBI taxonomy): Eukaryota > Metazoa > Chordata > Amphibia > Caudata > Salamandridae > Lissotriton > Lissotriton helveticus. The sequence goes on from NC_136057.1 coordinate 157,790,275, forward strand.
ACCCTGCCACACTTATGGCGGCCAAAGCGGTACAAAAGGGGGTGGTGATGGACGGAGCATCTGAATCAATCAAACACTCACACCCAGTTAAAAGATCTGGGTTTGATCCATCACTTTCTTTAGCCCACTCTGCCACCCCTGTTCAGCTATGGCTATATGCAAATCAGTCTGACCCTGTGCCTCATGGGAACAGTCCAGCCCGAACTGTCAAGCCATGCCTTCCCTGGACCGGAAACAAGCTTCCGAGGACCGGTCTCTGGCATTCCAGCCGTCTTCAGCCCGGCTTGCTTGAATCCAGTGGCAAAGTGAGCAAGGGACTCACGTCTGAGCATACCCTGCCACACTTATGGCGGCCAAAACGGTACAAAAGGGGGTGGTGATGGACGGAGCATCTGAATCAATCAAACACTCACACCCAGTCAAAATATCTGGGTTTGATCCATCACCGTTCTTTAGCCCACTCTGCCACCCCAGTTCAGACATGGCTATATGCAAATCAGTCTGACCCTGTGCCTCCTGGGAACAGTCCAGCCCGTACTGCCAAGCCATGCCTTCCCTGGACCGGAAACAAGCTTCTGAGGACCGGTTTCTGGCATTCCAGCCGTCTTCAGCCCGGCTTGCTTGAATCCAGTGGCAAAGTGAGCAAGGGACTCACGTCTGAGTATACCCTGCCACACTTATGGCGGCCAAAGCGGTACAAAAGGGGGTGGTGATGGACGGAGCATCTAAATCAATCAAACACTCACACCCAGTCAAAAGATCTGGGTTTGATCCATCACCGTTCTTTAGCCCACTCTGCCACCCCACTTCAGACATGGCTATATGCAAATCAGTCTGACCCTGTGCCTCATGGGAATAGTCCAGCCCGAACTGCCAAGCCATGCCTTCCCTGGACCGGAAACAAGCTTCAGAGGAAAGGTTTCTCGCATTCCAGTCGTCTTCAGCCCGGCTTGCTTGAATCCAGTGGCAAAGTGAGCAAGGGACTCAAGTCTGAGCATACCCTGCCACACTTATAGCGGCCAAAGCGGTACAAAAGGGGGTGGTGATGGACAGAGCATCTGAATCAATCAAACACTCACACCCAGTCAAAAGATCTGTTTTTGATCCATCACCGTTCTTTAGCCCACTCTGCCACCCCAGTTCAGACATGGCTGTATGCAAATCAGTCTGACCCTGTGCCTCGTGGGTACAGTCCAGCCCGAACTGCCAAGCCATGCCTTCCCTGGACCGGAAACAAGCTTCCGAGGACCGGTTTCTGGCATTCCAGCCGTCTTCAGCCCGGCTTGCTTGAATCCAGTGGCAAAGTGAGCAAGGAACTCACGTCTGAGCATACCCTGCCACACTTATGGCGGCCAAAGCGGTACAAAAGGGGGTGGTGATGGACGGAGCATCTGAATCAATCAAACACTCACACCCAGTCAAAAGATCTAGGTTTGATCCATCACCGTTCTTTAGCCCACTCTGCCACCCCAGTTCAGACATGGCTATATGCAAATCAGCCAATTTTATTGCCCTGTGTATAGGGCAGATGACGTAGTTTAAGAAGTGTGAACTCTGCCCTATTGGTGTAAGTAGTCCGGAGTTTACCTCTGACCGCCGTTAGGTTGCGTAGAGTGTCGCTAGTGGGGTTAAGTTTATGGGAATGTTCAAGGGCAGACAGTTCCGTTTCTAGTTGTTCCCTCTCCCTAGTACGCTGTCTGGTTAGGGCAGTATTGAGAGCGATACATTTACCTCGCAGCACAGCCTTAAATGAGTCCCAAGTGGTGTATTCTGAAGTGTCCACTGGCTGATTAAAAGCAAAAAGCAAAGTGAGCAAGGGACTCACGTCTGAGCATACCCTGCCACACTTATGGCGGCCAAAGCGGTACAAAAGGGGGTGGTGATGGACGGAGCATCTGAATCAATCAAATACTCACACCCAGTCAAAAGATCTGGGTTTGATCCATCACCGTTCTTTAGCCCACTCTGCCACCCCAGTTCAGACATGGCTATATGCAAATCAGTCTGACCCTGTGCCTCATGGGAACAGTCCAGCCCGAACTGCCAAGCCATGCCTTCCCTGGACCGGAAACAAGCTTCCGAGGACCGGTTTCTGGCATTCCAGCCGTCTTCAGCCCGGCTTGCTTGAATCCAGTGGCAAAGTGAGCAAGGGATTCTCAGCAAAATTCGCCGCCATGGAGAGGCATTGCAGCCTCCATTTTAAAGTCAGGCAAGTGGGGGCAAGGCATCCCGAAGCCTCCGTCGGTTCAGAAGACCCATCACACGTTGCATGGAGCTCACCGCAAGTGTCCCCAGTGCTCCGGTGCATCCGTCAAGCCGACGCAGACGCTGCTACGATCCAGGGGGCCCGCCCACTGCCCCTTATCGCCGAACTCTGGCCGCCATTTTAGCTCACACCGAATCACCCTTCGGGAGCCGGGCCAGTCAATCACACACTCCAGAGGCCCTCCGAGGACAGCAAAACTACCCTCACCAGCGCCTCACATCCTCCGCTGTCGGTAGGTGCCTTTTACAGATGATTCCATCGCAGGAGAGCCCCGAAAATCGCCGCAGGATAGAGCGGACCGAAAGCCGAGATGGGTTACGTCCGCTCGACCATCTTGCCCGGCCACGCCCCCAAGCACACTTTCTTAAAATGGTGTAAATCCGTTCAGTAGTTTTTGGAGGTATTTAAAGAGATACAGATATCTATATTTGAGAATTTTGAGATCTGATTGGCTGAACCCTCTTGATCACGAGATTGTTTCTGATTGGCCGGCAACACTCTAAACCAGGAAGTGTTGGCAGTCATCTTGTTACTCGATAGAACTGAGTCACAAGATAAAAGCTATAAAACAAGATAAGGTGGCAGGGTAGAAATACCCTGACCTCCTACGCTTGGTCAGGGGGTCCCAAAAAAGCAATTATCAACAAAGCACGTTGTTTTAATAAGCCCCCGGGTGGGCCAGGCCCTGGGGGCAATGTGACAAATATTAGTGGGGGCTGTACGGGCCCCCGCAGCCCCGAGGACCGCCACCACCCCAGTGTTTTATTAATATGTGTGGGGCATGTGACCCTCCCGCAGCCCCGGGAACCCTCACTTCCCCGGGGCTCTCGTAAATTATGCACAGGGTCACGTGGCCCCGCAGTGCCCAGGACCGCCACCTCCCCATGACTTTTCAAAATTATGGGTAGGGGTCTTCACCTCCCCGGGGATTTATTTATGTATGGGCGGGTGGCCTCAAGGGCTGCCTGGGGCTATTATAAAAAGTGTGGGGAACTCAAGCCCCCCCACACTGCCCCAGGGCCCACCACCACTTCCCTGGGGCACACTGTATGCAAATACGAGGGTCCGTTGCAGACCCTCGGCCTCGGGACCCACCACCTCCCCGGGGCTTCACAACAGTTGGGATGGGTACCCCTCCTGGAACCCTCCTGACCCTGGGGACCGCCACCCCCCATGGCCGGTTGCAGCAATGTCCCGGGGTGCCCACTAAGCATGGGCGGATTTTGCGAATTGGCAACCCGCGAAATTGCGTATTTACAGATTCGCAATCCGCAAAATCCGCGAACTCTCGCGAATTTTGCGGATTCCTTTTTTTTTTTCTGTTCGCAAGTGTTTCTGCCATTTCGCGAGGGTTTTTTACCAGTTCGCCAACGCGAACTTACTTGTCAGGTAGCAACGGTTGCTACCATGTTGTTTCTACGTCTGGTTCATCACAGCACCCTCTGTTTCACCACTGCCACCCTCTGTTTCACCACTGCCACCCTCTGGCTCACCCATGCCACCCTCTGGCTCACCCATGCCACCCTCTAGTTCATCACTGTAGATTATGGGGGCAAAAGCACACCTGCCCTGCCTCAACTGACATGAATGAATTAGGGGCTGATTAATGTGTCACTGAATTTGAACTTCCAGGCTGGCAGGTGCTTCCTTATCTGTAATTGCTTTCTGTTGCAGTGTAATTTTTTTAACAGGACCTTTGTTGTATACTTGTAGCTATTCTCTGAGCTTGCTGTGAGGGTCAGAGCAGGGTCATAGAATAGTTGCAAGTAGGCAACTGAACTCTGAAGGGGCCCCTCGGGAAGCACTACAGGGAATGGTTACTAATGATAAGATTGAACTTTTGCACCTGCTGAGTGCTTTCAGTTTTGCAAAAATCCAAATATCCAGCAGCATCCACAAAAAGTAATCCTTCCAGGCACTACAGGGAATGGTTACAAATGATAAGATTGAACTTTTGCACCTGCTGAGTGCTTTCAGTTTTGCAAAAATCCAAATATCCAGCAGCATCCACAAAAAGTAATCCTTCCAGGTCAAGATCCAAATCAAAGTGACCAGCAAAGAAAGCCCTGGGAGGAGCCTGCTGGACAGGAACAGGAAGTTGGAAACTGTGGGGCACTTCCTTCCTCCCACCACCCTCCCCCCCCCCCGAAAATGGACTCCTTGCAAAAAAAAAGTGCAGGCAAATGTCAACCTGAGGAGTTATTCTGATAAAAATCATAATTTTCAAGGTTTATGCTGCCTGCTGGTGGATTTCTTGTGCGAAATTGCAAATTTTGCAATCTCGTAATTGCGAGATTGTCGCTGCCCGCCGCATCTACGTGTTCGCAAGTATTTACTCCCGCGAAATTGTATAGTATTCTAGTTGGCAAGTGCGACCAAGCAAAAAATCCGCTTCGTACGGATTTACGAATTTTCGGCAAGTTCGCGAGAGTTCGCAGATTGCGAATTTGCGGAAAATCCGCAAAATCCACAAGCGGAACGGATTTTACGCCCATGCTTAGTGCCCACACCCAGGACATTGCAGTTTTTAATGACAGGGTGGAAGCGGTGCTTCCGCCCTGTCATTGCAAACTTCTGCTTTACCTCATGGAAGCGAGAGCAGGAAACCTGCTCTGCTTCAACAAAGCAAGCAGATTGCTTTTGGTCAAGGGGAGCTGCATTTAGCAGTTTCCTTTGCTGCTGACTCCCGCTGGAGGTGGGGAGACTACAAGGACCACAGGGGCATTGAGGCTCCCTGTATGGTCCCCAACGTCAGAGCAGGCCCTGGGGGATGGGGTCCCCGGGGTCAAAAGTGCCCCAGAGAAGAGGGGCCACGTGGGGCCCCTCCCATAAAATATCAATTACATTTTAAAAAAGAGGCAAAGCTCCGGAAGATGGGGTTCCGGGGGCCGAAATCGACCTTGGAAGGGGGGCCGAGTGGTTCCTTCCTGTTTTTTTGTTTTGTTTTAAAGTGGCTCAGGCCCTGGGTGATAGGGTCCCCAGGGCCCAAACAGTATTAAGGGAAGAGGGATACAAGCCCCCCGTCCAAAAACAGAAGAAGAAAAAGAAGCCTGTATCTTGCCGGAGGCCCCACCCACTCCCTGCACCACTCTGCAAACTCGCCTTCTGGCCTGTTCTAGTTTCGAGAATTAAGCCCCCTTCAATCCTAAGGGTCCTTAGGGGCCAACTAGTCCACCAGGTACCTCCACTAAGCCCCACACAGTGGATTGCTAAGAGATAGTCCGAGGCCACGCCCCTTTTTTACACCACTCTACAAACGCACCTCTTGGCGCACTGTTGGTGGGGCGATGAGGTCCTCTTGTGTCCTGAGGACCTCAGGACTAAAGTGGAGGTGCGTTTGCAGAGTGGTTTAAAAAGGGGGCATGGCCTCGGACCACTCTCAGCAATAAAGCTGTGTGGATCTTCCTGGAGATAACAGGTGGACTATATGCCCCCCAGGGACCCTCAGTAGGCAAGGGGACTGCATCCCCCAATGAAGAGCACACCAGGAGGTGCGTTTGCAGAGTGGTGGAGAAAGCGGGCATGTCCTGTTTCCACCGCTCAGCAATCTCACTATCTGGGGCATACTGGAGGAATCAGATAGGCTAGTTGGCCTCTAGGGACCTCCAGCAGAGAAGGGGATTTTAATCCCCATCCAGCAGTTCACCAGGGAGCGCGTTTGCAGAGTGGTGGACAAAGGGGGCGTGGCCTGCTGTGAGAACTTACCAATACTGCTGTGTGGGACTTACTGGAGGTAATAGGTAGGGTTGTTGGCCCACAAGGTTGACTTTGGGGGCTAACTACCCCTCCTGTTACCTCAAGGAAGACCCAAACAGTAGGATTGCTAAAGATTCTTCAGAGGCCACAATAACCTTTCTCCACCACTATGCAAACGCGCCTCCAGACACAGTACTGGTTGGTAGATAAAGTCCACTTTACTCCTGAGGGACTTTGGGGGTCAAGTAGCCCTCCTGGTACCTCCTGTAATTCCTACACAGCGGAATTGATGAGTGCTGGTTGGAGGCCCAGGACCCTTTCTGCTAATGCGATAACTATGTTATAGTTAGAAATTAGTATTTAAAAAAACCTTAGAAATTCACTGAAGAAACCATAGGTTTCAGGGACGTTATAGTTAGAAATTAGCATTTAAAAAAACCTTAGATTTCACTGAAAAAACCATAGGTTTCAGAGACTTTATAGTTAGTTGAACATGTCACTCTTATAAAACCAGAGATTTTCGGCCGTTATAGTTAGTAGAGCTAACTATAACTCAAGCCCCCGCAATGCACTGCTGATGACGTCAGATATTACATCACTTATGACATGGTCAGTGACATCACTGATAATATCACTGCTGACATCTCAAATGACATTACTGATAGCATCACTGATGACATCATCCACTTAATAGCTGATTCATCTCCTCGCACCCTAATATAACGTTTCATACACCTACTCAGAAATACAGACTAACATTCTTGAAACCATAGACACACCAATACAAGTTTGTACATACCCACTCACTGATTCATAGGTCTACACACACACTCACTCACCCATACAGCCCCTCACAGATGCACTCATGAACCCATACACCCAGTGAATCACCCACTCACACATCCATGCAGTGAGTAACCCCCGCAAACACAGACACTCAAGCACCCACACAGACTCTGAGGCCCCCATATAGGATCCCAGACAACCACTCATTGACCCATATAGACAGTCATGTAGCTACTTACCAACCTATGCAGCCACTTACACACGAACTGGCAGACTGATACAGGCATTCACACAGATTAGTCACTCACCCATGCAAAATTGGCTAGCAAATTTGTCCCTTATGTCCCCACCCGTACCCTCAGGTCTAGTGAACAGCTGTTACTGAGCGTTCCTAAGATAAATAAAACTAGACTAGGAGGTAGGGCCCTATCCGTGGTGGGTCCTAATTTCTGGAACACTCTCCCACTCTCGCTGAGACAATGCTCTAACCATCTTCATTTCAGAAAATATCTGAAAACTTTTCTGTTCAATTCACTTTAGATAAGCACTTCAGTTGTACTAAAAGAGCTCTAGTGGAATAATTTTATTATCACCTTTTCATTTCTCAGTTCCTCTGCCGGTGTCACAAGCGCGGAGATACTCCTACGGGAGTTTATTCATAGCGCTATAAAAACCTGCAAATAAATAAATTCAGTAAGACACGTTTAATCACTGTCTTATACAGTCAGTCACACACTCACAAAGTCATCCATACAGACACTCATATCTAAATAGCATTCTTAAACTTTTCAGAAACACTAAGTCACTGGATGATATCATCAGTGATGTAATTTGAGATGTCATCAGTGATGTCAAAATAGCCATCAGAACTGTAGGAACACACTAGCAGCTACAGTTCACGAAATGACTTCATGTATTATCTTAAGACAATCCATAATGAGGATAGTGTACAAACCAGCTGGTACAGGTGCAAATATACATGCTACTTATGATTACATACATAGGTTTTATAGATGTTATTATGTATTATACTTATATCTTGACACTAGACCTAGTTTTAATTGTGGTGGAACCGATTGAAGCCCTTACTTATGGACAGTATTTTTGCTATGTCTAGTATAACGATGAAACCACGTGTTATGAATCACAATGTACTGTCACTTTAAAAACAAAAAAAAGCTTACCTCCGTGTCATGTGATCAAGGCTCACACGAGCCGAAACGCGTCAGGACAAACGCAGGCAATAAAATACTTTTAAAAGCACAATCCAGTGGTCCGTCTCCGTCTGTGCAGTGAAGCCAGGAGCGACGGAGGCTTTACATATATATATATTCACTGAAAAAACCATAGGTTTTACACCAGTTATAGTTAGGAATTAGCATTTAAAAAACCTATTAAATTCACTGAAAAAACCATAGGTTTCACACTAGTTATAGTTAGCTGGAAGTTTTACTCGCATAAAACCATTGAAATTCCCACGTTATAGTTAGTTGGACTCACTATAACTTGCGCGTGCAATGCACTGCTGATGACGTCACATATTACATCACTCATGACATGGTCAGTGACATCACTCATGACATCACTGATGACACCATCCAGTGAATGTGTGTCTTTCTGAAAAATAAATATTAGTGAGTAATGTTTAAATATTTAAATATATGTATTAGTGTTTCACTTTGTGTATAAGTGGCTGCATGGGTTGGTGAGTAGCTACATGTGTATGTATATGGGTTATTAGATGTTTTTTTTAATATCAGTATGAGTGTCTATATGGTTTGGTGAGGGTTTTACTTAGCACATAGATGCATGAATGACTGACTCTCTGTTTGTATGTGTTTTGAAGACAGCATATGTGCAGCACTGTATGGGTGGATGAGTGTGTATATGTGTGTGTTAGTGAGTGAATGACTGTCTCACTAGTGTCTTTATCAGTAACTACATATGTTTTAATCTAGTATATGTGAATATTGATGTATATAAGTGAGTATATGTGAGAGTGAGGGATTGTAAGAGTTCCTGTTTAAATAACTATGTTTTTCTATAAGTGATTGTTTAACAGAGTAAATATGTGTATGTTTTCTTAGAAGTAAGGTGGTAGTGTGTGTATAGCTGTATATGCAAATAAATGGATGTTCAATAGTTTACTTGCATGTGTGAGTATGTGTGTGAGTAACTTTTGGATGACTGTCGTTGTGTAACAGGATATATAGGTGTATCACTATATATGATGAGTGAGTATATGTATGAGTGACTACATAGAACTGTTGGTGAATGAGTGGATGTGTATATAGATGGTGGAATTACTGAATTGGTTGTTGTAACTGGTATGGGTATATCCATTTTTTTGAAAATTTTAGTTTCTATTTTTCAATATGTGTTTCAAAGTTTACATTACAGTGAAAGGAGGTCTGTCACTCTGTCACAAGGATGGTGTCATCAGTGATGTCACTGACCAAGTCATGAGTGATGTAATATGTGACGTCATCAGCAGTGCATTGCACGCGCAAGTTATAGTGAGTCCAACTAACTATAACGTGGGAATTTCAATGCTTTTATGCGAGTAAAACTTCCAGCTAACTATAACTAGTGTGAAACCTATGGTTTTTTCAGTGAATTTAATAGGTTTTTTAAATGCTAATTCCTAACTATAACTGGTGTAAAACCTATGGTTTTTTCAGTGAATTTCAATGGTTTTTTAATAGCAAATCTCTATAGGTATAAAAAGTTTAAAAAAATGTATAACGAATTTTCTATTGTATAATTATGTTTTGTTTTTTTTTGCCCCGGGGCGCTCCCGGGGCGCGTACCGGTGAACGCACGGGTAAGCGCAATGTTACGGCGCGCCCCAGGACACGTACCGGTGAGAGTCCCGTTAGCGCTATTCCCGCGAACGAAAACAACATCGTTACGTTTTGCGTAGCCGCGTGATGCATCATATGACGCACTGCGTAAGCGCACCCGGAAGCACGCGAGCGCATACGATTATGCAACGTCATGACGCACTTATGCTAACCACCCCCGGGCGCGACCGGGGTGCGACTACGGGCACGCCCCGGGGCGCGTAGCGTAAGCGCGTCGGGTCATGTGATCTGAAAATAACACTTTTCATTGGTGCAGATCAGTTTTGGTTTCCAAATGATGAAAGCCCGGATCATGTGACTTGAAAATAACACTTTTCATTGGTCCAGAACAGTTTTGTTTTCCAAATGATGAAAGACCCCACCTTTTTCCCTTATTCTGACTTTGTCCTTTGACTGAGGAAGACCTGTTTGAACAACTTAGAGAAATATTTTGTACTTTAAAATGGCTACAGTAGCAGCAGCAGCTGGAGCATCTGCACCACCACCACCACCACCAGCACCAAGAGGACCACCACAACATTACATTGGTGGTCAAGAAGAGGAGGAGGAGGAGGAAGAGGAAGAGGAGGAGGGGAGAAGATGGCTGCATGAAGACAATACCCCATACCAGCCAAGGCCACACATTGGGGCCGATTATGATTGCGTTTTTTCCGCATCCTCCGGGCCGGCGGAAGCCACCGCCGGCCCAGAGGATGCGGAAAAACCGCAGCGGACCTACCAAAGACCCACCGCCACATTAGGATGGCTGGTGGGCCCTGGTTACCGTCCGCAGTGTTTCCGCCGCGGTTGGCTCACAACCGCGGCGGAAAAGCTCTAATATGGTGGCGGTGTCTCTCAGACACCGTCCACCATATTAGGAAGGGCTTGAAAAGATGCTTTTCCGCGGCGGATTTTCCGCGGCGGATTTTCCGCCATGGAAAAGCATGTGGAATTTCACTGCGTTGGCCCGTTGCGTGAAGGGGGAGTGGGGGGTGCACATGGGGGGTACCTATGGTACCCCCCCGCGCGGTGCCTGCCGCTTTCTGCATACAAATGCAATGTATGCATTTTTAACATTGCGGCGGGTGCAGCTTGAAGCTGCACCCGCCGCAATGTTAAAGATAGAGGATGTGACCGCCACCCTGGCGGTCACATCCTAATCTGCACGGGGGGAACGCCGCTGCCCATGCGGACGTTTTCCCCTACTCTATGGTGGCGGACAGACTCAGGTCCGTCCGCCATCATAATGTGCCCCATTGTATGGGAGTTTTTTTCTATCCCAGAGGGCAAGAGAAAAGTCAATGCGGCCAAGGTGACTTGCCTAATCTGTGGCATGGAACTTTCAAGGGGGAACCCTAACAAGAAGTATTCTTTTGGTAATAATACCATGATTAGACACATGACCCGCAAGCATCCAAACAACTATTCTCGTGCAGAGATGAGGGAACTGGCCAGTAACCTCCCCCAATCTTCAAGGACCACCTCCAAAAGAAAGAGACCCACTCCATCGGGACCAGAGACAACGGAGACGATGTCTTGCATTCAACCACGATTTGAGGATTACCGAATTACATGTATTTATTGTGGTAAGCTCATCTCCTACGGTGAAAAGAGCGTAAAGCTCATCGTCCTTGCTGGTGACAACCACAATTGCCCCAAAAAACCCTAATTTTTTCTGTTTTTTGTTTTTTGCTCCAGTTGAGCCATTTTCAATTCCCTTTTTTTTGTTTCTCCCCATAAAAAATACAAAAAAATATAAAAGTGTTCAGAAAAGCCAAAAAATGTACAAAATGTTCAAAAAAACATTAAAAAAATATAAAACAACAAAAAGAAGAAAAAAACAGTTATTTTTAGAACTACCTTTAATTTATAAAAATAAACCTATATTTTTAAAGAATCTCTGCCAATTTTTTTTCCTCAGGGTACGCGCACCGGGCGCGCCCCCCCCCCCCCCAAAAAGAAAAAAAAAATTAACGAAGGAGTTAGCATAAGGGAAGAACACAAAGAGAGTAATGTTAAGAGAAAGAGAGCTAGAGGGAGAAACACAGAGGGATTGTTTATTACATAGTAAAAAACAGAGAAGGTGTAATAGGGTGAAAGTGAGAAAAGTAAAATGAATAAGGGAGCGAAAGAAGGGAAGAGAGAGGAAGAAGACTAAAGTAGAAATAGTGGGAGAATGTGAGTGGGTATTGAAAGAAAAAGAAAGGACAGTAAAAAATGGGGAATGAAGGGTAGTGACGGAGCCGGGATAAATGAACAACGGTGAGGGAGGGTGAGAAAAGAGCAGTGAGTATAAGTAAAGAGGGGTGGAAGAGGGTGAAAAATTGAATTAGGATAAGATATGGGGAGTGACAAAGAGAAAGGACAGAGAGAGTAAAGGAAACAGTGCCTGAATGGGTCTGATGAAACAGCAAAGAAAGGTAAGTAATGCAGTGTGTGTGACTTATAGGGAGTCAGTGGGTGTAGGTCGGGGTGTGGGTGTGTAAGGTGTGTCTGTGGGTGTGGGTGTGTGGGGTGTTTCGGTGTGGGTGGAGGTGAGGGTGTGTGAGATATGTGTGAGGGGTGTGTGGGTGTGGGGGGTATGTGTGTGGGATGTATGTGTGTGTATGGAATGTGTGTGTGTGTGTGAGGAGTGTGTGTGGGTGTGTGTGTGTGTGTATGTGGTGTGTGTGTGGGCTGTATGTCAGATGTGTGTGTATGTGTTGGGAGGGGGATGAGGTGTGTGTGTAGGAGTGAAGTAAAAAATTAAGAAAAAGAGAATGAGTGAGGGAGCAAAGGAAGGGAACAGAGTGTAAGTGAACTAAAGAATGGGGACTGAAAGAAGTTGAATGTGAGAGGGGAAATAGGAAAAGGGGAGTAAACATGGAAAATAAGAGTAAGTGAAGGAAGCAGAGTAAGGAAACAGGAGTGAGGTTGCTTGAGAAATTATTAGTGAGGTTAAAGCAAAGGGTGATGACAAACTAAATTTTTTTAGTCACACTTACCATATAATAAATGTAACTTTTATTACATTTTTTTACTACACTTTGTATCTGTGAAAGAGAGAAGAAAAAATAAGTTATAATTAGTAAAATATCTATTTTAAAATAAAAGATACAAATGAAGAGGTTAAAAATCATAACAGTGTATTTAGAAATAAAGTAAGAGTGAGGGACACAGAAAGAGAAATAAAGTAAGGTAGAAAAGAAATAGAAGGAGAGCAAATTAGTAAGAGTAACGCATATAGATTCACTGACAGAGGAAGAGAAGAACAGAGAAATGAACTGAAGGTAAGAAAGATACTAAAAGAATATGAGTTAGCAAAACTAAATGAGGAAACAGTAGTAAATAAAAAGATAATGACTGAGACGCAAAAGAGTCTAATTAAGGATGCATTTAGAAGAATGAGGAATGGAAGATAACTGAGAGTAAGTGAAGAACAGTCATAGAGTGAAGGGATGAAGGGAGAGAGGATGATATAGATGGATTGAGGGAAAAGGAGTGAGGAAGTTAGTAGACAGACAGACTAAGAGAAAAACTGAGTGAAGTGGAGTACAATGAGTGAGGAAAGGAAATGAGTAAGGGAGCACAAAAATGAAAGAGAGGAGAAGAGGATTAAAACAGTGGTACTGAGAGAAAATGATTCGGTGATAAAAGTAAAGACAAGGACACTGAAAGATAGGAAATGAGGGATAGTAATAGAACCAGAGTAAAAGAAATGGGATGAGAGAGGAGCAGTGAAGTTGTTGTAAGAGAAATGATAGAAGGTAGATAAACACAAGTGAACATAACACAATGAGAGTGAGGGACTGAGGACATAGAGGTAGTGAACGGAAAATAGAGAGAAGAGGTCAAAAGAAAGGAGCAAACAAAGATAAGCGAGGGAGAGTGGGTGATTTATAGTGATAGAGTGCGACAATACTGCTGAGTGAGTAAAGAGGAATTACTAAAAGAGCAAAGGAGGAAAAGACGGAAAAGGGAAGTAAAGTAGAGAGACTGAAAGCTGAATAGTTATGCAAGGGAGAAAGGGGATGGAGACAGTTGAAATGAGAATGAGGGGTTGTGAAAGAAGTGGAGTAAAGGAACGGGGGTGAAAGAGTAAGAGAACATTATAAGTGAGTAAAAAGAGCTGAAAGAGGGTGGAAAAAGGAAAGTGAGTGTGAGACAATGGGAATACAATTTAAATTACACAATCCAAAGTATAGAATAACTTGTACAACATGTTACATAGTTTATTTTTGCTGTTCTCAGAATATATTGAAGTTCACTTAAAACAGTTAGTTCAAATTACTCATCATATGACAGCGGGAAAAAAAAACACAATCTAAAAGATTGTGTTTTAAAAAAAACCTTAGATACTGACAAATGACAAATGTACACTAATCTTTGATTCACTTACTTTTCCTTTAGGCCAAATAGTATATCATGAAGGTCCTTTTCTCGTTGGAAAGTACTCTACTGTTCACTAATAAATTCATTTCATTGACTTTCTAGAAGAAAAGCTCCAAGAACATCTGAAATATTTCCATTATTTTCATATACTCCTTTTTTTCAGTCATGACTCTTTACTCATTCCTTTACTTTTCCTTTAGGCCAAATAGTGTCAGATGTATGAGTATGTTTTCAAATTAATTAAAAGAAACTCTGAAATTACCGTTTTCCCGACGTTCTGAAAGAAAGGCTCATGCAACATTTTCACAATATTTAAGTATTTGTAAAACCATCTCTGACTCACTCATGTTCATCATTTTGTATAATACTGATATCACTTACTATGAGATCCACTTACAGTACCTATATGACAAGTCAATTTTTTATATTACCTGGATCACTTTTACTCAGAATATATTTTTAAACAGCAAAAAAACCTTTATTAACTGCCCCCGTCTTCATAGGCCAATTACCTTTACTTACATTTTGGTTCTAAAAACACTAGGTATGAATTTTTTAAGTCAAAAGGCAAACGTTGTTTGAAAGTCAAATGAGTGTCATTACACTGGGTCCAACCTTTACAACTTTTTAAATAGCATGTGCAATGCCCTGATGTTGTTGAAGGACCGTCATGAAAAATAATAGCTACAGTTGCAAAGGTTCTTCCTGAAATTGATAACTGAGAAGCCACAACATTTTTAATAGAAGTTGACAATTTACTTCCATCAGGTCTACATCGTTGAAACATTAAAATCACATATTTACCATAAGTTTGTAAAAATAATGTGGACAGCATTGCAGAATTACATTGGGTGCACACCATATTGTGATCAGCTGCTTTAACTAGATTATTAAAAGGCACTGATTTGCAGTCTGGTAAACTCAAATATATAAATCTTTCAGTGTCTATTCTAGTACTACTTGATAAACTACAGTTGTCGCAGTCATGCTGCCATTGATAAGAAAGGCTAAAAAGATTTTTTATATCTACACCTTCATCTTCCAAAACATCAAACATATACATTAAAAATTCCTGACAATCCTGCTGAATATTCTGTGAAAATTGATTTTGACCAGAACATATGTCTAGAAGATTTCTAATTTCTGAAACACTTTCTATTTTTGCTCTATCACTGCTACATTTCTCAAACACGGAATTCAATAAACAGCAGAATGTTTGATCCCGATTTTCAACAATCTGTTCTTGTAAATTTTGAAGAAAAAAAACAACATTAAGCACTACTTTAGCATAGCAGTTGACACCAGAACTGTTTTCAAACTGAAATCCAACAACATCTTCAACAGAATCTTTTTTCTTTCTGCTTACAATTACAGTTTCATCTACTTTTTGTCTTTTTGCTACTACCTCACTGCAATTATTCTCATTTCTTCTTTTTCGGCCTACCACACATTTTTCAAACAGAGGATATTGAGGCAAATGTAGAGCATACACTCTTCTTAACCTATTGTATTCTTTAACACACTCTAGATCAGCACAAATCTTTGTTTCATCACACTCAATCAAGTACAATCCTGATAAAGTTCTGACTCGTGATAATGCCACATATGCCATACCCTCTTTAAACACAGAACTTCCAATGTTCACCAAAGCACTATCTACACTTAAACCTTGAGATTTATGAATTGTCACCGCATATGCCAAACAAATAGGAAACTGTTTTCGGCGAACATATAAGTCTTTCACAAGCAAAAACCTAGCTGAACAACGACAAATTTGTTCTATTTCGTCAATGCCATCAAATTTAATTTTTAAAATTTCAATTCCATCTCTATTTTTGTAATTCACAAAACCAACAACATGACCCATTGCTCTATTTACCAGACCTCTTTCAACATTTAAATTCCTTCTCAAAATAATACGACAATTTAAACACACATTCAGAGTCTTTTCAAAACCAGCAGTTTTAGATATAGTATTCTCTAATGAATCCAATTTTGATTTCAAATTTTCAGACAAAATAATTGTTGCTCCCATATGCTCTATTTTATCTATAGCTTCCAGTTTCACTATCTCTTCATTTTCTAACTTTAACATTTTGTTGTTGAACATGGACAACAAACGAAGGAGTGCAAGAAGGGCTTGCACTGTTTCCAAGGGCACTCCAATTGGAGATAAAACTCCTAAATGATAATTTCCAAAGTGCGTTTCGTGTGGTTCAAACAAGCGTAATCAAAGTAATCTTTCTTGAAGAAATTTATTTGGAGGGTCACATATTACATCATCATAGTGACTCCTTTGTGAAACTGAACATTAGAGAACACGTTTAAACAACATCCATGAATCTATGCATAATCCCTATGCATTTCGGGCGAGGCCCTTCGTCAGGGGATAGCAATACATCTGTAAGTAAATAAATCGAAATCAGGAAGGGGAGCTCGCAGCCACAAGCTAAATAAACATAGTATGACGGTAAAATGAAAACATGCAATTCTGAAAAAAACACCATGGGGAACGAGGGAAATGTGCGCAAAGTGACCCATATCTTTCTGTTAAGAGTAGGAAATCATGCTGTCGAGGTGAGTAGAAAAAGGAATCATCGTGTTTAAGATAAAAACGGAACCCGAACTGGTGCCAGAGAGATCCGAGACCCCTGGTAGGTACGTGAAATAAATGACAACCAAAAACTCTGGATTCGACTGGTGAGGTTTTGTTAAAAAAAAGAGAGTGTGACCAGTGACAGAACCAACTTACGAGTGAAAGTGGGGTAGACAAGAAGCTTACCGATGGGTGAAAAACGCGACGCGCCAAACGCCGTGCAGCTGAAGGTTTGTGAATGGCCAACAGAAATGCGGAAGTAAATAAGGTGCCTCGAAAGAGAAAACGGACTCACGAAAATAAACGTAGATGGAACAATCATATCTGTGAATACCCCGAGGGGTTGGAAACAACCAACCATGCAAAGAAAGGTGTAATGAAACATGGAAACAACAAATCAGATGGAGATTAGCACCGGTGTGGTGCGTGAACTGACACGACATATGAAATCAAAAAATGGCAGCCATCTTGGAATGGGTTCAGAATCATATACATACACAGTGGTAGCATGGTACACATAACAAAGAATGAAAAAGATGACCAGGGTGTAAGTGATTAGAGGGTAAAAGGGAACAAAGTAGGAAACCAAACGATAGTAAATGCGAAATACCCGGTGCTTAGAAAAAATATGAGAACGTGATGACAATAAGTAAAAAGAGAAAGTGATGACAAAAAGTAAAAAGATGAAAGGCAGAGGAAATGAAATCGGATGTAACTTAGTAGAGGATTCACAACATGACAACCAGTTGAGCTTGGGAAAAGGTGGCAATTTAGAAAGTAAAACCATGGAAAGACAGAACAAAGACATATAATTTCAGACGGAGAACAATTGAGTTAAAGTGAAATTGAGACACCAAATCTCTATAAGAAACAACTATATTCAAGTCTTTCATTGAGCCCCTTGGGCTGGCAGGCATGTTCAAATTCCTGTCCCTACCGGCCGGAAGGGACCATTTCCTGGCACCCTAAAATACCTACCATTGGTTTACTTTATATTTGATGAACATTACACATTCAGTGTGCCGCCACCTTCTACTCATGTTGTTGAACATGGAACATTCTTTCAGAGTTGGCATCAAACATATGCCAGATTTCTTCTCGTTAATTTTCTTAAAAATATTCTCTGGAAGAATGTTTTCATTTGGGCACAAATTTGAAATTAATCGTCCATGTAAAGCTTCTTTTCCATGCTGACTTATTTTTCCGATTCTTACATCTTGTAGAATATTTTTATAATATTCATCCTTTGCCTGCCGCATATTTTGGAGTAGTTCTGCATATTTGAAATTTAACCATATATTAAAATTACCAATGCTTCCTAGGCACTTCCTGGTATCTTCATGCGTGACCATTTTAAACACTGGTTGTCCTTTCACTGGAGTCAACTGCAGTAGACCTCCGAATAACACATCATACTCTGTTCTAAGAATTTCTTGCATTCTCAAATGCACAAAAGCAAGCATTAGATTTGAGACCATGCTTACCTCATCAATGATAAGAAGTTTCATTTTCTTCAGCACTCTGGAAACTTCGGAACACGCATCTCCAGATAGCTTGTGGTATTGCAATTTGTTATCATGCTCCACTGGCAGCATCAGTAAACGATGTAAAGTAATCTCTTTAATATTATGTGCTGCCAGCCCAGTTGGAGCGGTAACAACACAAGACAGCGGTGATTCAGTCCTTTTCTGCAGATAAGTTGCAATTGCTTTAATCAGAAAACTTTTTCCAGTTCCCGCTTCTCCACTCACGTACAGTTGGACAGGCTTAAATGATGTACATGAGCACTCTTTCTTCTCATGACTGAATCCATGTTCAACCTGTTCTGTGACTTGGTCATATATCTGTTTCTGCTCAAGGTTTAATTGTTTCACCAAATCTTCTAAATTAAATACATCCTCTTGAGCTTGCTCCATAGCTCTTTCCACCTCATCCATGGCAGTGGCAGCTTCATTTTGGATAATTGGTCCTCCTAGTGGATCCTGACTCAATGAAGCAGAACTCTGACTGTCTTGAGAACTGTCTCTAGCAATCTCTACAGCAATTGTGGCTTCTTGCTCTATTTCTTCGTTCAACATTTGCAGATAATTTGGAAAATCAGGACCTTCTATGGTATCCTTGGTTGCATTAAAAGAATCTTCGTAACAGAGAAAATATCCAAGTAGTTCCTCTTCTGTACGCCATGGTTTAAAGAGTTGCAAAAGAGCCAAATGGTAAAATTCTCTTTTGTCTGGATTTTCACAACTCAATTTTCGATGATTAATCAAATGACATTTTCTCTGTTTCACTAGACATCCTTCACATCCAATGACAGCATATATTCCATTATTGATATCTTCTCTGATGTTCCTCTTATAAATATATCTTTGCAGAACTTCATAGAGACAAGCGTTCTCAAGATAAGGACTTCTATTTGGATAGTATGTATCCAACATGTTTGTCTTCAAAATATCTGTACTTTCTGGTTCTTTCTCAGCCAAATACTCTATTTCCTGTACAGATTTCAAAACTCGGTTTCGTGTTACAGCAAGACCTAGACTCACCCAAATGATGGTTCTAGGTTTGGCATATAGACTTGCTGATGACAATCGATCGGAACATACATATGCTCCAATTTCTCGATGTGACAACATCTTTAGACTGTAACTGTATAATTTCTTGCTTAGACTCTTTTCATGTGAAATGCCCTCCCACATTTCCTTCAGTTCTGTCTTTTCTTTTTTTGTGATGTAAGACGTCACATATCGAGCCACAGCAATAGAGTTGTCAGCAACGAACTGAACATCCATGTTAGCATTCCACATGGACAAAATCACTGGGTTGTAGTCGTTGATGTACTTGGACTCTTCGTTTCTTTTTAAATTGTATGTATTTTTGGGTGATTTCCTCGTCACAGTATGTCGCAGAGAAGACATCAAATTATTTACTCTTCCTTTAGAAATCACTGCTCGTGGAAAACCAAAACGACATTTTGTGTAGAACTTGTCCTTGTTTCTGAATTTTCGACGACAGTACTTTCCACAACGATGGGATTGAAAGCGTAAAACTTGTTGCCTTAAACTGTTTTCTTCAGTCGTTTTCGGAACAGCACATGTTGAATACTCTTCAATGAAGCTCATCACTGTCTCATCCGAATCTGTTCCAAATTTGGGTGCATCTTTAAACCACAACAACATATGTATGTGAGGAGCACCTCTCGCTTGGTACTCCTTTCTCCAAAAGAAATCCAAAACCTCTCCAAGGGGAGGATTTTTTTTGTTGGTAATGAAAGACATCATAGCTTCAAATCTATGATTAAAATATCTGCATACATTCACTGGATCCAAAGAACACAGGGGCATATTACCAAGGGCATTATCGCCGCATTAGCGGGACTTTTTCCCGCTAATGCGGCGATAATTTTATCGCCCTATTACCAAGCTGTCGCTAACACCAGTTAGCGGCAGCTTGTAGGCGATAGCGGGCATGTAGGGGCCCACTTTGCATGTCAGCGATAATTATCGCCAATGACATGCAAAGTGGGCGTGCCAAGATGTTAGCGACTGAAAACAGTCGCTGACATCTCTAACTCCTATTAACAACTTTTATTAACTCTTATTAACAACTTTTGGAAATATTCGCGCTAAGCGCGAATATCTCCAAAAGCTAACGCCTGCTAAAAGCAGTTCTTAGCCATGTTATCCAAAGGACGGTGGATAACATGGCTAAGAGCATTGTCACGATAATGCATGAATATCGCTGATTTTTCAGCGATATTCATGCATTTCGCAGGATTTTTACCGCTTTTGAGATAAACCTTGATAATATCAAGGTATCTCAGCGGTAAAAATCCTCGGTGCTCGGCGATATTTTTCCCCCGCTAATTGCTTGGTAATATGCCCCACAGTTCTCCAGGTGTTTTGAATTCTATATTTTGTATATTTGCATTTGCCTCGCGTATAAATTGAAGTAAGTCATCCCATGCATACTCGGCACGGCTAAGAGTGAGGAACCATGTAAGACTTCCTAAGTTTCTTAGCATACATTTCAATTCCCCATGACGACGGTACCAATACTCGTTTGTACCACGCTGACATGCCATGAGATTGATTAGATGAGATTCCAAAATAATATCTTGCGGATTAACTTTCTCCATAAAGTCCCTCGCCGAAACATTTTGGAGATGTGGTCCACTTTTCAGTATATGGTTTACTGCATAAGAAAGCCCAGACAAGTCACTTTCATACAGTAGATGAAACAAATATGGGATGCATTGACGAAACCTTGGATCTTCAGCATATAATCTTAAAGTCCGGTATTCAGATGCTGGAATTTGAAGTGGTCGATCATCATATCGTCCACCTCGACCTGTTGGAAATAGCTGTGGAAAACAACGAGCTTCCAAACTTTCTTCCCGTCCACTAATGGGACTTCCTTTTGCTGATTTCATTTGAAACAAGTCAATTGCATTCCCCATTACTTCTTTGGAATGCAAAGGATGAACAGTATAATGTTCATATAGTTCTTCACTTCTAGACACATCAACTTTTTCAATTTGGCCAGCTGAACAATCACTGTCTTCATCTACAGCTGTTTCCTCTGCTCCAACACATACATGTTTGTAGTACTCATTGTTTTTGACCAAATACAACGTTGCCTTTTTGACTTTCCTAACATCCACTAAATCTTGCCAGATTTTCTTACTCTTTGTCGGAACCCCATTAACTAGAATAACCAGAGGTTCCTCTTCCACTTTCTCTACACCAATTGTATCAATATTTTTCTTGAAATCTAGAGGCAAATAAACAACTCTTCCCTTTAATCCTCTCTGTAAATCTGAAGGAGGCAATTTCCCTATCTTAGGCTCCATGCGAACAATTGACTGAAAAGGATGGACACATTGAATCAAAATACACACATACGTATTTAAATCCATCAATTCAGGAGGAATGTCTACCAACTCAAGATTATTATGAACAGCTCTAGCAGGCATTCTGTTTTGATTTAATTTATCATAACAATATTTACAAATACGCTGATCAGACCTCAAATCAAAAGAATTCTCCACCCACAAATAAGTTGCACAATCCTTCCACTCATAATTATTTATCTTTTCACTTTTTAGGTATAAATCAACTAATCTAGTTTGATGCTTATAATGAGTTCGTCGACAACACACACAAGTAACATTCGGCCTTTCACTTGATTTAACCTTAAACCTGATAATTTCCTGCCTCAACTTTTCTGTACTTGAAATCTGTACATTGTCTTCCACATTACCTTGAATTTCTGTGTCAATTTCTACACTGTCCTCTTTTTCACTAAAATAACAAATCTCAATTTCTTCACAAATCTTCTTCACATCTAATTCAGTTCCATGCAAAAGAGCACTGTTTAATTGTTTAAGCCTAAGTGCTGGACTTTTTGCATAATACAACCTTCTCACTAATTTCCTCATTTTGTTATGATGCACTGCTAACATCCTAAAATGATGAAAAACACTCTGACAGACTTTTCTAGAAAGACAAGCCAGTGAATGCCCTTGCAAACCTGTGTTTTCTCTCACTCTGCAAGGATCTAAGTCTTGCAACATCTTCATTTTCTGTTTTAGAGTTTTCTTACTATATGTACGTAAGAAGTTACAAAACAAATCGATTGATTCCTGTCGCACACTACAAATACTACTACACTTCGAAGTGTACACTGGACCCTTAGTACGTCTCCCTAAAACTTCATCAGTTAACACCTCTTCTGGTTCTCTAGGCACAAGTTTCTCTTTTTTAATCGGACAACCGTCTTTCACCTCATATGCTCGACCACTGCTGTCAACTGCATGCACTAAATCATTCTCCTGAAAGTAACTTTCCTCATTAAAAAATGGCTCACAACTTGAACTGTGCATCCATTCTCCAGAAAAAACTTTACAAAAATGAGTCCGATTAATTACTCTTTTCCATTTACTGTTTGATTTGAAAACATCAATTGTTAAGTGTCCTAATTCTATTGATTATTAAAATAAATAATTTTTTCTTAACTTCAAAAGCATGATCAACAATCTTCTGTACACTTTTCTTTTTCTTATAAAAAGCAGATCTCTGTTTACCTTTTTTAATAATTTTTAACAAATTTAAAACCACCCTATTGCGAAACATTTGTTTACGAATGTCCCTAAATTGATTTTGCCTTCTATTCCTATACATATTATTGTCTCCTGCTGCAGTAGTAACATTTTTTTGGAATCTCTCCTTCCTCTTCAAAATTGCTCTCTCTTTCTCTTTTTCTACATACTGTCCAACATTTTTTTTGGATCTACATATGTTCCGTAAGAAAGACTTAGTTGTCTTACGAGGAGCTTTTTTCCTGTTTTTTGAAGTATTTGTTGTAGGAGACTGCTTTAATTCCGTTGCTGTTTTTGATTTTTTCCGCTTACAATCTTTTCGTCTCCTTTCCCTTGAGGGCATTTTTTCTTATTTTTCAAATCTTGATTTAAATCTGTGGAAAACAAAAATAAAAATAAAAAAATCATTATAGACCACTATTACCAAACAACAAAACAATGACAATAAGCAAACAATATAAACACTATAATACTTCTACATATGACCTTATCTCTGTTTTTTAAATATAATTCTAAAAAAATATTTCGGACACATGAATTACTTTTACATTATTAACAAGGATTCAATAGTATCTGCATATTTAAAAAATATATTTGCACATTTCACAAACATATCACCTGTGTTTCCTCAGATTAGTAAGCAGATTATACACATGAGGTAAGGACTGTCCTGGGGAACATAGGTGGTGAGGCCGGTGTCTAAGAGTCCACTGGACTGCACTTCATGAAGCCTATCACCCACTGCACTCTTAGACACAGCCCTCACCTCCTTTCCACCTCTGGACAGACCTCTCTTCCACTACACTCCTCAACACAGGCATCACCTCCTATGCACCCATGGACAATCCTCACCTTATCTGCAACCCAGAATAGACCTCAACTCATCTGCACCATTAGACAGGCCTCGGTTAATTTACACCCCTGAACATACCTCATCTCATCTGCATCCTGTTACCATCAATTATACTCAATGTATTGAGGTCTGTCGAAGGGGCACATATTAGATAATGCTTGTCTAAAGTTCAGAGGAGGGAAGTCCTCTCCATTGCACTCATGGACACAGGCCTCAACTCCTTTGCACCCCTGGACATGCCTCACCTCATCTGCACAATCCACTTCCTAATTTGAGGAAACACAGGTGATTAATTGTGAAAGGTTCAAATATTTTTATGTAATCATGCACACACTATTTATTCCTTCTCAAAAATGTAAAAGCCATTTTAGAAACAGAGCACAGGTCCTATGTACAAGCATTCAACTTCACTACTGAAACCTTACTATTTCACAAAATAAAAATCCTCTATCTTGCAAATGTAGATACCAAGCATTATCAAAAAGCATGAAACAAACCAACAGCAAAGAAGCTCAGAGCCTAATTTATGAGGCCCTGCGTTAGTTTTCCGCTGGTGATGCGTCACTTTCTGTGACGCATCGGCAGCATAAAACATCTGCCTTGTTGCGCCATATTTAAAAAATGACGCATCTAGGTAGATGCGTCACTTTTTAAACCCCTGCGCCACATTACACCTGCGTCAGATATAATGTATGCAGAGGGGGCGTTCCCCCGTAAAAAACCTTGTAAATAGTGATGCAGTGAAATCTAGGAGATTTCACTGCGTCACTTTTAGGACTCTGTTATGTCAAAATCTTGTACCTGCCTCACAGCAGGCGTAAGACTAACGCAAACCCTTTCACATGGGGCTTTCCCCATTTGAATAGACGCATTGCTGGAGTTGCGTCACTTTTGTGACACACTCCAGCAATGCGTCACTTTTGCGCTTACAGATACGTCAGAAATACTGACTTATCTGTAACTCCTTGCGACATTAAATATGACGCATCATTGGTGTCACAAGGAGTGCGCAGTGAAAACTGACGCATCGCTGTTTTCATAAATAAGGCCCTCTGTGTGCTTCCTAATCTGAAGTAACACAGGTGACATGATTGTGAAAGGTTCAAATATTTTTATGTAATCATGCACAGACTATTTATTCCTTCTCACAAATGTAAAAGCCATTCATTTGCCCCAAAATCGTTTTTTGAATAACATTTTAGAAACACAGCGCAGGTCCTATGTACAAGCATTCCATTTCAGTTCTGAAAACTCACTATTTTACAAAATACATTTCCTCTCTATTGCAAACATTCCTACCAGGCATTACCCAAAAAATGTCACAAACCAACAGCAAAGAAGCTCATTCTGCTTCCTAATCTGAGGTAACACAGGCGATTAATTGTGAAAGGTTCAAATATTTTTATGTAATCATGCACACACTATTTATTCCTTCTCAAAAATGTAAAAGCCATTGATTTGCCCCAAAATCGTTTTTTGAATAACATTTTAGAAACAGAGCACAGATCCTATGTACAAGCATTCCATTTCAGTACTGAAAACTCACTATTTTACAAATTACATTTCCTCTCTATTGCAAATATTGATACCATGCATTTTCAAAAAGTATCACACAAACCAACAGCAAAGAAGTTCAATGTGCTTTTTAATCTGAACTCTGTATCTATATTGAATGAATCATAACTCACCTTTACAAATGCTTAGGGAGATTGAGAACAGTGTCAGATACACACACCAATATTTCTTTAGCAGAGCAAAAGGTATGTACTCCAGGCAGTGCAACCATGAATGGCACAGAAAACCTCTAATTCTACACACATATTCCTCATGGTAACCAATCAAAACTCTTCCCTCTCTATTTTCAAATCAACACCCTTCCCCCCCTCAGCCCTTTCTACCTGTTACCATAGCAACTCCCTCCTCACTGAGCTCTCAGGGTTAAAAGTTGATTCTACAATGTTGCAAATGAACTCAGCAAGGATGTTTGACCTATCAATAAACCAGCTTATCAGGTGCAATCTTTCTTTTAATGACTTTTTCTTGACCATTTAAATTACTTCTTTCACAGAACACAACCATGCACCCTAACTTTCACTTTTCAACTATCTGAATCCACCAATCATTGCTTGTGATTCAAGAGCACTGAAACTCCACAGTTTTTTTTGCAAACTCCTACTGTTCCAACTGCCATTTCATTCCTAACTTCATCTGACTGCACCAGAACCTCCTCTCACCATGTACTCTGTCTAGATTATTGGACATAGCTACATTCACTGGGCTCAAAGGTATGCAGCTATCAGAAATTTTCACAACCTTGATTTACCAAATGTGCACATAAAATGGATTGGCCAAAGAGGATTGAGATGTCATCAATTGATACCATTGGTGAAAACCTTTCACCATCTGCCACACCCTGACTTTATAATTTTGCACTGTGGTGGAAATGACCTAGGCACTTTGACTGGGGTAGGTCTGGAAATGGTTTTAAAGGACACCTTTGGGCAATTGATGACACTTTTTCCACAAACTGCCTTGGTATATTCCAATATATGTCAAAGACAGAAATGGAAGTGGTCCAACCAATTTTGTCCACAGATTGATAAAGCAAGGAAACATGTGAATAAATCTGTTTCTGCTTACATGAGAGACTATGGAATGGGTTCAATATACAACAACAACTTGCATTACAACATGCAAGATATCTTCAGAGGAGATGGTGTGCACTTCTCAGATGAGGGGAATAGAATATTCCTCCTGAATTTAAGATTGTGCATTGGAACCTACTTGTAGGTACCTAAATCAGTCCCAGAACACAAAAGCTCTTTTCAGGGCTACCCTACATCTGATCACTCACAATGATTATTTTATTCTAACTTTTTTCACTGTTTTTCAACAAAGTACGCTCCCCGGTACACTCCCCGGTGCGAGTACCGGGCGCTCCCCCCGTGAAAAATGTAAAAAAATTAATTTCTTTGGGCCTATATGGGCCTCCTAAGCCCCCCTCAGAAAACCTAGGGGGTCAGGGGGTGTCTACCGTGTCCCCTTTTACCCATTCCCAACGTTGTTTGTCCTCCATCTTGTGTCTCAAATCTACCGAAACACAAGATGGAGGACTCCCGTTGCGCTGCCGGTACGCGTACCGGGGCGCGCACCGGGAAGCGCTCCCAAAAATTTTTGAAAGTTAATTTACATAATAACCACTGGAGAGACTTTCACCAAATATAGAATAGGCCCTACTACATACCAGTCCCTACCATTTTCCCAAATTTGGTGAAATTCCATTGAGCCATTTGCCCTGTAGCCCTGTCTAAATATCCTGAGGTAAATTACATGACAAAAACACATATTAACAGTTAGGATTTACAACCAATT
The DNA here is from genome assembly GCF_964261635.1 of Lissotriton helveticus. Taxonomy (NCBI): domain Eukaryota; kingdom Metazoa; phylum Chordata; class Amphibia; order Caudata; family Salamandridae; genus Lissotriton; species Lissotriton helveticus. The sequence goes on from NC_136057.1 coordinate 157,817,155, forward strand.
AAAATGTTACTTTCATTTTCTACTTTTTTTTCCTGACATTTGATTGGTTATGTACATGAATATATATGAAAAATGAGAGGGAAACGCGGCCATTTTGACTACACCTACCTGAGGTACATCTTGAAACAATTTTCTCCATTTATCTTCATCACCTTTCAATAAGGTAAGTTGTTAATTTGTATGGGGCACTTTAAGGTAATTTGTAAAAACGTTTTCTGATAGTTATTTACTGTCCCTCTGTTATAGTTATAGATTGAGATAGGCTTCTCTGTTATAGTTATAGATTGAGTTAGGCTTCTCTGGTATAATTATGAATTTACTTAGGCTTCTTCACATACACTTTTTTATATTTCTACTTCCTGCCTGATACCATACACTGCCCAAAGATAACTTCACTGTTAAAAACTCAGAAGTACCTGTCTGAAATTAAACCCAACAGTGCCCTAACTCTACTGATATAGTTATTTTTTATGCAATTTACAGCAAGAAAATGGAAGGGGAACAAGAAAACATCAATGTTTCTTTCGAGATTACAAATGAGGAGATTCTTAATGAAGATTTTGTTGACGAGGATTTTATGGATGAATCTTTGGACAAACAATTTATTGACTGTTTACAAGATATTGAATCATGCAATATTGAGGAGATTCCAGATGAACTAATGCTGGAAGTTTTATTAAACTATGAAAATTCTAACCAATAAATTTTTATTTCAGATTTAAAAATTGTTTCAGACATTATTCATTTTTATATGTAATTCATGAAGTTACCAAAATGATTATATTCATATTATAATATAAAGTGAAACTTACAGTATACTGTGCAATTTTAAAACATCATAAGGGAGCAGGGTAGACTACCCATGATCCCCTAGGTCTTCTCAGGGAGTGCTTAAAGGATCTGTTTCTGCTTTCCTGACAGACTATGGTATGCATTCCATATACCACAATAACTTTTGTAACAACATGCAAGATATCTACAGAAAAAAAGGTGTACATTGAATTTAAGACTCTGTATTGGTACCTACATGCTTGTACTTAAATAGAACAACTCTATGCAAAGCTACCCTACCTCTAAGCACTTCAAATTATTATTTTACTGTTTCACTGGCTTTTCCCCTTGGTACGCTCCCCGGTACGCTCCCCGTGTGGGGAGTGTGTGGGTGTGGGGGTGTAGGGTTATGTGTGTGGGGTGTGTGTGTGTGTGTGAGATGTGTGGGTGTGTGTGTATGAGGAGTGTGTGTGTGGGTGTGTGTGGGGGGTGTGTGGTTGTGGGGGGTATGTGTGTGGAATGTGTGTGTGTGTGTGTGTGTGTGGGATGTGTGGGTGTGTCTGTGAGGTGTGTGTGTGTGTGTGTGGGGGGGGAGGTCTGTGTGTGGGATGTGTGGGGTGTGTCTGTGAGGTGTGTGTGTGTGGGGGGGGGGGTGAGGTGTGTGTGTGAGTGTGGGTGTGTGGGGTGTGTGGGTGTGGGTGTGGGAGTGGATGTATAAGGTGTCGGTGTGGGTGTGTGGGGTGTTTGGGTGTGGGTGGAGGTGTGGGTGTGTGAGGTGTGTGTGGGGAGTGTGTGGGTGTGGGGGTGTAGGGTTATGTGTGTGGGGTGTGAGTGTGTGTGTGAGATGTGTGGGAGTGTGTGTGTGAGGACTGTGTGTGTGGGTGTGTGTGTGGTGTGTGTGTGGGGTGTGTGCGTGTGGGTGTGTGTGGGATGTACTTGTAGGTACCTAAATCAGCCACAGAACCCAAAAGCTCATTTCAGAGCTACCCTACCTCTGATCACTCAAATTTATTATTTTACACTAATTTTTTCCACTATTTTTCCCCAAAGTACGCTCCCCGGTGCGCGTACCGGGCGCTCCCCCAGCGAAAATCGAAAAAAAAAAAAATAATTTATTTGCCCCGCGGAGCCTTTTATGGCCCCTAATCAAACCTAGAGGGTCAGGGGGGGTCTACCCTGCCCCCTTTTGGTCATTTCCCCTTTGTTTTTTTCAACCTCTTGTGTCTCGATCCTACCGAGACAGAAGATGGCGGCTGCTCCGGACTGTTTGGAATGTTTACAGACACCCGAGAGCCAATCAGCTTTCCGCGCGCGAACTCGCGTTACTCGCGGTGCGCGCCGGGAGCACTCCCCGGTGCGCGTACCGGGGCGCGGCTATAGATATATATATATTTTTAAACCCAAATTACTCAAAATCCACTGGAGCACATATCTTGAAACATAGCAAAGGCACATCGGGCTACCAGTCCCTACAATTTTGCCAAGTTTGGTGAAAATCCATTCAGCCGTTCGAGCTAAAAGTGAGTCCAACCGCCCTACGGAAATTAACATGGGGAAAACACGTTTTGGGACCCCCCTTTTATCTCGGCCCCCGCTTGACGAATCCCCCCCAAGCTTTCAGGGAAGGAGCGGAGAGCCGCGAGGCAAATTAGAGGAAAATTTCAGGCAGATTCCTCAACCGGCGCCAAAGTTATTCCCAATAGAATGTTGCTATTTCCCTATGGAAAACAATCCTAACTATAACTACCTACTGGCGACCGCCAGTAGGTAATATATATATATATATATATATATATATATATATATATATATATATATATATATATCAACACCTTACCCGATTGGGAAGAAGCGAGTCGCACAACATCTCGGGTGATTTCATTTTTTATTCAAGGTTAAAATCAATAGTCCCAATGCATTTCGGCCATTCACTCGCCCTTCTACGGGGGAGGTAGTTTTTCAGACAGCAAACAATTTCACCTTGGGATACCAGACGATAGTTTGTTCCTTTTTTATTTCTTTCCCTCTGGTGGGCGTTACAATTTTGACAGGTTGCAAGGCTTTCTGGTATCCGTAGTGGATAGTGTCTGTTCCTTGAAATTGAACCCGTGATTTCCCCGCACGCCACTTTCATGCGTGAAAGGGACTCCGACCAGAATCCAGTTTCTGGCGTAAGCCGCTGCCCTAAAGCTTTCAGCTATTTCAACACAGTCGTCCTTTTTCGGGCTTGCACGGCGCTCTTCAGGAGGTGCGTAACTCCGTGGCAGGACAAAGCCGTTATTAATATCTTGACACCTTACCCGATTGGGAAGAAGCGAGTCGCACAACATCTCGGGTGATTTCATTTTTTATTCAATGTTAAAATCAATAGTCCCAATGCATTTCGGCCATTCACTCGGCCTTCTTCGGGGGAGGTAGTTTTTCAGACAGCAAACAATTTCACCTTGGGATACCAGACGATAGTTTGTTCCTTTTTTATTTCTTTCCCTCTGGTGGGCTTTACAATTTTGACAGGTTGCAAGGCTTTCTGGTATCCGTAGTGGATAGTGTCTGTTCCTTGAAATTGAACCCATGATTTCCCCGCATGCCACTTTCATGCGTGAAAGGGACTCCGACCAGAATCCAGTTTCTGGTGTCAGCCGCTGCCCTAAAGCTTTCAGCTATTTCAACACAGTCGTCCTTTTTCGGGCACGCACGGCGCTCTTCAGGAGGTGCGTAACTCCGCAGCAGGACAAAGCCGTTATTAATATCTTGACACCTTACCCGATTGGGAAGAAGCGAGTCGCACAACATCTCGGGTGATTTCATTTTTTATTCAAGGTTAAAATCAATAGTCCCAATGCATTTCGGCCATTCTCTCGGCCTTCTTCAGGGGAGGTAGTTTTTCAGACAGCAAACAATTTCACCTTGGGATACCAGACGATACCAGACGATAGTTTGTTCCTTTTTTATTTCTTACCCTCTGGTGGGCATTACAATTTTGACAGGTTGCAAGGCTTTCTGGTATCCGTAGTGGATAGTTTGTTCCTTTTTTATTTCTTTCCCTCTGGTGGGCGTTACAATTTTGACAGGTTGCAAGGCTTTCTGGTATCCGTAGTGGATAGTGTCTGTTCCTTGAAATTGAACCCATGATTTCCCTGCATGCCACTTTCATGCGTGAAAGGGACTCCGACCAGAATCCAGTTTCTGGTGTCAGCCGCTGCCCTAAAGCTTTCAGCTATTTCAACACAGTCGTCCTTTTTCGGGCAGGCACGGCGCTCTTCAGGAGGTGCGTAACTCCGCAGCAGGACAAAGCCGTTATTAATATCTTGACACCTTACCCGATTGGGAAGAAGCGAGTCGCACTTCTCGGGTGATTTCATTTTTTATTCAAAAGCGCGCGCTCTCCTGACAGCGCTTGATAAAAGACAGAGCTCTTGAGGCGGAAGCCGAGAGCAGGGAAAAACGCAATTTTTAAGATTACTTTAACCATTGTGTGTGTGAATACTGTGGCTCTTCATTTTTAAAGACTGATTTTAAAACTGTTTGAGTGTGCTTTATAACTGTATTCTCCTGAAGCCTAACCACTGCCCCTTGACGATCGACCCCTCGCGCAGCTGAGCTAGGCGCTGAGGCTGGTTGAGGACAGCCGCCGGGAAACCCCAGGGACACGCCCACTGAGTTAGGCCACGCCCCCTTCGCTCTCGCTATAAAAGCGCGCGCTCTCCTGACAGCGCTTGATAAAAGACAGAGCTCTTGAGGCGGAAGCCGAGAGCAGGGAAAAACGCAATTTTTAAGATTACTTTAACCATTGTGTGTGTGAATACTGTGGCTCTTCATTTTTAAAGACTGATTTTAAAACTGTTTGAGTGTGCTTTATAACTGTATTCTCCTGAAGCCTAACCACTGCCCCTTGACGATCGACCCCTCGCGCAGCTGAGCTAGGCGCTGAGGCGGGTTGAGGACAGCCGCCGGGAAACCCCAGGGACACGCCCACTGAGTTAGGCCACACCCCCCCCATCTCCCACATTTAAGAATGTGCTGTTTCCGGAGGCGCAGCGGACGGGCGCAGCGGGCGCGCCGGCGGTGCGCCGAAGGCGCGCCAAAGGCAAGCCCGTCTGCGCCCGTCCGCGACCTGACGGGACCAGGGGCCACAACCCCTGCCCCCCTTACCATCCAGGTCAGGACATACAGTTCAGCAACCATAAAAAAGATAAGGCCTCCTATTATGGCGCAATGTCCGCACTCCTTCCTTCCAGCCGACCTCCCTATTCAATGCCCTGGCTGCAAACACTCCTTTGACACCAGTGAGTCACCAGCCACGCCACAGGAATACCAGATGTACCTGTTAAACTGCCGATCTCTTCCTCGGCACAGCACGCAGATATGTCTACTCCTAGAGAATCACAACCCAGACGCCATCTTCTTGACGGAGACATGGCTCACGTCCCATTCAGAGCCAGACATAGTCACCGCCCTACCCCCCGGGTTCCAAATCCATAGAATGGACCGGACCAAGGGAAGAGGGGGAGGCCTGGCTATCATTCTAAAAGAGAAATACTGCTGCCGCATTTCTACCGAAGCTATTCCTGAATGCGAAAGCATTGCATTCAGAATAGACTTCTCTGCGAACAGCTCTCTTTCTGGTACCCTGATATACCGTCCCCTAGATTCAGGAAAGCTGTTCCTTAGGTCTCTACCAGATATCATCGCGAATCGGCTTCTAACCCCGGCTAACTACACAGTTTTAGGAGATTTTAACTTCCATTTTGACTCCCCCACAGACCTTGTAGCTAGGGAACTAACAGAGGACCTAGCAGCTCTGCAACTGACTCAGTTGGTTAGGTCCCCCACCCATGAAAAGGGAAACTTGCTCGCCCAATCTTTAGTAACTGCACCGGACTAACGGTCGGGCAACCTACTCGCCTCCCATGGACAGACCATTTCCTCATCCCATTTACCTGGTCTACCACCAAACTTCCCTCACTGCCTCACCGTCCTTTAACCAGGAGGAACTGGAAAGAACTTTCCATAGAGCCCTGGACAACTATCCTTGAAGGCTCTCGCCCACCCCCCTGTACAAACCCCAACCAAGCAAATAACAACTATGAGGGTTGGATCAGGAAATCGCTGGACATGATCCTTCCTCTACGGAAATCCGCTCCCAAGAGACTACACAAGTCTGCCCCCTGGTTTTCAGACTCCCTGAGAGACTTGAAACGCCTCTGCAGGAAAAAAGAGAGAGCCTGGAGAATAGATTTCCTCCCGGAAAATAAAAAACAATACAAAGAGGCTATTAAGGCCTACAGAAATGGGGTGAGAACAGCTCAGTCCTCCTACTTTGCAGACCAAATAATGGCAGCAAAATCTAAACCCAAGGAAATTTTCCATCTGGTTAAAAAATGCATTACCGTCAATACTGCCCCCCCAGTCCCGAAATCGTTAGAGCAATGTAATGAACTCGCAGACTTTTTCCACAATAAAGTCAGTCAGATTTATTCTGCTTTCCCGATAACAGCTAACAATTCAACCAACCAAAGCCTCCTGAATAATTTCCCCCTGCAAGGACAGCCTACGCTGGACCATTTTCCCCCTCTAAACCTGGAGACACTGCAACAATTGGCAGTCCAAATTAAATCCGGGTCCCCCCTCGACCCTGCCCCTCCAGAAATACTGCTCCAGGCAGGCCAAGCCATCCTCCCAGTGGTGCTAGAGCTCCTTAACTCATCCATATCCTCCTGCACAGTACCAACCGGATGGAAGAGAGCCATGGTACGGGCTCTACTAAAGAAACCCACCCTTAATCCAGAAGATCACTCTAGCTACCGTCCAATTTCATTACTTCCCTGGGTAAGCAAGGTGCTAGAGAAACACATAAATACCCAGTTGACACAATTTCTGGAAAGCCATGCACTCCTGGACCCATCCCAGACAGGCTTCAGGCCAAAACATGGTACTGAAACTGCTTTGCTGGCAGTCGTCGAGGAGTCTCGAAGGATACTGGATCAGGGGGGATCAGTGGCAGTGATCCTCCTTGATCTAAGTGCAGCCTTCGACACTGTCAGCTATGCCACTCTGCTGAACCGTCTGCACAACATCGGTGTCGGAGGCGATGCACTAAAATGGCTGGAATCATTCCTGCATAACAGATCCTTCCAGATCTTCGATGGGGACATAACATCAGTCAGAAAACCCCTAGACTGTGGAGTACCACAGGGCTCCTCTCTGAGCCCTGTGCTCTTCAATGTCTATATGAAACCATTGGCTGGGCTCGTCGAACCGTCAGGCATAAAAATTGTATCATATGCCGACGATACCCAGCTAGTGGTTTCATTGACTCAGGAAAGCACCGGCCACACCTCAGGAAACCTGATGAACTGCCTAGAGGACATAAAAAAGTGGATGACAGGCTCTTCATTAAAACTGAATGGAGACAAAACGGAGCTCATGCTCCTAGGCTCTGCTCCACCCACTTTACTCCCCTCCATGTGGCCTGGATGTTTGGGCACACCACCTACCCCCAAAGAGAGTGTAAAAAGCCTGGGAGTATGATTGGATAAAAACCTCTCCTTCTCCACCCAGGCAACTAAACTATCTGCCATCTGTTTTGGCTTACTTAGAACACTAAGGAAGGTCCTCCCCCTCCTCCCAATGGAAGCCAAACAAGTGGCAGTTCAGGGCCTGATCCAGTCCCGGCTGGACTCAAATAACGCTCTGTATGTGGGGGCCCCAGAGCTGTCCATGCGAAAACTTCAGGTCGTCCAGAACTGCGCAGCCCGCGCGTTGCTGCAGATTCCGAGGACGCAATCTGCAAAACCCGCCCTGGTCACCCTACACTGGCTCCCAGTAAAGCAGAGAGTGTCATTTAAGGCACTATGCATCGCCCATCGAGCTTTCTGGGGGTCTGGTCCAAGGATCCTTAACAATCTGGTCACTCAATACCATCCTAACAGAACCCTCCGATCTACGGAAGCCTTCCTGGCCGTGGTCCCAAGAGTGCGGAGAGCCAGGACCGGAGGAATGATGTTCTCCTTAAACGTCCCGAAGATGTGGAACACACTCCCGTTACAAATCAGGTCCAATCCCAACCTACTCTCATTTCGCAAGCAGCTGAAAACTTACTTGTTTGCTAGGCCCACCTAAAGCTCGTTCTCCATCACTCATCAGTTCTGTTTTTTATGCTTTAGCACTTGGACGCCCATTGGGCAGCAATCGCGCTTTACAAATCACAATACAATACAATACAATACAATAGTCCCAACGCATTTCGGCCATTCTCTCGGCCTTCTTCAGGGGAGGTAGTTTTTCAGACAGCAAACAATTTCACCTTGGGATACCAGACGATAGTTTGTTCCTTTTTTATTTCTTTCCCTCTGGTGGGCGTTACAATTTTGACAGGTTGCAAGGCTTTCTGGTATCCGTAGTGGATAGTGTCTGTTCCTTGAAATTGAACCCGTGATTTCCCCGCACGCCACTTTCATGCGTGAAAGGGACTCCAACCAGAATCCAGTGTTTGGTGTCAGCCGCTGCCCTAAAGCTTGCAGCTATTTCAACACAGTCGTCCTTTTTCGGGCAGGCACGGTCCTCTTCAGGAGGTGCGTAACTCCGCGGCAGGACAAAGCCGCTATTAATATCTTGACACCTTACCCTATATATACTTGAAGATGAAGGATCAAAAAATAAATAAATATATATATATATATATATATATATATATATATATATTCAAACATATATATATATATATCTTCGCTCCAAAGAACACCTTCATTCAACACTCATGAGCCGGTGCTGTATCGTACGCAGGCACACGCTCTTCTTATAACACTGCAAAGAATAATTGTGACCAGCACTCACGGGGCAGTATTTTCGGATAAGCGCTTTTCTCGATGTTAGCGCCGTCCATTCTCTTTACTTCTGTTATGTATGTACATTACGTCCTGATGACAACATTAAAAACTGACTAAATAGTCTAAGTCAAGCATCAGTGCCATCTTTTAACATTAGTATTCGTCTGTGTAACATTACATTTTATATGCATGCAACTTATTTCGAGAAACATTTCGGATTCACAATTACTATTTGTGACATTTCTGATTTCACACTTTAAAATTTTGTGGATTTCATTAAGCTTTCACGAGGTATCTTTCTTTTTGGACTCATTTGTCACAATTGAAATAGTGCCCTGAATGGGCAGTTCATGATTTTTATTAATAAGCTTATTAATAAGCTCTCACTTTATTTCAATTTTGCCCTGGATGGGCTTAAATTCTAAACTTGCTTTAATTATTTATCTGATTCTTTTTTGATGTCTCAGTTTATTTTAAATTCATTACTGCTTAGAAAGATCTGGCCCAAAATGGGCTTTACATATCATACTATTCAATGTGAGTAAACCTTATTAAGTGTTGTACTATTCTAAAGGTGGAACCCCAACTCCTCACTAACATTTAGACCAAAACGGATTTTTGTTTGTAAGTCCATTATATATCTGGTTTCCAGTCTTCTCCATTTAAGTTCTCTGTTCCCCCCTTGTTCTTCTTGGAGTACGTCATCTAAACTGTTTTTTTTAGCTGGCTTCTATTGCTCTGATGATGAGACTCAAAATGTCTCACCACCGGGTAAGTGGCATCTTTGTTACTAATTGCCATCAAGTGTTCTAAAAGCCTTTGTTTTGCCGGGTGAATAGTGCTTCCTACATATTTCAGTTGGCGCGGACATGTAAAGCAATATACTGTGAACTCTGTTTGACAATTCAAAGCCTTTTGCTTTTTTGGTGTGAATCCATTCAGTAGTTTTTGAGAAATGTAAGTTTAAAATGTTAGTGCTATCTCTAGCCGTGGATTTTTTGCAAAGGTTTGGCGATGAATCGTAAATGCACACACCAACGGGAATGCTCTGGTGGCGTCATTTTATCTATCGGGAACAGTTCCTGGGGCTGGACATCTGTGTGAAAGCCCACATAAGAGGCCAGGGTGGAGATACTCTGACCCCATGGTTGAGAAATGGAGGTGTTAGTGACATATGTTACATGTCCAAAGTGTGTAGAATACTGTAATGTGTGTGCATATATGGGTTTTCACTTTATGAGAAAGGCGCGATCGTCGCAGTTAATGACTCCATTGCGACATCCCGAATAACAGCGAAAATAGAAAATTGGTCTAAAAGATGTTTTTTAAAGACACTTAGTACAAAAATATGAGTTTAAACATTCTTTGAAAGAAGTATATATAGTAATGTATGTAGGGTAATTTTCAGAATAGATTTTTTACATCTTAATTTTCGATGTGTTGGTGGCCATTGAATGTTTGCTTTTGTTTTCCGTTTTCGCAATTTGTCTGCAAGGATCATGACATTGGCGCGGCTTCCCAAAAACTAAAAAAGAAAAAACCTTTGAAAAAATCATTCACAATATTTCGGATACTAGGGGTGGCTCCGACAAGAGCTGTGTTGGTTGTGTGTATGTGGCTGCAACACATAGGACCAGATGCAGAGTTTCAGGTTACTTAGAAACACCCTTTACATCTGTAAAGTGCACTCCATCTTTTCCTTTAAATTCCATGCATTTCTAAATGCATATTGTTGTTATAGATACAGCCCATGCCCACGTTTTATTAACACGTTTCCTGATTTTGTTAATCTGTGGACAGAATTAATTTGACCACTTCCATTTCTGTCTTTGGCATATAGTACACCAAGACAGTGTGAGGGAAAAGTGACATCAGTTCTGCAACATATCTTTCATTAGAATTTCCAGCCCTACCCCAGTCAATGTGCCTAGGTCGTTGCACCACAGTGCACAATCATGAGGTGAAAAGCTTAGGAATCCACAATGGATTTAAGCAAAGCCAGCATCTGTTGAAACTTTAATCCTCTCTGTCCAAACCAAGTAATCTGCACATTTGGGAAACCCAGGTCGCTGTCAATACCTCTCTTTTTTGCAGCCTCAATATCCCAATAGATATAGTTGTGACCCACAGTCCATACCATTTTGAAGTGAAGGAGCAATAGTAGTCAGGAGAAGGCTGGAGCTGAATGAGGTAGTTTTCCAAAGAAACAAACTGTTAAAATGGAGGTGTTTTAGAATAAAAAAAAACAAAAAAAACAAAAAATAAATAAAATATATATATATATATATATATATATATATATATATATATATAATTCACTGAAAAAACCATAGGTTATAGACCATATATAGTTAGGAATTAGCATTTACAAAACCTTATTTTACTCACACAAAACCATTGAAATTCCATATATAGTTAGTTGCACTAACTATATATCGCGCACCCGCAATCCACTGCTGATGATGTCACATATTACATCATTCATGACATGGTCAGTGACATCACTGATGACATCACTGATGACATCTCAAATGACATCACTGATGACATCACTGATGACAACATCCAGTGACTGTATGTTTCTGTAAAGTTAAAATATGTCTTACATATTGAAGAATGAGTGGATGTATAAGTGTCTGGATGAAGGATTTAGTAGGTGCATGACTGACTGTATAAGTGAGTGATTAAATGTGTCTCACTGAGTGCATGGGTTAGTGACTAAACTGTTTTAAATTGTGCATCATTGTGTCTGTTGTTCTGTAATCTGATGCATGTGTTGATCATTAGCTATATGACTAACTATATGGGTTATTGATTAGTTGCCCAAGTATTTGTATGGGAGACTGAGTGTGTGTGTGGGTGTCTGGGAGGTGTATGACTCTGTGCATAGATGTGTGAGCAGTTGATTCACTAGATGTATGGGTTCAAAAGTGCATGTGGAAACAGCTGTATGGGCGGTTGACTGTGTGCATGAGTGTATTGGTGAGTGAATGGATATCTCAGTGCTACATGTCAAAGTAAGTACATATGTAAAACACAGTACATGTGAGAGTTGACATATATAAATAACTGTGCATAAGAGCCAGTGAATGTGTGAGTGGCTGTATAGATTATTGTGAACTTGTATCAGGGATTGTATAACAGAGTAAATATGTGTTATTATATGTTTCAATAAGTAAGGTGTGTATAACTATATAGTTGAGGAAATGGAGGTGTGATTGATTCTTTGCAAGACTGACTAGGTGTGTGAGTAACTCCATGGATGAGTGACAGTCTGTGAGTGTCTGTTTACACTGAGTGTATCTAAGGTTATATTAGAGTCTGAAGAGGTTCATCGTATCATCACATGAATGATGTCATCAGTGATGTGATCAGTAATGTCAAATGAGATGTCATCAGTGATGTCATCAGTGATGTCATTTGAGATGTCATCAGTGATGTCATCAGTGATGTCACTGACCATGTCATGAATGATGTAATATGTGACATCATCAGCAGTGGATTGCGGGTGCGCGATATATAGTTAGTGCAACTAACTATATATGGAATTTCAATGGTTTTGTGTGAGTAAAATAAGGTTTTGTAAATGCTAATTCCTAACTATATATGGTATATAACCTATGGTTTTTTCAGTGAATTCTCAAGGTTTTGTAAATGCTAATTCCTAACTATATATGGTCTATAACCTATGGTTTTTTCAGTGAATTTCATAGGTTTTTTAATAGCAAATCTTTATAGTTTTAAAAAATAATAAATTTTAAATCGAATTTTATATTGTATAATTATGTCATTTTTTTTAAAATTCTTTTTGGTGCGCTCCCGGGGCGCGGACCGGTGAACGCACGGGTAAGTGCAATCTTGCGGTGCGCCCCGGGGCGCGTACTGATGAGCGTCCCGATAGCGCTATTGCCGCAAACGAAAACAACATCGTGACGTATTGCGTAGCCGCCACGCCTTGCGTCATAAGACACGTATCGCGTAGCCGCGAGATGCGTCTTACGACGCACCGCGTAAGCACACCCGGAAGCGCATATGATCGCGCAACGTAAACGCCCTGATGCGCTTACGAAACACGCCCCGGGACGCGCCCCGGGGCGCGTAGCGTAAGCGCGTCAAACCATGTGACTTTAAAATAACACTTTTCATTGGTTCAGAACTTTTTTTTTTTCAAATTGTGTGAAACCCACCCATTTCTCTCACTATTGCTTTGTACTTGGAGAGAGCAAGAGCTGTTCTGTGTACTGTGTTCATCTCCTACTTTTCTGATCTACAGCAATGGCTGCAAGAGAGTCATCCAGCAGTGATTCCGACGGATTTTTAGATGAGGACCCTCCTGAGCAGAAGAAAAAAAAAAATTTCATCTGGAAATTCTATGACATCCCTGAAGGACAAAAAAAAGTCAACGCTCCAAAAGTAACCTGCAAAATATGTGGTAGTACTTTATCCAGAGGCAATCCTCTGAAAAAATATAGTTTTGGGAAGGCCAATTTAATCAGGCATGTCAAAAGAAGACACCCTAACAACTTTGCCAGGGAGAGTGTCAGAGAGCTGGCACGGAATTTACCCACAGATGGCGGCAGCACCTCCACTGGTGGAGCAACACCTTCGGGACCACCCCGTGGAAGAATGGTCCCTAAAATTCAGCCGGTGTTTGCAGGCATCAAATTTCTGTGCACGGAGTGTGACGAACTGCTCTGCTATGGGGAGCAGAGTGTTGAACTCATTGCCATAAAGAAACAGCAACACCGCTGCCCTGCCAGTCCCTAAATTTTCAAATTTTTTTGGTCCTGTTGAGCAGTTTTGGAATCCCTGATTTTGTTTTTCCCCTGACAAAAATCCCCCAAAAATATAAAATCGTTTTAAAAAGTCTAAAAAAATATAAAACAAAAAAAAGTTCTTTTCAGAACTACCTCCAATTTATAAAAAAATTCTATTTAAAAAAAAAAAAAAAGTCTGTCATTTTTTATCTCCATGGTACGCTCCCCCGAACGCTCCCCGGTGCGCGTACCAGGCGCTCCCCCCGCGAAAATCGAATTTTTTTTTATTTATTTTTTACCCGCGGGACCCTTTTATGGCCCCCACATCAAAACTAGGGGGTCAGGGGGGTGTACCCTGCCCCCTTTTGCTCATTTCCCCCTTTGATTTTTGCCACCTCTTGTGTCTCAATCCTACCGAGACACAAGATGGCGGCCGCTGCGGACTGTTTCGAATGTTTACAGACACCCGAGAACCAATCAGCTTGCCGTGCGCAAGTCGCGTGGCGCGCCCGGAGCGCTCCCCGGTACGCGCACCTGGGCGCGGCTCTAGATATCTTTTTTTAAACCTAATTTACTCAAAATTCACAGGAGCACATATCTTGACACCTAGCAAAGGCACATCGGGCAAACAATATCTACAATTTTGCCAAGTTTCGTGGAAATCCATTCAGCCGTTCGAGCTAAAAGTGAGTCCAACCGCCCTATGGAAAAATGAATGGGAAAAACGCGTTTTGGGACCCCCCTTTGTTCTCGGCCCCCCCTTGACAAAACCCCCCCAGATTTTCAGGGGCTGCTCAGAAACGAAATGTTCCATTTTCCTGAAAATTTCAGCCAATTCCGTCCACAAACGCCAAAGTTATTAGACATAGAATTTTCAAAAATCCCATAGAGAAAAAATCCTAACTATATATACCTACTGGCGACCGCCAGTAGGTAATATATATATATATATATATATATATATATATATATATATATATATATATATATATATATATGACTTTGATTCCTTCCGCCTCCTTTCCCTCCAGCAAGAAAGTCACGGCACCGCAGCAGATACGTTGTTCAGTAAATTTTATTTCTTAAAACACCATGTGCAAAAGTGCAAAATTACAGGACAGCCATATATATATATATATATATGAAGTGCAAAACGGCGTCCCAAGCGCGCACTCAGGCACAGCAATAACCACACCAACAAATCAGGTCTGCCAATTAGTAGGGTTTATTCACGCCATAAGCCCTACGTGACGCGTTTCGCACTCCGTGAGTGCTTGTTCACACTTTGAGTGTGAGTGCGCGCTTGGGACGCCGTTTTGCACTTCATATTGACTACCGGACACCTCACCGGCAGCGCGCCACCCCCACGAGACGATGGATGCCCCATTGAGGTAATCTTTGGACTAATATATATATATATATATATATATATATATATATATATGTATATATATTTCATTGGATGCTGTCAGCATGAAAGTGAATAAAACTAGATAGTTTGTTGGGTGCCTTAACAAGAAGTCTTATTATTGGCTGTTGTTTAAGGAAATACATGAAATACAGACATGGATATGTTTTTGAATCTGTGGAGTAAAGCACACCTGCTGTATCTTATTTGGAAGCAGCATGTTCCTTCTAGATTCTGCTGTGAACTTTTGACCTACTGGTTCCACTGGGTTGCTAAGTACACTGAGGTAAGACTGTACGGGGGAAGGGTGTTAAAGAAATAGAACATTTTTCTAAAAGTTGAGGCGTAATAACACAATGTAAGTAATGGCAAGTTTTACTTACCAACTCAGGACTATGTAATAAATTGTTGTGCAGTATTTAAATTTCAATAAAATGAAGCAAGATATAGGTTTGTATTCCCGTTTTTTTGCGATTACTCCGCGATCATGGCGAAAATGCGCCTACAGGATCCTCATTTTGAAAGAGAGGGAAAGGGTTAACTGATGCTAACTAGTCACAAGTGGAGCCTAGTAATGCATAACAAAATATAACACACTCTAACATACTGCTTCATGACACACTATAACATATGTTCACATAACAAAACGTAGCCTCCCATGACACAACATAACAGAATACACCATAACACAGCTTTGCACCGCAACCAAATCATAAGTCACCCTAACATAGCACAACATATCACAGCATGGCTTAACAAAACACACTGTAAAATTACAGAGCATAGAAAAGAATAACACAATATAACACAGCACAACATGATGCAACATAACACAACACATGATAACAAATCATAGCACAGCATAACACAACACAACACACACATAACATAGCAGACCATGGAACAACACATAACACCACCTCATCGTACAGCATAATATACCATAAAAAATCCTAGCATATAATACAAAGCACAACAGAACATAACATAACACAATGAATAAATCAATCTGGAATTGTGGAGCATGGCTAATCACCTGTGAGGGCATCCAGGCGGTGCATAGCAACATAACATAACATAATATAACACAACAGAACTCAACACGCATAACATAACACAACATATGTTAACACAACACAATGCAGCTCAGCACACCATGATGCAACACATCATAACACCTCATAGTACAGCATAACATACCAATAACAAAGCCTTGCATGTAATACACAGCAAAGTGTAACACAGCCCTGTGCACAGCACTACATAGCAACATTGTAGAAGTATAGCAAAGAAATGTATAATATACTATAGAAAAGAGCAATAATAATTATAGTGTGTAAAATGATTATTATCATTACATTTATTAGTATTACTAGAATTACTAGTGTTTCTCGCATTATTACTACTATAATTATTTTCTTTATCATTATCATTATCATTATTATTCTCATTATTATTCTCATTCTCATTATTATTATTATTCTCATTATTATTATCATTATTACCATCATTATCATCATTATCATTATCATTAGTATTCTCATTCTCATTATTATAATTATTATCAAAATTATTATTATTATTATTATTATACTTATTATAATTATTATTATTATTATTATTATTATTATTATTATTATTATTACCATAAGTAATAATAATATTGCCATAATCATTATATTATACTTATTATTATTATTATTATTATTATTATTATTATTATTATTAACATTATGATTATGATAATGGTTGTGTTACTATTATTATTATCATTATTATTCTCATTATCATTATAATTAGTATCATTATTATTATTATTAGCATTATTATTATTACCATTGTTATTATTCATATTCTCCTAATTATTATTATTATTATCATTATTATTATTACTATTACTATTATTATTATTAATGTTATGATTATGATAGTGGTCTTCTTACTGTTATTATTAGCATTATTACTATTATTCTAATTGTTACTACTATTATTATTAATATTGTGATTATTATCATTGTTTTTTAATTATGATTATTATTATTACTATTATTATCATTATTATTATTAGAATTGTCAAGTTGTTATTAAGTGCAAATCTATACCCATCAGCAGAGTCTCATGGTGCTGTGGGAGAGCATACCTAGAAAACACAGCACAGCAGTGGACATTTTGACTGTTTTTTGTTTGTAAATTGATTCAATATGTTTAATCCTGAAATAACCAAGTTTTCAGTTATTTCCTGAATCTTAAAAGATTTGATTCTTTACTTTAATCAAGTGGGAAGTAAATTCCACAGCATGGGAGTGTTTGGAGACCCCATCTACTTTCGGTCACTTTTGGGAGAGTGAATTTTAGTGAGTCCAGCACGCGCAGACTGCGGCCAGGAGTTTATCTTCAAAGACAGGTTGGTTTTGGTAATAAATCCCATGCATAATAGTTACTGTTTTGACTTTGGATCTTTTGTGTGCAGACAGCCAAAGAGGTTGTCATAAATGGTTTAACATATGAGTAAACCTTTCAGATTAATTAGGGTTTGGATTTGGGAAAACCGAATAAAGCAGAATTCCCATAATCTAACTGGGAATGGACAAAGGCACCACCCACTTGAAACCTGTACTGGAGAAAAGGAAAACACAACCCAAGAGTGGAAGGTAGCAGGAACACACTCTACTCAATGAGTTTATTTGAATTTCTAAAGATTGCTTCGAATCAGTCATGAAGCCCAGATTTCTTGCCTGTGAAACCGGTGTGGAAGTCTCCCTCATGAAGAAGGCCACAGTGATTCACCCCACGTAGAAATGTGAGATGAAACACGTAGGACCCGATTCACAGAATGAACTTAAGACTCAATCCTAAACTTACTACTATTTTGGTATTCACAGAATGCACCTACTACTTTTGGCATTCACAGAATGAACTTACTACTTTTGGTATTCACAGAAGTTAGGATTTTGTCTTAAGTCTGTCTTAAGTTTGTCTTAAGACAAACTTAAGACAAAATCCTAACTTCAATCGAGGACCTAGTTCTGAACAGAGTTGTATGAGATGAAGATTTTATACATGTTTTGCACAAATTAATACATTTTTGTGTGTTATCAGCATACAGATAGGTCCACATTGAACAAACCCAAAGGCTAATGGTCCCACATACATGTTAAGAAAGTAAAGTAGACATAATGACATCATGGGGAATGCCCTCTTCTAGGGATTTAGGGGCATATTACCAAGGAGGGCGATAGGCAATTATCGGTGATTTAGCGGCCGTTTTCGGCCGCTAACCGGTGATAATTCTATCGCCCTATTAGCAAGCTGTCGCTAACTGATGTTAGCGACAGCTTTTAGGCGATAGCGAGCGGTTTGGGGCCTGCTTTGCATGTCAGCGATGTTTATCGCTAATGACATGCAAAGTGGGCGTACCCAACCAGTTAGCGACTGAAAGCAGTCGCTAACGTCGCTATCGCCTATTGGCAAGGCAGGCATAGCGTTGGAAATATTAGCGCTAAGCGCGAATATCTCCAAATACTAATACCTGCCCAGACCAGTTCTTAGCCATGTTATCCAATGGGAGGTGGATAACATGGCTAAGAGTGTTTCATCGCTAATGCATGAATATCGCTGTATTCTCAGCGATATTCACGCATTTCGCCGCTATCGCTGGATATTTTAGCACAATGGAGAAAAACGTTGCTAATAGCATGTTTTCTCCGCTAACATATCCAGCGATAGGCAGCGATAAAAAATCGTCGCTAAGCCTATTTAGCGATAAATATCGCTACTTGTTGGTAATATGCCCCTTGGGGTCTCATGGGAAAAAGTCCACAGGTGCTTTTGTGGAGCCAGTTTGGGAGGAAGGAGTCGATCCATTGACAATAAAACTTAATGCCAGTCTCAATATGGCCCAGAGGTCCAAAAGGACCGCCGCTGCATTACTGCCACCATCGACCATCATACATAACCTATCTACTATGATGCGTGAATATCGCTGTATTCTCAGCGATATTCACGCATTTTGCCGCTGTCGCCGGTCAATTTATCGCTTTGGAGATAAATGTTGCTAATAGCATGTTATCTCAGCAATAAATTCTGGCGATGCTCAGCAATAAAAAAAATCGTCGCTAGGCCTATTTAGCGATAAATATCGCTACTTGTTGGTAATATGCCCCATTGTTTTTTCTCATTATAATTCTGTATTTGTCTGGTATAATCATGTTTGTCGCGTTAGGAACAATATCATCACCATATTACTTTTATTTTTCTCAATATGTGTTTTTGGCCCTGTAGTATACCATTCACAAAGGGTGTGTTTTGGATTTTGGTTTTAGTTTTAACAGGGAACCCTTCATGCATATATCAGTAAGGGTTTTTATTTAGCCTGCAAACTTGGTGATTACCATAATTGCTATGTTCATCTTGAAGTTTCATTAATTTACTCTCTTTCTCCTTCAGCTCTTTGGGCGGGGGGTTGACAAATCATGAGTTATAGATCTCTTAGTGTAAATATTACTGTTCTCTGTTATTGATCTATTAAAATTAAGCATTTTATTAAAAATGGTCTGTCCAAATTATTTTCAATTATTTGTTCAGCTAGGGAACATCCTAGTGATCCATTGTAGATTGCTCCATATTTTGTGTGGCCTTAAAATTGAAAGGTCTTGGACTCTTACATTATTCTTGTCTTCTCCCACTGGTTAAGATCTCTCAGCTCAAGAAAATTGATATACAAAAAAAACCTTTTGTAATGGGGAAGGAAGATGAGATCAAATAAGCCTGTTATGGATGCTTTGTCTTTACCTATTTGAAGGAAAAGGATTTCTGACCCGGAATATAGGATTGGATAGGCTTGGTCATGAAATTCCAATCTGCTGCTTGCAGAGTTTGCAAAGATTTTTCCACTCTGCATAGCATGTGGAGTTTCGAAACATTAAGTTGGCAAGTGCGAGAGGGGAAAATCTTACTCTAGACCACCTCCCAATTAGATTTATAAGTGCAGGTGGTAGCGAATTACCGCAACTGCTCACGTTCAGAAAACCTCTGTTCGCGTTGAGGAAGCTGCCGTTTGGAGTAGAAAGTCTACTCTAGTGGCAGAAAGCAGCAGCACCCTCTTGTGCTGTTCATGGTGCCATTTTTGCCCTGATTTTCCAGAGTGGGACAAACACCCGCCACTAAAAGTTAGCTTGAATGTCGCGACCCACTGCTCTCCATCGCTTGTGGAACTTAGTGTAGGGCGGCAGAGGTTTTTTAACAGAACTCCGCAAGCTGTGCCCAGGTCTAATATTGAACACATGATTGAGGATGGGATACAGAATTTATGTGTAACAGTGAGCAACTCATGGTATACTTAGCAGTTCCCTACGAAATATGTCCTGACAAAGAATGTTATAGTTATATGGAACTAAGAGGCTAATTTATATGTTGGCCGTAAGGCTACTCTGTCTTAATGGAAATGGAGTATCCTTACCACCAACATAATTGCCCACCCACCTTATTTAGATGCTGGCAGACCATAGGCTTAGCTAGGGCAGTGACTATTCCATCACTGCCATACAGTAAACTAAACAATGGTTTACTCGGGCAAAGTTGATTGCCTGCACTTCCTAGGCAAGCAATGACACACTAGTCAAGTCAAACATCAAAGTTTTGAAAAGGATCTATCATTTAGTGATTAAACACATATTTATGTATGAGCATATATATGTGCAAACATTATATATATATATATATATATATATATATATATATATATATATATATATATATATATATATATATATATCTATATCTATTCGGTACAATTCCAACCACTTCCAGAAGAGCCCCTGGTGAAGAAGGAAACTCAGGCCTCTGCAGCAAAGTTTTTCAGACAAGAAATACTTTATTTGTCACCCATCACGACGACGCGTATCGGGCTATGCAGCCCTTGATCACATTCAGCTTAAACTGTGCCATTTTTTTCTTTATATACATGTGGTAAAGGTGCACACCTGGGTTGCATTACAATAGCATTCACAAGGTTAAATGGCAGTGTAGAAAGACTATATTGACACGATGTGCATAGTATTTCTTCTATGCCTGACACCAATACATGCTATAATCGGTATTTATAAAAAAAAAATTATTATATATATTTTTATTTTTTTTCTCTTAAATGCTTGTGTATTGCACACACATTGTTAATTTAATAAATTATAGCTTTTTTACAAAACTAATTGTTTAAGTACAATAAATTTCTATCTGGATAAATCCATATTGTATCAACGTTACGATGTAACATTACATTACTGTGCTGCCCTAGTGTATTATAAATATAACTGGATAAATCCAGGCAACCAAAGTACTCAGTGAAAGTGCTTAGTGCAAACAATTCCTATAATAAGGACTAATAAGACAGTGCAGAAAACAGTAGTGTGCAAATAGGCATAAAGAAGTGCAGTGCAATATTAAATATAATAAAACCTTGATTAATATTATAAAATACAATATACAAAGTTCATAGCAAGCATGTATTATAATTCATCAATAATAAGATACTCCATCTGGGTAAAATATTAAAATTGATAACATTATTCAAAAATTACCTTATTGCTAAAAACCAGTATATTATAAAACCAATAATCAAGATGAGGTAAGGAAAAGGTACTGACTCACTGTATGGAAATGCCAATATATAAATGATGTTATTGTAAAATATGGCAGAGCAACTGATCCATAACCAAAGTTACTTTGAACCTAATGGGCAATGTTATGACCTTACAGAAAAGTATGCATGTCTTCTGTGTTGTTCAATCCCTGAGGCCACTTACTGTCAAACTCTAGTATAAATTTCGTTTCAAGTTGTCTAAGTTGACGCTCTCTGTTGCCACCCCTCTTAGATTTCAGAATGGCACTGACAACATAATATGATAGACAATTAATGTCCTTATTGTGACAGTTCACAAAATGCCTGGCCACAGGGTAGGCAGGATCATTATGCAGTATTGCCCTTATGTGCTGCAATATTCTGACGTGCACTGGCTGCTTAGTACTACCAATGTAGTTTAGCCCGCAAGTGCACGTCAAAACGTAAACAGCACAATCAGTTTTACAGTTGTAACTGCCTCTTATCGGAACTGGGGACGTCTGAAAAGGTATTTGATAACTTGTCTTATTACACCCAAATTTGCAAGCACGGCAAGAGGTACAACGCCTAAAGCCATTAGTGGTGTGTAACCACAAAGTTGGTTTTCTAGTTTCTGGAGAGTTTTTATCAAGTTCAGTACCCATCGATTTGCCTCTCCTAAAGGTGATTGAAGGTGTATTGGGCAAACTCTCTTGTAATGTAACATCGGTCAAAACAATTGGCTAATATTTAGTCATGATGGTTCTGATCTTTCTCTCTTGCCTAGAAAAAGTGGTAATAAATCTAGGGTTATCAGAAACTTTCTTTCCTGGATCTTTGTCAGTTTGGAGCTTAGAGAACAAAGTATTTCTTGGACGTTCGTTTGCTTTACTAATGGCATTATGAATGACTTTGTTGCTGTACCCTCGGCTTTTAAGGCGTTTGCACATAGTCTCTTGACATGTTAAGAAATCAGCATGATCACTGCAAATACGTTTCAATCTTAAAATTTCACCATATGGAATACTAGCTATAAGGTGTTTAGGGTGGGAACTTGCAGCATGTAATGTAATGTTCCCAGCTGTGGGTTTCCGAAATAGTGTGGTATTTAATGTACCCTTTTTAACTTGAAGCCTTACGTCAAGGAAATCAATTTGCAGTGTACTGATCGTAGAAGTAAAGTTTAAGTTCATGCTATTGTCATTGATGGTGGCAATAAATAATTCTGCCTCTTCCTGTGTTCCCTGCCATATTAGGAACACGTCATCAATATATCGATAATATGCAGTAACATGTCTTTTGAATATGTCATTGTGAGTGCGCCTAAGGACCTGTTCCTCCCACCAGCCTACATGTAAACATGCATAGCTGGGGGAGAAACAGGCCCCCATAGCGACTCCTCTTAGTTGTTTATACAAGGTGTCATTGAAAAGAAAGAAATTATTGAATAAGCACCAATCAATTAATGTGAGAATAACTTTGCTGTGAGCATAGTATTCAATGGGACGCTTAGACAAATAATATTTAATGGCCTCAAGTCCTTGGCAATGGTCGATGCTGGTGTATAACGACTCTATGTCGAGTGTAATTAACATAAGGCCGTCCGACCATGTTATATTGTCTGTTTTGGAAAGAAAATCTCCAGTATCTTTGATGTAACTGGGAAGGGTGACAACTATCTCTTGCAAGAAGTGGTCAATATATTGACCTAGATGTTCTCCCATACTTCCTATAGCGGAAATAATGGGCCTATATATATATATATATTTTGAAGGTATCTCAACTGGAATATGCACGTCTGTACAGAAAGCTCATACAGTAGGAGCTCAAAGTTAATGGTGAAGTGAAAGTGATGAGTGGAAATGTGTGAACAAAGCTGCGCAACATTACAATAAACAACAGAATGGTGACTTAAAAAGCATAAGACTTTATCAGAACATGGGCTTAAATTACCAAATAAATCCCCTCGCTTGCAAAATATTCAATTAGAGTCAACACTTGTCTCAAGGTCTTCATCAGGACCATACTGGTAGTCACCTACAAAGGTCAAATAATATACAGTCAGTAACCCTTGGTAATCACCTCTAAAAAGAGTTGACTAGATAATACATAAACTGGAACATTCTTACCTAACAAAGAAAGTAAAGTATATATGCTTCTTGGCATATAAAACTGTATATGAGGATCTGAAAACAACAGATATATGTACAGATATTTATCTCTGTGACACCAAAAATCAAAGTATTTTAGGTAGCAGGAAAATACATTCCCTAATTTCTCCACCGTGTCACAAAACAGAGGAAAAAGTACATAATTAACCCCTGGTGGTGACAGTCACATGTGTTTGGCAGCTCTGTGGTTAATCAGAAACATACACACCACAAGATGGGAGAGGAAGAGGTTTTCCTGAACTTGCCAATACGTCTCAAAAGGAACACAACTGTGTGAGAGGAAGCGACATCAAATGCTCAAAAGCGGCAAAGAAACCTCACGCTCCGACTCATACAGCCAAATCTTTGGTTCCTTAAGAGACATTGGGGCACAAGCATTTTTGTCCTTGCAAACTGGCTGATTGGCAGAATCGGCCCGTCTGAGAATGCAAAAAATGCTTTTCAGATGCAGCTAACCCTATTTGGCGATTTGGTAACCTGTTACTAAATTTCAAAATGGGTTTTAGATTCGCTATTAGGAAGCGGCATGTTTAGGCCACCCTTCCTAATAACAAATCACATCAGTAAAATGTAAATTGATACTTGTATAGCGCACTACTCGGTGAACAGACATAATATCGACCTCAAAAATATCGACTGGACATAATATCGAGGTAAAAATATAGACTAGACAAAATATCGACCAGACATAATATAGACTACAAAAATATCGATTACTATCGATATTAATAGCCAAAATATCGAATCAAAAATATAGACTAGACATAATATCGACTAGATAGAATATAGACAACAAAAATATCGAAAATAAGGTAAGTGTTTTATAATTTGTAATAATTGTGTAATATAAATCTGTAGCGGGTTGTGGGTTTATAGGGTAATAGGGTGGGAAGTAATTTAAATATAATTAATTAAATCTGTAATATAATAGTAATTGTTAATTAATTATGTAAATGTAAATGTAGTTGAGCTTATATAGCGCACAGCTACCCGCAGTGGGTTTCCCGGCGCTTGTAAGGGAACCCTTCCTGATATTCCCCTGTGAGATAGCAGGGCATCCACAAGGTGAAAGTCAGGCATCCCGCCGCGAGGGGCCGTTGTGGAGATTAAGCAAGCTTTTGCCCAGAGTCGGAACCCGTGAGTCGAGGAGGCACCGGGGCGAGAATTATCGAGTCCGCGGAATTTTTAGCCCAAGACCCGCCGGGGCGGGGAATTGAACCCTGGTCCAGGACCGATCTCAGATTCCGGGTCTGCCGCCTCTAACCCCTGAGCCACACTTCTCCACTTCTTAATTGTTAATTAATTAAAATATAATTGGTAATTAATAATAATTGATTAATTGATCAATAATTACATTTTCGTAAAATATTTTCTGTAGCGGGTTGTGGGTTTATAGGGGAATAGGGTTGGAAGTAATTTAAATATAATTAATTAAATCTGTAATATAATAGTAATTGTAAATTAATTATTAATTGTTAATTAATTAAAATATAATTGGTAATTAATAATAATTGATTAATTGATCAATAATTACATTTTCGTAAAATATTTTCTGTAGCGGGTTGTGGGTTTATAGGGGAATAGGATGGGAAGTAATTTAAATATAATTAATTAAATCTGTAATATAATAGTAATTGTTATTTAATTATTAATTGTTAATTAATTAAAATATAATTGGTAATTAATAATAATTGATTAATTGATCAATAATTACATTTTCGTAAAATATTTTCTGTAGCAGGTTGTGGGTTTACAGGGGAATAGGGTGGGAAGTAATTTAAATGTAATTAATTAAATATGTAAATTAATAATAATTGTTAATTAATTATTATTTGGTAAATAATTAAAATATAATTGGTAATTATAAATATTTAAAGAATAAATAAATAATAATTAGTAAATTAATTTCTGTAGTGGGTTGTGAGTTTATAGGGGGATAGGGTGGGGAGTAATTTAATAATAACTAATTAAATATGTTAATTAATTTAATTTGTTAATTGATTAATAATTGACCATTAAATAAAATTTACTTTGTAAATAAAAGTAATTGGTTTTGGAAATTAAATTTAAGTTTTGGGTTTTTGGGTAAAGGGGTATTTTTAGGGTTCAGGGTCAGTTTTGGGTTTTTGGGTAAAGGGGTATTTTTAGGGTTCAGGGTCAGTTTCCAGTTTTTGGGGTAAAGGGGTATTTTTAGGGTTCAGGGTAAGCATGGGCGGATTTTGCGGATTCGCAATCCGCGAATTTGCGGATTTGCGTATTTGCGGATTGCGAAAATACGCAAAATCCGCGACGGATTTGCGTATTTTTTTGGGGGGGGTGTGTTCGCACGGGTTTCTGCAAGTTCGCGAGGGTTTTGTACAATTTCGCAAATTGCGAACTTACTTGTCGGGTCGCCAGTTTTGCGAACTTGTTGTTTCTACGTGCCCAGCCTGTTTGCAAGGCTTTCTTCATCACTGCCACCCTCTGTCACCACTGGAACTCTCTTTGGTCACCCATGCCACCCTCTGGCTCACCCATGTCACCCTCTGTGTCATCACAGCACCCTCTGGTTCACCAGTGTACATTATTGGGGCAAAGCAAAGCACTGCCATCCTCTGTCAACACTGGCACTCTGGTTCACCCATGCCACCCTCTGGCTGGCACACCCATGCCACCCTCGGTGTCATCACAGCACCCTCTGATTGACTAGTGAGTGTACATTATTGTGGCAAAGCCAAGCACACCTGCACTAAGTTTTGCAAACAACACCACCTGCCCTGCCCCAACTGACATTAATGAAGGCTGGCACCTGCTTGTCTGCTCCCTTTCCTTTTTGTTGCAATAACAGGATGCAATGGCATACTTGTAACTATTCTGTGACTGTCAGAGCAGGGTCACACAATAGTTGCAAGTAGGCAACCGGATTCTGGAGGGGCCCTTCAGGAAGCACTACAGGTAAATGGTTACAAATGATGAGCTCGAACTTTTGCACCAGCTTGTTGGTTTTGCTTTTGCAAAACTCGTTTTTCGGTAATTTCGCCCTATTCGCGAGGCGCGGCGTCGTGCGAACTCGACCGTGGAAGCCGCGAACTCGTGCGAGTTACCCCAAGGTTGAGTATGGGCGCCGCCATTTTGTTTGCGTGACGTATTTCCGTTTCCGCCCCCAATTGTAATTTTTGTACTTTCGCGAGTGCGAGATTGTTGCTGCCCGCGCCGCGGCCCGCGAGCAGTGCGAACACAAGCAAAAAATCCGCTTCGCACGGATTTGCGTATTTTCGCCACATCCGCGGATTGCGGATTTACCGAAAATACGAAAAATCCGCGAGCGTAACGGATTTTACGCCCATGCTTAGTTCAGGGTCAGTTTTTGGGGTAAAGGGGTATTTTTAGGGTTCAGGGTCAGTTTTCAGTTTTTGGGTAAAGGGGTATTTTTAGGGTTCAGGGTCAGTTTTCAGTTTTTGAGTAAAGGGGTATTTTTAGGGTTCAGGGTCAGTTTTCAGTTTTTGGGTAAAGGGGTATTTTTAGGGTTCAGTGTCAGTTTTCAGTTTTTGGGGTAAAGGGGTATTTTTAGGGTTCAGGGTCAGTTTTCAGTTTTTGGGTAAAGGGGTATTTTTAGGGTTCAGGGTCAGTTTTCAGTTTTTGGGTAAGGGGTATTTTTAGGGTTCAGGGTCAGTTTGGGGTTTTTGGGGTACAGGGGTACTTTGTAAAAATAAAGTAAAATAAAGTAAAATTACATTTAAATTAAATTAATTAAATGAAATTAAATAAAATTAAATTATATTATAATAATTTTCATTAATTTATATTAAAAAAATTATTATATACTTACCAATACTTACGTTGTAATGGTATGCGTTGTAAAGGTATACGCTAAAAATGTTATATATGTTTATTTAATAATATGTTTTTATATATATATATATATATATATATGTTTTCTTTTTGGTGATATAATTTTTTAATTATATTAATTATTTATTAATACTACATTTATTTAATAATTATTTCTAAGTTTATATTAAATATATTTATTACTATATTAGTTTTAACTTAATTTTAAAACATTTAAAAAAATCGATATTTTGACTGTCTATATTTTTGTAAGTCGATATTTTGGTACTTACCTGTTTGAAGATAGGGAGTTGATATTTTGGACTCGATATTTTTGTATCTCGATTTTTGTGAGGTCGATATTATGTCAGTGATCCGCACTACTCACCCGCAAGGGTCTCAAGGTGCTTGTACGAATACCGCTGTGGAACCCATTCTGGCTTTCCCTGTGAGGTGTCCACTCCTGGGCACCCCCAAGGTGGAGGCCAGGCATCCTTAGCGTTGTGGGGGCTGTTGTGGAGATTAAGCAAGCTACTGCCCAGAGTTGCAGAGTGGGACACTATGATTGGAATAGGCACCGAGGCGAGAATTATCAGGTCCGTCGAATTTTTAGCCCAAGACCCGCCGAGGCGGGGAATTGAACCCTGGTCCCGGGCTAGACCTCCGCATCAGGGTCTGTCGCTCTAACCATTGAGCCACACTTGTCCACACGAATGTATGTATGTTTTGTGACTGAAATGCAGTCGCAAAACATTTGCATTTTACCACCTATTTCGAGTAGGTGGTAACCCATTCGCAAATGGGAAGGTGTCCCCAGGGGACTCCTGCCTTTTGTGAATGTTTGTTAAAGCATTTGTAAGAGCAGGCTGTGGTCCCACAGACCATGGCCTGCTCTTAAAAAATGAAAGGAAAACTTTTCATTTTTCTTTTTGTAAAGCATCCTGTTTTCCTTTAAGGAAAACAGGATGCATATTTTCCTTAAAGGAAAACAGGCAGCTTTATAAGAAAAAGATTGCTTTATTTGAAAGCAGTCACGGACATGGTGGTTGCTGAGTCCAGCAGGTCACCATCCCTGTGATTTTTAGCGATTCCTAGAGGATCACAAATTGCAACCTGCCTCATTAATATTCATAGGTATGTAATTTGCGATCCCCTAGGAATTGCAGAAAAAGTTCAACACACTTGCATTTATGCCTTTTTTCGATTTCCTAATTGCAAATCGCAATGATTCGCAATTAGGGAATCGAAAAACGGTGTGTTGATGCATCTGGCCCAAAACGTTTTGTAAGTCCTTATAACATGGTGTGGTGATACCCTTATGCAGACAC
Source organism: Lissotriton helveticus (assembly GCF_964261635.1). Taxonomy (NCBI): domain Eukaryota; kingdom Metazoa; phylum Chordata; class Amphibia; order Caudata; family Salamandridae; genus Lissotriton; species Lissotriton helveticus. The sequence goes on from NC_136057.1 coordinate 157,845,824, forward strand.
AGAATACACACAGAAGGGCAGCTGACATCTCGTGCTCAGTCTCAGACGCAATCACAAAACGGCTGAACGTGCTCCTCTAAACATAGCACGTCTTGCCTCTCAGTGTGGGCGTGCTGGTTAATTTCTAGTAACGCAGTAGCACGTTTATAAAAGAAACAAAACACATCAGAACAAAAATGAAGAAAGTGGTACATAAAACTGAAAATGGGGACAATTGCAAACTCATACAATAACATTGTAGTTCAATGGAACATACATACTACTCCAGAAAGAGAAGAAAAACCCATCTAAAATTCACAGCAGAGAAAACTGGGCCCTCATAATTCAAGGCCAAACCAACAGTGCAGTAGGATTACACTCGGACCAAGAGGCTAAAGACAAGGGAACCTCAGAAAACAAACAAATTACAAAGCTACTGGAAAAAAGGGGTATACTTAAACCGCACTTGAGCCCTGAAAGAGGGCCAGGCGATGATGCAGAATCTAGAACCCATTGAGTGTATACTTTATCTAAATAAAAAGCATTTAGCAAATTAACATACATTGAATTATGAATAAAACAATGGAATAGCCTATTCTGAAACGCTTGTGTACTATCTGAAAAGTGCCCCCTGACACCAATCCTCCAGTGTATTCAATTAGATAGAAATGGGGTCCACACAGTAGATCCATGTTAGTTACCTTTTCATAGTGTATTTGTAATATCGCCTCCTCTGGGTTCTGATGTTACCTGTTCAATCACCTCCCAGCGCATGTCCTCTGCTGTGTGGTGAAGCAATAGAAGATGTTGCAGCAAGGGTGCTCCTATAACATTACTCCTGTGTTGTCTGACCTTCAGAGTGGTGTGTCCTATATAAATCAAATTGCATGGGCACCAAATGTCATACACCCCATTCTGAGAATTACAATTGGTCAGAGAACGTAAATCCATCATAGTATTACTGTGTTCAAACAGTTGGGTGTCTTTACAATATATAAAGGCTGTGCCATTTCCACACTTAAAATGTCCTAGTGTGGGGGCTAGTCTCCATTTAGAGGTGAGAGAGGGTGCGGGAGGTTTTTGGTAAGGCTACCCTTAGTATCAGGTCTTCAATGTTGGAACCTCTACTGAAGGAGAACATGGGTTTTCCGATTGTGGCATTAGGGGGTGATTAAGTCCCAGTGTTTGTGAACAAGCACTTTCACCTTATTATTGGCTATGATTAATGTAGTGACACATTTCAGGCATTCAGTGGAGGCATCTCTCATGTGGGGCACCAGGAGTTCCTCCCGACGATTGTACCAGGCCCCCTTACAGGACTGCTTTGCAAACCCTGTTTCCGATAACCTAGTAATCAGAGTATCTGATTCATTGAAATAGTCATTTTTTTGGTCTAATTTCATCTGATCCTAAGAAATTGTCCAAAAGGAAGATTGTCTCTCAAATTTCTTGAATGGTGACTGTGGTACTGACTAAGAGAATTTCTGTTGGTGGGCTTCCTAAAAAGTGATCTGTACACTTTGCCACTGTCGGACAGGAACTTAAGATCAAGGAAGGCAATCTCCAGAGGATCATATGACATAGTGAATTGGAAACCATCAGACTGTGTGTTAATCCAAGCGTGGACTTCAAAAAGCCTTGTAAAGCCTCCAGACCATAAGGAAATCATTGATGCATATGTCCATATAATGATGTTATCATGGTAGGGATTGTTGGTAAATATATGCTGTTCCTCGTAGTCTGCCACAAGGAGATTCACCAGGTCAGATGCAAATCCAGGACCCATAGCTACACCCTTAGTTTAGAAGTAGAAGTTATTTCCAAATTAGAAATCACTTCTACCTTGAGCTACTTCTGTGAGAGCCTATACAAACCAAGTAGGGACCTGATAGAGCCTCATTCTACTTTCCAGCTTCTCCTTTACAACCTTAAGGGCCTCCAGTTGGGGAATGATGGTTTTCAGGGATTTAATGTTCATGGTAACTAAAAAGGTGGTAATTTGCATGTTAGGGTAAGAATACTCCATTGCTATGCCAGTGGAGTATCATTACCACCAACATAATAGTCCACCCGCCCAGTTTAGATGTTGGAAAACCATAGGTTGGCAATTGTGGTGACTGCTCCTACACAACCATAGCCAAACCTCTCGGATGACCCTATGCAGAAAAGGCTGTCAGAGAAATGGCTATATGTCCACCAACCCAATCAGGATTGGCAGACATACAGCCTCATTTTGTACTGTCCATCACTGCCAGGCAAACCCTGCCGGTGAGGGACAGTAAAATACTAATAATGCCTACGTTCCCATGGGAGATGACTCAAATGGTGAGGGGAGCATTACATTTTGTATTTTCAAAAAGAAAATCCAATTTTGGGATTTTTGTTTGAAAATGAATAAAAGAAAACTCTTTGGTGGATGCCCTGTACCAAACAGCTAAATGCAGTGGCAGTAGCCGCTGTGATGGCGGTTCCTGACAATGCATTATAAATGACTGCCTGCTTTGATACGTTTGGTGGGCAGTCTCTCCTCCAGGGGGAAGGAGTAATTTACTCCATTTCCCTTGTGGAACCATGGACTGGTCACCAACTTATAAAAGAGGCCCAAAGTCTTCAATGATAGAATTAGAGCCCTGTCTTTGATAAAAAACAATATTTGTAAACTAGTATCTTCAAAAGAAGGATTCATTAAAGCTTGGTTCGTGATCACAGAAGTTACATTGCAAAGGACACAGGACAAAAGCACGTTATGCAGGCATGGGCTGAGATATTTTTGTAGGAAATCTAGATTTCACTTTTTAAAGTAAGATAGGGTCATTGAGATTATCTACTTTAAGTTTGTTGGTTCAGACTGTATGCTGGGTAGAAGAGTGTTCAAATATGTTTACTGTTAAGAAGATTTTCATTGTGCAAAGCTGTAAGCAATTGGGATATTAGTTAAGGAGTGTAGGTACCCACCTCAAGTAATAATCACAGTCCTTGTCAGATTGAACCAATAAATTTACTAAATACACCTGAGCTCAACAAACTCCCGGTAGCTATGGCCCAGAGGTAGCTATGGCTCAAAGCTGACAGGCATATCTTAGAGGCACTGTGTAAAGCAGTACTAAAACAATAATTAAGTCAAAATGCAAAACAATAAAAATCCCAAAATGAATTTGAAAATTAGAGAAAATCTAAAAAAACAAAATGACACCAAGTGACAAAAATTCAATAGGGATGCCTCATACCAGAGCTATGAACTTTTAAAGTTTAAAGTAAAATGGCACCAAGAAGCATAACGGGCCAATGATAGTCAGAGGTCCTAGTAGAGCAGGATTCAAGCTCAATTTGGCACTTTACAAGCAGCGGAGCATGGGTTGGCTACACTAACCAGGTTTTCCTGGTCAACAATTTTTCCTTCTTACTTTAGAGCTTGAATTTACAACCCCCCCCACCCCTCCCCCCCACAGGAGTGTAATTGTTTTCAAAGAATTATTTTTATTAAACAAACAAACATCCCATCTTCATAATCAATGATCACAGTTGGCGCCATCGGCAGTTCCTTGAGCAAGGATACAATATTACATATAACAGAGAGGGATCGTTTTTTGTGGGGCTATTGCCCCCTCACTCTCCAGCTATCGTATCTTCAACTGTTTAGGATCTGTACTTTCCCATGGCCCATACTTTCCCCCATGTTTTGGGGCATCCTCTACTTAGGTAAACTGTGTTTTCTGCCAGGCAACATCAGTCTAAATCTTGTTTCCAGCAGGAGTGTAATTTTAACCCCTTCCCCCAGGACCTCAGATAAGCTGGTTAGAGATTCACAGGCTGGAAGGCAGAGGAAAAAAGGAGAGTCGAGTCCAGGCCCAATTACCCTTGATCAGCTGGGCAGTTGCAGGAAAAGGCCACATGTATCTTGATGTGTCCCTGTAGTTTTATCAGAAGGCCAGCTGCCTTCTGACCCTTAGAGTCTACTTCTTTGTCTTAGGTACAAGAGAGAGAGCAGATCCCGTCTTCCAGGTCTTTTTTCAGGTTGCAAACAATAGCTTCAGTCATATTCTTATTTTCCTCATGTCCTGGAGTGTTCTGAAGTGGATGCCTGGAGATGCCACATTTATGCCTGGCATGAGCCAGTAGTTGGAATTGAGCCCTGGGTATGCCTTCATCAATGGGTTATGGGTTGGCGGGGCTAAGAATACACAATTTGGGCATTTTCAAGATGACCAAAGTCTTCAGCCACACTAAACTGGGCACAGAGGAGAGGGTGTGTGTGTTAGGAGTGCACTGTGGTAATCCTAGTGTCTTCCCACATCGAACACTAAAATCCAGTTTTAGGTAGTCCCAGTACCCCCACCAAACACAGACAAAGTAGTCTAGCAGAACAAAGGTGAGCTTTCAGCAACCATACAGTGGATACACATACATTGTTGTGGCATTCTGAATTTTTCCTTTGAAGTACACTCCCAATGTCAAATAAAAACCTCAGCAGAACTGGCAAGCATGTCTTGCAACTTCAGCAGGATCTGACACTGAGACATCAAGAATAGGCCCACTGTGAAGGAAGCCAGTTTGGCTGAAGGGACAAGAAAGGGTGCAGGCCTGGGTGTTAGCTAAATTTGCTTGTGACTGGGTAGGCTTCTGTGGAGTAAATTAAGTCCTTGGACTAAACCCACAGGCCATCATGTCAAAGGCACAAAAACACCTCCCCATATCCAAGACTCGTTGTCGCTGTCCTGGGAGCAAGTTCTCACCTTATTCATACTTTTCGAAAATGCTAATTACTGGCTGACAGAAGAGAGAGAGCAGAATGCAGATTTAGCTATTAAGGACTTTTTAAAAGTCGTCTTTCCAAAATATTTATTATAAATCTAAATCCACCAGTGAATTTGGCTTGTAATAAACATTTTAAAATGCCAAATAAATCAATTTGTAGCTGTTTCCTAGGTGGAGATAACATTTATTAAACTTAATATTTTATCACATGCTTTCCTATTGAATAGCCAACCCTGCTACAGTGAAAATGTTTTCAGGCGCTAATAACTTCAAGGACATGCTTAACTTTTACATGCCCTAGTTTTACATTCTATGCACTATCCCTTAAGGCATAGTATAGCTTACTTAGGAGTGACATAAATATTTTAAAGGGTATTTTTGGTATTGACAAAAGGGGTTATTTTGACAGGTTGAATTCCAGTTTAAACCTGCACAGCCAGGTTACTGGTGGCAGGCCTGCAGCCCAGTTTGTGGTGCCACTGCAGTGGGTGGCACAATTAGTGCTGCAGCCCGCAGTTGGATTTTAAATTACAGGCCATGGGTACACTGTGGGTACCATATACTAAGGACATATAGGCAAGTTAAATGTGCAATCAGGAGTATACCAATTTTACAATGTTGAAAGAAGAAGCACTAGCACTTCACTACAAGTCAGCAGGGGTAGAGTGCACAGGGTTCTATAGCCAGTGAAAATAGGGTTCAGCAAAAAGGCCCACTAATTCCGAGTGACTGTACACAAGGTGCAAGTTTCCCACAGAAGGGTTATCTGATACCACAAGAGCTGTGTTGGTCATTTCTGACTGTAGCACGTGCTGATGGGTGCAGTCAGGCTTGCCTTGGGCATGCCATCTTTTTAAGGTCCATAACACAGAAGGGCACAGGAAATAGGTTGCTGCATCACCCAAAACCAGGTGTAGATTAGTCGAGGAAGGTGGAAATGAAACAGAAACTTCCAAAAGAATGAACGGAAACCCCCAAAATTATAGACTTAAAGAGAGGTCAGTCAATCTCATATAGTGCTACAAGGAAGGCAATTTAAGAAATAAAAAAGAGTTAAAATAATAACTGGTTGAACAGGAGATCCAAGAATTCCACCAGTAATACCAAACGCGGGAAAATAAATAAGGACAGATGAGAAATAAATTGTAAACTTAGATATGACATAAATCTCCATTTAACAGTAGAATCAGACATGTTGATCACTTAGTTGAGTAATGATTGTGCTGCAAATATCCGGGCATCGCCTAAGAGGCTTAAGTTCAAATTAAAAGGTGCTTATCAATCTTTTTTTCTTTCTGAGGTTCAGGTACAAGCATCAGCGAGTTGGGAAATAGTATGCCAGTAGACTTTAGAGACAGGGGCAGCGCCCTCCGAGGAGAAGTGACTTACTGGGGCAATATCCAGTGCTATGGGGTCTACTGTTAATCCCTGCTTGTGATGCCCTATATGGCAAACCATGTAGTACACTGTTATTGCTGTGTCTGTGTTGTTTATTTTTGCCACTTTGGATGACTAATGTGAATGTGTATCAAGCTAGAGGTGGGTTAGAGGCAACACTGCACAGTGTTGAACAGCAGGGGAGTACTTGATGAGGACAAACGCGACTTAGCCCAAGATTGTTGAAACAAGTTCTCAACTTCATCTAAAATAACTGACTATTTATTTTTTACATTTAATTAAAATGATAAATCTATAGTTTAATGTCTGTTTCCCCAACTTTATCTTTAGTTCCAATTATCAATATTAACATCAATTTCAAGTCAGAACTTTTGCCTTTTCCAATGCTTGTTAAAATGAGTGACCTTTAAATTCAATTATTTTTTTTGTGAAAGAGATACAAATGATTGACAATAGGTTGAAATAGCATTGGATGTGCTTGTGTGTGTGTTTGTGTCTGAGTATGTGCATCCATATCTTGAGGAGGAGCCGTGATGTGGTGCACTTGAGCATTTTCCGCCACTGACAGCAAAGCATTTTCAGCCAACACAGGTTCAACCATGTCATTAATACAGTTGATCACTTCTAGAGTTTGCATCTTAAAGCCAAATTAAAACTGCAGAACTGATTAGGTTCCTCTAAAGAATGGAGACTGGGTTGAAAACTGTGCAGATAGTCATTGGGCCTGATCACAAAGGTAAACGCACACTTTTGTGCAAGTTTACAACTTTTCGGGATTCACAGAGGTAAACTTGGACCAAAAGTCTAACTTTACTACTTTTTGGTATTCTCAAATGTAAATTTAGACCAAAACTCTAACTTTACTAGTAGTAACTTACGTTTGTGAATACCGAAAAGTATTAAAGTTAGACTTTCGGTCTAAATTTACTTTTGTGAATACTGAAATGTAGTACTCATACACAAAAGTGTATGTTTACCTTTGGCAATTGTCTGCTAAATGGTCTTTATCCTGACTGGCAAATATACTCCTCATGATGTTTCCAGCCGTTGAATCACTAACAATTGATCACATTACAGTGGAAATGGAATTTACTTACTAGAGTTCCAGTTCTGGCATTACTTTAACCCCATTATAATGGTTTACCGAAAACTAGAGGTGGACGAGCCAACAAATTAACAAGGAGAGCCGCGCCAGAGCTAAGCCAGTGATCTGGCTGGTCTCTTAGAGCAAGTGCGCGAGCTGAGCCTTGATAATGTTTGCCATGTAAATCATACCACAAACATCCTTGATAAAAACTCTTCAAAATTCAAAAATGTAGTATGTGGAAGCTTTGACATAAACAGATTTTAAACATGAGTTTAGAACCATTGCTGTCCCCACCCCGGCAGAATGCAGGGGAATATTATCAAGTAAGGGCGTTACATTATCGCCGCTTTTATCGGCAGGAAACTGCCGATAAAGCGCCGATAATGGGCTTGATAATATGCTCTATGAATTCCAATCGAAGCCCATGTTAGATGTCTTCACATCTAACATGGGCTTCGATTGGAATTCATAGATCATATTATCAAGCCCAGTATCGCCGCTTTATCGGCAGTTTCCTGCCAATAAAAGCGGCGATAATGTAACGCCCTTACTTGATAATATGCCCCGCAGTACTGAAAGCCACGGGCTCCAACAGCATGTTCGTAAAATCAAAATGAAAAATATGAACAAGTGTTTGTTAATTCATTCACATGCACTGGACCCCCCCCTGCGCCGGAACGCCCACATGTGGCGCAGGGCTTTACAACGTGACACATCTTCCTAGATGTGTCACGTTGTAAATACCCCGCAGCATGGCGCTGGCTTTGCGCCGCCGCTGCGTCACAAAAGTCATGCAACGGCGGCGCAAATGTGGCATACGGGGCTTGTAAATCTGCCCCTAGGTGTCAATACGGGAGACAGAAAAAAATGAATACATTAATTATATAATTGCGGTGTCCCTCCAGGCCCTCTGGGGACCCTATATAAGGCTGCGGGGAAGGCACAAATCAAATTAATGAATTAAATATGCGTTACTGTACTATTTGGACCTTAATGGGGCGGGGGCAGGCAAGCATAAATCTAATACATGAAACAAAACAACAGCTGTGTACTACAATCAGTCACAAACACACATACCTGTATAAGGAAAAAACAAAACAATGAACAAAAATGTTTTGGGCATTTTCAATTTTCCTTGAAAAATGTGGAATAGCAGGATTAAAAAAACACAATGGCTGCAAAACATGGTGGAAGACAGCTCATCCACCAAAGGCCAGCGCCAGTTCCTGGAACACAGAAAAATGGCTAAATTGCATGCACACATCGCTAGAAAAAATAGTCTCGGCTGCATGGCCAGCAAAGAAAGAGAAAGAGGCATGGAGATCAAAGAATTGGCAGCCTATGACAAACACACACACTCGCTACACAAAATGGCCACCGCCGCGTGGTCAGCAAAAAAGGAGAAATGGATAACAAAGAACACGGATACCTTATACTGCCTGGAGCACACACCCCACGCCCAAAACAATCTACCAAGCAGCTGCCAAGAACCCGGGAGAAGGATTGAGGTGTTAATCTTGGCCTTGCTGCTCTGTCTGGCTCCTCATCAGGAAACATGGTGTGCTAGTTCTAATTTCTAGTGTCAGATTCTGTCTTTGCTGCTGCCATGTAGCCTTCGAGTTGCCAGCATAGACTGCAAAGTAAGTAAACTACAAATGTTGTTCTCTGTGCATGCATGTGAAGGCGATTGTGATTAGTTTTGCGAGTGACTAAGAGTGAATGAAATTGAATAAGAGCGTGGTGGTTAGTGTGTTTGAGAGCATCAATGAGAGTGAATTGAGAGTCTGAGTTTGAGTGTATTAAAATAAGGAGAGGTGAGTTGCAAGGAAGTGAGTGTTACTATAACCTCAGAGCTCCACATCACAGAAATGTGCAAAGATTTTTGGGCTTATTTATGAGCCCTTGCGTCACTTTTGCGCTGCCAGTGCATCACTTTTTGTGACGCACCAGCAGGGTAAAAAATGCGCCATGTTGTGTCATATTTACAATGTGACGCATCTAGGTAGATGCGTTACTTTGTAAACCCCTGCACCACATTATACCTGTGCTAGGTATAATGAATGCATGGGGCATTCTGACGCAAGTAAGCCTCATAGAAGTGACTGCTTCACTTCTACGACTCAAATGCGTCAATATCTTACGCTTGCCTCACAGCAGGTGCAAGACTGGCGCAGGCACATTTCACATGGGACTTGCCCATGTGTAATGACCCATTGCTGGAATTCCGTAACTTTTGTGACACTCTCCAACAATGCGTCATTTTTGCACCTACTGATACGTCAGAAATACTGATGTATCTGTAACTCCTTACGACATGACGCCTCATACTGTAAATATGATGCATCCAGCATGGCGCAAGGAGGGTGCAATGAAAAGTGACGCATCACTGTTTTCACCCAGCGATGCGTCATTTTTCGTAAATGAGGCCCTTTCTCTTTAAAACTCGCAGTCCCATTGTTGCCCCTACTGGAAACTCCATGTCATTCAACAATAGACAAAACAACAAATAACCAAAAAAAGAGCATAAAGAAATACTTGACCTCCCTCAAACAACAGACGTTTTGCAAAGTACTGCTTCAAACTTACTTATATTGCAAGTGTATAGATTCGACCAAGTTTGCAGACAAAAGACAGTGATGCGTTCCCTAAAAATCCAAATCCTAAATGAGCAAAGGTTGACCAAAGCAGTAACAGAAGCCTTCAGGACAAAAAGAGGGACAGTAGGCTTCCACTCTCTAGTGTACGTTCTCCATGTTAAACAAGCATTTGCAATGCAATGGGTCTCGCATTAGGAAAGTTTGAGCTATTGGTATTGTAAATGGCAAAGTTTTTATTTATGTTTTTTTTTTTTAAATAGCTAAATTAATAGCTTTGTCATTTACAATGCCAATAATTATAACTTTCGCAAATGTGATACCTATAGCATTTGTAATGCAATATGTTTTGTATTTACATAACTTACATGGCATCCCAGAAGCGTAACCGCGCTACGCCGCCGGCCTGCGACCAGGAAGTCAGGCAGGCCGGGCGGGACAACCGGAAACAGGAAGTAGGAGGGCGGGAGCCTACCCCGCCTCCCACGGAAGAGCCGGAAGAGCCGCGATTGTTTGCAGCACCGGAGCAGGCAGGAGCCTACCCTGCGCCCCGGTGCCGAAGAAGGGAGGAAGAGTCCTGCTGCCGGTGAGTGGGGCTTCGCTTTGTGGCTGGCCTGCGAGGGCGGGGGGGCATGTGTGTGTGCCCGCGTGCGGCGACGGGCTGTGTATGTGTGTGAGCGTGCGTGCGTGCGTCTTGGAGTCTGTGTGTATGCGTGTGTGACTGTGGGGGAGGGGGAGGGGGTTGCCTGTCTGGGTGCCTACGTGTCTGTGTAAGTGCGTGTGCGCGCGCGCGCGTGTGTGTGTGTGTGTGTCTGTCTGTGTGCATGCATGCATGCGCGTTAGGCTGGGAGTATGGGAGGGCGGCGCAGGACGGAATGTGCGCGTTCGCGCACACGAATCCAGCCTGAAAAAGCTCGTGCACCCTCTTGTCCTCCTTCCCCCCAGACTGATCGCTATACGTCTCCAGCTGGACACATGCATCCTTGCGGATGCATTTTGCCAGCGAGACCCAAAAAAGGAAAAAATGTGTTTTACTCGTACAAATTTAACTCATAAATGTATTTTCAAGTTGATTTTCCAGTCACTTTCCTTAAAAGGAGTGCCGCTCACAATAGTAGTTTTGAGCAAAAAAAATTATACAGGACGGTACGCTTGGGTAAAAAATTAGGGGAGTGAAAATGTGGGTAATTTATTTTGGTATTATTCTGGAAAATCTTTGCATAATTATGCAAAATGCAAATCTGTAATTTTGCTCTATAGTTTATTGCAAAATGCATTCTTGAGAAATGTTTTGGCATAAGGATGCCTTCAACAAAAGCACCTCGTATAACAGCCACTCTCATTCTGCTGTTCGAGAGCATTAGCAGTAATTTCTTACAGTGAATGACATGGTATGCCGTAAAAAATATTTTTACCAGGAATGGTGCTTAATTACTTGAAGTTGCGTAATGGCATAATTTTTGAGATTTCACATAACAAGAGTGACGTGAAATTTCCAAACATAGGCAAATTACGCTGGAGTAATTTAAATTTCACTCTGGCCTATGAAAATTAACCTGAGATGTTTGTTGAGCGGTCTCATAAAAGAACTGCCACTGGGAAGATGGAGCCCGCAGGATGAGAGTCCATCACGGTGACAGATGTGACAGAAGATGGGCTACCTGCTCTAAAAACAATAAATCAAGCCGCTGAAATATAAATTACATAGGATATAATGGGATTTATATTTTGGAAGACGGGATATCTGTCACCTTTGTGACAGTAATGCCACCAAGATCTAAATCAGGCCCATTGTTCTTTTGTTGAAATATATTGTTTTACTTGACCTGATTCACCATGCTAGGGTGTATTTGAAGTTTATACATAGACCCACACCTATAGTAAGCCGTGACTGTTTGATTGGAGACCTGGGGACTCAGTCATACAGAAGGAGTTTTGGGTTTCCAATTGAAGTGCAACAACACCTTAGGATCCTGTGGTAAACAATAATACATAGCACAGATATTGCCCAGAAACCACACAGTAGTATTTCCCTTCTGAACTTGAGACAAATGCTAATAGTCCTATTTTCTGAATGTTTGGCAATGGCACAGAAAATTAAGCAGAACTGTTTTGTGTAATTTTGCCTGACAGGTCACAAATACACTGCAGAGCAGCAAGATGCTCTGGCTGTCACAAGAACCTTTTGACCTTGTGGTGTGAGGATGTCCTCAAGGTCGTGGCCATCCAATTATCAACCAAGCATCCTCTTCCTCTCCCTGGCTATCTGACACCGTTTACCCCATCCCTGGTATGGGCATACGTTTTCCTGAATCATAGCGAGACAATGGCTGGGGCCATGAACAGAGTGACAGCTCACAAAAGGGGTTGTAAATTGCACTACAAATATTTGCATCCTGTCATATTGAATTTTGCAATGCAGCCTATTTACTAATAGGTCATATTGAACAGTCCACGACCACAGTGGGGTCGAGGAACAACCTTCTTTATGAACAACAGTTAAGACAGGTCTCTGTTTGCAACTCCTGTGATTGGCTACAAACACAGTGTGTTTGTATTCTCAATTAGAATGTTGTTTTTTTTAACCCTGAAAAGGTGCTGCATTAAAAATAAAAAAGTTTCTGTTTGGGATATCCAGGGAGGGACAGCTACTGCCTGATCCCCCTGAGTTCACCCTAGGGGGAAGTGTCCTACAGGAACAGCTTCCTTTGAAGAGTCAGTGACATATCAGTGGTTTGTGACTGTAAAAAACACACACTTATATTATAATTTAGGAGAGTATATCCCTGAGGCTCCACCTACTAATGCTGATTCTGAATGAGTCACAAAATTTAGGGCCCGATTCACAGAATTAACTTAAGACTCAATCCTAAACTTACTACTATTTTGGTATTCACAGAATGCACTTACTACTTTTGGCATTCACAGATTGAATTTACTACTTTTGGTATTCACAGAAGTTAGGATTTTGTCTTAAATTTATCTTAAGACAGACTTAAGACAGATTTAAGACAAAATCCTAACTTCTGTGAATACCAAAAGTAGTAAGTGCATTCTGTGAATACCAAAATAGTAGTAAGTTTAGGATTGAGTCTTAAGTTCATTCTGTGAATCGGGCCCTTATTTTATGTCAAAAATGTTTTTCAAATTCACAAAACAGGTATTTTCTGCAGACGTAAAGATTTTGATTTTGGAATTGCCAAATTGCTTCGTACATCTGGCCCTAGGTCGCCACAGCGCTATATAAAACTTCTGTTATGCATTCATTCATTGTCATTAAAGAAGAAGTTTGGAAATGTCACACTCCCTGGAGCAGATATGTTTTGACTCCTGGTTGTTCGGGGCTGAAGGACACAACACTTTCCCTTTAATGAAAGCTGAGGGCAGTGTTTGCGTGGAAGGAACACGGCGAAGGACTATGAAGGAGGGAGGGAAATGCACAAACCAATTTGCTTATTTTTAAAAAATACATTCCAGGAGGTTGCTAAGGTAACAGAGACCTGTCTCTTGTTGTTGTGGCAAGGGTTTACGTTGTTCACGAGATCTAATGGCGCATGAAGCTCGTCATTTTCGCGTGAGACAACCTAAGTGCCACTTCTCACTCAAATTACAGCCCCTAAGTGGATCTAATGACAAGTGCTCTGCTCCAACACGTCCATTTGCACACCTTGTGAAATCCCATTTCAAGATTACATGAGTTGAAAAGTAGGCAATTATCAATGCTTAAAGTCCCTCTTAGGGCATGCGATAGACCTTCATATACTTATTTATCATTGACTTTGGAACTACTTGGCAAAGGGTTATATTGGTCTCTTCAAGGGTAAAGGGGGGTGTGCAGCAGGGAGGGTCCTTTCTTAAAGGGATATGTAGGGTTCTCTAGACCAGACTCGCAAGAGGGAAAACCAGCAGTCACTGGCATGATGGATTGTAGCGTTTAATCTCTAAACATTATGATTCTATATGAGTGACGGGATAAAATATTGTTTATTTATTAGGAGTTATATTTAGCTCAGTGTGTCTCCCCCCAGTCCTTTCTGTGCAGGTTGAATTAAGTCTTCAGGGTTATAAGTGGTAGGATTTAAAAAAAAATGTGGGACAAGGTCCATACTCAGCAGTCCCCGCTCAGGCTCACCATTTTAGCAATTAGTCAATGGCCAAGTTGAATAGCTCAGTGTGAAGCACCTTTATTAATTTCAATTTTTGGGTCCTTTAGCAGGGTATACTTCTGTCCAGAGCCAGCACTGTTTAGCAACATGCCCTTCTGTCCAGAGCCAGCACTGTTTAGCAGTGTGCAGTTCCGTCCTGAGTCAGCACTGTTTAGCAGCATGCACTTCTGTCCTGAGCCAGCACTGTTTAGCAGTGTGCAGTTCCGTCCTGAGTCAGCACTGTTTAGCAGCATGCACTTCTGTCCTGAGCCAGCACTGTTTAGCAGTGTGCACTTCCGCCCTGAGGCAGCACTGTTTAGCAACATGCACTTCTGTCCTGAGCCAGCAATGTTTAGCAGTGTGCACTTCCGCCCTGAGGCAGCACTGTTTAGCAACATGCCCTTCTGTCCAGAGCCAGCCCCTTTTAGCAGTGTGCAGTTCCGTCCTGAGTCAGCACTGTTTAGCAGCATGCACTTCTGTCCAGAGCCAGCACTGTTTAGCAGTGTGCCCTTCTGTCCAGAGCCAGCACTGTTTAGCAACATGCCCTTCTGTCCAGAGCCAGCACTGTTTAGCAGTGTGCAGTTCCGTCCTGAGTCAGCACTGTTTAGCAGCATGCACTTCTGTCCTGAGCCAGCACTGTTTAGCAGTGTGCACTTCCGCCCTGAGGCAGCACTGTTTAGCAACATGCACTTCTGTCCTGAGCCAGCAATGTTTAGCAGTGTGCACTTCCGCCCTGAGGCAGCACTGTTTAGCAACATGCCCTTCTGTCCAGAGCCAGCACCTTTTAGCAGTGTGCAGTTCCGTCCTGAGTCAGCACTGTTTAGCAGCATGCACTTCTGTCCAGAGCCAGCACTGTTTAGCAGTGTGCACTTCTGTCATTAGCCAGCACTGTTTAGCAGCATGCCCTTCTGTCCAGAGCCAGCACTGTTTAGCAGTGTGCAGTTCCGTCCTGAGTTAGCACTGTTTAGCAGCATGCACTTCTGTCCTGAGCCAGCAATGTTTAGCAGTGTGCACTTCCGCCCTGAGGCAGCACTGTTTAGCAACATGCCCTCTGTCCAGAGCCAGCACGTTTTAGCAGTGTGCAGTTCCGTCCTGAGTCAGCACTGTTTAGCAGCATGCACTTCTGTCCTGAGCCAGCAATGTTTAGCAGTGTGCACTTCCGCCCTGAGGCAGCACAGTTTAGCAGCATGCACTTCTGTCCTGAGCCAGCAATGTTTAGCAGTGTGCACTTCCGTCCTGAGGCAGCACTGTTTAGCAACATGCCCTTCTGTCCAGAGCCAGCACCTTTTAGCAGTGTGCAGTTCCGTCCTGAGTCAGCACTGTTTAGCAGCATGCACTACTGTCCTGAGCCAGCAATGTTTAGCAGTGTGCACTTCCGCCCTGAGGCAGCACAGTTTAGCAGTGTGCACTTCTGTTCTGAGCCAGCACTGTTTAGCAGCGTGCACTTCTGTCCTGAGCCAGCACTGTTTATCCGTGTGCACTTCTGTCCTGAGCCAGCACTGTTTAGCAGTGTGCAGTTCCGTCCTGAGTCATTACTGTTTAGCAGTGTGCACTTCCCTCCTGAGCCAGAACTGTTTAGCAGCGTGCACTTCCGTCCTGAGGCAGCACTGTTTAGCAGTGTGCACTTCTGTCCTGAGCCAGCACTGTTTTGCACCATGCACTTCTGCCCTGAGCCAGCACTGTTTAGCAGTGTGCACTTCTGTCCTGAGCCAGCACTGTTTAGCAGTGTGCACTTCTGTACTGAGCCAGCACTCTTTAGCAGTGTGCACTTCTGCCCTGAGCCAGCACCAGGACAGAAGGGACGCTGCTAAAGAGTGCTGGCTCAGGACAAAAGTGCACGCTGCTAAAGAGTGCTGGTTCAGGACAGAAGTGCTCACTGCTAAAGAGTGCTGGCTCAGGACGGAGGTGTACACTGCTAAACTGTGCTTGTTCACACTAGAAATGTGCACCGATAAACAGTGCTGGCTCCGGACAGAAGTGTGCACTGATAAACAGTGCTGGCTCAGGACAGTGCTGGCACAGGACATTCATGTCCACACTGTGCTGGCTCACACCAGAAGTGTTTGGTGCTAAACAGTGCTGGCTCAGGACAGAGGTGGGCAGTACTGACTCATGGCAGAAGCCTGAACTGATAAAGAGTGCAGGCCCAGGCAAGAAGCATGAACTCCTAAAGGGTACTAACCCATATCTGAGGTGTACACCACTAAACATATCTGACTTGGACAGAAGCGTTTATTGCGAAACAGCACTGGTTCATGCCAGAATTGGACACTGTGAAACAGTGCTGGCTCAAAACTTAAGCAAGAACTGCTGGCTCATGCCAGAGCATGGACAGAAAAATAGGGCTTGCTCAGTACAGAGATTAGCAATGTTGAACAATGATGGCTCCTGTCAGAAGGGTAACAGAGCTGCTTTAAGAAAGGAGTGGGAGCTGCTAAACAGTGCTGGTTCTAGGCAGAAGTGTGCATTACTAAACAAAGCTGGATTAAGACTGAAGAATGTGCAGCTAAACAGTACTAGGTCATATCAGAAGTGTGCACTGCTAAAGAGTGCTGGCTCGCCACAGGTGTGCACTGCTAAAGAAGGCAGACTCACCACAGATGTGGACTGCTAAAGAGTGCTGGCTCACCACAGGTGTGCACTGCTAAATAGCTCTTGCTCATGGCAGAAATGTGAACTGCTAAGCAATGCCAGCTCTAGAAAGAAGTGTGTAGTGCTAGGTCATTCTAGCTCATGCCAGACACATAGACTGCCAAACAGTGATGTCTCAAAACATAAGGGTTAAATGCTAAACAGTTTCGGCTCAGGGCACAAATGTGCACTGCTACACAGAGCTAATTCATGACAGAAGCGTGCCCTGCTAACCAATGATGGCACAGGACTGAAGCTTGCAAAGCTAACCAGTGCTGGTTCATGACTGAAGCAAGCCCTGCTAAATGAAGCTGGAACAGGACTGAAGCTTGCAGTGCAAAAATGTGTTTAGAAATGGATAATGAATCACAGTTTGGAAGGGGTGTGTTTATGTCATTCCTTCTAAATTATGATTTGCAAAGTGCTCCAGAACTAGTTGCATCTGGTTCGCTCCTTGCCTGCACCTTTGTAGGCAAAGAATTTCTGTGCATAAAAGGGGCTGTGACTTCATGAAAAATTTTCTTGTCTTGGACTGGAATCTGCCAGGAGCGTGCTGCTGCTGGGGCTCAGGGGAAGGCTTGCCTCCCTGGGCCCTGCCCAGGCCCTGGATCCCTGGAGGACTTCTTTTTTGACCCCATTTTGCCTGGCCTGGGAGAGCTGGAAGACTGTCCCTGACTAAGGAGCTGTTCGTGCTCCCTCGCAATGTCCCTGGCTCTCTCTGCGCTTTCTCCCCCTCTGGGAGTGCATTATTTGGGCCTAGCAGCACTGGGCTGCCTTCATTGCGGGTGCCCACCCCGCTTATTTAATTCATTCTAGAGCAGGTGCCCACCCCGCTTATTTGTGCGCCTTAGCGGGTGCCCATCCCGCATGTCCGTGTATTTTTAATTTCGAGGGAACCCACTCCTCGTTTGGCACTGTTAGAAATTCTCTGCCGCCGGCCCGGGAACCTCAGGGACACCCACGTGACATCACAGGCAGTGCCGCTCTGTGATTGGTGCTACGCTGTGATTGGAAGGAGTCCCCGGCCGGCGAGAGAAGCTGTACCACACCTCACGGGTCTTCCGAGTGACGAGGGAGACCGGAGAAGCCCCGCAAGGTGCCACGTAGGATGCTGATGGCGGAGGGGGCACGAGGCACAGTGTCGGTGCCTGCCCCAGCCGCATGTAGAAGGAGGGAGCGGTGCGAGCTCCAGGCCGGGCGGAGCACCGGTGACGTCCAGACACCGCCGGAGAGCGCAGGAGAGACACCACAGAGAGAGAGCCGGTAAGAGAGGGCTCCGGGTTGTCTCTGGTTGTTTCTTGAGCGGCCCCACTTGGCAGCGGGACGCTCCTACAGTATTGGTCTACTCAGTTTAGAGCCTACGGGGCTCCAGCGCAGGGCACCGTTGTTTCTCGAGCCTGCGTGGCTCCCACGGGCCTCCCTATTCCACAAGCCTAGATGGCTCCAGCAGGGGCTATGTTCCTTCCAAAGGGTCCAGAGGGGCCCGCTTCCTCCTACAGTTTTGCCCCATTGTTTCTAGAGCCCTGTGTGGCCCCAACGATTGGGGGTAAGTTCTCTCCCTCCCGGATGCATAGTTATTTGAAGCGCCAGCCCGCTTTGCCGTATTTTGGGGCCGGTCTTTGGGCATCATTATTTTAGGAGCCAGAGGGCTCCAAGACACATGTTTATTTTTAGAGTCTAGAGAACTCCCATGTTTGCACATTTTGTCCGGAGGGGCCAGGGAGGGCCTATGCTGCATTGCCAACTCTTCCGGCTGCCAGCAATTAGTGGGCAGCTGCACCGTTTAGGCCTTACTTTTGTTAGGGGACATGTTGAACTCAGGAGTGAGACGCACTCCTTCGCCCCACCATTTCCTGCACAGCTGCAGAGCACTTAGTGCCAGCTGCAACGTTTAGGCCTGCATTTAAGAACTCCCAGCTGCCCAGCAAGTAGTGGGCAGCTGCCACGTTTAGGTTTGCGCCAAGTGCGCCCCCGTGAATGTCGCTGCATTGGAAGCACGCCCTGACTCTGGATAGAGGGCATTTGAGCCCCTTAGGGATGGCCATTTGGCCCTGGGGACTATTAGGTTTATGGGGCATAAGGCTCTAGTGTGAGTTATATAGGTGCTAAGAAATGTGAGGGTTATAGTATGTGTTATGCACCTTGATTTATGCTCATAGATGTGCTTTTAATGCTTATTAGGTTTTACCTCTTGTCTGATGTTTTATCCCTCTACTGTGGTCTAGGTTTGATTTACTCCCTATTTCAGGTTATGTTACTAAGTTTATTTTCTGATGCAAGGTATGTTTAGGAGATTGTGGTCCACCATATTTTAGCTTATGAGGTTGGCGCAGAATAGAGTTCTCATCTTATGTGATACTATGCCTGTTATGATCTAAGTTACAGGTTGGTGCTGAGTATTGGGTCTGCCAGTGATTACTGGTTGTGTTCTGAAAGTGTGATAAGTTCTGACTTTTATTATTCTTTACCAAGTGCTAATTCTGACAGTGGCGCACGCGGCCCTGTCGTGTGTAAATAATACCCCGTAAATATTGCCCGTGCCAGGTGGCACAGTGTACATTGTGTGAGTACTATCTGATGTGTTTCATTATAATACAAAGGCTATTTTTATATATAACCTTGTGTGGAGTTCCTTTTGTGGTGTGCCTAGTATGTTGTTACTGTGTGTGTTGTACAAATGCTTTACACATCGCCACCGGGATAAGCCTGACTGCTAGTGCCAAGCTACCAAGGGGTTGAGCAGGGGTTATCTTTAGCGTGTAACTCCCTTTCCCTGACTAGAGTGGTGGTCTCTGCCTGGTTTTGGCGCACGCCTTAGGCAGCCAGAGATCCCGATTTCTAACAGTTTGTAACAGCTACTTCAGTCGCAAAACTTTGAAAAGTTTGCAACTCTTCAAAAGGAGATGGTAACTGATTCACCAACAAGAATGTATCCCTTTGGGGCCCCCCCTCTTTGTGAATGTTAAAAAGAAATTATTTGGCAGTACGTCGTTGCCAGTTGGACTATTGCCAGAGCTCAAATGAACAAAAATCAAAACAAAACTTACTTTCATTTAACACGGAGCCTTGTTTCCTTTTAGGATAAACAGGCTGCATTAAAAAAAGTTTACTTTCGTTAAATTGTGATCACAGACATGGAGGTCTGCTGACCCCAGCAAACCACCAAACCAGTGGTGGCATCCAAGTGCAGCGGCAGCTCCTCTGCTATGGCGAAGGA